>NC_064626.1:230734497-233234497 GCF_023864275.1 Schistocerca cancellata | reverse complement strand
CAAAATTCTACAACTGATCGACGTTAGAGACATAGGTCTATAGTTCTGTACATCTGTTCGACGTCCCTTCTTGAAAACGGGGATGACCTGTGCCCTTTTCCAATCGTTTAGAACGCTACGCTCATCTAGAGGCCAGCGGTACACCGCTGCAAGAAGGTGGGCAAGTTCTTTCGCGTACTCTGTGTAAAATCGAACTGGTATCCCATCGGGTCCAGCGGCCTTTCCTCTTTGAGCGATTTTAATTGTTTTTCTATTCCTCTGTCATCTATTTCGATATCTACCATTTTGTCATATGTGCGACAATCTAGAGGAGGAACTACAGTGCAGTCTTCCTCTGTGAAACAGCTTTGGAAAAAGACATTTAGCATTTCGGCCTTTAGTCTATCATCCTCTGTTTCAGTACCATTTTGGTCACAGAGTGTCTCGATATTTTGTTTTGACCCACCTACCGCTTTGACATAAGACCAAAATTTCTTAGGATTTTCTGCCAAGTCAGTACATAGAACATTACTCTCAAATTCTGACCTGACGTACTGCCAAAGGCACATTCTCAAGCAGCCAGGCAGAGTATTCTGCAGGAAGGTCAGGTACGTTCCTCCATCGAGGCGTTGTGGAATAACTTTTTTTTTTTTTTAATTGTCAGTCTTCTGACTGGTTTGATGCGGCCCGTCACGAATTCCTCTCCTGTGCCATCATCTTCACCTCAGAGTAGCACTTGTGATCTATGTACTCAGTTATACGCTGGTTGTATTCCAATCTCTTCCTTCCTCTGCAGTTTTTACCCTCTACAGCTCCCTTTAGTACCACGGAAGTTATTCCGTTATGTCTTAACAGATGTCCATCCCGTCCCTTTTTCTTGTCGGTGTTTTCCGCCTATTTCTTTCCTTTCTGATTCTGCGCAGAACCTCCTCATTCCTTACCTTATCAGTCCACTTAATTTTCAACATTTGTCTGTAGCAGCACATCTCAAATGCTTCGATTGTCTTCTATTCCGGTTTTCCCACAGTCCATGTCTGACTACCACACAGCCGGCCAATGTGACCGAGCAGTTCTAGGCGCTACTGTCTGGAACCGCGCGACCGCTACGGCCGCAGGTTCGAATCCTGCCTCGGACATGGATGTGTGTGATGTCCTTAGGTTCGTTAGGTTTAAGTAGTTCTAAGTTCTAGGGGACTGATGACCTCAGAATTTCTTAACTTCGTCTACTTTATGATCATCATTCCTAATGTTAAGTTTCTCGCTGTTCTCATTTCTGCTACTTCTAATTACTTTCGTCTTTCTTCGATTTACTCTCAATCCGTATCCTGTACTCATTAGAATGTTGATTCCGTTCAACAGATCCTGTAATTCTTCTTCACTTTCACCGAAGACAGCAATGTCATCAGCGAATCTTATCATTGATATTCTTTCATGTAGAATTTTAATTCCGCTCTTGAACCTTGCTTTTATTTTCGTTGTTGCTGCTTCGATGTACAGATTGAACAGAAGGGGCGAAAATTACATCCCTGCCTTCCACCCTTTTGAATCTATGCACTCATTTCTTCAATTTCCTGAGGGTAGTACAATATGTTTCAGAGTATCATTGCACCATGAGCGAGGGACACCACAAAAATAATAATTCCTTCAGAGTGTAAAAGACTGTCGCCATGACTTTGCCAGCTGAGGTACGGCTCTGAACTTTTTCTTCGAGGCAGGTGGCGTGGTGCCACACCATGGATTGCCACTTTGTTTCCACTTCGAAGTGCTGAACCTACATTTCATTAGTTGTGACAGTGTTCGACAAACAATTGACATGATCAGCCTAGTAACACACAAGCAGTTCTGCACAGATGGTCCTTCGTTGCTCTTTAGGGTCTTCTCTATGATGGTGAGGAACTCAGCAGGCACACACTTTTGAGTACCTCACCTGGTGGATGAGTGTGTCAGCACTACCAACAGAGATGTCCAGTAGCCCAGTGAGGTGTTTTCCCGTGATCCATCAAGCACCTGACATGAGAGTGCCCACATGTCCCAACACTGCAGGAGTCACAGCTGTGTGCTGCCGACCAGTACATGGGAGATCGGGCAGGTTACAAGATCTTGTTTCGATGATGACAGGCACCTCGCCCAATGACTCACTGTGTTTTTGTTCACTGCCAGGTCTCCATATACATTCTGCAAGAGCCTATGAATATCTGCAATGCTCTGGTTTCCTGACAAAAGAAACTCCATGAAATCTCTCTGCTTGGAACGCACCTACATTACAGACGCCTTTTTGAAGGCTACATATAGTGCTGCCACCTGTCAGAACTTCATGAAACTATAGGGGCTGGATTGAGAATATTACATGATATCCTACAACAAATTCCACATTTTTTTCAACTGAAATTGGAAGAAAAAAAGAATGTGTTGCATTACTTATTGAACACCCCTCATATTTTGGAATGTTCTAGTCTTCAGCAGGGTGGTATCTTCCAGCCACCCTAGCTGAATAACTGAGGACATTTCAAAATCATTATGCACTGGAAAAGCCTAAGATAACACACTTTCATTATAGTTGTGCAGACCTAGCTGGAGAATCACTGTTTGTCACAACTTAATATTGATGTTTTGTGAGATAATACGACTACTGATGTTCAGCATTTGATCATTTGCCATAGTAATATTCCCTACAAGGATTTAAGGGCATGATGCAACAGCCACTGATTGACAGACACAACAAGGTTCAGTGATTTAAATGTTAGGTGGTCATACACTGACAGTAAAAATGTACAAACCAATTAGGTATAGAGAACAGAAGAAACATTGTATTACAGAATCATAACCAGTGATTCAAAGTGTTGAGAGATAAATTTAGAGAAGAATTCTGACAAAAGATTTATGAAGCAGACAGTGTAAATGAATAATTTAACTCTTGCTTACACATATTCCAATAGCACTTGTTTTCCCCTACAACAAACGAGACTAAAATGGAACAGACTCAAGTATATGGACAAAGATCTCCTGGTATTGGATTGGATTGTTTGGGGGGGAAGAGACCAAACAGCGAGGTCATCGGTCTCATCGGATTATGGAAGGACGGGGAAGTAAGTCGGCCGTGCCCTTTCAAAGGAACCATCCCGGCATTTGCCTGGAGTGATTTAGGGAAATCACGGAAAACCTAAATCAGGATGGCCGGAGGCGGGATTGAACCGTCGTCCTCCCGAATGCGAGTCCAGTGTGCTAACCACTGCGCCACCTCACTCGGTATCTCCTGGTATTGAAAGTGCTTAGGAGAGAGGTCTATATACCACACACAAATAGTGTGTGTGTGTTTTGGGCACTCAACAGCATGATTATTAGTGGTGGTGATTCACCATTGGCAACCTAACCCTGCTGGATATGTCTGGGTATGACTGTGGGTAGCTGAATATGAGCAAAAATGGGAGAGTGGTTGTAATACCTTCTGAAACCAAAGTGGCTAAGAAACTTCCTGCTCTCGAGCACCTGTACCAGGTGACAGTTTACCATATGCTCCAGGTTTCCACACACTTCTAGTTAAGAGGATGCTTCGGGAATTACTGGGGCTTGTTTGGGCCTTCTCTGTTTTGTGAAGGGGGACTGTAATAGCCTCCCTAACGAGTTGGGAATTTGTGTGTCTGCCATATAGTATTACGAAAGCTAGAAGGATTTGCTTTCATTTTTCTTTAATTGCCGCAAAATGCTGTAGGTGATCTGGTTGTGACTAGATGCAGTATCGTGTCTCAGACAGTACTGAATCTAGCTCACACTTGAAAATTGGGCAGTTATAGGATTTAATGCAAATGGATCTGAAATACAAACCTCCTCTTTCTATTTTTCAGCCTGCATCAAGGCTGGCAATATGTGGGTTTCAACAAAGTGCTACACCACTGAGTGATGTCTCTGGAAGGTTCTTGAAGAGACCCCTCATTCAGTACAACTGGTATAGGTGGCCTACTTCCTTTCAAAACATCCTTTTGGCAGCTTCCCATACTTGTGCTGAGGTGGCAGAACAGTGTAACGAGTTCAGAAAGTTCTGCCAAATATCTTCTTATTCTTATGAATAATATGGCAGTAGTTGGCCCTCATCACCCAAAAATTCACAAGATTCTCTGCCTCTCTACAGTATTTGAATCTGCACAGTGCTGTCCTCCTAACCCTGATTGCAGAGCACTCACCACTCCACCAGGGCACAGACAGTCTTCGTAGATGGCCTGTAGACTGTGGAGTCACTGCATTGACAGCTTTGTGGATCAGCAGTGTAATGTGATCCACTCATTTCTGGATGTTATCACAGTGTTCAAACACAGCCAAATGACTGTACAGCATGCAGTTAGCCTTTTGAAGTAGCCACTTCAGCACCTTACTTTTGGGCAATCTTTGCTCTGCTAGATGTATCCTGATGAGAAAGTGGTCATTGTAGTCTAAATACCTGACCACCTCTCAGTGAACAGCATGTAAGCCTTTGAGGACATGTATAAGGAGTGTAGTGTCATCCCATACAGTACATGTAAGCTGGTGCTGAGGAGAGGTGTAGGGGCCCACTCTGCATCAGGAGTCTTAGTTCATCCACACAAACCCTAAACCCACCCAAGTTCCCACGCAGTACAGGACATATTTTATCCATGAGGTTTCTCTATGTCTGCCTTTTGTTGTTGCTGTCACGACTGCAGACATGTGGCAGTTGGGTGCAGAGAGGAGGAGCAAAGGGACCTGTTTGTTCCCTCTGATGTATTTCATAACTCATTACCTCCATTGATGGGCCCTCTTCGGACTCATCAGCCATAACACAAGAGTTGAATGGTCTGATGGCTTTGCAGTTGTCCTTTTACATTTTTGTTCATTTGATTGACTATATAATTCAAACAACAAAGAGTCAAAACTTTGGTACTACCAATATTGTAAAACCTTACAATGTGTTTTTTTAAAAAGGCAAAACACATGCATTAAGCACCAAAATGAAGCACTCCAAGAATTATGTGGAAACAGAGGAACATTACTATGCAAGGACCAAACAAACACAGTGACCCAAATGAAATTGAACTTCCAGGAAACAGCTCTGGTAGCAATGGTGACACATTGAACACAAAATTCAATGGTTACTTCCTCACTGTAGCAGCAAACATTGCACCCACTAGGCATTGCATGCACCACCAAAAGACATTTCTTTCAAAACTGCAACTAATATGGAGATTACAATATTCATCAGATCACTAAAAAGCAACAATTCTGTTGTCTGTGACAGTGGATTTATCATAATACTAAATCTTATTCTGGCTTAAGCTGTCAATCAATGGTTCAGAGAATACTTCTTGACAGATTTAAACAAGATGTAGAAACATTCATCTACAAACCTGGAGATAAGTAAACCACCTCGAATTACAGGGATATTGCATTCCTTCTAACCTTTTCAAATGTTTTTCAGAAAGTGGGCCTGTAACAGAATAGTGATTAATTTTGCTGAGCAGAACTTAACTGCCTCCGAGTTGGACCTTCATAAATAGCCCTTTTGGTATATTCTGTTATGTTGCCAAAGCCTTTAATTGTCTCAGTCATAAAATTCTATGGGAACCTATAGGGCTATGGCTTTAAAGGTATTGCTCTTGCATAGAAGGCATTTTGTCTTGATGACAAAGTACACTCACACTGACATGCAGGGTCACAAAAATGAAATTTACCTCAGCATGGGGGGGGGGGGGGGGCAACTTGTGGTGTCCAACAAGGATTAGCACTGAGCCTGCTGTTGTTCTCTAGCAACATAAATGATCTACTTATAACTTTAAACTGTAATGTTTACTGATGCCACAAGTATAATAATCAACGGCTCCAACTCAACCTTACCACACACTGCTCAGATGATAGCTGAACAGCATACAACTGGTTCACAGCAAGCTATTTATGTCTTACTCTTACAGTGATCCATGTTACTCAATTTCAAACAAGCAATGCTAGCACCAAAAGTACAAATTAATGGTTAAACAGTAAATGAAACACCATGTGTTGAATTTCTTGGGGTACAGTTGGGTAACATGAAAAATTGAAGTCAACATGCATAAATTAATGAAAAAAACTCAATTCAGCATGTTTTGCTATTAGAAATCTTTCTCTTCATGTTTACTTAAAGAGAAGAGTAATAGCACATTTTACATATTCTCATTCTCTGTAATATGCAATTAGTTCTGGATCAGTGCAGCAAAAGTCAATAAAGTATTTATTCAGCAGAAGTGATCAGTATTTTATGAATCCTGTAACATTTGCACCACTCCTCAGTACATTTGCCCATTAAAGGTTTATGTTGCTAATAATAAAAAGCAGTTTCAGCTGAAAGATGATTTGCACAATCACAATCTCTAGATACAAAAGGCAATGTCCTGACTCACTCACTCACCATCATCATCCAGCCCAAACTGCTAAGGATAGCACATTGAAATTTGGAGAAGGTGTGGATCTTATACTATAAGTGCCATTTACGAAGGGACTTTTGAAAAATGTTGCTGTTAAGGCAATTCTGAAGACAGACCTACAAAAATTGGTATTTGATTTCTCAGTCAGAAATAAAGAAATACATGTTTCAGCATTTTTGAAAATTTAACTATGGCGAAATAGTGGCTAATGCTTTTCTTGTAAATATATCATTATTAAAGAACTATTAAAGTATTTTTAAAGTTACATATGTAGATACTGGTATCTGACTACTCTGTTACCAACAAAAAAAATTACATGTTTCAGTGTTTTTGGAAACTGAACCCATTAAGGGGTGAAATGTTTTATGAAAATATTTCACTGTGAAAGCATTTTTAAAGCTAAATCTTTGAAAATTGGTGGTTGGTTTCTCGTTTGAAGATGAAAAAATATGTGATTCACTGCTTTTGGAAATTCAATCCCTAACGGAGTGAAATAGGGGTCACAACTGATTCACTGATTCATCACTGCCCAGCCCAAACCATTAAGGATAGAAACAAAGTGTGGAGAGGCTGTGGATCTTTTACTGTGGGCATTGTTTGAAAAGGGATTGTCCAAAATTCCACTCCTAAGAGGATTAAATAGGGGATGAAAGGCCTTTTGGAAGTATGTTGCTGTTAAGAGAATTCTGAAGCTAGAACTATGAAACTGGTATTGGATTTCTCTGTCAGAAAATAAAAATATATTTCAGCATTTTTGGAAATGCAACCACTAAAGGGGTGAAATATTGGGTGAAAGGTTTTTTGAAAATAAATGATCACTAATGGATTTTTAACGCCGCTTTCACACTATACGGTTTTGACCGTACGGCAAAAAGCCGTACGAGTTTTAGCCGTGCCTGTGTTGCTTTCACATTACACGGCTTTTTGACGTGACCAGTTGTTGGTGTCTATTCAGTTTGCTTAATGTGTGTATCAAGATGAACCGTAAACGAGTTGTTGCTTTGTGGTTGCTTCATCGTCGCCGCAAAAGAAAAGGTCGTCTTTTGTGGGTACACCCCATTAACCAGAGAAGAGACGAAGTGGGTTTATTTTATACACTCTTTGAAGATTTGAGGAACGACGGAAATAAATTCTTTAACTATTTCCGAATGTCTATTACCTCGTTTGACGAATTACATAGAAAACTAAAGGATGTGTTACAACGACAAAACACACAATTCCGCAATTGCATCCAACCTGTTCAAATGCTGGCTATCACGTTAAGGTAATTTAATACATAAAAACTAGTTCTGTTTATTTACTTATTTATTTGTGTTTTACATTTTTATTACGCTCAGATTATGAAGTAGAAAAGTCAATATCAATATCAGCAGTTGAAACCAAAGAGTTTGTAGCAGGACTGACTGTACTGTCACTTTGTGGCGACAGGCTCTCTGCAAAAACGTTGTAGAACTGCGTTGTTGATGGTGGGCCTTCATGGCTACTTGTGGAAGGCGAAGGGTATGGTGGTGGCACTTTATTAATTCGTTGATAAGAACTGCGACCTTGAGAAGTCTGTAATGGTTGTTCGAGAAAAGTAGTTGGGTTTGGTGCAGCTGGAGGAGGACGAATCTGATGCGTATGGTAAGAGGATATTGGAGCAGCATTTTCCATAGGTGAATAAGAATAAGCTTGAAATCTATTATTATAGGGCATGGGAGGTGTGTAATGGGTAAATGGAGGAGGTTGAGCTGTCAATATATTTCTCCTTTCATATATATTTTCTATAACTTTGAGGACTCCCATCTGAAACTGAAGATAATCCTGTTCATCAAATTTTTCCAGATGAGGCTTCAGACTAAGTAAAAATGACATTTTGCTGCAAGGTTTGTCTTCTTCCAGAGCTCGTAATATTTTCATTTCGATTGCATCAGGTTTTCTATGTTTTCTGTTTGTATGGCACTCGCTTTTGGATGTTTGTTGTGTGGGTGCTGTATCAAATGGCCCAGAAACATTCTCAGTATTTTCGACGGAGCCCTGCGTTTCTATATCTTCTTCCAGTCTGGCGGTGCGTTCCGATTGAAAACTGTCCTCCGTCTCTCGAGCATCATACAGCTTTTTTAGAAACTGCAGCTGATCAGAATATACATACTTTTTCTTTTTCTTTGCTGCTGAGCCACTTTTTTTCGCAGCTTGAATTTTTATGTTTGACTTCACAAAGGAGTCTCGTAGATTGGTCCACCTCCGTATTACTTCTATACCTACATCAAAAGGAAACAAAACTGTATGAAAACATTTTAATTTTGTATAGAAAAAAGCAAAACTGTAACAAAAAATGTCCACTGCAAACTAAATGTCACTGATTTTTTTTCGTTTTGTTCAGGTATCTGGCAAGCGGTTGTTCCTTCACTGACTTACATTTCCAGTACAGAATTGGGATTTCTACAGCAAGTAAAGTGGTTAATGATGTATGCACAGCAATTTGGTCATCACTGCGGGAAGAATGTATACAAAGACCGACCAAAGAGGTATGGGAATCAATAGCGGCTGGATTTGAACGTACTGCTAATTTCCCCCACTGCTTAGGAGCGGTGGATGGAAAACATATCCGTCTTACTGCCCCATTTAATAGCGGATCAATGTACTTCAATTACAAAGAATACTTTTCTGTGGTTCTGATGGCTGTAGCGGATTCCAACTACAGGTTCATTTATGTCGACGTAGGAAGTTATGGCAAAGACTGTGACTCTTCAGTGTTCAGACGGTCCAGTTTATGGAAGTCAATAGAAAGTAATTCCCTGGAATTTCCAGACGTCCAATGTCTGCCTGGTACGGAAGGTCCAAAAGTACCCTACTTCTTCGTGGGAGACGCAGCATTTGGCCTACACACGCATTTGCTCCGGCCTTTTGGGGGAACAAACTTGACAGTTGAGAAACGTGTATTTAATTACCGTTTGTGCAGAGCAAGGAGGTATGTGGAATGTGCTTTTGGCATCCTCACCAATAAGTGGCGGTTGTTTCACCGACCTTTAAATGTTCATCCAGATTTTGCAGTAAAAATGGTTAAAGCTTGCATTGTTTTACACAATTTTGTACGTCAGAGAGATGGATTTATAATTGAAGACACCACATCCTTCACTGGTTTGGAAGACTTAGCCCAAGATGCCAACATAAGAGGAGGACTGACAGCCAACGCCATAAGGAACACTCTTTGTAAATATTTTATGACAAATGCTGGAAGCGTGTCATGGCAGATGTCAAAGATATAAATTAACAAGCCTTTTCCTTTTTGTAGATTGTTTGTGAAAGCCTGCGACTGTATAGTAAATAGTTTTCTTTATAAATAAATTACTGCTACCACTCACGTTTTTAATCGTTTTGTTTATATTTTGTACGACGCGTTTCGGGAAATAATTCCGATCTTCAAGTGCGTTTTTTTCTCTAAGTTTTCATTATGTGTAGTGTTTTTTTATTTGTGAGGTCTTGTGCGTGTTTCTCTTATAAATTACAGTAAAGAAAACAGAATGCAAGACCTGACACATAAAAAGACACCACACATGATGAAAACTTAGAGAAAAACGCACTTAAGGATGGGAATTATTTCCCGAAACGCGTCGTGCAAAATATAAACAAAACAAAAAAAACGTGACTGGTAGCAGTAATTTACTTATAAACAAACGATTTACTTTTAGAATAAAATTTATAACGTTAAATAAAAACTGTTTAAAACGTATTAAATGTAATATTAATATATTAAATAAATACTTACCAAACGCATTTTTATCTTTGTCTTCCATCTCATCAAAATCTTGCTTCAGTGCTACGCAAACTTCCCGCCAAGCATTCTTTGTAGCAATACGATCTCTATACGCATCTAGAGTTTTGTCCCACAGAACAGGTCTTACTTCCACCAAGGTTATCAAAAGTTCAGTATCAATTTCATCCATTCTTCTACACTTTTCAGTAAACAAGAATAAACACAAATGAATAAAACGACACTACAACGAACTAGTCGACGCCGTACGGCTCAAAACCGTCCAGTGTGAAAGCATGCACTTAGTCACGTAGGCCACTGTTGTCGAACTTGCCGTACGGCGACCGTCTGTTGTAGTGGCAAGACACGGCTGCAGCACGGCACGGCAGCGGCATTTTGCCGTCGCCGTATAATGTGAAAGGCGCCATACATTTCTTCACACCTACAGCCGTACGGCTTTTTGCCGTACGGTCAAAACCGTATAGTGTGAAAGCGGCGTAAGGCTACATCTATGACCACTGGTAAATACCAGTACTTCTCAGTCAAACAAATAAAAAAAACTATGAGTTTCCTTGTTTCTGGAAATCCAACCCCTAAGGAAGTGGCATAGGGGAAGAAAATTTTTGAGAAAATATTTCGTTACATTAAAAAAAAATTTCAAGGTAAATTTGAGAAAATTGCTATTTCACTTCTTGGTTAGATGTAAAGAAATATTTGTTAGGGAATAAAAGTTGCTACGACAATATGTTTACAAGAACGCAAAATGCACGATGATAAAAACGTTGGACTCCAGCTACCAGAATCACATTTTGGTCAGAAGTACATTGAGAAGACCACGCTTATACGGTCTTAATTGCCTTGAGAAGCTTAGAAGGTGTTGCAATTTTTGAACAATTAAAAAATTCAGTTAAATAAAAACAAAAAAATCTCTGCAGGCCATACAGTCTAAGTGAATGAAGCAGTGGGTGCCAAGCTAGTACAAGGTATAAAAATTATTTTAATATATATTTTGACTTCTCAGTTCACAGTGGAGTAAAGCACTCTGGTCCTATGTATTCAGCATGTCAGCATCCAATATACAAGCCAGAAACTGAAAATCAAGATCAAATCAAAAGTAAATTGAAAAATCATAAGCCACACTCATACATTGTCTGATTATCTAGATTCAAGGATTGAAAATCCCTTTAAGCAACACAATGAGTAACAGTGCTCATTGTAAAGTTGCATCATAAATTGTAATGATTGTACACAGCAAACAATATTTCCACATGGAGATAACTATTTTCCTTGCAAATACCTTTGTAATAAAGTAAACATTAAGCTCCCATGGAAGCAGCAAATTTTTTCAAAGTAGCAGCTTTCTTATTAATTCCCTTGGTTAAATTTAGCTGATATAAGCATGGACAGCAGTAAGCAATATAATGGTAGGTTATTATTAATATGGTGTAAAGATTGAGTTCCTACAACCTGACTGTCTTTTGTTAATCCACACCTCAATTCATTTCACACCCCTGAAGGCTCTCCTCCTCGATGAGATCTATGGAACTTGGTGATAACAGCTACAGGCAAAATATTAGCAAAGTTAAAGATTCATTTTAATATCACAATAATCTGAATTACTTTGTAGGATTCGCACTACTCATCTGTGAAGAGACCAATGTTAATCACTTCAGAGGGAAATTCAACAAAAATGACTGCATGCTCCATTGCAGTTCACAATTGCACCTGTCTACGAGATGAAGCCAAGCCAACAATAGAAAATGTACCCTACTGTGAGGCAGTATGGGGGTTGAAGTCTAATGCTACTGTAAATGAGGTCAGATCTTACATATTCTGACAGACACATTAGCAGGTTTCTCAACAACACTGTACCTGACACTGTACTGCTGTTACACACATACTTAAATAACTTTAAAGTACAAGCAATAAAGGTGTAATATACAGTTGTAATTAATACCAATGAATAAACAACAATGAGCATCATAAAAGGACTAAACACACAGATATAAAATAATGTTAGATTTGTGAGAAAGTAGGCAATTGTTCAATTCTTATGTGAGGTCAGACCAGTTAGCAGAAATGATCACTCAGTCATCTGATGGTCATTAGCAGTCAATAGTTCTAGTGATATTAGGGATGAAACCCTTAAACCCAGAGTGTCCAACAAATGTTCAGCAAGTTTTAAGTCCAGGTAACAAGCTGCCCACTACATATGTGTCATGCACGTCCACACTGAGCCATGCAGCCTTGGCCTACTCACCTGTTTCACCACTTTTTGACAATCTTCCCCTTCCCCCGCCCCCCAACCCTCTGGTGGGGTTTATACACCCACCACTCATAATTAATAGCAGTTGTTTAAAATCATTTGGGTAAAAACTGATCAGTGAATTTTGGTCACCTGTAATTGCCTATTCAGTGACTGTTAATTGTTTTAAAATTCTGTGCCTTTCCTGTCTACTGAGTGACAGTGGATTCATAATTAATGTCAACTCTTTAAAGATCATTCAGTATTTTATTTTAAAACTGCTCAGTGAATTTTCCTAACTGTAGTTAATTGTTTTTAAAATTCTGTTTCTTTCGTGTATAGTTAATGGCTGGTGGCTCATAATTAGTGGCAGCTTTTTTAAGGTCTGCTCAGTCAGTTTTACTGTTTATTGTTTTTAAAACCCATTTCACCATAATAAAAACAAGTTATGTATTAAAGATGATGGTCGTTGAAGCAGGTATGTGGGGACCCCAGTCCTTCCATTAGGGTGACCTGATCCCAAATCTTCCCACCTGAACTCCTGGTGACCACTCATATTGCAGGTAAGCTGCCATAAACCCAGCTCTGTGTGGTTCAGTACTACCATTCACCACATTGAACCCAGGTCCACATGTAATGTGTAAAAGGTTTACATACTGTTGGTAGTGATGACTGTGGGTTTAAAGGGACTGAACATCTTGGTCCCTCTTTCACTGGAAATCAATGTAAATAGATGGGAAATGTGGATAATTGTCAGCTCCAGCATCTGTGAGCTTGTCAACTTCATTGAAAATGTGCACAACAGTAGCTTTAGTCAGATGGTTAAGGGTGAAATAAAAACCAAAATGCTAGTTGGTTACTAAAGGATCACCAAGAAGGACCATCATTGTCAGTACAACTAAAATGAGGTGAGAAAATGAAGGATGAGCAGATGAGAGAGGTAATTAGCAACAATAGTTAAATAAAATATGTACATAAATGTTTGCAAGTTCATGACAGTGAAAAAGGGAGAAGGCATCACAAGACCACTCTGGGCACATGCCACAACAATATGTATTCTCCTATTATCCAATGGTGCATTAAATTTTGTAATAAAATTTACTTCCCCTAGAAACACGACTTTGTTATCTTCTATCTGATCATCCACAAATACGTGGGTACAGAAGTAGACAGGTCGATGGCTCATCTCAGATCAGCGAGCAGGCCACACAGTACAAATAGGGGCTATTATGAGATGACTACCCCTGCTGCATGGGGGCAGTCCTCTTGACATGAAAGGAGTTCCTGAATAAGTCTCATGTGGCCAATACTTAGTTGGCACAGTATGATGCCATCTTTCCAAGAGGCTTGAAGAGAAGTGGATCACACTTTTGTGGTCCTCTTGAATGCGCTTTGCTTGTTGAGGGTTGAGGTAGCCTGAAATTTAGTATCCAAGGCTTTCAAAATTTGATGCCTTAACTGCAAACATTGCTCTGCACCTTGTACTCCAAGTTCAAGTTTGCCTTCTGTGGTTGCTTCTTTAGCTATTCTCAGCATTTCCCATATTACGCTCATGGCTCAGTGTCTGGCTGAATGTTGTTGTGATCAGAGCTGTGGAGGTCAACTATTGGTCTTGGATGTTAGTGAATGAAAATTTTCTAAATTAGCACTGAGATAAGCCTTGTAAGCAACTCATGGAGTCACTACAAACCAAGAAGTCCTTTGTTGCAAGAGTTTTAATGTATATATGGTGATCAACTCTGTACTGTATACACTCGGCAGAGAACACTCATTGTGTCCTCTTGGGAGTGCAAAATCATAACCAACCTATCACTGACTATCAATCCATCTGGGTAGATGCTTATCAAATTGGGATAGCCATGGAGAATGAAATGGAATACACAACTGAGAGTAGTGGGGTCAGCTTGTTTCTTAGAGCCACGGACGAGGTCCATCAAAATCATAGGATTGAATACGCGCCACAGGGGACCCCAGGAGGGAACTCTACGTACACAGACAAGAAGAATATGTGGGTATTTTAAGTTTCCTCGTGCTACTTGCCATGAGCTAGCATACATGTGGTAATCATATTAACTTGTTGTCAAATAAAAGGCCTAAAAATTAGAAAGTTTCAGGGACTTCAAGTAACTTATCAGGTTTGATTATGTATGGAGAGGGGCTGTTCAGTGACTGTTTAAAAAGTTGAGAAAATGTGCAGTAATCAGTAATCAATAAGTGTTTATTGCAGATATAGATTTCAACCACTGTTTTGCTATCCTCGGTGTAGTAACATGCATGTCAAGTCACCACTACCACCGTCTATACAAATAGTGCCTATACAAATACCCCTACTAAAATATCCTTGTCAGTATGTCCTCTGACCAACAAAGGTGTTGACTGACCGTTCTTTCAAGTAATTTACGTAGCCCATTCCTTAGAAAGATTGGTCAATAATTAATCAAAACTTGAGTGTCTTTTACTAGTTTCAGGATATTGAAAAAACCGAAAATGTTTTATGCTGTCATTGCTAAGATGTTTAAACATTAGACTGTGGATTTTATTGGGTCCAGGGACAGTGTCTCGATACATAGTTAAAGACCTGTGGAACTCCATCCACTAAATTGGACACTGAAAGATTTAAGGCTTATGCACAAAAGAAAAAGTAGTTTACCACTGCCAGGTGTTTCCACATCAGGAAACTAGATTATCACATGTGGATACTTTGACAAAGTGTGCCATGAAACATTCAGCAGAGACTGTGGGACCAGTACACATATGCAGGGAACTACAGTGGACATCACACATGTGGTAGAGTTTGTCCATATTTGAGGTGGTTGGTGTCCAGACTATCATAGATGATACACACTGTTCCCAAAACTCCTGCTTTCCCCTTATTATTAACAACAGTGCCTTTGCTCAAAGTATCATGAATACTGCTGAATGCTCCGTAGAAAGGTGGCATTTGTGTCATGGAAATGCCCTTCAACAGTTTCTGCTAATTGCAGCTACTTCTTCAGAAGCAAGTTTGGAAGTGGAAACCTGCCAGTCCACTTTCTGAAGTGAGGAAGGGGGGGGGGGGGGGGGCAGAGCATCACAATTCGATTTAACTTTCCATTTTTCCTTCAATCCCTGTGAGATTTTTGTTTCTGCAAGGATTTATCTGACTTGACTTCTGGGATAAAACAGGACCATTCCTACCTACAATCTACTGTCTGTTTCATCCTGAAAGGGAGGCATCTTGACAGATGTCCTCTTCCACAGTGATGCTGGAGAAGGATGAGGTATCTCCAGCTGCACTGGTGGTGTGCTTACCAGTGGCACTGTGGATTTGGGAGTTGAGTCAGCTGATTTCCACACTGACATGTGGCTGGGGCCAGGAGTTGCTCTTTGAGACCTCATCTTCACACTAGAAGTAGATTCTGAAACAAACTTTGCAAAGTTTGACGGAGTCATTCAAACTTTTTCTTAGTATCTTATGAGACTGGTGGGCAAATGTTTTATATACACCTCTATTTTCTTCTCTTTCTTTAAAACTGAACATGTTGGCGAACTGTGGGTCAGTGTTTTGGGCAGTTTACAGATGTAAGGGATTATTTGGAAGAGCTGACCTCATGCATCACCCTTCCACACCTGCAACAAGTTGCCTAATTAATAGAGAGAAGGTGGTCGAAATCTCTGGCACTTAAAACATCTTACAGGAGGAGTAAAATACGATTTGGCAACACACCAATACACCTTGACCTTCACTTTCTCAGGTTGAACATTATCATCAAATGCGAGAATGAAAGCTCCATTGCGAGAATGAAAGCTCCATTATGCTCTGATCCTCTCTGAAGGTGATGAACAAAATGAACTCAACACTATTCTAGGTAAGCACACAGTTTTTCACCTGTTTGTAGTGTTAGGTCCTGATGGAAGGTGACACCTTGAATCATGCTGAGTCTGTTATTAGGAGAGATGGTAACTTGTATCCACGAGCTGGTCACAGCCCCAGAGGGCCTGTGATTGATTAGCATTCAAAGTTCTCATCAACAGTTACCAATTTCACATATTGTCTGTTGCAGCAACTTCTACAAACTTTCAATAAAAATCAGTAGCTTCATTGTTGTAAAAGATTCTCAGACAGTCATAGAGAATACTAAGAACTGACTGGACTGGCCACCTCCATTTTTCATTGCCCGATTCTCATCCTGTGTCAAGGCCAAAGAACGAAACACCATGGGGTTCTAAGCCTCTGCATTAAAATCTTGTTTTCTATTTGATGAGACAGTAATGTTGGCACAGTCACCGTTACAGGGGAGTTTGACCTATTTCACTGCAGATCATCTGCCCTGGTATCATTCACTCAGACTGGAAGCTCTCCCCGTGAGTACCAACCTGCCAGGATACAGGCTACCTAACATAATAGCCATTGTCTAGATTGGACAGGCACCTCCTTCTTGTCACACATGGGAAGTTCAAGCTCAAGTATCAGTAGTGTGATCCGTATGTTGTCAGGGGGCTACAACCGTGAGGGTACACAACTACCACACCCACAATGGATTGGCTACAATGCCAAATTTCAGTTGTGAACATAAATCCACTCTAGTTGTAGATGTAGAAAATCACAGTGAATTGATGGATAAATTATGCACCGTATAAAGTGTCCTTCCCAAAACAGCCCACAACTTTGTTAACTTTTGGAAAAGGGGAGGTCAAACCATAAAAAAGCACCATAAAAGTAAGCTAAGAAGGTTGAGGGAGAGGTTGTGTAATGAGCTAAAACTGACCGGTGTCTTAATAATAGCCATGTCATCAATGCAAAAACTGGACTATGTGCAAGACTCATTTTAGTTGCCTTTTAAGATAGGCAAGAAATTACCACAAGTCTATTATAGCTCCTGACACTGCAGGGGGATGTACATACTATTGATAAATGTCATCCCTACATACAAAGAATAATAAACTAAAAGCTGCATTTGAAGGATTGTAAAAGTCTTACCATTTCTGAATTGGTCATTTCCAAAATTTATTCTTGAATATGTATTGTTAATAAAGGGGGAAGATGACACTGTAAATGTTTTACAATTCAAAATTCTTTGTACAAACAAATATCAAAGACTCCTTTTAAATTTTAATTTACAGTAGACCAACTTCAACAAAATAAAGGTGCAAAATTTTGAATTGCTGGAGAATAAAATAAAAAATGAAATGTAATCCTCAACACACCAAATGCATGATTTCTTGGTAATTCAATGTGCTCCGCCTATAGTAATCTCTAGAGACCTCACTTAGGTCCACACATAATTCACAGAAATAATCACATGCTTCTAAATAACAAACTAAGGAAACCTGAAGAGCAGGCCATATAACATACAGTCAAATTTATCTCTTTGAGGGAGTGGTTATGAGACCCAGAAGAAGAAAGGACAGACACACACTGAAGGTAAAATCTTCTATGACAATGGTCACAAAAGCATGCAGACTTACTAAATGCACACTGACCAACTTTGTTATAACACATTAGCAATTCACAATTTATTTCACAAAGTAAACACATATGTTTAATATCATACAAAGAGTATTATTTATAATTATAATAATAATTTAGCTGCCTCATGTTCAAAGAACAAAAATTTGAAGTTTGGGTTCTACATTGCAAATTTTCTATACAAACAAGAAACATAAATACATCTATGTACAAATCAGTGTAAAATAAGCTCATATAAATAATCTCAGCATTGTAATACAGGAGAAACACATACAGAACAACAAGGAACTTATATCTCCTGAGCTCCTGTGTGAAAAAGTGATCATTTAAAGCTGTCCATGTGCTCTTTTTCTCTTTCCATTTATTTTATTTATGCTGCTTCCTTTAATCAGCCAACGTCATCTAGATGTAGCAGCCTGTTGAGGTGGTTTACCACGTGAAGAGCCTCTGCGTCCCCTAAAGGCAGCCCTGCTCCGCATACCCTGGCCCCTCCTCCAATCCCTACTCCCTGGTGGCACAACAGGGGCTAACCGTGGGAGTGGTTGTTGTGGTATACTGGATCCAGCAGTGTCCTCACTCTGTAAGTTCACACACAGACAAGCATTGAGCAAAAACATCCACCATTTTAGTTCAGTCTACGAAGACATGTACATTCTATAAACTTTTTCCTGGGTGCTAATAGAAGAAGGTGCAGTGAAAAGAGCAAACAAGTTCTACGCAGTGTATATACTACCAAGCAATCTAGTTCTGCCTCCATCACATATTATCTACACTTTATTACGCTTACAGCACTTTTCTGCAGAGGAGTTGCTGTTAGCGCCTGTGATGGAGCAGGAACTGCTCTGTCATAGGATGGGTTTAAGATTCTACTTACTGTTGGGTCCCCCGATTTCAGCCTATTCAGAACTAGGAAGTCAAGTGCTCAGAATGCACTTTCTTCTATGATCAACTAAAAGAAGTCTCACATCAAAGTATAAGAGGCAGTTAAAAATTTTGCTTTCAAAGGTAGTACAGTCCAAAATTGGTATTTCAATTGCCATGAGCACTGTGGTAATCACCCCACCAATGCACCAGGTTGAAGATACCTGTTTGGTAAAACACTGTGTTCTTCTGCCTGAAGAAACCCGTAACCACTTGCTACCCATAGCCACCTGCTGCGGACCCTCAGCCGACAGGAATTGTCAACCCTTCATGGCCTTTCTTAAGGGACCAAAGGTGTGATAAGCACAAGAGGAGAGATCAGAACTATAGGACAGGTGCTCAAGTGTCTCCCACTTCAGTCGGTGTAACATCAGTATTACGACATTTGTGATATAGGGATATACATTATCATGAAGCAGCAGCACTCCTTGGTGCACAACATTCCACACTGGTTGTTTTCGACAGATGTGTTGCCCCACACACATTCTTCAGTCTCTGACAGATGCCTACCAGTGTTTGTCCGTTGCCAGCAAGAAAAGAATAACACCATGTTGTTCTTGTTTGTAAGCATTTGGTAATAACATCACCATAGTTCAAGTTTCCGCATTTACCCAATGTCGGGAAGATACGAATGCCACACTAGTCCCTTGTCTCAGAGACATGCCGTGTTGCACCAGAGGTGTAGAAATTCTCCTTCCAGCCTGCCTGCCTGCCTCTATTTCCACTGTTACCATTAAAGCAGCTCAACCTGCCACAGTGAGACACAAGAGTTCATGAGTACTAATGCAGGCCAACTTGGGTTGCCACAAGCCTGGCAAGCTTCATTGGATCTGCTCTGCCTGCTGCATCTGACAACAGATTATGCTATCAATCCAATGTGACTACAGACCGGACAGGTATATGCTTGTGTAGGTAGTTTCACTGCAGCTCATTATCATGATGATGGAAGCACCAAAATGAACAAACCAGACTGAAGGAGACAGAGGAGAAATTAAAAATTGGGAAACATATACCAGTCACTAAACAGAGCCCAAGTCCAGCAGGGAAGAAGGTTTCATGTGTTTAAGAAGCAGCTTCACATAAATCGATAGGTGTCTCGCAATGCAAATTGTGTAAAAAGCTACAAATGGTTGTTCAGGAACCTATAGTACAGGGTGATTCAAAAAGAATACCACAACTTTAGGAATTTAAAACTCTGCAACGACAAAAGGCAGAGCTAAGCACTATCTGTCGGCAAATTAAGTGAGCTATAAAGTTTCATTTAGTTGTACATTTGTTCGCTTGAGGCGCTGTTGACTAGGCGTCAGCGTCAGTTGATGCTAAGATGGCGACCGCTCAACAGAAAGCTTTTTGTGTTATTGAGTACGGCAGAAGTGAATCGACGACAGTTGTTCAGCGTGCATTTCGAACGAAGTATGGTGTTAAACCTCCTGATAGGTGGTGTATTAAACGTTGGTATAAACAGTTTACAGAGAATGGGTGTTTGTGCAAAGGGAAAAGTTCTGGATGGCCGAGAACGAGTGATGAAAATGTAGCACGCATCCAGCAAGCATTTGTTCGCAGCCCAGGAAAATCAACTCGCAGAGCTAGCAGAGAGCTGCAAATTCCACAATCAACTGTATGGAGAGTTCTACGAAAAAGGTTAGTTATGAAACCTTATCGCCTGAAATTGGTTCAAGCACTGTCTTAAGCTGATAAGATTAAAAGAATCGATTTCTGTGATTTTATCCTTGCTCAAATGGAAACAGACGAATCTTTCGTTTCAAAGATTGTGTTTAGTGATGAAGCAACTTTCCACACTAACGGGAAAGTCAACCGTCACAATGTCTGTATATGGGGCACTGAGAATCTGCGGGAAACAACTCAGTAGGAACATGACTCGCCTAAGGTGAATGTTTTCTGTGCCATTACAGCCAATAAAGTTTTTAGTCCCTTTTTCTTCGAAGGTGCTACTGTAACTGGACTACAGTATCTGGAGATGTTAGAGAATTGTCTGTTCCCTCAGCTCGAACAAGAAGCACAACAATTCATATTTCTGCAGGATGGAGCACCACCACATTGGCACTTATCTGTCCGTAACTACCTGAACGTCAACTACCCGAGGCGATAGATCGGCCGCCAGGCAGCCCGTGACAGAGCACTTCATCACTGGCCTCCAAGAAGCCCTGATCTTACCCCCTGCTATTTTTTCTTATGGGGGTATGTTAAGGATATGGTGTTTCGGCCACCTCTCCCAGCCACCATTGATGATTTGAAACAAGAAATAACAGCAGCTATCCAAACTGTTACGCCCGATATGCTACAGAGAGTGTGGAACGAGTTGGAGTATCGGGTTGATATTGCTCGAGTGTCTGGAGGGGGCCATATTGAACATCTCTGAACGTGATTTTGAGTGAAAAAAAAAAACCTTTTTAAATACTCTTTGTAATGATGTATAACAGAAGGTTATATTATGTTTCTTTCATTAAATACACATTTTTAAAGTTGTTGTATTCTTTTTGAATCACCCTGTATATTACAATATGTTCATAAATTTGACAATCAGTTTCGTCCCTCCATAAACATTCTGAATGATGACAAAGACTTAGTGTCTGACAGGTGTGTGGAAATGTGTTCTAAGGACTTCAGGCCATTTAGCAGTACACAGGATTTCTACATTTAGGGCAAACACTGACTGAAATAGGAAAAAAATATGGCTCTCAGAGGGTATTGCAAACCACATTCTAGTGGTATATAACATACTTTCTTCTTCTTTCAGACATGTCCTTTTTAGATTAACATAATATGGAAAATGAATCTGCATTAGCTATAAGACATTTGGGGAATTTAGAATGCACTATTTTGGCCATGGAATTCAGTGAACTCAAAATACACATCCAAGAAAAAGAAATTAAAATTAGTATAACTGGGGTCATATTTGGCTGAACTGCACTAAGGTTACAGAAAAAAAGACTCCCAAAAGCTTACTTTAGTTGCCGTTGCAGTATGATAAACATCTTCAAGTTGTTAGGTGCCAAAGGTTTCGACTTTCCGCGATGGTTTTGCTTACTACAGAAAACATTTATATTAGAGGTGACCTGACGATGGTTCGAATTGAGAACAGTCAGCACTGGTCAAAAGAGGGTGAAGCTGCAGTGAAAACCGTTCACTTTGAAATGAATAAATAATCCCAAAATACGACGAAAAGGAACTTTTCATCAACTTCTGAACGCTACTCATAGCACTACAATGTAAATGTACAGAACAGACTGCAATGTAGCATAGCACAGTGGGAAGATGGGCAGGCAAGCAAGATTCCCTTAGCCTGCTTGGGTTGGGCATAGCTTGACTTGGATGGGAGTACGGCAGCCTGCCTGTTCTCCAGCTTACATGCGGCAGCTTGCCTGCCTGGTAACAGGCAAGTATGGGCAGGCTAAAAGTGGAATGTGTTCACTTCTATGTTGCATATAAGCAGTAGCAATGCCCTCAAATGGGAAGTTTTTGATTGTCACTTATACTTAAAAAATTAAAGTCTGTTTTTCAACAATTAGGGAAAGGATAGATTGCTACTCGCCGTATAGATGACACATTGAGGTGCAGACAGGAACAATGAAAAGACTGTTCCATTTTAAGCTTATGGCCAAAGCCTTCATCGGAAAATGAAATACACAAACATTCATACAACCAAGCACACTTTGCATACACATGACCACTATCTCTGGCTGTTCAGGCCAGACTTATTGAAATGAGTAGCAGTGAAGTGGGGAAGGGGGAGGGATAGCAATGTACACAACAGGGAAGAGGAAACAGTGCTGCCTTGCTGAGCATGCAGGAGCTAGAGGCAGCAGACAAGGCTACCCTGTGCAGCTTCAGGAAGCTGTGGGTGAGGGAGGGAAGGGAAGAAAGGAACCAAAAGTAGACGAGCAGAAAAGGGGAAAAGGGTGTGGGAACAACATGTTATTGTAGGTTAAGGCTGGGATGATTTCGGGAATAGAGGAAGCGTTTTAAGAATAACTCCCATCTCAGCAGTCCAGAAAAGCTAGTGGTGGAGGGAAGAATCCAGATGGCCCAGGTTGTGAAGCAGCCGCTGAAATAAAGCATGCTATGTTCAGCTGCATGTTGTGCAACAGGGTGCTCCACTTTGCTCTTGGTCACATTTTGGCCATTCATGCTGATGGATAACTAGTTGTTAGTCGTACCAGTATAAAAAGCTGAGCTGGAACACAAAGACAGGACTGGAATAGGAATTGCTGGGTGAGTAGATTCGGCAGGCCCTGCATCTGGGACTTCCACAGTAATATGATTACTGTGGCAGGGGATTGGGATTGGCCTAAGGATGGACTAACATGTTGTGGAGAGCTTGCTTCTTTTCACACTATCATACACCATCTCAATGTCCTGGAATACCATTACTAAATCATTATCATAGTTTCTCTCCTGGAGCTGCCTTACACCAAAAATTGGATCACTTGTCGACCTTAATGGTCTAAATCCATACAGTCCTCCTCCTATTATCTTCTGTACTTTCTTTTCTAGCATATTATTAAATATCTTAGCTGCATGGCACATAAAAATTAACTTCTCTATAATTCTGAGATTTTCTTGCAAACCTTCTTCAGAATGAAACAATCGTTCCCTTTTTCCAGTCTTCAGATGTCCTCCCTTCATTCCATATACTCCAACAGTGACAGCTACTCTCTCATTCCACACTTATTCATCCAGTCCAGGCACTTTTCCTTCTTTCATGGTCTTTATCACTTCCTCTAATTCTGTCCACGTTAGGTCTGTCTTGACACCCTTTATGTCCCCATGCTACTCATTTGCCTGTTCCATTACATTTAACTTGTGGTTTAGCAACTCTTCAAAATATTCTTTCCACGTCTCTGATTTTCTGTACTTTGTCAACATTTATTCCTTCTTTATTGATAATCCTGACATTATCCAACATCCCTTCTTCTTAGCCTTAACCGTTCCACTGGGTACCTCACTTCCCTCACTGTTCTCTTCCACCATTTTTGCCCACTCTTTCATTAATTTCTTTTTCTCTCCCACTACCAATCTTTTAACCATTTTCTTCTCAGTGTATTCTTTTCTTGCTTCCTCTGTTTCTCTTGAAACCATATACAAAATACTTTGTTTTTCTTTGCAACTCAATCTTTACACCTCAATGCTTCTTTCCATCTTTCCAATCACTGGTTCATCTGCACACTTTTTCTGCCAATTTGACCATTGTTGGTTTGAACCCTCCTCAGTCCTCTTCTTATAACAGCATTTCATTTCTTGGTATTTTGCTCATTACTATTTTCTGGAAATCATCTTTGCATTTCTTTTCTTTCACATACACTTCTTATCTTGCTTTCTTAGCTTGATGCCCCTTTTCCTCACTAATCCATCTCTCATTACTAAATGATGGTGATAACTACCTAGGGCTATGGAAGATGACATCTGTGACTGTACTTAACGTCTTGATCACTTATTATGCAGTCAACCTCAGATTTAATCAACACATCATAGCTGTACCATGTTGCCTTATGACATTCCTTCTTCTTAAACCAGATGTTCTGCTGCTAGTCCATTCCTTTTATAAAAATCTTAATCGTCCTTCCTTGTTTTTTCTTCCCTACCCTTTGACTCCCAACACTTCCTCATACACCTTTCTTTCCCTTTTCACGAATGCCTTTTTATGTCTCCTATGATGATGATCTTCTGGCCAGTTACATGTGTCTGCACTTCCTATCCAAGCAGCAATTGCTTTAATTTTGTGGAAAACAAAAACCCGGAAATATTTTTACTGAGTTATGGTACAAGAAAGTTATACAAAAATTTTTTCAAGGTCTCTTTCAATTTATACTTTTAAGTATTAAGTTTTGTAATCAATAAAAAAGTTCAAAGAGACAACTGCTTTGACTTTTAAGATTTACACCTTGCAAAAAGGGCTACAAAAGGACTCCTGTACTAAAATGTTTTCTAAGGGCAAGTCAGTAGCACGTGAAAGTGGAATTTTGCTTCAACAGGCCACATGTAGTGTGACAATAAACATAATGTATACAATTGCATATTACACAAAAAATGAAGACTCATACCTTAAATATAAAAATCTGTGCCTAAATAACAGATCAAAACAATGTAGAGTCCATGCCTGTGGAATTGTTATTCATTCAATAACTTTGAAACTGAAGGATGAATGAAGAGGAGAAGGATGAAAGAACAGAGGGGATTAAGGGTAGGGGGGAGGGGGTAGAGGGGGGCGGGAGGGAGGTGGAAGCAGAGAGAGGATAATTTAAAAATACATGGTGTCCCAGGAGTGGTCAGTATTCAGGGATATTATCTGAAGGAATGCTTATTTGAAGTAAAATGTCAAATAAACATGTTCTCTAAAAAGTGCACCTTGAAAGATATGAGCACTTGTTCATCTTCACTACTGTGCAAAACACACACACAAACACAAACACACACACAAACACAAACACAAACACACACACAAAGCAGTTATGAACAGCTTCTTGTCTAGATTTACCTCTGGTGTTTCTGTCACCAAAACAAGTTTTGATTCTTCAGCTTCTGGATCAATAATTCCACCTCGCTGTTTCTGATAACTAAATAGTGATGCCATCTGCTGCTGTAGGCTACGAAGATCGTCACTCAATTCAAATTGCCTCGCATTTTCTACATCCATAGGAGGTGGGGCAGAAGAAAGCAGGTCCATGTCATATGTGATTGGTTCTCGGCACACTGGGCACAACACCTGTTAAAAAGACACACCAAAACTCAACATATCAGTACACTGTTCACATACTGGTCCAATGATTTAAATGTTTTTGATGTAAGGCACTTTCCATTTACTTAAATTAATTTTACAAATTATGAAACGTAGCCCTGAATAGCTACTGGTGTGTCACTAGCTAATAGGGGTGCTATCCTTCATGACATAGTCACACAGTTCAAGTATTCTAATTATGTACAGTGTATAAGCTAGTCTGAGCCACCAGGAACACAACTAGAACAAAACTGTCTACATTAATGTACTTTAGATAAAGAATAAGTGTTTGTTTTGAAACAATTACTTCTGTAAGTCACAGATAGCATTTTTCTAAAGATAAAATTTTCTGTTCATTTTTGATCATATTCTACTACAATATATATTTCACCTTACACACTATTTATTACATCACACTGCCACAACCCCTATTCAAAACTTAATATGCCAACTCTTTAATTGTCCAATTGGCTCCAGATCCACAACTACACAAGCCACACTCCAAACTATACAACTCTGGATTGGAAGGTCCACTCTTTGAAAATCGCATAGCCAGCAAACTAGCACGTCATGACCTGACCGCAAGTAGCAACAGTCCACATGCCACACAGTGCACCAGGGCCAGGAAATACCCATAAACCACTTCCAAGACAAGGTCTATGGGATTCACAATCAATGTTAGATGTATCAATGATCTCTGAATAGTCAGTCTTATCCCACTGCCATCCGCAGTGGGGACTCCCATCATGCCCTGACTGCTTCCAAGCACATGCATGTGCTGAGTGTCCAGATCACTGGGAGCACTGTGCCTGTTGTGGAAAAGATGAACATCTCCCAACGGTCTGCTGTAAACCGTCAGGACAATCAGATCTAATCCTCTGCATGCATCAAGGAATGGTGCATGCAACTTCAGGCAATAGTTCCCCATTCAATCATTAGCTAACAAGCTGTTCATATATACCACAAATGCGAACAATGACATCTTTCTCCGGGTGGACACAGGAGACAAAGTTTACATGGTAAACCTCCCCAGAATTAGTTCCATTCTTTTCTACGTTGATAACATATGATCACAGTTCAAAGCCCTCCAGGATAAATTCGCAATAGTCTATAGTTGAATTCTTTTATCTTGGCGGCTCGCGCATGCCCACCCAGACGTGGGAGATTGCTGCGTTGCCAATTGCAAACAACGCACGCGCCAAGAGAAGTAGCGCTATAGTATAGCATAGTTCGCAAACTTACGTTTAAGAGGGAGCGTGCAGTTTATGAAGTAAAGCCACCGAAGCCGCATTAACCCTTTCGCTGCTACAGAGACGTGCTCCCCCGATTTTGTCATCACTGCTGCTCGCCTGTGCAGACACATGGTGTTCCGACTGCTTTGACACACTTATCATTCGATTTCACAAAAACTATTTGGCCCAAAAATTTGATTTTTACACATCTTCTTGGCTGATACCTTCCCCCTCATAAATAACTTAATTTTGTTTCAATGTTCAACGCAGTTATTGTGCAGCATTAAATATAGTAAACCATTGCACGAAATTTTGAAGAGTTAAAAAGAGGTAAAAGTGCATAGCATATACTTTCCGTATGGTCGATTTTAGATGCCACAATGTTGAGAACGAAATGTGGACAATATACCTAAATCTCATATAAAATTTACTGTATGACAATAACTCATTTAATTTAAGTACCAGATAGGTGTCGTATGTAATATTGAGAAATATTCCGTCTTTTGCGACTGTAACAAAAGTTTTATTTATATCAGAGTCATTTTGCTTTTTTCTAAAAAGTTCTGATTAAAATTGGCGAAGTACACAAAACTGAATTGTGGACGTAATAAAACATAGAAACTAAAATATATTGTCAGTGAGGTGCAATGCGCAAAAAATTTGTGTTTGTCACAATGGACAGCAAATACTTGCCAAAACATAGATCAGTTGACGAAAACATTGAATATGATGATGTTGCCAAAGCAGCGAAGCAAAGAATTGCATCAGACTATCAAGTAGCTCGGCAACGAAATTCTGCTCTAAATAATACTTTTAATACTGTCACAAAGAATATATTTCAATATGAATAGTAAAACAGCGACTGCGGAAGAGAAGATATACAAACAAAATAGATAAAATGAATATTGTATGTGCACCTTTTCATTGTTTTTAATTGCTGTGAAAAGAAATATTGGAGGACAAAATTAGAAAAACCGAAAACTTATTATGATTATAATGAAAAGACAAAGAACTAGACATTTCAAAAAATTACATTCAAACGAATAAAATTCATGAAGTAAGACACTTCGATACTGTTTTTAAATAAACAAAATATTAAGCACCGAACAAGGTATGAACTCTGAACCTTCCTCTCAGAAGACAAACACCTTAACCATTATGCTAACGCAGCTCGTCATTTTAATGAGCTCCTGAAGGACTCTAAAAGTCACACAAAATACCGACAAACACTGTTGGTGTGACTATGAATTATTCACGTTTCATCGACGTACAATAGGAAATAAACAATTACCGCTGTTCTTTATTGCGAAAAAGCGGTTTGTGAGAATGATACAAACACCTTTCCTTGCTATCGCCTGAATTAGGAGGCTTATTGCTTGTTTGGTTTAATTACTTAATAGAATATGAAGCAATTGGTATAAAGAATGCTTTTTCCAAACTTTCTATAAAAGAAAGTCTGCTATCAAGACATTGCTTTTGTTCAATTACTTTATTTATGACTGAACGTTTCTAAAACTGGACCCACTCGTCCGTGTTCTGCACTGCAGTCAAGCTCTGGCAATGCCGTTCTCTGTTCACTGGCTGACTGTGTTTTGTGACATCAGATGTGCAGAACGAACCTAAACTTGGCCGCCGTCGTAAATGACGCGCACTTTAGGTCTATAATAAGGTCACATGGCTGATATCACAATGTGTTGTCAACAGTCACTCAGCCAGAAACATTTTCATTCTGGATTCCTTCTCATTATTTTGATTCTCTGCCAATGACAATGTTCAGGCGTTCTTTGATAGAGTTGCCTTCCAGGATCTTGACTAACTCTGTGCCTCATTTAATCCTTATTCAAACCTGGCCTGGGGTGCACCACGGATTTCCAGACTTGTATCCTCTTGTGACCAGAAACTCTGTCCTATTTCTGCCATTCATTATGGGCAGCTATTAATCAGGAACTTCACTGTCTCTACTGATTGAACCAGATAAAACAAGCACTTGAGCTATGCTCATGGTAGAAGTCACAAAACTTAATTGTGTCGTCCACCTATGTGGAGATTTTAAATCAACACTTAATGTTCAGGCGCAAGTATAGCTCGGTCCCACTTTGCGGAGATTTTAAATTAACAATCAATGCCCAGGCATAAGTAAAATCCTATCATACATCATGTCTAGGAAACTAACTCTCAAAGCTTGTTGGAGGAGATTATTATTCTTGGACCGACCTTGCCGAGGCATATTTGTGAATACCATCGGACGAGGCACTGCAAAACAACACAGTTATCAACACTCCCTTTGGCTTATACAAATGCAAGGGCTTGCCATTTGGGATCTCTCCTGCTCCTGCAACCTTCCAGAGGTAGCTGGAAGAGTTATCCATGTTTGTATCCACTTGCACTAACTGTCTAGATAACGTCATCGGTACAAGCACTATGAATCGGGGGTGCTTGGGAAACACATCATGTTACAAAGGGCTAAAGTGCTGCTTAGACAAATGTTATTTTGTTATTTTTTTCCAAGAGCAAGTGGGATACCTCAGGTACCTCCTAAACAAAGAAGGGATCAAGTCCACTGACCGCTATGTAACAGCTATCAATTTGCAGTCCCTCCCACAAGCAGCCCATATTATTCAATCATTAAACTAGTTGCAGAAGGAATGTGTCCCTTGTAGATGGGTAGTTGTCTGTGAGTGCACTTCCACAAAGATAAAGTATATGCTGCACTCAGTGCCCTTCTCTTACATCATTTTTACAATCATGTCCAATTGTTGTGGCCAAGAATGTCTCTCCATTTGGCGTTGGTGCTGTACTGATATATAGGAACGATAATGATACTGAATAATCTATTAGCTATGTGCCAAAGATGTTGGCACCTACACTAAAGAACTATTCACATATAGAAAAGAAGGTGTTGGCAATTGTATTTTCTATTAAGAAATTCTGTATTTACCTATTCAGAATTAATTTCAATTTAATAAAAAAAAAGTGATTCAAATGGCTCTAAGCACTATAGGACTTAACATCTGAGGTCATCAGTCCCCTAGACTTAGAACTACTTAAACCTAACTAACCTAAGGACATCTCACACATCCATGCCCGAGGCAGGATTCGAACCTGCGACCATAGAAGCAGTGCAATTTAATCACATCCCACACACACTGGCAGTGGTATTTGGCTCACTCCAGTCTTCTGGAACAAATAGCCCAATGTTTCCAAAGTTGAGTACTTTTCATAAGCTCCTGCAACTATGCAATTAAACAGGAGCCAAGAGCATATCATGCAAATGCAGATGCTCGATCTAGCCTTTCAATGGAACCAAACCTGGACTTTAACCAGCATCTTATGTTTACAACCAGTATCTTATGTTTACACATAGATGCAGGAAGGAGACAAATACTGGAAGGAAGGATTTCTCATAACAGTTGCACGAATCAGATGAGGTCCCCCAGATACTATCCCATATCTACCACCATATGTCAGTCACAAACAATGTCCTCTTAACATGCACTGAAGCAAATACGCACAGTGTCATCATTCCTGCCATACATTTTACAAATACTTCATTGATGGCAATGGGGAATGTCACAACTGAAAGCCCAACTGTGATGATGCACTTACTGACCAGTCTTAAACAGTGACATGGGAGCTGTGACACAAAACTGAACAGCTTGTGCCTTGCACAGGCAGCACCACCCCCCCCCCCCCCCCCCAATAAACCACGGGACCGCATTCATTTGGACTTTGTGAGTCTATTTCTAGGCTGTATGTGACTAACAGTCGTAGTTGCTTACCGTAAATACCCATATATGGTATGCATGGTGTTCACCAGAACAAGCCACAATAAATGTGCTAGTCCAGATTCAAGCCACCAAAGGGCTACACCAAACTATAATATCAGTCAATGATCCCCAATTCATGACAACAGCTTTTAAACAACTCTGCACATCAAATGGCATAAAACACACATTCTTGGTCCACCATTTCATCCATCTTCCACTGATGAAGCAGAGTGTATGACACATATATTTAGAAAGCCAATGCTGAAAGCAGTAGGATCACAACAGTAACATTTACACTTTTCCTGAGCATGTACAGCACCACACCCAGCTAAGACTGTAGCCCGACAGAGTTCCTTCATGGAAGGTAGCTACAAACACTTCATTTCCTGGCCCCACGGCTCCAGAGACTGCAGACACCCACCAGCAACAGCAATAAGGGCACATTCGTATTGAGTAAAAGTCATATCCATACCAGGATCAGTGGTTAACATCAACAGTTAACACCCATGGGCTACACATCACACCAGTTAACACATAAGTTTGGAGTGCCATTGTACGAGACAACACCACACATATCTACCGACTACACCATATCCAGTGGTGCACCCTAAACCCAAAAGCTCACCATTTCCAGCCCCACAATCTTACAAATACAGCCTGAACTCACAAATATGAGCAGTAATTTTATTGGACAGAGGCATGGAGAAGGAGATCTTCATGCAGCAACAGCCAACAACGACCACATCATCATGTTCCAGCAAAATGCCAGACATTCTCAATTCCTCACAGCAGCCGGTGATCTTAAGTGCCACAACACCAGTTCACCTTCCAAAACCTTGTCCAGGACACTTCCGACAACATGTGGCCATTGGAGACAGCAGAGGGATCTGGTGTCTTCACCTGGCAACTTTAACAGTCTCCCAGAGAGCATGGGATACGATCTTTGCGACCAAGCGGAACTTAAACAGTGCTTGCACCACTCTGATGTGGCATCAAATACTATTTCGCCAGCCAACAGGTGGTCATGGCCACCCTATAACTTCTGCCATACAGCAGCATGGGACTCAGTGGCGTTCCTCATTGTTTACTTTTCTGTCTATACTTGGCATTCTGCTGTTGATGAGCACAGGCCAGATAGTCTAGCTTCATTGGGTTTGTTTTGAGTCATCCCTAATATCTGGTCAGATCCTGATCACAATATCACTTTTCCATGTTTATTTCACAGCTTGGATGAATCCCTTCAACCATTTAGTTTAATTGAGATTAGCACATCCTGAAGACAGATTGATAGAGATCTGAGATACAACTGACTTACTGCTATTTTTATATCTACTGGTTTTCTGACTTAAGTGCACCTTAAAAGCAATGTATAAACTGTTTTCGGATTCCTCATCTGAAGGCAATGGACTGTTTTGTATTGTGATGACCATAAAATGTGGGTCTTAAACTAAACCAAAACAAGTCATAGGCCATCCTCATATCGCACAGAAAGTTGATCAACAGACATTTTAATGAAAGTCCCTCCAGTATTTCTTAAAGGTTAGTTGGTTGGTTTTGGGGAAAGAGACCAAACAGCGAGGTCATCGGTCTCATCGTATTAGGGAAGGATAGGGAAGGAAGTCGGCCGTGCCCTTTCAGAGGAACCATCCCGGCATTTGCCTGGAGCGATTTAGGGAAATCACGGAAAACCTAAATCAGGATGGCCGGACACGGGATTGAACCGTCGTCCTCCCGAATGCGAGTCCAGTGTGCTAACCACTGCGCCACCTTGCTCTGTTTTCTTAAAGGTATCCAATTACCATTTTTTTAAAAAGTAAATGATCTTTGGCATAATCATAGTGGTGGTGATGGTGGTGGTGGTGGTGGTGGTGGTGGTGGTGATGGTGGTAGAAGTAACAATAGTAGTACCATGACTATACAGGGTGAAGCGAAATTCGCACACTTGGGCTCCTCACATGCCAGTGATAAAAAAATGTCTCTCACAAAATTTCTTCCGGCTAGTCCATCCAGCAGGAAAAGGACGTTAAAGAGTGTCAATCTGGCAACACTGTAACCACATGTTTAGTAAATACATTTGTCAGCACATCTCAGCTGTGCTGTACAGTTGGTGCAGTGGACAGAATTTTGGGTTAGCACACAGGAGGTCAAGGGTTCGGTCCTGGGTGGGGGCGCATTTTTTATAATTGCTAATTTCATTCTGACATTCCATACTGTAATATACACCGTTTCTTAGATCACATGTATCCTAAATTTACAACAATCTGTAACGGTGAAAATACCAAATATGAGGTTAGACAAATAAGAAACAGACCGTTGAAACAAATGACCTATCACAGGACAGAATAACTACAAAAGCATTTTCACATCTACTTGTCATTTATACTACATGTAATATGAGCACACAGATGTCTCACATTAGCAACCAGTGACAATAATAACGTCCATATTAATGACAGCATGACCTTCACAATAGAATACGATGTCCTCAGAACAACAGATGCTCAAAGCGACCTCCCTGCTCTTCCAAACATTGCGCAACCTGCCAGATCATACAGATCTGTACCCTTTGCAGCAAAGCTGTGTCCACAGTAACAAGAGCAGCATGAACATGTGGTTCCAATTCTTCCACATTTGTCAGTAGAGTAGAGTAAATGTGCTCTTTCAGGTGTCTCCACAGGAAAAATCCAGGGAATTTTGGTCAGGTGAATGTGGTGGCCATACAACTGGATCTCCATGTCCGAGCCACTTCCCTGGAAATGTTCTGTCCAAATACTGCCACACATTAATTCCAGAGTGTAGAGGTGCATCATCTTGTTGGAACCATATCCTATGCTGAACGTTTAGTGGAACATCTTCCAGTACACTAGGCAGGTTTGAAAGGAATGCATGATACCTTTGTGCAGTCAACCAGTCAGGCACCATGTAGGGGCCCAAACACCTGTCGCCCAATATTCCAGCCCAGTCATTGATACCAAAGCAAACTTGATATCCCAGGTCGTGGGTGACATGCGGGTTAACCCCACACCAATGGTGGGCATTGTGCATATCAAAGACACCCTCACGAGCGAATGCTGCTTCATCTGACCATATTTTGGTGCTCATGAAGTAATTGTTGGCTTCCTGTTGTTGTTGGGACCATTCACAGAATGGTATCCGCTGATTGTGATATGCAGGATGCATGTGTTGTGTGAAAGCATAATGATAGGGGTGCAGACCATGCTCGTGCAGCACGCTAACGACCATGCATTGCGAGACACACAGCTGCCTTGCTACGCTACGTGTACTTCGTTGACGTTCTTGGTGTACAATCTCCAGAATAGCTTCCTCAGTAGCTGGAGTATGGCAAGTCCAGGATGACTTCTGTCACGTAATGGTGGAAGGAGAGAACCTGACTCCAGAAGGTGCAGCTCCAGATGATGAAACACATTTTTATCTGGGTGGTGTCGACGAGGATATCTAGCAGCACATTCACAAATGGCAACGCCAGCCCAGTTATCAGATGCACCAAGGACCAGCACCATATCCACATATTCATCCTTTTGTGTGTGTCATACGTCTGACACAAACCTCTACGGTTTACAATGAGAAAATTTGATACGTGTATGCATGTACATTGGAGTCTATCACAGGCGCGTTACTCTGCTCGCAACTAGTCCCTGTCTGGTGGACAGCACATACAGTATAAACACGCTGTCGGACCTGCGCACTGTTCCACCTAACGCGTATTACCCTTCTGAATAAATTGTTCCGCATGATTAACCCCGATACTGCTAATTGTGAAATGTTCGGTTTCGAATTACACTGTTTCCCTAATGGTAACAGACATGATGTTTCCACAATCCCATCGATAGAATAATAATAATAATAATAATAATAATAATAGTAATTATTATTGTTATTATTATTATTATTATTATTATTATTATTATTATTATAATAATAATTGTTGGTAGGCATGTTATGGGGCGATATTTAGCTGGGTTTGCTGTGTCTGCTTGATCTTTAGGTTTCAGATAGGTTATTCCATGTGTAAGTGTATCAGGGAATGTGTATGGGTCTGCAATGTAACTGTTAAATAATTTATGAATATAATAGAGGGAAACATTCCACGTGGAAAAAATATATCTAAAAAGAAAGATGATGAGACTTACCAAACAAAAGTGCTGGCAGGTCGATAGACACACAAACAAACACAAACATACACACAAAATTCACTCACTGAGCTGACTCATTGAGCTGAATTTTGTGTGTATGTTTGTGTTTGTTTGTGTGTCTATCGACCTGCCAGCGCTTTTGTTTGGTAAGTCTCATCATCTTTCTTTTTAGATATGTTAAATAATTTAGTTAGATGTGAATGTGTTGAGGTGAACTTCTTTAGCCAGAAATTTGCTATTTTATCATTTCCAGGGGCTTTCCAATTGTGCATAGAATTAATTGCTTGGGTGACTTCATGTTGCAAAATTATCACTTCAGGCATTTGTAGTATCATCTTGTATGAGTCTGTTTCTGCTTGTATCCACCGTGCATGCCTGTTATGTTGTACCGGGTTTGACCATATGTTGCTCCAGAAGTGTTCCATGTCTGTTATGGTTGGTGGATTGTCTATTTTAATGTGTGTGTTATCTATTGTTTGGTAAAATCTCTTTTGGTTTGTGTTGAATGTTTGGTTTTGTTTCCTTCTAAAGTGACATATGGTCAAACCCGGTACAACATAACAGGCATGCACGGTGGATACAAGCAGAAACAGACTCATACAAGATGATACCACAAATGCCTGAAGTGATAATTTTTCAACATGAAGTCACCCGAGCAATTAATTCTATGCACAATTGGAAAGCCCCTGGAAATGATAAAATAGCAAATTTCTGGCTAAAGAAGTTCACCTCAACACATTCACATCTAACTAAATTATTTAACATATTTAAAAAGAAAGATGATGAGACTTACCAAACAAAAGCGCTGGCAGGTCGATAGACACACAAACAAACACAAACATACACACAAAATTCTAGCTTTCGCAACCAACGGTTGCCTCGTCAGGAAAGAGGGAAGGAGAAGGAAAGACAAAAGGATATGGGTTTTAAGGGAGAGGGTAAGGAGTCATTCCAATCCCGGGAGCGGAAAGACTTACCTCAGGGGGAAAAAAGGACAGGTATACACTCGCACACACACACATAGATGGATATGTGTGTGTGTGCCTGTATATTGCTCATATAGGAAACAAACTATAATGCTGAATCACTATGGATTTCTGGTTAGAAGTAAGAGGGGGCCCAAAGGCCCTAATCTTGCCGGGTGAAATAAAAAGTAAATATTGCTGCAGTAGTTATGTTCTGAAAAGCACTGCCTCCTGAACATAGAGCAATCCTAATTTCAATTTAACAGTGAATATTTCAAATTCATACAGAGATGGCCTCAGAATATTCTGAAACTTCATATAAAAATTATAAATACTGAAATGAAGAGAGAATTGAAAGTGGAATCTGCAGAATCTGCATGTCCCCAGTCAGACTAATCACAAAATCATCCTGGACAAAATACAATATGTGGCAAAATGAAGCTAATGTCATGTATTAATGACATCTCCACATTTTAAATATGCTACTATAACTCACTTAAAAATTTGTACATCAACAGCTTTTTTACATTTTAATATTTTGCATTGTGTAAAAAACAATGGCAAAGAGGACAGTAATTCAACATTTAATTTTAATACAAACAAAATCAGTTCACTAACAAAATACATTTAACCACCTATGTATGTGAACAGATTTATGCTGATTTTAAGATTTTAATCACAAGGCGAGCATTAGGCCTACAGTAATTAAAATTATAATAAAAGCAAGCCGTTCAGAAATATGGCCTCCTACATCTCCTGTACCCAAAGATTGGCTAGTGTTGCAAAGGGGTTAAAAGTAATGTAGTGAAATATCAGAAGTTCCCACTGAAGACATACGAGTTATTACAATCAATATAGGTAGGTACAGGTGCTATTGCTCAAACAATGAAACTGAATTATGATACACAAAGTTAAGCTGATCACATCCATGTTCTTTCAAAAGTACGTAAAACATCAACAATACACAGTTAAAAGTGAAGAGAAAAGAAAAGATTTTGACAATGCTCTCATCTCAACTCATTCCCATTCACTTCTGACCATTACTGCAAATCTACTGTTCTCATTTAGAGACTTTTTCTTAAATCTCTCAATACAGTGAGGAAGTATTATCATCTTCCACATTTGCAAGTCTGCTGCATTTGGTCAAAGACATTGCTATGTTTTAATGTGCGATTAATATTTCCCGCAGTGTTGTCCTTCCGCTGTTCTCTACTTCTACAGATTTTCTGAACTCAATCATGTCAAACAAAACTTTCATATAGCCAGAGCGAATTTTCACTCTACTGACCAGTGCACACTGTAATGAAACTTCCTTATAGTTTTAAACAGTATGCCAGTGTGAGACTCAAATCTAGATCCTTACATTGTGATGCTGTTGTGACTACTCACCCAAAGTAATCCTTTGCACTCTGCACCACTTCTGTGCTTGAATTATCAGCACAATTATTCAGACTGTGATTTGTTTTCTGTGTTTTCCATCTTTTTTATACTGAATGCCCATTACGTTTGTGATACCATTCTATTTACACACAGTTTCAATGATGATGGTGTTACGTAAGCCTGATTATCAAAAATTACACTTACAATTGTGTGAATGCGCAGAAGTAAGGCACTGTGTGTGGTATGAACCAATACATCTACAGTAACATCAATTGTAATTCCAGAATGAGATTTTCACTCTGCAGCGGAGTGTGCGCTGATATGAAACTTCCTGGCAGATTAAAACTGTGTGCCCGACCGAGACTCGAACTCGGGACCTTTGCCTTTCGCGGGCAAGTGCTCTACCAACTGAGCTACCGAAGCAAGGTTCGCAGGAGAGCTTCTGTAAAGTTTGGAAGGTAGGAGACGAGGTACTGGCAGAAGTAAAGCTGTGAGTACCGGGCGTGAGTCGTGCTTCGGTAGCTCAGTCGGTAGAGCACTTGCCCGCGAAAGGCAAAGGTCCCGAGTTCGAGTCTCGGTCGGGCACACAGTTTTAATCTGCCAGGAAGTTTCATATCAGCGCACACTCCGCTGCAGAGTGAAAATCTCATTCTGGAAACATCCCCCAGGCTGTGGCTAAGCCATGTCTCCGCAATATCCTTTCTTTCAGGAGTGCTAGTTCTGCAAGGTTCGCAGGAGAGCTTCTGTAAAGTTTGGAAGGTAGGAGACGAGGTACTGGCAGAAGTAAAGCTGTGAGTACCGGGCGTGAGTCGTGCTTTGGTAGCTCAGTTGGTAGAGCACTTGCCCGCGAAAGGCAAAGGTCCCGAGTTCGAGTCTCGGTCGGGCACACAGTTTTAATCTGCCAGGAAGTTTCATATCAGCGCACACTCCGCTGCAGAGTGAAAATCTCATTCTGGAAACATCCCCCAGGCTGTGGCTAAGCCATGTCTCCGCAATATCCTTTCTTTCAGGAGTGCTAGTTCTGCAAGGTTCGCAGGAGAGCTTCTGTAAAGTTTGGAAGGTAGGAGACGAGGTACTGGCAGAAGTAAAGCTGTGAGTACCGGGCGTGAGTCGTGCTTCGGTAGCTCAGTTGGTAGAGCACTTGCCCGTGAAAGGCAAAGGTCCCGAGTTCGAGTCTCGGTCGGGCACACAGTTTTAATCTGCCAGGAAGTTTCATCAATTGTAATTGCTTTTTTAATATAACTAGGTGTTACCATCCACACATTGCCTTGGCTCAGACTGGTTAAATGGAAAAAAAAAGAAAACAAAGCACACGTTTCTAACAATTATTGGAAATGGACATATGTTCTAATCTCCTCATCCTTCTCCCCCCCCCCACATATCATCTCCTCCCTCTTTCTATGTCCATCTCCCCCCCCCCCCCTCCATCTGCCCATATCCTCCTTTCCACTTTCTATCTCTATAAGCTGATAAGCCATAAATACAACTAACCTGTCTGCTACAAACATTACACACACACACACACACACACACACACACACACACACACACACACAGAGAGAGAGAGAGAGAGAGAGAGAGAGAGAGAGAGTGAGTCTTCAAATATTTATCACAGTATTATGTAAAACTTTGAAGTAAATCAGTCAAAAATTAGATTTTTGGTAATAATGTTTCGCCTTTATATTTTCTGCATGTTACATATATATTCATAAAATAATTTTATTAAAAAAATGCATATTTGGATGCAAGATTGTGTCATTATTTCAAAGCAATTCAAAAGAACTTTTGGAGATTTAAGATTTTGAACGCAAGAACATTTACATTTCATTTACATGGCTATAAATTTGTGTGTGTACAAAATTGTAAATCTTCAGAAGTTCTTCACCAATTCCTTTGAAATTTTGACAACACTGCATTCAAATATGCATATGTTTTTATATATCTACTGGACTGCCATGTGGTGTGTGTGTGTGTGTGTGTGTGTGTGTGTGTGTGTGTGTGTGTGTTTTATTCCACTAGGTATATAAAAATGTGCATATAGGTAAAGAAGAATGTATGTATTCAAATGCAATATTGTGTCAAAATTTCAAAGAAATTGGTGAATAACTTTCAAAGAGTTACAATTTTGCAGTAACAAACTTGTATACACTGAAGCACAAAAGTAACTGGTATAGGAATTCGTATTCAAAGGCAGAGCTATGTAAACAGGCAGAATACGGCACCGCGGTTGGCAACGCCTATGTAAGACAAGTGTCTGGCACAGTTGTTTTAGATCATTTACTGCTGCTACAATGGCAGGCTATCGAGATTTAACTGAGTTGGAACGTGTCATTACACAAGTGATGGGGCACAGCACCTCCAAGGTAGCAATGAAGTGGGGATTTTCCTGTACAACTATTTCACGACATACCATGAATATTAGGAATCTGGTAAAGCATTGAATCTCTGACATCACTGCAGCTGAAAAAAGATACTGCAAGAATGGAACCAACGACGACTGAAGAGAATTGTTGATGTGGCAACCCTTCCACAAATTGCTGCAGATTTCAATGCTGGGCCATCAACAAGTGCTAGCATACGAACCATTCAAAGAAACATAATCAATATATGCTTTCGGAACCTAAGGCCCACTTGCGTACCCTTGATGACTCTGTGGCACAAAGCTTTGCCCCTCACCTAGGCCCGTCAACACCGACATTGGACTGCTGACGACTGGAAACATGTTGCCTGGTCAGACGAGTCTCGTTTCAAATTGTATCGAGCAAATGGAAGTGTACGGGCATGGCGACAACCTCATGAATTTGTGGACCCTGCATGTCAGCAGGGGATTGCTCAAACTGGTGGAGACACTGTAATTGTGTGGGACACATGCAGCTGGAGAGACGTGGGACCCCTGATATGTCTAGATACGACTCTGACAGGTGACTTGTACATAAGCATCCTTTCACGTACATTGTGCATTCCTACAGACATGGCAATTCCAGAAGGACTATGGGACACCTCACATGTACAGAATTGCTACAGAGTGGCTCCAGGAACACTCTTCTGAGTTTAAACACTTCTGCTGGCCACCAAACTCCCCAGACAGTTACATTTTATAGCACATCTTGGATGCCTTGCAACATGCTGTTCATGAGAGATCTCCACCCCCTCATACTCTTATGGATTTATGGACAGCCCTGCAGGATTCATGGTGTCAATACCCTACAGCACTTCTTCAGACATTAGTCGAGTCCATGCCACATTGTGCTGTGGCACTTCTGTGCGCTCGCAGGGCCCTACATGATATTAGGCAGATGTACCTGTTTCTTTGGCTCGTCAGTGTATTTCTATTTACATAATTATTCACTGGACAGCTGCGCATAAAAGTGGATTTACAAGCCAATACATGCTCTGAATCTGACAACACATAGTAGACAAAAGCAGAAGTGAACAAATGTTTCCAACAAAGCAACGATTTTTATAAACGGTCAAAAATAAACCTTATGCTAAAAGTGGGGGAATTAAAAAACTGCACTTACAAGATATTGTCTAATGATATTTTTTGAAATTCCAGTGATCAACCACTGTGAATGAGTTGCTGATATTTTTAACTGGGGTTAGTTTATCAGTGGCAGTGTGTGTGAGATGATAAGTAATGAGACATTTAATTGATAATAGCAAAACACCTTCTTCCTTTATTGAGGGGGGGGGGGGGGGGATACAGCCATTAGCTATTCAGCAGAATACAAATATTACATCCTGATATCAGTGAAGGAGGAGAAAAAAAAAGGAAGGAAGATCACATTTCCAGAACGATTTTCACTCTGCAGCAGAGTGTGCACTGATATGAAACTTCCTGGCAGATTAAAACTGTGTGCCAGACCAAGACTTTAACTCAGGACCTTTGCCTTTCATGGGCATTTGCTCTACCAATGGTGAAAGTAAAGCTGAGGGGATGACAGAAAAGTAAGTACTGCTTATTCAAAGGCATCATCTAGGAATCTCCGAGTGTACGTGCAAGCCGACTCAGGAAGAGAATTGTTAAACACACCAAATTAAGTGAATTTGATCCATAACGGCTGAACTCCTTGACAGTTCCTTTACTGAGTGATATTTTGTGAAGAAGAAATTTTGATGGCAAGATGCACTGGTTTGCACAAATAAATAAGCCAAAAATGAAAAATATGTTAGTTGCATGTGTAAGGATATTTGTTTCTAAGATAACTCAAGCCAGGATCAGAATCCCAACATTAGTCAAAAATAGCTGATAAAATTAATCAGGATCAATGATACACTGATGGTGTGTTACCATATCTCACACTCCAAAAAACATTATGCTGTAACAGACTACCTCACACTAGCACATAGCTAATTCATTAACAGATGGTACAAAGCAAAAACTATTACCTCTGCATAATTATTTGTGTGGTCAGTTAGAATAATCTCATATATTCTGGAAACATTTCTTATTTTTTAAAATGATCATACACACTGTTTAAAACACATTTCCTTAATACCACCTGCTGGAGATTACACAAAGTTGTTTAAACAAGCTCTAAGCAAATTTCACAGCTATTTTCCAAAATTTCTTGTTGTGCACGAATGGCAAAACGTCATTTTTTTTCAGAATAATCCAGGTTCTGTTTACAGCATCATATTGGTCGCATCTGTATTTGGCATTTTAGTATTGTACAAAACCTAATCAGGTAATATTTCAAGAAAAGATTGCACAGAAGTTCTGTAGGCAACGCTCTACACACACTAGTACAGCTCCTTAAATTTTGAACCCTGAAAAGTAATTTTTCATATTCATATCTTTCCACATTCTTCTACAAGAGATTCCATCAATCTAAATGAACCCTAGTGAACAAAAATAAATGGGATTTAGAAGTTACAAAAATTCTGCTGCATATTCAATATGAAATCCAACAGCTGCAAATATCACTGGAAATCAAACAACACTCTTCCTTGCAGTCAAAGATACCATGTTATGTACACTTCCTGGTTTCCAACACAAGATCCCATTCAGTTCATAAGTCATGCATAAAACCAAAACAAGTATTCAGACTGAATCTTTTAAGCTGCAGCAGATTGTGAAATGTTTCAGAAATTCATGCAAATTAAAAGTGGGTGCTGGGCCTGTACTTAACTTTAAATCTTGTTTGCTAAAGTGCTGCTTCCACACATAATTCTCACTTTCCAGGAAGGATTACTTCTACTTTGAAGGCATTACCTACAAACAAATCCAGAGCACAGCTCTGGGCACCCAAACAAGACAATCCTATGCCAACCAATTCAAGGGCCATCTAGAGGACTCCTCCCTAAACATTCAGAATCCTAAACCCCTCACCTGGTTCAGATTCATTGATAACATCTTTGCGATCTGGATCGAGGGTGAGGACACCCTAACCACATTCCTCCAGAATCTCAAAAGTTCTCCATTTGCTTCACCTGGTCCTACTCAACACAACAAGCCACCTTCCTAGATGTCGACCTTCATCTCAAAGATGGCTACATCAGTACCTCTGTCCATATCATACTAAACACCAGCAGTATCTCCACTTCGACAGCTGCCACCCATTCCATACAGCCTAGCCACCTGTGGTTGTCGCATCTGCAGTGAAGAGTGGTCCCTCTCGAAATATACTGAGGATCTCACTAAGGCCTTTACACACCATTATGATCCTCCCAACCCTGTACAAAAAACAAATCTCCCTTGCCTTATCTTTCCAGTCACCTGCCACCTCTCAAAGCCTCACTGTCCAGCCACAGAGGAGCATACTCCTTGTAACTCAGTACCACCCAGGACTGGAGCAACTGAATTACATTCTCTGTCAGGGTTTCCATTACCTCTTGTCATACCCTGAAATGAGAAATGTCCTGCTCATTATCCTTCCCACTCCTCCCACAGTAGTGTTACACCATCCCCCAAACCTATACAATGTACTCATCCATCCATATACAACCCCACTGCTCTCAACCCCTCACCTCATGGCTCATATCTTTGTAACAGACCTAGATGCAAGACCTATCCCATACATCCTCCCACCACCACCTACTCTAATCTGGTCACAAACATCACCTATCCCGTCATAGGCAGGGCTACCTGTGAAACCAGTCATGTGATCTACAAGCTAAGCTGCAAACACTGTGCTACATTCTATGTGGGCATGAGAACTAACAAGCTGTCTGTCCGCATGAATGGCCACTGACAAACTGTGACCAAGAAACAACTGGACCCGTCTGTTGCTGAGCATGCCGCCCAACATGACATTTTTCATTTGAGTGACTGCTTCACAGCCTGTGCCACATGGATCCTTCCCACCAACACCAGCTTTTCTGAATTGCGAAGTTGGCAACTCTCCCTGCAATATATCCTACGTTCCCGTAACCCTCCTGGCCTCAACCTCTGTTAGCCAGTGTCCCCAACCATCTAGCCCCTTCTCTGTTCTATTCCAGCACTCACAGCCCTTTATTCCACCAATGTTATTCTACTCCTCTCCTTTACCGCTACCCCCCCCCCCGCCTCCCCCTCTTGTCTAACCTCTGTCAGCACCCAGCCCACCACCTACTCCCCACTTCGTTCCTGCATGCTCCCCAGTAGCACATCACCATCCCTCACCTCTATCCTGCTATCCCTCCCCCTTCTCATCCTAGCCTCCTCCTTACCATCACCCAGTTACCTCTCCTATCATGCACTGCTGTTGCTGCTCATAGCGTGGCTCCAGCTGCCAGAGACAGTGGTCGCGTGTGTGTGTGAGAGAGAGAGAGAGAGAGAGAGAGAGAGAGAGAGAGAAAGAGAGAGAGAGAGACTCTTCATCGTTTGATTCCATTATATTGTAAATAAATGGTATTAACATTTTGCACTTTTTTAGTATTAAATTGATGGTTAGGCAATACTCTGGTCAACACCCACCTTCTCAGGAAATGGGATTTTTACATTCTTCTTCTTCTTCTTCTTCTTCTTCTTGAAGTCAGGGGGTATTTTGCCTGGCTCATAAATCCTGAATATCAACTGGAATAGTTTCATCTTGGTTGGTTACATGAAATGTCCATCCCAGGTGAGTTGTTTCAACTTAGGTTTTTCAGTGCTCTGTCAAATTACTCTCACAATATCGCATCCTGTCCATCTCACTTAATTTCAGTTTCCACTCTACCGTACAGAGACAAAGGCAAAGGTTCTGGATTTGATTGCCAGCCAAGCTCAGTTTGAAACAAGTGTACAATTTATTATGTAGTCAACAGTCTTTTGCACTGCCCACAGGAAAGGGTTATCCAAAAAAAATTGTGAAACATTTAATGTGTTTGAAACAATAAAGGTTTTGTTTATAAGAGGAAACAATGGTTTTTCTGAGGTTTCATTGTCCCAAATATTTACTCCTGCCATTGTTTGCTTTACAATCAGGATTTTTGATGTCATATACTCTTACTCTGATTAGACGTGCTGAAAAATAATGCCTCTGAATTTTTATTCTGTTCTCAGCATCATTCGAGGTATTACACGTCAAGCGTATTACTCTGTCTACTTTCCAGCTGCACTGACACAAGCTGTAACCCTCTGCCGCTAGAGGGCTCTGAATTGTAGCATGTAACATGGGAGTGTTTAACTTACTATGTTGGTGTGTGAGGAACAATATACTGTAATATAGCTTCTAAGAGTAGAAAATGTCTACACATGGAGCACCCTCTCCTTCAGAAGGACAACACAACACACAAACACTGTGACATATGCAGCAATCAAATGCCTTGGAATCACTGTCACTGATCCTCATCCACACAATTCCGACTAGGGCTCATCTGATTTTCATGGGTTTCCAAACATTAAGGAGCACATTTGAGGACTTCACTTCGATAGTGATGAAGCGGTGCTAACAGAGGTGGTGAAGTGGCTCCATCAACAAAGTCAAACATTCTACAGTAACAGTATCAACAAAGTGGTCTCCTGTTGGGAAAAATGAGTTCACAAATACAATAAAAATGTAGACTGTTAATATATTTTGTTTTATTTAAAAATCTTTAAGAGTTTTCACAAAAAAACTGGAGACATTACTCTTCAGCATGCCCTCTTACTATATCTATTCTCTCACCTGAAAGGTACCACTTTGTTGCTTCTGCCAGGCTGGTAATTTCTCTTGTTCTTCATGAAAATTTTTCTCGGTAGTTGTCACAAGACATGCCAGGCAATGTGAATGAAAATAGTGGAAGCATTGTGTCTTTGTAAAGTGGTCACCCTCGCGAAATCCATACAAGCATATAACACACTGGCAAGATGGAAGATTGCTTGCTGTCAGATGTTCCTTCACTAGCTGCAACAAAATAATGTAAAATCAATGTGTCTGTTATAATCTCCAGCCGAAATTGAGAAAATTAACCTGAGAGGTCTTTAGGCAAATGAGCAAATGATGTCAGCTGTGCCATAAAAAATGTCAAAGGGGAAAAATCAGTCTAGCCATCTAGAATATCAGTAAAAGAAAGAGAGCAAATTATAACTCCCAAAATTGCAGTACCCTTTTAAACTCATTTTACATATATTTTAAAAAACAGAAGACAAAAAATTATCTCCTGTCATGGTCAATATTACTGTATTTTACAGACTATAAGATACACCTTAATGTTTAAGCAAATAAAAAAAAAAAAAACATTTTTACCATTTTTATTATCAACTGCAAAACCAGATTAAAAAAGTTCTTTGTTTATACAACTCGCCTGACATTTAAGATCCCTGAAGGCTGGACAGTGTTCTGGGTTTGTGATGGTGGTTTGGGAGGAAGACAGTGTTAGCAAGCTTGTGAATCCTTGCAACTCATGTCCGTCCCATCGAAGCACTGCTGCTGCCAGTTGAATTCATTTGTGTCTGATAGAGATAGAGTTCCCACATCATCGAATATACAACCATTTCTAAGACTGCAGGGAATTTTAAGTCAAATGCTGGCCATTTTTATATTAATCTCAAGTATAAGATTCACCTGAATTTTGGAGGCAATTTTTTGCAGAAAAAAAGGATGTCTTAAAATATACTTTCTCTAACAAATAATTTTTCAACAGATGGGATGTATGTGTCATTAAGGCAAAAGGGTTCAACACTAACACTGAAAAGGTGAAAAATACACAACTGGCCATAAAAATTTCTACACCACGAAGATGACGTGCTACAGACCTGAAATTTAACAGGGAGGAAGAAGATGCTGTGATATGCAAATGATTAGCTTTTCAGAGCATTCACACAAGGTTGGCGGCGGGTGGCGACCCCTACAACGAGCTGACATGAGGAAAGTTTTCAACAAATTTCTCATACACAAACAGCAGTTGACTGGCGTTGCCTGGTGAAACGTTGTTGTGATGCCTCATGTAAGGAGGAGAAATGTGTACCGTCACATTTCCAACTTTGATAAAGGTCGGACTGCAGCCTATCGCGATTGCGGTTTATTGTATTGTGACATTGCTGCTTGCGTTGGTCGAGATCCAATGACTGTTAGCAGACTAAGGAATCGGTGGGTTCAGGAGGGTAATACGGAATGCCGTGCTGGATCCCAACGGCCTCTTATCACTAGTAGTCGAGATGACAGGCATCTTATCCGCATGGCTGTAACGGGTCGTGCAGCCACGTCTTGATCCCTGAGTCAACAGATGGGGACGTTTGCAAGACAACAACCATCTGCACGAACAGTTCGACGACGTTCGCAGCAGCATGGACTATCAGCTCGGAGAACATGGCTGCGGATACCCTTGACACTGCATCACAGGCAGGAGTGCCTGCGATAGTGTACACAACGACGAACCTGAGTGCACGAATGGCAAAACGTCATTTTTTTCAGAATAATCCAGGTTCTGTTTACAGCATCATATTGGTCGCATCTGTATTTGGCAACATCGCGGTGAACGCACATTGGAAGCGTGTATCACCTGGCGTGGTGGTATTGGGTGCCATTGGTTACACGTCTCAATCACCTCTTGTTTGCATTGCGGCACTTTGAACAGTGGACTTCACATTTCAGATGTGTTACAACCCTTGGCTCTATCCTCCATTCAATCCCTGCGAAATCCTACATTTTGGCAGGATAATGAACGACCGCATGTTGCAGGTCCTGTACGGGCCTTTCTGGATACAGAAAATGTTCGACTGCCGCACTGGCCAGCACATTCTCCAGATCTCTCACCAATTGAAAATGTCTATTCCATGGTGGCCGAGCAAGTAGCTCGTCACAATACGCCAGTCACTACCCTTGATGAATTGTGGTATCGTGTTGAAGCTGCATGGGCAGCTGTATCTGTATACGCCATCCAAGCTCTGTTTGACTCAATGCCCAGGCATATCAAGACCGTTATTACGGCCAGAGGTGGTTGTTCTGGGTACTGATTTCTCAGGATCTATGCACCCAAATTGCGTGAAAATGTAATCACATGTCAGTTCTATTATAATATATTTGTCCAATCAATACCTGTTTATCATCTGCATTTCTTCTTGGTGTAGCAATTTTAATGGCCAGTAGTGTATTATACAGTGAAATGGGGTGAGAGAAGGGGATTGAAAGTGGAATACAAAGCAAACCTGCCTATGTGTACATTTTTGACTTCAGTTCATAGCCTGTCGCAACTCAAACCTATTGGACTGATTCAATGACAAGGAAAGTATTTGGTCTCAACAAACACATTTACACCCCAATCCCATGAGGGATCATTTAAAGATCCCTTACTGCACCAATGATGTTCGTTTATCAGCAAACTTTTGCATTCACCCATTGGAGGCTGCTGAGTATGCCATGATGAATTCGACCTTTTCCTGCCACTAAACCAGTCGAGACTAATAGAAGCCATTGCACTGTGTATGTGAAGTTGCATTTTGTGAAGTTGTTTGTACAGTGAAGCATCAGATGGGTCAGCGATTTATAATCAATCCTGCTAATGAATTGCAACCGGTTGGGATGAAGTTATGACGAACTATTCTTCATGAAGATGATACTGGTGTAAAAAATGAATCATTCACACATTTTCTGGTATCTATTATAGTGCAAAAATGTTATCACCAGTTAGAAACGCATACTGTTGTAACACAAACACAAATGATGATAGCACTGATAATGACAAGCAGTGAAAGTGAATTACCAACCTCCTCCTGATACGAAGTTTAAAGTTGAAAGTGTCATCATGGTGTCAGAGGACAGCACACTAGAGAACATCTATGATGATTGTCACTTCAGAGTTTTCAACATATATGATAAGCTCCAGAAAAAAATACCCTAAATTGAAGATTAAAAGCAACATTGAAAGCATGCTGGACTATGTGGCAAAGAAAAGAGAAGGCAGTACAGTTTTCAAAGGAAATTGTATGCTGCAGTTCAATATCATGAAACAGTGTGCAATGGCAAATTTGACGAAACACAGTTCTTTGGTTCAATATTGGCATTTACAACAATGGGTTTTGGATTTTGGCCCAAAATCTTGGGTTTAAAAATTTTAGAGTGTCACTGGGATTTATTATCAATTTGAAAAAGGAGTTTAGGATAACATCACGCCCTATAACAATGTTCCAAGTACGAAAAGATAAGGGTGACTATAGAAGAGATAATTCAAAGAGCTCAAACATTTGTTGCTGAAATCAATGTGCACATCATAAAAGAAAACATCCAAATGGATTCTGTATGGAACAATGATCAGAGCCAGTTCAACTATGAACTATCTTCCAAAAGAATGTTATGCATGAAACAATAGAGAGAAACACTGGGTCAATGCTGCAATCTGTTAACAGTGCAACACACAGCTAAACAATCAATGTTGCTGTATCAATGGACAGATGATAGGCAGACAAAGTTGATATATGCATCCAAGAACCAAATGGAAAGTCTGACCCCGTGTGTCATGGAAAATAGAAAAACGGTGCCTTCCAACTGCCTTCGCTGATGCAAGTGTGAGCAGGAAGATGACAAGAGAACTTTAAGACTTTTTTTCCATCAGTTCTGACTCCATATTTCCCGATAAAGTCACTAGAACTTCATTAGTCCTAGTCTGGACACAAGGACGCACAAATACTGCTGGAAGCCTCTGGAGAAAAATGAAAGTTTTAAAAATCATTCCACCGGAAACTACAAAATACACACAACCCTTTGACATCTATTTCTTCAGGCAATATAAAACATATGCCAAGAGAATAATAGGCTTCCTTAAACTACGCTCCAGGAATGTGCAGGGGATGTCGTCATGTGTTCTATGTACATATTTTGTAGAAGACAGTTCCAAACCTCTTTTCCATCGAATACATTCTAGCCTAATGATCAATTTTGAAGGGGAACTGCCATTTTTCATTCATTTCTGTGTGTAATTTTAGGCCGCAAATATCATGTTTGGATGGGCAATAATTAATAAATTGTTCTCAGCACCAAAGGTAAGATGTGAATCAGGCTGAATTAAGTAAGAAAGGAGTAATGGGAAATCACAATTTAACATCCCATTGATGATTGTCATTTGATACAAAATGCATGGGTATCAAAGAAAGAACTAATTAACAAACAAGTCAGTGGAAGAAAAATGTTCACCCTACAGGAAAAGCACATACAAATGTGAACATCAGCACATCAGTGATACCACAGGGTCAAAGTTAGCCCACAGACACCACAGAGTTTAACTGCTACCTTGACAATAAGAAGGGAAAATCTGCTAATGTGAACTGCAAAAGGACATATGCCCTCCTGCAGAATATAATTAATATGTGAGGTTCACCACTTCAGTCAAAACTCAAACAAATGTGTCCTCTTATCTTTGGTGGTGCATTTTTTCACATAATTTATTTATTGCATCCTAGGTCAGTTTGTTATTTATAATTTGATCAATATTGAAATTAATTGATAATAGCAAAGATTAATCTCTCTCTTCATTAATATTTATTTCATTTTCTATATTATCTAAGTTATACAAGCAGAATAGAGAATACATTTATATCATTCTTATATAAAATAATAAATATGAGTACTGAATATGTGGTACCTCAATAAGCTCATAAATGACAGGTTGTCCACGATAATCTTCACATTTCTTTTTAGTCTCTTCCTCAATCTTCATTAGCACAGAGTCATCCAAACCTCTCGGGTTTCGCAGATGCACTACTGGTTCAGTATCTGGATATCCTGGTGGTAGTTCCACGACTAGTGTTATCCTGACATACTGCTGAAGAGTGTCATCAGCAGTGGCAGGAAGTAAAACAGTTTCAACAGATACTGGCATGCCACTGAAAATAATAATAATAATAATAATAATAATAATAATAATAATAATAATATTAAAGATCCCAATGCCACAACAGATAAATGCAGACTTTGCAAACAACAAATAGAAACAGTAGATCACATCATAAATGGATGTACAATACTAGCAAATACAGAATACCCCAGAAGACATGACAATGTAGCAAAAATAATACATCAACAACTTGCCATAAAACATAAACTAATAAAACAACACGTTCCCACATACAAGTATGCACCACAAAATGTACTGGAGAATGATGAATACAAATTATACTGGAACAGAACCATTATAACAGATAAAACAACACCACATAACAAACCTGACGTCATACTCACCAATAAAAAGAAGAAATTAACACAACTAATCGAAATATCCATACCCAATACAACAAATATACAGAAGAAAACAGGAGAAAAAATTGAAAAATACATCCAACTGGCTGAGGAAGTCAAGGACATGTGGCATCAGGATAAAGTTGACATTATACCGATTATACTATCAACTACAGGAGTCATACCACACAATATCCACCAGTACATCAATGCAATGCAGCTACATCCAAATGTATATATACAACTACAGAAATCCGTAATTATTGCTACATGTTCAATAACCCGAAAGTTCCTAAATACAATGTAACATACACCATACAGTTAAAAGGAAGTCACGCTTGATCAAGGTCCGCGTCACGTTCCATTTTTAACCAGACCTAAGGTCTGAGAAAGGAAAGAAGATAATAATAATAATATACTTTATCTCAGTAAAAGCACACATGTAGCTCTATGAAGAAGGTAATAAAATGTCAAAGAAAATGAAAATGTCTACTTCTGCTCTTCAATGACAGTGTTTCATTTTTTATTTATTTTATTTACACGACTAGTTCCGTAGACCAAACTGAGGAGCAAATCTCCAAGGTCATGGAACATGTCAGTATATGAAATCACAACATAAAAGTAATAACAGATAAAATAAAATGTTTATGAACCAAAAAATGTCAAGTCATAAGTTTAAGTAAATGCAATCAACAATATAACATAGGAACACCAGCTTCACTTTTCAAGAAACTCCTCGACAGAATAGAAGGAGTGATCCATGAGGAAACTCTTCAGTTTCAATTTGAAAGCATGTGGATTACTGCTAAGACTTTTGAATTCTTGTAGTAGCTTATTGAAAATGGATGCAGCAACATACTGCACACCTTTCTGCACAAGAATTAAGGAAGTGCGATCCAAATGCAGATTGGATTTTTGCCCAGTATTAAATGAGTGAAAGCTGCTAATTCTTGGGAATAAGCTGATATTGTTAGCCAGAAACGACAGTAAAGAATATATATATATTGGGAGGCCAATGTCAAACTACCCACACTAGTGAACAGTGGTCGACAAGAGGTTCATGAACTTACACCACTTATAGCCTGAATTGCCAATTTCCGAACAAAAAAATAAAAAATAAATAAAATAAAATAAAATAAAAATTTTAAAAAAATCCTTTGCGAATGAGACGAGTTGCCCCAAAATAAGCAAAGTAGACTAATTTCTGTGTCGAACAATCACTTACTTCAGATACTGTTCGAATAGTAAAAATAGCAGCATTAAGTCTTTGAATAGGTCCTGAACATGAGCTTTCCATGACATTTTCTATCTATCTGAACACCTAGAAATTAGAACTGTTCAGTTTCACGAATCATATGCCCATTCTGTGAAATTAAAATGTCGGGTTTTGTTGAATTGTGTGTTAAAAACTGTAAAAACTGAGTCTTACTGTGGTTTAGCTTTAGTTTATTTTGTACAAGCCATGAACTTATGACATGAACTGCACTATCTGAAACAGAGCCAATGTTGCACATAACATCCTTTACTACCAAGCTAGTGTCATCAGCAAACAGAAATATTTTAGAATTACCTATAATACTAGAGGGTATCGCACACGCGCGCACGTTCTGAATATGCTTGATATCTGAACTTTCAAAGATGAATTACATCACCCATTCCACTCTGTACCCTTAACCATTTGTTCATGTCCCTGTCTCCACTCTCGATTCTAAACATGCATCGCTCCGTTGTTAGCTGAATGACCCTTTACTTTTGAATGTGAATTTGGCATAAAAAATGATATGTAACTGCCATATTGCAACTTTCTGTAAAGACACAGAGGAAATTTTTTAAAAATCTGGTTCAGAAAAACCACTCCAGGGCCATTTACGGTATTGTGTTATTTCTTTTACTGTCTATCCAGTGTTGCATTCAACTGCTCTAAAAGGAAACACTCATCAAATGGTTCTATAACTTTTCTGTTTGTGCATTGTTTTTAACATTTTAATATGTTGATTATGTTTTATTCTAGTCTAATTATAACTGATTTCCAGAACTACTTTCAAATTTCTTTTATTAATTTCTTCCATTCAGAACAGACATTCATCTACACTTGAGGCAAACAGCATAATTTTTATATTGCATATTAAATGCTAACAATCACAAACTACTGATATAGATTGTGACTTAACAAACAACATAACGAAATATCATTGCAGTCATGAAGTCTTCATTTTTACAATTGTGTGATATTTTACTTATCAGTACCACACCAGAAAAACAAAGGTGGCTCAAAAATATGCCATTTTAACTTGTACAGCATCTTCAGTTCCGGTAGCTGTGCCGAGACTAGTTTTGTGCTATGGACTCATCACCTAAATCTTCTTTCAATTCTGCATTTTATTTAAGTCTAAATGAAGCTGTAGCACTGATGTATATATATATATATTTCTCAGTATACTAACATGGGGAAGAGCTTTTAACAGGAATTTAACTGAAACTGGCAAAACTGTTTTCATACTCTATTAATTCCCAACAAAGTAGTAATTTATATTTACTGCTGTTTTATGAGTTTCATTATGATTTTCAAATCGACTATTTCCCTACATCCACTTAAAAACTAATGAGTCTTCTATGCTGTTGGTGATAATTTTAGTGAATACCATCTCCTTTCTTGTGAAGTAGAATATTTATATTACAGTTTCCCTTTTGCGGGTGTGGGAGGAATTTTCTTCCTTTACTGCAGGTGCTGTGCAAACAATTCATAAGTTTTTAATTTTTCTGGCAGTTTTAATTATTCCCATTATAACATCATCATCTGCAGGTGTTATTCATTCCTTCATATCTCAAATAGCATTATATACACTATGTGACCGAAAGTATCCGGACACACCCAAAATATATGTTTTTCATATTAAGTGCACTATGCTGCCAACTACTGCCAGGTCTCCATATCAGTGACCTCAGTAGTTATTATGTCATGAGAGAGCAGAATGGGGTGCTCTGTGGAACTCACGGACATCGAAAGTGGTCAGGTGATTAGGTGTCACTAGTGACATACGTCTGTGCACGAGATTTCCACACTCCTAAACATACCTAGGTCCACTATTTCTGATGTGATAGTGAAATGGAATCGCGAAGGGACACATACAGCACAAAAGCGTACAGGCTGACCTCGTTTATTGACAGACAAGAGACTATCGACAGGTGAAGAGGGTCGTAATGTGTAATAGGCAGACATCTATCCAGACCATCAGACAGGAATGCTAAACTGCATCAGGATCCACTACAAGTACTAAGACAGTTAGGCGGGAGGTGAGAAAACTAGGATTCCATGGTTGAGCGGCTGCTCATAAACCACACATCACGCTGTTAAATGCCAAACGATGCCTGTAAACATTGGATTATTGAGCAGTGGAAAAAACATTGTGCGGAGTGACAAATCACGGTACACAATGTGGCAATCCGATGGCAGGGTGTAGATATTTTCAATGCCCAGTGAATGTCATCTGCTAGCCTGTGTAATGGCAACAGTAAAATTCGGAGGCGGTGGTGTTATGGTGTAGTCCTGTTTTTCATGGAGGGGGCTTGCACCCTTTGTTGTTTTGCGTGGCACTATCACAGCGCAGGCCTACTTTTTGCTTCCCACAGTTGAAGAGCAATTCGGGGATGGCGATTGCATCTTTCAACATGATGAGGCACCTGTTCATAATGCACGGACTGTGGTGGAGTGGTTACATTGCAATAACACCCCTATAACGACCGGCCTGCACAGGGTCCTGATCTGAATCTTATAGAACACCTTTTTGGATGTTTTGGAATGCTGACTTCGTATCAGGCCTCACTGACCAACATCGATACCTCTCCTCGGTGCAGAAATCCATGAAGAATGGGCTTCCATTCCCCAAGAGACCTTCCAGCATCTCATTGAACGTATGCCTGCGAGAGTGGAAGCTATCGTCAAGGCTAAGGAGGGGCCAAAACCATACTGAATTCCAGCATTACCAATTGAGGGTGCTGTGAACTTTTAAGTCATTTTCAGCCAGTTGTCTGGATACTTCTGATCACATAGTGTGCCTCTTCTGTCATTATTTCCACAATGTCACTATTTTTATTAATAGCTTCCTGATTCCGACCAATCTAAAGATAACTAGAAAAACATGCAAATAAATCTTGAAATGTTTGCACAATGGTCCCTCCACTGTGCTCTCTCTGTTTTTCTTGGTGTGACTGATTAATGTTGTCACTTACTGAGCCATATACCATCTTGATGAAATGTGGTCTATATCCAATATATGTTTTAGTTACGTCTTCATCTTACTCGAATTGTTTTCAAACAACGGAAAACCAGGGATGTAACAGCAAAATATGAATTAGGATAGATTGCTACTCATCACATAGAGGAGGCACTGAGTGCCAGATAGGCACATAAACGTATAGCAAAACCCACTGAGGCAAGAACACGAACACTACAGCGAATTACAAAACTAAATGAATTAATTTATGTTGGAGCAAAGTAGTGCATAATACAACAACATGTAACTATTCACAGAAAATAAGACAAATATCAGTTTGTCTTTATCCTTTGCAGCAATATGACAGTGCCTGTTGGTGTTCTCAATTTGCCAAAGCCTTGTTCTAAGGTCCATTTCGACAATTTTGTGAGAAAACCATTCAGAAATTCTTGAGTTTGTCAACATATTTACTCTTATTTCCCATCCTTTGGTATTACTGTGTTTTGGTGGCAATACTTGCCGGACCAATCTTACAACCATCCCCGTCATGTCCGTGAAGGAGTTACAGCTGTTTCATTCATCAAATGTCTTGGTTACAATTTCACGTGTGATAACTTTTAGCTAATTACAACCTTCAAAAAATATAAATAACATGTTTATGGCCATGAGGCCACCAGCAACCACAGCCAAGTCTCATACCTGACATCATGTGCCTGCTGGTGACCAAGTGTTCCACTCTGTTTAGTACAATACATAACAGTACTGTGCACTAATTTGTATTTCTTGATTGAATTGACGCTGGCATACAGAAAATCAGGTACAATATCTTGTTACATGTTGAATCTTGCCTTTTTTAATTATTTTACTTTTAACTGAATTTTTATTACTAATTCTTACAAAATCTCAATGTTGTTCCACATCCGTTTTAAAGGTGACCACTAATTTATATTTTGGTATATACAGTGAGTTTTGTTACACCGTATAATATGAATATGAATGGTTGAAGCTCAAATGGACTCTGCCCTGCCAATCAGAGGTGTGGCACGACACTGTAAATGTCGAAAAAGGCTTGTTTACTGGTAAAGAGTTACCAATGTTGGAAGAATCAGATTTTGATGTTGATGGTGCAGCGTTATCGAAATTTTCTGATAAAGTAGATGCCTCTGTGAACATCAGACAGCAATGACAATGATCGCATTTTTAATAGTGATGGCAATGCACTGCAAGAAATCTACACCAAGTAGAACTGTCAGAAGGAACTCCTGCGACCGAAACTAAACTGGTAATACCTTATCAACTAGAATAAAAAATCCACTTCAATTACCAGCAATGTCTTACTTATTGCACGACTGGTTTCGAAGCCCAAGGCTTCACTTTCAGGTGCACCCAATAATTATTTATGGATACATAAATGTGTAGCAATTGTGCCAGTCATTCCAGTCACTCATGGGGGAGGGGCAGGGGGGTCCCACTCATATCAAACAACCACCTGTGAGAATAGGACCAGCAGCTGCCTCACCTGCTACACAGAAGTGACTAGTCGTGACCAGTCTCGTGGCAGTAAGTGTGTGAAAGGAGGAGATGGCTGAATTAGTAATCAGTCATCTCTTTTAGGCAACTACAACCACCATAATGCTTTAGTGAAAAATTTAAACCTTACAGGATGTAAGGGAATTTTTCACACCAAGTTTATCAAATACAGATATACAATCTTTACCAACACACTATCTCTATTTCATGGCTTTTAACCACTAATAATATGTTGCTATGCACACATGATCCTAGATCTTCTACTGCAGAATTTTCTTCTCCTCATTATTGAAACTCCAATGCTGACTGAATGTTATTCCATTTGTCCACCAGGTCACTTTTGTTTAAGTTTTTTGAGATATGTACACCACCAGGTTTTATTATAACTCTCTTCAATTATCATGTGAAACAACAGTGAACTGAGGAAATCTCTCTCTAGTTTCAGGAATATTACATTCAGAAGGTGGTAAATTCACTGCCAGATAGGCTTTCCCTGACATCTCTATAAAAATCTGTAAGCCTGTTTCTTTCGAAACACAGCATGCGCAGTTAAATTTATTCCTTGTCTACTTAAACTGAGCTGACATGTTCTATCACCCCGAATGCATGGTTTGGAATGTCCACTTCTGCTATAATTAAACAACAGAAGGTAAAAATGTATTTTCACACTACTCCGATCAACCATTACCTACGTTTAGTACAACAAAATTATTACTTCCATGTTTTACTATATGAAGCAAACAATGGTATTTTGTTTTGGGTTGTCGGATCATATGAACTAGACAAGAAACTGTTTATATGAAAACAAAGGTGTTGCCACATTAACATGTAAGTTGTACACCTGCAGTAGAGAGGAAAGTAAGATTATGTTGTTTCAATTCAGAAACTCTTGATATTAATTTGTTTCTATATCTGCTGTACAGTAAAATTTAATGCAGTACAATTTATATTGCATGACTTGCTAGTGCTGATTCTGTATACTTATAGATGGAACAATATTTCCTACAATCTCTACGAATGCAAAAATAAGCTTCTAAAATATTACCACCTTGCACTAAATTAGGACAAACATTTCAATCTACAAATGTCTATTGTTTTGTTTTTTGTATGTCACATATGTTATGCACTCTCTCTTCTGTATAAAATTGTCGAATTTTATCACTGACAAAATACATTTCTCATCGTTTCTTTTTTCTATATGCTGTACTTCCAGCTGAGAATTCCACATTCTCCAATTTTAATTTAAACCTGCTGACTTAATACATAGTAATTGCTGTAACATTCACTCTTTTTGACAACATGTGTCAGTGCTTGTAACACATCCTATCACTATTTCTTGGTTTAAAAAAAATCACACTACTATTCTGCTGGACCTTCAATAATTAACAAAAAATTACTGGTAGCTTTGTTTCCCTGCTGGTGGATAGAATCCTTAGCTTTTGTAAAGGAACACTGAAGAACGTCGCCATGAAATCTACATTGCCATAAATTTGCGTTCAGTGTTATTCCATAAATTCAATGAATTTTTTTTAACAGTTTGTGAATAAATGACAGAGTTACCTTGACACATATAGTAGCATTATGTACAAGCAACAAAGCAATGACTTTATATAAGATGAAAGTACATTACTAATATAATTTTGAAAATTGAAATTCAGATATGTAGTTTTGCTAGAATGAAATCAAATCACAAAACTCAAATTACATGGGGAGGGGTGTGAGATACAAAGTATGATGTGATGCAGTTTATTGTGTCAAAAAGTAAGCACTGAATAGAGCACTTTGCTATGAACCAGACATTGTTAATGAACTTTGCAAGCAAGTTGACATTTAAAAACATTCTTTCAGATCATAACTTTTTTGCTAAAAGTAAAATAAATAAATAAAAATGTTTTACAGGGCATAACGGGCCACACAATTTTTGATGAAGTACTACAAAAGAATGGAGCATGTGAAGATTGAAACATACTACCATAAACCACATTCATGGAGCTACTTGATAACACAAGGCTTCCACATAGCATTGATTTCCCTATCAGAGTGGATCACAATCCCCTGCAACTAAATTTGAAGTAGTCAAGGAAGTTCCCAGATTCAGATCTGGATCAGGCAGTAGTTTATCACATACTCCATAGTATTTTCCACACAGTTAATGAGGCTAGCATTACAACAACTACTAACATGTACTGTTTCTCTCTAGTATAGTGGAGGAGGGCGTAAAACTGGCTCCATCTACAAATTAAAAAAAACTGATTTTGTTTAAAAAAGATAGAGTAATTTCTTAGGGCGCACTCTTAAGTTCTGCAAAATTGTGCAGCATGTAATTTATTATCTGCATGAAAGTTCCCTAACAAAAGAAGTGATTTGGGGAATGCAAAATGAGAGTAATGAGAGCCTAGACAGCAAGTCTTCCTCAGGTGGATAGACAATGGTACCTCAACATGAGCATTGATGGAATTTGCATTGTTACAGCAACATTTTAAATATTTGACATGGATGTGACAGGTGTAGAATGGTATGTACCTTTTCCAAAATAAAGTGCAATCCCCCTCCCCCATGTGGTGGAGTGCTATACAATAGCAAGTACAAACAAAGGTTTGGTATGGCACTAATCCATATACGGGTTTAACTATACTCATCATAAGGTGAATTTAGAAATATATCAGTATGCGTTCATTACTTCCTAACACTTTTGAAACTAAATTCACAAGTTTTCCTATAGTTAATCTATTCTCTTTTCCTGTAACTGATAATTTAGCTCAATGAACAGAAATAAACATTAATTTGACAGCTCTATTTCCTTACTACCTATTTCAACATTATTTTGTTTCTCTGTTACAGTCTACTTATTTATTACGACAAACTCAAGCTCATGAAACAACAGGTCTCTCTGAGAAGGAAAAAAATTGATATGGAAAGAAGGTGTAAATGAGGAGTGCAGTACTGTATCATACTTTTTTTTCTCTCTTTCGTGAATAGTTTCATAACTCACCTCTCCTACAAAAAAAAGCTGCCCTCTATATATTATGTTAGAAGTATATCACTTTTATGCCACTTTAAAAGCATGGCCTTTTATGGTTGTTACATTATACAAAGTTAAAAAGTTACGTTTGGCGATTTGTCTATAGCCAATTCCAGAGTGCGTGAAAGAGAGTCACAGTCTGCAGAAATGTGACAGGAAAACATAGAAAAAAAAGAAAGATTGCTTCTGAATTCTCTCAAATACAAGAGACTATAAAATCACAAGCATCTCCCTGCAATCGGATGTTCACAGAAACACCATGTGTGCATAATTCCAACATTTTTGTTAACTTTCATACGTTTCATGGAGAAATCAGTGAAAAACTGGTGGTGGTGGGTGAATGACTCAAAATATGGAATAGACAAACCCTTTGAGTGAACAACAAAAGCTTGGATGTAGCACTTATTGTTGTATAACAGATCCATTAGACTGCCTGAGGTATGGAAGTGATGTAAATGCACCGTGACTTATGACAGAAGTTAAAAAGTTTTGTATAATAGCTTCAGAAGCATTTTTTTAACAGTGAATCAAATTAAGCACTAGTGTGTGTTGTACCAAAACATTAAGCCAGTACTAGCTTAGGTGGAAGTGTCTTGTTTATTATACTGCATGAAGTTTCTTGGTAAGTGCAAATCTATGTTTAAGCCTGTGGCAAGTTGCTGCAATCCTTCAAAGGAAAGAAGTAAGATGGTCACAGCACTAGCTATCCATTGCCAGAGTGTCGAGGGGCACGATAAAAGGGAAGTGGCCTAGTGACCTGCGTGAATGTGCAATGCGAGTCAGCAAAGCCTAGTAGCAATAGTCAGGAGCCTCAGTCATTGTCAGTTTGATAAATGGGCCAATATCAATAGAAGCATAGCATGTAATCTTACTAAGTACAAGAGTCTATGTCACTAATTCATAAACACTGTCCATTCCATGCATGATAGCCAATGCAACTCTTCAGTAGTACGTGAGGATCATAAATCATGTACCAAACAAGTTACCTTTATGCAGCATCATTATTGTGCATCAACTGTTCTATAATCCACACAGATTCTATTTCTAGAAAGAAATTGTATACGGCTTATTTCAATAAATGAAGACAACAAACCAGAATAAATTATACTGTCTATTGAAAGTACACACAGGAACACTGTGAAAAAAACTTTAAATAATATCAAACCCCCCTCAAAAATCACAGCACACTGGCGATATTCAGAGTATCAAACATCAATTGTACAAATGATAAGTGGATATTCTAATATTCATATCACCAGGGAAACATTAGATCAAGATTTAGAGAGACCATATAGATCTGTACATAGAGCGAGTAAAATACACAACTGAGAGAGAGAGAGAGAGAGAGAGAGAGAGAGAGAGAGAGAAACTGTTTTTGCAAACAACTCTTTAACATTTACTCGACTTCAAATATAATTATCAAAGAATAACAGTTGCGTACACTACATAAGAAATGTTTACATTTGTCGTTATTAATTGTTGAGCTGTTTGCAGAAATCTTCAATGCTTTACTCTTCGATAATCATATTATTTCTACATCTACATTTGTACTCCGCAAGGCGGAGGGCACTTTACATGCCACTGTCATTACCTCCCTTTCCTGTTCTAGTCGTGTATGGTTCACGGGAAGAATGACTGCCGGAAAGCTTCTGGGCACGCTCGAATCTCTCTAATTTTACATTCGTGATCTCCTCGGGAGGTATAAGTAGGGGGAAGCAATATATTCAATACCTCATTGAGAAACGCACCCTCTCGAAACCTAGACAGCACGCTACACTGCAATGCAGAGCACCTCTCTTGCAGAGTCTGCCAATCACGTTTGCTAAACACTGCCGTAATGCTACCACGCTTACCAAATAAACCAGTGACTAAACGCGCCGCTCTTCTTTGGATCTTCTCTATCTCCTCTGTCAACCCAACCTGGTACGGATCCCGCACTGATGAGCAATACGTCTACTCAAGTATAGGTCGAACGAGTGTTTTGTAAGCCACCTCCTTTGTTGATGAACTACATTTTCTAAGGACTCTCCCAATGAATCTCAACCTGGCACCCGCCTTACCAACAATTAATTTTATATGATCATTCCACTTCAAACTGTTCCATACGCACACTCCCAGATATTTTACAGAAGTAACTGCTACCAGTGTTTGTTCTACTATCATATAATCATACAATAAAGGATCCTTCTTTCTATGTATTCGCAATACATTACATTTGTCTCTGTTAAGGGTCAGTTGCCACTCCCTGCACCAAGTGCTTATCCGCTGCAGATCTTCCTGGATTTCGCTGCAATTTTCTAATGCTGCAATTTCTCTGTATACTTGTAGGAGTATCTAACACGATAGGCGTAAATTATATCTTAAATTTTCAAGGATTTTCAATTTATCCATAAGCCCTTATCATTTCAAAAATCTTCTACTGTCCATTGTCAAGTACTAACATTATTCTGCAGTTACCTAAAACTAAAAGTAATTTCTTCACAAATCTCCAATGAAGTAGGCCCACTATTCTTTAAAAAAAAAAAAAAAAAAAAAAAAAAAAAAAAAAAAAAAAAAATTAAGAAGAAAGAAAAGAAACCCTCAGAATTGAAAATGAATTGGAACTGAGGAGAGTTTAAATAAAAGCAAATAGTAATACCCCCATAATTCAAAGCCATGGTGATTTCTTCTATTTTTCATGCAATGCTGTTGTTTCATTCCTCTCAGAAGCTCCATTCAGTTGCCACTTTATGTTCTTGGCTCTTATCCTCTGATTAAAATTACTTTGTGATTGGCAGATTGCAATGGCAGTAGTCAGTGTTGGCAGTCGGCAGCCAGTCACGCTTCACAATGCACTGTGAAAGAGGCTGTGGCACTTGACACAGAACTAAGACTGGATGGTGCCTAGCCCCTACCACTTGACTCCCTGAAGTGTCCATCACAATGTAATTTTAATCTGAGTATAGCTATGAGTTGCACTTTTATTAATGGTCTAATCTCAGTTTTGTTAATCATAGCTTTAATGTTTGTTAATTTACACTTACATATGCCATGGGCCAGTCACTGCATGTCCATAAACTTATGTTTTATGATTTTAATGTCTGTGGATCTCTGGATTTGTTACAATAGAAATATTAATTCACTTATTATTGTTGAAGAAAAGCAACTATTGTTATTCATCTTACAAGCAACACACTAAAATAATGAAGACTATTACACAAAAACTTTTCTGCATAATGCCAGATTGTATAATGGGTCCCCCTTACATTCTTCATAATTTATGCATGATATATGTACATAACATACACAAAACACTTGGCGGAGACTTGTCTGTTGGCTAATATATGTAGCAGTTCTAGTCCTTATTATGAAAGATGAGTTAAATATGTTGTTACATAAATGTTAGGCTATGTTAAATTTCAATCCATTACCAAATCTTTATTTGAAATCCAAGTTCATTGGCTTCGCCTACTTGCAACCATGTTATCTTCCAAACTAACCAAGAACTTGGGCTACGTTACAGATCAGTTTGCCACCACAACAAAGATTTCAAGGAAGGTACATCACATTCTAACCCGAGATAGAAGGAAGCGGCAAACAAAATTTTTCGCTATCAACATCATTAAGACAATTATGATGACAATGGAGTTTTAACCACTTTAGCTACGCGTCTTTTAGTGTCCATGTTGACGTTTCGGATAATAGTGAAGAACATGATAGTAAAATTTTTGTTCATAATACGTTGAAGGTAAATATGCTTCACACTTCGACATCTTTTTTATTGTTGATATGTATATGTACAGTAATCACATACAGAACATTATCTCACTACATTTACTGCCACAGTGCTACGTTAACATCAAGGCATTAAAGATTACCTTCAGGTTTATTCATCTGTCCCTGTGAATATGCAAAACTGATCTGTCACTACCAAATGACGGCCACTGCATCTCAAAACTAACCATAACTCCTGCAGCTCAGTAACCGTAATCCTGTCAGATTCAATTAAAATTAGAGAAAACTGCATAAATAACAAAAATGGTACAATTATAGTCAGTAGTGACTGCAAACATTAATATTGTTTTAACCTGTAGTGCAATACGAACTATGGATAGGTCTATCCGCTGATCGGAACACAAAGTTAACCTCTCCTTGCAACTTAATACTTTAAATGTTTGGCGCCTTATGTTTCAGATTGCACCCGATTACTTAAACGTAGCCGATATCTTAGTACATCAGGCTCAAAACTAATACGCAGCACGACTGAACGAGTGCGAAAAGATGTGATTTCGCCGCCCTGCCCCTTTCCGATGAATTTCAATACGGATGGAATCAACTCATCTCTTCTATCATCTGCTAAACACACATCGACTATTAACACGACTTTCCTATACATTTGGCACTGTGCATCAAGGCAAACTACGACGTCGCACTATTTTTTCCAGTACAAAAAAGGTGTAAGTGAAACAACAATGTATTTGTACATTGCTTTATTAATAACACAGCTGTGAAATATAACAAAACAAACCCGCAAAGCGAAAGATCACGTTAAATGTGTTTCATTACTTGTCACGAACGCCAACGCAAATGAGCGAACAGAAATGAGGATCAATAACTAATAAATACACACACTCTTACCTTTCATTAGTTTTCACTGTTACCTCGTCCATCAGTATAGCCTGCAAGGCTTCCAATTCATCCAAAACTCTAAAATAAAGGATCCAGTGGCAATTTAAAAATGACAAAACTTCATTTTGCTTTTTTCACATATTAATGATATTTCTAAAACAACCAATATAAAAATTAGTTTGTTTAGGTTACCTTTCATCTAATTCACTTGACATCTTCGCTCTACAAACTTCACGCCTTTTCAGCAAACACAAAACCGAAAAACTTATGTGGCGATGCAGCGAGTGCAATTGTTCAGACTCCGACGTTGCAGCGTCAATCCAAACTACTTCCCAACATCTGATTTGCAGAGATCTTACAATACTTGAGATGACAGTATTACCCGCCGTTTGCAAATAGCCCTTGGCATTGACGTATTTTAACGTTAGTAGGGATAGTCTCGTGCACAAATAGTGCTCACTGAAAAGGTTATTTAAAATATTTCCTGCTGAACCAAGAGCACTCAATACACGGTAAGTTACGAAAGTATCATCTTCACTGTGCGAAGTGCGTGCGCTCATAATAGAAATTAAACACAGGCTTATATTTATGTTAGTTGATTGTTTTTGGGGGAGGGAACCAAACAGCGAGGTCATCGGTCCCACCGTATTAGGGATTCGGTGAGGTAGTCTGGCGTGCCCTTTCAGAGGAACCATCCTGGTATTTGCCTGAAGCGATTTAGGGCATGAACGGGAAACATAAATCAGGATAGCCGGACGCAGGCTTGAACCGTCGGCCTCCCGAATGCGACTCCAGTGTCCTAACCACTGCGCCACCTCGTTCGGTGCTTATATGTGTGTGAAGTTTAAGAAGTGAATTACGGGAACTTACTTAATGTTGATGTAGCAGATGTCAAATCTTCTTCACAGAAGTACAATGCCATGACGTGTCCAAAAATGAACGTATCGTATGTAATAATTCTTACTATGGATTGATAAATTACAGTAAATATATGCCATATATGTTTATGCTTCTGTGAAGAAGATATTGACATCTGCTAAACCAACATTAACGAAGCTTTTGTAATACGCTTCTTATACTTTCTATAAAGTTCCTGTTTTGTAGCTTTCGAAAGATGACAGATTAATTTGTCGAAGCAGGTAAAGTAAAATAAAAATCACATGCAGCTGACGGTTGAATTTTATTCTGAAATATGTGCCATACTACAGTTGCTGAAAAAACTAACAGCTACGAATAACATGATAAATCGATAAAAATTATTCTCTGATTCCACTCAGCCCCATGTGAGGTATAATACAGCGGCTAGTAAATACTATATTGCCAGAATGAGATTTTCACTCTGCAGCGGAGTGTGCACTGATATGAAACTTCCTGGCAGATTAAAACTATTGAGGCACCGTTTTCACAACAGAATGATGATTAATCCAGGCTCTGAATGCCTCTCTGGCGATTGCTCGGTCTCACGTTTTATCGTCTCTCTAGGTGAACCATTTCCTTCTGGCTCACCCATTCCTGTCAACATCGTCGAATAGTGGCATTGTTCCTCTTCAATTGTTGACTGATGTGCCTATTACTTCAACTGGTTTCTTTGAGCCCAACCACATATCTTCTCTCAAATGCTGACAACTGCATATATTGTTCACGCACCTGTATGCGATACATAGTTACTGTCCAGCTGAGTACACGGAATGAAATTAGCAAAGACTTTAGGCCCTGGTGTTGAGATGTCACCTATTTACCATCCTTGCGAGCTGTGTGGTGAAACTATGCTGCGATGTTACACATTCATCCACTGATCGCCAAAGTTTACAGTTATTTTGCATTTTCCACCGATATCTGTATGAAAATCAATTTGTGTCCAATTTCCATAATTCCGTCATGGTGTGTCGTTTTTGTTCCTTTTTTGTCTTAGAGTGTATATTAGGTCTAATAGCAATAAAAAGACCTAACCTCTTTCAGGAGGTCCACATGAAACTGGCATCAGTGACTGTAAGACACTTTAAGCAGTAACGATTACTAAAGTGTGAAGGGCAGCTAAAATATGTTTAAAAACTTATTTTTCAGTAAATTAGACACAGAGGCAGTAGTGTCATATCTCGAGAGAAAATCTAAGTACTTACTGTGAGTGGAATAGTAGCTCTTGTTTAGAAGAACAGTCCAGCAAGAGCTGGATATGTGTCTCATATAACAGCTCGTGATGGGAGGAGCCCTACATGGTACACAGTCTCTGTAAGAAAACTTATAAAAAAACATTGACTACTGCACAACAGGTGGAAAAAGACATAGGACTTAAGACAGAGAGATGCTCAGTGAGACCCACTTGGCTGTCAAAAGGTAATGCATGAACATTCCAGTGACTACTGTAGTAGAATCTCATTGAAAGACCTCTCACAAAATCGAGAATGAATCTGGTCATATGTAAACGCTGTTAGTGGCACCTAATTTAGTGCACAAACAATCATTGGTGACACGCTAATTATAACTGAGGGTGGCAAAGCATAAGCAAAAATATTGAACTCTGCTTTAAAATATTCCTTTGCGAAGGAGGATCCACAAGTACTGTGCCAGTTTAATTCCCACACTACAGCAAAGATAAATGATATAGATATTCATCTTAACAGCGTTTAGAAAAACTATAATGTGCCAAAAATCTGTTAGACAAAAAACATTGCCCAACAGTTGGAATACAGCTCAGGTCACACCTCTATACAAGAAGGGAGCATTAGGTGTACAAAATTACCATCAAAAATCTTTGACATCCAAAACATCGGTTCTGCGATACTCGAGCTTTTCGCACATGACCTACTGAAAGCTCTGGATCAAGGCAAAGAGGTAGATACAGTACTGCTTGACTTCCAGAAAGTATTTAGAGATTAAATGGGGATGTTTAAATGCATCCACAGACAGACATATGGTATCACGTAGGCCTACATTTGACCCATAGGAAAGTGCAACGAAAGTGTAAGAAACCGGCGTTGGCAGAAGATTGAAGACAGAGACCGACTATCCTGTGAAAGCCTACTTTAAAAGTTTCAGTAGTGACTAAGGAATATATTACGACCCTCTACATATGGTACTCCATAATGGCTTCTACTCCATACATTCATGGAATGTGATGAAACTCTAAAACATTGGTCTATAGGCGGTACCGTTTGCCATCGCCTTCACAGTAGTTTGCAGAGTACTGATGAACGAGGCGTGTTTTTTAAGTAAGGTCCGTTTTGTTGTAGAAACTAGTAGTTCGCGCACATACCGCAAAGAGGTCGTGCGTCGTGTACCGGCATGCCTCGGGAACAATTGTGCTCAGTTTCAGCTCTGTAGTTAACCTGTACGTTCTGTTCTGTGCTTTCAAAATGTTTAAGACTATCAACCCGCCCGCCACGTGTAAGGTTCGCTCAGTGATACGGTTTTTGTCAGCAAGGAACCTGTCTGCTGCAGAAATTCGTCGACAGATTTGTGAAGTGTACGGTGATACTGTTATGAGTGAAGTCAAAGTGTGTAAATGGTTACGAGAATTCAAAGATGGCCGTGACAACGTCCATGATGAGGACCTCTCCAGTCGCCCTGCTTTGACTACAGACGATTTGGTGGCTTCAGTTGAAGTGAGGATTCGTGAGAACAGGCGCTTCACAACAACAGGTCTCTCAAACGAATTTCCTGACGTGTCGAGATCAGTGCTTTACAACATTGTTTCTGAACACCTAAAGTTTAGCAAACTGTGCTTCTGTTGGGTCCCAAAACTCCTAACAGAGGACCACAAAAACCAAAGATTTGAGTGTGCGATGAAGTTCTTGATTCGTTATCACGAAGAAAGTGACGGCTTCTTGAGTCAGTTCGTAACTGGAGACGAAACATGGGTTTCGCATATCACGCCCGAATCGACGCAACAGAGCTAGGAATGGAGACACACGCACTCACCTGTAAAGGTGAAGGCCAAACAGACTCTGTCCCAGCGCAAAATCATGACGTCGGTGTTTTGGGATAGGCATGGTATTTTGTTGGTTGACTTCATGCATCGAGGAACCACTATCAATGCAGAAGCATACTGCCAAACCCTGAGAAAGATGCGGCATACTGACAGAGGGGATTGTCCTTCTCCATAAGAATGCAAGACCTCACACTGCAGGTCAGACCCGCGATTTATTGGACAGTTTTAGCTGGGAAGTTTTAGACAACCCACCCTACAGTCCTGATCTTGCGCCGAGCGATTACCATCTGTTCCTCCACCTCAAACAACACATTAGTGGCAACTGTTACAATGATGACGACGTGAAAACGGCAGTGAACTCTTGGTTATTGCAGCAGGCAGCAAATTTTTATGAAGAGGGTATTTTAAAATTGGTTGAAAGGTATGATACGTGTCTGAACAAACTTGGAAACTATGCGAAAAATAGAGTGAAGTATGTACTTTCTGAAAATAAATTTACTTTTTTGAAATAACCTTTCATTGTGTACTTATGTTCAAACGGACCTTGCTTAAAAAACACGCCTCATAGATTCAGGACTACTCGGAGCAACCACTTTCTGCAGTACATACAGCAGATGGACGAAATGGAAGTGAATCAGCCAGATCCTTACAGACAGCCAAACATAGCTTGAGTCACGTCGTCTGCAGTGCAGCCCACAGCTGTTGATAGGAATGTACAAGGGTTGGACAAAAACATCGAAACGCCGCAATAAATGAGTGCTTTGACATAAATGCAGATGCTAGCCGAGACTGCAGATCACACTGTTGCATATGACTATGAACAGCACCCATGTAATGTCCTCAATATGTTGCAAATGTCAGACATAGTCAGAAGAATGTCACAGGTAGTTGTAATGGCATTATGTCAGAGGTAAGTGATCCAGCATAGGAAAATTGTTGATGCTCATATAGTGTATGCTTCCAAAACAAAGTGCACGGAGATGCTTGGTGTGTCAAGCGGCACTGTATCGAAGATTTATACCGCATACAGGGAAAGTCGAAAATAAGTCACAACGTCGACGAAAATGTGTGTTGAGTGGTCGAGACATACGGTCATTGAAGACGAGCGTGGGAAAAAAGAAGAGAACGACAGCTGCAAAAGACACTGCACAATTGAGTGTCGCACTCACGAACCCTGTCAACACTAAAACAACACGAAGCGAGTTCCACAAGCAGGGAATTACAGTGCGAACTGAGATTGTAACACCACTCATCTGTGATGCAAGAGCCCATAACAGGAGACTGTGATGCCAAAGCCATAAATCCTGGACTGTGGAGCAATGGAAGAAAGTCATTTGATCGGGTGAGCCTTGTTTCACACTGTTTCTAACTTCTGGCCGAGTTTATGTACCAAGAATGAAACACGGCAGGAGCTCGGTGATGATTTGGGCAGCCTATCGTGGAATTCCTTGGGTCCTATGGTTACTCTGCAAGGTTGCATTACCATCACGTACCTGTAAATGACTGGGATTTCGGTGGGAAGCATCCACGCACTCACGCACACACGCACACACACACACACACACACACACACACACACACTCACACACACACACCATTTCAAATCATGGATTTGAACCATGTGACAATTTTGGCTGGTCAGGTCCATTCCATGGCACAACATTTATTTCTCAGTGGCAATGCTGTGTTCCAAAATGACATGGTCCCTGTCAGCCGAAGTGGCCGTGCAGTTCTAGGCGTTACAGTCTGGAGCCGAGCGACTGCTATGGTCGCAGGTTCGAATCCTGCCTCGGGCATGGATGTGTGTGATGTCCTTAGGTTAGTTAGGTTTAATTAGTTCTACGTTCTAGGCGACTGATGACCTCAGAAGTTAAGTCACATAGTGCTCAGAGCCATTTGAACCATTTGAACATGGTCCCTGTTCATGCAGCTTGCATCGTCCACGACTGATATTGTGAGCACGAGGATGATTTGTCTCATCTCCTCTGGCCGCCACTGTCACCAGACATCAGTATTGTTGAGACTCTGTGGTCTACTTTGAAGGTAAGGGTGCTTGATCGCTATGAACCTCCATGATCATTGCCTGAATTTGCCACTATTTTGCAGGAAGAATGGTGTAATATTCCTTTGAAAACTGTACAGGACCTGTAGTTAGTTATTCCCTCTGAGATGAATGGAAGCTGTTTTGACCACCAACAGCTTTCTTACACTCTATTATGCATGGCAAAGTTTAGTATTTCCATGTTGTGTTTCCATATTTTTCTCCAACACCTGTACATGGCTGGGCTTTCGTTGGAGAGCGTGCATGCATTGACGCACACACGCACACGCACACACACACACACACACACACACATACACACACACACACACACACACACTCGCATACGTGCGCGCGCGCGCACCCACACACACACACACACACACACACACACACACACACACACAGGCGTGCGCGCGCGCGTACACACCGTTTCAAATCATGGATTTGAAACCAAATAGCCTTTAGGGCTTTCATGTGGCTTAATGGTGCAATATAATATGATTACATTCTGTAGACCATAACACTTCGCTCATTGCCATTGTGTTCTGCAAGTAATGGTTCTCATATGTTAAGCCGCGCAGGGTAGTCGCGCGGTCTAGGGCGTCCTGTCACGGTTCACGCGGCTCCCCCCGTCGGAGGTTCGAGTCCTACCTCGGTCATGGATGTGTGTGTTGTCCTTAGCGAACGTTAGTTTAATTTAGATTAAGTAGTACCTCAGCAGTTTGGTTCCATAAGATCTTACCACAAATTTCCAAATTTTCGGATGTGTTTTTTTTCGTGTTTCTTACTTAAAATACTCAAGTCCGTACGTTCTATGAAGCAGAAAAATGCTACACTTCAGAAAAAGTTTTGTCCAGCATGTTGAACGTTATGCTTCAGCGTATAAACTGAAGTAATTTATCAGAAACAAGCTACACCATCAGTTGCAGATGGTTTCCAATCAGCAATAATGGGCATTCAGTATCTATACTATGAAGGAGATTTGGATCTCTTTTTTGATGCTCTATTATTGGCAAGAATTCAGAAATCGTTGCTTTGGAACATCATGTTGTAAGAATAGAAAATCTCGAAGATCTTAAATTTTTGAAAAAAATTCTCCAGGACTTGGACGTAGAACACATCAGATGCAAATCCCCATATGAGAGAACTGTCTCTCATTTTAACTTGGGATAAAAGAGACAGTCTCACATTCTATCGCCCCTTGTAAAATTTGAATTTCGTTCATTTGTATGCAGAAGCTCTGAAATTTCCCACCAAACGAAAGGGTCCTGTAACATATGAAAATTGAGTTATTCAAGTTTCCCACCCCTTCATATTTTAAATTTCCTGCCACTGGGATAGAGGAGAGTGCGTGGAAGGCATTGATCTCTTTTAACTTGTGATGTCACTAAGTACTGTTAGCTAATAGTGTAGCCATAATCAGCACTCAATATATGCTGATGAATTTAGTTTGTACTAAACTGATGAAAATAGTTTTGTACCACCCTCAGGACATGTATAATTTGTGTGTTTTTTCTATTTTCTTTATTGGAAACCTCTTTCTCCATACTATTTTGACCAGAGACAGTCATCTGTGCAATGGAGCTAGAAGTAAACCAGTAAACTCAGTGTAGTTGAGTAAAATGCGCTGTGTCTCCAGTAGCGAATGGGACAATACAGCATGAGTACACTACACAGCCTGATAACCCACCTCAAAGGGCCACTTCGAGCTTACAATATGTCCACTCTGTGCTGGAGTGACCGCTGATTTGAAATTTCCTGGCAGATTAAAACTGTGTGCTGGAAGGGTACTCGAATCTGGAAACTTTGCATTTTACGTGCAAGTGCTCTACCAACTTTCTTTACTTTTTTCTTTCGTTCTGTTTCTTCGTCGTTCTTCTTCTGCTGTTCTGTGATGATTTCAAATGACACTTCTCAAATGTAAAGTGAGAACTTTACACAGCTTTTTTTCTATTACAGAGGATGGCCAGTCCCACGATTGAACGAACATTCTGAGCTATAGCGCCGATTGGAACTGAGCTATCTAAGCACGACTCACTATGCATCCTCACAGCTTTACTTCTGCCAGTACCTCATATCCTATCTTCCAAACTTTACAGAAGTTTTCCTGCGTACTTTGTACACTAGCACTCCAAGAAGAAAGGTGTTGAAGTGCGAGCATACTTCCTCGTCGGCATGGACAAGGATGAGGGCATCCGAAATACACATAAAACTGCAGGCTACGTAGATAAAAGTGGCGCATATTCTGCAATCAGAAATACAGTAGGGTGAGTCGAGGAGTTTTGGTGAGCATGCCACCACGGTAGTCGATCAGTGGTGGCACAAAGTTCGAGAAATCATTGGAGAGAAGACGGAAGGAAGAGATGCTTTGCTGAGCCAGAAGCCGAGACCAGAGAGGGTGAACGTCTCTCTACCGATGCTCTAGGCGCGTCCTTTGGCAATCACACGATTCCTTCCCGTGCTGGATAGGTAGACAAGGTATGGGGAAATTGTTGTGTGTCAACATCCTTAACTAGAATAAACTGCCTTTTTTTGGGGGTTATCGCTGGATTCGGCACATAGGCTAAGAGACATAATACCAGCTATGAATTTAAGTGTGAAGAAATATTTTCAACGTTAGTAAAATAGATCTTGTTCCCCCTATATTGGTGGTCGCGTACACAAAGGATATTGCAGAGACATGTGTTAGCCTTGGGGTTGATCCCAGAAAGAATTTTCGCTTAGCAGTGGAGTGTGCACTGATTTGAAAGTGAGCCAGAATGGTACCCGAACCTGAGAGCTTTGCCTTTCATAGGCAAATGCCCCAACGACTGAACTATCCAAACACAACTCACGTCCTGTTCTCATACCTCTACTTTTGCCATTATCTCATCACCTGCCTTCACAGTTCTCCTGAATGCCTTGTGGTATGTTTGGAAGGTAGGAGATAAGATATTGGCAGATGTAAGGCTAAGAGGGCAGACTGTGAGTCGCGCCTGTATAGCTCAATCAGTAGAGCACTTGCCCACTAAAGGCAAATGTTCCAGGTTAGAGTCCCAGTGCAGCACAAAGCTTTCATCTACGAGGAAGTTTCAACTGGATGGGTGTGTCGAAGCAGACAGTACGTGACTACACCGATGAGAAAAGGAATTGCAACACCAAGAAGGAGTTGTGCGACATAAACGATAGTTGGCAGGCGTGATTCTACATCTGAAAGATGATGCCTATTAAAATTTTGCGCCAGTCACATAAGAGTGACGCTAGTAGCGCCACTAAGAGGATGCAAATCCAGTTTCTTTAAATACATGCTGTAACGGTCGTGAACGTTAGTTACCTTTGAGATTGGACGTGCCAGCCACTGTGGCCGAGCGGTTCTAGGCGCTTCAGTCTGGAACCGCGCGACTGCTACGGTCGCAGGTTCGAATCCTAACTCGGGCATAGATGTGTGTGATGTCCTTAGGTTAATTAGGTTTAACTAGTTCTAAGTTCTAGGGGACTGATGACCTCAGATGTTAAGTCCCATAGTGCTCAGAGCTATTTGAACCATTTTTGAGGTTGGACGTGTTGAGCTGAGATTAGTCAAGAATGCCTTTAAAGTATCAAAGACGCCATTATCAAAACCTCATTGAGTTTGAACGAGGTCGTGTTATAGGGCTACAAGAAGCTGGATGTTCCTTATATGCGATAGTGTTGAAAGACATGGTAGGAATGTAGCCAATGTGCATGACTGCTGGCAGGGGATGGTCACGAGAATATACGGTTGCAAGAAGACTGGGATCCAGATTTTCATGTGACACTACCGAGAAGGAAGACCATCTGTTCAGTGTGTGGTTCTGACACATCGTAGTGCATCTGTAGCAGCAATTTGAGAAGCAGTTGGCACCACAGGGACACAATGAACTGTTACAAATCGGTTACTTCAAGGACAGCTCTGATCCAGAAACCCTGTAGCATGCATTTCACTTCAGTGGTGTCAAGTGAGAGCTCATGGGAGGGCAGACTGGCGGTCTGTTGTGTTTTCTGATGAAAGCTGATTGTCTGAGTTTCAGTGATAGCTGTGTGTTTGTTACAAGGAAACCAGTTGAGGGCTTACAACCAACTTGCTTGTGTGTTAGACACACTGGACCTACATCTGGAGTTATAATCTGGGGTGTGATTTTGTTTGACAGAAGGAGCATTCTCGTTGTTACCCCATGCACACTGAATTCAAATTTATATCTCAATCTGCTAATTGGACCTGCTGTGCTACTGTTCATGAACAACATTCCAGGGGGTGTTTTCCAAAAGGATAACGCTTACCCACATACCGCTGTTGTAACCCAACATGCTCTACGGAGTGTCAACATGTTGTTTTGACTTGCTTGATCACCAGCTCTGCGTCTAATGGAGCACATATGGGACATCAGACGCTACGGTCGCAGGTTCGAATCCTGCCTCGGGCATGGATGTGTGTGATGTCCTTAGGTTAGTTACGTTTAAGTAGTTCTAAGTTCTAGGGGACTGATGGCCTTAGCAGTTAAGTCCCATAGTAATCAGAGCCATTTGAACCATTTTTTGGGACATCAGATGACAACTCCAGGGTCATCTACAGCCAGCATTAACTGCCCCTGTATTGACCAACCAACAGGTATGGAATTCCATCCCACAAACTGACATCTGGCGCCTGTACAACATAATGAATTCACGTTTTCATGCTTTCATTCAACATACTGGAGGTAACACCGGTTATTAACGAACCAGCATTTCTCATTTGCAATGGCTTATCTTACACTATTAACCTGTGACCTTGCAATGTTAATCACTTAAATTTTTGGCCTGGACAAATGTATTTCCGAAAATTCATTACTCTACATTCGTTATTTTTTGGTGTTGTGATTTTTCCCCCTCAATGTATATCCAAAGGACCAATTTGGAATCTGGGCACAAGTTGGTTAGCAGTCCCAATTCAGGAATATTCCATTCTTATCAGTTGTAAGAATGGGGATCTCATGTTACACACTTGCTGTCAGGTCACACACTTGGGCTCCTTGGTGCCTCCACTCCCTCTCCGCTGTGGAACCACAAGGAATTGATCGAGGTCACTCACAGGAAGCCCCAGATCCTCCCCTCCTCCCCATCTACACTTATTCTCCTCTCCCATTTCCTCTAGACCAATGAAAATCAAACACTCCTTCCACACCTTCTTCTTTTGTAACTGGAACACTTGAGTGGATAGACTTCACCCAGGAGCTGAGCAGTGTAGGGGAAGGTTATAGGCTATGTCTATTTGTTAGCAGTAGGGCAAAGGTGGTACTGGCGCTTTTTGTTCATGGGGGTTGCATACATTCAGAAGCAAGCATACATTCAGGAACACACATACATTCAGGGGCAAACCAATTGTTCTGTTAATTGATTTATGACCCCCTTAGGGTTGATTTATAACCCCCTGGGGATAATCCACCCTCTGAGAAACCCCCACCACTCCTCCTCCCCCTCCACCTACTCTATCTTTGTGGGAAAACCCAACCCCTCCTCCTCACTGATACAAGCACTCTTTTGATATCAAATTAACTGACAAATTAATTAGATTGAGCAGTTAACTCCCTCTTTGAAATCCCCCAAGCTCTCCTCTCCCCTATCCCTCCCTTTCCCTATCTGGAAATTGGCAGGAATAAGACTGTCTGTGCTGGAGAGGAATGATCCCACAATACAAAATTCAAATCATTGACAATAATAATGACACATGGATGCATATTCTTTATTTAATCAGTTTGCAGGAGACATGGGTCCCCCATGTCATAGAGCTCATGTCTGCCCCCCACTTCATTGACTTAACTGCTGTAAGCGCCAAGGAATGGAATGAAGTGCGGTATATTAGCTGCTTGTTGGGATTGCCCACACATATGTCTGTCGTCTCGTCACTGGGTGCGCTCATATGCAAGCTGCAATGTTCGTGTCTCTATTGAGGCTCTAGTTCTATGTGCTGCCAGCAAGTGGCAACAGCATTCCAGTTGGATCCCACCCCTAAATTGGTCTGTATTGAGCTGTCAGACAGGAAGGACTCATTATGGAGTGCTCATGTGATGATGAGGGAAATTAGAGATGTGGTACAGTATGCTTTTTGTTGGATATTTTAGCTCTGTCTAGAACTGTGTTACCTCCTGGGAAGGTACTGTCATATGTGTTCATTTGAGGAGATAGTATCGGTCAGAGAGAAGTTTAATAAGTGAATTACCTGTTAGCATACAGCGGAGGACTGCGCCCATAGCCTCCTACATGACGAATGATAGGAGACAAGAATGGATGAACATGGGGTGAATTCTTTTCAGCAAATAATGGCGATGCAGTGGAATGGGCTGAAGATGCATTTCACAACTCATAGAGACTACTGCCAGTGCTGGAGCTATTTGTGTTTTTTGAAATCGTCTGTCAGTCCACAGTGCAGGAGACAACTTTGTTGTATTCCACTACCCCAGACAGAAGGTACCAGAGATGTTCACCTCGATGTTGGGCTTTGACTGAAGTAGTTCACAAAACTGCCACAGAGGACACTTGAGGCGGATTTTTTTTGTCCTCAATCACTTCCCTCTTGAACCAACAGGAACACAGCATTCATCTGAAAATCGGTGGGAGCTAATAGAAATGTGGAAGTACTACATCTGGTCAAGTGATGGTGATGTTGGAGGATATAAACAGATGCCCTCTCAGTCACATCAGTCAGTGGAAGAACCATGAACTGTCAAAGGCAGATCCTCATCTGCCTTTGATTGCAAAAGACGCTTAATAGTAAATATTCATTACAGGTTTTTGCTACTATTACCGCATGTAGCGATTCCTCGTCTTCTTTGTCAAGCCTCATTACTTTGTTCAACTCTATGTCTTCGTCTGTGAATGCTTATTGTTTTTTTCTTATTTGTTCAGCAAGTCTTGACTAGCAGAAGCCAGTTTATTAGGACCTGCAGCGAACTCCGGCCTGTCAGGACCAGCAGCGGCAGCAGCGCTGTGGGATCCCGTAGTGCACCTGACCAGCATGTTCGAGCCGGACAATGAGCTGCTATTGTCCATCCTGCTCATTGATTTGTTTAATGAACACACCCAGCAAGTCCCTGACTCTCAGAAGAACTGTGCTGGGGGCCCCACACCAAAAGGTGCAGGTCAGTACTGGTCCCCAACATACGCACCATCCTAGAACATTCCGATGTTACTGCAAGGACACAGTGTTGATGTGGTGGTTGAGAAACTGGCGATTCCTCCCAGTGCTCCGTTGATTTTCATTTCAACTTATGATTTAACAGCTGGCAGTTAAAAGCATTTAAATATTGACATAGAGGCATCAGTGGACAGTGACTGGCGTGTTGTGTTAGAGATTGAAAATGCATTGAAAAGTGTTAAAGTGTGGTTTACAGAGCTGGAATGGGATGGACTATGTCATTCAGAGCCTTACATCAACCAACAGATGACCTCTGAGTATTCTCCATCTCCAGACATTTACTGTGCTGGCCTGATGGTACGTGTAAAATCACTGTTTGATGGTGTGATGCTCATAGTGAGATCTGGAGGTCGATCTATTTATTTGCAACACTCCACCATTATAAACTTTTTCAGTCTATAGATGGTGCTATCCCTTGTGTTGGAAAGACTGAACCATGGGCTGCCATGTGTACAAACTGTGTATAAAGACATTGTGAACAATCTCCATTTGTCTAGTGTGCATGCAGACAATTTAGAACGCTGCAGCAATATGGCGCCAAAAGAAGATGCTGAAGGAATACCCATCAGTTTGAGAGAAATGCACGCTGAATTCCGTGCATACAAGAACCCTTTACTTGCAAAATACTATACTGTTGTGAAGACCAAACCAGTGAATTCTTACTGATATCTACGATTGCTGAGGTGGAAATAAAAAAAATACTATCGCAAATCTTTGTTGTTTTCTTATTTAACATCCCATCGTTATATAATGTAGGGTGTAACCATTGTAGCTCAGTCAGTAAGATGATTGCACTGTAGTGGCTACATATATTATTATTATTAGAAGCATTCATTTTTCTATAAAAGCCCTTGCTCATCAAAATCCTGATAGAGTTGTTATCATGGCAGGGTGGTTGAATCATCAGAACTTTGTCGTAAGTGGCTGGTCCTAAGCTGGTGCTTAAGAAGAACAGAAGAAAAAGAAGAAGAAGAATGGGATACACCTACCCAGTAATATACAAGCAATAAGTGCAGATCCATCCAACAGCGCCAAGCCATATGTTCTCATGCCACTACTATTACACCCAGATGGAGTCTGCTTTGAGACTGCATGTGTATCTTCGAAAACACTGTTTCAACCCAAGTACCAGCTATTACAAAAGATTCTGCTTGCAGTAGATGGTGTAGCATACACAACATTAAGTCAAAGCAGTCAAATCTCCCCACCAGAAAAAGTAAAGTCAAACACAGTATTCATATTTGACGATGTTGCTGTGGAAAACCAGGATCAAATTCTACAATATTTCTGTTTTAGTCATCATATGGGTGTTAACGTATTTTATTTGACTCAGGCATATTGCAAAATCCTGAAACAGTCGATGAGGCATAATGCAAATTTCATTATAGCTTCCAAACAAGACAATTTGAATTTAAGACACATTTAGCAAGCGCATGCAGGAACCGATAAGTCATTCAATGATTTTGTAAACACTTGCACAGATTGCTGGAATCACACACAGTATGGGTTTTGGGTTCTTGATAAAACACATTGAATGGCAGTAGGTATAAACGGAACTTCCAGGAGTTTCTTTATGTATAGCCATGAAAAAAAATGATGAGTATGTTAGTATACACTGCACCATAGACAAGTTCGTGCATACATCAGGCACTCAGCCCAAGAGGATTGGTGTATGTAGACAGACAATGTGTCTGTACATAGATGGAAAATTTCATTCTCCAAAATGTAAAGTTAAGGAGTTAGAGATGTATGACAAGACTCATCTAATACTGATCAACGAATAAGGTGCTAGAGTTAAAGAACTAGAGAAGCACACCTGCATCGTTTTGAGAAAGAAGATAGATGACTTAGCTGCAAGGGTTGAGCGTACTGAAAGGAAAGTACGTGACTTAACTGTAAAGGTTGAACGAAATGTATACAGTGTGGTCCACTGATCGTGACCGTGCCAAATATCTCACGAAATAAGCGTCAAACGAAAAAACTACAAAGAACAAAACTTGTCTAGCTTGAAGGGGGAAACCAGATGGCGCTATGGTTGGCCCACTAGGTGGCGCTGCCATAATTCAAACGGATATAATCTGCGTTTTTTAAATAGGAACCCCAATTTTTATTACATATTTGTGTAGTACGTAAAGAAATATGAATGTTTTAGTTGGACCACCTTTTTCACTTTGTGACAGATGGCACTGTAATAATCACAAACATATGGCTCACAATTTTAGACGAACAATTGGTAACAGGTAGGTTTTTTAAATTAAAATACAGAACGTAGGTATGTTTGAACATTTTATTTTGGTTGTTCCAATGTGATACATGTAACTTTGTGAACTTATCATTTCTGAGAACGCATGCTGTTACAGCGTGATTACCTATAAATACCACATTAATGCTATAAATGCTCAAAATGATGTCCATCAACCTCAATGCATTTGGTAATTCATGTAACAACATTCCTCTCAACAGCAAGTAGTTCGCCTTCCGTAATGTTTGCACATGCATTGACAATGCGCTGACACATGTTGTCAGGCGTTGTCAGTGGATCACGATAGCAAATATCCTTCAACTTTCCCCACAGAAAGAAATCCGGGGACATCAAATCCAGTGAGCGTGCGGGCCATGGTATGGTGCTTTATCGACCAATCCACCTTTCATGAAATATACTATTCAATACCGCTTCAACCGCACGTGAGCTATGTGCCGGACATCCATCATGTTGGAAGTACATCGCCATTCTGTCATGCAGTGAAACCTCTTGTAGTAACATCAGTAGAAAATTATATAGGAAATCAGCATACATTGCACCATTTAAATTGCCATCGATAAAATGGGGGCCAATTATATTTTCTCCCATAATGCCGCACCATACATTAACCAGCCAAGGTCGCTGATGTTCCACTTGTCGCAGCCATTGTGGATTTTCCGTTGCCCAGTATTGCATATTATGCCGGATTACATTACCGCTGTTGGTGAATGATGCTTCGTCGCTAAATAGAACGTGTGCAAAAAAATCTGTCATGGTCCCGTAATTTCTCTGGTGCCCAGTGGCAGAACTGTACACGACGTTCAAAGTCGTCGCCATGCAATTCCTGGTGCACAAAAATACGGTACGGGTGCAATCGATGTTGATGTAGCATTCTCAACACTGAAGTTTTTGAGATTCCCGATTCTCGCGCAATTTGTCTGCTACTGATGTGCGGTTTAGACACGACAGCAGCTAAAACACCTACTTGGGCGTCATCATTTGTTGCAGGTCGTGGTTGACGTTTCACATGTGGCTGAACACTTCCTGTTTCCTTAAATAACGTAACTATCCGGCGAACGGTCCAGACACTTGGATGATGTCCAGGATACCGAGCAGCATACATAGCACACGCCCGTTGGGCATTTTGATCACAATAGCCGTACATCAACACGATATCGACTTTTTCTGCAATTGGCAAACAGTCCATTTTAACACGGGTAATGTATCACAAAGCTAATACCGTCCGCACTGGCGGAATGTTACGTGATACCATGTACTTATACGTTTGTGACTGTTACAGCTAGAGATGGGCAAAACTGTTCTTTTCAGAGATTGGATCAGAACTGTTCACTCCCTGAAATGAATTAGCTCTTTTTCATGACTCACCACTCATTTACAATAGAAAATAAATGGAAGGCACATTGCCCTTTAAACTTGGTTTATTCCAGTACTATATCTGTATTTTGATCTTATTTGATCCCATTTTGAAGTAACACAGATAATGAGTAAGAATTTTGTATTGTTTATTGAAATTTCCATGATATGACAAAGTTTTTGATTATTGATTTATTTTGCACTATCGTGGTTTGGGTGATCGGAAAATGTTGTAACTTGAGATTTACATTAACAATATATTTGGCTATAATGTATTAAAATTTCATTAACCTCATACAAATACATCGCAAGCCATATATTTTTAAAGTGAACGTTTCCTTCCGAAGACGCCTAAAATCGCAAAATCCGTACCAGAATAAGAAAAAAAAATATAAATTTGACTGTAAAACGAAAGTGCTGCATATAGCCTTACGCAGAATAAAACAAGGAAAATATTGGTGTATCACATTTTGCGATACGTTTATCGGTTCGCTCGTAATTAAAGCGTAAATTCGAGTGTCCATAATAAAAATCCTATAGTAAGAGGAGTCATCAGGAACCTAATCTAATCAGTTTAAGCAAATAAAAATAAAATAAAAACAATTGATGTATACATAACATAATAATGTAATATACATAGAGGTTTTACTACGAAGAACAATATCCAGTAGGGACGAACTCCGATGCAGAGGCGCTGAGTCGAGCAGGTCGAGCCGCGAGCTGTATTACTGCGTGAGCTGAGACCGCAGAGACCAGAGTGACACCTGAGTCGCTTTGCTCAACGCTCTGGCTAGAGTCGAGACGGTGGGGTGAGCGTTGAGCGGGCGAGTTCCGAGGGTGGGGGGAGCGGTGAACTCACCCGCTCCGAGACAAATCGTCCGTTCCCTTGCGAGCAGGTTGTTGCAAGTAGTTCCTATGTTATCCGCTAGGTGGCTCTATGTCCTGTTGCTCGCATCAACTGAAACGGTCGCCGACAGAGTGCGATGCGAAGTTAAGCTGCGCCAGACACTGCACGCGGCAGACGACGCACAGAGACGGCACGGCATATGTGAAACACAAAATCCAATGGGGCACTGCACAATGCAGGCAGCCAAGGTAGAAGCAGGGCAGAGGCCGGCGCTGGCTGTGTTGTGTGGCGTGCACTGTGCTCTGACCAGCAGAGGCGCTGCTGATATGCTCCGTCTCTCTCTCTCTCTCTCTCTCTCTCTCTCTCTCTCTCTCTCTCTCTCTATTTCTCTCTCTCTCTGCCGTGGGACACGTTTGGAGCTACCGTTCTTTTTTTCTGAATCACTGATTGTTCACTCCTTTGAAAGATTCAACTCTATGAATTAGTTCAAGAGCGGATCCCCCATCTCTAGTTACAGCTCCATCTATCACAAAGCGAAAAAAGTGGTCCAACTAAAACATTCATATTTCTTCATGTACTACATGAATATGTAATAAAAAATGGGGGTTCCTATTTTAAAAAAACGCAGTTGATATCCGTTTGACTTATGGCAGCGCCATCTGGCGGGTCAACCATAGCACCATATGGTTTTCCCTTCAAGCTAGAGGAGTTTCGTTCTTCCTATTTTTTTCGTTTGATGCTTATTTCTTGAGATATTTGGCCCGGTCACAATCAATGGACCACCCTGTATAAGGTGCAGCCTTTGAAGCAGCCCACTTAGTATATAGAAAGATGTCATTTAAGCCTAAGGTCATCGCTGCACGAAAGGCTGTTCGAGATAAGTTATGGCTCCTAAGGTAGGAGATTTGGATCGAGAGCAGGCACTGAGAGAAACCAGTTACTGAATCTCTCAATGAACTCTCAGCGAAATTACACAGCGACGGCGGTGATACTATTGCTAGTTTCATTGACTGTCACAGCAATGCTAGGATAGACAAAACGTTTGGTGTCAGTGGTGAAAAGCCATACATGTTGGACATGCGTTCTATAAGTTTAAACGAAAAAACGATACAGGTAGGTGATAGGGAATTTCAAAGAAACCCAGGTTTATTAAACCTCGTTTTCCCAAATACCTCAAAAACAGTATAATTTTCATCCAAGGATCTGGAGATGTATGGCGAAATACAACAACTGACCGGTGGACACAGGAAAGCAGGAAACCAACGCGGTGTGAAATAGAGAGACATTATAAAACTATTATTAGACGGTCGGCATAGCAGTGGTGAAGGTATTGACATTCAGCATAAAAGTGTCAGCTATCAGTCCCCTCGCTATGTATACTATGACGACCCCAATGAGATAACAGACCAACTACAACTGCTCATGTCATCTCCTGTTACAGACAATAACGTTCATTCAGATGAGGTAGTCTCAGTAATTTCAGACCTTAAAGAGAGATATATAACTGAGTGAGTATGGAGATGGTAGTTCGAGAACTGCACAAACCAGCACACAAAACATACTCTCGTAGGAATGTTACGATTAAAGGTTTGGATGACTTATGGCAGCCTGACCTTGTAGGTATGAGGGAATATTCACATTAGAATAATGGCTACAAATATATTTTAACGGTTATTGATACATACTCCAAATTTTCCTGTCATTACCCATTAAAACAAAAATGGGGAGAGCTGTTGCAGAGGTGTTTGAGTGTCTGCTGCAGACACGGATGAATCGACGCTCTGATAATCTCCAAATCAATCACAATTGAGAGTTTTACAATAGATATTTCAAGACCGTGATGCAGTGGTATCGAATACATCACTACTCAACATTCACCCACCTTAAAGCGAGTTTTATGGAACATCTGGATAGAATAATAAAAAGTCAAATGTGGATGTGTTTTAATTTTCGCAGCTCATCCAAATGGAGCAGTATCCTCCCAGAAATTATTTCATAGTATGATCGAACCAAACATAGCGCAATAAAAATGAGACAAATCGGTGTTCATGATAATGGACTCATGCTGGATCCACATAAACAGAAATTTAATGGGGTTGATTTGGTATGCATCTCAAAACACAAGACAGCATCTGAGATGTCATACCAACCAAAATGGCCGAGTGAGATATTTACTGTTTCCAAAGCACAGAGAAAAAATTCCAGAACTAACATCTTAAAGGATAGAAGTGGCACTGAAATTTCAGAACGCTTTTACACTGAGGAAATGCAGAAGAGCTCAGAACTACACATGTTTCTCATAGAGCAAGTGATAAGATGTCGAGGGAATAGAGCATTAGTTAAATGGTTCCGTTTTCCTGCAACATAAAACACCTGGATTGACACTGACGATTTGCTATATAATGTGGGGCACAAGCGCAACCAACACAGTAGCATAGCACGAGTGGTAGAAGGTGCATTATAGAAGGTGGCGGTATTCTCGACAGACCTGTAAAAGAATTGCACATTCCAGGGCATAATTACTGTGGGCTTGGTACAAATCTTCATAAATGTTTCGCTCATGGTGATAAGGGGATTAACCTGCTTGATGAGACTGTTTGGAATATGACACTGCATATGCAAAACATAAAGATCTCCCATGATGTCACACTGCAGATTAAAATTTTGGCTGATAAAGCCAGGGCAATATGTGCGAGAAAGGGTAGTGGTGTAGGACAGTGCATTGCAGAATTTGTAGTTGATAAAACCATGAGTTGTAAAATGAAGTTGGGCTTGGGCGTGAATTTAAAGCAATTTAGGAACGCTGCAAGTCGTGGACTGAAGAAGAAGCAGATAAAGATGAAGAAGAAGTAGCCAGGGCACGGGTGTTAAAAAACTGCTTCCTGACATCGATGTATGCAGCTAATAGTAGCCTCATGCATAAAGGACCTGTTAAAGCACTCAGGATTCTGCCGATACCCAAGACATCAGGTAGAATTATCCCCTTCTTCATTTCCGCCCTCGCAGGTCTCTCAGCGATGGGTTCACTGACTGGTGGTGCTGTGTCTATTGCCAGAACAGTCAAGAACGTACAGAACTCCCAGGAGCAGCCGTAAATAGGAATATTAAAAAGGGTAGGAAGATTTTTCTGTTTAGAAAAAGTGACAAAAAGCAGATTTCAGAGTACCTGTTGGCTCAACACAAAAGTTTTGTCTCAAGTACAGACAGTGTTGAGGATCAGTGGACAAAGTTCAAAACCGTCGTACATAATGCGTTAGATGAGTATGTGCCAAGCAAGATCGTAAGAGATGGAAAAGAGCCACCGTGGGACAACAACCGAGTTAGAAAACTGCTGCGGAAGCAAAGGGAACTACACAGCAAACACAAACATAGCCAAAGCCTTGCAGACAAACAAAAATTACGCGAAGCGAAATGTAGTGTGGGGAGGGCTATGCGAGAGGCGTTCAGTGAATTCTAAAGTAAAGTTCTATGTACTGACTTGGCAGAAAATCCTAAGAAATTTTGGTCTTATGTCAAAGCGGTAGGTGGATCAAAACAAAATGTCCAGACACTCTGTCACCAAAATGGTACTGAAACAGAGGATGACAGACTAAAGGCCGAAATACTAAATGTCTTTTTCCAAAGTTGTTTCACAGAGGAAGATTGCACTGTAGTTCCTTCTCTAGATTGTCGCACAGATGACAAAATGGTAGATATCGAAATAGACGACAGAGGGATAGAGAAACAATTAAAATCGCTCAAAAGAGGAAAGGCCTCTGGACCTGATGGGATACCAGTTCAATTTTACACAGAGTACGCGAAGGAACTTGCCCCCCTTCTTGCAGCGGTGTACCGTAGGTCTCTAGAAGAGCGTAGCGTTCCAAAGGATTGGAAAAGGGCACAGGTCATCCCCGTTTTCAAGAAGGGACGTCGAACAGATGTGCAGAACTATAGACCTATATCTCTAAAGTCGATCAGTTGTAGAATTTTGGAACACGTATTGTGTTCGAGTATAATGACTTTTCTGGAGACTAGAAATCTACTCTGTAGGAATCAGCATGGGTTTCGAAAAAGACGGTCATGTGAAACCCAGCTCGCGCTATTCGTCCACGAGACTCAGAGGGCCATAGACACGGGTTCACAGGTAGATGCCGTGTTTCTTGACTTCCGCAAGGCGTTCGATACAGTTCCCCACAGTCGTTTAATGAACAAAGTAAGAGCATATGGACTATCGGACCAATTGTGTGATTGGATTGAGGAGTTCCTAGATAACAGGACGCAGCATGTCATTCTCAATGGAGAGAAGTCCTCCGAAGTAAGAGTGATTTCAGGTGTGCCGCAGGGAGTGTCATAGGACCGTTGCTATTCACAATATACATAAATGACCTGGTGGATGACATCGGAAGTTCACTGAGGCTTTTTGCAGATGATGCTGTGGTGTATCGAGAGGTTGTAACAATGGAAAATTGTACTGAAATGCAGGAGGATCTGCAGCGAATTGACGCATGGTGCAGGGAATGGCAATTGAATCTCAATGTAGACAAGTGTAATGTGCTGCGAATACAAAGAAAGATAGATCCTTTATCATTTAGCTACAAAATAGCAGGTCAGCAACTGGAAGCAGTTAATACCATAAATTATCTGGGAGTACGCATTAGGAGTGATTTAAAATGGAATGATCATATAATGTTGATCGTCGGTAAAGCAGATGCCAGACTGAGATTCATTGGAAGAATCCTAAGGAAATGCAATCCGAAAACAAAGAAAGTAGGTTACAGTACGCTTGTTCGCCCACTGCTTGAATAGTGCTCAGCAGTGTGGGATCCGACCAGATAGGGTCGATGAAAGATATAGAGAAGATCCAACGGAGAGCAGCGCGCTTCGTTACAGGATCATTTAGTAATCGCGAAAGCGTTACGGAGATGATAGATAAACTCCAGTGGAAGACTCTGCAGGAGAGACGCTCAGTAGCTCGGTACGGGCTTTTGTCAAAGTTTCGAGAACATACCTTCACCGAAGAGTCAAGCAATATATTGCTCCCTCCTACGTATATCTCGCGAAGAGACCATGAGGATAAAATCAGAGAGATTAGAGCCCACACAGAGGCATACCGACAATCCTTCTTTCCACGAACAATACGAGACTGGAATAGAAGGGAGAACCGATAGAGGTACTCAAGGTACCCTCCGCCACACACCGTCAGGTGGCTTGCGGAGTATGGATGTAGATAGATGTAGAAGCAAGAAGACATAAGCGCATGGTGGAAGCACCACCATAGAAAAAGTACTATGCCTGAAACCGTACAAGAAAGGACTAGGTCTCTTCATAAATAAAGAAAAACTTCATTAGCTGAACTTCTGGATAGACCGCTTACAAATACAGATCTGCTCGAGTTTGTTAGGATAAAGTTCAGCATTCCAAGATTCCGTGCTGTGTTTATGTGGGATACATTACCAAAGACTACGTGGAAATCTGGAGAATGCGGAATCGTGAATTCAGATGTTGCTGGGGGCACCATGAACTCACTGGGTGGCGAATGTTAAGAAATACACAAATAACATCTACTATTTCGACTCATTGGTGACTTGCAGCCACCAGAAGAATTACAACGATAGTTCACCAACGGAAGACGTGTGTTCTACAATTTTCATCGCTACCAAGACTTTAATATGTACTTATGTGGACATCTGTGCATTATGTTCCTCCTAACGTTTACGAAGAAGCATATATTAAGGAAAAGCATTAAGCATCCACCCGTCTGCTAAGCTTCAGATGCAGTTCGTATATTCTGAGTTTAAAAAAGCGATTGTCAGTATTACGCGCGAATTACTTCCCACGGATTGATTTAAGCAACGGGGACTAGAGTATTGCGCTGACTGGACTGGAGACATACAACAGCATTCCGAATATCACAGAGGCTAATAATAAACATCTGGAAATTGATGGTGGAAAAGCAATTGTGGAAACAGATCCTCGTGCACGCAATACTGACGATCTAAACGAAGTTTTAAAATGGGTTGGAAAAGGGATTGTGCTACGTGCAAATATCAATACATTTAAGGCTCGTTTCACACTGGGACACTTGTGACGGTCACCGGTGACGGTCACTGATAGAGATACCTTCGTTTGAATTGGAGCATTCACACCGGGACACTGCACTGAGTCACCGAGTCACGGTGACCCAGTAGTGACTCACCCTCGCCACATGTGACGGACACCGATACTGTGTTCGCTGCGGTCACCGCCGGACATGCATTAGCTTGTATTGGAGTGTTCACACTGGGACACCGATCACAGACACGGCATTGCAGAGTTGCCAACAGACAGACAGCCGTTGCTGAGCCCAGTGGTTCTCCACATAGTGCAGCCATGAGTTTAGAGTTCATCAACACAGAAGATTTTATAAGTGAAGTGGAAAGTCGTCCCGTTATTTGGGATATGAAAAGCGATGACTACAGTAACAAAGTCATGAAAATAAAAGCGTGGCAAGAAATTATTACGAAGTTTGTGCCTGATTTCGATGAAAAGAGCATAGATGAAAGAAACAAAATTGGTAAGTTCTATATTCTTTTTTCACTTTAATACCGTATTTTTCGGACCACAAGAATAGCGAAATATATTTTCTATCCCTGTACGAGGCTAGGAGGTTAATAACCTACAAGGAGAATACTAGTAGTTCATCAAATGAAGTTTTTGACATTCGAAAATACTGAAAAAACTTCTTCTCAGATTGTCTCAGATCGTCATAAAGGGTGTAATACAATCCTTTCTCCAGCCGATTACATAGCAGTGGATGTATGTGTAATGAACGTTTTGTCTTCATTCTCCTCCTCCTCCTCATTACAAGTACTAACAACAGTTCCTCCTCGCTCGAGTCCATTTCACCAACTAATCAGTTGGCAATAGCTGCAGTGTGGGACACCAGTGGCCCAGGAGTGTTCGCCACAGTCACCGGTGACTGTCACCGGTGACCGTCACAAGTGTCCCAGTGTGAAACGAGCCTAAATCTGAAATAAAAGAATAAGTGCAAAGACTGGCTGCAACCAGAAAGGATCTCAATAGGACGGCTACTGGATTTCACTAAAGGACAGATTTTGAAAAACGATCGTTATAAATGCTACAGATCGGACTAGACGGTAGATATAATTTCTGTCAGTGCAATCTGTGTCGAGTGTAACATTGCAACAAACTCTTATCTAAACAACAGATTGTTTCATACAATTTACAGATTCTTCCCATCAGTAGGAACAGGGTGTAACATCTTTACGACCGCTACCAACACTATTTACCTCCCAGTAATTGGAATATCAGGAGCTGCGTATTGTGACCAGGATAATAAACTTGTCGATTTTCGCGGCGAGGAAATCATTGTACGGTTACATCTAAAGTGGAACCAGCAGTGACCATGAACGTGCAGACACCCAGAAACGGCGCTAGCAGCCATCAACCAGACGGAACCTGTTGGAGGCAGAAGCAATGACCTTTAATTTGCCTGACCGGAAGGGTCGGCGACGAGTTTAAACCAGTCGGGATCACAGCATCCCCACATTGTCAACAAAGACAGGATGGGCATTGAGGTCTAAAACCAAAGTACACAACGCACAGCGTGCTACTTCACAACAGAACAGCAAGGTGTTAACAGCTACGAGTTTCTTAAATCAGTAGGCCTGAAACTTTCAAATAACTTCCGGGAATTCAGCCAAGTAACACTTTCAGCGACCACCTATATTTCGGCGGGAGAACACCCCACCATTTTCAAGGCAAACTGCAACGGACAGGCGACGCACATGCAATTTAAAACCTCGGTTCTCGGACTGATGCAGGAAAGATAACACACACACTGAACACTAGTGCCACCAAAGATGACCAGAGTCAGAGCTATCGATAGTGAGACTATGAACACACAGGTGAGGTAGCATTGACTCTGTCCCTCTGTTTTTTGACAAGGGAGAGAGCGGCATTCCAAACAGAGTTTAAACAAAAATCTCCATCCCTGTTAACGAGGTTGCTCGCTAATATAATGTCAAGTGCTTCCTTAATAACACTGTCCCAATAGCAAGACGTGCATGCCAATATCTCAGTGTTATTATATAACATGGGGTGACCAGTATCCAAGCAATGTTCGGCAATATAGCAGATCTACTTGGCTGCTGTAATCATGTGTGCCGTTTATGCTCAGTACATCAGTCCTCCATGGTCCTGATAGTTCGACCAATATATGCCATGCCGCAGCTACAAGGAATGCGATATACACCCGCCTTACGCAGACCAAGATCATCCTTAACAGAACTCAAAAGCGCTCTAATTTTAGATTGAGGTCGGAAAACACATTTCACATCGTATTTCCGTAAAATACGACTGATCTTGTTGGAAGTGTTTCCTTCATAACGCAAAAAGGCGGTAGACTTAGGTGTCGACTCAGAGTTATCATCAATCACTCGATGTACAGTTGGTCGATAGCGCAACGCAGTTCAATCTGTCTATCACTATAACCATTTTGACGAAATGGAACTTCAAGATGGGACAGCTCAGCTGGCAAAGTCTCAGCATTAGAAACGATATGTGCCCTATGTACCAAGGTACGAAGTACCCCTTCACTCTGAGCCGGATGGCGACAACTATTAGACTGTAAGTACAAGTCGGTGTGAGTACGTTTCCTGTAGACTGCATGTTCCAATCATGCATCATCCTTCCTCCTAATCAACACGTCAAGAAAGGGAAGGCAACCATCCTCTTCCACCTCCATGGTAAAACGAATGTTTTGATGGATCGAGTTCAGATGTTCTAGAAAGGCATTCAAATTCTCCTTACCATGAGGCCAAACAACAAAGGTATCATCAACATATCTAAAGAAACAGGCGGGTTTCAAAGGCGCCGACTCTAATGCACGTTCCTTGAAGTCTTCCATAAAGAAATTTGCGATCACAGGAGACAACGGACGACTACCCACCACAACTCCATCTGTCTGCTCGTAATACTGGTGATGATGATGATGATGTTTGGTTTGTGGGGCGCTCAACTGCGTGATTATCAGCGCCCGTACAATTACCCAATCTTTTGCTCAGTACAATTTCGCCACTTTCCTGGATGATGATGAAATGATGAGGACAACACAAATACCCAGTCATCTCAAGGCAGGTGAAAATGCCTGACCCTGCCGGGAATCGAACCCGGGACCCCGTGCTCGGGAAGCGAGAACGCTACCGCGAGACCACGATCGTAATACTGGACATTGAATAAAAAGTAAGTGGATGTCACCACATGCCGAAAGAGATTAGTTAATTCAGCACCAAACCTAGCCTCAATTAACTGTAACGAATCAGACAGAGGAACACGAGTGAATAGAGAGACCACATCAAAACTCACTAAAGTCATTCAACCGCAGTCCCTCCAAACGACGTAAAAAAATCAGCTGAGTTCCTGATGATGTTCACACTGACGTACTTGTGGAGTTCTGTTAAGGATGACCTTGGTCTGCGTAAGGCAGTTGTACATCACATTCCTTGTAGCTGCAGCATTGCATATATTGGTCGAACTATCAGGACCATGGAGGACCGATGTACTGAGCATAAATGGCACACATGATTACAGCAGCCAAGTAGATCTGCTATATTGCCGAACGTTGCTTTGATACTGGTCACCCCATGTTATATAATAACACTGAGATATTGGCATGCACGTCCAGCTATTAGGACAGTGTTATTAAGGAAGCACTTGACATTATATTAGCGAGCAACCTCGTTAACAGGGATGGAGATTTTTGTTTAAACTCTGTTTGGAATGCGGCTCTCTCCCTTGTCAAAAAACAGAGGGACAGAGTCAATGCTACCTCACCTGCATGTTCATAGTCTCACTATCGATAGCTCTGACTCTGGTCATCTTTGGTGGCACTAGTGTTCAGTGTGTGTGTTATCTTTCCTGCATCAGTCCGAGAACCGAGGTTTTAAATTGCATGTGCGTCGCCTGCCCGTTGCAGTTTGGCTTGAAAATGGCAGGGTGTTCCCCCGCCAAAATATCGGCGGTCGCTGAAAGTGTTAACTGGCTGAATTCCTGGAAGTTATTTGAAAGTTGTATATGCCAGGAGAAACTCAGGTCTCACAGTAGGTCTGAAGTCACGCAATGACGTCGTTTGATATAACTAGCCCAGTGGAACACGATGAGTATATTATATGCCAGGAATACTCCTCTCACAAACCTTATGCATAAATCGCATTTAACAGTAATGAAATGATAACCAACACCAAGACGCTTCAACCCTTCCATGCAATTCATGTATCTTGATGGATCATTTGCAAAAATGGATGGTACTGCTATAGTGAAACAGAACCTTGCGTTTCAGGCCTACAGAAGAGGGAATATAGCAAATGATTCAACCAAATTTGACAGTTGCAGATTAACTAATGCCAGAGGCTACCTGCACTCTGAATTCCACCGATTTGATAGTTTATCCCTGGAGTGGAATGAACATGGATTCAGTCTAGCATATGACATGTATGCATGGTTCCATGCTTCACAGTATGAAGATGAAGGGTGTCTACTCAGCCCACAGAAATCCAAGGAACTGCTGCTAGTCATCACAATAGACTGCTAAAAATAGGACGAGATAATTAAATATGGAGCTTTAGATGTACAAACTGAATTTGAATCGTCAGTAATTTTGTCAGAACACACTGCATTGCATGACCAAGGTCTTTCAAGGACATTAAGTATGCTAAAACATGGAGGAGTGCTAAGATGTTAATACATTTCTACTGTGGAATTCACTGGGATGATAAAGATATGGTGATGTCACTTCAATTATTTGAGCACATGGATACCATCATCTATATCAATGGAGGGGAAGATAACATGTATGTATCGACTCTTCAAATTCGCTGCTATTCAAGACCTGGAGTTCTATGAGTGTCCTGCTCTCAGTCAGCTCTAGAAGAAAAAGAAGATGTATGAAAATAGTGTCGCTGTATGTGCTTTATGAATACATAAAATTACTTTTAAGTTGGATGAAAAGTAAATGATTTTTTTTTCCTTCTGTGTACTTTTATATAGTACTGTTATATAGTATGCAACTTTGCCCAGATACTATCTCTGTGGTTTTCTCCAAGTACTGGTGATGTACTTTTAGATGTGTTTGCTATGTGTCTTTGGAAGTGGACTTGGTCCCGTGCCACCTGTTCTCATAGCCCAATACATGCAGCATGATATGTAAAATAGCATGCCACCATTCTGTATATTTTGTCACCTTCCATGTTAAATTTTACATTCATCTTCAAAACTAATGTCATTTGTGTCCTGCACTACTTTTATGTATACAAATGGGTTAAGTTTTTTGTAAATAACAACGAAAAAGACATATGGTAACGAATTTTTTTCAATTATTTAGTTCGTGAGATACAATTCAGTTCTTGAGATTACAATTTGATTCTTTTTCACATAATACTTTGTTTTAACAATAACAACTGAACAGTAATTTACTGGTTGAAATACTTACAGTTTTCAGACACACACACACACACACACACACACACACACACACACACACAAAGAAAAGAAAAGTATTATGTGAAAAAGAATCAAACTGTAATCTCAAGAACTGAATAACTGAAAAAAATTCGTTACCGTATGTCTTTTTCATTGTTATGTACAAAAAACTTGTCCCATTTTTATACATAAAAGATGTGCAGGACACAAATGACATTAGTTTTGAACATGAAGGTAAAATTTAATATATATATATATATATGTCATTTGTGTCCTGCACATCTTTTATGTATAAAAATTGGACAAGTTGTCTGCAGCAGATGTTGACAATTCAATGTTCTCGATGGTTTTATAGACTGTTTGCTTAGAACGACGACGGTAGCGTCTGTATGGCATCTTGGCAGCGTTCAATGCAGTTGCCTGTGCAGCAGCAGCAGCGCGAGTGATCCGCTTCGCGGTGCTCGCTCGCTTTTATAGACGCGCGATAGCGCGTGACCTTGATTGGGACTTAGTATATTTCACAGTGCCAGCGGCGTGTTATCCTGGACGGGAGCACAGGCCGTACTATGCAGAGGTAGACATATATGCAGATTTACCAAAGTCTGTATTTGCAAGTTCTGCCATGTGGTACGTACGATAGGCGATTATGTCTCTGTCAACAAAACTTTAAAGGCCTGGAACATTAGGTACTCCTGTGCCTCCACGTACAATGGGTACAATCAGCCAACCATTACCATGAGTAAAGGAATCGTTAATGTCGAACCTAAGGTTAAGTCTACATCCACAGAAAACACAGGGTCCGTCGATAAGTGCAGTAGCAGCAATGTTCTTCACAGCATTCTTCTTCTTGTCTGCAGCAGATGTTGAGAATTCAATGTTCTCGATGGTTTTATAGACTGTTTGCTTAGAGCGACGACGGTAGCGTCTGTATGGCATCTTGGCAGCGTTCAATGCAGTTGCCTGTGCAGCAGCAGCAGCGCGAGTGATCCGCTTCGCGGTGCTCGCTCGCTTTTATAGACGCGCGATAGCGCGTGACCTTGATTGGGACTTAGTATATTTCACAGTGCCAGCGGCGCGTTATCCCGAACGGGAGCACAGGCTGTACTAGGTGCGCTGCTGCTGCTGCACAGGTAACTGCATTGAACGCTGCCAAGATGCCATACAGACGTTACCGTCATCGTTCTAAGCAAACAGTCTATAAAACCACCGAGAACATTGAATTCTCAACATCTGCTGCAAACAAGAAGAAGAATGCTGTGAAGAACATTGCTGCCACCGCACTTGTTGATGGAGCATGTGTTTTCTGTGGATGTAGACTTAACTTTAGCATTGACATTAACGATTCCTTTACACATGGTAATGGTTGGCTTACTGTAGCTATTGTACGAGGAGGTACAGGAGTACCTAATGTTCCTGGACTGGAAAGTTTTGTAGATAGAGACATTATTGCCTACTGTACCTACCATATGGCTGAACTTGCAAATAAAGACTTTGGTAAATCTGCTTATATGTCTACCTCTGCATTGTCATTGTATACTCGTAACAAAAGAAAAATATCTGTAAATGAATCTGTATTTATTTGGGTTAAAGGTAAAGGAGTATGTGAATACGTAAAATTTGTTGCTGACAGCTGACAGCGGACGGGACACCTAGTACGGCCTGTGCTCCCATCCGGGATAACGCGCGTATATATATATATATATATATATATATATATATATATATATATGTATAATTTACGTCGATGCACAAGTTCACTAACCTACTTAAAAATATATTTCACTGTGAAGTTAACATTAATTTACCTCTGAGATATGCTTTCCCACTTTTACAAGGAAAGACAGCATCATTCAACGAAATTAAACTCTCAGTGAAAATTGTCGCTATTCCCGACGTTAGATGAATTTTTGGTAGCTCAGTTGGTAGAGCGGTAAACGGTCGAATTTTAGAAATGATGTCTATAGATCGCTGGTTCGAATACAATCCAAAGAAACGTTTTAATTTATTTGTTAAACGACTTGACAGTCTTCTCCTATGAAAACCAAGCCACAATTACAATGCTTCACCACACTGATCAAAACTGAGTATTATTGTGTTTTCCTTGATGTTTACATGTGGTTACATTTGCAATTGCTGTTCACACGTGTCACATTCAAAAAGATATTTTTTAGTTAATGTGACCACAAACTTTTTACTTTATTAGAAACCATGTCTTTTTTCCTCGTACTGTCCAGCTTGAATCCTTATTGTTTAAACTTCTGAAGTTTTATCATCTTATACAAAGACAAAATTAAGTCTGCTTTAGACACTCACGTTAGTTTACACTCACAAACGTAACAGCCCTTAGTTTGTGTTTCCTGCGTGTTGTACGTGCTTTACATCTCTCCATATAGAAAACCTCATCGTCCTATATATCGTTGTCCTGTGCGAGTATGGTGATATCTTTACTATTAGCAATGACTTCCAAAAATTGTCTGTTCACAAAATAAATGCATTTATCCTCTGTTGTCCGTTTATCAGATTAAGATTAATGTGAAGCTATATGTAATGCATCCCACCGTCGAAACATCTGCTACAGTCAGTTCTTGCTAACTGTATTTTCGTATTTCGTGTAACACTTTTAAAACTTGCAACACTGCCAAGATTCAAACAAGTGACGTTTTTATCCGTAGTCACACTGTGATGTCACAGGCACTATCCGCTGCGCCACCGAGGGCCTGATTATAGCACGTTTAATGATGTTTAGGGCCCGGATTTTAATGACAAGTCATATTTTTTTCTGAACTATAGGGAGAATTATAGAACAATTTATACACAAATCTAGGCATTTTAGTGTCGAAAAATGTATTTTGATAGTGCATATAAAGTCATATTTCAACAAATTTTAGTAATAGGTCGTATTGTTTCACTTTGTGATGGATGGTGCTGTAATATTCCAACACTTACAACACCCACTTAGATGATCAGCTGGTAACAATGTGTTTTTTTAAAATTAAAACACAAAAATAATTACGTTTCGACTTTATTTCTGTTGTTCCAATGCGATCAATTTGTAATAACCTCATTAATGTAATAAAAGCTCAAAATGGTGTCCCTCAACTTCAATGCATTTGCCAATACGAACAACGAAATTCCTCTCAACAGTGAGTAGATCACCTTCAGTAATTGTTGCACATGTATTGACAATGCACTGACGCATGTTTTCAGGCATTGTCGGTGGATCATGATAACAAATATCTTTCAATTTTTCCTAAAGTAATAATTCCAGAGATGTAAGGTCCAGTGAATGTGCAGGCCATGGTATTGCACGTCTACAACCAATCCATCTGTCCTTAAATATTCTATTTAATATCGCTTCAACAACACGTTTGCTATGTGCCAGACATCCATCATGTTGAAAGTACATCGCCATTCCATCATGAAGTGAAACATCTTGGAATCGGTGAAACATTAATTAAGAAATCGGAGTACATTGCATCATTTAAATTGCCATCGATAAAATAAGGGCCAATAAGATATCCTACCATAATTCCACAACATACATTAACCCACCAGGGTCGCTGATGTTCCACTTGTTGCAGCCATCGTGAATTTTCCGTTGGCCAATAGTGCATACTATGCCGGTTTACGGTACCTCTGTTTGTGAATGATGCTTCTTCACTTAATAGAACTCTTGAAAAAAAAACCTGTTATTGTTTCGTAATTAATTATGTGAACAGTGACAAAAATGTACACAACGTTCGATATCATCGCCATGCAATTCCTGGTGCATAGAAATATAGTAATGGTGAAATGTATGATGATGTAGAATTCTCAAAACCAAGTTTTTGAAATTCCCGATTCCCGCTCAATTTCTCTGCTACTGACGTGCGGATTAGCCTCATCTGCAGCTAAAACACGTATTTGGGCATCTTCATTTGTTGCAGTGCTTGGTTGTGTCTTCTTCTTTGGTTGAACACTTCCGGTTTCTTTAAATACGTAAACTATCCGACGAAAGGTTCGGACACTTGGATTCTGTCTGTCAGGATAACGAACAACATACATAGCACAAGCTTGTTGGACATTTTGATCACAATAGCCATAAATATGTACCATATCCACCTTTTCTGCGACTGTTAAACGTTACATTTTAACACGATTATGTCTATCATGTAATTATTATGACTGGACAATCGTATTGTCATACCTAATTTAAGTATTTTATTGCACACAATGCTATTGGGTGCATGGATAAATTTGTGAGAATAGTACAGCGCCATCCATCACAAAGTGAAACAAACAAATGTTCCAAATCAAACATTTATATTTATTTATGTACTTACAAATATGTAATAAAAATGCGCGTACCTATTATAAAAAGCAGTTTCCATCAATTTGACCTATGCCAGCGCCATCTAGTGGGCGATCCATAGCACCATCTGGTTTCCCCCCCTCACACTTAAACAGATTTGTTGTTCTTATTTTTTCGTTTGATGTTAACTTCGTGACATATTTGGCCTGGTCACTATCAATGAACCACCTTGTATAGTCAAAGGTTGTCAAAATATAGTAAAAATGGTGTTGTGTTAATGCAGAAGGTAAAAGTTATTACTGAATGTTCGAAATGCAATAATATGATTACAGCAAACAGTAAGTGTTATAAGGAAGGATCCCCAAAGAGAATTCCTTATACCTATTCAGAAAAATACATGTTGTTTGATACGAAGCTCAACAAGAAACAGGACTACATATTCCAAATCTCATAATAGTTAACAATTTTAAAGGTGATACTATTTACAGATTTAAAAAATGATGGATTCTATAGGTGGATGATAGCTAATAAACATAATGATTATACATATATGGCTCGTTATGCTATAGATTATGATTCACAATTCATTCTGAAGTATTGTGTTGAAAATACAATAAAGCCATATACTATCTACACAGGAACTAAATTAATTATTGGAGATACAACAATAGGCAAAAAAGTATAGATAACAGCAATTTTGTACAAGGGAAACTTAGTAAATTTCCAGAAACATTTGATTTGAAAGAATTATAGAACCAATTAGTGATATCAAATATTATCATGCCAGTATTATGAAATTGAAAGATAGGGGAATATTATATATGTCATAGTCAATAGTTAAGGAAAATGATGTCTTCAATACAAAGAAACAAACTAATGATTACTGTAATTCTGATGTAGATATATTAAGAAGAGGTTGTTCAGAAATAAGAAATCAGTTCCTAGAAATAGCTAATATAGATCCAGTCCATTATTTAACAACTGCTAGAGTTCGTATACCTATATATAGATCTAAATATTTACCTAGTAAATGAATTGCTGTATTGGATGAAGAACAAAAGGAAAATTATAGTAAAGAATCTATAGCTTGGTTAAATACACTCCTGGAAATGGAAAAAAGAACACATTGACACCGGTGTGTCAGACCCACCATACTTGCTCCGGACACTGCGAGAGGGCTGTACAAGCAATGATCACACGCACGGCACAGCGGACACACCAGGAACCGCGGTGTTGGCCGTCGAATGGCGCTAGCTGCGCAGCATTTGTGCACCACCGCCGTCAGTGTTAGCCAGTTTGCCGTGGCATACGGAGCTCCATCGCAGTCTTTAACACTGGTAGCATGCCGCGACAGCGTGGACGTGAACCGTATGTGCAGTTGACGGACTTTGAGCGAGGGCGTATAGTGGGCATGCGGGAGGCCGGGTGGACGTACCGCCGAATTGCTCAACACGTGGGGCGTGAGGTCTCCACAGTACATCGATGTTGTCGCCAGTGGTCGGCGGAAGGTGCACGTGCCCGTCGACCTGGGACCGGACCGCAGCGACGCACGGATGCACGCCAAGACCGTAGGATCCTACGCAGTGCCGTAGGGGACCGCACCGCCACTTCCCAGCAAATTAGGGACACTGTTGCTCCTGGGGTATCGGCGAGGACCATTCGCAACCGTCTCCATGAAGCTGGGCTACGGTCCCGCACACCGTTAGGCCTTCTTCTGCTCACGCCCCAACATCGTGCAGCCCGCCTCCAGTGGCGTCGCGACAGGCGTGAATGGAGGGACGAATGGAGACGTGTCGTCTTCAGCGATGAGAGTCGCTTCTGCCTTGGTGCCAATGATGGTCGTATGCGTGTTTGGCGCCGTGCAGGTGAGCGCCACAATCAGGACTGCATACGACCGAGGCACACAGGGCCAACACCCAGCATCATGGTGTGGGGAGCGATCTCCTACACTGGCCGTACACCACTGGTGATCGTCGAGGGGACACTGAATAGTGCACGGTACATCCAAACCGTCATCGAACCCATCGTTCTACCATTCCTAGACCGGCAAGGGAACTTGCTGTTCCAACAGGACAATGCACGTCCGCATGTATCCCGTGCCACCCAACGTGCTCTAGAAGATGTAAGTCAACTACCCTGGCCAGCAAGATCTCCGGATCTGTCCCCCATTGAGCATGTTTGGGACTGGATGAAGCGTCGTCTCACGCGGTCTGCACGTCCAGCACGAACGCTGGTCCAACTGAGGCGCCAGGTGGAAATGGCATGGCAAGCCGTTCCACAGGACTACATCCAGCATCTCTATGATCGTCTCCATGGGAGAATAGCAGCCTGCATTGCTGCGAAAGGTGGATATACACTGTACTAGTGCTGACATTGTGCATGCTCTGTTGCCTGTGTCTATGTGCCTGTGGTTCTGTCAGTGTGATCATGTGATGTATCTGACCACAGGAATGTGTCAATAAAGTTTCCCCTTCCTGGGACAATGAATTCACGGTGTTCTTATTTCAATTTCCAGGAGTGTAGTTTAAACTGTAATAATGTTCAACATGCTCTTAATAGTGCCAATGGCCTTGCCGCAGTGGTAAAACTGGTGCCCATCACATCTCCAAAGTTAAGCACTGTCAGGCTGGGCTAAAACTTGGATGGGTGACCATCCGGTCTGCCGAGCGCTGTTGGCAAGTGGGGTGCACTCAGCCGTTGTGAGGCAAACTGTGGCGCTACTATTTGATTAAGAAGAAGTGGCTCTGGTCTTGTACACTAACATACGGCTGGGAAAGTGGTGTGCTGACCACGTGTTCCTCCATATCTGCATCTAGTGACACATGTGGGCTGAGGATGATACAGTGGTCGGTTGTTACCATTGGGACTTCCATGGCCTGTACAGACGAAGTTCTTAATGGTGGTGAAGTAAATATAGCTGGAGTTAAATTAGATGGCTTCGATAGAGTAGCCAATACTGTTTATCATTACCATGGCAGTTTTTGGCATGGTTCTAAAATAGTTTTAAAACTGAGACGATTAACAACAAAAATTGAGAAGCAATGGAAGATTTATATCAAAACACATTAACAATAAATACAGAAAAACGATATTCAGGCTATAATAGTGTAGTAGAGATGTGGGAGTGCAATTGAATTAACTCGGCAATGTATAAAAAACTTCATAAGTTGAAACAGTTTCCTGAAATTGACAAACCCCTGAATCCAAGAGATGTTTTTTATGGAGACTATAGAAACACAATAAAATTAAGTTAAAACAGATAATGTTAACACAAAAATGAAATATATCACTGTATGTACTCTTTATATAACAGTACAGTACTATGATCAGGTTATCCAACAAAAATATGTGAGCCAAGATGTTATTATAAAAATGATATGGTTTTGTAAAAGGTAAAGTACTGTCACCTAGAGGATTGTACCATTCTGTTTCACATGTCCAAATGGCGACTGGTAAAAATGAAAAACTGTTGTTTCCTGTTGTGTGAAATTTTAGAAATAAAAGCTACATGTTTTTCAAAAAGTATATGAAAGACTTTACGAAAATAAAATTAGAAACCAGTCCCCATAAGTCTGAAATTAGTAAGGTGTACATAAAATAAATAAAATAAAATATGTGTTGACTTAGGCCCTAATAAGATAAAAGGAAATCCAGGAAAAATAGCTGTTGCTAAGATATATCTAATTTCATTATGGGGTAAATTTGGACAATGATAAAATATGAGAAAAACTAAGATGTTACAGATTCACAAAAATTTTATCAGGTCTTACTGGATGATCTATTACATAATACAGATATAAATTGTCTTAATGGCATTACAGTTGAGATGAAGTACAGTTTCAAGGATTATTATGTGGAAAATAACATAGTTACAAATATTTTTATAGCAGCATTCACCAAGTCAAATGGAAGACTCGTGTGATATGTTAGATAAGCTGTTATATATTTCGATATAGAAAGTCTAAATTATATTGGTAATGGTGAAAATACTGTGTAGACATGTTGTATGTTAGGTGAATGGATGATGAAACAAGAAATAATTGGATTACAAACTGGGCTTCACTCGGACTTAAAAGTTATTATTCTGAGAATAATGATAAAAATATAGAGGTTAAAATAAAAGGACTCACTTTAAATTACAAGATTGAGCATTTCCTGCAAAGAACATCATATTTGCTTTGTCATACTTTGTTATGCTAATTATTGCTATTCTGATCAGATGAAGCGCCATCTGTCGGACATTTTTTGAACTTTTGTATTTTTTTGGTTCTAATAAAACCCCATGTCATTCCAAGCATGTGTGTCAATTTGTACCTCTCGATCTACATTATTCCATGATTAATTCAGTTTTCAAATTTATACCGACTTTTTGATCACCTGGTACTTAAAAGAATTCATAAGAAAGTTGTGCATTAAAAACATGCTTGTGCACTCAATGTACCCACATACCACTCATTTCATATCACTGGCTGGAAAGACATTTGGTCAAAACTGACAGTGAATAAATAATCTAAAAATCATTTCTGTTAGACTAAAGCCGCTGAAAATATACCAGATGTAAGACAATAATAACAATAAACCGAGGATACATATGTAAAAGTAAAAGAAACTTCTTTGTTAAATGATTGAAGTAACAGAGAATTACCTTGGAAATTGCGAACACCACTGAGCAAAGTGCAGTGTAGAGTAGTACGCACACCGCATAAACTTGAAAATCTGTTAAGTGAACCGTCTAAAAGGCGGCCAAATAACAACTAGAGTGAAAAATAGACACATGTGAGCTACAATAATAGAGTGGAAGTCCACAGAGGGCGCAACAGTCGAAAAACCTTCGAGTAAGCCAGGCATAAAAATATAGAAGAAAGTGTATAAAACTAAGAAGAAAAAACTCATTAAAAACATATCATAAAATGACAAACATGCAAAAAGCGCAGAAGACAAGTGAAATATGTGAATATAGAGCACCATTTCAAGAGCTAAATAGTAGCGCCTAAGTTAAAAACGGCGAAATACTGAGTACCATATGTTATGCAGCATAAATTGGACAAACAGACAAGATTCCACAAACATTTATTCAACAAAAAAGGTCATGTTATGCGTCACTTGGCAACACAACTTGTCATTTCTTGAACATTTGGAAACTAGCCACCACCATCCTCTGACCTTAAGTAACCTGAAAATATTTCATGTTGAGGAAAGGAGAAAAAATTGAACTTAACTGAAGAGATCGAACTTATTTTACATTAACTAGTAATAATGGTAGGCTTCTAAAAGATCATTTGGGCAGTAAGAATCAAATTTCTTATGGCCTCACGTCACTATTACAAAATTGATCTTACAAGTTACTATCTGGTTCCCTACCTTATTTTTATACTCTGCTCTTCTGGCACTTTATTCCATATCCCTTTTTTTGATTACATTTGTACATGTACATACTGTTTGTAACCTTTTACGAGCTTTACTGTTCTGTTTCTAAACCACCATTTGTTTTGTCATATCTGTTAATTTCAACATTTTTTAATACGCAATACTCCACTGTTTTCATCTTCGGCGATTTATTTAGCTCTTCAAATGTTACTGTCTATTCACATATTCATTTGTCTTTCGCTCTTTTTGCAGATTTGTCGTTTTATGTTAATATGTTTTTATACTAAAATGTAGACTTTCACGGCCGGAAATATCATGTCCATTATAATTATCCGGGCTGTTATGCTGTGGTCGGTTGATGAATTTTGTCTCAATTCCCGACGTTTCGTCTCCGACTGCGGGAGACATCTTCAAGGGGGTCTGTAGCTCGATGGAAGTTCCAACCCACTGGCTCGCTACTGGGAATTGAGATAAAATTCATCATCCGACCACGGCATAACAGCCCGGATAATTATAATGGACATAGTATGTTTTTAATGAATTTTGCCTCCTACTTTTAGCCACTTTCTTCTATTATTGTATGCCTAGCGTGTAGTCAAATTCACAGATGATGGCAGTTCGCGCAGTTTGAGGCATGGATGGGGATCGCATTGCTGCCGGTTCCAAGCGACAGTTATGGGACACATATACTGGTGCTTCGCGCTTTAAGACAGTGTGTAGCCTGCATATTATGTCTGTCGCTTGCCTGTGTAGAATTTTTCGCTTACCACCGCCATAAGCAATGATAACTCGGAACATATGACATAAAAATTCACTAAATAGCTCGCTATAAGCACGTTTGATACTCGTATTGGCTATGAAATTCACACCATAGCGCTCAGAGGTCTATTGAACACGTGACATAGGTGTGCAGAACAAACGTAAACAGGATCGTTCGTGACTCGTTCTGTATATGAAGATATTCCGATGCTTGCACTCTCTGTAGTCATTCCTCTCTACTTTAGCGGCCCACTTGTGTTTATTTCGCACCTCCACTCCTATGTGGTAGCCTTGTAGATGATATACTTACCTGATTTTCAGGTTTATGTGATGCACGTGTGGCCCTACACTGTGCTTCGGTCGGTGGTGTTCATAGTTTCCAAGGTAATTCTCCGTTACTTCAATCGTTTTGCAAAGACCTTTTTGTCATTTTTATACATTTATCACCTGCTTATTCCTGTGGTCTTGTTTCAGCGGATTTAATGCTACAGAAACGTCTTTTAGGTGCTTTATTCACCAGCAGTTCTGACCAATCGCCTTTCCAGCCAGTGATATGAAATGCCTTGTATAGTTTTTCTTGAGCATTTTGTAGTTGCATCGTTTTTGAAAACATTTTTAAATTATTTTTTAGTGGAACTTAGAACCACGCCATAGGGTTATATTTGTAAGACTATGCCCTTGCTTTTCTTTTTTGTTTAGATAAAATCTGATGAAGCCTAACCAGGCGAAAAGCCTTACTGGTAATAAAAATAGCTTTGCAGCTCAGACTGTTTCTTTATTCAGTCATGAAAAATTGTTTCTGTACCAATCAGCCAACCATGGATTGCAATAGCCTTTCTGAAAGGATATTTTACGATCACATTGTCATAACTTGGTAGTGAACGTAACAATAAGGCATTTACTGAGGTTGCAATTGCTGAAAAACTCTAATTCTAGACTTCATGACAAACTTAGTTCAGCTACACTTGGAATATAACTAGGAGTTACCTGTCTGTCCTGGAGTAATCTTATACAGTGCTGTGATGTTTCACACATTATTCATGTTATCAGTTGCTCCAAATTTATCTTCCCATTACATACCAAGCGAGGTGACGCAGTGGGAAGGCACATGCCTTTTATTCAGGAAGCAGGTTGTTCAAGTCCCTGTCTGGCCATCCAGATGTAGGTTTCTCACGTTTTCCTTAAATCGATTGAGGGGAATTGTGCAGCAGGGAGCTGTGACAACAGACACCAGAGTTAATGTGGGAGAAACCAGCATGTGAAACCAGAAACGAGAACTGATACAGATGAACAAACAGGAGAAATGTAAGTGCTCTTTATGTGGTTTCTAGGCTGCTAGAGGATCACTTTATGTTCTTGCCCAAGTGTTGCTGACATCACCATTAGCATTCCTGGAATTCTGATGTCACATCCAGACAATTCCATAAAGGCCATGATAAGGCCATGATATTATCATCTCAATAATGCCCTCTGAAGCCCACACCAACCCTGCCCCCCCTCCCCCCGGCACATCGCGAGAGCACTCTAATTACTTGGCATGTTGAGCTGTTTAAATAATTTACCGCGAATTGCGGTGCTACGTATGGGCGTCGATGTCAACATGCTCTCTGCCAACTATGCTGGGGCTGCGGGCACCAATGGCATGCAAGCTCAGCCCTCCCAACCCCTCAAGTAATTTTAGTTTTTATAATTCAAGTGCATGAGGACCGTCATTTCCTTTGTCCAATATGAACAATAACTATTCGTCAATTCCGTTTTTATTATAACAATATCGTTATTATTGACAGAAACCATCAGTTTACATGTGCATATCAAGGCACCCCAATGTGGCATGAGGGCAGCAGCTAACACTGTACTGCTTCCATGCATGGCTTCGAAAACTATTACATGTATATTTTACAATGAGCTAACTTAAGGTGATAAGTTAATAACGTCATGGCATTCCCTGTATGCACTATATATTTAATGTGCTTATACTTAGGTTTTGTCATTTTTGTTACACACTGTGATTTGTTGCTGGATCAGGACATGGATGTGTTCTGTGACATGCTATGACTCAGTAGCAGCACCAGCAGCAGCTGTAGTAGGTATTGTCCACAGGATATCTTCATGACCTATCAGATCTGTTGTTGTTCAACTATGCAGTGGCACAGCTGCAGCAGCAACCATCCACAGTCCAAAGAGCCCCTAATCCAATTCCAGCAGAACTACTGGACCAGGAAATGGAGGTGCTCCACGACCTTGCAGTTTATAATGTGCTGGCAGCTGACTTCAAGAGCAGATTCTTGTAACTATCAGCTGTATCAAATGTGTTAAATTGGTAGTAGTGGTTGCACAATTGGAAAACTGACGGTAAAACTGGAAATTTGGTAGGACGCCAAATGTGGAAATTGGTAAAGTTTCTGAATAATTTGTAAATTCTCTTTCTGACACTGTACATATGCCACATACACAGCAGTTGCTGTGCAATTACCCAACATATGCCAAAAATTACGCCACAATTGCGCCACATACATGCCTCAGTTTCACTACAAATTCACTATGTATACATCATACATACACTGTACATACGTCGTAAATATGCTGCAGTAAGATACTTTGACAGTTTAAAATTATGTAAAAATGTTAGTCAAGTGATATCAAGGCTTGAAACTGGTAAAACTGGAAATTTGGTAGGATTCCAAATTGGGAATTGGTAAAATTGATAGAATAGACCAAAATGCAAATGTACCAAGCAAAAGAGAATTGGCAGATGTGTAAATGCGCCCATTCTTTCAGATGTGCATTTACATTAAAATATTCGAATGCTGTGCATTAATTACTGCTGAACTGCTGATAACTCTATGTTAGAGTATTTTTTTGGCACATATGTAAAAAACCCGCTTACATTTTTGCTGTCTCTACATACATTCATTTCTACTGAGTCAGTGATTGCTAAAAGTATTGACAAGGTACTTTTCCAAGCGCCAGCTTGCCAGGACACCCATTCTCTCTATTACCATGAGTAAAGCAGTGCCTGTGCCATGTGTTACATTAATGCAGAGTGAGATACATATTTTTGTCGCTATACCGGCATGTAGTGCTTTTTGTAGGTCTCAGGAAAAAAACTAATGTCTCAGACACTAACTGTTTTCTACCTACTTACATAAGTGTCTGAAGAACAGACGCTGTTGACAACCTATAGCAGTACAAAATGATTTTGAAAATAATTTGCCGACTGCAACTTCCTTGACATCAACTATATTAGGTGCAGATCTTCTACCCAATTGCGATGAATAAACATTTGTGCCAGACCAGAACCCAAATAGATTTCTCATTTATCATGACTGGTCGTTTTAACCACTTCAGCTACCAGTGCACATATCCCGGACCAACCCAAACTTCCATATGTCAAACTGTCTACATCCATCTTTCGTAGACCACTGAATTCATCACCTATTCCAAAATTACTTGGATTCCCACAACAGGCAGAATGAAATGACAAGGAATTGAGGCTAATGTTGTTATCATCATTTGCCAACCTAGGCCTGTAATATAAGTAGTATTATATGCTGAGACAATCATGCTGGATATTCACATAATGACTTAACATTTTAGAAATTGCCTGATGAAAGCTTTTGGTATGACCATTTGCTTGTGGATAGCAAGGACTAGTGTGAAGTTTTTGGATATGAAGCAAATGACACAACTAGTTCAAGAGACCTGACATATCCTTTGTACCATGACCTGTAATTATAGTATCAGGAATGCCAATAGTCAGTTTCCAACTATTAATCATCGCATTTGTGATTGTGCTCGCTCACTGGTCCAGAATCGCTGTAATTTCTACGAACTGGGAAAAATGATCCATTATTGTTACAATACACTCATTTCAAGCTAATGTCGTATTAAGGAGCACAAGAATATCCAAACCACCCATTTCGAAAGGTTTTGTCACTTAGTAAGGGTTTACATTGGTGACTAAAATCTGCTCTTTACACATATGGCATAAAGCCTCATACTCACTATTCAACATGTTGCTTTCGGATTTTCCACCAAACATTTTTGGCTGCTTATCTATCTGTCATTCTACATCGTTCATGACCCACAAACAGATGATCATATTCCTGTTGTATTACTTCACGTCTGAATGATGCAGGAACCACAATGCAGTCTTCACTTTGTATTTCTGCACAGTAAGCCATCATGTCTCAAACTGTGGCTGTGACCTAAGGGCCAGACAGTCGATGTCTGGTGCGTGTTCCTTCTGCCACTGTGCCATGTTTTTGTCTAGTGGTTGCATAGCTCCAATTATCCTGCTTGGTGTGTCTGTGTTAGTGAACATCTTCCCAGGTTTATGCACCACTTCATAATGAAATTCACTTGGCCGCAATGCCCACTGTGTTATTCTATTGGAAGGATCTTTCAATCCCAATAGCCACTTATGGAACACATGATAACGACCTCAAATGTTCACTTGTGTAAATAACAACAAAACTAGGTAACACCTTAATAAAAGCTATTATTTCTTTTTCCATTGTTGAATAATTGCATTCTGTCACGTTCAATAGTCTCAGTTCATAATGAAGTTCGTTATTATCCACATTTTGGCTCAAAACACAAACAACTGCCATATCACTCACATCACAAGACAGGATGAACTCTTGTTTGAAGTTAGAAATACGAGGTGCATTCAAGTTCTAAGGCCTCAGATTTTTTTCTCCGGACTGGAAAGAGATAGAAACGTGCACATTGTTTTAAAATGAGGCCGCATTCATTGTCAATACGTCCTAGAGATGGCAGCACCGTACGGCAGATGAGATTTTACCGCCAGCGGCGAGAATGAGAACTGTTTTAAATACTTAAAAAGGCGACGTATTCCTTACTTGAACAGCGTCCAATCATTCGTTTTCTGAATTTGCGTGGTGTGAAACCAATTGAAATTCATCGACAGTTGAAGAAGACATGTGGTGATGGAGTTATGGATGTGTCGAAAGTCTACATCTACATCTACATCTATACTCCGCGAGCCACCTTACGGTGTGTGGCGGAGGGTACTTATTGTACCACTATCTGATCCCCCCTTCCCTGTTCCATTCACGAATTGTGCGTGGGAAGAACGACTGCTTGTAAGTCTCCGTATTTGCTCTAATTTCTCGGATCTTTTCGTTGTGATCATTACGCGAGATATATGTGGGCGGTAGTAATATGTTGCCAATCTCTTCCCGGAATGTGCTCTCTCGTAATTTCGATAATAAACCTCTCCGTATTGCGTAACGCCTTTCTTGAAGTGTCCGCCACTGGAGCTTGTTCAGCATCTCCGTAACGCTCTCGCGCTGACTAAATGTCCCCATGACGAATCGCGCTGCTTTTCGCTGGATCATGTCTATCTCTTCTATTAATCCAACCTGGTAAGGGTACCATACCGATGAGCAATACTCAAGAATCGGACGAACAAGCGTTTTGTAAGCTACTTCTTTCGTCGATGAGTCACATTTTCTTAGAATTCTTCCTATGAATCTCAACCTGGCGCCCGCCTTTCCCACTATTTGTTTTATGTGATCATTCCACTTCAGATCGCTCCGGATAGTAACTCCTAAGTATTTTACGGTCGTTACCGCTTCCAATGATTTACCACCTATGGCATAATCGTACTGGAATGGATTTCTGCCCCTATGTATGCGCATTATATTACATTTATCTACGTTTAGGGAAAGCTGCCAGCTGTCGCACCATGCATTAATCCTCTGCAGGTCTTCCTGGAGTACGTACGAGTCTTCTGATGTTGCTACTTTCTTGTAGACAACCGTGTCATCTGCAAATAGCCTCACGGAGCTACCGATGTTGTCAACTAAGTCATTTATGTATATTGTAAACAATAAAGATCCTATCACGCTTCCTTGCGGTACTCCCGAAATTACCTCTACATCTGCAGATTTTGAACCGTTAAGAATGACATGTTGTGTTCTTTCTTCTAGGAAATCCTGAATCCAATCACAAACCTGGTCCGATATTCCGTAAGCTCGTATTTTTTTCACTAAACGTAAGTGCGGAACCGTATCAAATGCCTTCCTGAAGTCCAGGAATACGGCATCAATCTGCTCGCCAGTGTCTACGGCACTGTGAATTTCTTGGGCAAATAGGGCGAGCTGAGTTTCACATGATCTCTGTTTGCGGAATCCATGTTGGTTATGATGAAGGAGATTCGTATTATCTAAGAATGTCATAATACGAGAACACAAAACATGTTCCATTATTCTACAACAGATTGACGTAAGCGAAATAGGCCTATAATTATTCGCATCTGATTTATGACCCTTCTTGAAAATGGGAACGACCTGCGCTTTCTTCCAGTCGCTAGGTACTTTACGTTCTTCCAGCGATCTACGATAAATTGCTGATAGAAAGGGGGCAAGTTCTTTAGCATAATCACTGTAGAATCTTAAGGGTATCTCGTCTGGTCCGGATGCTTTTCCGCTACTAAGTGATAGCAGTTGTTTTTCAATTCCGATATCGTTTATTTCAATATTTTCCATTTTGGCGTCCGTGCGACGGCTGAAGTCAGGGACCGTGTTACGATTTTCCGCAGTGAAACAGTTTCGGAACACTGAATTCAGTATTTCTGCCTTTCTTCGGTCGTCCTCTGTTTCGATGCCATCTTGGTCAACGAGTGACTGAATAGGGGATTTAGATCCGCTTACCGATTTTACATATGACCAAAACTTTTTAGGGTTCTTGTTTAGATTGTTTGCCAATGTCTTATGTTCGAATTCGTTGAATGCTTCTCTCATTGCTCTCTTTACGCTCTTTTTCGCTTCGTTCAGCTTTTCCTTATCAGCTATGATTCGACTACTCTTAAACCTATGATGAAGCTTTCTTTGTTTCCGTAGTACCTTTCGTACATGATTGTTATACCACGGTGGATCTTTCCCCTCGCTTTGGACCTTAGTCGGTACGAACTTATCTAAGGCGTACTGGACGATGTTTCTGAATTTTTTCCATTTTTGTTCCACATCCTCTTCCTCAGAAGTGAACGTTTGATGGTGGTCACTCAGATATTCTGCGATTTGTGCCCTATCACTCTTGTTAAGCAAATATATTTTCCTTCCCTTCTTGGCATTTCTTATTACACTTGTAGTGTATTACACTTGAAAGTGCGTTCGTGGGTGTGACAGTTTAATGAACATGATCGAGAAAGTGGAGAGAATTGTTTTGGGGGATCGCCGAATGACTGTTGAACAGATCGCCTCCAGAGTTGGCATTTCTGTGGGTTCTGTGCACACAATCCTGCATGACGACCTGAAAATGCGAAAAGTGTCATCCAGGTAGGCGCCACAAGTGCTGACGGACGACGACATGGCTGCCCATGTGGCATGTTGCCAAGCAATGTTGACGGGCAACGACAGCATGAATGGGACTTTCATTTCGTCGGTTGTGACAATGGATGAGACGTGGATGCCATTTTTCAATCCAGAAACAATGCGCCAGTCAGCTCAGTGGAAGCACACAGATTCACCACCACCAAAAAAATTTCGGGTAACCACCAGTGCTGAAAAAATGATGGTGTCCATGTTCTGGGACAGCGAGGGCGTAATCCTTACCCATTGTGTTCCAAAGGGCACTACGGTAACAGGTGCATCCTACGAAAATGTTTTGAAGAACAAATTTCTTCCTGCACTGCAACAAAAACGTCCGGGAAGGGCTGCGCGTGTGCTGTTTCACCAAGACAACGCACCCGCACATCGAGCTAACGCTACGCAACAGTTTCTTCGTGATAACAACTTTGAAGTGATTCCTCATGCTCCCTACTCACCTGACCTGGCTCCTAGTGACTTTTGGCTTTTTCCAACAATGAAAGACACTCTCCGTGGCCGCACATTCACCAGCCGTGCTGCTATTGCTTCAGCGATTTTTCAGTGGTCAAAACAGACTCCTAAAGAAGCCTTCGCCGCTGCCATGGAATCATGGCGTCAGCGTTGTGAAAAATGTGTACGTCTGCAGGGCGATTACGTCGAGAAGTAACGCCAGTTTCATCGATTTCGGGTGAGTAGTTAATTAGAAAAAAAATCGGAGGCCTTAGAACTTGAATGCATCTCGTACCAACCTAAGAATCAGTACCAAAGCATGTTTCAGTTTCTTGAATGTGGCTTGACACTCTGATGAACACTCGAATTCTGTTCATTAGCTTAATAAACTATTCAAGGGTTTGGCAATTTGTACAAATTCCCTGACAAATTTCTTATATGAATTACACAGGTCTAAAAACGATTGTAACGCTTTGTAGTCTCTGGCGGCACAAAATCGTGAACTGCTGATATAAGACAAGGATCAGTTCTTACTTGTTCCTGGCTAATAACATGTCCAGATAGTTTATTTCTGTTTTCGGTGAAATGCCTCTTATCAGCACTGGTGTTAGATGTGCTGCTTGTAGTCATTTAAAAACTTCTTCCAATTGTTTCACATTTTCTTCCATATGCACTTATAATCAGCCCCAGATATCTGCATACCCCTGTTGTCAGTTGTTGAGATGGCATGTAGACAAAAAGCCCAACAGTGTCACTAATGACGATCCAAGGAGTGATCCCAGTGTAAAGCCAGTACCAGGAGGGGCTTACAGGTGCCCTGCTCCCATAATCAACAGCATGCAGATGGGCAGATTGGTTCTTCATTCATGAAAGATCTGCCAGGCTCTCATCTTCCTTCAGTCACCACAGTGACTGCTTGCAGAGTCCAAGTTCCCTCCACAGCCAGATGGCTGTGGACTCATAGCAGTGGACTCATAGCAGTGGCGGCTGTAGACACTTCGCTGTACTCATTAGAACGTCCTGCACCTACACTGGTGTCCAAAATTAAAGCAAGAAACAGCTATTTCTCTGTCCTGTGTCTAATTCAGATATAATCAAACAAACGGTAAACCAGATATCTGTATGATCGTGTTCTATACGGAAGATGGCATTCCGGCCAACGGACAACCATGCCAATGATGATGTTAGAGTATGTATGATATGAGGTAGTGTTTACCAGTTAGCCCCACATCCATAATCGCTGTGTACAGAGTCTCAGATGGTGCAGTAAGGCACAGAGAAGATAACTACCAGATTCTCTACAATGGAGGGCCATAGAAATAAAGGAAGCAGGACAGTCGCAAATTGATTTGGTCTGATGGCTTAATGTGAATTGTTCTGTTGTTATGGGATGTGGCGACAGTTTCTAGAGACCAAAATGTATCCTGAAGACTATCCCAAAGACCACAGCATGGTCAACTATATGTGACTTCAGAAAAGAGAACCGTTTTGTGGCTGTAAGGGCACGGCAGTACTGCCTTAGTACTGCACAGCAACTGGCATGTGAGCTCACAGCATCCACTAGACGTGTCGTATCGAGGCAAACGGTGTGCAGAAGGCTTCGGCAGAGTGGCCTTTATTGTCGGAGACCTGCTGTCTGTCTTCACAGACGAGAACGTCTAGAGTGAAGTCATCAACACGCCACCTGGACGGTCGAACAGTGGGCCAATGTTGTTTTCACATATGAGTCCCGATTAGTCTGGACGGATTCGCATCTGGAAGGGACGTGGAACATGATTTCGGGATACAAACATTGTGGAAGGAGACTGCTATCGAAGAGGATCCCTGATAGTGTGGCAAGGAAATATAGTTACCATTCAAACCCTCTTCATGAAACTGTATGGGTGAATCAGCAAGGTTTAACTGCTGTCAGGTTTCGTGACGAGATCTTGGGATCATCTGTGGTTGTTGCAAAGTGCTGTCAGCTTGACCTCATATTGAAGGACGATAATCCTCGACCACATACAGCACAGGTGGTTGACCTTTTCTTGGGAACGGAAGACATTGCATACATGGTGTGGCCTGCTCGTTCTCCCAATTTGAATCCCATGCCTGGGATGTATCATGTTAATATCCACCAACCACTCTCCTGGACTGCAGGAAGAATGGGCGTTATCACCTGAACTTGAGACTGATGACATCATCACATGCCCCATCGTTGTCTGGCCTATATTGCTGCCAAGGGTTCTCACACCCCAGTTGGAATGTGTGTGCAAATCTGTTAAGTTGGAGAAAATGAAGAATGTTTCTGTCTACCGTTATGCATGTTGCAGTTGTTTATGTCCTGTCTTCTTTACATTGTTTCTACTTCACTATCAACTGTTTATAATGTTTTGTGGCAAAATAAACGCAATCTTGCAAGATTTCCGTTTGTTGCTTTAATTTTGGACACCAGTGTAGTAGACCCAACCTTCCATCAGTATCCATGATGCAGATGGAATGGTCTAACTCTAAGAATGAGTGACTGGAATGTGAGAGTCTTATAGCAGTGCTCCAAATATGCTCTCATTCTATGAGAGCATTCCTTATGCAAAGTTTGCATCCTCAATGGCGTTCTTGGGTCATCCCTAGGTGAAGAGGAGCACTGTGTCTTCTCCGCACTGCCGTCTAAAAAGGGAAACTCCCCATCACATCCTCCTCAGATTTATTGGTAAAACGGCCCAGCGGATAGCCCATCAGAAACTGAATACAGATCAAGCATGAAAACAACAAGGTGCACTGAACTGTGGAAAAAGAAGCAAAACAGAAACTGCGTACAGTACAAACTCAAGATGTGCAACATCGAGCGACTGACAAGAACCATGGCGTCCTGGTTGTGTGGTCACAGTGTTGAACTGCAAAGCAGGAGATCTGTGTTCACATCTCCCTCATGCCCAACATTTTCTCACAAATTTATGAACTGTCTATCCGGTCATTGACGTGTCTGTTATCGTATTGTAGTGTAGGCAATTGTCATACTATACAATGGTTATAGAATATGAGTCATGTTGTAACAATATATTACCGTCACAAGCAAATGTGATGAAGAGTGAGACCAGGCGATATCCCTCATAAACTTCTCAGAGAAATGAAAACATCAAATAAATGGTTGTGAACTATGTTATAACGAAGGAATTCGAGAGTCAAAACTTCCAAAACGGAACGCAAGAGGCATAACATGTGGTACTTCAGTAGCACAAATAGGAGGTGCATACACTATGTGATCAAAAGTATCTGGACACGTGGCTGAAAGTGACAAGTTCGTGGCGCCCTCCATCGGTAATGCTGGAATTCAATATGGTGTTGGCCCACCCTTAGCCTTGATGACAGCATCCACTCTCGCAGACATACGTTCAATCAGGTGTTGGAATGTTCACTGGGGAATGGCAACCCATTCTTCATGGAGTGCTGCACCAAGGAGAGGTATCGATGTCACTCGTGAGTCCTGGGTCGAAGTCGGCGTTCCAAAACATCCCAAACGTGTTCTGTAAGATTCAGGTCAGGATTCTGTGCACGCCAGTCCACTGCAGGGATGTTATAGTCATGAACCACTCCACCACAGGCCATGCATTATGAACAGGTGCTTGATCGGGGTGAAAGATGCAATCGCCATTACCGAATTGCTCTTCAACAGCGAAAAGCAAGAAGGTGCTTAAAACACCAATATAGGCCTGCGCTGCGATGGTGCCACGCAAAACAACAAGGGGTGCAAGCCCCTCCATGAAAAAGACGAAAACACCATACCACCACCACCTCCGACTTTTACTGTTGGCACTATACACACTGGCAGATGATGTTTACCAGGCATTCGCCATACTCACACCCTGCTGTCTGATCGCCACATTGTGTACCATGATTTGTCACTCCACACAACGTTTTTCCACTGCTCAATCGTCCAATGTTTACGCTCCTTACACCAAGCGAGGCGTCATTTGGCATTTACCGGTGTGATGTGTGGCTTATGAGCAGCTGCTAGACCATGAAATTCAAGTTTTCTCACCTACCGCCTAACTGTCATAGTACTTGCAGTGGATCCTGATGGCAGTTTGGAATTCCTGTATGATGGTCTGGACAGATGTCTGCCTATTACACATTACAACCCTCTTCAACTGTCAGCGGTCTCTGTCAGTCAACAGATGAGGTCGGCCTGTACACTTTTGTGCTGTATGTGTCTCTTCAGGTTTCCACTTCACTGTCACATCGGAAACAGTGGGGTTGTTTCGGAGTGTGGAAATCTCGCGTACAGACATATGACACAAGTGAAACCCAATTCATCTGACCACGTTCGAAGTTCGTGAGTTCTGCAGAGAGCTCCATTCTGATCTCTTATGATGTCTAATGACTACTGAGGTCGCTGATATGGAGTACCTGGCAATGAAAATCATATGTTTTTTGGTGGTGTCCGGATACTTTTGATCACATAGTGTATGCCTGGAGGTTCCTTCATCATCCATCACTGTTGCAAACAGACGTTACACCACAATACAGGTACAAATTTGTATACAGCAAATAGACACATCAATAACTGGATGGACAGTTAATAATTTTTTGAAAAAAAAAAAAAAAGTGGAGCATGATGGAGATTTGAACCCAGATCTCCCATTTCACAGTCCAACACTGTGACCACATGACCACAAAGCCCTATGCTCTATGTTGCTCATAATAGACCATTCACTGTTTTTATATTGCTTCTTTTTTCCACAGTCCAGTACACCTTCTTCCTGTTTTCATGCTTGATCTGTATTCATGATGGGCTATCCAATGGACCAGCTTATCACTAAATCTAACACGGGTGGAATGGGGATTTTCCCTTGTAAGTGTTGAATTCGATGTTTCTGATTTGTGACCCCCTCTCTTGCACACTATGAAGAATTAGCTCTCTGTTTGTTTTATTTCGGTTTTCCCGAGTGTTGACATTGGTTACGCACTGATGTAGCTGGCAGAGGTCTTCCACTCCATGTCGTCTCAGTCGATTCTAATAAAATTTTATTTCTACACTCAATTACTATTCTGCTGTGCCAAAATAGGATATGGGTAGGCAATATTACGTTATCTACGTTCTTCATAACTTGATGGACTGGTTTTATGCCCCAATCAGAGCAGTCACCTTGGACTTATCCCTCTGTCAGACCACCAAACAGCCATGTGGTAACTATTCCAGGTGAAAATTAAGTGTGTGATGGGGCTCTACACAAATAGAGTATCCATGGAATACTGTACTGTTTTGGGGCCTGAAAGACACTGTCTGTCTCGGGTAGCAAGGTCCCATTTTATAAGTGGGAGACTGCATCACTGTGCCTGCAATTGTGTCCAGTCCTTGCTGAATGATGATGGGGTTTAGTTTAATAAACCTGTTGGCATATTGCAGGAGTCATCAGGTGCCACTATCACCCTGCAACACACCTCTACCAGGGGAGCTGCATCTAGCGTAGGCCCTGTGACTCAATGACTGAATAGTCCAGCGAGACAAGAAATTTGCTGCAAGACCTGCAGAGGGCCTTCGCATATACCAGACATGATACCAGGTGGCACACAAAACTGTGACAAGGCTTGCTCCTGCTGCGGACCTTTTTGCTGCACAGCCATTTCATGTGCGATCAACTGAATGCAAGTATACTTTGCCATGTGAGTGTTTAGGATCGTACCGGCCACAGCCCAAGTAGTTTCATCACAGCCAGTCAATGCATGCCTTCAGCTATGGATCCACCACTGTTTACATATTTATGACCACACACCACCTTTGCCTCCAGTGGACAGTGCTATATTCAGCGATGTGTTTGTGGGAACGGATGGTATCATTTGTTACTGTCAGATTCTTCCGGTGGGGCTGAAGGGACTTTGCAATTATTCCAATCTCATCAGAACTGTAAGTTTCATTCTGTTCAGGCTTATGCCTCCCAGTGGGCATCTGAACTTAAGAGATTTCTGAGTGTTCATTCTAGTGGGAGGACTGTATCATATCATGGAGAATATTTTTGGGGTGTTTCAGTAACAGAATAATTGTGTTATCAAGCATTCAGTGAACTTTCCATTTAATCTAAGATTTAGTTCCATGTTATAAACAGTTTTGCACATTGTGTGTGTCGAGCTTCAGTATCAGTGATCATTTGTGTTGAAGAAAACAATTTTGTTAATAAATGGAGGCAGGACTTTATTCTTATATTTTCCTGTAGGAGTGTTCTGAGCAAGGATTGCTTCAGATTGCGACAAGCATTTAAACAAAATTTACAAGCAATTATTACACGGAGTGCCTCCGTGTACAGACATTTTCAGCCATGGCAATGGCTGTGGATCATGTAGACTTAACTCATCTGGTGCTCCTTCTCCTGCAGAGAATGCACTGCACCAACAAACTCCTTGTGGAGAGGTTCGCAATGATCACCTAGTCGACACCAGAGCTTGCTGGACACCTAGCATAGCTTGATTCTTTGGTCCTCAACATCCTAGTGCCACCATTCCAGGAATTAAACCACAAGATGGAACCTTGGTCGTGCTACATTTCACAGAAGAAACAAGTTTTTTCGTCCATGACATCACTTATGGGACACAGCAACGTGCTTTCCTCCTGGCTAACACTGACCCTTCAGTGTATCAGGTGATTCAGCAGCTTCACTATGAGAAGGAACTCCTGCCTCCCTTACAAAAATGGCTCTGAGCATTATGGGACTTAACATCTGAGGTCATCAGTCCCTCCCTTACACCACATTAAAATATAACCTTCTTGATTAGTTCGATTCTCAGGTGGACATGGTCACAGCAAATTTTTTAGTTATTGTAAACCATCTTTGCCAAAAAATCTCTGATCTCCAAGGATCACTTACCACGACACTTAGGGTAGGGTGTGGCTGTGAATCTCTAAGCCCAAGACCAAGAGGTCCAGACCAAGGAGGTTAGAAGTGCCAGGAGTGGCCACCACCAGAATATGACCTATAAGTGTTGTGGAATCATACCGAAGCTGGACCAAAAATGCACCAGGGATGGAGATGAGATCGTTGCTAAAACAAAAGAGGGGGTGTCAAATGGTTGAATGGGAGTGCCCCCACCTTCTGATCCATAGTCCAGTCAATAACGTTGGTGTAGCAGCCAGTGTCTATTTGCAGGTCCATGAGAACTCCATTGATTAGGACAGAGATTGACATCAACTCCTTGCAGTGTGGGAGAATGGACACTAGAAGAGAGACAGCAATGGGATCGGTGTCCTCTGCTATCAACCCAGAGTCTTGAGACTCAATATATGTCCAGTCAGCATGGAAGACCGCAATGCTTTGGCCACATGGCCAGCTTCGCTGGGGCATTGCTGTCGCTGTGACAGGCAACGCATTGGCTATAGAAATGGAGCTGTCGAAACTGACACGGGCTTGCTTGTTCCTTGTTAGACATCTTTGAGTCTTACAGGGAATGGACAGCCCACATTCAGGGGCTCTCTAGGGAGGATTGTTTTCACTGGGCTGACTCCAGTTGTGAACTTCCTATGCCTCTTCACCCGCTTCGGACATGGTCCTTGTTCAGTCCCCAGATGAAGCATTACGTCACAATCTCCTGAAACTTACAGACCCATCTCTGGAGGCGTGTCTACCTATCATTCCCGCTTTTGAGCAATCTTTAGACTCTTTGGCGGCCTTGCAAGATCTGCTTTATGTGTCTGCCTCACACCTGCCTTAGAGGAACCCTTCTCCATCTAAAACCAATGGAAAGTCTAACAAGGAACAACCAAGCCCGAGTCAGTTTCGACAGCTCCATTTCTATAGCCAGTGCGTTGCCTATCACAGCGACAGCAATGCCCCAGCGAAGCTGGCCATGTGGCCGAAGCATTGCGGTCTTCCATGCTGACTGGACATATATTGAGTCTCAAGACTCTGGGTTGATAGCAGAGGACACCGATCCCATTGCTGTCTCTCTTCTAGTGTCCATTCTCCCACACTGCAAGGAGTTGATGTCAATCTCTGTCCTAATCAATGGAGTTCTCATGGACCTGCTTTTTTGGCAAATATCCATTAGTGTTTTCAGCACTTTCCTCTGGGGTCGCTAATTTCAAAGCTCACTTCATCTTATTGCCCAAGGCAGTACTGAAGTTCTGTAAAGCCTGCACTATCCACTTAACCCTGTATGACAGGCTTGACCAGGAACTGCAGCAGCTTCAAGATGAGGTAATTATCATGCCAGTCTCCAACAGTAGGTGGCCCACTCCCATAATTGTTGTGCAAAAACCGAATTGCGCTCTCAGCATGTGTGATGATTTTAGTGACACAGTTAACTCTCAGTCAGTGATAGACTAGCACACAATTTCCAACGTGAAAGACATTCTAAGCTCAGGGGTGGTAAAGTGTTCATTGAGACTGATCTCAGGGACACCTATCTACAGCTGTCATTGGACGCAGCTTCTCAGGAAGTGTTCATTATCAATATTTGTTGCAGTACGATCGGCTGCCGTTAGGCATTGCTAGTCAACCTGTCATTTTTTAGAGATATCTCGGACAGTTACTCTGTGATGTCTCCAGAATGGCTAGTTACTTAGACTATATCTTGGTGGCCAGCAAGTATGCTGAGGGCCCTGCATACAACTTGAACACTCTCTTTGGCATTTTCGATCACGTTCGGTTGCGGTGCAACAAGGACGAGTGTGTGTCTGCATTTGACAAGTAGAATGCTTGGAACATTTTTTAAGTGCTTCCAGAATTTGCTCTACCCATCCTCAGTACGTTGAGGCTATTTAAATGTCGGTGCCCAAAGGCAGAGCTCTATTGAAATCAGTACTTGGACAACTCAGTTATTACCAGTGATTCATCCCCTTTACACCATCTGCTCAGCAACAACATCCCATAGACTTGGTCACTACAACACAGCTGAGCGTTTTGAGCCCAACGGGACACACTCCTGTGCCCCACCTGCGTGATTGCTGATGAGCCTTCCAAGCCTCTAGGCTTGGCAGCTGAAGCATCAGACTTTGGTGTGGGAGCAGTTCTCTCCTACATTGTGGTGGCGTGGAACAACCACTGGCTTTTGTTTCTATGACCTTGAATGCCTCATAGTGCAGCTACAGTCAAATCAAGGAGGAGGCCATGGTTATCATCTTTGAAATTAAGAAGTTCCACAAGTAAGTCTACAGGTGTCATTTCACCTTCCTCACCGACTATAAGCCACTGTTACCACAGCTCAAGCCGACTGCCCCCATCCCACCGAGATGGTGTATCACCTGCAATGCTGGGTTCTCTTCCTCTTCAGTTACACATGTGAGATCCAATTCTGCTCCACAGCACATCACACTCATGTCGACCTCCTTTCCAGACTGCCCGTAGGACAAGATCCAACCTTCAGTGACAACTGGGAGGTCTGTTTCCACATGGATACAGAGGCAAAGGACACAGTAGCCTGGATTCCCCTTTGTGTGGTCCTAGTTTGGCGTCATATGACCAGCAATCCCATCATCCACGATGTCCTACAGCACATCCACCAGGGTTGGCCCTCCAACTCAAAGACACTGCCACATCATGAACTCCAAGGTTTTGGGCACATTGACAGAATCTTTCTACAATGCAAGGCATCAGCTTCATCCAGGGCAAAGATGGCTAGACACACTTTGTCATCGCACGTGCCCTCCATGACCGGGTCCTTGAGCTTCTCCACGAGCGTCACTGGAGAGTGGTCCTGACTAAGCAGTTAGCATGGCAAGTCAGCCATTCGAAATTGTGTTGAGCAGATGGATGTGTTCAGGTATGGAGACAATCTCATGAATCCATGGTCCCTGCATGTCACAGGGAACTGTTCAACAAGGTGGAGGCTCTGTAATGGTGTGGGGCTTGTGCAGTTGGAGTGATATCAATTCCTGATATGTCTAGATACGACTCTGACAGATGACACGTACGTAAGCATCTTGTCTGATCACCTGCATCCATTCATGTCCATTGTGCATTCCAACAGACTAGGGCAATTCCAGCAGGACAATGCAACACCCCACACAACCAGAATTGCTGCAGAGGGGCTCCAGAAACACTCTTTCGAGTTTAAACACTTCCACAGACCACCAAACTCCCCAGGCATGAACGTTATTGAGCATATCTGGGATGCCTCGCAACATGGTGTTCAGAAAATATCTCCAACCCGTCGTACTCTTATGGATTTATGGACAGCCCTACAGGATTCATGGTGCCAATTCCCTCCAGCACTGATTCAGACAATAGTCGAGTCCATGTCACGTCGTACTGCAGTAGTACTGCATGCTCACAGGGGGCCCTACACGGTATTAGGCAGGTTGGTGTACCAGTTTCTTCGGCTCTTCAGTGTATAAGCGTAAATGTTTTTCGCCTATTTTTATCCATTCATTTGCCTAAGTCGTTTATGGCAAAGATTAAAACGCGGTATGTACGCAGCAATCAAGCCTGTGGAGTTAGTGAGAAAAAGTGAAGAACATTAATTTTCTAATGTCTGTAAAGAAAAGAAGAAAACTATTGGATGATTCATCGATGTTGTTATTTTTTTTTTTTTTTTTTTTTTCGTTTCCAAGAGAGAGGACGTGGATTTCTGTTTAGTTCACTAATAATGTGAAATACGTTACTTCTTATAGCACGAAGTCAACTTCATTTAGCAGTTTGTTATTTCATCTGATCAATCTATTTGCGTTACCGTTGTCTGTACTAATTCGGAGAAGCAAGACATTTAAGCAGAGCAAGCTGGACGCCGTAACATTATCTTCAAACAAGAAGAGGTGGTAAATAACATCACAGCTCGAAGAACTGTCATCTAATAATCCAATGTTATGTGTTACAGTTTTTTCGTGTGTACGAAAAATCATAAGCCTGTCTACAGTGTGTGTCGCTGGCTGTAAATCAGCTGAGACACAAGTTCCCTAGCGAATTTACTATTGTTGTCCCTCTTATGCAGCGCCAGCAAATTTCCATTGTAATTACTACTCTCAAAATTATTGTTTAACCCCTTCAGGTACATAAGAAAACTAAAGTGCTAGTGATTAAAATTTTTGTATCTCTGTGGTAACTGGAGGATTTATAAACAAAATATGTTATTATTTCAAACATTTTATTTGTACTGCTTAAAAAAAAAAAAAAAAAAAAAAAAAAAAAAAAAAAAAAAAAAAAAAAAAAAGGTGGGACGTATTTGTACCTCTGCTCCTTAAAGGGCAGTTACAGAACTCATTACACTTAATACATCGAAAAATTACAGAGGCTGTGCATATGTTGTCTATTTGATGTGAAGTTCTGCAAAACAGTTTCTGCTTGAAGTAAAGCCTAAATTAACACCACACTGTTCACAAATATTGTAAGTCCGATTTGCAACACAGTTTGAAGCACAATGAACACATCTCTTCCCTACGCCTGATTTTATCATTTGGTGCTCTGGACTCTTTGGATTGCAACTGGTCTGAAACCTTCTTGATGTTTTCACTACTGTTGATAAATTCCTTTGTCGACTTGAATAATTTCCAATCAGATTTCTCGCAATGCATTGTCTGAACTATAGGGCTGATAGCGTTGATTTGAATCCTGATTCTTCTGCCAATTTTGAATATATTACATACGCATTGTTTATACCAATGTCAAGAAGATCAAAGAAAATTCTCAGGTAATACTTAATCTTTGCCTTGCTGTCGATCTCATAAGTCACTTTCTTCTGGTCCATAAGGTCCACTCCTCCCATCCACTTGTTGTACTTTCTTATCATATGAGGACACTGAACATTGATCTTTTCAGAAGAACCAGACTGACACCTCTTCACTGTCGCACATGGTATTGGGAAATAAAATTAGTCAGTAGAAAAACTGGCTTGTTATCCATCCATTTGAGGATTGTCAGACCATTGCTATTGAGACTGTATGAATCACTTCTTTTCATTTCCTCGTCTGGAGGAATGTCTTTGGGATGTTTTTACGATTGGTGCGTACTGTCCCACACATGATCTAATATTTTGTAAACCGAGGTAATACTGCAAAGCTGGAGAGTTAAAAAAGTTATCTATGTAAATTTCACATCCCAGTCTCGATAGTGATTTTGTCAGTTGCAGAACTACTGATTCACCAAGCCCTACTTCAGGACCTGAGTTTTTTTTGGCAGTGTATAAATCACACTCAAATAGGTAGCCAGTTCCCGAATCACATCTGCACCACATTTTGAAACCCCATTTGACTAGCTTATTTTTGACATACTATCACATAATATAATGTTCTTTGAATCTGATCATATGCTCATCTACTGCACTAAAATATTCCTGGAAGGTTTTGTTCAAATGGGTAATTACAGGTCTCACTTTTTATGTGCAGTCTTCCTTTATTGACTGATCTGCATCGTTGGAAAAATGTCAGTACTTTCGAATCTCTTCAAACCGATGTAGTAGCATAATCTGAGCTATATAAACAACACCTAAATCGGGTTCAGTTGCCCAGTATCTTCTAAATGTAGGCCAAATACGGTACCCCATTACCAGGTTCATACCAAGAAATGCCTTGATTTCATCTTCATTTGTGCTGAATGTGTTGCCTGATTGTTCTGCATACCGAATACTTTCAGGAATTAATATGTCATGCACCAAATCTTTTAGGCCAAAAGTGGAAGAAAAAATTTCAAATGGCTGTGGCATTTCACGATTTTCAATGACACTAAACAAAAGCACTTTCCCAAATTCATGATTCATGTTATCACTGAACTGTCTTGGTTGGTAAGTTCTGGACCATTTAAATTCTGGTAAATCTGGAAGGGAATCAGGTACCTCAGCATTTCGTTCTGATATTTCGTCTGGATGCCTTCTTTTGCTAGGTGGTCTACATCTTTCTTTTTCCGGATCTTCTATAACAACATGTTCACTTTCGTCTTCCATATCTCCTTCAAGAAAAATTTTATCTTCTTCATCCGGTAACAGATTATCTTCGTCATCACTACTGCAAGCCTCCAAAATCTGCATAACACTTTCATCAGTGATGGAAAAATTCTATTTTTCTGGAGCACATGACCTAAAAGCAGATTTGAAATTATACCAGTACAAATTTTTTCCGCTTATTTAATAAAATGAAAGATAATATATTTTCAATTGCATTTTAAATATTATTCTGCTCGTTTTTTTACGTAAGAGTAACGATTTCATGACATTCCAAAACAAGTACACAAATTACCATTGTGGTCCACTGGGACAACTATGTCCCAAAGAATGAAAATAAAGATTTCCGCTGATGAAATACAGTTATTTTCTAAATGAATGGTCTAAAGTAAAAGAGAAACTTACCTGAATATACTTTCAAGCTTTGACAGTAAGGCAGAGAACACAATATGCACACAATAAGTGAATAAATTTGTGTATCTGCTCAAAGTGAGAACCACCAACAATAACCGATGACTAATGGTAGTTATAGTAATTGTTGCCACCAAAGATGTACGATATTAAAGAAAACCAATTTCTCTGATTCAAGTAGAGCATCTGCAGCACATCAACTGTGATTGCAGTCCAATTACTAAGGTGATTTACGTGTGGGACAAATGTGTCCCATATATGTGAAAGGGTTAATCAGTAGAACTGGTGCCTGTTCCCTGGACGGTGCCAAATACATTAGACAGGTGCAATAATTAAATGAAACAAAACATGTAGTGTAGCATTCTATTGTACTAATTATTTTTTATTTACTTTGTTTCGTGGCAGGAATAACATTGCCGAGACAAAACCAAGGGCAAACAGCATATGGTACGCATAAATTACAAATGGTTAACCAGAGGAATTCTACCAACAATATTTAAGTTATATCTCGCAATGACTGCACTTTGTAATGCCACGATCAAAAGTAGTATTAGTAACTCACCCTTTCCAGTCATAAAATTTAAGCATTTTTTTAAAGCAATTGAGATTTGGATTAACATTATTTTGATTTTTTGGAATATGGATATAAAAACTGTAAATGGCAACAATAAGGTGCAATACTAGTGTAGAACACATCATGTACCCATCAGGAAAATCCTCACAATCACTTTTAATACTAAAATTGAGTTTCACTTCATATCTATAACTTTAAAAAAGATTTACAAAATGTAACCAGTTAAAAAAATTTATGTCGACTAACGATGATAGTGTAGAGATGCAAAATGTTGCCACGGTGGGAGCGATGGTAAATGATAGTGACACCGCAAATGTCGATCAAATCGACAACAGCCCGTATGATGCTACCATGCTCTCGGTAAACGAGACTAATTCCCAAATCTCACCAGTGAAAGACGCGCTATGCAGAATCTATAAATTTCAGTTTCTCCGGGTCACGAGAACTTGTTTCAAATGTAACAGAATGAGAGAAAGTAGGTAGACAAGACGCTAATGCGTCATCAAAGCAGGACATATATAAAGGCCTCGCTGACCTAATGAAGAAATTATTTAATAATTTTCGTACACAACAAACAAAAATTGATGAAAAATTTTATGATTTTAAAAATGAACAAAAAACATCTGAAGGTTTTAAGAATGACCTATCACAGACGTTCGATCATTTAAATCAAAATTCACGCATTCACGTCTGTAATGAGTTAACATGCAAATATGGGGAACAAATTAGAGGCGGAATTATTCACTGATTCGTCTCAGGAGATAAGCAGCCTACATTTAAAAGTGTCATGTATAGACGAGGCACTAGAGGAAATGGCAGGTAAGTTAAAGATCCTGACTAAGTGGCTAGCTCGGCAACAGTCTACTGGATGGGCACAGACGCTGCAGTAGCCAATATCATCACTGCCTGCTCCACTTCCAGAATGGGCTTCCCATGCCATCCACCACTCAGCCCAGACCATCAAATTCTTAGTCATATTTTAGCTCTGGAAGGCCTCCTGAATCCACTATCACTGACAATGGATCTCAATTCACCTCCCCCAAATTTTCTTCCTTTTGTGCCACAAATAGCAGCTCTTTTATTCATATGGAAACATTCCATCCAGCATCACCAATCTGTTGTCCACACTTTCAAGACACAAACGACAACGCCATGTCACCACTAGCCCCTGGATGAAACGCCCACACTTTTTGGTATCCAACCATGCCACTTCACAGGATGGCTCCTTTCCTGTGGAACAGTTGCTGCATGGATCCTCCCTTTCCATCCTTCATCCCCAGGAAAAGTGCGACCACTCTCCACAGCCCCACTAGCATTGTTTCCAATTGGAGGATCCCATGTAGGAAATGAATTTTGCCCACGGGTGGATCCACTGGCTACAGGCCACAGTGTCATGCTTCCTCAGCTGCACCATGCTGGAGGTCACCCTACAGGACAGCACGCATTGTCACAAACACATTCATCAGATTCAATTGTGATGTGGTTCAATTCCCATGCCTGAAAAGCTCACTCAGTTTTCTGTTCCAGACATGTGGAGGTCCCCTGGTGATGCCAATCTGGCCACTCCTCCACAGAGTGACATGGGATGTTGGCCATCACAGCACGACACCTCAATGGATGTCGATCCTACTTTACCTTCCACTTCCTGTGCAGGCAAGGTAGACAACAGTGACATAGTCAAAGATCCAGACACTTGCCTCCACCATTTCTCAGTCACTTTGCGGGAGGGGGTTGGGGAGAGCAGCAAGAGGAATAGGTGGGGCTGTAGGAGGCACAGACCCAGAAACTCAACAACTGCACAGTCCAGCAAAACAATAAATTTGCAGCTTGGTGTGCAGAGGGCTTTCGAGTACACCAGACACGAAAACAGGTGGCACGCACAACGGTGACAGGTGTCGCTCCTATTGTGAACATTTTGCTGTATCTACCGGTCATAAACAAGCAACGAAATGCAAGTATATCTATACCATATGGGTATTAGGACCACACTGGCCCCAATACAGGTGGTTCCATCACAGCCAGTCAACAGATACCCTATGGTAGGCCCCAATCCAGGCAGCACCATTACAGCCAGTCGACAAATGCCATCTGGTATGGACCCAACAGAGTTTCTGACCACAAGCCACCTTTGCCTCCAGTCGACAGCACTAAGTTCAGCGACTTGCTTGCGGGAAATGTTGGTTTCATTTGTTACTGTTACACTCTTCAAAACAAGATTGAAGGGACTTTGAAATTATTCTGGTCATGTTTGTACCTTCATCAAGAATATTTTTGGGGTGTTCCAGTAATAGAAAAACTGTGTTATCAACCATTCAGTGAAATCTCCATTTCATCTATTATTTACTTCCAGTTATAGACACTTTTGCACATTGTGTTGAGCTTCAGTATCAATCCAACGAGACTGTTTGTGTCACACTGATGAAAATAATATTCTGAGCCCAGAATACTTCACCTACAACCCCCTTCTGTGCACGATACTACTAGGTAGTAAGGTGCAGTTGGAAGGTTTATTAATTCCATAACTTTGTTTCATTTCTGTTTGTTGGCTGGAGATTGAATCAGTCAGTTTGGTGTATTAATTGGAGTTTGATCTCTGATGGCATGCTCCCTTCTCCTGGGGAATCCCCCTAGTAAGGTACTAGCCCATCTTAGGTGACTGTTCACACCTCTCGAAGTCCAGCCTTAGTGATCAATTATTGACTGGCAAGGTACCAGCTCTTTTCTGGACTTTGTCTTTACAAAAGGAATACATGTGAGCCCTACTTGTAAACCTAGGTGCTGGGAATTATGTTACTGAATCATCCTTTATGTATAAAGTGTGTGAGTCATCCTTTGGGAGTGCACAGGGAGCAAGAGATAAAAAGGATGACCATGGATGCCAAAGAAGACAATGAACATAAGAAGACAGTGAACTGCAGATTTAGATTGTGTGTCGCAGTGTTGGAAGTGAGCACAAAGGACCTAATGGCATAGATAAAGACAGACAATAGGGTATGACACAAGAAGAGCAAGCAATGGTAGTACTCAGTGAGTGCCAACCACTTGCTCAGCAGACATTAGGCCTATAGGGGCAGTAGGGAAGCATGGAAAAAGCAGTGGTGCTGTAGGATTGGAGTCCCATGTTTTCAGGACTACAGTGCCTGTTCACAAATGCAGTGAAATGACCTGTCATTCTTTCAGTTTTTTTTAAATCACCAAGTACATAAAATACCGTCCCCATTACCTGGCAATACATGCATATTAAGGCAGAGCAATGCAAAACTGGATGCATGGGCAGTGGAATGTGAGAAATAAAATGTTATATTCAGAATGGGGCCAGATGCAAGTACTGCTGTACAATGTACATTAAATTACTTACTGACTGTCTTTATTTTATTTTTATGAGAACAGCTTGTAGATTACCAAGAATTTGCTGTGTTACATGCCGAGTCATGCATCCTCAAAGGTCACGTAATGACAAACCATTCAAAATGCTTCCTTTTCATCAAAGTATGGATGTACAGTTTTCTTCTCTGCTTAATAATTTGGATATTATATGAAACATAATGCATTATGGTTTTGGCAAGATCTTCCTAACAGAATTCCTGTTCCCTTTGAAAGATTTTCCAGAGTTTATGGCTTAATTCTAACAGTCATGTGGCCTTTCATTATTTGTATTTCTGTAAACCCGTGGCTGCAAGGAGTAATACACGAGTCAAGATCTCATCTGCTGCTGCTGGTTGGTTGGTTTGTATGGGGAGTAAAGAGACCAACCTACAGGTCATCAGTCCCTTTCTGCTGCTGCCTTCTGCTCCTAGTTATTTCAAAAGCACAAATGAATTTACTTTGTTATTTAGCACAACTTCAGCTACTACAGCCAATTTCTATCTGACAAAATGTTTTATGTATATTGATAATAGAATCCATTAACGAAAAATGTATATTTTCAGCCAGTTCTGCTTGAACGGGAAAAGTGCAGCAAGTTGTGCATTTTGGCAGGAAGGAGATGAAAAGAATCTGTATCCTAAGTGCACATGGCTCATTGATCTATAAAACATAGTGCATTGATGTGACAACCTTTTGTAGAGTTTTATAAATTTCTTAAGCTATGAAAGAAATCAGCTTAAGAAATTTATAAAAGTCTTAGGTTAAGAGAGAAGTTTATCTCCCAGAGGGCACTGCCCTATCGTAGTACTGTCCGTGCTAGCATGAGAGTTTGCATGCTCCAATGAAGCTGAGAGCTATATTGGTGGTAGCATAGGTACTGGCTGGTTCTACTTAGCCAGACAGGTCTCAACAGAGTAGCCAGGAAAAGGTCTCAGCAGAGTAGCCAGAAAAAGCATGCCTCACAAAAACCCAGCTTGCTATTATTCCATTCCTTGCATATTCTGTATGTGTCTACTCCATAAGGCAGGTGGAGTTTTTGAGTTGTAGGGAAAACTATCCTCCTGGGAAAGAAAACCCTGATAACAAATCCTGCTAGCTTAGAAGCAGGAAAGTGGCAGCCCCACTACTGGGCTAACCCTGTGAAATGCCTGTAATGTGGCCAGATGGCATTTATCATTACCAAAAACCTTATAAGTGCGCTGAAGAATGTAACGCTGTTAAGATGAAATAGAGCAGATGGATTGGTTTATGAGTTGACACATGGAATACAGACCAGGAGTTGCCAAAATCATAGTGCCAGAGAAGTACAAAGTGGATGCCACTGCATTGCAAGAAACTAGGTGGAGTGTGGAGAAAGGATTTTGCATGAGAATAAATCAGTAATCTTTTATGGATGCTGTGAAGAGCATGGAAGGCATGAATATGGAGCAGGATTTGGTAAGGCACGTGAAGGGCTTCAGTGCTACCAACAAGAGGATATCATGTCTCACTATAAGGTGTAAGTATGGAGATGTAACACTTGTTAATGCATATGGACAAACAGATGTAACTGACGAGGAGGAGAAAAGTGAGTTTTGTGAATAACTAGAAAGAAACACAGATATTATGGCAATTTTGAGAGATTTTAGTGTCAAAGTTGGACAGGAAGAAAGTGTAGATGCGAAAACAAATGAAAATGGACTGCATCTCATCAGTTTTGTGCTCAGCCAGAATCTTGTGGTGAGCTTGACCATCTCCCCCCACAAACATACACAACTGTATGTGGACTTTCCTAGATAATAATACAATTGATCAGATATTTTTAGATGCGAGGTTCAAGAAGTATATGGCAGACATGAGATCTTACAGAGGGGCTGATGCGGACACAGACTTTTACCTAGTAATTGGCAAACTGCAACTACAGTTTGATATTGAGAAGCTTAAAGATATAGAGTTGTGTCACTAGTATATCAGAGTGCTTAAAAAATCTGAAGACCTGTCATCAAGTCACAGTGATGAAAGAAGTGTTAATGATCAATGGGAAGACATAAAGACTGCTACAACTGAGGCAACAAAGGGAATTCCAGGAGAAAAAAGCCGAACCAAGAAGAAACGGTTCAATGACAAATGTGAACAAGCTGTGAAGGCCAAGAGGAAAGCTAAGAAAAACACTCATGCTGGAGAAAAATTGTGCAGAAAAGTAGGAAGCAGTCAAAAACAAAAAGAGAAACAAACAGGGGTCCTGAGGACAGAGAAAATAAAATTAATGGCCCAAGTGATTCATGAAATAGAGAGGGAAAATACGATATCAGACAGCAGAAAAATGTTTCAGAGAAACAGTAAAGAAATGAGGCATGATTTATTAATGGTAAGATAGGAAATGGAAATGAGTGTTTGGTGCCATTGGCCGGGAGGCCCCTTACGGGCAGGTCCGGCCGCCTTGGTGCAGGTCTTATTACATTTGACGCCACATTGGGCGACCTGCGTGCTGGATGGAGATGAAATGATGATGAAGACAACACAACACCCAGTCCCTGAGCCGAGAAAATCCCCGACCCAGCCGGGAATCGAACCCGGGCCCGTAGGATGGCGATCTGTCATGCTGACCACTCAGCTATTGGGGCAGGCGTGGTAAGAATGGAAATAAGCTAACGGACAAACAAATAATTCTGGATGGGTGAATGGAATATTTTGAGCAGTTGTTCAATATCCTGAAAATGTCTTCCCAGAAGGAAGAATATTAGACGGTGTAGAGCAAGAAGAATTTGAAGTAATTCAACAGACTGCAGATAGAGCAATTAAGAAACTGAAGAAAAACAAGGCACCAGGAGATGATAGGATAATGGCAAAGATGTTGAAGGCAGGAGGTGGAGCACTTCTGAAAGAGATATACAGTCTCTCAAGTGAAGTATGGACAAAGGAGATCCCAACATAGTGGAAGTCAGCTACCATTGTTTCTCTAAGTGTACCATATAAAGTGTTTTCATTAATAATTCTTGAAAAGCTGAAACCTTTTGCTGATCTGTTGGAAAGTACCAGGCAGGTTTTCGGGCAGGAAGATCAACCATGGGTCAAATTTTCACCATGTGACAAATCTGGGAGAAGTAATTGAAATTCAAATATCGGTCCCTGGACATTTGCAGATTTCTCAAATGCTTATGATAGTATACACAGATTATGTATGTACAACATTTTCAGGGAGTTTGGCATATCAAGGAAATTCATTAACTTGGTGGAGATGTGTACAGCAGAGACAAAAGGAAAAGTGAAATACCAGGGATAGCAATTCAAAAAATTCAACATCAGAACAGGTGTGAGACAAGGTGATGAAATTTCACCATTGCTTTTTAATTTGGTCCTGGAGAAAGTAACTCAAGAAATGAAGGAGAAGGCAAACTGGTGAAGCTAAATGGAAGAACACAGCTACGTGAATATGCATATGACATTGCGCCTGTAGCAGAGTCAGAGGAGGAGATGCAGAAACTGTAGACGACTTTGCAAAAAAATGCCAGTGTGACTGGATTGAGGATTAATACACAGACGACTGATATGGTAGAAGTATCCAGAAATGTCCCTAACAATCCCCCATTACAACTGGAATATAACCAGAGGGGAAAATTTTAAATACCTTGATGCCTAGTTCAACACACATAACAACCTAAAACAAGACATTAATCTACATACTGTCAACGGGTCTAAAACTTATTTCAGTCTGAAGCAGATAATGACATCAAAAAATCTGTCAGTTAAGACCAAATTTGAAGCCTACAAGGCAGTGGCAGTACTGGTGTTGTTACATGGGGCAGAAACATTAAGCACCACAAAAAAGATACAGATAAACTGCAGATTGAACACAAAATCATGAGAAAGTTCTTTGGACCAATCCATGAAGAGAACACATGGAGACACAGAAAGAACCAGGAACTATATTGCCTAATCAAACAACCAAACACAGTACAAAAAATAAAAGCGCAGAGAATAAGACTGGCAGGGCACACTGCCGGGAGGACAGAAACATGCCACGTTAAAGCTGTGCTTATGGGAAAACCTGATGGAACTTGTCCAATTGGAAGACCAATGAAGCAATAGGAGGATGAATTGCAGAAGGAATTTCTCAGTTGGATGTCTGTGAGAACTGGATCTAAAGTGCACAAGAACACCATCTGTGGGAGGATATTGTAAAGTAATCGCATGATCTTCAGGGTCCATGATTGCCAATATGTACGTGTATGTAATGGGAGGAAATATTCACAGTTCTATATGTAACATTTTTTATGTTCCAAGAAAACCTAAGTCATGGATAGCATGGACTCCAACTGTAGCCCTAATCACCATCCTCACAGCATTTAAACAATGGAAAATCCAGAGTGAGATAATATGAGTTGGACAGATTGTTGTCACCACACTGAGTGGCAGACAGGTACAACTAAAAGTAGGTTTTTGGAACCAAAACATCAGCTTTCCCACTAGTCCTTCATCAAATCTCTCTCTCTCTCTCCCTCTCTCTCTCTCTCTCTCTCTCTCTCTCTCTCTCTCACACACACACACACACACACACACACACACACACACACATGGTCATCTCAGGGCACTATGGCACCAATGTAGAGAATAGGGGATACTGAAGATGAGATAGTGCTGCCATTAAGATGTGTAGAGAAGTAGCAGGGTCAGGATGATGGGTTGCAAAGTGCAGTATCTGGAGAGCTATGCTGTGGGAGAAAAAGAAAACCAAAGAAAAGGAAACAACTGTGCAGTTGAACTGCACAGTTGGGGGAGGCGGGGTGGGGGGTGACAGAAGGTGTCAGTGACAGTAGTGGGAGCAGCAAAGTTGTCACAGGTAAGTGGGGGCAGGGACCAGTTAAGATTGAGATCAGGGGTCATGGGAGTGAAGGATATATTGAAAGCAGCATTTCAATCTACGTGTGCAGTTTGGAAAAGCTGCTGTTGACGGAAAGAATTCACATGGCCTGGACTGTGAAGCAGTCACTGAAGTCAAGCACACCACACTGCATGGCATGCTCAGAAACAGGGTTATTCAGCTGCCTCTTGGCCACTGTTTGGCAGGAGTCATACATGTGGACAGCCAGCTAGTTAGTAGTCATGACCACTATCCCTCCACCTTCCTCTACACAACATTCCAAATGCCTATGGCCTTGCCACCATTGAACACTATGTTTCTCAATACCAAACTGATTCCAAAGCTTTCAACTCCCTTCTTGCATGACCAACCATATCCTTGCTCACTTCTCCTTTTGATGGCATCACCTACAAACAAATCCACATTATGGTGCCAGACCAAGCCAACCCATTCATGGGCCATCTAGAGGAATCCTTTTCAGCCACCCAGAATCCCTCACCTTATTCACTAATGACATCTTCAGGACCCGGACCAAGCATCGCAACACCCTTTTCATGTTCCTCCAGATGTCTAAACTCCTCCTCTATTCGCTTCTCCTGATCCTCATCATCTCAACAAGTTCCTTGAGTCGGCCTCCAACTCAGATGCAAATACTGTATAGCATCGTACGTGGGCATAGCCACTAACAACCTGTCGTCCATTTTATTTATTTATTTACACGTCAAGATCCATGCAAACAAATTGCGGAGCAAATTTCCATGGTCACAGAACGTGTCAGTATGTGAAATTACAACATAAAAGTGATAACAGGTAAAAATAAAATGTTAATGAACCCAAAAAAGTAAATCCATAAGTTTATGTAAACACAATCAACAATACAACAAGAATCAGCTTAATTTTTCCAAGAACTCCTAGACAGTATAGAAGGAGTTATCCATGAGGAAACTCTTCAGTTTCGATTTGAAAGCACATGGATTACTGCTAAGATTTTTGAATTTGAGTGGCAGATTATTGAAAATGGATGCAGCAGTATACTACACACTTTTCTGCACAAGAGTTGAGGACGTCCAATCCAAATGCTGGTTTGATTTCTGCCGAGTATTAACTGAGTGAAAGTGGCTTATTCTTACGAATAAGCTAATATTGTTGACAAGAAATGACAATAATGAGAGGCCACTATCAAAACACCCAGACTCGTGAACAGGGACCAACAAGAGGTTTGTGAACTTTCACCACTTATTGCCCGAACTGCCCATTTCTGAGCCAAAAATATCCGTTTAGAATGGGAAAAGTTACCCCAAAATGTAATACCATATGACATAAGTGAATGAAAATAAGCACAGTAGACTAATTTTTGTGTCAAACGATCACTCACTTCAGAGACCTTTCGAATAGGAAAAATGGCAGCATTAAGTCTTTGAACAACATCCTGAAGGTGGGCTTTCTATGACAGTTTACTATCTATCTGGACACCCAGAAATTTGAACTGTTCAGTTTCACTAATCATATGCGCATTCTATGAAATTAAAACGTCAGGTTTTGTTGAATTGTGTGTTACAAACTAATAACAGAGTCTTACTGTGATTTAGCATTAGTTTATTTTCTACAAGCCATGCCATTAATTTATGTCATGAACTGCACTGTTTGAAACCGAGCCAATGTTGCACACAACACCCTTTACTACCTAGTTAGTGTTCTCAGCAAACAGAAATATTTTAGAGTTACCCAGAATACTAGAGGGCATATCATGTATATAAATAAGGAACAGGAGTGATCCAAACAAAGATCCCTGGGGCACCCCCCACTTGACCATGCCCCACATCACAGCTATTCTCAATATTGTGAATAATGACCTTTTGCTCACTGCTGTTAAAGTTAGAGGTGAACCAACTGTGAGCTACTTATATCAAAAAGCTAGTTAAATCAAAGAAATATGCCCAGCATTTGAAACCTTTTGTTTAACCCATCCAGTGCCTCACAGAGAAACAAGAATATAACATTTTCAGTCGTTAAATAACTTCTGAAGCCGAACAGTACATTTGAAAGCAAATCGTGTGATATAAAATGATCAATTATCCTTACATATACAGCCTTTTCAATAACTTTAGCAAACACTGATGGCATAGAAATAGGTCTAAAATTGTCTACATTATCCCTTTCTCCCTTTTTATAAAGCAGCTTTACTACTGAGTACTTTAATCTTTCAGGAAACTGACCACTCCTAAAGGAAAAATTACAAATATGGCTAAATACAGGGCTAACATGTGCACACAGTACATTAATATTCTGCTAGGCACTCCATCATATCCATGAGAGTCCTTAGTCTTCAGTGATGTAATTGCTGACTCAGTCTCCCCTTGTCTGCATCACAGAGGAGTATTTCAGACATCAATCTCGGAAATGCATTTGTCAAGGAAGTTACATGATTCCCGGTAGAAACTAAATTTTTATGTAATTCACCACCAACACCCAGAAAATGATTGTTAAATACTGTACATAAATCTGATTTATCAGTATCAGAAATATTTTTACTATGAACTGACTTTATATTGTAGACCTTATGCTGCTGACCAGACACTTCCTTCACAACTGACCATATCGTTTTAATTTTATCCTGTGAATTAGCTATTTTATTATACCACATACTCTTTGCCTTCCTAATAACATTTTTTAGCACCTCATAATACTGTTTGTAATGGACAACCGTAGCTTGATTGCGACTACTTCTCACATTCCGATATAATTCCCACTTTTTTCTACATGACATCCTCATCCCACTAGTCAGCCACCCAGGCTGCCTATTACTGCTAGTACCCCATTTACAGCGTGCTAATGGAAAGCAACTTTCAAAGAGCACGAGAAATGTGTAATGAAAGCATTATACTTAATGTCTATGCTATCGGCACTATCACTCTTGTTCCTTGGCAATGTTTAAAAACCTCTCTATTGCTGTTGGATTAACTTTCCTACATAGTTCAGTGTTAAAACTTTGTGCATCATGGTCTGAAAGGCCATTCACCCTTTTACTAACAGAATGCCCCTCTAGTAATGAAGAATGAATAAAAATATTGTCTACGGCTGTGCTACTGTTCCCCTGCAGCCTAGTAGGAAGAAACACTGTCTGCATCAGATCACATGAATTTAGGAGATCTACCAACACCCTTTTCTTGCATCATCATATATAAAAATTTATACTGAAGTCACCACACACAATTAATTTCTGCTACTTCCTACAAAGTGAATCCAGAACCCTCTCTAGCTTGAGCAGAAATGCTCTGACGTCAGAGTTAGGGGACCTATAAACAACAACAATTAGAAGTTTAGTTTCACTAAATTCAACTGCCCCTGCACAACATTCAAATACCTGTTCAGCGCACTGCTGCAATAAATCTTTTGACTCAAATGGAATACTGTTTGTTACGTACAAAGTCACTCCCCCACCACACAAGGAACTCCTTGAAAAACAGCCAGCTAATCTGTATGATGCCTATGAAACCTGATCTACTGATAGACCTAGCTGGCACCACTGAAATGTGACCCATGCCCTCTGTCATCAGTGCCCTCTCCAGCCCCACGTTAACGCGCCTAACAGCTGCATTAAGATGAGGCCGATCGTGACGCTGAAACAGTTGCACGAAATGAACATTACTGCCAACAGTTTGAGTAGCTATCTTTACCAGGTCACCACCTACATCACATTCCCCGTCCCTATCAAGTCTGTTCCCTGCTCCACCCACTATCACTACCTATTCCTCCTTCGTAAAATTCCTACTTAACTCCCCTATGTTGCCAGTCACCTGAGCCAACCCTGCACTAGGCTTCACAATGCTGGTGACCTTGTACTCACTCCCCAACACTTCCTGCAGTTGCTGGTCCACACCTCTACCGTGCGAGCTACATAGCAGCAATATCTTCTTGTTTCTATTAGACTTTGCAACTGACCTAGGCCTCCTAAATGGTGAACACTGCTGCATGTTCCCTACAACTACAGCTACAAGAAGCTCCTCTCTATTCAACTCTGACAGTTGGTCAAATCTATTGCATATCTGCAAGTGTAACTTTCTGAATACCTCCTCCTCCTCCTCCTAGTTGCCTTTTTGCCAACTGCCAGTTCCCAACCCCCACCACCCTTCACCCTCCTCAACATATCTAGTTCCTCATTTGCACATTGTAACTGCACATGAAGGGCACAAATCTTGTGCTCCCGCTCCTCTATCAACTTATTTCTACTACAGATTCTGCATTCCCAGTTGACGATCTCGCTGGAATGCCCACTGGTTTCCTCACTGTAATTCCCCCCTCCCCCCCCCCCCCAATGAAAATACTTTGGACAAATCCCACACCATAACCCACTACTCACAAACCTATGACCGAGCCCACACTTCTCACTCATGGTAAAATTTTACAGTTACTGAAAAAAACTATATGTCTACATTACCTAAGTTCAGTTACACCAGTAGGACTATTTATAGAACTAACAATAGCAGTCTCTAAATTCTCTGCCTACTAAGAAAGCAACTACTTGTGTTAATACTACTACACAACAATTAATACCATTACCTACATAACTTCACAAAATTATTAGCTAAAACCAAAAATTCAAGCGGCCACTGGAACACTCAACAAAGTTAAAACACTGAATGAAATATTTCACTAGAAACAATAAGAAACATCAGCTGAAAACTAAAGCATGAAATTTACGAAACAACTTCAATGCACAGAAAACTCTAAACAACACAGCGAGCGAACGTTTCCAAACTATTATTGAATTGTCATTTTGCCACAAACAGCACGAAACACTACTGAAAACTATTAAACTTAATAACTATCTAACAGTGCACAAGCAACTTTGTCAGTACTTAGCTTTCTAACTGCTACAGCTGCAGCTGCACGCCGCAAAATGTAAACAAACTACTGAGGAGCGTGGCTTGGACGAACGACGTAAGCACACTCACGACTAACAGACCACAGGAAGAAATGTTGAGGTTAATGAAAATCCACTAAGTTACTTTTACAACTATTAACACAAATAAACTTTAAAAATAAGTAACTGAACTAAAACTTGATAAAATATTGACGAGCAATTTCAACAGCAGTCCAGCACACGTAACATCGCACCAAAATGATGAACTGAATGCCCCCTTTCAAACCATGGCCAAGAGATTGCTGGATCATCTTGATGCTGAGGATGTCATGCTACACATCATGCTTGACTTCAATGACAGCTTCACAGCCTAAGCTATCTGGATTCTTCCCATCACCACTAGCTTTTCTCAACTGCACAAGTGGGAACCCTCCCTGCAACATATCCCTCATCCCTGAAATGCCCCCAATATCAACTCTCACTAATCACTGTACCCTAATTGCCTCTATCCCCTTCTCCCACTATGGCCCCACACAATGCCCCCCCCCCCCCCCCCAAGCTCCTGTGCCCAGTTCTTCCCCACCCAGCACAGATACCCTGATGCTGAACCTAGCAGCCCCCACTCCAGTTGAAATTGGCACTCACTGTAGTGTCTGAAGACAACTCTGTCACAGATGCCTTCTGCCCCCCCCCCCCTCCTCCTTATCTTTCTGCAGCTCAGCTGCACAGTTGTTTCCTTTTCTCCGATTCTCTTTTTCTCCCACAGCACATATCTCCACATGCTGCACTTTCCGTGTGTGTGTGTGTGTGTGGTAGATGGCGTTCTTGCGCACTTTAGATCCAGTTCTCATGGACATCCAACTGCTGAAAGTCCTTGTACAGTTCATCCTTCCATTGCTTCACTGGTCTTCCAACTGGACAAGTTAAATAAGGTTTTCCTGTAAGCACAGCTTTAGCCCTGTTTCTGTCCTCCTGGTACTATGCGCCCTTATTCTCTGTGCTTTAATTTTCTGTACTATGTGCACTTGTTGATTAGATGATACAGTTCCCTTTTTCTTTCTATGTCTCCATGTGTTCTCTTCGTGGATTGGTCCAAAGATCTTTCTCATGATTTTCTGTTCAATGATCTGCAGTTTTTCACCTTTTTTGTGATGCATGCATGCGCACGCATGCGCGCGCCCACACACACACACACACACACACACTTGCATGTGCATTTGAGCTCTGAGGAAGCAATTTGTCCAAAAGCTGATTTTTCCAGGTCTGCTTCTAATTGTGCCTGTCTGCCGCTGAATGCGTCCTCTGTGTGGTAAAGCAGCAATGTATCCAACTTTTATGTACAGCATTTTGTAGCTAACTCAGTTTTATAGCTGTGGCTTACTGGGAGTGGTCTGTAAGATTCACTAACTCACTCAATCTCTCTTGCCTTTTATCAAGGCACTACTGTGAAGTGTAACTACTACTTTGTCTTTTGCCTGGCCTTACCCATATCTTCATGGGGTTGGCATGTTATTCTCCAGCAGGCAATATTAGTGGTAGAGGATTTCCACATCTCCTTTCTGTCACCATCCCTTTTCCCCTGGAACAAAATTTGTGTACCCAGTCTCTCTACATCTAGTACTGTCCATGTAAAACTATGAGAAAGTTTTCGAAATATTTGAGAATAGTATAACTGAGGTGGGACATGAGTACCAGATGTGGGATACTACCTAAAAACCACATATAGGCTCGTCAGCATATTGGCCTTCATCATTAATCCACTGAGTGCATTCCATCTGGGGCTGCCACGCCTCCCCAAATCTCAGAAGTGGAGTGCTAATGTGTGCAGCTATCCAGGCAGGTACCATGAGGTGTAACTGAAAGAGGGAAATTTAATGATGGTAGCAAAAACACCTAAGTCTATTTTCACAGTGACATAATTCCAAGAATAATGGAAAACAGAGACTTCAATATGAAGACCTTGGATGTAAATGATGGTAAGGGGCAGTCAATGAGAAACAGAGTTATTGTACGTAAAACATGGAAAATGATGTGCTTTAGTCATATTAGTCGATAGTTCTACGAAAGCTTTATCTCAAATTCCAGATTCTTGCTAATGGCAACTTAGTTGTCGTGATGTGGACATGTAAACAGTGGTGAAGGTCAAAAACATGGCTGCCAAGAGTAGTAACACATGTGGTGTTCACGTCAGTAATGTGTTTTTCGGAGATGATTTGTTGAAACTGAGAGTAGATAACTATGACTCAGATAAAAATCCTGAATATGTTCCTGAGGGTAAACGTGTTTCAAAAGTCATTGCTAATCACGTAAATATGAATATTTATTTAAGCAAGTATACAATATAGTGTTCCTTACCATATTTTATGTGTATTTACGTGACAGGCAGATGGTAGAGATGTTAAATGCCATCTTTTGCTACAATTAATTTTATATCGTGCTGAATCGTAGGGTTATCTCCTGAGCTTTTCCAGCTTTATTACTGCAAAAACTGCTAATGAAAATCTTAGTAAGTAACAGTGAAACAATTTGGACCTCCTAAATTTGTATTTTTGGGAGATTTGCAGTAATGTTTCATTAATATGTTCAGTACGTAAACAATGGTAATTCACTGCTGACCCATGTTAAGAAATGCATTCAGTTTGCAAGTAAACAATGTTAAGTATCCATTAAAGGATTTTTAAGAATAAAATTTGGGGTAGAATTTACTATTTTAGAAATATATTGTTACAGTATATGCATACTGAAACAATGACTTACCTGAATTTAAAAAAAAAATCATATTGCCTGTACCTCAAATATCTTATTTATGAGATTTTATAGTGTCTCCTATGTAATTTCTCAAAACAAGCTACTTGTCCCTTACCATTGCTTACAACTGAGGAACTCCATACTTCAAAATTATACAGTTCCATTGAGTCAGGTAAGTCTCTTGCATTCATAAAATCAAGTTTCACTTCAAAATAATATTTTTAGTGGTCACTGAGCTTTTCTTTTCTAACTGTCATAGCTGTTTTACCTCTTAATTTGAAGTGTGCACAGCAGGAAATCATCTTCAAGGTTATATATAAAAAATTCTTGCTGTAATAAACACAGCAAAGTTAAGTTCAAAAAGCTTCTCTTAGCTTAGATTTGCAGGCGATGTGGAGTTCCATGTTTATGTTATTTGGTATTCATCAATAATGACATAAAAAAGGTCGAGTGAAGTTATAAAACACAAATTAATTTTCTTTAGAATCTTTAAATTGTTCACCATTATTTTCTCGTGAGATAAGTGTCGACATTTTTAATATGTTTAAAACTTTGTCCTAAAGTGGAAGAAAATAATAACTATTGTAAATATGAGACACTCAGATATGTAGCTTTATTCAGATTCATATTTACTTTATTGTAGAGTGTCAATCTAACCCCCTTAACATTGGATTGTTAATTTAAGTGGCAATTAAATAGCAATGTTTTATACAAAAGCCTGTCTTCCTTTGAAATATTTTGATTTGTATGAAGACCAGTTTCCTATTTAAAAGGAACAGGTGTAAATGGATAACCACAATGGAATTTCTGCAAAAATTTAAAACAAAAAATATGGTAATTTCCTGTTCTCCACTCACATTCTTCTGAACTGTTTGCACAATCACAATTTCAGTACTTGGATGTTCTGTTTCTTAGTATGACATTGTAATTTTGATCTCCAACATATAGAACTAACAACTGAAGGTAATGGACTTCACTATCAATCTGTATTTCCCCCTTACGAACATTCCTTCACCACTCAGCATTTCTTCTGCACTGTACAATTTTTCTTCATAAAGGCATAATAAACTCATGACATTCCCTTACAAACCCATAAGAAACTGTACATTAGGCAGAAACAAAACTTTTACAATGTAGTCTGAGGTAAACAGTCAAATAAACATCACATTACCATAACAGCAAAAATTAAGGAAATATCTGGAAGGAAAAATAAATATATATATTTGTCTTCTTACAAAATAACAAAACAAATAATTAACAGAATAAATGCTTTAGTGCATTCAGTGAAAACATCAAATAAAGTCAACCACTTGGATCTTCACATCTCTTCTGTGAATCTTTGATTGTAATGTGTCCAAGACCAGCAATATCTAACTCATGAGGTAAAACCCTGTTCTGTTCAGCTCGCTGGGCTAGTCGGTGATGATTGTGTGACACAGACCACAATGGTGGCAGGTACTTGGGTTGCATTGTTTCAAGAAAGTGTTCTCGCCACATTCTTTCTAACTGCACCAAGCCGCCCATACCATCTTGCTTAAAAAATTCAACCACTTTCTGTCCATGTGGCTGGTAGTCTTGGTTAAGGACACTGAAATTAATATAATGTAATTACCATAACATTTGCAAGAGTATATCTACAAATGGAAATGTGTTAATGTAATGAGTTTTTTTAATTCATGACATCAATCTAAAAAAGGAAGTTACTACATAATTTGGCATAATAAACCATTGTTAAGTGGAAAATACAGGATGGAATAACGACAATATCATGAAAAGGAAAGATTGCTACACACCATATAGCAGACATATTGAGTCACAGATAGGCACAACAAAAAGACTGCCAGACACGTAAGTTTTTGGCCAAACAGGCCTTCATTGGAATTACACAACATACACACATACTTGCACAAATGCAACCCACACATATATGTATGTGTGTGAGCGGGTGGAGGGGGGTCTAATTCCAATGAAGGCCTTTCTGGCTGAAAGCTTGTGTGTTTGACATTCTTTTTGTTGTGCCTATCTGCGACTTAACATCTCCACTACATGGTGTGTTACAATCTATACTTTTTGTAACATTGTTATTCTTAACCACAATAACAATTAATATGTTACAACAGAATAATTAAGTAATATTTTTCCCAGATATATCTCAGTTAACAGAGAAATCTGTGACCAATTCATGGAATGCATGTGAAGAACGAAAAACTGCCACAATCATAATACTGAAAACATTAAATAGGATCTGTTCCGCTTGGAATGTGGTCAGATTTTTAACCATAGAACAAAGCAATGAGAACAAACATACACAGATTGCGATGTAATTGAGAGATGTTCCAAGACAACAACAAATTATATATATAATCATAAACTTACTACACAACTACGTAATACAATTACAGGTTGATGTTTGAAATGCGCAACAGCTTGTTGCTGTCTGGGATATCCCAAAATTATGCACCTATGAGTGTGTGTGTGTTTCCTATAGTTCCATTGCTTTGTTCTAAATGATAAATACTATTCAAGTTTGCAAGCCAACGTGATGCATAAATTACTAGAGAAGAGACGAGGACTGTAGGAAAAGAGCCTTTCATTGGGACAAAGCATGCTTTAGCTATGGGGAAAAATAAGGGATTCAAATTATGAATTATTGGAAAATTTATCCTACCTAATCGTTGTATCTCCTTTTGTTAAACTTATTTACTCATTAACACTGTAGGAAAAGACACATTAAATTGCAGACAGGCACAATTAAAAGACATTTACACAAAGCTTCAACCTTCATCAGCAAAAGAGAAGCACACCATTCATGCACACAAGCAGGCCCTGGCCTGAGCTGCAGGAGTTGGTGGTCATGTGTGCATAAGGTGTGCTTGCTTGTGTGTAAGAATGGTGTGTGTTTCCCTGATTCTCTTTTGCTGATGAAGGCTGTGGCTGCAGGCTTTGTGTAAGTGTCTTTTAATTGTGCCTGTCTGCAACTTAATGTGTCTTCTTTACAGCAAGTAGCACTCTATCTCTTCCTACATTGTTGATATTCCTCAGTGGAGGTTCCATTATTTTATTTACGCATCAATATCAAATTGTATACTTATCTCATACATTTCCATACATGAATTTTTTCTCTTATGAACACAATTTTCTTGGGCATCAACAGAAAGCATTACTGACAGAGTGAGGCACTGAGAAACTAAACAAGATTCCAGGGCATGATGAGGTCCCTGTCAGAACCCACACAAAATCTCAAACTATGATAGCTCCCATTTTAACCACAATATAAGATAATAACACATTTTTGTCTTCCATAATTATGTGAATGTATCTTAATTCATTTGAGAGCTCCCAGCCACAGAAATTTGTTTTGTTTTCATCTGACATGAGCGCTATAAGCGAAGGGAGAACAGCAAAATTACGAAACGTTAACATGGGTCACGTGGCAGTGTTGCCAACAGTGAAATGTGATTTACCACTAAAAAGCTTATTCCGAACCAATAGGGACCACTAGATTTTTTTGGTGCATTTAACAGAGTCATTAGACGATAAACTTTTAGAGCACTGAGTATGTTGAGTAAACAAAAATATGAAACAATCCAATTTTTTCTTTGCACTTAAAACTAGAATTGTATTATGAAATACGTCACGGTGAAGTTACGTAAGAGAAAATAACAGCTCGGATCATCAACGTCTTCCTCGACAAAAGGTTCACCGCCAAAGGCAGAGATAGTAGCGTATGAAGTACATTCAAATGCTTTATAAGCGTAACAGTTCCAATTTGCCTCAGCACTTCTTTTGGCAGTTCATAACTGTGGCAACATTGTTTCTTCCTTCTCATTCCTGCTCGAATTCATTAACTCGAATTTCACTCCATTTCTAACTTTAATTTTAATGAAAGATGATGAGACTTACCAAACAAAAGCGCTGGCAGGTCGATAGACACACAAACAAACACAAACATACACACAAAATCTAGCTTTCGCAACCAATGGTTGCCTCGTCAGGAAAGAGGGAAGGAGAGGGAAAGACAAAAGGATTTGGGTTTTAAGGGAGAGGGTAAGGAGTCATTCCAATCCCGGGAGCGGAAAGACTTACCTTAGGGGGAAAAAAGGACTGGTATACACTCGCACACACACACATATCCATCCTCATATACACAGACACAAGCAGACATTTGTAAAGGCAAAGAGTTTGGGCAGAGATCTGGAGGAGGATGGATATGATGGATATGTGTGTGTGTGCGAGTGTATACCAGTCCTTTTTTCCCCCTAAGGTAAGTCTTTCCGCTCCCGGGATTGGAATGACTCCTTACCCTCTCCCTTAAAACCCAAATCCTTTTGTCTTTCCCTCTCCTTCCCTCTTTCCTGACGAGGCAACCATTGGTTGCGAAAGCTAGATTTTGTGTGTATGTTTGTGTTTGTTTGTGTGTCTATCGACCTGCCAGCGCTTTTGTTTGGTAAGTCTCATCATCTTTCTTTTTAAATATATTTTTCCCACGTGGAATGTTTCCCTCTATTATATTCATTTAATTTTAATGATGTTCATCTGACTAAAAACTCCTTCCACTTCAACCACAGTAACACTAGCCATACATACTTCAGAAGAATCAAAAGCAGAATGTCTTTTTTCAAAATTTAATGGACACCTTTGATAACACCAACCATTACATTCACACTGTGTAGGCCTATACCCTGCAGCTTGTTTTAGATGTAATTTTAATTCTTCAAGCATCTCTCTAATTGCTGTTACAATAGACTGTGCATTACAATGCTCAAGGTCACCTAATTTAAGAAAAAATGTTAAAATGATTGTATTGGTTGCAGCCTTGTAATGTATTACTGTTATTCCTAAACATTTTGTCACATTAATGTCTGTTAATTCATCAGTTCGAATGCTGTACATGCTGTCACCAATATCTTGACACAAATTTCCACAAAGCAAGGCATTAGTACATAATGAGATTTTCACTCTGCATCGGAGTGTGCGCTGATATGAACTTCCTGGCAGATTAAAACTGTGTGCCCGACCGAGACTCGAACTCGGGACCTCTGTCTTCCGCGGGCAAGTGCTCTACCAACTGAGCTACCCTAGCACAACTCACGCCCCGTCCTCACAGATTTACTTCTGCCAGTACCACGTCTCCTACCTTCTAAACTTTACAGAAGCTCTCCTGCGAACCTTGCAGAACTAGCACTCCTGAAAGAAAGGATATTGCGGAGACATGGCTTAGCCACAGCCTTGGGGATGTTTCCAGAATGAGATTTTCACTCTGCAGCGGAGTGTACGCTGATATGAAACTTCCTGGCAGGAGAGCTTCTGTAAAGTTTGGAAGGTACGAGATGAGGTACTGGCAGAAGTAAAGCTGTGAGGACGGGGCGTGAGTCGTGCTTTCGTAGCTCAATTGGTAGAGCACTTGCCTGCGGAGGCAAAGGTCCCGAGTTCGAGTCTCGGCCGGCACACAGTTTTAATCTGCCAGGAAGTTTCAAGACATTAGTACATGTTTCATAGCTCCCCTACACATTGCTCTATGGAGATGAAGTTTTCTGTCAATATCACTGTCTGTGAATTTACTTTTGCACAAATCACTTTAGTAATAACCTGACGTGATTCCACAAGGGCTGGAAACAAATGCAAGGAAACCTTCGGCTTAATTCCCTTCTAAAGATTCTTTCACATTTTTGAAAGGTAGTTCTGTCTCACACTAGAAAATGGTACTGCAGCTCTAGCACACGCTCACTCACTCGCGCTCTCTCTCTCTCTCTCTCTCTCTCTCTCTCTGTGTGTGTGTGTGTGTGTGTGTGTCACTGTAGCTTAATATACTAACAGCCTTGCCACAGTGGTAACACTGTCTCCATCAAATCACCAAAGTCAAGTGCTATCGACCTTGGATGGGTCACCTACCGTGTCTGTCAAGTGCTGTTGGCAAGCATGTTGCACTCAGCTCCTGTGAGACCAACTGAGGAGCTACTTGATTAAGAAGTGGTAGTGCTGATCATGCAAACAGACAATTGTTGGGAGAGCGGAGTGCTGATCACATGCCCCTACATATCCACATCAGTGATGCCTAAGGGATGAGGATGATACAGTGGCCGGTTAGTACTGTTGGGCTTTCAAGGCCTGTTCGGGTGGTGTTTGTTAGTTTTTTGTGGCTTAACATGTCGGCATAACACGCTAACCAAATACTACAACAAAATTTACAATCTGCTCGTGTGCCATTGCCTTGAATTCTTTCTAGCCAGTCAGCAAATTTACTGCTGTGTAGCCATTCAGCATGAAATTTCCTGTTGTACTGCGTCTTTACTTTACTGATATTCAGCACTAAAACAATATCCACTGACATAAAAAACACCACATTGTCACTGCCACTACAGGTATGCACTATGCATGCAGTCGCAGATTCATTAATACTAGAGCACATAACAATACGGGAAAGAGAACATAATCCATGTATTAAAAATGTTTATATGATAAACATTTAAGAGCTGCTAAATGTTAACAAATAAAACTATTTCCTGTATACTGAATAGATCAAGTGACGTTTAAAAATAATTTTAATGTAATACCACTCAGACATTTTTCAAATCCTCCACAATTTCCACTAGCCATTAGGTGCAAAAACTGCACACAAGACATGTATAAAAACCACCAGATTCTGAGGGAAAACCACTGACGTGATTACAATGTCACATGGAGACTACTCCCCATTACAACTCTGACTGCCCTGCACATGCATGAATCTGGCAGCATGGGCGCACCAGAAAATTTTTTTCAGATAGCATCTGGCTGCTTGCAGCTATTGCTTATACATCTAACAGCCATACATCAAGTAGGTGAGAATCAGGAGAAGGCACTGCTCATGCGCGACTTCAGCTACGTGCTTGAGTTTTATGTTGGTGTTTTTCTCACATTTCTGTTTTATTGCTTCACTATTATTCTGCAGTATCAAACTAAAGTAAAATTATTTGTTAGCATGTCAGTTCTTAACAGTCAAAATTGCATAATTTTAACTCAAAACTAAAGCAATGAAAAATTCCCAGAATTCTAAAAAATTCCTGGGTTTTTCCCAGTTTTCTTCCAGATGACAAAGTTCCTGGGTTTTCCCAGATTTCCCAGTGCTTATACAACCTGCTGGTGGAAAGGACCCTATTACAATTTTATGCCCACCCCTGATACTGAGACCTGCCCAAATAATCTCCCATGATGCAGCTTCAATCTCTATTTCGGTAGTTTTAAGGGTACAGGGCACTTATAAATGGTGGAGAAATCAAAAAATTTTTTATGACTTTATTAAATTCTATAGTCCTTCCTGATTACACTGATATAAGAGGGAAACATTCCACGTGCGAACAATATATCTAAAAACAAAGATACTGAAACTTACCAAACAAAAGCGTTGGTATGTTGATAGAGACAAAAAACACACAAAAACACACAGAAATTTCACACTTTCGCAACCCACGCACGGTTGCTTCATCAGGAAAGAGGGAAGGAGAGGGAAAGACGAAAGGATGTGGGTTTTAGGGGAGAGGGTAAGGAGTCATTCCAATCCCAGGAGTGGATAGACTTACCTTAAGGGGAAAAAAGGACAGGTATACACTCGCGTACACACACACACACACACACACACACACACACACACACACACACACACACACACACACACACACACATCCATCCGCACATATACAGACACAGGCAGACATATGTACAGACAAAGAGGATGACCAGAGACGTCAGCCGAGGCGGAAGTCCAGAGGCAAAGATGATGTTGAATGACAAGTGATGTACGAGGGGCGGCAACTTGAAATTAGTGAAGATTGAGGCCTGGTGGGTAACGACGTGCCAGGGCTTTCGTTTGTTAAGTCACATCATCTTTGTTTTTAGATACATCTTTGTTTTTAGATAGATATATATATATAAACACACACACACACACACACACACACACACACACACACACACACACACACACACACACACACCAAATTTTAGTTATGCCGCCACACCCCCTTTATTTCTGTTACAGAGACCAGTATTATTTCGAAAAGGACTGTTAACTTTCTGTTTCCAGCGATAATACTTATGATACATAGTATATGTTGGTAACAGTGCAGCCTTCTAGTGTCTATAAATGATTATCTTTGCTAGTATTTAGTTTTGTTTCGCTGAAGCAGTTTGTTCACATGTGTTTCGCTGAAGCAGTTTGTTCACATGTTACTGAATCTTTGTTGCCCAAGTGCTACATATATTTGTGGAAGTACATATCCTTTAGTGTGCAATAAGTACGAACTATGCCACGCATCAAGAAATTTAATAAAAGGATACTCCATGGTAACCAGTTCATGAACAAAGCAAGCCACCCTGTTGAAAGTAACCCACGTATCAGTTCTTCAGGGAAGAAACTCCCACATGGCACGCCTCCTGGTGATTCAAATTTTTGTGTTAATGTTGACACTGTTTGTTGTGGATGTGTTGCTGTTGTTGTTGATGTGGGCATCTTCTTTGATAAAAGTGGCAAAATGTAAACAAAGTGATGTAGGCTATCTGGAAATAACTGAACAACAAAGTAGCAGGAAGGGTTTAGCGTCATAATTAGTTGTTCTATGTAGATCCTGCAATGAATCTACCTCGAAAATGACTTCGAACATTGTGCATAATTCATATGATGTGAATTAGAAGTTAGTGTATACAATGCGTGCAATAGGAAAAGGAAAAAGGGCTGCTCAAATGTTTTGTGGTTTGATGGACCTTCCTCCTCCTCCTCCTCCTCCCCCCAGTAGGTTCAGCAAGTACATAAAAATACTTCTAGGTGCCTCAATAGTTGTGTCTAAAGGATCTATGAAATGTGTGGAAGGAAAAACTGTAAATATTAGTGGAACCAGGGACATTGTCGTTGCACCGGAATGGATGGAGAGTTGCCTTATCTAAAGAAAAAACCTTGTGTGCACTCCACACACTGTCAGGTACCTGGGTAGCAGTCTCTGATGTGTAGTGCACATCTGACCAATTTAGAACCCTACAGTTCTAACCTACAGTGCAAGTCCAGGAAGTCACAGTCTAGCGTGTCGCAGAACCTTTCAAGTTTCTGGTTCAGTTCTTCCACTCCTGCTGCAAACTGCGAGTTTTTTCAAAATCTGCACACAAGGCCAGTCTTCTCAACCTTCTCTGCTAGTCACTGGAGTGACCCAAGCATGACCTCAGAGCCCATATGACAGGCACTGTTTGTTCTGACATGCATCACAATCTGCAGGTGGTTGCAGCCTGCTCCCTCATTGACTGCTAGAACAGCCTCCTCTACCTGTTGAATGAGGCCTCCTGGAACATACACTGAGGGCACCCTGTTTTTTCCTGTCCCTTGCCGCCACTTCCCTCAGGGATACCACTGTTCCCCATACATTCAAATTGGTGAGGATTAATAGACTGCTATCCCTCTGCATTTGCCTCCAATAGACACAGGACAAAACAGATTTCCCCAAAACTGATGAAGTGTGTCACACTGGCTCAGTTTCAGTGAAAGACAGCTCCTCGAACTTGTCGGTTAGTGGGACTGGTTTAACACCATGAGTCCTCCCCGGTCCCCACCTACCCTGTACAGGACGCCTACATCTACCATTGACATGCCACTCAAACTAAAACGGACGAGTAACAACACATCTCATACTTCCTGCAGAAGAGGTGGCAGGATCCACAGGAGAAGATAGTATTAACTCTCAGGAGCTCTACCAACTCACCGATTTGCAGCAGCTGCCAATCATATGACATTAGTCAGGTAGAGTTCCAGCTGCTTATCACGTGTCAACCAACTCATCCAGTGTTCGATAAGAGTATTCGCAGTGGAGCTGCATTGTGACTGGTGCAATGTATTACAGGACAGTGAAAAAATAACTTTAAACTAAGCATGCTTCCACTGGGTTACCTGAGCCTTAGTTTTGATGTCATACTTATAAACTTATGTTTCACCACCTATCTTGACATGTTTCAGTCAGCTAACTACTCCTGAGCACCTCACATTCACCGTTGTTTTTGTTTGAAATTGTTGTTGTTGTGGTCTTCAGTCCTGAGACTGGTTTGATGCAGCTCTCCATGCTACTATATCCTGTGCAAGCTTCTTCATCTCCCAGTACCTACTGCAACCTACATCCTTATGAATCTGCTTGGTGTATTCATCTCTTGGTCTCCCTCTACGATTTTTACCCTCCATGCTGCCCTCCAATACTACAATTACATTTTAGAATCAGCATAAAAAAAAATAAAAAAAAAATTGTGGCATGAGGCAACTGATACTTCATCATCATCATCAGAGACTTATCCAATTGAAATTTGGTGATCATTCATAATCATTTCTTTTATATTTTCATGATTTCATTGGCTGATGATGTGATGGGGCATCCAGGTACTCGTGACTTTTCAGAATATTCACAACCTTCTTTGAAACGCTTGTATAACTCATAAACCTCGTTTTTACACCAAGCAGAGTCACCAAAAGGAATATTTAACATTATTAAAATTGTGCTGCACATTTAACACAAATTCTCTGATCCATTTACATAAAATAAGTAATCACCATGTCAACCACATCAATCTAACCTTTTTGACAGCTGGAAACAGATTAAACATCTGATATGGCTGACACAGTACACATAGTTTTCAGACATCTTCATCAATACAACAATGAAAAAATTATGCAAATCAGATTAATTCAATACGTTAAGTTACGAAATTCTAGTTACTTTTTGAATACACCTCATATACAATGAACACAGTACTTATTAATAACTGAAGTATATAGTTACCAAGTTTCAACAACAGATGCCTCCTCCAACATTTCTGGAGTCAGTTCCACATTATTTTCACCTCTCTCTTGAAAATAATTTAAAATTTTCTTCTTAATCTCTTCTTTGCGTGCTGGCGGAATTTTATCTCCATTTCTCAGCAGAGCTACTGCTGCAGAACGAACTTCTTTCAATCCAGGAATATTATAGGTCTATAAAAAAATGACATCTTTTACTTTTTGGATTCATTTCAGATTTCACTTTCAGCACTGTCCCATTCATAAACAAGTGAAGTCAAAAATATAGTTTTTACCACTTTTGATATGGATACTTGTACATAGTTATTCTCTCAAAAATAGTGCTAATTTTATACATCTTATAGGTGTTTACCTTCAAGTTCTCTTTTGTCCCTATTGGGGCATCACATTTTTTTGCAAGTGTTGTTCTAAGGGACAAGTCATGCCAATTGCTGAGTTGATGGCACTCCCAACAGAGCAATAAAACATCATGTGAAGTGTGATCTTTCATTACAGCTGCAAAGAAAACATCAGATGAAATATGGACATACATTGTAGTTGCAAAAACAAACAAAAGACTTGGGTACATGGTATTAAACATATGTAAGTGGCCTGGATTATATCTCTAAAAAATACTGTGTGTTGATTCGATGTCAACTGCTTGTTTCAGCTGTGACCATGATGTGGTAGATATATTTTCCTTTGTGTCCACATTCCAACTGTCAACAAATAAATATCCATCAACTGCCTTTCCTACTGTAAAAAGTAAATAAAATTATAATTTCTTTCATTGTCTCCACAGCAGAGCATTAGCTGTACTGAAGATAGAAAAATGGACATGTTCATGTTGTGAAGACAATGTTTCATAATCACTAAAAGTACACCCCCCCATGAACCATGGACCTTGCCGTTGGTGGGGAGGCTTGCGTGCCTCAGCGATACAGATAGCCGTACCGTAGCTGCAACCACAACGGATGGGTATCTGTTGAGAGGCCAGACAAACACGTGGTTCCTGAAGAGGGGCAGCAGCCTTTTCAGTAGTTGCAGGGGCAACAGTCTGGATGATTGACTGATCTGGCCTTGTAACACTAACCAAAATGGCCTTGCTGTGCTGGTACTGCAAATGGTTGAAAGCAAGGGGAAACTACAGCCGTAATTTTTCCCGAGGGCATGCAGCTTTACTGTATGGTTAATGATGATGGCGTCCTCTTGGGCAAAATATTCCGGAGGTAGAACAGTCCCCCATTCGCATCTACGGGCGGGGACTACTCAAGAGGACGTCATTATCAGGAGAAAGAAAACTGGCGTTCTACGGATCGGAGCGTGCAATGTCAGATCCCTTAATCGGGCAGGTAGATTAGAAAATTTAAAAAGGGAAATGGATAGGTTAAAGTTAGATATAGTGGGAATTAGTGAAGTTCGGTGGCAGGAGGAACAAGACTTTTGGTCAGGCGAATACAGGGTTATAAATACAAAGTCAAATAGGGGTAATGCAGGAGTAGGTTTAGTAATGAATAAAAAAATAGGAATGCAGGTAAGCTACTACAAACAGCATAGTGAACGCATTATTGTGGCCAAGATAGACACGAAGCCCACGCCTACTACAGTAGTACAAGTTTATATGCCAACTAGCTCTGCAGATGACGAAGAAATTGAAGAAATGTATGATGAAATAAAAGAAATTATTCAGATAGTGAAGGGAGAAGAAAATTTAATAGTCATGGGTGACTGGAATTTGGTAGTAGGAAAAGGGAGAGAAGGAAACGTAGTAGATGAATATGGATTGGGGGTAAGAAATGAAAGAGGAAGCCGTCTGGTAGAATTTTGCACAGAGCATAACTTAATCATAGCTAACACTTGGTTCTAGAATCATAAAAGAAGGTTGTATACATGGAAGAAGCCTGGAGATACTGACAGATTTCAGATAGATTATATAATGGTAAGACAGAGATTTAGGAACCAGGTTCTAAATTGTAAGACATTTCCAGGGGCAGATGTGGACTCTGACCACAATCTATTAGTTATGAACTGTAGATTAAAACTGAAGAAACTGCAAAAAGGTGGGAATTTAAGGAGATGGGACCTGGATAAACTGACTAAACCAGAGGTTGTACAGAGTTTCAGGGAGAGCGTAAGGGAACAAATGGCAGGAATGGGGGAAAGAAATACAGCAGAAGAAGAATGGGTAGCTTTGAGGGATGAAGTAGTGAAGGCAGCAGAGGATTAAGTAGGTAAAAAGACGAGGGCTAGTAGAAATCCTTGGGTAACAGAAGAAATATTGAATTTAATTGATGAAAGGAGAAAATACAAAAATGCAGTAAATGAAGCAAGCAAAAAGGAATACAAATGTCTAAAAAATGAGATTGACAGGAAGTGCAAAATGGCTAAGCAGGGATGGCTAGAGGATAAATGTAAGGATGAAGAGGCTTATCTCACTAGGGGTAAGATAGATACTACCTACAGGAAAATTAAAGAGACCTTTGGAGAAAGAGAATCACTTGTGTGAATATCAAGAGCTCAGATGTAAACCCAGTTCTAACCAAAGAAGGGAAAGCAGAAATGTGGAAGGAGTATATAGAGGTTCTATACAAGGGCGATGTACTTGAGGACAATATTATGGAAATGGAAGAGGATGTAGATGAAGATGAAATGGGAGATATGATACTGCGTGAAGAGTTCGACAGAGCACTGAAAGACCTGAGTTGAAACAAGGCCCCAGGAATCGACAACATTCCATTAGAACTACTGACGGCCTTGGTAGAGCCAGTCCTGGCAAAACTCTACCATCTGGTGAGCAAGATGCATGAGACAGGCGAAATACCCTCAGACTTCAAGAAGAATACAATAATCCCAATCCCAAAGAAAGCAGGAGTTGACAGATGTGAAAATTATCGAACTATCAGTTTAATAAGTCACGGCTGCAAAATACTAACACGAATTCTTTACAGAAGACTGGAAAAACTAGTAGAAGCCGACCTTGGGGAAGATCAGTTTGTACTCCGTAGAAATATTGGAACATGTGAGGCAATACTGACCCTACAGCTTATCTTAGAAGCTAGATTAAGGAAAGGCAAACCTACATTTCTAGCATTTGTAGACTTAGAGAAAGCTTTTGACAATGTTGACTGGAATATTCTCTTTCAAATTCTAAAGGTGGCAGGGGTGAAATATAGGGAGCGAAAGGCTATTTACAATTTGTATAGAAACCAGATGGCAGTTATAAGAGTTGAGGGGCATGAAAGGGAAGCAGTGGTTGGGAAGGGAGTGAGACAGGGTTGTAGCCTCTCCCCGATGTTATTCAATCTGTATATTGAGCAAGCAGTGAAGGAAACAAAAGAAAAATTCGGAGTAGGTATTAAAATCCACGGAGAAGAAATAAAAACTTTGAGGTTCGCCGATGACATTGTAATTCTGTCAGAGACAGCAAAGGACTTGGAAGAGCAGTTGAACGGAATGGATAGTGTATTGAAGGGAGGATATAAGATGAACGTCAACAAAAGCAAAATGAGGATAATGGAATGTAGTCGAATTAAGTCTGGTGATGCTGAGGGAATTAGATTAGGAAATGAGACACTTAAAGTAGTAAAGGAGTTTTGCTATTTGGGGAGCAAAATAACTGATGATGGTCGAAGTAGAGAGGATATAAAATGTAGACTGGCAATGGCAAGGAAAGCGTTTCTGAAGAAGAGAAATTTGTTAACATCGAGTATAGATTTAAGTGTTAGGAAGTCGTTTCTGAAAGTATTTGTATGGAGTGTAGCCATGTATGGAAGTGAAACATGGACGATAAATAGTTTAGACAAAAAGAGAATAGAAGCTTTCGAAATGTGGTGCTACAGAAGAATGCTGAAGATTAGATGGGTAGATCAGATAACTAATGAGGAGGTATTGAATAGGATTGGGGAGAAGAGAAGTTTGTGGCACAACTTGACTAGAAGAAGGGATCGGTTGATAGGACATGTTCTGAGGCATCAAGGATTCACCAATTTAGTATTGGAGGGCAGCGTGGAGGGTAAAAATCGTAGAGGGAGACCAAGAGATGAATACACCATGAAGATTCAGAAGGATGTAGGTTGCAGTAGGTACTGGGAGATGAAGAAGCTTGCACAGGATAGGATAGCATGGAGAGCTGCATCAAACCAGTCTCAGGACTGAAGACCACAACAACAACAACAAAAGTACACAAATAAGCTGAGGTGTTAAAAAACTTATCAGCCATTGACCATGAAGGAAGAACAGTATGACCATCAACTTACAACATTTAGTATATTCTTGGAGCTGAAGGGGGGTATGGATTGGAGACTCTGGGTTCCCCGTGACAACTCACAACTGGTTCCTTAGAAGTCCTTGTCCCTCCTCATCCACGCACCCCCACTTTCTGCCTATTTCCCAAAATATAAAAAAATAACTATCATGGCCATTCCAAAGTAGCTCCACAGAATGCATCTGAGCCCTGGCTGACCAGCACCTCCAACCTGTCACACAGTGCCTCCTATGCTACATAAGCAATATCAATCACTTCCTGGAATGTCTCCAATCCATTGCCACCCTTCTCCCATTGGAAATTCTCCTTTTCACTACTGAAGCAACCTCACTCTACACAACCATCCCACATACTCATGACCTCTGTGCCCTAGAATTTTTAAATATGGGTTGAATCGAAGAGACAGTTCTTAAGATACAGTAGCTTGGCACCCTGGTGTAGATTTATTGATGACATTTTGTGTGGTCTGGGCTCTTGGTAGAGAAAAACTCTTCCACTTTGTGTAACATATTTGCTATGCTGGAGTCTCTTCCCACTTGCATAACAATAGGGCACTACAGGTGGCCTATGCTGCTAGCTGAATGGGCCACGTCAGCAAGCACCAGAACAGAATCTTTAAGCACATGCCTGACCAGCAGGTGACAGCTGGCTCATCAGAAGAGGTCACTACGGTCCTTGTGGGCCTACTTTCTTCCATGAAGTCACAAGTGAGCAAACCAATCCAGTAGTATTCTGACGCCACTACCACATCTAGGCCAGACCTATTCTTCCAGATTAGCTCTCTCAGGCAAGTGCCGACCACTGTCACTTTTCTCTAGTTCAGAAACCTGCCTGGAATTGTCATGCAACCTGTTCTCCGCACTCTCTTTTCCCTGCCTGCACTCTTTGCCAGATGCAGCAGTCATATTCGAGCTACACTGAGACTTGGGCTCTGGAGTGTGGACAATTGCAGAGATTGGTGTTTGGACCATTGCTGTGTTGTGATATGAAAATTTCAATTCCTGGTGAAACCAGAACTTGAACTTCTGTTATTCAGTTTGGTCCTTCTGTCAATTGAAGGTATATTGTGTACCTCTTTGCTGAAACAGACTAAATAGCGAACGTTCATTTTTGTGGTGTAAATCAAACTTAAGGAAAGAGACGAGTTCATGTCTGTTTCAATAAACTGGCTATTCACTGTCAACCTGGGATTTAATTTCTGGGTGCTGCCCTCAACACAGGGTACAGCAAGCTTAACTTTTCCCAGCTCCATTTCACCTGGTTCTTTTCCAAATCTAAAACCACTTATTTGACATTGATCCCCAACTCACTGAAGTCCAAATTCATGCTCGGTCCACAAAAAAGCATCACATAAGGAGCAATACCTACTTTTTGACAGCCATCATAATTCCGACATCAGACATTTCCTATCCTACAGCTTAGGCATCCACAGTGAACGTATCTGTTCCATTACCAAATCCCTAAAATACCTGTATGAATGACCCCCCCCCCCCCCCAACTACTCCACAGATCTTATTCACAAACAAACAAATATCATAGGTTGCATTCTTCTATCATTTTCTGATTACCATAGCTCCCACTTCCAAAAAGCTAAGAAGCAGCTCCCCACCCCCTCCCATCATAAAGTACTATTACCACTCAGGCCTTGAATGACTCAACACGTTACATTGCTCCACCAAGGATATGACTTTCTCTAGTCTACCAATGAAATGAGATTCTCTCTCTGTAATATCATCCCACTCAATCACTGTCGTGTTTTCCTGCCCTCCCAACCTCGTTGTAAAGCCGTATGATATTCCCAGACCAACACTCCTTCCTATAGGTTCTTCCCAAAGCAAAACCTGCCCCACACACCCACTCACTATCATCCACTCCAGCCCCACCACCAATGACCACTGTAATTTCAAGGGATGCGCAATTTGTGACACCACACGATTTGCAACTAATACATGTTCACTTTCATGGGATGGGCAATTTGCAATACCACACTAACATGTGTTCAGTGCAAAGTGTTTTAAACTGGATGAGCACATGGATGGCATAAAGCAACTGTCTGCCCTGGGGCCACCCAGCTGCTGAACATGCTCTATACCATGACTCAAAAGATTTGAACGCCTGCTACATTACAAGGGCTATCTGGACCTTCCCACCAAATATCAGTTTGCCTGAATTCTGGAGATGGGGACTAGCTCTACAACATATCCTCGCATCCCCTTTCAACATATCCTGGCATCACAACTCCCTCCTGGACTTAACCTCCATTAACATACAACACCCTCTCTTCTCCATTATCACTTTCTTTTAACGTTAATTTTTATTATTAGATTTTTAATGTCTTACTTATTGCATCTTATTTAATTACTTTGTTGATTGCTTTTAACTTCTTCACCTTCATTCTGCCCCCCCCCCCCCCAAACTGATATTTTCTCCCACCTCCCTGTCCTTGTAGTTCTTAATTGCACTCTTCATTCAATTTCTCTTCCTCTTGACATATTCTTACTCGTCACACTTGTCACTATCTATGGACTGAAGATGAAACTGTAGTAACAAACATACTACCTTTGACTCTCTGATAGCTCCCCTTTACCTTTGCTTCCCCTCATCCCACAACAGGTGGGGTCCTATCATAATCATATCAGGGTAAGCAACTTTTATTTTTTAACTTTCCCTGGCCTATTCCTCTTTTCTTCCTGAGTAAGGAACTAATTTTTCCATTTTGTGTACTTTTATATGTGTGCATTCATCAGCAGTGCTAAAAACTTTGTCTCCTAAACATAAGTACTGACCAATGATACTGTCTCATATTTTTACAGTTTTTTGAGTTGTTTCCTGTGACAGACTGGATGAACACACTAACAACAAATTTACCATTAATTCAAATACAGGAAATATGGCCACAGATAAAGGAGATTATACTATTCACTGTACCTGCCCTCCACCAGTTTCTGATTTCCAATGTCATTTTATCAACGATTTTCATTTCCTCATTTTTTCTGGAAATTTTTGTTTTATATGTTTTACAAAGTCTTTTTTTCTCTATTTCTGTTCCCAATAATCTTGTCAACAGGTACCACACACACTGAGAATTTCCCCTTCATGTCCTCTCCTTAACTAAAACAATGCCAACTGGCAAAGCTGGCAGTCAGCAACACAATATGACACATTTAAAATGCTCTTCAGTAATTGTAATGGGAAAATAAATTGTGCACTTTACATGATCTATCCTTTTCACTTCAACCATCATAGTTAGAAAATGATTGGCAACATCTGCAACCCTTTTTTTGTTACTATCTGCAGTTTTTTTGTCTCAGATCCTGTCATTCAGCAGGAATTAGCATGCAAGACAGCTGATGTTTCATAACACTGCAGCTGAATCCAGTTTAGGAAATATCCAGGGTGAATTTAAGGCCTGCGACAATCAAACACTAAAGCAGCTATTACACAGGAAAAACACAATGAAAAGCATAGTACCAAGTGGATGACGTCCCAGTTCAGTGGTGCACTGGAGACAACGTATAATTTTAAAAGTATACAAATGAATTAAGTGCACCTACCTGGGAAGTATTTCCTGTATTCACGAGGAATAATATTTTTTCGCAAATATGACTCTGTACGACCACAAACAACACAACAGTTGTCTTTTACTTGGGTGTAGTAACTTCCCACTTCTCCCACGGCTCTGCCTGAAGGTTCAAATCGCAACCTTACAGTGAATGGGTCCTCGGTAATCAGATCACCAAGATTGTTCTGTATGTACCTTAAAGGGAAAAAATTGTTTAGAATGTTAGATTTATCAGGAGATTAACCCACGATTATCTTCTACAACTTTCATAACATTACATATTCTAGCAAAAATTTTGAACCATCCGAGATTTGATTTCTCAAGTACTGCACAATATTTCACGCAAACAGTGCCATCTAGAATCTCTACTCTCCAATGTGTTGCAGGTACATTGTTATTTGCAAAAAGTAATTCTAATTTTTGAGTGAGTGAACAAAATACATTCACAGTATCTGCTGAATCACCATATTGGATGTGCATACAGTATAAAGTACTAAAGACAAGTGCTAATCATTTTTCCTCTGGAAGAAAGCAGTACATCCACTTTATTATCAAGTTAAGAGTATTAACAAAGATGGACAAACCTGTATAGATGTGGTTATTTGCTTCAAGAAACTGCAGTATATATGGCATAAAACGACACTATAATTGAGGGCATGAGATACACAGTGTCCGAAGAGAACTGAATTAGTTACTTACATGTGACATCTGCACAGAAAGGCTCAGGTGTTGGTGCAACACTGGAACACCACCAAAGATGTGCCACTGTCTACTGCCGGAGCATCCACTGCATGATAACTCAGACCTTTCTCAAGAAGACTGCTATTAGTCCTTCTATTCTCTTGCAAATAGTTTGTGGCAGTATTTTGCATTTGTGTCTAATTAAACCAAAGGCTCAGTAACATTCACACTTGTCAGCACCTGTCTTCTTTGGCACTAGAATTATTACATTCTTCTTGAAGTCTGAGGGTGTTCTGCCTTTTTCATATATCTTGAACATAAACATGAATAGTTTTGTCATGGTACATTCTCCTAAGGATTCTGAGGAAAATTCATCTACTCCAGATACCTTGCATTTTTAGTGCTTTGTACAATATTTGCTCACTCTCACACAGTCAATCCCTCATCGTCTAATCCGTCCTTCCTTTACAGAACTTGATGTTTGGGTTTGTTCCCTTTGTACAGCCCTCTGATATATTGCTTCCATCTTTCAGCATTCTCTTCTTTGTTTAGTACTGAGTTTTCATATGAACTATGAATATTCAAACAGCTGTTTCCCTCTCTTGTAAAGTCTGTTTAATTTTCATGTAGATGGTATCTATCTTTCCCATAATCATGCATTCTTTACAGCTTTGGATTTTCCCCCTAGTCATTACTGCTTCTCATTTTGCTACTTTTATCAGTCTCGCATTTTAGATGTCTGCATTCCCTTTTGCCTGTGTCAGTTGCTAAGTTTTTGAATTTCTTCTTTTGTCAAATATGTTCAATATCTTACGTGTTATCCAAGGATTTCTATGGGACTTACGTCTTTGGCTAGTTGCTCCTCTGCTGCCTTCACTACACCACTCTTGAAGCTGAACTTCGTATTCTATTGTGTTACATCAATTCATCTAAAACATTCTGCTTTCATAAACTGTCAGAAATCAATTTACTATTATTGTTTTAATTTTTTTATTCTCTGTCTTTAACTAATATCTCTTTTTAACCATACTATTTCATTTTCCAATTTACATAATCTACTTTCCTATACAGCCACATTTCAAAAAGCTATTCACTATTCTTCACATCTTTTGGGTGGTGATGATTCACCTGCTTATTTGTGGATTCAGTGAATATTTGCTTTTGTCCATTAAAAAATGCCTTTGTCATTGCCATTTTCGTTTTTACTTCTTAATTGCAACTCAATGCACTTTTTATTCTGTCTCCCAAATGTGAGGGGCATTTCATAAATAATGCACATGGTGGTATTACTGTGGACTGTTTGCTGCATCATCAAAGAAAATTACATCATATATAGTTGGGAAATCGAGTAAGAAGCACTTGTCTCTGTTTTTTCGCTGTGTATCTAAGATAGAACTAACAAGAGTTACAAATGGACCTTGAAGGAGTCTCTGGTACTGTGACTGTTGAAGGCCAGAGGTGGTACATCAAGAGCAAAACTTTACATGGCAAAAACCCAGCAGAAAGCTACAGAGTGTTCAGTGAAATTTGTGGTGAGTTTATAGTGAACCGTAGTACAGTTTCACATTGGGTTAATCATTTTTGTGGTGGTCATTTAAGTCATATAAGCATAGACGATAATCCAAGACCCGGAAGGTCAAAAACATGAACAGATAAACAAAGTGTGAAACTTGTGGTCCATGCTCTTGGAGAAGATAAAAGTGTGACTTGCAAAGAACTCTCTGAAGCCAGGAGAATTCTCACAATCTCAGTATTCTGACAAATGATTTGAAAAAGAGAAAAATTTCTACGAGATGGGTCCCGCACTGTTTTCACTGCTCAAGAGAAGCAGAAATGACTGGACATTGCAACCTTCCTCAGACAATGATTTGACCACGAAGATCAAGTATTCTTGTGTTGAACTGTTGCTATTGATGAAATTTGATCAGAGACTCTGAAGCAGAGTTTCATTCACAGTCCAGTGAGAGGAGAGAGTCAGATTCTCCACATCCCACAAAATTTCAACACAATCAATCAAAGCTTAAGTAAATGATGATTTCTGCTTGCAATCACCAAGGAATCATCATGACAGACAAGAGTTCCATGTGGAACAAGTATCATAGCAGTATATTATCATAACTTCATGCAAAACGGGCAGAAAAATGTACAAAACCCAACCTCAGTTGTTCAAGGCTGGGCCACTCATTTCCCACGACAATTATCACCCATGTATGTGCAATGTTTTAGCTCAAAAACTGCACAAAAATGAATGGGAAGTGCTGTTCCTCCTCCTACAGCCTGGACATGAGTCCACTAGACTTCAACTTGTTCCCGAATCTGGATAACACCATGTGTGGATGTTGTTATCTTTCTGTTGAAGAGTGTACCACTGTTACCTGAGCCATTTGACAGATGAACAGAAGTCGGAACAGAAATGGTGTCCTGGATGGAATAACAGAGCTTCCGAGACATTGGGATTTTAGAGAAGTAGGAACACTATATTGAAGGACTGTAGAGATATTGAAATAAAATAAACGTGTAACTAAAAAAAAAAAAAATGTGCATTATTTGTGAACTGTCCCTCATACTTAAAATTGCTTTCCTGTACCACCATCTCCTCCTCTATTCTCATGTCCATCAGTGTCACATCTCCTTCTTCCAAAAAGACAGTCATTTACTACTTCTTCTAAATATATGTTGAATAGGATAAATGCAAATCAGCAATTATGTCTCTCTGCCCTCCTACTCATAATTTGACCTAATGCTTCTTCTCTAATTTTTAATTCCATTTGTTGCGCCCCCCCGCCCCCCACACACACAAAGAGAGAGAGAGAGAGAGAGAGAGAGAGAGAGAGAGAGAGAAGGGGGGGGGGGGCAGCGGCAAATATTCCTGCAGGAGGTAGTATAGGTCAAAACTAGAATAAACGTTCCCATAATTATATGTGCGAATACTGATATCTGTTGACATGTGGGTTATTTTCTCATGACAAGTAATACGTAATATTAAAGATGGTGCAGGGTTCTAAGGAGATGGCATAGTAAATAACCACAATACACACATGTTGGCAGATGCAAATCCTCAAGCAATCACAGGGAACATGAACACTTCAGTATCTATGCATGGACAGGAACTGTCGATGATAGGCTCGTAGGACCATACACTTTACCAAACATACCAACAAACAGCACTGCAGAATGTTGCCCTTGCAGAAAGATGGCTGTCGTTTATGCACAACAGAGCACCACCATGTTTCCTACATATTGTGTGACAGCACCTCACCACAATGTTTTGTGGATGATGGAGTGGTCAAGGAGGTCCTACAGCATAGCCTCCCCTTTCACCAAACCTGAATCCTTTGGGTTTATGGTTGTAGGGGCATTTAAAGACATTTGTGTATGTTCAACCTGTTGATGATGTGCTTGTGACCAATGTGTGGAGTGACATGAAAAGGGCCATCTTTCTTTGGTTGCAGTAGATCAGCCAAAAGGAATTCCATATTAAATTCAATTATTTCTGATGAAAATATTTCACATGTTCATTATATGCCAAACATTGGCTACTGATATCTAACATATGAACAATTCAACTGTTTCTTACTGGGGATCCGTGTCACTTTATTATACACCATTTTCATTTCTTCTACTCATTAACAGCTAGCTACCCTTGTGAACTGTGTCAATTGTGACAGTATCCTGTGTGAGTAAACTTTTCACAAGTAAAGAAAATGGCCACTATTCAGTATAAAGCACAAAACTTAAATTCTTCCATGGAAAAACAAAATTGCCACATTTTTGTACACTGTCCATATATACCGAATTATCTATAACATTTTACAACTACTTTAGGATAACATGAAAGTTTTGCAATACAGCACAAATTATTTGATGTTTAAAATAATTTCAGCTGATCTCAAACCATATTATAATCCTCTGAAATCCATTAAGTGAAAATAAGTACACCCAAAGTACAATGGCAGATCTGTTATATGAGACAGGCTGATCAAGATAAAAAAGGCTGGAACAATCACTTTGTGGCACAGGAAATCCTCCTCCTTCACAAGCAGTTACACAAATATATATCACATAGACAGGTACTCATGATGTTTGGTAAAGACAGATACAAATGAGGTACGGTAGGTTCCCCAGAAGTTACCAGCTAAACTGTTGAGTCCATCAGGACATATCAAACATTTGACATTAAGAGTTCATTGCACTTTTTCCAGCCAATTTACCTACTCCCCATGATACACAAATTTTCACCACTTTGCTGCTGTGGATATAGGTGACTAGCTGTGCACACCAGCCACCAGTTTGGGAATGCTGGGCTCAACAAAACCAGTTCCCAACCAGAAGTATTGCCAAGTTCCGTGAGGTGTTCACTATTTAGCATGAGCATGGATCATCCCCCACCCTATTGCTCCTATCTGCATAATTGGGAAAAAACTAGATCTCCGTTTCCAAAAGGGAAAAGAATTTCTACTTAAACTAAGGAACTTCATAAAAGTACTACAGTAAATTCCGCTCATCCATCATGGACCCACTTTACCATGTATGCAAAAATTGCATATCATATTTTACCAACAAATTATTGTATTGATGAGAAACGAAACATTCAAATACTGAACACAGTGTGCTCACATTATTACAACAAATAAGTTGTTTGAAATTATTAAAACTGGTGATGGGAATTGAAGCTGTTAGTAAACACATATTCAGAAGCAGTTACAATTTGAGTTTGTACTCAAATGTCTGCTTTCGTCGGAAAGCAGGCCTGCCTCACCAGATAAAGCTGCATACTACCACGGTTGCCTAACTCATAGTTCTTTGTTTATGTCACGTTTACAATTAACATGATATAAACATAAAGAAGCTCACTCCAGAATTCGTTGTTACTATAAAATTATTAGAATCATTTAAGGGACTAAATACATGAATAAAAAGTTTAAAATGGCATATTATGATATCTCTTTCAATAACAATATGTTGAGGGTTTCACAGCCTTGTTTTATCTTCTCTGCACTTCCAGTTGGTCATGGTCATTCTGGTTATAATATTGAGAGTATGTATACAGATTTTGTATCTTGCATTTTTATTGACTTTGTTAAGAAACCACAAGCTGTGCTTCCAACAAATTTCAGGTCAGCTACTTGGATCCCCATGTTTTCTCCTCACAGTCCATGTTTCAGATCCACAGGTAAAAACTGGGATCCCCATGTTTTCTCCTCGCAGTCCATGTTTCAGATCCACAGGTAAAAACTGGGATGTATTATGTGATAAGGTATAAATGCAGCAATGAAAGAATTTTTAAGAGGTAAACCTGTACTCATTTTTCAATGTAGTCTGCATTTTGGTCAATGCACTGCTCTCCCCCCCACCCCCCCCCCCCCCTTTTACAGCAAGTATATACCGGAAGGATCGGTAAGTACTCACTCAGAGTTGCCATAACTTTGTCACTGGACTCAGAAAATTATTGAGCCACAAACTTCTTAATCACAGGAATATATGGAAATCAGAATGTGCCAAAGGAAGTGAATAATGTTGACAAGCCATTTAATCAGTTTTCAAACCCCCACCATCAAAGCACTTTCCTAGGAAAGTGTATTGTCAAGTACTGTTCTTAACTGCAGATAGAACCTACTTTGTCTATCTGGTACACCCACTGCTTCAATTACTGTTTCATTTCTGGGATTAAATGATGGATCGAAACCAATTCATGGTACCAAACATGTGCAAGAAAGATACTGCTACAATTCTATGTAAAATAATCCATATATTGCTGAGTAATTAATTTCCTTATCTGGCCCGACTGCTTTAAACAAATGTGGTGCCAATGTTTCGCAAAGATTTCTCATAGTTCTTCATGTAGATATGTAGCATATTCTTTAAATGAATATGCCTATATTGTTTTATGTCACACCATTAATTGTAGATTATATCCTATTGTACATTTAATTGATGTTTCCATCCTTGGATGCACTTTTGGGTTTTGATTTACATGGATCATTTAAAGAAGAATACGCACATTTAAGTCAAACATGAAGGAGCATTTACAGTCTTCAATGTACAGAGATAAATGGCAGTAAACCACACAAAATCAAGAATTTAAAACTTCACAATGTTATTTGGCTTTCAAAACAAGTTACTTCTTTATAAAGTTTCATTACCAATACATGACAATTACTGAGATGCTTTGTGAATTCAGAGCGGATTCCCCCTGGTGTGTGTGTGTGTGTGTGTGTGTGTGGGGGGGGGGGGGGGGGGGGGGGGTGGTATGACGGTCTTTTCACAATACACAGGCAAGAAAAATTAGAGCAGTAGTCTTTGAAAGATATTGCAGAACAATTCTACTGCCACCAACATACGTTTCAAGTAAGAACTGTGAAGAAAAGAGAAATTTGGGCTCATACAGACAGTCATTTTTCCCTCACTCTACATGCAAATGAAACAGGGCAAGAAGTGACTAGTAAATGGTACAAGGTATCCTCAGCCACGTACCATATGGTGGTTTGTGGAGTATGCATATAGATGCAGGCTAGAGGGACTGACTGAGGGCAACCCCATCGCAAATGTAAAAACTTTTCTTGTCTTGTATTCTTCAACAACTTTTTTTTTTGTTTTGTTTTCTTTTCCATGTCTAATGACATGGCATATACAGAAATACCTGCAAATTTTACATACATTAAATATACAAAGAAAACAAGATAAATTAAAAGAAAACTATTTTCCTTCTAAATATTATGATACATTTCATACTTTATTATATCAATGTAAAAATTAATTACCATCTGGCCTTGCTATTATCACAGGTGCAAAGAATTTCTCCATCTGGTGCTTGTAAGTAACAGTTATCATACAGAGGTCGACTTCGAGTATAATGTGCTCTAGATGACTGCTTAAATTTCTTGACCTCTTTAACAGCACAAAAAGCTCCATTAACACCAGCATCTTTCTCCACTGCTGTACCGTGCTTTCTACTCTTGTATTTGATATCTAAGTAACGCTGACATGATTCAGTTATCTTTGATACATTATCAGCATCAGGTCCACTCTGAAACCATCCTGATGGTCTGGCAATATCGATGAAAATTTCATATGCAGCTAAAGCATCAAGTGCTGCATATTCACATTGTTCTTGAGTAAGGTGATCACGCTCCCAATCACTGCAACGAATTTTCCAGTCTTTATTCAAGTGAACACCCAGTATGTTCTCTGCCAGGCCTGCAAGGCCACCTGATATTACAAGGCCCTTTGCTGCAAGCAAATGCCTCAAGTCCAAACAGCCCCGCACTGATACTCCATAGTCTCGAAAGAGGTATTTTGCATCATCAGTAGGAGCTACACCTACTTTCAAAATGCGGCTGTCTTCGAGTATGACCTGGAAAAAGAAAAGTGCTTTGTAAGTTGCAGACACCTAATGGCTCTCTGCACCCCATACAAGACATATTTCTACACTATACATTACATTACGTTTTCACACAGAAAACCATGGCCAAAAATTGATTTCACAAGTTAAGAACTTCATTTTATTCTCTCACAGAAAAGTTTTTTGAACAGTACTGGTGGTCTTAAACTAGTATGAAATGCATTCACCCATAGCACATGAAACAATGCTGGGTTGAAAGGAATGACAAGCGTTGCTTTTGGTAGGTCCTAAGTGACCCATTCACAGACGAAAAGAAGAATAAGGTCACTGTATCAGAGTCTTTACACATGGTTTGAGAGAGAACCAGAACTTCAATATTTTTTTATAAATATATAAAAAGATTTTCGTAAATCATGAACATAGTATTACTTGTATGACTATCTGGAAATGAGAATAAAAACAAACTTTATTTGGCAATGTTGCTGGAGAGAAGTGCATGATCTGCATTATGTCAGAAAATCACTGCTGAAAGTAAATAACTTTTTTGTTCTGACAGGGATCCAAATCTAAGGAAGAAAACTATGTTACAAATAGTGTTGGAAAAAAATCACAGAACAAATTCCACAGCTTTTTCAAAAATTCACCACTCAAATATCTTTATTAATCAAACAAAAGCTTGAAGTTGCAAAATATTTTAAAGCAATATTTCATTATAATAACAGTCATTACTGGAGATCACAGTCATAAATTACAGTTATTAGCATCTACCAAAACTCTGCTGCAAAGAATGATTTTATTTTTGGGAAGAAAAGGAAGTTACATATGAATGATACAACTGCCATAAAAAAAAATTCACATTCCTCTATTGTTAAAAAAATAATAATAACACAAAAACCAAAAAACACATTATTTTATGATGTGCTTGTGTGAACAAATATCTTATTCATAGATAATCTTATTTCTCTACTTTATTGGATTTTTTCTTATTTGGTTGGAGCTTTTATTATGCAAGGCGAAACACCTAAGTTACTAACACAAAATGTATCTGCAGCAAGGAATGTGCAATATTGAAAATCCTGATTCCGCCCGTCTACTATGATGTGTGATATCATCAAGATAGTGGGTACCCCTATTTCCAGCATGTGCAATATGGTGAGGGCCAACCATGGGGAACAGGGAGTTTGGGGTGGGGAAAAGCCAAATGTGCTACAATACCAATGACAGCACCATCCCAAAACAAAAATCAAGCACGAAAGGTGCTCAACATTCAACACAATGCTACAAACATTAAAACCCTAGGAACTTTACATTTTGCTTGACCTATGTAGCTTATATGAAGTCCTCAATACCAAAAAAATCCACACACACAACTCAAAAACATAGTACCACACTTTTCACTTGACCTTATAGGAGTGGTCAGAATTCTTATCTACAAAGTATCAATAAGTGTTTATATCAGATGGTAAACAAGTTTGATGAATACCCAAGAACATGAATGATAGTGATGTTCTTTCATTTCTCACGCAGCAATAGTTTCCATGCAGTTAGTAGCTCCTAGTGCTTTAACCTGACATATTTTGGGGAGGAGTGTATGAATGGAAACCTGTTACGTGATGTAGCCATTTAAAGGTACATTTTAAATATGCTTGTACTGAGGAAACCTTATTGGCTCAAATATTAGTGGTTTCCATGCTGTACCTTGTGAATAAAATTTGTCACCTAGAGTTCTGTGTTAGAAACATATTGCTAATATCCTTAATGAGACCAACAGAAACACCTGGCATGGGGAGCTCTGTCGTCAGTACCTGCAATGAATGGTACCTGCATCACAAAAATGGTTTTTCAAAAACATCACAGAAAATCGGCACTCCTGCAGCGAATTATTAAAAACCACAAAAATCATATGATCATAGGAGTAAAATCGAAGAAATTCGTGCACATCGTAATTCAACTTAACTGCATAACATAGAGAAACCATATTTATACTGAGTGAATAACGAGACAGTTCTGTATTTTTACATTTGTATGTCAGTTTTGTTAATCTACAATTTTCTTTTGTCACTGTCGCTGTCTCTCATAGTGGGATACGTTACTTGCCAAGTTATTTGCGAAGAATGCGAACGACTGTGGGCGCCACCCCCTCTGTCAACAGCTCTTCATTAATAATTTCTTCTTAACACGAGTTAATTATTGATACAAACTCGGTACGACGTAATGCCCAATTCCTATACAAGTTATGTGATGGCAATTTTATTCTTTCAGAAATACTATGGTACTATGAACCATGGCTTTTAATGTATAATACACGCAGGAATTCGTTCAGTGTACTACTCTGAAGGCACAACCTCAGACTTGCTCTGCAGCAAAATGACATTACGAATTATTTAATACGTAGGGCCTACACAAAGAATTGACACTGATAGACAGTACTTGAAAAGTGTAGCATAACTGTTTAGCACCGGAAAGAAACCTAAATATATAATGAGCATAAAAACATTGCTCCAACAGTGCAACGTTTGGAAACAGTTATTGTGTATAAAAATTTATTCAGTTTATCGTGCTAAGCAAATCAATGAACATCAAGAAAGCACAAACAGCAATAAAGCTAAGCTTCACGACACGCATTTCAAGGAAAGACCTTTTTTTTTCTTATGAAGTACACATTGCATGTAACCAGTTGCCTACCTTCAAGTCGTCTGGAACACATTTAATTTTGCAAAGCCTGAACAGAGCACAAAACCCGTCCGACGATGCTAACTGAAGCAGCGCTACTGGATGTGACTTTTTCTCGCTTGTTACCCACTCACAATCAAACCCAAGAACTTTAAGGGTCTGGCATTTCCTGGAAGGTCGATCAGTTACAATGAGGAACACTTTACAATGCACTATCCCCAAGATCTGGTACTTACTCTTTTAAGCTGTCAATAACCGGCGCACATCTTTCTAAAGAGTCCACTACAATGATATTCTTTTTCCATTGTTGACTGTGGAGTATATTTGTTTTTAATCTCCGGTATCTCCTAAACGCAAAAATTACGCTTACTCCTACAGTGGCACAAACAATGCCAGAAATCAAATATTTATTACGATCAGTCATTCTGATAAAGAGAGATCTCTTCGTGTCTCGTACAAACAAATTAATTTAGGGTCTGGGATTTCTTTTTCAATACATGCCCAATAGGGCACTTAACCCTTTGATAATAGCATTGCCACCATAAGTATATATATACACCCCTATTATTATTATACAACAGAACCCAAACACCAAACAATAACGCTGGGCTGTCACAGATTTTCTTTCACCTTTATCCACGTGTCTTTGTGCTTTTATCAAAGAATTTTAAAAGATAGAAAACCTACAAATATGTACAATAGTTCCAGGAGTTCGAAAATTATATATTATCCTCATAAAATGACAGGTCAGTTATTTAACAGATAACATTAATTTTGCATTGCATAAAAATAAAAGCAGAACGAGAGTAAACAACTGTAAACAAATTGACTGCGGCAAAAATACTTTCTATATAGGTAGCGATAGGTTCGCCATTCATTGACGCAAAGTGGACCAGCGACTTCGCCATATCAGCCCTCCTCCCCATCAACGTTCCATTCCACTTTTTAATCCAGGTGCCCCCGGCATATGGGGGAATTTGCATATGATTTGTCTGTCAGTTCTCGGGGAAAGGGGTGATGCCGAACAGGCTTGAATCATAGTATAGAACTTCGGATATGTTTTCACTGCCTGAGGGCAGAGGCGTCAACGTACGCGGCTAGTGGCTACACGCAGATTATTCTGGACCGCGTCTCGACCTGAGCGACATTGGCCACCAAATTCAGAAGACCATAATTACATACATATCCGCCGTCGCAATATGCCACTTGCAGTATGTATAGTACACTTCTTCTTCTGTTTAATAACAAAACATGCAGCCAGATTAATCTGCGGATTACGAGAGAGATTAGAATAGAAAAATAATAAATTCCTGTGGGTCTTGTCCTTGGAGTTCAAATATTGTTATATCGATCGAAAGAATTAATGTCGGATTATCTCTGCAGTTTGAAATTGCCGCTCCATATGCTCATATAGTGGTGGCAGACAAAGCTATTCTAACAGTGAAAATAACATTCAGTACTACAACCTTAGACTTCATGTAAATAAAATAATTTTTGTGGGTGGTGTGTAAGATTAATTTTGCTCAGAGTAATTCATCACTGAATTTAAATAAAACACACCAGTGTTCTTATGGGAAGAGGTTGTGGCGTGATATATTAATTATTTTTTGCATACTTTTTAATGTCATTTACCGAATTAGTGAAACAGCATTTCAATATTTATTTATAATGATAAGCTATGACAAAAATCATTATACTCGGGCTCAGCAACACAGAAATAAGAATTATCAGAGAATATTTATTTATTTCAAATAATATTGTTATTCTTGCTGCTACATTTTCATACATTTTAGAATAACGCTTACACACTACCATAACTACTTTAAACAGAACAAACCCCATTACAAAACATAAAAAAACCAGAACTACACTCAAGAAATGTGCAAGAGGTTCGATATGGCAGCTGTAGGGAATTAGTTTGTGCCAAGAGAAGGGTTACCCCTTTACTTCACAGCATCACTATTGGCAGCAGTGTGTGTGGCAGTCTATGGCAGCAACCAGTAGTCATCTGGTCTATTGACAGAGCAGAGACTGGGCAGTAGTTGAGAGACTGTCGCTCTTGTTAAAGACAGTCCTCTAGCCACAATTGTCAGTGTTGTGGCGAATGTTTGGGAACGTCAATTGCTTGGTCTGACACTCTCTAATCCCTCCTTTCTCGTTGACAGCGACGTTACATTTAGGTCCAATCCCTTCCCAGATAGCACAGTAAGCCGGTTTCAAACTTGTCTCCAGATGTAAAGTTCAAGTATATAAGCTTGATCAAAGCTGAAATATTCAGGCCTGTTAGTTGGATTCAAGCTTGAAACAAACTTCAAAGTTGGCAGAGTTCAAGCTATATTTCAAGCTTGACTTATGAAGTTTGGCTCCAGCTGTATCTACACTCGTGGAATACAGCCTGATATTTACAGCTTGTTTTAAGCTCTATAATTATTAATCTGAATTTATTGAACGTAATTAATTAAATAAATATCAGAATGGAAATGGTGTGAAAAAAATTATCAAGACATTTATGTTTAAAATTTTTTATTTTCAAAGTGTTTAAAATTGTTTTATTTTAAAATTTAATTATTCTGAAGCCCCTCTGGCCCCAGCACACAGACCAGAGCAGGATCAAATATCGCTGACTTCTGCCGGTATAATGATCCTGTAACAGGTAAAAGAAAATGTTAGCCATACCTAAACATAAAAAATGTAAAAAGTTGAAACTGATCAACCTAAATATAATTTATGCCCCAGATTAGCAAAATAACTTCAAACTCACTGATGTAGTAAGAATCATTAACTAGTATAAACGTCACTGAGTAAGCATCTGCTTCTGGTAACTTCATTCCAAAGAGTTTTAAAGTAATTTGAAATAACTTTTTGTTTGAAACTTTTAAAGTAAAGATGACATATGGGTAATTTTGCGATGACTTCATGAAGAAGCCACACATCACTATTTCTAATAGTTTCAGGGCCATTTAATCTGAATTTGAATTATAAAGAAACAATTACTTGAAGTCATATACACCTCATACTGTAAGCTTATAAGGAAACTACCGTTTAGAAAAATGTAGACGTTTTATTCTACCCACAATTATTTTTTGGCTAGTGAAACGGAATCAAAATGAAATAAAAGATGAAATCGAAATGAATTTCAGAAATTACCAGTTCAGTGGAACTGAAATGTAAAAGAACAAAAAAAGGCGACATTTTAAAAAGGTAAAATAACATTAAGTTTTAATTTATTGCTGCCACGTACTAGAGAGCTAGTTTAAAATGACCTCTTTTTGCTGAACATCTTGTAATATGTATTCTTAGCTGGTAATCCATTTCACTTTCATCCAGGCTCAATTTTTCTACGTAAAAGAATATGATATTTCTTTACATTACGTAATAATATTTAACATTTCTAATATTAACATACCACCAGAGAAAAATGCACCAACGTACCTGTAATACACTATATATCCTCTTCAGACATGGTGTAGCAGTAAGGCAGGAGACACCACACATTTCCGAACTATTTTCCAGTATAAAACAAACTTCACAACAGTCAACAATCACTAACGCGCGTCACAAAGGTAAAATGGCCGTAAACCTAGCAGAGTCAGTGCAAGGCTTATAAACGCTTGTGATGCTTCCCGTGGACGTCTATGGAAGCTATGCTGCGTGCGCATCTGCTGTACAGCCTTCCAGGGAAATTACAGTTTATTTCAAGCTTGGGAAAATTATTTTAATTCAAGCTAAATTTTTACAGCTTGATGTAAACTGTGTAACAGGTTGATTTTTCAATCTCGAATTTTCAACTAAACCTAAACTCAATATCCACCTTGAAATAAGCTGTGTAACAGGCTGATTTTTCAATCTTGAATTTTCAACTGAACCGAAACTCAATATCCACCTTGAAATAAGCTTGAGTGCTAGCTGGGTTGAGACTCTTTGATTAATCACCAGTGGCCCCAGACGGTCGCGTGATGTCAGAGGCAGGCCTCCGTTGCATATTGGCTCCCTGCCAAGGGCTCAGACACATCTGCTTCTCTCTCTCCCTTTGGAATGCTGTAGTCCTCTCCACAACACTTAGCACAAATTTTAGTGCTGTGTTTTTACAATGAATGTTTAAAAAAACACACACATAGAAAATCATGACAAAAATATGAACTGTTTGTAGGTGAAACTTTACAATAAGATGAAAGCAAAAAAAAAGAACGCGTCTTAATGGTTTCCTTCATTTAAACAATGTTGTTACTACAGACCGGATCAGATGCATCATAAAAACCTTAAAATATGCATGCAAATATGCACGAAAATGTTTAAAAATGTATGAGAAGTGTCGAAATATGCTAAATCAAATAATAACAATCATGGTAGTTACTGCATGCATTATATCTCGAATCTGTGCATATCAATCACGAGGAAGAGCGCCAGCCATGCAATAAATCAGTACATTTAGAATGCTGATATCATTATCCGAATATTTTCTGGTAGAGGTTAGGAAGGGGGCCCTTCTGGGATTATTCTCTAAAAATTTGCAAAATAGGGAAGCATAACATGTTTCAGGAATTGTTCCTTCGTTGCTATTGTTGTCGGTAACAAGTGAGGTGCAGGGAAACAATTTATTTATTTATTTTTTAAATGTCAAGTTCAGTAGGACGAAATTAAGGAGGAAATCTCCAAGGTCATGGAACATGTCAGTACATGAAATTAAAACATAAAAGTAATAACAGATAAAAATAAAACGTTTATGAACCCGGAAAAAGTCAATCCATAATCAACAATACAACAAGAATCAGCTTACTTTTTCAAGGAGCCCCTCGACAGAATAGAAGGAGTGATCGGTAAGGAAACTCTTCAGTTTCGATTTGAAAGCACATGGATTACTGCTAAGATTTTTTCATTCAAGTGGTAGCTTATTGAAAATGGATGTAGCAATAAACTGCACACCTTTCTGCACAAGATATAAGGAAGTCCGATCCAAATGCAGGTTTGATTTCTGCCGAGTATTAACTGAGTGAAAGTCGCTTATTCTTGGGAATAAGCTAACATTGTTAACAACAAATGACAGTAAGGAATATACAGGGTGGTCCATTGATAGTGACCGGGCCAAATATCTCACGAAATAAGCACCAAACGAAAAAACTGCAAAGAACGAAACTCCTCTAGCTTGAAGGGGGAAACCAGATGGCGCTATGGTTGGCCCACTAGATGGCGCTGCCGTAGGCCAAACAGATATCAACTGCGTTTTTTTTAAAGTAGGAACCCCCATTTTTATTACATATTCATGTAGTACATAAAGAAATATGAATGTTTTAGTTGGACCACTTTTTTCGCTTCGTGATAGATGGCGCTGTAATAGTCACAAACGTAAAAGTACGTGGTATCACGTAACATTCCGCCAGTGTGGACGGTATTTGCTTCCTGATACATTACATGTCTTAAAAAGGACCGTTTACCAATTGCAGAAAAGGTCGATGTCGTGTTGATGTATGGCTATTGTGTTCAAAATGCCCAACAGGCGTGTGCTATGTATGCTGCTAGGTATGCTGGACGACATCATCCAAGTGTCCGGACCGTTCGCCGAATAGTTTCGTAATTTATGGAAACAGGAAGTGTTCAGCCATATGTGAAACGTCAACCACGACCTGCAACAAATGATGATGCCCAAGTAGGTGTTTTAGCTGTTGTCGCAGCTAATTCGCACATCAGTAGCAGACAAATCTCGTGAGAATTGGGAATCTCAAAAACGTCAGTGTTGAGAAAGCTACATCAACATCGATTGCACCCGTACCATATTTCTATGTACCAGGAATTGCATGGCGGCGACTGTGAAGGTCGTGTACAGTTCTGCCACTGAGCACAGATTTTTTACACACGGTCTATTTAGCGACGAAGCGTCATTGACCAACAGCAGTAACGTAAATCAGCATACTATGCACTACTGGGCAACGGAAAATCCACGATGGCTGCAACAAGTGGAACATCAGCGACCTTGGCGGGTTAATGTATGGTGCAGCATTATGGGAGGAAGGATAATTGGCCCCCATTTTTATCAGTGGCATCTAAATGGTGCAATGTATGCTGATTTCCTACGTAATGTTCTACCAATGCTACTACAAGATGTTTCATTGCATGACAGAATGGCAATGTACTTCCAACATGATGGATGTCTGGCACATAACTCGCATGCAGTTGAACTGGTATTGAATAGCATATTTCATGACAGGTGGATTGGTCATCGAAGCACCATGCCATGGCCCGCATGTTCACTGGATCTGATATCCCCAGATTTCTTTCTGTGGGGAACGTTGAAGGATATTTGCTATCGTGATCCACTGACAACGCCTGACAACATGCGTCAGCACATTGTCAATGCATGTGCAAACATAACGGAAGGCGAACTATTCGCTGTTGAAAGGAATGTCGTTACACGCATTGCCAAATGCACTGAGGTTGACGGACATCATTTTGAGCATGTATGGCATTAATGTGGTATTTACAGGTAATGACACTGTAACTGAAATGATAAGTTCACAAAGGTAGGCCTACATGTATCACATTGGAACAACCGAAATAAAATATTCAAATGTACCTATGTTCTGTATTTTAATTTAAAAAACCTACCTGTTACCAACTGTTCATCTAAAATTGTGAGCCATGTGTTTGTGACTATTACAGCGCCATCTATCACAAAGCAAAAAAAGTGGTCCAACTAAAACAGTCATACTTCTTTATGTACTATACGAATAAGCAATAAAAATGGGGGTTCCTATTTTAAAAAACGCAGTTGATATCCATTTGACCTATGGCAGTGCCATCTAGCGGGCCAACCATAGCGCCATCTGGTTTCCCCCTTCAGCTAGACAAGTTTCGTTATTTGTAGTTTTTTTTGACGCTTATTTCGTGAGGTGTTTGGCCCGGTCATGATCAACCCTGTGTGTATATATATATAATGAGAAGCCAATGTCAAAATACCCAGACTCATGAACAGGTGTCGACAAGAGGTTCATGGACTTACACCACTTTTTGCCCGAATCGCTCATTTCTAAGCCAAAAATATTCTTTTAGAATAGAAAGAGTTACCCCAAAATATTATACTGTATGATGTAAGCGAATGAAAATAAGCAAAGTAGACTAATTTCTGTGTCGAATGATCACTCACTTCAAATACCTTTCAAATAGTAAAAATGACAGCATTAAGTCATTGAACAAGATCCTGAACATGGGCTTTCCATAACAGTTTACTATCTATTTGAACACTTAGAAATTTGAACTGTTCAGTTTCACTAATCATACACCCATTCTGTGAAATTAAAATGTCAGGTTTTGTTGAATTCTGTGTTAGAAACTGTAAAAACTGAGTATTACTGTGATTTAGCGTTAGTTTATTTTCTACAAGTCATGAACTTAGGTCATGAACAGCACTATCTGAAACCAAGCCAATGTTACACACAACATCCTCTACTACCAAGCTAGTGTCATCAGCAAACAAAAATATTTTGCAGTTACCTGTAATACTACAGGGCACATCATTTGTGTAAATAAGGAACAGGAGGGGCCCCAACATTGATCCATGGGGAACCCACACATAACCGTACCCCACTCAGACCCCACACCACAGCCATTTTGAACATTGTGAATAATGACTTTTTGCTGTCTGTTGCTAAAGTAAGAGGTGAACCAATTGTGAGCTGCTCCCCATATTACATAATGGTCCAACTTCTGGAGCAATCTTTTGTGATCAACAAAATCAAATGCCTTAGTTAAATCAAAAAATATGCCTAGCGTTTGAAACCTTTCGTTAAACTCATTCAGTACCTCACAGAGAAAAGACAAAATAGCATTTTCAGTTGTTAATTGACTTCTAAAGATGAACTGTATATTTGATAGCAAATCGTGTGACATAAAATGATCGATTATCCTCACATACACAGCCTTTTCAATAACTTTAGCAAACACTGATGGCAAAGAAATAGGTCTAAAATTGTCTACATTATCCATTTCTCCCTTTTTATAAAGTGGCTTTACTACTGAGCTCCTTAATCGTTCAGGAAATTGACCATTCCTAAAGGAAAAATTACAAATATGGCTAAATACAGGGCTAACATGTGCAGCACAGTACATTAATATTCTGTTAGGCACTCCATTCATGACTATTAGAGTCCTTAGTCTTCACTGATTTGATTGTTGACTCAATCTCCCCCTTCTCTGTATCACAGAGGAGTATTTCAGACATCAATCTCGGAAAGTTATAATATTCCCTGTAGGAACTAAATTTTTATTTAATTCACCAGCAATTCTCAGAAAATGATTGTTAAATACGGTACATTTATCTGATTTATCAGTAACAGGAATATTTTTACTGTGAACTGGCTTTATATCGTCGACCTTGTGCTGCTGACCAGACACTTCCTTCATAACTGACCATATGGTTTTAATTTTATCCTGTGAATTAGCTATTCTATTTGCATACCACATACTCTTTACCTTCCTAATAACATTTTTAAGCACCTTACAATTCTGTTTATAATGGGCTACTGCAGCTTGATTGTGGCTACTTCTAACATTTTGATATAATTCCCTCTTCGTTCTACATGATATCCTCATCCCACTAGTCAACCACCCAGGCTGCCTATTGCTGCTAGTATCCTGTTTAGAATCTAGTAATGGAAAGCTACTTTCAAAGAGCATGAGAAATGTGTTAAGGAAATCATTATATTTGTCATCTATGTTGTCGGCATTATAAACATCCTACCACTCTTGTTCCTTGACAAGGTTTTAAAAACTGATTGCTATTGGATTAACTTTCCTACAGAGTTTCTAATTACATGAGACATTTGTTTGAGTTCAAAAGCCTTTAATGTTAAAATTTGTGCAGCATGGTCTGAAAGACCATCTAGTAATGAAGAATGAATAAAAATATTGTCCATGGCTGTGCTACTGTTCCCCTTGACCCTAGCTGGAAAAAATACAGTCCTGCATCAGATCATATGAAGTTAGGAGATCTACCAACATCCTCTTTCTTGCACTATCATACAAAAATTTATATTGAAGTCACCACATATAACTAATTTCTGGTACTTCCTACAAAGTGAAGCAAGAGCCCTCTCTAGCTTGAGCAGAACTGCTCTGAAATCAGAGGTAGTGGACCTATAAACAACAACAATTAGAAGTTTAGTTTTTCACTAAATTCATCTGCCTCTTCACAACATTCAAATATCTGTTCAGTGCAGTGCCATGATAGGTCTATGGACTCAAATAGAATACTATTTTTTACATACATGACCAGTCACCCACCCCACAAGGAACTCCTTGAAAAACAGGCAGCTAAATTGTATCCTGGTAAAGGAAGCTTCTGATCTGTCAAGTTATTTGAGTGGTTCTCCAACATACCAATAATTTCAGAGTCAACATCTATAAGCAGTTCATTAACTTTATATCTAATATCTCTTATATTTTAATGAATTATGCTAATTCCTTCTCTACTTGGAAACATGACATCCTCTGAAGGTGAGTCCTTAGTTAGAGGGACTTCCTTTTAAGCAGGTATACCTATGAGCTGACTTCAATCTAAGGTGCAGGAGTGATCCCATCACCACCCACTACACTGTCATGTATAAGCTTTGCCAGCCTCCCCTCCCCATACCTATTGTGTGCAGGCCATGCCTAGTAAAACACGATCTACTGATAGACTCAACTGGCACCACTGAAATGTGACCACGCCCTCTGCCATCAGTGCCATCTGCAGCCCCATGTTAACATGCCTAACAGATGCATTAAGTTGAGGCCGATCATGATGCTGAAATAGTTGCACGAAATGATCATTAGTGCCACCAGTCTCAGTAGCTATCTTTAGCAGGTCACTACCTACATCATATTTCCCATCCCTATCAAGTCTGTTCCCTGCTCCACCCACTACCACTACCTATTCCTCCTTCGTAAAATTCCTGCATAACTCCCCTATGCTGTCAGTCACCTGAGGCAAACCTGCACTAGGCTTCACAATGCTGGTGACCTGGTACTCACTCCCCGGCACTTCCTGCAACTTCTGGCCCACACCTCTACTGTGCAAACTACCTAGCAGCAAAACCTGATTCTTTCTATTAGACTTTCCAGCTGACCTAGGCCTCCTAACTGCAGCATGTTCCTACATCTACAGCTAAAAGAGGCTCTTCTCCATTCACCTCTGACAGCTGGTCAAATCTATTGCGCATATGCAAAGTTTAACTGTCTGAATACCTCCTCCTCCTAGCTGCCTTTTTGCCAACTGCCAATTCCCATTCCCCACCACCCTTCACCCTCCTCAACCTATCTAGTTCTTCCTTTGCGCATTGTAAGTGGGCCTGAAGGGCACAGATCATATGCTCCTGCTCCTCTATCAACTTATTTCTACTACAAATGCTGCGTTCCCAGGAGAGGATCTCACTAGAATGCCCAATGGCTTCCCCACTGCACCCCCCGCCCCCCCCCCAATGAAAATACTTTGAACAAATCCCACACCGTAAACCACTACTCACAAACCCGCAACACAGCCCACACTTCTCACTCTTGGTAAAATTTTACAGTTACTGAAAAAAACTATATGTCTATGTTAACTAAGTTCAGTTACATGTAGAACTATTTATAGAACTAACAATAGTGGTCTCGAAATTCTCTGTCTACTAAGAAAGCAACTACTTGTATTAATACTACTACACTACAGTTAATACCAATACCAACAAAACTTCACAATATTATTAGGGCCAACTTTGAGATATGTCGTACACAGAGGGGCACACACAAAACCTTCGTAATATTTTATTAAAAAAAAAAAACATACAATCAAGATTTTTTGAAGAGCAATAACTTTTAATTAATACTACTGGATCAAAGCATCATTAACCATTTATTTTATATTTTTCTACTGACGTAAACGTAAACGACCATGCACTGTTCCAAATGTTCGGTAGTAAGATAGTTTCTCCAATTACTCAAAATATTTTTATAATCAGAAAAGGATCATTCTACATCAACTGAGGTATCTGAGCAGTATTTGAATTTGTGTGCTACATTTTCACTTAATGTTTCTGGTACAAGTTCACCTGTCAAATTAATAAAACTGTCAATTTGGCACAAGGATTCAAAGCCTGGGTTATTGTTTAAAATGTTTTCAAACATTTCTTTAAGTTTTCTTGCGAATACCTCCGGCAATGACGAGTTCAGTAGAATAATTTTATTCATTAACTCAGTGGATTCATTCAACTCCAATCATTGAGTACAGGCTTTTTATTACTTGCAGGTATATGGGAAATATGAGTGCTTATGACAGCAATGTCTTTTTTAATACTGGAATCGTTAAAAGTTTCCTTGCACTGTTAAACTGCCAAAGCCTCTGCACTATCGAAGTCGTTTACTATCCCTTCTAATGGCCTCGAAATGTTCATTGTAAAAAAACACAGCTTCGAGCCACGTACAACAACAAGTTACCACTGGTTCGGGAGGTAAAGGCACATGTGGTACTTTTTCATTGTAGGTCTTGATGTGAGTAGGAGCCTTTAGAAACACTTTCTTTGTGGATGACATCAGTTTGTCTACATTGACAAACGTGGAACGCACCTCTTCAGCAAGGCGATGTACTCCATGAGCAAAGCACGTCACATGAATCAGATTGGGATAAAATACTCGGAGGGCTTTTCCTGCTTTGATTATATGCGGAGCAGCATCTGAAATAAACACAAACACCCTTAGATCTGCAGAAGATTCTGAAAATATTTTTCTAATGCCGTCATTCACAAATCTGGCGATCGTAGAATGATTTGCTTTTTCAAGTTCTTTGTAGGCCGCTAAATATGAAGAAGAAGGCTCTTCTTTTAAAGCACCAACAACTAAATTTGCAATGTAACGGCGACAAATGTCTGTAGTTTCGTCAAATGAAATCCAGATAATGTTGTCCTTGAGTTCATTGCATATTTATTCCAGAACATTTACGTAAATTGTCGGTATGTAATTTTTACGCAATGTTGATTCATCTGATATATTTTGATTTAAGTAATATTTGCGCAGGAAGCCATTGAGAATAGGTTGGTAAGTTTGTGAAGAGGAATATTGCTTGCAATGAATGCTTCACGTAGATCCATGTTAAACCGACTTTACTGGTTATCTTTGAACAAATCCCTGTTACTGCTACTTGCTGTTGTCAGAATTTGTTTTCGTGTTCCTTTCTTCTTCATTCCTGCGATATAAAGACTTATTTTGACAATGTTTTGAAACTTTTTTGTTTTGCACGTAACTTTTTCTGGCAAATTCGACAGTATAAAACAATTCCGTCATATGTAAATGTTCCAGAATGGTCAGAAATACACGAAACGACGTTTCTTTTTTCGGGCGGCGTGGCGCACAACACGTTACACTCTACATGTCGTAAACACATTCAACTGTGGACAAGCAAATAGAAAGCTAAACTGAAACAATGGACGTGCGACGAAAAGCTTGCGTAGTTTAATTGCCAACGCGTATGGTATGACAGCGGAGGGGCCGGCTGATTTGGCCGAGCGGTTCTAGGCGCTTCAGTCTGGAACCGCGCGACCCCTACGGTCGCAGGTTCGAATCCTGCCTCGGGTATGGATGTGTGTGATGTGCTTAGGTTAGCTAGGTTTAAGTAGTTCTAAGTTCTAGGGGACTGATGACCTCAGATGGTAAGTCCCATTGTGCTCAGAGCCATTTGAACAGCAGAGGGGATTAACCCGGAGCGCGGGAGCATTGTCTCTGTCTGCCTGTTCCTGTTCTGTAATGATTTCGCTAGGCAGTGGCCTCTCGGTTAGCCACTGCGTGCAGTTCTAGGTCTCGGTTAATCTGTGAGACATCAAAATAAGATCGTGCTAGAGACCGTCCGTCAAAAGTTTTAAATTATTGTAAACACAGACGATCATCATCAGTTTTTAGTTAAAATATGCAATAACCGATGAAAAGGAGCCAAATATGCAAATGCATATGCAACATGCAAATGCATATACTCCGGTCTCTAGTTATTACTAAGGTTATTTTTTTTAAAAAAAACGCATTCATCGATAATTAATCGCTTATCTAAAAGACATAAGCTTATCATTTTCTAGCGATGAAGTCGTATTGCTGTAGTGGATGTCGGTGTTTTGTTAGTTTCCCAACACCATTTATGCATCCCATTGGGCTAAGCTGGCACAACATGCACGTTCAACTTCAAGCACTCTCACACCATGCAACACATACACTATGTGGTCAAAAGTATCTGGATACCCCCAAAAATATGCGTTTTACATATTAGGTGCATTGTGCTACCACCTACTACCAGGTAATCCATATCGGCGACTTCAGTAGTCATTAGACATCGCGAGAGAGCAGAATGGGGCGCTCTGCGGAACTCACGGACTTCGAACGTGGTCTGGTGATTTGATGTCATTTATGTGATACGTCTGTACGCGAGATTTCCACACTCCTAAACATCCCTGGGTTCACTGTTTCCGATGTGATAGTGAAGTGGAAAGCTGAAGAGACACATACAGCACAAAAGTGTATAGGCCGACCTCATCTGTTGACTGACAGAGACCGCCGACAGTTGATGAGGATTGTAATGTGTAATAGCCAGACATCCAACCAGACCATCACACAGGATTTCCAAACTGCCATCAGGATCCACTGCAAGTACTATGACAGGTAGGTGGGAGGTGAGAAAACTTGAATTTCGTGGTCTAGTAGCTGCTCATAAGCCACAGATGACGCTGGTAAATGCCAAACGACGCCTCGGTTTGTGTAAGGAGCGTAAACATTGGATGATTGAAGAGTGGAAAAACATTGTGTGGAGTGACGAATCACGATACACAATGTGGCGATTCGATATCAGGGTGTGGGTAAGGCGAATGCCTGGTGAACGTCATCTGTCAGCGTGTGTAGTGCCAACAGTAAAATTCGGAGGCGGTGGTGTTGGATGGTGTGGTCGTGTTTTTCATGGCACTATCACAGCACAGGCCTACATTGATGTTTTAAGCACCTTCTTACTTCCCACCCTTGAAGAGCAATTCAGAGGTAGCGATTGCATCTTTCAACAGGTTCAAGCACCTGTTCATAACGCACGGCCTGTGGCGGAGTGGCTACACGACAATAACATCCCTGTAACGGACTGGCCTGCACAGAGTCCTGACCTGAATCCTATAGAACACCTCTGGGATATTTTGGAGCGCCGACTTCTTGCCAGGCCTCACCGAACCACATCGATACCTCTCCTCAGTGCAATACTCCGTGAGGAACCTGCTGCCATTCCCCAAGAAACCTTCCAGCACCTGATTGAAAGTATGCCTGCGAGAGTGGAAGCTGTCATCAAGGCTAACGGTGGGCCAACACCATATTGAATTCCAGCATTACCGATGGAGGGCGCCACGAACTTGTTAGTTATTTTCAGCGAGATGTCCGGATACTTTTGATCACATATTGTACTTCTAATTATATTCTACGCATTAGTAAGTCTAGCTACCTCTAACCCTTTCTACTTTATACTAATCTGGACTTTTATACTTCTCCTGTTGACAGCTTATTGGATGGTGACGCTGATGTAGGTATCTGGCGCAAAATGTGGATCGAATACCGGTCACTGCCATCTGTACATTCCTCATTGCGCTGTCAGGATATCAGGATAGATCACACATCAACACGAATTCACTTTTCCTTCTAAAACTGCCCAATAACTCTCCAAAATCGACTTACAGATATCTTTTTTTTTTGTCTGGTCCCATTCGCCATTTCCTTCCTATTCATCTGGAAACCTACTACCATGACTTACTCCACATGCTCACGCTACGTAATACAAAACTTCGCCAATGACTCGCCTCTGGCGCTGGTGATCCACAACTGAAATACCACGACGGAAACATCATCGCACTACTGGCGATAATGCATAAGCGATAACCACAGACGAAAAATTATCACCAGCGAAATATATCGCACAATTGGTCGGTAATCCATAAGTGTAGCCACACTCGAAAACCACGAACGAGAACACATCGCTCCAATGGCGATAATCCTAATCGAACTCCAGCGAGGAAACAAACTGTACTCAAACGTCACCCGCCTCTGCAGAGGATAGCCGACGTCTATCTCGCAAGATACCCCCATCGGTATCGGTGGCACGATCAAAATATCAAAATCACGCCAAGATCCACTGTCGGATGGTAAGTCAATGCTCCGAATGGCATACGCCCCCACTGCTAACGCGCGCAATATCAACGGAACAAACCAAACCATTACTACATTCCAAGATGAATTCTGAGAAGAGTTGTGTCTCCAAGACTTGTGCAATTACTTCAAAACCAAACACACAATTTTCACATTGTTCCAACACATACCCTTGCTGTGCGTGACAAGCCACTAATACAGCAATGCTCAAGTTTTAAACCGACCACTTTTATTAAAAACTCAAGAGGTTTCCGATGGGAAATAGGCACATTCCTATCCACGAAATAAATTTCTGTCTGTGAAACATGAGACGATACTAGTACATCTCAAAAGCGGGGTAAATTATCAAAGTGCAAATGCTGTACAGAAAACTACAAACGTCTAAGTCATTGATGATTCTAAACACTAACTTAATGATATAATGGGGCCGCAGCGGCCGACTGTCAATTCCTTCGCAGACTTCTGCTGTGGTTTCTGTTTGAGGGGTTACATGGACTGATATGCACTACGTCACTCTGGTGATCATGTTGCGGACTTTGCCTATCAATCCGTCCATTATTCCTCGTTTGCCCTCAGTTCCAGACCGGCTGCATGAAGTGGATAGAATTTTGCATTTCCCTGCTGTTGTTTTTTCTGTTTTCTTGAAAATTACCGTCCTACGTCGTCCGTCTGCTTATTAAATTAAAGAGTATTAAATCTTTGGCATTGATAGTGGTTTCTTGTCACCCTGTATACTGTCCATCAGTATAGCCACTAGGTGCATCTTGCGAATTTCGTGCATTATGTCTCATTCGGTCTCTCGCGTTTTGTGCTTCCTTGCAGAGTCTAACTCTCGTAGAGCGCTCTTGAATGACTCTATAGTGTCATTACATTTGGCAATGAGCAGTTCCTGGTACCTCAATGGCAGTTTCGTGCGGCAAGGTCTCACTGTCTCGTCGCTGTACGGTTGGTCCAGGTAATGGTTCTTGTTGACAAGTGTCTCAAAAAACTTTACCAGACTGCGGCACCAAGATGGTTCATAATACTTCCCTAACACAATCTCCTGTTCAATCCTTCTTCGAGTGTCCTGTGACCAGCCGGCATTTAGGAAAGCCTCTCTGAATCCGCCGTAACTGCGGCAATTTGCTGCATCGCTTCGTATGTACTCTGCTATTGGACTTTCCAAGTATCCACAGACAGATTCCAATTTTTATAATAGTGTCCATTACTTGGATAGTACCCTATCATACTGAGCAATTCATGACTTGGGATGTTATAAATTGTGGTTCTCTCTCTGTAAACCTGAAAATTTTAAATTGAGAGAAAATATTTTAAACTAAAATGTTCGTAATTTTGCGCCTCTAGACCTTCGCCAACTTCTGGCGCCTGTGCGACCAAGATGTCATGGCCGACCGATCCCTGACTGCTGTTGTACCCTCGTCTCATGTCATCAAAGTCTCGGGTGACCAGATGCAATTGTTTAAAAAGGAGGACAAACAGCTTCAAAAAGGAGGACAAAGGAAGGAAAAAGAGGACACATCAAACGGGTCAACTGCAAATGAGGATACCACCCGTCAGCTTTGGACAAATCACATGACTGCCGGGAATTACCGGTGAAACTAGTAGTTAATTGTTACTGGTGGTCAGGTGGTGATTCCCAGAGTAATTTTTTATTTTAAATTAAAAACATTGATTGTGGTGACAGTGTGGCATCAATTGTTTTTATATTTACGTGCACAACAGGAATCCAAGCCAATACAAAACGAAGATACGAAACAAAACTTTAAATAATCAATATTTTCATTCGCTTATAGGTCGATCAACGAAAACATCGACGATCCTGGTGCCACCTACTAACACCGCCTTCGTGCGTGTTTAGCACGAAGGCTGTGCCAATAGTTCAAGTATTTAAGAAAAGAGCGATAGAACGCGAGGAATTGTAAATTTAACTGTATTACGCTCTACTTTGTGAAAAAGCCGGACACTGTAAAAATCCGCCCGGACTCCGGACAAAGAGCTAAAAAGGAGGACATGTCCGGATTAATCCGGACGTCTGGTCACCCTATCGAAGTCATGTAATAATGTTTCTGTACGCCACTGCGCGCGCTCACCCGAGCTCCGTATCCCGTTAAACGAGCGTTCCTGCCGTATATCGGCCTGTGATGGGGATGTGGCTACGGGTTGCGTTGCAGAATTTTACCCTTGACATTACTGGTGACCAACGAACTCACGGCGACGTGCTGTTGCTTCTGGCTGAATTTCTATACGAGCGACGCATTCGCACACTCGTCTCATCTCATCCGTCAGCTCATTCTGCTGGGTGGTGAGACGAGTTTGCTCGTCTTTGATTTCTAATATTTCTTCGTGGGTCTTTTCAAATACTCTCTGTCTCTGTTTTTTAAGGGCAGAAATAGTGTTCTTGGTTGCATTCACTTCGACCTATGCCAGTGCTGCCTGATCTAGTGCAATTTGGGCATTTTTTCGCGCATCTTGTGCTACTAATCTGGCTGTCCTAGCCTCATGTTTTTACACCCTTAACTTGATTCCTGACCGAATTTGCATTTTCGACAAACTCATCATCTCTTCTTTGAATGTCCTTAATTTCTTTCATGACTTCATCCTTGTCTGGTCGCTTCTCAATTTCCCTAATTTCATTAATGTGGATCTCCTGTCTTTGATCTTCTTCCTGTCGTCTCTTACCTTCCCTTTCCTGTCATCTCTTCCCTGCCTCTTGCACAAACTGAATGATCGATTCTAATTGCACACTTCCAGTAATGTACCCAGAACTAACCGCACGCGACTCGCCTGCTCTATGATGCATTGCCCGCAAAATCGGACTGTTCCTTTCGCTTACTGAGCCTCTTTCCGTATTTACAGAACCTATATAACCTGCCGCCTCGGCATCCTTTTCACTTTCATTTCCTGAGTAAACTGATCCCACAGCATTGGACTATTCTGACTTGACATTTGCACCCTATTTGCAGACTGATTTAAATGAACTCCTTGTGCCGTTCTGTCTTGTTCTGCAGCAGTGGCTGACTCGTGTCCCATTTTGATCGATATTAGCGCGCAGCATTTTTCACTACACACACGAGCTTTTCTTCTCGTAATCATTCAAATCGACTCCTACTTCCACAAGTTTCCGATTCTAAAGCATCACGCGCCACAACTCTACTCTGAACTTATTTTAAATAATGCACGCATTTACGCCCAAGCTCATGAAACAAAGCCTATTCTAAAATATCGTACACATCCGTTTAATCAAATTTGTGCCGACGAAAGCTTGCACAATGCGGTTAGCAACGACGCAGCATCAAACAAGAAGTGACGCAGAAGTTACTGAGAAGAGACAGTGGGAAACAAGCAAACAAAATAGGGGAAGTCGGTGACACAAGCAAAACATACACTGATGTAAAACGACTACAACATACTACAAGTAACTCAAACACAACACTCAGCACCACACCCAAGACTAGACGTTGTCAGTGCACCATAGTCCCTTTGGGAAAAAAAAACCACGCGCCTGTTCCGCAAGATAACGCACTAACTACCTCACAAAATTGCCAAGATTCGAGATCCTGGCCAAGGGACGCCAATTGCAAGCTGTCGCTTGTTTCAATAATAAATATATGTCTGACTGATGCTAAAAGTTATTATTTTTGCACAAAGAAAACTATAATCTTTTCAGTAGCCTTCGAATTTTGAGCTACACCCTTAATTTGTATAGATGAATGAACGAATTTACTCATGACAATTTTGTAGCCTACATCTGCGGTCACTTTCAGAACTCAAATTAATAAATTAATTAATTTAATAAGAGTGAACTTTAAATTGGTGGTGTACCCATGAACCACCACAATAAAATAATACCCATGAATAGTTGAGTATGTATGAATGAGAACAGTGGACTATTTAAGTTTACAAAATAATGACAAGTTGTATTAAGCCCTTTTGTAACCAGAACTAGCTGATAAATAATACACTCAGAAAAGGAATGGTGTTTGATTGGCAAACATTGGTGTGGAAGCTATACAAATTTTCCCCTAAATTAATCCGTTTTACAATGCAATAGGACTTGGTTTACATGAATCTACTGTGAGGCCCAACTCTATTCAAATGGAATCAACTACAACCAAGTATTCCACAAACTATGGTTCATATGAGAACAAGGAGCTGTGAATACCATTTCACAACCCTACGCTGGTGCAGCACCCTTTACTTTGATACAGGCGGCAGCGCTGCGGACGAGGAGTGGCGTGCTGCGGCATCTGTAATGTTCTGACGCGTCCACAAAAATTTACAAACTACGCGGTCTAGCGTTCTTATTATCAGTACGCTGGAAACTTCCCTATCAGAGCCCCGAAATCCTGAAAGATTTCAGTGTGAAGTGCACCCATTCACTGGCCTAGCCAAACCAATTTGACTCACAGCCATGACGTTGCGTGCTAAAATTGTCAAACGTTAGACGGCCAACTCAGGACGAGTATATTCATCCTCGTGACACACGATATATCTGTGATGATATGCACTTCCACAGTCGGTGCAGTTGGAAACTGCCACTGGCTCTTAGTCCACCATAAGATACAGACCACAAGTCTCGCCCACTAGCGAAACACCTGTAGTTCTCCACCAGGAAGGACGAGAAGACGAAGAAGGCAAAGAATCACAACCACTTTTCACCAATCCCTGGTACTGGAGCCGAATTAGGAAAAACAAAACCGTCCCCACATTGCACAAACCAATTGAACTATCCTAGACGCATTGAATCTCCCCTCCTGACTGTTCTGTTGGCTTGGTAGCCAATCCAGACACAGCACCAGAGTTCCAACGCTGAGGAAGTAAGCCTCCACTATGTATATCCTGAGAGGAGCCAATCAGTGAGCGCAAATCTCTCTTCTCTGAAAAAAGATTTTAGACTAGGCAGGCGTCATTCTCATGGTAAGTATGGCCATGTTTTGGCAAGAAACATCTACTTAGGTGGGACCACAGTCCCTCATGTATGGAGGGATCTAATCTCTCCGGTTCGATCATTTCCAGTTCCTGAAAGAAGGCTGTTAAGTTTCGAGGTAGTCAGGCTGTAAGTAGGCTGTTTATGTTTTCTTATTGGCAACGTTACGTAGCGCTCTGTGTGCTAGTTTGCATTGTTGTCTGCCATTGTAGTGTTGCGTAGCGGCAGCTGGATGTTAACAGCGCGTAGCGTTGCGCAGTTGGAGGTGAGCCGCCAGCAGTGGTGGATGTGGGAAATGAGATGGCGGATTTTTGAGTACAGAATGGATATTATGAACTGCAATGTATATTATGCTTTTTCAACACTATTAAGGTAAATACATTGTTTGTTCTCTACCAAAATCTTTCATTTGCTAACTATGCCTACTAGTAGTTAGTGCCTTCCGTAGTTTGAATCTTTTATTTAGCTGGCAGTAGTGGCGCTCGCTGTATTGCAGTAGTTCCAGTAACGAAGATTTTTGTGAGGTAAGTGATTTGTGAAAGGTATAGGTTAATGTTAGTCAGGGCCATTCTTTTGTAGGGATTTTTGAAAGTCAGATTGCGTTGCGCTAAATAATATCGTGTGTCAGGTTAAGCACAGTCTTGTATAAATTGTTCTAAGGGGACGTTTCATATGTCGACCCTTAGCCGAGGATACCTCACTGGAATCTCCTGATTTTTTCTTGTAGTTTGTGTATTTTGTAGCTTTTGTTTATTGCTAGCGCGTAATTATAGAGAGAATTTCCTTGGTAGTTGTGATTTTTCATTGTTGTACAGTAAAACAGTTGTGGCATGCATGTAGATTTGCACCAAGTATTTCGCAGCTGCGCTTGCAATTAACTACATATTACTTTCAGTGCTATGTTAATGTGTTCTCTTATTTTTGCTATTCAAATTGTGCTTTTCTGTGTTATCGTGTGAAATATTGTGACAATAATGGCGTGTGAAAAACGTAACACTAGGCTCCAAAGTAAAATGAGAAATAATAGTGACGACGAACGTAGGTTATCAGCACCACTGGGTAGTGCATTAACAGACATTCGAAGTAGTAATTTGGTAACTGTGCATAGGGATATGGAGCGGGCGGCAAATAATGGTGTAGACAGTCAAACAGGTAGTGAACAGGGAAGCATTATCGATCGATCGGTCGGCAACAACTCGCCTCAGGAATCCGAAATGATAGGACACAATTTTGCAAATACTGTAGATTCAGGTTTTGCGTCCTCACCGTTTTCTCAAATAAGTCAAGACACATTTTCTGCTTGTCAAAATGTGAATGTTGCTGGTGCAAATGCACTGCCGAAAAGCGTAGAGGAACAGATTCCAGACACTAATGCATTGTTATTACAATTAATGCAACAAATGGGACAAAATCTTCAAAAGTTAGACAAAATGGAACAGAATCTTCAAAAGTTAGACACAATGGAACAAAATCTTCGGAAGTTAGACACCACACTTGAACAAACACATTAAGATTTAACTACTGAGTTACATAACATTGAATCGAAATGTCAAAAGGTCTGTAATGACATAAAAACACAAATTTGTGAGCATTTTCAGCCTATTTTTTCGCGGCATGAAAATGCATTACAGAATCACGAAGCAGCCATAAAAGAGCTGCAAACCATTGTTCATGAAAGTCATGAGACCTTGTGGGCTAAAATTGACTCAGTTGCATCTACCGATTCGGTTACGCAACTGGCAAAAACTCAGGAAAACTTAAAGAACACAGTAGATTCGATTTCAACACAAATGGACACTCTGAAACTTGGTTCAGAAAAACACACTGAGGAAATGTGTTCACTATCGGAGAAAGTAGCTGAACTTTCGGATCAGGTCACTAACTTATCTACAAAGGTAGATGATGATCTGAATGACACAAGACCCATAGCCTTCACTGACACAGAAGAGTATGAACAAATTAGAAAATTCAAACAAAATCAAAATCAAATCAGCACACAGTACAAAAGAGCAATCCGGGAAGTACAAGATCAGTTGACACAGGTAATACAAGAATTACGTATTTCAGAGGACACTCGCGCCCCAATACGGGAAGAGGGACATAGAAATACGGAAAAGCCACAAAATAATAACACAGGGCATTTCGGTAATTATGAAAGGAATTGGCAAGGTACACCGAATTTTGAGATGGAACCGCCGAAACGACGTAACAATGACCGACATGCTACTCGCCGACACGATGATTTTGACTATAAGCTGTTCATTACTACACGTAAATTCAAAACGTTTAAGAATTCTGCCAACGACATTCATCCACAAGCGTGGCTCCATCAATTCTCTCATTGTTTCCCTCCCAACTGGTCATTGGAGCACAGATTAGAATTTATGTGTGGCTACTTGGAGAATGAACCAGCTGTAAGAATGCGATCGGTCATTCACGATTGTCACAGTGAAGGAGAATTTTATCATGCCTTCCTCTCAGCGTATTGGTCTCAAGCTACACAAGACCGAGTAAAACATAGCATCATAATGATGAAACGTTTCGAACAATCTGAATTTTCCAGTCTTATGAAATATTTTGAAGACATGTTGCATAAGAATCAGTATCTTTCAAACCCATACAGCCCCTCAGAACTCATCCGCATTTGCTTAATCAAATTACCTGAACATTTACGGCATATTATTTTAGCAGGGCGTTGCAAAGACGACATTGAAGCTTTTCAGGGACTGTTACAAGAACTAGAAATTGACACTGACAATCGCGTAATGCAAAAACAGGAAAACAATCATTACAGGTCACATCCGTCGCAATTCCGCGATGAAAGAGATAATAACTGGACACGACAAGGCTATTCTCATAACGTAAATTGTGACCAAAACAGACACCACCCGTATGACAACTGTTGGCAGAGTAGTAATAATTACAGGGAAAGATCACCTCTCCGCGGTAATGACTATCACAGAGAGAATCATAGAAACAGACAATATGGCAATCAGAACAATTATTATCAAGGGAGACGGAATAACTTCAGATGCAACGGTCCACCGCGCAGTTACAATTCCGGGAGAAATTCTCCACCACATGACCGACAAAACAGAAACTATGTAAACTACCGACAAAACGACAGATGTGAATTCCATCAGAACTGGCGACCTTCAAACAGGGCAGAGCCTTTTCGTCACGGTGAATTTGTGGAAGTTAGGTCTCCAAATCCCAATAACGACGCGCGCCAACAAAGAAACAGACAATGACTCGCACCACAGGCAGCCACTTGCGCCCGCTGGCTCAGAGAAAAATAACATAGACGCTAACCTTGAGAAATATTCCAGTATTCCTTACCGACGTGTACCACATGATAATTGCGTTGAAGTTGAAACTCTGCGTACTAGGAAGAGTAAAGGTTTACACCACATTTCACATGTAAAACCGTTTATTGAAAGATAATCTGCTTTTTAACTTTGTCTTTGACATAAAATTTTTCACTTCACGTTACTAGTACTCTTTGTCACACTTACAAACTGTTAACATGCAACTATGTTTTAAAGTTAACTAACTATCCAGTCAAGAACATAGGTAACTTAGGCAAGTAATTGCGAATGCATTATTATTGCGAACAGACGACACAGTGTAATTGTGTGTGTACATTCTTGCTTGTTAGTTGCATGATTAGAACATTTACCAGTACTGCTAATGAGATTTTAATGCAACATTTTGGTTTACTTGAAAATACATTTGGGATTTAAAGTACTTTCTGTGAGATTAAAGATGACTTAGTATTTGGTTTCTTTGACAGCTACACGGTTATATTACGACACTACTAATGTGTGACATAATTTACAATGTTGCTTTTGCGGTGTATCTGTTTTATATCGGCACAGTTTTTTCTGAATCCTTCTGGAAAGCAAAACATGTTTTAGTAGTAACTTTTGTGGTATAGCTACAATGAGACAGCCTTTTCCATAGCACAACAATACGTTACAGCACAGTAATTTCTTCATCACAACAATAAGCCTAATAACTAAGAAATCTATACGCACAGCATTTCACTTTTGTTTATCATGAGGTAAGTACATTGACTTCTGCAGAAATTAGCTTTCAGAGGACGATAACTATGACACTTCCATAGAATTATCTTACAACAAGACGCACACTTTAGCGCTACAGGACACGTATTTGAGTGATTAATTTTATACTTGAAACTTTTATTTTTAAAGATTTTTGAATTACAAAGAAAGTTTTCCGTGATACATTTCATTCCATTGCTGTAATCTGTAACAACTGAGGGTATAATTACAATAATCCTCAGGGGGGTACACGCCTACTTTGTGTACCATGTGTTTGGCAAGCACAAGGAGCCCTAGCTAATATGGTATTTGCTTATACAACTTTACACATCGGTACCATATTTCTCTATCTGATCATTTAACTGAGAGATAAACATTTTTTTTACTACGTCAGTGACACATGTTTACGTAATTACACCGTTGGATAACTTCATACTTACGAAATTGTATTTTGTCTGTACTGTGTGAACTGTTCATATTTTTTCGGAACCATTCTGATACTATGAGAGCTTTGAATGATGTATTTGGTATGAGATCATGATTTTTAAAGTACGTTTGAGGCAGATGACACTATTGAAATGAGCAGAGAATATTTTTTATGGTTTGAAATTATTGCAGAAAGCTACGACTTTTTTGAGATTTGACTGAGGTGTTATGATGTTATTATTACGACGACGTTGTGTATTATGCTGCTGAGGTATGTTTATGATCAATAAGCTGAGAGTCGTACTTTAAGAGTTATGAAATGTGTGTAAATGCGTGAATGTATCACAATTAAGGCGAAAATTTTTTGGACACTGTTATATTCATAGGATTTTGTTTCTACAGATTTGCAACGTAAATTCTCGACCTGTGAAATTTTTATATGAGACTGTCACTGTAGCGGAAACTGCTGTCGTAAATATTTCCATAAGAAAGTTAAGTGACCACCTGCACGTGCGTCGTGGGCACACAGCTGTGTCAGACACCTGGAGAACAAGCCTTTTCAGACGCTCAGGTAGAAAAGAAAAAAAAGGGAGGCCATTATCCTCGCTTTTGACATACCTTTGTAGAAAGCACCGCAAACACGACACGCTTACATCTGCACACCTGATTATGACAAGCGTCTTTCTCTAGAATTGAGGGAGTTTTTACTGCGTTATGAAATGCCATATGGCTAATGAATGATGTTTCATGCCGTCCTTTGTACATATTTGCTCATTTTCTTTAATATCTAGTTTCTAGCTGCACTGCAGCATTGGTTATTATAAAATTTAATAGATGTACTAATATCACTATTTTCTGTCTACAGACCCAGTAAAGAATACGATTATGATGTACTTTCCTAGAAAAGAGAGCATAAATAGACATTTCCCTTCACAGGAATTGCATAAATAATTTCTTTACGATTTGGTAACTTATCTGCTAGTGTAAGTTCTTGTGATGCATCACTTTAGTGTTAAGATGTAACATAGGTATTAAACATGGCCATTTTTACTGTAATATTTTTTCTGCTTGAGCTATGTCATGCTTAGGTATAAGTTGCTGCTGCTGTTTGCCAGGCATAGTGCTACTAAATTTCACTTTGTATTACTCTGTTAAGCTAGTTTTACTACTGACTTATTTTTCTTGTTATTGCACATTGGCTCATATTAGTTGTAATGTTGCATTGCTTGGTAATTTAGATTTACTGTAGCTTGCTTTGCAATTTTCCATTTTTCTTTTTTTGCATTGCTGTTTGTGTTAATTTGTTATATGCTGCTGCATTGCCTCGTCCCTTAGTTTAGCATCTGAGCTCAGTAGATTTAAGTTAGCTTAAGAGGGGTAGACTATATAAGAAACTAACTATGATGAATTTATAAGAAATGCATTGAGAAGCTATCAGAAAATGGTCTGGAAAAAAAAGGATACTGTACAGTGGAGAAAAACTATTTTTGACAGAGGATGTGAACAGAATACAGAAGACAGGCTTAGATAGGACTTTTGGAAATAATGATGAATGAAGGGAGATCTCCAAGAAGCAAAGAAAGTTTTGTTTGCAAAATACTGCAATGAAACAAACCCTGTCCTTTTCTTTTGTGTCATCCCTCTACATGTGAAGGTGATGTTTCAAACGTTATTCTGATCTTATGTATTCACTTTTGTCATTATTTTTGTAACATTGATGTATATGTTTATTTCTATTCTTTTGTAAAGCCTGTATTATTACAAATGTTATCTATATTATTATGTTTTTAATGATGTATTTTGTACCTTTGTAATTGTATTCTTATGTTATAAAATTGTAATTGACACCAGTTCATCATATTATTAACATATAAGTTACATTTCACCACACACATTTCTGTTGGTCATAGTATATGGACAATATGTGAGAAGTAGGGACTGTTAGTGTTTGCACGTGTGTTAATAATTCAGCAAGGGACTGGATAACAGCATTGCTGGTTCTAAGGACAATTAGAAAAAAAAAACTTTGTGAGTGCACGAGTGGTGGTTTATGAACTTGCTATATTATCTGCAAGACTCTTCAATGGTGATTGTGCACCTGCACAGTCGCAACAGATGGCTGCTGGCCGTCTCTACAAGGACTACAGTGGGTCCGCACATCTGGTGGCCCACCAATACCACAATCTCTACCAGGACTACAGTGGGCCTGTCCACAATTTCTACAAGGACTACAGTGGGTCTGCACCTCTGGTGGCCCACCAATACCGTAATCTCTACCATGACTACAGTGGGTTTGCTCTGTGATGACCAACCTACCAATCTTCTTCAAAACGTTGAATGACTCTGCTGTGGGTTTGCTCTGTTGTGGCCCATTACCTGTCAGCATGTCAAGAGTCAGCACTGTCTTTCCGTTGGAAGGACAACACTACTTCTTCAAGACTGCATGGAAATCCACTACTTCCGTGTGCATTGTCTTTTACTGCTCAGACTTTGAAAAAAAACCACTGAAATTTTACTGTGATGAACAATCTGGACTGTCTTTATGGACTGTGAGAAAATTTTAGCTTTTGACCAACATTGTATTAATAAGTGTGTGCATTTGATATCTTTCTTACTGTAATTATGAAAAAATTTTTCAAATCTGTATTGGCCACTGCCCAAAAAAATTTGTAAAAATTTTTTTGTGGGGAGCATGGGGGCTATGTAAGTAGGCTGTTTATGTTTTCTTATTGGCAACGTTACGTAGCGCTCTGTGTGCTAGTTTGCATTGTTGTCTGCCATTGTAGTGTTGCGTAGCGGCAGCTGGATGTTAACAGCGCGTAGCGTTGCGCAGTTGGAGGTGAGCCGCCAGCAGTGGTGGATGTGGGAAATGAGATGGCGGATTTTTGAGTACAGAATGGATATTATGAACTGCAATGTATATTATGCTTTTTCAACACTATTAAGGTAAATACATTGTTTGTTCTCTACCAAAATCTTTCATTTGCTAACTATGCCTACTAGTAGTTAGTGCCTTCCGTAGTTTGAATCTTTTATTTAGCTGGCAGTAGTGGCGCTCGCTGTATTGCAGTAGTTCCAGTAACAAAGATTTTTGTGAGGTAAGTGATTTGTGAAAGGTATAGGTTAATGTTAGTCAGGGCCATTCTTTTGTAGGGATTTTTGAAAGTCAGATTGCGTTGCGCTAAATAATATTGTGTGTCAGGTAAAGCACAGTCTTGTATAAATTGTTCTAAGAGGATGTTTCAAGGCCAGTGAAATATACGTTTCTGCCACCCCATAAAAGAACTGGGACACTTCCTGGCGTCAGTGGGGTTACAGTCTTGTCTCCACTAAACACATGTACCAGCCACTCTGTCTGTATTGTACCAGCTTCTAACATGAGAATTCAAGGAGTTGTATGACTTCCCACCATTTTCAGAAAGGCTCAATTTACAGTAATCTCTCTTAAATGGTTTCCTCCACCCACACTCGGCCAACTGGCTACCTTTGTGATGGACTGGCACCTTCCCCAGATAAAATATTTTGCAAACCAGCTTCCTTCAGTCCATCCTTAAGCAGAAGGAGGAGAGGCCTTCATCCAGAGTCCCTCTCCAGGTACAGTCCACTTAGTGCTGCTTCCCAGAATCATTCACACAGCCTGCTCGCTCCACACAGCATTTATGGTCTCCAATTCAACTGTCTCCCTGTTTCCATCACCTCCACTACAGTCCCTCAGGTACAAGTTCTATACAGGCAACACATGCAGTTATAACAACAATCTGCCCGCAATTTCCTCATGTAAAAAGTCATAAACCACATATGCACTACTGGCCATTAAAATTGCTACACCACGAAGATGACGTACTACAGATGCGAAATTTAAGCGACAGGAAGAAGATGCTGTGATATGCAAATGATTAGCTTTCCAGAGCATTCACACAAGGTTGGCGCCGGTGGCGACACCTACAACGTGCTGACATGAGGAAAGTTTCCAATCGATTTCTCACACACAAACAGCAGTTGACCGGCGTTGCCTGGTGAAACGTTGTTGTGATGCCTCGTGTAAGGAGTAGAAATGCGTACCATCACGTTTCCGACTTTGATAAAGGTCGGATTGTAGCTCATCGCGATTGCTGCTCGCTTTGGTCGAGATCCAATGACTGTTAGCAGAATGTGGAATCGGTGGGTTCAGGAGGGTAATACGGAACGCCGTGCTGGATCCCAACGGCCTCGTATCACTAGCAGTCGAGATGACAGGCATCTTATCCGCATGGCTGTAACGGACCGTGCAGCCACGTCTCGATCCCTGAGTCAACAGATGGGGACGTTTGCAAGGCAACAACCATCTGCACGAACAGTTCGACGACGTTTCCAGCATCATGGACTATCAGCTCGGAGACCATGGCTGCGGTTACAACTTGACGCTGATCACAGACAGGAGCGCCTGCAATGGTGTACTCAACGACGAACCTGGGTGCACTAATGGCAAAACGTCATTTTTTCGGATGAATCCAAGACCTATTTAGAGCATCATGTTGGTCGCATCGTGGAGAACGCACATTGGAAGCGTGTGTTCGTCATCGCCATACTGGCATATCACCCGACGTGATGGTACGGGATGCCATTGGTTACACGTCTGACCTTCATTCGATCTCTGTGAAACCCTACATTTCAGCAGGATAATGCACGACAGCATGGACCTTTCTGGATACAGAAAATGTTCGACTGCTGCCCTGGACAGCACATTCTCCAGATCTCTCACCAATTGAAGACGTCTGGTCAACAGTGGCTGAGCAAATGTCTCGTCACAATACGCCTGTCACGACTCTTGATGAATGTGGTATCGTGTTGAAGCTGCATGGGCAGACCTGTTCACGTCATCCAAGCTCTGTTTGACTCAATGTCCAGGCGTATCAAGGCCGTTATTACGGCCAGAGGTGGTTGTTCTGAGTACTGATTTCTCAGGATCTATGCACCCAAATTGCGTGACAATGTAATCACATGTCAGTTCTAGTATAATATATTTGTCCAATGAATACCCGTTTATCATCTGCATTTCTTCTTGGTGTAGCAATTTTAATGGCCAGTAGTGTACGAAATGTAGTACTTGGGAACACCGAGATCATGACCTAAAATATGAATATTAATCCCTACTGACACTGTTAAAGTGAGAGAGTGGCATGCCACCTCTCAAATGATTTATTTTATTCTCGTTTACCCATATTCGAACTAAAATATAATTATCAATCAGTAATGCCATTCTTCCACATCTGCTTGATCTTATTATTGCACACAGAGTAGAATTTGGTAAAAAAATTGGCATGCTTATTCTTCGGTTTCTTTTATGGAATTCTTATTTGTGGATCCCAATCAGTTTTATTCATTTAGTGATACAATTTTTTATTAATGTAAATAAGTCACCCATTTCAGTTGAGTAGTAAGTCATCTGTTGTCAAATAAAAGATTGATAGTACCTATAAGAGACAGCTATAGTAATGTTTTATTTCACTAGTCAGTTTTCATACAACATTTCTAATATCAAATATCACATCGAAAAATAATAAGTTGTATTGTGATGGAGGAGCGATAGAAATTCCTGTTTGACAATATATATTGAAAAATTTAGAAAAATTTATTCACACAAAGAGGTCTAACATACACATTAAAGTGGATGATGTTTTAAATAGAGTGATGTTAAATTATATGTGGACATAATGGATATCACTGGAAATGTATTTGGATTTAATAACCGAATTATTGAAGCCAGTGAAAAAACTATTGCTAGTGATATGCCAAAATTATTCCATTCAAGTAAATAAACATTAATTTTAATTTGGCTGATGGAATGTATGTAAAGCATGGTGATCACTTTCATGGAGATACTAATATTACTGCTTCAATCAAACCCAATGTAGAATTTGGTGGGCCGATAATTCATGAGCTACATTATCCAGTATATATTCCAATTTTTGGTACTATACAGGATTTAGAAATAACTATAATGTATGAAAATGTTAATTTCACTGATATCAATTGTGCTACTAAACAGTTGTTTTAGAAATGTCTTAATAAATTTTATCCTTATTAAATGAATAAGACTGAAAGCTATCAGTTTTACTCATTCCCTGTGAATGGGGAGACTAGAAATAATGTAAATATCCCTAATAAGCAGACAGAGATTAATATTCATATTGGTGATGATTGGGCTCATTCTAATCATGCACAATTGTATATGAGCTTCAGTATTTATGGAGCTGATGGTACAGACTATCTAATATATGATGGAAGATCCAATAAAAAATTGATTAACAACTATGTGACAAATTTGTTCGATGTTATCACCATAAAACGAAAGGGAACAATATCTTGTCTTGGATTGAGTACCCTTTCATTTCTTCAACTGTCCTTATGTGATTGACTTGGTGTCTAGCCAATGAGTAACCATGGAAGGTCATACATACCCTCAGCAATGGGAAGACAAAAAGTAAGAAAAGTGAATTACTCTTTTCGTTAGATTTGCTAGGTGGGTTCTTTAAAGACCACTAGGAAGTTATGTGGGAGGGAGTTTTAACTGTGATTTTTACCAAGTTATAGTGCAAAAAATTCCATTCATCATTGGTCTGACTGTAATTAAGCTACAGCTGAAATAAAAGATATGCTTTCTTGTGAAGGTAAAATTGTTGTGGAATCAATGGAAATTGGTGTTCCTGTGGTTATATGTGAGCCAGAGAATTCACTAGAGCTGGAGCAAGAAAGACTAAAACATCCAAAAATTCCCACATCTTCCTTTAAGACTCAAACCATAGAGATTGCCAGATTAAGTGGAATAAGACATTTTGAGGTAGATGTCACCAATTACCATAATTCTACGGAATTTGATATGCATTATTTTATTTTTGCTGCTCAGTTGATTGATTCTTCTTCATTTGATCATGCTAAATTACAGAATACCTATAAAAATAATGGTAGAAATGAAGTTTTTCCTCAAGAAATGTGGACTCTAGAGCCACCAGATAACTTTTTGAAAGTGTATGTTGCTTTCTGAGATTTTAAGCATATCACACAATTAAGCAGTGATATCAATGTAAATCCATTCAGTTTTATTGAAAATTATCCTAATTTTGTCATAAATATATGTAGGAGAATGAATGTGTTAGACACACAAAAAACTACTATGGAACTACGTGGCACATACAATGATAAAATTCCTAATGACACTATTGTTTATATAATAAAATATGGCAATAAAAAATTTAACATTCGATACCCAACACAGAATATTAACTGAAAATTAAAAAAAAGTCTTTTAACTTTTATATCTTTCAGACATAATCATAATAATCATCATTATAACTATCTGGAATCTCCTCAGTTTCAAAAAATAAGAAAAATTTGTACTCTATATCAATACTGTATCTAAATTCTTTTTTAAATATTTTCAGATAAATTTTTATTTTTAGATATTTCATACCATTTTAAATTATCTTATAACATTTTCTGATATTTTTTGCCTTATAGATGTGTAAGACCAACTTACTTTACTTTAAATTCTCTAATAAAATTTACTGGTAATTTTTGGTCTTCAGAAACTTCTTTATCTTTAAATTCTCTAACAAATTTTTCCGATAATTTTTGTGTTTTAGAAATATAAGACCAATTCACTTTATCTTTACATTTTCTAACAAAATTTTCTGATAATTTCTGGCTCATAGAAATCAAAGAGCAATTTACTTCATCTTTAAAATCTCTAATAGAGCCCTCTGACAATTTATAGGAAAAACGAATTGTATTCATCTTCAGATGGTTTTTCCTTTTAATGTAATCAACAACTCAAATTTTAAATGCCTAATTTTTTAAATATAATTGTATAAGTCTTTAAATTCTAAATTTGTATATATTTTTCATATAAAGGATGATTATTAAAAACTAATAAAATATTATTATTGTTACAATTAATGATTTTTTATTCTCCATTTATAAGCAAAATAATTTATTAGATCTTTAAAAATCTTATTACATATTTTTTACATAAATGGAAACCTTAGTGAAGAATCTCAATATGTTAGCAATTCTAATTTGTTTAAAAAGATTAGTGATCTACAGGTAAATATTTTATATAATGTTACATTCTGTGTATCTCTGAATACTAGATATGGGGAGAAAATCTGAATGGAGCTCAATAACGAGTTTAAAATGATTTTTCCAGACAGATATTTGAAAATACTGAGTCAAAAAGACTAGAAATCGGTTTTCGCGGTTTTAGGCATAAGTACAGTAATTCTGGACCCCTGGATTTTGATAATTCATAATGATATCAAAAAAATTTTCGAAGTTCCACGAGAACGTCATCTTAAGAACATTTGACAAAAATGTCAACGACTTGCCATGAATGTAAATTATAGAAGAAGCCGTTTCTCAAATTTCTACTTTAGGTACCCAAAAATAATGTTTCTCTAAGGTTTCCTCATAAACCGTCCATGAACAAATGGTGCTACTTTAAAACTTCTAAGACCCACCCTTGACGACATGTAATGCAAAATAACCAATCGATTTGCCCAATTTGCCAGGCTGAAGAAAGTGTGTATTGTTTCAGTTTTCAGCCTGCACTGTAGGATAGCTACAGTACGCACATTATTTTGATAGGTATACAAATGATCATCACACCAAGGGCCATCCAAAACACTTGACCTCGTATCTCTGTGATCACTAGAAACTGAGATATGATTCGCTGATAAATCACATTTTCACACACAGCTTTTTGGAACATACTGGTACTGTGCACAATCGTGCATGGACCAATGAGAACATCAGACAAACGAAAACACTGCTTCCAGTCTAGTGATGGCTTGTGCAAAATTTTACCAATGTGATGACCTGTAGGCATTTTACTCATAACAGTAGTAATCCGAACTACATTGAATATATGAATTTTGTTTATATAAACTGCACTGTTTAAATATATCTAAATTTTGTAATCAGTCACATAACATTCACAGCGAAATTTACAGTGTGATGTAGCACATGACCACATGATCACCGGGCCACCACTAGCTGTTACATATGTATAAGAGTCTGTCACATTATATCAAAATTAGGAGAGAGATGTACTTACATGTGTAAGGGTCCCCGCGTTCGATTCTCAGCTGTATTGGGGATTTTCTCTGCTTGTGAACTGGGTGTTGTGTTGTCCTCATCTTCATTTCATCCTCATCACTGGCAAGTTGCCCAATGTGGTGTCGACTGCAATAAATCTTGCACTAGGCAGCTGAGCTTCCCCACATGGGGCCTCCTGGCCAACAATGCCATACACTCATTTCATTTTTTGTCGATTGTATACTTGAAGGATTGAATCTACGATCACGATTCTTTGCTACAGCGCAGTGGCAATGCTGATGGGGATGCTCAGCTCACAGTGCCACTATATACAGTGTGTTTCAAGAAGACTTTACAACTTTAAAAGCTCATATAAATTTATTGAAAGAAAATATAGATCTGGGTTTAATGTTATTTTGTAGGGAAACACAACAAGTTTTTTTACCTTAACTTAAAATGTTGCATGTGGCTTCTGTTGATCATCCTGCAAACATTGCATTGGAAGTTAATTTCTTCCCAAACTTTCTGTAGCATTGTAGGTGTAACTTGCTCAGTGATGGCATAAATTCTTGCTCTAAGTTCAGGTAGAGAAGCCAGCACAGGAGGTACAAACACGATATCCTTGATGCAATTCCATAAAAAAAATAAAATCGAGTGGTGTCAGGTCTGGGCAAGGTGAGGGCCAGGAAATTGGTGCATCACGGCCAATCCATTGAACTGGAAAGCAGTCGCTGAAAAAATCCTTGACGTTGTAAGTAGGCTGTTTATGTTTACTCATTGGCAACGTTACGTAGCGCTCTGTATGAAAATCACTGGCTGTGCTGTGTGCAGTCTGTGGCTAGTTTGCATTGTTGTCTGCCATTGTAGTGTTGGGCAGCTGGATGTGAACAGCGCATAGCGTTGAGCATTTGGAGGTGAGCCGCCAGCAGTGGTGGATGTGGGGAGAGGAATGGCGGAGTTTTGAAATTTGTAAGACTAGATGTCATGAACTGCTATGCATATTATGATTTTGCAACACTATTAAGGTAAATACATTGTTTCTTCTCTATCAAAATCTTTCATTTGCTAACTATGCCTATCAGTAGTTAGTGCCTTCAGTAGTTCGAATCTTTTATTTAGCTGGCAGTAGTGGCGCTCGCTGTATTGCAGTAGTTCGAGTAACAAAGATTTTTGTGAGGTAAGTGATTTATGAAAGGTATAGGTTAATGTTAGTCAGGGCCATTCTTTGTAGCGATTACTGAAAGTCAGATTGTGTTGCGCTAAAAATATTGTGTGTCAGTTTAAGCACAGTCATCTATAATTTTTCTAAGGGGACGTTTCATAACGTCAGCCAGGTAGTGGGGTGGTGCACCATTGTCCATGAAGTAAACATTTCGTTCTTGGTCATCCTCATCACACGCTGGGTCGATTTCATAGGGCTGTTGACAAAACATTGTCCCATTCGTTCAACGAGGTCGTCAAATATGCTTGGATGACCTGCTGATTTCCCATGTCTTACCAAGCACCATGTTTCTACTAAAGATTTAGGCCACTCATAAATTGTAGGCCTACTAGGAGGATCTTTAGCATACTTTGTACGGAAATTACACTGAACTGTTGTCGCCGACTTCGATTCTTCAAGCCAAAACACACAGCTCGCACACTCGGGTCCAGTGAAGGCAGCCATCTTTAACGCAACTGCCGCTAGCGCTCCTTACGGTGCGATTCGGCACTGGCGAACTATGTGAGACAGGACTTGATGTATTTTCTCTACAAATTGACACTACAATCGCCTCTGCTGGGACTATGAATTAACTTATATGAATTTTCAAAGTTGTAAAGTCCTTTTTGAGATACCATGTATATTTGGGTGAGTCACGTTCTTTGTAAAAATCCCTTTCATTTTGTGAAGGGTTGCACATATTAAAACGCCGGTAAGACAATTACTGTGATATAGCGGTTGTTAAAGTTGACATTGAAACCTGTCGTAAAAAAATTCATGCAATGTTCTAGAATTTGAGAGCATGGTGGTTGAGTCGGCATTTGCAATGCAGACACCCCCAACCAGAGCTCTCGTGCAATGCTGTGCCATAATGTCAACACATTTGGCTGTGTACTTTTCTGCAATGCAGGCTGCTCATTTCTGATTCAGTATTCGTTGCATGCAGACATGTACAGCAACGAGGAGAAGCTGGATATTCTACTTTTATATGGTGAATGTAAAAGTAATGCCACAAAAACAATACAGCGGTATAAGACTATTTATCCGGATCGCCAGTGTCCGACACACTAGACAATAGCACGAGTTACGTGGACGCTAGTGCGGACAGGCTGCCTGAACGTCAAAAAGTGGACAAGAAAGAAGACTTCTACTGACAGAGAATATCAAGAAGCTGTTCTGGCTGCGACTCCAATGAATCCACGTATTGGTGTGAGACATACTGTCAAGGAATGTGGAATCAGAAAGATGAGTGTCATTCGCATCCTGAATCTGCAAAATTTCATCCCTCTCATCTGTCACTACATCAGACACTCGTCGACCGTAATTTCGAACGTCATACAGAATTTTGTCGGTTTGCCCAACTGCAACTGAAAGGCGACCCTACATTTTTTGAACGTATGCTCTTTACTGATGAAGCAACGTTTACTAACCACACTAATGTAAATTTGCGTAACTTGCTCTAGTGGACAGCCGAAAATCCACACTGGTACAAGTACATCAAAGGTCGTGGATCGTAAATGTATGGCGTGGCGTCACAGGAAATTGCATTGTGAGACCTTAGTTCGTCTCAGGCGTCCTAAGTGGACATTCGTATGCACACTTTCTGACAAACATTCTGCCGGTTCTTCGATAATTCGTATATGTAGTCCTCAGCTCGTGGTCTAGTTGCTAACGTTGCTACCTCTGGATCATGGGGTCCCAGGTTCGATTCCCGGCTGGGTTGGAGATTTTCTCTGCCCGGGGACTGGGTGTTTGTTTTGTCCTCATCATTTCATCACCATACTCATCATTCGTGATTGCGGCTAAATTGGAGTGTGAAAATAATTGGACTGTGAAAAAATTGGGACTTTTTACGGGCACTGATGACCGGTCACTTGAGCGCCCCACAAACCAAACATCATCATCATCATCGACAGTGTATGTGGCTGCAACACTACAGTTGCCCAGCTCACTCGCTCTGTGACGCAACACAGATACTGAATGAGAACATTCCTCGATGGTGGTCAGAACGAAATTCTATTGTCAAATGGCCTGCAAGGTCGCCCGATTTGACTCCTCTCGATTTATTTTTTTGTGGAGCACTCAAAGATGCAGTCTATGACAAAGCCCCAGCTACACCAAATGATATGAGTCGTCGAATCGCCAATGCATGCTCTACCGTGTCATCCACTGTAATTACATCAGTTCATCGTTCTTTCGAATGGCGATTGCAAATGTGCCTTTCAGTCCATGTTATACAGTTTGAACACATGCTTAAATAAAGGATGAAGTTACTTTTTGGAAGACACAATTTATGTCATGTGATTTGGGTGGTTACCAAATCATTGTTAGTAAATTGTTTATTTCATTTACATGTCTATGAAATTGCATTGCAATGTCAAATAAGTCGTAGCTATGGATGGTGTTGGGGGGGGGGGAGGAGGGTGGGCAGGATGCACCTGTATGGAGATGACCCGAGTAGGAGTAATTTTTTTCTATAAATAAACACTGTTGCTTCTTTCTTTTTATTAAAATTCTATTCGTGACCTCGAGACTAGGTAGAATATTGACACAAGTATATTGTCTGTGTATCTACAGTAAGCTCACCCCAGTCAAGTTTGTGGAAAGAGGGAAAAGATTACTTCCGGGCGATGATTGGCGAACGGGGTGCGCCTCATACAGTACTGACAACTCAGTTTTCGTGCTGATTATCTGTTATAGTAGAAATAGCTCATGTAAAGGACTCTCACGTTTAAATTGTGCTACAATATGGCAACAACAAGACGCACAGTTCATGTAATACACTGTGCCACAGCTATTGGAGTGCAGTGCAGTGGCAGTGCATGGCGTTGTTGCACTGTTGCACAACTCCAAATAATTTTACACTTCGGAAATTTCCTTCAAAAACGCAACTGGGGTCAAAGCAAACTCAAGGGGCTTGCTGTCCTACGGCGTCTCTTTGGCGCACAGCGCGACCCATTTGACTTGAAACAGGGTCGAGAACAGCCTGCTGTTGCTGGCTCTGCGATGACTTCATTGGGTGTTGGAGTCAACTAGAAACAGTTCCAAATGCTCCACAAGGTAGCATCGCTCTATGAGGAACACGTCTCCACACATTCAGTCCTCCCACAATGTTAATTTTGTAGCTGCTGGGGTACGCCACTCACAATATATTCAATATTGGTATTTCAGAAGCAATCATAACAGTTTTGCTTCTTTCACATCATTCACAAGTGAATCATTTCAAGAGTGTGTTATAAAAGAGCCGAAGAGATATATTGCAAGAAACTAAAACCAAGATAAGTGGATAGGATAGTTTGATAATTTGTAACAAAATATATCAGTATTGAACACATGATTACTGTTGCTTCAGGAACTGTGATATAATTCAGGATGAAAAATCAGCCACCAGCCGCATTTGAAAAAATTTTCGTTTTGTTTTGGCTAGCATAAGCTATCTATTTTCAAAAACTGTATCAAAAATATTTCTTACATGTCCGTGTGTGGGCAGCATGTCACTTACATAAGTCATAACAAAAGTGGTATTAATCACTGTCAATTAACCATAGCATGGTCAGTTCGTTCATGCTATCAGTACCACCACAGTCTCGATTTCGTTGCCTACTGCGCCAGCAGCGCGCCATGTGGACAGTAAGTTTGTTCAGTGCGATCGTGAAAGTGAAAGCGAATAGTGGTTGACATTTTCAACTTTTGTAGTTCTGTCTTCTTCAGTTGCGTGTAATATTACGGTATATTGATAATTTTTACTTATGGACCGTCTGACAGCAACTGAATAAAACACAATTTTAGTGCCATACGTGTTTCGCCTTTATTTTCTGCAAGGCATCATCAGTGGCAGGTTGCATGGACAATTTCTTACATATTACGGTCCTGTTGCATTTTTGGTGTTGTTCTTCTTCTTATGAATGACAATTTGCGGTTTTTTCCCACATTCCACAGCACCATGAACTGAACGCTTGTTTCAATGCAATGTTTTGGTTTGAAACAAGCGCTCTGTTCAAAAATGGTTCAAATGGCTCTGAGCACTATGGGACTTAACATCTGAGGTCATCAGTCCTCTAGAACTTAGAACTACTTAAACCTAACTAACCTAAGGACATCACACACATCCATGCCCAAGGCAGAATTCGAATCTGCGACCGTAGCAGTCGCGCGGTTCCAGACTGAAGCGCCTAGCACCGCTGTGCCACTCTGGCCGACACGTTCTGTTCGAACACAAGAAAACATTGCTGTCGTGCGTGACAATGTGACTGTAAGCACCAGAAAATCGGTTCGCCGAAAAGCTCAGCAATTGAATTTATCACCAAGTTCACTGCATGATATCCTTTCAAAAGATCAAAAAACGGTTCAAATGGCTCTGAGCACTATGGGACTCTACTGCTGAGGTCATTAGTCCCCTAGAACTTAGAACTACTTAAACCTAACTAACCTAAGGACATCACAAACATCCATGCCCGAGGCAGGATTCGAACCTGCGACCGTAGCAGTCTTGCGGTTCCAGACTGCAGCGCCTTTAACCGCACGGCCACTTCAGCCGGCTTTTAAAAGATCCGAAAATGCTTATGTACAAGATTCAACATAGACAACAGCTGAAGCCCGCAGACCGCGGCAAAAGACTTCGATTTGCTGAGTGGATCTTGGCTCAACAAACAGAGAACAAGAACTTAATACAAAGAATATTTTCTCAGATGAGGGGCATTTCCACCTCAGTGGGTACATCAATTAGCAGAACCGCAGAATATGAGGTAACGAAAATCCGCGAGTGACTGTGGAAGATGAGATGCATCTACAACACACAACTGTGTGGTGTGGGTTCTGGGTAGTAGGAGTGATCAGCTCGTACTTGTTTGAAAATGATGTGGGAGCTGCCGTCACTGTGAACGGCTTTCTGTTTGGTTTTTCCCTCTTATTGATGAAAATGACGATTTTTGGTATGAACAAGATGGTGCGGCATGTCACACGTCCCATGAAATGATTGCTCTGCTGAATGAAAAGTCTCCTCAAAAAATTATCGCTTTGTGTGGCAACCAGGAATGGCCTACCAGATCATGCAATCTTACGCCTTTGTGGGGATTTGTGAAATCAAAAGTGTACATGAACAAATAAAAAACAAGATACCAATCGCAGGATGAAAATAAAAGGATTATTAACGGCATCCCAGCAGATATTTGTGTCACGTCATCGAGAACTTCAATGAACGCACTGCTCATTGCACGCGGCCTTGGGTGCTTATAAGAAGGATATAATTTTTCCATACATAAATGGGAGAGGTTACTCTATGTGTTTGTAAAAAATAATTACATTTTCAATAAATTTTGTATATTCTATAGTACTTTAATATTCGTCTCTACTTTCCGGACACCATCTATTTAATATTTGAAAGTTTCAAGAATAATATTAGCATGGTGCACCATTAAAACTTCCTAACTGTTAGGCAAAGGTCTCTCCTGAGAACTGCCTGTTTACTGCTGTAAGGTGAATATCTCTTTCATTTGCATACATTTAAAGTTAATACGAATATATATGAGGAAGTTTCGTTTTAATGTTAATATTAATTGTAGATTTCTTTATCATTTCTTTTCAAGAATGTTCGACTGTCGACATAAGCTAGTTTTCTGAACACCCATTACCTCTAATTAGTTCAAACAATCGGCGCTGTACTGTACTTAGTCCAGCGTACATTACATACTAAAAATAATACAGCAACGTGACAACCAGGTTCGGTTAGCAAAAACCATCCATTTTCTAAAGTTACATGAGATGATTTATGACCTATTTGTGCTTGGGTAGCATAAGTTGTATACATAAACCTTAGTAGAAGTGGTACCATAATCCAACGTAACAGTCGCGAGTCGCGACACTCACTGGCGTCACTGCTGTAAAAGTTGTTACTGTTTGACAGCTGGAGCGGCACTAGCGTTCCAAGCGGCGAGAGAGGAGAACTTCAGATGCGTTGCAAGCATAGTGTTTGTTTTGCATCCACTTCCTAAAGCCCGGTCCACACGCAACGATCTGTCTGCGCAGACATTGGCGCAGATGTCTGTACATGCAAAAGATCGCTGCAAATGTGGTGTGTTCACACAAACCCCAATCTACTACTCGCCCGCCATCTGTCGGTGTAGAAAAGAAAAACCCGTGGCAAGCGACTACGCTCCCTGTAAACGTCAAAAATTTAATTCAGTTATTTTGAAATATAGAAATGGAGGAAGTTCTGTTGTGGTCTGTGTTCGCAACTTGTGTTGCAAAAAACATTCAGACCAACCGCAGGAAACAGAGAAGGCGGTTAAAATGGTGTAGACAGTGGTTGTTAAAGCGAAAGGAGTTTTCTCACGTACATTTACTGCGAGAGTTGCAGGGCGAACCTGTTTTGTTTTACATTACCTCGTGTTCCATTTCCTGGCACATTGACACTCCAATTTCATCTTCAATTGTACTCCTGCTGGTCTTGGCGTTTCTTGATCACTAAGAAAGCCAAGCAGATCAAACCATAACGTTGGCTGGTATACTTGATCTACTCTTACACCAGATCTTGTAGATTTCTGAACTTTGGATAACTCTTTTCGGTAAACAGTTCGCTGACAGACTTAATTTACTTAGCTTGCCTTCATGAACTCATCCTTTAGGACAGCGTAAATAGCTTCACATGTGTTGGGTATTATTTTACTCAACGCTTGTTTCGATATTGCAGTTGAAAATTCCTAGCAACTTCCTGTTGCTAGGAATCTTAATGTTACCGCTAGCCGTTCATGAGGAGACATTGCCCTTCTCATACAAGTATTTTTTCTCATAATATGACGGATTACAAGCTTTAAGAGATACTTATAAGTTTAGACATCCATCCGCAAATAATTTCGCCAGTTCGCAACGAATTTTTTTTTTTATTATCGTTTCTCTGTTTGCCGAGGCGTCAACTGCCTGCAATTTTTCAATTAGAGCATTGTATGCTGCTGTCTTTTTGTCTCAGTCACTATAATCTTTACTTTTAATCTTCCACAAAGATGGGTGGTTTCTATATATTTCAATGAATTCACTTACAAACTCTCGAGAACACTGACGAGTATCAGCCATTTTAATGCCCTATGCGCACAAATACAAACACTAGACTGAGCAAACAGCTGTTTCGTGCCATATTTGCGGCGATCTCCTGTCCACGCGCTCCAACTTGTCTGTGCAGATGTGGTTTGAACCCACAGATTTGAGAGGTTTCGCTCATACCTCCAACTCCAACTTCCAGGTTTGCACACACCTCAGGTCGGTGCAAATCTTCTGTCCACACACAACGATCTGTCTGCGCAGATGTGATGTGCGCAGACATTTGCGCAGACAGATCGTCGCGTGTGGACGGGCCTTATGTGATTTACGAAATATTTGAATTATATTTTTGGCTCCAAGAGTCTGTGTAATATCAGAAGACAGATGTTTCTAAAAATGATTCTACAATAAGTGCAAGTAGGGATAAAACTCATGAATCCAGTGGCGAGTTACAATACATTCGTGAAGAAACATTTGTGACGTTGCATAGAACTTCAGCTTTTTACCACGTTGATATAAACGGAATATAAACACATAGATTCACACATAAGAAGCACAGACATGTACCTCTACATGCAAAAAGGATCGACCTTCCATTTGTCGTTCCATAGACCTTCTGTGTTTTAGTCATTGTCGCCTGTTTTCCCAAGTACCACGTTCATCTTTGTATTATTCTAAATGGAAGAAGCAACTGCCAAATAGTTGGAGAAATATACTGTGAGTGTAAACACCAAGTCCTCAAAGCCAATAACACTATCAGAAGTGCTGACATATGTTAAATTTGCCATTAGAGACTCATCCAATGACATATGCACTAGTTAATCAGTATCAGATAAATGGCGTACCTTCTGCTTTAAAAGGTGGTACAAAATGTCACTTATCCTACATATTATTTGTATGCCTTCCACATACCTCTGTAATGTACACACTGACGGAAACATAAAACATTCTGACAAAACCTGTATGCCTGAGTGCTGTAATGTAATAAATTTAGAGTAAACAGCTTAGTTTTGTCTTTCCATCTTGCAGATGGCATTCTAGTATGGTTTAACAACAAGCCTAGGGCATCATTTTTTTAAACATTGGGATCCTATTGTCTTCAAAATTTGTTTGTCCTTCTTCACTTGATCCTTCTGATACAGTTTCTGATGCTGTCTGTACTTAAAATGATACTTTTCTTGTCCCTCAACAGTTTCGCACGAAGTTTAGTGATCTGCACATTCTGATACTCCACACTCTTTTTCTAAACACGAATAACTGCACTTAATTTTACCACTTCCTCATCAAAGCAGACCTGTGTTAAGGATTCAGATGAATGTGGCACTGATATATGGGGAGTTGGCTGCTTTTGTGCCATGCGTGTTTTACAGCTTTAGACGGGTTGTCGAACATTTGTGGCAGTCTCCTCTTCATCAGCTGAGATTGTGTATTTGATACGTAAAATAATGTGGTTAACTGCATTCCACACAGGTTTATTATTGTCTGCATTCATGAACTGATTTTGTTCGATATGTAGCGGACAAACCTTATTATTATAAAGGTAAACAGGGTCTTTTCTCATAAGATCTCCTCGTCTGCTATTCATTAGCCATTTTTTGCTCCTAAAACGAAACATTAATCATCTATATAAATGTAATTTGCAAACGAATCCTGGCGACATGATGGTATATACCTCTCAGGGTTCTTAAGGCCCGTCCACACGCAACGATCTGTCTGCGCAAATGTCTGCGCACATCACATCTGCGCAGACAGATCGTTGCGTGTGGACAGAAGATTTGCACCAACCTGAGGTGTGTGCAAACCTGGAAGTTGGAGTTGGAGGTTTGAGCGGAACCTCTCAAATCTGTGGGTTCAAACCACATCTGCGCAGACAAGTTGGAGCGTGTGGACAGGAGATCGCCGCAAATCTGGCGCGAAACAGCTGTTTGCTCAGTCTAGTGTTTGTATTTGTGCGCACAGGGCATTAAAATGGCTGATACTCGTCAGTGTTCCCGAGAGTTTGTAAGTGAATTCACTGAAATATGTAGAAACCACCCATGTTTGTGGAAGATTAAAAGTAAAGAATATAGTGACCGGCGACCGAGACAAAAAGACAGCAGCACACAATGCTCTAATTGAAAAAATTGCGTGCAGTTGACGCCTCGGCAAACAGAGAAGCAGTAATAAAAAAAAAATCCTTGCGAACTGTTTACCGAAAAGAGTTATCCAAAGTTCAGAAATCTAGAAGATCTGGTGTAGGAGTAGATCAAGTATACCAGCTAATGTTATGGTATTTTGATCTGCTTAGCTTTCTTAGTGATCAAGAAACGCCAAGACCAAGCAGGAGTACAATTGAAGATGAAATTGGAGTGTCAATGTTACCGCCAGACGTTCATGAGGGGAAATTGTCCTTCTCATACAAGTATTTTTTCTCATAATATGAAGGGTTACAAGCATTAAGAGGTAATTATAAGTTTCGACATCCATCCGCAAATAATTTCGCCAGTCGTTAGGTTCGCCCTGCAACTCTCGCAGTAAATTTACGTGAGAAAACTGCTTTCGCTTTAGCAGCCACTGTCTACACCATTTTGCCAGCTTTCTCTGTTTCCTGCGGTTGGTCGGAATGTTTTTTGCAACACAAGTTGCGAACACAGACCACAACAGAACTTCCTCCATTTCTATATTTCAAAAAGATGTCTACAAATGGTCTACAGAGAATAAAGTGAACTTAAATATTAAGAAAACAAATAGCATACGCTTTAGAATAAACAGAAAAAACAGTCCCCTAAAGTTAAAGCTACATAACACCTCTGTAGACGAAGTGCCCACCACAAAATTCCTAGGGTTGCATATTGACAGCCAGCTTAGGTGGAGTGAACATGTTAAAAAACTCACAAAGAAGATATCTACAACGTGTTACGCACTTAGAGTTCTCTCCTCAGTATGCAGCGATGAATGTCTAAGAACTGTATATTTTAGCTATGTACATTCAGTCATAAGCTATGGGATAATTTTCTGGGGAAATAATGTACTCAGCTTACAAACAGTTTTTAAAGTGCAGAAGAGAGCAGTGAGAATTATAACTAAAAGCAGTAAGTGGGCTCACTGCAGAGAACTATTCAAAATACTTGGTATTCTAACTGTTCCCTGTTTATTTATGTTCCACACTATAGTATATATAAAGAAAAATATAGTGAATTATAGTACAAACAGCATTTTACACAGCTATAGCACAAGAACAAGCCACTGCCTTCATCTAGATAGGAGAAATAAGCATAAGACCCAAAAAAGTTTCTTGTATCAGGGTGTAAAATTGTATAACAAGCTGCCACAGGAAATCAAAGAAATTAACAGCATGTACTGTTTCAGAAAAACTCTTAAACTGTATTTTCAGGAACACTGTTTCTACACAGTAAGTGAATATTTAAATGTTTGAATGTAATTTAAGTGACATAATGACATTGTATTGTATATTCTGTAAATGTATAACAAGCTGCACAGGACATCAAAGAAATTAACAACATGTACTGTTACAGAAAAACCCTTAAACTATATTTTCAGGAACACTGTTTCTAAACAATAAGTGAATATTTAATTGTTTGAATGTAATTTAAGTGATAAATGTCATTGTATTTGTATACTCTGTAAATGCATATAAAAGTGTCAATGTATCTACAAAAATCACTGTATCCAAACTGACAACATTCATACATTGTAAAATGTCTACGGATGGCTAATCAAATAAATAAATAAATAAATAAATAAAATAACTGAATAAATTTTTGACGTTTACGGGGAGCGTAGTCCCTTGCCACTGATATTTCTTTTCTACACCGGCAGATGGCGGGCGAGTAGTAGATTGGGGTTTGTGTCGTGTGAACACACCACATTTGCAGCGATCTTTTGCATGTACAGACATCTGCGCCGATGTCTGCGCAGACAGATCGTTGCGTGTGGACCGGGCTTTAGGAAACCTAAAAAAAAATACATATGTCGTCTCTTCTTGTTGTTGTCGCTGCGCTACACTACGCTCCCATTTGCAAAAACCATTCTACAAACCAATATAAACAACCACTATTCGGTATATTGATAATTTTTACTTATGGACCGTCTGACAGCAACTGAATAAAACACAATTAACGTTTGAAACAGAACCCGTGGTTTCATACTTCCGGATCAGCTTTGATTCTGATGATTCGGTTGAAGCAGCAGTACGTCCAAATGGGACACGCAATTCACAGACGGTTGCCAAGGGGCTTTCATTGGTTTTGTAATAACTTTTTATCACTTGGATGCGTTGCTGAGTTGTCATGTACTCTATAACGAAAATAAACATCAAACATCAATGCTCACCACACAAAAGCTATCAGGCTACTAATGGAAAAGATTGCAGACAACAAACAGGTCATATGACAAAATGCGCAAAATTTAAATTCGTCCTTACCTCCCGAACATCCTTTAGTATCCGTCTGTCACTGACTTGCAGCACGTTTTTCTGCAAAGTAACATATATAAAGGTCGGCTACACTAAGTGAAAATACTCTTTTTAGGTTCACGTACCAGACATCAAATAAAATAAATACGCCTCGAAAGTTCATACACGGGACGGAAAAAGTGGATTTCAGCAGAGAAAAGCAAAATAGGTTAAAACTGATGTACTTTACAGCATGTCTGGCGCCATCTTCGAATATGTTACAAAAAGTGATGATAGCCGAAGTTCATCAAAAGAAACTGATTCTCACATTGGCGCAAGGAATGATTCGGATAACAACAGTTCATCTTCAGAAGACGACAGCGACAATACACATACGATGATGAGCCTGAAGAAGACGAATTAGAAAAAAAATACTGAAAACGACTGTGATAATACTGATAATGTTATTACTATCAGAAAGGAATCACTGCAGGACTACATTTGTGACTCGACTTCAGAAGTGGTGGAAACTGAATCCTACAGTCGGCAACCATAAAACTACAAATGCACATCTGGAAAACCCTGAAAAGTGGAAAATTTTGGAAATGAAACTAAAATTGCATAAAGGAATACATGGCGCGTCTTGATGGAGACTGAAGAAGTGAAGTGGAAGCATCCCTTATCAAGGTTACTGGCTATAATTTTGTTTCTGGCTAAATAAAACCTAGCATTTCGTAGACTTGATGAAAGACAAGGCTCTACAAATAAAGGCAATTTCTTAGCTCTAGGGAAACTGCTGTCAAAGTATGATGTAGTGTTGAAAGAATACAACTTGAACTTAGGACGTGGTAAATCTAAAAAAGTATCTTATTTGCTGCCAGAAGTGCAGACTGAATTTATAAGTGTTTTAACAAACCTCGCAAAATCCAAACTTTTCAACAAAATTAAATCGTCTAAATGTTAAGGTATTGCGTTTGATAGCACAACTGATGTTTTACATAGTGATCTGAAGTGATTCGTTTCGTGAAAACTGATAATAGGAAGGTGGAATTAAAAGTAGTATTGCTTGAATTTTTCCCTCTAAAAGGAAAACACGCAGCTCATCTTTTTTGTAAGTGACGAAATTCTTAAGAAACTTGAAAATGACAGTTCAAACGTTATGATGTATCGTTCCAAAGGTTATGACAATGCAGTTATTATGAGCGGTGTATATAGAGGAGTACAAGCCATTATAAACCTTTCAGGTACATAAGAAAACTAAAGTGCTAGTGATTAAAATTTTTGTATCTCTGTGGTAACTGGAGCTTTTATAAACAATATATGTTATTATTTGTACTACTAAAAAAAAAAGAGCTGGGACGTATTTGTCCCTGTGGTCCTTAAAGCACAGTTACAGAACACATTACACTTAATACATAGAAAAATTAAAGAGGCTGTGTATATGTTACCTATTTGATGTGCAATTCTGCAAAACAGTTTCTGCTTGAAGTAAAGCATAAATTAACACCACACTGTTCACAAATATTGTAAGTGCGATTTTCAACACACTTTGAAGCACAATGAACACATCTCTTCCTTACGTCTGATTTTATCATTCGGTGGTCTGGACTCTTTGGATTGCAATTGGTCTGCAACCTTCTTGATGTTTTCACTACTGTTGATAAATTCCTTTGTCGACTTGAATAATTTCCAATTAGATTTCTCGCAATGCATTGTGTGAACTCTAGGGATGATAGTGTTGATTTGAATCCTCATTCTTCTGCCAATTTTGAATATATTAAATACGCGTTGTTTACACCAATGTCAAGAAGAACAAAGAAAATTCTCAGGTAATACTTAATCTTTGCCTTCCTGTCGATCTCATAAGTCACTTTATTCTGGTCCATAAGGTCCACCCCTCCCATCCACTTGTTGTACTTTCTTATCATAAGAGGACATTGAACATCAATCGTTTCAGAAGAACCAGACTGACGCCTCTTCACTGCCGTACATATAAATAAAATAAATAAAATTAGTCAGTAGAAAAACTGGCTTGTTATCCATCCATTTGAGGACTGTCAGACCATTGTTACTGAGACTATGAATCATCTCTTTCCATTTCCTTGTCTGGAGGGAATGTCATTGGGATGTTTTTACGATTGATGCGCACTGTTCCACATGATCTGATATTTTGTAAATCAAGGTAATACTGCAAAGCTGGAGAGTTTGTAACCTCCCCCTCACTTACCGACCTTAATGACAGTGAAAAATGAAACCGCGTGTACCTAATGGGAGTTTTGGAAAAGCAATCGTCACCGAAGTTAAGCTGTCGGTAAAGAGGGAGGAAAGGGTTACATCTAAATGAAAGGAAATGTGCTAATGAAACTGGTGGAAATTAATTTTGAAAAGGGGTAAAGTTAATAAAGAAAGTAAATGTGCAGCCGTTACGTTAACAATTAACTAGCGGTAATTAGGTATTTGAGATTTGGGGGAAATCACGGTCGCCAGTCCTAAGGACAATTACTATAGTAACTGAAAAAGAAAGGTTATTACACATATAATTAGCACTAGAAGCGTGGCAACTGAAGGTTGACACGTGTAGTGTGAAAACTGAAAGTTTGTCAGAAGTAATAAATTTCGCTACACCCTGACTTAATTTAGCAAAGAATTAATAAAACCGGAAAATCGAAAGTTAATTTAGTGACTGAAGTTAATAGTGAGCTTTCTTTCTGAAGCACATCGAAATTCAGTAAAATACGGTTAGTCTTGGACTACCTCAACAATCATTTCAAAAAACTACTTGAATCTACGCAATTTGGAAATAAGAGATTTAACTTTGAACTTGAATTAAATGATTCTGAACAATTAACAATAGTAAAATTTAGTACGAACCAAGCTGAGCTGCAGTCACAGGTAAGCTAAAATACGATAACAAAACTTGCACTCTTAATTTGTGCTTGTGTAATCTGAATATTGTAGCCAGCTAACTGAACTTTGAAATTAAAGCAGTGAAATAGAATTAGCTATATTACTTTAGTGCTGGCGTTTAAATTTCAACGACACTCGGGTTCATTTCGGAAAAGGAAGGGACCCTGCTTGGTAATGCAATTGGGACAATGAGCAACAAAGGTTCATGCTAAGTTGCTGTTATTATAGTTACGAAAATGGTACAGTTTGAAAAGCTGAGGTCTGCCATACAGTTCTAAAACTTTACTTGCTTCCAGTCTTCCTTGATGGTTGATTGAAGGTTTGAAGCCGTCGATCCAGGAGGTGGCGACAGTCACTCATTGTCGGCCGTCGCTGTTGCAGAAGCTGGATGTTGGCGCGCCTTCTTCTCGACACGGTCACCAGACGAAACGGGCTCTTGATGTGCGCTAGTTAATGTTTCCCGTCCGCGACACCATGTCAGAAACTATCATCGCAAGTCGAGCGCAATTACATGCTGCCAAACCCCGAAAGCGCGGCAACTCGCGGGAGCGTCACACAACACACCTGCTCCACTCACTACTCCCGCCAGACTCCTTCTCTCAGCCCGCGCTCCACGCGGCAGAGTTAACACTACCAAAGATCCTACACACTTTGATTCTTCACACGACCTATCGACGTAATCGTTCGATAACAGTTTTCCCTAGGCAAGACCCAGCGTAAAAATACAAATAACATTTACGAAACAAACCAATTATGCATCGACATAAATGTATATATATATATACAAACAGTAAAACAATTACAATATACAAAGAGACAGAAATGTCATATCTTGAGGTAACAAAGCAAGGAAAAAAAATAGTACAATAGATGGAAATAGGAGGATATGCATTTCCGGCGTTACACGTGCCCCACATTGTCTGAGGATGTTCGTGTAACGTATACAGACTCAGAAAATGTCCCAAAAAAGAAACAGCGGAAAAGCATATGCTCAAAACATCAAAAAAATTTAGCATTCGTCTAATTAACCATAACCCAATTTTTTAGACAATAATAATTGAGTGGAGACACTCCTAATCTTATTCCACTCTGTCATCTTGCACAATATAAAACAGGTTGACAACATATCAAAATTCATAGAAAACATAGAAAATGGTTTAGCTATTCCAAAATCATTAAAATTCGTAACACTATAAGAAATGGAATACTATTTGCAAAATTAATCAGAGTACATGGTCATAAAAAACAGGTATATCAAAATACGCAAACTAATAATTAATTACATAGAATACACATTTTTATGTAACCTTTTCATAATTAATATTCTCGTCATGTCCAATTAACGCTAAACAAGAAAATAACATACAGCAGATCGAAGAAAACATAAATATTGACAGCAGAATTCTTTCACATCAGCTGCCCGGATAAGAAAAGCAACTCCACATTCCGTACTCGCGAGTACAAAGAATGCCGACAGCGGTACAAATGCCGACAGCGACACAAGAGCCGATAGCGGCTTCGCCTCGCAAGTATTGTTGCGCCCGCCTGTGCGGCACGCTTGATCTCACTCGCCTGCATAACGGCATTTCCAGAACGTCCGTTTCACTGAATTCTTTCGGAAAAACTCACTCCCGAGTAATCTCAAGGAGTCCATAAACACTATCACAGTGGATAACTCAACACTGTCCATCATCACACGCATGTACTAGCCTGAAACTTAAAACAGCGTCTAAGTACATCGGCAATGACTAATAAAAACACACTTTCATGAAATATTACAGAAAGTTACAAAATCATATTTACATTCCTTAATCTACTGTGACTCAGCTGAAAACTTAAACTAGCAGCTTGGATTTTTCAGATGATTACTAATCAGTTACTCTTAAATCATTTAGTCAAAATTAATTACTTATTAATTACAACTTCTTTAATGACCTCTAGGTCAGACAAAAGCATCGTAACATGGCACATCCTTAAATCTTACACTCTATATTTACATACTGTACAAATTACCTATTGTGTGGTATTAATCGATCCTAGGTTGGTACAATTTCAAGTCTACAATATTCCGTATACCTAATCGTTTTCCAGGGCTTGGATACTCTAAGCAATAAGCATTTGTGTGAGGTATACCAATGACTTTAGAAGGTCCATTATAAACAAACTTAAATTTAGAGATTTCATTGTCTATCTCACTCGATTTCTCATGAGCTTTTACAAGTACTAAGTCTCCGATTGCAAACTTAGCAAAACGCGCTTTTGCGTCATGACGACGTATGCGAGCATCGGCTTTTAGCTTCATTACTTCTCACAAACGATCTTTTTTCACACCAGTACTAATGTCAATCCGTGGAGGGAATTTGATTATCTCTTCCAATTCACTTTCTACATTTTTGTCACTGCCGAAATTCCTCACGTTACGGCAGTTCAAATTCATTCCTACGTAAATGTCATCCGGCCAGTTAACAATGTGTATAGGCTGGTATTGCTTATGCACACCGTCTCCTGCCTCGTCAAAACTAACTACTATCGTTTTATCTTGTGACGTACATGTCAAAGTTTTGCTTTCGCAATTAATCACTGCACGGTACTTTAATAGCCAATCTAACCCGATAATTACTTCCGTAGTCAAGTCTGGCACGACGACAAACTCTTGTTCAAATCGTGCCCCACATATCTCGAAGTTGACAAAAATCTGTTTTGTGACCGGTTTACTGGCCTTCCCAGTAGCACCGATAATTTTCACTCCTGCTACTGGCATAACTACGATGCCAGGTCTGTCTTTCAGTAACTCAAATATTTTCCCAGATACAGCACTCAATTCTGCACCGGTGTCAATCAACACGTTTAGTTGTAGGTCGTGCATATTAACAGACACTACTATCTGTCTACACTTGTCCTCGACTGTTTCTTTATTTTCCCACAGTAAATCCTCGTCTATATCCAGGTCATTCCAGAAAAAACCATCCGGCTTTGATCCTAAATCCGGCTTATCTGGCGGCTTTTTCAGCCTGTGTTCAAATACAGTTTTAATTTCAACACGTTTGTCCTGAGGCTTAGTCTGTAGCTTCGCCTCCAATACCGAAACCTTTTCCTGTAACTCGTCAACTATTGATTGTCGCTTTGCTATCAATTCATTAACTGTCACCTTCGTTGATTCCTCTTTGGTCAGATTGATCTCATCTGCCAATCTACCTGGAGAAATGTGCCCAGTAGTATCTGCAATTACTTCCTCTAGATCTGCGCAACCCACACTGCTATCGTCTGACCATATAATGTCAGCTCTAACCTCATACACGCTGTAATCTATGTGCTTTTCTACCCATCGTGTCCGGCTATCACTAAAATTTTCGCAATATTTCTCCTTAATACTCTCGCAATGTTTAAACTGGAGTTTTGCGTCGGATGGGTCGGCTACTTCTACCACTATAACTTTCGGTAAAGTCTGCCGGTCAGGGCCAGAACTTTCCGTTACTACTTCAACACCCAACTCTTGCGGGACGAAACACGACGAATCTTGCTCGTGCTCCCCATTAACATGAACTAAGTCTGCCGGTTAGGGCCAGAACTTTCTATCACTTCACAAACACTATCTTCCTGCGGGACGAGACGCGGCAAATCCTGCACGCGCTCCCCATAAACACTTCTCCCATACAAGCCCCTATAATCTCTTAGTTCGTCGTATAAGCGACCGAACTGCCTTAACCAGACCTCATCCCTCTCTGCATCCCCTCGCTCGATGACGGACGTTTTATCCAACATCTGACCTTCTCTCAACACTTGCGAATCATTCTTAAACTCAATCTCCAGTTCCGCTGTGGGTATTACAGCTGCCACTTTATGATCGATTTCCGGAACACTACTTAAATTGTTCTCACTGACAGCGAATTTATTTTCTACTGCCGTGTATACAGCTGATCTACTACTTGTGGGCGCACTCTTTTCTCTTAACACTGGCACAATCTCCCGCCGTTGATTATTCCATATGGAATTTTCATAACGGCGACACCTGGGTTTTCTCCTGTTATAGGGCCGCCAAAATTTCTCCACGCCCGCTCGGCCCCTCACCGGCGCGGCTAATGGTTTCCCTGTCTCGTCCCAGCAGATACGCTCCCCGGATGCTGCTGAGGCGGCTGATCACACCCTCTGGCGTTATTACTATTCTGTGAAGCCCGTATCACGTTAGTATGATACGGGTTTCTGTCATTCCTGTTATTATTTGCATTGTACCGATTGTTATTACGGTCCGAACCATTATTGTTATTGCTGCCATGGTTGCGGTATGCATTATTTCCATGGTTATCGTTGTTGTGGTTGCTGTGGTACCCGTTGTTGTTACCACGGCCTCTACCACTGTCACGATTATTGCGCCAATTGTCCTCGTCATCAACTCTGTCCAGGAAATCATTGATTGTCCTGTGATTGCTTCCTACGTAGCGTTTTGTGTCATCTGGAAGCTTCCTGTAGAGTTCCCAGACTATCTCGGATTCCGTGCGGCGATCACGCAAATATTCCAACTTGCGGATCCAGCCCTCACAAAACTCCTTCATCAAGCCGCGCGAATTCGCATCGAAAGGCCTCGATACGACAAATTCGCGCCAGACACTTTGCTGTTTTTGCTCTGACCAGTATTCAGCCAGAAACAAATTTTTAAACTCGTCAAAAGTCAGGTTCGTAATGTTGAGGTTTAAGCCCCAACGCTTGGCATCACCAGCCAGCACATCAATAACCGCATTAATTTTTCTCTCATTAGTCCATGATCTGGGTAAAACTCTTTCACAATTTTTAATGAAATCCGTCGCGTGTATACCGCCTTTTTTGAAGGGGTCGAACCGCTCCTCTTTCGTCAACAATTCCGAACTATGTGCACAGATTGGCACATAGCTCTGTTTTTCGTCAAGTTTCTTTTCTAATTCCGACACTCTCGTAATAACTTGGCAAGTGGTTGTCGCAAGCGTTTCCACTTCCCTCTTTTTCTCTTCGCAGGTATTAGCCTGCTCCCTCACTTTAGTGTCTACTTCGGACACTAAAGCCTTTAAAGTTTCCACCTTCTGTTGATCCTCTTTTTTCACTAATTGAATTTGTTCCGTCACCTTATTCTCGATGATCGGAGCAACTGCTTCTCCTACACTTTTCTCGATTCTGCTAATTTCGGAATCAAAACGAGTATTTATGCTCGCAATTTCCGCCTGAACGCCTATCATTTCCTGTTTAAGATTACCGATTTCGGTATTAATTACAACAATATCTTCTTTGATTTTATCAACTTTTGTATTAACAACTCCAACATTGTTGTTAACAACGTTAATAGCTTTGTTCTGATTGTCTAGCTTGGCCGATTGACTCTTGATTTCGTTAATCAAAACATTCAATAAATCAGTTAAATTCCCGGAAACTACCGGTTCCACTTCCGTAGCGGCTTCCTCTTTAATTGTCCCCCCGTATTCGTCATAAAGGGATTCAGGTTTGATTTTCACTTCCGATTCCGAAACATTTTCTTAAGTTTGGAATTCCATTTCTGCTCTTTGTTGCGTTTCGGTGGTCGCGTCTTTCATGCTAGCCGCCTGCCCCTGAACAATGGGTACCGCGGTGCGCGTTTCCCACTGTTCGACCGATTGTTCCGTATCCAAGTCTACCAAATTTTGGCAATTGTTGCCTTCACTCATTTTAATAATTTTCAATATAAATGCCAAATCTCAAATATAATTAGGATTACTCCCACTACTTATTCTCGCTGACGTAACGGCCTGTACGTAACCAATACTTTGTTACGAGATTTGCACAATGCAAAATTCGTGTCCAGAACAACCTCAAATCTGAAGATTGTCCTGTCACCAGGTCGCCACGTGTAACCTCCCCCTCACTTACCGACCTTAATGACAGTGAAAAATGAAACCGCGTGTACCTAATGGGAGTTTTGGAAAAGCAATCGTCACCGAAGTTAAGCTGTCGGTAAAGAGGGAGGAAAGGGTTACATCTAAATGAAAGGAAATGTGCTAATGAAACTGGTGGAAATTAATTTTGAAAAGGGGTAAAGTTAATAAAGAAAGTAAATGTGCAGCCGTTACGTTAACAATTAACTAGCGGTAATTAGGTATTTGAGATTTGGGGGAAATCACGGTCGCCAGTCCTAAGGACAATTACTATAGTAACTGAAAAAGAAAGGTTATTACACATATAATTAGCACTAGAAGCGTGGCAACTGAAGGTTGACACGTGTAGTGTGAAAACTGAAAGTTTGTCAGAAGTAATAAATTTCGCTACACCCTGACTTAATTTAGCAAAGAATTAATAAAACCGGAAAATCGAAAGTTAATTTAGTGACTGAAGTTAATAGTGAGCTTTCTTTCTGAAGCACATCGAAATTCAGTAAAATACGGTTAGTCTTGGACTACCTCAACAATCATTTCAAAAAACTACTTGAATCTACGCAATTTGGAAATAAGAGATTTAACTTTGAACTTGAATTAAATGATTCTGAACAATTAACAATAGTAAAATTTAGTACGAACCAAGCTGAGCTGCAGTCACAGGTAAGCTAAAATACGATAACAAAACTCGCACTCTTAATTTGTGCTTGTGTAATCTGAATATTGTAGCCAGCTAACTGAACTTTGAAATTAAAGCAGTGAAATAGAATTAGCTATATTACTTTAGTGCTGGCGTTTAAATTTCAACGACACTCGGGTTCATTTCGGAAAAGGAAGGGACCCTGCTTGGTAATGCAATTGGGACAATGAGCAACAAAGGTTCATGCTAAGTTGCTGTTATTATAGTTACGAAAATGGTACAGTTTGAAAAGCTGAGGTCTGCCATACAGTTCTAAAACTTTACTTGCTTCCAGTCTTCCTTGATGGTTGATTGAAGGTTTGAAGCCATCGATCGAGGAGGTGGCGACAGTCACTCATTGTCGGCCGTCGCTGTTGCAGAAGCTGGATGTTGGCGCGCCTTCTTCTCGACACGGTCACCAGACGAAACGGGCTCTTGATGTGCGCTAGTTAATGTTTCCCGTCCGCGACACCATGTCAGAAACTATCATCGCAAGTCGAGCGCAATTACATGCTGCCAAACCCCGAAAGCGCGGCAACTCGCGGGAGCGTCACACAACACACCTGCTCCACTCGCTACTCCCGCCAGACTCCTTCTCTCAGCCCGCGCTCCACGCGGCAGAGTTAACACTACCAAAGATCCTACACACTTTGATTCTTCACACAACCTATCGACGTAATCGTTCGATAACAGTTTTCCCTAGGCAAGACCCAGCGTAAAAATACAAATAACATTTACGAAACAAACCAATTATGCATCGACATAAATGTATATATATATATATATATATATATATATATACAAACAGTAAAACAATTACAATATACAAAGAGACAGAAATGTCATATCTTGAGGTAACAAAGCAAGGAAAAAAATAGTACAATAGATGGAAATAGGAGGATATGCATTTCCGGCGTTACAAGTTATAAAAGTTATCTATGTAAATTTCACATCCCAGTCCGGATAGTGATTTTGTCAGTTGCAGAATTACTGACTCACCAAACCCTACTTCAGGACCTGAGATTTTTTTTTCTTTTTTGCCAGTGTATAAATCACACTCAGATAGGTAGAGAGTATCCGAATCATATCTGCACCACATTTTGAAACCCCATTTGACTGGCTTATTTTTGACATACTGTCGCATAACATTATGTCCTTTGAATCTGATCATATGCTCATCTACAGATTAAGCCCTAGTTGCACTTAGAGATTCCTGGAAGATTTTATTCAGATGGGTAATTACAGGTCTCACTTTGTATGTGTGGTCTTCCTTTATTGACTGATATGCATTGTTGGAAAAATGTAAGTACTTTCGAATCTTTTCAAAACGATGTAGTGGCATAATCTGAGCTATATAAACAACACCTAAATCGGGTTCAGTTGCGCAGTAGCTTCTAAATGTAGGCCAAATATGGTACCCCATTACCAGGTTCATACCAAGAAATGCCTTGATCTCATCTTCATTTGTGTTGAATGCGTTGCCTGATTGTTCTGCTTAACGAATACTTTCAGGAATTAATATATCATGCACCAAATATTTTAGGCCAATAGTGGAAGAAAACATTTCAAATGGCTGTGGCATTTCACGATTTTCACTGACACTAAACAAAAGCACTTTCCCAAATTCATGATTCATGTTATCACTGAACTGTCTTGGTTGGTAAGTTCTGTACCATTTAATTTCTGATAAATCTGGAAGGGAATCAGGTACCTCAGCATTTGGTTCTGATATTGCGTCTGTATGCCTTCTTTTGCTAGGTGGGCTACGTATTTCTTTTTCAGGATCTTCCATAATAACATGTTCTCTTTCATCTTCCATATCTTCTTCAATAAAAATTTTATCTTCTTCATCCAGTAACAGACTATCGTCGTCATCAGTACTGCAAGCCTCCAAAATCTGCATAACACTTTCATCAGTGATGAAAAATTCTCTTTTTCTGGAGCACATGACCTAAAAGCGGATTTGAAATTATACCAGTACAAATTTTTTCCGCTTATTTAATAAAATGAAAGATAATATATTTTCAACCAAATTTTAAATACCATTCTGCTCGTTTTTTTACATAATAGTAACGATTTCATGACATTCCAAAACAAGTACACAAATTACCATTGTGGTACGCTGGGACAACTATGTCCCAAAGAATGAAAATAAAGATTTCCACTGATGAAATAGAGTTATTTTCTACATGAATGGTCTAAAGTAAAAGAGAAACTTACTTGAATATACAGTACTTTCAAGCTTTGACAGTAAGGCAGAGAACACAGTATGCACACAATAAGTGAATAAATTTGTGTGTCTGCTCAAAGTGAGAACCACCAACAATAACCGACGACTAACGATAGTTATAGTAATTGTTGCCACCAAAGATGTACGATATTAAAGAAAACAAATATCTCTGCTTCAAGTAGAGCATCTGCAGCACATCAACTGTGATTACAGTCCAATTAGTAAGGTGATTTATATGTGGGACAAATGTGTCCCATGTATGTGAAAGGTATAAAGCAAAAAACATTAAAGCTTTCTTTATTGGATGTATTGATCACTCAATTACTTTATGTGGGCAACATTCCTTTGCACAGAATGTAGGCTGTCTTGTGTAACATTTTTCGGAACAGGAGAGACCATTTTTACATTTTTTTCTGCTTCCACTAGTCGCTGTGATGTTCTTGTTACACACAGTAAAACATCTGTTAAAAGACTCAACAATGCGTTGGAGTGCTCATTATGCTGCAGTAAAAGCACTGGCAGAAAATTTTGGTGGGGTTGTCGCTGCAATTGACGAATTATGAGACCAACAAGAATATTGGGTCACCAGAGGTGCTGTACAAAACTTAGGCTGCTATATACACTGAAGACAGGCGTCTAAAGCTAGCGAAATGAGGGATGCTCAACTACCGGACCTACCGACAGATGGCTCTAGCGCGTGCCGGCCAACTACCATATCATTGAGTGAGTGTCCGCCATATCTGAATTTGGCGAAAAACAAAGTGTCAAAACACGGATGAAAATGTTTTTCGTTCTGCGCCCTGATAAGTCTTTTATATTTGATGTTCTAGATATCTACACATCAACATAATGAAGTGTTTCTAATCTAGTGAGAAAAAACAGTGACAGTTTTGCTATGAAATTCCTAAATTCGAGTGTGTTTCGGAAGTTTGACAAGCTGACCTATAAATTGTTTACTATTAATTTTATGAGTGCTTTACTTATTTGCCCGTTTTAAAATACTATTTAAGATTCAATGGAGCTCAACAAATTACTTGGTTGCCAAAGCTTTTAACTACATGTATAATTCGGAAAATCAAGTGTGGAAAACAGTGAAGACGTGTCTTGAAAAAAAGTTGACATCGTTTGCTTAGGCGTATCTTTACTGACAACAGAAATTACAACTGAACTATTAAAGTATTACTTAGTTATAAACGGAAAAACTGTTATTTTTCTTTATCTGAAGTGATGCTTACCGATCTGCATATATGCCGACACTGTAATTGCAACATTCACTTACGAATTTGGCCCTCTCTTTGATCAGAAATTTAAATGCGGTGATTTTATTAACGCCTGTATATGACACAGTGTATTTTAACTGAGTGATAAGGTAGAAGCACCAGTTTTTGACAGTGCTTCAATCTTTGATACGAGACAAGAAATACATTTAAATGAGACAAACACAAAGGCCAATGTTAAGGCTCCTCTTAAATGCATAACTTTGGAAGTTAAGTGTAGTAATAATATTATATTGGACTGATCCATGATGATGTAGGAAGTGAAGGAACTTGTTGAAAATAACATTGATCACAGCTGTTAATTTTAAGGTTGGGGTGTCTTAAAACTGTAATTTTCCAGTCTGTCACCCAAATAATGACTGGTACCATGATTTTATTTTAAAATTTAATTCAAAACATGTCAGTGAGCAAAATTAATTACACTATGAATTATAACCATGGAATTTTAATTCTGTGAATCTTGGTTCCAGTCTTTGACATGGTGTCAATCACTGGAATGACTGGTTGTCATGATATGGCCCAAGCAAAAAACAAACCTGAAAGCGAAAGCTGTAGAAGCTGGCCACACAGGCACCCCAATGGCTGCTACAATCTGTGTTAGACAAGGGTGACATTATATTGCAAATTTATTGTAAAAAGTTCCATATTGTCTGAATTTGTCCTATACTGATAGGACATTCTAGTCCAGTCGATCTTCTTATCTGCAAAAGTACACTAGCCAATACCAGTGGTACAAAGGTAGTGCCAAATTACAAACTATCCAGTAACAGAAGTATTGCTGGACAATGTACAGTAAATAATATGTAATAACCTGAGACATTCAGAATTGGTTTGAAGAAATAGAACAGCATTTGGAAAGAGAGTAACATTTTGAAAATAACAAATGACACAAGTAGAGTTTTCAGTTCTTATGAAAGCTCGCTTGCTTTTTCCTTTTTTTCTTCTTCCTCTCTCTTCTCCATTCTCAAGGGAAAAATGTGATAAAATAAAAGTGCAAGAAAGTTGTGTACAACGTTGGAAATGATGAAAAAGAAAATCTCACTATGCTCTCTCCCTCCCTCCCTCCCTCTCCCCCTCCTCCATGTGAAGAGTATTCCTGTAATAATAGCATACCAAGAACATGAGGGTGTCACAGTGGAGATTTGTTTTCTGGTACAGATGTCTGATACAACTATTCCACAGCAAAACTTACTTTCAACAGGTGTGGTAGCAATGCATTCCCATAGGATAACAGAATATTATGTCCTCCAGGAATCACATTGGATACACCATTTACAGCATAAACTGTACGGCAACTACAATGTTTTGTGAGCAAGTAATACCAGGCAGTATCTTTAATTTTAACATAAGTCTTGACTCCCTTAATTACCTGCTTATACATATGCTTGTACTACAGGTTATTGGTAAAGCAAATACTTATTGAATAGGTCTTCACACTTCTAATACTTAGCAGAAATTCTGAAAAAAGTAAATTCTTTTATTACTGTATCACCTCTATGGTGAATTAAGAGGTACTGACTGGTTTCGTTGAACATTTAATAGAAGCCTTCTTTTTACCTGCTATTGATAAAGAGCCATTCCAAGGTCGGTACATTACAATCTCTCACATTTTTCATGAGGTTTATTATACTGTACACTAATATTCTTCTTCTAAATGGTAAATATTGCATTCAGACATTGTCAGTATTAAAGGTAATTCATGAAATAAATTATATTTAAACCAGAAAATTAAAGGTTCCACATGACACATGAAAAGTACGTTGTTACACACATCTATGTACAGATTCCAAAATGTCTGTGAATTTGAGTTACAAACTTTTTTAAATAGAAATATGAAGATCACAATACTTTGGGTCTGCAATAACTCAAATGTAAAATACTTTAGTTCCCTATGGGGAAACTTTGTTCTTTACGTGACTCGTGCAACTGCTTTCACTCTTAATGGAAAACTAAATGCTTTATGTTAAAGTTAACTTGCAAAAAGTGTAACCATTGTTACATAATTTCTGTGAAGTAAGATTCCTTAATGTTAATTCCTTCCTTTGTCATTGTGACTTGATAATTTCAGTTCCATATGGGACATATGACCTAAAAAAAAATAATGAAATGCTTTTATTACTATGACCAAACAAAATCTTTTTAACATGTAGTACACAGCTCAAATCAGCAAAAAGTGTAACTGTATAATTAAGGTAAATGTTGATGAAAATTACGCATGTAACATGAATACTGAAATTTCCTAATCCGCAACTTGTGGTCGTGTGGTAGCGTTCTCGCTTCCCGCGCCTGGGTTCGGTTCCCGTTGGGTTCAGGGATTTTCTCTGCCTCGTGATGACTGGGTGTTGTGTGATGTCCTTAGGTTAGTTAGGCTTAAGTAGTCATAAGTTCTAGGGAACTAATGACCATAGATGTTAAGTCCCATAGTGCTCAGAGCCATTTGTACCATTTTTTGAAATTTCCAAGTGTAACTGTAATCACCTTATTCAGTACTTTGTAGTGCTAGAAAGATAATTCTATATGATTATTTGCATTCTCTTCTCCTCCCCCCTCCCTCAACACAGGAAAATATAATAGAAAGACCTCCTAGCAAAATAAAGACAAAATTAAGAAAGTTAGGTTTTGCCTGAATCAGGCCCCATTATTCTAGAATGGTTTTAAAGTAATAAGAATGCTTACGATCAATTGGAACATTGTGTTCATTCTAAGAAGTATTAAAACAAGAATTAAGAGAGTAACAATTTTATTGCTCTTATGTTGCAGAGTATCCACAAACATTACTGTTTGAAACATAGGGCCACTGCATACTCCATTAGATTGCACCCATTCTGTGATTAAACTGTTTTCTTAAAGTGAAAAATTCAAGTTAACATAGTTATTGAGGGAAATATTTTCTCACACTGAAAGCTATCTGTCAAATAAGTCTCAGAACTTTTTTTTATTAATTTCACACAAATCACCTGTTTTTAGTGCAAGTGCATATTTTGTAACACCTAACATCTTAAAATAAGCTTATATAATAAATAATTATAATTTTGTTACAATATCTACACAGGATGTAAAGAGTTAATTTTACTTCAATGTGATTCATCATTTGAAGTTCATCATTATACAACAACAAATCTATGGACAAAATAGTTCTAAAAAATCTGTCAAAATGTCACACCCATCTGCATGAAATGTCCCAATAGATAATCTTTTCCAATTTGAGCACTATACTATACCCCCCCATGAACCATGGACCTTGCCGCTGGTGGGGAGGCTTGCGTGCCTCAGCGATACAGATGGCCGTACTGTAGGTGCAACCACAACGGAGGGGTATCTGTTGAGAGGCCAGACAAACATGTGGTTCCTGAAGAGGGGCAGCAGCCTTTTCAGTAGTTGCAGGGGCAACAGTCTGGATGATTGACTGATCTGGCCTTGTAACATTAACCAAAACGGCCTTGCTGTGCTGGTACTGCGAACGGCTGAAAGCAAGGGGAAACTACAGCCGTAATTTTTCCCGAGGACATGCAGCTCTACTGTATGATTAAATGATGATGGCGTCCTCTTGGGTAAAATATTCCCCCATTCGGATCTCCGGGCGGGGACTACTCAGGAGGACGTCGTTATCAGGAGAAAGAAAACTGGCGTTCTACGGATCGGAGCGTGGAATGTCAGATCCCTTAATCGAACAGGTAGGTTAGAAAATTTAAAAAGGGAAATGGATAGGTTAAAGTTAGATATAGTAGGAATTAGTGAAGTTCGGTGGCAGGAGGAACAAGACTTTTGGTCGGGTGATTACAGGGTTATAAATACAAAATCAAATAGGGGTAATGCAGGAGTAGGTTTAATAATGAATAAAAAAATAGGAGTGCGGGTTAGCTACTACAAACAGCATAGTGAACGCATTATTGTGGCCAAGATAGACACAAAGCCCATGCCTACTACAGTAGTACAAGTTTATATGCCAACTAGCTCTGCAGATGATGAAGAAATAGATGAAATGTATGACGAGATAAAAGAAATTATTCAGGTAGTGAAAGGAGACGAAAATTTAATAGTCATGGGTGACTGGAATTCGTCAGTAGGAAAAGGGAGAGAAGGAAACATAGTAGGTGAATATGGATTGGGGGGAAGGAATGAAAGAGGAAGCCGCCTTGTAGAATTTTGCACAGAGCATAACTTAATCATAGCCAACACTTGGTTCAAGAATCATAAAAGAAGGTTGTATACCTGGAAGAATCCTGGAGATACTAGTAGGTACCAGATAGATTATATAATGGTAAGACAGAGATTTAGGAACCAGGTTTTAAATTGTAAGACATTTCCTGGGGCAGATGTGGATTCTGACCACAATCTATTGGTTATGAACTGCAGATTGAAACTGAAGAAACTGCAAAAAGGTGGGAATTTAAGGAGATGGGACCTGGATAAACTGAAAGAACGAGAGGTTGTAGAGAGTTTCAGGGAGAGCATAAGGGAACAATTGACAGGAATGGGGGAAAGAAATACAGTAGAAGAAGAATGGGTAGCTCTGAGGGATGAAGTAGTGAAGGCAGCAGAGGATCAAGTAGGTAAAAAGACGAGGGCTTATAGAAATCCTTGGGTAACAGAAGAAATATTGAATTTAATTGATGAAAGGAGAAAATACAAAAATGCAGTAAATGAAGCAGGCAAAAAGGAATACAGACGTCTCAAAAATGATATCGACAGGAAGTGCAAAATGGCTAAGCAGGGATGGCTAGAGGACAAATGTAAGGATGTAGAGGCTTGTCTCACTAGGGGTAAGATAGATACTGCCTACAGGAAAATTAAAGAGACCTTTGTTGAGAAGAGAACCACTTGTATGAATATCAAGAGCTCAGATGGAAACCCAGTTCTAAGCAAAGAAGGGAAGGCAGAAAGGTGGAAGGAGTATATAGAGGGTTTATACAAGGGCGATGTACTTGAGGACAATATTATGGAAATGGAAGAGGATGTAGATGAAGACGAAATGGGAGATAAGATACTGCGTGAAGAGTTTGACAGAGCACTGAAAGACCTGAGTCGAAACAAGGCCCCGGGAGTAGACAACATTCCATTTGAACTACTGATGGCCTCGGGAGAGCCAGTCATGACAAAACTCTACCATCTGGTGAGCACGATGTATGAGACAGGCGAAATACCCTCAGACTTTAAGAAGAATATAATAATTCCAATCCCAAAGAAAGCAGGTGTTGACAGATGTGAAAATTACCGAACTATCAGTTTAATAAGTCACAGCTGCAAAATACTAACGCGAATTCTTTACAGACGAATGGAAAAACTGGTAGAAGCCGACCTCGGGGAAGATCAGTTTGGATTCCGTAGAAATGTTGGAACACGTGAGGCAATACTGACCTTACGACTTATCTTAGAAGAAAGATTAAGAAAAGGCAAACCTACGTTTCTAGCATTTGTAGACTTAGAGAAAGCTTTTGACAATGTTAACTGGAATACTCTCTTTCAAATTCTGAAGGTGGCAGGGGTAAAATACAGGGAACGAAAGGCTATTTACAGTTTGTACAGAAACCAGATGGCAGTTATAAGAGTCGAGGGGCATGAAAGGGAAGCAGTGGTTGGGAAAGGAGTAAGACAGGGTTGTAGCCTCTCCCCGATGTTATTCAATCTGTATATTGAGCAAGCAGTAAAGGAAACAAAAGAAAAATTCGGAGTAGGTATTAAAATTCATGGAGAAGAAGTAAAAACTTTGAGGTTCGCCGATGACATTGTAATTCTGTCAGAGACAGCAAAGGACTTGGAAGAGCAGTTGAATGGAATGGACAGTGTCTTGAAAGGAGGATATAAGATGAACATCAACAAAAGCAAAACGAGGATAATGGAATGTAGTCAAATTAAGTCGGGTGATGCTGAGGGAATTAGATTAGGAAATGAGACACTTAAAGTAGTAAAGGAGTTTTGCTATTTGGGGAGCAAAATAACTGATGATGGTCGAAGTAGACAGGACATAAAATGTAGACTGGCAATGGCAAGGAAAGCGTTTCTCAAGAAGAGGAATTTGTTAACATCGAGTATAGATTTAAGTGTCAGGAAGTCGTTTCTGAAAGTATTTGTATGGAGTGTAGCCATGTATGGAAGTGAAACATGGACGATAACTAGTTTGGACAAGAAGAGAATAGAAGCTTTCGAAATGTGGTGCTACAGAAGAATGCTGAAGATAAGGTGGGTAGATCACGTAACTAATGAGGAGGTATTGAATAGGATTGGGGAGAAGAGAAGTTTGTGGCACAACTTGACTAGAAGAAGGGATCGGTTGGTAGGACATGTTTTGAGGCATCAAGGGATCACAAATTTAGCATTGGAGGGCAGTGTGGAGGGTAAAAATCGTAGAGGGAGACCAAGAGATGAATACACTAAGCAGATTCAGAAGGATGTAGGTTGCAGTAGATACTGGGAGATGAAAAAGCTTGCACAGGATAGAGTAGCATGGAGAGCTGCATCAAACCAGTCTCAGGACTGAAGACCACAACAACACATGATTAAACAATATGAGTTTATTTAACTTCTGCCTTATACTTGATTTGTTGTTTAAAATTTTCTCAGCAGGCATTTTTTTCCAAATGTTTTTAAGCATGTGCAGGAGTACAAGGATGCAATCTTGCAAACAAGTTGAGTCTGATGTAAATCATCAATCCCAATTTCATAATGGTAATCATGACCAAGAGCAGGAGCAGGAAATGGGTAATCTACAAATTTAATTTTAACACAATGCAAAATCTTGGCCTGTATATATTTCTGTCGCATATCCCCAGCAATCACAAACATCTGAAACAGTTTCTGAGTATTCAACAACAGAGTACACGCAGTCACTTGTTTTAAACAGTTTTCCCCAGTTAACAAAATTTACAAATGCATTTTTATTGGCCATATTGGGAAAAGCATAGAGATAAATACATTCTAATGCAGATTTAACATTTCTTGCATGGAGCAGCAATGGAACACCAATGATTTTTAAGCTTTTGATATAATTTTCAGTGTCTGAAAATACCAAGCCAATAAGATTTGTTGTCAAGTCTCAGGGGGCTCTTATACCCTTTACCTAATGGATTTCTGGAGTTCAGAATATCAAAAATCCTATCAATATAATACAAAAATTCTACTGTTGCTTCACTTCCTTTAAAATTTGGATCACCAACCCTCCTCAAAAACTCTATACTATCTGCCACGCTAGAACTCAAAGTCTGTGCAGCTAATGAAACATTCATTTTTCTATTTACACTACTTATATGTTGTCCTGATAGTTTGTTGGCAAATGTCATACCTTCTTCTTGTTGTACCTTGTTCAATTGCTCAATGAAATGCCATGTAATAATGCCAGTTGGAGACTCAATAGCAGATACTTCTGCTAGAGCATTTCTGGCAGACTTAATCCATATGACACATGTCCAAGATACTAAACATTGTATTTTTCCACAGGATGAGGAAAGTAGCTTTTAAAATCACCCTTGGAAAAATTTAAAGTAGAGCCAAGTGAACGTAAAGTGCTTATATTTACATTACAGCTATCACATGTAACACACCAAACCCTAATGCCAGAACTATGCAGCCTCTCTAAAGCAGATTTTATCAGTGTGGCCTGATTATTTGCCTGTACACCGTTGATAAAGAAATATGCAAGCAGGCATTTAAATTTGCCTTTAATAGAGACAAGCATGAAAACCAGAACCTCAGATGGCTCTATTACTTCTTTTACTGAGGCACTTCCCCACCAAAGTCTAAAAAACCTCTGTACTGCTTAGTTCCTTGGTCCCAAACTACTTGCTTCCTAATTGCCATACTGTCTACAATTAGACATGAATCGCTGAACTGGTCCCTTACAATGTACTTGAAAACATCTTGTAAGAAGCCAGGTTCACAGTCTACACTTGCCACCCATTTTGAAATCAATATAGTATGGGGCAGAGGCATTAATTTTTTCAGGTATTCATATGCTGCTGGTGAATAAAAGTACACAGTCATCGCAATCATTTTCACATTTGTTGTGTATCTATTACCCTTTGATGAGACAGAGTTGTTCACTAAATTGCACACTAATTCCACTTGTGTTCCTTTCTGATGATTGAGGAAGTTATGTAACTTCTCAGGAAGATGCCCCTTCTCCTTCAATGAACTTATGATGTCATCCACGGAAAACACTTTCTTCTTCGAAGTTTTTCACGGACACACTTCAGTTTACGTTTTATTTCGTGCACAATGTCTGAGGAAAAAAAAAAAAAATGCAAGTTTCGGTCGCCTTGTCTTCCATTTCTACTTTCGACTGTATACCACAATCAATTACTGAAGAACCAACTGCACTCTAAATAAGGAAATAATTTCGTTATATACGATTGAAATAACTCAAGGCTTGATGAAAAAATATTATAAGAAAACGTTGGGGGTGTGAAAACATCCTTATACTAACGTTTTCGACACAATTCGCAGCTTCTGCATTGGATAAGTGGGACATGCTTTCCACGGAAGAATTCTCATTGACAACATTTTCCACGCAATCAGTAGCGTCTGCAATGGACAAATCGAGCACGGATTCCATGACAGAACGCTAAAAACAAAAATATGGACCTGTATTACAACATTGCTTACCCCTATGTAGCGTACGAAATAAATTCACAAAAGTAAAAAGCGCACACACAGCAAGGAAAGTAATTAGCTACCTCAAATGGAGAATCATCGTTGTCACTCAAAATCCTAACAACATGTCGTCATGGCTGTTTATTTGGTGCATCAAATGTGTCGGAAACTGATGGCACTGCTTCGGGTTTGAAACGTTTCTTCCACGTTCCAGGGCTCACTACGTAATCATCTTGTCGGAAACGGTTTCCGCAAAGAAAACTGCAAGACGTAGGATTAAAATCTTTCCGCTTCACGGAAGTAATCCACGTCTTTAGTAGCTCTGGGTGCTTTAGAGGAAACCTGTTCAAAAACATCGAATTAGCAAACGCACTAAGTCTGTATTTTTATCGTATTGTATCAGTAGTCGTATTACCTGTGAAATGGTAAGTCACTCTCCTTACTCCATCGTTTCGTACAATTGAAAGCGGAACAAGAAATCACCATTTCGATAATCCGTAGTTCCTTATACACCGTACAGACCGAGAGAAACTTCTTGCCAAATTCGAATATGGCGGGCAATACAGACGACAGTAATCAGCTGGTAGAGCCATCTATCGGTAGGACCGGTAGTTGAGCATCCCTCATTTCGCTAGCTTTAGACGCCTGTACACTGAAGCGCCAAAGTAACTGGTATAGGCATGCATATTCAAATACAGAGATATACAAACAGGCAGAACACGGCGCTGCAATCGGCAACGCCAATGTAAGACAAGTGTCTGCCGCTGTCGTTAGATCAGTTACTGCTGCTACAATGGCAGGTGATCAAGATTTAAGAGAATTTCAACATGGTGCTATAGTCACAGCGTCTCCGAGATACCGGTAGCAATGAAGTGGGGATTTTCCTGTATGACCACTTCACAAATGTATTGTGAATATCAGGAATCCAGTAAAACATCAGGTCTCCATCATCGCTGCGGTCGGAAATAGATCCTGCAAAAACGGTACCAACAACGACTGAAGAGCATTGTTCAACTTGACAAAAGTACAACCCTTCCGCAAATTGCTGCAGATCTCAATGCTGGACCATCAATAAGTTTCAGCATGCAAATCATTCAACGAAACATCATTGACATGTGCTTTTGGAGCCAAAGGCCCACTCGTGTACCTTGATGACGGCACGACACAAAGCTTTACACCTCACATGGGCCCGTCAACACCGACATTGGACTATTGATGACTGGAAACATATTACCTAGTCGGACAAGTCTTGTTTCAAATTGTATCAAGTGGATGGATGTGTACGGGGGAGGGGAGGGGGGAAGGGGGGCGGTATGGAGACAAACTCATGAATCTGTGGACACTGCAGGTCAGCTGGTGACTTTCAAGCTGGTGGAGGCTCTATAATGGTGTGGGGCATGTGCAGTTGGAGTGATATAGGGCCCCTAATATGTCTAGATAAGACTCTGACAGGTGACATGTATGTAAGTATCCTATCTGATCACCACTATCCATTTATGCCCATTGGGCAAGTCCAGCGGAACAATGCAATACCCCACACGTCCAGAATGGTTACAGAATGGCTCCACGAACACTCTTCTGAGCATATCTGGGATGCCTCACAATGTGCTGTTCAGAAGAGATTTCCACCACCTTGTACTCTTACAAATTTATGGACAGCCCTGCAGGATTCATGGTGTCAATTCCCTCCAGCACTGTTTCAGACATTAGTCAAGTCCATGCCACGTACTATTACAGCACATGCTCGCGGGGTCCCTACGCGATATTAGGCAGGTGTACCAGTTTCTTTGGCTCTTCAGTGTATAATTTGACATTTCGTTGCTATAATAATAGAAATAAATAGAATAATATAAAAACTATAATAAATATAATATAATATTCAATATAATAATAATAAATACAATAATAAAAATAATAAATATAAAATAATAAATACAATAATATAATAAATAAAATAAGATAAACAGAATAATAACAGAAATAGTAAAGGCTTAAGTCTCGGTCAGTTATAAAAATAGAGGCACTTCATCTGTATAATGAACAGAAACAAAGTCATATTAAAGAAGAGGCAATAAATTTTGCTGTGAAAAACTCAGCAGGATACAACATTCCAATAGAGAGAAGAATACGTCGTAAAAAATGAATGGCTGGTGAACTAGCTACCGATACAGGAATCACACTGAGGGTAGAGTGTCAAAAGGACATGTTGAAATGTCTTGACCGATTCAGTGTTGAACCCCTAACCATATCAAAGTCCATTCAAGACTTCGCGCCATTGTTTGAGGTTATGCAACCAAAGACTTTGATTTTGACCAACAAGGACGAGTTGAAATAAGCTATATCAAAATTCGCTGGTTTTCATGATAAAGTATCAGAAGGAGAACTCCTCTATGAGTTTTCAACACTGAGAAGGCATTTAAAAGTGGCAATGTTACAGCTTTTGATTGGACATGTCTTCACTTCTTGAAATTTATAGTGGAATGGGATTTTTAAGTTTATTTCCCAAAACTTATGCCTACTCGAAAGAGAATTTGTGTATCAGTTGGTTCATGTGAGAGGAGCTTTACTAAATTGAAAGTAATTAAAAATTACTTACGATTAACAATGAGCAACATGAAGCTAAATAATCCTGGCATGTTAACTACTGAACATGAGGCAACACAAAATATTAATTTTGAAGATGTAATATCAGAGTTGGCTGTTAAGCCTAGAAAGGAAATTCTGGTATTTGTGTCTGGCTTTAGCAAATAGTTTTGTGAAGAATGTATATAAATGTATAGAGTATAATATGATATACTAATTTAGTGTACAATACTATATGCTAATGTATAATACATAATAAAAGTGGTAGTGTTGTTGTGATCTTCAGTCCTGGGGCTGGTTTGACACAGCTCTCCATGCTACTCTATCCTGTGCAAGCCTCTTCATCTCTGAATAACTACTGCAACCTATGTCCTTCTGAATCTGTTTAGTGTATTCATCATCTCTTGGTTTTCTGTACAGTTTTTACCCTCCATGCTTCTCTCAAATACTAAATTGGTGACCCCTGGATGCCTCAGAATGTGCCCTACTGACCGAACTCTTCTTCTAGTCAAGTTGTGCCACAAATTCCTCTTCTCACCAATTCTTTTCAATACCTCCTCATTAGTTACGTGATCTACTCATCTAATCTTCAGCATTCTTCTGTAGCACCACATTTCGAAAGCTTCTATTCTCCTCTTGTCTACACTATTTATCAGCCATATTTCACTTCCATACATGGTTACACTCTATACAAATACTTTTAGAAAAGACTTCCTGACATTTAAATTGATACTCGATTTTAACAAATTTCCCTTCTTCAGAAACTGTTTCCTTGCCATAGCTAGTCCACATTTTATATCCTCTGTACTTCAAGCATCATCAGCTACTTTAAGTGTCTCATTTGCCAATCTAATTCCCTCAGCATCACTTGATTTAATTCAACTACATTCCATTATCCTAGTTTTGCTTTTGTTGATCTTCATCTTATATCCTCCTTTTAAGACACTGTCCATTCTGTTCAACTGCTCTTCTCAGTCCTTTGCTCTGTCTCATAGAATTACATCATCATCGGCAAACTTCAAAAATTTTTTTTTTCTTCTCCTTGGATTTTATTTCCTACTCAAAATTTTTCTTTTGTTTCCTTTACTGCTTGCTCAATTATGCAGACTGAATAACATCAGGGAGAGGCAACAACACTGTCTCGCTCCCTTCCCAATCACTGCTTCCCTTTCATGCCACTCGACTATTTATAACTGCCATCTGGTGTCTGTACAAATTGTAAATAACCTTTCGCTCCCTGTATTTTACACCTGCCACCTTCAGAATTTGAAAGAGAGTATTCCAGTCAACATTGTCAAAAGCTTTCTCTAAGTCTACAAATGCTAGAAACGTAGGTTTGCCTTTCCTTAACCTATCCTCCAACATAAGTCGTAGGGTCAGTATTGCCTTGTGTGTTCCAACATTTCTATGGAATCCAAACTCATCTTCCCCGAGGTCGACTTCTACCAGATTTTCCATTCGTCTGTGAAGAATTCATGTTAGTATTTTGCAGCCATGACTTATTAAGCTGATATGGTGATTTTCACACCTGGCAACACCTGTTTTCTTTTGGATTGGAATTATTATATTCTTCCTGAAGTCTGAGGGTATTTCACCTGTCTCATACATCTTGCTCACCAGATGGAAGAGTTTTGTCATGGCTGGCTCTCCCAAGGCTGTCAGTAGCTCTAATGGAATGTTGTCGACCCTGGGGCCTTGTTTCGACTTAGTTCTTTCAGTGCTCTGTCAAATTCTTCACGCAGTATCATATCTCCAATTTCACGTTCATATGCATCCTCTTCTACTTCCATAATATTTCCCTCAAGTACATCACCCTTGTATAGACCCTCTATATACGGAGTGAATCGGCCATATACTGCGCAAACATGACGTAAAGGTGATTTTCAAACCAACAAGGAAGATCAAAGAGAAAAAAGGGACCCACTTGCAATGTCGGGAATACACCGCATACCATGCACATGCGGAAAAGTTTATGTCGGAATAACTGGGCGATCAATCAACACCAGAATCAAAGAACATAAGCGACATTGCAGGTTGGGGCAGGTGGAGAAATCATATGCTGAGTGAGACCAACCACATAACAAAATTTGCCGACACTGAAGTTCTGGTTGTAGAGAAGCACTATCACACTCACTTGTTCAGAGAAGCTGTAGAAGTGCGAAAACACAAGAATAGCTTCAACAAGACATAAGAAAGCCTTAAGCTAAATGGATCCTGGCTTCCTGTTCTGCAGTGAATAACCATCACAGGTAGAAAGAAGAGAACCGCACCAGAAATAAGCGTGGAGAAGCCCTCTGATTTTGGCGCACCAGGTACATATAGCCTGCGGCCGTGAGCTAGGCTCCAGTTCACCACCGGCAATGGAGGGTGAAGCTTTGATAATACCAACCACTCGTGCTGGTGAAACATCAGTAAAATCATCAGACAAACATTGGCCGAAGAACCCGAGACAGCAGCCAATAGGCAGTTTGTCATACTTCTTCTGTCTTTCTGCTTTTCCTTTTTTGCGTAGGATGGGTTTTCCATCTGAGCTCTTGATATTCATGCAGGTGGTTCTCTTTTCTCCAAAGGTCTCTTTAATTTTCCTGCAGGCAGTATCTATCTTACCACTAGTGATATATGTTTCTACATTCTTACATTTGTCCTCTAGCCATCCCTGCTAAGCCATTTTGCACTTCCTGTCGATCTCATTTTTGAGACGTTTATATTCCTTTTCGCTTGCTTAATTTTCTGCATTTTTAGATTTTATACTTTTATCAATTAAACTCAATATATCATCTGTTACCCAAGGATTTCTACTAGCCCTCATCTTTTTACCTACTTGATCCTCTGCTGCCTTTACTATTTCATCTCTCAACGTTACCCATTCTTCTTCTACTGTATTTCTTTCTCCTGTTCTTGTCAACCATCTCCTAATTCTATCTCTGAAACTCTCTACAACCTCAGGTTCTTTCATTTCATTTAGGTCCCATCTCCTTAACTTTCTACCTTTTTGTCGTTTCTTCAGTTTTAATCTAAAGTTCATAACCAATAAATTGTGATCAGAGTCCACATCTGCCCCTGAAAATGTCTTACAATTTAAAACCTGGTACCTAAATCTCTCTCTTACCATTATATACTCTATCTCCTGGCCTCTTCCACATATACAACTTTTTTTCATGATTCTTAGCTATGATTAAGTTATGCTCTGTGCAAAATTCTACCAGGCAACTTCCTCTATCATTCCTTAACCCCAGTCCATATTCACCTACGACTTTCCCTTCTCTTCCTTTTCCTACAATCTAATTTCAGTCCCTCATGACTATTAAATTTTCGTCTCCCTAAACTATCTGAATAATTTCTTTTATCGCATCATACATATCTTCGATCTCTTCATTGTCTGCAGAGCTAGTTAGCATATAAACTTGTACTACTATGGTAGGCATGTGTTTCATGTCTATCTTGGCTACAGTAACGCGTTCACTATGCTGTTATTATCCGCATTCCTATTGTTTCAGCCATTATTAAACTTACTCCTGCATTACTGTTATTTGTTTTGTATTTGTAACCCTGTAGTCACCTGACCAAAAGTCTTGTTCCCCCTGCCACCGAACTTCACTAATTCCCATTATTCTAACTTTCAGATAGGCACAACAAAAACACTGCCACAAATAAAAGATTTCGGCCATTAACGCCTTCATCAACAATAGAGGCAACTGAAACCACACTGCAAGCAGCAGCACCAGTGCATGATGGGAGTGGCGACTGAGTGGTGGTAAGGATGGTGACTGGGCAGGGAGGGGAGGGATAGAATGATGGGCGTGGCCGACAGTGAAATGCTGCAGGTTAGATGGTGGTCAGGGGAGAGGTGGGGAGGGGGGAGGCAGAAGTATCGGGAAAGGAGAGAAGTGTGATGGTGGAATGACGACTGTGTAGTGCTGGAATGGAAACAGGGAAGGGGATGTATGGGTGAGGACAGTGACTAACAAAGGTTGAGGCCAGGAGGTTATGGGAACATAGGATGTATTGCAGGGAAGGTTCCACCTGCACAGTTCAGAAAAGCTGGTGTTGGTGAGAAGAATCCATATGGCACAGGATATGAAGCAGTCATTGAAATGAAAGCTGTTCCCATTCTAGTGCCTATCTGTGACTCAGCATCTCCACTATATGGTGAGTAGTAACTTTCCTTTTCATAACACTGGAACTTTAACCTATCCATTTCCCTTTTTAAATTTTCTGACCTACCTGCCCGATTAAGGGATCTGGCATTCCATGCTCATCCGTACAACCCTTGTTTTGTTTCTACTGATCACGACATGCTCCTGAGTAGTCTCCGCCCGGGGATCTAAATGGGGGACTATTTTACCTCCAGAATATTTTACCCAAGATCACACCATCATCTTTTAACCATACAGTAAAGCTGCATGCCCCCGGGAAAAATTATGCAGTGCAGTAATGTGTTCATTGAAAATTTGTGTGTGTGTGTGTGTGTGTGTGTGTGTAAGTATAATCTAACTTCTGCACCATTTCAGTGTAGTATTGTGTTCATTGTAAATAAGTATTACAGTAGTTGTATTCCATATTTATTACCTTATAAATAGATAAAAAACTTTTTTATTTTAAATTCAGTGCATTAGTATTTGTAAAATGACTCTTAGTGTTCATTAAAAAATGACGATCATTCCACTTGGGACCTGTGGAATGGTACATTAGCTTATTTGTTTTAGTTGTAAATATTTGTCATGTATAGTTGTTTTTTCTGACATGTTCCACATCCTGGAGGACCTCCTCACTACGGATCAATTGGAATGAAAGTAAATCTAACCTAATCTAATCTAATCTATGGCTGTAGTTTCCCCTTGCTTTCAGCCATTCGTAGTACCAGCACAGCAAGGCCGTTTTGGTTGATTTTACAAGGCCACATCGGTCAATCATTCAGGCTGTTGTCCCTGCAGATGTTGAAAAGGCTGCTGCCCCTCTTCAGGAACCACACATTTGATGGTACTATTACAATAATAGTACTATGATGATGATGATGAGCGTTTGGCGTCATTGGCCGGGAGGCCCCTCGCGGGGCAGGTCCGGCCGCCTTGGCGCAGGTCTTATTACATTCGGCGCCACATTGGGTGACCTGCACGCCGGATGGGGATGAAATGATGATGAACACAACATAACACCCAGTCCCTGAGCGGAGAAAATCTCCGACCCAGCCGGGAATCGAACCCGGGCCCGGAGGACGGCAATCCGTCACGCTGACCACTCAGCTACTGGGGCGGACATAGTACTATTATATAGTAATATATGATAAAAGTACTATAATATATTCAATTTGAAGATTAATGACTCTAAGTCTTTTATTTCACTTATTTAAATTCATACATGACATGTATCTAGTTTTGAAGAGTTTGCATTAGCCTGCATTCACAGTGGCATTGACAACACTCGTCCGACTCCATCACCAGAGGTCTCTCGATGACATGGGCCAACAGCATGGTCACAGTGTGTCCGATCTCCTCCATCAGTTTGTGGAAGGGTCAAGGTTAGGTTGGATTAGAATCTATTCCATGCATGAAGTAGGTTAGATTTTAACCTCCTAGAGTGGGATGGATATTACAACACCTCTGTGATTGGAGACGAATGCTGCAGTGCAGCATTTGCTATTAAAAAGATGCTGAATGCAAGTAAATAAGCTATATCTGTCTCGAAAATATGTGGCAAGTACTACACACTCTGTCATCAGTTATTGGAATTACCAGACAAGTTTAGTGAATACATGAGATGAAGGAAAAATGTCATCCCAGAAAAGTTAGAAACGCTTTAATTTTGTGACACCATTTTCCTTCTACCACCAACGATTAGCATTAGAAGGAGCCACTACCTTTGAATTTGACATCCCATTCTTGATGCTCTTCATATTTATATGTGTATATTATGAAAATATGTAGTTTCAATGAGATGCTGTGTTAAGGATCTCTCCCAAGCATGTTGTTCCGAGTACAGCTACAGTGGTAGCATGTGAACATCTGTGGTTTGCCAATGAGGTTATGAGCACATAGTGTACTTGAAATTAGCTTTTGTTATCCAAAAGTGTTTCACGCATTTGTCTTCGGCTTTACATATTCAAGATAATTAGTGGTGACCCTGAAAAGCAAGATTACAAACGCTGTGTTGCTGAATTTATTTGATGTTGTGCGGACACATGTTAATCAACCTTCAATGACTGTCATTTAGCAGGCACCTGAAAGATAAATAAAGTTTAGAATAAGATACTCTGTACACATAAACCACTGAAAAGTGGACACCACATTAGCAAATCACTACATGTAACAGAATCACCACCCCCTATTGTCGACTGAAGCCTACACATTTGGGTGATGAGATCGGCTATAGTGTGACTGCGCTCATAGTGGTGAACAGATTTGAAAATATCAGCCATCTTCAGCCGATGTTGGTCATCGGCGGAATCCACCAATATCGGTGCCACTGTGACTGCAGTGTTTTAGTGGGGTGACACCGCCCCAGGTGCCCACCATGCTTGCTATGCCACTGGACAGCATGTATTGCACATAGCTGGTGACACTGTCACTACACGCATTTACGTTCAACATGAAAAAATGTTTTGTTAAGAAGAATATTTATTTTGTGATGTACAGGTGGTCACCAAAGTATTTTTCATAAAATGTTTAACTCAATGAATGTATCTCATATGATATAATTTAGAGCAGTGTAGGTACAGACAGTTGTCCGACAACATGTATTTTTACCTCTAATAACACACAGGCACATACAGGAAAAGATAGGTCAAATCTCCCATTTATCATTTAGATATTTAATACAGTATTTGCTTTTTGCAGTGTATAAGATATCTTTACTTTTAAGGAATGAACAGTCGATTTCTCTGTTTCAGCACACAGAAACCTGGGAGGATACACAAATATGAAATAGTTTTCCTAAGCCCTTTGTGATACACTATATTCTAGCCTATGTCATATTTCCACATACAACATTCGTAGGTGAAGATGCATTTAGGTCATAAGTTGGTTCAAGGGGAAATGAAGCTTTATTCTCGAGTGTACACCTTCCTAACGTTATACAACTATGCAGCCTGGTCCGAAATGCTGGCTTGGCAGTGTTCGCATCAAAAATTCCATGCTCTCACATTCTAGGACATTTATCAAATTTTTTTATGACGTGTCAGTGTCAACATTAGCAAACGCTATACCACTGTCACTGCCTCCCCAGTTGCACTTATACGGTTCAATTAATAAAAAAACAGAATATACTTCACTATCTTAGTTGATACCAGCACTAAAAAAATTAACACTTTCGCTGCGGCATCGGTGCAGGCAGGCAACTCTCCAGTGCGGCCCGGCAAGTGCCAGTGTGGGCTGGTAATGGTCAAGTGCGGGCTGGTAACACTCTGAAATGGCAGGCACCGCTCGGAGCCGACGCTCCTCAGCACACCTGAGCTACAGGCTGACGTCAAGACCTTGTAAGATCTGTAGGATTATGTTCTATACTGACCTAATGGTGGCACCTTAGATACATTACTTCAAATAAGCTTCGACTGTATTGTGGTCACAGGTGTCATTCAGATGTTCGTGATTTGTTGATAATGTAACAAAAAAAAAAACAGTTTGGATTCCAAAATGCAGATTCTTAAGAAGAAAAAAAAAAGGTAAAAGGAAACTGGATTCATTTGAAATTATATTTACTTTAAATGCGCATTTTTAAGATTGACTCTGACAGAGGTCGTCAATTTAGCAGCAATTTTGCTCCAGGGATGAGAGAATTAGCCGTCAACATTTATCATAGACGCCCAGGGGGTGCCCGGATGTGTAGAAATTAGTAAGCGAAACACTTTTCCTGCTCCTTTTCACATTGGAAGGTCCATTAACCGCCATTACGAACAATATACGTTCGATAGCTGACCACACAAAACAAAAGTTTACACCCTTTGATGCTAGCTTAGACGCTGCAACTAGACTGAGTAATCCGACAATGAGCGTGGACACTTATAAGTGTCAGCCGTACTGGCTCGTGGCTTGTTGTGACGTTTATAAGCATCAGCCGCAGCGAAAGTGTTAACCAATCAAAAACATAGGTGCCTCTCGACACTCTACTATTTGCCTAAAACCGCAGTTTGGTGTGTGTGTGTCACAAAATAAAAGGGGTATCTTATGTGACTCACCCCATATACAATTTTCTGCCACTGAGAGCTTTAAATAAACCTGTAACATTGCACTGCTTAATAATCAGGTGCTTCTCCTTCCGTATATATGTACATAAAATGACATAAACATGTGCTCCATGGTTCGGCCGGGTGTACGGGCAGTTGCTCCACCTTGTTGGAAGTGATGTACATGGAATAACTCAAAATATTGCCACCAGAACTTATAACACCTTCATCTAACTAACATTTGCAGATCATTAGTATTTTTAAGTTCAGCGTTTATTAGTTTGCCTGAGATTTTTAAGACAACAAGGTAGCACACAGTTTCATATTCTTTGCAAACATGTTCATTGTGCGTACCATATCGAGACACAGAATTTCACCTTAACTGAGAAAAAATAGTGAGCATCAGCCTAATAGTATTCAGCCTTTCACACAAACCAACACAATGATGTTATATGTGTGATCACCAGACACAAACTTTTAATGCAAACTGACATATACAGGGTGGGGCAAAAAAAGTGGCCCGGAGAACAGATTTCCATGGTACGAAAAAACACAGCAGAGGACAAGAAATACAGTAATGTTGAAAGTGACCACCATTCACCTCTTGGCACTTTTGGGCCTTGGTCAGCAAGTTGCTGAAAGTGGATCAAAGCTGGACTGCTCGAACTACTGCAATCTCATCCAAAACGTTCTGCTGCAATTCTTGTTATTGCAATACGCCTTAGACTTGAGGGCTCCCCACTCAAAGTAATCAAACACAGATATTAGGTGATCTGGGTGGCCAGCTATGGCTGTGACTGGACTGACATCTGCTAACAACTTTGTCAGGCACGAAGATTATGTAAATGTGCTCCAAGATTTGGCTGGCTGTATGGGTTGCTTCATCCTTTTGAAGTAACTGTAGCTCTTTTCCTCCTCTGTTAATGCTACCACAAATGGCTTCAAAATGGTGGCAATGTAACGTACTGAATACAGCGTCTGATCAAAGAAGATGGGACCAATAATGCGATGTGCAGACACTTACACACCAAAGCCCAACTTTCTGATCACGCAATGGTGTTTCATTGAAGTTATGTGGATTCTCCGCTGCCCAGAACCTGTGATTCTGAGTTGACATAACCACTCATGTGAAATCAGGCTTCATCAGACATAAAGAACAGAGCCATGTGCAAGCCATTCACTGTTATCCGAGTGAACAGCCACTCGCAATTCTGGAGGCACTGAGGAGCATCTGCTGATTTTAATGCGTGAATAGCACACACTTGGTGCAGAATTGCGTGCAGGTCCAGGTGGAGTATTTATCCTCATCCTCATGATTGACTTGGTACTCCTGTCTCTTGCAACAGGTGCCGAGTTGATTTGGTAGAACTCTGAAGCATGTTCAGGTGAACTACAGCTACATTTTCTGGTGTGCGGACAGGTTTCAGAATGTTTTTCGACTTGTTCAAAACAGATTCTGTCTGATGTCATTTTCGGACTAAGTGTTGCATGGCTCTATTTGCTGGCACTTTGACACCATTAAACTTCTCAGCAGACAAAAGACCACACCATTTTCACAACTTTGTTGTTACCTATGTTTCCACAATGAACATCCACTGCTCCACTGTGAGCATCGTCGTCCCCTTTGCACTGCTCCATTCACATTAACACAGTCCACACTAAGTTCTGAACTGGTACGGATCACATGGTAGATGTACACGTGGTGTGGTTATATGCATACATTCACCTCCGATTGTATCCACTCGTCTCCCCAACCCTATATATGTTACCCATGGACCGGTCTAATGCTATCCGACATACAGATGTTAATGGCGTACTGGTCAAATATGGACTTCCTTACTCAAAACAGCAGATTATGTTACATTTTTGATCCTCGGGTGCAGACTGCCAATTCTGGGGGGGGAGTGGTTAATTAAGGAGAGGCATAAAAACACGATGTGAATTTTAAAACTATATAATGCTTTGAAATTTGGCTAAGTTAGATTTTTTGATTTTACTTGGACTCTTAAAAGACTTTACTATTGTTTGGTTTATGTAAAACGTTTCAATGTTAGTAATTTACAAAGTACATGGAACACTATTACTACACAATTTTTGGAATCCCCTATTTACACGTATGGCATCCTCCTGGAAATAAACAGTTTATGATCCTAAATCATTTGAAATCTTTATTACCAACTGGATTAATTAATGACAGATGTCTGATTCAGAAATATTACAGCAATAAAATTATATTGTGGAAGTTCAGAATCTTGCAGCCATTGTAGCCAAATAAGTGATTGAAATTTTGAGGGTCTTAACTTTTGATATCCATTATCTCTTAGTTAACTAAGTTTGAAGTGTCTACTTATGAAAGAGTGCCATCAACACCACCTCTGCTGCCTTGTTTGACCACAAATTTTATTATTATTATTTTTAGAGGTTACTAACGATGAAATTCTAGCGTTATTAGATTAACACAAAGTGGAAGACTTCAATAACTTTCTGACAGGCGGCTTGAGAAGTGCTTATTTCTTGATCTTCTGGTAAAGAACATGTATGTGGATCTGATGAATAGCCGCCAAACAGAAATATAAACCAGCAAATACATCATGTGACGATACGAAGGTACATGGGATCAACTCTGGCCTACTGTTGAAAATTTTCATTCCTCTCTTCGCTGCAGGCAAAATAATTCCAAGAGGACAAGTACAAGATGTCTGAAGTGTAATATTTGTCTTGTTTGTATACATAATTGTAAAACATAACTGCTATCATGAATAACACTTTAAGAAATTATCTAAATGTGTAAGATAGTCCAGATCCACACAGTGGGTAGGCTCCTTAATTTTTGTGAAACTGAAAAAATATAAATTTATCCATTGATATAACATTCTATGAATATTTTTGTATCAAACTCCTACTGATTTCTAAATTTCAATTCCAAATTTAATGGGTGATCTGAAAGGCGTGTAGTTATGTTTTGAATCTGTAACATTGTCTCCCTGGCAATAATCGGTGAACGATTAGAAACTTAACTATCTACTGTTATTTCTGTAAGACATAAAATAAAAATATACAGCAAATTTTGTTCTGTTTTAGTTATCTATGCGTTTTACATCCTGCATTATTTTCAAAAACTTAAAATTTCTGCAGTCTATTTTCAAGAAGTGTAATGAACAACAGGATGCCATGAAACAATATATTCATGAAAACAATGGTTTTACATAAAAAATAAAAAAGTGGTCTGAGATACCCCTCCATAGCAACTGTGTTCCTGTCTACATACTACGTATGGACTAAAGTTGTGTTAGGTCGTCTGCAGCACAGTTTGCCACACAATGTCTGTTCCGTGGCATAATTGAATAAACACAACAATATCAGTCGAGTAACATCAGGATCATACAAATACTGGCAACAGACACAGCTACAGTTACCACCACTACAGCAGATGGCATGAGATGATAGCATGTACCATTCAGGAAATATATCAGACCTGACAACTTAAGAGATTGTGACCCTATCAGGGTCAGACATTCTGCCTGCCACAAGGGGAGAGAGGGGCTAGTCAGGGGCTCACAACCAAAGACCCTCAGTCCCCGAGGGATGCCAGCAGTGCAGAAGGTGATTGTAGTAGCCCCACTGCTATCACAATTGGCACAGATGTGACATTTACCATGGACCAATTGTCTCTGCCTCAACTGGTAAGGTTGTTGCTTTGGTCTCTTCTTGAACTTAGTGATCAGCTGGGTGATAAATGTAGCTGAAAGACACTCATATGATTCTGAGGTCAAGAGGCCCCCCATAGAAAAAAATCTTTGATAATGAAACTCATATCCTGTAACACCAAGCAAAGAGACATGTTAAATATGAGTTTGAAGAAATAGATATTAATTAGTAATAGATATTAACCAACAACAAGTGTTCATTCAGAGCCGTTTGTCATGAAATCTAAAAACAATTTTGTCATTCACCGTGAAACTATCATGTAACATCGACTGCCCCCTCCACCTTTTCCTGTCCCTCAGACCCAGAGTACACTGTCAATAGATATTGATACGATCAAACTACCAGCTACCTAGCTTAAATTTGATGCTTGACCTCTTTTCCAAACCTACTCCTCCGTGTGTCACAAAAGTCATTTCTGCACAAACATTAACACACACACACCTGCAGAATTTGTGGAATATATGCAAACCCTACAGTGTTCCTAATGTTGGTGAGTAATTTGCTTATGAGCTGTAATTACTTCATATTATTTAAATGACCTTTTTCTCTCTTCATGACTGTGGATACTAAAAAATTCATACTACTACTTCAAATTCTGCAGGATATGCAACCGCATAAATAAACAAGACAATTTGCCCATCAATATGATGAATAGTCTTGCAATATTGCACAGTTCTATTCATGATGAATAGTTTTTTGTGCAGGAACATTACAGTGACCCATCTACCAGAATATCAAAGTAAATATCAGGCTGACAGTTTGAAATATAACAAGAGAATGAAAAATATTTTAAATATATATATATATATATCTTTTGTTGTGGATTGGCAAGAGAGCCAACCCGGCATGAGAGGAAGCCGAAAGGCACGCGTTTTAGCTCACGCAGGCTGGCGTGTGGTCTGGAACAGGTCAAGGAAATTAGACTAGCAAAAAAGGACGTAGCTGTGGAATACTTAACTTTAATCCATAAATGGTGAACATCGCTCTTGACAGTACATGTTTTACAGCACCAATAGTAACTGGTAATGGCGCCTCGCCAGGTCGTAGCAAATGACGTAGCTGAAAGCTATGCTAACTATCGTCTCAGCAAATGAGAGCGTATTTTGTCAGTGAACCATCGCTAGCAAAGTCGGTTGTACAACTGGGGCGAGTGCTAGGAAGTCTCTCTAGACCTGCCGTGTGGCGGCGCTCGGTCTGCAATCACTGATAGTGGTGACACGCGGGTCCGATGTATACTAACGCACCGCGGCCGATTTAAAGGCCACCACCTAGCAAGTGTGGTGTCTGGCGGTGACACCACATTTTTTTCATTTGCTTAAGCTGCTTTTCACATCATCATTTGTGGCTCTTGCTCCAGGAACCGATGCACTTCACTAAACTGGGACGATGATCCATGGAAGGAGCACAAATGCCCCTATAGGTAAGTTATTTTGAATGCCGTCCAACCTGAAAGAAATGCATCGTGCTTTGAGATGACTCTTCATGTAAAAAATACATACCAAAAATTCACAACAGTTCCACTCTCCTAAATATGTTATTGTTTTATGGTTTGTGAGCAACATTCGTTGGCAATTTATAGGTAGAGTTACACATCACTCTACATGACAGATATATAACACAGCACACCTATACCTTTTGAACAACAATTGCCACAACACTATGGTGTTATGATAAACACATAAGGAAAATTGCATTCCATAATTGGGCTTGGTAGGTGCGTGAACTAGCCACAAGCAGAATACTTCAACAGTCACAGTTTTTCTTTGGCCATATGATTTATAGAGAAATCTATTCTCCCACCACCAAAACTCTTTGTCTGGTTCAGCTTCTTGATGATAAGTACATGATATGCATGAAGAAGGCCATCTTCACTCTTTCCTCCATGATGTCAGTGCCTGAACTTGTTTCCATTTAGTCTAATCTTTCCCAGATCAGTGAGCTCCTTCCTGAATGTTAACTCATAGGTTAAAAAAAAACAAACAAAATTGCCCATATTATACTCGCCAGCCACCACCATCCTCTCCTCCATTTCGACAACTATAACTCATTAGCCTTTCCAATCTATTTTGCCATTTAAACTGGATTTCACAGATAATTTTTTCCTGTGAAACCAACAAATTACAGAGGGAGGAACTACAGCAACCTATCCTTATTTTGATTTTTGAATATATTTAGTTGCTCTTCACTGGTTTCAGACGTTTTCACACCCATTGCCACAAACTGACTACAGAGAAAACCACACCATGAAACTCACCCTATGATAAATCCACCAACCACTGCTCCCCTTATCACACATGCCTTGGAAAAACTCAACTAAATTCTTCACGAGGGCATCATGATGATTTGAGATTCTATATTAGCCTCAAGTGAATTATGATACTCACTTGAAGCAGTATTCTAATCCACCAACTGTGCTCACAATCCTGCACCTGATGGCTTGTTTTACCTGTGGACAACCCAGTTGCAAGACTTGTACTGTACCCCCAGGTGATACTCCATTCCGCAAGTGAGTCACAGGCAACTCCTATTTCATCAAAGACAATGCCGCAAGTGCAGGCAAATGTGCTGACGTGACAACTGTGACAGCTGCTGACCCTCAGCATAAATCAATATAATGTAATACTTATAAAGACATAAAAATATTTGGTATCAGTATCAAGTATGCTTTCGAAAAGGCGTTAATCCTACTACACTCATGATTACAAGTGGTCTTTGCTTTGATGATGAGAATTGTACATCCCGTAATGTGACTGCCTCCTGCATAACATGGTGGATAATTTAAATTTAAGCCATGGCCATTTTTTGTGCTGTCAAGTGTAAAACACATATGGCAATTCCTCATATCTCTCAAATACAGCTGCCAAGGTTGGGACAGAGGAGTGTGACAATCATCCAGTGATGTCAGAAGTCAGAAATGTAACGTTCTTCACACGTTTCACAGCAGTCTTGCTTGAAATGTATGAAGCTATATGGAAAGAAGCATGCACATTAATGATGACTCAGAATGATAATTTTGCACAGAGAAACAATAACCTTTATTACATAAACAAATGTGAGCTTTGTGCTTTTCTGGTTGTAAATTTTAAGGTTTTGGTATTTATTTATTGCCAGATGTGAACTTTGAGCCATGGCATTAGGTATGCCTCATTATCTTCAGGAGTGTGAGCAATGTCTGTAAACATCTAGATTCAACATTCAATGTCTAATTGAATAATGCCACAACAATTGGCTATTTATATGTTTTTATAAGATACTTTTAACACTTTCTTCTCTCCCTATATCTTCGTATTTGTGTGCATGCTAATGTGTTATTGGTCTATTAATGTAACACTGAATATAGATAAAAGATACAATAGATATTTCTAGCTGTTTTAAAGGTGATGTAACATCTTGCATAAGAATTAGTCTTTCATGTGCTTACAATAATTATACAGGATGTATAACAAACTTGTGACTGATCTACACCAATGTGACAGAACTCAGGGATAGTGATATGTATATGTACAGATGCAATACACAAGGCATAAAAAGGCAGTGCACTGCCAGAGCTGTCATTTGTACTCAGGTGATTCATGTGAAAAGATTTCCGACCTGATTATGGTTGCATGACACGAATTAAGATTCTGAAAGCAGAATGGTAGTTGGAGCGAGATGCACGGGACATTCCATTTCAGAAATTGTTTGGGAATTCAGTATTCCAAGATCCACAGCATTGAGAATACCAGATTTCAGGCATCACCTCCCAACATGGATAACACAGAGGCTGAAAACCATCACTTAACAATCAAGAACAGCAGTGTTTGCAGAGAGTTGTCAGTGCTAACAGATGAGCAACACCATGTGAAATAACCAAAGAAATCAAGATGGGACTTATGATGAACATATCAATGAGGACAGTGTAGTGAAATCTGGCTCTAACTGGCTATGGCAGCAAACGATTGATGCAAGTACTTTTGCTAAGAGCACAACATTGCCTGCAGTGCCTCTCCTGGGCTCATGCCCATATCTGTTTGAGCCTATACAACTGGAGAACTGTTGTCTGGCCATGTAAGTCCTGATTTCAGTTGGTAAGAGCTGATGATACAGTTTCAGTGTGGTGCGGGCCCCAAAAAGCTATACACCTAAGTTGTCAACAAGAGACTGTGCAAGCTGGTGGTGGATCCATAATGGTGTGGGCTGCGTTTAAATGAAATGGACTGGGTCCTCTGACCCAATGAAATAGATCATCGACTGGAAATGGCTACTTAAACCTACTACTAGTAAATCACATGGACTTCATGTTTCCAAACAACGATGGAATTTTTATGGAATACAATGCACTTTGTCACTGGGCCACAATTTGTTTGTGAGTGGTATGAAAAACATTCTAGATAATTCAAGTGAATGATATGGCCACTCAGATTACCTGACATGAATCCCATCGAACATTTATGAGACATAATCAAGAGGTCAATTCATGCACAAACTCCTGCACCAGCAACACTTTCACAATGATGGACGGCTATAGACACAGCATGGCTATATATTTCTGCAGAGGACTTCCAATGAGTTGTTGAGTCCCTGCCATGTTGCATTGCTACATTATGCCACACAAAAAGTAGTCAGACTCAATATTAGGAGGTATTCCATGACTTTTGTCAGTTCAGTGTATACTACTGTATAAAAACATGATGCTTTTTAATAGTGTTACCAACAATCTCGAAAAGTTCTTGACTGACTTACTTCAAAGTTTTGCACAATAGTCCAATAAACATTCTAACAGATATGGGCTATACAGGGCGGTCATAAACAGTCTGAAAAGCTTGTAGGGGTGTTGCAGGGTAGGTTGCGCTGACAAATAACCATTAAGAAGAAATCTGATATGTTGCACCATTTCTGAATTACTTGGGATTGAAGTTAGCCAATCAGGCCACTGTGCACATGGACTCAAGCGCCCTGCCAGATACAATTGGTGTCGGTCTTTCTCATACTGTAGACGATAGTGCACGAGACTGCTCAGGCTTTGGATCCGGTTTGATCCTTACTACTGTCCCATATCCAATTTTTGTATCTCTTTTGTTTGGTTTTAGGAAACCAAATGAAGAACATGTTTGGTGACATGGTCTCTGGCAGGTTGTAGAAATTTCCGCATGCAACAGCCTGACTGGGCAACTTCAATGCTAATTAACTCGGAAACAGTGCAACATATCGATTTTTTTTTCTTATCAATTATTTCTCAGCACAAACCATCATGCAACATCCTTGCATATTTCAGACTGTTTCTGATCACCCTGTATATATTTTTAAAAGAGAATGTACAGGTTTAAAACTGATAAAGGACAAAAAAATGCTGCGCTGTGAAAATGTGTGGTTTCATTTACTTTATTGTAATCAGTTTTAACTATAATATCAGGGGATTTAAAACATTAGACAGATTGTTTCTTCTACATATACTCTTTCACCTATATACAATTTTAAACAAAAATTATATATACAACAGTGTGCTGGATGGTTGGTTTGGGGAGTAAAGGGACCAAACTATGGGGTCATCAGTCTCACAAGGTGCTGTTTTGTTTTCTTTTTCACATTTTATTTTAAGAGACAACACGGGAAGCTGTATTTATGGCTTATGATTAGAATATGACTACAGAATATGAATTGTCCAAAACGTTGTAATCCAACTCCAACACTGATTAAAGCTAAGTAAAGTACTGTCATTGATACTTCTATCCTCACAGATCTAGCACATGGCGAGGTCTCTCTCTATGTACCAATGATCCCAACTGATTCACCCATTCATTTTAAGCGACTTCAGTTCCCAATCAAGATTTCGTTTGCAATGCCGGTAAACAAGGTTCAAGATCAGAGAGAGGGGGAGGAGAGGAAATGAATATAGAGAGGGAGAAGGAGAAGATTTGACAGAGAAGGGGGGAGGAGGAGGTGGAGTGGATGGGGGGGGGGAGGAGGAGATGGTCAGAGAGAGGGGGAAGAGGTGATGGACAGAGTGAGGGGGAAGAGGTGATTAGGACATAAATCCAGTTGCCATACGTATTAAGCAATTGCAGAGCTTTGCCAGGTTATTAATTCAGTCTATAAAATGATGCATCATTATGCAATTCTTCATGCAGCCACCTGCAAGATGACGACGTGGTGGTGGTGGTCATCATATATCTGAATTATGAAGAGAAGTGTTGACACAGTGATAGCTGAACAACGTAAACTGAAATATACCAAAAGCCAGCAATGACAAAGCATACAGCTACACTCTCCAATTTGAGCATTATATATGAAGTGTAGAAATATACCACAGTTCGAAGTCCTGTAAATGTAGCCGCTCTTATTCTTCACCTTTTCTGATTTATTATTCCAACATAATATACAAACAAATAATGGAAATTTGAAGAAGGAATAACACCAGTATGGAAAAGATAATTGCTACTCATCACATTAAGAGCAGGCAGGCACAATGAAAAAGACTGCTAAAAATATTTTAGCTTTTGGACAAAGTCCATAAAGCAGGAAAAACATATACAATCACACAGCAACCCCACATATGGCCACTTTCTCCAACCACTTAGGATGGAGCTGGGTCTTAGCACCTAAAGACAGTGGCCATGTGTTTTCTACTGCTGAAGAAGGATTTTGCCAAAAAACTGTAGCGTTTCTAGTGGTCTTTCTCATTGTGTCTATCTGCGACTCAATGCCTCCTCTATGTGGTGAGTTGCAATCCAACCTTTCTACATTGTTAATTTGCAAATATTTATTTAATATGAAGGACAATTTTAAAGCTGAAAAGAAATCATTAAGTTTTTTGATATTTACAAATAGTGTTTATTCAAAGAAAAGTAACAAATTCTGCTTAAACCAGTTTGTTAACAGCCTTCTGAAATAAAAGCACAACCATGAATAATTTTCAGCTAAAATTTAATAAATATGTTTAGCTTGGTTTATCTGAATCCACTATAGATAATTTGTAATAAATGTAAACTTGAAAACAGGAGTGTTTTTAAAATGACTGAAAACTGTATTGTAATAAGAGACTGGCCTATTATGTAACTCATTTTATTTAAATGCATTAGTAACTTCATAGGCACACACAATGCAAAGTCACCTTTTTCATCTCAAATGTCATTCATGGGAATTTGTTTTCTAATAATTTTGGTTTTACAATTGCAAAAGTTCTAATTTTTGAAAGGGTGCTACGTTGTCTTACAAAACAATTAAAAAACTTACTCTCAGTCACATTGTGCATGCTGTTATTCACGAAAGATACCTGAGGTCCATGATAACAGTACTATCAGTGTGTTACAAAATTACAGTATCAACTGAGATGTCATTCCAGTAATGCAGTAGTTTGGTTTTCAATGGGTCCCGGGTGGGAAAAAAACAAAAAGAACAGTAAAGATAGCTAAGTTTTACATATTAAGTTCACTTATCTGTAACGGAGTGATACCAATTTTAAATGCGTATTAGCACTTACACAGTAAAATTGTACGAGGTACTACTTAACTTATTATTGAGGTCATAATTCTCTGACAGGAAAAAATAAATATTAAAGTCATACAAACAACAATAAATTAACACATTCTGTCCTATATGAATAAATCACTTTTGCAGTGATTTGTATTGGCTACATTTGAATCCCTGTCTTTGGTGATTTATTAGAGAGATTACAGAGGCCTTCATCTTAAATAAACAGATGTAATCAATCTTTTGTGTTCATGATGTTTGTTCCTGGCCATTGCTTTCTTGTGATTTCATTACATCAGGAAGATCTGGAGGTGATGAAAATGGTGTAATTTCTAGTGGTTCAAAATCACCAGTTTCCTGCCTGTAATAAAGAGAAATTATTTTTTGTCAGACCATTTCACTTATCAAAGCATTTTTCCTTGCACATATTACAGTAAAGTTTAGCAAGAAAATAACAAGTGTAACAGAAGTATATACATAGGAAAGAGGTAGAATGATGCATAGAACCTACTCAGCACAGAACATTAACAAGTTGGTGAACATCCACCAATAAAAAGCGAGTTTCACAAACTTGTCATTATACATTGTTTTCTTGACAGTGAAAGGAAAAGGAAAACAGTAAAAGATGTGGGAATAAGTAAAAAGAAGCATTTAATTAAGGGTTTCAGCTGAGGAAGAGACTCGAGTATAAGCAATGAGGAGGGAAAAGGTAACTGTGATTATCTAAGTGCATTCAAATGCTACAGAAGCCAAACTAAGTACATTAAAGTGCTACAGAAGTCAATATTTGATGAGAGAAGGCAATCAGATAATTACACAGATACCTCCATTCTTCTCATTAATCTTTGTTTCTGAATGCGAACTGGAAGGCGATGCTTTTAACGTACATAAAACACTATCAGAGATAACAGTCACATGAAATGTAAATAAAAAAAAATAATAATAAAAAAAAATACACTTCATCAATTGAACTGTGTAATCTTAGGAGTGCAAAAAGGAATATATACACTCCAATAAAGAAATATAGTTCCATATTAAGGAGCTTAAACTATGTCTTTCACACATAACAAGAAATACCTATGTTTTTGATTACAGCCAGCACTGGATTAATAAATATTGCCCAAAATAAAACATTACTAGGGCAAAAATCTTTAGAAGGAAGCTTCAATAAATATAGAGTCATGTCACGCAAAGCAACTGTCAGCATTTCAGAAGCATTACTGCAGCTCAGTAAAGTCACAACCAGGTCAGTTATCTTGAAGTGCTCTAAGCAAGTGACTTGAGCATGGCTACTATCTTGTCTGTCACACTGGTGAGACTTAGTGCAGTGTACCACATGAAACAATTCGTTTCATGCCATTGGATCACCAGTTTAGCAAACCACAGTTTTCAACTGTCTGTTTTTGGTGCTGCCTTTTGGTTTCATTGATTCTAATATTTGTGTTGGTCAATAGTGGACAGGGACTAGAAAAGGCTGAGGAGAGGTGGGTTTTGGGAACAAAGGGTATTTTACTACGTTGCAGGGAGAGTTCCCACTTGTGCGATTCACAAAAGCTGGTGTTGGCAGGGAGGATGAAAATTGCATGGGCTGTGAAGTAGCCATTGAAGTTATGTGCACGTGCTTTGTGGCTAGCTCGGCAACTGGCTGGTCTGTCTGCTGCCCACAGTTTGGAAGTGGTCATTCATGAGGACAGACAGCTTGTTGGTGGTCGTGCCCACACAGACTGCTCATTGTAGCTAAACTGGCAAACTACATGGCTGCTTTCATAGGTGTAAACCTGGTCTCTGATTATGTAGGAAATGCCTATAACAGGACTGGAGTAGGTGGCAGTGGGAGACAGATAGGTATTTTTATAGGAATATGGACCATGAGGCAATGGGATGGGAGCACGGTGGTATAGGTATGGACAACAATACTGTTTTGACTAGATGGTGGAAAATACAACACCACCCAGCCTAGGATGTTGGGCCAAGAGAAACAAAATCTGGACGAAAAATTTTTTGTGTCACGAAGGGAATCAACAAGAAATTATTTTTTTAAATCCATCCACTAAGGCGGTAAAAGGGAGTTCAAAGCTAATCGCCCAACTGAGATCAGCCTCAACTGTTGGTACTAGATACATACATTTTGGTAGCAATATGTATTATTCACTGTAAGGTCCTAACGAGAAATGATTTTGTATAACCCAGACCCTAGGAACTGCAATTCGCATTAATATAATTTCAGGGGTTGCAATGCCATACAATCTAAGAACCTATGTCCTACCTAAACCATTGGTTCTAGATACATGCACTTTGAGGGGGAGGGGGGGGACATACTTTATGTGATGTACATAGCTACTAAGAAAGGAATTTTCTAAAATTGACCCAGAATGCAAAAAAAAGGAGCGTTCAACATTTAGTTGGCATATCGCTGATCAGTTTCAACTATTGGTCTTAAAAATGTGAAATTTTGAGGGAGGATATGTTACATGATGTGGTCACTCATCATGAAAGCATTTTTGAAAATGAAACCTCTATGTGGGTAATTTAGGTATGAAATGCACGTTAAAAATTCTGTTCCTCTGCTTACACAATGAAGAACTAATCTACAATGCACGTTGCCCTGCAGCTTCCTCAAGACAAAAATAATTTACAATGAAATAAATGTAAACAATGAGTAGTGGGATTTGTGCAAGCCTCGTACTTAGTGATTATGGCTCTAAGCACATGGGACTTAATATCTGAGGTCATCAGTCCCCTAGACTTAGAACTACTTAAAACTAACTAACCGAAGAACATCACACACATCCATGCCCGAGGCAGGATTTGAACCTGCAACCATAGCAGCAGCGCAGTTCCAGACTGAAGTGCCTAGAACTGCTTGGCCACAGCGGCCGGCAGTGATTATGGCAAACTGTCCTATTACAGTATGACATGTACTATTTTCACAGAGAAGGAAACATGTCTAGTGTACTTCTGTCATCTCTTCATTAAAAATTTGGTGGATGCAGAAACTTTAGATGGCTGCAGAAATTATAAACATCAAAAGGAAACTGCTGTGCCATATGAGGTGTGTGAGAAAAGTAATAAGTCTGAGTTTTTATCTACCAAGTTGTTATTTTTTTTCCAACAATTATATTGTCCCCTTCAGAGTAATTCCTTAGCTATACACTGGGGAGTCATTCCCAGTCCTGGTAGCAACACTGAAAGGGCAGTAGGGTCTTTAACATATTGGTCACATTCCTCTAAATGTTCTCCAGAGTTTCAAAATGACATCCTTTTAAGCTTTTTCGATTTTTGGGAAAGAAAAATGTCACAAGGACTTATATCAGATGAGCAGGGGTCTACAGAACAATACGAATTCCTTTTAAGGTCAAAAATTCCGTGAGGGAAGTGGCCATGCGACATGGGGTGCTGTCATGCTGCAGCATTCACATGTCCCTTTACCTGAGCCTTTCTAGGACACATTTGTAAAACACTTGGTTGGAATTGTTACATGTTGGTCTGATTTCACTGAAGCATGCAGACGTTGTGTGTTTATGTAAGTTTTTGAAGTTGAAAATATCCCTGACAAATGTTCATCTTCAATGTGTCTTCAGCCTTCCAAAAATGATTTGTGCCAGTGAAAAACTTGTGCTTTTGATAAGGAATGTTCACCACAGGCCTGCTTCATCTTTCCAAAAGTCACCCTCATTGATTTCTCAAGTTTAACTAAAAAATTGATGGCATACCATTGCTCTAAATTCTGTTGTACCAACTGCATGACACACACAACAAGAACACAACCTCACAGGTGGTGGTCTCAAAAATCATGTTATGGATGTACTCAGCGGAGACTCAGACTGACCATGTGGAAAGGATGAACACACTGGTCTACATAAGCAGAGCAACATAGTGTTGCCAGATTGCTCGCAGTGTTGACAGTCTCATTACTTTTCTCACAGACTGTGTATAACTGGGCTAATCGTGCCACTCAGAGCCAAACGAACTAACTCCATTTTTAATAGCTTTTCTACTTTTCATTTAAAAAAACTTCGCAAACATGTATGTTTCCAGTGGCCAAAATATTTAACTCTATTGCTTAATTCTTGCACCAGTACATGAGAACTCTTTACATGGCAACTGAAAACTTCGTTACAGCTTTTGGAGGTCAAAGTGAGTGACTGGCTAACTCCAATTTTCTTGTTTGTATTTTCATAGTATTTGTTTCTGCATATATAATCCAAGTATTCCATTTACCCTCCTTACTACTGATTTTACTTGACTGACCTATTTCATATTGCTTCTTTGTAATACCTCTAAATACTTACATGTAGAGTTAACATCATTAAATGTGTATTATAAATGATGTATACAATATTGGCTGTCACAATTTCAACAACAACAAAGGGTTTATGTAAGTATGGCCTGAAACAGACAATTCACAGACGTCACAAGAAATAACTATGTGCCTGAAACAGCACATAACAAAAAATGCAAAAGACCACAACCATATTCAGATTTACTCAGATTCGTGCACAGCTCAAATTTGAATCAAAATAACAATGATGAAGCTTCTGCAATCAATGCAGATATTATTGATTTAAAATTTTTAATACCTGGACACAGCTATCAGCCAAATGATTACGCCCTTGGGCATGATTGATCTATGAGGTGCATTCAAGTTCTAAGGCCTCCGATTTTTTTTTCTCCGGACTGGAAACAGATAGAAACGTGTGCATTGTTTTAAAATGAGGCCGCATTCGTTGTCAATACGTCCCAGAGATGGCAGCACCGTACGGCAGATGGAATTTTACTGCCAGCGGCGAGAATGAGAACTGTTTTAAATACTTAAAATGACGACGTTTTACTTACTTGAACAGCGTGCAATCATTCGTTTTCTGAATTTGTGTGGTGTGAAACCAATTGAAATTCATTGACAGTTGAAGGAGACATGTGGTGATGGAGTTATGGATGTGTCGAAAGTGCGTTCGTGGGTACGACAGTTTAATGAAGGCAGAACATCGTGTGACAACAAACTGAAACAACCTCGGGCTCGCACAAGCTGGTCTGACGACATGATCGAGAAAGTGGAGAGAATTGTTTTGGGGGATTGCCGAATGACTGTTGAACAGATCGCCTCCAGAGTTGGCATTTCTGTGGGTTCTGTGCACACAATCCTGCATGACGACCTGAAAATGCGAAAAGTGTCATCCAGGTGGGTGCCACGAATGCTGACGGACGACCACATGGCTGCCCATGTGGCATGTTGCCAAGCAATGTTGACGCGCAACGACAGCATGAATGGGACTTTCTTTTCGTCGGTTGTGACAATGGATGAGACGTGGATGCCATTTTTCAATCCAGAAACAAAGCGCCAGTCAGCTCAGTGGAAGCACACAGATTCACCGCCACCAAAAAAGTTCGGGTAACCGCCAGTGCTGAAAAAATGATGGTGTCCATGTTCTGGGACAGCGAGGGCGTAATCCTTACCCATTGCGTTCCAAAGGGCACTACGGTAACAGGCGCATCCTACGAAAATGTTTTGAAGAACAAATTCCTTCCTGCACTGCTACAAAAACGTCCGGGAAGGGCTGCGCGTGTGCTGTTTCACCAAGACAACGCACCCGCACATCGAGCTAACGTTATGCAACAGTTTCTTCGTGATAACAACTTTGAAATGATTCCTCATGCTCCCTACTCACCTGACCTGGCTCCTAGTGACTTTTGGCTTTTTACAACAATGAAAGACACTCTCCGTGGCCGCACATTCACCAGCCGTGCTGCTATTGCCTCAGCGATTTTCCAGTGGTCAAAACAGACTCCTAAAGAGGTCTTCGCCGCTGCCATGGAATCATGGCGTCAGCGTTGTGAAAAATGTGTACGTTTGCAGGGCGATTACGTCGAGAAGTAACGCCAGTTTCATCGATTTCGGGTGAGTAGTTAATTAGAAAAAAAATCGGCGGCCTGAGAACTTGAATGCACCTCATATAGTGAGAAAGACATGTAAATCATCATCTCACCAGAAGCCTGGTGCAATCTAATTTGTAACTGCAAAACAAAGGGCTACATTCTAGTAGGTGCAATGAATCACAATAAATTTTTGTCTACAAAGACTCTTGAAGATACCATGACAAGCCGGAAGATGATAGTCGACGGCTTACCAGTAAACTGGCTTGACTTACTATGGATTCAACTGGAGAAGTTACTACCTTATACTATACAGTGCAAGACAACGTTTTATGAAAATTATGAAATCTACAACAGTTTGACAATCTGAATTTGCAACTATAAACCAGGATGCCCTATACTCTCAAGTATTTATATGAAGATAGTAACTTTCTTGAAAGACCAGATACCATTGATGACCATGCAGCTTCTCTAGAATAAATGATAATTAATTGAAACCCTCAGTTGCCGGCAGGTGTTACTGATATACCTCGGTGGGGACAGCTGAAAATGTGTGCCCCGACCGGAACCCGAACCCCAGATCTCCTGCTTACGTGGCAGACGCTCTATCCATCTGAGCCACCAGTGACACAGATGAATAGCACGACTGCAGGGACTTATCCCTTGCACACTTCCCGTGTGACCCACATTCCCAGCTGTCCACAATCTACATACGTAATGTAGCTGTATTTGCCCATCCACTCATTACTCACACACACTAAGGTGACGATTCACCTTAGTGTGTATGAGTAATGAGTGGATGGGCAAATACCTATTAGGTACATTACGTTTGTAGATTGTGGACAGTTGGGAAAGTGGGTCACACGGGAAGTGTGCAAGGGATAAGTCCCTGCAGTCGTGCTATTCATCTGTGTCACTGGTGGCTCAGATGGATAGAGCGTCTGCCACGTAAGCAGGAGATCTGGGGTTCGGGTTCCGGTCGGGGCACATATTTTCAGCTGTCCCCATAGAGGTATATCAACAACATCTGTCGGCAGCTGAGTAGTATTTGTCCCATTAGCAAGGGAAAGAGGGCAGATCTAATGTCCTGTGGACCACGAATACTACAAGAAGCTAGTGACAACTTGTCAGGAACACAACAATCAAGTGTCGGGGAAGTGTGAGGTCATTTATTAAGATAATTTGAAACATTGGGAGTAAAAGTGAAATAAAAAGTGAATTTTTTCAGCTGACAGTGTGACTAACTTGTGAAAAAATACAAATGTTACAGTGTTCTATGTTTCAATGGTAATCTGTGTTGTTTTACCATAAAATTTATACATCACACAAAATTATAATTAGAATAGTAATATTATGATGAAAATAAATTTGAGTTAAAGCTGAATTTTCAATCTGCATTTTACTTTAATCTTTTTTTTTTCCAGTTTCTATTGCACTTGAGTTAGTCAGTTTGGCCTCTAAATGGCACAAGTATTGCTGACAGAACCTACCTGTTTCAGTATATTACCTATTAAATGTTTCCCAAACACAAAATGCTTGGAACTGTGAGTTATTAAACTGCCAGTTTAGCCTTCGATATGTGGTGAACTGCGTGAGTTGATCAGAGCAAGCAGAAAAAAAAGCAACAGTATGCCTAGGCATTGTAAGTACAGGATTATAGCTAGTTACAGTTAGAGGGCAACAATGCTGACTTTCAACCTCGAAGACACAGAGTTTAATTTTGCTACTCACCTCAGAGCTAGTCCCACAGCTGCCGGACTCTGAGCTTTCGCTACACTTGAAGTAAGCCCATAATCTTGTAACATTTTATCATCTTCCATTATCTGATTATCTTTATTAAATAACTGTTGATTACCAGGTGGTACTTTAATAATTCCTGGAACGAAGAAAATGTCACAATGTTTGCAAAACTTATATCTACAAAACACTAATGTTAACTGCGCAGGTTATTGTGGTGTAGCAAAAATTACTCCTCTGTTGCCATGAACCTGCTGCAGTATGTGCAACTTGCAGAAGTATCAGACAAAATGGAATATGATGATACACGGAAGACATGAAGTACAGGAACATATTTTCTACATAGAAATTATTAATTATTTAAATCTTTATACCCAATTAACGTGAATTGCAGCACATCATTATTTGAGTACTGGTGTGACTTTGAAGTGACCATCTGTATCTATTACATTAAAATTCATTGTATTGAAGGCTATTATCATGCCAGGTTTTTACACTTCTCAGGAATTTATTCTTTTCCATTTTTAGCAAACTCAGATGATAATTTACCAGTTCAGTTGTTTTGCACTAGTCACTACTAAACTTGGAATAAATGATTGTTTTGTTATTATAGTATTACACTGTCATAACAAAATTATTTTATCATATTCATTATTACAAGGCATTGCAAAGAATATATTTCCATTTTTTTTAAATTATACAAGTAATCAACAATATTAATGACATAACCCCCACAATTTGATATGGAAAGGGTTTCTGGATGTCCTTAACACCATGGACGCGCTAGTGCATCTCGTTAATTATTCCTGAAAATTGTGACAGTTTAGAGTACTACTTTTTTATTTTATATTAAAAAATAAAGCAAAACATCCTACTGACAAATGACATATTTATTGAACAAAAAAATAATAGAAACAGCAATCAAAACCAAACACAAGATCTTGAAGAAACTTCTGAAATACAATGTATGTCAAATCTCAGAAAAGATACAACCAAGAATTTACCGATTACACTCAAACAAATAAAATAAATACAAATTTCAAGAATAGTACCTACATATAACTGTCGAAAAATGAAAGAACAACGAAAGTGCTATCTGCCTTTAGAGGTGGTGAATAACACAACAATTCAAACAATACCCTGCGTTGAAACTTCCTGGCAGATTAAAACTGTGTGCCGGACCGAGACTCGAACTCGGGACCCTTGCCTTTCGCGTTCGCAGGAGAGCTTCTGTGAAGTTTGGAAGGTAGGAGACGAGGTACTGGCGGAACTAAAGCTGTGAGGACGGGCTGTGAGTCGTGCTTGGGTAGCTCTGTTGCTAGAGCACTTGCCCGCGAAAGGCAAAGGTCCCGAGTTCGAGTCTCAGTCCGGCACACCGTTTTAATCTGCCAGGAAGTTTCATATCAGCGCTCACTCCGCTGTAGAGTGAAAATTTCATTCTAGAATACCCTGCTTTATTTGGGCAATCTGGGCACTTGTAAATCGTGTCTGTTCGTTATCCTCGGCTGGCGCATAATCTGGACTTTTTTCTCGGTGTTTTTGATTTTCCAGTTGATTCTCGTTTTACCACAACATGTTGGGGATTTCTGACTGGCTGTTCTACCTGCTTTTGTGGCAATGGTGCTCTTATAATACTGAGTCTGGATTCTTGGAGGGGCATTTTAGTGCCAGAATATTTTTTGTGTAGGGCATGTGCCTTTGTCAGCATCATTTCCATAACCTGGATAAAAAGTTTCTTGTACCAGCGTATGGTTTTTCATTCCGAGAGGTAATATGATAACATCTGATTGTGCCGATCAACTCCCAACATAAATTTATTGTAGTTTACAATGGCCCTTGGCTTAGATTTCTTCTCCTTTCTTTTGTTTTCAACCTCAACCATTACATTTTTAATGCATTAGAAATGTACCAAACCTCCCTCTCACGCCACTTACCTATAATAGCTCCTTCCGCAAATCTGGCAACGGCTTCACCTTTTCTTAATTTTGCCTTCTGTATTTTTTGGGTGTATCCTTCCTATTCGCCCTCAGAGTTCCCGTGCAGTGACTCTTCTTATCCAGGAGCAACTTTGCAAATGCGAAGCTATTATAGTAATTGTCCATGTACAAGTGGTGACCAGCATTCAACTTTTCACCCAGTAAATGAAGAACAATTTCTTGCGCATGGTCTCTTCCTCCTAAATCGTCCAGCATGCCAGTGTATACCGTGAATTTTAGGACCATTCCAGTGGGAGTTGTCAAAATATATAGCTTTATGCCATATTTGTGCTTTTTATTTTTTATGTATTGGCGGAAAAGTAATCTTCCACGCCAAAGGATCATTGATTCGTCCAGTGACAGTTACCGTCCATGGTAGTACATTTGGCACATCCTTTCATTGAAAAAATTGATAACTGGACGTATTTTATACAACCTGTCGGATGGTTTTGGTTCGCCCTGTTTGGATTTTCAGAAAAATGCAATTCACGTAGTATTAGAAGAAAACAATTTCGTGAAATACCATCGGCAATTCCTTTCATGTGAAATAAAAGGTTCTTTTTCCAATAGTCCTGCAACTTCCTCATCTTTACATTTCCCATGTGCAAGAAAACTCCCAAGAACACTAACAATTCGTCAATAGTCACATCTTTCCAACAATTTATGTGTGATTGTTCTTCGGTTCCCACAAAAGGGAATAATTCAATTGCGTTTCAATTTGTTCCTTCTACAACTTTCAATAGAAATTCGTCCATCATCAAAAGACGAAAATAATCTAAGGGAGTGTTTCCCATTGGTTGAATTAGCAGTCCCTCATTTTTTATAAAAGGGAATTTACCATTCCAACTGGCTCACTTTCCCATGCAACACTTGTATCAGCTACGTTACCACTTCTTCTGCCCTTTCCCTGTCACTTGTATTTACAGCCATTTCTACAGTCTCATCTAAAGCAAACTCGGCTCTGTCAGACTATTCACTGGATTCCCACCCATCCTCTTTCCCTGTCGCTTGGATTTACAGCCATTTCTACAGTCTCATCTAAAGCAAACTTGTCTCTGTCAGACTCTTCACTGGATTCCCACCTGTCCTCTCCACTGGCCAATTCTGTTTCCGAATCACTTTCTTCTAATATTCGTAATAATTCCGCATCCATTAGTTTTTGTACGTTTATTGTGTCCCGTATTTTACGTTTCATAGGTTCTGAAGGGCCCACCGTGTCACGATTGTTTTCCATTTTCAGTCTCACAACAGAGAAATACTGTAGGGAAAAAATGCTAACTGCGCCTGTAAAAATTGAAAACAATAAGTTCTTAGAGTGCCTGCACAATAAACCACACTGAACAGCTGTACCCGACTAAACCGTGATGCCTCGCAACATCTGATTCACTCGCCACACCAGTGCATCCACGGCATGTGCACGAGTATCGGCTGGGTGCGCTGGTGCGCCGAGGACAGTGAACGTGTTAATATATTACAGTTAATTTGCTATGCAATGCAAATATTCACATCACTCATTGCAGTGAAGCCTAATCACTGCTTAGTATTTTGATCACTGCTTAGTATTCTGGTACTGTTCCCCATTTTGGCGTGTTTTAGTGAAATTCCCTAATTCTAGAGGAGCAACAAAATATTTTAAATAAGAGTAACCTCATTTTTCTCTAATACCTTTTGGGAACACAAAGCCTCTTTATTTCCCTCAATAATTGAGCTGTGTCTGCTTTTAACTTGGATTATCATGTGTGGAATTTTTGTTCAATTATTTTCACTTGTTATTTTTTCCTCCTCCTCTCAATGCAAGCATAGCTGCATTTACAAATTCATCATAACAAGGTCTTTAAGGATTGCTAGTTCAAACATAGGAAATCAATTTCTTGCATCGTTTTTGCTGCATACAGACAGAAAAGAAATGAAAGTCTGAAGTATTACACATATGAACAACCACGCAAAATTGAAGCAATTTCTCTTCCCTCCACCTTGATCAATAGCAAAATTCTTGAACTTGGAACTGTTGTAAAGCACTGGCTATACTCTCTGGTAACTTCCCTTATTTTCTTCTGAGTCTGTCGTGTTGTCACCAGTTCTCATTTTGAGCTCATTTGAACAATACTAATTGAAAAACATTAAGACTTCACAACAATTTTATAATTTTTAAATTGATACCTTGCTATTTAATTACAGAGAAAGAATATTTTTCCTGGAAAACCTCACTATGAGTGCCATTGCCCATCAATGTACTGTGATTTTTAGCTGAACAGCCATTTTAAATATACCATATTACTCTCTACCATGCACCATTTAGCCCAGCCAAATAAGAACAGTGAAGAGTGACTAGGGGGAAAAAATCACGTAGTTACAAATTTTTGCACAGTGCTAGGCGAGAGTGCCCTGAACAACATACTAAAAAATCTTTACTGGTGGGATGTGAGTGTTGGGGTGGGGGTGGATTTAAAAATCACTTTTTAATATTTTTCTTGTATAACTCTAAAACCACAGATTCTTTGAAAATGTACCATAGTACAAAATTAAACTATGTTAAATTTCCAACAAAAATGGTCCTATTCATTTTTTCTCTAGGAATAATAGTTTCCATGTTCATGGGATGGAAAAATCACAGATTATTAAAAATATTTCCTAACAGTATAAAATTAATGTTTATCTTTAAACAAAGTGCATTAAAAACAAATATTAAATATGTGTACCACTTCTAAGTGCAGTAGAGCCATATTAACGGGTTAATTGTGCTTTGGTGGAGTAACACGTTGGAGGAGGGAGACTGGAGGGTTGAAGAATGAGGGAAGGGAGATCGCCAGATTGTGCTCATGCACTTTCCTCCTTCATAGATCTGCTAAATGAAATTTCAGCAGATGATTCCCAGCTCTATGTACTCCACTGTGTCCCAAGAAGCAGCTATAGGATATTATACGGGGCCTCTACAGCTCACCTCACGAATCACTGGCAACACAGTGTGAAGACTTGCTCAGGGAGAGTTTATTTTCCACAGAATGTATTAACACTGCAAGGATCTATATATGAGTTACTAATGCATATGACCAGAATCTACACAAATCTCTGCACATTGTTCTGCACTGCTAGAGCAGAAATTGATTCTTAGTCATCCTGTACAGCAGCTGTGGTGTTGTTCTGGCAAAGGCAACTTTCCATACCATGAGTGCTGCTCACTTTTCAGTTTAGACAGACTTTACCTTCCTAGCACTTCCTGTCTAGTTCTCTTATGCAAGCAGACAAAATAACTTGTGTTTATATAGTGAAGTTATTTTCAGTTTATCAAGTGAGTATTTATTTGCAGTTTTTAAGTGAACTACTATGTACAATGTGTTTCTGTATGTTTACTTTGTACATGTGATGTCAGTAATCTATGTGATGTTGCTGGGAAAGAGACTGGAGGGTGAATGTGACACCTTGCTGCCTATAGTTGACAGCATATTATAAGGCCATGTAAATGTGTTGTAATCACTTGATGATGAATTAATGAATGTCCAAAAAGTTACTGCATTTATTTCACCATTAACTGTGTTACTGGTACACTGAATAAATCTTTTCCATTCAGAAATTTACAGAGTGGACTGTACCGAGTGGAGCCACTTACCATATATCAACAGTATATCTTCCAGGATGGGTGTGAATATGTCTGATGGAATGGGACTGATCATGTTCAAGTCTAGTACAGTAATCTGCTGTAATGCACTGCTTGACTTATGTTGAACTATCTTAACTTCTATAACACCTAGGTAACCCACTTCTGTTACAGAGGAAGACCTCTTTGGAATCTGTGAGAGCTGAGGCTGGGGTGATGCATTTGATACCTCTCATGCTGTGAAAAGTATTCCAGACAGGGATAGTGGAAGTAATGAAAATGACATTGTTGAATACATATTGACAGTAAGGTTTATTTGGAAAAGGCTTTTCAGTGTTGTACACAGCTGACAGTTTGAGATTTTCTGCACAATAGTTCACTTAACAACTGCAATTAAGTACTCACTTATTAATCTCAGTACAAGCTCAGTGAAGTTCTTTCATCTAGTCACATAAGTGAACTAGACAGGAAATGCTGGGGAGGTGTAGTCTGTCTGTAAACTAAAAAGCTAGCAGAGCTTGTGGTGGGGGAAGTTGCCTTTCCCAGAGGAACACTATAGTTGCTGTACAGGATGACTAGGAAACCATTTCTTCTCTAATAGTGTAGAACAGTGTGCAGATATTTAGAGAGATTCTGTCCATATGCTTACCTGTGTTGGTGTCATTAGTAGCTCATACCTACATTCCACGTAGTGTTAACATATTTTGCGCAAAATAAATGCAACCCAGGCATATCTGTGCACTTTGTCACCAGCGATTGGTGCATTATGGAGGGCTCATATAACTTTGTGAAACATTCTCTAGTTGCTTCTTGTGATACAGTGGGGTACACAGACTGGGGAATCACCTGTTCAAATTTCAGTTTGCGACCTATGGAGGGAAGTGCATGACCACACTCTAGTGACCTATCTTCCCTCATTCTTCTAGCCCACACATCTCCCACTACCAATGTTTTGTTTAGCACACCCAGAACACAATTCACCCCTTTATGTGCCTTTACTGCACTTGGAAGTGGTATACACGTGTTTTTAACCTACTTAATTTAAAAACAAACACTGATTTTATACTGTTAGAGTAATATTTCTAATAACCTGTGATTTCTCCCTTCCCTGAACATGGAAATTATGAGTCCTAGAGGAAAAACGAATAGGATCTTCTATGTACTAATTTAATGCAGTTTAGTTTTGCACTGAACAACATATTCACTAGAAGCTGCAGTTTTTAAGTTATTCAAGAAAATTATAAAAAAAAAAGTTACCTATAAACCCACTTCCAACTGTATTTGGTTTTAAGAGGTGGTTGTTGCATGTTACTAAGTTTCCACCTCCCAAGTTACAAAACAGAGACCAAGCTTCCCTGCTTTATTATTTGGAGTCAAGGTTTTCAACAACATCCAGCCATTTCTGGCAATGTGTAGTGTCAAGACTATGCAGCAGTACATCTGCTACTTTTTCTTTCCAGTTGAGAGGAATTCCTCCTACAGTTCCTTATTGCACTCAGACGATTCAGTGATGTACCCCTTCCAGTATTCTCCAAGAACAAACTTCCTTGGTTAATTTATATGGAACCCACAAATCTTCCATAGTTATTGCTCAAGGGAGGAACCCATCTCAAGAGCTCATCAAGGTTTTAGAGACGTAAGACCAGTCTGCTTTCTGAAAATTCCAGCGTGCGTGGGGAATGACATTTACCAATGACATTTGCATGCCTGCTTCCAGTATTACTGGGCAGTGCTGATGGAGTGGAATGTCAAGGCAGAACTGTCCATGTGATTGTTAATGGCTGGAGGTGGTTGTTTGAAAATATAAAATATACATCAGGATTGTACTCTTGCCTCCATGTAGCTGATCTACAGGTTGATCAGTCCTTGGTATCATAAATTAGGTAAACATTGTGTTGTTCTAACTATGAAATTAAGGCTTCTCACTGCAGTCATTGGATTTATACTTCCATTGCTCATGGTGGCTGTTGAAGTAAACGTGTAAACACCTAGCTGAGGTGTGTGCGTGAAGGGCTTGAGATGGCCATTGAACTGATGGAGGTTTGTATATGTTTACCATATGTAAATCTGCAATTTTTATAACACGTTTGTGGATACTGTTAGATATTCCAATTGAGATTAAGAAAGTTTTCTCTGTTGTATTGTGCACACATGTGATGACCCCATAGGTTGGGTGATATGTGGCACCAAGGGGGTCATATACTGGTATTTTATCCCTTGGCTGGAGAGGGTTATCATTTGCATGAGTTTATTGGATAGTGATCGTATCAACATTATTTTTCAGGTAAAGTTTTGATAAATATTGGGATTTAGATCTGCTAATACTCTATAGGTTAACCTGTAAAATTCTAGTATTTGGTCCAAAAATCTACATCTTTCGTTCTTAAAGAACTATTGTTGATGATAGGAGCCACAGTGATGTGTTGTGCTAGAACATGAGGGCTGTCTACCAACCAATGCTGCTTCTTGCTTAGCACCACTCAGGGGTCACATGTGGGCTATTTACAGATTAACATATGGACATGAAGCAACTATATGTTATATAGAAATGGGCTGAAAAATGCTTTATTTCCGTGTCAAAACTAATTTTCTACAAATCTTTATAGCACATGATGTTGTAATTCTCTGGTTCCAGCCATTGTTTTGTGTTCCATTTCACCAGAGGTAACATCGACACACAACTTGCATCACTGTTCGTGTTGACATGAGACTCACTTCCTTTCTAACATCTACCATCAGCTGTTTAAGCACTCGTTACAAGATAGATGAGCACAAAACTGTTAGCTAGTGTTCATCCTCAATGAAACTAACTGCTACTGTTCATCCTCAATGTTGCTTCCAGTGAGTGCAACCAAAGTGTACACATAGCCAGAGTCCAAAGACATCCATTTAATGAAAACATCAGCATATGGTAACTTCCTTGCCACTCTGTGTTTATACTGGAAGAGTTTTCTAGAGTAAGGTGCCCCAATGGAAAGATGTTTGAAGTAATAAATAGTTGTCTTATGTAATGGGATATTTAAGGCTGCAACCTGTGACTTGTGGGGACCTAGAATGGTGAGGGCAATGGCAACTGGAAAAGACAATTTTTCATGCAGTTGACGACACAGCTGCCTGGTTAATGTTACATAACAGTGTTACAGTACATACCTTTACTGTTTAACACATGCAAGCACTATTAGCAGATGATTTTCCTGCATTAATGCAAATGGTTTATTCAGTTTGGTGTAAACCCTTATTTAGTAAAACTGTGCTGTTCGCAGATAAGGCATTGTTTCAATGTGATCAGACCTTAAATTTTCACAAACCGTTGATGGATGATAGAGCTCCTCCTAACTTCAGTATTAACACCTGTCTGGTTATAAATAACAAAATTATGTGACTGGTGGGAAGAAAAGGTTAACGACTTGGTGGACCCACCGAAATGTGAGTTCAGTCTCTTACCACTGCACCATCTCAGTCTGTGCATAGTGAAACATTTATTCCTAATACACTCAAGGTAGTGTTTAACTCTTTCTTTACAACATCCTTTCTCACACGAGTTCTAGGTTCCTGGAAGTTTGGAAAGCAAGAAACAGCTACTTGGCAGAATGCAAGTTGCGACAGCAAGTTGTGAGTCAGACTTGGATGGCACAGTATGCAAGAGCATTACATACAAGGGTAGGGAAGGTCAGGCTCCTGGTGTGTCATACAATGTTAAATTGTCAATATACAGTAATTGTATAGATAAAAAAACAGCAGTGGCAGGAGAACACACACATAAAAAAGGTTTTACTTAAGCTTTCGGGGGGAGGAGGGTTCAAAATATAGGAGCAGTTTCTAGAGATGAATGAATGCTGAATGTTTGGTTAATTTTGCACTAAGGGAGAGGAATGGTAAATGTAAAGAATACAACCAGCAGAAATCAGAGAGAGAGAGAGAGAGGGGGGGGGGGGGGGGGGCAGAAGGAGGTATCGAGGAGAAAGAGAACGTTACTTATGAAAGGCAAAGAAAAAATGGTAAATAAAATTAGAATACAGTAGAGCGTCGATTATCCAAACATCGGTCAACCGAACGACCGCTTAACCAAACTGTGTACTCGCTCGCACCTGTTACTCTCCCACCCTACCGTCCATCATCCCCCTCACTCCCAAACCAAGTTTCCCACAGTAGCCGCTGCACTGGGCCACCGCTGGCGGAACATTGCTTCTAATGGGGCCTTCACAGGGTGCTGCTGACCAGCCAAGCCGCCAGTCGCTGTGTTTCAACAATCGGCACACTTCTGTCGGCCTGGCACTGGCAGTAGAAGTAGCGGCAGTATCAAAGCTGCTCACAGCAACAGCTGCGCCAGCTTAGAGTTGAGGCGTGCCGCTCCTCGCAGTTTGAAGGAGCGCGCCCCCAAGAAGAGCTTCTCACGGTGCAGTCACCTTCTGTTCTCTGTTACGACCACTTGTGTGCTGCTGCGTGAAGAAGTGAACTTGACTTAGCTGCTCGTAAGCGTGTAGGCTTGCTTAGACAGACCAAAATAAAGGATTTTTTAAACGTTAATTTTGTATGTACAATGCGTATGTAATATGTATATATTTTTGCTTAATAAACTGTGCCACATACTATATAGTCCTGCTGAAGTTGCCTTTGTATGTTACTTTGTAATACTAAAAGAGATGGCTGTTTTTATGAATGAATTTACTGTACAGTACTTCTTTTTGGCAAATAAACATGTACAATTCGATTATCCGAACAAACCAGTTTTCCGAACACCCATCTCCCCCAATTACTTCGGATAATCGACGCTCTACTGTACATAAAATTTGAGAAAAGGATGGAGGGAAACTAAGAGTTTACCAACTTATTGATGCAGAGGTCATTACGAACAGAGATGGAGATCAGAGGAAGAAAGAGGTTATCATCTATCTAGTGAACTATCCCAGCACTGGCCTGGAGTGACAAAGATGACCCAAACATGCTACTTAGCCAGGAATCTGAAACCTGGTACTCTCAAACCTGAGCATGGTGTTTCAACCATTGTACTGCCTCTATTAGTGACATGTTTATGATGTTCAAAGCTAATAATGGGGAGAAATAAAAATGGAAAAGAAACCATATGGAAGGGAGGCAATTCTGGGGTAGAAGGGTAGAAAGGGAGCAGAAGCAAGGCAGGAATCAGTGGCATTTATGTCCGGAGATATGACAGCAGCACCCCCCCCTCCCCCCCCCCCCCCCCCCCCACCACACGATCTGTTGAAGAAACAGTTCTCATCTGTGGTGTTCAGATAAGTCAGATATAGGGTTGGAGGGAAATGGTTCAGACTGCAAAACAGATGTTAAATTCATAATTTTCTGATGACCTGCAAGTTCTGTAACTGGGCGACACTTATACATGTCACACTTTGGCAGTTACCATCTGGTGAACACCTGGTTGATTGCCTTGTCCAAAAGAATTTCATAGTCTTTGCAATGGAAATAATAGGAAAATAAAGTATTCTTAAAGGTATCTGTATCCTTAGTAGGGTGAAAGGTACCTTGTCACAGGACTGTAGTAGGAAGTGATAGATTGGTGCACAGAGTAGATTTTACTCTTTGGGGATGCACACAGACATAACTCATAGTGCAAAGGTTATAGAGAAAAAATAGTGTAAGTGTGAACAAGAAGTTTATGTAGGTTGAGTAATGGCACAGTATCACTCTGAGGATGCATATTCAACCTTTGAAGTTATGAGGGAAATGAACTGATGTCTAAGTGAAACATGTGGTTGGCATGTTCAAGTCCATCATCCACTACAAGAACTTCACTACAAGAACTTCGCTACTTTGGCATCACACTGAAATGAAAATTATCATATGTAAGGACAACTGAAATCAGTTTTTAAGCTGTCCTACCATGGGTGGTAAATATAGGATTCACCATGATGATCCAGACACGAAAGGGTGAGGATCAGGTGGACACACCAGGACTCTCCTCTCCTCCACCAAACATATCTATTACTCACACACAGCATTACCTTAATTGTGTGTGTGTGTGTGTGTGTGTGTGTGTGTGTGTGTGTGTATGTAACAATAATGCACAGTATTTCAAAATAGTATGAGAAAGCGATATAAAGGAACCGAGATGAAGGAGCACGAAAATTATTGCAGTGGGACCTATACCACTTTAATTATGTAAAATGTGTCACATCATATTGCAAAACTGTGGTAATATATGTTTTATGTGGAGGAGCTGTAAATTTGGAAAACTTAAAAAGATGTAATTTTATGACTACTGAAACTCACCTCAGCTGTATTATTACACATTTATTTTGTTATGATCTATTTCATTTTTACCATATGTCTGGAAAACTTAATAGAGGTAATATGAATGAAAATCACCTCAGCTGTATAACTGCAAATCTATTTCATTATGACTAACTTTGCTCTTACAATACCTTCAGGTTGCTGAGATGTGCCAAAAATCTTGATACAAATCATCATAATTTTATCCATTGTTTGTAGTGTTTCTTCCATGACTATATTGCTTTCATAATAATGAATAACAACTGCCTTAGGCCACAAATTGTGATTTTAGTAAAATGCACAATGAATTTTGAGCCCTGAGGGCTCATCTTCAGGTGCTTTAACAAAGCACCTGAAGATAAGTCCCCATTGCTTGGAATGCATCGTACACTTTAATAAAAATCACAATTTGTGACTGAAGGGGGTTGTTCTTTATTATTATAGATGGTCTGGTTGTAATATACAATGTTAAAGACAAAATCCGAAGATGATAATCACAAACACTCTGCTGAGAAACTAAGAGTGAAATTGGTTGTACAACAATAAATGTGTAATAATGAGCTGAGGTGGTTTTCATTACTCATTAATATTAATGTCAATCACCTGTGGTGCTCAACATGATCAAGATTGTTTCTTAAGACATGTCTTTCTCTTTTTTCTGCTCAAAGGTACATACTACTTTCAACAGTTCTTCTCTATGTCAATTAAATGTTAACCTTGAAGAGATCTTATACATTAACACAACTTTTTAAACATTTGATTACTATAAAATCAAGTTTTTCATGGTAGAGCAATATTACAATTTGTTACTATAAATTAGGGAGAAATTGCAAACAGATAACAATATATGATTGACTGGACTAATTACGAGGAGTGATAAAGAGTAACATGATTTTTTTGTTTTCCTTGAAGTAATCCCTCTCAGATATAACACAGCACTTTTTCCAATCTTGGAAGCACTTCTGGAACTCACTTTTCTTTATGGTGTTTAGCTCCTTCACTGATTCTGTTTTTATTTCATCAATGGTGGTAAAACGACATATTTTCATGGTTTTCTTCAACCTCGGGAATAGAAACAAGTCGCAGGGGGCCATGTCCCGTGAACACGCTGGTTGAAGCAACAAAACGATTTTGTTTTTTGCCAAAAAATCACGACCATGCATTGAAGGGTGAGCAGGAGCATTATTATGATCCAATTTCCGTGAGTGGTTTTGGCACAATTACGCAGGAACTCATACTGCTGTATCGAAAAAAAAAAAAAAAAGAACCTGTGACAAACCTTCACATGTGATTGAACTTGTCCAATTTTATTTAGTATTGGCTTTTCAGGCAGTTTCCATTGGGATGATTGGGCCTTAGTTTTGACACCATTCCCATACACCCACATTTTGCCACTGTTATAACCTTCTTTAGAAGTTCTGGATCATTGTCAACTTCACTTGGCAATCCCTGAGCAATGTCTATGTGATGTTTTTGGTCAAAATTCAACAATTTTGGAACAAACTTTGCTGCAACACATTCCAGGTCTAAACACCCGAAAAATTCCAGAATGAGATTTTTCACTCTGCAGCAGTGTGTGCACTGATATGAAACTTCCTGGCAGATTAAAACTGTGTGCTGGACCGAGACTCAAACTTGGGATCTTTGCCTTTCGCGGGCAAGTGCTCTACCATCTGAGCTACTCAAGCACGACTCATGACCCACCCTCAAAGCTTCAATTCTGCCAGTACCTCGTCTCCTACCATCCACACTTCACAGAAGCTCTACTGCGAACCAGTCTGCAGAAGAGCTTGCTATGTTAATACTGCCAATGGCCAAAAGCAACGGGAAATGACAGTCATTATATTTTTTGAGGACATGCAACTCTAGTGTGCAATCTAACGACAATGGTATCCCCATACGTAAAATATTCTAGAGAGAGGGGGGGGGGGGGGGGGGGGGAAAGAAATATGATCTCTGGGCTAGGACTCCTCAGGAGAATGTTCTCATTGGGAACAACAACAACAACAACATGGATTCAATCTCGGAATGCTATGTCCAGAGAATTTGAAAAGAGCAAACAATAGGTTGAAGCTAAGTATATGTAATAGGAATTCATGAAGCTCCGAGGATATCAAAGTTGAATGTCTCGTCATATGAAGCAGCTAAGCTATTACGTGAACTTTTATTAACTGTGATTGAGATTTTCTAGTTTTCACTCATCTTCGCATTTGTGAATAGCAGAGACCCAAAATATTAAGTTGCCCCAATGGTATGATTGAGAATTCACTAATACCACTTCCATTTATAGATAGAACTACAGAAACTGTATATTTTATTCTCAGTCAGCATCAGTGGTAATTAAAATGCTTCCCTCCTTTCACACATTTAAGGGTGGCATTTTAACCTACAGGAAAATTAGAGAAATCTTTGGAGAAAAGAGAAGCAGTTATATGAATATTGAGAGCTCAAATAGCAAGCTAACACTAAGAAAATAAGGGAAGGCTGAAAGATGAGAGTACATAAACAAGGACTATACAAAGGAAACAAATTTCATGACAATATCGTGGAAATGGAAGACGAAATGGGAGAAGATGAAGAGGCAGAAGTGACATTGTGAGAAGAATTTAACAGAATACCGAAAGACCTAGACTGAAACAAGGTACCTCACTTGGAGTATATGAGAACACATCAGAATTATTGAGAGGGTGAAGAGGGGGAGGACAAAATGAGAAACACAGCAGAAACTCAGACTAGAACAGGGTTGACTTCGTAAACTGTTTTGCAATCAGGGCCCTCTTTGGATTTCCCTTACTAGCGCTAGCTAAGTAGAACTGAGTGGTTGGAAATGCTGTCTGCTACATATCCTATGTAGTTTCCCTCCACCAAATGCTTCCCTTTGGGTCTCTGTCAATTGGCGAGACAGTCTGTGATAAGGGAAAGGGTCCCTTGTGGGTGAGCTTCATTTGTGCATAACACCTACATGAAACCTTCTGTCCACAGTAATGGCAGACAATTGTTGTGTTCTTTAGAGAGTGCACAACAGCAGTTATTGGAAATTTGTATGTGTTGTATCTAATATCATACTTAACTATCTGACTGTCAATTCTACTGTCAGAAATTTGCTGCCATAGGATTTTGTTTTCTTTCAAGTCTGAAGCCTCATTTGATGCAGCTCTCCAAACTAGTCTATCCTGTGCAAGACCCTTCATCTCCATGAAACCACTGCAACCTTCATCCAGAAGAACCTGGTTACTGCAGTCAAGCCATGAGCTCCCTCTACAATTTTAACCACCATACTTCTCTCCATTACCAGGCGGAAGATTTCTCAACACCTCCTATCAGGCAATTTCTCCATTAAGTCAAATAGTGCCAGACACTTAATATCATCAATTTGATTCAGAACCTTTTCTTTAGCTTTCTGATATGTCCACATAACCTTCAGCATTTTTCTGTACCATCATGTTTCAAAAGCTTCTATGTCCCTTTTGACTATATTGTTTATCATCCACATTTCAAATCTATACAAGGCGTACTTCAAACAAATACCTTCAGAAAAATTTCCTAACCATTTATATTAAATGTTGAGAATTTTTGCTTGTTCAGAAATGTTTTTCTTGCTATTTTCAGCCTTATTTATATCATCTCTACTTTGCTCATCATCAGTTATTTTGCTACTATTCACTACTTTTGATGACTTATTTCTTAACATATCCTCAGCATTGTCTGATTTAATGTGACTACAATCCGTTACCTTTGTTTTACTTTCATTTATGTTCATATTATAACCTCTTTTCGAGACAACTGATCTCCCAAGTAATTTGCTGTGTTTAACAGAATTACAATGCCACCTGCAAACACCAAAGTTTTAAAGACTAAACAGTACATGGGTGAATGGCCAAATATCAGTGGCCAATGAGCACAATATGGAACAAGTGAACATATTGCCAGGTGCGTTGATGAACTGACTGCTTAGGAGCTGAAGCAGCGCTCCTCTTCCCCCCTCCATGCTGCTGTTCTGTTGCTGTGTCTGCCATTGAAGTTGATTTGTTGTAGCATCTCCCCTTCTTCTGCTTCTAAATCAAACCAAATCCAGGTCCGCAGGCCTTACTAAGGATGTAGCCACTATCATGATTGATCAGAGGTTCCCATACTTTAATCTCAATAGATTCCTTAATGACAATTCCAGAAGTTAGATGTTTTTGTCAGAACCTTTGTATGGTTGCAATCCATTCTGTGTAATTCCAATGGCAATGTTCTGTGACTGTTTACTTGTTAGGCTGTTGCAGTCTGCTGTGCTGTTGATGTACTCTACAATGATCTGACCTATGTATGTCAAACAACATTAGTAGGGTATCTGACAAGACCCCCAGATTACCACAGTCCAAGGTTGTCCTTGACATTACCAGTGTGTGTGTATTCCCTGGAGGGCAGAAGACTGTCTTCACTTAATGTTTCTGGAGAATAAATACAATAGTCACATCCTCCTGCAGTTCTGTTTCTGCTAGCTGCACAGTCAGTGTAGAATGTAGAGTTCTCCGAATTTGCCACTCCATCTAGTCATTCTTCTGGAAGACCATTCTTGGAAGTTCAAGTCCTTGGCTGACTCATTGTCAGAGAGGATGCAATGTTTTCAGCACCTCATACCTCTGTGCTGGGTGGTGGCAGCTGGGTGCGTGCAAGTACAGGTCAATGTGCATCTTCTTACAGTACAAGCTGTATCCCACAGTGCTGTCAACTCTTCCCTCCACAGGCACATCCAGGAAGGGGAGCATGTCGTCGTCCTCAACTTCCATAGTAAAATGGAGGTTTGGTGTATGGAATTCATAATGTATCTGGAAATTACTGTATTCAGCTTGACACTTCCATGTGGGTATAAGACTAAGTATGTGGATGCCAAGACATACCTGAAAAGGTTCACCAGTTGTTGCGAACATATATATGGAATTTTTTGAGGAGGAAGCCCTGGAATCAGCCCAATGGAAACCTACCTGTTTTTTTTCCATTATGTTGATGACACATTCATATTATAGCCACATGGAAGAGACAAGGTGAATGATTTCCTCATATGCCTCAATTCCATACATAAGAACAGCAAATTTACCGTGGAAGTTGAAATGGATGATGTGCTCCCCTCTCTGGATGTCCTAGTAAAGAGAAGAGCAGACAGCATGCTGGACCACAGAATTTACTGTAAGAAGATGCATAGCAGCCTATACGTATATGTACACAGTTACAACCACCCAAGGCAGAAGGATGGGGCGCTCAAACCATTGGTACGTAGGGATTGCATTCTCTCCGACAATACGAGTCTCAACCCAGAACTTGAACTTCTGAGGTTGGTGTTCCAGAAGAATGACTCAAGGAGTGGCAAATGCACAGACGTTTACAACCTTCACTGACTGTACAACTGGAGGGAGAAAAAAAAGAATCTAAGCAGGATGTGGTCGTTAAGTTTGTTCCATTTTGTGCTGCATTTATCCGGAAGGATCGAATGAATTCTCCAGAAACACAAAGTGAAGACAGTCTACTACTCACTAGTCAAAACACGGTCACTGCCTGATAGTTTCAAGGACAACTTTGGACTACGGAAACCTGGAGTCTTATCGGATATCCTGCCAATGTGGCATGATATATACAGGTTAGAAGGCATGTACTGCTGAACACTGCTGCCAAGAACATCACGGGCCCCTAACAAGTTGACAGTTGCTGAATATTGTCCATCAGAATAACAGAGAATGGATTACGACCTAACTAAGGTTCTGACAGAGTCGCTTAATTTCTGGGACTGTATCACTAAATAACCTACTGAGATACTAGAAAGGGAACTGGTGCTTTATCATGATAATGGCTACATCTTTACTATGACCTCGGAAGCCATGCTTTGTCTGATTAACCTTCTGCATACCAAGCGGGGTACTGCAAGGCCCCAACGTAACTATTTTATTATTCGTAGCTGTTAGCTGTTTCAAATAGTTTGTGATGATGTTTAACTGTCCCCACTAAACATTAGCAATGTTGAATTTTTTTGAATATATTTATCTATATAATAAATAATAATTAAAATGTTGACTGGGGTCCTGTTGTGTCCCACTAGGTATTCTGTGTGTGAAGAAAACAAGCAAATATAAATGCACATTGTACAAATTATGGAGCTTCAAATGCCAGAGACAGCTTTACCTACCAGCACAAACTGAATGATATGATGATCAATGTACAAACTACCAAGCAGTTGTTAGAAACAGGAGTTTTGTCTAAATTCAGCATTTCACAATGATTTCCAGAAGTGTGTCTTTAACTATGGAGACACTCATTGTGCTTTACGCCTAAAATAGTGAACAAAGTTGTTAAATGCACAAACCAAAGATCAGAGAGTTTACAGAATGTAACTCACCCTTCATCCAAACATAAATTGTTCCCAATAAATACTACAGAACAGTTCAGTTTCATAGCGCTTCTTGTGACAATGGCACACTGAAAGCTAAAAAGAGAACCACTTTTTGTGTTATGGTCCATGGACACCATGTACCAAAGAAAAATATTAATACTTTAATTTTCGATAAAAAGATTTTCTGAACTTCTTTTACATCAGATTCGATGGCATGATTACTGGAGAGAAACAGAGACAAATGGACAAATTTTCTGCATTTAGAGAAATATCTACAACTTCTGGACATGAATGCTGTGTACACTATTATTCAAGCAGTCATTTGATAGAGGACGACCAATTGGTAGCTTTTTTGTGGAAATGCCCATTTAGGGTTTACGTGAAGTTCAAATCAGTTAGATATCACATAAAAAAATTTGGCCCTTTACAATGTTGAATCTTCATATGCTTTCAACCTGTAGGTATACACAGCAAAAGAATGATCTATGGAAAAGAATCAAGGTGCTAGAGTTGTAATGGACCTTGCATCTCCTTTAGGATGTGGATATGGTATTACAACTGACAGCTTTTTTATGGATGTTTCATTTGCATAGGAGCTTTTGAAAAAAGGGCTAACTCTGACTGGTGCTCTTAGAAAAAAGAACCTCAAAATCCCATCTGAACTTTGACCAATACCACTAAAACCACATTTTCATCTATGTTTGCACTAAAAGAAAATCTAACCATAGTATCATATGTACCAAAAGAACAAGGCAGTAATCCTCCGAGTTCTGAACATTATGATGACAACTGAGGCACAGAAAAGGAACAGTTCAGACCCGATATTATTCTACACTACAATACAACACCAACGGTTCTGTTGATGCACTGAACTAAATGGTAAATGAGTATACATGTAATAGGAATAGCAAGTGATGACCATTTTTGCTATTCTTGAACACAGCTGATACAGCAGTCATAAGCACGTACGTTATATGGATGACAAAAAATCCCGACTGGAAGGCTCTTACACAGAACTGAAAGAGAAAATGTTTGTTAGACCTAGGACAGAACTTCTAAATCCTCATCTGGGGCAAAGAATGCAGAAGCAGAATGGAATGCTCACAAACACATGAACAATAATGAAGGAATTATTGTTTGGTGAAGATGAGCCCAGAGACACAGCAATAAAGTTCAATGGAACTTCTACAAGAGACTGCCAGTGTTGGGCATTGTAAACTGTGTCCTAGGAAATAAGACCAGAAGTGTAAAACAACATGTGGTGAGGGTTATTCTTTTGTGCAGAGTGAACATGCAGTCATGAAAACAGAGAAATCATGCAAAAATTGTGTTGATTCGAACTCAAATATCTGTAATTACCAATAGATACACATTTGGCAAAAAGAAAGAAAAAATTAATAATTAACATGATTAGTTACCAACACACTTGAACGATTTTTTTTGTCATTACATTGTTATAGTAGAAGACTATTCTTCTTCTATTACTGTGTCATTGTACATGATTATATTTTGCTTTGGGGTACTCTGGTGCCCCTCTAGGTATACTATGTTATTTGCTTAGCTCAGTATGAAGAAGATTAAAAAATGCAAGGCAATATCCCACAATGAGCAGACTTTGGGGGGCTGGCAGGGAGGGGGGGGGGGGGGGGGCAGGCACACTAACAGTAGAGATGTCGCTAGCACACGTCCATGGGCACGAACCACAGAAAGAGCGATATCAGTGGGAGGTGGAGGAGACAATGGATGCCTGCCCATGCCAGATTTCTCTTTGGTTTTCTACAAAGTTTGCTGAATGTACAGATTGGTAACCTCAAGTATAGGCTAAAACACTTTTTTAGTCTCTTCTCAATTATTGCTTACTTTTCATGTCATCCAACACTTCTAACTGCAGTCTGATTGCTGTATGAGTTTAGACAAGCTTTTATTTCCAACATTTTATCCATGCTACATGTATAATTTCAAAGAATGGAGTCCAGTCAACACTATCAAAAGCTTTCTCTAAATCTTCTATTACTGTAAACATAGAATTGACTTTCTTCAATCTCCCTTTGAGGATAAGTTGTAGGGTTAATACTGCCTCGTGTGTTTCTAAATTTCTTTGAAGTCCAAATTGATCTTCCCTGAGGTTGATTTACATAAGTTTTTCCATTCTTCTGCACATAAATTGTGTCAGTACTTTGGAATCATGACTTATTAAAGTGTTGGTTCAGAAGTACTCATATCTTTCAGACCTATCTTTTCTGGAATTTGAATTCTTACATACTTATTTTATTCATAGCTGTCATTTCAAGCAACTGTAGTACATATTTCAGAATAAAATTCAGTCATCAGTAACAAAAATATTTTTATTTTACTTTACAATTTTTGATAAATTAATCTGACATCTTCAGAAGTTTAGTACTGCTTTAGCAGGTGTCATGTCAATACCTTCTTCATAGGAGCATAATGCCATGACATGTCCAAAAGTGTACATCTTGCACAAGAAAGATCTGCTCACAAAGCAGTGGCAGAACACACACATTAATGAGTGTTGTAATTAGGCAACCTTTTGGAGCCAATGGCTCCTTCTTCAGGCAGAAGGGGTGAAGGAGAAGGATGAGGGGTGAAGGAAAATGACTGGAGAGGTCTAGGAAAAGGGGTAGATCTTGGGAAAGTCCCCCAGAACTGCAGGTCAGGGGAGACCTACTGCACAGGAAGAGAAGGAAAGCCTGATTGTTGGGGACTGCATCGGACGAGATTTGAAAACCTGAGAGCCTAATGGTGGAAGGCAGGGTAATATGCAAGACAGAGATTACTGCTCAAACGTCTTGCATGAGTTACTAAGAGTGAAAAACTAAGTGCTTTGTATGCAACAAAGGTGGGAGGGCGGTGGTGAAAAATTGACGGGTAAGACAATGAAAGATGCAGAAAACTAAAACGAACTGAAGACCAGAGTAGTTACTGGGAAGAAATGATGAGACAGAAGAAATTAACACAAATTAAGGCCAAGTGGGTGGCAAGAACCAAAGACATGATGTAGTGCTAGTTCCCACCTGTGAAGTTCAGAGAAACTGTTGTCTGGGGTAAGAATCCAGATTGTGTGTGTGGTGAAAAAGGCACCAAGGTCAAGACTGTCACATTATAGAGCATGTTCTGCAACAGGATATTGTGTGTTGCCAGCATATACCCTCTTCCTATGCCCATTCATCCTAACTGATAATTTGGTGGTAGTGATGCCGACGTAAAAGACCAAACCATGTTTACATGGTACATGACGTGTCGTCTCACAGGTGGCTCTCCCTTTGATAGTATATGTTTTGCCAGTCACAGGGCTGCTATAGGTGTTGTAGGAGGATGCATAGGGCAAGTCTTACAGCAGGGATGGTCACATGGGTAGGAGCTATAAGGTAGACAGGTGGGTGCAAAAGGAGCCTAGGGTCTTACAAGAATATTGTTGAGATTGGGAGGGCGATGAAAAGCTATTCTAGGTATGGTGGGCAAGATTTCAGACAGAATGGATCTCATTTCAGGGTAAGATTTTATGAAGTCATGGCCCTGTCAAAGTAGCTGATTAATAGATTCCAGATCAGGATAATACTGCGTCACCATTGGTGTGCTCCGAAGCTGTTTATTGGAGGGATCAGCAGTATCAGGATTAGATGTGATGGCCTAGGAAATCTGCTTTTGAACTAGGCTGGTGGGGTAATTATGTGAAATGAAGGCTGAGCTGAGAATTGTGGTGTATTGCAGTAAAGCATTTGCATCCAAACAAACATGTTTGCTTCAAATTTCAAGGCTGTATGGGAGGGAACGTTTGACATAGAAAGGATGGCAAGTGTCAAAACGTAAGTACTGTTGTTCGTTGGTAGGTTTAATTTGGATGGAAGTATGTAGCTGGCCTTCAGTGAGGACAAGATCAACATCAAGGAAAGTGGCATGGGATTTGGAATAGGACCATGTGAAATTTAATTGGGAGAAGTTATTCAGAGAATCCAGGAATCTTAACAGGTCAGTCTCACCTCGAGTCCAGGGGTTGAAGACTTATGAAGCCCAGGAAAGCCCCCTCCAAGTGACCTATGAAGAGGTTGGCATAGGAAGGAACCATCTTGGTTCCCATGCCGTACCCCTGACCTGTTTGTATGTCTGCCCCTCAAAGGTGAAATAGTATATATAAAGTTGATTAAGGTGAGTAGTAAGTATGTCATAGGTTTGTAATTAGGTGGGTGCTGATGAGGAAATGTTCAGCAGCAGACAGGCTATGTATGTGGGGGATGTTGGTACAGAGCAAGATGGCATCAATGGTGACAAGCAAGGAGTGTGGTGGATTGGGACGAGCACGGATTTCAGGTGATTTAGGGTATGGTTGGTATCTTTGTTATAGAAGGGAGGTCTTCGTACTACAGGTTGCAGGCGCTGATCAATTAAGGCAGATATACGTTCGGTGGGTGCTTTGAAGCCAGCAACTACAGCATGGTCAGGATGGTTGGGTTTGTGGATCTTAGGAAGAAGGTAAAAGGTGGAGGTGCATTCTTTGGGTGGGGAGAGAATTCTAGGGATCGAGGAGTTAGTCCTTGTGAGGGGCCATAAGGAGGGACTGCAGGTCAGTTTGAATCAGAGGGATGGGATCTTGATGGCAGAAGCTGTATGTAGAGATGTCAGACAGCTGGTGTAGACCTTCACCAGCATACTCCTTTCAGTCATGTACTACAGCAGTAGATCCTTTGTCTGCTGGGAGAATAAAGATGGAGTCATCAGCTTTTAGAGAATGTAGAGCCTGGAGTTATGCAGAGGACAGGTTAGAGTCATGTGGTACAGACCATGAGGAAGGGTTGTGAAGCAATGCTGGATGTGAGAAATTCTTGGAAGGCTAATAAGGGATGATTTTGAAGTAGTGGTGGTGGACAAAGTTGGGATCATGCTCTGAACTGTTCAAAGCAGGGTTAGATGTCAGATTTGCTGTCGGAATGGTTTTGGGATTTGGCTGGAAAGTGATATTTCCAAATGACATTATGTGTGAAGGAAAGTAGGTCCCTCACCAAAACAGCATGATAAAATGCAGGTTTAGGGCAACAGCAAACCTGATGTTGAACCCTGCCTTGAACAGTTCAGATCACGGAAGGGGAAGGAAGACAGGTGAAGCAAAAGGCCTGGATAGGTCAAGGAAAAGGGGTGGATTTCAGGAAAGTCACCCAGAACTGCAAGTAAGGGGAGACTTGCCGTACGGGATGAGAAGGGAAGACTGATTGTTGGGGACTGCATCGGACGAGATTTGAAAACCTGAGAGCTTAATGCTAGAAGGCAGGGCAATATGCAAAACAGAGATTACTGCTTAAACATTATGCATGAGTTAATAAGAGTGAAAAGCTACGTGCTTTGTATGCAACAGAGGTGGGAGGGGATGGTGAAAAATAGACAGGTAAGACAATGAAAGAGTGAAGAAAAGGGTAGTTACTGTGAAGAAATTATGAGAGAGAAGAAATTAATGTAAATTAAGGCCAGGTGGGTGGCGAGAACCAAGGAAATGATGGAGTGCTAGTTCCCACCTGTGGAGTTCTAAGAAGCTGTTGTCTGGGGGAAGAATCCAGATGGCATATGTGGTGAGTATACATCATCTGCCCATGCCCATTCACCCTAATTGATAATTTGGTGGTAGTCATGCCGATGCAAAAGGCAAAACAGTGTTCACGTAACAGCTGGTATATGACATGTTGTCTCACAGGTGGCTCTCCCTTTGATAGTATATGTTTTGCCAGTCACAGGGCTGCTATAGGTGTTGTTGGAGGATGCATAGGGCAAGTCTTGCAGCGGTGATCACGGCGGTAGGAGCCATAGGGTAGGGAAATGGGTGCAAAAGGAGTGTAGAGTCTGTCAAGAATATTGTGGAGATTCTGCCTGAAGAAGGAGCCACTGGCTCTGAAAGCTTGCCTGATTACAACCCTCTTTTATGTGTGTGTTCTGCCACCGCTCGGCGAGTAGATTTTTTATACATCCAATCCAATTATTTTGCCAAAAATTGATTGTTTTCATTGTTACATCTTGCACATGATTTGACAATTTACACAAACTAAATCACATCTATGTACGTATCAAGCTGTCTTGCTAGGAGCAAATGGCATACATAAAAGCATTCTCCTTGAAGACAGAGGGTATTTCGTCTGTCTCACCCATCTTGCATAACAAATGGAAAAATTTTTTCAGGGCTTGTTCTTCAAGGATTGCAATATTTCTGTGTGACTGTCATCTACTCCAGTGGCCCTGTTTTTAATTAGGCAAGCTTTCAGTGTTCTTCAAATTCTTTTTGCAGTCTTGTATCTCTGATTTCCTTGTCAACTATTTAATTTTCCGTTTCCATGATATTGTTTTCATGTTTCGTTTCTCTTGTATAGGTCCCTTATGTATTCCTTCCACTTTTAAGCCTTCTCTCTTTTATTATTTGCTAGCTCGTCATACGAGCTGGTGATATTCATAAAGTTTTTTTTTTTTTTGTTTTTTTTCTCCCCAAAAGTCTAATTTACACTTCTACATCTATGGATTTGTTCTCTAGTCATTCCTGCTTTGCCATTTTGCACTTAATTTTTTGAGGTTTCTTTATTTAATTCAATATCTTGTATCTTGTCCAGGATTCCTGCCATACATTGGGTTTTTGCCTATTTGATCCTCATGTCACTTTATTATTTCACCTCACAAACTTACCCATTCATCTTCTATTGTGTTGTTTTACCATTTCAGTAAATTTCTGCCCAAAAGCCCCTTTGAGGATTTATACAAGGGTGATGTACTTGAGGACAATATTATGGAAATGGAAGAGGATGTAGATGAAGATGAAATGGGAGATAAGATACTGCGTGAAGAGTTTGACAGAGCACTGAAAGACCTGAGTCAAAACAAGGCCCCGGGAGTAGACAACATTCCATTAGAACTACTGATGGCCTCAGGAGAGCCAGTCATGACAAAACTCTACCATCTGGTGAGCACGATGTATGAGACAGGCGAAATACCCTCAGACTTTAAGAAGAATATAATAATTCCAATCCCAAAGAAAGCAGGTGTTGACAGATGTGAAAGTTACCGAACTATCAGTTTAATAAGTCACAGCTGCAAAATACTAACGCGAATTCTTTACAGACGAATGGAAAAACTGGTAGAAGCCGACCTCGGGGAAGATCAGTTTGGATTCCGTAGAAATGTTGGAACACGTGAGGCAATACTGACCTTACGACTTATCTTGGAAGAAAGATTAAGAAAAGGCAAACCTACGTTTCTAGCATTTGTAGACTTAGAGAAAGCTTTTGACAATGTTGACTGGAATACTCTCTTTCAAATTCTGAAGGTGGCAGGGGTAAAATACAGGGAGCGAAAGGCTATTTACAATTTGTACAGAAACCAGATGGCAGTTATAAGAGTCGAGGGGCATGAAAGGGAAGCAGTGATTGGGAAAGGAGTGAGACAGGGTTGTAGCCTCTCCCCGATGTTATTCAATCTGTATATTGAGCAAGCAGTAAAGGAAACAAAAGAAAAATTCGGATTAGGTATTAAAATTCATGGAGAAGAAGTAAAAACTTTGAGGTTCGCTGATGACATTGTAATTCTGTCAGAGTCAGCAAAGGACTTGGAAGAGCAGTTGAACGGAATGGACAGTGTCTTGAAAGGAGGATATAAGATGAACATCAACAAAAGCAAAACGAGGATAATGGAATGTAGTCAAATTAAGTCGGGTGATGCTGAGGGAATTAGATTAGGAAATGAGACACTTAAAGTAGTAAAGGAGTTTTGCTATTTAGGGAGTAAAATAACCGATGATGGTCGAAGTAGAGAGGATATAAAATGTAGACTGGCAATGGCAAGGAAAGCGTTTCTCAAGAAGAGAAATTTGTTAACATCGAATATAGATTTAGGTGTCAGGAAGTCGTTTCTGAAAGTATTTGTATGGAGTGTAGCCATGTATGGAAGTGAGACATGGACGATAACTAGTTTGGACAAGAAGAGAATAGAAGCTTTCGAAATGTGGTGCTACAGAAGAATGCTGAAGATAAGGTGGGTAGATCAGGTAACTAATGAGGAGGTATTGAATAGGATTGGGGAGAAGAGAAGTTTGTGGCACAACTTGACTAGAAGAAGGGATCGGTTGGTAGGACATGTTCTGAGGCATCGAGGGATCACAAATTTAGCATTGGAGGGCAGTGTGGAGGGTAAAAATCGTAGAGGGAGACCAAGAGATCAATACACTAAGCAGATTCAGAAGGATGTAGGTTGCAGTAGGTACTGGGAGATGAAGAAGCTTGCACAGGATAGAGTAGCATGGAGAGCTGCATCAAACCAGTCTCAGGACTGAAGACCACAACAACAACAACAGCCCCTTTGCAACTCTCAAAAACTTCTGGTTCTTTTAGTTTCTTCTAGCTCCTATTCCCTACCTTTCTGCAGTTTCTACAGTTTTAATCTGCTGCTCATAACCAAGAAATTGTAGTCACTCCACACTGCCCAAGAAAATGTTTAGCAGTTTAAAATCTGGTTTCAATACATCTGCCTTATTGTTATGCAGTCTATCTTAAACCTTGAATATCTGGAATGGAATGTGATACTCACCATATTGTGGAGATGCTGAGTCGCAGATAGGCAAAAAAAAAAAAAAAAAAAAAACTGTCAGAAAGTAGCTTTCGGCCAACAAGGTCTTTCTGACAGTCTTTTTGTTGTGCCTATCTGCAACTCAGTACCTCTGTTATAATGTGAATAGCAACTATCCTTTTCATAATACTACCTTAAACCTGATGTCTTGAGGTCTCTCCCGCAAATAAAATAATCCTTCATGACTTTTAAAACAAGTATTAGCAATGCTTACATGGTGCTCACTGCACAATTCTAACAGATAGCTTCCGCTTTCATTCCATTTCAACAATTCAAGTTGTTCTATTATTTTTATTTGTTGTACTATCAAATTCCAGTCCATCATCATAATTAAATTTGCATCTCTCTTAACTATTTGAGTAATTCCTTTCTTCTAACTCTTCACTATCTGCAAAGTTAGTGGACTATCGAACTTTTTAACTCTGTGGTGGATGTTGACTTTGTATTTAGCTTGGCTACAATAATGCAGTCACTACAGTGTTCATAGTATTACCTACATTCATATTTTCTTCGTCAATGTTACACTTACTCTTGCATTACCACTATTAGATTTCATGGCGACATTTCTGCACTCACTTGACTAGATATCTAGTAGTTCCTACTACTGCTCTTCACAATTTCCACTATATTCAACTTCAACTTACCCATTTCCCTTTTTAAATTCTCTTTTATCACCACCATTAAGGGATGCACAATTCCATGCTCCAGCTCACAGAATGCCCGTTTTGTTTTTCTTGTTGACATCCTCTCAAGTAGTCCCTGCTTAGAGATCCAAATGGCAGAAGTATTTCATGTCCAGAATCTTCTACCCATGAGAATGCTATCATTAAACCATACAGTAGAGCTATATGTTCTCAGGAAATATATAATAGTTACAGTTTCCCCTTGCTGTCAGCTGTTCGCAGTACCAACACAGCGAGGCAGTTTTGGCTGGTGTTACAAGGCCCTGGGAATCTTCCAGACATTTGTCCCTGCAACTACTGAGAAGGCTGCACCCCTTCAGGAACCACTATGTTAGTCTGTTCTCTCCATAGATACTCTTCTGACATGGTTACATCTATGGTTTACCTGTATCAGTGAAGTATGCATCCACCCCACACCCAAGGTCCACAGTTTGTGATCTGACGTTATTATGCCCCAAGGTAGTAGTTTACACGTTCTTCAGAATTCAAAAATAAAAACAAAATTCCTTTTTAGAAGAGAAGCTCACTTGTTAGGCATTTCCCTAGCAGAGAACAGTATGTCCTGATTAGCTAATAAAAATAACTTAGGGTTTTCCCAGATGAAGACATTTTGCTACCTGACTAATGAGAGCAATGAAACAGTTACTGCATAGGCAAGAGCAACCTGTCCATCATCTCAAAGGATTGCTCAGGAACAGAAAGCTTTCCAAACCTTGAAATTGATCTGACAAGGAATCTAGTGCAAGTTCATGGTGAGTTCATGACTGATATGTAAAAGGGACTATGTGCTGTTCAGTTCTCTTAACTGGGAAAGGAAATCATACATGAAGGTAATAAGCTGTATATAATGGCAGGTCAGAAGTATATATGTACTACACAACTACTACATGGAAATATGCCACCCCCAGTTTACTCAGACTTAATCTCTGCCACAACACTCCAACAATGGCATGCAAATAGGACAGCATGTTGCGTCAAGTGCCTCCATTGTCAATTAGTTATTTCTTTGCCATTGATTCCACATGGGATGACATGCAGCAAAACATTTATTTTTATTTGTTAGATGGAGGAGATCTCCTTAATATGCAAATCCCTGTGGTCTACAGCACTGTGCTACTTAAAATTAGTTTTGTAATATCTATGAGATGACTATACTCATTATGGAATAGCTTTCTGGGATAAAACTAATACTCAAATTAAACACAGAAAAGTGCCATTCAAATCGTGTCCCACAACTTTACAAGGGATCACTGCAAGTCCCTATTTCTATATCCACATGGATACTCTGCAAATCACACTTAAGTGCATGGCAGAGGATTCATTGAACCACCTTCACAATAATTCTCTATTATTCCAATATCGAACAGTGCACGGAAAAAACAAACACCTATATCTTTCCGTGCAAGCTCTGATTTCCCTTATTTTATGATGATATGATGATAATCATTTTTCCCTACATAGGTCGGCATCAACAAAATGTTTTTGCAATTGGAGGAGAAAGTGGGTGACTGAAACTTCATGAGAAGATCCCGTCACAACAAGAAACAGCTTTGCCTTAATGATGTCCATCCCAAATCCTGTATTGTTTCCATAACATTCCCTTCCCTATTTCTCGATAATACAAAACATGTTGCTCTTCTTTGAACTTTCTCGACTTTTTCAATGTACTCTGTTAATCCTATCTGGTATGGATCCCACACCATGCAGCAGTGCTCCAAAAGAGGACAGACAAGCATAGAGTAGGCAGTCTCTTTAGTAGATCTGTTGCATCTCCTAAGTGTTCTGCCAATGAAATGCAGTCTTTGGTTTGCCTTCCGCACAATATTTTTTATATGTTCTTTCCAATTTAAGTAACTCATAATTGTAATTCCTATGTATTCAGTTGAATTTATGACCTTTAGATTTAAATGATTTATTGTGTAACCAAAGTTTAATGAGTTAAAAAAGTTGTGTGTGCTTACATTATAGTACTACACATATATAAATGAGAGTTAATGACAAGAGATAATCTTGGGGACCTGCAAATTAATAGCAATTACCATAGCTACAACACAAACACACCGTGTGTACCTCCATTTTGAGTCAGTGAAAACAACCCACAGTCCAAGATAGGTGAGCCACTTTGGTGTCATTCCAGGATGCCCTGGGACACTCTAAAAATTCCCTGTGTTTTCCTGGTTTCCCTGGACTTTTTTTTTCCGGGATCATATTGTGGGTTTTTTCCTTATCTATTTTGATTGATTTTGTGACAAAATTTGCAAAAATGCTTAAAATGAAGCATCATCTACTTCAGTAAAAAATACAATTTTCACAAAAAGATCCACAGAGACTACAGGATAAAATTCAAATACATTTTTACAAAACAATTATGGAAGGACGAATTTGATAAGAACACATACAAGAACATTAATTGGAGTCACAAGCGCATAGTTTTTTGTGATAGAACTACTACTTCGATCTGAGAAATCTCTGTCAACGTTTTTCATGGGATCTGTTTTTTTTGTAGGTCCATTAGCTTTCCTCAACTCTCTTTCATCCTTTTATCACTTGCTAATGAGGATTTCTAAGCTGCACTTTTCTCTGCTACTTTTTCACTGTAACTACCACATGTTTCTGGAAGCTGTGTATTAACTGCTTAGTGAAGGTTACAGATCAGACACCTTCAGCAACACTGACTGTACTGTGAACAGTATGAAGTACTATGTGAAAATTTTTGGCTGGGATGGTCAGAAAAACCTCTTTTCAAGGCTGACATTGGCATGGAAGACAATGTAAGCAGCATGTTTGATAAATTTCTTTATAAGTGCTCTTATCCCAAGCCCAGTGACCATCCTCCGGAACTGACTGATGGGATCACGATCCCATCAAGGATTTCCTTTACTGGCCTGATCTCTGAAAGATTTAGGAACTTATGGGCAACAGCATCCGCCTCATGACCACCAAAGCGATTTAAGGTAGTGAGAAGAATATGGCAGAATTTTGGATACTGTTCATAAATGTGAGGCACTCATTCCGGGCTGCCAGGATATCTTTCTTTGATATGTCACACTGACCCACAACGTTTTTTTTATTATATACTCATTATCCTCTATCTATGGTGGCAACAGGTTTATGCTGTCATTCAGATCTAATTTGAAACTAGTTTGTTTCAACAAAACTTTGGATTTTAAAAGATCTCATTCATTCACTGACATAGACTGAAGGGAAATATGGACAAAAGGAGCTAAGGGGCAACTGATGGAAATGTAGTCAGAAATGGATCAACCTGAACAGCCAAAGTCTAAAAAAAGGCGAGATGTGCTCTCAGCATCTTGACACTTAAATACTCACGCACTACTTGGTTGCTAAGACTCTTAGAATTTTGAAATCTCCACCCTATTCATAATTTCCTCATCACAATTTACACTTATCATTTATGTAGTGCCCCTAGATGTGCAGAACTGAATATATTGTGACTTTTTAAAATTGAGGGTGAGACCATTTGTGGAAAACCAGTCAATGATAATTTTAAGATCTAGTTTTCCATTTCTTCTGTTTCTGTATATACGTTTAGATTATTCTCAATCCTAGTGCCATATGCCACAAAAAACTAATTCTGTTAGTTGTATATTAGACGGAAGATCATTTACATATAAGAGCAACAACAGTGAGCCTAAGATTGAGACTTCAGGAAACCCCATACGTGATTTCTGACAAGTCAGAATTATATTTCCAGACTATATTTGCAGAATTATTAAGTACAACTTTCTGCATTTTTTTGTTTGTTTGTTAGATATGACATTATCAAATGGTTGGCTATACCATCAGTATCAGATATATATTTGTATCGAACTGGCTCACAAATACAGATCTTTCGATAGTCAGTTTACGACTATAAGATAAAGCTCTGCTTTAAAATGTACAATAGCTAATAAAATAAACTATTGCAAATACAGTAGACAGATTTTATTATTACTCTGGAATATATGTTCAGTGTAGCAAAAAAACTCCTTTTCATAATATTGTCAAAAAAATTACAGAGTGAGTAATGTAGTTGTTACCCTGCTACGCATTCCATATTAAACATCACAGCTATTAAATTACATGCAAATATGAAAATCAACATCTCCAATGGAAAGATTTAAAACACACATCCCCATAAAAATTTTTTTGTCTTTTCCTACAGAAAAGGAAGATGTTCAATGCTGATCTTTAGTTCTTTCTCCTTGATTTTATGATTCCTGCACGATATACGGTAGTTTCTTCCTTTTGCCTTTTATAAATAGAGGTATAACACAAATCAGTCAACAACGTTTGAGTGGCTTGTTATCAGGGAGCGTCTAATCCAAGTTTACAGTAATCGAGACAAGTAACATGTACAAGATGATTAGATCTGTAACTTACCTTCAATTATTTTCTTAAGTTCGTGAACTGACGTTGTATCCTTTGCATCTGTAAAAATTGTGAGCTTTTTTCTCCTGATCATTAAAAATACATCCTGAAATAGAAATATTTTCTACTGCAGAAACACGGCGAAAAATTTTATCTTTTACACAAAAAAGTTTGTAAGAACATGATAAATAAGTAAGGGTGCAGCAAAAAGCTACACCGAACTATCAATGGCAGTTGTCAATATTTTTCCGTCCGCAATCTTCACCCTTTAATAATAGCACATGATTCAGTAATTTACACTAACCTACAAAATATAAACTAATGTATACTGTTTCTTACGATTATATTTCCTAAAATCATACCATTATGGGATGGGCTTTATGTATTTACACAGCACTAGACGATCGAAAGAAATATTTTGGTTCTTTTGTCAAAATTTTCCTACTGTTTACGTACAGCTCCGCGGTGAAAGGTCTAGATAGCGCATAAACTACAGTCCCAGGTCAGCCAACATACAAGGAATGCTACTCTCTTTGTCAGTCAAACTAATAAAAGGTGTAGACGCTATAGTCAATTAAATTTTCGTATTTTGTCCAGGTTTAAAAGACTTTCCTGTCCTATAATAGTAAATTTACTGTTACAGATTAAGGTCTCTCTCGCGCGCCCGAAGTCCGAGTTGTTTTATTGTTCTGCATGAAATGATAAACGTCTTTGGTGGTGCGAGGTTGTGTACAACGTTAGAATCCGCGGGAGTTTGGAAATGAATTTTTTGGAAATAGTTGAAGATAAAGGCACTAGTATATTTAATTTAATCCTGTTTTGAAACCATATTTCGATACCCTTCGTCGTGTTGGGAGCCGTTTGAGATAATTTGGAAGCCAAGGTACGGGACACACCTTTTATTCCGTCCTAAGCTAGCTTCAGGAAATATTTGACAGCTGCTCAAAATCAGCTCCTACTGTACTGCGTGTGGTCTCGCTGTTTTTAAAATTGTATATTGTCGTCTTTTCTGTGTTTTATTTGACAACAGCGAGGACCTGGCATGAATTCCACAGTTTAAACGCGAAATTGGTTGCGCTGTAGTAACAATTATTGCTTTTTACATAGTGCTCTTAACTTACTATTTCGGTAATTGAGGGTTTCTCCAGAAGAAATTGATTCAAGACACTTCGTTGGAAATCGAGCCACCAACCTGTGGAAAATAGGTTAAGGGTCAAAGTTATTGGAGACGCATCAAACTTAGTAATTATAAGATCAAAGGATCAAGAGAAAGAACGCCGCCACAGAGGTGGGATGGAGTGAACTGTCTCTTGGGTTTGGAGGAATGGAAACAGAAGAACTGTTTCGAAGACACCGTACGGTAACTCTTTCTATATTTGGTTGTATCCATGGCAACATCTTTCTGCTAAAACTGATATCACCAACGTATCGAGAAGAAGAGTGAAGATTTATACAGTGTCATTGTTGTTTCAACCAGTTTAGTGACCGATGAACTCGCTGTTTGGTCCCCTCTTCCAAATCAGCCAACCAGTTTAAGGATCGATGTATCATCGCGCAAACTAATAACGCCTTGAATAGGAATATTTTTTTCTTGTCTGGCAAGCAACATGGAAACGTCTTAACTATGAAGCGTTAGCAGAAATGACGTGCGCAGTTGTCAGTTCTGTTGCAGCGTGTTTCAGTGCTAAAACCCGAATTTTTCATTTACGATAGGTTAAACGAAGCTGGGTATATTTAAGGGCCAATACTGGACATCCAACATTTGCCTATGTACTAGTACTAGCGAAAATGAAACTAACGCGAATACCAATTGCCAGCCACTGGCACTCAACCGCAATGAATTTCTCATCTCGGCCGTAAGCGGTCCAGTTGTCGATGAAAAGGAATTAAAATTAGCGTTGCCTGATGCATCACGAGGCAGCTGAATGACACTAGGATAAGTAAAATTTGTGTATGACTAAATGGAATCAAAAGTTGTGCCCTTTATTGTTTGTGGTTAGGAAAGGCTTGGTGGAGATTCCGTAATTGTTTTATGGTCGAATCGCATATTTACCCTGCTGAAGCGATATCGCGATTGATCTGTTAGTGTCTTGTGAACTAGTTCTCTGATGCAGTCAGCTGAAAGCATGAATTTCTGCAAGCGATAAGCTACTCCTGGAAAAACTGTAATACGAACGTAATATTAGATTCCCGAACGCAAGATGGCACTAACCTAGACAACCAATCAAAACAAAACAACGTAAAAAAAAGTTATTGCATGGTGGCAAGTGGCGCTTCGTTTAAGCGTGTGGCGCTTATTTGAATTATATCTCAATTTATTAAAATCACTAGCAGCACTTCTGCGGCTCCTATGGAAAACAATGTGCCGACACCATGGGTCCCATGCTGTTCTCGTCACCGACGACATAACTGTCTGCCGCATCACATGACAGCTCTAATAAAATGCTGCAAAAGTAAATACTGTCACTACCACTCCTAGTCTATCCGCCATTGGCAATGTAGAACACACTTTTGTTTAAATAAGCCTTTAAGTAAACTTGAATCCCAGAAATATTATTCACATAAGACTGACAGCAGTTTTTGTTGTCCACAATTAAGATTTGAGATGTGGACCACACCACATTGCCCCCCGGTCCCATCTGCATCGTCGTTTACCAGCCATGGCTGGACAGACTGCGTCACAAATGCAATGTTTATCAACTAACATTTATACAACACCATATACAAAATTTATATTACAAATAAAAGAAAATATTTATGCAGTGCACAAAACATATAGAACATAGAGAAAATAAAATATAATGAAACAGGAAAGTAAAACTTCATAGCAGCAAATGGAAATACCATAAAGCAAAATGTTTACAAAACCATGTAGACCACACACATAAAGTTTCGTTTTGGCAAAATATGTACTTTAAGTAAAACACAAAATTAAATGTGCAGTTTACTGAGAACATAAAAAGAAGATTAAATTTAGGCAAAATTATATATAAAACATAACAATATTTATTATTTTGTCCATTCACTAGAACCACTGTTGAAAAACTCTTCCAAGGAATATAGTGGATGTTGTTTCAAGTCCTGAGCAATTTTTGTCCGGAATAATTCATGTGGCAGGGATTTCACTTCTGGAGGCAGTTGATTGTACATTTTTAGGGCGACTGTTGGAAAGCTGTCTTGTGTGCTTGATAGGCGACACCTTGGCACTTCAATGTTCCTCTTACAGTGAGTGTCATGATTGTGTATTTCTTGTCTTATGTGCTAAAATTCCTTTGATTTTCTTTATATGGTTAAAAACAGTCATTATGCCTAGCCTGGTGAAAATAGGCTTACAGTGGTCAAGTCTTTTGCTAATGTGACTGTAGAAGAGTGCATGGTAGACTATTGTGAGAAACTGGTCAGATACTACCCTCTTCAGCTTCCTCAGGAGGTATATCACACGAGAAAGTTTGGTGCATACATATGCAGTGTGACCATTCATGGAGAATTTTCTGTCAATCTTGAAGCCCAGTAGTCTGACAGTCTCCATGTTTTATTGCTCTTCAATGTTGGTTGGACTGCATATCAAATGGTGGGTTTTTTTCTTCATTGATCTTCATTTTATTTATGATGAACCATGCTTTTATTTCTTCAGATATCAAATTTGATGCACCAAGAGCTTCTGCGGCTGTATGTCCTTTGGCAATATGGGCAGTGTCATCTGCAAACTGCAACATTTGACTAATACAGCTCGTATCATTGACATATATGAGGAATAGGAGAGGTACTAAGACTGATCATTGGGGCACTCCAAGTTCCAGTTTTTGTTCAAGAGAAGTTTCTCCGTGCACTGATACTACCTGCTTTCGGTTTTCCAAATAAGATTGGAGTGTTGACAGAACAACACCTCCAACACCATAGCATCTTAACTTGGCTATTAGTGTTCTGTGTGAGATGCAGCTGAAGTCACAGAGTGTCAGTGCCACACACTCTCTCTCTTCAAAACTCTGTTGAATCGTTTTTAATAAGTCCAGTGAGGCTGTCACTGTTGATCTCCCTTTGCGGAATACTCATATGTGATACAGATTTACTGAATTTACCTTGCACTTCAAACTGAAATTTTCTCTCTGCAGCAGTGTGTTTGCTAATGTGAAACTTCAAGGCAGGTTAAAACTGCTTTAATCTGGAAGGAAGTTTCATACTTCTCAATTTTTTTACCTACACTTAAAATTGCATTGAGTATGTAACAAATGTACAAATTGGGCTACATTACAGATTGATCTGTTACAACTTTTATGATGTATTCACATTCATTGGTTGCACCAACTCACAACCATGTTGTACCACCTTCCAACATAACAGATCTTGGACTCCATTACAGGTAAATTTGTCACCATAACCAAGATTTTGGGATGAGATGCTGTCCCCCCACACACTAACCCATATAGGCATTATGGCAAGTAATTTTGTGGAAACTGTTATTTAACTTGTGACAATTTATCAAGACTTTTATTGTCTTCATAATGAGCAGGAATTTGATTCATGTGAAAGTTTTGTAACAGTGGCAGTTATATAGCTATACACTATTACGAGGAAAAAGGAAAGAGAATATAAATGTACTGGAGATGGGAATCTTTCGTACAACTGCCCAGGTTCACAGTATCCGTCTCGTAACACCGTAACTCCCTTGTATTTCAGTATTCAGATAGGCTAATAGACAGCTATGCAAGCAAAGCCATTAGCATAATACACACAGAGTTGTATTGCTTTGGATTTCTTATTGGCGCAGGAAAAAGGAAAAGGAAGATTGGGGTTTATTGTCCCATTGACAATGAGGTCATTAGAGACGGATCAAGTGCTTGGATTAAGAAAGGATGGAAAAGGAAATCAGTCGTACCCTTCTAGAGGAATCATCCTGGCAATTGCCTTATGTAATTAAGGAAAATCACAGAAAACCTAAATCTGTGATAGCAGAATAAGGATTTGAACTGTTGTCCTTCCAAATGCAAGTCCAATATGCTAAATTCTCTGCCACCTCTGTGTGTTAGCAGCAGCTTCTGCAGAATATTCGCTTCGTGTGTGTATAGCCTAAGATACTTTTTGAGGATGTTGATGCACCCTTGTTTTAATCATCTGAAGTTCCCATCGTCATTCCTACCTTAGGCTGTGTAGGATTGCTTACAGACGTCTTTTGCCTGCTTGGTAGAATTATGTTGTCCGTCACTAAAGGCTTTACAAATGTTCTCAGTTCAGAGGCTATCTGTGCTATTTTTGTCTTGTTGGAATATGGTGCTAGTTTATTCATCAGGTTCCTTGGGGCTTTGTGCGCCAAAGCTATGTGGTCATGAAACAATATTACATAATTCACTCAAAGCTCTTAAATATTTAAAAACCTAAAGAAGGTTATGAAAATGGAAAATATGTATAGCTGTATATACCACTAATAATGTTATGGCACGAAGCTCTAAACTACTGAAAGAAACACCTGTACAAAATGAAGTGTACCACACTGAAGTCTTCGAACATAGATTTGAAAATCTGATGATTATTACACCAGTTTCTTAATTCAGCTGGAAATCCATTGAAAATGAAACCTGCAGAACAATGCAAGACTTTCTGCACAATGGTTAAAGAACTTATATTGAAGTGCATATTGTTTTCCGTTCATTGAGTCACTGTGGCTGCTCTGTTTCAGCTAATCATTTTATTAACCACAAATGACATGATAGTGTGTGTGTACAAGGATGACATAGGTAGAATTTTGAAATGCTTGAGCCACATTTTGCAGAAAATTTTCAAAATAACACCACAAATCATTCTTATTGCCCTTTTCTGGAATAAGAATATTATCTATGACTGAATAGCTTCCATAAAACAAATCATGTTATGAATCTGTCTTTGCACCATAATTATGCTTTCAATGGATAGAGTGCATCTAAGTAGCTTGCACATCCTATCTTATTCAGCTCATCAAACACGAAACAGTGGCATATAAATTTCAGGCAACTATGTATGTCTGAGATGCTGGTCTATATCTCTATTAATTTTTAATATAGAATACCCTCTAATTGCTGCATTATGATCAGAACATTCTGTAGGCATGAAATCATAATAATAATTGTTGTAGTAGTACTATTTATTGGTCTCAGGATAATTTTACAAAATATTAAACATGTCAAATTATGCAGAATGTATAAACATGTTAGAAACATAGTTACACTAGAGTTATATTAGAGTGCCATTCACTCTCTACCCATACACATAAAGTTTCATGCTGCCTCATTCCCATCACTTCATGCTCACGAAAGTCCTTTCCTTACAAGGCCTGCTTGATCAGTCTACTGTGTACTGGCAAGTAACTGAAACTAATGAAAGATCTTTAATTATAAACTGGTTGTGAAAATACAAATGGAAAAAACTGTGGTATGCTCCATACAAATATAAATTATAACATTATAACAAAGACAGGCACATTGAATGTAGACTATTGGATATTAATAAGCACATGGACACATGCGTGCGCGCCCACACGCACACACACACACACACACACACACACACACACACACACACACACACACAGAGAGAGAGAGAGAGAGAGAGAGAGAGAGAGAGTCATCTGCACTTCTATTTAGTTACCCCTGTTCACACATGAAGTTGTGAACTGACCAACCAATTATGTGGTAGTGGTAGACTACACACGCCCCAACCAAGTTACATTGCTGCCCTTGTGCCTTGTTGTATTTTCTTTGTCTTACGTTCACTGAAGTCATATTCTTCTAGATTATGCTTTGTTTTACAAGCAGAAAAAAACTTCATTTTCCTGTGGCTATTTTAGAGATAACAAGGCCAAAAAATTAGCTGTGCACAAAGAGCTGACTAATGCAAAGAAAGAGATTCACCCATGCTGTGTAACTTAAGAGTTGGGAGCTGATGATTTCCATAATTATCTAGGAGTGGATGAAAGGTGCATTTCAGATCTGCTGTACATCGTCAAGCCAATCTTAATTGAAAAAAAAATACAGTCATGTGAGAGGCTGTAAGCTGTGAAGAGGGGCTGTTAGCTACATTATGGTTTCTAGCCATTGGAAGAATGTAAGAGAACCTAAATTCAGTGCAGTTGTGTTCCCACAGTTATTATCAAAATGATTCCTGACACATGCAGTGTGATTTATAGTTATCTGAAGAGATGCATCATGGGAAAGCAAAACAAATAAAATGAAAGATATTCATGTAAACTTATGTATGTAACATAAAAGAAAGTTTAAGAAATTCACTTCAGATTGGAAGAACAAAGGCAACAAATGGTGATGGCACACATAATCTGATAAACACAACAACAGATACATAAGAAATGAAGCATTTAGCAAGTGTAAGAATTGTTTAAAAAAGTCCTACTTTGCTCTTCACAGCAGAAGGCTTGGATATATGCTCAACTTTCTTCACATTTTTAACAATGATGCAAGTATATTTTAAGAACAGATGTTCATTGAGTGTTGTCTATATTTTGGTTTTTAGATTTTACTTCCGATACCAGTACACATCAGAAATGATCTGCTCTGCCTGTATTTCGGTTTTTAGATTCTATTTCTGATATGTATTGGAAATAAAACCTAAAAACCGAAATACAGGAAGTCAACAGAATTTTATTCATAAAATGTATACTTTTTGCTCTCTGTGGCCCCCAGTGGGCTCACTTCTCTTTTCTGAGTCCGAGTATGTACTTGCCCAGCCCAGCCCAGCCCAGCCCAGCCCAGCCCAGCCCAGCCCTTGCAGCACTTCCCTTTCCATGCTGCAAGTCTCTCCTTTCACAGCTCTTTTATCCCATCTTCACATATGATTTTGTACACATGTGTAGTCCGTCCCTGACCCCTCCCCCCTCCCCCACCCGCCCTAAACTTATAACTATCTAAGCTTGATACAGCTGTTCACCCTTCACTATGTGAAGTCCCCCTTAGATAATTCATATTAAAGTTTTACTGTAATTTAGTGTTCCACACATGTCTTGCAGTAGATGTGATGTTGTTCTAAGCAAAGTCACTATATTCTTACTTAACGTGCAGTTGGCATCAACTTGCAAGAGTAGCTGATGAAATCAAGTATTGTCCAGGTTGCTCTCTGAAAAAACTGAAGATTCCAGATTCTTGGTATTAACACTTCTTATTTTTACTTCACTCTTCACAAATAACATTTTCACATAACACAGAAACATTTTCATATCTCCTATGTCGTACTGTTCAGACAAAGACTAATTGCACAGTACTTCATTGTTCTAGCAGCCTAAAAGCAGAGACTGTCCTGAAGTGATCCAATGAGCCAATGCAGTGCAAGTGACGAAGTGATCCCTTTGTCACCAATTTCATAGTATATATAAATTACAGTTCCTTCTAGAAACATCCATAACATTTTGTAAGTCATATATATATATATATATATATATATATATAAAGAAAGATGATGAGACTTACCAAACAAAAGCGCTGGCAGGTCGATAGACACACAAACAAACACAAACATACACACAAAATTCAAGCTTTCGCAACAAACGGTTGCTTCGTCAGGAAAGAGGGAAGGAGAGGGAAAGACGAAAGGATGTGAGTTTTAAGGGAGAGGGTAAGGAGTCATTCCAATCCCGGGAGCGGAAAGACTTACCTTAGGGGGAAAAAAGGACAGGTATACACTCGCACACACACACATATCCATCCGCATATACATAGTGTCTGTGTATTTGCAGATGGATATGTGTGTGTGTGCGAGTGTATACCTGTCCTTTTTTCCCCCTAAGGTAAGTCTTTCCGCTCCCGGGACTGGAATGACTCCTTACCCTCTCCCTTAAAACCCACATCCTTTCGTCTTTCCCTCTCCTTCCCTCTTTCCTGATGAGGCAACAGTTTGTTGCGAAAGCTTGAATTTTATGTGTATGTTTGTGTTCGTTTGTGTGTCTGTCGACCTGCCAGCACTTTCATTTGGTAAGTCACATCATCTTTGTTTTTAGGTATATGTTTCCTTCATGGAATGTTTCCTTCTATTATAACCATATCATATATATATATATATATATATATATATATATATACACACACACACACACACCTGGAAATTGAAATAAGAACACCGTGAATTCATTGTCCCAGGAAGGGGAAACTTTATTGACACATTCCTGGGGTGAGATACATCACATGATCACACTGACAGAACCACAGGCACATAGACACAGGCAACAGAGCATGCACAATGTCGGCACTAGTACAGTGTATATCCACCTTTCGCAGCAATGCAGGCTGCTATTCTCCCATGGAGACGATCGTAGAGATGCTGGATGTAGTCCTGTGGAACGGCTTGCCATGCCATTTCCACCTGGCGCCTCAGTTGGACCAGCGTTCGTGCTGGACGTGCAGACCGCGTGAGACGACGCTTCATCCAGTCCCAAACATGCACAATGGGGGACAGATCCGGAGATCTTGCTGGCCAGGGTAGTTGACTTACACCTTCTAGAGCACGTTGGGTGGCACGGGATACATGCGGACGTGCATTGTCCTGTTGGAACAGCAAGTTCCCTTGCCGGTCTAGGAATGGTAGAACGATGGGTTCGATGACGGTTTGGATGTACCGTGCGCTATTCAGTGTCCCCTCGACGGCCACCAGTGGTGTACGGCCAGTGTAGGAGATCGCTCCCCACACCATGATGCCGGGTGTTGGCCCTGTGTGCCTCGGTCGTATGCAGTCCTGATTGTGGCGCTCACCTGCACGGCGCCAAACACGCATACGACCATCATTGGCACCAAGGCAGAAGCGACTCTCATCGCTGAAGACAACACGTCTCCATTCGTCCCTCCATTCACGCCTGTCGCGACACCACTGGAGGCGGGCTGCCCGATGTTGGGGCGTGAGCGGAAGACGGCCTAACGGTGTGCGGGACCGTAGCCCAGCTTCATGGAGACGGTTGCGAATGGTCCTCGCCGATACCCCAGGAGCAACAGTGTCCCTAATTTGCTGGGAAGTGGCGGTGCGGTCCCCTACGGCACTGCGTAGGATCCTACGGTCTTGGCGTGCATCCGTGCGTCGCTGCGGTCCGGTCCCAGGTCGACGGGCACGTGCACCTTCCGCCGACCACTGGCGACAACATCGATGTACTGTGGAGACCTCACGCCCCACGTGTTGAGCAATTCGGCGGTACGTCCACCCGGCCTCCCGCATGCCCACTATACGCCATCGCTCAAAGTCCGTCAACTGCACATACGGTTCACGTCCACACTGTCGCGGCATGCTACCAGTGTTAAAGACTGCGATGGAGCTCCGTATGCCACGGCAAACTGGCTGACACTGACGGCGGCGGTGCACAAATGCTGCGCAGCTAGTGCCATTCGACGGCCAACACCACGGTTCCTGGTGTGTCCGCTGTGCTGTGCGTGTGATCATTGCTTGTACAGCCCTCTCGCAGTGTCCGGAGCAAGTATGGTGGGTCTGACACACCGGTGTCAATGTGTTCTTTTTTCCATTTTCAGGAGTGTGTGTGTGTGTGTGTGTGTGTGTGTGTGTGTGTGTATATATATATATATATATATATATATATATATATACCTAAAAACAAAGATGATGTGACTTACCAAATGAAAGTGCTGGCAGGTCGACAGACACACAAACGAACACAAACATACACACAAAATTCAAGCTTTCGCAACAAACTGTTGCCTCATCAGGAAAGAGGGAAGGAGAGGGAAAGACGAAAGGATGTGGGTTTTAAGGGAGAGGGTAAGGAGTCATTCCAGTCACGGGAGCGGAAAGACTTACCTTATGGGGAAAAAAGGACGGGTATACACTCGCACACACACACACATATCCATCCACACATATACAGACACAAGCAGACATATTTAAATATGTCTGCTTGTGTCTGTATATGTGTGGATGGATATGTGTGTGTGTGCGAGTGTATACCCGTCCTTTTTTCCCCATAAGGTAAGTCTTTCCGCTCCCGGGACTGGAATGACTCCTTACCCTCTCCCTTAAAACCCACATCCTTTCGTCTTTCCCTCTCCTTCCCTCTTTCCTGATGAGGCAACAGTTTGTTGCGAAAGCTTGAATTTTGTGTGTATGTTTGTGTTCGTTTGTGTGTCTGTCGACCTGCCAGCACTTTCATTTGGTAAGTCACATCATCTTTGTTTTTAGGTATATTTTTCCTTCATGGAATGTTTCCTTCTATTATAACCATATATATATATATATATATATATATATATATATATATATATATATATATATAATGAGGGAAACATTCCACATGGGAAAAATATATTTAAAAAGAAAGATGATGAGACTTACCAAACAAAAGCGCTGGCAGGTCGATAGACACACAAACAAACACAAACATAAACACAAAATCTAGCTTTCGCAACCAACGGTTGCCTCATCAGGAAAGAGGGAAGGAGAAGGAAAGACAAAAGGATATGGGTTTTAAGGGAGAGGGTAAGGAGTCCTAAGGTAAGTCTTTCCACTCCCGGGATTGGAATGACTCCTTACCCTCTCCCTTAAAACCCATATCCTTTTGTCTTTCCTTCTCCTTCCCTCTTTCCTGACGAGGCAACCGTTGGTTGCGAAAGCTAGATTTTGTGTGTATGTTTGTGTTTGTTTGTGTGTCTATCGACCTGCCAGCGCTTTTGTTTGGTAAGTCTCATCATCTTTCTTTTTAAATATATATATATATATAAAATTGGGAACAACTCAAACACAAGATTATCAAAACAGCTCAAGATCAAATTCCTTTACGAAAACACAAGAAACATGCTTGGTGGAATGAAAACTGTGATCATGCAATCAAAGCCAGACAAGAGACATTTAAAGCATGGAATAGCAACAAGACAGAAGACACATATGATACATTCCTGACAACTAGAAAAGACACTTCAAAACTAATTAGACAAACAAAAAGACAATATGAGAATAGTCAACTCTTAGAAATTGAAGAAGATTTTCAGAAATACAATACCAGAAATTTTTATAAAACTTTTAAAACCAAAATAAAGGGGTACCAACCCCAGAATCTTTGCTTCAAGAAGGAAAATGGACAGTTGGCTCTTAACAACCAAGAAAATTGCAAAGAACTTTCTAAATATTTTAAGAATCTTCTAAATTGCCCCGAGCCCACAGAAAGATTTCCACCAAAAATTCCCCAACAATGCAATCCAGTTTCACTTGCACCAAATGAAGAAGAAATCATTAAAGAAATTCATAGGTTGAAAAACAACAAAGCATCTGGTGAAGATGGAATTGTTGCAGAACTTTTAAAGGCAGCTGGTCCAAAAACCGTTAAAGAAATTACTTCAATCATGCAAAACATTTGGCAAACTGAAAAAATTCCTGATGAATGGAAAACCGCCTTGATTCACCCACTTCATAAGAAGGGAGACAAAACTGATGTTAATAATTACAGAGGAATTTCTCTTCTTCCAGTCACATACAAAATCCTCTCTCAATGTCTTCTGAACCGAGCACAACAACAACTTGAATGGAAAATTGGCGAATATCAAGCAGGTTTCAGAGATCTTGCCCAGAACAGATTTTAGTCCTCAAACTAATTCTCAGACATCAAAAAATTTACAATAAAAAACTAGTTTGTACCTTTGTAGATTTTAGAAAGGCTTATGACTCAGTGGATCGTGAATCTCTTTTCCAAATTGTGAAAGAACAAGGCCTGGATCCTAAAACCACGGCAATTATCAGAGACACGCTAACTGGTACAAAATCAAAAGTAAAGTTCAGAGGAGAAATTTCAGAACCCTTTGAAATAAAAACAGGCGTGAGGCAAGGTGATGGACTCTCTCCGTTGCTATTTAACTGCGTTCTAGAAAAAGTAATACAAGAGTGGCGCGAACGAAAATTGGAGTTCAAAATTGACCAACCAGTGAAATTAGGACGAACAAATATTCGAATAGACTGTTTGGCCTTTGCAGACGACTTGGTTATTCTAACGCAGGACATCCAAATTGCTCAGAAACAAATAGAAATTCTTAAAGAAACAGCAGAAAGAGTAGGTCTCCAAATCTCATTTGAAAAAACACAGTATATGACTAGCAACAAACTGGCACCCAAACGTTTGGAAACTAAGTATGGAAAAATCAAAAGAGTTTCGCAATTCAAATATTTAGGTGAAACAATCTCGGAGACTGGTCTAGAAAAAATTGGAAATGAAATTCGTTGTCAAAAGATGGAGACAGCTTTTAGACTTACAAAAGACATCTACAACAAAAAATGTCTCTCGAGGTACTCTAAATTGAGACATTACAACACGGTCATAAAACCAGAGTGCCTTTATGGGGCTGAAACGCTAATTTTAAACAGAAAAAAGGACATTCAAGAAATCCAAAAAAGAGAAAGAAAAGTAATCAGAAAAATTCTAGGTCCAAAATATACTGAAGAAGGAACATACAGGCTAAGAGCAAATAGTGAAATTCAACAATACACCAGCATATATTCGGATATGAAAAAACGCAGATTAAAATTTTATGGGCATATTAAAAGAATGGATGCTACCAGACTAACTAAACAAGTAGTGGAATTCTACGAAAATCGAAGTAAAGCTAAATTTGAGACAATAAAATGGATTGCTGCTATAAAAGAGGACATGAAAGAGGCAGATATAAAACAAGATGAAATTCAAGACAGAAAATTATTTAGGCAAAAAATTCATGACTGGGTAGTTGGTCAAGCTGAAAAACCAAAGAAAACTGGAACCACATGGTCTGATGAAAGGAAAAGAGCTCATTCCGAGAGAATGAAAACAATTTGGGCAGAGAGAAAGTCTAAAAGAAAATAACTGAATGCCCCGTGATTGTACTTCGCGTGGTCCAGTAGGGCCCAAACGTGAATAATATATATATATATATATATATATATATATATATATATATATATATATGGTTATAATAGAAGGAAACATTCCACGAAGGAAAAATATATCTAAAGACAAAGATGATGTGACTTACCAAATGAAAGTGCTGGCAGGTCGACAGACACACAAATGAACACAAACATACACACAAAATTCAAGCTTTCGCAACAAACTGTTGCCTCATCAGTGGGTTTTAAGGGAGAGGGTAAGGGGTCATTCCAGTCCCGGGAGCGGAAAGACTTACCTTAGGGGGAAAAAAGGACGGGTACACACTCGCAAACACACACATATCCATCCACACATATACAGACACAAGATATATATATATATATACCTAAAAACAAAGATGATGTGACTTACCAAATGAAAGTGCTGGCAGGTCGACAGACACACAAACGAACACAAACATACACACAAAATTCAAGCTTTCGCAACAAACTGTTGCCTCATCAGGAAAGAGGGAAAGAGAGGGAAAGACGAAAGGATGTGGGTTTTAAGGGAGAGGGTAAGGAGTCATTCCAGTCCCAGGAGCGGAAAGACCAGAAGCAAATAACCAGAGCCACTTCCTCATCCTCTCAAACCCAGAACCTCCCACAGAAGAACCACAAAAGTGCCCCACTTGTGACAGGATACTTTCCGGGACTGGATCAGATTCTGAATGTGGCTCTCCAGCAGGGATACGACTTCCTCAAATCCTGCCCTGAAATGAGATCCATCCTTCATGAAATCCTCCCCACTCCACCAAGAGTGTCTTTCCGCCGTCCACCTAACCTTCGTAACCTCTTAGTTCATCCCTATGAAATCCCCAAACCACCTTCCCTACCCTCTGGCTCCTACCCTTGTAACCGCCCCCGGTGTAAAACCTGTCCCATGCACCCTCCCACCACCACCTACTCCAGTCCTGTAACCCGGAAGGTGTACACAATCAAAGGCAGAGCCACGTGTGAAAGCACCCACGTGATCTACCAACTGACCTGCCTACACTGTGATGCGTTCTATGTGGGAATGACCAGCAACAAACTGTCCATTCGCAGGAATGGACACAGGCAGACAGTGTTTGTTGGTAATGAGGATCACCCTGTGGCTAAACATGCCTTGGTGCACGACCAGCACATCTTGGCGCAGTGTTACACCGTCCGGGTTATCTGGATACTTCCTACTAACACCAATCTATCCGAACTCCGGAGATGGGAACTTGCTCTTCAATATATCCTCTCTTCCCGTTATCCACCAGGCCTCAATCTCCGCTAATTTCAAGTTGCCGCCACTCATACCTCACCTGTCATTCTACAACATCTTTGCCTCTGCACTTCTGCCTCGACTGACATCTCTGCCCAAACTCTTTGTCTTTAAATATGTCTGCTTGTGTCTGTATATGTGTGGATGGATGTGTGTGTGTGTGTGTGCGAGTGTATACCCGTCCTTTTTTTTCCCCATAAGGTAAGTCTTTCCGCTCCCGGGACTGGAATGACTCCTTACCCTCTCCCTTAAAACCCACATCCTTTCGTCTTTCCCTCTCCTTCCCTCTTTCCTGATGAGGCAACAGTTTGTTGCGAAAGCTTGAATTTTGTGTGTATGTTTGTGTTCGTTTGTGTGTCTGTCGACCTGCCAGCACTTTCATTTGGTAAGTCACATCATCTTTGTTTTTAGGTATATTTTTCCTTCATGGATTGTTTCCTTCCATTATAACCACATATATATATATATATATATATATATATATATATATATATATATGCAGACAGCCATGGAAGAAATATTGCTCAAGTGATGAGAGAAAAGTATCTACAAGACATCACTAGTACTACTAAGCCAAATGCTTGTTTCCAGGATGTGGCAGCAAGAAACGCTGAAGTGGATGATCTGGATTCTGAATGTGTTGCAGTGTTCCTGGCTGGCACAAACAATGTGGCTAGGAATGATACAAGAAGACTTCAGCTTTCCCTTAACGAAACATTACATTGTTTAAGAAACACTAATGTCCTATTTTTCTCAGTGCCTCACCGCCATGATCTACCCATGTGGTCCTGCGTCAATTTAGAAGTAAGAAAAGCAAATGAAATTGTGTTTAATATTTGTAAGAAATATACAAATGTATTATTTGTGGACATCAGTAGATTAGGAAGGAGATTTCATATATTACATGGACTTCACCTGAACAGTCTTGGTAAAAAATATGTAAGTGAAAGAATTCTTGAATTTTCCAAAAAAGTAGTATTAGACTTTGACACTAAATTAAGTGAGAGTAGTTCTACATCAATCCAATATAGTAAAATGAAAGCAGGTTTAAAGAACCAGGGAAATGTGAGTCACTGACCAAGCCTAGTCCAGACCAGGCTTGGTCACTTCCTGTTGACCAGGGCCTAACCCATATTAAAAAACAGCAAATAAATAGTTCAGCAGGCAGTATCTCCAAATCTAATAACATTATACCTAACTGTACTGCTAAGATTATGTTTCTTAACATACAGGGCTTATTAGATAAAACAGATGTATTGCATGTTCTGAGCGAGGAAAAGCAAATAGAAGTCCTTGGTTTAGCTGAACATTGGATGAACCCTGATGGCATTAACTTGACAGGCATTCCAGATTTTAAAGTAGCCTCTTACTTTTGTTGTAAAGATAAGAAATGAGGTGGCTCTGCCATTTTAATTAAGAACCACATTGTTTTTGAACCACTTCCTAGTGTAACAAATTTATCTGTGGAGGAAACTTTTGAAATATCTGCCTGTTACATTGTGACTTATGGAACAACCTTTATCTGTATTTACAGAAACCCAGTGTTGGAAAATAAGAGAGAATTTTTTGAAAGGTTGGACATCTTATTAAACACATTGTTTTTAATGAAAGTTAATGTAATTCTAATGGCTGATTTTAATATTAATTTCAACTCCAGTACTTCTGACAACTTGGAAATAAATAGCTTAGTTAAAAGCTATGTGATGAATATCATGCTGAAGAATGTAATCACCAGACCTGGTAGTGTAAACATGGGTACTTGTATAGACAATATTGTTACAACTTTTCATTCTTGAAAATACGATACAAAAGTGATTGACACTCTTCTTTCTGATCATCATGGAATTATTATTCATGTAAACATGGATGCTATGATTTTTAATGCCACCAAGCCTTCTGTGATTTATAAGACACAACATACAATTGTTGTTGTTGTTGTGGTCTTCAGTCCTGAGACTGGTTTGATGCAGCTCTCCATGCTATCCTATCCTGTGCAAGCTTCTTCATCTCCCAGTACCTACTACAACCTACATCCTTCTGAATCTGCTTAGTGTATTCATCTCTTGGTCTTGCCCTACGATTTTTACCCTCCACGCTGCCCTTCAATACTAAATTGGTGATCCCTTGATGCCTCAGAACATGTCCTACCAACCGATCCCTTCTTCTGGTCAAGTTGTGCCACAAACTTCTCTTCTCCCCAATCCTATTCAATACTTCCTCATTAGTTATGTGATCTACCCATCTAATCTTCAGCATTCTTCTGTAGCACCACATTTCGAAAGCTTCTATTCTCTTCTTGTCCAAACTATTTATCGTCCATGTTTCACTTCCATACATGGCTACACTCCATACAAATACTTTCAGAAATGACTTCCTGACACTTAAATCTATACTCGATGTTAACAAATTTCTCTTCTTCAGAAACGCTTTCCTTGTCATTGCCAGTCTACATTTTATATCCTCTCTACTTCGACCAACATCAGTTATTTTGCTCCCCAAATAGCAAAACTCCTTTACTACTTTAAGTGTCTCATTTCCTAATCTAATACCCTCAACATCACCTGACTTAATTCGACTACATTCCATTATCCTCGTTTTGCTCTTGTTGATGTTCATCTTATATCCTTCCTTCAAGACACCATCCATTCCGTTCAACTGCTCTTCCAAGTCCTTTGCTGTCTCTGACAGAATTACAATGTCATCGGCGAACCTCAATGTTTTTATTTCTTCTCCATGGATTTTAATACCTACTCCGAATTTTTCTTTTGGTTCCTTTACTGCTTGCTCAATATACAGATTGAATAACATCGGGGAGAGGCTACAACCCTGTCTTACTCCCTTCCCAACCACTGCTTCCCTTTCATGTCCCTTGACTCCTATAATTGCCATCTGGTTTCTGTACAAATTGTAAATAGCCTTTCGCTCCCTGTATTTTACCCCTGCCACCTGTAGAATTTGAAAGAGAGTATTCCAGTCAACATTGTCAAAAGCTTTCTCTAAGTCTACAAATGCTAGAAACGTAGGTTTGCCTTTCCTTAATCTTTCTTCTAAGATAAGTCGTAAGGTCAGTATTGCCTCACTTTTTCCAGTATTTCTACGGAATCCAAACTGATCTTCCCCGAGGTCTGCTTCTACTGGTTTTTCCATTCGTCAGTAAAGAATTCGTGTTAGCATTTTGCAGCTGTGGCTTATTAAACTGATTGTTCGGTAATTTTCCCATCTGTCAACACCTGCTTTCTTTGGGATTGGAATTATTATATTCTTCTTGAAGTCTGAGGGTATTTCGCCTGTCTCATACATCTTGCTCACCAGATGGTAGAGTTTTGTCAGGACTGACTCTCCCAAGGCCGTCAGTAATTCCAATGGAATGTTGTCTACTCCGGGGGCCTTGTTTCGACTCAGGTCTTTCAGTGTTCTGTCAAACTCTTCACGCAGTATCATATCTCCCATTTCATCTTCATCTACATCCTCTTCCATTTCCATAATATTGTCCTCAAGTGCATCGCCCTTGTATAGACCGTCTATATACTCCTTCCACCTTTCTGCTTTCCCTTCCTTGCTTAGAACTGGGTTTCCATCTGAGCTCTTGATGTTCATACAAGTGGTTCTCTTATCTCCAAAGGTCTCTTTAATTTTCTTGTAGGCAGTATGTATCTTACCCCTAGTGAGATAAGCCTCTACATCCTTACATTTGTCCTCTAGCCATCCCTGCTTAGCCATTTTGCACTTCCTGTCGATCTCATTTTTGAGACGTTTGTATTCCTTTTCGCCTGCTTCATTTACTGCATTTTTATATTTTCTCCTTTCATCAATTAAATTCAATATTTCTTCTGTTACCCAAGGATTTCTACTAGCCCACATCTTTTTACCTACTTGATCCTCTGCTGCCTTCACTACTTCATCCCTCAAAGCTACCCATTCTTCTTCTACTGTATTTCTTTCCCCCATTCCTGTCAATTGTTCCCTTATGCTCCCCCTGAAACTCTGTACAACCTCTGGTTCTTTCTGTTTATCCATGTGCCATCTCTTTAAATTCCCACCTTTTTGCAGTTTCTTCAGTTTTAATCTACAGGTCATAACCAATAGATTGTGGTCAGAGTCCACATCTGCCCCTGGAAATGTCTTACAATTTAAAACCTGGTTCCTAAATCTCTGTCTTACCATTATATAATCTGTCTGATACCTTTTAGTATCTCCAGGGTTCTTCCATGTATACAACCTTCTATCATGATTCTTAAACCAAGTGTTAGCTATGATTAAGTTGTGCTCTGTGCAAAAGTCTACCAGGCAGCTTCCTCTTTCATTTCTTAGCCCCAATCCATATTCACGTACTACGTTTCCTTCTCTCCCTTTTCCTACACTCGAATTCCAGTCACCCATGACTATTAAATTTTCGTCTCCCTTCACTATCTGAATAATTTCTTTTATTTCATCATACATTTCTTCAATTTCTTCGTCATCTGCAGAGTTAGTTGGCATATAAACTTGTACTACTGTAGTAGGTGTGGGCTTCGTATCTATCTTGGCCACAAAAATGCGTTCACTATGCTGTTTGTAGTAGCTTACGCGCATTCCTATTTTCCTATTCATTATTAAACCTACTCCTGCATTACCCCTATTTGATTTTGTGTTTATAACCCTGTAGTCACCTGACCAGAAGTCTTGAACATACAATTAGTGACTGTAATATATCTGTTTTTCTAAAATGTCTCAGAGAAATTAATTGGTTGTGTGTGTATGGTAAAACTGGAGCAGAAAACCAGTTCAACCACTTCCCTGAATTATTCATGTGGGCAGTTGACATTGGCCTGCCACTAAAGAACAAATGTGTTAAAATGAGCAGGATATCGACTATCAATAAGTGGTACACACAGGAACTACAAAAACTTGAAGATCAATGCAACAATTTCTACTGCCTAGCAAAGAATTCATCTTGTCTGCATGCCAAAGTAAGATATAAAGAATGTAAATATCAGTACAGAATGGGTGTTAAGAAAGCTAAATTAGAAAATAATTGCAAATTGATTGCACAAGCTATTAATGAACCAAAAGAAATGTGGAAAATCATTAATGAGAATCTATCATTGGGTAGCAAAGAATTTGTATCTAGATCCAAAATTAGTGCTGATAGTTTTAATAATTATTTTGTAAACAGTGTAGATAATGTAGTTACTAAGATATCTGGTAGTAAACATGAACCTAGCTACTATTTGGATATTGCCTATAAAAACCAAAATGCTATGGAAAATGTGTTTTATTTTGAACACATTTGTGTAGAAGATGTACACTCTGTCATTCTTTCTCTTAGCAAAAGTGATTCACTGGATATTTACAATATCAGCCCTAAAATATTGAAACTTAGTAGTCATAATATAGCAGAGGTTCTCTGTCACATCATAAACTACTGCTTTGATGAAAGATGTTTCCCTGAAAAATTAAAAGTAGCTAAAGTAATCCCAGTCCACAAAAAAGGTGACAATAATTTGCCTAGCAATTGTAGGCCAGTTTCTCTTGTACTACTTTTATCCAAGGTCATTGAGAAACTAATGAGTATTCAAATAATCAGTTTTCTAGATTCTCACCAATTACTTTCAAATAGCCAGTTTGGATTTAGGAAAAATCTATCAACATGTGATGCCATTATGAGCTACATATGTAACTGTCTTGAAGCAAAAGAAGAAAAATTTATTGTAAGTACAAAGTTTTTTGATTTATCAGAAGTGTTTGACACTGTGCCACAACACTCTGCTGCTGAAATTAAAAACTGTAGGTTTCTCAGTCTCTGCGGTTAAAATTATTCAGTCCTACTTATCTAATAGATCTCAAACTGTTTACTTCAATAACCAATATTCTAGTTTCCTACCCGTTAACCATGGTGTTCCTCAAGGGTCAATCTTGGGCCCTCTCATGTTCATATTATATATTAATGACCTACCTAGCAATGTAATAGATGATAATACAAACTGTTACTTGTATGCAGATGATATCAGTTTAAGTGTTACAGTGCCTACGAATAATAACATAGGTAACTCTACTTCACTCAAGGTAGATATACTTTCTGACTGGTGCAATGCCAACAGCCTGTCGATAAACATAAATAAAACACAGGAATTAAACATTTCTTATAACAATAGAATCACCTTAGAGACAGCTCCTGTAAAGTTTCTTGGCATTGTTTTGCAAAATAATTTAGGCTGGCAGGCACATATGAATTACTTAACACCAAAAATTTCTAAAGGAATATTTATGATCAGAAAATTACAAGCAACAATAGATGAGAAAATTTTGCTTTCTGTCTATTATAGTTACATTCACTCTCATTTGACGTATGGGACAATCTTGTGGGGAAATAATTGCTACTCAGAATGCTTATTTACAGCCCAGCAAAAAGCTGTCAGACTGATATGTAAAGTACCACCTAGAATTCACTGTAGAGAATTATTTATTAAACTTAGTATTATGACCTTGCCATGTATATACATATTTCAATGTCTCGTGTACATTAAAAAGAACTTGTCTAGTTTTGATCTGAATTCTGATGTACATAGTTATAACACATGACACTGTAATGATGTAAGAAAAGACTACTGCTCATATACCAAAACTCTAAACAGTTTCAAACACACACCTGTAAAGCTATGTAATAAACTACCAGAGTCAGTTAAGAGTCTGGAGCTGAAAAAATTTAAGATATTTGTAAGAACTTTATTAATTCAAAATTGTTTTTATACAATGGAAGATTTCTGTGAGCATAATTTCTAACACAGATTAATTGTTTGTGTATTTATTGTCATTGTTGTTTGTACATTATTTACGTTGCCTATACAAGCTTTACATCCCTGTAAATGTTTTATTTTTTGGGCAATAAAAATCAATCAATCAATCATTACAAGATCATTTCCACTTTTCAGAATGAAGACAGATTTGAATAAAATTATAATACTTTTTCTGAATGGAAAACTATTAGAAACGTAATAGAAACAGAAGATATTTATGTGAATATGAATATAAATGACTTGTTTTTCTGAAATATGCCGTGTCACAAGATTTACATAATAAAAGTTTGTAAATTTATCAACTGTAAGTGGTACATGTTTTGAATGATCTTGAATCATTTAATTTATTACACAGAAATAAAAGTGGTTATATTTTGTACTTGGTCGTAGCATTTATAGGACTTTTTTTTGGCGTAACACAAAAGTATCTAAAAATTATTATTACATGTTGGATCAACTTTGAACAATAAATAACTTCGCCAGAGGGCTGATACAGTGTGTAATTATGATAAACCATTAATCAGATACTTGTACCCAAAAATCTGTATGACTATAGCTGAAAATAAATCAGTATTTGAAGTTTCCATAATTTGAAGAAGTTCCCTTAAATCTTGGATTGTTGTAACTGATGGTCCCCATTGTCAGGTTTGACCTACCATTCCTCTTCCAAATTTTACAAAAGTGCTGATTGTGTAGCAAAGTTCACTCAACATGGTATACATTCCACCTTTCATGGCAATCTATGTGTGCACACTTCATTTCTGGCAAAAGTAATAAACCGAAAACACAACATGGTTTGGGATGGGGCACAGGTCATCAAGTACCTGTACAGTGGTAGTCCCTGACCATGCAGGGATCACACTATTGGTGCCTGAACTAGAAACTCCCAATGTATGCTAATGAGTATGTGCCCATCGAGGCTGGGGCACGGTGTCTCTGGGCAACAGCTAACTGGCCAGATTGCCTTTGCTGTGGCTGGGTGGTGCCTGTGGGAACATTCTGTGTGTGGAGTGGGAGGCACCAAGGCAGACGACTCACAAATGAAGTGGCTTAAACTTTCTCTTGCTGGTGGCTGCACAGTCCCAGCAGTCTTTTCTGAAGGAAAGGTTACTACAATGTGGAGAGATATGGCTCCACAATGTGTTTTCTTTTCTGGCTAAATCCTGGGAGGAATGTAGGGCTAAGCGATGAGGGGAGAAATACTCTCCACAATACTTAGTTTGTTCTACAGCCAACAGGGATTCCTTTTTGGCCACAAAATCATTCCCTTTGTTGAATACCTTGAGAACAAATTTAAGGAAGGGGTTCTGAAAATGAAAAGTGGTTAAGTTCTGATCAAAATGGTATCCCCTGCTCATTCATGGATGCTGCTTGCCTGTAACAAGCTGGGTGACATTCCTGTAGCTATCGTCCCCAATAAAAGTCTCAATATGTTGCAAGGTATCATCATCCACCATGAGCTCCTTTTACAGACTGATGATGAGTTATGTGCCAATTTGGAGTGAGGGAGTGTGCATTTTGTCCATAACATCTAGCGGGGCCAAAAGGACTACAGGATTGATACTGGCGCCTTCATATTTTCTTTGAAGAGGACTCATTACCTGAAAAGGTCAAGGTGATAACTCCTCCTATTGTTTTACCCACAACCACTTTGGAATGCTGACTTCCCATCCACCTGGAACATTAATCCCCAACCCCCAGCTGGAGGACCAACACCTTCGTCCAGCATCTCTCACTAGGAAATGAATACCTTGTGATGCTTCCCTCCTAGAGTTGGTCTAGGGCTTCATGTTCCTCCTCTGTCCCTGAAACTAGGGCAGACAATCCATTACAGACATTGAAGGGAAGACCACTACCAAGACAGAGGAGGTCTCTATGATCCCCAAGCCACTGTACCTTGCATTTTCTAGCTCTGTACCCACACAACCGGCTTCCGTATTGTAAACTGTCGAAGCTGCGTTGGTAAAGTACTGAAACTTCAAGCGCTGATAGAAAGCACTGAAGCTGAAATTGTTATAGGTGCGGAAAGCTGGCTGAAGCCAGAGATAAATTCTGCCAAAATTTTTACAAAGGCACAGACAGTGTTTAGAAATGATAGGTTGCATGCAACCGGTGGTGGCGTGTTTGTCGCTGTTAGCAGTAGTTTATCCTGTAGTGAAATAGAAGTGGATAGTTCCTGTGAATTATTATGGGTGGAGGTTATACTCAACAATCGAGCTAGGCTAATAATTGGCTCCTTTTTACCGACCTCCCGACTCAGCAGCATTAGTGGCAGAACAACGGAGAGAAAATCTGGAATACATTTCACAAAAAGTTCTGTAGGCGATGACATCACGGTCGACAAAACTTTCGAGGCCAGATACATTTGGGACACCAGAACCACCTCGTACAATGGCCACGGTTAACCATCCGTTGCCGTGTGTGAAGGAATCATTGATGTCAATGCTGAAATTCAGTCTGCAGCCACAGATTTGATAGTATTCTTCTTCTTGTCTGCAGCAGATGTTGTCATTTCAACGTCTTCAATTGTTTTATATATTGTATGTCGTGCACGTCGACGATATCTTCTGTAAGGCATCTTGGCAGCATTCAATGCAGTTGCCTGTGCAGCAGCAGCAGCGCGAATGAGCTGCAGACTGAATTTCAGCATTGACATCAATGATTCCTTCACACACGGCAACAGATGGTTAACCGTGGCCATTGTACGAGGTGGTTCTGGTGTCCCAAATGTATCTGGCCTCGAAAGTTTTGTCGACCGTGATGTCATCGCCTACCTAACTTATCATGTTACTGAAAATGCTAATAAAGACTTTGGCAAATCTACCTATATGTCACCCTCTCCCTTTACTTTATATACACGTAGTAGACGTAAGTTATCAACTAATGAAACTCTATTTATTTGGATCAAAGGCAAAGGTACATCTGAATATGAAAAGTTTGTTGGTGATTGTACGTTGTATTTCCATAAATAAATTGATCTGTAGCGTAGCTGAAAACCGGACAAGTGAATATGTAAAGTTTGTTGGTGATTGTACGTTGTATTTCCATAAATAAATTGATCTGTAGCGTAGCTGAAAACCGGACAAGGGTACATCTAGAATCTGTCGGCATAGAGCGAGAACAGCATGTTACGTCAGCTCTCTGAGTGCTTGACCTTTGACCCCGGCCGATAAGGCCTGCTTACGTCATCTTGGCAGCGCGCCAGCCGCGGACTTAGCGCACAGCGGACGCGAGCACAGCTCCTCTTAGGAGGAGATTTCAATTTACCGGATATAGACTGGGACACTCAGATGTTTAGGATGGGTGGTAGGGACAGAGCATCGAGTGACATTATACTGAGTGCACTATCCGAAAATTACCTCAAGCAATTAAACAGAGAACCGACTCATGGAGATAACATCTTGGACCTACTGATAACAAACAGACCGAACTTTTTGACTCTGTAAGCACAGAACAGGGAATCAGTGATCATAAGGCCATTGCAGCATCCCTGAATATGGAAGTAACTAGGAATTTAAAAAAAAGGGAGGAAGGTTTATCTGTTTAGCAAGAGTAATAAGAGGCAGATTTCAGACTACCTAACAGATCAAAACGAAAATTTCTGTTCCGACACTGACAATGTTGAGTGTTTATGGAAAACGTTCAAGGCAATTGTAAAATGCGTTTTAGACAGGTACGTGTTGAGTAAAACTGTGAGGGATGGGAAAAACCCACTGTGGTTCAACAACAAAGTTAGGAAACTACTGCGAAAGCAAAGAGAGCTTCACTGCAAATTTAAACACAGCCAAAACCTCTCAGGCAAACAGAAGCTAAACGATGCCAAAGTTAGCATAAGGAGGGCTATGCGTGAAGCGTTCAATGAATTCGAAAGTAAAATTCTATGTACCGACTTAACAGAAATCCTAGGAAGTTCTGGTCTTACGTTAAATCAGTAAGTGGATCGAAACAACATATCCAGACACTCTGGGATGATAAATAAGTAGTTCTCGTAACATGCAAAGATCAGCACATTCTTCAAACTGGGGAACTATCAAGAATGGGGTTCCACAAGGGTCAGTCTTGGGTCCTTTGTTGTTCTTATTATATATTAATGACTTGCCATTCTGTATTCATGAAGAGGCAAAGTTAGTTCTCTTTGCTGATGATACAAGTATAGTAATCACACCTGACAAACAAGAATTAACTGATGAAATTGTTAATACTGTCTTTCAGAAAATTACTAAGTGGTTCCTTGTAAACAGACTCTCACTGAATTTTGATAAGACACAGTACATACAGTTCCGTACAGGGAATGGTATGACGCCATTAATAAATATAGACCTTAATCAGAAGCATATAGCTAAGGTAGAATATTCCAAATTTTTAGGTGTGTCCATTGATGAAAGATTAAATTGGAAGAAACACATTGATGATCTGCTGAAACGTTTGAGTTCAGCTACTTATGCAATAAGGGTCATTGCAAATTTTGGTGATAAACATCTTAGTAAATTAGCTTACTACGCCTATTTTCACTCATTGCTTTCATATGGCATCATATTTTGGGGGAATTCATCACTGAGGAATAAAGTATTTATTGCACAAAAGCGTGTAATCAGAATAATAGCTGGAGTCCACCCAAGATCATCCTGCAGACATTTATTTAAGGATCTAGGGATATTCACAGTAGCTTCTCAGTATATATACTCTCTTATGAAATTTGTTATTAACAACCAAACCCAATTCAAAAGTAATAGCAGTGTGCATAACTACAATACTAGGAGAAAGGATGATCTTCACTATTCAAGATTAAATCTAACTTTGGCACAGAAAGGGGTGAATTATACTGGCACTAAAGTCTTTGGTCACTTACCAAATAGTATCAAAAGTCTGACAGATAACCAACAAGTATTTAAGAAGAAATTAAAAGAATTTCTGAATGACAACTCCTTCTACTCCATAGAGGAATTTTTAGATATAAATTAAGAAAAAAAAGATAAAAAAATATTTAAAAAATAAAATAAAAATAAATAAAAACAAAAACAAAAAACACAAAAAATAAAGTTGTTATATTAACTTAAGTATGTTGTTAAATTAACCTAATTATGTCATGTATTAGAAAATTCGACTCGTTCCACATCATTACGAAATATCGTATTCATGATCCATGGAACTAGTATTAATCTAATCTAATCTAATCTAATAACGGCATTGAAACAGAGGCTGACACGTGTAAAGCTGAAATACTAAACACCTTTTTCCAAAGCTTTTTCACAGAGGAAGACCGCACTGCAGCTCCTTCTCTAAATCCTCGCACAAACGAGAAAATGGCTGACATCGAAATAAGTGTCCAAGGAATAGAAAAGCAACTGAAATCACTCAACAGAGGAAAGTCCACTGGACCTGATGGGATACCAATTCGATTCTACACAGAGTACTTGAAAGAACTTGCCCCTCTTCTAACAGCCGTGTACCGTAAGTCTCTAGAGGAATGGAAGGTTCCAAATGATTGGAAAAGAGCACAGGTAGTTGCAGTTTTCAAGAAGGGTCGACGAGCAGAAGCGCTCAACTATAGGCCTATATCTCTGACATCGATCTGTTGTAGAATTTTAGAACATGTTTTTTGCTCACGTATCATGTCATTTCTGGAAGCCCAGAATCTACTCTGTAGGAATCAACATGGATTCCAGAAACAGCGATTGTGTGAGACCCAACTCACTTTATTTGTTCATGAGGCCCAGAAAATATTAGACACAGGCTCCCAGGTAGATGTCATTTTCCTTGACTTCCGGAAGGCGTTCGATACAGTTCCGCACTGTCGCCTGATAAACAAAGTAAGAGCCTACGGAATATCAGACCAGCTGTGTGGCTGGATTGAAGAGTTTAAAAACAGAACACAGCATATTGTTCTCAATGGAGAGACGTCTACAGACATTAAAGTAACCTCTGGTGCGCCACTGGGGAGTGTTATGGGACCATTGCTTTTCACAATATATATAAATGACGTAGTAGATAGTGTCGGAAGTTCCATGCGGCTTTTCATGGATGATGCTGTAGTATACAGAGAAGTTGCAGCATTAGAAAATTGCAGTGAATTGCAGGAAGATCTGCAGCGGATAGGCACTTGGTGAAGGGAGGGGCAACTGACCCTTAACACAGACAAATGTAATGTATTGCGAATACATAGACAGAAGGATCCTTTATTGTATGATTATATGATAGCGGAACAAACACTGGTAGCAGTTACTTCTGTAAAATATCTGGGAGTATGCGTACGGAATGATTTGAAGTGGAATGATCATATAAAATTAATTGTTGGTAAGGCGGGTGCCAGATTGAGATTCATTGGGAGAGTCCTTAGAAAATGTAGTCCATCAACAAAGCAGGTGGCTTACAAAGCACTCGTTCGACCTATACTTGAGTATTGCTCATCAGTGTGGGATCCGTACCAGGTCGGGTTGACAGAGGAGATAGAGAAGATCCAAAGAAGAGCGGCGCATTTCATCACAGGGTTATATGGTAAGTGTGATAGCGTTACGGAGATGTTTAGCAAACTCAAGTGGCAGACTTTGCAAGAGAGGCACTCTGCATTGCGGTATAGATTGCTGTCCAGGTTTTGAGAGGGTGCGTTTCTGGATGAGGTATCGAATATATTGCCTTCCCCTACTTATACCTCCCGAGGAGATCACAAATGTAAAATCAGATAGATTCAAGTGCGCACGGAGGCTTTCCGGCAGTCGTTCTTCCCATGAACCATATGCGACTGGAACAGGTAAGGGAGGTAATACAGAGGCACGTAAAGTGCCCTCTGCCACACACTGTTGGGTGGCTTATGGAGTATAAATGTAGATGTAGATGTATTGAGCCGTATCCTCACAAATGATGGCAGCAAGTGACTCTAGAGCATGATCTGCCTAATTCGTTTACCAAGGAAAATTGCCAAACAGCCCTTCACACCCCTAAATGGCAACTGATAGTGTGATCCTCCAGTGGAACTGTATCAGTTTTCTCCATAACTTGGCTGAGCTATGTCATCTCTTATGCATTTCCCATGCTTTCTGCATTGTCCTCCAGGAAACTTGGTTCTCAGCATTGCAAACCTCCTGCCTTCCTTGGCTATTGGGACTGTTTTAAGAATTGAGTTGATTATGGCAGAGCATTGGGTGGAGTTTGCACATATGTTCTGGACTCTGTCTACAGCAAACGTTTGCAACTCGACATGACTTTGGTGGCTGTGGCTGTTTGTGTGAGGATGTCTCTGGATTTTACAGTCTGTAATATGTGTCTCCCTCCCAATGGTGAAGTGTCTCAGAACATCTTGTCTGCATTGATTTGTCTCTTTATTTTGGGTGTCATCAATACCAGCAAGCCTTTGTGGAGTGGTACTATGACCACTGGCAGTGGGCATGGCAGTGAAACTTTGTTCGCAGAGCTCAGTCTTTGTCTCTTGAATACCGGTGCCCCAAACACTTCAGTGTGGCATGTGGATCATATTCCCATTTTTAGCCCTGGTCTTCTCACCTCCAACCTTTGGAGAGTCCTTGATGATCTGTGTGACAATGATAACTTCCTGATCGTCCTGTCCCTCCTTCAGCATCACTAACCCAAGTGTCCTCCCAGATGAGCTCTTAACTACACTGACTGGGTTGTCTTTGCCTCTGCCATCGCCCTTAGCACCCCACCATGGCAGCAGACTTAGTGATCCTCTATTCCTCAGGATCTACCCCCACCCATCCCCTCTTGGGCAGTACCTTGGTGGAATTCATCATAGTGGCAAGCAGTGATTGCAAGCATGCTTTCTGATGCCATAAGTGACAGCCATTGATGGAACACCTCATTGCCTTTAAACATCTCCATGGCCTGGCCCACTATCTAATAAAACAACAGAAATAAGAATGCTGGGTATGTATGTTACTACCATTGGACTGCATACCCCTCTTTTGCAGGTTTGGACAAAAGTTTAGCACATCTATGGATGCCAGTCCTCCACAGGTGTATATGGTGTCTCCATGGATACTGTCACTGAAGATTTTGCTCTGTTTTATGCTCAAACCCCTGTGTCTGAGAATTAGCAGCTTACATTTAATGTCTTCAAGCAGTGGCTTTAGTGAATTCACTTACCTTTCACCACAGATCATATAGAGCCATATTAGCTGTTCAGTGAGTTGGATTTCCTTAGTGCTCTAGCCCCTTGCCTTAACACAGCTCCAGGGCCAGAACACGTCCATAGCCAATACTCAAAACACCTATTGGTGGAGTGCCAAAATCATGTCCCTGCCATTTTCAACCATATTTAGAACGAGGAGGCGTTTCCATCTCAATGGCAAGAAAATGTGATCGTCCTCACACTGGAACTGGGTAAACACCCCAATTGTCTCACTAATGTTCTCTGCAAGTTGCTTGAATGTATGGCGAGTTGGGCAGTTGTGTTTGTACCTCGAATCTTGGGGTCTTTTGGCACTGTCCCAAGGTGGTTTTTGCCAAGACCATACTACTGCTCACAATTTAATGTGCCTGAAGCCTGCTACCGGTCAGCATTTATCCTTGGTTACCACCATATTGTTGTCTTCTTCGACTTCCAAAATGCCTATGACACCACATGACGTCATCACATCCTCATTACCCTACATCAGTGGGCTCTCCAAGGCTGGCTCCTGATTTTTGCCAAAAACCTTGTCACACCAAGTTTAAGTTGGTGCTTCCCACAGTACCTCACATATACAAGAGAATGGGGTCCCACTGGGCTCAGTATTGAGTTTTTCCCTTTTTCTAGTGGCTGTCAATGGTCTGACTGCAGCCATGGCTTCACAGTGTCATCCTCCCTGTATGCTGACAATTGTAACATTTTCTATTGCTTCTCTGCTCCGGATGTTGCTGAACATTGACTGCAGTGTGCCATATGTAATGCACATTCCCAAGGTGTCACCTGTGGCTTCCAGTTTTCAGCTGCCAAGACATGACTCACACATTTCTGTCACCTTCATATTACCAGTGCACAACCAGATCTCTAGCTCGATGACCAACTGCTGGATATAGTGAAGTATTATCACTTTTTGCAACTGGTTTTAAATGCCCCAATCTTTGCCAATTAACTCTTTGGAGACCAAGCCTGAGCATAGCTTGGGCCACAACTTTGTGTTTAAAAGAATGCTCCCGACAATAAGTCGGGCCATGATTTTCTTGATGTGCAAGTCATCTGTCTCTCAAAAACTGGACTCATTTCATATGGGAACAATGTTTGGACATCTCGCAACCTGCCTTGGCTGGTGCTGCCTCTTGTTGTGCATTTCAATAGTTATTTCAAAAGAAACATTATTAAACTTAATAGCTGTTGTCATGAATGGCTGAGCCACCATGATCCCATTGACATAATTTCAAGTGTGTGCTCATTAGGTTTAACAGCTTGCTGTAATTCTGCTACAAATACATCACGTTTGCTGAGTGAGCAAGAAATTTTGGAAACTCGCGAGGAAGAAATTTCTCATCTCACCTCGCACTTCTTTTCTTGGGAGGATAATTATACTTTCTGTCACAATTATTTTAAAATTTTTATTCTATCACAGAAATAAAGTAAATATGGCAAATAAATCTTGAAGTGTGGTCGCTTTTTAGTATGTCTTATTGTTGAAGATACATCAGTTACACATGTGCCTGTAACGCTTTCAAGAATGGCATAAATGGCTTGTTCCTTAAGTTCAATATTGTTCTAAGTGGCTAGTCTGCAAAGTGTTAAGTGAATGGGCTGGTCACACTTAATACTCTTTGTTGCCTCAGTAACAGCAGCTGGGTTACAGACTGATCAACACTTTTGTGGCACTACAAAGCTCTGATCCTTTCCTGTCTTGACTGGGAGTATGGCATATGGCTCAGAACTGCCTTCAGGATTGTGGATACTGGACCCGATGCACCATTGTGGGGTCCGACTTGTGACAGGTGCATTTTGAACCAGCTCTGAGAACAGCCTACTCATGGAGGCTTGGGTCAGATGCCAACAACTGTTGCTCAACTATGCTGTATACCTTCACTGCTCCCCTGAGCATCTGAACTAGCATGGGCTTTTTCCTGCAAGGGAGATCCACCTCCCATGACAGAGACCCAGGATGAAGTCATGGTCGCAGTTCACATACAGTGTCTCTGCCTTAAATTCCTGTTTCCCCCACTGTTGCCTCTTGTAGGGGGCACTTCCATATGCACCCATGGTTGTACTCTGCCCTCTTATCTGTGTTGGCCTATTATTTGGACCGAAAGACTCTGTTCCCGTGGCCGTCCTTGATGCACTAACAGTTCGGAAATGGTACACTCTGATGGCTTTATGGTTGATGAACAAAACGATTTTGCCTTCACATCCATGTTAGGTGCAGTTAAGTATGCTTGCTGCCAACCGGTAGCAGTGTATTCACTGCAGAATTGGTGGTCATCACTTGAGCCTTTAGTTTCATTTGTTCTCCCACTGGTGAGAAATTCTTAATAAATTGGGCTTTAGGCTAGCAGCTGGTGCTACCCTCAAGACACATTGGTTGTGACTATCCAGGATCACCTTTCTGACTTCCATCAAGCTGGATGGTCATCTTCGGATCCCAAGTTTGGCTGGGATCCCAAGGAATGAAGGTGCTGACTGGTTGGCCAGTTGGGTTACCAGGATGCTGAGTTTGGAGATGGGGGTACTGGAACCGAACTTTCAGTCAACTCTACACCATCAATTGTTGGGGACTTAGAACATGGATTGGTGTGCACCCACCTTTTGAAATCTCGCAAGTTGAGCATACAGTGACTACTTACTCTGACATTGCTGAATCTCACCTTCAGTGATCACCGCGTGTCGATTCCCGTCCTCTGCTAATAGTGACATCCTTACCACTGACTTTTACAAATATTCCAACTGCTACCAAGTTCACCAGGTAACTGTGCATTGTGTAACACCTAATCACTGGTCGCTTCCTTGCTGCCAGTATTTTTATTGATATGTACAACCATGGATTATCTTTAAATGCGAACATTTTTGGTTAGGCTTTACTGTGATTGTACATCCATGTGCGTATTTTCAGGTATTAACCAATATATTACCCCAGAGTTTTTCAACCTTTCTGAATATGCGAACCCTTTCCAAGTAAAAATATTCTAGTGACCCCCAGAACCACAATAAAAGTATGTCAGAGTTTTCAAAGGCAACTTATTTAATTTTCTTTCTATTGATACTATACTGATAGAGAAATCAAGTGCAATGTGAAAAGAGGTCGCAGTGCTCTGTGAGCAGACGTATAATTATATTCTTTGCCGCAGTAGAGGCGTGGGGATGAGAAGGACTCAGCAGGAGCATAGTCGCGCTTTTTCGGTCACTACAATCAGTTGTCCGAGTATGCCAGCAAGTACAGGTGTGATTATTGTCTTTGCACTTCGTTCTGAGTGTGCATAAAATGGACAAGTTTCTTCTGCTTTATCCTACAGCCGCAAACCCCTGAGTGAGGCTTTGCGACCTCCTAGGGGGTCACAACCCCCAGGTTGGAAAACACTGTGTTACCCCAACCTTTAGCCAGTTATTATATGTAACAGACATAATCTTAAGACCCCCTGCTTTCTTAAGTTTGCTCTCATACAATCACTCCTTCCACCCTCTCTCTCCCTCTCAATTTCTCTTTCTTTTCCTCTCCCTCTGCCTTCAGCCTTCCATATCTGTCTGTGAATCCCAACCAAAATCATTATTTGTGTATAATTTTTTTACCACTGTAGCCAACATAATTGTTGTACTTAAAGTTTGTAACATGTCACCTGATTGTATAAACGAGTATAAAGTTTAAGCTACATCAACTTGTCAAAATTTGTTTTATATACCACCCGAAATATTTATTCCACCACATGTATTCAACACCTCAAAGCAAACATCTCCAAAATCCTTTAAAATTTATTCTTTAATAATGTTATTATTACAATGTATATTCTTTGTACTTTGTGATAATGTTTTCTCTTCTGCTACACAATCCTTGCACCTAATAGTTTCCAGACGCCATATTTGTTCACAAAGTATGACAGTATACATGTGACGTGTTATGACAGTGAAAGGAACCTGTGACCACCGGAGGTACTCTGTTGTACTTATTTTATTTTTACCGTTAAATATACATTTAGATGTTTAGATGCTTGTCAAAAGAAACCCAAAATCATGTTCTGAAATAGTGTTTTGTTTCTCCACTTTACAGTGCCACAAGTTTCTCCAAAAAATCATAACACAACACACACACAAAAGTCATACTAACAAATGTAAATCCACCTGATGGTGGAGGTAAAAGCCTTTGAAATGCGTTGTGGCGATAATTAAACAGTGACTGGTAACAATAAACTTCTTGTTTCATTTAATAATTAACATGCATTATCTGTTGTTACGCGTGCCATAGCACCATCGTAGTAGAAATCCAAGTTCTGGCTGCCTGGCTCTGTTACCGACTGCAATTCTGACAGTAATTCTCCTCACACCTATCTCAATCCCATCAGGTACTGCTGAGGTGACAGCAAGATCAGAATTAACTGCCCATGTAGTGCTTGATGGTATAATGTAATACATTAATATTATTATTATTATTATTATTATTATTTCTTTCTTTGTCTGTCTCTATAAGTGGTAGCAGGTGGATGTGCGACAAGCTCCACTGCATTGGTATTGTTCAGAAGTGTGTATTCCAGTTGTGCATTAGAAAGTATTAAAGCAAGTTATCGAGATAGCAAAGTTTATTCATACATTCATGGCGACGATACTCATCTGTTCATCTCTCTGTGACGTGCCGAGAATCCTGCATCAAGAGGATCGAAGCAGACAAGAATAATTTGCGTGAGCAGAAGAAGGGCGATCTGGAACCAGTATTGTCATACCGAACTCTATGCACAATGGCGGTAACAAGAAAAAGAAGAACGTAAATTTAAATTTGAATAAATGTATTGAATGTTAAAGGTCTGTTTATATTAGTGCCAGTAAAAGTTCACTCAGGATATGTGTACCTTCCAATTTTTTTAATCATTCCTTCTAAATTTTCCTTTTAATTATTGAAGCAGCAAATTTTTATTCAGTTTTCCAATCCAATATATATTACATTTTATACCCCCCCCCCCCCCCCCCCTGTCCCTCCCGCCACTATTCAATGGACGGTTTCCTGTAAGTTTCTGTTAGCCCCACTCTTGCATCCCAGATACTATCCCCTAGTGACTGCAATAGTGTGTCATTGTTGTTCTTGCATCTACCACTTGCATCCGTGTTCACACTGCTTCCAAGCCCTGGTTTAGAGTGTGGGTTGAGGCTCCGGCATAATCCATGACTTGCTTAGTAGGCTGTTGAAGCATGTGTGTGTTGTTGAATATGCTGCTCTGCAGGTTCACAGTGTGCACAGACTGCTGCCCCAGAGCTTCTTTATTTGCCTCTGCTAACCCTCTTGTGGCCTCTGCTGTTTCATTCAATTTGTTACATCGCTTTCGTTTGCTGTCCCCAGATGGTCTTCAGTATTCTACCTCCAGTGTCTATTCATCATCTTTCCAGTCTCTTGGACTCGTGCTGCACCACTCCGATCACCTGCATCTGCTCCTTTAATCATGCAAATACCCCAAGTAATTTCTTGTGCTCCTTTGAGACCACTCTCAGCCTCCTCCCTACTATCTGCTAACTTCTGTACTCCTGAGAACATCTCCTGCAGCCTTCTAATTTTGTTGCACAATTCCCACACATTAAACACTAAACTTAATGGCCATATGTGACTAGATAACACACAGACTAGTTGCCTGGAAAATAGGCTGTGATCCTGTAGTGACCCCACTCTGCCTCCTGGGAGAGGTACAACACTGCCAAAACTAGCATTCTTCTCTTCTGTACATTCTCCCTTAAGGCAACATGAGAATAGCGATCAATATCGCTTCTCCTCTTCCCAAGCCCGCTGTCTCTGAACAGCGTGTCTTGACACACTAACTATAAATCCTAACCTAACACAAACATATAACCTTATTTAAAACAGTATTCAGAAATTATAAAATTGCATACATGTCAGTTATTTCTTTGACCTCAGTACATATTGAGCATGAGGTCTCCGGACTTTCATCTCCTATTGCTCATCGTTCAGCTTCTCCTTTGCCTCTTCCCTCAATCTCACTTATACCACTTGTGGAATAGCCTCTGGTGCACCCTTTAATATTCATAGACACCCATCATGTTCAATTGTTGACCTTTTCGGAAGCTCGGGTTTACATTTACTGGTGATATGCTTTCAATTATTTGTTACTGGCCATGGTGCCATGTTACAAATTTCTTCATTTTTCCGCTGGGCTTGACAGCATCACCCACTGGCTTGCTTTATACTGAGGTAAGGTCCCCACTCGCTTCATTGCCTCTTCCCGATTCTCCAGTGCCTTAGTATTTGCTCATTGGGCCTTTCTCCACGTTTCCCTTACCATTCTTGTAAGTTCTCGAACCGACCACCTCCCCCTTACTGCCTCCTTTCTGGCTAATCTTGTCATACGACGATGACACCTTCTTCCCATACACCTCCTCGACAGGCAACAGCCCAGCGCTAGTGTGCACTTTGGAGTTCTATGTGGTAAAGTTCTACAATGGAGCCAGTGGCATACTTATGTGTTTCATGCAGGAATGTTGTCAGTGCTTGGTGTGAGGTATGAAGGGAACAAAGAAAGGTGTGGCAGCCATTTTTGTTATGCAGCCACTGAGAGAGTAGCAGGCAGATGAAGTGTTTTGAGGTAATACATTCAGAAAAAGAGTGAAACTTGCTGTAAACAAGGATTATAAATTTAATTGCCCCTTATTTGAATTGCAGGTATTCAAACTGTGCTGGTATCTGGTAACCAAGGACAGCATCACAACCTATGATATATTCGAAAAGCAGTGAAATATTTCTCTGCTCTGTGTTGCTATGCAGTTGATATGCGTGAGCACACTGAGTAAGTGGATCAATGTTTTCTAATTAAATCATGGGAGAAGGTAGGTAGATCAATATTTTTTAATTAAATCATGGGTGAGATAGATCAATGTTTATAAATATACTGAATGTGTGACTCTATTAAGAAACATTGATCTACCTACCTTCTCTGATGATTTAATTAAAAAACACTGATCTACTTATTCAGTGCGCCTGTGCTTATCAATTGTGTACTCATTTCAACACCACATTTGATACATTTTCTTGTCTTTGCAATTAATCCATGAGATGTGCACCAATGGACGTTGTAACCATACAGAATTAAATCACTTAAATCAGCCCACTTTATAGCACTTGCTGCCATAATCACAAAATATTTTTCTCATAAGTCACTAACACACTGAAAAACAGCAAACAAGATAATAGTTTCAGTTTCGGTGTTAGAAACACATTGCTTCTCCTCGCCTCTCATTGGCTATGTCAAAGAATCATTCCACTGGGTATGTGAACTGACTTGTTGCCAACCTATGAGCGGTAGATAAGCAGCACCACGGCTGCTGCAGGCCATGATATATACTTAAGCCATCATATGAACTTGCTAGGGAGGATAGATACATGTCCCAGTCTGAATGTTATGCATTCACATAATAACTAAGAATCTTTCCAGTTGTCCAATCAACTCCTTCCATCCTTCTCTTAGTTTGTGAAGTGGATTAGGCCTCTACCTTTTTATGTATAACAACCTGTTCCGACATAACAATAAGCACTGGCATGAAGATGAAGAACACAAGAGCAGAGAAGGCTGTGAGACAACATCAGCCAATAGTACGCCGAGTAGGACCGCGCCATCACAGGAGCAGCCTCTATCCGAAGAGAATGTAAGTGGCGCTTAAACTTTACTAAAGGTTTCTCTTAAATTGACCTAGAAGAGATAGTTAGAAACCCAACACATGATGGACATATATTGGATCTAATGACAACAAGTAGACCTGACATATTTGAGGATGTCCACATCAAAATGGTTGTCAGTGACCATCACGCTGTTGTGGCAACAATGATTACCAAAGTACAAAGGGCAACTAAAACAAGCAGAAAGATATATATGTTCAGTCAACTAGATAAACAAATCAGTAGTGTCATATCTCAATGAGGAACTTGAAACTTTCAGCGCAGATCAGGAGCATGTAGAAGAACTCTGGATCAAGTTTGAAAGATCAGTTGACCATGCACTGGATAGATACGTACCCAGTATGAACCTCCATGGTATACAGTCATAGTAAAGAAACTTCTAAAGAAACAGAGATTACTGCATAATAGGCGTAAAACAAAGCATAGTGCTACTGATAGAGAGATGCTGAATGAAACGCATTTGGCTGTCAAGAGAGCAATGCGTGATGCCTTCAATGACTGCCGTGGTAGAATATTAACAAATGCAAAGGAATTCTGGTCATATGTAAAGGCAGTTAGTGGCTCTAAAGTTAGTGTCCAGTCCCTAGCGAATGGGACAGTAAGTGAATTGAGGGTAGCAAAGGAAAAGCTGAAATTCTGAACTCTATTTTCAAATGTTCCTTTACAAAGGAAAACCTGGGAGAATTGTGCCAATTTAATCCTTGTACCACTGAAGAGATGAATGAAATAAGTATTAGTGTCAGAGTGGTCTTGAGAAGCAGCTGAAATCATTAAAACTGAAAAAAAGCTGTCAGATTCAATACTGACTTAGCAGCTGAGTTAGCCCCTCTTCTGACTATAACATATTGTAGATCCTTTAGACAAAAAACTGTGCCCATTTCTTGGAAAAAGGCACAGGTCATACCTGTCTACAAGAAGAGTAGTGGAAGTGATCCACAAAACTGCTCTCCAATATCAGTGACATTGATTTGTTACAGAATCTTTGAACATATTCTGAGTTCAAACATATTGAGGTATCTTCAGCAGAATGACCTCCTCAGTGACAACTATTGATTTTGAAAGCATCAATCAAATGAAACCCAACTTCCACTTTTCTCACATGACATACTGAAAGCTTTGGATCAAGGCAGCCAGATGGATGCAGTGTTTCTTGATTTCCAAAAAGCATTTGACTTGGTACTGCAACTACACTTATTGTCAGAAGTATGATAATATGTGATAGCAAGTAAAATTTGTGATTGGATTGAGGACTTTTTGGTAGGGAGGATACAGTATGTTATCTTGAGAGGAGAGTCATCGTCAGATGTAAAAGTAACTTCGGGTGTGCTCGAAGCAAGTGTGTAAAGACCTTTGCTGTTCACATTGTATATTAATGACCTTGCAGATAATATTAATAGTAAAATCAGACTTATTGGGGATAAGGCAGTTATGTATAATGAAGTACTATCTTAGAGAAGCTGCATAAATATTCGGTCAGATCTTGATAAGATTTCAACATGATGCAGAGATTGGGAACTTGCTCTAAATGTTCTCAGAAATGTAAAATTTTGCACTTCACAAAATGAGAAAACATAGTTTCCTATGACTATATCATCAATGAATCACTGTTGGAATCAACCAACTCATAAAAATATATGGGTGTAACACTTTGTAGGGATATAAAATGGAATGATCACATAGGTTCAGTCATGGGTAAAGCAGGTGGTAGACTTCAGTTTACTACTAGAATATTGGATAAGTGCAACCAGTCTATAAAAGAGATTGCTTACAAATCACTTGTGTGACTAGTACAAGAATATTGCTCAAGTGTGTGGGATGCTCTAGATTATCAGATAGGACTAACGGGATAGTGAACATATGCAGAGAAGGGGAGCACAAATGATCACAGGTTTGTTTAACCCATGGGAGAGTGTCGCAGAGATACTGAAGGAACTGAACTGGCAGACTCTTGAAGACAGATGTAAACCATCCTGAGCAACTCTATTAACAAAGTTTTGAGAACCACCTGTAAATGATTACTCTGGGTTGATACTGCAACCACCTGCATATCACTCACAGGGATCATGAGGATAAGATTAGAATAATTACTGAATGGACAGAGGCATTCAGATAATCATTCTTCCCATGCTCCATACATGAATGGAACAGGAATAAACCCTGATAACTGCGACAACAGGATGTACCCTCTTCCATGCACCTCATGGTGCCTTGCAGAGTATAAATGTACACTCATGCTCGTAAATTAAGGATAATTGCAGAATGTGGTGCCACACAATGTGGCACTACATAAAACTGGTGCTAATAGCATAGGCACATAGGGAACACACGCGACACAGATTGGTAAGTACACGGTATCGTTGATAAGTTGAGAAAACCATCCCGAAACACATGCTACAAAACGCCACTGTTTCCTGCACATGCACCCCGACGTCAATATCGGATATAATCACCATGCACATGTACACAGGCCGCACAATGGGTTGGCATACTCTGGATCAGGTGGTCGAGCAGCTGCTGGGGTATAGCCTCCCATTCTTGCACCAGTGCCTGTCAGAGCTCCTGAAGTGTCCTAGAGGTTTGAAGACATGCAGCAATACGTTGACTGAGGGCATTCCAGATGTGCTCGGTGGGGTTTAGGTCTGGAGAAGAGGCAGTCCTCTCCATTCAGCTGATATCTCCTGTTTCAAGGTTCTGCTCCAAGATGGCAGCTCAGTGGGGCGATGTGTTATCATCCATCAGGAGGAAGGTGGGTCCCAATGCATCACTGAAAAGGCGGACATACTGGTGCAAAATGACATCCTGATACACCTGATCTGTTACAGTTCCTCTGTCAAAGACATGATGGGGTGTACGTGCGCCAATCATAATCCCACCCCACACCATCAAACCACGACCTCCATAAAGGTCCCTTTCAACGACATTAAGGGGTTGGTATCTGGTTCCTGGTTCACACCAGATGAAAACCTGGCAAGAATCACTGTTCAGACTATACGTGGACTCGTCAGTGAACATAACCTGGGACCACTGTTCCAATGACCATGTTCTTGACACCAGGCTTTACGGGCTCTCCTGTGACCAGGGGTCAGTGGAATTCACCTTGCAAGTCTCCAGGTGAATAAACTATGTCTTTTCAGTCATCTGTAGACTGTGTGTCTGGAGACAGCTGTTCCATTGGTTGCAGTAAGATCCCAAGCAAGGCTGCCTGCAGTACTCTGTAGCCTCTGCAGGCACTAATGGTGAGATATCGGTCTTCTTGTGGTGTTGTACACTGTGGTTGTCCTGTACTGTAGTGCCTGGACACATTTCATGTCTGCTGGAATTGTTGCCATAATCTTGAGATCACACTTTGTGGCACACGAAGGGCCTGTGCTGCGACCTGCTGTGTTTGACCAGCCTCCAGTCGCCCTAGTATTCTACCCCTCATAACACCATCAATATGTGTTCTTTGAGCCATTTTTAACACACAGTCACCATTAGCATGTCTGAAAACATCTGCTCACTTACTCACTGCATCATACTCTGACAGGCACCAACACACCACTGTGTATGTGGACTGCTGCCAGTGCCACCGTGCGACAACCGCAGGTCAAATGCACCGCATGGTCATAACCCACGGTGATTTTAACCTGCTAACCGCCCACTAGAGCATTGTTTCACAATGTATCAGCATTATGCTTAATTTATGAGCATGAGTGTAGAGGTAGAACTTCCTTCCATACAGGTAGCACCGGAAGTATGACAGTTCGTATGCCAAGCTAAGCATTTCCCTCTCCACTGTTGAACAACTACTCTCTGCTGAATTCAACTGTCTTGATGCAAAGGCAATAGGGTGTACCTGACCTTCAACCTCTTGGCTCAATGCGCATCCAAGAGCATGATTTGATGCATCACATGACAATATAAACTATTTCTGAATGTCTGGAAACATCAACACTGGACTCAATGTTAACACCTTTCTTCTATTCGACAAATGCTCCCTGGCATTCCTCCGACCTCACAAACTTGACACCCATCTTCAACAACTGTGTAAGCCATCTTGAAATATCTGAAAACCCCTTCACAAATATTCAGTAACAATTTGTGAGACCCAGAAAGTTTCTAAGTCCTTGGCTGTTCCTGGTAGTGGAAAATATTGCACTGCTTGTGCTAATCTAGGCTCAGTTCTTACACCATCCGTACTAAAGACATGTCCTAAATAGTTGACGTCTTCTAGTGCAAAGTGACATTTCTTCATACTTACTGTCAAATAGCTGCTCGTAACCACCTGAATACTTGTCTCAGTCACTGCCTATGCTCCTGCATAATCCTTGAAAAGACCATTATGCCATCGAGATACACCAGACACTGGCACCATTTTAATCTTTTCAGCACTTTGTCCAGTAAATGCTAAAATGTTTCCAGTGCTTTTATTAACCCAAAAGGCATCCATCTATACTGATAGTGTCCCCAGGATGCTGGAAACTCTGTATTTTATCTATCCTCCAGAGCCAATTCTAATTGGTGCCATCCGCTCCTAAAGTTCATTGTTGAGAAGTACTAGCCTTGCTCTAGATTATCTATCGTCTCTGTGATGTTCAGAATTGGTTAAGTATCTGTCGTAGTCTTACTACTTAAATGTCTGCCCCTGGTAGCTGAGTGGTCAGTGTGACATAATGTCAGTCCTAAGGACTTGGGCTCAATTTCCAGCTGGGTTGGAGATTTTCTCTGCTCAGCGATTGGGTGTCATGTTGTCCTAATCATCATCATTTCATCCCCATTGACCCACAAGTTGCCGAAGCGGCGTCAAATCGAAAGACTTGCACCGTGCGAATGGTTTACCCAACAGGAGACCCTAGTAACACGACATTTACATTTTACTACTTAAATGGCGGTAATCACAGCAAAAGTGCGTTCTTGGCGCCATCCATAGACTTCTTGGGCACTATCACAATTCTTGCCCCCAGGAGACACCACTTCTATTATCCCTTCAGCCTAATGTTGATTTATAAATTCCTCCAAAACTGATTGCTGTGGTTGTGGTATTCTATATGGCTTTTGATGCACCAGTGCTTTGTCCGCCATTGGACTCCTGTTTCATGCTATTGTTACAGCAGGCAATGGCCTTGCAGAAAAAAAAAGAAAAAGACCCTGAAATTCTAGCAACAGGCCCTCCATCTGTGTCCTTTATCTATCCCTTTAAATTTTTCGATTACTCACAAAATGCAGCATCTTGTGCTCTCTTATAGCCTACACTCATTGTGTGGCAATCTTCCTCATTCAGAATCTCCAGTGTTGCCAACATTGTTCCTTTTAATAAGTGAACCTCTTCAATGCCAAAATTATCCACTTTTATAGGTACTACCTTGCACCTTCGTCTCTCTCTTGTAGATTCACCGTATTATGTTTCACCAAACAACATGCTGCATCCAATACCTCACTACCCTCCAGCAGTTCCAGTATACACAATGTATCACCTGATAAGTCAGGCTTCACATTAATCCATTGTGACTTTCTGGTGCCACTTGACACACAGTGGTGCATATTAACCCTTAATGTCATTATTAGCCGTCTAACTGGATTGTCATTTTCACTACATGCTCCTCACAACAGCATTACATTGACAACAGCTTCCACTAGCTGGATTCCTGCAGAGGGCTCATGGTTCCTTTGTGAGTTCGTCCATGATGCACATGGGCCTCGAGTTATTGCAGCCCTTACTTCCTTCCTGGGCTGCATTCTCTTCCCCATACACCTCCCTCTCTGTCCTCACTCATTGTCCTCTCTAGGTGTCATTGCTTACATCACCCTGGCTAGCCTCTTGGCTTCTGCTACCTCTTGTTACTCTTGTATTTTTTTCACCTTTCCTTGTGGCATTTTTGGTCCCCTTTGGGGTTGACCTCCCCTTCTAAATTTTGCCTCCATGGTGTGAGCCATCTGGGGTAGAACACTTAGTGTCCTTGGCACGCGGCCTTACCACTTCTTCCATCTTTTCTTTGATGCTGTTGCCCTTCTAATGCTATATGGTTCAAATGGCTCTGAGCACTATGCGACTTAACTTCTGAGGTCATCATAGAACTTAGAACTAATTAAACCTAACTAACCTAAGGACATCACACACGTCCATGCCCGAGGCGGGATTCGAACCTGCGACCGTAGCGGTTGCCCGGTTCCAGACTGTAGAGCCTAGAACCGCACGGCCACTCCAGCTGGCTTTTAATGCTATATAGCCAGCAGATAGCCAGTCCATGTGGTGGGGTCATTATGTACCCTTTTGATTGAGCTCCCTGACAATGCAGGTATCACAATTCTGATATCTGAGCTGCTACCTCCTTATATATGACTACAAGTGGTTGGTTGTCATTTTGGAGTGTCGGAACTCCTGGCCACAGCCGCCATGCCTGACAGCCCTTGCAGTATCTGGGTGGCACCCACAGAGTGAGTCCCTCATTGGAGTTGGTGATATCAGGGTGGACACTTTGTGTATGAAACATATTAAGCTCCAAAAAACTGGTAGTTCTTCTTGGCCATCTTTTTAGTTGGGAATGGATCCCTTAATGTTTCTTCTTATGACCCTGTGGCCTCCTCTTTTCTGGCTACCCCCTGGGAGGAGGGACCGGTTCACCAGCTTGGGGTGAAACCCTTTCCCCACTATCGGATCAGCAACAGAACTGATAGGGACACTCCCCACCAAAGAGCCATTATATTTGTGGAAACTATCGAAGAAGAGTTTGTTGGGTTCACTGTTGAGATCAAAACTTTTTCTGCTGCCCAATTTGCAGATTTTTGTGCCTGTGACCATCTTAAGGACATTTCAGGTACCCATTACTCCTCACCAGCCTTTGAATATGGTTCATGGTGTCATTTTTCACAGGGACCTTATCTTTCAAACTGGTGATGAACTCCAAGCCAATCTAAAATGGTGGGGCATTCATTTTGTTTGGTGTGTTTGGAAAGACCGTAGGGACAATCACATCAACATCGGTGCATTTATTCTGGCATTTGAGGGGGGGACACCCTCCCAGAGAAGGTCACAGTTATGGTTTATCAGTGTGATGTGAAGCCGTACATCCTACCACCTATTAGGTGTTTTTGGTGTTTGCGTTTCGGGGATGTCTTCTGCTGTACAGTGGACCCCCTATGCGGTGAATGTGGACACCCACTCCATGAGGGGAATTCCTTCACTCCACTGCCAATGTGCAGTAACTGTCATGACCATCACCCTCCACACTAGCTGGTTTGCCCAGTTTATAAGAAGGAAAAGAAGAAACAGGAGAGTAAGTCCCTTGATCTTTCATCCTACTCTGAGGCTCATCAGAAATATTACAGTCCTTGCCTTGTGTCTGTGACATCTAACTCTGCCTCTTCCTCTGCTTCTGTTATGTCCTTTCCCCCTCCTTCAACCTCCTTATCCCAGTTGTGCCCTCCCCTCTCCTTCCCCTTACCCATGCGATTCTCATGCCCTACCCTATGGGTACACTCCCCTTACCTGGCAGAGAAGTGTCCCCCAATATCTGCACCTGCAAGATAGGGGATTCTGAAACCTGCTGTATCTGCAGGCCCTGGCTTCCTCGACCTACAAAAGAGGAGGAAGAGGAGGAGGAGGAGGAGGAGGAGGAGGAGAAGTAGTACAACGACAACAAAAACAACAGCATCATAAGTCCTGGTACAAGGCCTCTCCGATGCCTCCTTTAGGTGCTGACTCCCCCCTCACAGTCTGAGTCTGATTTCTTGTTTATGTATCAGCCCATCCTTGTTGATGATGGTGACCTGCTGGCATGACAGGTTTCTGCCCATTAGTCTCCCATTTGGATTCTCACACCTTGCTTGATCATTGGAATTGTAATGAATACTACCATCCAGAGTTGCAGTCATTTTCTTTTACTCCACAGTTCTGCAGGAATCTCATTTTACTAGGGCTCACTGACTGACAGTTCATAAGTTCCATGCATTCTATCGGAACCAGGTTGGCCCTTTGAAGGCTGTGGTGGTGTTTGCTCCATTGGACATTGTTAGGAGATGGATCCCCATTCATACTATGTTGGATGCAGATGTCATCCAGGTCCACTTGGACTGTGTGGTCGCAGTTTGAAATCTCTATCTCCTCTCAACAGGCTGCCTGTGCCTGCTGCCCTAACTCCCTTCTTTCAGCAAGTTTCCCATTCTTTTCTCCTCCTTAGGAATTTTAATGCCCATCACCCTAAGTAGAGCAATGCTTTTATATCTAGTTGGAGTCTCTTCATAGACCAGTTGCTTGCAGACCACAACTTGTGCCTTTTTAATAATAGTTCCCCTACCCATTTTAGTACCACTTAATGCACTTTCTCTGCCACTGGTCTTTTGCTCAAATCCATTCCCCTTCTCCCTTCATTACACTGATTGCAGCACGATGACCTCTGTGATAGTGACCACTTCTCTTTGATTCTTTCATTTCCTTCCCAGCTCCTGATGGCTTGGTCACCCCTCTGGGTTTTCCGTCATACTGATTGGCATCTAAATGCCTACCAGGTCATGTTTATTCCCTCTTCATCAGGTTCTACTGATGAAGCCACCCATGACGTGTGAGATATTATTTGTGCCACTGGAATTTCCATCCCCTGTTCAAAGGGCCCCTTTCACCTGCGGTAAACGAGTGAGTTAGTGCAGAGGTTAGCACACTGGACTCACATTCGGAAGGATGACTGTTCAAACCTGTGCCTGGCTATCCTGATTTAAGTTTTTCATGATTTCCCTAAATTGCTTCAGGCAAATGTCAGGATGGTTTCTTTGAAAGGGCACAGCCGACTTCCTTCCCAATTCTTCCCTAATCCGATGGGACAGATGATGTCACTGTTTGGTCCCCTCCCCCAAATCAACCAACCATCACTGCCAGTTTGCCCTTTGGTGGAGCACAGCTGTTGCAATTACCATTGCCATTGCCATTGAGCCCTGGAGCACCTTAAGCATCACCTGTCTTCTGCTAGTCTTGTTACCTTTAAATGCCTTCACATCAAAACCGGCCACTTATTCAAACAGAGCAAGTAGGTGTGTTGGGAATGCTTTGTCTCCTCCCTAGGTCCTTCTGTCCCTTTGTCAAGGGTGTGCGCTACACTCCATACCCTCCAAGGTTGCCAAAGACTATCTTCCATCCTGGGCCTTGCCCTTCTGGGCAGTCTTTGAACAGATCCATGATGCTCACAGAACATCTTGTGTCCCATTTTGTGATGGCATTGCATCATTCGCCTATCCAGCCACCATCCTCCTCCAGAAACAGCATGCCAAAGCTTCCCATTTATATTTTACCTCTTGTCAGTCGGAATCCTACAATGAACCTCTTACTAAATGGGAACTTCTTCTGGCCCTCTCCTGTTACCATAGTTCAGCCTCTGACCCCAATTCCACCCATAACCAATTGCTTCAACACCTCAGTTGTACACATTGACAGTATCTCCTCCCTGTGTTTAACTGTATTTGGCTCAAAGAGGTTTTCCTCTCTCAATAGAGGGACCACTCAGTGGCCTCTTTGGAGTGACAGCTCCAGTGTGCCATGCGACACACTTCCACATGCTCTGTCCTAAAGTCTAGTAAAGATCCATCATCCTTCGATAGTTACTGGCTGATTAGTCTGAACAGTATCCCCTGCAAATTATTTGGACTGATAGTGGCTTGTGGCTCTGTTGGGTTCTCGAACCTAGGGACCTTTTGTCTCCTTACCAGTGTGGCTTTTGGGAGGGTCAGTGTCTTCCATTGGAAACTACAGTTCTGCAGGATTTTCTCAGTGCCGCCATCTTGTCACAGTTTTCTTAGACCTTCATAAGGCTTACAACATGGCTTGGCACCATGACATCTCGCTTATAAGTCATGAGTGAGAACTTCAAGTCTTCTGCTGATCTTTATTTGCCATTTTCTGTCTCACGGGTCGTTCAGTGTATGGGCCGGCACTGTTCTCAGCTCTCTGCAGACCCAGGAGAATGGTGTTCCAAAATACTCTGTATTAAGTGTACTTCTTTTTCTCATCACTATTAATGGACTTGTGGTCTCCACCAGACTTTTGGTCAACCTTCTGTGTATGTGGATGATTTTTGTATCTGGAATAGTTCCCACTCAGTGGTCTCTTCAGAGTGGCAGCTCCAGTGTGCCATCCGGTGCACTTCCACATGCTTTCTCACATGATTTTCAAAGCTCTCGCTGTAAATCACACGTGGTGCATTTCTATTTCTGTGCTAGGGTCATTCCAGATAAGGAGCTCTCCCTCTACTGTGGTCCCCCAGTTCTGCATTTAGGTCTTCTTTCTGACAGCAAGCTTACTTGGTTCCTCACATCTGCCTTCTGATGACTGGCTCATTCCATAAACTCAATGTCTGTCATTTCCATTCCCAAAACTGTTGGGGCACAGATTGTTCAACTCTTCTCTGCCTTTATTGGGCCTTAGTCCTGTCCTTTCTGGATTGTGGTTGTCAGGTTTATGGCTCAGCTGCCCCTTCCACACTGCTCCTCTTGGACCCCTGCCAGCATCATTTGTTTGGTCACCGGTGCCTTTCACACTAGCCCTTCCAATAGACTTCTTGTTGATTCATGGATCCCCTCCTCTCCCGTGCCGGGAGTCAATCTTCAGTGGGAACCAACAAGATGCCCTGACTGCACTGGCTGTGGATAGTGGCTAGAATCAGGTGAGGGCACCATCCAAATGCCCTGGCCCAGACTAGTGTGCCGTGTGCTAGTGTCAACAAAACATGCTGTGGGGGGATGTCTGCCTGGCAGCACGAGTTTGCGCAGCATCCTCTTGCTGCAGAGCTACTGGAACCACAACAAAGTGCCTAAACCCATCCATCAACAAGAGAATAATGATATCCAAGGGGGAGAGACAATGGCACAGTGCATAAAAATTCCAAAGCAGGTTTGATGCCTAGCAAGGCAGATGGCCAGGCCACCCATGTGTACTATCTGCTGGAGCACTGGATTTGCTGCCACAGCAGAAGCCATATGGGTACTGGTGATGGGGGAAGCCATCCAGTGCATGCCTCATCTTCATATACAGTTGAAAACAAACCAGTTTCTGCTGGTTGAATGAGGGGTCAGGGCCCATATGGAGCCAGGACAGGACATCTTGTTCATATGTTGTGATATGGAATGAAAATGGATCACATAATTTTACGAGAACAAAAGCAGAACCCAACACTGAAGATGATGAATGTCTTTATCTGGTAATCAGTAAGGATGGCTGCTTGTGGGTCCGGGGGTTACAATAGGCCTGAGGTATTCTTGTCTGTCGTAAGAGGCGACTAAAAGGAGTCTCTCACATTTCAGCCTTTATGTGATGGTCCTCTATAGGGTTTGATCTCTATTTTTCAAAATTTTGCCGAAGAGCAAGCCAATTGGGGAAGGGCGCCTTACATGGAGCATCGTGTCAATTGTGCATTAAGATCTTTAGCCTGCTTTCTCGTTGTCGCATTACAGTCCTGCCTATTCCCCATCTCTTGGGTGAGGACACCTTCCTGGATGCGTTTTCCACCATGCACTATGCACTGTTACTTTCTGTGCCAATGATGACAATGGACTTCTTTGCACCTCATGTCCAGCATGATAGCCAGTCCGTTGTGATGGGGTCGCCATGTACCATGTTGGTTGTAGTCCCCTGACAACACAAGGATCACTCTGCTGATGCCTGTCCAGTTAACTGCCCACGTATGCCAAGGAGTAGATGCTCATCACCCTGGGGCATTGGGACTCCTGCCAATGGCCATCCTGCCAGGTGACCTTTGCTGCAGCTGGGTGGTGCCCATGGGGAGGCCCCCTGTTTGGAGTGGGTGGCATCAGGGCGGATGACATGCTACAAAGCGTAGTACATAATCTCTTGCTGGTGGTCTGCCGCCAGCATTCTCAAAGCAGGCAAAGCCTAACTTCAGTGCTAAGACATATGATCCCAAGTTGTTCCCCTCCCTGGCCACACCATGGGAGGAACGCCAGGCTAAGGATGGCAGTGAAGCTTATTCGCACCAGTACCTCATATGTACGAGAGTTGATGGGGAATCTTTCAAGTCCATGAAGCCTCAGTATTTTGTGGAGCATTTGGAGGACAAGTTTGGGGAGGTGAAGGGCTTGTCCAAAATGCGCTCTGGGACAGTTTTGATAGAAACAGCATCCTCTGCCCAGTCACAGGCATTACTCGCTTGTGGCAAGTTGGGTGATGTTTCTGTTACCATCATGCCTCATAACAGCTCAAATATGGTCCAGGATAGTATATTCCACAGAGACCTACTTTTGCAGTCTGACGACGAGCTGCGCACCAATTTAACGTAGCGAGGTGTTCATTTTGTCCAGTGCGTCCATCAGGGTCCGAGGGACAGCCAGGTTGCTACCAGTGCCTTCATCTTGGCCACGTTGCCCGAGAAGGTCAAGGTGATGGTCTACCGCTGTTACATCAAGCCATATATCTCTCCCCATTGCAGTGCTTTAAGTGTTGGAAGTTCGGCCATATGTCTTCCCGTTGTACTTCCAACCCCATGTGTCGAGATTGTGGACATCCATCGCATCCCAATACTCCATGTGTGCCACCTCCCATCGATGTCAGCTGCAGAGAGCATCATTCACCTTGCTTGTCAGACTGCAGGATTCTGTAGAAAGAGAGGAAAATCATGGAATATAAGACCCTGGACTGACTGACCTATGAGATGCGCGGGATTAGATGAGCAGTCTAAGGTGCTGCAGTCATGGACTGCGTGGCTGGTCCCGGCGGAGGATCGAGCCCTCCCTCAGGCATAAGTGTGTGTGTTTGTCCGTAGGATAATTTAGGTTAAGTAGTGTGTAAGCTTAGGGACTGATGACCTTAGCAGTTAAGTCCCATAAGATTTCACACACATTTGAACATTTGACTGATCTACACTGAGGCTAAGAGGAAATTTGAGTGCCTACATCCTGTGGCTATGACCACCTCATATGCCGCCACTACGAGAACAGTTGTCACCCCATCAGTTCCTCGAATTCCTGTCGCCTCTAAAAACCGGGAGACTACAACTGCCCCCTTGATAGTGGGGGGCACTTCCCTCCCTGTTGCTCTTTGCTCTTGCACCATCTACTTTGGGAGCAACCCCCCCCCCCCCCCCCCCCAACAATTGGGGATTTCAGTCCCCAATTCTAAGCCAGCAAGCGTAAGGCTTCTTGGGCTCCTCTAGCTAGGAAGGGGTCCCTTGGGTCACTTCCTTCCCAGGTTTCCGCTATTGGGAAAGATGATACCCGTCAGTGGCTGAAGAGCCTAAAAGCAGCTGGTCGTAGGGCTTCACGCTCATCCTCAGTCCCGGAGACTGATTCAGTGGAATCCTCCCAGTCAGGGAAACCCAAGGAACAGCGTGAGAAATCAGGAAAGAAGACCCCCAAGAACAACTTGTGGTGGCACCCACACCACCGCTACTGACAAGTTCTGCATCTGAGGATGGGGTGGAGATTCTGGCGTCTGCTGAGGACCGGGATCTTGCTGGCAAAAGACAGTCCCTTGGTGGTTGCTGGAAGTCACTGAGGCAATTACAGAGCATCGGCGAGATCTACAATGACATTCCCTAGAGCATCAGGTAACCTTTAAGCGGCTCTGTGCCTGTGTACGCCAGCTTATAAAACGACAGAAAAAGGAGTGTTGGGAGAGATACGTGTCGACTATTGGGTGCTACACATCACCTTCCCAAGTCTGGACGAAGGTCAGATGTCTTTTCGGGTACCAGACCCCAACAGGTGTTCCTGGCATTAACATCAATGGCGTGCTATGTTCCGAAGCAAACGTGATTGCCCAGCACTTTGCTAAGCACTGTGCTCGAGCCTCTGCGTCAGAGAACTACCTCCCAGCCTTTTACACCCTCAAACGGTGGATTTAAAGGAAAGTCCTCTTGGTCACTACACGCCACAGCTTTTCAGCACACTTGCACACTGCCCTGACACAGCTCCTGGGCCAGATCAGATCCACAGTCAGATGATTAAACATCTCTCGTCTGACTACAAGCACCATCTCCTCATCATCTTCAACTGCATCTGGTGCGATGGCGTCTTTCCATCGCAATCTTGGGACAGAACCATCGTTCTGGTGCTCAAACCCAGTAAAAACCAGCTTTATGTGGATAGCTATAGGCCCATCAGCCTCACCAATGTTCTTTGTAAGCTGCTGGAACATATAGTGTGTTGGCGGTTGGGTTGGATCCTGGAGTCACATGGCCTACTGGCTCTAAGTTAGAGCAGCTTCCTCCAGGGGCGCTATACCACTGATAATCTGGTGTCCCTCGAGTCTGCCATCCAAACAGCCTTTTCCAGACACTAGCACCTTGTTGCCATCTTTTTTGATCAACACAAAACATATTACACCGCCTGGTGACAACATATCCTTGCCACATTATACGGGTGGGGTCTCTGAGGCTCACTTCCGATTTTTATCCAGAATTTCCTGTTGCTCAATGCTTTCCATGTCCAAGTTAGTGCCTTCCATATTTCCCCCCATATCCAGGAGAATGAGATCCTGCAGGGCTCTGTATTGAGTGTATCACTATTTTTAGTGTCCATTAACGGTCTAGCAGCAGCTGTAGTGCCATCTGTCTCACCCTCTCTGTATGCAGGCGACTTCTGCATTTCGTACTGCTCCACCAATACTGGTGCTGCTGAGCAGCACCTACATGGAGCCATCCACAAGGCACAGTCATGGGCTCTCATCCACAACTTCCAGTTTTCGGCTGCTATGTTATGTGTCATGCACTTCTGTCGACGTCGTACTGTTCATCCGGAACCAGAACTTTACCTTCATGATGATCCACTCACTGTAGGGGAGACATATCCATTCTTAGGAGCGGTTTTCGACACCCAATTGACTTGGCTATCTCACCTTCATCAGCTTAAGCAGAAGTGCTGGTAGCACCTCAATGCCCTCCACTGCCTGAGCAACAACAACCAGGGTGCAGATCATTCTACTCTGCTGCAGCTCTACAAAGCCCTTGTTCAATCCCACCTTGACTATGGGAGTCTGGTTTATGGTTTGGCGGCGTCCTCAGTGTTGTGTGTACTTGACCCAGTGCACCACTATGGTGTTTACCTAGCAACGGGAGCTTTTAGAATGAGTCCGGTGGCCAGTGTCCTGGTGGGGCCCGGAGTCTCTCCATTGCAGATGCGACGTGCACAACTGCTTGCCAGTTATGTTGCACACATTCATAGTTCTCCTGAGCATCCATATTACTGTCTCCTTTTCCACCTGCGGCAGTTCATCTCCCGCATCGGCGGCCCAGGTCAGGGCTAACGATTGCGGTTCGTGTGCAGTTCTTTCTGTCTGAACTGTAGTCCTTCTCTTTACCACCTCCCATCCAGGTCCATCCACATACACCTCCATGGTGTACACCTAGGCCTCAGATGCATCTGGACCTTTCGCATGACCCTAAGGTCTCAGTTACTCCTGCCACTCTCTGCTGTCACTTCCTCTCGATTTGACGTTTTCTGGGGTTCTGAAGTGGTTTACACTGATGCCTCAATGGCTGATGGTAATGTTGATTTGCCTACACCCACAGAGGCCATTTTGAGCAGCATTCCTTGTCCAATGGCTGCAGTGTATTCATTGCAGAGGTGCTGGCCATCTCTCATTCACTTCAGTACATCTGTTCATGCCCCAAGGAATCGTTTCTTCTGTGTACTGACTCCTTGAACAGCCTACAAGCTATCGACTGGTGCTACCCTCACACCATCCTTTGGTAGCGTCCATCCAGGAGTCCATCTATGCCCTGGACTGGTCCCGTCATTCAGTGGTGTTTGTGTGGACCCAGGGACACATTGGCATCCTAGGCAACGAACTTCCCAACAGGTTAGCCAAACAGGTTAAACAGAAAGTGCTTCTGGAGATGGGCAAATCTGAACCTGACCTGTGTTCTGACTTACGCCGTAGGGTTTTCTGGCTTTGGGAGACAGAATGGCATAACAGTACACACAACAAATTGTGTGTCATTAAGGAGACTACGAATGTGTGGAAGACTTCCATGTGGGCCTCTCATAGGGAACCAGTTGTCATCTGCCAGCTCTGTGCTTGGGTGACCCACGGTTACCTCCTGCACTGTGAAGACCCACCTGAGTGTTGGAGTGGTGCCAGGTTGACAGTGGCCCATATCCTGGTGCACTGTCCCACTTTGGCTGCCCAATGATGAAGTCTTGGGTTACCAGACTCGTTGCTGCTAATTTTATCTGACAGTGCCTCATCGGCTGATTTAATTTTACGTTTTATTCATGAGGGTGGGTTATATCATTTGATCTGAGTTTTTGCACATGTCCTTTGTCCCTCTGTATCCTCCACCCTAGTGCTTCTAGTGTGGAGGTTTTAATGTGTTGCAGAGTGGTTGGCTTATTCTTTTTTATTCTCATGGTCAGCCAGCCATGGTAATCTGCTTTGTTGTTTTTATCACTTCATTCTGTTTCTTGCATTTCTGTGGTTTTCTTGTCCCCTTTTGTCCATTTACATGTTTTTTGCCCTTCATCGTTCTTGTGATTTTTCCTTTCATTCCGTTTTGAGTTGTCAGTCTCTGTTTAATTCTCACACTTGTGGCATTGTTTTATTCAGAACAAGGGACTGATAACCTCATAGTTTGGTCCCTTTCCCCCTCTTTTAATCCAACCAACCAATCCAGTAAGTATGCTGATGGGCTAAACAGGGAAAATAAGTGCTTATGGTCAGTAATTAAACAAAATTTTGCACTGTAAAGAACACATGAATCTTTTTAAGGCATAGACAGTTTTAAGAGCTTTTTTTCATCTAAAAATAATATTGCTGAGCCAAGTTGAATCTTTTTGATGCAGAATCAATAAGCACATTAGGAGCCATCTGAATAGCAGTGGGCCAGGACCGCATCAGACCTAAACCAACTATAACCAACCCAACTCGTATAACCACTACTTCTGCAACAACCATAGATCAGGTTTTCGTAAATACAGATAAATATATCTGTAACACACAGACTGCAAACACTGGTTTTAGTGATCACAATGCCCAAATACTAACAATAGCCATTCCAGGATTCACAAAAGCCCAGAAAACTAGAGCTATTGTCAGGAAGTTTAATAATGAAAACATAGATTACTTTTGTTCTCTCTTGAGAAGAGAAATCTGGACTGATGTTTACAGTTCAAACAACACAGATGACAAGTCTGATAAATTTATGGCCAAGTACAAACATTTTTTTGAAATAGCCTTTCCTAAAGAAACGTCACTTATAAATTCTGTACGCAAACCAAATAAATGGATCACAATAGGAATAAAAATATCATGCCAGAATAAAAGGAACTTATATGAATACTCAAAGCAAACCACAAATCCTGTATTTATCAACTACTTTAAACAATATAAACAAATACTTAGACAAGTTATAACAAAAGCAAAGAAAATGGAAAATGACAAATAAAAAATTCCAGGAATAAGACTAAAGCAACCTGGAGTATCATGAAAAGAGAAACAGGTACTACATCATTAGCCCACAAAAATATAGAACTTCATGAAAACAACAATAAAATAATCAACCCCACAGTAGTGGCTAACAAATTTAACAACTACCACCTGTTACACTGTGTCAGCTAAAATGTGTTCATCTGATAATTGATGAGCAAATTATTACTGCATGTAACTAAATGAGATTAATAAAGACTTTGTTTTCCAGTGGATAAGGAATTCATTATGGATGGGTAATTTATGTGCATGGCTAATAAGGCATGAGCATTGAACAGGCTCATCATCTAAGTTAACAGTGTTAATTTTGTATGGAGGCCAAATGATTCATCAAAATGATGTAGAATCTTGACATTCTACATCAGATCCCTTGAAATCCTTTGTCTACAATAATTTATGAAGATTGGTGTGAATTTTATTAATCTCTGCATTACTTTTTCTGATGTATTTAGGTTTACAGTTTGTAAATTTCAACTTGGTACCAGGGTTAGATTCCAGAAGAAGCAAGCTCTGCCCACCTCTCAACAGCTACAGCAAGAGGAATAGAGTGGGTGTGGGCATGGGGATGCATGTAGCATCAATGAGCATGCTGTCTGTGCATAGAATGGGGAAGATGCAGAAGCTATCTGAATTTGACCAAGAGTGTGGTGGCACGGAGGCTCGGCACAGTCATTTCAGAAACTGCATGACTTGTCAGGTGTTCAAGAAGTGCTGTGGTGAGTGTCTTCAACAAATGGCGAAACAAAGGTGAAACCATATCCAGTCGTTAAGGGGTTGGGCGACCACCCCTCATTACAGATATCAGACTTCATGGGCTGGACAGACTGCTAAAGCAAGACGGGTGGCAAACTGTGGCAGGACTAAAACCTGATTTTAAAGCTGGGCAGAGTACACAAGTGTGTCTGAACACACAGTGCACCAAACACTCCTAATGATGGGCCTCCACAGCTGATTACCCGTGCATATGCCTACGTTAGCACCGTGACATCAGCGACTACAGCTGAAATGGGCAAGTGACCACTGGCACTGGCTGTTGGCGCAGTGGCAGAGTGTTGCATGGTCTGATGAATCCCGATACCTTCTCCACCATGCCCATGGGAGGGTGCGAATCTCTCATCTTCCAGGGGAACAGCTCCTTGATACCTGTATGCAGGATGGAGACGAGATTGTTTGTGGCTCCATTATGCTCTGGGGAACAATCATGTGGGCATCCATGGGTCCACTGGAGCTCGTGCAAGGCACCATGCTGGCAAGGAGTATCATAAACTGGTTGCAGACTACATTCACCCCTTCATGATGATCATCTTTCCTGATGGCAGTAGCAATTTTCAACAAGATAATCCACCATGTCACAAGGCCAGAAGTGTGATGGAGTGGTTCAAAGTGTACAGTGATGAGTTACAATTGATGTGCTGGGTCCCCATCTCACCAGGTCTGAACCCTATCAAACAAATCTGGGATGTGATTGAACGTGCCATCAGAGCCCATCAGCCCCCTCCCTGGAATTAGGTGACTTGTGTGAGCAGATGTGGTCCCAGCTTCCTCCAGCAACCTCCCAAGGCCTCATTGTTTCCATGCCGCAATATCTCACCTCTTACCCGTACCAAAGGTGAACACACCAGCTATTCGGTAGGTGGTCATATTGTTCTGGCTGAAAGTGTATACATGTTTCCAGATGACATTTGCTCTTGCATGCTTTCAGCCGGGTGTTGCTTCTTTTACAATTTTCTTGTAGGAGCAGATCCAAGAGGGGGAGGGGGAGATGACACTCATATCAAAAAGCAAAAGCACTGTACTAACTACTAGTGTAAACAAATCATTATGATTATATTAAAATATTTTACATATTTCATCATTATTGTTATTGAACTTCTGCACTTCTCTGGCTCATTAAATAAGGTGTTGATGAAATATTTTATTTCTTTTTAACTGTGACCCTTCCCAGAACTGACCTCTGCTTCCTTGACAGTTAAAGCACTGTGTGAATACCTTGTCTTCTTGGCATTCTGTTGATGTGATCTGTGACTATTTTTATGAACTGGAGGAAAACTTTCCATTCAGATGGTTCTTTTTTATCAAAAGTTCAAGATCTTTTATGATGCAGTACCCTATATATCTGTCAGAGTAGCCATTTCTCCTGAAAATAATTCTTAAAAGCTTGAACTCCTTCTCCTAGTACAGATTCATTAAGCTCAGTCCACCAATGACTCAATATTCCTCTTTTCTGGAGTACAAGCCCCATAATGCAAGCTGGCAAAACTCTCCAATCTCTGGCAGTGATCAGATGATGTAACTATCCAATTGTTGTGTGGTTCCAAACAAACAGGTCAGTTTCGTAAACTTCTTTAAAATAAAAAATCAATTTATAAAGTATTTGGAGATTCTATTGTATTAGAACACAAAATGTTGGCACAGAAAAACGCCTTAGGCCACAGTTCTAGAACTAAAAGCACTAAGGATGTAAATGCCAGCCATTAAAGACCATTTCTTACTCTGAAGGTAAATTTTTATTGAGTTTCTTGAATTACTTGTCAATTATGGTTCAGTACTGAAGGAATTATTGCAGAAATGCATGACTCTGTCAAGTACCAAAGTACTACTACTACTACTACTACTAGTACTACTACTACTACTAGTAGTAGTAGTAATAGTAATAGTAGCAGTAGTAGTATTTATCTGTAGATCTGTTATACAGGGATATTGAGCTTGTCTTGGTATTAAAATTTAAGAACAACAGAAATAAAGTAATTCACATATACATTTACAGATATACAGGTCTAAAATGACAAGGATGGTACAGGTGGTCAGCTGTAGTCTTATGGTAGGAACAGTCCTGGTATTTGCCTGAAATAATTTAGGGAATCCACAGACAACCAAATCAGGATGGCTGGATGAAGACTGGAATCTTCACCCTCTCAAATACAAAGCCATTCTGTTTAAAACAATGCTGCCTCATTCAGCTTAACCGTAGTGTACAATGCTGTTTCACAGGCAAGTTATTCAATAGTGACAAAAGGCTAATGTCACACTGTTCATTCATTTCTCATTCCCAGTCACTGCACATACTACACACATATTGTTTCATAATGCAACACACTATCCACTGATATCAGGACCATTTTGGGCATTGCAGATTTCCATTTACTAGCGTGAAAAACTGAGTCAGCTCCACCTAATAAAGAGTGAGGTATTAAGCTCAGATAGCGGATAAGGTGTTAGTATTATACATTTTATACCACTGAGACAAAGTTTTTTCCAGGCCAGGAAGAAAAGAAGGAAAAAAATATGGTGTGGAAGGGATATATGGAATGTTTGGTGTCTTTTATCACCACCACCATCATCATCTTGATTATTATTATTATTATTATTAATAGTGTTACAATTTTTATCAAACCCATAATCTGCATTATCTAAGGAATCCTTCAATGTAGAGAATGTTTGAGTTAACAGGTACTGTGCATCGAAGATGGTAAATTTGGGAGGCAGTCTGACCTTGAGGACACGATCTGGGAAAACGACGGGGCAACCAGTGGAGTCACCCTTTTTTAGACCCATCCATAAAAACAGCTACATGGTTGTGGTGCTCAGAAAAAATGGCAGGAAATACCTCAGTAAAAACAGAAGCAGGAGTGCTATCTCTCCTGTACCCCATCAAATCTAAGGGTGGCAGGCAGTTAGAACCCTGGATTTGGGGTTGGACTGGTGCCATACTGAGTGACTCCAGAACACGCTTCATGCAGATCCCAAACGGCATCATGGCTTGTGGACGGTTGGAAGAAAGACGCTCCAGATGTTGATGAACAACAGTGTGGTGTGCGGTTGAAGTAGGAGCTGTGAGGAACTTACACGCTTGGCTCACCAGGAGTAGCTGGTGCCAGATGGTAAGTGGCGGTTCTCCCTCCTCAGCACAGAGGTTGGGTATCAGATCAGAGATCATGCCACCAACTCAGGTCCAACAATAACTGCTGAAACAGAAAAGACCGAATGAAAATGGGGAGGTGGCCACAAAAGGCCCACTGATGCAGTTGCGTGAGTATACAGTCTCTCCAAGTAGTATTGTATACCTTACTTATATAGAAAAAAATGCCAGTACAGTGATGCTGATGGAGGAAAGTCTGCTGAATAGCCGCCTCTCTCTTAGTCAGGTTGTCTATATTGAACCGATATTGGCAGAATTCACACTGAGAACAGCTAAGGAGTTACCTGGTCTCTAACAACCAGACCAGATGCCGATTAAACATTTTGTCCATGGTCTTTCCTATACAGCTTGTTAGGGCAATGCTCTGATAACTACCTGGACATGTGTGGTCCTTTCCTGGTTTGAGGAGAGGGATCAGAATTGCCTCCGTCCACGAGTTGGGGAAATCGCCTATCTGCTATATTAGATTAAAACATTTGAGGAGGATTTACTGGGACACTGCTGGCAAATGCCAAAGCGTGCAGTACCGGATGTGGTCGTGACTGGGTGCAGTGTCATGACTCTCAGCCAGTGCTGATTCGAACTCCCACATGAAGAAAGGGGAATTGTAGGCCTGAGAACAGTTGGTCCTGAAGTCCAAATTTTCCCTCTCCATGGTAGTGACGAAACACTGGATCCTGGCTTGCGTTGGCAGTAGTTTGTGCAAAATGCTTGGTCAGCATCTGAGCAACGTCTCTGGGTGTCGTTTGGAGGCACCCCTGTTTCAGTACTGCTGCTATCGGTAAACGGCTGCATGTACCGGAAATTCTATGATGGCTTCCTCTACTTTTGTGGAACAAGTGGAACGGTTGATGGAATCCAGGAACTCTTGCACTTACCATTTTTTGCTCTCTTTAATGTCACAATGGGTCTTGGTTCTCGCGATTCGAAAGGCAGTGAGATTGTCCGCTGTTGGGCTGCATTTAAACCTTTGAAGAGCTGCACACCTGTCCAGGATGGCTGAATGGCACTCTTCTGTCCATCAAGGTACAGGTCGCCAATTAAGAGGCCTGAGAGACTTTGGTATGGACATGTGTGGTGTGATCCACCTATTCCTGGATGCTGTTACGGCATTCAAAGACAACCAGCCAACTGAACAGCGGCCAGTTAGCCCTGCCAATCATCCATGTTGGCAGCTTCTGTTCCAGCAACACACCATCCAGGAGGTTAATGCAGATGGGGATGTGATCACTGGAATGAAGGTCGTTAATGACCTCCCAGTGAACAGAGTCGGTAAGGGCTGGAGAGCAGAGAGATAGGTCGATGGCTGAGAATGACCCAGCAGCAGGAGAAATGGTCAGGGGAGTTGTTCCATTTGCGATATAGTGTATAGCCCTGTAGTGCAGGGGCATCAGATGCTTTGAAAGGTGTTTTCTGCAAACACAAGCACAGAGGGCATTGCTGTGCTAGGACTTACAGTTCCTCCATGTGCATCCTGAATCCATTCATGTTCCACTGTATAATGGGAGCCATGTATCAGAGGGGGTAGTACTTTCATCCTGACTTTCTGATGAGTAGGGGAGCCTACAATGTGTGGAGGCTCAGTTTTGGAGCGAGATGGTTGCCCCAGTCTGACAGCAAGCTCCATAGCCTCTAAAGAAGAATCGAGAGAGACGTCAGAGAGGTTGATGTCGGCATTGTCAGGCTGTTTTCTGCCCGATTCCACCAGTGTTGGATATTTTGCCTTGGATTTTTTTTTCTCCTGGGTAGACTTTGTAGCCAAAACTGTGGTTGAGGGTGTCGCAGCATTGGACAATGTACCAGATGGAACCTTTGGAGGAGCAGGGAGCTCCACAATGTCAGCAACCACTTCTTTTTCTGAAGTTCTTGGGGGAGGGACAGGCTTAGGAACAACTGCAGTAGCACAAGTGCAGCGACACACACAGATACTAATGTTGACACTAGCAGCCTCCGTTTGTGTTGCAGCATCAGCTTTCTGCATGTGCTGTTTAACAACTGAAGTGAAGGAGGTAGCAAAACACAGGGGCAGCATGGCTTTATACAGTTGTTTTGTCTCAGTATAGGGGATACGCTTCATAGTTTTAAGCTCCTGTATCTTCCATTCTTCCGGGTACATGCTGCAGTCCTGACTCCAGACGGGGTGAGGTTCAGAGCAATTTACACACTTCGATGGAGGTGAACAATAGACACTGTCATGGGTGGCCTGACCGCACTTGCCACAAGTAGCTTCTCCACAATGCCCAATAGTTGTATGCATAAAGTGCTGGCATTTGAAGCACCACATTGGGTTGGGTACATAATGCCACACACTTAAGTGAAGGAAACCTGCCTTAATATGCTCAGGGAGCTTCGTGCTATTAAACATCAGGATAAAGGAGTCAGACTTAACAAGAACCCAATCCACCCTCTTCATGATATTTTGCATGTCAACTATTCCTGCTGGATCCCACTCATCTTTCAGTTCCTCTTTGGGAATGACCAACAGATCCATGCACGTCACAACACCTTTACTGTAGTTCAAGGTGGTGTGCAGCTCAGTTTCAATGGCATATTCCCCAAGGGATTGCGTGTTCTGTAGATTATTAGCTTGTTGGGAAGCAGTAGTTTCCACCAACAGCGTCCCATTATGCAATCGCTTAACAGATTTCAAACTGCCAGCAATGCCCTCGAGCCCTTTCTGAATATAGAAAGGTGAAACTTTCTCAAAGCTGCCCTCTTTCCTTTTAACGATTAAAAACACATTCTGACTACCAGCATGTGTTCTTCTCATTAGGAGGAGGCAAAGAAGATTTCAAAGGGTCCATCTTGGTCCCAGCTAGGGAACTAGAAGTCCACCTAGACAGAGCCCCGCGTGCATGGGTAATCCTTATAGAACTGAGGTGAGGTAGGTTCCCCAGAGGTTGCCCGCTAACGACTGTTCTACCTCAACAGCCATGCATCTCATCAGCACGCAGCACACGTTGAGATTGAGGGGTTTTGTATAGAGGTTTATTCCATCCTTGCAATCTGGGTGGACAAGCCAAGATCCCCATTCCCTGAGACACACAACGTTCCACTGCTGTGCTGCATGGTGGTTGCCTGAAGCATGCCCAGAGCTTATGGTGACAGGAGACTGGTGTGCTTACCAGTCCCCAGCTCAGGAACCCCGGTATCACCAAACCCATACTCAGCAAACAAATGCTGAGCCCCTGAGGGTGATGTGATTGGAGCAAAAGAAAATAACTTCTACTCATACCATAAAAAGCACATCCACTGCTTTCCTTTTACAAACATATATTTCCTTGAGTGGGTGTATAGATCATTAGTATGACTCACAAATTTGACTAGAACACAACTTTTCGTACTGCATACACGTTGAAGGCTCAGCATGACATTTGAAATTAGAATACATTTCATTTGTCATGAAATCATCTTGTCTATTGTGTTCATTCTTTGAGAGTGTGGTTGCTTTTTGACAGTCAAGCCACGGCCAAAACATAATAGGCCCCTCCCACAGCAGGTGAAGTCTCTCTCTCCCTCTTTTTTTTTTTTTTTTTTCTTCAACCACATCTTGTCATTTTCTTGTATTCCACATCGTCTCGTGTAATGCCTGCACAGAGGAAACAAACATCTTCACACAGTATATGTTCTGCGACTTACTCTCTACTTAATATTATTCAGTCATGAGTGGAATGTCATTTGCCTACACTGCATGTAACATTTCAGTGGAACACCATTTTGGGAGGGGTGGGAAGGATCTTGGGTAGGAAGTCCCACTTTTCAGGTCACGATGATAGTAATCAAAGCCCTGCCAAAGGATGTTGTTTAGTTGGTCCAATCCAGGGTGGTGTTGGGTGACAAAGGGGGCACTCCTTTGAGCTGGTGCTTTGGGGATTTGGTGGGAGAATTTTTTTTTTTTGGGAGGGGGGGGGGGGGGGTAGTAGAGAGAAAACTGCACAGGAGATCTGTTTGCGCATTAGGTCTGTAGGATAGTGCCTGCCTGTGAAGGTGAGATCCTCAGCAAACTGGGCAAGGGAGTTATTGTCACTGCAGATACACTGTCCCTGGATGACCAGGCTGTATGGTAAGGAATTTTTGGTGTCAAAGGAATGACAGGTGTCAAAATGCAGTTTCTGTTGGTGGATGGTGGGTTTAATGTGGACAGAGGTGCAGACGGAGTCATCAGAGAGGAGGACATCAACTTCTAGGAAGGTGGTATGCTGGGTTGAGGAGGACCAGGTGAAACAGATGGGAGAGAAGATGTTGATATAAATATAGGGTGCCTTAACCCTGAGTCCAGCTCATGAGAATACACTGAAGCACCAAAGAAACTGGTAATAGGCACGCATTTTCAAATACAGAGAGATGTAAATAGGCAGAGTATGATGCTGCGGTTGGCAACACCTATATAGGAGAGCAAGTGTCTGACACAATTGTTAGATCAGTTACTGCTGCTACAGTGGCAGGTTATCAAAATTTAAGTGAGTTTGAATATGGTGTTATAGTCAGTGCATGAGTGATGGGACATGGCATCTCCGAGGTAGCGATGAAGTGGGGATTTTCCCTTATGACCATTTCATGAGTGTACTGTGAACATCACGAATCCCATAAAACATCAAATCTCTGACATCGCTGCAGCTGGAACAAGATTCTGCAAGAACAGGACCTACGCAGACTGAAGAGAATCATTCAACATTACAGAATTGCAACCCTTGCGCAAATTGCTGCAGATTTCAGTGTTGCGCCATCAAGTGTCAGATTGTGAACCATTCATCGATATGGGCTTTTGGAGCCAAAGGCCCACTTGTGTGCCCTAGATGACTGCACAACACAAAGCTTTATGTCTTACCTGGGCCCATCAACACTGACATTGGACTGTTGATGACTGGAAACATGTTGCCTGGTGGGACAAGTCATGTTTCAAATTCTATCGAGCAGATGGATGTGTACAGGTATGGAGGCAACCTCATGAATCCAAGGACCCTGCATGTCAGCAGGGGACTGTTCAAGCTGGTGGAGGCTCTGTAATGGTGTGGGGCATGTGCTGTTGGAGTGATAAGAGATCCCTGATATGTCTAGATACGACTCTGACAGGTGAAACATATGTAAGCATCCTGTCTGATCACCTGCATCCATTCATGTCCAATATGCATTCCGACGGACTTGCGACACCCCACAAATCCAGAATTGCTACAGAGTGGCTCCAGCAACTCTTCTCTGAGTTTAAACACTTCCGCTGGCCACCAAACTCCCCAGACATGAATATTATTGAGCATATCTGGGATGCCTGGCAACATGCTGTTCAGAAGAGATCTTTATCCTTTCGTACTCTTACGGATTTATGGACAACCCTGCAGGATTCATGGTGTCAATTCCCTGTAGCACTAGTTGAGACATTAATCAAGTCCATACCACATCATGTTGCGGCACTTCTGTGTTCTTGCGGGGGCCCTACATGATATTAGGCAGGTGTACCACTTTCTTTGGCTCTTCAGTGTATCATCAATGAACCTGAACCAAAGTAGAGGTATGGCATTTTGGGAGGCTAGATGGCCCATAAACAGTTTGGTATAGGAGGGTGCCATGTGGGTACCCAAGGCTGTGCTGCATATTTGTTTGTATATCTTCCCTAAAAAGGAGAAGTAGGAGTTGGCAGTCATGTGTGTGTGAGATGTGCCTACTTGTATGAAGGAATGGTGTGTGTTGCTCCTTCTTTTTATGGTGAAGACTGTGGCCTAAAGCTTACATGTAAATGTCTTTTAATTGTGCCTGTCTGCAATTTAAAGTGCCATCTTTATAGTAAGCAGCAATCTCTCTTTTTTCCTACATTACTGAAAGTCTAAATACAAGTATGTATTTTCACTTTGGCTTTAAAGTTGGAAGACTGTTTTACTGAGTCTTTGTGCCCATAACTTTTATCTTTGATTACAGCTCTAACAATTTGTTAATTTGTGGGTGCACACCACATATTATGCTCCATCTGCAGTCCATGTGGTTCAACATAAATACCTCAAACTTCCTCTTCCTTACAAATGTTGAAAACACAGTGGTATTTACTGCTGCCACAGAATGGTATTTGGTTTACACTTTTTTCATTTTTGTTTATTTCATATTAATATTATTTCCTCAATTTTCTGGTGTGTTTTGATGTGATAATTTTCCAGGTGTCATCATGTGTACATTTCCTTTATTTATGTCTATTCCTCTGGACTGCTGTCTGTAATTTTATTCTTACTGTTTGAAAAGTCACGAGAAGAATGAGTCGCTCCTCCATCCAGCCCTCATATCTGCAGCAACATGTAGAGTCATGAAGGTGCTGGAACTGTTCTTGAGAGATATTTACCCAAGCATCTTAAAAATGCTACCCACAGTTGTTTTGGAGTTGATGGTGGGTTCATCAAGTATATATTACACATACTCTTGATCAAGGAGCCAAATCTTGGTTGTGATATTCACTAGAGTATTAGTGAGAACACCCACGTGCAACTGAAAAGAGGTTACATGTTGCATTGCCCTGTTGAAAAATGGCTCTCATAAGGGTACTCTAATAGCAGAACGATATGCAGATGACCTGGAAGAATATCCGTGTACCATGCATCTGTCATGGACCCTGCAACCCTAGGGGCCTAATTGAAACCCTGGGAACACAGCCCATACCATAAGTGATCCACATCCTGCATGGACTTAACTTTATTGGCTTGTAGGATTGATACCTTCACGGGCCTTATTTCACACTCTTATGAACCCATCAGCTTGAGGCAACTGAAATCAGGATTCATCAGCCCATGCTGCACATCGGCACTGTTCCATAGACTAGCAAAAGTGTTCATGGGCCTGTACCAAGTTTTTGGGGACATGAATTGATCATCAGCTGCTGAAGACTACACAGTGCATTTGCCTCCACAAGTTCTTGATAGGAAGATGTTTCTGACAACCAAAATTTAGCTTGGGACCGTACTCCGTTGATCACCCCTTAAAGCTCTGCACATGCAGTGTGGTGTTTATTCATCAAAAGCTTGTGGTCATTTGTTGTGGCAGTTAATGCATGTGGAAACAGTATCTCTTTGATATTGAAGATCTACCCTAGACACTATCAGCCTTGGAAAGCTGAATTCTTGTGTAATGTCCAATATGCTATGCCTATGCATCTTGCACCGATTACTATCCCACGATCAAAGTCAATTAAATTAGGATGTGCCACCATCTTCGCTACACATCTATTCATAACATACTGCTTGATATCATGTCTGCACTCAGACCACAAGCTTCAACATTGGAGCATTATACACAGCGCATCTCCAAATGGACCAACCCTTCCGTTGGCTTTTGGCTTTTGGCCTCTTTGTTTATATAGCTGCTGTTCCATTGCTGTCATTACTCACAAAGAAATTCTGGTTCAGTACACCATAATACAACATTATGTCCCTGTACACATTATGGTCTAACACTGACCCTTAGAGCTACCATTTGTAAATCCGAATTTGTCATTCCTAGTTCTGCTGCCAAAATTTTATCTGCAGCCACACCTATTCCCACATCAAGCGGTTTTGTTGTACTAGCTATACTAGGTTCACAATTAATAAAATGTTATGGGCTATTATGCTGTGGTCTAATCAATTTCACCTTGAAATCCAATGTTTCATCCTCATTTGCGGAGGACATTTTCGAGGGGGATCTTAGCTTCTTTGAATGTCTGATTCTTACCCTAGGTTGCTTGCTACTGACTACAGCAAAATTCCACCTCCATGAGTTTCCATGCAGCGGTGTGATGTCACATGTTTTGAACACACAAATGCTATTGACGATTGTTGACTGCCGTCATTCGCTGTAGCTATCACCCCATGGTGGAAGACTAATACAGATCTTCTTCAGCACCAGAATCCAGACATCATTCAAGTTCATGCTGTAAAGGATGAGCCAGGCAGTAGGGGATTTTACTTTATTATATGAGCTTTCGAACGGTAATGTCATTTTTCCATTACGGCCAAGCCACGGCCGGCAGTGTTAGCTGCCTGTAAATTCTTTCATCCCACGGTCTAGTAACAGGAAGTCAGCACCTAGGAAGGGCACCTTGATCATGCGCCTCCCTCATGTGCCTATGAGGTAATGCCACCCCAGGCATTGCTTAGCAGGCAACGCTCTGGAAAATTCCATTGCTGCCCCCACGGGTTTCTCGGTCCTGACCAATCAGGGTGGAGGAAGCTGTGTGGTGGGTCGAATATACCTGGCCACCCATCGCCGGGCCCACCCTCTTGTCTTCTTGCTTTCTTAGACACGCACCCTGTAGCAGTGAACATCTCCCACTTCTCCCGGTGCTGCGACACCGAGGACTTAGTTTTCGCAGCCGGCATGCCGCTTAGACTGGCCCGATTGGCTGACACCAACTTTCATTAGCTTCACAAACTATGTTTCGCCAAACTCTGTGCTCTGGCTCACCCTCACCTCCCTAGGCCTGGCTATGTGACCCCCTTTTTAACATGCTTTCGCCAATAAATTACCTTGGATGCTGGAAGCCCAAACAGTGGCAATTAACACTAATCCTGTCTCTAATGCAAATGCGACACATGTTGCTAACATAGCAACTGTAAGAAATTTTCCTGCGGCTGATTTCATTCCCACCTTCTCTGGGAAATCCCACGAAAATGTGGCCATGTTTCTACAGAATATTCATGATGTGGGTTGCATGTGTGCCTGGCCAGATGATCTATTGGTCAATGTAGCCAGATTGTTGGCCATACCAATAAGGTTTGCCCCACAAAGTCACTATTTTCTCACCAAATGTGCAGCACCACCGCTAGATCCAACATGACATGTAATTGACTGGAAAAGTCTTGAGTGAAATAAGAGAATTAACTGATGGGAAGCTGCCATCATTGCTACATATTCATTTAAGTTGTGCATGTTAGTTATAAGTAGACATAAGAATTGGCAACCCTTGTTAATAGAATTTATGATGTCACATGTTAATGGAAGTGATTAAAGTTTTGTAATAATTTTGACTTGTGTCATTTAACGTCTCCAGTAATGTTATCATAGCAGTTGAGAAATAAAAACACAAATATTCTTTAATCATGGAATTAAGGGGGAAATTGTCCTTGTTAAAAGAACACGCAGAGATAAGAATCAGTTAATCTTGTATACGTCAAAGGGATTCACACTTCACCTGTTGATTTAGCGGATAGTGCACAAACACAGCAGTTAAAACTTTACCATAAAAACATGATAGTAACATGCCTTCATAACTGCCAGTAGATCAGTGACTACACGCTGCCATCTACCCGCCATTTAAAATACGCTCCATTACATGTATGTTTTTGCTAAATGATCACACAACAATAATAACAAGAATATGTATGTCCAAGTTCAACAACAAATATGTTACTCTAACGTAAAAGGAGTCTTCCTCAAGTGCTAATTTATTGTTTTCATAATGCAATGTTGAACAGACAACAAGGTAAGTTTTTATGTTGCCACATATTTCTGTATATTAAATGCTACGGAAGGAGTCATGTAAATACTGCCGCTGTTGTCTACAGCTGTTCACATGCGGCGAGTTCCCCTCCTCCCTGCCAGCTGGCAACGCATCCCCCTTCCCTTCCCTCCCTCCTGCCCCCGGCCCCACCTCAGCCGTTGGTGTGGGCAGCATCTGCACCTTTCCCCTTGCCCCTCCTCACCACCCTCTCATCACCCTGGAGGCCACATACCTCAGCCATGCTACATCTTCATACATTCATACGTTGCATTTCAAACAGCAAACCTAAAGGGATAGTTATAGAAATAAATTCACCAGCTTAATATTGCCCTACAGATGTTACTAGTCTTATCTAAAGATGGGAACCTATTTGTGTTGCCTATTTAAGCTTTCAGTAAGGAACAAAATCGTAAGTGAGAAGAAGTTTTTCCTTGTACGCATTGTCTAAACCATCAGGATTAGAAAACACTGGAATTTCAGATCGATCTCCGGCTATGTTATATTACCACCACGGTTAATAAATGGATCTATATGGCATCAAGGAAGCTGGACCTTGCAGTGATATTTGTCCTGTAAACATATGCTGTGTGGGAAACGTGTTAGCCAAGGAGTTGGGTTTGGAATGCCATCTCAAAATACAGTTTATTTAGAACCATAAAACCTACCAGTTACCAAATCTTAGGACAGGGTATCAAACGAATAAATGAGTCATGATAATTTTGTGAATTTGAACTATTGCTTTATCTGAGTTTCTTGAAAACATCATCCATCAATAACTGTCATGAACAACATAAGCTAACTCTGGAAGGAAATGTTGTGACTGTACAGAGGAACTAAACTCCACGTGAGGAAGAGGACAGACCAAGCGTGAATGCCAGTACTACCGCCTAGCCAGTTGAAACCAGACGCAGCCGTACTGTCAGCTGTGCTGTCAGCAACTTACAATCTCACGACCGCGACACATATCACACCTTAGCACCTCAAGCTGCACTGAATCTCAACGCAAACTCTTAACCATTATATAACGAACCCTTTGAATAACTTTATGTACATTTTTCAATACTAAGGAACTTACTTTCCTTCCTATACACTTTACACATGACAATTGGACTCTAATTTTATTAAAAACAAAAACACCGACAGGTAAGTCATATTGACGTCTTCGAGATGCAACTAGCTTCGTTGAGCCGCCAATAATGATTATATGGAATCAGGTAGGTGAGAGAATTAACAAAAGGAACAACAATCATACACTTGAATGATTGACTGGGAGACTGATAATCACCAATATTTGCAAATACAAATCAACACAGGAAACAACATATCACATGTTTAATAATCACTAGGCTGTTCATTGAAGGAGACATAAAACCACTTTTCATCAGAATCTTATTAAATGAAGTATTAACATAACATTACATTATTCCACAGCATTACTCATAACGTTGACATAACTCAACAACAGCTTTCCTGTCGGTAGACGTATCAAAGCCATGTCAATCTGTATGGAAGTATAAACAAGAGCATAAGGAAATAACAGAGGATACTTACACTTATTTTGTTACAAAATGTAACTGTAGAATAAGGGAGTTTTGTATAAAGGAAATAACATTTTGAACGTTTGCTTTTGTTGAGGTTTTGCCACCGCTTGTATCTCTATGACGAGTTGCCAATTACTTATGTCTAATTACTTGTGCCCAATTACTTATGTTGATGCAATATTTTTACTATTGTTCATTTTGTTCATGTCTCATTTATGCTATAATCAAATGTGTAGAGAATTTTACTGAAGTTTTACCAGCACCAGTAATTTAGTATTTGCATCAACCTAGTGTTTCCATGTGTCACTGTGTTACAAGAATGATGAGGATAATTATTTTTGTGGGATTTCAAGTATGCTAGAATAAGTTCCCAAGTATTGCCAATTATTTGAGTGTTTAGTAAAAATTATGCCCTAGGTAAGAAATTATTTTGGAAGGGTAATTTAAGATGTAACCATGTTTTATTTCATTTGTATTTGAATGTTTATCCAGAGGGACATACCAACTATCCCCACGATAGGTAACATAAACAGAGAGCAAGCTTTGGCATTATACCTAGTCTATTGGATGGACAAGAGAACCATACCCGCAGGAGCACATACCTTATGTGACACAAATGGCAGTCACGTGGAACCCTAGCCGTCTGAGCTGTTTCTTCAATTTTTAATTTCGCAGCATAGTCCATCCTTCCTGCTTTCATCTGTCAACTTTCAACAGAACAATGCCTTTGTGAGTTTATTATCTGGGTGTATCCTAACACAAAATTATTCAGCCCATGTGTACTAACACAGTTAGACTTTAATCTTTCATGTCGAGGAAGGGTCCAGGAGGACAGTGTTCCGTGCTCTCTGACAACAGCTGATCAGGCACCATCAGATGTGAACCCCGTCTAGCCTGCAGCTAAACTGCCAGTAAGTGGAAATCTCTGTTCAAAACTTGAGCCTTCTTTGACACTGTTTTTCCGTTGTATTTTCCAAAGGAATACCGACTACTGAAGTAGTAGCACTTAACTGTATGATGTGTCTCAGGACACTGTGATATAACCAAGGATAGATGGAGTTTTCAGCAACCGGCTGGACCCAATGAGGCCACTGCTATGGAGTTATAGAGACGGCGAGTTTAGTCGCAAAATGTTGAGAGGGTAAAGACGGTGAATTTGGACGCACAGTAAAAGTTTTTTTTTTTCTTGTGAGAGATGTCGAGTTTTAGGAAGAAGTACATAGCAGCTATCTTGGAGTCAAAGCATTGTCATACACAAAGTTAAGTAGGCGATAACGTCATTTAAAACGATGCAGCACGCACTATACCTCCATAAAGGAAAAGTGCTTCAGAAATTATGTTCAAATTAGTCTTTTCTAATGCAATTCCTTATGCTTTCTGTTTCCACTATGGAAATCTCTAGATTCTCGTTTTGTTGTTCTCCTCTCATTAGCAACAGCGTTGACATCCAACGACACAATCTATGCCCCATCTGCACAAAACTGGTGTCATTTTTCTTTGTCAATTTCACTTTATGGTGTTTAGCAAATATATTGATGCATGAGAAATTTCTTCTCACAATATGTTATTACACGTTATTATACATGTTATTACACACGTTATTACACTTGGATGGTCAGCCCAAAGAGGCTTTTAACCTTGTTTACTTATTGATATAGCATATGCAGCAAATTAATAAGATACTTGTGTACCTTTTTACTATATTTATGTATATTTACGTATGTTTATGTAATTTTAACCAGAACCCACTGTAACCACGCATATAGCGTGAAGTTACGCAAATCCCAATTCTATTTTATTGGTCATCGTTGAATAAACCAAATCGATTATGCATACCTATTCCCCTTTATTCACTAATGTACATCCTTTTTGTGACATTTATATTCATCAGTGCTCATTCTGAATCCCATAACTCTCTACTCCAATCCAAAAGTTTTTGTGCAGCATTGTGTTGTGCTTCCTGCACAGTGCACATGCACCCTGCATGCGACATTTGACAGTTGTAGCAGCCTTGGCTTCGCTTCTCAGCTGCCATGTGCAGCTCTGACGCCGTGCTGGCCTTGGAAGTTATCTGCTGTGCACCGTTCTGACCTATGGCACCACTCTCAGCTTGCCACCCCATTTGGCTTTTGTTGCTTATGCCTTAAATTAGCGCTGCACACAGTTTTCAAAATTTGAAGTTGTGCTTCAGTGCTATTCACTTTTAATTGGTGCACAATCACCACTGCTAATGTTTTTTTGCTACCTGGAAGTTATTGGTCCAAAGTTATCAGAATACTTGTTTGTCAACTCAAATTTTCAACTTTATTTATTGCTCCAGAAAGAGTCATACATCAGGAGAAAATTATGGTATTATATTGATCAGTATGTTTTTTTTCTGAAGTACAATGAGCTATATTTCTTCAAAAAGTCGTTTCTTATTATTTTGTAGCATTAACATAGTACATCCTGAATAAGGTAGTGTTCAAATTATCCCAGTTAACCACCCATTGTTGTTTCATATATATTCTCCTTTCTTTTAAAACCAAAGTTCACCAAATCCTAAACATGTTGTTGTAGCTTGGCTATTCAAAAATTATCCAAAGCATGGCCTTGTAAATGGTGGTAAGAGAAAATGTGGCCTATTAGTCATGCAGAATCAACAGTTAACTAAACTAAATTCCTCCTGAGCAGGCCATGAAGGCCCAATGGTACTGACCGACTGCCATGTCATCCTCAGTTCATATGCTTCACTGGATATGGATATGGAGGGGCATGTGGTCAGCACACCACTCTCCCAGCCATATAGAATCAACATTTGGAGAATTTGGGCAATCTATTACAATAATTTCCTGCCTGCCTGTCTCAATACGTCAGGTGGGACCAAAGGCATTATTTGGAATTGTAACTCTGAAAAAATTACACTTGATATCCCACATTTTCTTTGAATGTAAGCTGCTTGGAGAAAGGTACGGAAAGAATGGATGAAAACAACCATTGGAGTACAATGTAAACCTGCTAAAAAAACCAGTGCTGAAGTTGCTGTAGGATATCCTGGACATCATGTAAACAATGTATCAGTAGATTCTGCAAGTTGGAGTTATCATACTGACAGACTGGCGGTTCTGAACTAGTTGCTTTTTAAGATTATAGGTTTATCTTTTTCCTCCATCATTGGGGACACTTAGAAAACATTATGAAGTAATGAGAATAAGCAACCAAAGCCATTGTCAAACTAGGAGAAAGACAAAGCTGAATATATGGATCAACTTAAGGTAGAAACAGTGTTTGAACCCCAACCATTGACACTGGAGATTGTGTAACCTTTGAACCCCAACCATTGACACTGGAGATTGTGTAACCAGAACTGTGAGTACTGCAGAAGGAGAGACGAAAAAAAGGACAATGGCAGCAATTACAGGACACTACTGACAGCTTGTCCTTTAAATAAAGATTCATAGGCTTTTATATTGACACTACTTCCTCCAAAACATGCCTACAACTTGAAAATAGCATTCCAATCTGGTTACATGAATGAACTTAATCCTAAGTAAATAACCATGATGAGGAAAAAAGGCTAAAAGTTATATTATTGTTGTACAGAATGAAATAGCCCTAATCAGCCCTCCCACACAACTTGGCCATCTGGCTATTTAGAGTGAAAATTATTTATAGAGAAATTAATCTCATCATTATTAAAATTAGCTACCACTGTAATTTTCAGAAGTTTTTTTAGTGTTAATGTCAAGTTAATTACCCATCGAGAAAAACCATACTGCATTTAGTATTATAGTTTATTCTTGTTTCATACATTCATAAATAGAGTACTGACAGAGTGTAATGGAACAAATTGATTTCTTGAAGATTGTGAAAGCACCATTGGTACCGTTTTCTTGTTTTCCAACAGAATGGATAAGACTGGGACACCTAGAGACCCTGCACACCAGGCAGCCCAACTGTGGCAGCCGAGTGACACTGACAGGGGACGTGGGGTACAAAAGCAAATGTTTTGGAGCTGCCTCACAGGCTCCACATACTTGTTGTAGCAACCAAACAATTTTGTCATACAGATGAAAATTCAGGAGAAATTTCATTCATTCATAAAATAAATCCCTACAAAATCCTGTGCACTGGCCACCTCTGCTTGTGGGATCGGGTGACACATACAGTGTCTTTGAATCTATAGCCATTCTTTCTTGCACTTAATTTTGTATATTACAACATTCTTTTAATAAATCAATTTCAAATATTGTTGGACATACGTTAGGCACTGAAAAAACTGGGCCAGAAAAATCTTTCATGTGCCTTGAAATAGGTTGCCCTACTTTACATTATTTGTGCCATGCGTGGATAATGTAAGTTGGGTTGCCTATCTTAAGTTGCATGAAATATTTTCCATCCCAGTTTTATTTTGCTCACCCTGTATAAACTGCCTACCTCAAGACAATCAGTAGTTACAGATTTTTTGTTTTTGTTTTTGTTGGTTAAAATCCATTTTTCATAAGAATGCATTAACTTTCCAGATAAACCAAAAATCTCGTCTATGACAATTCCATCTATACTTCATTGACTCTGAGTGCTGCTCTTAAAGTAGAGGATGAAGTTAATGTCTTCTTTTACTTTGAATTTTTTATGTGGTTGAAGGTAAACAATTATAACATCTTCCACATCCATCTCATACCACTTGCTTTGCACTCATTGTCGTGACAGGTCATCAACTGGCTGCTTAGAAGCTGCTGCTAAAATTTTTGTTTCTGAAAGCTGGGCTATCTAATGCATGGGGACCCATAGTGTTTTGGCAGCCCGGTTGGTGCTGCCAGATTGCAGAAACTGAAATTTTGAGCAGCCCGTTCGCAGTAGCCAGCTGACAGCCAGTTGTGACCAGCATGTTGAGATGAACTCGGAAAGTGTTACGAGTGTTTGTCTTGTAAAAAACACAAATCAGTAGACATGTGATACACCAAGTACTTCTGGGGCAATACTCAGAGGTCATACTTAAAACTTATTTCAAAGCTCTTCAAAACTACTGTGTATGTTGTCTTAACTACAGAAGAATTTATCAAAAAAGTTAATGCATTCTAATGAAGGAAGAACATTAACTAATGACAAATTAATCTGTAACTACTGATTGTCTTGAGCTAGGCAATTTATACAGAGTTAGCAATAACCTATTGGGAAAAATAAAACACTTAATTATTGGTACAAATACTCAGATGTGTGCTTATATAACTCTTATCACTATCTTTTTTTTTATTTTGAGAAAGGTTGAATCATGCATACGTTTGGCTTTAGTGCAATGAGTGCAGAATGGGTGGTGATGAGGTGAACTCAGGACAACAACGTGGCAAGAAGAGTCAGCATGGATCCTTCCAGAAGGACTATACCATGAGAATATTTTAGAATTGTATAACTGGCTCTGATGAACAGATGGATGATAACACTTAAGATTCAAGCAAAGGTTACTGGCAATGTGTCACCACAAATTTTTTAGGAATAGATTACTAGAAGCTGTATAAATACCTTGAGTTACTGTGTGTACCACAAACAACAGAGACCTGCCGCATGCAGAGCCAGAGTCAAATAGTATATCGAGTGTCATTCTGTGATGCTCAGCACTGGGTCTCACCTTTGTTGTGTGACAGTTAGATTAAGGTTGACATGTCTGTCTGACATGGTGAGTGGACACAGGAAGCAGAAATGCTCAAGACCCATGCATGTAGTTCATACCACAAACAACTTAGGAATGTGTGGGTCCTTGACTGACTTGCCAGGTTCTCCTGATTTGTCACATGTAAAACACATCTGGGATGTGATGGCAAAAATATACTTTCATACTAGTCTCCAGCCATCAAGTGACATAAGATGTGTTTCAGGCACAGTAAGATATTCGTCAAGATTACATTCAGAGATACTGTATGCTTCCTTGCCACAACAAATATGTGGGTGTATTCATGACCTTGGAGGTCACAGCTCATACTAATGTTGAACATGGACACCAATTCTGAATGAAATGAAAGTTTATCATATAGTATCTGTATATATGATTAACATCTCTGCTAAGTATTATAAATATCAGATTTGTGCTCCATGTGTTGAAAGTCATCACTAATATCCATCTGGAAGGCAAAATATACCTGGCTGCTATGACAAGTTGTGGAGACTGAGGCAGCCACAGCACATTTGCTTTTGTCTTGCTGTCACTATGCGCAGCCAGCTGGCTGCCATGCAGTTGCCTAAGTTGTAATGGCTGCTGTCATTGAGAATCCTTGGCTGCCTGTGGGTGGTCACTTATGAGCTGTCAGTGTTGAACTGGCAGTTGTACCTAGGCTGCCCAGAGTGCCAGAGACCTCGAAGAAAAATCACATCCATGTTTGAAACATACTCTCAGCAAATTTGACAGAAGGTTGAAAACACAACATTAAAAGAAGGAAGATGTACTAAATTTCACCAATTTTATAGTGCCATGAAACATACTATATGAAATATGAAAAGCAAATAAATTACTCTGCAACTAATTTCAACATTAAAGTCACCATCTAGCAGCCACATTTTTAAAATATTTAATATATTTATATATCAATTTAATACAATTATTTAGCTTTGTGAATGTAGGTGACCATAGGGTATGGCATGACATCTTTAAGCTCAGAACACAGTCCTCATTTAAATCCATTCCAGAATTAAATGAGCGCTTTTCAGACAGTTTTTACACCACACACACACACACACACACACACACACACACACCTCTAAGTATCAAGCAGAGCAAAGAGAACAACATTGCATCTATGTTGTGCAATATGAATTCTTTAATGCATCATGCTAATGTAAACTAATAGATACAGCATTTTATGTGTGAAGTGATGTGCTTTGAAAGATAAACATAAACAAGGTTATAATACTAATCATCTCAAATGTAATACTGAATTATTTTAGCAAACGAAACATATCAGATGTGGTATGTTGACCACAGTGAGTCTTGTCTGAAGTGAAGAGCAAGTTAATATATTAAGAAATTAAAATATATCTGTTAAGGTGCGGAATCACAAAATAACTGTGATGCAAATATGGAGATTTTCTTGAAATAATTGTGAAAGTACAAACTGCAAAAATTTGATGTACATTAGAATGAACCCACTTGTGCAGGTGTCTTTATTAACATAATAAAAACATGTTGTCATACAAAGATCTAAATAAGTAATTTACATGTGGTCAGAAAGGCATTATAACTGAAGCTGGGTTCTGTTCATACAAACCAAAGCCTTCTGGTCTCAAACAATGGCTGTAAATGAGAATGACAATCAACAGTGCACTGTTTCTTCTGCATTCTTTATGTAAAGTAAATTGCAGATGGAATGTCATAATATAAACAGACCAAATCCTTCTGGTCTCAAATGATGTTTGTAAATGAGAATAACAATCAACAATGTACTGCTTCTTCTGCATTTTTCCTGTAAAGTAAATTGCAGATGGAGTGTCATAATACGAATTGGTTATCACACAGTGAAAATAAATCATATTATATTTCCAGTTGTACTATAAGCTAATTAAACCATGAAATATATCTTTCATTGCCAATACTGCTAAAGAAATTTCATTCTATTTTAAAAATACATAACAGTCCTGAAGAGTGTCAAAGCAAAATTTAATTGAAAAAATTAATAAATTATGAGATTGGATTGGTGGTCAGGATTTAAAATAAGGAAGAAAAATGTATGGTACTGATGATAGAAAAATGTAAACGTGATACACTATATGGCTTTTGGAACTAGCTGAAGGAGAGAGAGAGAGAGAGAGAGAGAGAGAGAGTGGGTTGAGAAAGGTTAAAAAGGAAGTGCAGGTTATGCAATCCTCAGGCCGCACTGTTAGTAAACATAGCGTACAGCGCATGCGTAGGTGAGCCACTCTGTGATTCTCGGCAGAGGGCATTTGAGTATGGCACCATCTACCTGCAAATCATTGCTCATGCATGATTTCCGCAGTTGAGCATTCTACGCGTGCGTGTTCAAGAAACGGGACATTGACTTGCAGGTACCGTCAGTCATACCTAGCCACCAGCAAGGTTGTTCTACCTGAATATGCCAGAAAGCTGCTCTAAGGAAATATTGTGGAATTTGCACAACATGATCCAGCGGCATACGCGTGAAGACTATTCACAACATATCCTCCAGGAAAGCTTGAAGAGTCACATATTTTGTTCTACACTCATGATCATAAATTAAGGATGATTGCAGACTGTGGTGCCACATAATGTGGCACTACACAAAACTGGTGCTAATAGCATAGGCACATAGGGAACACACATGACACAGATCTGTAAGTCCACGGTATTGTTGATAAGTTGAGAGAACCACCCCGAAACAAGTGCTACAAAATGCCACTGTTTCCTGCACATGTACCCCGACATCAATATGGGATATAATCACCACGCACATGTACACATGCTGCACAATGGGTTGGCATACTCTGGATCAGCTGGTCGAGCAGCTGCTGGGGTATAGCCTCCCATTCTTGCACCAGTGCCTGTCGGAGCTCCTGAAGGTGTCCTAGAGGTTTGAAGACGTGCAGCAATACGTCAACCTAGAGCATCCCAGACGTGCTCGGTGGGATTTAGGTCTGTAGAACAGGCAGGCCACTCCATTCGCCTGATATCTTCTGTTTCAAGGTACTCCTCCATGATGGCAGCTCAGTGGGGCGATGTGTTATCATCCATCAGGAGGAAGGTGGAACCCACTGCACCCCTGAAAAGGCAGACACACTGGTGCAAAATGACATCCTGATACACCTGGCCTGTTACAGTTCCTCTGTCAAAGACATGATAGGGTGTACATGCACCAATCATAATCCCAACCCATACCATCAAACCACGACCTCGATACAGGTCCCTTTCAACGACATTAAGGGGTTGGTATCTGGTTCCTGGTTCACACCAGATGAAAACCCGGTGAGAATCACTGTTCAGACTATACCTGCACTCATCTGTGAACACAACCTGGGACCACTGTTCCAAATGACCATGTACTGTGTTCTTGACACCAGGCTTTACGGGCTCTCCTGTGTCCAGGGGTCAGTGGAATGCACCTGACAGATCTCTGGGTGAATAAAACATGTCTGTTCAGTCGTCTGTAGACTGTGTGTCTGGAGAAAACTGTTCCAGTGGCTGCAGTAAGGTCCCGAGCAAGGCTACCTGCAGTACTCCATGGCCATCTGCGACCACTGATAGTGAGATATCAGTCTTCTTGTGGTGTTGTACACTGTGGACGTCCAGTACTGTAGTGCCTAGACATGTTTCCTGTCTGCTGGAATCGTTGCCATAATCTTGAGATCACACTCTGTGGCACACGGAGGGCCCGTGCTATGACCTGCTGTGTTTGACTAGCCTCCAGTTGCCTTAGTATTCTACCCCTCATAACGTCATCAATATGTGTTCCTTGAGCCATTTTCAACACACAGTCACCATTAGCATGTCTGAAAATGTCTGCACACTCACTCGCTCACCATACTCTAATATGCTCCAACACACCTCTGTGTATGTCTGCCAGCGCCACTGTGCGACGACCACAGATCAAATACACCACATGGTCATATCCCATGGTGATTTAAATCCACAAACCAGCCACCAGAGCATTGTTTCACCATGTATCAGCATTATCCTTAATTTTGAGCATGAGTGTATCTGACGAGCCAAAAATTCATCTGAATGAGTAGTCGATAAACAAAACTTCCAATATTACTTGGACATTAACTCATAACTCATTCATAAAATAGCCTATGATAGCCCATATTTCATTGTCTAGTGTTGACCGTGCACTGGAATCATTGGCCATATTTTTTTTGCAGAAAACAGCAATCAGCCTGTGAGTGTCAATATCAGGTGCTATGCTGCCCTGATTAACAATTTGTTCCTTCCACCTTTGCAGTGACATTGCTGTCTAAATCATAATTTCAGCAATCTGGGGGTTACAGCATATAAGTTCCCTAGCTCAATGACAAATCTGAGATGCTGCTTTCCACATCAATTTGTCTCACAACCTTGTAATATCCTATGGCTGGTGAGATGACATGGTCTTTTAATCTCTGATTCTCTGTGGGATCATCTCAAGACCAAAGTACTTTCATGGTGACTCAGCAATACCAAAGAGATGAAAGCCGCAATCCTGGAAGACATAGAGATCATTCCTCAAGAAATGATTGAGAATGTGAAAGGAACTTCTGTGAACGTCTTCTGCAATGTATTGCAGCCATTTGTGTGACATACTTTAAACTTATGTTTGGGTTTTTGGTGATGGCAATGAGTGGACAACAGGTGTCTATCAGCTATATTGGTATAAATGTTCACTAACCCTCTCATAAGCAAATGAAAATGCACAACTTCCCATGGGCCTTCCTGTATATCTTGATGGTCCATCACCTACTTAAATAATACTTTTTATACATTACATTTTGCAACATATTATACAAAAACAAAGTGGTACACATTTTTGTTACCATTTGTTGGTAGAGTACCTGATATATAGGGTGTAAACTATTACTATTTACAGTGTAAAAACATGGAAGTCAAGGCAAACAATTTGATAAAAGATTAGAGTGCAAGTATTAAGGGTATTGATGACCACTGGTGTAAACTATTACTATTTACAGTGTGCAAACATGGAAGTAGAGGTGAACAATTTGACAAAAGATTAGAGCACAAGTATTAAGGGTATTGATGACCACTAAGTTATCGAAACAAATAATCATTTGTTTCTATTTGCAACTGAGAGTGTTGAAATAATACTGTAGAGATGTTTCACTTTATTACACAAATACGCAAAAAAAGGCAACATGTACTAGATGTTTTTTAGTAACCTTAAGCAGTTTCTGTGGCTAGGTTACTGCACGCCCAATTTCTTTTTCACACTGGAGTTACGAGCCTCGTTGATTTGAAAGCTAGTCAATGGTCTACTGAAATATATCCCATCTCATCACCTATATGGATAGCAAGGTACTGAGGATCCAGCTCCCTTTCAGGATCTGGGAAGAGGAAAGCAACATAAAAATGCACTGACACAAATGATACTGTTACATGTTCCAGAGCTGATTATCCATGTAGTGGAGTTGGGGGCTCAGGTGTAATATTGTCAACAGATAAATATGACAACAAAGTGCTGCTCTCTTACCTTGATGCTTACAGGATGAATACGTCCAGCAGTTACGCAGAGAAGGCACTAGGTTGTCAGACAGCAGCGGCCTTTTTCTCACCCTTTTTCTTCTTACCCTTATTGTCACTACTTTTACGCAATGAAGGATTTGGGCCGTAACACTGCACCTCACGTGTACGCAACTGGGGCGGTCCCCGTGGTGGTGGGAAATTGCATGGAGCGAGGAACTCGACCTGCAAACAAAACCACATCTCGTCTGAGATGACATACAGCAATTTTGCTACCCATTAGCTCCTCACAGCATTTCTCTCGTGGAAATCCAGTGGTATGCTCTTCATGCAACCACTGTTAAATGCAGCTATTTATTGGACTAATTCAAATGTACATACATACCACAGTCGTACTCTATCATTCACACTTAGGTGAAGTGGTACGTTCAGCAAAAAATCATTCAAAAATATATTCATGCAATGACAAAATAGATATTTTTAACATAATGCCTTTGATCCATTGAGATTCATTTTTTTTCTATTCCCTCAGAAAAAAATTGTTACCAATTCTGCAAAATACTTGTTTAAAGGGCATATAACTATTGTACCCTTGAAATTTGCTTCCCTTCGAGCCATTGAAGTCAGAAAACAGGAAGGTTCAAATGGAAGAATTTTTTGGTGTTTGAGCTATTTCGAAGCCCAGTTCGTGTACTTTTGCAATCACAGTGACTGATAGCTGAGTAGATGAGCAAGGGCATTGTTCTATAGTGCTGTTCATGTAAGAAGATGGGTTTGGGGCAATACACAGTGACAATGGGTGCTTTAGGGTATGCATAGAAAATTTAGCATTGATTTTCATATTAGGTAAGTATGGTGAGTGTACTTGGCCACTTTAGTTTTCACTACAGGTGGCAACAGGCAAACACGACGAGAATGATCTTAAGAAGTCACATCAATAGTTTTCTAAGCATTTAAATTGTTTTAGTGAGAGAAGTAGAAACAGTGGCCCATTGTGGTGCTTATCCTGGTGTTGCCACTCGTGGTGTACAATGGCTGGAGTAAAGGTGTGAGTCAAAGGTAGAAACCATGTTGCAAAGTATTCACTGTTCCTGTCTGTACAGAAGGCATCACACACCCGCCTTCTTACTTGTACACTACACTCACAAAATATCATGTTTTGCATGCTCACTTCTGCCTCCACCGAGCAATTCGAGTACTGGTGCGTGCGACTCTTTTTGTTGAAAAATCTCTTTCCTCCCAGATGTTCTTTTAGGGTGCCAGAAAGATGGAAATCACACTCTGTTTCCTTCAAAGAGAATTGTTTTACATTTTTCTCTCCTTGCTGAATAATTTCATTAATACTGTTTGCTAAGACAATCAGTTCGCCATGGTTCAGACTGACTATATCTGCAGCCCTCTGCATATTTAATATGAGGAAAGTGGAAAATTAGGCTATCATTATCAGTGTCTAATGAACTAAGAAGCCAAAACAGTGCTAGCAGACGAAATTTTCTGATGTAGGCAAGAAACGAAGCAGAAATTACATCAAGTAAAAACCAACCAATTGTTAACGAACTGTTTTTTGATCTTAAAAACAAATCAGATTGTAAATATTTGTCATTATAGATGGCTAAGTCAAAACAAGGCCCCGGGAGTAGACAACATTCCATTAGAACTACTGATGGCCTTGGGAGATCCAGTCCTGACAAAACTCTACCATCTGGTGAGCAAGATGTATGAGACAGGCGAAATACCCCCTGACTTCAAGAAGAATATAATAATTCCAATCCCAAAGAAAGCAGGTGTTGACAGATGTCAAAATTACCGAACTATCAGTTTAATAAGTCACAGCTGCAAAATACTAATGCGAATTCTTTACAGATGAATGGAAAAACTGGTAGAAGCCGACCTCGGGGAAGATCAATTTGGATTCCGTAGAAATGTTGGAACATGTGAGGCAATACTGACCCTACGACTTATCTAAGAAGAAAGATTAAGGAAAGGCAAACCTACGTTTCTAGCATTTGTAGACTTAGAGAAAGCTTTTGACAATGTTGACTGGAATACTCTCTTTCAAATTCTGAAGGTGGCACGGTAAAATAAAGGGAGCGAAAGGCTATTTACAATTTGTACAGAAACCAGATGGCAATTATAAGAGTTGAGTGGCATGAAAGGGACTGCGGATTGATAAGGGAGTGAGACAGGGTTGTAGCCTCTCCCCGATGTTATTCAATCTGTATATTGAGCAAGCAGTAAAGGAACCAAATGAAAAGTTTGGAGTAGGCATTAAAATCCATGGAGAAGAAATAAAAACATTAAGGTTCGCCGATGACATTGTAATTCTGTCAGAGACAGCATTGGACTTGCAAGAGCAGCTGAACGGAAAGGACAGTGTCTTGAAAGGAGGATATAAGATGAACATCAACAAAATCAAAACGAGGATAATGGAATGTAGTTGAATTAAATTGGGTGATGCTGAGGAAATTGGATTAGGAAATGAGACACTTGAAGTGGTAAAGGAGTTTTGCCATTTGGAGAGCAAAATAACTGATGATGGTCGAAGTAGAGAGGATATAAAATGTAGACTGGCAAAGGCAAGGAAAGCGTTTCTGAAGAAGAGAAATTTGTTAACATCGAGTATTGATTTAAGTGTCAGGAAGTCATTTCTGAAAGTATCTGTATGGAGTGTAGCCATGTATGGAAGTGAAACATAAACGAAAATAGTTTAAACAAGAAGAGAATAGAAGCTTTCGAAATGTGGTGCTACAGAAGAATGCTGAAGATTAGATGGGTAGATCATATAACTAATGAGGAGGTATTGAATATAATCGGGGAGAAGGAGAGTTTGTGGCACAACTTGATTAGAAGAAGGGATCGGTTGGTAGGACATGTTCTGAGGCATCAAGGGATCACAATTTAGCATTGGAGGGCAGCGTGGAGGGTAAAAATCGTAGAGGGAGACCATGAGATGAATACACTAAGCAGATTCAGAAGGATGTAGGCTGCAGTAGGTACTGGGAGATGAAGAAGCTTGCATAGGATAGAGTAGCATAGAGAGCTGCATCAAACCAGTCTCAGGACTGAATGTTGATGATGTTGTTTGGTTTTTTGGGGCGCTCAACTGCATGGTTATCAGCGCCCGTACAATTACCCAATCTTTGCTCAGTCCAATTTCGCCACTTTCCTGGATGATGATGAAATGATGAGGACAACACAAACACCCAGTCATCTCGAGGCAGGTGAAAATCCCTGACCCCGCCGGGAATCGAACCCGGGACCCCGTGCTCGGGAAGCGAGAACGCTACCGCGAGACCACGAGCGGCGGACTCTCAGGACTGAAGAGCACAACAACAACAACAGATAACCTCAGAAATTTCTCAATAATGTTCACCGAACGAAATGTCGCCTTCCCTCCAGGTATTCCCATTTGAGTTCTCAAGCGTCTCTGTAACATTTGCATGTTGTTCTCATCTACCAGTAATAAATCAACCCTCCCCCCCCCCCCCCCCCCCCCTTTGAATTGGTTTGCTGTCTTCCTTTAATCTGGCCTGCTTGAGAAAGCTGACGTTCAGGCACTGATATAAGAAGAAAATGGACGAGGGGAAGTTCGGAATGACCTCTTGTGATACCAGAACTGGTGAATTTAATGAACAAAGTAAGAGCATATGGACTATCAGACCAATTGTGTGATTGGATTGAAGAGTTCCTAGATAACAGAACGCAGCATGTCATTCTCAATGGAGAGAAGTCTTCCGAAGTAAGAGTGATTTCAGGTGTGCCGCAGGGGAGTGTCGTAGGACCTTTGCTATTCACAATATACATGAATGACCTTGTGGATGACATCGGAAGTTCACTGAGCCTTTTTGCGGATGATGCTGTGGTATATCGAGAGGTTGTAACAATGGAAAACTGTACTGAAATGCAGGAGGATCTGCAGCGAATTGACGCATGGTGCAGGGAATGGCAATTGAATCTCATTGTAGACAAGTGTAATGTGCTGCGAATACATAGAAAGGAAGATTCCTTATCATATAGCTACAATATAGCAGGTCAGCAACTGGAAGCAGTTAATTCCATAAATTATCTGGGAGTACGCATTAGGAGTGATTTAAAATGGAATGATCATATCAAGTTGATTGTCGGTAAAGCAGATGGCAGATTGAGATTCATTGGAAGAATCCTAAGGCAATGCAATCCAAAAACAAAGGAAGTAGGTTACAGTACGCTTGTTCGCCCACTGCTTGAATACTGCTCAGCAGTGTGGGATCCGTACCAGATTGGGCTGATAGAAGAGACAGAGAAGATCCGACGAGGAGCAGCGCACTTCGTTACAGGATCATTTAGTAATTGCGAAAGCGTTACAGAGATGATAGATAAATTCCAGTGGAAGACTCTGCAAGAGAGACGCTCAGAAGCTCGGTACGGGCTTTTGTTCAAGTTTCGAGAACATACCTTCACCGAAGAGTCAAGCAGTATATCGCTCCCTCCTACGTATATCTCGCAAAGAGTCCATGAGGATAAAATCAGAGAGATTAGAGCCCACACAGAGACATACCGACAATCCTTCTTTCCACGAACAATACGAGACTGGAATAGAAGGGAGAACCGATAGAGGTACTCAAGGTACCCTCCGCTACACACTGTCAGGTGGCTTGCGGAGTATGGATGTAGATGTAGAATAGAAGGAGAAGAAGACGCGTCGATGCGGTTACCTCGAGCCCAGAGGAGCTGCTGGTTTCGAGCGTGTAGCTGGAGGAGGAGGAGGACGAGGGCCGCGGCACGGTGAACTGCAGCGGCTCGTTGACGGTGTCTCCGTGGCCGGTGCGCGCCGGCTTGACGGCGACCGTGTACTGGCGGCCGCGCCGGCCCAGCACCAGTGTCGGCCCCAGTGGGCCCAGGTCGGCGGGCGCGCCCATCTGGCCGCGCCGGTGCGTGCGCGTCGCCGTGCTGTGCGCCTGCTGCGGTGTCGCGCTGTGCAGCCGCAGGATGCGACTCACCGACCGCGTCACCGCGCCCGGCTTCCAGTTGGGCCGCGCCTGCAAGCGCCGTCGCTACCTTCACAACTTGCTGCAGCCGAAAGTTCCATTTTTGCTATCCTATGGCCTGGGCTGATTTTGATTGCCCGAGTCTACACTGAGGTGACAAAGTTTATGGGAAAGCGACATGCACATCCACAGATGGTACTATCGCGTATACAAGGTATAAAAAGACAGTGCCTTGGCAGAGCTGTCGTTTGTACTCTGGTTTCTGATGTGATTAGGCCGCACGATGAGAATTAACAGACTTTGAACGCAGAATGGTGGTTCGAGCTAGACGCACGGGACATTCCTTAGTTTGTTAGGGAATTCGACATTCCAAGATTCGCTGTGTCAGCAGTATACCAAGAATACACTACTGGCCATTAAAATTGCTACACCAAGAAGAAATGCAGATGATAAACAGGTATTCATTGGACAAATATATTATACTAGAACTGACATGTGATTACATTTTCACGCAATTTGGGTGCATAGATCCTGAGAAATCAGTACCCAGAACAATCACATCTGGCTGTAATAACGGCCTTGGTACGCCTGGGCATTGAGTCAAACAGAGCTTGGATGGCGTGTACAGGTACAGCTGCCCATGAGCTTCAACACGATACCACAGTTCATCAAGAGTAGTGACTGGCGTATTGTGACGAGCCAGTTGCTCGGCCACCATTGACCAGACGTTTTCAATTGGTGAGAGATCTGGAGAATGTGCTGGCCAGGGCAGCAGTCGAACATTTTCTATATCCAGAAAGGCCCATACAGGACCTGCAACATGCGGTCGTGCATTAACCTGCTGAAATGTAGGGTTTCGCAGAGATCGAATGAAGGGTAGAGCCACGGGTCGTAACACATCTGAAATGTAACGTCCACTGTTCAAAGTGCCGTCAGTGTGAACAAGAGGTGACCGAGACGTGTAACCAATCGCACCCCATACCATCACGCCACGTGATATGCCAATATGGCGATAACGAATACATGCTTCCACTGTGCGTTCACCCTGATGTCGCCAAACAAGGATGCAACCACCATGATGCTGTAAACAGAACCCGGATTCATCCGAAAAAATGACGTTTTGCCATTCGTGCACCCAGGTTCATCGGTGAGTACACCATCGCAGGCGCTCCTGTCTGTGATGCAGCGTCAAGGGTAACCGCAACCACGGTCTCCGAGCTGATAGTCCATGCTGCTGCAAACGTCGACGAGCTGTTTGTGCAGATGGTTGTTGTCTTGCAAACGTCCCCATCTGTTGACTCAGGGATCGAGACGTGGCTGCACAATCCGTTACAGCCATGCGGATAAGATGCCTGTCATCTCGACTTCTAGTGATACGAGGCCATTGGGATCCAGCACGGCATTCCATATTACCCTCCTGAAACCTTCTATTCCATATTCTGCTAACAGTCATTGGATCTGGACCAACACAAGCAGCAATGTCGCGATATGATAAACTGCAATCGCGATAGGCTACAATCCTACCTTTATCAAAGTCGGAAGTGTGATGATACGCATTTCTCCTCCTTACACGAGGCATCACAACAACGTTTCACCAGGCAACACCGGTCAACTGCTGTTTTTGTACGAGAAATCGGTTGGAAACTTTCCTCATGTCAGCACGTTGTAGGTGTCGCCACCGGCGCCAACCTTGTGTGAATGCTCTAAAAAGCTAATCATTTGCATATCACAGCATCTTCTTCCTGTCGGTTAAATTTCGCGTCTGTAGCACGTCATCTTCGTGGTGTAGCAATTTTAATGGCCAGTAGTGTACAAAATTTCAGGCATTATCTGTCGCCACAAACAATGCAGTGGCTAACGGCCTCCACTTAACGACCGAGAGCAACGTCGTTTGCGTAGAGGTGTCAGTGCTAACAGACAAGTAACACTGCGTGAAATAAACACAGACATCAATGCGAGACATACGTCAAATATATCCGTTAGGACAGTGGGGCAAAATCTGGCGTTTACTGGCTGTGGGAGCAGACGACTGCATCAACTCTCCTGGACTAGTGCCCATATCACTAGGACTCTAGACGACTTGAAAACTGTGACCTGGTCAGATGAGTCCCAAATTCAGAAGGTAAGAGCTGATAGTAGGGATCCATTGTGGCTGAGACCACTCGAAGCCATGGGCCCAAGTAGTCAACCGCCACTGTGCAAGCTGGTTGTGGCTCCGTAATGCTGTGGTCTGTATTTACATGGAATGGACTGGGTCCTCTGGTCCAGCTGAACTGATCATTGACTGGAAGTGGTTATGTTCGGCTAGTTGGAGCTCATTGGCAGTTATTCATGGACTTTATGCTCCCAAACAACAATGAAATTGTTATGGATAACAATGCGCCATACACAGAACGCAATTGTTCGTGCCTGGTCTGAAGAACATTCTGGACAATTCGAGGGAATTATTTGGCTAACGATAAGGATCGACATGAATCCCATTGAGAATTTTTGGGACATAGTCGAGAGGTCAGTTCGTGCACAAAACCCTGCACCAGCAACTCTTTCGCAGCTATAGAGGCAGCTTGGACGTCTATAGAGGCAGCATGACTCACTGTTTCTGCAGGGGACTTCCAACGACTTGTTGAGTCCATGCAACATTGAGATGCTACACTACACGAGGCTAAGGTAGTCTGACACGATGTTGGAGGTATCCCGTGACTTTCGTTACCTCAGTGTATTTTCAGATGGTGGAATAAGGCATGAAAAAATAGACATCTGTTAGAATTCGAGAATATAATAGGGGCAGTCAAATGAAAACCGAACACTCGCCACAACTTGACCACGGAAAGGTTCCATTCGAAAGTAATCACCACACGTATTAAGAAATTTATCCCACTGGTAAACGAGACGATCAATTCCTGTTTCATAGAACGTGGTCGGCCACTGACGGATTCGCAACCCCACCCATTCTTGAACTTTCTCATCTGACTGAAACCGACATCCATGCATGTCTTTCTTCAGGTCGCCAAAGATGTGAAAAAAACATGGTGAATGATCCGGGCTGTACAGACGATTTTGCAGTATTTCTTAACGAAATCGCTGAAGCATAACCTTCGTCCTGTTGGCAGTATGGGTGCGGGAATTATGAAGAGGATGAGTGCGCCCGACAGCCCGAGGGCAAACGGCAAAACGAACAGAAGAGAACATCCTACATCTCCCCCACCAATGAAATCGAAAGCTGTTCATCCAGATTCCAGTGAGGTCATGATGACCTTCCTCTTCGACTGCAGGGGCACTCTGCTCATAGAGTTAGTATGGGACCACAATCAATGCACAGGACTGTGAAGACATTTTGCAGAAACTGCGATGCCCCACAATGTTAAAACGACCAGGAATGTTGTCAGACAGGATCTTCCCGCTGCACAAAAAATGACTTCCCCCACAGTGCCAGTCAGACAAAGGCTACGCTTTAGCGTCTTGATTTGGAAACACTGAAACTTCCTCCATACAGCCCGTAACTTTTATGGTGTGATTTTCACAGCTTTGGCCACCTGACGAAACATGTCAGTTCCAGTTGGACGAAGGAGTGCAAGAGTGGGTGCGGTTGTGGATCCGTCAGAGGCCAACTGCATTCTATGAAACAGGAATTGATCGTTTCGCCTCTCAATGGGATAAATGTCTTAACGCATGTGGTGATTACTTTCGAATGGAACCATTCCATGGCCTTGTTGAGGCAGGTGTTTAGTTTCCATTTAACTGGCCGTTAATATCTCATTGTATTTATCGAAATGCTGGCTGGAGAAAGAATTACAAGGGCCGTCCAGAGAGTAATGAACGTTCCACCATATTCGTCATATCCATATTCTTCAATAATATTACAGAATCTGAGCATACACATATTAACACGTACTTTGTCTGCTTTTTCACACAATAACCTTTGACATTAAGACACTTGTCATGCCTTGGCACCAGTTAGTGTATACCCTCTTCATACCATGTAGCTGCCTGGCTATTCAACCAGATCTTGACGGCATCCTTCATCATTAGCGAAGCATTTACCAGCAACATGCTCCTTCGATTCTGGAAGCGGGAAAAAGTCGGACGGCAGTCCTTGACTGTAGGGAGGAATTCTCATGCAGCAAGGCTTGTGTCTGCTGCGAAGTGTACAGACGTGCGTTTTCGTGCAACAGAACAATTCCACTCGATAGTTTGCTTGTTCAAGGGTTATGGATAGCCCGATGAAGACGTTCAAGGATAGCAAAGTATGCATTATTATTTATTGTTGTGTTATGGGGCGTGAAATCGACGAGTAGGACTCCTTCACTGTACCAGAATACAGAAGCCATCATACAGTTTGTTTGAATGCGCATGGCTTCTGTTGCTTCAATGTGTGGTGTTATAAGAAACCAATGTTTCATCTCCTGTAACAATCTGATCAATGAACATGTTGCCATCCCCTGTGTAACGCTCCAAGAACGTTAATGCAGCACACTTTCTCGCAACAATCTGGTCGTCCGTGAGAGTGCATGGTACCCAAAAGCCAAAGATTTTGTGGCACCGCTAATCTTTGAATTGTCGATTCTCTTGAATGGTGCTGTCCAACTTTTATTTCAGTGCATCTTTGATGGCATAGGGTCGCTCTGATCTCTTTTGTCTTGAGCATCTGTTCTCTTATTCTTAAAAAATTATGTACTACTTTCGGACATTGGCTGCACTCATAAATGCTACATAATGGAAACAACTCACAGTCACTGGGTTCCACTATCGGCACAGACGTACTCACAGTTGTCTCTGCACTTACCACATGACAGGGTCCAACTTACAACTACATGCAGCAACTGTCCACATCACACTGAATACCAGAAACCAGTGTGCGACTGCCTCAAGACAGGTGCGTGGAGTGTATACGCAAGCATCCTTTACTTTCTGTTTGGCCCTCATAGATGATTTACATGTAGGTTAAGTTACTAGATATTACTGAAATTACTGGATGTTAGTAAAACTACACCAAAGAAACATAAAGAAATGGATGTTTTCAGTGCGTAAATGTATATGAAAAAATAAAAAACGCATGTACAATAATATAATATGTCTTCTTAATCATTATTCTACCAAAAAACTTAAAAGAATCTTATTTTTTAGGTCTTTACAAGATCTTGAAAAGTAGGTGAAAGAGGTTATCTGAGTGGCTTCGAAAGTAGCGAAAACTAGACAGCCAAAAGCATCGTAACCATCCTTTTGTACATACATGACCTTGACGATGAGGTCCACGATCTTGGATCGCCATCTTGGATTGTAACATCATAGAGGTCGCTATCTTTGACGACCATCTCAGCTTTATGAACCTATATGACACTTCTCAATTCACTAGGTCTGCTCATTTTGGATTGATGACGAAGATGTAAATGCCGTGTGACTAGGGCCTCCCAGAGGGTAGACCGTTCGCTGGATGCAAGTCTTTCGATTTGACGCCACTTCGGCGACTTACTCGTTGATGGGGATGAAATGATGATGATTAGGAGAATACAACATCCAGTCCCTGAGCGGAGAAAATCTCGGACCCAGCCGGGAATCGAACCCGGGCCCTTAGGATTGACATTCTGTCACGCTGACCAGTCAGCTACCGGGGCCGGACGACGAAGAAGTGCTCACATCATTGTCATTTCCCTTGACCTTGAGGGCAAGTGTAATTAATTATCCCAGACCCTATTGTAACTTTTTAATTAATTCAGCTATCAGCCAGGGTGGTGAAGATTTCGTTACAGCAGGGTAATAAATTATCTTACCCTTTACTCACCTCCTCTACTGATTTTAATCTACATAAACAATTTAGGATACAGTCTGAGGAGCCCTCGTGCGTTGTTTGCGGATGATGCTGTCTTTTGCCATCTAGTAAACTGATCAGAAAATCGTAGGTCACGCCAGTACACAAGCAAGGAAACAGAGTTATAGACCCATGTCACAGACATCGATTTGTAGTAGGATTTTGGAACATACATTGTTCCAACATTATGCGAAGTAATGAGTGCTATCGACCGGGGATTCCAAATTGATCCGATATTTCTAGCTTTCCAAGTAGGTTTTGACACCATTCTTGACAAGTGGCTTGTAACCGATCATAGCCGTGTGGAGTATCGTCTCAGTTGTGTGGCTGTATTCGCGATTTCCTGTTAGAAAGGTCATAGTTCGTAGCAACTGATGAGAAGACATTTATTGAACCCGAAGTGATATCTGGGGTCACCCAAGGAAGATTTTCATGCAAACAATTCAGGAGACATTATGAGCCAGCCCCATACATTGTTTGCGGATGATGCTGTAGTTTATCATCTATTAAAGGCATCAGACGATCAAAATGAATTGTAAAATTATTTAGGAAAGCTATCTGCATGGTAAAAAAGTGGCAACAGACCCTAAACAATAAAAAGCATGAGATCCTCCACATGAGTACTAAAAAAGTCCGCCAAATTTCGATTATATAATAAATAATGCAAATTTAAAGATTGTGGATCCAGCTCAATACCTAATGATTACAGTTACAAATTACTTAAACAGGAACCATCGCACAGAAAATTTGGGGGAAAGGCGAACCGAAGACTGATTATTTTTGACACTACACTTACCAGACGCAACAAATCAACTGAAGTAGTTGCCTAAACTAAGTTAGTCCGTCCTCTTCCGGAGTATTGCTATGGGTATGAGACACTTACCAAACTGGTTTGAAGGAGATCACGGAAAAGTTCAAAAAAGGGTAGCTAGTTTTGTCTTATCGCGAAATAGCGGATATGGGGTTACGGATATGATAATAGAGTTTGGGTGGCAGCCATTAAAACGAAGGCATTTTTCATTACGTCAAGATCTTTTCTGAAATTTCCGTCACCGACTTTCTCCTCCGAAATCGAAAATATTTGTTGACTCCCGCCTACATAATAAGAAATTACCATCGTAAGGGAAATCAGAGCTGAACGGAAAGGTTTGTGTGTTCATTTTTCCCACTTACTATTCGAGAGTGGAACGGTCGAAAATTAGTCTGAAAGTGGTTGTATGAACCCTCTGCCAAACACTGAAGTGTTAATAGCAGAATTAAAAGAAAACCTACGTTAATTTTCGCGTTGAAGCTTGCATTCAAGCTCAGTTCTGTCGAAGATCGGTTTTTCCGGCAGTGTCAGTTGTACATTAACAGTGGTAACTCATCAGTACTGATAGGTTTACTGACGAATAGTTGGCTGATATGCACACTGTGCGCTGTTTCACTGAATGTAATGGAAGAACGGCACAGGGACGATATGCTTCAAGCAGTGACGGCAACCAAGTCAAAGTACTTCTTCAGTACGTACACGCCAAAGAAAAACAGGATCCTTCCTTGTTATGGTGGCTGCATGTGACAGGCTTTTTCACAGAAAAAGGTATTTTCACATACACAAAGATAATTAGGTTAATAAATCCAATAAATCATAATTATATTACTAGTCTGTAAGAAGCCACCAGAGACCATGGGTCAATTACACCAAAATACTCAGAAAATACTAGAAATTTTGTCGGCGCAATTTCGGTTCACAAAGGATAAGAAAGTTGTTAGAAACTTAGCTGAAGCGCAACTAATTTTATTCAGCTAAAAAATTATCTGAGGACAATAACTTTAGAACAATGAAAAGAGAAGAACCCTGTTTTGGTCACTTTTTATGTATATTCGGATTATCGATTTCGATTTGTGCCACAAGTCATCTTCAGAAACTTCACTCCGATGGTGAACTGCCATTGGCAATAATTAGATTTAGATTTGAAGATGGCCTCTGACAAAGTCGAAAGCAGTAATTCCAATAAACATAAAAAGTGATTCAGATAGTGTGTGTCACTTTCCACTATATTATGCACTGAAGCGTCAAAGAAACTGGTATAGGTATGCGTATTCAAATATAGAGATACGTAAACAGGCAGAATACGGCGCTGTGGTCGGCAGCGGCTATATAAGACAACAAGTATCTGGCGCAGTTGTTAGATCGGTTACTGCTGCTTCAATGGCAGTTTGTCAAGATGTAAGTGAGTTTGAACTTGGTGATATAGTCGGCGCACGAGCGATGGGACACAGCATCTCCGACGTAGCGATGAAGTGGGCATTCTCCCGTACGACCTCTTCACGAGTGTACCTCGAATATCAGGAATCCCGGTAAGACATCAAATCTCCGACATCGATGCGGCTGGAAAAAGATCCTGCAAGAATGGGACCAACTGCGACTGAAGAGAATCGTTCGACATGACATAAGTAGAACCTTTCCGCAAACTGCTGCAGATTTCAATGCTGGGCCATCAACAAGTGTCAGCCTGTGAACCATTCAATGAAACATCTTCGATATGGGCTTCCGGGCCGGCCAGGGTGGCCGAGCGGTTCTAGGCGCTACAGTCTGGAGCCTCGCGACCGCTGCGGTCGCAAGTTCGAATCCTGCTTCGGGCATGGATGTGTGTGCTGTCCTTAGGTTAGTTAGGTTTAAGTAGTTCTAAGTTCTAGGGGACTGATGACCTCAGCAGTTAAGTCCCATAGTGCTCAGAGCCATTTGATTTTTTGGGCTTCCGGAGCCAAAGTTTCATGCATATACCCTTGATGACTGCGTGACACAAAGCTTTATGCCTCGCCTGGGCCAGTCTACTCTGACATTGGACTGTTGATAACTGGAACATGTTGCCTGGCCGGACGACTCTGGTTTCAAATGGTATCAAGCGGATGGAAGTGTACAGGTATGGATGGTTCAAATGGCTCTGATCACTATGGGACTCAACTTCTGAGGTCATCAGTCCCCTAGAACTTAGAACTACTTAAACCTAACTAACCTAAAGACATCACACACATCAATGCACAAGGCAGGATTCGAACCTGGGACCGTAGTGTCGAGGTAGTCCATGCATTTGCGATAACGCTGTGTCCTGTATGGTGCAGTGGTTAACACACCTGCCTAGTAAGCAGGCGATCCTGGCTTGAATCCTGGTCCGGTACACATTTTCACTCACTGCCGCTGATTCCGCGTAATGTCTCGATGCAGCTGACAGCAGTGATCCTCTCCATTTTCTTTCCTTTCTTCCCCTCTCTACCTTCAATTTACATGTACTATCTAGGAGTTACGCTAGACAGAATGCCCTCTTGCAAGGAGCACATTACGAAGACTGCATGTAAAATGAGTATGAGGATGAGATAAAACAAAACCCAAAAAATGTGCGGCACCTGTTAGGGCTCCAAGGCAAATATGTAGTAGTGGGGCTAAGTTCGTTGTGGCACATTTGTTAGAGCGGGTTGCCTACATCAGGGCCAGGTATGCACTCAGGGGCAACCCTATTGTTCTCCTTTGATTGACAGGTACTTAACCTATTGTTCTCCTTTGATTGACAGGTCCTTAATCTATTGTTCTGCTAAAAGGATCCTTCCTTTTGATTGACAAGGAACTTAACCTGTTGTCTCCCCACCCCCTCCCACTCCCCTCCCCCCTTAGCGAACCTCCCCCTCGCTGCTACAGGCACATTTTCAGATCTGAGTTATTGGAATAGCTCTTCTCACCCTTATCAATTTGATTGACTACTTAATTGGATTGTTCAATTAATTAACCTCTCACCAACTGGTAAACTCCCTCCCCCCTCCCTTCTCCTCCCCAGAAAATGGCGGGAAGTTCAAATGCCATCAGGACAATGCAACACACCTCCACTAACCTAAGAAAATGGCGGGGAAAAAGGGCACTTTGCCTACCTCCACTAACCTGTTATCTGACTGCCACCTCTTCCTAGGAATTGGCTGGAAAAGGACTCAGCCTGTGCTGGATAGGATGGACATAAGTCATTAATTAAACAATTACAGGAAGTACCGTCATCAAGTGTGTTCACCTCGAGGTCCAGAGTCAAACCGACCTAGTACACAGTACCGCCACCAGAAGGCGCTGTCATCCCTTCTGTGATGTAATCCAAGATGGCGGTTTGATGGTGGAGAGAAAGAATCTCATAACAGGAAATTCAATGGTATGTTGTTTATTTATAAAAATATCAGTTTGTGGTGGTTAGATTTCTCTTGCTCATCATTCTCTGCTGTTTGGAAACTTGTAGGTTTTGTAAGAAGGAATCACATGGAGCAAACATGTTGCATAACCTAATGTTCGGCACTGTACTCTTGAGTGTCTTAACCTAATGTTTGGCCCTTTGTCGGCACTTAACCTATTGTTCTGTTAAGTGGGTTTCCATTTCACCCCCATTTCCTTAAACTATTGTACCGCCTTTGATACCAAATTAAGTAATTAGTTATGTCCTCCCACCATTTTCTAGTACACTTTTCAAATTTCACATGTTTTTGAATGCCATTTCTGGCGCATTCTTCTTTGATGCCCACCCCCTTGAACTATTGTACTATGTTTTACATAAAAATTATGCAAATTAATGTAGTGCTCTACACTTAACCCACTGTTCTGCTCTGTGTCACCCACTCACACACTCCTCCCCCCTTAACTACTGTACCACTAACACCATGCTGACATAAAAAAATTATGCAAATTAATTAAATCGATATTCTTCACATGTATGAGATACTTTATTTTTTGTTATAATTCGCAACATCCTGTTGGCTGGTCAGATCGATGGAATATAGTTTTAACAAAAGATAGCTAATAAAAAACACATCCAACCACTCAATGCCCGACACCAACACTGCCGACTCCTCACACGTCCCCAGGATTTGGGATGCACTGGCAGTCCCCGCGAAGTGAAGCGCGGTCGTCAGCTGCCAAGTGACGCGTTGGTGTCAGTTTGGGCCCTGCAAGGATGAGGCGGCGGCATCTCTTTCATACTTGACACCTGACAAAATTCCTGTCGAAATACGTGTTCCCCTAGGCATCGTTGCTGGCGCAATGACGCATAGAAGCGGTGAGGGTCCAGGACCGTGAGAGATGTTCCAGTGCTTCCCAGAAAAGCACAGGGTGCATTTTTCCTAGCGATCGTAACAGGACAGCCAGTTTGTCACTGAATTTACCCATCAAACTGCTGCTGCTGCCAGTGTGGAGCATCGTAGGCCATTATTTTCTGCAGATGAGACTTTCAGCGGCAAAATTATTTCGCGCAGATCGTTAAATTGCACTGACAGTTAAAACCCGCAGGAGTTGTCTACAGACAAGACCCACAGGAATATTGGGAGCCACGAACATATTTACCATTGTAACTACAATAAAATATTACCGTTGCTAAAACTTCACCTTTTTAATAGCACTCATCTTCAGCAAAACTAATGTCATTTGAGATATGCACGACCTTTATGTACATATACGTACATAATGCAATAAGGGATAGGGTTTTTTGTAAATAAGAACAAAGATGTATGGTGAATAATTTTTTCTTGGTTTATTCATTTCACATAAATACAATATAGTTCTTGAGGTACAATATAATTCATGAGGTAGAATATAATCCTTGACTATAAATTAACGCAACTATTCCAATGCGGAAATACTTTTAATTTTCATGCTACAACTGTAACACTGATAGGAAATTTTTTTTTATAAATCTGCGCTAAAAACTAATGTGGAGATACTTTCTTTACTACTACAATTAAATTCGACGAATGATTTTCTAGCCGTGTTTCTGGAAAGTCTTGAGTTGAGAGAAAAAGAAAGAGAGAAAAACATAAAAGAGGAGTGGCAATACGGAACGCCGTGCTGGATCCCAACGGCCTCGTATCACTAGCAGTCGAGATGACAGGCATCTTATCCGCACGGCTGTAACGGATCGTGCAAAAAAATGGTTCAAATGGCTCTGAGCGCTATGGGACTCAACATCTTAGGTCATAAGTTCCCTAGAACTTAGAACTACTTAAACCTAACTAACCTAAGGACATCACATACACCCATGCCCGAGGCAGGATTCGAACCTGCGACTGTAGCAGTCCCACGGTTCCGGACTGCAGCGCCAGAACCGCACGGCCACCGCGGCCGGCCGGATCGTGCAGCCACGTCTCGATCCCTGAGTCAACAGATGGGGACGTTTGCAAGACAACAACCATCTGCACGAACAGTTCGACTACGTTTGCAGCAGCATGGACTATCAGCTCGGAGACCATGGCTGCGGTTACCCTTGATGCTGCATCACAGACAGGAGCGCCTGCGACGGTGTACTCAACGACGAACCTGGGTGCACGAATGGCAAAAGTCATTTTTTCGGATGAATCCAGGTTCTGTTTACAGCATCATGATGGTCGCATCCGTGTTCGGCGACATCGCGGTGAACACACATTGGAAGTGTATATTAGTCATCGCCATACTCGCGTATCACCCAGCGTGATGGTATGGGCTGCCATTGGTTACACGTCTCGGTCACCTCTTGTTCGCATTGACGGCACTTTTAACAGTGGACATTACATTTCAGATGTTTTACGACCCGTGGCTCTACCCTTCATTCGATCTCTGCGAAACCCTACATTGCTGCAGGATAATGCACGACCGCATGTTGCAGGTCCTGTATGGACCTTTCTGGATACAGAAAATGTTCGACTGCCGCCCTGGCCAGCTCATTCTCCAGATCTCTCACCAATTGACAACGTCTGGTCAATGGGTGCCGAGCAACTGGTTCGTCACAATACGCCAGTCACTACTCTTGATGAACTGTGGTATCTTGAGAAGCTGCATAGGCAGCTGTACCTGTACACGCCATCCAAGCTCTGTTCGACTCAATGCCCAGGCGTATCAAGGCCGTTATTATGGCCAGAGGTGGTTGTTCTGGGTACTGATTTCTCAGGATCTATGCACCCAAAATGCGTGAAAATGTAATCACATGTCAGTTCTAGTATAATATTTTTGTCCAATGAATACCCGTTTATCATCTGCACTTCTTCTTGGTGTAGCAATTTTAATGGCCAGTAGTGTATTTAACTTCGATATCATCAGTGACAGCCCGCATCTCGTGGTCGTGCGGTAGCGTTCTCGCTTCCCACGCCCGGGTTCCCGGGTTCGATTCTCGGCGGGGTCAGGGATTTTCTCTGCCTCGTGATGGCTGGGTGTTGTGTGATGTCCTTAGGTTAGTTAGGTTTAAGTAGTTCTAAGTTCTAGGGGACTGATGACCATAGATGTTAAGTTCCATTGTGCTCAGAGCCATTTGAACCATTTTTTCATCAGTGACATGTCATTGTACAGACAGGTACGTACTGTTGACATATTTCCTTGAATTAAAATATTAGAAACAATCTCGTCCATCATTATAATGTTCGGTCTGGGTTTTTAGAAGTTCTGTACCAAAATTCTCAAAATTCTGTAGAGATATGCGATACTTTAGAACAGTAGAGTAGATGTACGCACCCTGAGGTTGTCGCCCAGATCGTTGAGGTTCCACAGCCAGCCCATACGGTGCGGCACATGCGGCCGCTCGTCGATGCACACCGTATGGACGGTTTGCTCGATGGGGTAGGTGAGCTCTCGGAGGTGCTTGGCCGAGATGCCGCGCGCCTTGGGTTCCTTCTCGCGCCGCTTCCGCCGCTTACCCCTGCGGCTCACCTTCCGTTGCTGCGACAGCCGTTTCAGTAGCTCCACCGCCGCCTCCGTGTCCGCCGGCTGTAACATCGCAACACACGCTCGGCGACGCTCTGCGTTTCATAGTGATGCTTCGAGAGTAACTAACAGCTACATTATAAGACTGTTGGAAACGTTGAAAGAAAAGCATCGTGTTAACATATCACAACTCGACGAGAACAATGACAGAACTAAAAAATTGAATACTTGAGAAAACCTGACTTAAAAATCAACTCTGTAAAACTTATATTGAAATAGTACACTGAGGTTACAAAAGTCATGAGATAGCGATATGCACATATACAGAAGCCGATAGTATCGCATATACAGGGTGGTCCATTGACCGTGACCGGGCTAACTATCCCACGAAACAAGCGTCAAACGAAAAAACTACAAAGAACGAAACTCGTCTAGTTTGAAGGGGGAAACCAGATGGCGCTATGGTTGGCCCGCTAGATGGCGCTGTCATAGGTCAAACGGATATCAACTGCGTTTTTTTAAAATAGGAACCCCCATTTTTTATTACATATTCGTGTAGTACGTAAAGAAATATGAATGTTTTAGTTGGAACACTTTTTCGCTTTGTGATAGATGGCGCTGTAGTAGTCACAAACATATGGCTCACAATTTTATACGAAAAGTTGGTAACAGGTAGGTTTTTTAAATTAAAATACAGAACGTAGGTTCGTTTGAATATTTTATTTCGGTTGTTCCAATGTGATACATGTAGGCCTACCTTTGTGAACTTTTCATTTCTGAGAACGCATGCTGTTACAGCGTCATTACCTGTAAATACCACATTAATGCAATAAATGCTCAAAATGATGTCCGTCAACCTCAATGCATTTGGCAATAAGTGTAACGACATTCCTCTCAACAGCGAGTAGTTCGCCTTCCGTAATGTTCGCACATGCATTGACAATACGCTGACGCATGTTGTCAGGCGTTGTCGGTGGATCACGATGGCAAATATCCTTCAACTTTCCCCACAGAAAGAAATCGGGGAAGTCAGATCCGGTAAACGTGCGGGCCATGGTATGGTGCTTCGACGACCGATCCACCTGTCATGAAATATGCTATTCAATACCGTTTCTACCGCACGCGAGCTATGTGCCCGACATCCATCATGTTTAGGGTTGCCATACGCCACGGATTTCACGGACAGTCCGCGATTTTAGGGTAAATGAAAATGTCCGGGCCGAAAAGGCAAATGTCCGCGATATTTGCTGCATTTGAAGTCAACTTCCGGTAATTTCAAAAATTGCTGTCAAAGAAGCATCAATATGTTATCTCTTTGCCTTCACATTATATAAAATCCAAACAGAACAGAACAGCTTTCGAGATATGGAAACAATGGGCAGCCAGGCTCAGGCGTACGGTACATCCTCTTCGATTTGCGAGATTGCGAGTTGTCGATACAGTGGGCGGTCAGTCATCTGTGACAATGAAGAGTATTAGATTAGATTAGATTAGATTAGATTAGATTTACTTTCATTCCAATTGATCCGTAGTGAGGAGGTCCTCCAGGATGTGGAACATGTCAGAAAAACAACAATACACGACAAATATTTACAACTAAAACAAGTAAGCTAATGTACCATTCCACAGGTCCCAAGTGGAATGATCGTCATTTTTAATGAACACTAAGAGTCATTTTGCAAATACTAATGCACCGAACTTAAAATAATTTTTTAAATTTATTTATAAGGTAATAAACATGTAATACGACTACTGTAATACTTATTTACAATGAACACATTACTGCACTGAAATGGTGCAGAAGTTAGATTAAACTTACACACACACACACACACACACACACACACACACACACAAATTTTCAATGAACACATTACTGCACTGAAATTGTGCAGAAGTTATGTTGTACTTATATACAAATCAGTTGGTTTTACTAAGAAATTCATCAATGGAGTAGAAGGAGTTGGCCACCAATAAATCCTTTAGGCTTCTCTTAAACTGAATTTCATTGGTTGTTAAGCTTTTTATGGCTGCTGGTAAGTTATTGAAAATGTGTGTTCCTGAATAATGCACACCTTTTTGTACAAGACTAAGTGACTTTAAATCCTTGTGAAGATTATTCTTATTTCTAGTATTGATTCCATGAATTGAGCTGTTGGTTTGAAAAAGTGATATATTTTTAATGAAAAATTTCATTAAGGAATAAATATATTGGGAAGCAGTAGTTAGTATCCCCAGTTCCCTAAACAGGCTTCTGCAGGATGTTCTTGAGTTCACACCACATATAACTCTTACTGCACGTTTTTGTGCCCGGAAAACTTTAGCTTTGCTTGATAAATTACCCCAAAAAATAATCCCATATGACATTATGGAATGACAGTAAGTATAGTATGCCAACTTTTTCATTTTTATATCCCCTATGTCTGACAAAATTCGTATTGCAAACAGAGATTTGTTAAGACGCTTCAGCAGTTCTGTGGTGTGCTCCTCCCAGTTGAATTTATTATCAAGCTGTAATCCCAATAATTTAACACTGTCCACTTCTTTTGCATTTCACTGTGTGAAGCACCATCATTCGTACAACTCAAGTTCTTGCACATCAAAAATTATTATCCTCTTTGATTAGCTTGTCGTTGTGCTTGCGATTTCGTTGTGTTATATTGTATTAAATAGTTGTTATTATTTGCCTGGTGGTTTAAAAATGTTGGCTAGACGGAAGGTTAAGTACAGGGAGGAATATACTGAACAGTTTCCAAGTATAAAGCGAGGAAGAACTGAATATGAAGCTTTCTGCAAAATTTGCGGGTGAGTAACATTACGATTATACACAGACCCATTGAAATCGTTGTTTTCCTAGAAAAATTATTCTATTATACGTGTTTCCTCTTCACAGTTCCTACATTTCAATCAGTAATGGAGGTAGACGTGACATCGTGCAATCGAAAAAGCATAAGACGGCAGTGGGTTCATCATCTTCCAAACAGCTCACCAGCTTTTTCAAAACACAGATGGTAATAAAGTAGCTGCAGCGAAGCTGCATTTGCATTTCACTGTGTGAAGCACCATCATTCGTACAACTCAAGTTCTTGCACATCAAAAATTATCTCTCACGTTTTTAGTGACTCGAAAGTTGCAGTAAACTTCTCCAGCGGCAAAATTAAAACAGAAGCCATCGTTAATAAAGTGATATCACCGTTCATTGAAGACAGAACAAGGAACAGTCTATCGAAGGCCAATTATGTTAGTATTAGCACTGATGCTAGCAACCACAAGTATTTGAAAATATTTCCTGTTCTTGTGCAGTATTTTGATTATGACGAAGGTGTCCAAAGTACATTGTTAAATTTAAATGAATGTGACAGTGAGGATTCTAGAACAATAACTGAGTGTGGATACAGTGCCATTTTACAACATGGGCTTAGTGATAAGGTATCTGCTTTTGGTGGAGATAACACAAATACTAACTTGGGGGTGAGAATGAACTGAATAGGGAAATTTTAGGAGTAGGTTGTCCAGCTCATATTTTGCATAATGCAATTCATACTGGTGCAGATGTCCTCTCTTATGATATTGAGAGCATTATCATAAAGGTTTTTAATTATTTCTCCATATATACAGTTCGTGTAGCATCACTAAAAGAATTTTCAGAATTTGTTGATGTGACACATAAGGACCTACTTAGACGTGTAACAACCGGGTGGCTCACCATGTTTTCTGCTATAGAGAGGTTCATCCACATGTTTGAGGCACTTAAGTCTTACTTTCTTTCACTTGATACATGTCCTTCCCTTCTCAAGAAATTATTTTCTGATTCTGTTGGTGAAATGTATCCGCTCTTCTTGTATGCACAAACGAATCCTTTCCAGAGGGCAGTTAGCAGCATTGAGAGGGAAGACATATCATTCAATGAGGTAAGACTGGAGCTAGAAAATATACTGCAAATTTTAGGAGAGAGAAAACAGTGTGTTTTCATTACGTCTAAAGTTAAAGAATTAATGTCTGACCTCACACAATATCAGCAGTCTACATTTCTAGGGGAAGTCTCTCTTTTCTATCAAATTGTTATTGATTACTTGATAAAATGGAGTAAGCTCTTGTCTGATATTAAACATTTTGACTGGATTTTGCTAAAGACTGTACCTTCATGGGAAAATGAAAAGACATTCAAGTGGATGCATGAAATACAAGCTGTAAATTGAATGAGTCCCTTCTCTTTGACCAAGTACTGAAATTAAAGTGTGTTTCGGGGGAGATGAAAGATGAAAGTTTTGAGAATATGATGTCACATAAGAAATGGGTGTTCTTCATTCATAATTGTATTTCTAGTGAGCAGTATTCGGAGTTGCTGAAGATTGTGGAATTTTATTTCTCCATTCCCAGTCATAACGCCAATGTAGAGAATTCTCAGTGGACAGAAGAGAGGAATAGGTTAACAGTAAAATCAGTTAATGCAATGATGCAAATACAGTACAATATGAAAAATGTAAGTTGCAGTGAATTTCATAAACTGATTGAGAACCAGATTGAGTTCCTTTCATCTATTCAAGGTTCTGAGAAATACGATTGGTATAAGAAAAGCTCAAATGATGACAATAGAACTTCGTGTACTGAATAATGTAATGCATATTCTTATTTTTTGTAATAAATGCTTTCTTAATGAAGCAGTCCTTCCTAAACGCTGGATCATTAATTAAATGCACATTTCCCTTAGCTTATGGGCAAGAGGACTCCTTATTCCTCTTATTTCCTTCGATCGGCTACGGTGACCGTAAGTTTTGTCCTGGTTTTGGATTCGGAGATTATGGCAACCCTACACGTTGAAAGTACATTGCCATTCTGTCATGCAGTGAAACATCTTGTTGTAACATCGGTAGAACATTATGTAGGAAATCAGCATACATCGCACCATTTAGAAATATGGTACGTGTGCAATCGGTGTTGATGTAGTATTCTTTTGTAGTATAGTTTTGAGATTCCCGATTATCGCGCAATTTGTCTGCTACTGATGTGCGGATTAGCCGCGACAGCAACTAAAACACCTACTTGGGCATCATCATTTGTTGCAGGTCGTGGTTGACGTTTCACATGTGGCTGAACACATCCTGTTTCCTTAAATAACGTAACTATCCAGCGAACGGTCCGGACACTTGGATGATGTCGTCCAGGATACCGAGCAGCATACATAGCACACGCCCGTTGGGCATTTTGATCACATTAGCCATTCATCAACACGATATCGACCTTTTCCGCAATTGGTAAACGGTCCAGTTTTAACACGGGTAATGTGGATCACGAAGCAAATACCGTCCGCGCTGGAGGAATGTTACTTGATACCACGTACTTATACATTTGTGACTACTACAGCGCCATCTATCACAAAGCGAAAAATGTGGTCCAACTAAAACACTCATATTTCTTTACATATTACACGAATATGTAATAAAAATGGTGGTTCCTATTAAAAAAAAGGCAGTTGATATCCGTTTGACCTATGACAGCGCCATCTAGCGGGCCAACCATAGCGCCATTTGCTTTCCCCCTTCAAGCTAGACGAGTTTCGTTCTTTGTAGTTTTTTCGTTTGATGCTTATTTCGTGAGATATTTCGCCCGGTCACTATCAATGGAACCCTGTATATGGTATAAAACTTCATTGCATTAGTGGATATGTCATTTGTATTGACGTGATTCATGTGGAAATATTTCCGACTTGAATATGGCCCCATGATGGGAATTAACACACTGTGTGGTAGACGGAGCTAGACGCATGGGACATTTCATTTCGGAAATCGTTAGGAAATGGTTCTTCTAAAGATGTGTTACGGTTGCTGTACCAGTGCCACTGCGAAGCCGTAGAGTCGAGTGATATTAACAACAAATTTCAGGCATTTTCTCTCACCACTGACAACACGGTGTCCGACGACCCTCACTTGGAACGACCAAGAACATGGCGTTTACGTAGAGTTGTCAATGCTAACAGAGAAGCAACACTGCGTAAAATAACCGCAGAAATCAGTGTGGGATGTACGACGAACTTATCCGTTAGGACAGTGGGGCGAAATTTGGCGTTAATGGGCTATGGCAGCAGATGACTGACGCGAGTGCCTTTGCAAACAGCACGATATAGTCTGCTGCGCTTTCTTGGACTCGTGTCCATATCGGTTGGAGCCTAGACGACTGGAAAACTGTGGCCCGAGTCCCGATTACAGTTGGTCAGAGCTGATGGTAGGGTTCGAGTGTGGAGCACACCCCACGAAGCCATGGACCCAAGTTGTCAACAAGGCACTGTGCAAGCTGGTGGTGGATCCACAACGGGGTGGGCCATGTTTACACGGTATGGACTCGCTCCTCTGCTCCAATTGTACCAACCATTGACTGGAAATTGTTATGTTCGACTAGTTCAAGGCCATTTCCAGCCAAACAACGATGGAATTTTTATGGATGACTATGCGCCATATCACTGGGCCACAGCTGTTCGCGATTGGTCTGAAAAACATCCTGGAGAATTGGAGCGAATGATTTGGTCACCCAGATGGTTCGACATGATTCCCATCAAACGTTATGTGACATAATTGAGAGGACAGGCCGTGCAAATCATCCGGCACCAGCGACACTTTCGCAATTATGGACGGCTGCAGGGGCAGCATAACTCAGTATTTCTGCATAGCATTTCCAATGACTTTTTGAGTCCGTGCAACGTCGAGTTGCTGCACTACGACAGGCAAAAGGAGGTCCGACACGGTGTTAGGAGGTATTGTACCGATATACTGCACAAAATATTAAAACGTGCGACGAAACGCCAGACACAAAACAAATTAAAACGAAACTAGTAAAAAACTCTGAAATGGGCGCGCAATTAGCTCTCATAATGGTAATTTATAATAAAATGAAATAATAATGGTACAAACAGACTCTCTAAGATAACTGTATAGTATCTCTATACTAATAGATTATTCTTTTACTCGCTGGCGAAAGAAACTAAAAAGACCAGCGTTATCACTCACTCTCTTTGTTCTAGTTTCGAAGCTAACACACGCTACGGCGGCCATTGCGCATTGTAAGTTGTAAATTTTAAATAATACACTCCTGGAAATTGAAATAAGAACACCGTGAATTCATTGTCCCAGGAAGGGGAAACTTTATTGACACATTCCTGGGGTCAGATACATCACATGATCACACTGACAGAACCACAGGCACATAGACACAGGCAACAGAGCATGCACAATGTCGGCACTAGTACAGTGTATATCCACCTTTCGCAGCAATGCAGGCTGCTATTCCCCCATGGAGACGATCGTAGAGATGCTGGATGTAGTCCTGTGGAACGGCTTGCCATGCCATTTCCACCTGGCGCCTCAGTTGGACCAGCGTTCGTGCTGGACGTGCAGACCGCGTGAGACGACGCTTCATCCAGTCCCAAACATGCTCAATGGGGGACGGATCTGGAGATCTTGCTGGCCAGGGTAGTTGACTTACACCTTCTAGAGCACGTTGGGTGGCACGGGATACATGCGGACGTGCATTGTCCTGTTGGAACAGCAAGTTCCCTTGCCGGTCTAGGAATGGTAGAACGATGGGTTCGATGACGGTTTGGATGTACCGTGCACTATTCAGTGTCCCCTCGACGATCACCAGTGGTGTACGGCCAGTGTAGGAGATCGCTCCCCACACCATGATGCCGGGTGTTGGCCCTGTGTGCCTCGGTCGTATGCAGTCCTGATTGTGGCGCTCACCTGCACGGCGCCAAACACGCATACGACCATCATTGGCACCAAGGCAGAAGCGACTCTCATCGCTGAAGACGACACGTCTCCATTCGTCCCTCCATTCACGCCTGTCGCGACACCACTGGAGGCGGGCTGCACGATGTTGGGGCGTGAGCGGAAGACGGCCTAACGGTGTGCGGGACCGTAGCCCAGCTTCATGGAGACGGTTGCGAATGGTCCTCGCCGATACCCCAGGAGCAACAGTGTCCCTAATTTGCTGGGAAGTGGCGGTGCGGTCCCCTACGGCACTGCGTAGTATCCTACGGTCTTGGCGTGCATCCGTGCGTCGCTGCGGTCCGGTCCCAGGTCGACGGGCACGTGCACCTTCCGCCGACCACTGGCGACAACATCGATGTACTGTGGAGACCTCACGCCCCACGTGTTGAGCAATTCGGCGGTACGTCCACCCGGCCTCCCGCATGCCCACTATACGCCCTCGCTCAAAGTCCGTCAACTGCACATACGGTTCACGTCCACGCTGTCGCGGCATGCTACCAGTGTTAAAGACTGCGATGGAGCTCCGTATGCCACGGCAAACTGGCTGACACTGACGGCGGTGGTGCACAAATGCTGCGCAGCTAGCGCCATTCGACGGCCAACACCGCGGTTCCTGGTGTGTCCGCTGTGCCGTGCGTGTGATCATTGCTTGTACAGCCCTCTCGCAGTGTCCGGAGCAAGTATGGTGGGTCTGACACACCGGTGTCAATGTGTTCTTTTTTCCATTTCCAGGAGTGTATATGTTAAATTATGCTGGTTGTGTAATTTTTCCTCCATATGCCTAACGACCTTCATGCAGAAATAAACATATTTTTTGTAAGGTTTTCAGCACGCTGGATAAACGACAAGAACTGTCGAACAATCGACCATTCTTGACAGACATCCTGCGAAGGAGAAATTTCATTATAAATTTCATTGCGTTCCGGCATCAAGGGTCGCATTAAAAGACTTGCATCATAATTATTAAGGAAAAGAAAGTGAATGTACTATTTTATGTTGTATGAAAGTAAAAATTAAGAACATTCGATTAAGTTCAGATATTGGCCGCTTCTCGACAAGACAAAGATTATTACTTTAAAAAAAAGAGAAAATATTTTATTTCATTACGAGGTTTCTTTTAATTAAATTTCGCTACAGTAAAGATATCCTGCAGCGATATTTTAATGTGATAACACGAAATATGAACCCTGAGATTAGGTTTACGTTTTTTTGTCAGTATGAAAACTCCACGTAGACCTCCATTTACACTACTTCTAAAAGCGCCTCATGCAATACTGTGTTAACAAGGCGTGTGTCACTCGCTGTTAAATAATCAGAGTTCAGAGAACTATTTTACGAAAGTATAGATTCAGATCCCATATATTTTCATGATTCTTTCTTTTGTCCACTCCGCCAAATAAGTGCTCTACTCAGGCTCTTGCCGGGCATAGATATCAGTAAAGTTAGGCGGTAAGATCTTACACTCTTTTCGTCACATTCATTGAGTGCACCGTAAGTATACTTGAGATGGTGTTAGGACCTGGGCGGTAGCGGCACAAATGGCGCCCAACGTGGGTCCCGACTTAATAAATATTGCTGTTTAATATCCAATTTCGAAGTCAGAAATATTGCTGTAGTGAGTACAATATTTATTGAAAAAATAACAATACCAGATTATGTCTATGCATGTATAATAACAATTCTGTATAGTTTGTAATTCGGTAAATGGTTTGTTCTATGTAATTATAATAATTACAATACATTACTGAGCACGGAAAGTAAATGACTCGAGCTGCTGGTCTGGGACAGACTGCAGCTGCCATAAGATTATTGTACAAAATAGACGTCGGAACCCTGATGTGGGGCGACGAGTAACACAGATTGCTTACCAAGGTATGGATACGACTGCATGAGCTCCCAAGTTCAATATTAGAATCATTAGGTAACTGGGGGCCATGCAGAGTGCTTACTGATTAAATGAAGTGTGACACTCAGTACTCTGATTAGTGCAACCAGCTACATAAGTTTAAACAAGGTGTTTGTTTGATTACATTGTTAAAGTTGAAGCGTAGCCATATTGTTTCAATTGACGTAGACATTTTGTGAGGTAAGCTACGCAATCAGCTGTGTGGCTACAGATCGTTTATAAGTTCCATTCAAGAGTAATTTTAATTTGTTTGGCAAGGTGCTGCTAATGATTTTTCAGTGTGAGTTGGTTATGATATAGTGTATTATTGTGTGTACAGTGTATTTGTTTGTATTAGACTAAGTGTTGTATTTTTGTATTTTTTGTGTCTTTTGGGAGTAACAGTGTTGATACAAGTATGATTAAAACCCGCAAAGAAAGAAAACTAGGCATGGACGAAACAATAGAGACCGGAAACCGAACAGAGCAATGTAGAGGAAATACTGCCTGCTGCTAGCGCTCAGCAGTTGGAACAGCAGACAGGCTGACCACTCAAAAAATAAAAAAGATTTTTAAAAAACCTTCAGTTGTAAACACAGCCGATGTGTTGTCACAGAGCCAGCACCGACGAATGATTTTCTAGTAGTGTTGCTGGAAAATCTTGAGTTGAGAGAAAAAGGAAGAGAGAAACGCGAAAAAGAGGAACGTCTCGAAAGAGAAAAGGTTCTAATAGCTCAAGTGAAGGGGGTATTAGAAGCAGAACGTTTAGAGAGGGAGGAAAGAGAAAAAGCAGAACGCTTGGAAAAGCAAAGGAAGAAAGAGGAACTTGATGAACGTTTAGTAGATCGACTAAACCAAATTTTAGATGAACAGGATAAAGCCATTGTAGCACATCTTAAGGGAGAAGTAGATGGTCTGCGGGAACAAGTTTCCGGATTGATAACACAAACCAAAGGTAATCCAACGAAAGTCCAGAAACTTGACGAGAAGGTAACCGAACTCGACAGAGCACAACAAGCACTGGAGGGTCAGGTGAAATCGCTAGCAAAAAGTATAGATCAAATATCTGACAGTGTAGAAACAAAAATAGAACAAGAAGTAACGAATGCGTTGCAGAGATTAAATATAGGTCTTGAGTGTCAGAGCCGGCATTAGAACACGCACTTAAACCCTGAACTAAATGAGATGCAGCAACGCACTTCCGGTTTAGAAAGGGAAAGTGGCCGTAGGGTACGTAATAGCCCGCCACACATTAGTACTCGGTACGGAAACGTACCTGTGAGTATGTCACTATGCCAATAGATTATTCTTTTTACTCGCTGACGAAAGAAACTAAAAAGACCAGCGTTATCACTCACTCTCTTTGTTCTAGTCTCGTAGCTAACACACGATATGGCGCCCATTACGCATTGTAAGTTGTAAATTTTAAATAATATATGATAAATTATGCTGATTGTGTATTTTTTCCTCCATATGCCTAGTGACTTTCATGCAGAAATAAAAATATTGTTTGTAAGGTTTTCAGCACGCTGAATAATCGACCATTCTTGACAGCCATCTTGCGAAGGAAAAATTTCATTATAAATTTCATTGCGTTCCGACACCAATGGGCGCATTAAAAGACTTGCACCATAATTATTAAGGAAAAGAAAGTGAATATACTATTTTATGTTGTATGAAAGTAAGAACTAAGAACATTTCATTAAGTTCAGCTATTGGCCGCTTCTCGGCAAGACGATGATTATTACTTTAAAAAAGAGAGAAATATTTTATTTCATTACAAGGTTTCTTTTAATTAAATTTCACTACAGTAAAGATATCCTGCAGCGATATTTTAATGTGATAACATGAAATAGAATCCCTGAGATTAGGTTTACGTTTTTTTGTCAGTATGAGAACTCCACGTAGACCTCCGTTTACACTACTTCTAAAAGCGCCTCGTACAATACTGTGTTAACAAGGCGTGTGTCGCTCGCTGTTAAATAATCAGAGTTCAGAGAACTATTTTACGAAAGTGTAGATTCAGGTCCCACATATTTTCATGATTCTTTCTTGTGTCCGCTCCGCCAAATAAGTGCTCTATTCACGCTCTTGCCGGGCGTAAATATCAGTAAAGTTAGGCGGTAAGATCTTACATTATTTTCGTCACATTCATTGAGTACTCCGTAAGTATATTTGAGACGGCGTTCGGACCTGGGCGGTAGCGGCACAGTATCCCATGACTTTTGCCACTACAGAGTATAGGCTTCCTTTAAATTCCAAGTAAGTATTGCTGGCAGCAAATACCATTATACTTTTCGTGCACGTTGCGGCACTTCATACGTGTTTTTCAGTGAGATAAACTAAGACTGCCATTTTTCGACCAGTCACTTTTCCTGCCGGAGTGCAATATGCTCTGGCATAGATTAAGAATTCTCAAGTCACTGGATGATGTTTCAGGATTTCAGTTACTAAAGAGGAATATCCTCTGTCTCTCTCCCTCTTCTCTTGTATAACTTCTGTCGCGCTAATATACCTCAACTACACGATCGGGTCACATTAATGCGACCACCGCATGTGTTTGACGTTGACGTGGAATAACCACTCACAGACGGCAGATGGCAGCACAAGTAGTGGGAGGATAGGGGGGGGGGGGGTTATACAAAGCGCATCAGGAGGACGCGCAAACACTGCAATCGCCGTAATGCGGAAACGAAGCGATTTATCTGACGCCCAAAAGGCCACGATCATTAGCTTTCACATCAAGGGTTGAATAATTTCCGAAACGAAAGTTTGTGAACTACACTGACGCAAGAAACAACGCAACACCAAAAAATAAATAACGTAATGAAACTTTGGGAATACATTGTTTTAGGTAACATATTTAAGAGACAAACTTTGCAAGATCATCCGTTAACGTAAGCACTCGATAAGCCACTGCAAGTGTGAAATTCCGGACCATTAATAACCTGTGTAACCGCCAGAATGTTGAATCCGAGCATGCAAAGGTGCATGCATTATGTTATATAGGTGCCGGATGTTAGTTTCTTGGATGGAGTCCGTACCTGTTGCATTTGGTCGGTCGATAAAGGGACGGTTAATGTTGTTTCTGGATGGACGCTGGAGTTTTCCTCCAATGATGTCCCAAATGTGCTTTATTTGGGACAGATCTGGTGATCTTGCAGGCGGAGACAACTTGTCGACACTGCAAGAGCATGTCGGCTTACAACGGCGGTATGTGGGTGAGTGTCATACTGTAGGAAAACACCAACTGGAATGCTATTCATGAATGACAGCACAACAGGCCGAAACACCAGATTGACGTACAATTTTGCAGTCAGGGAGAGTAGGATAACCACGAGAGGCTGCAGCTGTCTTACATAATCGCATCCAAGACCATAACTCCAGGTGTAGGTCCAGTGTGTGTAACATGCAGAGAGGTTGGCTGCAGACACTCACCTGGTCTCTCTGTAACCAACGCATGGCTATCACTAGAACCGAGGCAGAACCAGTTTTTATCAGAAAACACAACAGACCGGTCCTGCCCTCCAGTTAGCTCTCGCTTGACACCACGAAGTCGCAAATGGCGGTGGTTTGGGATCTGTGGAATGCTAGCTACAGGGCGTGTGCCTTGGAGCTGTCCTTGAAGTAACCGATTTGTAACATTTGTGCCACTGTGGTGCCACTGATGCTCAAATTGAAGCTGCAGATGCAGTACGATGCACCAGAGACTTACTTACAGTATTCTCGGTAGTGCCACATGGCAGTATGGAGCCCGGTCTTCTTGTGACCGTACATTTTCGTGACACCGCTGCCAGTATTCATGTACAGTGGGCACATTCCTGCCAAATATTTCTGCAAACTCGTAGAAGGAACATCCAGCTTTTAGTAGCCCTATTACACGACCTCGTTCAAACTCAAGTGTTAATAACGTAGTCTTTGTAGCCTTAAACGCGTTGTTGAGTAACATCAATTCACCACGTCGAATCTGAAAGGTACTAACGCTCATGACCGTTACAGCGGTATATAAAGCAAGCCTGATTTGTATCATCGTAGTGGTGCTACTAGCACCACACCTACGCAACTTGCGTGAAATCTGAATAGACGTCATCTTTCAGATGTAGAAACACACCAACCAACTTTCGTTTATGTGGCACAACTCTATGCCGCTTTACGACTTGTGAGACTATTCTTGTCGGGGTGCTATATGTTGTAGTATAGATTCAGAATTCTCAAGTCACTGGACGATGTTTCAGGATTTCTGTCAGGGAAGAGAAATATTGAGGTTATTGTCCCCAGTCCCAAACTTCTACCCCCCTCTCTCTATTCTCTTTTATATCTTCTGCCCACTAATACATTTCAACAACACGTCCAGTCACGTAATGTGACCACTGCCTATGTTCGACGTCGACGTGCAATAAGCACTCAGACAGCAGGTGGCAGCGCTAGAAGTGGAGAGTATATAAAGTGTGTCAGGGCGACGCGGAAAATAGTCCAGTCGTCGTCGTAATGCATAAACTGAGCGTTTTACCTGTCGTCCAAAAGGCACGATAAACGGCTTTCGGCTCAAGGTTGGATGCATTTCCGAAACGATTAAGCATTTCCGAAACGGCTAAGTTTGTAAACTGTTCGCGTGCCGCTATGGTTAATGTATGGTGCGAATGCCAAAATCATGGTATCGAGGAATGGCACCGAAGCAACTGTCGTGCACCCCGTTCCCTAGATGGCAGCAGTGAATGATGCATGCAGAGAGGTGTCGGGCCAGTAGACGTGCGACGGTTGGGAACAACTGACCGCGCAGATGAACCTAGCGGCTACCAACAGTGTCTCTTCGACGACCTTTCGACCAACGTTGCTGCATATAGGATTCCGCAGCAGGCACATGGTTCATGCACCCATGCTAACGCTGTCCATCGGTGACGAAGTTTGAGTGGTGATAGGTGACCTTGCCAAACGAATCACGTTTTATGCTCCATGGGAGCGTGTAAGCCGCGGAACATCTGAAAGCAAACACTATGCAATCAAGAGGGAGAGTTATCGTCTGGGGACAGGACAACGCAATGTGGTCGCAAACCTCGCAGTGTTCATGCGCGATTTGTAGAGCACCAGGATGAGTTTACCGTACTCCACGGGCCACCAGACTCCCCGGATTTAAACCCAGTCGCGAATCTGTGGGAACTTCTCGACCGGACTATTCACGCTAAGGATCCTCAACCAAGAAACCAAGAGCAGCCGCCCATAGCAGTGGAGCCAGGATGGCCCCAAATCTCTGTTGGTACCTTCCAGAACCTAATTGACTGTCTTGCTTCAAGTCTCACGCTGCAAAAGGTGGTTATTCAAGCTTTCGACAGGTGGTCACATTAATGTGACTGGAAAATACATCTCCTCTTGTTTACGCCACGCGGGATTAGCCGAGCGGTCTTAAGTGCTGCAGTCATGGACTGTGCTGCTGGTCCCGGCGGAGGTTCGAGTCCTCTCTCGGGCATGGGTGTGTCTGTTTGTCCTTAGGATAATTTAGGTTAAATAGTGTGTAAGCTTAGGGACTGATGACCGTAGCAGTTAATTCCCATAAGATTTCACACACATTTCTTTCCCCTCTTGTTTACGTCCTGCAGTCCGCTCGCGATTCAGCTTTCCTTGCCCTGTACTATATCTTCCAGCTATCCAAAAGGACTCTTCAGTGTAACTAGTTGACCTGAACTGTGGCTCCTCAACATAAACGCTTCTAAAAGCGCACCAAAAATCACAGGCCTCGCCATACACAGCCTCTGTTGCCGTGGCTTCATTTTTCGTTTATTTTAATAATAATAGTTATGAAGATTAAAATGACAGGAACAGTCATGCGCAATTTGCGTCAGTATACCATTTAACTACATTTGCGCAAATCAGTTCTTAACCTGGGTCATGCTATCTGTGTGAGTTTCCTTGCCTGGTCCTTAGCCGAAAAGAGAATGTTTCAGTTTCAGGCTTCTGATGAACTGAAACTATTCCAAGAATTTGGTCGCAGTGATAAATGCTTTTGTGAACCTTAATTCATTTTCTTATTGAAACAGTACGTCACTAGCAAAGTGATATGATTATACATTCCTGTAATGCGTTAAAAGTACAGAAATGTACGTTGGTATTGTTCCTTGTCTGGAGTGAAATGACATGGTGGTGGTGTTGTTTGTTCTACATCAAAACTAGGCCTTATTACTACGTAATAAATATCATTACTGCTCAGTGTGTTTCATATTAAAAGTTATGTAGCTAATATCTCGAACAGTGTAGCTTACTGTGAGGTGGAATATAACTGTTTTGGATATTCACTTTAATAACAGTGTTAGAATTTCAAAATTAGCATTTCTAACAAACTGACGAAAGAATGTTTTGTTACTCTCAAGACTTTTTCTATAAGCTTTTAGGGGCGATCAAAAAGTATCCCTTTGAAGACTGTGCAATCCAGAATCGGTAAGCCAGTCACGAAAAATTGCCAAGAGCATTGAGGCAATCATCACCCCTAAGCATTGGTAAAACACTGTGTTTGCTGCGTGAAGAAGTCCGTAGCTGCCTGTTCGTCCGACAGGAATAGTCGACCCTGCACAGCATTTTCTAAGGGTCCGAAGGTGTGATAACAGCATGGGGAGAGATGAGGACTATAAGGCGGGTGCTGGAGTGTCTTTCACTTGTGTTGGCGTAATTTCTGCGTTATGATATTTGCGATATGGCGACGGGCGGAACCATTTGGCGCACCATTCCACAATGGTGATTTTCGACAGATATGTTTCCCCATACAAATTTTTCGTTCTCCGATAGATGTCTACTGATGATTGTCATTCGACAGCCAAGGAAAGAAAAACACCACGTTGATTCTTTATGGACGCATTTGATAATAACGTCGCTATAGTTTACGTTTCCGCGTTTACCGCAAGCACGTCGAAAAGGCACGAATGCGACGCGGTTCGCTTATCTACATGTCGGTGCTTTATATTCCTGCATCCAAGAGCCCTGTGTCGCGTATACGCTGCAGTAACACCCACAAATGGAAAATTTTTGATCTCTCCTTATTGTAAATCAGTCTCAGTGTTTCGGCGTCAACCGGCCGGAGTGGCCGAGCGGTTCTAGGCGCTACAGTCTGGAATCGGGCGACCGTTACGGTCGCAGGTTCGAATCCTGCCTCGGGCATGGATGTGTGTGATGTCCTTAGGTTAGTTAATTTGAAGTAGTTCTAAGCTCTAGGGGGCTGATGACCTCATATGTTAAGTCCCATAGTGCTCAGAGCCATTTTGAACCATTTCGGCGTCAGATTTAGATTTATATGGTTTTTCGATTGAAGTAATTTGCAATTTTAACCACAGAATAGTTACCATCATCAGTGACCTTTATTTTGAACAAGCGATCGGCCATTACACACTTAAATTTAGTGAAACACATTTCACAGTTCATATTTTGCTTGTGTTCGACTGCTGCTAACAATCTTTATGTTTAGGCTATAGCAGTGATTAAGCCTGGTTCTAAGGTAAAATCTCAAGTAAACGTTATCAGAGTCAGGTGATACAGAACGCGTAGGGCTGCACACACCTACTACACCTGAATTAGACATATCCTCTCCTACGCCCATCTCGTCTGGCTATCCATTCGATCCAGTTTCTATCACTGCTTCCGAGCTCTTGATTGCTATTCATTCCAGAGCTCTTGGTTGCTATTCATTCTATCTTGCTGACTACATGTGCGTACCTTCCTCCACTCGAATTCTTCCCGATCTTCCAAGATAGGCAGAACTTTACCAGATAGGTCAGTTTGAGGTACTACGGTGCCGTTGCTCAGCGCTCCCTCACGTCTTCGGGAAGACAACAGTGCCGCCGACTTCACTTGTACGTTGTACTAAGCGGCACCGCGATGATGTTCCTAGATATATTTCCCTCATCGATCTTCAAAAGATTCATACTTTTAGTTTTGGTACATTTTAAAACAACCACTAATTGGTCATTCTGAAAGCGCCATAGTAAATGGTCTAATAACAGAGTGAGACAGATGAAAGTAACGAAACGTTGCACAGTCGATGGCCCGTCCATCTTAGTTGCGTATGTTTACAGTTTAAAAGAATTATCAGATCGGCATATATGTACAATTTTCACCATAGTAATGTTTTACTTCAGATATATAGACATGTCACTAACGTTAATAAAAAAGTTTACCCTACAGTAAATATTGTTAAGACAGTACGTTTAATTCGTGCATGTTAAACGAGAAGTAGTCTAAAGCTGTTTTTTTTTCCTAGTTGAATTCTTCTTAATAGCCTGTCTGTTTGATTGCCTGATCACTCACATACAAGGATATGATTTATTTTTGTTGATTTTGTCGAACTTAGAATGTATAGTAAGTGGACGTCACATTTTCTCTTTGGAAAATTGAAAAAAAAAAGTTTTCGAACTCTACCATTATACTCATCCGCTCAGGTAATGGAGAAGTCCTTCAGAAATTTTAGTAATACACTCATGAGTCTCGATTACTTTTGCAACGGAATGACAGTTTCCTGATTCTCCTCCTGGTGAGACCTCAGTGTTCTTGCATTAAATAGCAGTGTAACCTATCGGATTCTTCAATGAATCGTCTTTCACCTTTTCACTGGGACACACCGAACTGCTGAAGTTAGTATTCCGAAGAAATATTTTCCGTCATTATTACAGACTGAATTGGGGATTTAGTTTGACACATAGCTGCCTGAAAAGGAAATTTCCTTCGCTCACTTATGCCGGTGTTAAAACGTCATCGGAGGTAACTTCTGACCTCAGCATCAGTCTTCAAAAAAGTCATGCTTTTAGCCGTGGTACATTTTAAAACAACCACTAATCGGCCGTTCTGGAAGCGCTACATAATAACTACTGTAATAACAGAGTAAGACAGATCAAATTAACAAAACGTTGCACGGCCAGATATGCCATCCCTCTTAGCTACGTATGTTTACAGTTCTAAAGAATTATCAGTTCAGCACGCATACAATTTTCAACATTGTAATATTTTACTTCATATATATATATATATATATATATATATATATATATATATATATATATATATTACAAATGTTGATAAAAAAACGTTGATCCTACAGTACAGATTGTTAGAGCACCACGTAATACGAGATCGCATTTCCCGTGAATATTAAAAGTGACATTGTGTTTTTGGACAAACTTAAAAATCTTATTAGTGTTTTCAAGATTTTTAAGGTTGAGATCGTGTCAGCTTTTCATGAAAGTCTCATTTTGGGGTATCTCGGGTCTAACCTATCGGACGTATTGTTTACTAGTTCAGTAAAATTACTTTCATTCTCTTTTGTCAGCACATATTTCATCTTGCGCAGTGCTACGTGAAAGTAATCATTTAGCCATTCTCACATTTTGGCAACTAAGGTCCGTAAGGAGCAGAATTGTCTCTGAAATATGATATGCAATGTAAAGATAGTGTTTCTGAGATACCTCCTCATTGGTTTAAATATTCCTTTTCTAGCTCGAATTAATTTTGCAACTCTTTTAAAACCCTATTACTACACATAAATTGCTTTGTCTGTTTTTGAAGCGTTGAATGACAGATGGGGCACCATATGCCATGGCCTTAGGCGACTATTGTCACTGTAGTGCTCCATTTCCGAGTTAATTAGCATTGAAGTTTGCCAATCAGGCCGATGCTTTTTATACGTATTTCCCTGACCTCTCTTTCTCCACCATCTTCGTTCAGACTCCTGTGGCAGGCATGACTAGTTACATGCACAGACTCCCACTAACACACATGAGAAAAACGAACTGACAGTGCATTCTGGAGATACATCATCCCAAGGCCGAAAACGGTGTGACTGTCATGAAGCAGGAACAGAACGAACCCCAGAAACCTGGTAGTAGAGTCTGCGCAGAATACCGTGGCTGGTAGATGTGCAGACGGTAGCCACACCTGGAGAGAGCGGTTGTGGTGGGGGCTGCGGGCAGCCGCTGTAGGGGAAATGCTGAGCACTGGAAGCGAAGTGCTGTTTTTAACTGAAGCCTACACTCACATTTTTTGTAAGTATTGAGTAAGGCCCCTCCATGCCCACACTTGCATAGTGACCATTCAAAAAGATCTGTCATCTATGCTTTGATTAGCTTCTAAAAAGAATTTCGCCGAAAACGCAGCAATTTACTTTTCGCGTGGCTTGTTAACTAATTGTAGCTTTCAGAAAAGTGTTACGAGTGGCGAATTTGGAATAAAACCTACATATTTCTCTTGTTGCGACACGTAGTCAAATATTTTCCGTCAGATGGCTTGAGTTTATAACTTCGGTTTGCAATTTTCTGATAATAATGATTTCTACATGTCTAAAAACATTTGCAAATGACGCACTTTTAAAGGAAAAACCGATAATCTGGAGTGACACTACTGTGGCCAAAAACCAAAACAGTAATCCTCTTTCTCTGGATGTATGTGGTTACAACCGGTGTTTCTGAAGAAATAAACCACAAGTTACTTGTATAAGGTCGCTACTACTGAAGCTGCGAAAAGGATTTCCCCTTATTGAGAAAAGACAAAGAGTTACCAAGACTATTGTTCCAGAAGATGTAAAGGACATGAAACAGGAAAGACAAATAAGGGCATTTATCATAAGGAACATGAATGCATCTCACTTCTTAAATTTCAGGAAAGCGGCAAATTGCAATATTAACACGACAAAGTCAAACATTTCCAAAGTACAGGAGCTACTGTTGGACAAACATTTCCTCACACAGCCTCATTAAGTCAAGAGCGAGGGAAGCTTAAATTAAATTGAGGCCTGGAAAGATATCAATATTTTAAAGAAAGTTGTACAAGTACAGAACATCAAGAAAATACAACTAGCTACATTGGATGTTTCTGAAGAAAAGAAGAAAACTTTGACTGAATTGATGCAGTACCTCACAAACGATAACTACAAAAAAGTTTTACGAAGTGTTGCAGAAAGTACCTTTCGTGTATGCGCAAAACAAATTTTTGTTTCATACGTTTTCTTCTCTTTACTGTCTTTTTGCTGAGTACTGAACTATGGAACATAGATCCTTCTACTGAATTTCCTCTTTCAGTAAGTTTTTCATACTATTACAATTTAGGACTTGTTAGTTCCTTTGGATAGTAGATCCATACTATGCTTAACTTTCAAATAAAACACATTAACACTGCAATTATGACTATTAATTACCTAGCATACTTAAACTCATTTTCCTCAAATTTATGATTATTACACGTAGAGTCTTTTTTATTTAAAATCTTCAATTACTGAGCTAATTTAAAAATTTAAAACGCTGTCATAATCTACTCATTAAGAGGTATAATCTTACATACTATAGTTAGAAACCGTATATATGACTTGACGCGCTGGAGGTCATGGCACGCAAATTACCAAAACTATATTCAGCCAGTATTTGAGAATGAGAGCAGTTAACGACTTCCAACAGTCTTTATACACAATTTCAAACTTTTTCGAAACTTTTTCTCGATGACACTCCCCGCCCCCTCTCCGACAAAATAATTAAAGAAAATAGATTATATCTTGCTGGCTTTTCACTGTTCATGCAGTAAAATTTCAGTTTAAATTTACTACTTCTTTATTGCCAACTCTATTCGCAGCGCGTTTTGCAGGTAGTACCATACATATACCAATGAATGTACTTGCTACTTTAATAGTTCAGGAGATGCGACATCATAAACATTGAGATCTGTGAAAAACTAGTTTTTCTTAAAATGTTGGGCAAGTTACTCAGACTATACTCACACAGTGTTTGATGATTAGAGCATTTTAGGAATTTAAAACTAACTACAGACGTAATTGAAAACATTTTCTAAACTTTTATCGCTTACAGCCCCACAGAATAATGAAACAAACATTTAACACGTTATTTTATTTGTTAAGTAATTAGACGTTTGAAGCTGTTTTGTAGGTTTATCAGCCGTAACATTATGACCAGCTCCCTAATAGTCAATACGTCCACCTTTGGCACGGATAACAGCAGCAACGCGTGGTGGCATGGAAACAATGAGGCCTTGGTAGGTCGCTAGGGGGAGTTGATACCCCGTCTTCTTACATGGGACGCCTAATTCCTGTACATTCTGGGGAGGGGGACATGAGCTCTAATGCCACTTCAGATCTGATGAGTGGGAACTCACCACTGTGTCCCTCGAGTCACTATATCATACTCCGGGCCTTGTGATATGGCACATTATCTTGTTGAATAATGTCACTGTCGTTGGGAAACAAGATCGTCATGGCTGGGTGTACTTAGTCTGCCACCAGTGTACGATGCTCCATGGCCATCATGGTGTCTTACACTAGCTTCACTGGACCCATGGATGCCACGTGATTGTCCCCCAGCGCATAATGGAGCCGCCGCCAGCTTCTCTCCGTCCCGCAGTACAGGTGTCAAGGAGTTGTTCCCCTGGAAGACGACGGATTGGTGCCCTCCCCTAGGGATGGTCGAGAAGGTATCGGGATTCATCAGACATGCAACCACTGTACGATGCTCCATGGCCATCATGGTGCCTTACACTAGCTTCACTGGACCCATGGATGCCACGTGATTCTCCCACAGAGCATAATGGAGCCGCCGCCAGCTTCTCTCCGTCCCGCAGTACAGGTGTCAAGGAGTTGTTTTCCTGGAAGACGACGGATTGGTGCCCTCCCCTAGGGATGGTCGAGAAGGTATCGGGATTCATCAGACACGCAACCACTGTACGATGCTCCATGGCCATCATGGTGCCTTACACTAGCTTCACTGGACCCATGGATGCCACGTGATTCTCCCACAGAGCATAATGGAGCCGCCGCCAGCTTCTCTCCATCCCGCAGTACAGGTGTCAAGGAGTTGTTCCCCTGGAAGACGACGGATTGGTGCCCTCCCCTAGGGATGGTCGAGAAGGTATCGGGATTCATCAGACATGCAACCACTGTACGATGCTCCATGGCCATCATGGTGCCTTACACTAGCTTCACTGGACCCATGGATGCCACGTGATTCTCCCACAGAGCATAATGGAGCCGCCGCCAGCTTATTTACGTCCCGCAGCACAAGTGTCAAGGAGCTGTTCCCCTGTAAGACGATGGATTCCCGTCCTCCCGCCAAGATGGTCGAGAAGGTATCGGGATTCATCAGACATGCAACGCTGCGCTACTGCACCACCGTCATGTGCCCATTTTAGTCCTAGCTGATGATGTCGTGGTGTTAACATTGGCAAATGCATGGGTCGTCAGCTGCGGAGGCCCTTCATTAGGAGTGTTCGGTGTACTGCACGTTCACACACGTGTACTCTGGCCAGCATTAAAGCTGATGTTAGTTCCGCCAAAGTTCACAACCTGTCATGTTTTACCAGTCTGTCCAGCCTACGATGTCCGACATCTGTAATGAGGTGTGGTCTCCCCACCCCATGACATCTGAACGTGGTTGCACCTCGGTTTCGCCACGTGTAGAAGACACTCACCACAGCACTCCTCGAACCCTGACAAGTCGTGCAGTTTCCGAAATGCTTGTGCCGAGCCTCTAGGCCATCACAATCTGCCCTCATCCAAACTCAGATAGATCGCGCGCCTTCCCCATTCTACACACGGACACAGCCTCACTGATGCTACATGCATCGTGCGTGTGTCTGACTAGCTCCAACGCTTTTCCTTAGTCAGTGACTTCTCATCAGTTTCCTGAAAGCGTCTGTGGCCCCTGCACATGTCTTTCTTCTATGCCTAAAGCTGTAACTTGTAGATCACGATAATTTATTTGACCAAAGGACTATATGATTTTTTCAAGTTGTTGTTGTTCTGGTCTTCAGTCCAGAGACTGGTTTGATGCAGCTCTCCCTGCTACTGTATGCTGTGCAAGCTTCTTCATCTCCCAGTACTTATTGCAACCTACATCCTTCTGAATCTGTTTAGTGTATTGATGTCTTGGTCTCCCTCTACGATTTTTACCCTCCACGCTGCCCTCCAATGCTAAATTTTTGATCCCTTGATGCCTCAGAACATGTCCTACCAACCGGTCCCTTCTTCTTGTCAAGTTGTGCCACAAACTCCTCTTCTCCCCAGTTCTGTTCAATACTCCTCATTAGTTATGTGATCTACCCATCTAATCTTCAGCATTCTTCTGTAGCACCGAATTTCGAAAGCTTCTATTCTCTTCTTGTCCAAACTATTTATCGTCCATGTTTCACTTCCATACATGGCTACAATCCATACAAATACTTTCAGGAACGACTTCCTGACACTTGAATCTATACTCGATGTTAACAAATTTCTCTTGTTCAGAAACGCTTTCCTTGCCATTGCCAGTCTACATTTTATATCCACTCTCCTTCGACCATCATCAGTTATTTTGCTCCCCAAATAGCAAAACTCATTTACTACTTTAACCGTCTCATTTCCTAATCTAATTCCCTTAGCATGACCCGACTTAATTCGACTATATTCCATTATCCTCGTTTTGCTTTTGTTGATGTTCATCTTATCTCCTCCTTTCAAGACACTGTCCATTCCGTTCAACTGCTCTTCCAAGTCCTTTGAATTACAATTTTCAAGTTAACAGTAGATTAATCCTTCGAATTTTAGACGCTGTCGTTGTAAGTTGGTAGCTAGGTGACTCTGCTGTCGCCTGGACGGGTTTACATCGATAGTAGGTCGGTGTTCATAATGTTCTGGCTGATCAGTGTCCTTAGGGATTCGATTCTCTAAGAATAGAATGTTACGAGGGGGTGGGGGGGTGGGGGGGGGAAGGGCGCTTACTGGTATATACATAGAATCCCTTACCTCAGTCTGCAGCGGCTCCACCCAGTCCGAGTCACCGGACTCTGGCCGTTGCGACGGCATGGGCGAGGTGGCAGCCTGTTCCGTCTGCTGCGAGGGCGAGGTGCGTCGCGGCCGAGAACGCTTCTTGGGTTTCTGATCTCCCGTTATATTAGATGGTGAAGTCCTCGTGTCCCTCTGCACACAAGCAGGACAGCCATAGTCTTCTCAGCCGTAAACAAACTACAACATGAGTCAAAATGGTGAACTGACTAATACCTAAATTTATATGTGTAATGTCTGTTCTTTCAAATATGTCTGAAAGAACGTGTACCATTCATGATTCTGCAGTTATATACATACATGACGAAAGAGAAATTCCGATATGACCTGCAATAAATCTAATAGCGATCAGGACTCGAACCCGGATTTCCTGTTTACCGCGAGCGGTCGCTTTAACCGCTTCATCTATCTGAGCATGCTTCCCATGCAATCCAAATTTCCTTATGTTACACACTACATACCTAGTGTCTACTGTCCATTATCCTCGCAGCCTCGCCTGATTCCTGCAACAGATAGAATGGAGAGTGCATCCGCACTGAAGGTATCATTATTTGCTGTCAAGGTGTATATACGAGGGCAGTTCAATAAGTAATGCAACACATTTTTTTTCTCGGCCAATTTTGGTTGAAAAAACCGGAAATTTCTTGTGGAATATTTTCAAACATTCCCGCTTCGTCTCGTATAGTTTCATTGACTTCCGACCGGTGGCAGCGCTGTACGGAGCTGTTAAAATGGCGTCTGTAACGGATGTGCGTTGCAAACAACGGGCAGTGATCGAGTTTCTTTTGGCGGAAGACCAGGGCATCTCAGATATTCATAGGCGCTTGCAGAATGTCTACGGTGATCTGGCAGTGGACAAAAGCACGGTGAGTCGTTGGGCAAAGCGTGTGTCATCATCGCCGCAATGTCAAGCAAGACTGTCTGATCTCCCGCGTGCGGGCCGGCCGTGCACAGCTGTGACTCCTGCAATGGCGGAGCGTGCGAACACACTCGTTCGAGATGATCGACGGATCACCATCAAACAACTCAGTGCTCAACTTGACATCTCTGTTGATGGTGCTGTCACAATTGTTCACCAGTTGGGATATTCAAAGGTTTGTTCCCGCGGGATGCCTCGTTGTCTAACCGAACACCATAAAGAGCAAAGGAGAACCATCTGTGCGGAATTGCTTGCTCGTCATGTGGCTCAGGGTGACAATTTCTTGTCAAAGATTGTTACAGGCGATGAAACATGGGTTCATCACTTCGAACCTGAAACAAAACGGCAATCAATGGAGTGGCGCCACACCCACTCCCCTACCAAGAAAAAGTTTAAAGCCATACCCTCAGCCGGTAAAGTCATGGTTACAGTCTTCTGGGACGCTGAAGGGGTTATTCTGTTCGATGTCCTTCCCCATGGTCAAACGATCAACTCTGAAGTGTATTGTGCTACTCTTCAGAAATTGAAGAAACGACTTCAGCGTGTTCGTAGGCACAAAAATCTGAACGAACTTCTCCTTCTTCATGACAACGCAAGACCTCACACAAGTCTTCGCACCCGAGAGGAGCTCACAAAACTTCAGTGGACTGTTCTTCCTCATGCACCCTACAGCCCCGATCTCGCACCGTCGGATTTCCATATGTTTGGCCCAATGAAGGACGCAATCCGTGGGAGGCACTACGCGGATGATGAAGAAGTTATTGATGCAGTACGACGTTGGCTCCGACATCGACCAGTGGAATGGTACCGTACAGGCATACAGGCCCTCATTTCAAGGCGGCGTAAGGCCGTAGCATTGAATGGAGATTACGTTGAAAAATAGTGTTGTGTAGCTAAAAGATTGGGGAATAACCTGGTGTATTTCAATGCTGAATAAAACAACCCCTGTTTCAGAAAAAAAATGTGTTCCATTACTTATTGAACTGCCCTCGTATTTATATGTGCGATGTCTGTTCTTCCGGACATATCTTGTGAAAATTTGCCTTGACAGCAAATAATGATACCTTCAGTGCGGATGCACTCTTCGTTCGACCTCCTGCGGGAATCAGGTGAGGCTGCGAGCAATGAGAATAATGGACAGGGGATAATAGATATGTAGTGTGTGACATATGGGAGATTAGGCTGGATGGGAAGCATGCTCGTATAGCCAAAGTTGTTAAGGCGACGACTTGCAATAAGCGGGAAATCTGTGTTCGAATCCGGCTCCGTTATTTATTTCAGTGCCCAATTGCAGATGATGTCGAGGTTTCTCTCTCGTCATAATACCGAAATGTAACGAGTGTTAGAAAAGCATTGAGGGTAGCCTCACAAATTTTTATTGTAATTTACTCGCCATTAGAAACTTATTTATACAACCGTCGTTCAAGTTGTTGACTTTTTGATTGATATCTCTTCGTATGCTACAACAGTGCACTGTTTTAAATCCTCTTGAGTTGTAGGAACTTGTGCATGGACGTCATCTTTGAGTTTACCCCAGAGAAAAATGTCAATTAGCATTAGATCAGGAGAACGAGCAGGCCAGGAAAGAGCTAGGTGAAGAACTTCCTATTGTAATGGAACTGGCCTGTGGATATGTTTTTTCACCACGTATCGGAGAATTCGATACAAATTAGTTCACAACACGATCCAGTTAGACTGAAATTGTAATTCGCGTTTAGATGTCACAAGCAAAATGATTATAAGTTTTATAAACAGAAATAAAGCATGAAGCTAACAAAAGATTAATTATTTTATAAGAAACGTAATTATTTTTGTATTTTCGATGTATTTCAGTCATATTCGTATTTGAAGTCATGAATATTTAAAAGTCGAATTTGATCATAATTCTATAATTATATTTATATTAATTCTATAATTATTATTCTGAAAGATAAATAAATAGATATCTGCTTTTCTCTATAAAATATTAATAAAATGTAGCTCTTAGGTTATATCGATTGTATACATATCTCTGTACTAAAACTGTTACATCTCTGTCCTTGTCAAAATGCAGTGTGTGTAACGGTTGGACAGAGCTGCACCCATGGGTTGTAAGTCGTCCGTTGTAGTAGTAAGTTGATAGGACTGTGAAGTGTTGAAAGTGCATTATGGAATTTACCAGATAGTGAATAAACGTATTTTGAAGAGAATATACAATCCTGCAATTACTTACAATTTACTTAATGTGTGGTGATGGGAAAACTGGAAACTTCTTTGTAGCCATTGCAGAAAGGAAGCATCCACAAGGACTACTGAACCACGAACAAGAATGAGAAGAATCTACAACAGTCGTCAAGAAACAAGCTAAGTTGACTACATTTTTACTAAAATTACTCAGTCTCAGATTAATGCATAACAAAGCTGAACATTTTCACAGTCCAACATAAACACGTTTGTTGTGTACCTTAGGATAACTGACTTTAATAACAGTATTCGAACATTCATTAAATAGTTTAATGAGGATGAGGGGTAAGACTATCCACAAGCAAGTAGTGAGCCAGGCACCCATCATGCTACTACCACATACTACAGGTATTTCAAGTGATACTTCCTGCAGGAGAGCCAGTAACACTTCGGTAAGATATTGTGCCCATCTTTTACCTTTCAAGGTTGGTTCAATGAAGTAAGGACCAGCCACGTAGTCCCCAATAATCCCGCACCAAACGTTCATTCTCTACCGTCTCTGATATTCAGCCTACCTCGGCCAGTCCTTATTCTCAGCGGTCCGGTAATGCATATTTCTTGTTTTCAGCTTTCCATCATATGTAAAGGCAACTTCATCAGTACATAGAATTCTTTCAATAAACAACACAGAGTACTAATGTCGCAATAGAACCGAGCGACAGTATTCCTTGTGTCTTCTGTAATCCCGCTGGTTAGTCTGCTGGTGAAGTGACACACAAACGGATGAAAGAAAAATGCGAACAGCTCTTGGCTGACGTGTTGTAGAGGCACTCACAGTTTCTCTGGAGCTAGCCTGTGGATTATGAGCAACAGTTGCCAAAACATCAATAATTCGTTCGCTCTGCTTGTTGCAGACTTGCTTCTTACCCTCTGTGTATTACTCCAGCACCCTTCCAATAACTTTTTTTTTTTCCTCGTTCACTGGTTTGTCATTCTTGATGGGCATCGTTTGCCAGGATGTCTTGGTGCGTGCAGCTCAACTGTTCTCTTCGCGCTGCTTTTGCAATCTGCGTAAATAACTAGCATATCTAGTTTCTTTTGCTATGTGAAAGACATAAGTTTTTTTATTTTTTTTAACCAGGACTCGACAAACGTGAACGACACAGATGGAATGAAACCTACATTTCCTCTGTGAAATCTCGAACGTCCGCAAAAGACAGCAACTACACTCATGCTCATAAATTAAGGTTAATGCTGATACATGGTAAAACAACGCTCTCGTGGGCGGTTTGCGGGTTTAAATCATCTCGGGCTATGACCATGCGGTGCATTTGATCTGCGGTCGTCGCACGGTGGCGCTGGCAGCAGTCCACATACGCAGAGGTGTGTTGGTGCACGTCAGAGGACGGTGCAGCGAGTAAGTGTGCAGTTTTCAGACATGCTAATGGTGGCTGTGTGTTGAAAATGGCTCAAAGATAACATTTGATGAAGTTATTAGGGGTAGAATACCATGGCGTCTGGAGGCTGGTCAAACACAGCAGGTCGTAGTATGGGCCCTCTGTGTGCCACAAAGTGTGATTTCAAGATTATGACAACGATTCCAGCAGATAGGAAACGTGTCCAGGCACTACAGTACGGGACGTCCACAGTGTACAACACCACAAGAAGACCGATATCTCACTATCAGTGCCCGCAGACGGCCAAGGAGTACTGCAGGTAGCCTTGCTCGGGACCTTACCGTAGCCACTGGAACAGTTGTCTCCAGACACACAATCTCCAGACGACTGAACCAACATGGTTAATTCGTCCAGAGACCTGCAAGGTGCATTCCACTGACCCCTGGTCACAGGAGAGCCCGTAAAACCTGGTGTCAAGAACGCAGTACATGGTCATTAGAACAGTGGTCCCAGGTTATGTTCGCGAATGAGTGCAGGTATAGTCTGAACAGTGATTCTCGCCGGGTTTTCATCTGGCGTAAACCAGGGACCAGATACCAACCCCTTAATGTCCTTGACTGGGACCTGTATGGAGGTCGGGGTTTGATGGTGTGGGGTGGGATTATAATTCGTGCACGTACAACCCGGAATGTCTTTGACAGAGGAACTTTAACAGGTCAGGTGTATCGGGTCTTCATTTTGCACCAGTATGTTCGCCTTTTCAGGGGTGCAGTGGGTCCCACCTTCCTCCTGATGGATGATAACGCACGGCCCCACCGAGCTGCCCTCATGGAGGCGTATCTTGAAACAGAAGATATATGAGATTCTCTCGGTCGACGTATCGCTGCATGTCTTCAAATCCCTACGACACTTCAGGAGCTCCGACTGGCACTGGTGTAAGAATGGGAGGCTATACCCCAGCAGCTGTTCGACCACCTGATCCTGAGTATGCCAACCCGTTGTGCGGCCTGCATACGTGTGCATGCTGATCGTATGTCGGGATACATGCGCAGGAAACAGTGGTGTTTTGTAGCACATGTGTTTCGGGACGGTTTTCTCAACTTATAACCAATACCGTGGACTTACAGATCTGTGTCGTGTGTGTTCGCTATGTGCCTATGCTATTAGCGACAGTTTTGTGTAGTGCCACATTGTGTGGCACCACATTCTGCAGTTATCCTTAATTTATGAGCATGTGTGTATTTTTATGTCCAAAATACACTGACGGAAAAAATCGCAATAGCAAAGAAGAATTAATGTCGAGTAACGAAATTTCGAGAATACATTTCTCTAGGTAACTTATTTAATTGCAAGATCACAGGTTAATGTAAGCAGGAGATAATCTACTGCAAATGTAAAAAGGTGGTACATCAGTAACTAGCGTTACCGCCAGAATGTTTGGTTGTCGATGACACTGGGATTGCCGCCCGATGATGTCTCATATGTGCTCGACTGAACAAAGATCTGCTGGTCGAGCAGGTCAAGGCAACATGTCGACACCCTGCAGAGCATGTTGGGTCACAACAGCGGTATGTGGGAGAGCGTTGTCCTATTGAAAACACATTCATTGGAATGCTGTTCATGAATGGCAGCAGAACAGGTCGAATCACCAGATTGACGTACAAATTTGCAGCCAGGGCGCGTGGGATAACCACGAGAGTGCTCCTGCTGTCATACGGAATAGCACCACAGATCATGACTCCAGGTGCACGTCCAGTGTGTTTAGGCCACTGACAGGCTGGTTGCAGGCACCCATCTGGCCTCTTCCTAACTCACACACACTGGCACCGAGGCAGAACCAGCCTTCATCAGACCTCCACTCCACCCTCCAACGAGCTATCGCTTGACGCCGCTGAAGTCGCAAATGGCGGTGGTTTTGGGTCAGTGGATTTCACGTTACAGAGTGTTTGGCTCGGAGCTGTCCTTAAAGCAACCAATTTGTAACAATTTGTTGTGACACTATGGTGCCAGCTGCTGCTCAAATTGCCGCTACAGATGCAGTACCATGCGCCAGAGCCATACGCTGAACACGATGGTATTCCCTTTCGATAGTCCCACGTGGCCGTCCGAAGCCCGGTCTTCCTGCGCCGTACATTCTCATGAGCACCACTGTAAGCAGTCGTGTACAGTGGCGACATTGCCAAGTCTCTCTGCAATATCGCAGAAGGAACATCCAGTTTCCCGTAACCCTACAACGCGACCTCGTTCAAACGCAGTGAGGTTTTGATAATGATGTCTCTTTCGCCTTAAATGCATTCTTGACTAACATCAACTCATCAGGTCCAGCCTCAAAGGTGACTACCGCTCACGATCGTTACAGTGTGTATTAAAGAAAACCAGATTTGCACTCTCTAGTGGCCCTTCTAGCACCAGTCTTATGCGACTGGCTCGAAATTTGAATAGACATCATCTTTTAGATTTGTAACCACGCCTACCAACATTAGTTTATATCGCACAACTCCTTGGTGTTGCGATTTTTTCCGTCAGTGTAGATAAATCCTAAGATCAAAGTACTGTAATAACTCTGAGACCAGTAATCTGATTCTGAATAGTGAAACGTCTTTGAATTCTTGCCTTTTAGAAATACGAGTACGACATAGGAGCAGAAATTGATATAGCTCCGTTTGAAAAAAGCGAAATTGATACCGATAGCTTTCCAGTTAATGCAGCTATGAAAAGAGGTTATATGTTGTTTAGTGAGGACTTTCTCACAATTCATTTGGGTGAAAACAGAATGACGGTACCTGTAAAGGTTCCGGAAAAATCTGAAATGAACAGCTTGGCTTAAACAAGCTATATGTAGTTTCCAATTTCTTAGTCTTCTTTTTGTTACATTCAGTAGTTGTCTATAACCTCTTATTCTTCGTAGTATGTCCCTATTTTCCACCATATTTCTCCAACTGTTTTTTCCATCCTCTGCCACGTGCACATTTCAAAAGCCTCAAACTTGCCGTGTCTCACTTTTTCAATGTTATGTTTCTGCACCGTACAGGACATTCCATACAGAACTCTTTATTATAAGTCTTTTCCTCAAAGTCTTGTCCATATTGCTGCAGAAAACAGGTTTTCTTTAAAAATGCCTCTTTCGCCATTGCTAGCTTGTTTTAATTTCTGTTCTCCACTCCCAGTCGCTTTCTACTCAGCCTCCTAACTATTTATAGCATTGCACATGTTTTAATCTTTCTCTACTCAGTATTATCTTTATCCTTTTATTTCTTCCTGGTGCCACTCTTTTGTTTACTGTGTATTGATTTTCATTACGCAGTTCTTTCCTTTATCTTACGTAACATTCACTATTTCTTGCAACTTTTTTCGTTTGTTGGTAGAAAGGTCAATATCGTCTGAAAAATTCAAACGCAGTATTTTCTTTCTCCAGTTTTACCTCGTTTTCTTCTAGCGGGCAGTGCTCAATCATGTCACAGAAGTATAGATTGGAAATGACCACAGAAAGATGTACAAAATATAGTGTTTAAAATTAGATTAATGAACTTTCTGTTATGCAACTCCTTCAACTCAGCTGAAGAGTACCTCCATGATAACTCTTAAATTTAATGTTTTACATTAAACGTAATCAATGTCCTATTGTCTGTTTACTTGCGTCGATAGTTCTGCAGTATCGTAGAAAATATTACATTTTCTGCCTGGACTGTTATTAAAACCATATATATATTTACGGTCGCTATTTCGGCTATTGTGCCATTCTCAATTAACTCCTCTAAAGATGCATAACTGTATAAAGACGCATTTAGTTTCAGTGAAGAATTCCGTGCCTAAATATTTGTAAAAGCGAAATAATTTTTTTACACGTTCAACCACTTCGTAACTCATTACGATGTGCATCAATGAATATTCCAGTCTCTTATGATTACGTGTTGCGAAGGCTTGGTAATACCGGACAGCGAACTGTATTGACAGCAGCTGTTTCTAAACTGTAGTGCTAGCGGAAGCACCTGTCGTGCCACATTTTGTGATGTAGCTGCACTTCTTACAAGAATGCTGAAGGGCAACACACTAAAACAAGTAAATCTTCTTGATCATCATCTTCATTGTTTGTTCCTCCTGCCGTTGACCATTCTTGCAGTAGCTCATAAAATACAGTATACTCAGATGGAATGTACCTTTTCGCTTTCAATGTATCTTGTACTTTTTCCACGTTAATTATCTCCCATTTTTAAGGACATGGTAACGCTTTGGGAAGCACAGGACCTTAGCGCAGCTATGGAACAGCTGACATATCTCTGTGGCAGCACTACCAATTAACTGCTCCTTTTCACTTGCCGAGGATAACGTGCATCACATCCTACACTCGTCCATTTATAAAGTGAAAAGGAAATTTTATGTTGCTTAGGAATTTACCCCATGCTTATACAGAGAGGTGATACTTTTAGAAATAGACAGAATTTTTTAAATGCCATTACAGCAACATCTTCGGTAGTTTACACTGACAAGCTTGATAATTATGACATAGTCTTCGGATGTACACAAGTAGGTGCATAAATTCGTAGCATTTTTGTTTTGCATGTTGGTGTTACTGTTGCTATGGGTTTATTTATCGATGATTCTTTATTTGTAATTCACTGTTGCTATTTGAATTTACCTTTTGTTATTTAGGGAGAGTGAGGGGAGCTGTGGACGCTAGAAAACGGAGTGCCAAGTACAGAAACCGGAACATTTCCAACATTCTCTTCTGTTTGAGTGCAATAGACGGGTGACAGCAACTCAGGCAGGCAGAAACATTTGCGAAGCGTATAGGGATAATGCCATTGAACAGAGTACGGCAGGAAAATGTTTTTTCGTTTTAAGGAGGATAGTTTCGACATTAATGACTCTCCACGCTCAGGAAGACCTTCGGGCTTTGGTGAACGTCGCTTAAACGCATTAATCCACAAATATACACGTCAGAGTACTCGAAAACTGGCAGATATGATGAACTCTGATCATTCCACCATCGTGTGACATTTGCATGCAGTGAGGAAGGTTCAAAAATCGGATGTGCTCTAAACCAAAATTACAAAAATCAGTGGGTGGCCGTATGTGCATCTCTGCTCCTTCGTCATCAATTGGCGCGTGAACAAGTGACGAGAAACGCTGTGGTTATGCTAGCATACGAGGAAGAAAGGAATGACTGAGCCCAAATAAAGCAGCAACCCCCAGTACAAAAACCTGAGCGCATTCACAAAAGATAATGTTATCCCTCGTTTCTTGTAGTGGCCATTTTCGCAGCAGCTGTATATAAATTGCAGTTGTTTAAGAGAAAATGCCTTTTTTGCATGCTGCAAATCGAAATTTTTATTTTTATTTATGCAACCCGACGCGTTTCGCATTTTTACAAGGCACCTTCAGTGGTTATAATTTCACATCTAGGTTGTAGATTTAAAAACAGTTCCTTATTTTTTTTATGAAATGGAAAGGTACTTACAGGTACCTTCTAATTCAATGCATATAAGCAAACTGCTTTTTCTCATCTGGTAACCAGGCGCACATATTTACAGTTCACTTTCAGTTTACTGTTTACGTTACACATCACTGTAATGCCATTTTTTAATACAGGGTTTCATTTGTTTTTCTAAGTGTTACCAACATTCTCAGTTTTCTGCATTCAACTGTTTGTGAATGTGTGTGTGTGTGTATTAGAGATAGACAATTCAATCCAAAGGCACATTCCAAAAATAACAAAAACACAGATATCTACCAAAAAAGCAGGACTATACCAACTACAGTGCAACACATGTAATGTAAGGTATATAGAACAAATCAGCAGAACATTTGACATCCTGTACAAAGAACATATCAGAGCATGGAAATATGGAACGAGCCACTCAACGTTTGCAGAACATTTGAGAGAAAATAACCACAAACCTACTACAAGAGAAAATCATATGAAAATAATTAAAATAAATAATGAAAGACATCTCTTAACATTACAGGAAAATTATCATGTATACAAAACAAAGGCTGAAAAGAAACAACTACTAAATGACCAAGTAAATATGACTAACAACTCACTGTTTACACTGATTGATCATATAATAGACAGAAATCCCAAAAAATGATTACACATCTGATTCCTCTCATAAGTATATACAGGAAAATATAATAATAATAATAATTATTATTATTATTACTTTAAGAATAAATAAACTAATAAAAATAGTAATAAAAATAAAATAAATAATTTTTATTAAAAAATAATAATAAGAATAAATCTCTCTCCTTCTCTAATACACACACACACACACACACACACACACACACACATTCACAAACAGTTCATTGCAGAAAACCGAGAATGTTGGTAACACTTAGAAAAACAAATGAAACTCTGTATTAAAAAGATGGCATTACAGTGATGTGTAACGTAAACAGTGAACTGTAAGATGTCCACCTGGTTGCCACATGAGAAAAAGCAGTTTGCTTAGATGCAATGAATTAGAAGTTACATGTAAGTACCTTTCCTTCTCATAAAAAAGGTTAAGGAACTGTTTTTAAATCTATAACCTAGATGTGAAACCATAACCTATGTGTAAAAATGGACAAATAATGTAATATTTCGGGACACCCGCTGAAGATGCCTTGTAAAAAAGGCGAAACGCGTCTGGGTGCATAAATAAAAATAAAAATTTCGATGTGCAGCATGCAAGAAAGGCATTTTCTTTGAAACAACTGCAGTTTATAATGTTATCGATCTGGTGGATCAGCGACGGTGTAGTGTAAAACGAATTGCTTCCCCGACGTGTAACCGTCACTGCTGACACTTACTGTCACCACCTGAAATGTCTTGTACACGAACTCCAGGAACAGCGACCAGGTAGACTGCGTGAATTGCTGCTACTCCACGCGTTCTGGTAGACTGCAAGAAACATAACACACGAGTTCGGTTGGTAAATCATTGCGCATCCACCTTATTCTTGTGATCTTACGCCCTCAAATTTTCACCTTTCCGCTCCGTATCCAACAACCTTCAAGAAACTTCCTTTCCGGATGAATGCGCGTTCATATCTTGGCTCGACGAGTTCTTCGCCTCTAAACCACGTGATTTCTACAGTCACGGAGTGGTAAAGTTACCCCAGCGTTGGCAGACTGTTGTAAATAGTGAAGGAGAATATATTATTGATGACTACAGTCACTGTTATGTGTATCTGTAACTTATAGAAAAACGCGCTACGGACTTATGTACCAACCTAATAGGTCCTATCATGATGCAACTTATTTATATATTTTTTAATCACTTGCAATTTTCTCCTCTACTCCCTTGAAGCATTAGGCCTCCTTTCCAATTCATATATTCCTTTTCTTTTACCTTTGATGACGAATAATAATTCTTCTGTATATTCAGCATTTTTGTCTTTTTTCTTCCCTGTAGGAATCATTTCCGAGTCCGAAGAAGAGTCACACATAATTTATTACACCCCAGAAATGCTTCTAAGTGCGACAATAATGAGTTACTATTTGAAACAATTGAGTGTTACAGTTAATCAAACATAAGAAGCAAAACACGTATGAAAGCAACAACCTGCCGCCAGTATCTCGTGCTATCAGTCAAACGCACTTCCATAGAGTCATTGCAAACAGAGTACGAGTGAATGATTCATGACCTTTCTGCACGCAGTGAAGATTTCGAGCTCCGATAGTGACGCTATTCGATTGTTGACTACTGCCCCTCTTGTACGTATTAAACCGGCTACCCTTCGTCATCCACTTCCAATGTGTAACTCATTTTCGAAAAAAAGTTGACTCATGACCTTTCTGCAATTTATTTCGACTGCATTACATTACCCTCGTTTTGGTATTGTTAATGTTCTTCCTCTATCCTGTTTTCAAGACACTGGCCATTCCGTTCAACTGCTCTTCCAAGTCCTCTGCTGTGTCTGGCAGAATTAGAATGTCATCGGCAAACCTCAAAGTTTTTGTTTCTGCTTCAACATTAACTTCTACTCCAAATTTTTCTTTGGTTTCCCTTACTCCTTGCCCAATGTACAGATAGTGGATAGGCTATAGCCCCGTTCTCACTCCCTTCTCAACCACTGTTTCCCATTCATGCACCTCGCCCCGACTTTTAAAACTTCCGTCTGTTTTCTGTACAAGCTGTAAATAGCCTTCCGCTCCCTATATTTTTTTCCTGATGTCATCAGAAATTCAAAGATTCAGTCAACAGTATCAAGGCATCCTCTGAGTCTACAAATGTTATAAAAGTAGGTCGATCTTTTCTTAACCTATCCTCTAAGCGAAGTTGTAGGGTCAGTATTGCCCCGCGTGTTCCTTCGTTTCTGGAATCCAAACTGATCTTCCCTGAGGTTGGCTTCGCGCAGGTTTTTCATCCTTTTGTAAGGAATCCGTGTTATGGTTTGGTAACTATGACGTACCAAACCGACAGTTCGGTAATATTCACACCTGTCACCACTTGCTTTCTTTGGAACTGCAATTATTATATTCTTCCTGAAGTCTGGGGAGTCTTCCGCCTGTCTCTTACATCTTGCACATCAGATGAAATAATCTTGTCACGGCTGGCTCTCCCAAGGCTATCTGTAGTTCTGATGGAGTGTCATCTAATTCAGGGGCCTTGTTTCGAATTTCAGTGTTCTGTCAAACTCTTCATATTTTAAAAAATAATGTGGTACTTACAAATTTTTGAGAGAACAGAAGGTTTTCCAAAAAACTGATCTTTTAGCAGCTTATGTTGTTAGAGCAGTTACGTGATAATGTCACGTAGCCGATATCGCGATCGGAAATAAATACACTTAGTATTGTATTGTATGTTATTGTATTAACAATTTGTCCATTTTATTTGGACTGTTGAACTCCGTGGCCGTGGATAATGATATTTTACTTCTATCACCCAAGTCAATGTTTAGTAAACAGTAGCTTAGCTAGAACCTCAAAACTTTCGTCAAATATAACTATGCCCATAGATAAACTGCTTGTATGTAAGGGGAAAAAAACTGTCAGTCGACAACATGGCGGATAGCGCAGTGCGCCTATGTAAAATACGTCACAAAAAGTGTTTGTGCTGTTACAAAAAAGAAGAAAAGCCAAGAAAAAACAAGGAGACGAGAATGTAAGTAAAATGAACAACTGATAGTGTGTAACTTTAAACTTGCGAAATTGAAGTAAATGATTGGAATCGTTGCCTTTGCACAGGCCAGCTGCAGCACCCAAACTGCTGTCGATATTGTACCACTGTAGAAACTGAAGATACACGTAATTTGCCAGCTGAAGATGGGTGCAAACCCGAAATGCATACTGACATAAATAAAAACGCATTAAAAAAAGTGGCTGGTCGCAGTATTTTTATAGTAAAATATTGTTATTGTATTGTATGTTAACCGGGGACCTAGAACCGACGGAATACACTTAGTAACAGCGCAGTCTACTACTGAGGCAGCAGCGGGCCTACCTGCTGGAAGCGACCTGCGTCTCCCGCCTCGTTGACAGGCTGGTCGGCCTGCGCGAACTTGGCCTGCTCGCGGATCGCCGGCTCCTCGGCCTGCGTCAACACCTGTTCGCCGCCCTCGTCGTCGGATTCCTCCGGCGCCACGTAGGCGGGCGACAGCAGACCCGTCGTATCGTACCTGCGCCAAAATACTGCCCGCTAGTCTACAAACATTATAACCACATCAGTCTCATATTAGCTACAGCTACACTCTGCAAGACATCTCTTGGTGTGGGCCAGAGGCCACTGTTGCTTAACCCCTTTTTTTATGGCTGCCCGGGCGTGGCAACCATAATTTGGATATTGAGTAGGACGTGACCAGGTTGCGACTAAAATCTGGTGGCAGGAAAACGATTAGTGACAAATAAACGCCAGCTAGTATAAAACAGTTACTTAGCTTTATTGACAGCGAAGAGTGTACCGTAGATACAGTTCCAATTAGTGTCCAAAGAATATTCCTGATTCGTGGCCTAAGTCGTTATACAAAACTGAATCACACAGCGAGCTAGCTAACCAGACAACGAACGACGGCACTGACGACTGCAACGAACTGTCTGCAAGACTCCCTGACTCGGGGCCAGCGCTCCTGTTATATCGTGTAGCCACAGGGCGCTGCAGGCCCCAGCTCAGCAACGGCGCGTCTTCAGTCGGCGGCAACGCCATGAGCCGCCGGCGGTCGCGACGGGAAACTGGCAAACGGTGCGACGGCAGGGCGCGCGCGTTATTCGGTTGGGTCCGCGAATACAACACCTTTCCTGTTCCACTCGCGAATAGCTCGCAGTCTCAGTATGAGCTCTTTAACTATCATTTCTTGTTCCTTTTGAGAATGAATAGCAGAAAACAATACAGGGTTTTCAAGTGAAATCTTCCTGGCTTCCTTATGCAATTAAAAAAATAATGACACATACGCTGATGGGAAAATCGAAATATCAAAAAATAATTCATGTAGAGTAATGGAATACATCTGTCTAGGTAATACATTTAACTGATTAATATTGCAAGATCACAGGTTAATGTAAGCACGACATAGCCATTGCAAATATGAAATAATTGTATATATATAACCAGAGTAACCGCCAGAATGTTGAATGCAAACGTGCATTGTATTGTACGAGGGGCGTTTGAAAAGTCCGTGCAAACTCCGAGAGATGGCACCACTGGCGCGTATCGAGGTCACGTGGAGTTAGCACCATCGTTGGAAAGAACCATAGAGTAAATATCTCTGGAGTGAGCACTGCGTTCTGCGCATGTTGTCAACATTGAACAAGGATTGTCACGTGTTCTCGGGACTTCGCTGTGGCCGTGTGCTTTCCGCAGCGTTATGAAGTTTATAATATCAAGAGTTTTTGTTGTGTTCCACCGTTTGTTGATAGTGTAATAGCGATGGTGAAATACTCTTGTTGCTACGGATGCAAAGAAAAATATGTGAAAGGAGGGATAGTAACTTTTCATGGGTACATACCATGTAGGTCTAATTATAGTTATCATATTAGTAAGAGACTGTATATGTTAAAAATTTCGAGACACATTGTAATTAAGGCTTGATTCTGTAGACCTATTTTTCTACGGTTTTATGACTATATAATAGATATTACGGCTCTTACAAAAGCTTACAAACAATCGCTTCCTCTCGTAAATCTGCTAGTGGAACAGAAAAGGAAATGGTTAGTTGTTTCAGCAAATACTATCCTTCATGAATTTATCAGTGATTTGTCGATTATGTATATAGATTACTCAGTCTACTATTTATTTAATAAACTTGGAGCAAGTACGTAAAATGCATTAAATAAATACTTCAAAGTGTCACCAGTAAGAAAAATTGTGCTTTAGGTCGCAAAAACGAGAAAATAAATACGCAGAAATATTTTGCACGAAGGACGAATTAGCAGGGATATAATCGCTAATGTGTGGCAAATTCGGGGTTTTTCGGACACTTGCAAAAGTACTACCGTACTGTCAAGTCGTTTTGCAAGACTATCACTGCAAAAATGTACGTCAGGCTCTGTAATACTATAAAGTGCCGTATCATACCGAAAACTACCAAAAATCGAGTCCATCTGAACTGTGACACCTATCGCAAAGAAGCATAATGCAATATCACTTGCCCTTAAAAGTTACGTAGCTGGTTTATTCCTGGTATCAAATAGATACTGTTAAAATGTCTGCGCAACATATATAAATAATCCACGACACGTACGAAAAGAATCCGTCTGTACTAGGGATGTAGTGACATTCTAAATATAGATGGCGCTATACGGACAAACACACGACGTCCCGAGAACACGTGACCAGGCCAGCAATGTATGTTGACAATACAAAATCTGTCCTGCGCATGTGAATGCTCACTCCAGAGATATTTACTCTATGGAAAGAACGCACTCCAAGTTTCAGCAATATTGGTCTATTTCTTTGTGTTTGGCATTCACGTGAATCATGGAAGTCGAGTGATTGTCAAAAAATGGACGAAAAATAATTTCGTGTGGTGATTAAACATTACTTTACGAAAGGCAAAACGCCTCAGGAGACTAAAGAGAAGCTTGATGAACATTACGGTGTCTCTGCACCTTCGGTTAGAACAGTTTATAAGTGGTTTCAGAATATTCAGAGTGGCCATATAGTCACAAGTGATGCTGAACGTTCTGGACGCCCTCTGGAGGTTACGACTCCAGAAATCATTGATAAAATCCATGATATGGTGATGGATGACAGAAGAGTTAAGATGCGTGAGATTGCTAGTGCCGTGGGCATCTCGAATGAATGGGTACATAATATTTTGCAAAAACATTTGGACATGAGAAAGCTATCCACAAGATGGGTTCCGCGATTGCTCACGCTTGACCAAAAACGGAATCGTGTGAAGTGTTACAAGGATGGTTTGCAGCTGTTCAGGAAGAATCCGCAGGACTTTAAGAGTCATTTCGTCACTGTGGATGAAATATGGATACATTACTATACTCCTGAGACCTTTTTTTTTTTTCTTAGGTGTGAGCCCCTCCAGCTCGCAAAAGCATGGTGACCAACTCAAAAGGTCTACTGTCACCTCTGCATTGTTAGTAATTACATCGAGGAGATCGCAGGAGCGAGGAACTGCGATGTTATCCGTACGTCTGGGTAGGGTTACCCATTAATACGGGCGCATCTGGGTGATAGAAGTGGTCGAAAAAGCTCGACGGAGTCAAGCTTGAAAGAAGAGCGATTTTAAGGGTAAAGGGAAAAAAGTGCCAAGGCAAGTGCCAAGGGAAAAAAACCTCTGCGACAGTGTCAGGTTGGGTAGTAAGGGCAGTAGCGGTTTCTTGCTATCTGCGACAGATCGTGCAAGGTAGGGTTATGTTAGCGGTTGGGTATCGTGCATCAGTACCATAATGCCGGATTGTCATGGAATGATCAGTCCTGTCGAGGAGGCGGGCGCTGCTGCTGGGCCGACGATGTCTCCTGGGCCAGCTGCTGCTGCTGCTGCTCCTGTAACATAGCCATGTCGTTTTAGGTTTGTCAGTTCGATGGTCCTCAAAGGAACTGGCAGTGTGATATGTGTTGGTGGTTTGTTTGTGTGTCGTGTGTGGCTTCCCTGCGGTTGCCAGTTCTCATGGCAGAGGCTCAGCTAGCAAGCTAGTCAGTGGCTGAAGTGCAGGGGCTCGCCTCATTGCGTCGTTTACGTAGTTACGAAGTTACCATAGATGGCTAGTCCCTAAGGAGTGTCTTTGGGCGCTTGTGTTTCCATCTATGGTTGTGAACGTAGTTGCCCAAGTGTAGGATGTGAGGATTGTTCGAGTGACTTGATTTCTTGTACAGTCGTGTGGCGAGTTTTTTGAATACCTCCTGGAGAGTTTTCAGTCGGTATTCTCGGTGAAGGTCCGCTGCCCGTTTGTATCGGGGAGCATTGCTTATGATACGTAATACCTTGTTCTGTATTTTCTGGAGGCGGTCCAGGTGTGTGGACGCTGCGTATCCCCAGACAGGAGCTGCGTATGTCATCAGCGGTCTAATCAGTGTCACGTAGAATGTCCTAGACACCCTCCTATTCAGTGTACTGTTCCTGTTGAGCATAGGATAGAGTTGTTTGAGCCTCGCGTTTGCTCTGTTCGTCATGTGTTGCATGTGGTCCCCCCATGTGAGCTTCCTGTCTAGCCAAACACCGAGGTATCTGACTTTCGCAGCGAAGCGTATTGGGCTTGCGTGTAGTGTTACTGGTCTGCAGTTTTGGTGTTTGCGCAGTAATTTCGGCCTGCGAGTGAACAGAACTGCCTCGCACTTGTCGACGTTTACTTTAATACGCCACTTCTCCAACCACGCCTCGGCAGTTCTGAGTGCTGTCTGTAGTCTGTTATTAATGTTTGACGGTTTCCAGTCTTGCGCAAGGATGGTCGTGTTTTGTGTCGTGGAATATCATTAATGTAGAGATTAAACAAGAGGGGCCCTAGGATGCTTCCTTGGGGTACCCCTGCTTGGATAATATGTTGTGTCGATTGTTTACCCTGAATGTCAGTGTTGAAGCTTCTGTTGGTGAGGTATGAGTGTGCGAGACATGCGAGTTCGTCGGGGAACCCAGCGTCCGTGAGTTTGCGGATGAGGCCATTGTGCCAGACACGATCGAAGGCTTTCTCGATGTCAAGGAACACTGACCCAGTTGCTTTGTTCGTGTTGTAGCCGTGTGTTATGTATTCTACGACTCTCAGTAGTTGTTGTGTTGTCGAGTGGTGGTTCCTGAATCCGAATTGCTCCGGGCGCAGGGTGTCATTGTCAATGCAAAACCGAGTGAATCGTTTTAGAATTACCTTCTCAATGACCTTGCTGAGTGCGCTCAGCAGGCTGATGGGTCGGTAATTTTGTGGGAGGGAGTGGTCTTTCCCTGCCTTCCTGAACATCAGGACTTTGACCGCCTTCCAACAGGCAGGGAAGTGTTGGTGTTTGAGGATGGCATTCGTAATGTAGGTGAGATATTCTATGGCTTTGACCGTGAGCTCCTGGAGAACGCGGTTCTGAATGCCATCGTGACCAGGGGCTTTCCTAGGTCGGAGTGCATAATAGCCCATGTGATTTCGTTTGTTGTTGTGCGTCTGATTTCGGTGCGCGCTGGATGGGCTACAAGCTGTGTAACCACCTGGTCAGTTTCAAGTGTGAACGCTGGGTCGGAAGGAGCCAGGTTCGGTGTGAAAGACGCTGCTAGTGTGGTGGCCATGAGCTCCGTCTTCTCCTCCGCGGAGTAGGCGGGGCCGTCCGGTCCCTGAAGCGTTGGGGTGTAGTGTTTTTCCCTGGTGAAATGTCGGGCTAGCTGCCACTCTCCAGGACGTGCGGTATCCATCCCAGCGAGTTTTTGATCCCACTGTGTGTTCTTAAATGTACGTATTTTTCCCCGTATGATTCCCTGGAGCCTGTTACCGTGCCGTTTATACAACGGGTGCCGCCGGGTCCTCTGCCAATATCTCCTGAGACGGTTTTTCAATGAGATAGTGTTCAGTATCTCCTGAGGCAGCGCCGCTGAGTGATGTTGTGGTGGTCGAATTGGTATGGCGTCAGCCATTGCGTCTTGGACAGCAATGGTAAGAGCTACAACAGCCGCATCGATATGTTCTGTTTGTAAATAATCTCGTGAGTTTCAGGAATACGACTATTAAGCGTTTCCTTGAACAGCGCCCAATTCGCGCGCTTGTAGTTCAGTATCCTGCGTGGTTCGTTGTTCTGCAGTGGTTCTAGGGCAGATCGTTTACAACCTCAAGGGTTACTGTTATGCCCTTGATGAGGGCCATGTCTAGCACGTCTGCTCTATGATTCCTTTGGTAAGGAATATACACTCCTGGAAATTGAAATAAGAACACCGTGAATTCATTGTCCCAGGAAGGGGAAACTTTATTGACACATTCCTGGGGTCAGATACATCACATGATCACACTGACAGAACCACAGGCACATAGACACAGGCAACAGAGCATGCACAATGTCGGCACTAGTACAGTGTATAGCCACCTTTCGCAGCAATGCAGGCTGCTATTCTCCCATGGAGACGATCGTAGAGATGCTGGATGTAGTCCTGTGGAACGGCTTGCCATGCCATTTCCACCTGGCGCCTCAGTTGGACCAGCGTTCGTGCTGGACGTGCAGACCGCGTGAGACGACGCTTCATCCAGTCCCAAACATGCTCAATGGGGGACAGATCCGGAGATCTTGCTGGCCAGGGTAGTTGACTTACACCTTCTAGAGCACGTTGGGTGGCACGGGATACATGCGGACGTGCATTGTCCTGTTGGAACAGCAAGTTCCCTTGCCGGTCTAGGAATGGTAGAACGATGGGTTCGATGACGGTTTGGATGTACCGTGCACTATTCAGTGTCCCCTCGACGATCACCAGTGGTGTACGGCCAGTGTAGGAGATCGCTCCCCACACCATGATGACGGGTGTTGGCCCTGTGTGCCTCGGTCGTATGCAGTCCTGATTGTGGCGCTCACCTGCACGGCGCCAAACACGCATACGACCATCATTGGCACCAAGGCAGAAGCGACTCTCATCGCTGAAGACGACACGTCTCCATTCGTCCCTCCATTCACGCCTGTCGCGACACCACTGGAGGCGGGCTGCACGATGTTGGGGCGTGAGCGGAAGACGGCCTAACGGTGTGCGGGACCGTAGCCCAGCTTCATGGAGACGGTTGCGAATGGTCCTCGCCGATACCCCAGGAGCAACAGTGTCCCTAATTTGCTTGGAAGTGGCGGTGCGGTCCCCTACGGCACTGCGTAGGATCCTACGGTCTTGGCGTGCATCCGTGCGTCGCTGCGGTCTGGTCCCAGGTCGACGGGCACGTGCACCTTCCGCCGACCACTGGCGACAACATCGATGTACTGTGGAGACCTCACGCCCCACGTGTTGAGCAATTCGGCGGTACGTCCACCCGGCCTCCCGCATGCCCTCTATACGCCCTCGCTCAAAGTCCGTCAACTGCACATACGGTTCACGTCCACGCTGTCGCGGCATGCTACCAGTGTTAAAGACTGCGATGGAGCTCCGTATGCCACGGCAAACTGGCTGACACTGACGGCGGCGGTGCACAAATGCTGCGCAGCTAGCGCCATTCGACGGCCAACACCGCGGTTCCTGGTGTGTCCGCTGTGCCGTGCGTGTGATCATTGCTTGTACAGCCCTCTCGCAGTGTCCGGAGCAAGTATGGTGGGTCTGACACATCGGTGTCAATGTGTTCTTTTTTCCATTTCCAGGAGTGTAGTTTCTATCTAGAGCATGTTCGTATAGTTTTTTGCCGTTGGCGTTTCGTACACGTGAGTTCCAGTCGGGGTGTTTGGCGTTTAGATCGCCAGTGCGATTACTCGCGGTGCTATGTTGAGTAATGAGCTGATATCTCGTGTGCTGACGTTCCTAGGTGTGTTGTAGACCGATATCAGCACTGTGTAAGCTCCGTTGAACTTACCCTGACGGCCGTGGCCTCTAGTTTTTCAAGTACAGGGAGCTCGATGTTCGTGTGCTCTATGTTTCTGTGTACTATGATGGCCGTTCCGCCGCCACCGCTGCCGTCTATTCGGTCGGTACGATAGACGCAATGACCGGTGAAGTTTAAGTTGTTGTGCGGTTTGAGTTTAGTTTCGCTTATGAGAGCGATGGGGATACCCCTCCTCTCCATTAGCGCCGCCAGTTTGGCTCTTTTGTTTTCGATCCCGTCTGCGTTCCAGAACAGGATCTGTGAATAATTTGGTTGTTAGCGTGAGGGGGCGGTGGTGGTTTGTTAGCCATTGTAGGTAGTATAGAGCGTTGTTACTGCGTTTAGTATGTGAGCCATACGCTGGCCCGGTTGGGCTGACATTAGCTGTGAGATGAGTGTAGTGATATTCGAGATCGCTCTTACGAGGTAGCCGACGATCGGGTTTTGGAGGAATGTTGTTTCCAACATTCTCCCAATGTTGGTGAAGATACTGTTTGTGTCGGCCTGTGAGTTTGGTGCTGTGTTGGCGGCCGCTGGTATACGTCTTGGTGCTGGGGATGGGCTGGCTTGAGTGTTGCTTGTTTGTGTGGCTGTTATTGGCGCCTGTGTTGCATTTGTGGTGAGTGGGTGTGTCGTGGGTGTACTGCTCTGTCTGTCCGGGTTGTGTTCCCTTGTGTTGGTGTTCTGTTGCTGGTGTGGTTGTTCTGATGAGCCCGTGTTTTTCCTGGGATTTTTGTTTCTTCTCCTCCTCCTACATTGGGGTCTCGGGTTTCCCTGTGTAGGTGCGTTTTCTGTGTTCTCGTGTGTGTCAGCGTGAGTGGTATCAGGCGTTGGCACTGCGTTGTTTAGGATTGGTTGTGTGGTGGTTTCCGGTGCGGGTGCAGTTTCTTGCGTTGTCTGCATCGTCCGTGTTTCTGCTGTTGGGAATGTGTTGGCTGTGTTTGCCGGGCTCTGCGCGTCCGCGGCCCGTCCCCTTCCAGTGACTACGCCAGCAAAGGAGACTCCGCTCCTTACCGGTCGTGGGTGGGGGGGGGGGGGGGGCTTAGAGCTGTGCGGGTGATAGCGGTGGTGTTTCTGTTGTATTTCCGCCACAGAGCCTCGAAGTATGCTGTGCACCCCCTGTAGTTGCCCACATGGGCTTCGCCGCAGTTGGCGCACTTTCGTGGGTCTGTGGGTTTGAGTTTACAGTGTTGTGCCGTGTGGCTGCCACCGCATTTTCTGCAACGCGTCGCCATGCCGCAGCGTCGGCCCGCGTGCGAAAAGCGCTGGCAGTGATGACATTGTTGGGGGACGCGCGGTGGTTCGTATAACTCAACCGTCACGACCATATGAAGTAGCAGTTCCAGCTTCAAAATGTCGCGCGAGGCGGCCATGTCGGCCAGCTCGACCATGCAGTCTGGCTGTGGTTGACGTGTTCGGAACCCGTGCATTCGGCTGACGTTTACGCAGTCCCAGCCAAGTGCACAAAGCTCGTCTTTGACGGCGTCGTTTGGTGTTGTTATGTCAACGCCTTTTATCACGTACTGCTGTGTCTTCTCATCTGAGGTCCTGTACGTGATGTGATCAATTCCGTTAGCTTTGAGGAAGCTAACGAGGTTTGTATAATCCGTCTTGTTTGCCACGTACAGTGCGGCGTGGTCCCCAGAAAGTTTTGAGTGGTAGGTTTCGGGGTTATGTGTCTTCATGAATTGCGTGTTTAGGTCACATAGGCGACCGTAATTTTGTATCCGGTACGTGTTGTGTGGTTCTGCGTAGCTGCCGTGTTTGGTGCTTGTGTGATGGCGGCCGCAGGGCTGTTCGCGTTGGTCCCTGTGTGGCGTGTTTGTTTTGGTGTGTGTGAAGTAGGCAATAGCGCTGGGCGGTTGCCGCGTGAGTGTGCCTCACTTGTTGGTGTGGAAGAGACCTGTTTGCGGCGTGGACCGACCTGCTGCCTTGGTCCATCTTCTGTGTTTTGTGTGGCTTCTGGGGTGTCCAGTTCCGGTGCTACTACCGGAGCGAGAGACCTCAGAGGCGAGAGCGAGGGTAAACTAGTATTGGCAGGTTGCACTGTGTGCGACGTGTTCATGTCTGTGTGTGAAATGTCAGTCGCCACCATCAGGTCTATGATCGCCTGCTGCTCGGCTATTCGCCGATCACGCGAGTCAGCCTCTTCCTGGTTTAGGTGGCGAGTGGGACGGAGAGTGTGGCGGTAACAGCCGCCTCGTCCACCGGTTGAGCTGCCGCTCTGAGGCGAGTGAGCGGATGGGAGCGGCCGGGAGGATCAGACATCTTCCCAGTGTGAAGGATTATTTATAGTAGGTAGGAGGGGTCACGACAATCTTGCTTTTTATTCTGAAAAGTTGGGGGTCCCTACGACCTAATTGCTCGTAGTGCAATGCGTAGCACCTGAAGAAGGTGCGGGAAGAAGAGAAATGCCTACAGTGCGCGGGGTTATCCGACGTGAACGGGCCCCTGACACTGAGATTACCCTACCAAAGAACGGGAGAGTCCCGCTGGGGGTACTGCAACCGAAGTTACGGGGAGTTGAGCCGAAGCTCTTGCCGCTTAGCGCCCGAAAGCGTTAAGCGGCTTGCGCAAGTTTGTGGCGCTCAGATGAGCGTCACCGGCAGTTACGCCAGTTGTAGCTTATTTGTGACCACTCCGAGGAGCTATCAGACGGGCAGCTACGCCAGGTGCAGAGAGCAGCGTTCCGCTCGGGTCGGCTGCTCGACTGCGAGTACTCCTGAGACCAAACAACAATCTAAACAATGGGTTACCAAGGGAGAATCTGCACCGAAAAGGGCGAAGACCATTCCTTCGGCCGGAAAGGTTATGGCGACTGTCTTTTGGGATTCGCAAGGAATAATTCTCGTCGACTATCTGGAAAAGGGTTAAACTATTACAGGTGCATATTATTCATCGTTATTGGACCGTTTGAAAACCGAGCTGCAAGAAAAACGCCGGCGACTGGACCGCAAAAAAGTCCTTTTCCATTATGACAATGCACCAGCACACACCTCAGCAGTTGTGGTCGTAAAATTATTGGAAATAGGATTCAAACACGTTTCACATCTCCCCTATTCTCCAGACTTGGCTCCCTCGGACTACTATTTGTTCCCAATTTGAAGAAATGGCTGATGGGACAAAGATTTTATTCAAATGGCGAGGTGATTGCAGCAACTAATACCTATTTTGCAGACTTGGACAATTCCTATTATTCGGAAGGTATCAACAAACTAGAACAGCGTTGGATGAAGTGTATAAGTCTAAAAGGAGACTATGTCGAAAAATAAAAAAGGTTTACCCCAAACACGTAAGTAGTTTTTATTTTTGCACGGACTTTTCAAACGCCGCTCGTACATGTGCTGGATGTCAGTTTGTGGGCTGCATTTCCTAGCCTGTTGCATTTGGTCGGTCAATATAGGGACGCTTTATGCTGTTTATGGATGACACTGCAGTTGCCCTCCAATGTTGTTCCATGTATACTCGACTGGGGACAGACGTGGTGATTGAGCAGCCCTAGGCAACATGTCGACGCTCTGTAGAGCATGTTGGGTTACAACAGCGATTTGTGGGTGAGGGTTATCCTGTTGGAAATAGCCCCCTCGAATACTGCTCATAAATGTCACACAAAACGCAGTTGTAGGTGTAGTGTGTCTAGCACGCAGAAAGGTTCGTTTCCAGGCCATCAAGTACCCTCCTTCTAACCAACACATAGTCATCACTGGCATCGAGGCAGAACCAGCTTCCATCAGAAAACACAAGAAACCCCCACCCTGTCCTCCAAGGCGCTCTCGCTTGACACCACTGAAGTCACATATAACAGTGGTTTGTGGTCAGTGGAAAGCACATTACTGGGAGTCTGGGTCGGAGCTGTCTTTGAAGTAACCGATCTGTAACAGTTCGTTATGCCACTGTGGTGCCAGGTGCGGCTCCTACTCCTGCTGCAGATGCAGTACGATGCGCCAGAGCCATACACTGAAAACGATGGTCTACCCACTCGGTAATGCCACGTGGCCGTCCAGCAACCGGTATTCTTGCGACCTCACATTCTCATGACCACCGCTGCCAGATATCATGTAAATTGGCTACATTCCTCCCAAATCTTTCTGCAATATCGCATAAGGAACATGCAGCTTCTCGCAGTCCGATTACACGACCTCGTTGAAACTCATTGAGATGTTGATAATGGCGTCACTTTAAGGCATTCGTGACTAATCTCAAAGGTAACTAACGCCCACGACCGTTACAGCGTGTATTTAAAGCAAACCTGATTTGCATGCTCATAGTGGCGCTACTAGCGTCTCTCTTACGCGACTAGTGCGAAATTTAAATGAACATCATCTTTCCGATGTAGAAACACACTTATTAACTTTCGTTTATGTCGCACAACTCATTCTTGGTGCTGTGATTTTTTTCCGTCTGTGTAGATACGTACGGTTTGCAGCATCGTCTAAAGCAACTTCAAAATTTTGTGTGAATTTTTTCTATACCATTCATCTTGTTCTGTTTCAAATGGTAAAAAATCACCGTAAGTGACTATTCCTCAAGAGAGAGCCCATTGCGTGGTGTGGTATTCGGAAACAAAATCACCCATTGTTGTCCAAAGAAATTTTCGACGTGAATTGTGAAGAGTGCCACCAGACGCTGAGACGATTAAGGCTTGGGATGACAAATTTCTAACCGAAACGAGTTCAAACAGACAGTCAGGTTCTCGCAGTAACGCACGTCTGATGAAATGGTAGAGGAGGGCAGATATACCTTCCAAACAAGCCTATCAAAGTCAGTTCGCCGAGTATCACGAGCGCTAAACATCCCTCGCTCAACAAATTCGCAAGGTTCAGAAGTTGCGACATAAACGACTTCGCTTACACACTTGCAAAATTCAAATTGTGTAACCATTGAAGTGAAACGACTCGAAGTTTCATCAAGATGTTGGACCGGATGGAGCAACATTGCAACTAACTAGGAAATGTCGTTTTCTCTGTCGAAGAAACCTTCCACACAGGTCGGAAGGTCAATCGGCCCAGTATGCGCATCTGGGATTCGCAAAACCATCACAGTTTTTTGGAATATATGCAGCGAAAAGGTATGTTTGTGTTATGTGCTGATGGAAGACAGCATAGTTAGACGATTTTTCTTCATAGAACAAACAGAAACAGACACCATTTACCTGGACATACTAGAGCAATTTGCTATGTAAAATTCTTTCCCTTCAGCCAAATGCGACATTTCAGCTGGATGGTGCACCATCACACTGGAGTTTACATCTTCGTGACTTTCTGGAGCGAACCACAGAGATGGATAGCACGTATGACCCAACCAAGTGGCCAGTGGACATAACCACTCTGAAGTTCTTATTGCGGTTTTGTGTGAAAGACATTGTAAATGCCTTGCCTGTACGCGAACTTGGCAATTGCTTCCTCCAATACAGTCATGCTTGTGTGCACATGGGTTGAGATGAAGTATTGTCTAGACATTTTACGAGTTATGAAAGCAGCCAATGTGAAATGTATTGATTTTTTGTACGAGACTTCACATGATGCCGCAAACTGCAAGTATTTATGTCTAATAGTATTTTATTGCAAAAATCAAACTATGGAAAATCCAGATGGAATGTAACAATACCAGAGAAGGAAAGTTGCTACTCACTATACAGCGGAGATGCTGAGTCGCGATAGGCACAACAAAAAGATTCACACAATTATAGCTTTCGACCATTAAGGCCTCTGTCAGCAGCAGACACACACACACACACACACACACACACAAACACACACTCACACAAACACAACTTGCACACACATCTGCAGTCTCAGAGAACTGAAACCACATTGCGAGCAGCAGCTCCAGTGCATGATGGGAGTGGAGAGTGGGTGGGGGTAAGGAGGAGGCTGGGGTGGGGAGGGGGAGGGATAGCATGGTGGGAGTGGTGGACAGTGAAGTGTTGCAGTTTAGACGGAGGGCAGGAGAGAAGGTGCAGAGGGGGGAGGGGGTAAGTAGCGGAAAGAAGAGAAATAAAAAGAAATTAAAAGACTGGGTGAGGCGGTGAAAAGACGGCTGTGTAGTGCTGGAATGGGAACAAGGAGGGTGCTGGATGGGTGAGGACAGTGACTAATGAAGGTTGAGGCCAGGAGGGTTACGGGAACATAGAATGTATTGCAGGGAAAGTTCCCACCTGTCCAATTCAGAAAAGCTGGTGTTGGTGGGAAGGATCCATATGGTACAGGCTGTGAAGCAGTAATTGAGATGAGGGATATCATGTTTGGCAGCATGTTTAGCAACGGGGTGGTCCACTTGTTTCTTGGCCACAGTTTGTCGGTGGCCATTCATGCGGACAGACAGCTTGTTGGTTGTCATGCCTACATAGAATGCAGTATAGTGGTTGCAGCTTAGCTTGTAAATCACATGACTGGTTTGACAGGTAGCCGTGCCTTTGATGGGATAGGTAATGTTAGTGACCGGACTGGGGTAGGTGGTGGTAGGAGGATGCATGAGACAGGTCTTGCATCTAGGTCTATTACAGGGGTGTGAGCCATGAGGTAAGGGACTGGGAGCAGGGGTTGTGTAAGGATGGACGAGTATACTGTGTAGGTTCGGTGGATGGCAGAATACCATGGTAGGAGGGGTGGGAAGGATAGTGGGCAGAACATTTCTCATTTCAGGGCACGACGAGAGGTAATCAAAACCCTGTCAGAGAATGTAATTCAGTTGCTCCAGTCCCAGATGGTACTGAGTTATGAGGGGAATGCTCCTCTGTGCTCGGACTGTGAGACTCTGGGAGGTGGAACAACGTCTTACTGTGCTCAGTAGTGTGCTGTGAGAGACATACTTTTGGATTACGCTTCTTCAAAAATTCCAGCGCTAGGACTGCACAGTACCCCTTAGTGATGTGGGGCAATACTTCCATACACTCCCGAAAATTTCTTACTCCAATACAGATATTGAACAATGTTGACCACAAAAATGCCGCATTATTGTCCCCTACTTCATTTAGCCTATACGCTGTGGAGAATTTAGTCTTTTCTTACCTATGAGGCCCAGACTAGTTACCATCACATAAGCTCTTGTGTTCATTAACACTTATGTTCCTTCCTGTTCATCATCCCCACCAAGCATCACTTTGCCTTGCATATGCCTTTGTTTTTTTTTTAATACTATACAATTCTGTGCCTGATACCCTACCACCCTGTACTCATAGCGCTGCAGCTGGCGGCATTGTTTCTGAATGTGGCTCGCACATCCACACCTTTAGCACTTTACTTCTGGGAAAAAATACTTCATTTATCCTACACCTGTGTCTCTGTATCTACTTCCTCCAGCTGTGTAGTGATCTTAATGGCAGCAGCCAAATCCTTTGGAGTCTACATCCACACCCTCCTTCGCATATTGGCTGGTAGTTCTCTTAGAAACACATCTAACTGCTGGATGTTCTACCTCTTGCAAAATGATTTTATCCACTTACTCATTCTGTATTAATTCATAATTTGCACACTGATTTCCTAATTCTATCCGAGAATGTTTCCACAGACTCGTTTCGATTATGGGACATTCCAGTAAGTTGCAAACTGAAGAATGTAGCACTGTTCTACTTGAGGCGGCGCTAGTAGAGTCCCTTCTTGAGATTTTGGAGTGTGTGCGTCTTACTAAAGCCCTCATGATACATGCTGTACGTCTTCACCTCGCCCACCAACCGTAATCTGGCCGTGAGTAAACATACATTGGCTGGTCAACCATTCAGGACATCAACAGCTTCCAGATTGTCGCTAAATACTGGTATTTGCTTAGTCGCTTTGCCCATAAAAGGAGCAATTAGACTAACTGCAATGGCATCCATTAATTAACACGTACACATAAACAAGCTTTTGCCTCTACCATCACAGTTGAAGCAGTCTACATGCACTATGTGCTTTTGTAATGCGGTATTCTGCTTCACTGAAGACTGAACTGCTTCCTGCATCTTCACTGCTCGGGTTCTGGCATTTGTGTAACCTCTATCTACTAAAAATACAATATACTTAAAGTACTCCATACATAAACAAAGCAAGAACAGCAACTTCAAACACTCAGGCATAAATACGAAAAATAGTTATAGTCCATCGAGACTCTGAACACCAATGTGCCTCACGTCCATAATGTTGGCAAATACTATACATAGCTGGTACTGCCTGCATATATAGCAATTCGTGACTCATGAGACTACAGTGTTGGCACCTCACTGGCCATAAAGAGCATGAGTACTCCCTCCAGTTACCCCTGACCTACGATATATCCGCAGGTCTCTGAGGTTTCCCAAAGTGTCCCATCAAGTTCCTATGCCAACCATGAACAAACCAACGCCAAGAAACAAAAATACCACAAAAATGAGAAACTCACTCTCAAAAACTGTACTGTTAAACTGTGTGGTGTGGCTGGAGATGTGGTCCTGGATCCATCTGCAGATGTCAATAACATCCCCTTATATCATGTATAAAGGTGGTCTCTAGAGTTGGTTGTGGAACCAGGTTGGCAGAGGCCAGGAGGGCAGCAGTTCACCACCATGGACGTGTACCAGTGAAGTGGTGAGTGGTTCCCTGGTAGATGTCTGTTGTACCATGCTGTTGAACTGCATGTTGCAGCTGGAGACGTGGTCTTGGATCCAGCTGGAGATGTCAGTAACATCTCCTTACTCCTTATACCACTTATAGAAGCTGGCCCCTACAATGGGTGGTGGAACTAGGTTGGCAGAGGCCAGGAAGCTTAGGAAGCCAGGAGTTCACCACCTTGGGCAGAGATGGATATCTGACGTATTGTCATAAAAGCATCACTGTTAAAACTTTCAGTTATTGCTCAACATACTTTGCTAGTTGTGACAAGATTCATAGAACCCAATATTCCCATGATGTAAGCTCTAGGCAGCCTGCAAAGAGGTGTGGCCTCAGGAGCATCGTTGGGCATGTGGCCAGTGGGGTAACGATGGCGGTGACTCAGCAGGGATTCTGACTACAGCAACAAGGAGTTTGCCTGCACGAGCAATGGTGGCTGAGCAGCTGAACATGTCTGGGCCAGGTATACCACAGCTGGCCCACCAGTTGGAGGGTGCATAGCCCACGACATTCGACTCAGCATGAAGAGCAGGGCCACAACAACCAGCAGCAGAGTTTGGAGATGATGACTTGTTGGTTTATGAAGATTCATAGACTCTTAGAGCATTGTAGATCCCCCCGTTGGAGGTGGTGGCTGGCGAACAGCAATGCCTCTGTCTGGAAATGAGGAATAGTTGTTTGGACAAGACCCTTGGAGGCAAGTTGCTCTGTCTTTCTGTTGCAGCAATGCTATTATGCCTCTGGTGCCTCTGCTAGCCTGTAGCATGTGGTAACCTCCTCGATGCCTCAGAGGCAATATTGCCGTATCAGCAGTTAGCCCCCAATGTAACTTCACCTGGCCAGTCTGAACCAATCCGCTTCCACAGCCTCTTGCATTAGCCTTCGATGGTGTCTTACTTCTACCCAGCTGTGCCTCATCTGTATCTGCATTATTACTTCTTCTGGTACTGCTAACTGATCCCCCCGCCCTCCCTCAATCCCTATTACATTCGGGATGGCGCATGAGAAGAGTGACTGTCGATAAGCCTCTGAATTAGTTATAATTTCTTTAAGTTTCTCGTTGTGGTCTTTTTGCGAAACATATGTTGGAGGAAGCTGTCTGATTCTTCCCAGAAAGTACTTTCTTGAAATTTCGGTAGTAAACCTCTCCATGATGAACAATGTCTCTTATGTAGCAACTGCCACTGGAGTTTGTTGAGTTTCACTGTACTGCTCTCGCGCCGACCTTTCGATCCCACGATGGAACGCGCTGCTCTTTATTGGATCTTCTCTATCTCTTTTGTCAGTAATTGGTAAGAATCCCAGAATGATAAACAACACTCAAGAAGACATCAGACAAGCACCTTGTAAGCCACTTCTTTATTGCATTAATTACATTCCTTTAGGAGACTTCCTATGAATCTCAATCTCGCATCTACTTTTCCTACTAAATGTTTTATGTTATTATTCCACTTAAGGGTTTCAGATAGATACTCCTAGATATTTTACAGAGGTTACTGTTTCCAGCAATTTGTCATCAACAATGTAGTGGAGCAGTAGTGGATTTCTTTTCCTATGGATGCACAATAGTTTCATTTATTTACTTTCAGGGTCAACTGCCATTCGCTGTACCATTAATCACTCCTCTGTAGATCCTTCTGCAAGTCGTTACTGTCTTCTTATGGACAACCACATCATCTTGAACAGCCTTGAATATATCCAGCGCATTCTACTTCGTCATTCACATATATTGTAAGTAGCTTATTAATGCGGGTTCTGGCTGTAATAATGATCTTATATCATGGTCACTGCTAAATACTTCCGGTGTCAGGTTACACACTTGGACGACTTATATTCATGGTCACCTCCCACTTCCCTCCTCTCAGGGAATCACCAGCAATTGATCAAGGTAATCCAAAGGAAACCCCACCCCCTGCCCTCTATTCTGCACATACCTGATGACAACTGAATCACCACCACGTCTTTGTGATTCCTGCGAGCATGTCAAGTGAATGCTACCATCTCTGTGAGAAACGCATCATATCTGTGATTTGAGTATGAGTATGTGGAGCCAGTAGCCCAGGGGAGTACGAGATTCCTCTCCCCTCCCTCCAATGACGAATCTCCATTACAACACCCCAGACAGAGAGGCTGCTCTGCGACCAGTAATGAAACTTTATCTGTTAACTCTGTAGGGCCCATACATGGGTGGCATTGTAATAGTAGGAAGGTGGTGCTTGATTAGACAGTCAAGGTGTCACCTGCCAAAGATGCGAGGCAGCCAGTGGATGCAGGCACCCACAAAACATTCTAAAACTATTTTATTACATGGATGATGTATTTTGTTCAGCACGTCTGTCAACTGCTGAATTTATTGTTTCTTGTGCTATAGCTCCAATACAATAAAATCATCTTACATCTTAAGGCCAAACGAATCAGCCTTTCTCTTTTGGAAGGGATGCTCTTACTACTGCAGTAACGTTTGAAAATCCGAGACGTTTTATGAAAGTGATAAACAGCTATAGATTAGACTGAGAAAAACAGGAAAATGAACTGTCTGATACACATAACAGCATGTACCTCAAAATAGGAGTGATGTTTCGCCTGATGTTTACCTGCCTCGTTGACTTAATCTATAGTTATTTATCACTTGCATACCGTGTTTCGGGACTGGTTCGGATTTTCAGTTGCTATGGTCAAGGATGAACAACAGATAACTATTTACCAATCATAAGTTTAATTATTCTCAAGATGGGGTGTGAAGGATTTAGTAATTCTCATTGTATGGTGGAAGAGAAATTCACTGGGAGAGTGAAATTCAAGAAGTTTAAGGAGAGAATGGAGAACGAGTTGCTAGATTGCAAACTAGTGCTTGCAACTATATCCCCAGCCTCACAAACTGCTATGTTTGTATTATAGGTTGACCATGACTTCAGTTTCACTCATGACTCCAAAACAAAATTAGTATCTCTATTGACACTATGGATAAAAAAATCGTGTGAGGTTTCGATTTGTGTGTGTGTGTGTGTGTGTGTGTGTGTGTGTGTGTGTGTGAGAGAGAGAGAGAGAGAGAGAGAGAGAGAGAGAGAGAGAGAGAGGTGTTCCTCTACCGCTACCACAGATAATTTATATTCGGGAGCGTGTCACAGCCCCACAATGTCACGCGAATGTCAATCTTCTGTTACAAAATACCCATGATTATCCATTATGATCAATCTAATCTATAATTATTTATCACTTACAAATCACATTTCTGGAAATGATTCGATGCGTTTTTCGATGTGTATTATATAAAAAGATACGCCAGGTTACATGATCTACTCGTCAGCCTGAGGCTCATACCAGATTGTATATAGATTTGGTGTCTTCCCCCATAGCTGAGTGGTCAGCACAGCATAATGCCACGCGAGGGGCCCGGGGTCGATTCCCAACTGGGTCGAAGATTTTCTCCACTCAGAGACTGGCTGTTGGGTTGCCCTCATCATCATTTCATTCTCATCGACACACAGGTCATCGAAGTAGTGTCAGATAAAAAGACTTACACCAGGCAACCGGTCTGCCCAACGGGAGTCCCAGCCACACGCACATTTCACAATAAATTTGGTGTATAATTATCTTAAACGTATGTTCCCTAGACAAATTACCCTCCAGAGTGCTAGCTATAAGATGAAATCATCATGCAAGGATTATGGACACTTTCCAAACGAACTGTCGCATTTAACACCATAGTAGAGAACGAAAAAACATTGTAGTATTCTTTCTACAGACTTGTCCTCTCAACAGCATTAGACTCTGAACTTGATTAATATTAGACAAATTTGTGCTTTGTCATCAATGATAACGTGGTAGACAGGACACTGTCAGAGCCCTAACGACAGGTGAGAACCAGAAAGACCGATAAAATCTTAACGTCCAATAATTTACACCTTGTGATTTTATTGTATCGAGTACATGCGGAAATGTATTTGTTACTAAATAACGCATTCTTCTGAACACAAGCTATCAACGTATTTTTGTTAATAAGCCTGCATGGGTAACTCAAGTAGCTCACAGACGTGCTCAACGATCTACATCAACCATGTAATAAAACTTCTTTTAGTACGTTTTATGGGTTCCTGCTATTGCTGGTTGCCTTGCTTCTTTGGCAGGTGAGTCATTGCCCATCTAATCAAGCACCGGCTTCCTGTGATTACGGACAATGCCCCTGCGTGGGACCTACTGAACCCCGATGAGCAGTAAAGACGTGTCTGGAGATGCCCAGAACAATAGTGGGATACAGGCTGACTGTCGCCCGGCATTCCACCCGACAACTAGGTGTGATGATCTAGGGTGCCATTGGTTGTCCTCCGCGACACGCTTACAGCACGCGGTACGTCGACGATATTCCCCTGTCTTGTTGCCCTCCGTGGCAAACCAATCTGGGCTTACATTATACTGCTTGTCGCCGTGCTTGCCAAACCCTAACTGGGCAGAAAGGTCGCCGGATCTTTCCCCAACTGAGAACTTTTGGAACATTATCGGCAGGGTCCTCCAAGTAGATCGGGCTTTTGACGATCTAACACGTCAATACAACATAATTTGACACGATATCCCTAAAGAGGACATCCAACAACTCTGTCAGTCAATGCCAAGCCGAAAAACTGCTTGCATAATGGCCACAGATGGACTAATGCATAATTGACTTGCTCAATTTATGAATCTATTTCTAATAAATCATCCAATTTTTCTGAAATTCTAGTAATTTGTTTGTATGGGTGCATCACATCTCCAGATTTCCGTCCCTTTCGTATAATTCCTTCGTGGTGCAACTTTTTTTTTGTCTTAGGAGAGTGTATTTTATATTAATCTAGAAAAGTTATATAATCCAGGGGGTGAAGAATGGTAATGTGGTCACCGCCACCTAGCCCTCAGCAGGAGCAACGTAACCAACATGTGGATAAGAAAAAATGTAATCTATGCCAAATGTAGAACTGTCTGAGAAAGTCTAACGACTTTACATAAGCTATCCTATGTTTAACGTTCTCATTAAGAGCGTGGATAATACACTACTGGCCATTAAAATTGCTACACCAAGAATAAATGCAGATGATAAACGGTATATTATACTAGAACAGACATGTGATTACATTTTCACGCAGTTTGGGTGCTTAGGTCCTGAGAAATCAGTACCCAGAACAACCACCTCTGGCCGTAATAACGGCCTTGATACGCCCGGGCATTGAGTCAAAAAGAGCTTGGATGGCGTGCACAAGTACAGCTCCACATGCAGCTTCAACAGGATACCACAGTTCATCAAGAGTAGTGACTGGCGTATTGTGACGAGCCAGTTCCTCGGCCACCATTGACCAGACGTTTTCAATTGGTGAGAGATCTGGAGAATGTGCTGGTCAGGGCAGAAGTCGAACATTTTATGTATCCAGAAAGACACGTACAGGACCTGCAACATGTGGTCGTGCATTATCCTGCTGAAATGTAGGGTTTCGCAGGGATCGAATGAAGGGTAGAGCCACGCTCGTAACACATCTGAAATGTAACGTCCACTGTGCCGTCAGTGTGAACAAGAGGTGACCGAGACGTGTAACCAATGGCACCCCATACCATCACGCCGGGTGATACGCCAGTATGGCGATGACGAATACACGCTTCCAATGTGCGTTCACCGCGATGACGCCAAAAAACGGATGCGACCATCATGATGCTGTAAACAGAACCTGGATTCATCCGAAAAAATGACGTGTTGTCACTTGTGCAACCAGGTTCGTCGTTGAGTTCACCATCGTAGGCGCTCCTGTCTGTGATGCAGCGTCAAGGGTAACTGCAGCCATGGTCTCCGAGCTGATAGTCCATGCTGCTGCAAACGTCGTCGAACTGTTCGTTCAGATGGTTGTTGTCTTGCAAACATCCCCGTCTGTTGATTGAGGGATCGAGACGTGGCTGCACGATCTGTTTCAGCCATGCGGATAAGATGCCTGTCATCTCGACTGCTAGTGATATGAGGTCGTCGGGATCCAGCATGGCGTGCCGTATTACCCTCCTGAACCCACCGATTCCATATTCTGATAACAGTCATTGGATCTCGACCAACGCGAGCAGCAATGTTGCGATACGATAAACCGCAATCGCGATAGGCTACAGTCCGACCTTTATCAAAGTTGGAAACGTGATGGTACACATTTCTCCTCCTTACACGAGGCATCACAACAACGTTTCACCAGGCAACGTCGGTCAACTGCTGTTTGTGTATGAGTTGGAAACTTTCCTCATGTCAGCACGTTGTAGGTGTCGCCACCGGCGCCAACCTTGTGTGAATGCTCTGAAAAGTTGTCATTTGCATATCACAGCATCTTCTTCCTGTCGGTTAAATTTCGCGTCTGTAGCACGTCATCTTCGTGGTGTAGCAATTTTAATGGCCAGTGGTGTATAATTATCGTGATTACAAGAGGTAGTGACAAATTTTCAGGTATCACCTCTAAAAAATGTCGTTGTGTAATTAGTGTTTTGTTTGTTCGCAGGTAAATGTCCTGGTACACATTTAAATCCCCGCGCTACAGTGCCGCAGCAGATCGCAACAAGAGCTACAGTACCGTAGGGTAGGAATATCTATGTGCATCAGGACGACAGAAATGTACCTGCAAACTGACAACATTAATTGCGTAACTTCATATTTTCGAAGTGATAATTAAGACTTTATGACTACACCTGGTACACATGGGTGAGCACGACTAGATTACATAGGTCGGGCTATAGTTTTCGTACCTGACGGGTGGCCAAGGAGTCGGCACTGGCTCCGCCTCTTCCTCCTCTTCTTCTTCATTCTCGCTCTCTTCTTCGCGAGGAGGTGTCGGAGGCACGTACTCGGGAGGCGACGTGGTGGCGGTCTGGAAGGCGGGCGACATGCAGCCCGTCGTGTCGCAGCGGATGGCCACCCTGTCCATGCACCAGGGCGACAGCCTGCCTGTCGTGTCGTACCTAAGGCAACACGAGAATCCCGCAGTCTCGTCGTCAGCAGCTGAGCACATACAACAATGCCGTGATGCTATCATTAACACGGAAAAGCTATTATAATCCTAAACGTTATCTTGAAAGGTCGTTCTCAGAGAAACTGACGGTGTTTGCAACTGGTGACGAGCACCCGTGTCCCAAACATCTGTGACGTTTGATTTTTTCATCGTATTTCACTATCTTATCCAGAGTCATCCTGGCTACGGTGAGAGACCAATTATCGTTGCTGTTGTGGTCTTTAGTCCTGTGACTGGTTTGATGCAGCTCTCCATGCTACTCTATCCTGTGCAAGCTTCTTCATCTCCCAGTACTTACTGCAATCTACATCCTTCTGAATCTGCTTAGTGTATTCATCTCTTGGTCTCCCTCTACGATTTTTACCCTCCACACTGCCCTCCAATGCTAAATTTGTGATCCCTTGATGCCTCAGAACATGTCCTACCAACCGGTCCCTTCTTCTTGTCAAGTTGTGCCACAAACTCCTCTTCTCCCCAATTCTATTCAATACCTCCTCATTAGTTATGTGATCTACCCATCTAATCTTCAGCATTCTTCTGTAGCACCACATTTCGAAAGCTTCTATTCCCTCCTTGTCCAAACTATTTATCGTCCATGTTTCACTTCTATACATGGCTACACTCCATACAAATACTTTCAGAAACGACTTCCTGGCACTTAAATCTATACTCGATGTTAACAAATTTCTTTTCTTCAGAAACACTTTCCTTGCCATTGCCAGTCTACATTTTATATCCTCTCTACTTCGACCATCATCAGTTATTTTGCTCCCCAAATAGCAAAACTCCTTTACTACTTTAAGTGTCTCATTTCCTAATCTAATTCACTCAGCATCACCCGACTTAATTCGACTACATTCCATTATCCTCGTTTTGCTTTTGTTGATGTTCATCTTATATCCTCCTTTCAAGACACTGTCCATTCCATTCAACTGCTCTTCCAAGTCCTTTGCTGTCTCTGACAGAATTACAATGTTACCGGCGAACCTCAAAGTTTTTATTTCTTCTCCATGGATTTTAATACCTACTCCAAATTTTTCTTTTGTTTCCTTACTGCTTGCTCAATATACAGATTGAATAACATCGGGGAGAGGCTACAACCCTGTCTCACTCCCTTCCCAACCACTGCTTCCCTTTCATGCCCCTCGACTCTTATAACTGCCATCTGGTTTCTGTACAAATTGTAAATAGCCTTTCGCTCCCTGTATTTTACCCCCGCCATCTTTAGAATTTGAAAGAGAGTATTCCAGTCAACATTGTCAAAACCTTTCTCTAAGTCTACAAATGCTAGAAACGTAGGTTTGCCTTTCCTTAATCTATTTTCTAAGATAAGTCGTAAGGTCACTATTGCCTCACGTGTTCCAATATTTCTCGGAATCCAAACTGATCTTCCCCTAGACCGGCGTCTACCAGTTTTTCCATTCGTCTGTAAAGAATTCGCGTTAGTATTTTGCAGCTGTGACTTATTAACGTGATAGTTCGGTAATTTTCACATCTGTCAACACCTGCATTCTTTGGGATTCGAATTATTATATTCTTCTTTAAGTCTGAGGGTACTTCGCCTGTCTCATATATCTTGCTCACCAGATGGTGGAGTTTTGTCAGGACTGGCTCACCCAAGGCCGTCAGTAGTTCTAATGGAATATTGGAATACTAATTATCGATACCATTATTAAAATGTCGATACCCGTAGCTCAATTCCAGCGGTTGCAATATAGCTGCTGTTCTAGGTCTGGTAGATACAGATAAGCGACAACTGCGGGGACATCCTTTGGAGAAGGCAAACGAATTCCAGTCGCAAGCATGAATCAGTTAAACAAAAGTTTAAATCTGAACTGTATTGTGTCCAAAAGTGAAAATCAAAAGTATATGACTCGAGTTTGTGATTAAATATTCAAAGAAAGTAATTTTGTGAGGAAGAAGTGTGTAGAATTATACGCGTTAAGCATGTTTGTAAGATCGTGGAGAATAATGTGTGTTTCTTAGTCGCACGCGTATAAAGAGTATTGCAGCACTCTATGTTTGACCAGTCAGGATTCGTTCAGTCTATATGCTTGTACACAGAGAAAACTCCATTCGAACAAAACATTCTGTGGTAAGCGTGGTCTATATTCCTTCTTCCTTCGACCTTAAATTTTGTAATAATAAAACAAGTAGGAAAATGTTAATGGTATGATGTTGAGAATCATAACAGAAATTGCCACACAATGCAGAAAGAGTTCGTATTTAGAACACAGGTTCTAACCGCTTTATTATGTTCTTAGGTGTCTGACCTACCTTTTCCGTCACTCGATGCAGAGATAATTAAAAATATCATTGACAGCAAACCTCGATAACTTGTCACTGTTTATTTACACTGTCTTCGTCTGAAGAAAGCTAAATTTATAAGTTTTTGAATGAGATTACATGAGATTGTTTATTGCAAGTGTGACGACCTCCCCATTTAAATTCCTTTCATCAATTATTAGCAGTTGTGAATCACATTGTTAGTAAAACGAATGTTAGAAAAGTTTAATAATTCTCGTGATTTTCCAGAGGCAGTTCCCACTCTGATTGCCGGCTGCCCTCTACCCACCCATATCTAGGAGAGACAAGTCTTGAAGTAAATGAGCCATAACTGACAACATAAGTGTGCAAACTGAGTATCTGAACAACATGTGACTGGAGTCATTATGCTATTTGGAAGGGATGATAAATAAATGTGAAATCCACTACGAGTGACTAATGAGATTCTTAAGGCCGTCACATACCTCAAAATTTTCCACCATTGAGTTATTGATAAAAATGTGGTTGAGTGTGATATGCAAGTGAAAAGAGTGGTAAATACGGATCTTCCAGTTATTGGGAATACTTCAAGTGGAATACGTGAAGATACACAAAAAAGGTCTACCTAGTTAGATGATTCTAGGGTCGGAAAACATATCCGTGTTGTGTGTACGAATCGTTACTTGTGACTTGTTGTGTTCTTGATAACACTTGAAATTACATTATAACAGTCAAAACTACATATGACTTCATGGTAGTATGAATGCCGTAGAACAGATGGTGCGCAATGTAATTGTGACGGAAATCACGCCCAGAACTGATAATTTGTTATTACGAAAACTGATTTCTCAGTCACTTGTGATTTGTAACAACTGTATGACTTCTTGCCCATCCCACTGAACAAGCTCAAGGCTGGTAAGACGCTGTCTTAATCTATTAGCTTATTATGTAATCGGATCTCTACAGAGTCCCAGAACCTGTTAAGCTGTTTTAACAACATGGTGCGTCGTAGTTCATATATAGCCTTTGGAGATGCAGTGCTCTGTGACAGCTGACTTAATCGGTTGTTCTTCATGTATGCGACGCCTGTGTTCCTCGCATGTTTCCTCCACGGTCGGGATCGTGTGGCCTAAATACGTTTTCACGCATTGGCACAGGGTGCGGTAGACTTTTCGTTTTCAGAGTCCTACGTCATTCTTAATAGGTCTCAATAGGGCTTTCATTACGGGCTTCAGGCGAAATATCACTTAACGTTATATTTCCGGAGCACTCGCCTAATTTTCGGTTATGTGTTACAGTCGTACATGATAAACATCGTCGCAACAGGTTTAATTTTATTCCTCTACACGTTGGGGCCTAGGCCTCTTCGGTTTTATGGCGCGCTGGATCTGGTGGTGGTTGTAAACTACAGGACTTAGAAGAATATTTCACTAGCGGAAAGACAGATACCGCCTGCAGGAAAATTAAAGGTGCCTTTGGAGAAAAGAGAAGGAGCTGTATGTAGATGAAGAGCTCAAATGGAAAACCAGTACTAACAAGGGAACCTCCCCATCGCACCCCCCTCAGATTTAGTTATAAGTTGGCACAGTGGATAGGCCTTGAAAAACTGAACACAGATCAATCAAGAAAACAGGAAGAAGTCGTGTGGAACTATGAAAAAATAAAGAAAATGTACAAACTGAGCAGTTGATGCGCAACATAATTAACATCAAGGACTCTATGATACCAGGAGCGCTCGCCGGCACGGTATCTCAGCGTGATCGGTCAGAGGGTTTAGCTACCCTCTGTAATAAAACAACTGAGTGAACGAATTAACGATCACCTGAACGAGTGTCATCGGACGTCCGCCACGAACAAATTCAACGAACAATATAGAACAAAATGAGATCTAAAAAAAAAAAAAAAAGTGGTTAGCGTGAGCAACTGCGGGACGAGAGGTCCTTGGTTCTTAAGTCCTCCCTCCAGTGAAAATTTTAATTTTTTATTTTCAGTTTATGTGACAAACTCTAATGTTTCCATCACTTTCTTGGGAGTGATTATCACATCCACAAGAAAACCTAAATTGGGCAAGGTAGAAGAATGTTTTTACGCAATCGCCAAGTGTACAAGTTAGGTGGGTCGACAACATGCCGTCACCAGTGTCGTATGGAATATATCAGACGTGTTTTCCTGTGGAGGAATCGGTTGACCTACGACCTTGCGATCAAATGCTTTCGGTTCCCATTGGAGAGGCACGTCCTTTCGTCTACTAATCGCACGGTTTTGCGGTGCGGTCGCAAAACACAGACACTAAACTTATTACAGTGAACAGAGACGTCAATGATCGAACGGACAGATCATAACTTTACGAAAATAAAAAAGTAAATTTTTCACTCGAGGAAAGACTTGAACCAATGACCTCATGTTCCGCAGTTGCTCACGCTAACCACGAGACCACGGCGCTCCTGAGCTGACAGGGTCCTTGATGTTAATTATGTTGCGCGTCAACTACTCAGTTTGTATATTTTCCTTATTTTTTTCATAGTTCCACACAATTTCTTCCTGTTTTCTCGATCGATCTGTGTTCAGTTTTTCAAGGCGTATCCATTGTGCCAGCTTATAACTAAATCTGAGGGGGGTGCGATGGGGAGGTTTCCTTGTAAGTAAAGAAGGGAGAACTGAAAGGAGTACACAGAGTGTCTGTACAAGGGAGATGAATTTGAAGTAAATATTATAGAATTTTATTGTAAACTTTTCAGTCTCCATTCCAAACATTGGAGCGGGCTGTTGGAGAAATATTAAGAAAGGAAGAGGACGTGGATGTAGATGAGATGGGAGTTATGACACTGTGAGAATAATCTGTCAAAGCACTGAAGGAAGGTCCAAAGTGGAAACAAGGCTCCTGCAAGAGACGAAATTTTCTCAGAACTACTTATAGTCCTGGAAGAGCCATCCATGACAGAACTATTCAGTATGTCGTTCAAGATGTATGAGACAGGCTAAATAACCTCAGACTTCAAGAAGAATGTAATAATTCCAGTTCCAAAGAAAGCAGCTGCTCACAGGTGTGAAAATTATCGTCCTATCAGTTTAATAAGACATGGTTGGAAAATACTAACAGAAATTCTTAACAGAAGAATGAAGAAACTGGGAGAGGTCGACCACAGGGAAGATCAGTTTGTATTCCAGAGAAATGTAAGAACACGCGAGGCAATGCTGACCCTACGACTTATCTTAGAAAATAGATTAAGGAAAGTCAAACCTACGTTTCTAGCATTTGTAGACTTAGAGAAAGGTTTTGACAACGTTGACTGGAATACTCTCTTTCAAATTCTAAAGATGGCGGGGGTAAAATACAGGGAGCGAAAGGCTATTTACAACTTGTACATAAACTAGACAACAGTTATAAAAGTAGAGGGGCATTAAAGGGAAGCAGTGGTTGAGAAAGAATGAGACAGAGTCATAGCCTCTAACCAATATTATTCAATCTGTGCATTGAGCAAGCAGAAAGGAAACAAAAGAAAAATCTGTAGTAGGAATTAAAATCCTGGTTTGGGGTTTGCCGTTGACATTGTAATTCAGTCAGAGATAAAAAAGGAATTGAAGAGTAGTTGAATGGAATGGGCAGCGACTTGAAAGTAGGATATAAGATGAACTTCAACAAAAACAAAACAAGGGTAATGAAATTTAGTCGAAGTAGTTCAGGTTGAGGGAATTAGATTAGGAAACGAGAAACTTAAAGTAATAGATGAGTTTTGCTCTTTGGGCACAAAATAACTGATGATGGCCGAAGTAGAGAGGATATAAAATGTAGGCTGTCAATGCCATAAAAGCGTTTCTGAAGAAGACAATTTTGTTAACATCGAATATACAATTAAGTGTTAGGAAGTGTATTCTGTAGTATTTTTCTGGAGTGCAGCTGTGTGTGGAAGTGAAACGAAGGCGATAAACAGTTTAGACAAGAAGAGAATAAAGGTTTTTGAAAAGTGGTGCTGCATAAGAATGCTGAATGTCAAAGGGTAGATCGCATAAGTAACGAGGAGGTACTGAATGGAATTGGGGAGAACAGATATTTGTGGCATAACTTGACTAGAAGAAAAGATCGATTGATGGGACATACAAGATGTGACAATAAAGTAATGAGACTGATTTTCTATGCAATATGTGGCAACACTGCAGGCTTGTGTAGGCACAATATCTTTGACCTTGATCTATAAGCTTCTTCTAGCCCAAGCGGAACACCGATGCAACTGCTCAATCGTGAGTTGTGCTGTAATAAGTTAACACGTGTTTGTGTCTCTCGTCACGGAAATGGAACCGCATAATATTGCGCAACGGTATGCCTTTTCTTTTTGCGTTAAATTGGGTGAAAACGCGACGAGAACTTACGATAAGCTTCAGAAGGCTTTTGGAGAGGAGGTTATGTCAAGATCTCAAGTTTTTCGTTGGCATAAAATGTTTAGTGAAGGCAGAACGAATGTTGAAGATGAAGACCGCAGTGGACGACCATCAACCTCAAGGATGGATGTCAACTTGGCCAGGGTGCGTGAATTCGTACGAACTGATCGAAGATTACCCGTGAAAATGATTGCGGAAGAACTGAACATCAATCGAGAAACGTTTCGTCTAATAATAACTGAAGATCTTGGTATGAGAAAGATTTGTGCAAAACTGGTCCCCAAAAATCTCACACCACAACAGTAAGAAAGACGGAAAAATGTGGAGCCAATATGCCAGAGCAAACGAAAATCAATCCAGAACCGTTGAGCCATGTTATCATTGGTGTTGAAAGTTAGTTTTTTCAGTACGATCCAGAGACAAAACGCCAAAGTTCGCAATGGTGCTCAAAGGGATCACCCAGACTGAAAAAAGCTCGCATGTCAAAGTCAAAGTGAAATGCATGTTTTTGTGCTTCTTTGATTCCAAGGGAATTGTTCATAAAGAGTGGTTGCCTCCTGGACAAACAGTTAAACAATATTACTACAAAGAAATTTTAGAAAGACTTCGTAATAGAGTTCTTCGTGCCTGTGCCAATATTGCTGATAATTGGATTCTGCATCACGATAATTCGCCATCCCATACTGCTCTGTCAGTACAGCAATTTTGACCTCAAAAGAAATTTCAGTACTACCACAGCCACCTTATTCACCAGATATCGCTCCGCGCGACTTTTTTCTATTTCCAAGAGTCAAAACGGTGGTCAAGGGACACCATTTTCAAACAACAGAAGATGTCCAAAAAGCTGTGACGAGGGTCTTGGGGGATATTACAGAAGATGAGTTCCAGGAATGTTACCATCAATGGCAGAAGCGCTGGAAAAAGTGTGTGCAATCAGAAGGAGACAACACTAAACTTGAGTATAACGGGAAGCAACATTTTTTTTTTCACATCAGTCTCATTACTTTATTATCGCACCTCGTATTCTGAGACATCATGGGCTCATCAGTTTAGTGCTGGAGGGGTGTGTGTGTTAGGGGTGGGGAATAACATCGTAGAAGGAGACCAAGAAAAGAATACAGTAAGCAGATTCAGAAGGATGTACGTTGCAGTAGTTATTCGGAGATGAAGAGGCTTACACAGGATATCAGGATAGGGTAGCGTGGAGAGCTGCATCAAATGAGTCGGTTGATGGAAGACCACAACAACAATAGGTGATGCAACTCCAGTACTAATGGCGAGCAGCGGAAGACAATCTCTTACGCGGATCGTCTGAAGATAACAACAAATCATTGCGCTGAAGTATCGCACAGTATGGCCGACGCCTCCCGACTGAATACCCAAAAACATATCGTAATAATCATATACAGTGGGACTGTAAAAAGACAGAATACGGTTAGTACGACTTACCTGACCCTGGGGTGCTGCTTTTGGGTTGGGGCGGGCACCTTTTCGAAGACGAGCGGTGGCAGCTTCAGGATGGTGGGCGACGGCAGAGGCCGCTGATAGGCGGGTGACAGTTTGCCCGTCGTGTCGTAACGCACGCGCAGCCGATTCGGCAGCGGCGGCCCGGGTAGGCCTTGGAAGTACGGAGACAGCCGCCCCGTCGTGTCGTACCTGCCGCACACACACACTAGCCATGCAGCCGAGCCACTGCTGCACCAACTCAGGTCCGCGCACTGAGGCGAGGGCGGAGATGGTATTATTTCTAAATAACAACAGCACTGTCTAAAATTGTCAGTTTGTATGTTTATAAGAGGTGCACTAAAATTTCCGACAATTTGAATATTGCGCCCAAACAATCAGTAGCACAAATTTCCGCAGCTAGGGGGCCCAAGTTGTGTCTTCCAACAATTCTAACCCGTGCTGCCAACCGTAGCGGAATTCCACTATACATAGTGGAGCTTTTTGGGTCTTCGCGGCACAGGGGCTGAATTTTAAAATTGTTAAAAATGTAGCGTAATTTAATTTCCCTTGACTGAAAGTAAAACCCCAGTAAATTTCCATTCCAAAGTACAAAAAATATTTAAATCAGCATTACGTTATTTTAAAACATTAGCAAATACAGGGTAATACAGGTTTAATATGTACTGTGCATGTTATGTACAGTGAATCTGCACGCGTTCGTATACATTTTGATGACAGTATGTGTTCTCGAATGTTGTCAAAGTAGCAAAAATAATACTAGTCTTGCCGCATGGGAATGCAGATGTTGCACGGGCTTCCTCCATGTAGACAGGCATTGAAACTAAAAGCACTTGAAACACTAAGTGACTTCTTAAGAGTGCGAATAGACATGCAAAACAAGCACTATTGCTGTATTTCGTACCCAATTACTGATAAACATATCCTTAAGTAGAAATAATTCAAAAGCCTAGATCGCTTAAATACTGTTTACTGGATAACCGGTTTCAACACACTAAAGGTGCCATCATCGGATCTGAATGTAGATTAACATTTATAAACCATTTGGATATAACGATACATGGGGCAGACCAGCTGATGTAAAATTATTGTTACAAAAAATAAAAAAAATAAAAACAACTACTCTCCTGGTCATTCTTTTCCACAAGATATGTAAAAGCGTAGTCACAAGATAAAACTATTTGGTACATGACCGCTGCTCGACTAACAATGGTCTGCATCACACTCTTGTCGATCGTTGTTAGTCGAGCAGTGGTCATGTACCAAATGGTTTTATCTTGTGACTTCGCTTTTACGTATCTTATGGAAAAGATTGACCAGCAGAGCAGTTGCTTTTTATTTTTTGTGACAATGATTTTACATCAGCTGGTCTGCCTCATGTATCGTTATGTCCAAATGGTTTATAAATGTTAATCTACATTCAGATCCGATGATGGCACCTTTAGTGTGTTGAAATCGGTTATCCAGTAAACAGTATTTAAGCGATCTTGGCTTTTGAATTATTTCTACAACAGAGTGATCGCCCCGCTACGCACTGTGTTCACTGCTAAATATCCTTAAGTCTGGAAACTGTATGCGTGAGCTCTCGAACAAAGACGAACAGATGATGGAATCGTCTGACGACAAACTGCAATGACAGGATTAGTAAACAAATAAAAAAATTAAGTTCTAATCGAATCACTGAGTTGTGTAGCTTACACGTTCACTACAGTATTAATATACAAAAAAATAACGACAATAAATAATTTCATTAAAAATTGCATTTCATTAAATATAAGTCGCTGTGACAGCTAAATGCAACAAAATATTCTGTTGACTAAAATAGGTATATACAGTATCTACAGGGTGTTTCAAAAATGACCGGTATATTTGAAACGGCAATAAAAACTAAACGAGCAGCGATAGAAATACACCGTTTGTTGCAATATGCTTGGGACAACAGTACATTTTCAGGCGGACAAACTTTCGAAATGACAGTAGTTACAATTTTCAACAACAGATGGCGCTGCAAGTGATGTGAAAGATATAGAAGACAACGCAGTCTGGGTGCGCCATTTTGTACGTCGTCTTTCTGCTGTAAGCGTGTGCTGTTCACAACGTGCAAGTGTGCTGTAGACAACATGGTTTATTCCTTAAAACAGAGGATTTTTCTGGTGTTGGAATTCCACCGCCTAGAACACAGTGTTGTTGCAACAAGACGAAGTTTTCAACGGAGGTCTAATGTAACCAAAGGACCGAAAAGCGATACAATAAAGGATCTGTTTGAAAAATTTCAATGGACTGGGAACGTGACGGATGAACGTGCTGTGTACGGCAACCACAGAGGGCAACGCGCAGCTAGTGCAGCAGGTGATCCAACAGCGGCCTCGGGTTTCCGTTCGCCGTGTTGCAGCTGCGGTCCAAATGACGCCAACGTCCACGTATCGTCTCATGCGCCAGAGTTTACACCTCTATCCATACAAAATTGAAACGCGGCAACCCCTCAGCGCCGCTACCATTGCTGCACGAGAGACATTCGCTAACGATATAGTGCACAGGATTGATGATGGCGATATGCATGTGGGCAGCATTTGGTTTACTGACGAAGCTTATTTTTACCTGGACGGCTTCGTCAATAAACAGAACTGGCGCAGATGGGGAACCGAAAAGCCCCATGTTGCAGTCCCATCGTCCCTGCATCCCCAAAAAGTACTGGTCTGGGCCGCCATTTCTTCCAAAGGAATCATTGGCCCATTTTTCAGATCCGAAACGATTACTGCATCTCGCTATCTGGACATTCTTCGTGAATTTGTGGCGGTACAAACTGCCTTAGACGACACTGCGAACACCTCGTGGTTTATGCAAGATGGTGCCCGGCCACATCGCACGGCCGACGTCTTTAATTTCCTGAATGAATATTTCGATGATCGTGTGATTGCTTTGGGCTATCCGAAACATACAGGAGGCGGCGTGGATTGGCCTCCCTATTCGCCAGACATGAACCCCTGTGACTTCTTTCTGTGGGGACACGTGAAAGACCAGGTGTACCGCCAGAATCCAGAAACTATTGAACAGCTGAAGCAGTACATCTCATCTGCATGTGAAGCCATTCCGCTAGACACGTTGTCAAAGGTTTCGGGTAATTTCATTCAGAGACTACGCCATATTATTGCTACGCATGGTGGATATGTGGAAAATATCGTACTATAGAGTTTCCCAGACCGCAGCGCCATCTGTTGTTGACAATTGTAACTACTGTAATTTCGAAAGTTTGTCTGCCTGAAAATGTACTGTTGTCCCAAGCATATTGCAACAAACGGCGTATTTATATCGCTGCTCGTTTAGTTTGTATTGCCGTTTCAAATATACCGGTCATTTTTGAAACACCCTGTGTGTCCATGAAGTGGAAGATTTATGAGAATTCTGGCAGTCAATTTTATCCAACTTTCTTTTCTCACCAATGGTGGAATAAATTAACAATAATAATAATTTAAATTTATCTGACCCTAATGTGTTAAGCATTGTTATCTCAGAATATCCTTAAGTTTAGAAAATGCACGCATCAGCTCTATAACAAAGATGAACGGCTACCACAAAGAGAGCAAAATATTGCTATATTTACGGGCTCACGTATTTCACTGACATTAAAAAAAAAAAAAAAAAAAAACAAACAAACACTGCCAACCGGCCGCCGTGTCATCCTCAGCTCTTAGGAGTCATCGGATGCGGACACGGAGGGGTGTGCAGTCAGCACACCGCTCTCCCGGCCGTTGTCAGTTTTCGTGACAATTGTCGCTACTTCTCAGTCTCGTAGCTCCTTAATTACCTTCACAAGGGCTGAATACACCCCGCTTACCAACAACACTCAGCAGATCGGGACGATGACCCACCCAAGTGCTAGCCAGGCCCGACAGCACTAAACGTCGGTGATATGACGGGAACCGGTATTACCACTGCGGCAAGGTCGTTGATTGCCAGTTTAAGAATCATTAAAACATTTCACAATACAGCTAACAAAATTCTCTTGCGAAAGAATGTCCTGTAACTTTGCAAGTTCAGACTCCACAAAAGAGAAAAGTATCTGTTTCATCAAACTACAATTATTATACTCTATTAACAACGACCTTGTGATTGATCCACGATTTTCACGTTCTTCTCAATCATCCCTGGTGTTTCTGATCGTCAAATGGCTAGCTAGAAAAGTATGGAATGTACTTGTTTAGAGCTTAAGTTCTTTTTAGCCTATATATCGTCGGTAATTTGTGTAGGCTATATAATAAACCATATTTGATACTGTGGCGGAATGTAGTGGAATTTGAGTGCGCTCGTAGCAGAAATAACGTAGGCGGGCAACAATGATTCCAACTGCAAGTCTGCCACATGGCATCGTTGTGACTGTATCTGTGTGAACGCTTTTGATGATTTCTCTTTACCATGTTCTACTGTGAGTGCGAATTTCGAAACGGCTGACCGGAAGAAACGTAGGATCTGCTTTCATTTCTGTTTTAAGCTCCGCAAAACCGCAGCTGAAACCTACCACGTGCTAAGGGAGGCTTTTGCTGAGCAAGCTTTGAGACAAGAACATTTGAGTGGAGTGAGCAATTTAAAGATGGTCAGTCTGTGGAGGATCACACACACTCGGACCGACCTTCATCATCCGTAATTTCGGAGACCAACGCGAAAGTGCGTGAAGCGGTCTACAGAGACAGAAGGTAGACAATCCATGAGGTTTGTGAAATTATTGAAATTTTGTATGGGACATGTCTATGCAAATTAGCTGACGATCTTAACATGAGATACACTCCTGGAAATTGAAATAAGAACACCGTGAATTCATTGTCCCAGGAAGGGGAAACTTTATTGACACATTCCTGGGGTCAGATACATCACATGATCACACTGACAGAACCACAGGCACATAGACACAGGCAACAGAGCATGCACAATGTCGGCACTAGTACAGTGTATATCCACCTTTCGCAGCAATGCAGGCTGCTATTCTCCCATGGAGACGATCGTAGAGATGCTGGATGTAGTCCTGTGGAACGGCTTGCCATACCATTTCCACCTGGCGCCTCAGTTGGACCAGCGTTCGTGCTGGACGTGCAGACCGCGTGAGACGACGCTTCATCCAGTCCCAAACATGCTCAATGGGGGACAGATCCGGAGATCTTGCTGGCCAGGGTAGTTGACTTACACCTTCTAGACCACGTTGGGTGGCACGGGATACATGCGGACGTGCATTGTCCTGTTGGAACAGCAAGTTCCCTTGCCGGTCTAGGAATGGTAGAACGATGGGTTCGATGACGGTTTGGATGTACCGTGCACTATTCAGTGTCCTCTCGACGATCACCAGTGGTGTACGGCCAGTGTAGGAGATCGCTCCCCACACCATGATGCCGGGTGTTGGCCCTGTGTGCCTCGGTCGTATGCAGTCCTGATTGTGGCGCTCACCTGCACGGCGCCAAACACGCATACGACCATCATTGGCACCAAGGCAGAAGCGACTCTCATCGCTGAAGACGACACGTCTCCATTCGTCCCTCCATTCACGCCTGTCGCGACACCACTGGAGGCGGGCTGCACGATGTTGGGGCGTGAGCGGAAGACGGCCTAACGGTGTGCGGGACCGTAGCCCAGCTTCATGGAGACGGTTGCGAATGGTCCTCGCCGATACCCCAGGAGCAACAGTGTCCCTAATTTGCTGGGAAGTGGCGGTGCGGTCCCCTACGGCACTGCGTAGGATCCTACGGTCTTGGCGTGCATCCGTGCGTCGCTGCGGTCCGGTCCCAGGTCGACGGGCACGTGCACCTTCCGCCGACCACTGGCGACAACATCGATGTACTGTGGAGACCTCACGCCCCACGTGTTGAGCAATTCGGCGGTACGTCCACCCGGCCTCCCGCATGCCCACTATACGCCCTCGCTCAAAGTCCGTCAACTGCACATACGGTTCACGTCCACGCTGTCGCGGCATGCTACCAGTGTTAAAGACTGCGATGGAGCTCCGTATGCCACGGCAAACTGGCTGACACTGACGGCGGCGGTGCACAAATGCTGCGCAGCTAGCGCCATTCGGCGGCCAACACCGCGGTTCCTGGTGTGTCCGCTGTGCCGTGCGTGTGATCATTGCTTGTACAGTCCTCTCGCAGTGTCCGGAGCAAGTATGGTGGGTCTGACACACCGGTGTCAATGTGTTCTTTTTTCCATTTCCAGGAGTGTATATTGCTGCGAAACATGTTCCTCCTCTTTCGAACACCGACCAACGATACCATCGGGATGAGGTGTGCACTGTACTGCAAACAACAGTTTCAGATGGTTGAAATTTTCTGTCTAGAGTCAAACTTCCAGTGAATCATGGGTGTAAGGTTATGACCCTAAAACAAAACAGCAATCTTCACAGTGGAAGAGACCATCATCTCCAAGCCCAAACTGGTGCACCAAGTTTGCAGTCCACCTTGTTTTCCGCTCACACAACTGTTCAAAAGAAATTTCTTTCTTGTGGTGAGACACACATAGGGAAGTTCTGCTGCGACCTTTTGAGGAGACAGAGCCAAGTGTTATATGGAAACGGTCTGAGAAATGGGAGAACAAAGTTTGATTCCTCCGTCATGACAATGTACCTGCGCACACGTGGCTTATTGTGGGAGAATTTCTGTCAAAAAACAACGTGACAACTGTTCCCCGCCCACGCTATTCGCCTGACCAAGCGCCATGCGATTTCTTCCCCTTCCCGAAAATGAAATTGACATTGAAAGGGCGGTGTTTTGACTGCATAGAAAATATCCTAGGAACTTGCAATTAAATTCCGTACCTATGAGGATCACCTCAGTTGTGAGACTGACTTCCTGTCAGAAAGATCACAAAAAATGGTTCAAATGGCTCTGAGCACTATGGGACTCAACATCTTAGGTCATAAGTCCCCTAGAACTTAGAACTACTTAAACCTAACTAACCTAAGGACATCACACACACCCATGCCCGAGGCAGGATTCGAACCTGCGACCGTAGCACTCCCGCGGTTCCGGACTGCAGCGCCAGAACCGCTAGACCATCGCGGCCGGCCGAAAGATCACAGTTTATAACAACTGACGGATAATCATCTAGTGAAACTGAAGTTGTATCTGCGTCAACGAAGGAAATGTTATAGGCCCTATGCTATTTCTAATCTGTATAAATGATTTAGAACACAATCTGAGTAGCCCGCTTACACTGTTTGCAGATGACTATTTCATTTACCCTGTACTCAAGTCACCAAAAGATCCAAAACAATTACAAAATGATTTAGACAAGATATCTGCATGATGTGAAAAGTGGCAACTGACTGTAACAACAAAAAATGTGAAGTTTTTCACATCAGCACTAAAAATGTGTTAAATTACAGTCAGAGGATAAATTACATAAATCTGGAGGTTGTCGATAGAATTAAATACCCACATATTAAAGTTAATTGGAACCACCACATACAAAATGTGGAGAAGGCGAGCGAATGACTACGTTTTATTGACAAAATTCTTAGAAGATACAACAAATCTGCTAAAGAGACTGCCTCCACTACGCTTATCTGTCCTCTTCTAGAGTACTGCCGTGCGGTATGGGATCCTTATTAGATAGAACTAACGGAGAACATCGGAAAAGCCCAAATAAGCGTAGTTCATTTTGTATCGCAAAATAGCGGGTCATGAATATGATAAGCGAATTGATGTGGCTGTCATTAAAGCAAAGATGTCTTTCGTCTAAGCAGCTTCAGCTGTATTTAGTCCTTTATTACTGTTCACTACCGGTTTCGTGGAACTAAAAGCCATATCTTCAGGTGAACATATAACTAAAACATTAGAGCCGAAAAGCTGGGAGCTTCGTACACAATATTCGTTATCCGTCAGAACAAAACACCGCTAAAGGGCGGTATGTCATAGAATAAAACAGCCAGATTCCTATATAGTGGATGGGTACCCTTCTCTGGTCCATATGATATCGCAAACAGGGGACGCCGCTGTGTGCTGTGTCATGCAGATGGCCAGTATGACACAGCGCGTGGCTGCGTCTCCTGTTTGAGGTTGCTTATAGACCGGAGAAACGGTAAGTGCGGTTTTCAGGTTCTGCTTCGGCGTCAGTAGCTATTTAATTGATGGGTTTAGTTCAACTAGAATATCCCTCCATTTAGTGGCAACCACTTCTTGGTTTTTCATTCAGGACCAAAATTAAGTCTTAACAGTTTTTCGTTAACTTTCACCTTACCAGTGAATCACTATGGTATCTTTCGTTTAGGAGCCTCCACTAATTTGGAAACAGGCTATTTTGTTCTATAGTATACCGCCTTTTAGTGGTGTTTTCTTCTGTTGGACAACGAATGTTTGGTTCAAAGTTCCGAGCTTTTCAGTTCTAATGTTTTAGTTATGTGAGTACTAACATTTTAATATTCTCATGTAGAAGTTTTTATAGTTCTTTTAAAAAAAATTAAATCTTAAAATAATATACCCTATGAATGTGTATCTCAGTTCCTTCTGGCGGTCGTGAACAGTAATAAAGGACTAAATAAAGCTGAAACGGTTTACTAATACCCAAGATGACTCATAGCTGTATGAAGATGATACCTGTTCCTTCGGACATGTCCGAAAGAACAGATACAATCTTCATATAGTTAAGGCTATCCGGCCATTCATTGACTGGACATGTCCGAAAGGACAGATACCATCTTCATATAGTTAAGGCTAACCAGCCATTGACCTTCTTCTTCTGTGCTGGATGCACACGCATTGCCCGAACTCTTACGGGACTTGGTAAGATTGTCTGCCGCGAGTAATGAGTGTAATGCGCAGCGGCACTACGAATGTAGTGTGTGGACATTAAGTTGGGAATGTGGGTCTCACGGGGAGCGTGCAAGAGATAAATCCCTGCAGTCGCACTTTCCTCTGTACCCTCGGTGGCTCAGATAGATAGAGCTTCTGCCATGTAAGCACGAGGTCCCGGGTTCGAGTCGGGGCACACATTTTCAACTCTCTCCGTTCATGTATATCAAAGTCTGTCGACAGCTTAGGGTCTTGATTTAATTATCATTTCACTCATAGCTGTGGTTGCCCTACCTAGAAGGTTCTCTGGTCGAGAAATAGTCTGTATGTGGTTCTTGAATCGTTTACAAAACACTTAAGTGTGGTGGTGGGAGGGTTTTATGGGAACAAACTGCTGAGGTCGTCGGTCATTAGACTCACACACTACTTACTCTAACTTAAACTAACTTACGCTACGGACAACACACACACCCATGCCAGAGGACTTATGTGTGAATTGGAGAATAGCCACGTACATGTAGAATAGCAACTAATTATAAGCACGGTTAAGCCAGCAGACTGTCTCCAACAGTGGGAAAATCGCTGGAAGCGTTGCACACAGGTGCGAGGGGACTACTTTGAAAGTTACAGTGAAAATTCTGATTTTTACAGGAATATTCTCTCAAATTTTGTGTACGTCCCGTATATGTTATTTTTGGACGAAAATACGAACTTGGTATTACGGCAATCACCATCATAAAACTGTTGTTCATGCTGAATAAAACGTTCTCGGTTTTCAAGCCGCGTCAATTCGAATAAATTCCTCGAGCATTCGATGACCACCTCCGTCATCGTCGTCAGGAGTTCACTGAGTGCCGCGGCTGCTACGGTTTATCGCTTATATAGGCATGATGACATCATCAGCAGCCTATCAGATAGACCCAATGTAGCGCGCGCGAGGAAGTCGACCCTGGCAGCTAGCGGAGCTATTGCCGGTGGCAGCACCGGTGACGTCAGGTGGCGCCAGGGGCAGGCGCCTTGAAACTGCAGCTCCCGCGTCGCGCATCTGTCTTTGCTTTCTTTCGATGTCCAACGCCCGCTCCCATGCCCTGCTGAGTGTGTACTCCTGGTCTTTGTTAAAATTGTTGTTGTTTAAACGAATCGCAACTGTACGAATTGTTTGTGTGATATACATGCTGCTATATTAGGTACATCATACACGCCGGACACTCGAAGAGCAATGTCGTCTTTAACAGGGCGCTACATATCTCGTACCTTGGGGGCGGGTCGGAACACTGGTCTTAGCCCATGTTTCTGCAGCAGACGTCCTAACTTGGTGCTAGTTACTCCACAGTATGGCAGTAATGCAGTCCGTTTGGCCTCTTCTACTGATTCACCAGGTGTCTTACGTCGGCGGCCCTCGAAAGCGTTTGCGATGTCTCTTTTGCTGTGTCCATTTTCCCCGCAAACGCGTTTTAAGTTCTGAAATTCAGACTGTAGGTGGTCGTCGTCAGAGAAAATCTTGGCTCTATGAACCAACGTGTTCAGAACTGCTTTCTTGTGTACAGGGTGGTGGAAGCTATTGCCGTTCAAGTTGCTCATGTTGCTATGTGCATCGCTTGCACAGTGAAGAGGGTGGTGTGCTATTTAGCTGTAGTGACGTACCTGACTCGGGGATGCAGCTTCGAGGCCAGCGTCCCCACAAAGCCGGGTGCGGCGGCTCCCAGGTAGGCGGGCGACAGCTTGCCCGTCGTATCGCAGCGTACGTGTGGATGCATGAGGCGCGGAGCCGACGTCTGCACTAGCGGTATACGCGGCACGCTCGGCCCCACGTACGCCTGCAGACAGAGGTTGGTTGGTTGATATGGGGAGAGGGGACCAAACATCGGATCCTTCGTGTTAGGGAAGAGAGGTTCAGGAAAATTACGGAAAACCTAAATCAGGATGACTGGAGGCGGCTTTGAACCGTTGTCCTCCCTAATGCGAGTACAGTGTGATAACTCCTGCGCCACCTCGCTCGGTGCAGACAGAGTCGCCACCCCTAACAACTTCCCCAACCATTACTGCGAGCCATTGTCATAGACGGCCGTTGTGACCGAACGGTTCTAGGCGCTTCAGTCCGGAACTGCGCTGCTGCTTCGGTTACGATGAATGTGTCGTTGAAAGGGTTGCAGACTGCAATTTGACAGTGCCTCTGGAGAGGTGGCAGGTGCTGATTGCATTATACATGCTCATAAAGGATAGGGTTTAACCTTCACCGCGACATGTGTTTTCGCCGTGCACCGAAGCTCTCGTTTGCCAACGCAATTCTGACGAGGGGACAAAATGGTTCAAATGGCTCTGAGCACTATGGGACTCAACATCTTAGGTCATCAGTCCCCTAGACTTAGAACTACTTAAACCTAAGGACATCACACACATCCATGCCCGAGGCAGGATTCGAACCTGTGACCGTAGCAGCAGCGCGGTTCCGGACTGCAGTGCCTAGAACCGCTTAGCCACCGCGGCCGGCGACGAGGGGACAAAATGCCGTTGTGTGTGCCGGCAAATGTTTGGCTGTGCGTTTAGCACCCATTATAACAGAGTACACGCGACAGACAAATCCGCAGTCAATATGCATCGAATGTCACACTGTCGCCAGCCACCAGAGCTCTGGCGCTGACACACACACACACACACACACACACACACACACACACACACACACACACAAAGGAGACGCAGTGACCGAGACAAGACACTGTAGATACATTGTACCACAATATCGTCCATGTTAGCCGTCAGAACACAGATTATCCATAAAGTTAAAGCAAAAGTCAGAAGAATAGTTGACAAAGATCCGAACAGAGAATAAAGCAATGTACGGAGAGTTTCATATCCTGTCGACTTTTCGTCGGCTCCGTTATACCGGTCGTTATTACCTACTAACTGAGTACCCGACTTTTCCTGGATATGTATTCGACGTTAGTTCATCGCCGTCTTTCCCCTCTATTTCCTCCTTCCCACTCTCTCTGTCAATCTCCACCCTCTCTTGCTGTCCGACTCCTTCATCTCCAAAATATGGCCTCCTGCCCCCCTCTCTGTCCATCTCCTCCTACCCGTATCTCTCTCTCCTTCTCCTCTACCTTTTCTCTGTGCCTCTATTCTGTTTCTGTCCGCCTTCTTCTCTTCCCTTTTTCTCTCCATTTCCTCCTATCCCTGTCTCTATCTGCCTCCCCCTATCCCCTCTCTCTTCCCATCCCTTCCTCCTCCCTGCCTCTGTCCATCTCCTCTTCTTTTCTTTCTCTGTCTATTTTCTCCTCTCCCCTCTTCCCTGTCCATCTCATCCTCTTCCTTCTCTCTTTCCATCTCCTCCTTTATTCTCTTCCTGTCCATTCCCGCGCAGGTTCCAATCCTGCCTCGGGCATGGATGTGTGTGATGTCCTTAGGTTAGTTAGGTTTAAGTAGTTCTACGTCGAGGGGACTGATGACCTCAGATGTTAAGTCCCATAGTGCTCAGAGCCATTTGAACCATTTTTGAGCTATTGTCACAGTGGCCAAGTGTAGGCTAGCGTGAGTGTTACGAATAAATTACGAGGGTAAGTCAATTATTATCCGCAAAGTAGTTACAAAATTTTATTGTAATCAAATAGGAAGCTTACAAGAACATCATTTTTCGACATACTCTTCTTGCGTTTCAACGCACTTGGTCCATCGTTGTACAAGCTTCCTCATGCCCTCATAAAAAAAGGTTCTCGGTTGAGCTGCGAGCCAGGAATGCGCCACTTCTTTCACTGCTTCGTCCGAGGCAAATCGACGGCCCCTTAATGCCTGTTTAAGTGATAGTCAGAAGGAGCAAGATCGGGAATGTATGGAGGATGATCCAGTACTTCAAATTTGAGTTTCTGGAGCGTTTCAGTAGTGTAGGCAGCAGTATGCGGACGGGCATTGTCTTGCAACAACACAACACATTTTGACAGCAGTCCTCGGCGTTTGCTTCGAATTGCAGGCTATAGCCTGGCAGTAAGCATCTCACTGTAACGTACACTGTTTATTGTTGTGCCCCATTCCCCATAATGTTCCAGTATTGGACCTTGTGCGTCCCAAAAAAACGTAAGCATCAGTTTTCCTGCGGACGGTTGGGTCTTGAACTTTTTATTGCACGGCGAATTTGGATGTTTCCATTCCATATTCTGCCTTAACTATCTGGGGCCGGCCGCTGTGGTCGAGCAGTTCTAGGCGCTTCAGTCCGGCGCCGCGCGGCTGCTACGGTCGCAGGTTCGAATCCTGCCTCGGGCATGGCTGTGTGTGATGTCCTTAGGTTATTTAGGTATAAGTAGTTCTAAGTCTAGGGGACTGATTTAAGTCCCATAGTGCTTAGAGCCATTTGAACCATTTTTTTACTCTCCGGCTCGTAATGATGGATCCATGTTTCGTCACCGGTAATGACCCTGTCTAAGAAGTTGTCCCCTCCGTTACCATAACGATCCAAATGTTTTTTTGCAGATGTCCAAGCGCGGTTGTTTATGCAACTGTGTGAGTTGTTTTGGGACCCATCTTGCACAAACTTTATGAAACCCAAGTCTGTTGTGGTTGATTTCGTAGGCAGGACCGTGACTAATTTGCAGACGATGTGCTACTTCGTCAATAGTTAATGGCCTGTCTAAGAGAATCATTTCACGTGAACGCTCAATGGTTTCTTCATTTTTGGCGGTAAACGGTCGTCCGGCTCCTTAATAGTGCGTAACACTTGTGCGAGCATTTAGGAATTTTTCAATCCATTCGTAGACACTCCGTTGTGGCAAAACACTGTTCCCGCACTGTACCGAAAGTCTTCGATGAATTTCGGCCCCTGATACGCCTTCCGACCACAAAAAACGGATCACTGAACGTTGTTCTTCTTTGGTACAAATAGACAGCGGAGCAGCCATGATTAACAGCACGGCAGCGATAACGAAACTAACCTAGCAGCTTGAAAATTGCAAAGATATAACAACAAATAAACAAAGCATGTGTCATCAACGTAAAACGACAATACTACAAAAATAAACAACAATATAACTAAATTGCGGATAATAATTGACTTACTCTCATATTTGTTTTCTACTGCTACCCATCACAGTACTTACTTTGTTTTAATTTGATACGTATCGTAACGAATGGAAAAACTATTACAAATAAAATATCAGATTTAAAAGCCAAACTTCTTCAATAACCTTAAGACTAGTTTAATGTTATAGATCGGTGGTCGTCAAAGTGCGGCCCGAGGGCTGTATGTGGCTCGAATTAAGTATTCGTGAGGCACGCGATTTTTAGCCTACTTTATAGTACACTGAGGTGCCAAAAAGTCATGGGATAGCGATATGCACAAATACAGATGGCGCTAATATCGCGTACACTAGGTATAAAAATGGCAGTGCATTAGCGGATCTGCAGTTTGTACTCAGGTGAGTCATGTGAAAAGGATTCCGACGTGACCCTGGCGGGACGACGGGCATTAACAGACTTGAACGCGATATGGTAGTTGGAGCTAGACTCATGAAGCATGAAATTTCGGAAATTTTGGGTATTACCTCTTACTGTAGACAACTAAGAGGCCGACAGCTTTCACTTAACGACCGAGAGCAACTGCGTTTGCATAGCAGTGTTAGTGCTAACAGACAGACAACACTGCGTGAAATAATCTCGAAAATCAATGTAGGACGTACGACGAACGTATCCGTTGGGACAGTGCAGCGAAATTTGGCGTTAAAGGGCTATGACAGCAGATTGCCAACGCGAGTGCCTTTGCTGACAGCACGACATCACCTGCAGCACCTCTTCTGGGCTCGTGATTACATCGGTTTGGACCCTAGACGACTGGAAAACCGTGGCCTGGTCAGATGAATCCCGATTTCACTTCGGATGAATGGTAGGGTTCGAGTGTGCTGCAGGCCCCACGAAGTCATGGACCCAGGTTGTCAACAAGGCACTGTGCAAGGTGGTGATGGCTACATAATGGTGCGGGCTGTATTTACATGGAGTAGATTGAGTCTTCTGGATGTTCCACTACTTGGAGACAATTTTCAGTCATTCATGGACGTCATGTTCGAAAACGACGGTGGAATTTTTATGAATGACAATGCGCCACGTCACCCGACCACAGTTGTTTGCGATTGGTTTGAAGGACATTCTGGACGGTTCGAGCGAATTGTTTGGCCAACTAGATCTCCAGACATGAACGCCATCGAACATTTATGAGACATAATCGAGAGGTCAGTTTGTGTCCAAAGAACTGCATTGGCAACACTTTCGCAATTACCGACAACTATAGAGGCAGCATGGCTCAATATTTCTGCAGGGAACTGCCAACGACTTGTTAAGTTGATGCCACGGTGAGTTGCTGCACTACTCTTGGCAACAGGAGGTCAGACACGACATTAGGAGATGTGTGAAGTCTTATGGGACTTAACTGCTAAGGTCATCAGTCCCTAAGCTTACACACTACTCAGCCTAAATTATCCTAAAGACAAACACACACACCCATGCCCGAGGAAGGACTCGAACCTCCACCGGGACCAGTCGCACAGTCCATGACTGGAGCGCCCTAGACCGCACGGCTAATCCCATGCGGCACTGGGAGATATCTCATGACTTTTGTAATATGCATCTAGCAACTAACAGCTGAATCCCTAAACCTCAACTAACGTTAAGAGATTCTTAAGAGTATAGTTTCCCTACTCAGTAGCAAATAAAAATACTTACAGGGACAGTAAAATTTTAAGATGTGCTTAATTTTTGTTAACGGTGGTGAATTCAGCCGTGAGCTAAGGAAAGATGGTCGCTTACTCAGGGAAAGGGTTAAGTATGCGACTATTGCAGGGTTAAAAACTACGAAAGGGGGGACATTTTACTGCTTGTTTTCCAATGCTGACAATTGAGGGGTGTGTTCAACTCGGTGTAAATTTTTACACGGATGTAGTATGAATTGAGGACGTGCATTACACAGACAGTTATCTTCAAAAGTGGTATTTATTTCTAGCAAGGAATATGAAATTAAATAAAGGCTGTTGTAATACGACGCAATGAGTAGCAGGTAAATGACATCCAAAACATTCAGTAAACATCTGTGATGGTGTCTCAAAAATGGTTCAAATGGCTCTGAGCACTATGGGGCTTAACATCTGAGGTCATCAGTCCCCTAGAACTTAGAACTACTTAAACCTAACTAACCTAAGGACATCACACACATCCATATCCGAGGCCGGATTCGAACCTGCGACCGTAGCGGTCGCGCGGCTCCAGACTGAAGCGCCTAGAATCGCTCGGCTACTCCGACCGGCGATGGTGTCTCATATTACATAATGTATTTAAATAGAGGTACAATTACTGTTATTAATCAGTTAATCATCTGCTCACACAGACAACGCAACAACACTTCGTCAGGCAGTTAAGAGTGACACAAATTTGGGTCGCTGAGGACGGCAGAAGTCTGAAACAGAACAGTCAACACAAACTGTTCCGAATGGTGGCGACTTTTAACATCAGTACTTGTGGACCCGGCGGCCAACTTACTGCGCCATCACGATGGCTAGGTATTTTTTGTGTATTTTATCATGCTTCATTTCAATTTCGTAATACTACATGTACGTATTTTGTGTGTGTGCGCGAGCGCGTATGTGTGTGTAGCCAGTGATGCTTGTATTGTATGATGATGATGATTATGATTATGATGAGAGAAGGAGAGGGAGAGTCCTCGTCCGACGGACGAATCACCTTCAACAGTGTCAAATGCCCTCGCTTCATGAGACACTGCGGAGAGGTTTGGTATTTGAACCAGGACTTTGTGGTGCAAAGTCTGGCGATCAGGAACTTTACGCCGCTGCCTCCCCTCTCCTTGCCGACCAAATACTGGCAAGTATTTTTCACCCCAGGATTCGAACCGGGTTGAGACGAGCGCCACACGACAAGTGTGCGTTAGCGACCTCGCCCACGGAGGCGGGTTTGGAGCTAGGTCTTGGGGATCATTTCAGTAAGTTACCAATTAATGCTAAGATGCGTACATATGTGGGCCGAGTTGCTTTCTCACAGTGCCAGTATTGCCCCTCGAGCAAAACGGTTTGACGACTACTGCAATATATGAATAGATGTTAAGTTGCGCCAACGGTAAAGAAAGAGGTAGAGTATTGTTGCCGCAAAGTCATGTTGGTAGAATCGATAATCCATATCGTGACGCCAACAGCATGTCTGCCATCGTTTAATAATACTGTTATCTCTGTGTGCAGCCCGCATCTCGTGGTCGTGCGGTAGCGTTCTCGCTTCCCACGCCCGGGTTCCCGGGTTCGATTCCCGGCGGGGTCAGGGATTTTCTCTGCCTCGTGATGGCTGGGTGTTGTGTGCTGTCCTTAGGTTAGTTAGGTTTAAGTAGTTCTAAGTTCTAGGGGACTGATGACCATAGATGTTAAGTCCCATAGTGCTCAGAGCCATTTGAACCATCTCTGTGTGCAATCACCGACCGAATTTTACAGGCAAATTCAGAAAATTATGTACTCACTAATTACAGTGTTGTGGCACAATTTGGTGGTTCCAGTAGCTAACATGTAACAACGAAGCATGGATTGGAAAATTCATAAGTAAACATCTGAAATGCAGAGAGAAATTAAATGAATAGTGCAACATAGTAACCCACGTCATAATATGTTCATGCTTCCAACACATGCTGTATTTGGACAAACCCACAATTAATGACAAGCAGCCCTACATCATATCAATAACAACAACAGTTAACAACATTGTACGTTACATTGCAAAAATAGCATTGCTATCACTGAGGATAACTAATTTTGGAGTTCCGAAATGTTAACTGCATTAAAACACAACTTCAACCACACAGGGCACAGTATTTTATTCCTATGCACACGACCGCTTCAGGTGACAGCCGACATCTCAAGTTTTTTGAGCTCCACGAAATTTATCATGGGAAAGTCAGTGGCCCTGAAGCTAGTATAGCAGGTCTTAGCCAGAAACTGCTTTAGACAGGTTACAGAAGATCTGACCTTCCATGAGCACACTGGACAAGCGCCAATTTCCACCAGGTGCCGGAAAGCGGTTCTGGCATCCCCAACTGTCAAGAAGACCAGTGGCTCGGAAAGATATGTTACTGCGCAGGTAAACTTTAACAACAAATGAAAGAGCCAATCAGAGTAAGTCTGAAGGTAGGCAAGAAAATCAGTAATAATACGACAAAAATACTACACTTCAACACTGAAGTTATACACTGTCAGTCACATTAATGTGACCATCTGTCAAGAACTTGAATAACGGCTATTTTCAGCGCGAACTGCTGCGAGACGTGCAAAAAGAGAGTCAGTGAGGTTTTGGAAGGTATCGACAACGATGCTGAGCCATACCGACTCCAGTGCTGCGGTCAGTTGTGCTAGGTTGCTGGGTTGAGGGTCCATGGCGCGAATAGCACGATCCAGTGGTCCCATAGATTCTAGATTGAGTTTAAATCCGAGGATTATAGTGACGATCGGCCACGTACACTACGAGCTTTGTGATCCGTTGCTTTATACTGTTGGTGGTTGCCATCATGTTGAGGAAACACATACCGCATGTAGGGGTGAACGTGATCCCCAAGGATAGTTGCATACTTGTGTTGATCCATTGTGCCTTCGAGAATGACAAGATCACCCGCGGCATGCCACGAAAGTATTCCACAGGCCATAACGCTCCCTCCTCCGGCCTGGACCCTTCCAACGATTGTTGCAGGGTGTTTGCTTTCAGACATTTCATGCCGTACACGCCAACGGCCATCTGTTCGATGGTCCATCGACGATGGAGCATAAAACGTGTCTCATCTGAAAAGGCTACCTGTTCCCACTCAGTGAACGTCCAGTTGCGCTACTGGTGTGCAAATTCCTGCCTTCGTCGCTGATGAACAGCAGTCAGCATGCGTGCATGATCAAGGCGCCTTCTGCAGAGACCCATACACAGCAATGTTTGCTGAAAGGTCACTGAGGAGACATTGTTGGTAGCCCCTTAGCTCGTGTGGGCGATCAGTTGCTTAACAGTTGCACGACTACTCGCCCATATACATCTCTGCAGCTGTCGTTCAGGCCTCTGATCGATGGCCCGTGGTGCGCCACAGTCGCCTCAGATGGAGCATGTGGCCAGCTGTAAGGACATCAGATGGATCAATGACTTTTTTACGGAACCCCAAGAGACAAGGACTGTCCAAGACTCCGAACTAATGCTCAATGACATCAAAAAATACACAGGAGCCACATGGGTGCGTATGGATGGCGACTACATTGTTGTTGTGGTCTTCAGTCCAAAGACTAGTTGGATGCAGCTGTCCCTGCTAGTCTGTGCTGGGCAGTCCACCTGCTTAGGGGGTAACGTTTTTGCATAACATACAGCAGGCCTGGGTTCGATTCCCAGCTGGGTTGGAGATTTTTTTCCGCTTGTGGACTGGGTGTTGCCTTGTTCTCATCATCTCATCATCACCGACAAGCAAGTCGCCCAATGTGGTATCACCTGAAATAAGACTTGCAACTCGGCGGCCGAACTTTCCCAGATGGGGTACCTCGGCCATCAATGTCACACGATCATTACATTTCATTTCATTTTTATTTTGGGCAAGCACCTTCATCTCCAAGTAACTACTGCAGCCTACATCCATTTGAATCTGCTTGCAGTATCGAGCCTTCGTGCCCCTTTAAAATTAGCGCACTGGGCTCGCATTCGAGAGGGCGACGGCTCAAATCCCCGTCTGGCCATCGAAATATGAATTTTCCGTGATTTCTCTAGATCACTCCAGGAAAATACCAGGATGGTTCGTTTGAAAGAGCAGCACCAATTTCCTTCCCCTCCTTCTGTAGTCTTAGCTTGTGCTCCGTTTCTAATGACCTCGTTTTCGATGGGATATAATACTAATCTTCCTTCCATTTTCCTCTACAAATTTTACCCTTCACACTTCTGTCCACTGCCAAGTCCACGATTCGTTGTTGACTCAGGGTATGTTCAACCGATTCCTTCTTTTAGGCGAGTCGTGCCATTAATTTCTTTTCTCCCATCTACCCATCGAGTCTTCAGGATTCTTCTGTAAGCTCCACATGCCAAAACCTTCTGTTCTCTTCACATCTGAACTGTTTATTATCCTTGTTTCACTATTACGCAAGTAAACATTCCCAACTTCCTAAGACTTAAATTTTTATTCGATGTCAACAAATTAGTCTCGACAGTAACTTTTCTTGCTATTGCCAGTATGCAATTTACAATGTTATTCAAAAAGGTAAACACTGTTTATTCTCTCTACTTGGATCATCATCAATTATTCTGCTGCCCATATAGCTCCAGATGAAACATATCTCCAAAGAATTTTAGAAGAAGTTACGGACTCAGAAATATTTAATAGGTACAAAATGGAAATTTACTCAAAAAAATAGAAATAATCATGTGCTCGAACGAACCAGAAAAAATACGCATCAAAATTAGACAAAATAAAATAAAAGAAACACGATCGCAAAAATATTTAGCGAGTAAGGTAACTGAAAACGGAAGAAGGAAAGAAGACATAAAACGAAGGATTAGAGAAGCAAAAGCAATGTTCAAGAACAAAAAGAATGTTTTGTTCAAACAACATAAATGCTGACATGAGGATCAAAATAGTTAACAGCTGAAATTGGAGCGTACACTGTATGGCTGTAAACCATGGACAACAGACAAAAATGAAATGAAATCTTTTGATGCATTTGAAGAATGGCGCTGTAAATTCTTGGTAAAGACAAAGCTGACAGATAAAACAACCAGCCTGTAAAGAAATGGCAAAGAAAGATCATTTAGAAGGAGAGCAGAGCAAAGGAGACCCGCGTGGGTTGCTCACACAATACGACACAACCACTTCATTCCATATGTGCTAAAACGAACATTACAAGGGAAGATCCCTCGAGGCATTTAAAGCAAGCTAGACATAATGTACACTTAACCGTAGCCGACTGTTCAGTCGCTCTCGACTTGACAGTACGCAGGTAACGATCTTGGTAGTGAAACACTTCCACTGCCATTACTTGGCCGGCAAGGGGAAGAGATGTGGTGACCTAAATTGTCTGATCACCAGTCTTTTGTTCAATGTCCTGGTTTAAGTTCCAAATCCCTCCGCTATGTCTCATGATGTGAGGGCATATGACAACGTTGATAGTGAACTGTCCGGTCTCACTGGTGCTATTCGAGGGCAGTAAGTTATCTAGCTGCACCAGGTTTCACCCTCCCCCTTCTCTTCATCCATAACTACACAAACCAAACATTACAGTGTAGAAGCTCTCAACAGCCATCCACACGACACAGATACACACTTGAGACATTATAGCAGGCAGGAGGAAGGCAATGGCAAACGACCTCCAGAAGAGGCATCACAAAATATTGCTCTAGAAGTTGGACCATTACAGAATATGGGGAGCAGCTCACAATTGGTTCACCTCTTACTTTAACAACAGGCAGCAAAAGATCATTATTCACAATGTTGATAACGGCTGTGATGTGGGGTCTGAGTGGGGTACTGTCAAGTGGGGCGTGCCCCAGGGATCAGTCTTGGGGCCACTCCTGTTCCTTATTTATATAAATAATATGCCCTCTAGTATTATGGCTAACTCTAAAATACTTCTGTTTGCTGATGACACTAGCTTGGTGGTAAAGGATGTTGTGTGCAATGTTGGCTCGGTTTCAAACAGTGCAGTACGTTACCTAAGTTCATGGCTTGTAGAAAGTAAACTAACACTAAATCACAGTAAGACTCAGTTTTTACTGTTTATAACACACAATTCAACAAAACCTGAAGTTTTAATTTCACAGAACGGTCATATGATTCGTTCAAATTTCTAGCTGTTCAGATAGAGCAGGCCGGTGTGGCCGTGCGGTTCTAGGCGCTACAGTCTGGAGCCGAGCGACCGCTACGGTCGCAGGTTCGAATCCTGCGTCGGGCATGGATGTGTGTGATGTCCTTAGGTTAGTTAGGTTTAATTAGTTCTAAGTTCTAGGCAACTGATGACCTCCGAAGTTAAGTCGCATAGTGCTCAGAGCCATTTGAACCATTTTTTTGTTCAGATAGATAGTAAGCTGTCGTGGAAAGCCCACGTTCAGGATCTTGTTCAAAGACTTAATACTGCCATTTCTACTATTCGAGCGGTATGAGAAGGGAGGGATTGCTCGACACGAAAATTAGTCTACTTTGCTTATTTTCATTCGCTTATGTCGTATGGCACTATATTTTGGGGGTAACTCTTCCCATTCTAAAAGGATATTTTTGGCTCAGAAACGGGCTGTTCGGGCAATAAGTGGTGTAAGTTCACGAACCTCTTGTCGACCCCTGTTCACGAGTCTGGGTGTTTTGACATTGGCCTCTCAATATATGTATTCCTTACTGTCATTTCTTGTTAACAATATTAGCTTATTCCCAAGAATAAGCATCTTTCACTCGGTTAACACTCAGCAGAAATCAAACCTGCATTTGGACCGGACTTCCTCAACTCTTGTGCAAAAAGGTGTGCAGTATACTGCTGCATCCATTTTCATTAAGCTACCACTCGAATTCAAAAATTTTAGCAGCAATCCGCGCGCTTCCAAATCGAAACTGAAAAGTTTCCTCATGGGTACTCTTTCTATTCTACCGAGGAGTTCCTTGAAAAATTAAGCTGATTCTTATTGTATTGTTGATTGCGTTTACTTAAACTTATGGACAGACTTTTTTAGGGTTCATAAACATTTATTTTTAGCTGTTATTACTTTTATGTTGTAATTTCACGTACTGACACCTACCATGACCTTGCAGATTTGCTCCTCAATTTGGTCCTACGGAACTTGACGTGTAAATAAAGAAAATAAATAAGAATCTTGCCTGGAACGACGATGCAGGATTCTTGCATCCGCGCTCCTACGCTCATTTTCTTGGTATGAGACTACTTATTCTTTGATACATAACGCAGAACTCTCTTAATTATGAAGAAATTCCGGTTTCCATTGTTCAGGGGGAGAGCAGGCAACCAATCGAAAGACTGACGACAAAGAAAAAAAATAGCAAAACGCATCAACTACTTTTGGTGTCTCATTTTCTGATCAAATTTCCTTGGCATCGCCTGGTTTAATGCAACCTGGCGACTGTGGTGCATGCATGTGAAAGTACAAGGTTAATGTAAATGATTGAAGTGATTCCATAAATTCACAGTAGCTGCTTTAATTGACTTTTGTTACAGAACTCAACATGCATAGAGAAAAACTCAAAACGTTTTCTACTGTTGCAGCCGCACACCAGATTACTGCACGATAGCGCAAAAGTGAGCAGTTAGGCAAGATTGCGTCAGTTACCAAGAGAGCTTATGTTGTGCTTGAAATGCATTCACAACAGCCTGCCGAATAGTGCAGAGACACTTCAGAACACAGTTCAGCAAAGATCCACCAGCTGCCAATTTCATTCGGCGATGGTTTGCGTAGTTTAATGCTCCAGAACGCCTCTGCAAGAAGAAACCAACGGGTCGGTCTGCAGTGAGTGAAGAAACGAGTCAACATTTTTTGTTAATGACACAGTGAACAGGAGACGTGTTAGCATCTGGGGGACAGAATTCCCATACTATCATGCAGCACATTCGAGATTCCGCAAAAGTTAATGTGTTCTGTGTAGTCTCATGGTTAAAAATTTATGATTCCTTTTTCTTCAGTGAAGAGATCATTACAAAGCACGTCTATCTAGATATGAAGCAAATTGTCTCATGTCACAACTCGAGACTGACAGTGTGGGCTTCATCTACCAACAGGATGATGCTCCACCCCATATTCATCAAGACGTTCGTGATTTGTTAAACAGGAAATTGAGAAACCGATGGATCGGTCGTGGTGGGGCTGATGATCAGCAGTTCATGTCATGGCCGCACCCTCTCCTGGCAAAACCCCACGCAATTTTTTTTTGTGTGAGATTATGTGAGGGATTCAGTGTTTTTGCCTCCTCTGCCAACAAATATACCAGAATTGCGAGCTCACATCAACAGTGCTTTTGAATAGATGGTAGGGACATGCCGCGCCAAGTGTGGGAAGAACTTGATAGCGATTTGATATCTGCAGAATCAGTTGGGATATCTGCAGAATCAGGGGGGGGGGGGGGGGGGGGGAAACATATGGAGCACTTCTAATCTGTCAAAATAATTTTGAGTTTTCTGTGTGTGTGCAAAGTGCATTTCAATATGTCACGTAATATACCAGGTCGTTACAATTCAAGTGCAGCTCTAACAGAAGTCCCTTGTGGGATGTAATTATCGCTTGACAGCAAAACTTGGTAGATATTCTAATGCATTAATGCAGTACCGATTTACGCTCAAAAAAATTAGTTTCAGTTTTGACCACCAGGTGTAAATCTGGTGCTGTGAATGATTCCACATGTATTGGATTAGGAACGGCACAAAGGCAGAAAAGGTCAAAAAAGTGAGACCGCCATAATGATTTTATTATTAACCTCCGCTTGCACAGTTTGTTGAATATGAGCACCGGTGACGTTGTCGAGATGTTGCATCCTTCAAACGACATGGTGAGCAGTTGCTTGCACCATTCCCGGTGGAAACTGAGCAATATGTTCCTGTATACTGGCCTTCAGATCAGGCAGAGACCAAACGTGTACCTGGTAAGTGTGTTCTTTTAGATATCCCCAGAACGAAAAGTCTCATGGACTGAGATCAGATGATAAAGCAGGCCATGCGTCTGGAAAAGCTCTGGAGATAACACGTTCGTGGAACATTGAATTAAGCAGATCATTTACTGGGTTTGCAACATGAGATGTTGCCCCATTTTGCATGAAAACAGTGGTTTCCACACAGCTGCACTCTTCCCAAAACAGGAATCACATGCTATACAAAGAGGACACGAGAACGTGCAGACATCATGGTACACCTGACAGGCACTCAGGGTGTATTTTCTTCAAAGAAGAACGGACCGAGAATAAAGGTACTTTTGAATCCACTCCACACAGTTACATATGGAGAGTGCAACGGCTCTTCGTGTACAACACGCGTTTGAACAATACCCCAAATTCGGCTGTTCTATATATTCGCTGTACCCTCGAGTGTAAAATGAGTCCCGTCAATCCACAGAATATTGCCTGACCACATGCCATCAACTTCGACCCCTGCCAGAAACCGAAGAAAAAATTCGGAACGTCGCTCCAGATCATGAGGTTTCAGTTGCTGTATCTTGTATGAGTACCAGTATACAGGGTGGTCCATTGATAGTGACCGGGCCAAATGTCTCACGAAATAAGCATCAAACAAAAATACTACAAAGAACGAAACTCGTCTAGCTTGAAGGGGTAAACCAGATGGCGCTATGGTTGGCCCGCTAGATGCCACTGCCATAGGTCAGACGGATATCAACTACTTTTTTAGAGAGCAACCCCCCGTTTTTTATTACATATTCGTGTAGTACGTAAAGAAATATGAATGTTTTAGTTGGAACACTTTTTTCGCTTTGTGATAGATGGCGCTGTAATAGTTACAAACGTATAAGTACGTGGTATCACGTAACATTCCGCCAGTGCCGACGGTATTTGCTTCGTGACACATAACCCGTATTAAAATGGACCGTTTACCAATTGCGGAAAAGGTCGATATCGTGTTGATGTATGGCTATTGTGATCAAAATGCCCAACGGGCGTGTGCTATGTATGCTGCTCGGTATCCTGGACGACATCATTCAAGTGTCCGGACCGTTCGCCGGATAGTTACGTTATTTAAGGAAATAGGAAGTGTTCAGCCACATGTGAAACGTCAACCACGACCTGCAACAAATGATGATGCCCAAGTAGGTGTTTTAGCTGCTGTCGCGGCTAATCCGCACATTAGTAGCAGACAAATTGCGCGAGAATCGGAAATCTCAAAAACGTCGGTGTCCAGAATGCTAAATCAACATCGATTGCATCCGTACCATGTTTCTATGCACCAGGAATTGCGTGGCGACGACTTTGAACGTCGCGTACAGTACTGCCACTGGGCACTACAGAAATTACGGGACGATGACAGATTTTTTCCACGCGTTCTATTTAGCGACGAAGCGTCATTCACCAACAGCTGTAACGTAAACCGGCATAATATCCACTATTGGGTAACGGAAAATCCACGATGGCTGCGACGTTCACCGGATCTGACGTCCCCGGATTTATTTCTGTGGGGAAAGTTGAAGGGTATTTGCTGTCGTGATCCACCGACAACGCCTGACAACATGCGTCAGCGCATTGTCAATGCATGTGCGAATATTACGGAAGGCGAACTACTCGCTGTTGAGAGGAATGTCGTTACACGTATTGCCAAACGCATTGAGGTTGACGGACATCATTTTGAGCATTTATTGCATTAACGTGGTATTTACAGATAATCACACTGTAACAGCATGCGTTCTCAGAAATGATAAGTTCACAAAGGTACATGTATCACATTGGAACAACCGAAATAAATTGTTCAAACATACCTACGTTCTGTATTTTAATTCAAAAAACGTACCTGTTACCAATTGTTCGTTTAAAATTGTGAGCCATATGTTTGTGACTATTACGGCGCCATCTATCACAAAGCGAAAAAAGTGGTCCAACTAAAACATTCATATTTCTTTACGTACTACACGAATATGTTACAAAAAATGGGGGTTCCTATTTTAAAAAACGCAGTTGATATCCGTTTGACCTATGGCAGCGCCATCTAGGGGGCCAACCATAGCGCCATCTGGTTTCCCCCTTCAAGCTAGACAAGTTTCGTTCTTTGTAGTTTTTTCGTTTGACACTTATTTCGTGAGATATTTGGCCCGGTCACGATCGATGGACCACCCTGCAGACCACAAAACTTTCCGTACTGTTGACTGTGGGACGGAAAACTCTCGCGACGCTGCACGAGCACTAGCACTATGAGGGGCACTTGCTGCATGGTCAGTTACAGCAACAGCAACCTTGTTAACCACTTTCACCGGGCTAGGACGCCTTCCTCTTCCAGGTGCCACGCGAAGCTCAGCCGTGATTTCTAATTTCATTATAATCTTCTTTAAACAATTTAATCACATCGGGACCCTCCTCAGACCTTTAAGTCGGCGACACTCTCTCGGTGCAGCACTGTAATTGCTGGCGTCCACATAAAACAGTTTCAGTGACAGTGCACAGGCTCTCTTCTCGATAACCATACTGTTCACTCTCGTTATGATTTTGTCAAATGACAGTGTGGATGTCAGAGCTGATGCGTCCTGATCGATTTTGCTGCGGGTGCAATCGACTCCTGCTGGTGGATTGCTGGAGAGAAATGCTCTCTGGCGGGGAAATGGGTCTTACGCAGTGCGCTGGATGAAAGGCTGCGGTTAGACAGAGTGGAAGGTTCCCGAGCGGGCCACGAGATGGCGCGGAAGGCCCTGGTGCCGGTAGTAGCTGTATGGCAGGCACGGGAGACCGGTACAGACGATGGGAGTGAGCGAACACCGCGTGCCATTATTAGTCTCCTTGTTTTGATAAAAAGCAATATATGTCGTCCTGTGAGGTGCGAGGCGTTCGGCAGATGTTTTGGACGGCTATTTCTGCGGTTCATTAGACATGTTATACCGTGATTTCGGTGCAATCTCTGGATTTGGAATTTATGTACTTGTGGGCATTTCAAAGCTTTAATTGATAGCGCTAATCTCACATCCCCTCTCATGAACCATGGACCTTGCCGTTGGTGGGTAAGCTTGCGTGCCTCAGCGATACAGATAGCCGTACCGTAGGTGCAACCACAACGGAGGGGTATCTGTTGAGAGGCAAGACAAACGTGTGGTTCCTGAAGAGAGGCAGCAGCCTTTTCAGTACTTGCAGGGGCAACAGTCTGGATGATTCACTGATCTGGCCTTGTAACACTAATCAAAACGGCCTTGCTGTGCTGGTACTGCGAACAGCTGAACGCAAGGAGAAACTACAGCCATAATTTCTCCCGAGGTTATGCAGCTTTACTGTATGATTAACTGATGATGGAGTCCTTTTGGGTAAAATATTCCGGAGGTAAAATACTCCCCCATTCGGATCTGCGGGCAGGGACTACTCAAGAGGACGTCGTTATCAGGAGAAAGGAACTGGCGTTCTGCGGATCGGAGCGTGGAATGTCAGATCTCTTAATCGGGCAGGTAGGTTAGAAAATTTAAAGTGTGAATTAGTGAAGTTCGGTGGCAGGAGGAACAAGACTTTTGGTCAGGTGAATACAGGGTATAAATAAAAAAACAAATAGGGGTAATGCAGGAGTAGGTTTAATAATGAATAAAATGTAGGAGTGTGGGTAAGCTACATCAAACAGCATAGTGAACGCATTATTGTGGCAAAGATAGACACTAAGCCCACGCCTACTACAGTAGTATAAGTTTATATGCTAACTAGCTCTGCAGATGACGAAGATATTGATGAAATGTATGATGAGATAAAAGACGTTATTCAGATAGTGAAGAGAGACGAAAATAGTCATGGGTGACTGGAATTCAATAGTAGGGAAGGAAGAGAAGGAAACGTAGTAGGTGAATATGGATTGGGGTTAAGAAATGAAAGAGGAAGCCGTCTGGTAGAATGTTGCACAGAGCATAACTTAATCAGAGCTAACACTTGGTTCAAGAATCATAAAAGAAGGTTGTATACATGGAAGAAACTGGAAGATACTGACAGGTTTCAGATAGATTATATAATGGTAAGACAGAGATTTAGGAACCAGATTTTAAATTGTAAGACATTTCCAAGGGTAGATGTGGACTCTGACCACAGTCTATTGGTTATGAACTTTAGATTAAAACTGAAGAAACTGCAAAAAGGTGGGAATTTAAGGAGATGGGACCTGGATAAACTGACGAAACCAGAGGTTGTACAGAGTTTCAGGGACAGCATTAGGGAACAATTGACAAGAATGGGGGAAAGAAATACCGTAGAAGAAGAATGGGTAGCTTTGAGGGATGAAGTAGTGAAGGCAGCAGAGGATCAAGTAGGTAAAAAGACGAGGGCTAGTAGAAATCCTTGGGTAACAGAAGAAATATTGAATTTAATTGATGAAAGGAGAAAATATAAAAAATGCAGTAAATGAAGCAAGCAAAAAGGAATACAAATGTCTCAAAAATGAGATGCCCAGGAAATGCAAAATGGCTAAGCAGGCATGGCTAGAGGACAAATGAAAGGATGTAGAGTCTTATCTCACTAGGGTTAAGATAGATACTGCCTACAGGAAAATTAAAGAGACCTTTCGAGAAAAGAGAACCAGTTGTATGATTATCAAGAGCTCTGATGGAAACCCAGTTCTAAGCAAAGAAGGGAAAGCAGAAAGATGGAAGGAGTATATAGAGGGGTCTATACAAGGGCGATGTACTTGAGAACAGTATTATGGAAATGGAAGAGGATGTAGATGAAGATGAAATGGGAGATATGATACTGCGTGAAGAGTTTGACAGAGCACTGAAAGACCTAAGTCCAAACAAGGCCCCGGGAGTAGACAACATTCCATTAGAACTACTGACAGCCTTGCGAGAGCCAGTCCTGACAAAAGTATACCATCTGGTGAGCAAGATGAATGAGACAGGCGAAATACCCTCAGACTACAAGAAGAATATAATAATTCAAATCCCAAAGACAGCAGGTGTTGACAGATGTGAAAATTACCGAACTTTCAGCTTAATAAGTAACGGCTGCAAAATACTAACGCGAATCCTTTACAGACGAATGGAAAAACTGGTAGAAGCAGACCTTGGGGAAGATTAGTTTGGATTCCGTAGAAATATTGGAACACGTGAGGCAATACTGACCATACGACTTATCTTAGAAGATAGATTAAGGAAAGTTTCTAGCATTTGTAGACTTAGAGAAAGCTTTTGACAATGTTGACTGGAATGCTCTCTTTCAAATTCTGAAGGTGGCGGGGGTAAAATACAGGGAGCGAAAGGCTATTTACAATTTGTACAGAAACCAGATAGCAGTTATAAGAGTCGAGGGACATGAAAGGGAAGCAGTGGTTGGGAAGGGAGTCACGGGGTCCCGGGTTCGATTCCCGGCGGGGTCAGGGATTTTCACCTGCCTCGAGATGACTGGGTGTTTGTGTTGTCCTCATCATTTCATCATCATCCAGGAAAGTGGCGAAATTGGACTGAGCAAAGATTGGGTAATTGTACGGGCGCTGATAACCACGCAGTTGAGCGCCCCACAAACCAAACATCATCATCATCATCGGGAAGGGAGTGAGACAGAGTTGTAGCCTCTCCCCGATGTTATTCAATCTGTATATTGAGCAAGCAGTAAAGGAAACAAAAGAAAAATTCTAAGTAGATATTATAATCCATGGAGAAGAAATAAAAACTTTGAGGTTCGCCGATGACATTGTAATTCTGTCAGAGACAGCAAAGGGCTTGGAAGAGCAGTTGAATGGAATGGACAGTGTCTTGAAAGGAGGATATAAGATGAACATCAACAAAAGCAAAACGAGGATAATGGAATGTAGTCGAATTAAGTCGGGTGATGCTGAGGGAATTAGATTAGGAAATGAAACATTTCAAGTAGTAAAGGAGTTTTGCTATTTGGGGAGCAAAATAACTGATGACGGTCGAAGTAGAGAGGATATAAAATGTAGACTGGCAATGGCAAGAAAAGCGTTTCTGAAGAAGAGAAATTTGTTAGCATCGAGTATAGATTTAAGTGTCAGGAAGTCGTTTCTGAAAGTATTTGTATGGAGTGTAGCCATATATGGAAGTGAAACGTCGACGATAAATAGTTTGGACAAGAAGAGAATAAAAGCTTTCGAAATGTTGTGCTACAGAAGAATGCTGAAGATTAGATGGGTAGATCACATAACTAATGAGGAGGTATTGAATAGAATTGGGGAGAAGAGGAGTTTGTGGCACAACTTGACTAGAAGAAGGGATCGGTTGGTAGGACATATGCTGAGGCATCAAGGGATCACCAATTTAGTATTGTAGGGTAGCGTGGAGGGTACAAATCGTAGAGGGAGACCAAGAGATGAATACAATAAGCAGATTCAGAAGGATGTAGGTTGCAGTAGGTACTGGGAGATGAAGAAGCTTTCACAGGATAGAGTAGCATGGAGAGCTGCATCAAACTAGTCTCTGGACTAAAGGCCACAACATATTAGACTGTATGTTATTTAGTTAAATAATTTCACTTCTCTGTTGTAGAAGCCTGATAATACTCTGTGCACTAGTTTTCCGTTTTAGCACGGGATTGTTTTGTTACTGCAAGCGGCCTGAGACGGGTTCGTCTGCTCTTGCCCACGCGAGAGGATAGTGCAAATTCTGGGTCCAATCCTGTACTGTTTAACTAAGCTGGATGTCCAGGTATGGTGGTACAGGAATTTTCCGGGCTGAAGGTTTCGAGGGTATTTTACTGGTTTGTTCTTGCTTAATGCTAATTGAACCAATGGCCAATGAGCAGTAGTCTTTTGGTGATGTCAACATATCGATCTAGGATTGGAAGTTATGTGATTTTTATTATCTCCTATAATGTACTACTAAAAAGTTGGTTCAAGCTCAACTTACATAGTCACCTATAGGTATATACGAGGGTAATCCCAAAAGTAAGGTCTCCTAATTTTTTATAAGTACATAGACCTGTTTATTTCTACAATGGTTTACATCAGTTTACAGCTTGAACATTTAGCTATTTTTCGACATAATCACCATTTCTGTCGACGCATTTTTGTAGACACTGTGGCAGGTTTTGTATGCCCGTGTCATACCAGCTCGCCGCCATGCTGTTCAGAAAGTTATGAACCTCTTCTTTCACCTCGTGTCGGAGCTGAATCGCTGGGACCACAATTACCGCTGAGGTACTGTGAAACTCTGAAAAAAACTCAAACGGGCAGTTCAGAATCGGAGAAGAGGAATGTTGAGCAAGGGCGTACACATTCTCCATGACAACGCTCGCGCACACATAGCTCGGCAAACCGTTGCTCTCCTGCAACAGGTTCAGTGGAACATAATCACCCACCCACCATATAGTCCTGACTTGGTGCCCAGTGACTATCACCTGTTCGCTAGATTAAAAGAACATTTTGCCGGAAAGCGAATCAGCTCCGACGAGGTTCATAACTTTCTGAACAGCATGGCTGCGAGCTGGTATGCCATGGGCATACAAAAACTGCCACAGCGTCTACAAAAGTGCATCGACAGAAATGGTGATTTTGTCGAAAAATAGCTAAATGTTCAAGCTGTAAACTGATGTAAACTATTGTAGAAATAAACAGGTATATGTACTTAAAAAAATAGGAGACCTTACTTTTGGTCCAAATGGTTCGAATGGCTCTGAGCACTATGGGACTTAACATCTATGGTCATCTTTACTTTTGGGATTACCCTCGTATTAAAGATAAAAATTTCTGGTGAAGACTTTAGATTTTCCTTTGACAGCTTCATATTATGGGCAGGGAATCGCCGAGAGTTTTTTTAATGTTGTAACGTCTTAAGATTGTTTGATGTGCAAGGACTTGAAACGAAATTCTTCTTTTTTAAAATATAACCGAAAGTTAAGAGTTCTCTTTTGATTATTATTTCTTTTGGCACTTAGCCCTGTGTGTTTTGGTTTTTAAAGAATAACACATTTACTGGACGAGTTGAAGTTTTATCAATGTATCTTTTGAGTACCAAGGAATGAAAGCTTTTACTCTAATAAAGTTTGAGTCAATAAAGTCAAGATCTTGAGTGAATGTTTAGCAGCTTTACACTCTAAGGATCACTGTTTGCTAACCAACCTGCTCAGTTGGTGTAAAATCTTAATAGAGAACGGTTTCAATGCCGCCATACGAACCGTGTACAGCGCCAGATTTACACCTGGTGGCCAAGATCGGAATTATTATTTTCCAGCTTAAATCTGTTCCACATTAACACATTACCAAGTTTCGCTGCCATGCCATATTACAACCCAGAATGGACCTTCGCGAGTAGCTGCAGCAAATCTGTGAAACTGCCTCAGTCATTTGTAGTAAGCTTGTATACAGGAAGGTTGTTTGGAGCAATGGATGATACTGACCCTGCTGTCCTTGGGCGTGGGGGCCTCGAGCAGCTCCTGGCACTCGCACTTGGCGGCAACCGCGGTGGGCTCCATGGGCTTGAGCGGCGCCAGCCTGGGTTCTTCGCGAACTCCCGTGCACAGCAGCGCGCGCAGCGGCAGCCGCGTCAACTTCGGCGCGCCCGCCCCCGTGTCTGGGCAGACGGAGCGCCAATCGGGCTCGCACCCGCGGAACAGCGCGCGGTCGGGCTGGCCGCTCAGCTGGAACTGCGTCACCACCGCCGGGCCCAGGCACGACAGCCGCACCAGCAGCCGCAGCCGCCCCGTCGGCTTCAGCACCACCCTGCAACACCACACAGTAACCCGCATCTTAGGGTTGGACTCCCTCATTTACCCACGGAGTGACTTGTTTGACCCAGTCTCACTGTCACCTCCCACGTCAGTAAGACTTCCATCCATCAGTAACTTGCATTTCAGGGTTGGACCCCTCATTCACTCATGAACTGACTAGTCTGACCCAATGCGTCACCACTGCAGGGCCCAGACACGACAGCCACAGCCGCCCCATCGGCTTCAACCAACACCGACTCAAAGGAAGGCCTCGGCGCTTGTTGGTGACGTCACGTCAGCTATGCATGGCGGACGCCAGGTCTGTTGCAGGCAGAAACGCCTGGGCGTGCTTATCACTGTAAATCTCTTATTTTTGGACAAAATGTTTGGTATTGTTTTGGATTCTGCAGTTTTATTTACATGAAAGATTTTCTTACTATCGTAAAGCTACAAATGAAGATCATAGTTCTGTATTACTGAATCCTGTCGAAACAGACATAGATCAATATGAGAAGATGCTTTGCCCCATTATAAGCTTGGGAAATTTTACATTCAAGTAACTATATTTACCTGATCCATTTTGTTATCGAAACTTACCCCAAACCCCTTTCAATGAACTCGTTTCTTTTATTTATTTATTTATTTATTTTTCGTTTGACATCGTCACTGGAAATGTGAACTAATTTACAAGTGTAAATGTCCAACTGTTGCCAGTCATGAGACTACAGTCGTTTTCAACGAAAGGAATTCTAAACAGGAAACAAAATAGCTTCAAACATCGAAAATACTGCTGAGCTTAAACTTTTTTAAACATGCACATTAGAAAAGATAAATATTCCCCTCTTACAACTGAAAGGAGGAACTTTATAAGATAAAAAAATTTTAGTTGATAAAACAAGTATCTCCCTTCTGCCTCTTCTTCTGCCCCCCACCCCCTCACCCAATGTGTACAATCGCAAGATATTTCATTAACATTCAGTGCTCCTCACCCCATAGTCAACCAAGATACCTAAAGAAGAGCACCAATATGTTCACAGTTTCTTGTAAAAGCATCGCAATACAAACGTAACTTCCTCAGATTTACAAATAAGGTAAAGAAGCACGAATTCTGTTGCTGCTGGACCATGAAGTTGTTTTTGTATGTCAATCCTTAAAACAGGTGGAAATTTAAGTTCAGGAGTACACTATTTGTTAAGAAGTGTAATGAATTGCACAATTAATTGATTGCAGAAATCTCTCAGAACAATATGTGTTGGTCAACTACCGCCAATAGTTTCACATTTTCCTGTGTCAGGGAGGGAGACACCACCATTATGAGTATGCCTGCAACAGACCTGGCGTTCCCCGTGCCTAGCTGACGTGACGTCACCAACAAGCGCTGAGGCCTTCCTTTGAGTCGGTGTTGCTTCAACACAACCCTGCAATGCTATACAGTAACCCGCATCTTAGGGGTTGGACTCCCTCATTTACCCACGGAGTGACTTGTTTGACCCAGTCTCATGGTCACCTCCCATGTCGGTAAGACTTCCAGCCATCAGTAACTTGCATTTCAGGGTTGGACCCCTCATTCACTCATGAGCTGACTAGTCTGACCCATATGTCACCACTGCCGGGCCCAGACACGACAGCCGCACCAGCAGCCGCAGCTGTCCCGTCAACTTCAGCACCACCCCACAACGCCATACAGTAACCCGCATCTCGGGGCTGGACTCCCTCGTTTACTCATGGAGTGACTTGTTTGACCCACTCTCACGGTCACCTCCCGCGTCAGAATGACTTCCATCCATCAGTAACTTGCATTTCCCAGGGTTGGACCCCTCATTCACTCATGAACTGACTAGTCTGACCAAATCTCACGGTCACATACTATGTCACTTCCTCATCTGCTATACATCCATCAGCATATTGGACACATATGACACATTGGACAAAAAGTTCGTCTCCGCCTAATACCGTGGAACTATGACACACCATGCGACTGAATTGAGGATTTTTTTGGTAGGAAGGATGCAGCGTGTTATCTTGGATGGAGAGCCGTCATCAGATGTAGAAGTATTAGGTTGGTACATAAGTCTGTAGCGTTTTTCTTTTACATGTTGCTATGCCAATTTCTATGGGTTTATGTATCAATTGCCAGCTTTTTTTGTAGTTCACTGTTGCCATTTGAGTTTACATGTTGTCATTTTCTCATTTACAGGTAGTGACTGGAGCTGTGGACACTAGAAAATGAAGTGCCAAATGGAGAAATCGGAACATTCCCGACATAGTCTTCTGTTCGAGAAAGATTTGCGCCGTGTGTGCGGGTAATGTCATTGGACACAATACAGCAAGCAAGTGGTTTTTCGTTTTAAAGATAATCATTTTGTTATTAGTGACTCTCCACATTCAGGAAGGCCTCTGGGGTTTGACAGGATCGTTTAAACGGATTAATCCACAATGATCCACATCAGTGTACTCGAGAACTGGCAAATGTGATAACTGTGACCATTCCACCGTTGTGCGACATTTGCGTGCAATGGGGAAGAATAATCGGCCGTATGCACACCACATACTCTAAGAATAATAATAATCAGCGGATGGCCATATGTACATCTCTGATTGCTCGTCATCATTTAGCTTGTGAACAACACCGACCATTCCTATCCTGTACCGTTGCTGGTGATGAGAAACGCAGTTTCAGTAGTTGCAGGGCAACAGTCTGGATGATTGACTGATCTGGCCTTGTAACACTAACCAAAACGGCCTTGCTGTGCTGGTACTGCGAACGGCTGAAAGCAAGGGGAAACTACAGTCGGAATTTTTCCCGAGGGCATGCAGCTTTACTGTATGGTTAAATGATGATGGCGTCCTCTTTGGTCAAATATTCCGGAGGTAAAATAGTCCCCCCTTCGGATCTCCGGGCGAGGACTACTCAGGAGGATGTAGTTATCAGGAGAATGAAAACTGGCGTTCTACAGGTCGGAGCGCGGAATGTCAGATCCCTTAAACAGGCAGCTAGGTTAGAAAATCGAAAGAGGGAAATGAATAGGTTAAAGTTAGATATAGTGGTAATTAGTGAATTTCGGTAGCAGGAGGAACAAGATTTCTGGTCAGGCGAGTAAAGGATTATAAATACAAAATCAAATAGGAGTAATGCAGGAGTATGCTTAATAATGAATAAAAAATAGGAATGCGGGTAAGCTACTACAAACAGCATAGTGAACGCATTATTGTGGCCAAGATAGACACGCAGCCCACGCCTACCACAGTAGTACAAGTTTATATGCCGACTAGCTCCGCAGATGACGCAGAAATTGATGAAATGTATGATGAGGTAAAAGAAATTATTCAGATAGTGAAGGGAGACGAAAATTTAATAGTCATGGGTGACTGCAATTCGATAGTAGGAAAAGGAAGAGAAGGAAACGTAGAACGTGAATATGGAATGGGGGTAAGGAATGAAAGAGGAAGCCGCCTGGCGGAATTTTGCATAGAGCACAACTTAATCATAGGTAACACTTGGTTCAAGAATCATAAAAGAAGGTTGTATACATGGAAGAACCCTGGAGATACTGACAGGTTTCAGATAGATTATATAATGGTAAGACAGAGATTTAGGAACCAGGTTTTAAATTGTAAGACATTTCCAGGGGCAGATATGGACTCTGACCACAATCTATTGGTTATGAACTGTAGACTAAAACTGAAGAAACTGCAAAAAGGTGGGAATTTCAGGAGATGGGACCTGGATAAACTGACAGAAGCAGAGGTTGTAGATAGTTTCAGAGAGAGAGCATTAGGGAACGATTGACAAGAATGCGGGAAAGAAATACAGTAGAAGAAGAATGGGTAGCTTTGAAAGATGAAATTGTAAAGATAGCAGAGGATCAAGTAAGTAAAAAGACGAGGGCTAATAGAAATCCTTGGGTAACAGAAGAGATACTGAATTTAATTGATGAAAGGAGATAATACAAAAATGCAGTAAATGAAGCAGGCAAAAAGGAATACAAACGTCTCAAAAATGAGATCGACAGGATGTGCAAAATGGCTAAGCAGAGATGGCTAGAGGACAAATGTAAGTATGTAAGGGGTATATCACTAGGGGTAAGATAGATACTGGCTACAGGAAAATTAAAGAGAGTTTTGGAGAAAAGAGAACCACTTGCATGAATATCAAGAGCTCAGATGGAAACCCAGTTCTAAGCAAAGAAGGGAAAGCAGAAAGGTGGAAGGAGTATATAGAGGGTCTATACAAGGGCGATGTTCTTGAGGACAGTATTATGGAAATGGAAGAGGAGGTAGATGAAGATGAAATGGGAGATATGATACTGCGTGAAGAGTTTGATAGAGCACTGAAAGACCAAAGTCGAAACAATGCCCCGGGAGTAGACAACATTCCATTAGAACTACTGATAGCCTTGGTAGAGCCAGTCCTGGCAAAACTCTACCATCTGGTGAGCAAGATGTACGAGGCAGGCGAAATACCCTCAGACTTCAAGAAGAATACAATAATCCCAATCCCAAAGAAAGCAGGAGTTGACAGATGTGAAAATTACCGAACTATCAGTTTAATAAACCACAGCTGCAAAATACTAACACGAATTCTTTACAGACGAATGGAAAAACTGGTAGAAGCCGACCTTGGGGAAGATCAGTTTAGATTCCGTAGAAATAATGGAACACGTGAGGCAATACTGACCCTACGACTTATCTTAGAAAATAGATTTAAGGAAAGGCAAACCTACGTTTCTAGCATTTGTAGACTTAGAGAAAGCTTTTGACAATGTTGACTGGAATACTCTCTTTCAAATTCTGAAAGTGGCAGTGGTATAATACAGGGAGCGAAAGGCTATTTACAATTTTTACAGAAACCAGATAGCAGTTATAAGAGTCGAGGGGCATGAAAGGGCAGCAGTGGTTGGGAAGGGAGTGAGACAGGGTTGTAGCCTCTCCCCGATGTTATTCAATCTGTATATTGAGCAAGCAGTAAAGGAAACAAAAGAAAAATTCGGAGTAGGAATTAAAATCCATGGAGAAGAAAAAAAAACCTTTGAGGTTCGCCGATGACACTGTAATTCTGTCAGAGACAGCAAAGGACTTGGAAGAGCAGCTGAACGGAATGAACAATGTCTTGAAAGGAGGATATAAGTGGAACATCAACAAAAGCAAAATGAGGCTAATGAAATGTAGTTGAATTAAATCGGGTGATGCTGAGGGTATTAGATTAGGAAATGAGACGCTTAAAGTAGTAAATGAGTTTTGTTGTTTAGGGAGCAAAATAACTGATGATGTTCGAAGTAGAGAGGATATAAAATGTAGACTGGAAATGCCAAGGAAAGCGTTTCTGAAGAAGAAAAATTTGTTAACATCGATTATAGATTTAATTGTCAGGAAGCCTTTTTTGAAAGTATTTGTTTGGAGTGTAGCCATGTATGTAAGTGGAACGTGGACGATAAATAGTTTGGACAAAAAGAGAATAGAAGTTTTCGAAATGTGGTGCTACAGAAGAATGCTGAAGATTAGATGGGTAGATCACATAACTAATGAGGAGGTATTGAATAGAATTGGGGAGAAGAGGAGTTTGTGGCACAACTTGACTAGAAGAAGGGATCGGTTGGCCGGACATATTCTGAGGCATCAAGGGATCACCAATTTAGTATTGGAGGGCAACGTGGAGGGTAAAAATCGAAGAAGGAGACTAAGAGATGAATTCACTAAACAGATTCAGACGGATGTAGGTTGCAGTAAGTACTGGGAGATGAAGAATCTTGCACAGGATAGAGTAGCATGGAGAGCTGCATCAAACCAGTCTCTGGACTGAAGACCACAACAACAACAACATGCTAACATAAGGAAAAGAAAGGAATGTTTGAGCCCAAATAAAGCAGCAACTCCCTGTACAAAGACCTGTAATCATCCACAAAAGATATCGTAATGTTATGCATCTGGCGTGGTCAACTACGAATTTGCTTCCCTGAGGTGTAACCATCACTGCTGACAAGTACTGTCAACAATTGAGATGTGTTGCAGACATAATCCAAGAACAACGACCAGGAAGACAGCGTGAAGTGATGCTACTCCACGATAATGGCCGCCCGCATTCTGCTAGACTGACAAAAATGCCATACAAGAGTTGTGTTGGGAAGTCATTCGACACCCACCTGATATACCTGAGCTTGCGTCAGATTTTCCATTTGTCCAGACTCTATGGAACAACCTTCAAGGAACTTTCTTTCCGAATAAAAATACGCTCTGAACATGTTTTGACGAGTTCTTTGCCTCAAAATCATGTGATATCTACGGGTGTGAAATCGGAAAGTTACCCCGGCGTTGGCAGGCTGTTGTAAATAGTGAAGAAGAATATATTACTGATCGTTAAAGTCTCCGTTACGTATATCTGTTGTGTTTATTAAACTTATGGTCCGCCCAGGTAGCTGAGTGGTCAGCGCGACGGAATGTCATACCTAACGGCCCGGGTTCGATTCCCGGCTGGGTCGGAGATTTTCTCCGCTCAGGGACTTAGTGTTGTGTTATCCTTATCATCATGATTTCATCCCCATCGACGCGCAAGTCGCCCAAGTGTCGTCAACTCGAAAGACTTGCACCAGGCGAACGGTCTACATGACGAGAGGCCCTAGCCACATGGCATTTCCATTAAACTTATGGAATAACGCTACGTACTTGTGTACCAGTTCAATAACATCGGGTGCGCCTAGAGAAGTGTGTTGGACCCTTGCTGTTAATGTCGTATTAATGACCCTGCGAACAATATTGATAGTAACCTCAGACTTCTTGGGGATGATGCAGTTGTCAATACTGAAATGTTGTTTGAGGAAGGCTGCATATAGTCTCAAGTCATATCTTGATACAATTTCAACGGGGTGCAAAGATTGTCACCTTACTGTAAATGTTCAGAAATGTAAAACTGTGCACTTCATGAAACAAAAAATGTAGTGTGTTATGGCTATATTATCAATGAGTCTCAGTTGGAATCGGCCACCTCATACAAATACTTGGATGCAACACTTTTTAGGGATATTAAATGGAATGATCACAAATTCTCAGTCGTTTGTAAAGCTGGTGGTAAACTTCAGCTTGTGGGTAGAATACTGAGAAAATGCAATCAGCCTACAAAGGAGATTGCTTACAAATCACTTGTGTGCCCCATTCCAGAATATTGCTGAACATTGGGACCATACCAAGCAGGACTAACAGGGGATATTGAACGTATAAAGAGAAGGGCAGCATGAATGGTCACAGGTTTATTTGATCCATGGAAGAGCGTCACAGGGATGCTGAAGGAACTGAATTGGCAGATTGTTGAAAATATACATAAACCATCCCGAGAAAGCCTACTTACTAAAGTTTCAAGAACTGGCTTTAAATGATGACTATAGGAATATATTACATGCCCCTACATATTGGTCATATAGGGATTGTGATGACGGTATTAGTTTAATTACAGGACGCACAGAGGCATTTCAACAATCACTCTTCCTGCACTCCATACATGACCGAATAGGAAGAAACTTTACTAACTGGTGCAGTGGGGTGTACCCTTCGCCATGCACTTCACTCTGTTTTGCAGAGTATAGGTGTAACGCAAATGTAGGACACTGCCTGTAGCCTTGACAATGGCTTCAATTCGGCGAGGGCGATAGTCCACAGCTTTCTTTACTTACGCCATATCCAGTTGAAGCTACTCATTCACGACCAAATCCCACAGAGCTACCAAATTGCGGGTATGTCGATTACTGTGTTCCTCTCACTGTTCAGAATGAGATTAAGGTCGAGTAATTTAATAGGCCAGTTGACGTTTGGTAGAGTGCGTGAGTGCTCATCAAACCAGGTACATAAGCGTACAGAACTGGAAAGATTTCTGTTGTCATCTTAGAAGATGGAAGTGTCCACAGCATACTCATCATGAAGATATAGAAAAAGAACACCATTTGGCGACTGAGAATGATTAAATGAACATTGTGGTTCAAGGAAAGCTCTGATGTTTCCAAATGGGTGGCTGTGTATTTTAACTTCCTATTATATTTTCTTTGTCCACATTTGGCTTTAAATCATTGTGGAAGATCTTCTACAACGGCTCTGGGTACATTGACTCTGTGTCATTTTGCAGGAGCCACATAGTCAACATATTGCAGGTGCCTCGATGTCGGACATAATACTTAACCTTGTTGAGGAGTTTCATAGTGGATACCCAAATGTGGTCCCAGAGCAGTAGCAAGTCAAGTTCACGGTGGAGGTCCTAGATCCAGGCCCAACGAGGTGCATGGAGCATGGTTCGAAAGCATCGATTCCGGACTGCCTGGAGGAGGTGTACATTTGAGGGACAAACACTGCCCCATATCACTGAACGTCAGATAAATCGCTTTCTTCCCGCATTACGACAATCACTGCACTGTTTTCCGCGTTCCACCGACGAGCTTTATATACTTCCCTTGCTAGTGCTGCCACCTGCCATCCGTGAGTGATTACTACACGTTGACGTCGAACATACACTATGTGATCAAAAATATCCGGATACCTGGCTGAAAATGACTTACATGTTCGTGGCGCCCTCCATCGGTCATGCAGGAATTCAATATGATGTTGGCCCACCCTTAGCCTTGATGACAGCTTCTACTCTCGCAGGCATACGTTCAATAAGGTACTGGTAGGTTTCTTGGGGAATGGCAGACCGTTCTTCACGGAGTGCTGCACTGAGGAGATGTATCGATGTCGGTCGGTGATACCTGGCACGAAGTCGGCATTCCAAAACATCCCAAAGGTGTTCTATAGTATTCAGATCAGGACTGTGTGCAGGCCAGTCCATTAAAGGGATATTATTGTCGTGCAACCACTCTCCCCCAGGCCGTGCATTATGAATAGGTGCTCGATTGTGTTGAAAGATGCAATCGCCATCCCTGAATTGTTCTTCAACAGTGGGAAACAAGAAGGTGCTTAAAACATCAATGTAAGCCTGTGCTGTGGTAGCGCCACGCAAAACAACAAGTGGTGCAAGCCCCATCCACGAAAAACATGATCACACCATAACACCACCGCCTCCGAATTTCATTGTTGACACTACACACGCTGGCAGATGACGTTCACCGGGCATTCGCCATACCTACACCCTGCCATCTGGTCGACACATTGTGTACCGTGCTTCGTCACTCCATACAATGTTTTTACACTGTTCAATCAACCAATGTTTACGCTCCTTACACCAAGCGAGGCGTCGTTTGGCATTTACCGGCATAATGTGTAGCTTATGAGTAGCCATTTGACCATGAAATCCAAGTTTTCTCACCTCCCGCCTAACTGTCATAGTACTTGCACTGGATCCTGATGCAGTTTGGAATTCTTGTGTGATGGTCTGGATAGATGTCTGCCTATTACACATTCAACATAGAAAGAAGGGTCCTTTATTGTATGATTATATGATAGCGGAACAAACACTGGTACAGTTACTTCTGTAAAATATCTGGGAGTATGCGTGCGCACGATTTGAAGTGGAATGATCATATAAAATTAATTGTTGGTAAGGTGGGTACCAGGTTGAGATTCATTGGGAGAGTCCTTAGAAAATGTAGTCCATCAACAAAGGAGGTGGCTTACAAAACACTCGTTCGACCTATACTTGAGTATTGCTCATCAGTGTGGGATCCGTACCAGATCGGGTTGACGGAGTAGATAGAGAAGATCCAAAGAAGAGCGGCGCGTTTCGTCACAGGGTTATTTGGTAACCGTGATAGCGTTACGGAGATGTTTAACAAACTCAAGTGGCAGACTCTGCAAGAGAGGCGCTCTGCATCGCGGTGTAGCTTGCTCACCAGGTTTCGAGAGGGTGCGTTTCTGGATGAGGTATCGAATATATTGCTTCCCCCTACTTATACCTCCAGAGGAGATCACGAATGTAAAATTAGAGAGATTCGAGCGCGCACGGAGGCTTTCAGACAGTCGTTCTTCCCGCGAACCATACGCGACTGGAACTGAAAGGGAGGTAATGACAGTGGCACGTAAAGTGCCCTCCGCCACACACCGTTGGGTGGCTTGCGGAGTATAAATGTAGATGTAGATGTAGATGTACGACCCTCTTCAACTGTCAGCGGTCTCTGTCAGTCAACAGAAACGGTCGGCCTGTACGCTTTTGTGCTGTACGTGTCCCTTCACGTTTCCGCTTCACTATCACATCATAAACAGTGGACCTAGGGATGTTTAGGAACGTGGAAATCTCGCACACAGACGTATGACACATGTGACAGCCAATCACCTGACCACGTTCGAAGTCCGTGAGTTCCGCAGAGCGCCCCATTCTGCTCTCTCACGATGTCTAATGACTACTGAGCTCGCTGATACGGAGTACCTGGCAGTAGTTGGCAGCGCAATGCACTTAATATGAAAAACGTATGTTTTTGGGGGTGTCCAGATACTTTTGATCACATAGTGTAGACAGTGGTCACATTAATGTGACTGGACAATGTAGGTTCGAATACTCGCAACCATGGTCTGTGATCACTGAGAAAAACTTTTGAAACCCAACCGAAGAAGTTAAGTATTTGTCTTGCCAGCTTGGGATACATGAAAATAAATGTGTATGAATTTTGTCCCTGCACCTGTATGTCTTTGTGTTTGTAGTCTCAATATCGACCTCGTATCTGCAAACACAATAAAACTGATCATGTAGAGAAGGGTGCATACTGTCTGTGTCGACACTCCATTCCTAATTGCTTTCAAAAGTTAGTGCGCAGCTTTGTCGCATTCCCCTCCGTAATTCGTAGATAGCTGTCAGATGATTTATCGACGTAGAAATAGATGTTCGAAATTCTCAGAAAAATAGGTATAAAATAATAGGGAAAGGCGGGTAATGTATAACTTGAACACGAACCACGAAGGAACTGCTAGGATTAAGAAGCGGGTAATGCTACGATGCTGTGTATCTCACCTACTGTTCAAATTTTACATCAACGAAGTAATTATAGAAATGAAAGAAAAGCCTCAGGCGGAGGATCAAAATTCAAAGCGAAAGAACGTCAATGATAAGATTCGCTTATGATCTCCATCTGTACCCAGTAAGACACTTTACGGTGTGTGGCAGGGGGTACTTGTGTACCTCTGTCATTCCTGCCCCCTTCCCGCCCCTCCCTTTCCTGTTCCAGTCGCGAACAGTTCGTCGGAAGATCGATTGCTGGCAAGCCTCAGTGTGGCTCGAATCTCTCTTATTGTATCGCGAGATATTCATAGGAGGAAGCAATACATTTGTTGAGTCTTCTAGGAACGTACACACATCAAAAAGAGTTCTGCATCACCTCGGTTCCGAGAGTTCCGGAACCTGTACAGAAAATTGGAATAGAGATAAACATAAACATCATTTCCGCCCTTGTTATTGGTCATGAAAACCACACATTGCATGTTGTACCGCCATACAGCGAGACCTTCAGAGGTGGTGGTCCAGATTGCTGTACACACCGGTAGCTCTAATACCCAGCAGCACGTCCTCTTGCATTGATGCATACCTGTATTCGGCGTGGCGTACTACCCACAAGTTCATCAAGGCGCTGTTGGTTCATGTTGTCACACTCCTCAACGGCGATTCAGTGTAGATCCCTCAGGGTGGTCGGTGGGTCACGTCGTCCATAAACAGTCCTTTTCCATCTATCCTAGGTGTGTTCGATAGGTTTCATGTGTGGAGAACATGCTGGCCACTCTAGTCGAGCGATGTCGTTATCCTGAAGGAAGTCATTCACAAGATGTGCACGACGGGGGCGCGAATTGTTGTCCATGAGGACGAAAGCCTCGCCAATATGCTGCCGATATGGTTGCACTATCGGTCGGAGAATGGCCATTCACGTATCGTACAGCCATTACAGCACCTTCCATGACCACCAGCAGCGTACTTCAGCCCCACATAATGCCATCCCAAAACAGCAGGGAAACTCCACCTCGCTGCAATTGCTGGACAGTGTATCTAAGGCGTTCAGCCTGATCGGGTTGCCCCCAAACACGTCTCCGACGATTGTCTGGTTGAAGGCATATGTGACACTCATCGGTGAAGAGAACGTGATGCCAATCCTAAGCGGTCCATTCGACAGGTTGTTGGGTCCATCTGTACCTCGCTGCATGGTGTCGTGGTTGCAAAGATGGACCTCGCCATTGACATCGGGAGTGAAGTTGCGCATCATGCAGCCTATTGCGCACAGTTTGAGTCGTAACATGACGTCCTGTGGCTGCACGAAAAGCATTATTCAAAATGGTGGCGTTGCTGTCAGGGTTCCTCCGAGCCATAATCCGTAGGTAGCGGTCATCCACTGCAGTACTAACCCTTGGCCGGTCTGAGCGAGGCATATCATCGACAGTTCCTTCTCTCTGTATGTCCGAACAACATCGCTTTGGTTCACTCCGAGACACCTGGACACTTCCCTTGTTGAGAGCCCTTCCTGGCACAAAGTAACAATGCGTACGCGATCGAACCGCGGTATTGACCGTCTAGGCATGGTTGAACTACAGGCAACACGAGTCATGTACTTCCTTCCTGGTGGAATGACTGGAACTGATCGGCTGTCGGACCCCCTCCGTCTAATAGGCGCTGCTCATGCATGGTTCTTAACATCTTTGGGTGGGTTTAGTGACATCTTTGAACAGTCAAAGGGTCTATGTCTGTGATACAATATGCGTCTATCCTTAGGAGTTTTGAGAACCGGGGAAATTCGAAACTTTTCTTGGTGTGTGTATTTTCTCACAATTTAAACCACACCGTGATACAGAAAATCTTTCTTGCAGCGTTTGCCACTGGAGGCAGCTGATAATTTCTGTAACGCTTTCTTGCTCTCCTAATGAAGCTGCTCTTCTTTGAATTTTCTCTGTTTCCTCCATCAGTCCTAGCTGGTACGAACCCATACTAACGAGCGATATTCAAGTAACGGTCGAACGACTGTTTTGTAAGCTACCTCCTTTTTTAGTGGATTACATTTCCCGAGGATTCTTCCAATAAACCTCTGTTTGGTGTCTGCATAACGTATGATTAATTTTATCTGGTCGTTCCATTTAAAATCGCTCCGTACGCAAAGTCCTAGATATTTTATGGGTGTAACTGCTTCCAGTAATTGTTCTGCAATCATGTAAACGTAGACTAAAAGGTCTTCCTGTCTATGCATTGGCAATACCTTACATTTGTTTAAATTGTGGCCAGGTGCGAATCTCTACTGCAAGTGTCGGTCCTCTGCGGGTCTTCCTGCTTTCGCTACAATTTTCTAGCGTCGCGTCTCCTATTTATATAACAGCATCATTCGTGGAAAGTCTCATGAAACTTCCGGCATAATCTATTTGGTCATTTACATATGTTGTGAAAAGTAATGGGCCTAACACTTCCCCAGGGCATACCAGAAGTTAGTTTTACGTCTAAAGACTTCTCCCCGTTCAAAATGAGAGCTGTGTTTTGTTTGCCAGAAACTCTTCGATTCAGTCACACAGCTGGTCTGATATTCCGTAGGTGGCAGTGCGGAACTATATCGAATGTCTTCCAGTGGGCATCTACAGTACATGGGCGTCTGTATCTTCTGCACTCTGGATCTTGTGGGCGAACAGAGCGTGCTGGGTTTCACAAGATCGTTGTTTTCGGAACCCATGAATATTCTAATGGGAACAGAATATAAACTGAGATTAAATTAAAAAAAGAGAGGAGTAGCTGAAATGAGATCAGCGATAACTTTTAACCTCAAAATTCGGGACGGCTTTGTAGACGAAGTGAAGGAATTCTGTCACCTCAGAAGCAAAATAACATATGACGGACTATCCAAGGGCATAACATGTAAACCAGCAAAGCAATGAGAGCATTCCTCGGTAAAAGAAGTTCACTAGTATCAAATATAGGCCTAAATTAGAGGAAGAAATTTCTGAGAAAGTGAATATGGGGAACAACATTGTATGGAACTGAATCACGGTCTGCTAGAAAGCGGAAGAGAAGAGAATTGCATCGTTTGGGATGTGGGGTTAAAAAAGATACAGCAAATTAACTGGTAAACACCCACTAGAAGAAGGATTAAAATGACAGGATATGTGTTAAGACACCAAAGAATAGCTTCCATGCTATCAGTGGGTACTGTAGACGGCGAACAATCTACGGGATGACAGAAATTGCGGAAATGTCCGATACATAATCGAGGACGTTGGTTGTAACTGCTACTCTCAGATGAAGAGGTTTGTACAGGAGAGAAAGATATAGCAGGTCGCATCAAACCAAGTCAGAAGATGACTTAAAAAAAAGAGACAGTCATCAGTTGATGTTGATGATCTACGATGACCACTACTACTCAGATCTTCAATGGTGATTTGGCTGACTCTTAGTAGCATCTTCAATGGTGATTTGGCTGACTCTTAGTAGCTAAATATTCAAATGGCGTTGCTCTGCTGTACAGTTCAGCGAGCAACTTTCTGTACTGACAATGCTACTTGCCGTAAAGCTTCAGTGCATGCGGTGCACTGTCTAAACCTGTACTGAGTCTATGAGCCACATTAATAAACATAATAGTGCACACAAGCCGCGTTGTTTCGTTCGCAATTGGAGACACAGTGCGCTCTATGTAGCTGGACGAGGAACACAGTTGCACTTTTACTTCTATTACACAGGTGGCTGTTCATGGAGATTTCCTGCGATACTAAGAGTATTGACGAAGAAATTTCTGTTTAAAACAAAACACAGACTGAGCGAGTCAAGGGAGTGGTGCAAAATGTATTACAAGCAGTTTATTTTTTAGACTAGTGTTTTCCCTCTGGCTCTGACTGCGTATACTTTTGACACACATGTTGAACACACATCCTCTTCTCCCTCTCTCTGCGCCCATCTCTTCCTCCCTCTGTCTGTCCATGTCACCCACCCACCTTTCATCCTCCTTTCCCTCTCTCTGTGCCCACCTTTTCCTCTCTCTGTCTGTCCATGTCACCCACCCAACTTTATTTGTAAACTCCTCCTCACCACTTTCTCTGTTTCTTCATGTCCTCCTCCTCTTCTCTTTGTCTATCCCCTGCCTCTGACCATATCTTCCTCCCCCCCTCTCTGATCATATCCATCTTCCCCTCTCTCTTTTCTTCTCCACCTCCCCCTCTTCCTTTTCCACCTGCCCACCACCACTCTACACCTTTCACTTGCCTCACACAACTCCCCCTCCTCCCCTCTCTCTGTCCAGTTCTTCCACCCAAGTTCAATAAAGCATACCAATACTTTTCCCACAAAATGCCTGTGATGCTGGATAGGCTACATATCAGAGGCTTGACAGTCATTTTTTGTTGGTGACATGCAGGGCACCATGTAAAGCTGGTCAATAAAGCAATCTGATACTACTCCAATACAACACACCTGTCATGCACAGGAGCCAACATGTCAGGGCCTAGGAAACTGCTTCATTCCCCTGACATGTAGGCTGCCCTGCAATGCAAGTTGATTTCCCAAACAACACACCTGTTTTGCTGGGCATTCTATACTCCAGTGGCTGAAAAACACGTTTTTGCCCATATCTCTGCTCCTATTGGAGCTAGAAGATTATAAGCCTCAGTGCCGAAAGCCATGATACCTGCTGTTTCTGTGAGAAATTTGCTTGAAATCGATCCAGGGGTTTGGGAGAAGATCCTGAATATAAACAAATACGCTTTGCTTTATACAGGGTGGACAAATAAAAGTGGCCTGGATGAATGGGTACAATTGGACGTGAATGTAAACATATAACCAAACCTCATGACGTATACACCATATGTATGTCCACCATATGATCCACATCTGTTCAGAGCATAGTGCGGGCTGTGTCACTGTGAGTGGAGCTGTGCAAACGGGATTATGGAAGTCACAGTGGAGCAGTGGGTGTAACTTACATGGCAACAAAGCCTTGGAAACGGTGTGGTAAGTTGTTTGCTGAGGAGTTCAGTGGTGTAAAAGTACCAGTAAAGAGTGCCATGCAACGCTTAGTCCGAAAATGGCGTCAGAAAAGATGTTTTGAAAAAGTCAAACAAATATTCTGAAACGTGCCTGAACACGAGAAAATGTGGCTGAAGTTCTCCAGAAAATGCTTCAGAGTTCTACTAAATCAACCTGGCACCTGCCGTAAGAGACTGGCATATCACTTCGATCATGCAGACGAATACTGCACCTGGGCCTGCAGTCTACTTGCGGCCCTAGCTGGCCACCCAGGTCACCTGACCTGTCAGTGTGCAGTTACTTTGTATGGGGAGCCCTCAAGTCTAAGGTGTATCGCAGCAACCCTAATAGTCTTCAAGAACTTCAGCAGAACATTTCGGATGAGAGTTTAGCAATTCCAGCTGTCCAGCTTCGATTCGCCTTCACAAACTTGCTGAACAGGGCCCAGAAGTGCTAAGGGATGCACGGTGGGCACTTTCAACATCTACTGTAGTCAGGTTAGTGCTGTACTTGCTTTTCTTTGCAGTGTTTCCTTGTTCCCTGGAACTCTATTCTCCAGGCCACTTTTATTTGCCCCACCCTGTATATAACAGCTATGCAATACGAGAGTTCATTCATAAAGTTTTAATTATCACCTCAAAAAAATAAAGCTACATCACAATTTTTTTGTGTAAGTTCAGATACGTGTCTGCAGTCCTGGCACAAATTAAAACCCACATGCCACAGTACCATAGTGCACCACTAGAGGAACTGAAACCAAATGGTATAGTGGACTATCCAGCGATAATTCGTTTTCTGAATTTGAAGGGAAACAACACTGCAGTAAAGCATGCAGAGTTCCTGGAAGTGTACAGTAACAAAGCACCATCCCATGACACAGTGGTTAGGTGACGCAGATGCCTCCATTGTGATTAGATAAGTCTGAATGATAAAGAAACGGAGTGACAGACCATCCCTCTGTAGAGAACCAGGAACCGCAACACAAGTGTGAGGCTCTGGAGCTCGAAGACGAGCATACCACAATCGAAACGACAGTAGAAAAGTGTGAAAATCAGTCATCGATCAGTTTTTAACGCCTAGGACGACACTTTGAATATGACGAAAGCCTCTACCCGCTTTATTCTACGTTGTTGGCATCCGTTTATAACTTCTTCACAGATGACTTTGTGCCGGACTAGGACTCGAACCTGGGACGTTTGCCATTCACGGGCGAGTACTTACCAACTGAGCTACCCAAGCACGACACACGATGCGTCCTCACAGCTCTACTTCCACCAGTACCTAATCTCCTGGTGGAAGTAAAGCTGTGAGGACGGGTTGTGAGTTGCGCTTGGATTGCTCAGTTGGCAGAACGGTTGGCAGCTAGAGCCAAAGGTCTCGGATTCGAATCAAAGCCCGGCACACACTCGTAATCTGCCAGAAAGTTTGAGATCAGCAGACACTTCACTGCAGAGTGAAAATTCCCTCTGGAAACCATTTAAAAGCCCGCTGATCCGCGACTGAAATGGAAATGTTGCAGCTGTGTCAGGTTGCGACGTACCAAGTCTCCCCAAAGTATCAAGATCCCCGACATGCGTCATTACTGAGTATAATTGTTGTTACAGTTAATCAACTATATACTGATATCGAACTTCCATTCCTCGCCTGCCATCATTTCATTGTTAGATTGTCTGTATTAGTGCTTTCTTTTCCAAGCTGGTGCACTCACCGCTCTCCCTGCTTACACCTTTTCACAAGACTGGCACACGTCACAATATAAGTTACTTTGATTTACACAGTTTGAAGATTAACATCATTGTATTGTGTATGGTCTCAGAACATTGCCAAGGAGAACTTCAACAACTCTGTTGATAAAACGTACAGTTCAGAACATCTCTTTTAAGGAATACAGCTCTCAGCGAAGAGCCATCTCTCTCCGCCACCTCACAGGACTCTGCAGGAGACACACACCCCCAATCATTGAGTCGCAAAAGGCCTGCCAGCCCTGCAAATGGCAGCATCAAACACTACTGGCCATTAAAATTGCTACACCAAGAAAAAATACAGATCATAAACCGGTATTCATTGGACAAATATATTATACTAGAACTGACATGTGATTACATTTTTACGCAATTTGGGTGCATAAATCCTGAGAAATCAGTACCCAGAACAACCAGCTCTGGCCGTAATAACGGCCTTGATACGCCTGGGCATTGAGTCAAACGGACCTTGGATGGCGTGTACAGGTACAGCTGCCCATGCATCTTCAACACGATACCACAGTTCATCACGAGTGAATGGCGTATTGTGACGAGCCAGTTGCTAGGCCACCATTGACCAGACGTTTTCAATTGGTGAGACATCTGGAGAATGTGCTGGCCATTCAGCAGTCGAACGTTTTCTGAATCCAGAAAGGCCCGTACAGGACCTGCAACATGCGGTCGTGCATTATCCTGCTGAAATGTAGGGTTTTGCAGGGATCAAATGAAGGGTAGACCCACGGGTCGTAACAAATCTGAAATGTATCGTCCACTGTTCAAAGTGCCGTCAGTGCGAACAAGAGATGACCGAGACGTGTAACCAGTGGCACCCCATACCATCACGCCGGGTGATACGCCAGTATGGCGATGACGAATACACGCTTCCAATGTGCGTTCACCCCGATGTCTCCACGCGACCATCATGATGCTGTAAACAGAACCTGGATTCATCCGAAAAAATGACGTTTTGCCATTCGCGCACCCAGGTTCGTCGGTGAGTACACCATCGCAGGCGCTCCTGCCTGTGATGCGGCGTCAAGGGTAATCGCAGCCATGGTCTCCGAGCTGATAGCCATGCTGCTGCAAACTTCGTCGAACTGTTCGTGCAGATGGTTGTTGTCTTGCAAACGTCCCCATCTGTTGACTCAGGGATCGAGGCGTGGCTGCACGATCCGTTACAGCCATGAGGATAAGACGCCTGTCATCTCGACTGCTAGCGATACGCGGCTGTTGGGATCCAGCACGGCGTTCCGTATTACCCTCCTGCACCCACCGATTCGATATTCTGCTAACAGTCATTGGATCTCGACCTACGCGAGCAGCAATGTCGCGATACGATATCCGCAAGCGCGATAGGCTACAATCCGAGCTTTATCAAAGTCGGAAACGTGATGGTACGCATTTCTCCTCCTTACACGAGATATCACAACAACGTTTCACCAGGCAACGCCGGTCAGATGCTGTTTGTGTATGAGAAATCGGTTGGAAACTTTCCTCATGTCAGGACGTTGTAGGTGTCGCCACCGGCGCCAACCTTGTGTGTATGCTCTGAAAAGCTAATCATTTGCATATCACAGCATCTTCTTCCTGTCGGTTAAATTTCGCGTCTGTAGCGCGTCATCTTCGTGGTGTATCAGTTTTAATGGCCAGTAGTATATGTTCCAATTGCAGCAACATATGTTTCAAGGTCAATCCAAACGACTTCATTAGCCGCCTAATCACCATGTTTAAGTGTCTGTTGTATCAGTATGACTCCGAGACAAATAAGCAAAGTAAGAAATGGAAAAAAATGGGTTCATGAGCGCCGGAAAAGAGGAAGATCAAAGTGGCATCGGGAGACCAAAGTAGCATCAGAAGACGAAAGTGGTATTGGAAGCCCAATGGAGCATCGGGCAAAGTAATGCTAAGCGTTTTTTTTTTAGAAAGGGGGCGGATGCTCCCAGATTATGCTCGTAAAGGGGAAACAATCGCAGGAGCATACTACTGAAAACTGTTGAGTACTAGGTTATGGGACCCTGTCAAGAAAAAGCGATGCGGGAAGCTGTCCAAGGGATGTTTTCATTCCACGAGAATGCCTCAGTTCATCCTCCACAGAACACAGTTACACAGGCTCATCCTTTGGGTTGTAAAACGTTGCCTTAACCCCCCCCCCCCCCAATTGCACCTAGTGATTTCCTGTTTCGTTGGATGAAGAAATCATAGCGTGACAGACATTTCAAGCAGGACAATTGTGAGGCGGCAAGATTTTGCCACCATGCGTGAATAACTACGACAACGTATAATTCATATTGACTTAGACAGGATCGCATTTTGGTTGGGGTTATCAGATTATTAATCATTTATTGGTTGACACTGGGTAGCCTCATACTAACATTCCTGTAGAGTTGCATGCTTGGAAAGTAATTTCGCGCTGGTTCTGATAGCAAGGGGTAGTCGAGTGCCTCCGCAGTCTTCGAAAGAGACACGGGCTGAGGGAGACAGCACGGTAGGTAGTGCAGTTTTTATGGCTTTGAGAAGAATAGAACGACTGGAGCGTTTACTGTATAGGCCTGCACTCCGTCGAGAAGCCGGTAGAACAGGCTCCCTGTGGTAGCCAGCCCGGGACGTTGCTAAAGAGTATTAGGAGTGAGGCGATGGTTGAAAGCTTAAGATCACGGTGATAAAATCGTACAAGCGACGCCACCAGCCCTTCTAGGATGAAGGAATATGCGGGGGATGTCTGCTGCAGATGCGAGCTAACAGCCACGGAAATTCTCACACGAAATACCAAGCCTTTTTCTTACTGTAACGCAGAGAAATGAATCTTATTTGCTGAATTTATAGTCATACAAGGAGTTAGAGAATGTTCTAGAAGATTTTTCCAGACTGAGCAGGAGTTGAAGGTGGTTAGCAGACAGCTTCATAACTCGTAGGGTGGGAGTCATTCCGTTTTTAACGGGCATGATGAAAGAACATATGGACAATGCACGAGAAGGATGTGAGGTTTGCTCTACACTGGAGCATGCCGTGTCGCAGAGAGATATTCTGGTGAGTCTCGGTAGGACACACACCGCTGGAGAGCGTTTTTGAGACATTACTGGCAAGAAGTCAGTGAATAGTCTCACTATTAGGTGCCATATAGTGTTGAGCTGGACAGTAGGAGCGGAATCATTCGTTTCTCTGTGAGCAGCGAAGCGAATCTATGCTTTTTTGTAGAGACTGAGGCTTTACGAAGTTCTTCTTTACGACCGCACGCTTGAGTCAAGTCTCTGATTATGGCTTATAAACTTTTGATTCGTGTCCGGTATTGTAGTGAAGTAGTTTAAGACCCTAGGAGTCTGCGGACGCTATTTCACATATTCTGTGTAGTCAGAATTCACAGCTAAACAACGAATTTTACCGGTACGACGGCCTGCCGTAGTGAGCAGATCGACGCTGCAGCACTGAATCGCTGATATACGCACCACGGTTCGACACATAGGGAGTTTTTAACAGTAAATGTGTGAAGTTTCATTTGTTTGATCTATGAGCCCTTTACTGCCAGTGCCAGTCAGAGTGAATATTTTCTTAACTTCGATGCTAATCAGTATCAGCCACTTAGAAGGGCGCGATTTCGAGTGAAGTCATAGATGTTACGCTGATCCAAATTTAGTTTAATGAGTAGGAGTTAAAGTTCTGTGTCAATACCTGTTGAATTCGCATTTTAGTGCCTTTTTTTATAAAAAGTATCTTCATAGTAGGACTGTTGATGTTTTTAAAAATATCGGGAAACCGAGATATCGTTATTTAAAAAAATACACTCCTGGAAATGGAAAAAAGAACACATTGACACCGGTGTGTCAGACCCACCATACTTGCTCCGGACACTGCGAGAGGGCTGTACAAGCAATGATCACACGCACGGCACAGCGGACACACCAGGAACCGCGGTGTTGGCCGTCGAATGGCGCTAGCTGCACAGCATTTGTGCACCGCCGCCGTCAGTGTCAGCCAGTTTGCCGTGGCATACGGAGCTCCATCGCAGTCTTTAACACTGGTAGCATGCCGCGACAGCGTGGACGTGAACCGTATGTGCAGTTGACGGATTTTGAGCGAGGGCGTATAGTGGGCATGCGGGAGGCCGGGTGGACGTACCGCCGAATTTCTCAACACGTGGGGCGTGAGGTCTCCACAGTACATCGATGTTGTCGCCAGTGGTCGGCGGAAGGTGCACGTGCCCGTCGACCTGGGACCGGACCGCAGCGACGCACGGATGCACGCCAAGACCGTAGGATCCTACGCAGTGCCGTAGGGGACCGCACCGCCACTTCCCAGCAAATTAGGGACACTGTTGCTCCTGGGGTATCGGCGAGGACCATTCGCAACCGTCTCCATGAAGCTGGGCTACGGTCTCGCACACCGTTAGGCCGTCTTCCGCTCACGCCCCAAAATCGTGCAGCACGCCTCCAGTGGTGTCGCGACAGGCGTGAATGGAGGGACGAATGGAGACGTGTCGTCTTCAGCGATGAGAGTCGCTTCTGCCTTGGTGCCAATGATGGTCGTATGAGTGTTTGGCGCCGTGCAGGTGAGCGCCACAATCAGGACTGCATACGACCGAGGCACACAGGACCAACACCCGGCATCATGGTGTGGGGAGCGATCTCCTACACTGGCCGTACACCACTGGTGATCGTCGAGGGGACACTGAATATTGCACGGTACATCCAAACCGTCATCGAACCCATCGTTCTACCATTCCTAGACCGGCAAGGGAACTTGCTGTTCCAACAGGACAATGCACGTCCGCATGTATCCCGTGCCACCCAACGTGCTCTAGAAGGTGTAAGTCAACTACCCTGGCCAGCAAGATCTCCGGATCTGTCCCCCATTGAGCATGTTTGGAACTGGATGAAGCGTCGTCTCACGCGGTCTGCACGTCCAGCACGAACGCTGGTCCAACTGAGGCGCCAGGTGGAAATGGCATGGCAAGCCGTTCCACAGGACTACATCCAGCATCTCTACGATCGTCTCCATGGGAGAATAGCAGCCTGCATTGCTGCGAAAGGTGGATATACACTGTACTAGTGCCGACATTGTGCATGCCCTGTTGCCTGTGTCTATGTGCCTGTGGTTCTGTCAGTGTGATCATGTGATGTATCTGACCCCAGGAATGTGTCAATAAAGTTTCCCTTTCCTGGGACAATGAATTCACGGTGTTCTTATTTCAATTTCCAGGAGTGTATCATTATCGACCCTCGGTAAGATGAGAAAAAGTATCGATATATCAACAGAAAAAATATCGACGTACTAGCCTATAAAAATATCGGCTGCACGTTGTAAATATCTCGCCGGTTTTCGAAGCTGTAAATTGATGTATTGATTTATTATTAGATATTCGGTTCGTCAACAATCTAGCAGCCTATTTATCTCCCTTAGAGCAAGAACTGAAAGGAAAATGATGCACGTTCATTCTTAGCGATAACCAGTTTGCTAACAATGGTAACTGCATGTAATTGTTACAATAAAAGGTATCCGATGGATCCGTCGTTTGGCGTCGTCACATATCGGATTTGTGCGGAACACTTCATTTCGAGTTCCCTGTTTTTTCATTCCTGCAAACGCCAGGGAACTAGCAGCTGTAGTGTCAAAATTAAGTATTCAAATTAAACGTTGTTTTTGTTGGTAGCTCCAATTACGCCAACCTTTCCCCCTTACACGTCTCCACCCACCACAAAGGTCAATCTTGTCATTGAAGGGTGATTTCTGCAACTGTTATTGAAGAATTCCAATGTGAAGAAATAGCACACTAGTTGCGTTAAAACTGTTTTTTTTATTCAAATGGTGTGGTATTTCCTCTCATCGAAAATATTGCGCAAACATGGCGTAAAGACGATTTTCAGACCAAGGAAGATCAAAGAGTGTCTTAGATAGGCAAAGGAAAAAAGGGACCCACTTGCAATGTCGGGAACATACCGTATACCATTCACATGCGGAAACGTTTATGTCGGAATGACTAGACGATCGATCAACACCAGGATCAAAGAACATAAGCGACATTGCAGGTTGGGGCAGGTGGAGAAATCGGCCGTGGCAGAGCACGCACTGAATGAGGACCGACCACGTAATAAAATTCGCCGACACGGAAGTTCTGGCAAGATGTAGAAATACAAGAACACACGAACAGTTTCAACAAGAAAGAGGAAAGCCTTGAGGTAAACGGATCCTGGCTTCCCGTACTGCAGCGAACGATCGTCACAGGTAGCAAGAGGAGAACCGCACCGGAAATGACCGCAGAGAAGCCCTCGGATGTTGGCGCGCCTGGTACATATAGTCTGCGGCCGCGAGCTCGGCCCCAGTTCACCACCGGCAATGGAGGGTGAAGCTTTGTCAATGCCAGCCACTCGTGCTGGCGAAACGTCAGTAAAATCATTAGATGAACGTCGGCCGAAGAACCCGAGACAGAAGCCAATAGGCAGTTTGTCAACAAGTGGCCACGAAAGCCTTAACAATTTTGAATCGAAATTCTCCTTTGCACCACCTGTATTTGCTTCACACAATCATGGACTGGAGGTGATGAAAGCTCAAAAAGTACTAAGACTCCTTCACACAGTGAAAGTAAAATTATGTTCTACTACAGTTCCAAAAGAACATTTTCAAGTATTTACCGAAAACTGTGGAGAAACATAAAATGAAATAAAAATATCGGCACTGGATATCGCCATTTTGATTGCAATGTATCGGTGAATAAAAACGACACATCCATATATCGATATCTTTTGGAAAAGGTATCGATAACTTAACAACAGCCGTACTTCATAATACCCAGTTGTTCTGTTTTCCCTAGGATCAGATTCCATAATCACAACTTGGGGAACTTACTCACATGCTATCTCCGGTTGCATGTTGTCAATGGCAGGGCTAATTAAATTCCCTTTGAGGCGTGAGCATTCCATTGCGAACACAACATCGACAACCACCTGGAGTAGCATTGGACAACGAAGCATTTTTCGAAATGGAAAGCTCCTTGAACAGCCGAAGTGCGCGCTTCTGCGACCAAGATCTGCGCCAAGTGATCCATCTTCGTTTCCAGCTTTTGTAGATTTGGAGAAAGCTTTTGAAAATGTAGACTGGAATACTCTCTTTCAAATTCTGAAGGTGGCAGGGTTAAAATACAGGGAACGAAAGTCTATTTACAATTTGTACAGAAACCAGACGAAAGTTATAAGAGTCGAGGGACATGAAAGGGAAGCAGTGGTGGGAAGGGGATTGAGACAGGGTTGTAGCCTCTCCCCGATGTCTTTCAATCTGTATATTGAGCAAGCAGTAAAGGAAACAAAAGAAAATTTCGGAGTAGGCATTAAAATCCATGGAGAAGAAATAAAAACTTTGAGGTTCGCCGATGACATTGTAATTCTGTCAGAGACAGCAAAGGACTTGGAAGAGCAGTTGCACGGAATGGACAGTGTTTTGAAAGGAGGATATAAGATGAACATCAACAAAAGCAATACGAGGATAATGGAATGTAGTCGATAAAGTCGGGTGATGCGGAGGGAATTAGATTAGGAAATGAGACGCTTAAAGTAGTAAAGGAGTTTTGCTATTTGGGGAGCAATTAACTGATGATGGTCGAAGTAGAGAGGATATAAAATGTAGACTGGCAATGACAAGGAAAGCGTTTCTGAAGAAGAGAAATTTGTTAACATGTAGAATAGAAAAAATGGTTCAAATGGCTCTGAGCACTATGGGACTCAACTGCTGAGGTCATTAGTCCCCTAGAACTTAGAACTAGTTAAACCTAACTAACCTAAGGACATCACACACATCCATGCCCGAGGCAGGATTCGAACCTGCGACCGTAGCGGTCTCGCGGTTCCAGACTGCAGCGCCAGAACCGCGCGGCCACTTCGGCCGGCTGTAGAATAGATTTAAGTGTCAGGAAGTCGTTTCTGAAAGTATTTGGGTGGAGTGTAGCCATGTATGGAATGAAACATGGACGCTAAATAGTTTGGACAAGAAGAGAATAGAAACTTTCGAAATGCGGTGCTACAGAAGACTGCTGAAAATTAGATGGGTAGATCACGTAACTAATGAGGAGGTATTGAACAGAATAGGGGAGAAGAGGAGTTTGTGGCACAACTTGACCAGAAGAAGGGATCGGTTGGTAGGACATGTTCTGAGGCATCAAGGGATCACCAATTTAGTATTGGAAGGCAGCTTGGAGGGTAAAAATCGTAAAGGGAGACCAAGAGATGAATACACTAAGCAGATTCAGAAGGATGTAGGCTGCAGTAGGTACTGGGAGATGAAGAAGCTTGCACAGGATAGAGTAGCATGCAGAGCTGAATCAAACCAGTCTCAGGACTGAAGACCACAACAACAAGAACAACTAAAACTTAACGACTGTCCCTCGTAGTTCAAGCAGTTTCAGCCGGTATACGCACTCTTGCTGGAAGGCGCAGGCGTCGGGCAGCGAGGACTTGGCGGAGGAGGCGCGCCGCGCGGCGTCGGACAGCGCCTGCAGCGGCATGCGGCCCGCCGCCATCGGCAGCTTGGCGTCGCCCGCCACCAGCGACACAGCCAGCGGCCGCGTGTCCAGCCGGCACGCCAGCTCCAGCGCCGGCATCGAGAACAGGCATCGCTTGCCGCGACCTGCGCACCACGAACCAGCCTCGTACTGGGGAAGGTTGCGACGTTTTTACCGATCGGAACTATGGTGCAAGGCTCTAAAACTTTCACAGACTGACTCTTCTGTCCCGTGCATAATCAACTACTAAATAACACTAAAAGCTAATTCCGGAATATGATCTAAAGGCATCATTAAGCGGCGACGTCATATTTAATGACACTGAAGCACAATAAACTGCACTAAAAACGACACGTTTTGGAGACATCTTTCATGCAGTGTATCATCAAAACTGTATATTCCCGTAACACGCAAATACACTCCTGGAAATTGAAATAAGAACACCGTGAATTCATTGTCCCAGGAAGGGGAAACTTTATTGACACATTCCTGGGGTCAGATACATCACATGATCACACTGACAGAACCACAGGCACATAGACACAGGCAACAGAGCATGCACAATGTCGGCACTAGTACAGTGTATAGCCACCTTTCGCAGCAATGCAGGCTGCTATTCTCCCATGGAGACGATCGTAGAGATGCTGGATGTAGTCCTGTGGAACGGCTTGCCATGCCATTTCCACCTGGCGCCTCAGTTGGACCAGCGTTCGTGCTGGACGTGCAGACCGCGTGAGACGGCGCTTCATCCAGTCCCAAACATGCTCAATGGGGGACAGATCCGGAGATCTTGCTGGCCAGGGTAGTTGAATTACACCTTCTAGAGCACGTTGGGTGGCACGGGATACATGCGGACGTGCATTGTCCTGTTGGAACAGCAAGTTCCCTTGCCGGTCTAGGAATGGTAGAACGATGGGTTCGATGACGGTTTGGATGTACCGTGCACTATTCAGTGTCCCCTCGACGATCACCAGTGGTGTACGGCCAGTGTAGGAGATCGCTCCCCACACCATGATGCCGGGTGTTGGCCCTGTGTGCCTCGGTCGTATGCAGTCCTGATTGTGGCGCTCACCTGCACGGCGCCAAACACGCATACGACCATCATTGGCACCAAGGCAGAAGCGACTCTCATCGCTGAAGACGACACGTCTCCATTCGTCCCTCCATTCACGCCTGTCGCGACACCACTGGAGGCGTGCTGCACGATTTTGGGGCGTGAGCGGAAGACGGCCTAACAGTGTGCGGGACCGTAGCCCAGCTTCATGGAGACGGTTGCGAATGGTCCTCGCCGATACCCCAGGAGCAACAGTGTCCCTAATTTGCTGGGAAGTGGCGGTGCGGTCCCCTACGGCACTGCGTAGGATCCTACGGTCTTGGCGTGCATCCGTGCGTCGCTGCGGTCCGGTCCCAGGTCGACGGGCACGTGCACCTTCCGCCGACCACTGGCGACAACATCGATGTACTGTGGAGACCTCACGCCCCACGTGTTGAGCAATTCGGCGGTACGTCCACCCGGCCTCCCGCATGCCCACTATACGCCGTCGCTCAAAGTCCGTTAACTGCGCATACGGTTCACGTCCACGCTGTCGCGGCATGCTACCAGTGTTAAAGACTGCGATGGAGCTCCGTATGCCACGGCAAACTGGCTGACACTGACGGCGACGGTGCACAAATGCTGCGCAGCTAGCGCCATTCGACGGCCAACACCGCGGTTCCTGGTGTGTCCGCTGTGCCGTGCGTGTGATCATTGCTTGTACAGCCCTCTCGCAGTGTCCGGAGCAAGTATGGTGGGTCTGACACACCGGTGTCAATGTGTTCTTTTTTCCATTTCCAGGAGTGTATAAATATGAAGACCACCAAATACAGCATATTAGCTTCTTAATGTTTTTCATGTTTTCAATTCCGAACCTGACCTCTTTAATGTTTTTTGTGTACGTTCATTCTGCTGCGCTTATAAGTTCGTACAATAGAAGTCATGTTCCCATGAGGTCATTGGTGCTACGCTGTGATTAGCTGACTGTAGCAAACTGAGTGTCTCCAAAGCCTCTGTGCATATTTGGTGGCTTTCGTATTTGCACGAGGGGCGTTCAGTAACTAATACAACACATTTTTTCTCGAGAAATTTCGGTTGAAAAAATGCAGAACTTGTAGAACATCGTGGAATACTTCCGCTTTAGTCCCTATAGTTTCATGAAGTTCCCATTGCTGGCGGCGCTACACGTAGACTTCAAAATAGCGTTGATAATGGAGGTGCGTTACCAGCAGGAAGCTGTCATTGAGTTTCTTTTGGCGGAAAACCAGAGCATCGCAGATATTCATAGGCGCTTGCAGAATGTCTGCGGAGACCTGGCAATGAACAAAACCATGGTGAGTCGTTGGGCGAAGCGTCTGTCATCATCGCAACCAGGACGCGCAAACATGTCCGATCGCTCGCGTGCCGGCCGAACGCACAAAGCTGTGACTCCTGCATTGCTGGAACGTCCGGACACTCTCATTTGACTTGGCAGGTGGATCACAACCAGACATCTCGCTGCACAATGGTCGTCTCCGTTGGCAGTGCTTACGTACTCGTCCACCAGTTGACGTACACAAAGCTGTGACTCCTGCATTGCTGGAACGTCCGGACACTCTCATTTGACTTGGCAGATGGATCACAATCAGACATCTCGCTGCACAACTGGTCGTCTCCGTTGGCAGTGCTTACGTACTCGTCCACCAGTTGACGTAACAAGAGTGTGTGCCCTTTGGGTTCCTCGACACCTAACAAGTGGCCATGAAAGGCAACGAAGGACCACCTGCGCAGATTTGCTTCCGCATTACGAGGCTGATCGTGACAATTTTTTTTCGAACGTCGGCACAGGCGACGGAACACGGGTTCATCACTTTGAAACGCAAACAAAACGGCAATCCATGGAATGGTGCCATACCACCTCTCCTCGGAAGCAAAAGTTTAAAGCTGCACCCTCAGCTGATAAAGTCATGGCGACGGTCTTCTGGGACACTGAGGGAGTTATTCTGTTTGATGTCCTCCCTCACAGCGCAGTTATCAACTCTGAAGTATGTCGTGCCAGCTTCAGGAAATTGAAGACATGACTTCAGCGTGTTCGTAGGCACAAAATTGCTAACGAACTTCTCGTTCTCCAAGACAACGCAAGGCCTCACACAGGTCTGCGCATCCGAGAGGAATTCACAAAAATTCATTGGTCTGTTCGTCGTTATCCACTCTACAGCCCGGATCTCGCATCTTCCGACTTCCATCTGTTTCATCCAATGAAGGATACACTCCGCCGGAAGCAGTAAATCTGCTGGTTAAATCTGAAAACCAATACGTCACTTAATTTGTCTAACGCGCCATACGTCACTAGGAGTGCGTGGTTTCTACCAGCGGCCATGAGTGAGACTTCATTGGCACGGAAGGAGGATATGGGGGGAATGTTATATGTCATATTATTTTGGAAAAATGTTATAGGAAACTATGAGGAACAGCAGTCAATCTATACTGTAACGACTGCTGAACATGCAGTTCAATATACACAAAAATTTCTAAATTCACTGAATCCAGCTGGTTTTCCACCACACAATTTGAGGCTTCAAGCTGGTGTTCTAGTAAGACTACTGTGCAGTTCCAGTCCTCCAAAATTTTGTTACCTTTCTGGAGGGTAAAATTATGAGAGCAGGGGACCAAAAAGAGTACAAGAAAAATCAAAATCATCTAAGGTCAAGCTCTCCTCCCTATCGCCAAGAACCATGTCCACCAGAGTCAATGTCCTGAGGCAGTTGTCCTTATGCTCAATATGAGAAGTAAATGTCCTCCCTGAGAGAAGGGGTCCATTGTACTCTACAAGTCAGCCTCTTGGCCATATCACTTTCATTAATGATGTCTCATAGTTTGTTGTCCAATCGGTGTACTTAATGACATACCACTTCTATCATCATTATTAATGACCTACCACTCTATCACTATCGTTACAACCAAATTATAATGATTTATTAACCAAAACAATGATTTTTCCTCCTGGCCCAAAAATCCCCCAATACTCCCCTAGTCTTACCAACCATCAGGATGACTCACCATTTGTGTCCTGTTCACCATAGTAGAAGGTTCCTGCCTTATGCAATTTATTTTTCTTGCAATTTGCTACAGAATATTGTGCCAAATGGCTCGTCTTTTTCCGCTACAATCTGTTGTTTTGGGGCTATTTGTAACAATGTTGTTGATGTTCCAAAACACTCTTGAGATAATAAATATGAGACTATAAATGTTTAACAAATGCCAAAACGCATTATTTAAAGAATTTACACTGAAATACTACATTTAAACAATTGGAAATTAATATGTAATTTCAATTTGATGTGTACTAACCTGCTGCTTAGGTGTGTTAAAAACAATGGTCTACATGCTATGACATCTTGTAAGAGATGACTGACACCACGACATTATTGTGTGCTTGTAAAACAACGGTGGAATTAGGAACTTTTCTACACCCATGTATTATCCTGTTGGTCACAAACACACAATATATCACTAAATTTCACTGCTGTTACCACTATGATAGGAACTGATGAGGAAGAACACACTTTATGTAAACAACAAGTAAAATTTTTTTCTGTGGCTCACGCCGTAAGTGCATGCAGTCTAGGTGCTGCCTTCCTGGGCTGCTGTGAGACCCTGGCCAGAGTGGCAGCCAGCAGCCACTGCACGGCTCCGTCTCTGGACTCGGCCAGATATGAAGTGACCAGAGACGTGTACCAGCTATCAGCTATGGTACCCGACTACAAGCTGCGACGTGTGCTGCTGTTGAGACAGGTCAGCCATCTGGCTGGTCTGCCCAACCAGAAAAGCCCAGTCACAATAGCACAACAGCAGTTACATCCTTTCTATTAGTGATGACCACTACTAGTCTAACAACGAAGTGAATTATTCGAGCGAATCTGTCACACTCTTAATGATGTGCAGCCCATATTCTGATCAAAAGTATCTGGAGACCCACCAATAATGCCATCACTATTGTAGTAACTAGAGATACAGCCCCTCCCTTGTAAGAATTGTCAGGCGCATAGGTGCATTTTCTCAAGTGTTTCGGTATATATGTATTTCCAATTTCGTTTTTGCAATTTGAAGCTGGAGTCGGCTCAAAAATGTATGGCGCACTGTGTCCGTAAAGCGACAGCCACAGTCCAATCTATTTTTCGAACACACACACTCACTCATACACACACACACACACACACACACACACACACACACACACACACACAGAGTTAAAGATGAATTTTATATGATCATTAGATAGCGTGGTACCTAATTAGTCTGGTTCGATATTTATCTAGTCGATTAGTATTAACAGTGATCTGCTGACGTCTAATCTGAAGTCCCACTGCAGGTAGAGTCTCTAGTATTCACCTACAGACTGATTAAAACATCAGGTGTTATGCATAAAACAGATCTCTTCCATCTCATGCTGCAGAAAGCTTCTCCCAGATGCTACCATAGCCTGTACCGAAAATAAAATGTACATCTGCATATCACTTTAGGATGTGTGGTATAATTTCTGTTTGTGGTCATTTCATGAGACATGTGTGTTGGGAAATTATATGGGTAACGTCTCTCTTGCACCATATACCACAGAAATTGCACTGGCTGAATGAATGCGTTAGTGTCTCCCTCGTCGAATTTTCTCTTAATCTGACCTGGCAAGGTATCCAGACTGACAAGTTATACTTAAAAATCAGTCAAACAGATGTTTTTTTAAGCTGTATCTGTCGTTGATGGATTTTATTTCCTTAAGATTTCCCCAACCTGACACATACTTTTGGTGTATGTAGCAATCGTACTTTATGTCACTCAAAGGTGTTTATACACTACTTACTGTTTCCAGCAATTGCGTAACAGAACAGCACTGTATTTCTTCCACTGTTAATGCACAGTATATTACATTTATTTACATGCACTCTGTGTACCAACCGTTGATTCCTATAGGCTCTGCTACACTCCTGGAAATTGAAATAAGAACACCGTGAATTCATTGTCCCATGAAGGGGAAACTTTATTGACACATTCCTGGGGTCAGATACATCACATGATCACACTGACAGAACCACAGGCACATAGACACAGGCAACAGAGCATGCACAATGTCGGCACTAGTACAGTGTATATCCACCTTTCGCAGCAATGCAGGCTGCTATTCTCCCATGGAGACGATCGTAGAGATGCTGGATGTAGTCCTGTGGAACGGCTTGCAATGCCATTTCCACCTGGCGCCTCAGTTGGACCAGCGTTCGTGCTGGACGTGCAGACCGCGTGAGACGACGCTTCATCCAGTCCCAAACATGCTCAATGGGGGACAGATCCGGAAATCTTGCTGGCCAGGGTAGTTGACTTACACCTTCTAGAGCACGTTGGGTGGCACGGGATACATGCGGACGTGCATTGTCCTGTTGGAACAGCAAGTTCCCTTGCCGGTCTAGGAATGGTAGCTCAGATGGTAGAGCGCTTGCCCGCGAAAGGCAAAGGTCCCGAGTTCGAGTCTCGGCCGGGCACACAGTTTTAATCTGCCAGGAAGTTTCATATCAGCGCACACTCCGCTGCAGAGTGAAAATTTCATTCTGGAAACATCCCCCAGGCTGTGGCTAAGCCATGTCTCCGCAATATCCTTTCTTTCAGGAGTGTTAGTTCTGCAAGTTTCGCAGGAGAGCTTCTGCAAAGTTTGGAAGGTAGGAGACGAGATACTGGCAGAAGTAAGGCTGTGAGTACCGGCCGTGAGTCGTGCTTTGGTAGCTCAGATGATAGAGCGCTTGCCCGCGAAAGGCAAAGGTCCCGAGTCCGAGTCTCGGTCGGGCACACAGTTTTAATCTGCCAGGAAGTTTCATAACAGCGCACACTCCGCTGCAGAGTGAAAATCTCATTCTGGAATCTTAAATATGTTTGGCGTGGATGGGATAGCATGCTAATAGACTGGGATGACATCATTTTATGGATACGACGTTATCTGCGAACCATTAAACTGTTGAGAGGTGAAGGAGGGCTCATTTACTATTTGGAAAAAAACGTGGTTCAGTGCAGGACTTATTCAATTATGATTTGGGTAGATAACGCCATAAAATCCTCGACACAAGCCTTTCTGTTCCCATTATCCACCAGAAACAATGGCCCGCCGAATTAAGGAAAGCGCTTGATTATGACATACTTTGGGAACAACGCAGGTTTGTGGACTTTCCGGTACAAGAAGAGTGAAGATTTTCGTGAGGAGATGGAAGTCGATACATTCGAGAAGTCGTTTCAAGATGTTCTCACTTCAGGAAAACACAGTTATTGTTACTGATAGTGCGCTGTACCATTCTTGCAGAAAAGAAAAAGTTCTTAATGTGAATTCCATTACGCAAGATGTATCTGAATGGCTGAAATCTAAAAATATCGCATTTGAAGACGGTGTGTTGAAGAAACAACTACTAGATATCATTAAATACACACTCACTTCGAATTACTCTCTACCACTGCAAATTAACTGTCATCGCATTAGTTTGGTCTAGAATCAAAGGCCATGTTGCAGCAAAAAACAGAACATACAGAATTTCAGAAGTTAAAGAACTATTAGAACAAGCAATAAGAATAGTGACTGCAGACGAGGGGAGCACGTGTGTCGTCCATTGTGGTGGAGAAAGATGAAATTCAAATGTAAAACCGAGTGGCGTAGAGCAGTGGTTAGCACACTAGACTCGCGTTCGGAAGGCCGATGGTTCGAACCAGCGTGCGGCCTTCTGATTTAGGTTTTCCATGTTTTCCATAAATCGCTTCAGGCATATGAGGGGATGGTTCCTTCGAAATGGGACGGCCGCTTCCTTCTCCATCCTTCCCTAAACCGAGCTTGTGCTCCGTCCCTAAGACCTCGTTGTCAAAGGGATGTTAAACACTAATCTCTTCCTCCTCCTCAAATGTGGGAATTAGACTACATTATAGATGAGAGAGAAGAATGTTTTGTTACAAATCTGAATTAAAATAGTTTAAGTTCTACAGAATGAACTTAGTTTTGACGTCCATCAGCAGTTGAGTCCCATAGTGCTCAGAGCCATTTGAACCATTTGACGTCCATCAACTTGTGCTTAAATCCGCTATGGTGCCTGTTGGGTTTTTTACGCTTTATTTCATTACATTGTAGCCTAAGTTCATAATGGAGGGTTTCTCACGAATGACGCACATTCCACTGTGTCATCAGCCTGACAGATAACTGCATAGCGCGCACAAACGATTTTCCACACCCCTACATGTCACTTGAACACAGAATGCTTTCACTGGAACAGATAGTGGTCGGTCACAAGAAACTGTTTGTATTTCGTCCCAGCTCCCGGTGAATAGATTACAGACCCGTATTAGAGCACATTACTGAGTCAATAAAGTGGCTGTAATGACTTTCACTTCCAGCTTTTTTTGATTCACCGTGTAAATTTTTTATGTATCTTTATTCTACTATTGGAGCTAATCTACATTAAACAGCGTTATTCTTGTTTATAATAACGTTACTGTTTCCATGATACTACTGTTCTCCATGTACAACGAAGGCTAGGTAGTCACATATCTCCAGTTTGTTAAAAAATCCCCGCAAAATCTCGTGTTATATGTGCATCCATACGCTAATTGACATATACTTGAAGCTATTGCAAAGTCCAGGAATCTGATACATTTTAACGTAGGCCAAGTCCATTTTATTGTGGCATAGCCATAGGAATTTCTTTTGTATTTCATCGTAATGGTCTCCAGCGCACCCTTTACAATATACCTCTTGCCGTCACAATATTGCTCTAGTATAGGAGAAATGCTAGTTTCGTCATGATACCATGTCTCCTGAATGTTTCCTCTATTAAAGCAGCATTTGTGATGTAATCTCTCTCATAGTGCCTACATTCGCCGAAAATTCCGATTTCTTCAACTGTATAACGTGTTTTTTCAAAGTGTACGTTTAAATCAGTGTAGGCGGTGCATTAGAACTAGTAAGTATGATAGCCAAATCGTATATTTCTTCCATGCATTACATGCTCATTACATCTTTGAATTGCTTCTAGCTTAGCGGAGTGTACGAGCTGCCTCTAGAGTGTTTTTACCACATCACAAATAACTTGTTTACCATTGTATGCATACTGATACTCACTACACCAGCAGTGCTACACATGTGTTTTATGCTATAAATTTTTAATGGGGACTGGTGTAAGTGTGCTCAATACATAGGTTATTTTTTCTAAGACCTGTGCAAAAGCGGAACTAGTCCTATTTCGGTAATATGTATATTTGACAGTATTGTAGCGAACAATGTTCTGGTTTAAAAATAAATGTGTTTCCCCGGCTTTAATATTACACCCCCATATCGCTAGCATTTAATACATTTAGACAGTCGTCTACAGGACCATCCATGATTATAAATCATAGCTTAAAGGTATAGTTCCTTGAATTAGTATCCAACATTCCCTGATTGAGTTCCCAGTTTGCCTCTTGATCTCACAGGGGAGATCTGCCATATTGAAGAAGTGCTACTTTCGTCATAATACCAAGCCTCTAACATTTAAATCTGTGTGGCTAGCGAATTATAACTATGTGTGGTAGAAGACTCGTATATATTTTTCTTCCATGCAATAAACACATACACACAGCTTAGCTGTGTAGCCAAGTTGTCTCTGGTGTTGCTATTACATCACAAAACACTCGTAAACAAATGATACGGCTCGTCTTAACTTTGCAGGGAATAATATGTCGTTTTTAACCCTATTGCAGACGTCCTACATCGACAAACTGTGGTACCGTCTGCAAATTGCACATTTTGAGAATAAAATTATGACTCTTTAATAATGGTTAGAGCAGGAAAGGAATCGTAATTAATATGTCACAGATGATTTGTGTGGTAACAGAAACAGTTATTTTTCCATGCAGTAAACCATGATACATAATCAAGTCGCAACCAGGCTAGCAGAGTGAAGAGCACGAGATGCATCTGGAGTGCTACTGTCACATGGCGAAGCATTTGTTTGTAGTGTGACAAAGATTCTATGGCCCCACTCTCAACTGTTGTCAGATTTATTCAAGATGGCGGATCCAAGATGGCGGCGATAGATATGGCAATGTCGCAATGACGTCATGGTGGGAAGTTCAAATTTTGGCTACCTTTACTAACCTAACACCTCCCCTAGCCTCCCCCCTTCCCTCCCCTATAAAATGGCGGGAAGTTCAAATTTTGGCAGAAAAAAGGTCACTTGGGCTACCTCCACTAACCTAAGTCGTCCGACCGCCACCTCTTCCTTGGAATTGGCGGGAAAAGGACTCAGCCTGTGCTGGGCTTCTGAATAGGATGGGTGTTAAGTCTTTATTTTGTAGGCAGTCTTTATTGAAACAATTTGAGGCAGTAGCTGCAACCAGTGTGTTCACCATGAGGTCCAGAGTCCAACTGACCTAGTACACAGTACTGCCACCAGAGGGTGCTTACATCCTATGGGGGTCTGGGGGGAAAATGGCGGGAAAATGGCTCAGGAGTGTACTTTATTTATTTCAGAACAATTTGTTTAGAGATGGAGTTCATGTAGTTTATTTACTACACTGATACAAAACACCGCTCTGATGTGCTTGGGGTCACAATACACAGCCTACAGACCTGCAAACTACTCTTAAATTACCGAAGTAATGCAGTACACTGATGTACAGACACGAAAACAACTCGTAAACCGTCGAAATAATGCAGTACATAGCATACAGACCTGTTCACACAGTAATGCAACAGACACGAAAACAACTCGTTATTTGTCAAACAATAATGCAACATGCTCACAACGCTTAAACAGCAGAAAATAATGCAGTGCACAAACACTTATTGCACGTCAAAAACGCTTTCAAACTATCATCAACTGTGATGTATCAGAGGTTCCAACGCACGCACATGCCGACCCCGCCAACCCCGTGCATGCACTTTGCAAGGCCGCCCGGATGCAGGGGTGCAAGCCATTGCTCTCAGGCCACTGTCACCTACAGCCAGCAGGTGAAAGTCACATCTATTTTCGGGTATACAGTTAGAATTCTTTGAGTGTTATACTGACGTCACAGGTCTATGTAAATAAGAGCCAAGTCTCCCCTCTGAATGAGCTATAGAAATGTGTTGCAATGCTTCCCAGAATAGCACAGGGTCCATTCCCCCCAGCGATCCTAACAGGACATGCAAGATGCCGCCGGCCGCATATGTGTTTACTCAACCACCATGCGTACCTGCTGGTCCTGTGCAGGTGCAGCTAAAAGGTTCTCAATGTTATACTGAGATCACAGGTCTATGTAAGTTAGATCCAAGTCTCCCCTCTGAAAGCGCAACAGGAATGGGTAGCAATGCTTCCCAGAATAGCATAGGGGGCATTCTCCCCAGCGATCCTAATGGTATATGCGAGATGCCTCTGGACTCGTTTGTGTTTACTCAGCCACCATGCATGCCTGCCAGTCCTGCACAGGTCTAACCGCCAAGCACGGAATGGTTGCGTAGCGGCTCACCCATGCAACTAAAAGGTTCTCCATGTTATACTGATGTCACATGTCTATGTAAATAAGAGCCAAGTCTACCTATCGGAAATAGTAAAGTACTACAGAAATAGTTAACGATCGCTTTTGTAGGAGCTTTCGTGATGTCTCAGCTTGTTTGGATGAAAATTCTGGTCATAATGGGGCCTGTTAACGAAAATAGCCCAGAATAACACCGATGCAGTCTTCCTCGCGATCCTAACGGTGCACCCCGTCCAATACTTATCAGTCCCTTATCGGAATTGGTAAAGTGTCATAGAAATAGTTAATCGTCGCTTTTGTCGTAACTTTCTTGACTTCCCAGATTGTCTGCATGGAAATTCTTGTCCTAACAGGACCTGTTCGCGAAAATAGCCCAGAATAACACCGACTGCATTCTTCCTGATGATCCTAACGAGCTACCCTAACGAGGTGTTACACTTCCTAGAAATCGTAAAATCCTGCTTTCAACATACATCTCAGAAAAGGTAAAGAGAGAGAGAGAGAGAGAGAGAGAGAGAGAGAGAGAGATAATGATGATCGCATCAAGCCCTTCCAGAAATAGTGACATTCCATAGAAACTTCTCACTGGCTGTACATTCAAATGAAGCTCTCTCATTGGTCGCCTCGGTCTATATATAAGCTCACAACCAACCTCCATTGTCCTCAGTCCACTGCTGCCCACTTTGTTGTACATTCCATCATCTCTGTGTGTACTTGTTGTTTTCTCTCCACAAGATGAGCAACACTTGTAGAGCGTAGCAACAAGAGGCATAGAGCTCTGGAGACAGGATTACCAAGTGAGTAAATAATTTCTATTTTGAGTGTAAATTTTCGTGTGTATGTTAAATTCACCTTATTAATTCCGTCTTCTTGTTATAGTACAACTCCAGGATTTAATTTTGGAGTGTGAGGAGAGTTAGGAGGCAGCTGGACCATGGCAGACTCTCGAAGTTCAGCCTCCTGTGGTGGGTTTACAGCCAGAATTGCCATGTGAGTATGATTTTCATTGTAATTTGTTCTTGTATAGAAGTGATTAAAAATTTTCTTATTTCATACTTGTTTTTCAGTTTATAGAGCTTGTTTTCTGTTGTTGTAGGCGAAACAGATCAACTGCCAGATGTCAATACTGATGGGGATGATGACATGCCTGAATGGGTCAGACAAAGGCGCTCTGTTCTGGTGCTATTAGATGATGATGATGATGATGATGATGATGATGATGACTTCTTTGAGGGTGTGGTGGAGTCACCCACTGAAGTGTTAATGCCTTGGAGCCAGAGCGAAAAAGGTAATTCTCACTCTGCTTATAACCTTGTGATCGTCAGAATTATTTCTTTCACTGCGCCAGCATTGGTAAGCAATGTACTTAACTATTATTTATTTTATCTCTTCTTCTACAGCAGCCGCTTCTCTGCAGATCAAACACAGTGTGGCACACAAACCGGTAGTGGCTAAACCTTCTTTCACCTCGAAGCAACCGGTAAGGCATGCATCGCCTATAAAGGCACCACTAGTCGTTGCGCAGGACCTGCCACTGCTGCCGGCCCGGCACCACCGCTCTGGCGTCCATGGGCCGGGTAATAAACCACCACCCCTCAAGTTACCAGATCAGGTCTACAGCGGCAGCAACAACAGCATCGGGAACCATCACTGCAGCCTGGCTGTTCCCATTGCTCTGACCCGGTAGCACCAGAACATCCTCCTCCATCATCATCTCATCATATCAGCCTCGTCAGAATCGGCGTAAACGCAAGGTATGTGTGCCTCAGTGAATACCGACTTGCCCCTCGCCAACACCATCTTCAATGGGATGGATGCAGAATAGCATTAACAGTAATATAGAAGATTCTGTGGCTAGTGGCAGTTCTCTCTCCCATCCTTATAGTGAAGGCCATCAGGACAGTGATACCCTACCACAGTTAGAATACTCGGTGATTCCAGACGCCTTTGAGGAGGGAATCTCGTTCAGGAGGATCGAGAACCCGGCTGGAGGGTACTGCGACCCTGTTGGTTTCCTAAGCGCGTACCTTCCTGTCTTGGAAACGGAGCTCCTCAGGGTAGTCAATGATCTGTGGTATCCTGCCATTAAATGCAGTGCAGTGGTCTGCATCGAATTATCGCATCTCCCCCCCCCCCCCCCCCCCCCCCCCCCCCCAAGGTTGATTCTGGTCTTGCAGAGACAACTCTTCATTATCTTTTGGGGGAAAATGGCGTGATAATGCAGAGCACGTCAATCACCGAGTGGTTTTGTAAATCCACCTTGAGTCCTATACAGGCCCAGGTTTCCGAGATGGAAATCAGAGGGCCAGCTAAAGCACTCAGTCAAATACTACATCTGGATATCCATAAATATGTCTATGATCCGTTAAATGGAGGGTCAAGCTATATCAAGCTCCCTAAAGATATAGCTAACAAGAGGGCATGCATTAATGACGAAAATAAAACGGATCAAGCTTGTTTTGCATGGTCAATCCGGGCTTGCGAGAGAGATTACGATCGTAGGGATCATCCTGAACGTCCCTGTACATACCATGTAGGTGATAATATTCGTGTTATAACTTTGGTGGTATCGATTTCCCCGTCAAGATCCTGGACATATCTAAATTTGAGGCACAGAATACCGAAATATCGGTTCATGTTTATGGCCTGGAGAAGAAAAGCAAGTCACATGAGCAAGACAAGCAGATTGTCATCGGTCCCCCCATTTCTCAAAGTTCGCTGGTGAGCGTGAGCTGCAGGTAAACATGCTTCTCTTCTCTGAAGGTGATAATTATCACTACGTTTGGATCACAAACGTGTCCCATTTGGATCAAAGACATGTCCCGACTCCTTTCCACCCAACTATCAACTAATCATCGTGTAAAACATATTTGCTTAAGGTGCCTGAATTATTTCTCCAGAGACAAGTTATTAGCAGCGCATCTAGTAGACTGTGCTTCCAAGTATCCGGTGCATGTTATTATGCCTAGTGAGTAAAACAATTTCATAAAGTTTAAGAATGCTCACCACCAGGAACGCTGCCCGTTTGTAGTGTACGCCGACTTTGACTGCCTCCTCGCTTCTGTGACCCACTGTGAACGTGACCCTACAGCCTCACACACCACCTTTTCAGAAAAACATGTACCATATGCGGCAATGTACCAAGTTGTATCGTCCTATGATTCTAGTCTTAACAGCTACAAACTTGGCAGTTTGGCTGCTCACTGAGCTCGAAAAACTTTCATGGGAGGTTGATAAGCTTTACAGCGACAACATTCCCATGACCAAGCTGAAGGAGAATGAAGATTTGAATAATAAGGCGGTTGATTGTCATATTTTTGGGCTGCCAAAAGACAGAAAAGCGGAAACTCATCATAGGGACCACTGTCATCTTACGATGAAGTTCTGTGGCACCACTCAATGCGTGGAATTTTAAGTCCCAACTACTAAGAGACATACCCGTTTCCTTCCATAATTTAAGCGGGTATGATGCTCACTTTCTAACTGAGCACGTGGCTGATTTTGGTCTGGAGAAAAATGGTTCAAATGGCTCTGAGCACTATGGGACTTAACTTCTGAGGTCATCAGTCCCCTAGAACTTAGAACTACTTAAACCTAACTAACCTAAGGACATCACACACATACATGCCCGAGGCAGGATTCGAACCTGCGACCGTAGCGGTCGCGCGGTTCCAGACTGTAGTGCTAGAACCGCTCGGCCACTCCGGCCGGCTGGTCTGGAGAAAGATCAGGTCAGTGACTTACCTGAGAGCATCGAGAAATACATTTCATTCTCCAAACGAATGACGCCAAGAATTACATTCACTTCCTTGATACGCTACGTTTTATGCAACCACTACACCAGAAACTCGTTGAAACTCTACCTCGGGAGGATATGCATATCACTCAAACTGTATTTCCCGACGAGGAAAAGTTTCAACTTGTGACTAGGAAGGGGGTTTTCCCATATGAGTATGTGGATAGTATGGCTAAAACTCAACGAAACCAGGCTACCCGACATAACTGCATTCTCCAGCAACCTTACAGACGATGCCATAATAGATGCAGAGTATGAGCATGCTGTGAATGTCTGACAGGAATTCAATATTTCCACTTTACATGGACACAGATGAGCGCTTGCTTACAGACGTTTTCGAGGAATTCCAGAGTCTATGCACGGCCACATATTCTTTGGATCCTGCCTTTTATTACACAGCACCTGGATTGTTTTGGGACGCAGTGCTCAAGAAAATGAAGTGCAGCATTGAATTATTGACCGATAATGACATGCTTCTTTTCTTTGAGTGAGGGATTCGTGGGGGACTCTGCCAATGTGTCCACAGGCACTCGAAGGCAAATAACCCGTGAATGGGTGACAGTTTCAACGCATCCCTTGATTTGAGTTACAGATTGCACCTGGATGTAAATAACTTATATGGACACGTCATGCAGCAATCACTGCCGATTGATGAGTTTCGATGGGTGCCAGAAGACGAATGAAGGGATTAGGGGGAAATATCGTGGGGGGTATGGTAGCTGATTCTAATGTAGGGTATGTGGTGGAGGCAGAATTCATATACCTTATTAGTTTGCATGATGTGCATGCCAATTTGCCACTGTGTCCAGAGCAACTAGTTCTGCGAAGAGGCTTCACACCAAAACTGATGACAACACTGGGGGATAAGTGGAGATACGTTATTCATTATCATAATCTCCAGCAGTGTCTCAGCTTGGGTATGGAGCTGGTTAGAATCACCCGCACTATCTCCTTCCCTGTCCCCCTGGTTGAAGGAGTGTATTGATTTGAATATGAGACAGAGAGCTTCCACGACATGTGACACTGAGAAAGATTTCCATAAATTAATAAATAATACAATTTTCGGTAATACAATGGCGAATTTGAGGGAACAACGTGAAATTTTTATTAGAACCGAATGGAATGGGCGTTATGGCGTAAGAAAATGCATTGCCAGACCAAATTTTAAGCAGGTCACCATATTCAGTAAGAACTTTGTTGCTGTGGAGATGGCGAAGACCGCAGCAGAGTTTACGAAACCTATTTATGTTTGGATGTGCATACTAGACCTGTCGTAATTCCACATGTACTGCTTTCATTATGAGTTTGCGGAAACTCTTTTTGCAGATCCTAAATTACTTTATATGATTACAGATAGCTTTATCTATTGGGTTAAGAACTGCAATCCATATGAAGTAATTAGGTGCCATGGTAATGAATTCGACATGTCCTCATACACGGCCAATAATCCTTACGGTATTATTCCACAGAACAAGAAGGTTATTGGTCTCATAAAGGACGAGGTGAATGGGTTGCCGATTGTGGAGTTTGTAGGTCTACACACAAAAATGAATGCGCATCATACATTGGAAGGTGCCACCCAGAGGTGGGCTAAAGGTGTGCGTCACATGACATCGAGAGCGCTCTCTACCAAAGACTATTTGCGATGCCTGTACAGCAGTGGTTGTGGTGCTGCACCGCAGCCGCCACATATGATACAGCAGACCAGCATTCGATCGAGAGGACATGAGGTGTACACTGTGCTGCAGTCTAAAATCGGCCTGTCATCTCATGATGATAACAGGTTCATTTGTGATGACGGGATTGAAACTCTCCCATAGTCTGACCCTTTTATCATAGTATAAGTAATTTGGTGTGTGTGTGTGTGTGTGTGTGTGTGTGTGTGTGTGTGTGTGTGTGTGGGTGGGTGTGTGTGTGTGTGTGTGTGTGTGTGTGTGGGTGGGTGGGTGGGTGGGTGTGTATGTGGGTGGGTGGGTGGTTTAAATATTTATGTGTACTATGTACACATATATATACATACATAGAGAGCATGTGTGGAAAAGAAAGGATAAAAAAAGAAAGAAAATGTATATAAATGCACACCATTTGTGTGAAAGAAAGAAAAAGGGGAAAAAATATTAAAAAGCGTAAAAAGAAAAAATATTTCTGTATTTGTTTATTTGTTCTTGCGTAATGTATGTGTAGCCTGTAAAAATACATATTTACGCTCCATATGAGTCTTGTAAATAGAATAGCTTTTAAGTTTTTCACCTGCCGCTAGCCATCCAAGTCAGAATAGTTTTTAAGTGTATATATGTCTATATAGCTCACAGTCCATCAGAATTGTTATTGTAATAACCTTTGCTATTGGGGCTGTTGAAATTAGATTCTAAGTGTGCACAGTCCATCAGAATTATTGTAAAAGCTATGCTACTGGGGCTGTGGAATTTAGTTGTGGTAAAGAAAGTATCACCACATTAGTTTTTAGCGTAGATTTATAAAAAAAAATTGCGACCAGTGTTACTGTTGTAGTGTGTAAGTTAAAAGTATTTCTGCATTGGATTAGTAGAGTCAATCTGTACCTCAAGAATACTATACGGTACCTCAGAAACTACATTGTACTTCAAGAATTTGTTGTTCCTCGAGAACTATACTGTATTTGTGTAAAATGAATAAATGAAGAAATAAATTCGTCACCATATGTCTTTGTTGTTGTTATTTAGAAAAATCTTATCCCCTGTTGTAATGTGTATGTTCATGTATATAAAGGTTGTGCATGTCACAAATGACATTAGTTCTGCTGGAGATGAGTTTAAGATGGACGGTAACAAAAATATAGAATGGTTGCGTGGAATTATGCCTATCAAGCAGCACGAATTGGGTAATGGGAGCAGGAGGCATGTGACCGTGTCTGCCTCCAAAGATATGTAGCAGACATGTCTTAAATTATATCTCCTGTGCTTGAAGAAAACCACAGACATAGCATATGGTTAAAACTGTACACTGTCAAAGTGGGAACAAGGTCAAAAAAAAAAAAATCACAGAGGCTATGAGGTAGAAATTCATTTATTTCTCATCCAACTTAAAAGTAATTTTACATTTTCACAAGCAGACACAGCAACACTATTTTCAAACATCTTCTTCTTCTTCTTCTTCTTCTTCTTCTTCTTGAGTCGATGGAGAGAAGGACACCCATAGAATTCCAGGTCTTGAGTAGTAGCAAATTCTAGATTCGATACATCCCTGAGATCTTCTCCTTCCCTTCACATGGATGACAGTATCTGTGTGGACGATAATTGAAGCGCCGTCACCATATCTTTATAGGGTATGCCAGGATCATCCCAGTGAATTCCATGGCGGAAATGTGTTAACCACTTTGCACTCTTCCGTGTCTTAGCACACTTCACATACCTGAAAGACCTTGGTGATGCAATGTTTGCTGATAATGTCTCTATTATTCCTGGATCTTCTGTGTATGCTACGAATGCAACATCTTTAAATATGAACTGTCTACGCTCAGCATCACAGAAACCCTGAGCATCTGCAATGATGTTCACACCTTGAGATGCCATTGTGGAATGCTCTAGGTATGGTGCAGCATCTGTTCATTTATACAGCTCGTTGCACAATGGGCAGTAGTTGATCACACAGTCATGTAGAACTAGAGCATACGCGGCAGTGTGTTATATTTGTCGAAGATTCAAATTCAATTCGTACATCATAAAACAAATTCTATTCGTACATCATAAAATAAGTCCATACTTAATTATCTCATTCTTTTTCGAACAGTCTATTACGCTGATTGGTGATAGCTCCTTGAACTTCCGTAGACTGTGTAGACACCCTCCTTCTTCTTCTTCACCACTTTCATAGTAAGAAACACGAAACCTTGCATACATATCATATGCTAGACTCTATACATTTTCATTCCACTGCAGGGGTAAATTGTCATATGGACAGAATTCTGAACTGAGATAGACTTTAGCATTAGTTAACTTGCAGCTGTCGAACACAGTGGAATAATTTGTTACATTTCCTCTTCTATCAGCAAGTATTTTGTTCCAGGTCCACAGTAGTTATATCCTGGAATGTGTAATTCCACTGGCAGTTTGTCGAGAACACCGACACCTCCTCTAATGCGTCTCCTAGCATGCATGTTATGCTACTGCGTTGGTTGTGGACTGTGCGCCCCCCATTATATATCAAATCGTTAGCATCAATCCAACTGTTTTTTGCTGCAGGAAAACCAGGCCATTTTACTAGTGCTCTATTTCCCCGACTTGTTATGACTCTCTGCACGAGAAACACATCCGGTTCCGAGCTTTTCTGCAACTCCTTGGTGTACAAGCAGCCTGCAATGTCTTCGCCTTTATTATCCCTCAATACATAAGTTCTAGGACTCGTTCTTTGAGTCTTAGAAACTGTAAATATCTCTGCTGACCCGTTCGGTAGGTATGATTTCTCAAATGCTGTCTTGTGTTTTGAGATACGTACCAAGTCACCTACATTAAATTTCTGACTGCGTGGATCAGCATTTTAATGCGATAATACACCGTATCCATGAGTTCAATATCAAGAACATCGATTGGTATCATTTTTATTGTGCTATGTTTGGTTCGATTATAGTGAGCAATTATTTCTGGGAGGATATCTGTCCATTTTTATGTGCCGCGAAGGTTAAAATGCATCCATATTCGATCTTTTATTGTTCTGTTCAGACGCTCCACGATACTTGCCTTCAGGTGAGTGAATGTATTCCGTACCGCTGCATCACGTCTTGAAATAGCTATTGTAAAACTCTCCACCGTGCTCGGTTTGGAGCTTGTTTGGGCATAGATTCGTCCCTGTTTGTAGCAAACGCTCAAACACATCCGAGACATTTCTACCCGTTTTTGTTTTAACAGGTAATGCCCAGGCATATTTGGAGTATGTATCAATAACCATTAAAATATCTTTGAATCCATTACTCTCATGTGAATATTCCCTCATATTTACAAGATCAACCTGCCATTGTTGTTGTTGTGGTCTTCAGTCCTGTGACTGGTTTGATGCAGCTCTCCATGCTACTCTATACTGTGCAAGCTTCTTCATCTCCCAGTACTTACTGCAACCTACATCCTTCTGTATATGCTTAGTGTATTCATCTCTTGGCCTCCTTCTACGATATTTACCCTCGACGCTGTCCTCCAATGCTAAATTTGTGATCCCTAGATGCCTCAGAACATGTCCTACCAACCGGTCCCTTCTTCTTGTCAAGTTGTGCCACAAACTCCTCCCCTATTCTGTTCAATACCTTCTCATTAGTTATGTGATCTACCCATCTAATCTTCAGCATTCTTTTGTAACACCACATTTCGAAAGCTTCTTTTCTCTTCTTTTCCAAACTATTTATCGTCCATGTTTCACTTCCATACATGGCTACACTCCATACAAATACTTTCAGAAACAAGTTCCTGACACTTAAATCTATACTCGAAGTTAACAAATTTCTCTTCTTCAGAAACGCTTTCCTTGCCATTGCCAGTCTACATTTTATATCCTCTCTACTTCGACCATCATCAGTTATTTTGCTCCCCAAATAGCAAAACTCCTTTACTACTTGAAGTGTCTCATTTCCTAATCTAATTCCCTCAGCATCACCCGACTTAATTCCACTACATTCCATTATCCTCGTTTTGCTTTTTTTGATGTTCGTCTTATATCCTCCTTTCAAGACACTATCCATTCCGTTCAACTGCTCTTCCAAGTCCTTTGCTGTCTCTGACAGAATTACAATGTCATCGGCGAACCTCAAAGTATTTATTTCTTCTCCATGGATTTTAATACCTACTCCGAATTTTTCTTTTGTTTCCTTCACTGCTTGCTCAATATACAACCTGCCATAAGTCATCCAAACCTTTAATCATAACATGCCTACGAGGGTATGTTTTGAGTGCTGGTTTTTGCAGTTCTCGGACTACTGTCTCCATACTTATTCGATGACACCTCTCTCTCTAAGCTCGGAGGTTACTGAAACAGCCTCATTCGAATGAGCTGTTTACTGCAGCAGCTGATGCCATGAGCAGCCGCAGTCGATCCATTAGCTCGTTGGAGTCGTCATAATATATATACTACGGGATTCGATTGTTCACTGCTTACGCACAATGTCAGTATCATCACCGCTGCTGCTGCTGTCGTCGTTGTTGTTTTCGCCATCAAGTATTGGTTGTATAATGGTTTTATATTTCTTGTTGCTCAGGTTTCTTGCAATCTTATGTAGCCTACATCAGTCAAGTGCAGTACTTCACGGTACGTTTCCCTATCATTAACTGAATAATTTATAGGTTTTTTCGTAGGTCTTAGGAAAATAAGATTCATTAAGCCAGCTGTTCTCTCAAACAGCCTATCACCAATCTGTATTGTGTCATCAGTTACAGTTATAGAATGCATGCCCAACGCGTACGGTCTTCCCCTGTTAACGCCGAATGTTCTATTTGACCAGGGCCGTGACGAATAATGAATTCGTCAATGGCAACACTATCGTTATCGTGTGTTTTTATTTTATGCTGAGAGCTGCCAGAGAGATTCAGTAACCGGCTTAAAGGTCTTTCTTAGTGTCTGCTGTCGATCCATATGCCCTAACCTTAGCAACCATAATTTCTCTCGAACCGCTTTCCGCACTTGAATCACTTTCTGCTTTGTATATATAGCCGGATAAGAGAGGTTAGTACATCAGTGTACGCTGCACTATGGACAAGTATTTTTACTACTGATGGTATTACTACTGTTGCTGTTATAACACAAATACCCCTCCCCTATCAGGAAGTCTGATTCAAACACTGGTTTGCACTATGTATCGTTTTAGGACATTATTCTCCAGAGTACCATCTAATAAACATACGTGTTACCGAATTATGACTGGTTCTCGTAATCAGTGTCATTACACAAGTCTTCGTAAAGATAACCAGTCTGTCAAATGGACACAATGTTTTCCCTGTTTAGGAAATTGCTCCTTTAAGTGCAGTTAACGTGTTTTTTTAAACACAAAAGAAATCTGGAAATGGTGGGGGGACCTAAAACTGGAGTATATCGCGAAAATAGTTAGTATAAAAGACGAACAGAAATTGCTACTGGAAAAAGAACTCTCAGTTATACTAAACGGTGTATTATTAGAGGTGTTGCAGCAATGTCTATTTTGATCATTGCTCTGGGGAACTATTAGTCCATCTTTCCCTTTATTCTCGCATTAACATTTGTTGCTTTAAAACTGTAGAAAAAAATGGTTCAAATGGCTCTGAGCACTATGGGACTTAACATCTCAGGTTATCAGTCCCCTAGAACTTAGAACTACTTAAACCTAACTAACCTAAGGACATCACACACATCCAAGCCCGAGGCAGGATTCGAACCTGCGACCGTAGCGGTCGCGCGGTTCCTGACTGAAGCGCCTAGAACCGCTCGGCCACACCGGCCGGCTCACCAGGTATTTAAATAACAGTACTTGGAGGACTATCATAGCTTAAACGTGTTGGAGAATGCGTGGTGAACTGAACATTGTACATCATGTTATTCCATAGGTCTTACATTTAAAAAAATCTGAACTGTTACTCTTTCCACAAATCCGGTTATCGCACAGGTCTTAGCATACTGTGCATATATGGGAGAAGGCAACATAGGGCAAGAGGAGTGGCAGAAGAAGAAGAGGTAGAACAAAATTCTCATTTCTGCAGTAAGTTTTTACAAGAAAGGTTAGTGGTAAAGTTTCGGTTATCACTTGATCGATAAAAGTTCTCAATTGGGCAGACGGTCCCAGTAAACGACGAAGTTAAAGTCCGTGATCACTTTGGAGTAAGTTACAACAGAGAGTAATAGCAACAGCCCATACCAGTGTCCGCCACAGTCACAGTATAGCGGACCTACATTTCCGGTTAATTTAAATAATTGATGACATGTGTTCCTATCCCTGTTGTCTGGGAAAAAGCATCGGTTTGGAAGAACAATTTAAATCCAAAAGAATGATAACCGAATCATTATTACGCGTCTACTTCTACGCAATAACGATCGAAAGAATTTCGACAAATGTGCGAAGCAGTTATTGAAATTTCAGTTAATCAAGTTAAATATTTTTTAGTTTAGATTGCAATGTTTATAGAAAACAGTCGTCAGCTCACTGTGTGAACGAGCAATATTGTATAGTTGTTAATCAATTTGGAAAAGTATTTGTGTAATAATTAACGCAAGACAGTCAGGCGGGAACGGGCACAATAATACTGACTTGAGCTCAGGTTCGAAAGCACAGTTAGCAACGTGAAATAAATCTAGAAATCAGTAAAGCAAATTGTGAGCATATGCAATTGACCGCTAATTGTTTGACATTCTGTTTGCATAATACACAGCTTCGCGCACCCCACTGTTAATATTTCTACTACTGTAACTGTTCTTAAATAATTTCTGTTACGCAAAATATGTCTTATTAGCACGTAACTTTCATTAAATAACTACAAATTGACTTTTGCACAACACTGTGACGTATTTTGGAAATGAGAGCACACAAAGAAATTAAACAGTCTGATCCATAATAATCTTTATAAACTCACTGAAATTACTTTTTCATAATCATTGAATATCAATACTGGTTTTTTACGTGAAGATTTCGCTAAACAGCAAAGTCCACTATCTTTAACCATTAGTCTCAATTATTTTTTTAAAGTTTTGATAACTTTCGCTTTTTAAACAAATTATTGAAATTAAATTAGCTTAACAATTTTAGCTTTTCATCATGAATAGTGACACTCGTTCTTAATTAATAATGACAGGATAGGCCCCTATTTGGTTATTGTTCAGGTTTAAGCAACACAGCACTAACGTTAAGTTGGTAAATATTCACAAAACAAAACTACTGCGCTGTCTAGCCTTGATACATTTCTAAACATTAAAGTTTCTCTCATCTTATTACCAGTAGCTGCTGGTGCTGTACAATGTAATAATCGCCGACAATGCATGGGAAGCTCTTCTTAGCATCGTTTTGCAATAAACAATTTCGGGCCCACTGTGTTCTTCTTTCATATTAATTCCTTTTGATGCTTTTGCACTGTGTCCACTTAACACCGTAATTATGTCTGGCCATAACATACAGTTCTTTCAGTTTGTGCTGCACTGCTTGCCGCTAACAATCACTACGCCTGAGCGATTTGTCAGACTCAATTGCACAAGAGCTCGCGCCAGGGTCAACTGCCCTCTGCGCATGCGCAGCCAACGACAATGTTCACTGCTTCATATATACTGTACACGTTGACTGTTCACACAGCAAAATGCCCTGACTAGATCAGCGTGTTTGCTACATGTAATTACATAATTCTGTTTTAGGTATTGCATTTAAATTACATAATCAATCATATTCATTCAGAAGAAAATGTTTAAAAAATAGTGACAAAATACATTACAAAAGAATTACTCCAGTACTCAATATTACAACAATAATAATGCGAAAAAAATTTTATGTTAGTTTTGTTACGATCGGTGTAGAGGTATCTTCCTGGTTCCGCTTGAAGTAGTCACAGGTGGCTCCACGTCGCGGCTGCGGCTAGTGCTGGCACAGCGTCAGAGATTCCAGTTATTTTTTAGTGAGAGCTCTGACTGATGTAGCATTATTGTGGTCAGCACCTGGCCCAGAAGGCTCGCAGGAATGAACTGGCCTGGCACAGCACATCGCCGATCTAAATAGGCTGATCTGATGGTGCAATGAGACAGTTGGATCTGTTTGCAGCCACTTGATCCTACGGAAGCAAGCAGGTCCACAGCGACCACTGGAGGCACCCACACTGGTGCCTGACAGCCGATTGGTTTGTCATCTTCAGGCGTGGCTCCTGTGGCCTCACCATGCAGGTCACTTGCACGGCGTTTGTGTGAGATGTGTTACTGGCGTAGAGGGCGAATGGTCCATACAAAGTATCCCTCCCCATTGGATGTTCGAGAGGGTGTGGCACATCTCAAAATCCCAGGAGGTCGATGCCTCCCTGTCGATAGCCCACAGAATTGAAAAACCTTGAGAGCTCAACCCACAGATGTGTGACTACAGCTGGCACCCAGTGTTGGTGGTCCTTGGAGAAGACTAGCGCCCAGACTTAATCCTATACGGAGTATTAGTCGCAGGGTGACTTCCAAGAAGTGGGAGGGAGGGGGGGGAGGGTGCGACCTGGTCAGATAAGGGAAGGAGAGTTGCGAATGGTGTGGCTAACCATGCAGTTTCTCTCGGCTGGACTAGATCCATCTTGTGAGGTGGAGCAGGAGGGGACTAGGAAAAACGTCAGCCCTTCGTATAGAGCACAGAACTGGTTCAGTTTAGCAGGTGCGACTTGAAGGTGTGGACAAATCTCTCTACCAGCCCATTGCACGCCAAATGGAAAAGCACCACATGCACCAAGGCGATGCCATTGGTGGAGCAGTAAGTGGAAAGTTCAGAGAGTGTGAACTTGGTGCCGTTAACAGTGAATATGTTTCCTGCAACCCCTTGATGGAAAAAGTACGACGCAGTGCCTGAATCGTTTTAGCGGAGAACGTCCGTGCCAGATAAGGAAACCCATTACCCAGAAATATCCCAGAAAAGGGCCCACAAAATCTAAATAGAAGCGTGACTAAGGTGATGTATCTGGCAAGGGGAAATGTTGACAAGCTTGTGCTGCCCGTGTATTCCGACAGGTGTTGCATGCTGCAACCATTATTGGCGATTTCAGTATCAGTCCTGCAGCTGCTTTGTCGGAAAGAACCCACAGTGCCTCTCATGGAAGAGTGAGAATATGTGTCGCCTGAGGGCGAGTGTGACCATTGTTTTTCTGTAGTAATGGGATGTCTTTAAGAGTAGATTTATTTATTTATCATACGGCTTTACAAATCCAAGTACAAACATTGAGATAACTAAAATAGATAAGGCATATATAAAAATGTGTATAATATGTTCGAATACAACACAGTTGTTGTTGTTGTTGTTGTTGTGGTCTTCCGGCCTGAGACTGGTTTGATGCAACTCTCCATGCTACTCTATCCTGTGCAAGCTTCTTCATCTCCCAGTACCTACTGCAACCTACATCCTTCTGAATCTGCTTATTGTATTCATCTCTTGGTCTCCCTCTACGATTTTTACCCTCCACGCTGCCCTCCAGTACTAAATTGGTGATCCCTTGATGCCTCAGAACATGTCCTACCAACCAATCCCTTCTTCTAGTTAAGTTGTGCCACAAACTCCTCTTCTCCCCAATTCTATGCAGTACCTCCTCATTAGTTATGTGATCTACCCATCTAATCTTCAGTATTCTTCTGTAGCACCACATTTCGAAAGCTTCAGTTCTCTTGTCTAAACTATTTATCGTCCATGTTTCACTTCCATACATGGCTACACTCCATACAAATTCTTTCAGAAACGACTTCCTGACACTTAAATATATACTCAATGTTAACAAATTTCTCTTCTTCAGAAACGCTTTCCTTCTCATTGCCAGTCTGCATTTTATATCCTCTCTACTTCGACCATCATCAGTTATTTTGCTCCCCAAATAGCAAAACTCCTTTACTACTTTAAATGTCTCATTTCCTAATCTAATTCCCTCAGCATCACCCGACTTAACTCGACTACATTCCATTATCCTCGTTTTGCTTTTGTTGATGTTCATCTTATATCCTCCTTTCAAAACACTGTCCATTCCGTTCAACTGCTACAACCCTGTCTCACTCCCTTCCCAACCACTGCTCCCCTTTCATGTCCCTCGACTCTTATAACTGCCATCTGGTTTCTGTACAAATTGTAAATAGCCTTTCGCTCCCTGTATTTTACCCCTGCCACCTTCAGAATTTGAAAGAGAGTATTCCAGTCAACATTGTCAAAAGCTTTCTCTAAGTCTACAAATGCTAAAAATATAGGTTTGCCTTTTCTTAATCTAGCTTCTAAAATAAGTCGTAGGGTCAGTATTGCCTCACGTGTTCCCATATTTCTACGGAATCCAAACTGATCTTCCCCGAGGTCGGCTTCTACCAGTTTTTCCATTTGTCTGTAAAGAATTTGCGTTAGTTATTTTGCAGCCGTGACTTATTAAACCGATAGTTCGGCAATTTTCACATCTGTCAACGCCTGCTTTCTTTGGGATTGGAATTATTATATTCTTCTTGAAGACTGAGGGAATATCGCCTATCTCATACATTTTTCTCACCAGATGGTAGAGTTTTGTCAGGACTGGCTCTCCCAAGGCTGTCAATAGTTCTAATGGAATGTTGTCTACTCCCGGGGACTTCTTTCGACTCAGGTCTTTCAGTGCTCTACCAAACTCTTCACGCAGTATCATATCTCCCATTTCATCTCCATCTACATCCTCTTCCATTTCTATAACATTGCCCTCAAGTACATCGCCCTTGCATAGACCCTCTATATACTCCTTCCACCTTTCTGCTTTCCCTTCTTTGCTTAGAACTGGGTTTCCATCTGATCTCTTGATATTCATACAACTGGTTCTCTTTTCTCCAAAGGTCTCTTTAATTTTCCTATAGGCAGTACCTATCTTACCCCAAGTGAGATAAGCCTCTACATCCTTACATTTGCCCTTTAGCCATTTCCTGCTTAGCCATTTTGCACTTCCTGTCGATATCATTTTTGAGACTTTGTATTCCTTCTTGCCTGCTTCATTTAATGCATTTTTGTATTTTCTCCTTTCATCTATTAAATTCAATATTTCTTCTGTCACCCAAGGATTTCTACTAGCCCTCGTCTTTTTACCTACTTGATCCTCTGCTGCCTTCATTACTTCATTCCTCAAAGCTACCCATTCTTCTTCTACTGTATTTCTTTCCCCCATTCTTGTCAATTGTTCCCTTATGCTCTCCCTGAAACTCTGTACAACCTCTGGTTTAGTCAGTCTATCCAGGTCCCATCTACTTAAATTCCCACTTTTTTGCAGTTTCTTCAGTTTTAATCTACAGTTCATAACCAATTGATTGTGGTCAGAGTCCCCATCTGCCCCTGGAAATGTCTTACAATTTAAAACCTGGTTCCTAAATCTCTGTCTTACCATTATATAATCTATCTGAAACCTGTCAGTATCTCCAGGCTTCATCCATGTATACAACCTTATTTATGATTCTTGAACGAAGTGTTAGCTGTGATTAAGTTCTGCTCTGTGCAAAATTCTATCAGGCGGCTTCCTCTTTCATTTCTTACCCCCAACCCATATTCACCTACTACGTATCCTTCTCTTCCTTTTCCTACTAACGAATTCCAGTCACCCATGACTATTGAATTTTCGTCTCCCTTCACTATCTGAATAATTCTTTTATCTCATCATACATTTCTTCAATTTCTTCGTCATCTGGAGAGCTAGTTGGCATATAAACTTGTACTACTGTGGTAGGTGTGGGCTTCGTATCTATCTTGGCCACAATAATGCGTTCACTATGCTGTTTGTAGTAGCTTGCCCGCATTCCTATTTTCCTATTCATTATTAAACCTACTCCTTCATTACCCCTATTTGATTTTGTATTTATAACCCTGTATTCACCTGACCAGAAGTCTTGTTCCTCCTGCCACCGAACTTCACTAATTCCCACTATATCTAACTTTTACCTACCCATATCCGTTTTTAAATTTTCTAACCTACCTGCCCGATTAAGGGATCTGACATTCCACGCTCCGATCCGTAGAACGCCAGTTTTATTTCTCCTGATAACGACGTCCTCCTGAGTAGTCCCCGCCCGGAGATCCGAATGGGGGACTATTTTACCTCCGGAATATTTTACCCAAGAGGACGCTATCATCATTTATCCATACAGTAAAGCTGCATGCCTTCGGTAAAAATTACGGCCGTAGTTTCCCCTTGATTTCAGCCGTTCGCAGTACCAGCACGGCAAGGTCGTTTTGGTTAGTGTTACAAGGCCAGATCAGTCAGTCATCCAGACTGTTGCCCCTGCAACTACTGAAAAGGCTGCTGCCCCTCTTCAGGAACCATACGTTTGTCTGGCCTCTCAACAAATACCCCTCCGTTGTGGTTGCTCCTACGGTACGGCTATCTGCATCGCTGAGGCACGCAAGCCTCCCCACTAACGGCAAGGTCTATGGCTCATGGAGGGGGATACAGTACAAATGCTAATATGAATACAACAAACACTAGTGCATTTAATGTTCATATGAGAGCATAGTTGTAGCAGAAGAGCAGTAGTAATCCACTATAAAGTTAAATCCAAGCGAGTCAGTTGCTCAGTAGCAGCTGGGCTAGCATTCAGTAAAACCTCTCCATTTTCCAGAGTACCTAAGCAACGAGTAATCTTGTGCTATAAGTAGCAATGTTTGTTCAGCAGTTTCACAGTCACATATTGGGTTGTCAGTGGTACCCCATTTGTGCATCATAGACTCAGTTTTTGCTTGTCCAGCTCTTACACAGTTTAATTGACACTATATTTTGCGGGTAAGTTGCACTCCTGGGAGTTGTTGGTTGGGGTTTCCTGTGTTGTGGCGGTTAACATCACTGTTATTCCACTTAGTTTTCTAGGATTTACGGCTGTCATGGACAGTTCCTTGAGCAAGTATTCTGTCTTTCCATACTGGAGCTTTTGATTTCAAACGATTTCCACAATGTTCATTTCGTACTTGGTGTTTAAGTATCAGTCATGGCGTGTCTGGTTGATATACAACTATTTTTTGCCATTCCTGGATTGTTGTCTGCTGTCTTCGGACTTCTGGTGGAACAATATTTGACAGGACACGAAGCCATGCTAGTGGAGTCGACTTTAACGTTCCTGTTATTATTCACATTGTTTCAGTGAGCTGGACATCAATTTTCTTTGCTTGGGTACTCCTATTCCACAAAGGGGCACAGTACTCCGCCACCGAATAGACCAGTGCTTGTGCCGCAGTGCATAGTGTAATTGCATCTGCTCACCATGTGGTGCCCACTAATTTCCAGATGATATTATTTCGGGTTTTCAATTCCTGGCTAGTTAGTTCAACGTATTTTTTGAAGGTAAGAGCTTAGCCCAGATATTTCGGATATTTGCGGTGTTTGACTTTCACCTTGCAGAAGGTTATGTTCAGTTCTGTCTTCCAGTCGGTTATTTAAATGAAAGGCGCAAGTCTCTGTTTTATTTGGATTTGTGCACAGTCTCCATTTTTTGTAGCACTGGTTTGGTACTTCTAGATCGGCTGTTAAAGTCGTTTCTCCTTATTCTAGCCACTTGTTTCGAGTGGTTATAGCCATATCATCGGCGTAACAAAACTTACGTGACCTAGTACCTGGTATGTCACTGGTGCAAACATTAAAAGGGAGTAGAGATGATACTAAATCCTTGATCGGTACCGTTCTTTATCCTTTTTGATTTGCTGCTTTGTGACTCAAAGAGTGGATTATTCGTTGCGCCAATACCAGATAAATTGTACTGATGGGTGCTTTAATTATTTGCGACCTGCTGGCCAAACACAGTTCACTAGATGGAGTACTTCTAGACGAGCAAGTTCTCAGAGGATCTGGGAGCGGTGACTGTTGTACTCGTATCTAAGGTTAAGGTGGCCATTTCTTCTTCTCCTTTGGTATTCATGAAAAAGCAGATCTCTGTTGATGAATGTGATTCTGAGCCTTGCCCCAGCAATAGCTGGAGATGGATACTGGAATTTTCTTGTTGAGCTGTGGTATGGTACTTGATGTCTTAGGAGTGCTCAGAAAAAAACGATGTCAACCGCTGGAGATGCTGCACCATTCTGGTTGGAATATTCGAGACAGTCTTGGACAATGGCAAGAGAGGCTAATGGCCACTTAGGAATGTAAAGTGTCTGCCATTACCATAATCATGGAATTTCTTGAGTGCCCGCAGCTCGTGGTCGTGCGGTAGCGTTCTCGCTTCCCACGCCCGGGTTCCCGGGTTCGATTCCCGGCGGGGTCAGAGATTTTCTCTGCCTCGTGATGGCTGGGTGTTGTGTGATGTCCTTAGGTTAGTTAGGTTTAAGTAGTTCTAAGTTCTAGGGGACTGATGACCATATATGTTAAGTCCCATAGTGCTCAGAGCCATTTGAACCAATTTTTTGAATTTCTTGAGGGTAAGAACAACAGGCATATCATTCTTACCTAGCTGGCTTTAGCTGTGCTGTTTTGGAGATGAAATCTATAGTGCATTCCACCCCATTGACATTATGAGACAGGGCAGCACACAAGCGGTAGTTTCATGCGTCAGTTGCCAGTCAGTGACTAGGATATGTCATAGGCTCTAAGGCATGTTAGACGAAAGAAAGCGTGTTTTAGATTCCAGAAGGCGTTGTCACAAATGAGAGTCCAGTTCCACTTGCATTTTTCCACAGTAGTTGATGGAGGTTTTCTACTATGGCTGTAGCATGGGCGACGAATCTCCTACGGTAACTGAGTTGTCCCAACACAGATTGGAGCTGTTTAGTGTCTTTAGTGGCCGGAAGTTTCTGGACAACTTGAATGTATCGCAGCATGGGATATATCCCTGAGCCACTTAGGACTTGTCCCAAATATTCGATCTGTATTATAAAAAACAGCGTCTGTCCTTGTTCAACTGGAAATAAAAAAGGTGTCTAGGTTGGTCGCTAACTCTTGAGCATTTTTACCTAAACCAGCAATAATCATCTTGTCGATGTTGTCGTCTAGAGAGTTGTTTACTCCGAGCATATCCGACGTCAGATTTTCTCAGTATCACTGCAATGTGCCAAGAAGAAAGGATTGTTGATCGCTGAAATGCTCTTGACGCCCAGATTTTCTCAGTATCACTGCAATATGCCAAGAAGAAAGGATTGTTGATCGCAGAAATGCTCTTGACGCCTTGTCTAAGAGGAGATGAAGGGATCTGGCACTGGCAAGGAGCGCCTTGATGTCTTCAGCTCTTGGGACAGGGTAGACGTTGATGACGGACTGGGCATTCATCAGGGCTTTGAAGTCTCTGCAAATCTTGAGCAACCCATTTAGTTTTTTCAGGGCTACTAATGGAATGGCTCACTGACTGTTAGAGACTGCCGTCAAGATGTTCTCATCTTGCAAGCGTTGAAACTCTTTCTGACGCTTATCCCTGGGTGCAAAATGGAAGTTGCACTCCTTAAAGCAGTTGTGTGTAGCCAACAGACGTACAACGACACGAGCCTCAATCCCTACGACATTGCTAGATGGCCGTTAAAAAAACAAATTCGTTATTTGTTGCACAAGTCTCATAAATGCGAGCTGGCCATAGATCGATGGGTACTGTTGGCGGAGTCATGTACTACTAGACCATTGGCTGTGAAACCGTCTAAACTAAGAATATTCGTAGCCACAAGGATGCGTGCCACGAAGGCAAGTGGCTGGTACTGGCCTTTGAGTTCAATGGTGTCATCGTTCTAACTTTAGAGTTGTTTGGAAACTGCCTGAGGTCGAGGGGAGCCCAGGAGACGATAAGTCTCTCAATCAACGATGATCACTGAAGAACATGTATTGGGTCGATGTGAGGGCAGGTGAGTAGGGAGGGTGGCAAACACGAGGATCCTGCAACACTGCCGAGGATCTAAGAGACAGTTCTAAGGCTGTAATGATGGGGAGGATTGTATCCAACGTTGATCCTTGAACTTGAGGAGGTCATTTTGGGGTCCTACGTCTGGCAAGTGGATGACAATCATGTCCTGGACTGGGAATGTTGCGTACAATTGTTTACACTAAGGTTTTTCACACTGGAACCTACAGTCTCTGGATACCCTTTCCCTGTAAGATTGCCCCTGAGGTTAAGGCAGTTGAAAAACTTGTGATAGGCAGCCACGACGTACACTTGAGAAACAAAATGTTCTAGGGGCATTACTTCAAATTTTCGTACAGGAGGGCATGGGGCTTGACCTCCAGGTACAGCAGCTGCAGTTGGTTGTATATTTCAGGGCCTGCATACGCCAAAAAGAACACATCATGCTGAGTGTCACTTGTGATACCATGGGCCAGAAAATGTTGCTCCATTCTGGCCATGTACATTGGTGTCAAAAATTAAAGCAACAAACAGAAATTTTTCAAGTTTGCGTTTATTTTGCACCAACACAGTGTAAACAGGTGATACTAAAGTAGAAACGATGCAAAGAACACAGAACGTAAACAGATGCAACATGCATAACAGTACGTAAAAATGTTCTTCGTTTTTTCCAACTTAGCAGATTTTCACACACATTCAGATAGCTTGTTAATGTGTTCAGCTCGGGGTGTTACCACAGGCCTGACAACGACAGGGCATGCTATGAGTGATGTCATCAGTCTCATGTTGAGGCAATAACGCCAATTCTTCCTGCAGAGCTGCTCGCAAATCCTACAGAGTGGTTGGTGGATGCCAACATGATGCAACCAGTATCCCTAGTGCATCCCACACATGCTCTATGGGATTCAGGTTGGGAGAGCGAGCAGGCCACGCCATGCATGCAGTATCTTCCGATTCCAAGAAAACGTCAGACACCTGTGCTCTATGAAGTCGACCACTATCGTCCATCAGTACGAAGTCTGGGCCCACACCACTCCGCAACAATCGTACATGAGGTCCCAAAATCTCGTCGTGATACCTAACAGCAGTTAAACCTTGCCGTTTGACCCTACACTGCCCATACCATTAAGGATCCTCCTCGATATTGGTCTCTTTTAATGCTGTTTGCATTCCGAAATCGAGTTCCACGCTCCCCCAGATTCGAATGCATCGAGAATCACTGTCCAGACCAAATCTGGACTCATCTGCGAAAAGAACATTGGCCCACTGTTCGTCCGTCGAGGTGGCATGTTGACGACTCTGATCTAAACGTTCCTTCTATAACACGTATCAGAGGCACACACACAGAAGATCTCCGACAATAAAGGCTACTCTGCTGAAGCCTTCTGTACACCGTTTCCCTCGTTACAACACGTCCAGTGGACGCTGCGAGGTCCGATACCAGTTGCAGTGCAGTACTAAGGCAGTACCGTCGTGCCCTTATGGCTAAATAATGGTCACCTCTTTCTGGTATCACACGTGATCGGCTCTGCCCTAGTCTTCGGGATACTGTTTCAGTCTCTATAAATTGTCACTACATCCCAGAAACAACAGAGAGATTCACATTAAGCCTTCGGGTCACATCAGTTTGTGACTGTTCTGCTTCCATTCTTCTTACAGCTCTACACCACGGAGTCTGGCAGGCATCTTCTTTGTGCCATACTGCATCGTCTGTGGCTGTATACACAGCGATTGTGGATATGGGACTACCTGGCAAACACGACTCCGTTTGACAGATGCCCTGACGCCATCGTTGACTTAGTTGTCCGTTGATCAAGGCTCGACTCTGAGCACTATGGGACTCAACTGCTGTGGTCATCAGTCCCCTAGAACTTAGAACTAATTAAACCTAACTAACCTAAGGACATCACACACATCCATGCCCGAGGCAGGATTCGAACCTGCGACCGTAGCAGCGGCGCGGCTCCGGACTGGAGCGCCTAGAACCGCACGACCACCACGGCCGGCCCGTTGATCAGAATGCCATCTTCCATGCAGAACACGATTGTACGGACATCTGTTGATATTTTGTATGATTATACCGTGAATTAGACACAACACGGGAAAATAGCGGTTTGTTGCTTTAACTTGGACACCAGTATAGTATGCCCATGGCCTGATGTTTTTGTTGAATAGCTGGAATGCTGGAGGTGCCGCCCAGAATCATTTTAGCAGGGAACTGATGTGAGACAGGCGATTGGAGAGTTGAAGAAGCGTCATGCAGATGGCAGCCATTTCCTCAACCATCACTTGCACGGCCTTCTGCCTACTGTGGAGCAGCAGTAGTACCTAGGCAGTAACGCCTGATATGTTAGACATGCTGGAATGGAAGGTTAATATCAGTGCATTCTCGGTGTAAAAGTGATATGAAAGAAAACACTGTCTATCTGGACTGTAGCACAGATGTGAAAAACTAAAAACTGTAGTCGCAAGCAAACACCTTGTCACCAACTGATATGTCACGCATTGGTTGATGTGTAATGAGAATACAGCCCATTTGGTCCGCAGCTCGTGGTTGTGCGGTAGCGTTCTCGCTTCCCACGCCCGGGTTCCCGGGTTCGATTCCCGGCGGGGTCAGGGATTTTCTCTGCCTCGTGATGACTGGGTGTTGTGTGATGTCCTTAGGTTAGTTAGGTTTAAGTAGTTCTAAGTTCTAGGGGACTGATGACCATAGATGTTAAGTCCCATAGTGCTCAGAGCCATTTGAACCATTTTTTTGAACCAATACAGCCCAGGTAGATAATGCAGAACAAGTTCATTAAAGAACACACAAACAAAAAGCTACTTCTTGGCGTAAGTTTTTGCAAGAACACTTCATGCTCAAGTTTTGGTTATCATTTCATCGACACAAGTCCATGCTGGCAATGTCTGAGGTAGTCACCGGCATCTCCACGTTGTCGCGCGACTGGTGGTAGCATGACACTGGAGACGCTGGTGATTTTCTTAGTGAGAGTTCTGATGGGCCACTACTGTGTTAGGCTCCTGGCCCAGAGGACTCAAAGGAATCAACTGGGCTGGTGCAGGTCGGCGCCGACCTAAAAACCGTGGCTGTGCCATGATATAGCTGCATCTATTTGTGGCCATGTGACTCTGTGGATGCGAGCAGGTCCGTTGTGTCAGCGACTTGTAGTGGTACTCATGCTGCCGCATGTCGGCCTGGCGGGCATGACACGTCTTCTGGCTGTTGTCTGCAGTGGCTTCGCATTGTAGGCCACTTGCGTGACGCTAGTGTGAGAGGGGTTGTTGGTTAGGAGGTCGAACGGCCCGTACAAGGCATAGCTCACATTAGCATAACGTTGAAGGGAGAGCTTTATAGGACGTGCAAGTGTGGATTAGGTAGGGGTGTTCTTCTCTGAGGAACAATCAGAACACTTCGACTGTCAGCCAATACTTCCTTTGTGGGATCGCAATTACATATATAAAAAATACGTTGCAGATAGATTTTGTAGTTTGCAATATGTATCACTTTACCAAGTACAGACACAATATAAGTATCACTTTAATACATATATGCTGCTGAATGTCCTTACATAGGTGTTTTGATGGTGTAGAGAATGATGTGCCTATAAAACATAGACATGTTGACTATCGTAATACGCAAAAGCTGGACACAGATCATGTGGTTTTCTGTAAGTTGAAGAGAGCAATAGCTCTAGGGATCAACTGTTGGTGCAGTGAACAGATGTAAATAAATGTAACGTACTGTGCATTCACAATGGAAGAAATACTGTACTGTTCTGTTACATAATTTTTGGAAACAGAACTACGATAAAAAAGTTCCTGCGAGTGATTTAAAGTAAAGCGTAGACCAAAGCGCACATGCCCAGCTGAGAGATATCTTAAGGAAGTATAATGCATCAACGACATAAGTAGCTTACAAAACACGTGTTCGACTGATTTTTAAGTACTACTCGTGAGTCTGAAACCCTTAGCAGGTCAGATTAGCAAAAAATCCGACGAAGAGGACACTAACGTAACTGTTTAGTTGGTGCAGCTTCTTGGTATATACTACAAGAAAGGTTTCACTTTTCTTTAAAAAATCCGAGGGAGTATGTTCCAGGCAGTATACGTGTCCTTCCTACCACACATAGCTTCTGAAATGACCACAAGCAGAAATTACAGCACATATCGTAAATTGATATTCAGGTATTATACGTCTGATTTTGATATTAACGATGGCACCATCGGGGAGAAGCTTTATGAGCCATGGGATGGAGGAAATCTGTCACACATATCACATGATGCTGTAATCGAACCTTGTGTACATACTGAAGAGACTAACTTGCAATAAGAGTTTAGATTAGACTTAAAGAGATCCCTGTTAAGTCATACCGATTGAGCAAATATCGAATTAGACTAACTAGGGACAATCCTAATAATAATAATCACGTAATGTTCCGCTTTAAAATCATTCAGTCAAGTCGACTGTGGGGATAGCATTAATGATGCAATGTACTGTACTTGTATGAGCCGACTCCAGCAACAAATTGAAAAAAAACGAAACTGCAAATAAGTATATGCCATTGAAGCTACCATCCTCACAGGTTCAGCAGCTGAAAAGGTCGTTCTCATGCTCCATATGCTAATGATAGCAGCCGATTAAACAATTCGTTTTAAGCGACTTCAGTTCCTAATCGAGATTTTCGTTTGCAACAACAACAAAGAAGGCTCAAGGTTAGACATTCAATACGTTGGAGGTGATTCACAACCAGGCCGTTTTTCTCAAGGTCAGGTGTATGATGCCCTCTCATGAATTGATAGTTCAGAGAACGAGTTGATATTCCTGCCACACAGTGTATAAAAATGAGAAATGTGTATACTGATGTTTTGTAACTGTATTGAATGCAAAAGTTAAAAGAAGTCTTCAAAAACAAAAAATATCAAAAGTGAAAACAAAGGAGTCTTTTTCATTCGTATCCTGTACGAGTTATTGTAATTTCGAGTTCCATATCTTCAAAGTGCACGAAGTATCAAAGAGCAGTCGAAATTTGCGTCGTGACGCAATTCCGAGGGATACCCCGGACTAGAATCCCCAAACACATTTACAGTTGCAAAACACTGTTGAGATCGCTAATGTATAACACTATAATTTTCGGTAAGCCTAGTAATTTAGTTCAGTGTTTCATAAACCACATTCACGATAAACAATATGATATGATTTGTGTCGCTGAAACAAAAGATTGCAGAGACATTTAAAATATGTGTATTTACACTGGGCATTTACCAGATTGTAGCTAACTACTTGTTTCTGTTCAAGAACTTCTCTATGATCTAGAAGGAAAAACAACGTAACGTACGTTTATGCTACCCATCAGACAATTTGTTTCTAAGCTCAGATTATCAAAGATTATTACAGTTAAGAATTTCTCTACATTCACTCCTTGGCAAAATTAGACTCGTTAGAGTCAAGTACCGATCAGTGTTGTTTCTAGTACTCTTTTGTGTGTGTGTCTCTATACTCTCAGACTTCAATTGATTCTAAGCAACTTTCATCAATGAAGACATATACTATGAAGCTGTGGTAAATATTAACATTTCTCTAACTGATAACCGCAAGATGCATGTATGTGAAACCCATACATAATTCAGACATTCTCTGAAACACGGACTTAACGAAATGTATTGAGGTCCAGATGCGGAGCATCAAACGTTTTAAATAGTTTTTTTTCCTTATTAATTTCAAACCCACGTAAGGGGATTAATTTCTGTCAGATATTGTGGTTTCAGAGTATATGACGAGATAATGTAATATGTAAGAGTTACTGACTGATTTGGATTTCAGATAAGTCGTTGTTACAGGGAATTCCTCAAAGAAAAACTAACGTAACGTACATTTGAAATCACTTCTGCTATCTGTCGGACAAGTTGGTTGTAAGGGCAAATTATCAAAAGAGCGTTATAGTTACGAATTTCACTACATTCATTCCTGGGCAAAATTAAACTTGTTAGATAAGAACACATCAGTTTTGCTTCTGGCACTATATTTGTGAATATCTCTACACTCATAAACTTCTGTTGATTATCAACAACAAATTTCATCAATGAATAAATGTACTGTGGGGCTGTGGTTAGTATTACCAACTCTCAAACTGATAACAGCAAGATGTATGTACGTGAAACCCACCCATAATTTTAACGGCTCTCAGTTTTTAAAAGCAAATAAGGGGTTGAGTAGGCCGTTGGAGGCTGAAAATATGATAATTTACAAATTTTTGTATATGCAGAATAGGCAATTATTTTTGTGACGAAGTAGGTGATGGAGTGAGGTTGCTTTAACTCTTAAAGGGGACTGATGACCATGATATCTAAATGAATTGTAGAATTCATAATCTTGATCCTATTGTAATTTAATCTGCAAAGATAACCTGAACCTACAGCCACTATCAGGATGTTAACGACTAATCGTCCTCTGTTCAGCAGTGTGATAAGGTCTGACGATGACTGTAAAATCAAAACAGATTATTTGTGGCAATAAAATAACATGTGACAAAGGCGTGATCGAAAGAGTTTGTGACTGAGTAGGTGGGCTGAAGGACGTGCAGAATGAGTGGTAACTATATTGAGTACTTCTTTTACTGCCAACAGGTGGATGGATGTTTTAAGAATAGCCCATATCAACAAGTATTTTTTTCAGACGTGAATTCAAACGATTTTAGTTTTTATCACTATTATCCCTTATAAAAATAGGAGGCACTTTATTAACTCCGTATACACCAAGTATAGATGGACGGATGGATTTAAAATTATTGGGCGCCCTTTCACGAGATCGTGGTACTGCTGAATGTCAGTACTCTTGTTAAAACGAAAAGCAAAGGCCACAGCAATAGGATATGTCACATACAATTTCTTGTAGATCTAAACATATCGTTGTTATATGTTGAAAGAATTAATGAAACAGTGGAAGTCAGTAAGAAAGCGCGTTGAACGCGGAACCAAAAGGACGGGCCAGCCACTAAAAGCACCTTAAAACTTTCGTCCAATTAAACTGGGCACGAGTTCTGACGCCACATAAAATGAGAACAATTTTCGTGTTATTGTCACCGGCTAAAATCATTTTGATTCAAGAAAAGCTTTGAACTAAATAAATAACATTGTCAATAATTTTGACTGTTGCCAGTTGTGATCTAAACCCATATTGATGTTTAGTGAAGATTATTCGTTATATGTCAACCACATACAAATTTCCTGTTGTATGCAATATTCATTTATTTCGGAAAATATAGGAAACAGAAAATCTGGACGACAACTATTATTAGAACTGAATTTGTGACCCTTATTGTACAGGGGAATGACCGATGTCACTTTTAGATATTCTGAAAAAATACCACTATAAAAACCGTTTTATGAATGTGCAAAGAGTATGCGATATTTATCTCTACCATATTTGAATCACAAAATTTGACAGGTGATAAACGTCTACCGGCTTTCACTTTTGTCACTGATTTAATGACGTCGTGCAGGCCTACTTTTTTCTAGGTTCATGTTGACATTGTATTTTCAAAGTTTTGTAGAAACTAATTAGCTTAAAAGGTGTTGAGAGTCATCTCTGGATGCAGATTTCTGATTATTTGGGTTTGAGGAACTGGATTTTACAGCATTAACGAAAAGGGATTCAATACATACGGAATAATATTACCGTCGTTCACAAATTTTTCACAGTTTATATCTCTGCCTAATTCCGTACCTTATATTTATCATGGGAGGTTCCAATGCATTTATCACTTACCCTACTTTTGACTAATCTAATTTCTGATTTATATTGTCTCGGAAGCTATTATTGTTGCTTTATCAGCAACGTCATTTTTCATCTTGTCATGATAGATCAAAAGTAAAATCTTAGTCCCTACATATGATGTGTGAAGCATTTACGTCAAATTTTGTGGCCAAGCCTCCATACATTAATTCTATTCCGCTTCCTTTACAAATTCCCGTGGACACTTAAAATAAACTTTTGATGTTTAATGCGCAATCAGATGTAATTTTTTATGTAAACAGTTGTAGGAAAAGATGGATACACAAGTTGTTTGTTGAATCACTTGATCTCAGACGCTTACACACTTAGTCTTGTTCGCACAGAGAATAGAAATGTGGGGAAAAAGTCTTGACAGACAGCAAATACCAACAAAATTGTCGCTGTTTGCTGTTCCTGATGTTAATTTCTATTCTGTTTTGTAAATAACTACGTTTCTCAATCCGTAGATTTATGACAAATTAGCGCTGGGCAGAAGTTTGTTTGGAGACGTAACCGAAATGATTTGCAATAGTTTATAGCTGCTGAGTGCATGACACTGTATAAAGGAAAAAAGTAATGACTAGTGAAATGATTGTTTGAACTAATTTCCGAGCGCATAACTTTTTCCGGACTATGAAATGTGAAAACTTACGTAATTTCTTTTGGAATAACTAGGAGCAAACTTTTCCTAAGAGCAAACGTCACCTTCGGATGCACGTAGAGACTTTATTGAGGATGTCATGTTCATGGAATTGCCATAGCTAGCAGTATGAGACATATATTTTTGTTTATGACCTTTTTCCTATCTTAACGATCGTAAATCTATAACAAAATCCAACTTTTTCAATGAGTGCCGTTATTAATCTCACAGAAAACTACTCATTTGAAAAACAATTTTAAAAGCCTTACTGTTCAAATGATATAACATGAGAACAGATTTATTAAAATGTACTTTTCCTTCTGGTGACAAGAAGAAAATTATAAATTCATTTACTACATCTTTGGCACTTAAACTGTAATTGTATTTTCTACGATTTAGACGTAGGATACCTGACTGCAGTTCCAGCAGTTCGAGGTAATCTCCATCTCTTTTTCTATCGCAACTTGCCCGCAATAGCCTGCTAACTACATTGCCTACATGTAGACATACAAGTGAGCTACTATGAGTGTTGCAACTTTTTCTCGCACCAACTGATAGTAAACTGTAGTGGGAGATTTACAGTTGATTACGTATTTCTTTATAGTCGACATTTCGAATAGAAACCCACTTTACGTAAGTTCACATATTACTGAAGGATTTGGCAGGCAGTCGGATCAAGTCCCATTTGCGTCTGGCTTACAAAGACACGTAGTAATTCGCGGGACCAAAGCAAAGAATACAATTTTCTGTACAGCTGCGCACAATTGACGTCCTTTTACTTAGGAAATAACAGTCACAATGCTCGCTAGTACTTCTTTCTGATGGAAATGGTCGTGACTAAGCCAGATGATTCGCACATTCTTCTCCTTAGTGACTTCTAGCAGTTAACGATCGGTACCCCGATTTACTTTCCCTTAGATATTTCGACATAACATTTTAACAGAGAGTTTCAAGCCATTGTTCCGCGAACTACACAACTGCAGCCATCTCAACACATACAAGCTAACCCAAAATGGGTATATCACTACTTTACTGAAGTCTTTGTTACACATTTTACCTTCAGACTGTAGCTCGATGCATGAAAAATCGGCGAATTTCAGCCGCAGTCGCGGCTGTTTCTTCAGCAGGCATTCTGGTATGCAGAGCTTCTGTAGCACAAATTCCAGAAGGAACAGCTGTTCCCGGAGACGATCGCCACGCGACATTCTGGCAAAACCCAACTTCCGTGCTCCAAGGTAATAGCGATAATTTAGAAAATATTGAAAACCAGGACTTTTTTGTGTATGGAAACTGTAGTTGTTCACATTTTCAATTTCTGTTTTCTTGCCAAATGGTGTTGGGGGAGGTGTGTTATTGCCTGGTAATTTTAATGTAATGGAATACGAAAAGCAGGTTATGATACAAACATTTTGGAGGAATATCTCTGTCAATTGTTACAAAAGATGCTACATTTGTGGATAATATTTTATTGGAAACATGTCTGAATAGATCCGAAAATACAAACACAAATTGTAATGCAGAAATATATCCCACAAAGACCGAGTACATTGTCATAGTGAATGGCAAGGACATTTTTGCTACAAGGCAACTGAATTTCGTTTCTTGTCTATCATTCTCCATGATTACGGTAAATTAGTACGCCAGTTGCCGCAAGGAAGCGTGTGATGTACCAAGAACTTATTTTGCGATATGATAGTTAAAGATTCCGTCGTTGCTCATTACTTTCCCGCGCCATAGTTTCCGCGTGGTAATAGATCACCGACTGTTTGGCGTAAAAGGACAAATGAAGTAAGGAGAATGCCGACTAGAATTGTTAGCGAAAGTGAATATGGTAAACACACCTACCGTACAAGGAGATGTCAATAATCTGCAGCATATCGTTTTCAGTACAGTTTTCAAATATGAAAAATTGAAGCAGAATAAATTTAACATTAACAGCTTTCCTACGGTGTTATCTTGTTCTTGGTGTGAATTCCTCACAGCATTGCACTGCAACCAGCTTTGCATAAATGTTATCAGCGCTATCACCCCCTTTCAACACTTTTCTTAAATAATTGAATGATAAGGAGTGTTTGTCCTAAAATTCCACAAAGTAAATAACACACAACTAAGCGCAAGACTGCAACTATCATTACAGAGAGGTGATATACCGTACAAAAATTTTCCTATTCTTCAGATGACAGTCTCAAATGAACGACACATTGTTAATTTTCAAGAAGTCAATTTCTCCTGCAATGCTATACAGAAATTTTAGTAGATATTTTCTTTTTAGCCAAAAAATGTTTGGTAGGCCCGTTTCGACTGTTCGCAAGGCTCAGCGGTTAAAAAGAAGATCGTGCTGCCACCAAATACTGAAACTTTCAGTTTAAACGTAGTCCCGCATAAACAATGACTACCCTGTACTTTGCAATGCTAATAAATTTAGATTAGGGGGGGAAGTATATAACTGGGTGGTAAGAATGGCAATGGTAAAGTACGACAGACAGTCGTCATCAGTGATGGATGAACTTTTACTTAATTCGTAGCAACCCCGTACTGGAATCAGTTGGGAGTTAAGCCATGATGGCTGTCAGTCGAACAGTTGCAATGGAGGATATTGTTTATCACATATCAAGTGAGAGCTGAAAAACATTTTCCCAACTTCAGCACGGGACAGTGGTTCCCAACCTGGGGGTAATTACGCCTTAAAAAGTAAAATAAAATTTGTTTGTGGGTAAAAACAAGTGGATTTGATTATGTTTCGGCGACGAACCTAAATTATTCTCAGTAGTATTATCACTATTTTGTAATACTGATTACATAATTTACCAAATCACACTTTTTTCAAATATCAAGAACTGTTTGCGATTGTATGCTTGAAGAGATGCTTTCATCACTTCCTGTGGCAAAGAACTGTGTTAACTTAAGTAAATTTTTTTATTCATTCATGTAATAAAGTGAAATAATGTTACATTTGCTGTAGTTAAAAATGAGCCATCTCCCAGAACACTCAAAGTACTCAACTGTAGTGACCAGACGATTGTAGTTTCATCTGGTCACAAAAATCATTAGTGCTAGCCGCCAGGCTAAAGCATTGGCAGCCAGAAGTCTTACAGTTTTAGACGGTGCAGGAATAGGAAGTCCAACAATCAAGAGATTTACTAACAATAAGTATAGCGTGGACATTTGTACTTGGTTAGATGTGCAAGGTGAGGGTTTAACAAGTGTCACTAGGAAGAGGAATGTTGGAAAGAAAGCGGAGAATGTAGGCTTTCACAGCCGGTATTTGCGATATTGCTGATATTTGTTTTATGGACGTCAGGCCTTGATCCAAGGTATAATTCTCTGTCTAACGTTTCGCCTTCCAGTGAGACATCACCAGAGACATCAACGACACAGAAAGCAGTTACAGAGTCAAACAAGCTCAGCAAGCCGAACAGTTTGTATGCACCCATGCAACAATCTGTTTGTGACGTCATGAGACCACTGATTTAGGCCACGTCCTACACGGCTGGCAGAAGCGACCGGCAGCACGTGACATCTGGATGCGCGCCATACCAGCTACAAACGGCAGCGCCAGGCGACATGCTCTGGTGTCCTGCAAGCGAGCGAAAAACTCCTGCTACAAAACGGCCACAAGAGCCGACGAGCTCTCTCCATAAAACAGCCCTCATAAATCCTGGAAAATTGTAGCTCGTGGAGTAAGGCAACAAAATTAGTTTCAGTTAGGAAAATAAGGCGATAAAAGACCGCTGTGCGTGAAATTTACTTAACGAAGAACCTTTATAGAGAATTTAATCATGGGCACCATCGACTATGAAGATGGAATGCGCGCATGTCTGAAGGAACAGACATTGTAATATACAGGGTGACAATTACTGAACTATATGAACTAAAATCTTCATAACTTCTGAACGGTTTGCGTTAGAACTTTCAAACATCACGGTTAGCCACAGGGTATGATGGGAATTAGTATGGTTTGTTTTAGTGACGAAGCCCACTATCATCTGGATGGTTTCGTCAATAAGCAAAATTGGCGCATTTGGGGGAGTGAGAATCTGATTTCGCGATTGAAAATTCTCTTCACGCTCAACAGGTGACTGTGTGGAATGCAGTGTCCAGTCACGAAATAATCGGTGTCATTCCTTGATGGCACGGTGACTACCGAACTGTATGTGAGGGTTTCGGAAGATGATTTCATCCCCATTATCCAAAGTGACCCAGATTTCGACAAGATGTGGTTCATGCAAGACGGAGCTCGACCCCATCGAAGCAGGAGAGTGATGTCCTGGAGGAGCACTTTGGGAACTGCACTGTCGATCTGGGGTACCCATAGGCCAGTGGCATGGACGTCCATTGGCCGCCATATTCTCTGGATCTGGAAACATGCTACTCCTCTTTGTGGGGCTATATTTGAGACAAGGTGTACAGCAATAACACCAAAACCATAGCTGAGCAGAAAACAGCCATACAGGAGTTCATCGACAGCATCAATAGTCCGACACTTCAGCAGGTCATGCAGAATTTCACTATTCATCTGCGCCACATCATCGCCAATGACGCCAGGCATAGCGAACATGTCATACCCTAATCCCGAATATCTGAAGTGACGTTTACATGTTGAATGAAGTGTGTGCTCGCCGTAGTTTGTAACTAATTTACGTTTTTTTTCACATAGTTCAATAATTGTCACCTTGTAACTATTACAAACCCAGACGGGCAAAACGACGATAATAATGCTCAGGATGTGGCAAGGAAGGGCGTGTTCGATCAGCGTCACGTTACACAACCTCCAGCCTCTGAAGTGACGCCTGCAGCACAATAGACGTCGCTTCCAGTCTCCTACGCGATGGCTCTCATTGCTTTGAAATTTTGCACCATCGCCTGGATGTTGTATTGGCTCCGTTATGAGACACCACCAATACAACCGTTGTACAACTTCCACAGCCAGAAACGGCATGTCAACACCACCATCACAGCTGCCTGTGGAAGCCTATCATCCCTCAGACGACCTGATGGAGTTAACATCAACAATAGTACCGGTGACAACAACAGTAGTATCAGTGACAGCCTTTGTGTGGGAACTATGCGATTCAATCCTGTCTTCCATCTCAGAAGACAGGTCACAGGACCATTGGTCACCCAAGTACTGTAAATGAAGATGTCGCACGATCTCATATTGAGATGCCTTGCCTCCTTTGCAGTTCCCAGGGACGATGACCATAAGTCGACTGAAGTTGAAAACACCAATGTAACCCTGACTATCGTAAACGCCACCAGCCCTGAGAGCAAGTTAAAGGACAGTCGAACCAGAGGACTCATCCATCCCTTTGGACGCTTCTTCATCAGTCGAGCATCCTATACCACTATAGAAAATAGATGGTTCACCAGTAAGCCACACTTCCGCACTGAGTGACAACATCGAAATCACCCTGAGCCTCGATCAGTGGCGGTTTCTCCAACGGCCATGACATAAACATACCTAAGCTGCAACTTTAGAGGCTAAATGGATTTGTCTATGACTTCCTTCTTCACCCTCGATTACCTAAAACATGATATCAAACTTCCCTTTACCGCACTGCCAATCATACAGGATTGCAATGATGAATACCAACCATGTCAGTTCGCCCCGAAATTATCTCTGTTACAACACATCATCTGGGCACATGACATTGACATTACACTCCTACAGGAAGTAGAATTGGCTGCTTTGCTGCATGTTGCCAGATACATACCTTACACCTCTGCCAGTGCCCCGACAGCAGAGGTTTGGCTGCATATGTTTGTGAAGGAATCCCCATTACAGATCTCACTATTCTCCCAACAGCATGAGGCATGGCCTTCACCACTATGGATGGGTCTCTCATCAGTATCTATGCCTCATCTGATTACCTCCCCACCCCACTCCCCTCCCACCAGCAGGAGAGAGCTACATTTTACTCTGAAGATATTGCCCAATTGTTAATAGTGCATCATACATGCTGCATATTTTTAGGCGACTTCAACTGTGTCTTGCAACAGAAAACTCAGGCGCCTCACATTAATACCTGTCAAGCTTCTCATGATCGTCTGAGACCTTGATAGCACATATGACAAAGTACATCAGGGTTTCCTGTTCTCTATGACAACTTAGATGGGCTTCCCACTGCCCTTCCTTAACGTCTTACATGGCATTTATGACAACTCTAGCTCCCACGTACAAGTCAATGGTCACTTGAGTCCAGTTCTGAGATGGTGATCCATCCAACAAGGCTGTGTGCTATTGACCCTGCCTTCGCACTGGAATCCCTCATTGGGAATCTCAGATCTATGCTCGCAGTAGTCATGCTACGACAGCACACCTTCTCTTGTTGAGCATATGCAGCTGATCTGTTCCTCTTGGTTCGCTCGAGAGCAGAAACACGACAGACTACTGAGGCAATCATGATATGCATTGCAGTGGCAGGCAGCTTGATGAACATGAATAAATCTGCAATGTTGGCAATACGACAGAGCCTCTCTAATGCTGGACTAGAACCCTTCGCACAGATGCAGTCCATCAAGTACCTGGGCATTGTTTTCACCCACAATATATCCCATATGACAGTCACTAATTTTCTGGACTGGACCAGAAGCGTCCATCACATGTAGTTTGGTGGATGTGCTTATGCCAGCGTCCATCTTTCCACCAGTGCTGGTCGATCACATTCATACTTCCTTGTCACGAATTGCGACCTTCATTGTGGTGTACAGTTATGTGCATCCTGCACTCATGACCACACGTTGAATAGTGGCATACAGGAGGGTGGGCAAATAATGGAAACTGATTAACAACTGGTGCTTGATTATTTTAAAACATCGATTGTAAAGAATAATTGGAAGGTAATTTATAAATTGGTACACATATCTTGGTTGAACTTTAACTCGTACTAATATTAACAGGCCTTCAATGTCAATACATTTAAGATCAATATTCAGATTTTTGAGTTACATACTGCTTCACATTAGTTCCATTGTGAGTAATGCTGATTATGAAACTGCAAATACAGGATCGCCCCTCCGCTGATCGCGCAACTTCCTCTTGTCTACTTCGAACCTCCTCATGCAGAATTCTCGGAGTGGGCAAATTGATAAACAGATATGATTGATGTAAATATATGAATGAACTTAGCCTTCCTTATAACTCTGATAACAGCTTTTAATATAAGGTTGGAATACACATTTTCAAACAACACTGGTATTATGGAGCTAGTCAGACGTCCACTCACTACCACTTATAGAAACAAACAGGTGAAGATACAGAAATTAATCAATTGAAGAGTGTATCTCTTCCCCTTTTTTGTATCAAAATATTATGTCTTCCACAAAGTGACTCGTTAATTTACCTTTGGTTTTACATGTATAAAAGAAAAAGATGAAGAAAGAAAAAAAGTAATATGATCTATTATAACATCCTCCTACAGTCAAGGACATCTACCTCACCCTGCTACAGAAGGTCCACACTGACTTGGAGTGACAACCCAATTGCTGGACCCTGTTTGTGAACTACTGGCATGGACTGTTCATGTCCCCCTCACTCAGCTGGGGCATTATGGGACTTATGCCCTGCCTCCATAACTTCTCCTTCTGCTCTTCTCACTGCATCTGCATATTTCGTCCCTGCCTTCTGAGGACGTCACAAAGGTGAGTGCACCTTACTTGTTAAACACCTTCTCCCATATCACCAAAACTAGTTTTAAATAAATATGCACTTCCCCACTGACTGTGGAGAGGTCTGTGGGTACAGTGGCCAGGCCTCAGTTATGATGCCTGCGCTCTCTGCCCTTGGGCCCTGACTATAGTTGAGTGTATAGCCTTGATTGTTTCTCCTCTCCCCTTCCTTCCCTTATAAAGTACATTGCACAATAAACACTTCTTTCTAGTGTTCCTCTTTGGTTTTTGCTATTAACATTATGTATAAATAAAAGCTAAAAAAAGAAAGAAAGTTGGTAGGGGAAAAAATATATATACGAGACTGCTTGGATAAGAGGAAAATCCGGATTCAGTTCCTGGTTTGGCACAAATTTTTGTAGTCACCAATAGATAATATTTCTGTACCTAACACAGTTAGTGTCAGAATTCGCAACTCCAAATAAATTTCATAATATTCACACAGCTGTAGAGTGACACCACTATCTGTTCCTTTGGACATGCATGCATGGAGAATTTGTTAATTCTGTATAAATGAGCTGGCTTCATTTTGGTCCAAGTGTAAATTAGTTCATGGAAAACCAAGGCACAGACAAGGCTAAGAATCTGTTAATGCACTAATCAAGACATTGAAAAAAATTGGCTTTGTGAATGCAAGACAAAAATACTACAAACTGATTAAATGGTCTTTGCTTTGTACAATTTATGAAAAACTGGGCACTTCACCTGTTTATTACGCTATCACCATATAAAGCCTTGTATCATATTGTATTGCATTTTATTGATTCTAATAATCATAATATTGTACAATTTGTACAAATGATATTGGACAAGTCAGCATGTATTTTATGAGTAATTTTTACAATTATATTATTACAATTTTAATTGTTTCATGAAAGTCTGTTCAATATTACAAGAAGGTGATAGACATCACATTCTACTTTCACTTGTTCATTCTTGAAGGAAACATGCACTATAATCAGGCCTAAGTGATCAATTATTAAGAAATTTGCTAAAATTTATTACCTTTTCAAAAAATCGTTTACTGTGTCTAAGTTTTGCTCCAAAAGAATTTTTAATTAACATCCGAAAACTCTTAGTATTTCCGTTTTTTTTTTATTTCAGCTGGTAGGTTATCATGCATCCTCATCCCAACAAGTAGGACACTTTTTTGGTGACAAGTTGTTCTGGACTGAAACACATGTAAGTCAGACTGTTGCCTTTCTTCATAGGTATGAATGTGTTCATTTAATATTAATGAGCTGTTTAACAAATGATATAATACTATAAATGTAAACAGATGGTAGTGTCATAATTCCAAGTTTCTTTAAATGTTGGCTGCATGATTCAGTATATCTCAGATGGCATATTTTATGTATTGCCTTTTTATGCATTTCAAAGAGATCTCTGTTGCAGGTTGAGTTCTCCCAGAATATGATCCCATACTGCATATGGGGTGAAAGTAAGAATAATATACTTGTGTAAGGACTAATTTGATGACTGATTTTCTGAGTGCCTGTAGAATGTAACAGACAGTTGACAGCTTATTTGAGATATAACTGACATCTGTGTTCCATTTAAGATTTTTTCAAGCTCACACCGGAGAGTTCGTGGTTGTTTAGGAGCAAGTCAGAGATTCTCGTATTTGAAATGAGAGGCTGAAACTTATGTAGGTTGTTTTTTGAATATTTATGATGAGATTGTTCTCATTGAACCATTCACTCAGTGATGATGTAGGTGATTTAGTCTTTTGATCATGATCAGATTTGTCTGTGCCTGTTACCAGAGTACTCCTGCCATCTGCAAATTGTGTAGTATGCCCTGAAGCAAGCTGAGTGTTTATTTCCTCGATATATAACAGAAACAGTATGGGTCCAAGGATTGTACCTTGTGGTACACAACATCTATCAGGCATTTCCTCAGAGGAGCGCACTGTACACTGATGAACATTAGTGTTCTTTTTTCAAATTTAATTTCAACTTTTGCACCCTGTTTGATAGATATAATTCTAACCATTGGTTTGCAGTACCTCTCACTCCTTTATTAGCTAACTTTCTAAGGAGTATGGTGCAGTCAATAATGCCAACATCTTAGACAAATCTAAAAAAATACCAGTAGTAATTTCTTTCTTATCTAGTGATTTTAAGGTTGTGTTGAGTTATTCATACACTGCTGTGGATTTTTTTTTTAGCTTTTCTAAATCCATGCTGGTGCTCCAATATGAGAGGGAATCTGTTAACAAAGCTTTCTAATCTGGTGTAAAAAAATTTCTCAAATATTTTCGAAAATGTGCTGAGTTGTGCTACTGGCCTGTCATTAGATACATCATTTTCTGGTTCCTTTTTGTGGAGTGAGGTAACTTTAGCAACCTTTAGGAGATCAGAGAAAAGTCCATTACTAAATGATGCATTAATTATAGCAGTTAACGGTTCTAAAATGTATTCCCTACAATTCTTTACAATAAAATTGTGTATGTTGTCACTGCCACTGGAATATTTACTTTTTAGTCTTTTAATATCTGTGAGCACTTCAGTGTTTGAGGCTTGGTGGAGAAACAGTGATGCTTTCATGGTTTTCACATGAGTTAGGTGTTGAGTACTAGCTCTGTGGCAGTCTTTTTTATCAGGTTTTCAGGTACTGTGCTGCTATAATCATTAGAAGCATTTACAATATTTTGTGGTCCTGATGTAAATTCATAATTTAGATTCAGTTTCAAAGTTTTGTTTATAGCATGGTGCTTGTTATCAGTTTCATTTTTCACAACTTTCCAAATGCCTTACATTTAATTTTAGATGGTTAGTCGTTTCTGAAAGTATTTGTATGGAGTGTAGCCATGTATGGAAGTGAGACATGGACGATAACTAGTTTGGACAAGAAGAGAATAGAAGCTTTCGAAATGTGGTGCTACAGAAGAATGCTGAAGATAAGGTGGGTAGATCACGTAACTAATGAGGAGGTATTGAATAGGATTGGGGAGAAGAGAAGTTTGTGGCACAACTTGACTAGAAGAAGGGATCGGTTGGTAGGACATGTTCTGAGGCATCGAGGGATCACAAATTTAGCATTGGAGGGCAGCGTGGAGGGTAAAAATCGTAGAGGGAGACCAAGAGATCAATACACTAAGCAGATTCAGAAGGATGTAGGTTGCAGTAGGTACTGGGAGATGAAGAAGCTTGCACAGGATAGAGTAGCATGGAGAGCTGCATCAAACCAGTCTCAGGACTGAAGACCACAACAACAACAACAAATATTAATTTACATTATATAATTTTTTTGATTGCTGAATTCCTTTTCTTGTAGGCAGTACAATAAGACTTACAGTATGATCTGAATTTATCATCCAGCTTATGATATTTCATGAAGTACTTCAGGTAGTACTTTTTGGCTAGCGATTTTTATCCCTTTTGTTACCCATGAATTTGTGCATTTGTTTCCAGTCCTCCTTGATTTTACTAGAAATGCAATATCGAAAGAGTGAAGAAATGTTTATGAAAGGAATTAAACATGCTATTAACATCATTTATCATTTTTCTCATATACCTCTGACTAGTTCTCAGCCCTTAGCAGATAATTAAAAACCCTCATGTTTCCTTCATTAAACTGCCTTTGCACTGTAGCTTTTATAGGGCATTGCTTTTTGCAGTTTAAATTCAGTGTTAGCATCTGGACTTCATGGTCAGTGTAACCTGTGTTAATAATTTCAGTTGAGTAAAATTGTCTATTTTGGTTTATAAAGGTCTGGTCAAGAGCTGATTTTGAGTTTTCAGTTATTCTGGTTGAGGTTTCAACAACTGGGGATAAGTGGAATGAATTGCTAATATTTATCAATTCATATTCGCTTTTTTCAGGTTTAAAAAAGTCGATATTAAAATCTCCACATATTAATAAAGTTTTATGATCGCATAATGTTTATTTTCCATGGGAGATCTCTACACGTTCAGTAAGAGTCTGTCAATACAATTACAGAAAATTCAAAGTCTTTTTCTATTAGCATAGTATTGTGTTTTGTGAGGCATTTGTAGTTTACATTCTCTTTAACATAGATACCTGTACCACCTCCCTTGCTTTCATTTACTAAACACTGACTGCACATTATGGTGTAATATTTTAAGAGGCACTAGTATCTGTTTTCCATTTCCACAGATGGCTTTTTATGTGCTTTAGACAGTAGAAATAGTTTTGGAACACCTCTCACCAAGTTCTCCACTAATGTATGTTTATGGAGTTTACTTTCTGCACCTGTTGTATTTTGGTGGGCTGCTAGCTGGGACCTGTTGTTGTCCTGCCCACAGAAAATCCTGGTTGTAGGCTGAAGGCCTGAATTGTCGTGTAGAAGATCTTACCCCTACCCCTACTTTCAATGATGCTGATCCAGGCTGTACTTGCACATTTCTTGTTGTTGTATCTTGAACATATTCAGATGTAGAACTTGACTGAGTTGCTATTTTGGGCTATGTGCTGTTGCTGGTATCACATTCTGGTTTGGTCTTTGATATTTTTGTTTTGCTGTGTTTTCTTTGAGCGATAACGGTGTTGTATGGTTCTTTCTTATGGCTCCTCGTTTTACTTCCATCACTGTAAAGTTGGAGAAGTCCGTTTTTACTGTGCACGTTTCTTGTGTTTTCATTTCCATATTTGCTGAAAGGTCCTTACATTGTATGTTTGTTAGAGCTAGTATTTGCAGATTGGTCTCTACTGCTAGCTGCACATGTCTACATAATTTTTCTTTGCCTCCCATTCGTAAATGAAGTCCGTGCTTTGTATGTGTGTATTGACGTCCAATGCTATTACATGTTCGTAATTTTTTCGCAGTGCTCACTGAGAATTTGTGTGTAGCATAGATTCCGTTGTCCAAATTTTGTACATCGTATTTATATAGAATTACTTTTACTTTTGTGTGGATTGTCTTTTGAAGAGAATCAGCTAGGGCGCATTTGAAATCCTCAAATTTCTTTGTCACGTCATTTGCCCCATTTAGAATGATTTATTGTAAGTGTCTGTGTCCAACCCACGCCGTCAGATATAGTGGGGACTAATTTTTCTTCACTACCTTCATCCTCTCAACAGAGTGATCAAGAAAAATACATTGGCAAAAATCTTTTCGTCCCCAACGAAGAGCAGCAAAAAAAGACTTCTAAAAAAATTTACTTGGATTAAAGAAACCTCAAAACGCCAATACAACTCAGGCAAAGAATATCTCTCTTCCCCAAAGGCTAAAAAACAGTTTTCGGAAAGAAAATTATTCCCAACTTGTGCGTCAAAGTGTAGGCTCCAGTGCAGTATTAAGTTCACTGAGGAAGAATTAAAAATGATTTTCGATACTTATCAGGGTTAGGTGATTTGGAGAAACAACTTCATAGCTGGAAACACTGAGCCGGTGCTTTCCATGTATAGAGTAAACGCCACAAATAAGTACCTTCAAGTGCACCATGCATTTTATCTTTGCGATAAAGATTTTTTTTTCTGCCTCGTGATGACTGGGTGTTGTGTGATGTCCTTAGGTTAGTTAGGTTTAAGTAGTTCTAAGTTCTGGGGGACTGAAGACCATAGCTGTTAAGTCCCATAGTGCTCAGAGCCATTTGATAAAGTTTCCAAGGTACGTGGTTGCAAACAGTTTTTTTCCAAGCAGTTTGGATATTAATGACAGGTCCATCCAGACCATGCACACCAAAAAAGTCAATGGTTTCGCAGGCAGTGGAAGAGGGGAAAACATGGGGGTCACAGACAAGTCTATTCATTAATTAAAGACTCCATAAGACAAAACATAGATTCACCACTGGGGGCGGAGAGCCATTATACATGAGCTACGACCAATTGTGACTTTATTCTGGAGAATAAAAGTTTGGCAGATCTCTGTTGAGACTTCGTAAAACTGCAGGAAAATAAGGGTCAATCAGCTGCCAACTTAATGATGTATTCAAGAATTGTTAATAATGAAAACAACATTTTATTCTTCTTACCGAAAAAAGACTTATGTAGTTTGTGTGAAATGTAAAAAATGTGCACCAAACGATGCAGAACTGTAAGCGAAATACCAAGGACATGAAAGAGAGAAGGTTTCAACTCACTAAGCCAAAGATCTTGATGAACTCAAATTAATAACAATGACATCATCTCCAGCTTTGATCTTCAGGCCGTAATACCGCTTCTTACAGGTGAAATGTCTCTCTTTTACTACAAATTAGAGTAATTGTTACGAGGGTAGCCTAGAAAGTAATGTACCACTTTTTTTCTCAGCCTTAAACGATGCTACGAGTGCAAAACTTAACGTATGTATTATTTGAAGCCTCCTGAGTGAGCGCGCCAAGTTTCCGTCGTTTCCGACAGATAGCGTAGCTGCAGGACAGTTTCAAAATGGCCCCTACAGGTGATGTACGTTACAAGCAATGTGCAGTCATTGAATTTCTCACTGCAGAGAAAGTAACTATGGCGAATATTCACAACGCTTGTGCAAAGTCCATAGAGCATCTGCTGTCGACAGAAGTACAGTTAGTCACTGGACATGGAGGGTGAGGTCATCAGAACGTGGTTCGGCGGAGCTCCACGATTTGCAGCGGTCGGGGAGACCATCCACGGCTGACTCACCTGATACACGTGACCTAGCCGCCTCGGACTTACACTTGTTTGGTTCATTAAAGGATGCCACTTGTTTGGTTCATTAAAGGATGCCATTCGTAGAACACATTTTGAGGACGATGAGGAATTCACATAGTGAAGCACTGGTTTCACCACCAGGACAAGGATTGGTACCGACAAGGCATACACGCCCTTGTTTTGCACTGGAGGAAGGCCAAAGAATGGGGTGGATATTGCGTGGAGAAATCGAGTGCGTAGATACAACACTATTATTTCCTGTGTGTATTTCTCATAATGTTCAATAAAGAATTGTTGAAGAAAAAACTGTGGTGCATTTCTTTCTGGGTAACCCTCGTTTAACTTTAGTGTTTGTCGGCTAGGTAGTGATGACGACCGTTAATTTTGGAGTGCATGTGAGGGTCAGCATGGTTTAAATGAGATAAGTACTTGTCTATGGATATATACAGGGTGAGTCACCTAACGTTACCGCTGGATGTATTTCGTAAACCACATCAAATACTGACGAACCGATTCCACAGACCGAACGTGAGGAGACGGGCTAGTGTAATTGTTTAATACAAACCATACAAAAATGCACGGAAGTATGTTTTTTAACACAAACCTACGTTTTTTTAAATGGAATCACGTTAGTTTTGTTAGCACATCTGAACATACAAACAAATACGTAATCAGTGCCGTTTGTTGCATTGTAAAATGTTAATTACATCCGGAGATATTGTAACCTAAAGTTGGCGCTTGAAACCTCCGACGTTCAGGGGCCCAAACAGCTGCAACATGCATCGCGTTTCTACAGAATGATCTGCCAACGTTGCTCGAAAATGTCCCACTGGAAATGCGTCGACGTATGTGGTATCAGCATGATGGTGCACCTGCACATTCCGCAATTAACACTAGGCTGACCCTTGACAGGATTTTCGACGGGCGTTTCATAGGACGTGGAGGACGCACAAATTGGCCAGCCCGTTCTCCTGATCTTATACCTCTGGACTTCTTTCTGTGGGGTACGTTAAAGGAGAATGTGTACCGTGATGTGCCTACAACCCCAGAGGATATGAAACAACGTATTGTGGGAGCCTACGGCGACATTACACCAGATGTACTGCGGCTTGTACGACATTCATTACGCCAGAGATAGCAATTGTGTATAACAAATGATGGCCACCACATTGAACATCTATTGGCCTGACATGTCGGGGCACACTCTATTCCACTCCGTAATTGAAAACGGAAACCACGTGTGTACGTGTACCTCACCCCTCATGGTAATGTACATGTGCGTCAGTGAAAAAGACCAATAAAAATGTGTTAGCATGTGGACGTAATGTGTTGTTCCAGTCTCTTCTGTACCTAAGGTCCATCACCGTTCCCTTTGGATCCCTACGGTAATTCGGTGCTCTCCGATACACACGATCGAACAGCGGAGGAGTGGTACTCAAGCGTCAACTTTAGGTTACAATATCTCCGGATATAATTAACATTTTACAATGCAACAAACGGCACTGATTACGTATTTGTTTATATGTTTAGATGTGCTAACAAAACTAACGGGGTTCCATTTAAAAAAAAACGTATGTTTGTATTAAAAAACATACTTCCGTGCATTTTTTAAATGGTTTGTGTTAACCAGTTACACTAGCCCCTCTCTTCACTTTCGGTCTGTGGAATCGATTCGTCAGTATTTGATTTGGTTTACGAAATATATCCAGCGGTAACGTTAGGTGACTCACCCTGTATATGCTAGAACTTTCTTCACTTACTAACAATAAAAATTTGCAGTTCCCTTTTTACTGTGATAACTGCTTGGTCAAAATAAAAAAGAAAAACTTATTTCATTATTCGTACATACTATACAGACATTAAAAATAAACAGAATAACTCTAAAATTCTTGATCTGTGGGCACACACAGAATGAAGGCGATGCCATTTATTCAGTAACAGAAAACAGATTAAAAAAGGAAAGAAAAGTGGCCCAGTTTTACATTCTGCAACAGTAAGTGACACTAATTAGAACCACCAAGAAAAAGGGCTTCCATTTACTGTGACCGATTTACTGTGATTCTGAATTTGTAGATCTAAAACGACTCAGTGGAGAAATGGGTTGTGCTAACGTTCTGAAAGATAATCAAGGTAATACTCTTGAGATTTTCAGAATCATAATTTCTTCATTCAGCTTTAAGTGCTCTTCTGAACAGTCTGATTTTTCTGAAGTCGACTAGAAATAAAAGAGACTGTCTCACTTTACATAAAGTCTGTTCGACACCATTTCCTTTGTGTGAACGGAAGAAACAAGGCTGTTTGCCCCTAATTGCACCCAATCATATTCTGAAAATTTATTCACCTTTTCTTCTTTAATTTGTAACATTCACAACATGAAGAGAAGACTGTTCTGTTGCACCCATACGAGATTGTTTTAAACAACGTTCCAGTTTCTGAAAGTTCTTTATAATACAGTATAATTAATTTATTTTTAATGCAAAAAGAATTAATAATTGTGTTTTTTGTTGTGTTGAATAAGGTGTTCTTTTTATAATAATGCGGTTTGCACTCCTATGTACTAGTAAATAGTTATTGTAATAATGCATTCTGTAAAAGAACTTGCTTAATTTTATATCCCATCGTTAACAAGAATATTATGATAGAATTAAGAGAGCATGATTTATTTGTAGGATAACAGCTTTTGTAGATGCATGTGTTGTGGCAGTATTTTCTGCTGGAATTTAATTGTAAGATAAAAATTCTTTCTAATCTGGCTAAATTTATGAGAGTTTTGGAAAGTGTTTATTTTTTCTCACGCTCAAATTGTTAGAAACCCTGCTTTGAATCTGAATTTGTCTCAGTGCAAGTTATCATCAGGTTTAAAATATTGTCTCAGCTTAATTCACATTGTTGTATGTACTGTTTTGAGAGAGAACTGGAATTTGATGCAGTGTGCTGCAAGAAAAAATGTCCAACTTCAAATGGAGTTGCGTCAGTGTGGTTAAATTTACTCAGTCCTCACTACCTGTTCTACGTCCTGACATTTAAAGGCTTTACACTTTCACATACGCTTTTACAGCTAATACAGTGTTGGATACCAAAACTCTACACTGCAGCAAAAAAAAAGTCAATTTTCTCTTCCTTCTACTGTGAAATTTAGTGTTTCTGGTCTGTGCCACTATTTGCGAATGAGCGATGTGTGTGTGGGGGGGGGGGGGGGGGGGGGAGATGGGGTTGGAGGGTCTAGCCCAAGACCCTATAATCGTCAGGATTGTGCGGAGAAGGGCATGACGATGAGGATCTATTTCCCTCGAGAGCACCAAGAAAACATTCTTCACATTGACATATTTATTGTTCTGAGATACAGAACTGTCTTATTAGGAGACTGGCACCTCAGTCGTGCTAGTGCTGTGGGGACGCCATCTGCAGTAGCAGTAACACATCCAGCTGGCAGTACTCTTGTGTAGTGTACAGCTCATGTGAAGGCCTGTCAAGTTCTGACTGCGTCGAGCACGTGGCAAGGCCATAGCTTCTGTCCAGACCAGTCCTCACCACAAAGGAAGAGAGAGAAATAAAATTATTGCTTTAATTCTGATCACAGATTCGAGCTCCATATAAAATTCCGAGTAAACTGATACCTTACTCTGACCAATCGAATGGTGAATTAATAATTCATCAAACTTGATAATTGAATTAATACCGCTAAATTACTTTTACCAAGTCCACGGACACTACTGGGGTAACGTCTAGGTAGAGTACCATCGGTTAGAGGGGTCAGGATAATTTTAGCATTCTGCCTTTAATTAATATAGAAAACGCCCAAGATGGCGAAATCTAGCTTACTGTTTTGGCCATTATTTCAAGTCATCGTTGGAGCCACGCGCTGGCGGAGGCACACACAGTTATCCTGCCTTCTGGTAATTCTCGCCTGTTCAGGGCACGTAACACAACGGGTGAAACTCTATCACTTCAGGCGGCCAGAATAGCACTGGCGGCTCAACTTCTCATCGCTGTTAGGTTGGCTACGCGGAACTTTTCGCGCACCGCGGAGGTGCACCGTAGATCATCGAATGAGCCGCAGACCGGTATGTAGCGAAGTAAACTGTTTCGGCCGACCCCTGTTGCTGTTAGCATGACTCATGATTAGTTTCTCTGGCTACAGTGATACCCGCTATTTCATTTCTGTGCTCCCTCTGGGGACTGGTCTTCGTACTGAAGACAGGTTTGTGAGTGATCTTGTCTACTTGCAACTTGTCCTACAACATGTATGTTCGCCCATTGGCTACATTCCGTGTGTAACAATTTACGAATATTTGTGACAGGGCTATCTCGGAACTTGCGTGTTCATTTCTGAATATACACGGTGTGATTCAAAAGTTTCAAGAACTAGAAATTTACTGGACATTTAAGTACAGCGGACTAAAATTCTTCAAAATATGATCCTTCACCATCAACACAGCGCTGCCAGCGCGTCTTCCACTGTTTGTAGCCCTTTTGGAAGGCCTCGGGCGTCATGCTGTCAAGGGCTCTCTTCGAAGCCTGCTGGATGGCATCAATGGAGTCGAATCGCTTCCCTTTTAGGCCTGTCTTGATTCAGGGGAAGAGGAAAAAGTCACTTGGAGCCAAATCGGGGCTGTAGGGTGGCTGCGGCAGTGTTGCCACATTGTACTTGACCAAAACTTCGGCGGTGGCGCGCGACGTGTGAGCGGGCGCGTAGTCGTGGTGGAGAATCCAATCGCCCTCGATCGCCGGGCGGACGCGGCGAACTCGGTTCCTCAAGCGGCGGAGCACTCTAGCGTAAAAGTCACCTATGTCAGTCTGTCCACGAGCAACAAACTCCTTGTGAATCACTCCTTTACCATAAAAAAAAACAATCAGCATGCATTTCACACACGACTTGCTTACGTGAGCTTTCTTGGGCTTTGGCAAGGAAACAGTGTGCCATTCTGAGCTTTGACGCTTCGACTCAGGATCGTACTTGTAGTCCCAAGTCTCATCATCAGTAACCTCTTTCTCGAGAAGGTTCGGATCAACATTCAACCGTTGGAGCTTTTCCTGGCAAACAGTCGTCGCCGTTTCGTCTGATCCACCGACAAAACTTTTGGCACTAGTTTGGCACACACTTTTCGCACCATCAAATTCTCTGTCACAATCATCCGCACCATACTTTGACTGAGTCCCAGTTCATCGGCAATTAAGACGACGGTCACTATTTAAAAGTTTCCGCACTCTCTCCACATTTTGATTCGTTCAGCTTCCCAGAGCGGTCGTCGTTTTCAACATTCCCGCGGCATCTTTGAAAAGTTTGTGTCACATGAAAACCGTTGCACGGTTCTTCCTCAAAGGCCTCTTAAACCATACCGAGAGTCTCCGTGGCAGTTTTTTTCAGTTGCACGCAAAAGTTAATCGCATAACACTGCTCCAAGCGCCGCTCCACTTTCGCCTCTCCCACTTTTCGACTGAGGTCAATGACACGCACTCTTGCTGCAAGCGATGCGCACTCTCCAGCGTTCTGGAGGCAACTGCTGCAGTGTCAGTTAGTTCACTGAGTCCCCCCACTACTTACCCCACCCGACGGAACCAGTCCGTGCGCGCTCCCTTACTCAGAAATGAATCAGTCTTGAAACTTCTGAATCACACCTTGTATGTTTTGCCAGATTAGCCCAACTTTCGTTGTCTGTGGCTTCCTTACTGTACCTTTTGTAAACTTACTTCTTACTAGACTATGAAACATCTGCAGAAGAGACAAAGTCCGACGCCTGGGAAAGAAGATCATCATGTGAGTGATCTGCTAGGGAACATTGTCAGTCGGAGCTCCATTGCTGATTTTACTTTCACCAAAAACCCGAACACTACAACCAATTATATCAAGGCCTGTTGGTGCTCCATGGTGTTGTAGCCAGTGTGACAGCACTGCAATCTGGTATCTGAAGCACTCTTGTTGAGTCAAAGATTTGCGTCTAGCAGAGTTGTCCTTCAGCCCAGACTGAAGTACCCCCTGCCATACAGATTTCGACCTGCAACCTCCTGTTTGGAGACAGAGGCCGGCAGCATCATTGTCGGCTGCAAGAATTGGGTGAGCAGCCACAATGGCTTCCCATCACGAATGCAGAAGTCGAACAGCTTCGTGGCCACATTGACGAAGCCTCTAGTAGGCTAGCAGGTGGAAGATCGTCTCTGCAGTGTTTACCTGGAAGCTGGCACTGCAGTGTGCATTGGCAGAGACTCTTCAGGGAGTCTTGCGGCTCCATATCGACTAGGTGCGCAGAAGGTCGACTGATATAGACTCCGTCATCCACAGGACAGCTGCAACTGAGATTATTCATTCATTCATTCATTTCGTATAGGCCATCTTTGGACCACGTTATTTTAACTGTCTTGCTTTTCGTGTTATGATGTTTACCCAGTGCTCCTGCATTCATTCTTGGTGTTGCTCCTTCCTCTCCTGGGTCCAAGCCTTTCCTGTTTGTAGTTTTGGCTTTTCTTGGAAACCCTCCCACGTCATAGGTTTCTCCTTGAGTGGGACACGCTCCAAGATGTCATCATGGGTGATCCCCACTTCTTTAGGGTTTTTCTCCACCTTTGTGAACCAGGCCCATTTTGTTTCCTTCTCCTGAAAGTAAGTGATCATAAGACTGGTGAGTCTTCCAGTACTCGATTGGGTCATATGTTTATAAAACATAATCCTTCTTTTCCGGATGGCATCGGTTATCTTCTCTATGTGGGAATACAGTTCATGATTATGATGTCTTCTGTATTCCCCATTCTCTTTGATGGGACCTAAGATCTTTCTCAAAATCTTCAATTCCTTGGCTTCCAGTTTTTCGATTAGGCCTATTTTGTTCATTACTAGGCATTCAGAAGCGTACACGACCTCCGGATGGATATCACTGCAGTAATGTCTTTACTTTGCATTGGACGATACTGATCTTTTGTTGTAGATGGTTTTAATTAAATTGAATGCCATTTCCATTTTGTCCATGCGTCATATGAGGGCTTCATTCTCTGATAAGGTGGCTGCTGTTATCCATTCTCTGAGATGTTTAAACTTTTCATCTCGCTTAATTTTGCCTTGACCCACTACAAGCCCCCTTGGTGGTGAATTTATGTTCGTTATAAACTCGGTTTTCTCTAATGAAATTTGGAGGTCATTCTTCTGTGCTTGTTCGTTAAGCTCATTAATCTGTCTCTCATCTGTTTCCATGGAATCATAAGAAATTGCAAGATCATCTGCAAAAGCGAGACAATCAATTTCAAGATTTTGTTTCTTTTCAGTTCTTTGAGCCACTCGCGAATCACCTTCTCGAGGGCACAGTTGAAGAGTAGAGGTGAGACACCATCTCCTTGCCTCACTCCAGTCTTTATTTCACAAGCTTCTGACGTTTCTCCTCTAAATTTCACTTTTGAGGTTGTTTTGGTTAGTGTGTGCTGGCTTATCGCTTTGGTCTTCTTGTCTAGGCCAAGTTCTTCTAGAATTCTGATCAGGATTTTACGAACAATCGTGTCGTATGCCTTTTTGAAATCCATGAAGGTCACAACAAAATTTTTATTCCTGAGCTTCAGGTACAAAAGGATAGATTTGAGGTTCATTATCTGTTCGACACATGATCGTCCCTTCCTGAAACCTCCTTGATACTCTCCCAGATGTGGATCTAGCTATTCTTCAGCCCTAGTTTGCAGAGCTTTCGACAGAATCTTATAGGTTGTTGATATGAGAGAGATACCACGATAGTTATTTACAGCAGTCCTGTCACTTTTCTTATGGAGAGGATGAATTAGAGCAGAATTCCAGCCACGTGGGAGTCTTTCAGTTTCCCAAATCTGGATGATAATTTCTGTTAGTTTATCTACTGCCTTATCCCTTGCATACTTGCAAAGCTCAGAAATTATAGAATCTTCCACTGGTGCTTTGCTGTTTTTAAGCGAGTAAATAATTAGCTTGGTTTCCTCTTTCGTGAGTGGTGATGAATTTGGGTGTACTTCTACATTGTCGGTAAAGGAAAATGTGGAGTTTGGGGGTTCACAATTCAGAAGAACTGTAAATTAATTCGCTAATATCTGGCAGTTGACTTTATCATTGTGAGCTAGCTTCCCATTTGGAGCTTTGAAGTGTAGGTTTGGAGGATTGTTCTTGATGAGATTGTCCTTAAAAGTTCTATAGAAATTTCATATATTTGTCTTCTGGAAGTCTTGTTCAATTTGTGCCAACTGCATTTTCTCAAATGTACGCTTCACTCCCCGTACGATCTTTGCAGTAACATCATTGATTAAAAAAGGCGTAGTACTTGTGCTAGCACTTTCCGTCCACTCTGCTGCAATGGAGGTAGTCATGGCATCATGTGTACTAGTTTCACTTTTTGGTCAGTTCTCCTGGTGGCTTTAGACCGTATGGGAAGCACCACATAAATACTATGTCCCAAAAAAACACTGACAAACCTAACGGAAAGGTTCCTTGTATAGAAAAAAGAAATTCAGTAAATATCGGCTCTAAAAAATGTACCTTAAGAATATGAACACTTGTTCATTTTCGAAACTATGGAACAGATCTCTTCTACTGCATAGTCTTTGCTTCTCATATTTTGAGAGGAGGAAGTATTGAACAAACCAAGAAAAAAAGTCTAGTAAACACAGAGTCTAAAGTACATACTTTAAGAGCTATGAGCACTTGCTCATATTTGATAGTGTGAAGCATGTCTCTTCTACTGAACACCTCATTGCTCTTAACATATATGTGTATAGTTCAATAATTGTCACCCTGTAAGTAATGGCAGAGTTGAGACTCATGCACAAGCTCCTGAAACGAAAGACTCTTTCAATTGTTGTGTATTTTGTGGATACCTGGCTACAGAATAAGGATGTTTTCGATGTGGGTCTGCTATGGAGAAAGGCATCAAACTAATGCTGTTAAAGGGAGGCACAACATTATAAATAATATTACTGGAAACCCTCTCCCCAGAACCAACTACACTCCTGGAAATTGAAATAAGAACACTGTGAATTCATTGTCCCAGGAAGGGGAAACTTTATTGACACATTCCTGGGGTCAGATACATCACATGATCACACTGACAGAACCACAGGCACATAGACACAGGCAACACAGCATGCACAATGTCGGCACTAGTACAGTGTATATCCACCTTTCGCAGCAATGTAGGCTGCTATTCTCCCATGGAGACGATCGTAGAGATGCTGGATGTAGTCCTGTGGAACGGCTTGCCATGCCATTTCCACCTGGCGCCTCAGTTGGACCAGCGTTCGTGCTGGACGTGCAGACCGCGTGAGACGACGCTTCATCCAGTCCCAAACATGCTCAATGGGGGACAGATCCGGAGATCTTGCTGGCCAGGGTAGTTGACTTACACCTTCTAGAGCACGTTGGGTGGCACGGGAAACATGCGGACGTGCATTGTCCTGTTGGAACAGCAAGTTCCCTTGCCGGTCTAGGAATGGTAGAACGATGGGTTCAATGACGGTTTGGATGTACCGTGCACTATTCAGTGTCCCCTCGACGATCACCAGTGGTGTACGGCCAGTGTAGGAGATCGCTCCCCACACCATGATGCCGGGTGTTGGCCCTGTGTGCCTCGGTCGTATGCAGTCCTGATTGTGGCGCTCACCTGCACGGCGCCAAACACGCATACGACCATCATTGGCACCAAGGCAGAAGCGACTCTCATCGCTGAAGACGACGCGTCTCCATTCGTCCCTCCATTCACGCCTGTCGCGACACCACTGGAGGCAGGCTGCACGGCGTTGGGGCGTGAGCGGAAGACGGCCTAACGGTGTGCGGGACCGTAGCCCAGCTTCATGGAGACGGTTGCGAATGGTCCTCGCCGATACCCCAGGAGCAACAGTGTCCCTAATTTGCTGGGAAGTGGCGGTGCGGTCCCCTACGGCACTGCGTAGGATCCTACGGTCTTGGCGTGCATCCGTGCATCGCTGCGGTCCGATCCCAGGTCGACGGGCACGTGCACCTTCCGCCGACCACTGGCGACAACATCGATGTACTGTGGAGACCTCACGCCCCACGTGTTGAGCAATTCGGCGGTACGTCCACCCGGCCTCCCGCATGCCCACTATACGCCCTCGCTCAAAGTCCGTCAACTGCACATACGGTTCACGTCCACGCTGTCGCGGCATGCTACCAGTGTTAAAGACTGCGATGGAGCTCCGTATGCCACGGCAAACTGGCTGACACTGACGGCGGCGGTGCACAAATGCTGCGCAGCTAGCGCCATTCGACGGCCAACACCGCGGTTCCTGGTGTGTCCGCTGTGCCGTGCGTGTGATCATTGCTTGTACAGCCCTCTCGCAGTGTCCGGAGCAAGTATGGTGGGTCTGACACACCGGTGTCAATGTGTTCTTTTTTCCATTTCCAGGAGTGTATTTAGTGAAATGCTTGAAGAAGGAAACTGAGCCCAGAAACTGCATGAAATGAATTTTGATGGAAATAAGAGAAGAAGCCATACTTGAAGCTGAATGACATGACAGATCTTTAAAAAATTATGAAGGGATACGTGATGCTAGATCCTGCTTGAAAGCCTGGACTAAGATCTATTTACAAGTAATGTGTTAAAAATCTATGAAAGCCATTGAGCCCTCGCAGATTATCTGGTTAAAATGATTAATTATACTAAAGAAATATTATCAATATTAAGTTGAAGTTATATTAATATATAAATTGTGGGCCTAATGCAGTTCTAGCATAACAATGGCGAAACCTATGTAAAAAAAAGTGAATTCTTCGTCACTGATACTAGTAAATTCCCAGAGTAAGTAAAGAGATTTAAAAATAAATTTAATACAATATTTACTAAAAAATTGTTTCCTGTTTACCTTAAATATTGTCTATTCAAGAAGTGATCTGTCCTTTAATTATTTCTTAAAGTTTATTTTTCATATTGTTCGATGTTTATAATAATTTTATATAGTTGCGTACAGTTTGTTGGTATTAAACTTTACTTATATTTAATCCTTATGGGCAGTTTTCTGAAATTGTGCTCTTATTTGCCATGTTACACAAGTTGAGAGAATCAATACCACTACAAAATTGCTACAATAAAAGTGGTAGTGTTTAACACGAAAAAGGCAATGTGGTCAAATAACAGTTGATGTTTTCTAGTACATAAACGAGGAGAATGCATTGTTTGGCCGCAGAATATGCCTGAAATAACAGTATATGCAGTCTTTGTAATACACATTTCAAATAAAACAAAAACTCCTTCCTCAGATTGAATTTTTTGAATTGTATTGTAGTGTAACATTCTTAGGTAGCATACATAAGTCTGTGCAATAATCATAATATTTAACACTACGAAATGTGGATAATAAATGATTCCTTGTGACGTTGCTTTCCATTTTAAATATTAAAAGAAAGTTTTAGTATGTCGAATTAAACCATAGCGGTACTCCACATTGCAGCTATGGAACTGCTTCTACTTTGAACAGCACATCGTCCTTATGCAATATCTGGAGGCTGTAAAATGCACATCAATATCACGAAATTTTCACAAATGATTCAAGAATGTGGGCATCATGCTGTAGCAGTACCGGTACTTAGTTATGTGCTGACCAAAATCGAAATCAGTATAGATTTTAACACTTTTATCTCTATTTTTTATACAGAGTGCCGCAAAAACAATAAATAGCCTCTTCCAAGCTGTGCGCCATTATTGAACATTGCCATTAGCTGAAAAAAGGTAGTGAGCGCAAATCCTGCTGTCCGCATTTCTCCCTGTCGGCATTTCTTCGGCATTCGGCTTTTGGCCTCAGCACAATATTAAAAACAGATTTCATTCTTGCTTTTTATGCTGTTTTTGGCCTCAAGCTATCAAAGACCGATTTTTCCCATCAGATGTGGCACGACCTTGCCTTGGTGGATGAGCTTACCTAAGAATCAGTGTCACAGCTGTTGAATACCAAAATTATGCGGTAATTGCATTACACACCACAGTTGGTTTAATGTGTGAGTCATGCCATGGCTGAACCAGTTTACAATATGACGCTTACAGCACCATATAAGGGGAAAATGTTCGGTAAATTTATGTTGTTTCCGTAACACAACACGCTTCTGCTCTGTTTGGTTCATGCATAAGCTCGTAACGTTTTTGTTTTGCATGTTAGTATTCCGGTTGCTATGGGTTAGTTGCCGATTGTCATTTTTCTGTAGTTCATTGTTGTTATTTAAGGTTATATATTGCCATTTCGTCATTTGGAGATAGCCAGTGGAGCTGTGGATGCTAGAAAACGAAATGTCAAATAAAGAAATCGGAACATTTCTGACATATTCTTCTGTTTGGGTTCAATAGAGGGGTGACAGCAGCAGAGGCAACCATAAACATTTGCGCTATGTATGGAGATAACGCCATTGGACAGAGCACAGCAAGAAAATGGTTTCTCCTTTTAAGGAAAGTCATTTTGACATTAGTAACTTTCCACATTCAGGAAGGCCTTTGGATTTTGATGAAGATATACATACATACATACATTAATACTAGTTCCATAGATCATGAACACGACATTTCGCAGTGATCTGCAATGCGTCACTTAAACCTAAGTTTTCTTTACACATAATAATTAATTTTTTATTTTACAGTTACTACTTCATATCTAAAAATTCATCTATTGAGTAAAAGGAGTTGCCATTTAGAAATTCTTTTAATTTGCTTTTAAATGTTGGTTGGCTTTCTGTCAGACTTTAAACGCTCTTTGGCAAATGACCAAAGCGAGATTTAATCCTGAATAGTGAAGATCATCCTTTCTGCTAGTGTTGTAGCTATGCACTTCACTGTTATTTTTGAATTGGGATGGGTTATTAATAACAAATTTCATAAGTGAATATAGGTATTGCGAAGGTACTGCAAATATTCCGAGTTCCTTAAATAAATGTCTGCAAAGTAATCTTGGGTGGACTCCAGCTATTATTCTGATTACACGCTTTTGTGCAAGATCGTTTAAATCCTTTAATTCGCTATGATTTCCGTCAGTGTACTCGAGAACTGGCAAATGAGATGAACTGTGATCATTCCACCATCGTGCGATATTTGCATGCGATGAGGAAGGTTCAAAAATCGGGTGTATGGGCACCACATGCTCTAAGTCAAAATTACAAAACTCAGCAGGTGGCAATATGTGCATCTCTGCTTGCTCGGCACCAATTCGCTCGTGAACACCACCAACGAGTCCTATCCTGTACCGTTACTGATGGTGAGAAGTGGTGTCTTTATACTAACACAAAGAAAAGAAAGGAATCGTTGAGCCCAAAGAAAGTAGCAACTCCCTGCACAAAGACCTGCGCACATCCACAAAAGATAATGTGAATCTGGCGGTACAGCGACGCTGTGGTGTGTTATGAATTGCTTCCCCGAGGCGTAACCATCAGTGCTGACATTTATTGTCAACAACAGAGACGTCTTGCAGACGCAGTCCAAGAACAACAACTAGGAAGACTGCATGAGGTGTTGGTCCTCCACGATAGCGCCTACCCTCATTCTGCTTGATTGACAAAGACACTGTCCAGAAGTTGGGTTGGGAAGTCATTCCAGACCAACCTTATTCACCTGAACTTGCACCCTCAGAGTTTCACCTTTTCCACTCTGTCAAACAACCTTCAAGGAACTTAATTTCCAGATGAAAAAGAGCTTCTAACATGGCTCGATGAGTTCTTTACTTCAAAATCACCAGATTTATACTGTCACAGAATCGAAAAGCTACGCTAGCGGTGGCAGGCTGTTGTAAATAGTGAAGAAGAATATACTACTGATAACTGAAGTCTCTGTTGTGTGTATTTGTTGTGTTTATTAAACTTGTGGAAAAACCATATGAACTTAATGCAGGAATCTAATATATTCCTGTTTTTCAGGTCAAATTCTGGTTCTTCCAGGGTCATATTGTACTTAGACCCTAACTAATTTTGATCGATTTTATGACAAAACCTACAAATTTGTCACTATATAGGAGCATACTGATAACTGTACCCTGAGCTAATAAAAAGACCATAAAATGAACACGGGTTAACCAAGAAAGGATTTGAGAACAGAAGAAATTGGAAAATGTAATTTGAACAAAAAACTACAGGAAAATAACACAGTCCAGTCACATGAATGTGACCGCCAATGTCTCCCGTCAATGTACAATAACTGCTCACCGATGGCCTTGTCAGCACTAGCACTTGGTGATAAAAAGCGTGTTGGGGGTCATAGGAAACAGTACAGCCATTGTCGTAGTGTGGAAACAGTGATTTATGTGACTTCCAAAACGGCATGATCGTCGGCTTTCGGGCCATGATGGAGCATTTCCAAAACAGCTAACTTATGTGCCACCTTGGTTAAGATATACCATGCATGGCAAACTGGCACTATCCAAACCGATGTTGTGGAAATAGTGCTGCACCATAGGCCATAGATCACAGGGGTGTACAGGCGTATAATAGTGCAACTGTTGAGCAACAGACTGCCCATATGAGCCAAGGCGCTACCAATGTTATCTCCACAACTGCTGTTCAGCAAATGTTCCTACATGTGGGCCTCTACAGCATGCGCCTAGTTCATGCGCCATGCTGACTGCTGTTCATCGGTGATGAAGGCTGGAATTTGCATGTCAGTGCAGCAACTGGATGTGCGCTGAATGGCTTTTCATGTGTGTCACTTTTTATGCTTCATCAGATAGGTCGCCAATGGCGCAAAACTTCTCAAAGCAAACGACCTGCAACAATTGCTGGAAGAGTCCAGGCCAGAGGAGGGAGCCTTACTGATTGGGAAATGTTTTCGCGGCATTAACTGAGTGATCTCATCATTCTGGAAGGCGCAATGGACCAACACAAGAAAAACATCTATACTTGGGGACTATATTCAAGCTTTTGATACATGGTCACATTAATGTGACTGGACAGTGCAGAACGAGATTATATTGCAGACAAAGTAAAATGTTATTAATAAACATTTACATTGGGAACAATCACCTTTTACGAGCGCACAGACATAAAAACGAAGAGCACTATCTGTTCCAGTAAAAAATTACACTTTTTACAAAGAGATCTAAGAATAAAATCTGAAAACCATTTTAACAAAACGATAATGGAAGGGACAGTAATAGACTAGTCTTATAAGGACATACAGATGAACATTAAGTGAAGTCACAAGCTGGTAGTTTTTGGTGACAGAACAACTTTTTTCGATCTCAGAAACCTCTTCCTCAGCACTTCCCGCAAGTTTTGTTTTCATACTTCATAACACTCTTAGTTTCTCTCTACTCCCTTTTGCCTCTCTCCCAATTTGTTTTGAGAAGTTCTCAGCTGCCCTTTCCTCTGCTACTGTTTCATGGTACCTACCATCTGCATTCCAGAAGCTGTGTATTAACTACTTCATGACAGTTACAGATCCAGCTGCATCGGGAACAAGACGAATGCTGTGTGATAGGTTTCAGTCAAATCTTTGACGAGAATGGGATTGTCAGGGAAATTTATTTCATGGCTGGCATTGCCTTGGAAGAGATTCCAAGCAAACTTGATAAATCTCTTCACATTTTCATGACCACTCTGACTGATGAAAACATGATCCCCATCAAATTCTCTCAGGATTTCCTTTACTGACATATCATCTACTAGATTTTGGAACTCATAGGCAATGGTGCCAGCCTTACGACCACCAAAACGGTTTAAGGTAGTGCGATATGTCAATACTATGTCTAATTATCTCTTCTCATGTTCGATGTCAATTGCTAATTCTGGGTCTAAATATGGAATCCCCATCATAAAAGAATATGCCAGGGGCGATTTACCCAGAATTTTGATACTGTGCTCCTCAAAAATGTTAGGCTGTCATTCTGGAACGCCAAGATATCTTTCTCCGATATGTCACATTGACCCAGAGCTGTTTTGGTTCTGTACTCAATGTCCGCTTTCTGAGGTTGCAGCTGATTTGTGTTGTCATTTGGATCTGTTTTGAAGTTAGTTTGATTTTTCAAACACTTGGTTCGACAATTTTCTCATTATTTCTCTGACTATAGACAGGAGGCTAGTATGGAGGAAAGGCATTAAGGAGAATCGGACAGAAATTTAGTTGTAAAGCCACATGTCCTAAAGTCTAAAACCACAGGACCCTTTCGATTACCCTTGACTCTGAACTTGCTTTTCAGCTCTATTAGGAATGCTTTATTAGCTTTAGAGCAGGGGTGGCGAACCTTCTCGGCAAGGAGGCCAAATTTTTGAGAGGGGATTTCCCCATGGGCCGCATTACCAATTTTTGTTTTGTGAATGAAAACAAGAAGAAATATTAATTTATTTTTTTAAAGAAAATAAAACAAATCTCAGCACACAACATTTATTACACAATGTAATGAAATACGATGTTAGTGGGACGTCTGGTTTCGTTTGACTGACCTAAGCGAGTCACTGTTGACATCAATTATTACTACATGCAAAGAGTTTTCCAGGTGAACATCAGTAATTTGTGTTCTCATTTGTAACTAGATGTTACTCATTTGACTCAAAAGCTACCCACACGCGTATTTCAAATAATGAAATCATTTTAAAGAATTTCAAATAATGAAATAATTTTAAAGCATATTTGTAAAACACGCGCTATTTCTCCTGGCCAAATATGTTTTCTGGAACTCTTCCAAACCAGCCTGATTAAATTTCTCTTTTAACTGTGAATGACAGTGCATTTCACAGAATTTCATTTGCAAATGTCCAATAGTGAACTTATGCTATGGAGAACAGCGTAGGAAATAGAGAAAAATGCAGACTATGTTTCTTAAAATCTTCAAATCTGTTTTTGAACTTGCACACATCAAAAAAAGTTCTGCATTACCTCTGTTCCGGAACCTGTACAGAAAATTGGAACAGAGATCAACATAAACATCATTTCCGCCCTTTTTATTGCCCATGAAAACCACACATTGCGTATTGTAGCACCATACAGCAAGACCTTCAGAGGTGGTGGTCCAGATTGCTGTACACACCTAGTAGCTCGTCCTCGAGCATTGATGCATGCCTGTATTCATCTTGGCATACTATCCACAAGTTCATCAAGGCACTGTTCGTCCAGATTGTCCCACTCCTCAACGGCGATTCGACGTAGATCGCTCAGAGTGGTTGGCGGGGCACGTCGTCCATAAACAGCCCTTTTCAATCTATCCCAGGCATGGTCGATAGGGTTCATGTCTGGAGACCATGCAGGCCACTCTAGTTGAGCGATGTCATTATCCTAAAGGAAGTCACTCACAAGATGTGCACGATGGGGGAGCGAATTGTCATCCATGAAGACGAATGCCTCGCCAATATGCTGCCGATATGGTTGCACTATCTGTCGGAGGATGGCATTCACGTATCGTACAGCCATTACGGCGCCTTCCAAGACCACTAGCAGCGTACGTCGGCCCCACATAATGCTATCCCAAAACAGCAGGGAACCTCCACCTTATTGCACTCGCTGGACAGTTTGTCTAAGGCGTTCAGTCTGACCAGGTTGCCTCCAAACACGTCTCCAACGATTGTCTGGTTGAAGGCATATGCCATACTCATCGGTGAAGAGAACGTGATGCCAATCCTGAGCGGTCCATTCGGCATGTTTTTGGGCCCATCTGTACCATTCTGTATGGTGTCGTGGTTGCAAAGATGGACTTCGCCATGGACATTGGGACTGAAATTTCGCATTATCCAGCCCGTTACACACAGTTTGAGTCATAACACGACGTCCTGTGGCTGCACAAAAAGCAGTATTCAACATGGCGGCGTTGCTGTCAGGGTTCCTCCGCGCCATAATCTGTAGGTAGCGGTTATCAACTGCAATAGTAGCTCTTGGGCGGCCTGAACGAGACATGTCATCGACAGTTCTTGTCTCTCTGCACCTCCTCCATGTCCGAACAACATCGCTTTGGTTCACTCCAAGACACCTGGCCACTTCCCTTGTTGACAGCCCTTCCTGGCACGAAGTAACAATGCGGACGGGATCGAACCGCGCTACTGACTGTGTAGGCATGGTTGAACTACAGACAACATGGGCCTTGTACCTCTTTCCTGGTGGAATGACTGGAACTGATCGGCTGTCGGACCCCCGCCGTGTAATAGGCACTGTTCACACATGGTTGTTTACATCTTTGGGGAGGTTTAGTAACATCTCTGAACAGCCAAAGGGACTGTGTCTGTGATACAATATCCACAGTTAACGTTTATCAAATTCAAATGGCTCTAAGCCATGGAGGTTTATACCTCCATGCTCTAAGCACTATGGGACTTTAACATCTGAGGTCATCAGTCCCCTCAATGTTTATCTTCAAGAGTTCTGGGAACTGGGGTGATGCGAAACTCTTTTTGATGTGTGTATATTTCAAGTCACGACGACAAAGAAGCGTTTTTAATCACTGTTGCTTGTGTGACATCTGATTGCTTTCTTAGTGTGGGTAAATATGTGAAGTTTTTTTGTTTGTAAACTGCAGTTCCCAAGGCCCAAGTTTCATTTGGAATGCGGAAATAAGATCACGCATGACATTAATAAGATGACCTTTTCCTTGGCGTTGAGCGTCAACCTCATTTAGGTGGTTATTTACATCAACCAAGAGCGCAAAGTCTGAAAGCCATTTTTTATATTTGAACTCTGGGAGTATCTTTTACTTGCTTTCGAAGAATGATTGTATTTCTTGGTTCAAATCATATACACTCTTCAAGATTTTCGCACGGCTTAGAAATCTTAGTTCTGCATAATATGAAATATTATCATGTTCTGAATCAAAGACTTCAGAAATTCTTGGAACTGACTGTGATTAAATCCTTTCACTTAATAAAATTCACTGTTTCGACAACTACCTTCATGAATTAATCCATTTTGAGGGACTTGTTATATAAACTCTCTTGGTGGATCATGCAGTGAAAGTTTAACATCGACGTATTGCCAGCTTTGCGGGCCTCATTTTAAATCAACTGAACTAAACCTTCGTGTTTTCCAGCCATTGCCCCGATTAGCCGTTTAGTTTTATCGAAAAGCGACTTAACGTCGACTAACTGCTTCCAACAAATCTATGCTTAAGTGGATAAACTGCCACTAATTCTTCTGTTTTATTGAAATGGAACTCAACACCCCTGACATAAATCACCACTTGGGCAGTGTCCGCCATATCTGTGCATCCAAAGCTAGATAATAAAATGTGGACTCAGATGCACAATTTTTAAAATTATTTTCAATTTGTCTTTGATTGTTGTCCATACGTCTAGTAATAGCTTGACGAGACTGGCTTTATTGAGAAATTCTTTTTCATTTCTGTTCACAAAATTTCAACGACGGTCCCTAAGCATTCCTGAACCATTTCGTCAACTGAATATGGTTTTGATTTCTTTGTCAGTATCAGAGCTACTGCATAACTTGCTTTCACATAACATGTTGACTCTGAATTTACCCTTGTAAATATCTGCTGTTGAGCAAAAAGTTTCGTTTTTAAGTCATTTACCTGGTCTTGTCGAAATTGTTTTTTGTACTTATCAAACATAGCTTTATGTTTAGTCTCGTAATGCCATTTGATGTTACATTCTTTTGGAACCGAGACAGATTCATTGTATATCAGACTTATGGTTTAAAAAAAAAAGAGGGTTTACAGTCCACTTGTATTCAAAAGTTCTCAATCCTCTGCAATTTTCCTCTTCTTAGGGCCTATTTGTTTACTAGCTGACACCACACTAAAATTTACATCTTGAACTGAAAGAGAATTTTTTACTGTAATCAGAACCTGACAAAAGACCACATGATAATCGGAGTTTTGTAAATTTTTATATATTTTATACGTGAAGTACAGAATCAGATATCTGGTACCGCACCTAAAGTAATTCGATGCAACTCTCAAAAATTCTGTACAAAATCTACTTCAAAGTTCCCCAAAGTCGTTTAATACCGTAAAGCAAATTGACTGATTTGATGGGCTGCGTGTCTGTGGTAGGATGCCTAACTGCCACATGGGTGGTTTTCGATTCCCAGTTGTGGTAAATGTTTAAACGAAGGTTCATGTTCCAAGGGCATCTCCATGAAGTGTAGGGTACATGGGGAAAAATTAATTTGAAAATTTTTTTAAAGGACGTTATATGTAAAGGATCAGTGATTAGGGATTTATATCTGCAATGAAAATTGCATTTTTGTGTGTGATATATCCAGTGCTGATTTTCTGGGGGAACACTGGGGGACACGTACCCCTAAACTTTTTCGTCAACAAAATAATTTTTTTACGATATTGAGAACATGGAATAGTACCAAAGATTTATTTCATGGACGTAAATTTTTTATTTCATTTTTTCATGTTTGCAAATGCAATACAAACGATACCAGTGCAGTTATTGGTGGGAAAAGCGATGTAATTTACTGTTTCAAGCATTTCGAAGCTGCGGCAACCATTCTCGACAACTGAATCACTGGCAGCCAGTACGACAAGCAAGTAGTGCCCTCGCCCGCTAATAGTGGGTGATGGTAGTGCTAAACGGATATGCGTACGCTCAAACGCCGACCTACCAATAGATGACTGTACGGTCCCGCTACATCATTATGTTGATGCGTCATGGCTAAAAGCAGATGGGTGGTATCCCATGCTTCAGTTATAAGTAATTTTCGCTGCATTATATCCAATGTCGGAGTACCCTCAAACTTTTTTTTTTAGCAAAAAAGCACTGGATATATCATTAGAAATAAGATGATGTGCATTTTTCATAAAAATGACAAATATGCTCTTATTAGCATGAATTTATATGACATTGGTATTCGAACTGAACGGAGAAAAACTAAAAAAGTAAAGACTGGAACTACACTTGACTATTCAACTGACTTGTTCTTTACGAAACAGTACTGGCTCTATAATATTCAACTGACTGAAGGTTACACAGGCCGTGTATATCCTCCACTTGTAGTCCGGGGTGATATGTTACAATACAGCATCACCGGTCTATTGCGGTCTAACTGTGTTGGCGAGGCAGTAAATTTCCACAGGGCAGTGACTGAGTCACTGCAATTCACTTTAGAGGTGTGGCGGTGGGACTTGTAGTCCCGTACCACCCTCTGACGGTGATAGGGCTTTTTTTTCAATCTTTATGTATTTTAGGCTTCATGGAAATGCTTCTAGAGGATGTGACTATGTTTAAAAATATATATAAACAATGCACATATGAAGTCGCACTAGGAGGGTCCATTTTCTACCTTTGTAATGTGCAATCATTCAACGTTATCAGTAAAAACACGTTATTACAGTTAGTATTTATTTATTTTGTGCTACTAAAATTAAAACAAGATACTGAGGCTGAAACAATTGCTAATGTCGATTGGTGTACCTACTCGCCATAAGTGAATACATAAAATAAATGCAAGTCTAGTAAAATTACAGACAAGTGTCATAGATTAATTGTAAAAAAATAAAAACTGAAGTGATGGGTCTATTGCGATCGGTTATGCACCACGTATACACGTGAAGGCCCGTAACTTTACGGCTGATAGTCTTTTGAATTTGCAATAAAATTAATTATGGAATGTATTGCCTATGTCAGGCACTCGTCTCACGCGGCGTAACGAACGTATCCGGTTGCGCAGTCCATACTGCTACTGGTTGTTAGTAGCATATCGCCAAGTTGAACTATATTTTCTTCAAGATGGCGCGCGGGATTTTCAAAATAAATCCAACACAGCAACTTTTTTCAGAGAGGGATATAGACGAAAATCTAACGAAAGTTGAATCAATGAAATGAGATATTCTTATTGTAATTGGATATGATGCGAAAGACGCTTGGTGAAACCGTCTTTTATAAAACAACTACTGTCATGTGAGGGATAGAAATCTGAATGAAAATCTGAGATAAACAAGTTAACGGAAATTCATTGGGAAGAATTGCTGCAAATAATACTCAACTTGCTCTTATTCAGTGTATTCATCAAAATGAGGTTTCCCTGGTATCTATTCCTCTCCCCCCCCCCCCTCCCCTCCCAACACACACACACACACACACATTGTGCTTGATACTGGAGACTTTTTTTTGATGGTTCTAGTGTTATTCTTTTGGTGAAAACAATTTCCTTGTTGTATGTATAACTGTAATGACCATAACCAGTAACTTTTTGTTTTTGTATCATTTATTTACAGTTCATAACTAGTTTTACTGTCCAATCCTTGCCATTTATTGTAAATGAATAGAGAGTTAAAAAATGAAAGTGACTGATTATAGTAATTATTCTAACACCTAAAAGCAATGAGTAACCATAAATGGTACCAAGATCTCAGTTTCAGCAGCAGAATGTCCTGCAACCCGTAATTCTTCAAATTTTAACTGCTGTCTATAAGAATCCTTTGACACTAGTTAATCTCAGCCTTTTTACTGATCACTTCAAGCCTGTCCATCTGACGTACTTATTTATTTTGAACAAATATCGTAAAATTGTAACAGTACAACTGTAACAAGAGTGTCTTTCTTTAGCTTCTTCCTATGGTTGTCCTTGGTTATACATCTGTTTGCTTAGCTCCTCGTCTTTTACAGCTTACAACTCCTTTCCATTCTGAATATTTTGATCGTTTTATTTTCCACTTCTCAGCATTAATTTTCTCTCTCTCATCCAACAAATAATACTCCTCCTGTTCTTGAGTTCATCACATATATTACATTACTTGTTGCCTTAGGAATAACAGCTGCAGTTTATTTATTTTCAAAAGCATCTGTTTGAATGCCAACCCAATTTTATTTCTTATCTTCTTCCACCTTGCAATTTCCATCGTGGTTTATCCTTGGTATGGACCAAAATAAACAGTGTTAAGTCCATTTTTTATCCAAACAACATATGCATCCCATTACATGCACATGAAATAACAGGAAAAAAATCAGACAGTAAATCAGTAGGAATAAAGCTATAGTATGAACACATTAAACAGCAATAAAACATATAGTACTAGATCTGCCACATTCAAGGTAGCTTAAACTGTGCCATTTTCACAACATATTCTTAAAGTTGGATTAAAACATTTTAAAGAGTAAACAAACTTGTTGTTGGACCAGGCAACTGAAATGACAATCAGCAACTTCATGAAACTGATATTTATACCTGTCACCACAAGTTTCAGAGAAATGCGGGATCAATAACTTTTAGGCACAAGGAATTCACCAAATATTAACATAGTTTTTGATGGATTTTTTTTTCTGCGCAATTTTCAGTTGTTTATACTATACACTGTGCTGAATACAAGACAAACACATGACTGATCTGCATCCAAGAAAATAACACTTGTGCATTAACGATTCCTCAAGGAATCAGCATCACACAAGGGAAGATTGTGATTTCACTCTGATTGAAAGAAAGTCATATATACAAAATTGTATCCCTTGTGGGATCTCAAATATAAACCTTGCAGAAATGGCTTATGTCACTGCTCAGCAGTAGACAATGTTATTGATATTTACAAGTCCATATACAGGTGAATCTCCTGATCATCTCCAATATTTCCAGCAAAGTGTACAAAGCAGACTTTAAAAATAAGCTGCTGACAAATACGTGCTCCACAAAATACAATCCTTTTCAATTGCATCATTAACACTCAGTGCCACAGGTGATGATCTTCAAGTTCACCAACATCTTGATAATCTTCCTTTAACAATACCAACAGATTTCAGACAATTGCATACTGCTCATAGAGTAAGTCTCGGACGTTATAATAGTCTTCTGATAAACAGCCTTCTAAGGTGACTCTGCCAGTGTCATGCTGAAACATAATGAAAGTTAATGATGAGTAAAACTAAATATAAGTAATATTACACAGTCAGTGCAATGAAATAAAAACCCTGCAACCCCAACAAAGCAAAGCATTTACCGTTAACAAGAGTTTTCAACATTTCTTCAACTTATTACAAGCTACTAGTCAAAAACACATTACCAATCCACCCAATTTCATTCTAAATCACCAGTTATTTTTTACGTAATTTGTTACTTTTCAATCAGATGCAATCTCTATTTGGTGAAAAGCTATTACTTTTGATTTGCTCTTTGCTTTTAGTCAAATTTGTACAACCCACAGAGCCATGTTAGGTTGTTCACTAGTCACAGCAAATATATTTAGTTTGGAGCAATGGAAACTTTTGGCTTTTAGTTACATAGAAAGTTATTATATATCTTACAAATATGTTTTCCCCCTCGTACTCAAAGTGAAGCGCTATCCTCATTGAAATTTTGGCCAAAATGGGTGTGTTAAACGGACACGTCTCCCTGGTATCAAATCTTGAGTGTCTTATTAGATATATCATAGTCAACTAGTAAATTGTTGCAGTCACTTCTTTGATTCTTGTTTTGTGGGATCCTGGAGGAGACTGTTGACATATTTCATGCCACTGATTTAATAATTCTAAAACTTCATTGGGCTACTGTCATTAATACCCTGGATCATGCAATTTTAAATATTTTGTTTCATCTGAATAATTATATCTCAATTCCAGACTTGTGTGTGTTTCCCACAGGTGACATTCAGTCTAATAACATTAAGTAATAGAGAACAATCCTAGGACTTTGTTATAGTCTTGTGTTGACTGTTGCTGTTGTGGTCTTTAGTCTGAAGACTGGTTCGATGCAGTTCTCCATGCTGTGCGAGCCTTTTCATCCCCGAGTAAATATTGCAACCTACATCCTTCTGCATCTGCTTACTACATTCATCTCTTGGTCTCCTCCTACAATTTTTACCCCCCCCCCCCCCACCACTACATTTCCCTCTAATAGTAAACCGATGATCCCTTGATGCCCCAGAATGTGTTGTATCAACCAATCCCTTCTTTTGTGGTCAAGCTGTGCCACAAATTTCTTGTCTCCAAAATTCTGTTGAGCACTTCCTTATTAGTTACGTAATATAACCATCTAATCTTCAAAATTCTTCTGTAGTGCCACATTTCAAAAGATTTTATTCTCTTCTTGCCTAAACTGTTTACCATCCATTTCTCACATACATGGCTACCCTCCAGACAAATACTTCCAGAAATGACTTCCTAACACTTAAATCTACATTCAATGTTAATAAATTTCTCTTCTTCAGAAATGCTTTTCTTCTCATCTACTACTTTAAGTGTTTTGTTTCCTAATACAACTCCCTTAGAATCACTTGATTTAATTCGACTACATTCCATTACCCTTGTTTTGCTTTTGTTGATGTATTACTTCTGTCCTCCTTCCAAGACAATGTAAATTCTGTTCAACTGCTCTTCCAAGCCATTGGCTGTGTCTGACAGGATTACAATGTCTTCAGCAAACCTCAAAGTTTTCATTTATTTTCCCTAAACTTTAATTCCTATTCCAAGTTTTTCTTTGGTTTCCTTTACTGCTTGATTAATGTACAGATTGAATAACATCAAGGATAGGCTACAACCCTGTCTTACAATTTTAAATCTGCTTCCAAAATCTCTGTCTTGTCATTATGCAATCAATGAGAAACCTTCCTGTGTCTCTTCCACATAAACAACTTTCTTTTATGATTCTTAAACCAAGTGTCAGCGATGATTCAATTATGCTCTGTGCAGAACTCTACCAGGCAACTTCCTCTTTAATTCCTTTCCCCCGGTCCATATTCATCTACTATTTTTCTTCTCTTCCTTTTCGTAATATTGATTATCTAACTATACCAGCATTTAACAACTAGAATTGCTCTAATTGCCTTTTCAAATTCTAATAAAAACTTTGGTGTTGTATCAACTGCTCCACTACTATTTCTTAACAATTTTTAAAGCGGTTACTTTCATATCAAACAATAAATTGAAGAATTTGTCTTTCTTCAGGCCGAAGGGATTGAATAAATACAAATAAATCTTAATATATACTAAACGTCATAAAACAAATTAAAAATATTTACCCTTCGCACAGCCACTGTTCCATTACAGCACCAGAGAACACCTCCAGATATTTCAGAGCTGATATTGGCCTTTGTGAGCACTTGCTTGAAATCAGAAAGCTTTAATTCATTGATGAATGCTGTTTGGTGACCTGAGATCTGTAATTTAATGACAAGTGGAATTATTCATCAAAAGTCATGCAAGAAATGAATAAATTAAATGTACGAGGTGAAATCCAAAATTTTCGGGACTGGTGTTGCAATCTGGAAAGTAGGAGTAGTAGATCTTTGCACTGCTAGGTGGCGAGAGCTGCATATCTGATGAGTCAGTGTGCGGACTGGCATTCAGCTGGGAGGACGTGTTGCGTGTCCAGTGATTTCCGTAATACTCTGTGTTTGGCGTGTGGCGATTTTACAATGGATGCGTGAACAGAACAGTGCATGTGTATCAAACTCTGTGTGAAATCTCAGGAAAAGTGCTACGGAGCCCCTTGCAATGATACAAGTGTTTGGGGGACAGAGCATGAGCCATACATGTGTGTTTGAGTGGCATGCTCAGTTCAGGGCCGGCCATTCACACGTCGATGATGATGCTCACACTGGAAGGCCCGTTAGCCGCGCAACACCAGACATTGTTGCCAAACTTCAACAACTGATTCATGCAGATTGACGTCGAACCTTTTAAGACCCTGCAGATGAAGTGGTTACTGGTTACGAGACATGTCAACGAATGTTGACTGATGAATTGAGCATGCATCGTGTCACCACAAAATTTGTGCCAAGGATCTTGACTCCTGATCAGAAGGCACAGCGTGTTGAAGTGTGCATGGACCTTCATCAGACCACATCTGATGATCCAACCTTCTTGTCTCGGGTTATCACCAGTGACGAGAGCTGGTTATACAAACATAAAATATTCCAAAATTTGCAAACATTAAAATCATACGAAATTTTGAGAATCTTCTGAAAATGATAAATAGACTCCTGGAAATTGAAATAAGAACACCGTGAATTCATTGTCCCAGGAAGGGGAAACTTTATAGACACATTCCTGGGGTCAGATACATCACATGATCACACTGACAGAACCACAGGCACATAGACACAGGCAACAGAGCATGCACAATGTCGGCACTAGTACAGTGTATATCCACCTTTCGCAGCAATGCAGGCTGCTATTCTCCCATGGAGACGATCGTAGAGATGCTGGATGTAGTCCTGTGGAACGGCTTGCCATGCCATTTCCACCTGGCGCCTCAGTTGGACCAGCGTTCGTGCTGGACGTGCAGACCGCGTGAGACGACGCTTCATCCAGTCCCAAACATGCTCAATGGGGGACAGATCCGGAGATCTAGCTGGCCAGGGTAGTTGACTTACACCTTCTAGAGCACGTTGGGTGGCACGGGATACATGCGGACGTGCATTGTCCTGTTGGAACAGCAAGTTCCCTTGCCGGTCTAGGAATGGTAGAACGATGGGTTCGATGACGGTTTGGATGTACCGTGCACTATTCAGTGTCCCCTCGACGATCACCAGTGGTGTACGGCCAGTGTAGGAGATTGCTCCCCACACCATGATGCCGGGTGTTGGCCCTCTGTGCCTCGGTCGTATGCAGTCCTGATTGTGGCGCTCACCTGCACGGCGCCAAACACGCATACGACCATCATTGGCACCAAGGCAGAAGCGACTCTCATCGCTGAAGACGACGCGTCTCCATTCATCCCTCCATTCACGCCTGTCGCGACACCACTGGAGGCGGGCTGCACGATGTTGGGGCGTGAGCGGAAGACGGCCTAACGGTGTGCAGGACCGTAGCCCAGCTTCATGGAGACGGTTGCGAATGGTCCTCGCCGATACCCCAGGAGCAACAGTGTCCCTAATTTGCTGGGAAGTGGCGGTGCGGTCCCCTACGGCACTGCATAGGATCCTACAGTCTTGGCGTGCATCCGTGCGTCGCTGCGGTCCGGTCCCAGGTCGACGGGCACGTGGACCTTCCGCCGACCACTGGCGACAACATCGATGTACTGTGGAGACCTCACGCCCCACGTGTTGAGCAATTCGGCGGTACGTCCACCCGGCCTCCCGCATGCCCACTATACGCCCTCGCTCAAAGTCCGTCAGCTGCACATACGGTTCACGTCCACGCTGTTGCGGCATGCTACCAGTGTTAAAGACTGCGATGGAGCTCCGTATGCCACGGCAAACTGGTTGACACTGACGGCGGCGGTGCACAAATGCTGCGCAGCTAGTGCCATTCGACGGCCAACACCGCAGTTCCTGGTGTGTCCGCTGTGCCGTGCGTGTGATCATTGCTTGTACAGCCCTCTCGCAGTGTCCGGAGCAAGTATGGTGGGTCTGACACACCGGTGTCAATGTGTTCTTTTTTCCATTTCCAGGAGTGTATTACATAACAAATACATGTATATGATGAGATTGGAACTGGTGGCCCACAGCATGCCAATCACCAACACTAATCACTATGCCATATTGCAAGCAGCACAATTCGTGGCATTGCTTCCTCTCCTGAAGAAACAGTGACCTGCTGTTTCAGGAGTACTCCTTGGAGCCGACTACAGCACCTATATCTTGTCAGTGGTCCTCTGTATGGCAACACCGAAGGATCCTTACATTTGGGTCACATTGTCACATCCTCTACATTAGGATGTGTATCAAAAGTAGCCCTATGGTCAGAGCTTAGTTATCATCAAACAGATGTTCAGTTCTCTTGAACGAAAAGCCCCGATCATCAATTTGCACCTCAGGAATGTAGTAGGGCTTCATATGGAGGACATGAATGTCTCTGCATATCTGTCTTCTTGATGAAAGATCATGATCCTCAACTTTGTATGTAAGGTAAGACTAGCCATAAAAGTTACTACATGGCCTAAAGCAGCCTTTTAGAAACTTTTCCAATAGTACCACTTTCCTTACAGTATAAAAATCCATACCAGTCCCATGGGCTGTATCTCATGGATGATGTTTGGCATTAAAGTGCTCTTGGTCCTTCTTGTAAGTGTCCAGGAATCATATGCGAGCCAGCTGTCTTGCAATTTTGGCCCTGGTGATTAAGTGTCTCAAGTAGTCATTCCGAGTATCATCTGGTTGAAATAGGAACAGTGTATCTATTGTTGTTTCGGCACCGTGCCTGCAGAACAGAAAAACCAGTGTGAGTCTTGTAGTGCTTTTCTTCACTGTGGTTATATAGGATGAGTATGTCATGACGGGCAGCACTACAATGAAATCAATCTGTTTGACATCAATGCACATACGTGACATATCTGCCATTATGACACATACCTTTGAAGCCCAGTGCCCATCTCATCTCATAAATCAATCCAATGGATGCTTTGGACTAATTAGTCAGCATAGAGAATGGTTGTCCATCAAAATGTTGATGGCCCAAGCTTTCTCAGCTGCAAAGAAGTTCATTTCAGACTTTGCATGTACTTCTTGAAGCACAAGCTATCACCTTTTCAACACCTTCCCGAGTTTGCGCTAGAACTGCACCTATCCCATACCTGCTGGATTGTAAAGTTCCATCTTGGCACTCTTGTCATACAATGCTAAGGAGAAAATTTTATCGTCTCCTTAAGGACATGGAAAGAACTTTCTTACACTTTCTTCCAGGAAAATTTGGTGTCTCCTTTCAGTAGTTCACAAGGAACATGCCTTGGTACATTCCTTTATGAATCACCGGGAGTATGAGCAGATTCTGAGAAAACTTGTCACATCAAAAATTTGCCTTGAAATCGGAAAATTTGAGACTCCTCTTACTTTCTCTGAATAGGGATGGACTCAATCGCCATTAACTACATACCCCAAGATTTTTATTTCTTGGGCTATAAAGAGGCACTTTCTCAGGCACAGATGGAGGTCTGCTCTCTGAACACATTTCAAGACAGTCGTCAGGAGGCTTAGAAAATGACAATGTTATCCAATTCTTCAAATGTCTTTAGAAAAATGACATTGTCATTCAGATAGCAAAGACTTGTCATTATTTAAACTATCAAAGCATATTGTCCATCCAGGGTCATCACATAGTCCAACCGGCATCATTTTTAACTTATAGATGCAGTTGGGTGTTGTGAAGGCAGACTTTTCGTAGTCAGCCTTCTCAACCTTGAGTTGCTAGTAGCCTGTTTGCAAGTCCGTACTTTGGAAATACTCTGCTCCTTTCAAGCAATCTAGGGTAAACATCTTTTTTTGTGATTTCAGTGATTAGCAGTTAATGCCACATGCAATCATCCTCCTCCTCCTCCTCCTTCACAAGGATCACAGGAGAGGCTCAAAAAAGTCTGTAAGTTCAATAATGTCATCTAGCAGCATCATCTCCATTTCCCTCAACTCATGCTTCATTCAGCTATCGACATCTTATATGAGCAGTGGCTAATTGGTGAATGATCCCCAGTGTTGATACAATGTTTTCCCATGGACCACTTGACCTGTCCTTTCCTCACTCTGGATTTGAAAGCATCCAAAAATTGGCACAGAACGGCTAACGTTTCCTGACGCTGTTCCTCGGACAGACCAGATTCTATTGGCAGTTTGATAGTAATTTCTCGCACTGCATTGTCTGTAGTGCCAGTGAAGCAAGATTCTTCATCAATGGCACTGAACTGTCCATCCTGTATTGGTTCAGCTATTGGCAAGCACTTTCCTACAGATATGAAAGCAGCTTGTAACAATTAGTGAGCCAAAGTTCTGCTTGACCACCTGTTATGCTTATGATTGATACTAGTGCATAGATTTCTTATGTGAACCCAAGCAGCTTTCCGCATCCAACAATATCGTCACTGTTTTAACTGAGCATCTGGGACTTGTCTTGCTGATTACGGTGGGATCATACGTCTTCAGCGGCAATCAACTGCCCAGAGCAATCTTGTTATGTGTGCTGGTTGAAATAACTTTGCCCGTCTGTAGCTTTGATCTACCACAGTCTACGACTGCTTGTGATGCCTGCAAAGAAGTCCCACCCAAGAATAGCACGCAAGTGTTACATAAATTTTCGGGAAGTCAAAAGGGAATATCTAGAGGTAAGGTGAAGATGTTTTTGAGAAACGCTACTTAGAAAATTTAGAGAATGGGCATCTGAAGCTGACTGCAGAACGATACTGTTCCCTCCAATACACACTGCACATAAGGACCAGGAAAATGAGATAAGAGAAATTAGGGCTCATATGAAGGCATACAGACAGTCTTTTTCCCTTGCTCTATTTGCGAGTGGAACGGGAAAGTAAATGACAAGTAATGGTACAGGGTACCCTCCACATGCACCATAAGATGGACTGCGGAGTATCAATGTAGAAGTAGATGTAATTACAATCTGTTAAAATGACAAATTCGAAAGGCTGTGTTCTGTCAGTGATACTTATTCTTGCAACACATATTCCTGTCAACTGTTCCCGTTTGTGACCTTCACCACAACTGCTTTCATATCATCTTCTTTACCTGGCGACATTACGGGAAAAGGAGCCCTTCAATCAACTAGTTCGTGGACAGGATTTCTTGAGATCTTAGTAACTGTTGGCCACGAAGGTTTTTATCTGTGCCAACCTTACCTCCATAGATAGTCACCTTGGTTAGTCTTCTTGAATTCAGCAGTTAGCTGATTGGCTGGTACCTCTGTACAGCGACAGGAACAGCTAGCACGTGAGGGAGAGCGACTTATTCCAGAGTACAGCCACTTTGTGGCATAACAAAAAAAAATGGCTCTGAGCACTATGGGACTCAACTGCTGAGGTCATTAGTCCCCTAGAACTTAGAACTAGTTAAACCTAACTAACCTAAGGACATCACAAACATCCATGCCTGAGGCAGGATTCGAACCTGCGACCGTAGCGGTCTTGCGGTTCCAGACTGCAGCGCCTTTAACCGCACGGCCATTTCGGCCGGCTGTGGCATAACAGTCGTCAAACATTTGTCTTCTTTCTCTTCAATAACATATGTGTCCAGGATACTGACAGTGGACACATGATGTGTGTTGTCTTTCAGTCTCCAATTATCTGTTCTTTCGTGGGGGGTTATACTTGGCAGAAGAGATGGGGGTACCTGCTTTGGTTTTATGCATGGTTATTGTTTCACAACTGCAGCATAAGTCAGATTTGGCTAAGTCATTTTCCATGGTGCATTCAACTTGTGGTGGAGGTTTGTGCTAATCATCAATGCACGTCTTCTTCAACATTCGCTAATGCTTTTTGAAGTACGGCATCAATATTCATGGTTGCTATCTGTTGTGTACTCAGTTTGCCGTTTCTGGCTGCCAGAAACTGCTGTATCTCTTCTCTTACTATATGGCATATGAGAGAGGTGAAGTCATGGTTGTGCTTTACAATTGCCATAGGCCCCACTTTCTGTTGCATTTTCTCAATGTGCTGGCACTGCTCAGTGAATTCCTCTGTCATTATGACATGCTTTGACAGATGAGCATTATACAGTCTTCTGTGACTCCTATCATCAAGTAACAACACTATGAAAAGGATAGATTGCTACTGAGCACATACAAGAGGCACTGAGTCATACATAGGCGCAAAGAAAAAAAGACTGCTAAATGTTTAAGCTTTCGTACAAAAAATCCCTCCAAAATAGAAACACACACACACACACACACACACACACACACACACACACACACACATTCACATTAGCCCAACTCACACAGGCAAGGCCACTGTCTTTGGGTGCTGGGGTCTGAGTGTCTCCCAACCTACAACCTCCTTCCTGGTCACTATGACCAACTGTATTCTCACTCAATTTTACTTCCCCTTTGATGGCATCACATGCAAACAAATTTGTGGTACAGCAATGGACACCATATGGCAACATATACATGGGTCATTTAGAGAAACCTTTCCCAACAACCCATAATCCCAATCCATACCTGGTTGAGATTCTCTGACGACATCTTTGTGATTTGGACCGAGGGTGACAACATGCTACCCACATTTCTGCACAACCTCATGTTCTGCCCATTCACTTCACCTGGTCCTCATCAACCCAACTAGCCAAATTCCTTGATGTTGACATCCACCTCACATCAGTACCTCTGTCCACACCAAACCTACCAACAACCAAAAATACCTCCACTTCGACAGCCACAGTAAGAAGTCCCTTCCGTACAGCCTAGCCACCTGAAGTCATCACATCTGTATGATGAGCAATCCCTCTCCAAATATGCCTAGGGTCTCACTGAGGTCTTCACAGACTGAAATTACCCTCCCAACCTTGTCCACAAACTTATCTCCCATGTCTTGCCTCTTCAGTCGCCTACCACCTCTTGCATACCATATTTACTCGAATCTAAGCTGCACTTGAATCTAAGCCACACCTGAAAAATCAAGGAAAAAAAAAATTTCCCGAATCTAAGCCACACCTGAAATTTGAGACTCGAAATTCAAGGGTAGAGAAAAGTTTTAGCTCGTACCTCCAAATCAAAACAAAGTTGGTCCATTGTAATATGAGACACAATTTAGGTCGAATGAATGACGATACAGCTACAGTAGTTTGGTTCGAGTTGTAAGCTTAGCAGTTAAGCTTTACCAGGTAGCCATTGCTATGCGTCAGGCGCTCCGTCCGTATTTATACGGGTACCCTTCCTTTTTCACGTGCTTCGTCTGGTTTGAATTGATTGCTTATTTTTCTTTGATCTGATAAATGCCGTTCTCTTTGTTATAGGTGTTTACATCACTCTAAGCTGAAAATGCATTACTGTACTGTGTCATGCATTGTTTGTCGCATTCTGATAATGAGTGTTTATGACTTGTCGCCGCTTACGGCATGGCTTGCTTTTGTGAGCGCTACCGCCGCCCTTAAAAAAAAAAAAAAAAAAAAAAGAGGAATCTTCTCATTAGCGAAACAATGGCAAGAGACTGCTATTTGTTGTTACTTACACTGCTGCTTTCTTTGATAATGATCAACAAGAACCAAATAATAGACTGCGTATGATAGAAGATGTTCTGAACGGGAGTTTAGCGAAAATTTTTCTCCGTTTGAAAATCTTTGCAGGCGCCTCTTTAGTACATTACATTCTGCACAGAAATTAAGAGTCATCTTAGATTTAAAAATCTAGTCAATTGCCATGCTTCATTTCTGACTGTATCACTATTAGGCATAAGAATAATATGAATATAAACATGACATGATATGTATATTCTTCCACGTTTGCTGTTGTCTCACTCTAGTTTCGTAGTTTATTGGGCAGACAGGATTTAAATGAGATAGCAGCAAACACGAAAGAATACATGACAAAATGTTTATATTCGTATTATTCTTATGGTGAAGAGAATACTGCATGTGATTCACAATTCAATTCATAAAAGTTCCTATTAGCAACCATCTCTTCTCACAGGTAGGAAAAAATTCAGAACATAGAGTTGGCCATATTGACACACATCCCAAACAGTCTCGCCAGTCAGATTTTCGTAGTACATTGAAATGCTGCTACTTTCGAAGATGAACTATACGGAATTCGTATTTACTTCGTTGGATAATGTATGAAAATGAAGTGGTCGAAACTCGGGGCGGAGAGAAAAGCCCGTCTTCCACCTTTTTTTATTTACTGACGCAGAGGTTTTGGCGCCAGTATGTATCTTTGTGCCTGCAAAGCATGCCTGTGTAGTGCTACATATATTCGACGGCACCTACCAACATTTTTCAGAACTTCCGCTTACTTTGCACTCGATTCTAAGCCGCAGGCAGTTTTTTGGATTACAAAAACTGGAAAAAAGTGTGGCTTAGATTCGAGTAAATACGGTACCCACTTCCCTGACCACAAAGGAGCAATCCTCTTGTGACTCAGTACCATCCAGGACTGGAGAAACTGAATCATATTCTCTGCCAGGGTTTTGATTAACTCTCATCATTCTCTGAAGTTGAAATATTTGTCAGTCATTTTCATTATGCCTGTCTGCGACTCAATGTGGTGAGAAGCAATCTATCCTTTTCATATCATTATTGTTATTTTGTATTGGACTTTCAATTGTTTCCTTTCATCAAGTGTCAGAGTCTGTTGGCTTCTGTCTGATTCACAATGTGGTATAGAGCCGAAACATTTTGTATTTAAAATCTTGTCACTTCCCCTAACACTAGGCCCTGGTCTTCAATTGTTCTTCCATTAAGTGGTTTTGCTACTGAATGTTGCCAAATGTTTACTTCAGTTCGGTCTGGAATTTTTCCAGCTATTGAGTTCCTCTTAGTTGTTCTCAACTCACTGTTGGGTTGTGCCATTCCAGTAAAAGTACACATTTGCTGAAAACATCATGTCATCCCATCTGCTGTATTTGGTGACTGGATTGAATCCTTTTAATTAAGTTGCTGGCTCCTTGCAGCATCTGTGGAAAACACTGCTGGATGCCTTATGTGCACCTAACTTGCAATCCACCGTTAGTCTTCTGAATATACGGACCTTAGGAACGACATACGACTTATATTGCATTCCTGTCCGTGTAAGTGATGACTTCCATGCTGCCTAGATGAAGTAGACATCTTGAAGTACCTAGCACCTACAGCAAACAGTGTCATGTCATAATTACAGTCACGCCCAAATCTGAAAGGTCCAAATCTGAAAGCAGGTTCGTTAATGAAGTGAAACACTTAGCACTGAAAGGATGTTTATCATGGTCATAAAGGGCTGAATGGTAGCACCTTGAACAGAACTGGGAGCAATACGAGTGACTTCGGAAGTCAAGGAGCCACATGAGGTAGCAGTAGACCGTATGCTACAATGTCTTACCTATACAACTGGTAAGGACCACACTCTTGCAACTATTATGGTCGATATGCTCTCTTGCCTGGTTTTCCTAATGGAACTAACATTGCATCCTTCCAAGTCATGGGGTACTGTCCGTCAAATCATGTCTGATTGAAAGAAGATCGGAGCTTGCTTTAGGCTCCAGGGCACACATGATGGAACATGGCATAATGAATCTGATCTACATCTACATCTACATAAATACTCCACAAGCCACCGCACGGTGCATGGCAGTGTGTGCCCTGTACCACTGCTTGTCATTTCATTTCCTGTTCCACTCGCAAACAGAGCAAGGGAAAAATGACTGTCTGCATGCCCTCATATGAGCCCTAATTTCTAGTATTTTATCTTCATGGTCCTTATGTGCAATGTATGTTGGAGGCAGTACTACTGTTTGGCGGTCAGCTTCAAATTCCAGTTCTCTAAAGTTTCTCATTAGTGTTTCTTGAAAAGAATGTAGCCTTCCCTCCAGGGTCTCCCATTTGGGTTCCTGAAGCATCTCTGTAGCACTTACATGTTGTTAGAACCTACCAATAAAAAATCTAGCAGCCCGTCTCTGAATTGCTTCAATGTCTTCCTTCAATCCAACCTGGTAGGGACCCCAAACACTTGGAATAGGCCGCCCCGGCATCCTATACGCGATCTCCTTTACAGGTGAACCACTCTTTCCTAAAATTCTCCCAATAAACCAAAGTTGGCCATTCACATTCCATACCACAATTCTCACGTGCTCATTCCACCTTTTTTTGCTTTGTAAGTAATGTCCAGATATTTAAACGACTTGACTGTGTCAAGCAGGACACTAGTAATACTATATCCGAACATTACAGGTTTGATCATCCTACTCATCCACATCAACTTACGTTTTTCCACATTTAGGGCTAGCTGCCATTCTGCCCATTCACTTCACCTGGTCCTCATCAACCCAACTAGCCAAATTCCTTGATGTTGACATCCACCTCACATCAGTACCTCTGTCCACACCAAACCTACCAACAACCAAAAATACCTCCACTTCGACAGCCACAGTAAGAAGTCCCTTCCGTACAGCCTAGCCACCTGAAGTCATCACATCTGTATGATGAGCAATCCCTCTCCAAATATGCCTAGGGTCTCACTGAGGTCTTCACAGACTGAAATTACCCTCCCAACCTTGTCCACAAACTTATCTCCCATGTCTTGCCTCTTCAGTCGCCTACCACCTCTTGCATACCATATTTACTCGAATCTAAGCTGCACTTGAATCTAAGCCACACCTGAAAAATCAAGGAAAAAAAAAATTTCCCGAATCTAAGCCACACCTGAAATTTGAGACTCGAAATTCAAGGGTAGAGAAAAGTTTTAGCTCGTACCTCCAAATCAAAACAAAGTTGGTCCATTGTAATATGAGACACAATTTAGGTCGAATGAATGACGATACAGCTACAGTAGTTTGGTTCGAGTTGTAAGCTTAGCAGTTAAGCTTTACCAGGTAGCCATTGCTATGCGTCAGGCGCTCCGTCCGTATTTATACGGGTACCCTTCCTTTTTCACGTGCTTCGTCTGGTTTGAATTGATTGCTTATTTTTCTTTGATCTGATAAATGCCGTTCTCTTTGTTATAGGTGTTTACATCACTCTAAGCTGAAAATGCATTACTGTACTGTGTCATGCATTGTTTGTCGCATTCTGATAATGAGTGTTTATGACTTGTCGCCGCTTACGGCATGGCTTGCTTTTGTGAGCGCTACCGCCGCCTTTAAAAAAAAAAAAAAAAAAAAAGAGGAATCTTCTCATTAGCGAAACAATGGCAAGAGACTGCTATTTGTTGTTACTTACACTGCTGCTTTCTTTGATAATGATCAACAAGAACCAAATAATAGACTGCGTATGATAGAAGATGTTCTGAACGGGAGTTTAGCGAAAATTTTTCTCCGTTTGAAAATCTTTGCAGGCGCCTCTTTAGTACATTACATTCTGCACAGAAATTAAGAGTCATCTTAGATTTAAAAATCTAGTCAATTGCCATGCTTCATTTCTGACTGTATCACTATTAGGCATAAGAATAATATGAATATAAACATGACATGATATGTATATTCTTCCACGTTTGCTGTTGTCTCACTCTAGTTTCGTAGTTTATTGGGCAGACAGGATTTAAATGAGATAGCAGCAAACACGAAAGAATACATGACAAAATGTTTATATTCGTATTATTCTTATGGTGAAGAGAATACTGCATGTGATTCACAATTCAATTCATAAAAGTTCCTATTAGCAACCATCTCTTCTCACAGGTAGGAAAAAATTCAGAACATAGAGTTGGCCATATTGACACACATCCCAAACAGTCTCGCCAGTCAGATTTTCGTAGTACATTGAAATGCTGCTACTTTCGAAGATGAACTATACGGAATTCGTATTTACTTCGTTGGATAATGTATGAAAATGAAGTGGTCGAAACTCGGGGCGGAGAGAAAAGCCCGTCTTCCACCTTTTTTTATTTACTGACGCAGAGGTTTTGGCGCCAGTATGTATCTTTGTGCCTGCAAAGCATGCCTGTGTAGTGCTACATATATTCGACGGCACCTACCAACATTTTTCAGAACTTCCGCTTACTTTGCACTCGATTCTAAGCCGCAGGCAGTTTTTTGGATTACAAAAACTGGAAAAAAGTGTGGCTTAGATTCGAGTAAATACGGTACCCACTTCCCTGACCACAAAGGAGCAATCCTCTTGTGACTCAGTACCATCCAGGACTGGAGAAACTGAATCATATTCTCTGCCAGGGTTTTGATTAACTCTCATCATTCTCTGAAGTTGAAATATTTGTCAGTCATTTTCATTATGCCTGTCTGCGACTCAATGTGGTGAGAAGCAATCTATCCTTTTCATATCATTATTGTTATTTTGTATTGGACTTTCAATTGTTTCCTTTCATCAAGTGTCAGAGTCTGTTGGCTTCTGTCTGATTCACAATGTGGTATAGAGCCGAAACATTTTGTATTTAAAATCTTGTCACTTCCCCTAACACTAGGCCCTGGTCTTCAATTGTTCTTCCATTAAGTGGTTTTGCTACTGAATGTTGCCAAATGTTTACTTCAGTTCGGTCTGGAATTTTTCCAGCTATTGAGTTCCTCTTAGTTGTTCTCAACTCACTGTTGGGTTGTGCCATTCCAGTAAAAGTACACATTTGCTGAAAACATCATGTCATCCCATCTGCTGTATTTGGTGACTGGATTGAATCCTTTTAATTAAGTTGCTGGCTCCTTGCAGCATCTGTGGAAAACACTGCTGGATGCCTTATGTGCACCTAACTTGCAATCCACCGTTAGTCTTCTGAATATACGGACCTTAGGAACGACATACGACTTATATTGCATTCCTGTCCGTGTAAGTGATGACTTCCATGCTGCCTAGATGAAGTAGACATCTTGAAGTACCTAGCACCTACAGCAAACAGTGTCATGTCATAATTACAGTCACGCCCAAATCTGAAAGGTCCAAATCTGAAAGCAGGTTCGTTAATGAAGTGAAACACTTAGCACTGAAAGGATGTTTATCATGGTCATAAAGGGCTGAATGGTAGCACCTTGAACAGAACTGGGAGCAATACGAGTGACTTCGGAAGTCAAGGAGCCACATGAGGTAGCAGTAGACCGTATGCTACAATGTCTTACCTATACAACTGGTAAGGACCACACTCTTGCAACTATTATGGTCGATATGCTCTCTTGCCTGGTTTTCCTAATGGAACTAACATTGCATCCTTCCAAGTCATGGGGTACTGTCCGTCAAATCATGTCTGATTGAAAGAAGATCGGAGCTTGCTTTAGGCTCCAGGGCACACATGATGGAACATGGCATAATGAATCTGATCTACATCTACATCTACATAAATACTCCACAAGCCACCGCACGGTGCATGGCAGTGTGTGCCCTGTACCACTGCTTGTCATTTCATTTCCTGTTCCACTCGCAAACAGAGCAAGGGAAAAATGACTGTCTGCATGCCCTCATATGAGCCCTAATTTCTAGTATTTTATCTTCATGGTCCTTATGTGCAATGTATGTTGGAGGCAGTACTACTGTTTGGCGGTCAGCTTCAAATTCCAGTTCTCTAAAGTTTCTCATTAGTGTTTCTTGAAAAGAATGTAGCCTTCCCTCCAGGGTCTCCCATTTGGGTTCCTGAAGCATCTCTGTAGCACTTACATGTTGTTAGAACCTACCAATAAAAAATCTAGCAGCCCGTCTCTGAATTGCTTCAATGTCTTCCTTCAATCCAACCTGGTAGGGACCCCAAACACTTGGAATAGGCCGCCCCGGCATCCTATACGCGATCTCCTTTACAGGTGAACCACTCTTTCCTAAAATTCTCCCAATAAACCAAAGTTGGCCATTCACATTCCATACCACAATTCTCACGTGCTCATTCCACCTTTTTTTGCTTTGTAAGTAATGTCCAGATATTTAAACGACTTGACTGTGTCAAGCAGGACACTAGTAATACTATATCCGAACATTACAGGTTTGATCATCCTACTCATCCACATCAACTTACGTTTTTCCACATTTAGGGCTAGCTGCCATTCTGCCCATTCACTTCACCTGGTCCTCATCAACCCAACTAGCCAAATTCCTTGATGTTGACATCCACCTCACATCAGTACCTCTGTCCACACCAAACCTACCAACAACCAAAAATACCTCCACTTCGACAGCCACAGTAAGAAGTCCCTTCCGTACAGCCTAGCCACCTGAAGTCATCACATCTGTATGATGAGCAATCCCTCTCCAAATATGCCTAGGGTCTCACTGAGGTCTTCACAGACTGAAATTACCCTCCCAACCTTGTCCACAAACTTATCTCCCATGTCTTGCCTCTTCAGTCGCCTACCACCTCTTGCATACCATATTTACTCGAATCTAAGCTGCACTTGAATCTAAGCCACACCTGAAAAATCAAGGAAAAAAAAAATTTCCCGAATCTAAGCCACACCTGAAATTTGAGACTCGAAATTCAAGGGTAGAGAAAAGTTTTAGCTCGTACCTCCAAATCAAAACAAAGTTGGTCCATTGTAATATGAGACACAATTTAGGTCGAATGAATGACGATACAGCTACAGTAGTTTGGTTCGAGTTGTAAGCTTAGCAGTTAAGCTTTACCAGGTAGCCATTGCTATGCGTCAGGCGCTCCGTCCGTATTTATACGGGTACCCTTCCTTTTTCACGTGCTTCGTCTGGTTTGAATTGATTGCTTATTTTTCTTTGATCTGATAAATGCCGTTCTCTTTGTTATAGGTGTTTACATCACTCTAAGCTGAAAATGCATTACTGTACTGTGTCATGCATTGTTTGTCGCATTCTGATAATGAGTGTTTATGACTTGTCGCCGCTTACGGCATGGCTTGCTTTTGTGAGCGCTACCGCCGCCTTTAAAAAAAAAAAAAAAAAAAAAAAGAGGAATCTTCTCATTAGCGAAACAATGGCAAGAGACTGCTATTTGTTGTTACTTACACTGCTGCTTTCTTTGATAATGATCAACAAGAACCAAATAATAGACTGCGTATGATAGAAGATGTTCTGAACGGGAGTTTAGCGAAAATTTTTCTCCGTTTGAAAATCTTTGCAGGCGCCTCTTTAGTACATTACATTCTGCACAGAAATTAAGAGTCATCTTAGATTTAAAAATCTAGTCAATTGCCATGCTTCATTTCTGACTGTATCACTATTAGGCATAAGAATAATATGAATATAAACATGACATGATATGTATATTCTTCCACGTTTGCTGTTGTCTCACTCTAGTTTCGTAGTTTATTGGGCAGACAGGATTTAAATGAGATAGCAGCAAACACGAAAGAATACATGACAAAATGTTTATATTCGTATTATTCTTATGGTGAAGAGAATACTGCATGTGATTCACAATTCAATTCATAAAAGTTCCTATTAGCAACCATCTCTTCTCACAGGTAGGAAAAAATTCAGAACATAGAGTTGGCCATATTGACACACATCCCAAACAGTCTCGCCAGTCAGATTTTCGTAGTACATTGAAATGCTGCTACTTTCGAAGATGAACTATACGGAATTCGTATTTACTTCGTTGGATAATGTATGAAAATGAAGTGGTCGAAACTCGGGGCGGAGAGAAAAGCCCGTCTTCCACCTTTTTTTATTTACTGACGCAGAGGTTTTGGCGCCAGTATGTATCTTTGTGCCTGCAAAGCATGCCTGTGTAGTGCTACATATATTCGACGGCACCTACCAACATTTTTCAGAACTTCCGCTTACTTTGCACTCGATTCTAAGCCGCAGGCAGTTTTTTGGATTACAAAAACTGGAAAAAAGTGTGGCTTAGATTCGAGTAAATACGGTACCCACTTCCCTGACCACAAAGGAGCAATCCTCTTGTGACTCAGTACCATCCAGGACTGGAGAAACTGAATCATATTCTCTGCCAGGGTTTTGATTAACTCTCATCATTCTCTGAAGTTGAAATATTTGTCAGTCATTTTCATTATGCCTGTCTGCGACTCAATGTGGTGAGAAGCAATCTATCCTTTTCATATCATTATTGTTATTTTGTATTGGACTTTCAATTGTTTCCTTTCATCAAGTGTCAGAGTCTGTTGGCTTCTGTCTGATTCACAATGTGGTATAGAGCCGAAACATTTTGTATTTAAAATCTTGTCACTTCCCCTAACACTAGGCCCTGGTCTTCAATTGTTCTTCCATTAAGTGGTTTTGCTACTGAATGTTGCCAAATGTTTACTTCAGTTCGGTCTGGAATTTTTCCAGCTATTGAGTTCCTCTTAGTTGTTCTCAACTCACTGTTGGGTTGTGCCATTCCAGTAAAAGTACACATTTGCTGAAAACATCATGTCATCCCATCTGCTGTATTTGGTGACTGGATTGAATCCTTTTAATTAAGTTGCTGGCTCCTTGCAGCATCTGTGGAAAACACTGCTGGATGCCTTATGTGCACCTAACTTGCAATCCACCGTTAGTCTTCTGAATATACGGACCTTAGGAACGACATACGACTTATATTGCATTCCTGTCCGTGTAAGTGATGACTTCCATGCTGCCTAGATGAAGTAGACATCTTGAAGTACCTAGCACCTACAGCAAACAGTGTCATGTCATAATTACAGTCACGCCCAAATCTGAAAGGTCCAAATCTGAAAGCAGGTTCGTTAATGAAGTGAAACACTTAGCACTGAAAGGATGTTTATCATGGTCATAAAGGGCTGAATGGTAGCACCTTGAACAGAACTGGGAGCAATACGAGTGACTTCGGAAGTCAAGGAGCCACATGAGGTAGCAGTAGACCGTATGCTACAATGTCTTACCTATACAACTGGTAAGGACCACACTCTTGCAACTATTATGGTCGATATGCTCTCTTGCCTGGTTTTCCTAATGGAACTAACATTGCATCCTTCCAAGTCATGGGGTACTGTCCGTCAAATCATGTCTGATTGAAAGAAGATCGGAGCTTGCTTTAGGCTCCAGGGCACACATGATGGAACATGGCATAATGAATCTGATCTACATCTACATCTACATAAATACTCCACAAGCCACCGCACGGTGCATGGCAGTGTGTGCCCTGTACCACTGCTTGTCATTTCATTTCCTGTTCCACTCGCAAACAGAGCAAGGGAAAAATGACTGTCTGCATGCCCTCATATGAGCCCTAATTTCTAGTATTTTATCTTCATGGTCCTTATGTGCAATGTATGTTGGAGGCAGTACTACTGTTTGGCGGTCAGCTTCAAATTCCAGTTCTCTAAAGTTTCTCATTAGTGTTTCTTGAAAAGAATGTAGCCTTCCCTCCAGGGTCTCCCATTTGGGTTCCTGAAGCATCTCTGTAGCACTTACATGTTGTTAGAACCTACCAATAAAAAATCTAGCAGCCCGTCTCTGAATTGCTTCAATGTCTTCCTTCAATCCAACCTGGTAGGGACCCCAAACACTTGGAATAGGCCGCCCCGGCATCCTATACGCGATCTCCTTTACAGGTGAACCACTCTTTCCTAAAATTCTCCCAATAAACCAAAGTTGGCCATTCACATTCCATACCACAATTCTCACGTGCTCATTCCACCTTTTTTTGCTTTGTAAGTAATGTCCAGATATTTAAACGACTTGACTGTGTCAAGCAGGACACTAGTAATACTATATCCGAACATTACAGGTTTGATCATCCTACTCATCCACATCAACTTACGTTTTTCCACATTTAGGGCTAGCTGCCATTCATCATACCAATTTGAAATGTTGTCTATGTTGTATTGTATCTTCCTACAGTCACTTAACTTTGACACCTTACCATACACCACGGCATCATCAGCAAACAACCGCAGATTGATGCCCACCCTGTCTGCCAAGTCATTTATGTATACAGAGAACAACAGTGGTCCTATCACGCTTCCTTGGGGTACTCCTGATAATACTCTTGTCTCAGATGAACACTCGCTATTGAGGACAACATACTATGTTCTATTACTTAAGAAGTCTTCAAGACACTCGCGTATCTGTGAACTTATTCCATATGCTTGTACCTTCGTTTACAGCCTGCAATGGGGTGCCGTGTCAAATGCTTTCAGGAAATCTAGAAATATGGAATCTGCCTGTTGCTCTTCATCCATAATTGTCAGTATAACGTGAGAGAAGGGCAAGCCGAGTTTCACATGAGAGATGCTTTCTAAAACCAGCTGATTAATGTGCATACGCTTCTCAGTCTCAAGAAAGTTTATTATATTCGAACTGAGAATATTTTCAACGATTCTGCAGCAAACTGAAGTTAGGGATATTGGTCTGTAATTTTGCGGGTCCGTTTTTTTACCCTTCTTATATACTAGAGTCACCTGCGCTTTTTTCCAGTTGCTTGGGATTCCCTGCTGGGCAAGAATGCATGATAAATGCAAGTTAAATAAGGGGCCAATGCTGCAGAGTACTCTTTGTAAAATCAAACTAGGATTCCATCCGGACCTGGTGATTTATCTGCTTTCAAATCTTCCAATTGTTTCTCTACACTAGGTATGCTTTTTATTATCTTGTCCATACAGGATTCTCAAGTGTGAACAATTTCTTGGATGTGAAATTTAAAACTTCAGCTTTCATTTTGCTATCTTCAACTGCCACACCAGACTGGTTGACAAGGGACTGAATGGAAGCCTTAAACCTGCTAAGCAATTTTACACACGACTGAAATTTTCTTGAGTTGTCTGCCAGATATTTTGCTTAGGTGTGACGGTGGTAGTTGTTGGATGCTTTGCGCACAGATCTTTTCATAGATGCGCGAATCTCTATTAACCTTTGCTTTTTGTCACTTTTGCGTTCTATTTTGAACTGAAGCTCCAATCTTGAAGCGATGTCTCTGGCTGCAGGCAGAGCAGATTCCAATTCCTACATGGAGACTGGAAAATGTAGACCTCCTTATTACGTAGTTAAACGGTGTAGGAATACTGATAGAGAAAAAGCTGAAAAATAAAGTAATGATGGTACTATCTATTGATGGAAGACTGATGAAGATACCACTGAAAAGTAGGTCAAAAGATCTGGTGTTAATACAGGTATATATGCCAACCAGCCAACATAGAGACGAGGAAGTGGAAGAATAGTATGAGAAAATACTAGAACTCATCGAGAAAGAAAATAGAAATGCCTGCATTATCATCATGGGGTGACTGGAATGCAGTGGGGGATGAAGAAAGAGATGAAGATAAAGTAGAAAAATTTGGATTAGGAATAAGAAATGAGAGGGGTGAACGACTAATTAGTTTCTGTAAATAAAATTCATTAACTTTGGGTAACACATTATTTGGACACCACAAAAGGAGACATTACACAACATGGGTGTCAAATTTGAATAGGGAAAGATACAAGTTGGACTACATCCTGATACAAAAAAGGTTTAAAAACTGTTTGAAGAATGCCAAAGCTTATCCAGGAGCAGATATAAATTCAGACCACAACCTAGTAGTGGGAGAAATACAAGTGAAGTTGCAAAAAGTCTGAGGAGTTAAAGCAAAAGAAAGACCAACAAAGAAAGACTCAAAGAGGTAGGAAAGGCATCAGATTTGGAAAACAGATTTATGGAGAAATGGGAAAGAGGTAGTGTTGTTGAAAGTGTTAATGAACAATGGATAAAAATGAGGGAAGGACTCATGCACTCTGCCAGAGAAGCACTAGGAATTACAGAGTACCTCAAAGTACCAGGAAAGAATGGATAACAAAAAACATGTTGAAAAAGATAGAAGAGTGGAGAAAGTGGAAAAATGTAGAAACTGAAGAAGGCAAAAAGAGATACAGGAAACTGAATAATGAATTAAGAAGAAAATCTGAAGAAGCAAGGGAAAATGGATGAAACAGAAATGTGGTGAAATAGAGAATATGGAGAAAGAGGGTAAGTATGAAATGATGTAGAGACTAGCTAGTGAGATAGTTTTCGAATGTAAAAGAAAGAGGAATAACACAGAAATAGAAAGAGTGGATGGTACTCTAGCAGAAGAGGTTTTGAACAGATGGCAAGAATATACTGAATAACTGTATAAGGGGGATAAAATACAAAGCGAAATTAAGGTTGAAGAGGAGCAATATGTGCCTGAAGATGGAAAGGGATTCACCATCGTGGAAGCGGAAGTAGAAAAGGCACTGAAGGAGATGAATGCATGTGGAATTAATGATTTGCCAGCAGAACTGTTGAAGAGTCTGGGAAACAAGGCAAGAAAAAAAATACACTACCTCTGTAATGAGATATATGACAAAGGGGAATGGCCTGAGGACTTCCTTGCAACAGTTATGATACCAATAGAGAAAAAAGGAAGCACTGCAAAATGTGAAGAGCATAGGACCATCGGTCTAATTTCTCATGCAGCTATAGTGTTGCTGAGAGTGTTGAACAGAAGGCTATATGGCAAGCTGGAAAGAGGGATTGCAGAGAAGCAGTTCGGATTTAGAAGAGGAAAAGGAACAAGAGATCCTACTGGCCTGTCAAGAACTACAGGAGAAAGACTCATGGAAAAAGGTATAGAAATCTTTGCTGTTTTATAGATTTAGATTAAGCTTTTGACAGAGTTCAGTGGAACAAGCTGATAGGTACTTTCAAGAGGAAAGGAGTAGATTGAAAAGAGAGACGACTGATACAGAATCTATATTTACACCAGAAATTAAGGATAATAATTGGAAATGAAATGTCAGAAGGAAGCAGCATTGGACGAGATGTTAGACAAGGTTGTTGCCTTTCCCCACTGTTGTTTAACATATGCCTTGAAGAGATTATTGCGAAAGGCTTACATGGGAAGAGAGGAATATGTATTGGTGGAAAGAGAAAAGTGTGCATAAGATTTGCTGATGACATGGTATTAGTGGCAGAAAGTGAGTGGCCAGGGAATAACATGCTGGAAGTTCTGAATGAAGCTTGTGTGGAATATGGGATGCAAATAAACACAACAAAAACAAAGAGTATGGTCATCAGTACAAGACGCAGATTGTCCAGTATTAAAATAGGACAAGCTACCAGTGTGTCAGCTTGTTGGAAGATGCAGACTGTCCAATATTAAAATAGGACAAGCTACCAGTGTGTCAGCTTGTTGGAAGACGCAGACTGTCCAATATTAAAATAGGACAAGCTACCAATGTGTCGGCTTGTTGGATCACACAGGTGGTATGATCCACAGTCTCCTGTGCACAATCCTGCTGTTCGAAGATGGCCTGCTGACTGTATCACAACCAATTTGCCCTTTGAACCATCCATTTTTGTGGTTCCCTATCGACAACTGTGAGTCAGAAGAAAAACCTACACTGGAAAGTGGTCATCAGAATGCAAATCTGTGATCATTTCAGACTGAACTAAATCTGCAATGACTGGGGAGCAAAAACAAAGATCAATTGGCTGAAGATGACCGTGCAGCTGTAGAAAAGAGTCTTTTTTGACCAGAATTCAAAGGACAGATAGTCTCTCAACGGGCACGAAGATCAATAATTCGACCACTGGAGCAAATGGCAGCTAACCCCCACTGCACATTGTGAGCAATGAAGTCACTCACAATGAGCAAGGGGCAAGGCAATGTCCTAAAAAGTTCTGTCAGGGCCTGCATCTGACACATTATAAGATGGAAGGTATAAAGAACACGAAGTGATTTTAACTGATGTGAAACATCCACTGCAAATACTAGTATGGTTGTCATAACATGGGCAAACAAGTGTGGCATCTGTCATCGGCAGAAACAGCCACTCCCCCCTTAGCCCTGTCTCCAGTAACATCATCCATTCTGTAGGGGTGATAGCCCCTCAATCTGGGTGTATCAGTGACTTTAGAATGAGTTTCTTGTAATCAGACGCAGAACAGTTTTTCCTGGCTCAGGAGCTGCAATTCTTTTAATGTGATCAGTATCCATTTAAGTTCCACAGAAACACGTTAGTCCCAGTCGGAGCCATTGATTAGTGGCGGTTGTCTTTGTCGTGCTCCCTTGGTGGTGGTGATTTACCAGAAAGGTCAGGGGGAACATGACATGGTGCTCAGCTCTCCAGTTCCTCAATGTTGACATCAGTGTTCTCCACCATAAAATCACCATCAGAATGGGAGAGTGCCTTCCAATACAACAGTTTTGCTGCCCTTTCTTCGATTATGAATTAATTTTTGTGTGAAGTTTGTTCTTACTTGTAGGACGAGCAGCTTGCATGGTTAGCGAGGATGCTGGCTTCGCATGCTCTAATAGGTGCGATGGAATGTGGCTGAGGTTCCAATTCTGTTGTTGACAACTTCCAAATAATTTTGTGTCCAAGCATAGCTAGCACCCCCACCCTCCCCGCTGGTGCACTGATGTGAGCATTTACTCATATTTGAATCTGCAGTCTGTCTGAGTTTACGTGGAGCCATCACACTTGACAGACTGGCTTCTTAAAGGCCAATGCAACAGAAATAGCAAATGCCAAAGGTTGCACAGCTTGGAAAGCTATTTTAGCTTCACAATAGGGTATGCGTTCCACAACTTCCAACTCCTGAATTTTCCTTTCCTTGCTGCTCCATACTGGGTGATCCTTTGAGCAGTTTATACATTTTGGAGGAAGTGTACAAGAGTTGCCTGAGAGCTGAGCCACCTCCAAATCTTTGATATTTGACAGATCACACTGGGTTGGGAACATAAGGTTACACATTAAGACAGATGTAGTCTGCAAGAATATGCTCAGATAATTCTAGAGTGTTGAGTATTAGAATAAATGTTGTTGTTTTCTCCACTGTGCCTCTGAGTCTCCTCATATAGTTCTGCACTACCATACCACCCATATTTTTCCTTTCTTCACAGAACTCTTCACAGTCCATCTCCATTACATCGAAGCAGATAACCACACCTTTTCATAAGTTAAGAGTATTATTCAGCTCAGCTACAATAGGGTAGTCACCTACAGCCTTGCATCACAGAAGCTTAGATACTTGGTTTGATGTGACAGTTTCAAATAGAACGGTTCCACTACAAAGTCGTTTAACACTTTTTCAGGACCAGCAACACCCTTCAACGCCTTGTGAATACAGTAAGGGGAGACCTTCTCAAATGCCTGTAGCTACACTAACGCCGATATAGCCCTTAGCATCTATGAGGCATGCAAACGCTCCTGCCCAGCACTAGAGGTGCCTACAGTAAGAAGGTATCCACTGCAAGGGTGGCTACCCCCGAGTCTAACCTCAGTGTTCTAGAGGGTACTAGGGGCCTCAATTACAGAGGGGTGATACTCATATGAGGTATGAGTGGTTGTAGGTCCTCGATTTTTTTTTTTTCATCTTGAAATACGCAATTTCAGCACATATCTTAATGTAATTTGTAGATTTCATCTGTTACGTTTGTGTTTAGCACTTATATCTATTTTAACCTAAACTGATAACAGCTGAGTATCTTACCTGATTGAGAGGCAACGGTTCCAGAGTATATATCTGGTCATCGTCCTTTTCGTCTAAAAGACAGAAAAATAATACATAGTTACCAATTACAGTTTCTAAAAAAATAGGAAAGCAGCACACATCAAATATTATAAAGTGGATAAAGTACATATCAGAGTGGTTAGATGAAAGCTTCTGTGACTGCAATTAAGTAGCCTTGAGCATACCTTTCTCTGTATCTGCATCTACAGGTTTTACATCCTTTGAAGCTTCTCTTGTAGTTATGTGAGCATCTATCCATGCTAGCTCTGCATCTTTTCCACGTTTCAGTTGAAGTGATGAAACAAGAGCATCTGTCAGCCGAACCTTACAAACACAGGGTGAAAGAGTTAATTACTTATCAAACAAATTTTACAGAGAGTGTATCAAATGGAAAATTAATTTGAAAGATTGTTAAAACATAGACAGAATAGCTGGCCAGTGGTTACCTCCAAAAGTCAAATTTCCTAGTACTGCCTGAAGACTTACTTTTGGAAATGTTAGTTCCTTTCTCCCAGAAGAAAAAGGTATACGTTTGGAAAGAAGGGTCAGATCACTGTATCCCAACTGGCTCCCTCTCTATGTGGAGTCAGAGATGTGACTCTCTCTTCCGAAACCTGTCCCCTTTCCTCCTTCAGGATTGAAGTAACAGTTTCAAAAGCTATGAAATAATTTTTTTCTACTTTGTAAATATGTCTGTCAGAGTTACTAAGAATTTCAGAGCATGAGGGTAAATTTTATAGTGATGCAAGTGAGATCATTGGGTGGAGGGGGGCGGACACTAACAATGACAAATAAGCGTGGCGTGAAAATTTTTTTGAATGGAGTTATGAATGAGTTGTGTTTCACAAAAAACATTATTTGCACCAATTACAGAAATGTTAAGATGATCTTCAGTTCAGTTTTATATGGGCATGACTTTAAAAAATCTCAACTTTTTAAATAAATAAAAAAAGGGGTCAAAGAGAAACTGTCTTCTGGAAAAAAAAAGAGGATGTAAATAACCATTATCTCATGTTTTGGTAGCTAAATCTTCCATTCTAAATTCTTATTAGAATACCACAGAAAATAGAATGTGTCCGAAGATTATGGAGAACATTGACAGTTATCTTTCTTCTAAATAAATCAGGAGACCGAACTTAAGGACTGACTGTATTCATTGTTTAGTGGGTAGCATCACTAGTCTGAGTCTGATTCCTATTGGCCACATCAAATTTTATAATGCCAGAAAGTCTGTAGCGAAGTCCCCTCAGCCTTATGAGGCCAAGTGAGAGGCCTGCTTGATTAAATAAGCAGCAAAATTGAGTTGCCTAGGATGGGCACTAAATAATATTTAAAAATATAAGAATCTGACAAAATAAAGGAAATATTACTCCTGTGATACAGTAGTTAGTGGTATTATGAACGGCTACTATTAAATACAGAAATGTTCTTTATTTCTCACTGTTTTCTAATATGCTCATTTTAAATAATTTCTTCCATCCTGTAATTCTAAATGTTATCTTCACTGTCTGGATAACTGTAACTGCCATATATTCTAAGAACTTCATCAACAGGCTCACTCATAATTTCAATAGTTTACGTTAATATATTGTCATGAGAAGTTCTTTGCAATACAGTAGGACCCCACTCCTACATTCCCAGAATTAATGTTTTTCTGCTGTTTACAACGTTTTTTATCACTCCTGTCAAATTTCCTATGTTCACTATGTTGCTCTCTTTTTACATTAACATATTTATAATTTTCCCATGACTTTATGCTTTATGAAACAATGTTTGTGGGAAAAAAGCACAGATGTAACTGACACTGGCATTGTGTTGGTCTTCAAGTTGTGTTTACAAACATTAAGCGGTTCTCTTTCTTGGCACCTGGGCGCTCTACTCAGCCGATCTGAATCTGTGAAAGTGGGAACAATTTGTGATTTGTCTCCTGCTACTGGCAACCTCTACTTGGTATCGTGGCTGATGGGAATAACCGATTTATCAGAAGTCAGAAGAAGGTATGACTTCAGAGGAACATTCATTTGTTTCTTGTCACTACCAATTTTATCCCGCAATACATTGTGGTACGCAATAAGTAGTATCCTTACATTATTGTAACCATATTGTTTCACTATTAACTTTGCCTTGTGATCAGGATCATATGCAGATGACATCCACTTTAATTTGATAATATACTGTAGTTTTGTTTATTGTTTGTATATGCACTGAACATAGTGTCAGCTGCTTGCTAAAGTTGACAACATTGGCATTGCTGACAAACTGTTGCTACAACTGAAGTGAGTCAATTTCAATCGACACAGCTACTCTCATCACCTGATGTGCCATGGGTTTACTGTCTGTACAGTGTTGCGTGATTGTTGCCTTGTGAAGTGACTGAGGTGTATTGTTAGTTTTTTCTGTCGCCCCCCCCCCCCCCAAACTGAGTGTTTTCTGTGAAAGTTTTTAAATGGAAGAACAAGTGTTACCAAAAGAGATAGGAAAGCCCTTTTGATGAAAGGGAGGGTAAAAAGTCTCAAAAGAGTTGAAGTTGATTGTGGAGCATGTGTTGCATTAGTACAGAGTTTAAGAGTGCCTGTGTGTATGATTGATGCCATCGTGAAAAGCAAATACTCTATCTTGGAAAGTGCAAGTAACAGTGAGCCAAATTCCCAAATAAATAATTAAAAACACCCACAGGATTAGAAGAAATTACGAAGAACTGGTTTCACACTGCACATGCTTTGAACATTCCAGTGAACAGTGAGATGTTGCACAAAAAGGTGCTGAAAAGTGGTCAATGGGCTTGGTATTACAGACTTCTCTGCATCTCAGGTCTCCTTTTCACCATCCTTTCAAACAAAACATTTGCCTTCAAAGTCAAAAACTGCCATGGAAGCAAATACAGTAAGTTCTCATGGCAGTACTGCTAAGCACAAACACTGAAGGTTCGAAAAAGCTAAACCTTCGTTTTAAAAATATAAAAACATTGTCAACAAGCTACAGTGCCAACAATGAAGCATGGATGACGTCAGAATTATTGAAGGTGCAACTGTGTTGCCCTGATGCAAGAACGGAAACTCACAACCAGAAATTCTTGTTAGTGAATTGCTGCCCTGCAAAAGAAAAAGTGCAATGAGAGTTTCTGCCACTAAATCACACAAGCTAATTGCTAATTGCAGCCCTTGGATTTTGGTATTATCTACCGTATTTACTCGAATCTAAGCCGCACTTTTTTTCCGGTTTTTGTAATCCAAAAAACCGCCTGCGCCCTAGAATCGAGTGCAAAGTAAGTGGAAGTTCTAAAAATGTTGGTAGGTGCCGCCACAACTAACTTCTGCCGTCGAATATATGTAGCGCTACGCGGGCATGCTTTGCAGGCACAAAGATAAGTACTGGCGCCAAAACCTCTGCGTCAGTAAATAAAATTTTGAAAAAAGTTGGAAGACGAGCTTTTTTTCTCCGCCACTAGTTTCGACCACTGCATTTTCATACATTATCCAACGAAGTAAGTACAAATTCCGTTTTGTTCATCTTCGAATGCAGCAGCATTTCAATGTACTACGAAAATCTGACTGGCAAGAGTGTTTGGGATGTTTGTCAACATGGCCAACTCTACATTCTGATTTCTGAATTTTTTTCCTACCTGTGAGAAGAGATGGTTGCTAATAGGAACTATTATGAATTGTGAATCACATACAGTATTCTCTTTACCATAAGAATAATACGAATATAAACATTTTGCCATGTATTCTTTCATGTTTGCTGCTATCTCATTTAAATCCTGTCTGCCTAATAAAGGCATTTGACTAGATTTTTAAATCTAAGATGACTAAGTTCTGTGCAGAATTTAATGTACTAAAGAGGCGTCTGCAAAGATTTTCAAATGGAGAAAAATTTCCACTAAACTCTTCCTTCAGAACATCTTCTACCATATGCAGTCTATTATTTGGTTCTTGTTGATCATTATCAAAAAAAGCAGTATTGTAAGTAACAGCAAATAGCAGTCTCTTGCCATTGTTTCGCCAATAAGACGATTCCTTTTTTTTAAAAAAGTGGCAGTAGCGTGCACAAGAGCAAGCCATGCCGCGAGCGGCGACAGGTCGTAAACACTCATTATCAGAATGCGACATACAATGCATGACACAGTACAGTAATGCATTTTCAGCTTAGAGTGACGTAAACACCTATAACAAAGGGAACGGCACTTATCAGATCAAAGAAAAATAAGCAATCAATTCAAACCAGACGAAGCACGCGAAAAAGGAAGGGTACCCATATAAATACAGACGGAGCGCCTGACGCATAGCAATGGCTACCTGGCAAAGCTAACTACTACGCTTACGACTCGAACCAAACAACTGTAGCTGTATCATCATTCATTCGACCTAAATTGTGTTTCATACTACGATGGACAAACTTTGTTTCGATTCGGAGGTGCAGCCTAAAACTTTTCTCTTCCCTTGAATTTCGAGTCTCTAATTTCAGGTGCGGCTTAGACTCTGGAAAATTGTTTTCCTTGATTTCGAGCTTCATATCTCAGGTGCGGCTTAGAGTTGAGTGCAGCTTAGATTCGAGTAAATACGGTATGCCTTCAAAACTTATTACAGGAAAGTCATTGAGCAGAAGTCATTAAATTCAACAGAAGTTGGGGAAGACCCAGCCTCATTTTAAAGTGTCAAATTTAGATGATTTGCACAGTGTTGTCAAGGCATAGACAGAAGTCAATGAGTACACCATCTTCAAATGCTTCCGAAAAGCTGGATTCACTGAAGCAGACTAAGGAAATGGATCTGACACACTGGACCTGAGTATTAATGACAACGCTGAAAAACTACATGCTTCATCATGGGAAAAGCAGCAGTTGGAGCATCCAGCGCAAGATTTTGTACACACTGATGATGATGATATCACTGTTGAAAGTGTGTATGTTGAGGATGTGACTGACTTTCAAACACTTGAAAATGCAGAGAGAGTGCAGAAAGTGACTGTGATAGTGACGATGACAGAGAGGTTCCCTCTAGTGCAGTTGTAAATGCAGCAATGAAAACAATAAAAAAATATACTTCTGCTGCAGATGTTGATGACAAAGCTTTCCCATGTGTTTATAAAGCAGAAAACCACATAGAAAAAAATTCACCTAAACAAATTACAATAATTCACAATTTTGGATTTTTCTGGAAAAAAAGGTAACTACTGCACGAATTTGTTCATGTGTTGCATTTATGTAAGACAATTCAAAACAAGGACTGTACAACAAATAAAATGCCTTATTATGTTTCATAAAATGTGCGCTTAAAAGGCTAATGTGTGGTATGGTACTTTCCCCTGAAATCTTGGCTATAGAGACAGGTTGATATGTATCATAGCCTTATGTCTAGATTAATTTGAAGGTGACAATTTGGTTGCAAGTTGACGAAGCCACTGAATGTGAAATAGATTGATCTGTAGCATAGTGTCACATTTAATGCACTTATTTCATACACTTTCCTTTACAAAATCTGAAACAACTAGAAAAGTTGAGGGGGAAGAAAAACATTCCCATAAACATTGGTCTTAAAACCTCATATCTTCAGAGTTATGGCCTGCATGTGTATGAGGAACATATCTTGCACACTGAACACTTTGGCATGAGACAAATGAGGCAACAGAACATACTACAAGTTTATGCAACACAAAGTATTTGCATTGGTATCAAGCATGCACCCAATACAAGGATGCATATGGTATTCCACAGCATACTACAGTACATAGTGTATCAGTCAGGTACGTTATTTTCAGCTGGTGTACCCACAGTATTCATATGGTGCATTGTCTGTTCTGACACAGCAGTACTGATCTCACACTTTTACTTGGCCCCTGACAGGAGGATGCTGGGAGCAGAAGCTTGTGATCAGCTTGTAGCAGACTGGCTGCTCAGAAAAGACCCACGTCCTTATGAAAGAAAGGAACGTGCAATAGATTAATGCGTAACAGAAGTGACACAACAGCTGATGACGAGTTGGTAGGAGGATTATCTACAACTTCTTCAGTCACATCTGTAAATAATACTAAAATCACTATGCACAAAACCGAAACATGGATCAATACATTATTCACAATGGTTAGTTATTGTTATGGTGCACAATACTGTTATTTAGCCAAGGGTGGCAATGAGCTTGAACATTCCACAGTAGTGCAAAGTCAGATGACTTACACCAATCACAGAAGGGCCAAGTCAAAGTGTGCGACCGGGTAAATTACGGTAATTTGTTTCCATGTATGTCACTGGACGTACAACTCCTAATAGATGGCTACTGTTAAACACAGGATATGGCACAGTCTGCTGGTACAGACAAGCAGACAGAAGCAGCCTACGGGCATGTAACCTGCATACTGGCAAATATCTACAACAATGTATACAATCTGTAAAGACGTTTAGTACGCTTCCAGCAACTTTTTGGAAACAGGATCCTTTGCACCATAAGCACAGGATTGTGGCAGACCTAGTACCTGATATGAAGCAATGGGTATTCGATTATGTGGAAGACAACTCTGGAATGAGTGTCCGAAGAATAGCTGCAGCAAAAGGTGTGATATGTCTGTTGTCGGGACAGTTCTCCTTGAACAGTTGCTCTATTTCTATGACATGCAATGAGTCCAAGCTCTGCTGCCATACGATCAGCCCACCAGATTACATTCTGCCAGTGGTTTCTCCAAACATATGCTCACGATCTGCAGTTCACAGCAAAGCTGTTGTTTACTGACAAGGTGGGCTTCATGAGAGTTGGTATTGCAACTTACCATAATAAGCACATAAGAGCCAACGCCAACCCACATGCACTTGAAGAGAAATGACACCAGCAGACATTAACCATCAATGTTATGGCAGGCACAACAGGACAGACTGTTCGGTACCTATGTTCTACACAATACACTGAATGATGCTAGGTACTGTGTTGCTGGAGAATGTGCAGTTACATGAATGACTGCAAATGTGGTGCATGCATAATAGTGCCCCAGTCCATTTTCAACTTTAAGTGAGGTAACACCTAACAGAAGTCTTCCTGTTCTCCTGACTTTAACCCTGTGGAGTATTTGCTTTGGAGACATGTAAAGACCTTGGTGTATGCAGTGCCCATAAATGATATGGACACACTACAAGAACATGTTTTCAGTGCCTGTGATGTCATACCAGCAATGAATGTATGATTCCACGAGATGTGGAGTGGAAAGCTGCATTACAATGGACGGTGGTCACATCGAGCATATGTTGCGAAGAGCAGCACAGAGAATGGTGATTGGTGGCAGTAAAGATAATAGATCATAACTCCTAGGTTTAAGACCAATGTTTATCAGAATTTTCTTTCTTTCCTCATTGCATACTACATCGTACATAAATATTTGAATCTTTTCCCCAGACACCCAGTATATGAATAGTTGTATTTCTACTTTCTGGAGTTATAGTAGTAACATTTGTTACCAATAAATTGCAAAATTATACAGTTTTATTTGCAAGACTGTAACTGACAGCTAATAGGGAGGTTATGACCTATTAGAAAACTTACACAGTGTGTGTATGTACTAGCATTCTTCACTGCAGAGAAAAACTATTCAATGCTAAACAGCACTTTCATATATATCACCTGCATACAAACAGAAAGAATGAGTGTACAAAGATGAGGGAAACAGTAGAAGCCATATCAGGATCTACGGTTCTAATTAAAAATTATTCTTGTGAATCTGCAAGGCACAATATTAATAGGGCTCACTAACAAACACTGATTATTTACAGATACACAAAAGACCACAAAACAAATTATATTTACTTTACAAATGCTACACTGAATAATGATACATGTTGTTGTTGTTGTGGTCTTCAGTCCCGAGACTGGTTTGATGCAGCTCTCCATGCTACTCTATCCTGTGCAAGCTTCTTCATCTCCCAGTACCTACTGCAACCTACATCCTTCTGAATCTGCTTAGTATATTCATCTCTTGGTCTCCCCCTACGATTTTTACCTCCACGCTGCCCTCCAATACTAAACTGGTGATCCCTTGATGCCTCAGAACATGTCCTACCAACTGATCCCTTCTTCTGGTCAAGTTGTGCCACAAACTTCTCTTCTCCCCAATCCTATTCAATACTTCCTCATTAGTTATGTGATCTACCATCTAATCTTCAGCATTCTTCTGTAGCACCACATTTCGAAAGATTCTATTCTCTTCTTGTCCAAACTATTTACCGTCCATGTTTCACTTCCATACATGGCTACACTCCATACAAATACTTTCAGAAATGACTTGCTGACACTTAAATCTATACTCGATGTTAACAAATTTCTCTTCTTCAGAAACGCTTTCCTTGCCATTGCCAGTCTACATTTTATATCCTCTCTACTTCGACCATCATCAGTTATTTTGCTCCCCAAATAGCAAAACTCCTTTACTACTGTAAGTGTCTCATTTCCTAATCTAATACCCTCAACATCACCCGACTTAATTCGACTACAGTCCATTATCCTCGTTTTGCTTTTGTTGATGTTCATCTTATATCCTCCCTTCAAGACACCATCCATTCCGTTCAACTGCTCTTCCAAGTCCTTTGCTGTCTCTGACAGAATTACAATGTCATCGGCGAACCTCAAAGTGTTTATTTCTTCTCCATGGATTTTAATACCTACTCCAAATTTTTCTTTTGTTTCCTTTACTGCTTGCTCAATATACAGATTGAATAACATCGGGGAGAGGCTACAACCCTGTCTTACTCCCTTCCCAACCACTACTTCCCTTTCATGTCCCTAGACTTTTATAACTGCCATCTGGTTTCTGTACAAATTGTAAATAGCCTTTCGCTCCCTGTATTTTACCCCTGCCACCTTTAGAATTTGAAAGAGAGTATTCCAGTCAACATTGTCAAAAGCTTTCTCTAAGTCTACAAATGCTAAAAACGTAGGTTTGACTTTCCTTAATCTTTCTTCTAAGATAAGTCGTAAGGTCAGTATTGCCTCACGTGTTCCAGTATTTCTACGGAATCCAAACTGATCTTCCCCGAGGTCGGCTTCTACTAGTTTTTCCATTCGTCTGTAAAGAATTCGTGTTAGTATTTTGCAGCTGTGGCTTATTAAACTGATTGTTCGGTAATTTTCACATCTGTCAACACCTGCTTTCTTTGGGATTGGAATTATTATATTCTTCTTGAAGTCTGAGGGTATTTCGCCTGTTTCATACATCTTGCTCACCAGATGGTAGAGTTTTGTCAGGACTGGCTCTCCCAAGGCCGTCAGTAGTTCCAATGGAATGTTGTCTACTCCGGGGGCCTTGTTTCGACTTAGGTCTTTCAGTGCTCTGTCACACTCTTCACGCAGTATCGTATCTCACATTTCATCTTCATCTACATCCTCTTCCATTTCCATAATATTGTCCTCAGGTACATCGCTCTTGTATAGACCCTCTATATACTCCTTCCACCTTTCTGCTTTCCCTTCTTTGCTTAGAACTGGGTTTCCATCTGAGCTCTTGATGTGCATACAAGTGGTTCTCTTTTCTCCAAAGGTCTCTTTAATTTTCTTGTAGACAGTATCTATCTTACCCCTAGTGAGATAAGCCTCTACATCCTTACATTTGTCCTCTAGCCATCCCTGCTTAGCCATTTTGCACTTCCTGTCGATCTCATTTTTGAGACGTTTGTATTCCTTTTTGCCTGTTTCATTTACTGCATTTTTATATTTTCTCCTTTCATCAATTAAATTCAATATTTCTTCTGTTACCCAAGGATTTCTACTAGCCCTCGTCTTTTTACCTACTTGATCCTCTGCTGCCTTCACTACTTCATCCCTCAAAGCTACCCATTCTTCTTCTACTGTATTTCTTTCCCCCATTCCTGTCAATTGTTCCCTTATGCTCTTCCTGAAACTCTGTACAACCTCTGGTTCTTTCAGTTTATCCAGGTCCCATCTCCTTAAATTCCCACCTTTTTGCAGTTTCTTCAGTTTTAATCTACAGGTCATAACCAATAGATCGTGGACAGAGTCCACATCTGCCCCTGGAAATGTCTTACAATTTAAAACCTGCTTCCTAAGTCTCTGTCTTACCATTATATAATCTATCTGATACCTTTTAGTATCTCCAGGGTTCTTCCATGTATACAACCTTCCATCATGATGCTTAAACCAAGTGTTGTGCTCTGTGCAAAATTCTACCAGGCGGCTTCCTCTTTCATTTCTTAGCCCCAATCCATATTCACCTACTACGTTTCCTTCTCTCCCTTTTCCTACATACATATACTCACAGATAGTTAAACTTGCTGATTGGTTTACTGCATGATGTACAAAGATTCCCAACACCAAAGTTTTCAGAAACAAGAGATGAAAATGACAATACAGTGCGAGAAAACAACTAAGAGTGAACAACTCCTAGCCATATGATAAGCAAAAATAAAAAGCATAATGTAATGGGGAGGGGGGAATGTGAATACATACACAGAGAAACACTTTAAAATTAAGAGAGGGGGGAGACAGAGATTCTTTTATGGATCTGATGTACACATTGCCTCACATGTAGTGTCATCCTTCCTGTGAAGCTTCCGAATTTTCAGCCTCTCAGTTGCATTTTGAACATGCCAGATGAATTATCAAGAGATAGCTATATGTGGCCTACTACGAACAACAACCTTCTAAGCTACAGAAAACACACACACACACACACACACACACACACACACACACACACACACACACTGGATAAAATTGTGGGAACAAAGGATATCTAAAAATTTGTGACTCCAGCAGAAGCCAGACTAAGGTTATCTGTAGACGAATATGAACAGGAAGCAAGGAGTGACATGATGTTGCTGCCTGACCCCACTGCTATTCAATCTGTACATTAAAACATGCACTAAAGAAAACCTAGGAGAATTTTGGAGAATTAATTAAAGATCAGGCACAAGAAATAAAATGTTTGAGGTTTGCTAATGACATACCAAGTATGATCTCTATGAACTATATGACATTCTTCTTTTTGAGTACAATTGTTTGTCTTTAAATTGCTGCCCTCCCCCTCCCCTCCAGCCAATGTCCCAGACTTTTGCAGAGCTTTAGTTACAAATATCACTGATACCACTCACAATTTATTTTACTTTAAGCAGCTAGAGGTAGCACTAACACCCATCACTGAAATTAATAAAATCATTAAAATTCTAAAATACAAAAACTCTTGTGGGGTTGATGGAATTTCAAATAGAATTCTGAGAAGTTGTTCCAACTTAATAAGTAACGTCCTTAGTGATATACGCAATGCATCACTGGCATAGGGAATTTTTCCAGACAGGTTCAACTATGCAATTATTAAACCATTTCCCAAAAAAGGTGAGAAGACAGACTTGAATGATTATCGTCCAGTTTCCTTATTGACAACTTTTTCCAAAATATTCAAAAAAGTAATGTCAAAAGTAGTCCGACACTTAAGTGGAAAGAATTTACTTGGCATATCACAGCTTGGATTCCAGGGTTGCTCAAACTGGGAATGCTATTTATACATTCACTCATCAAATAGTACAAGCCTTAAATAAGAATGCATCAAAAGATAGTATCTTTTTTAATCTTTCCAAGGTGTTTGAGTGTGTAGATCATGATACTCTCTGTCCACCTCGATAGGGACTGTCAAGCCAACGGGCCCGGCTGGGTCGGAGATTTTATCCGCTCAGGGACTGGGCGTTGTGTTGTCTCTATCATCATCATCATCATCATCATCTCATCCCCATCAACACACAAGTCACTGAAGTGGTGTCAACTCAAAACACTTGCACCAGGCGACAGGTCTACCCGACAGGAGGCCCTAGCCACACGGCATTTCCATTTCCCATTGTACTCTCTTAGGAAGACTTAATTGTTATGGAACTGGTGGTTCTACACATGGCTGTTTTGAATCATACTTACCAAACAGAACGCAAAAGGTTGTGTTGGATAATTTAAACAAAGTCAAATAGGTAGAAAATTTTAGTGACTGGGGAAAAATTATAGACATCACCTCCAACTAGTATAGCATGAGCTGAGTATTTACCTGCTACTGACTATAGACTTTCTCTGAATGACTAAAACCGACACAGCAGAATCAGGTGGCCAGTAAAAATCCAACAATTAACTTGGTTTCACATAGATCTGCTATATGCAACCACGTAATTTCATTGACACACTCAGTTTCGACCTTAATACAGATAATATTTTTGTCAACTGCAATGAACACACGCATCCTACGGCTTCTCATCCATCTTTCTGATATACATTCCATGACTCATTGAATATCTCAGAACTTTCCACTTCGGGTTTCAGCTAGCTCTCAGTCCTGTAAATACTTTGAGCGTGAGAACTTTCCAGGAGGGCAGTAAATGACCTCTTCAGTGCATATGCACATGAGGCTCAAACTCTTATGGGAATCAGCGAAATGCCACGAGTGATGAGCATAATGGATAACGGGCAAGGGACACTATATATGTAGTGTTTTGATAAGCTGAGAATTTGAGTCAGATGGGAGGTATGTTAGGGTAGTCCACGCAGTGCAATGATCGATGTCCAGATGGCTCAGTGGTATGAGAATCTGCCTAGTAAGCAGCAAACAAAAACTACTCACAAATCAAAACAAAGAAACACACCAACTATCTGGGTTATACAAAAAACTGATATAGTTAAGCCGATAGCTTACTTTGAGGCATTATCTGATATCCGGCACATGGAAGAGTATCAACAAAAAACACACCATGGCATGCAGAAATCTGCAGAATGAAAGTGTTGTATATCCTTTACTTCTGACAACGAACTGGGAAGAAATACCGTCCAATCATGTGATGCAGGTGGACTTCACCAGTAGTTCTACAGTGCTACTGTACATTTTCACTGCCATCAAAGTGCAGGATAACTATAACTGGTATTTAAATTCTACTTTATAAAGTTATAACTAACCTGATATATGTGTGTCTCTGTTGTGGCATCAACAATTTCTCCACGTTGAGGTGCAAATACACGAGCTGCTCCCCAGTGTCTACATGCATTTTGTAGCATCTGTACTCCTTCTGTGTTTCCTCGCACAAGGATTAATCGACGTGGTTTCAATTGGCCTAAGATTTTTTGCAAACTTTCACCATCTGAGCGACCCTCAAAATCGATGAACTGGACTTGTGCTACAACACGCACTTGGCGTACAGATGACACACACTTCGTAGGCACTTCAGTGATGTCCACTAAAACAAAGATAATTTCTGAAGGCAAAAGGGTCGGTACAAAAGACTGGAACTAAACAATAAATAAAATTCTCTTACTTCCATACTATGTAGCACACATAAAGAGCACCTTAAAGCACATACTACATTCGAAAAGGACAGAAGACATTTAAGAATGAAAAATTGGTGGTGGCTAATTAATGTGTGTTAATGTTACTAGAGTGTACAATTTTTCAAACAAATGCATACCTTTTGCAGAGTCTGACAAACAATGAGAGAAAGAAGGCGTTGAAAGTTTCTAATCGTTATAATAAGACTGGAGAATCACTAATGGTGGAGCGAAAGCATATGATTTGATAGAATGGTGTGCACAGTGACAAATCAAAACAGACTGTAAAATAGCAACTGTCACATTTTTGGGCATTTCCTGAAATGATGACGGATATATGTGCATAGGAAAACTCTATAGTAAACATCATATTCCTCCTGCTTGCAAACAGAGTAAGTCAGAAGTGGATGAATAGCAAGTGTAATGCTGTGTTTTCATCAGTGATTTTGGTGCTTCAAATCCTCTGCAATCTCAGCAGAAACTACTACGTCATCATGGAAGTGGTAGAAGCATAGGTGAATTCTTTCTGCAATCCATTCTGGATACACAATACAAAAATTAGAAAACAAGACTCATTTTGCCTAAAATGTCCTTGGGTGTCACAACATGACAGACATCACTTCTTTGTTCAGAGCCAACCCACCTGTTACTTCTTCTTCCTTAATTTCAACATTCTCCTTGTTATCTTCTGCTTCAGGATTAGAGTCAACCATCTTGTAGTCCTCTGATCTATAATAAACCAAATTTAGATATGTATTACCTATCATTCAAAACTGTGTGCAGCAAGAATATAATGGATCAGTGTTTCTAAAATTATATGGTAGGATTCTAAAATTACTAATCTGATTTCTAAAAAACTAAAGAAATATAATATACTATCACTGAAATATAATTCAAAGTTAGTAGGATGGAGACATAATATTTAAGATAGATTCCTTTACTGTACAACAGAAGAGTATAATATTCTTCAAACTGGCATGGTATTCACCTGTAGGAGTCTTTAATGCTGTATTAATAGCCCAGTTAACTATCTGGATTTAAACAGAGCAGTAGTAAGATGGTGGTCAGGACTGTGGTGATCATTTTTTGCCTCTCAATGCTTATTATTATTATTATTATTATTATTACAGCTAATGTGTGACTCAAGGTAGAACAGAATACTGAAGTGTTTTATTTATATTTGTACTGTCAAGAGAAGATAGTTGAATGTCTAGTAACATTTGTATGGAAGAATGAAGAAAATATGAGGCACAAAAAGAGTGACTTTTTAATCGTCATCCAAACAAGATGAGTACAACTGAGACACCAGCATTTGTATTTAGATACAAACATAAAAAATTTCAGTTACATCTTCAGACGAAAAAGGAAATGTGAAAGCGTAGGGGTGTGGAATGGGTGAGGCCGGGATCTTTTACTGCCTCTACACCTATATCTGCGAACCACTGTGAAATGTATGGCAGAAGGTATTTCGCACTGTGCCAGTTGTTAGGAATTCTTCTCATCCCATTAATGTATTGAGTACAGGAAGAATGATTGTTTAAATGCCTGTGTGTGTGCTGTAATTAATTTAATCTCATTCTCATAATCCCTATGTTAGTAATAGGTAGAGGGTTGTAGTACATTCCTACAATCATCAGTTAAAGCCAGTTCTTGAGACTTTGTAAGTAAGCTTTGTCAGGACTGGAAAAATTACAGGAACTTGAAATTTTCAGCACAGGGCAGTTGCATGCACAAGATCTGAGGTTCAAGGCTAAAAGAATAGTTGATTATGCACTGGATAAATATGTACCCAGTAGAATAGTTCATAATAGGAGGGTCCCTCCATGGTACACAGTCACTGTAAAGAAACTTCTAAAGAAACAGAGACTACTGCATAATAGATGCTAAACAAAGCACACGGTTACAGATAGAGAGATGTTGAATACAGATAGAGAGATGTTGAATTAAACACATTTGGTTGTCAAAAGAGCAATGTATGAAGCCATCAATGGCTACCGTAGCAGAATATTGTCAAATGATCTTCCACAAGACTCAAATTCTGGTCATATGTAAAGGCTGTTAGTGGCACCAAAGCTAGTATCCAGTCCCTACTGAATGAGACAGGAACTAAAATTGAGTATAACAAAGCAAAAGCTGAAATCCTTAACTCTGTTTTCAAATGTCCATATACACACAAAAACATGGGATAATGGCCCCAATTTAATCCTTGTATCCTTGAAAATATCAGTGAAATCAGTATTAATGTCAGTGGTGTCAAGGAACAGCTAAAATCGTTAAAACTGAACAAAGCTACAGGGCCCAATGGAATCCCTATCAGATTCCATGCTGAACTGCAGCCTAGTTAGCTCCTCTTCTAATTGCAATCTATCATAGATCTCTCTAACAAAAAACCATGCCCAATAATTGGAAAAAAGTACAGGTCACGCCTGTCTGCAAGGTGGGTAGTAGAAACGATCCACAAAACTACAACCCAGTATCCTTGACATCCATCTGTTGCACACTCTGAGGTCAAGCATCATGAGGTATCTTGAACCAAATGACCTCTGCCATGCCAACCAACATGAATTCTGGAAACATCGACCATGTGAAACACAACTCACACTTTTCTCACACATCATACTGAAAGCTTTGGATCAAGGCTGTCAGGAAGATGTAGTATTTCTTGATGTCCAGAAAGTGTTTGACTCAGCACCACACCTATTTGTATTGCCAAAAGTATGATCATATAGGGTATCAAGCGAAATTTGTGACTGGATTGAGGTCTTTTTGGTAGGGATGATGCAGCATGTTATGGATGGAGAGTCATTGTCAGATGTAGAAGTAACTTCAGGTGTGTCCCAGGGAAGCGTGTTGGGACCCTTGCTGTTTATATTGTGTATTAATAACCTAGCAGACAATATTAATAGTAACCTCAGACTTTTTGCAGATGATGCAGGTATCCATAACGAAGTACTGTATGAAAGAAGCTGCATAAATATTCAGTCATATCTTGGATAAGATTTCAAAGTGGTGCAAAGACTGGTGACTTCCAGTAAGTGTTCAGAAATGTAAAACTGTGCACTTCACCAAATGGAAAAAAAAACCACCATTGCATTCTATGACTATAATATCAGTTAGTCACAGTTGGCATCAGCCAACTCTTACAAATACCTGGGTATAACACTTTGTAGGGACATGAAATTGAATGATCACATAGACTCAGTCGTGGGTAAAGTATGTGGTAGACTTCTGTTTATCAGTAGAATACTGTGGATGTGCAATCAGTCTACAAAGGCTTACAAATCATTTGTCCAATCCATTTAAGAATATTGCTCAACTGTGTGGGACCTGTACCAAGTATGACTAATATGGGATGTTGAATGCATGCACAGAAGGGCAGCACAAATGGTCACTGGTTTGTTTAACCTGTGAGAGACTATCAAAGACATGCTGAAGAGAGTGAACTGGCAAACTGTTGAAGATAGATATAAACTATCCTGAAAGGGTCTACTAACAAAATTTCAAGAACCGGCTTTAAATGATGACTCTTGGAATGTTCTACAGCCCCCTACTTATCACTTGCATAGGGATTGTGTGGTCAAGATTACAATAATTACAGCATGCACGGGAGTGGAACGGAAAGAAACCCTAATAACTGGTACAATGGGATGTACTCTCTGCTACGCACTTCACAGTGGTTTGTACAGTATTGGTGAAGATGTTGAAGTAGATAGTTTATGTCTTATCTTCAAGAGTCTGGCAGTTCAGTTTCCTCAGCATCTCTGTGACACTCTCCAATGGGTCGAACAAATCTGTGACCATTCGTGTTGCCCTATGTACTGTATTTACCCTATTATAAGATGAGATTTTTTCCCAAATTCATCATACAGGGTCATCTTATATTGACAGATTAGACTTTTGCTGCTTGCTACTAAGGTCAACAATTTTATGTTGTTTAGCAGAGGACATGGCCAACAGCCTTGCCACAGTGGTAACACTAGTTCCTATCAGATCACCAAAGTTAAGCATGGTCGGGCTGGGCTAACACTTGTATAGTCATGTGCAGATTTATTTTGAAGAATTCATAAGGCCAGGGCTTGGCCAGTGATACTCATGTTCCAACAAGCTATATATTTCCTGATACACCGAAGTGCTTGATGTAGCACTGACATTGCTCGAAGACTCACGTGACACTGACTTGTGTGGCACTAGCTCAAAGGTACTTGAGAAACTATGAACTAGTCTATTGGTACGATTCAAATTTGTTGGTTTCGTGAAAAACAAGGAGAAATAGCATTAGATTCTATCACCTTACAAACTTCTGTTGTATTTGGTAAAAAAAAATAAAAATCTTTTGTTGTATTTGAACAGATTTACAATAAACATTCTTGTACATGTATGGATATTGTATTCAAGTATTAAAAACACTTTGTAAGTAAAGGTAACAGTCAAAACCAGAGATGTGTCCTTCAAAAAACATTAGTCGATTCAGAACCCAGACCAATATTTTATTTGATAATGAGAGACTGCAATGATTTACTAAGTGCATTGCAAATGAGAAATTTGGTTGCTGTTCACATATCAGAATACCGGATAAAAACATTACAAGTTTATTGTCTTTTGAACATGAGGGTGCCATTCAGCTGAAACAAGAAGGAAAATTAATCCAGAATGAAATGTCTAAAAAAGGAAATAAATCATATTAAACTGACTAACTGTTATCGCGAGAACAGATTTCAGCAGAAACACCCATCATGGAGATAGTATACACAGATGTCACTAAATTGCGGTACACGTGAAAGTTCAGCAATATGACTGAACTGCAATTGCAATCTTTCAGTTACTGCAGCTGCTCAAGCTCAACGCTACAGTAGAGTTGGAAGGGGAACAGTGACACAAGCTTGGCTGAGATGGTGACATGGCATGGACTGGTAAGCAAGTAGCAAATTTTGTTGTGTTGCCAACCATGGGAATCTATACCATGTACTTTCATTTTTTATGATCATCTACCACATTTAAACTGCTGTTTGCCTGAATCCACTTGTAGTTGGAATTAAACTGACTTTAAAATTGGACTCATACTCAACAACAGTATTCATTTTTGCAGGTGATGGTAAAAGTCTAGATAGGTGCCAGTGGTGTACCAGGGTGTATACGTAGACAAGGAAAAAAAATTCCCGTATTTCCCGGTTGAAAATACACTCTCTCCCGGATTAAAATAGATTTTCTCCCGGATTAAAATACACTTTTTCCGTGTTAAATGACAGTATACATTTCCTCGGCACTGTAAAACTTATCAGTCCTTAGAATGTTTATGGTTTTCTACACCGACGTAGAATTTGCCGGCACTTTAGAAAACGAAACCCAGGGGGGGAAAAAACACGTTGTGGAAATATCTTTGCTGTGCAGCAACATGTACGCTGCATTTCTTCGTTCTACGGAGGTATAAATTCGAATTCCACCAAACACTGCATGTTACTTTTCGAAGCAATGAAATCGAGATTGCGACGCGCTTTTGTAAGCCAGTCATAGCTCATGTCACGTGATCTCGGCAGCTGATTGACAGCACAGGACACGTAGTGTAGTCAACCAATAGCAAGATCACCCTTAAGTAGCGCGAACACACAAAAAGAAAAGCTAATGGTTTAAATTAATATACATAGTTTTGCTAGAAGAAAAACAAAGCTTTCACAAATAATATTGGGCTCAAAGATTATTAAGCTGCAAGAGAAGCTAAGCTTCCACATTTAATGCTGATCATTTTGCGCTTGTTACACTTTAAGATACATCACACAAATGTGCCAGTAAAAATTTTAATAACGACGTAAATGCCTGATCTGGGCTCGAAATTCTTCTAGATGATCGTCCTCAAAGAGTTGATTTTTAAATGAGAGTCAAACGCTCCGTGATTTAAGAAATTCATCGTACATTCTCGCACATAGTTGATCTTACGTAAAAGGAAATTTACTTTGAAAGTAACACTTTTCAAACAACCATTCGCAAAGTTTTCTCGTGATCTGTAAGAAATTGGTTCGTTTCAGCAGTTGCCAGAGAGCGCCAGATAACAGGCGTCACTGCGCCTGCGCAGCTACGATGACGCAGGAAGCCCGCATGTTCGTATGTGTAAAATATTAAAAGATCTTGCATTATGTCATAAAAGAAACAAGACATCAAAGGATACTGCAGAAGCGTCAGAATTTCGTGAAATATATACTAAAATGCATAATTCGGCTTAAAATGCCCAATTGTATGTCCAGATTCGGATGTAAATTTTCTTGAGTACCAGTACTGTATTATCTCATGTTTGGTTCTTTATTATGGCATAATGCCATACGAGCCAGAAGATGGAAAACGTGCACTTGAAATGCAGCGAACAGTTGAAACTAGCCAACAGTGCGAACTTAAACACTTCGTTTCAAATAAATTGACTGCCTCAGCGCAAAATATTAGTAAAAGCCAAATCTCTTTAGCAAACAGACAAAAATAACTTCATTGTTCTGCAAGGCGATTAATGCTTGACTGTCAGAAAGGTGGAAATAAAACCTGAAACTAACAACATATTTTAGCCTTCCGTAATTATGCGAACGTAAGGGACGATAAATAGTTTGGACAAGAAGAGAATGGAAGCTTTCGAAACGTGGTGCTACAGAAGAATGGTGAAGAGTAGGTGGGTAGATCACATAACTAATGAGGAGGTATTGAATAGGATTGGGGAGAAGTTTGTGGCACAACTTGACTAGAAGAAGGGATCTGTTGGTAGGACATGTTCTGAGGCATCAAGGGATCACAAATTTAGCATTGGAGGGCAGCGTGGAGGGTAAAAATCATAGAGGGAGACCAAGAGATGAATACACTAAGCAGATACAGAAGGATGTAGGTTGCAGTAGGTACTGGGAGATGAAGAAGCTTGCACAGAATAGAGTAGCATGGAGAGCTGAATCAAACCAGTCTCAGGACTGAAGACCACAACAACAACAACAACATATTAATTCATTTGGTTAACTCCCGGCCACAGAAATCCGTTTTGTTTTCATTTAATGTGAGAGCAATAAACGAAGAGGAACCAGCAAAATCACTAAACGTAAACACAGGTCACGTGAAGACTATCCACCTCCCCACTACAACTCAGATTGCTCTGTGCATCAGCCCTGGATCTACGATATTTCCGAACCGGAGCAATTTGGATAGTGGCACCCAGCCACACATCTGTAGCCAGAAGCGGGAGAAGATACTACCCATTGGCGACTCAACTGCGCATGCGCAAGAGCCCGCCCGCAACTGCTCAAATGAATCAAATGTAAACAGCTGTTATGTCACGCTCATCGGAAGCAATTTGTTGTTAGGAAGCACTGCGTATTTTTCCTAAAGCCTTTGACACACTTTGGTTGGCAGACGCTTGTATGAGCACTGTTTTGTTGTTGTATATGGTGCATTTCCTTTGCGACATAAGTTTTATTTTCGTTTTTTTCTGTCGTCCATGTTTTTTTTGCGCAGCATTATTCTGCAGAAGCGGGATACAGTAATGCAGCATTATTCTGCAGAAGCGGGATACAGTAATATCCTTCGTTAGAGTATTGGTTCTTACCAGTCAAAATCACAAAAATTTAACTGGTAACTAAAACAACAAAAAATTCCCGGAATTCTAAAAAAATTCCCGGGTTTTTCCCGGTTTTCTCCCGGACGAAAAAATTCCCGGGTTTTTCCCGGAACTTCCGGATGTCCAGGGTCGTATACACCCTGTGTACTAACGTGTTTCTTGTTCCGATGTTGTCGACGGTCGCCATGATGTATGATGGGAATGAAAGGGGAGGTCCAACTGGTTCTACACAGCCAACGAGAAAGCGGCAGGCAGGCAATATATTTGGAAGCAAGGGACATTTTAACATTCTCACGTCAGTGCAGAAGCAAAATCCCATTGGTATTTGGAAGAAACAGCTGTGTTCTCAGGTCCCACAAAAACAAGAACATCAGAAACAGCGACATATTCAAAAGAAACAGCTAACAAAGATAAAATTTCACAGTTGTGCTATTAGCATAATGCTGATGACGATGACAACAATGATTAAAAATAGTGATACTGCAGACTAGAAGTTAGTAAGCACAAAAGGTAAAAAACAAAATGGTTCTAAAATAAATGTAAACCATTTAATTCTTCTTTACTTTATTTCTCATAGTGTTATCAAAAGGCATAAATTTAGAATGGAAAATGCTGGATGGAATAATGACAATTATGAAAAGGATAGATTGCTACTCACCATAAGTGGAGATGTTGAGATGCAGATAGGCACATCAAAAAGACTTTCAAACAAGTAACAGGGTGTATATGAGGACAAAGAAAAAAAAATTTGGGAATCTTCTCCGAATTTCTTGGTTAAAAATACACTTTTTCCATGTTAGGTGACAGTATACTTTCCCTCAGAACATTAAAACTTATCAATCCTTCGAATGGTAAATGTTTTATATAGTGGTGCAGAGCGTCCCAACACTTTAGGAAATGAAGCCCCCCACCCCCACAAAAAAAAAAAAAAAAAAAAAAAAAAAAAAAAAAAAAAAAAAAAAAAAAAGTGTTTTAGGAAGATCTATGATGCGCAGCAACATGTACACTGCATTTTTGGTATTATGAAAGCACGAATTCCACCAAACACTGGGCATTATTTTCTGAAGCAGTGATATCAAGATAGTGATCCATTTTTGTCAGCCACTCACAGCTCATGTCACATGATCTCGCCAGCCAATGACAGCTGATATTAGGTTTGTATGAGAAGTTGCCAGCGGGCTCGTGTGCATGTGCATGCGCAGAGCTGAATTCGTGTATGAGCAGTGCCTTCCTCCCGCTTCTGGCTACTTGAAGCGTGGCTGTTTGCTGTATGAGCAGTAGCAGCAAGTAGCCAGAAGCTACCCGGAAGAATTTTTCTGGCGTGCCCAAGCTGCCAGATTCGCGCATGCGCAGAGCAAGCTAAGTTATAGTGGGGGCGGTCCTTCCCCACGTGACCCATGTATATGGTTCCTGTCTTCATTTACAGCTCTCACGTCGAATGAAATCAAAACAGATTTCTGTGGCCAGGAGCCATCAAGTGAATTAATATACATTCTCACAATCATCAAAGACCAAAATAAGTTAGTAGTTTCAATTTTCTGATTTTATATTATTTCCACATTATTAGCAATCAACCATCAATGTCTTAATGAAGCTATTTCTGTCTGTTTTGAAGAGAAATTTGCTTCCATTAATTTTTTTCCGCTGAGGCAGTTAGTTTATTTGAAACGAAATGCTTCATTCCGCACTATTGGCTACTTCCAACCTCGTTCAATTTAAAGTGGAAATTTTCATTTTCTGGGACGAATGACGTTATACTATAATAAAGAACCAAACACAAGAATACAGTACTGCACCTCCAAGAAAGTTGGTATCATGAAAATCACATGAAAAAGCTGAATATCAGGTACTTCAGAGTGCATCTGCACACAGAAATGTGCAATTAGAGTGGAATGAAGCATTTTAGTATAGTTTATGAAATTCCGATGCTGCTGGAGTAGTCTCTGATGTCCTGTTCCTTTTATGACACTGTAAGATCTCTTAATGCTATATATGTATGAACATATGTAACCAATGACTTGAAGCTAACTAAGTAGGCAAATTTGGTCAGTAGTTTTAAACTAAATATTTTGTTTCAAATATGACAGCTGTAGCGGAATTTTACAAATCTGCCTTCTGTGAAACAGTGTTTTTTCGATCACAAGGCACTTGCCTAGTACTTCCTCTAGGCCTGAAGTTATTTCTTAATTTGTGTTTACGTCTTAAATTTATAGAATGCCATTCTATGCTGAATTTTAGACTGGCAACATATCGTGTTTTATCGTTTTAACTCCCCACATGGCTTCATATTTATTCCTAGAGTAGAATATAAACTGTCAGTTGTACAGTTTCTTTGCCTCACAGACAACCATGTTAATTTTTTCACATTTTGAAATAGTCATGAAATTTATTGTCCTTTATTCCGGTGTAAGCTACACAAGAAACTGCCTCATTTTCTTTTATTTTTATTTATTTATTTTTTATTTTTTCAAGAAATTTGTATTCCATCCTACTAGCTTTTTGCAGTGCTGTGTAGGTGTAAACCTGTTGGAAATTCTACATAACAATATTGCAGAGGACAAATTAAAAGAAGAAAAATCTGTCAAAGTCACCCCTTAGCAAAATTTTATGCTACTTCGAGCTGTGGAGTCTAATTTTGAAATGATATTTTGCCAAGAACTGCCTCCTTATTTACATCCTTTATCTGTGTGGGATGTGATAAAACAATTACTCTAAGTACAACTCAGTATGTCCTCTCAACAATATGCCGCAGGGCTGCACATGGTCACGTGATGCCCCATGACGCACGAAATTCCACCAGAAATGCGACGAAAAGCATATGAACAGAGTAAGTACCAAGCACGGGCTGCCTACGTCATCGTAGCTGCGCATGCGCAGTACAGCCTATTGTCTGGCGCTTTCTGGAAACTGCTCAAACGAACCCATTCAGAACATACGACATGTGATGTGGTCAGGCAATAGTAACCTCACTGTTAAGTAACACAAACACACAAATAGAAAAAATTAACAATTTAAATTAATATACATAGAGAATAGCTACAAGAAAAGCTGAGATTTCACATATAATATCGATCTTTTTATTGTGTGTGTTTCCCTTTAAGACATATCAAATACAAATGAGCCAATAAAATTTTAAATAACAACATAAATGTCTGGTCTTCTGGGCTGAAAAATTTTGCTAACTGGCTGCTCCTCAAAGTGTTAAGTTTAGAATGAAAGCCTAATGCTTTGTGACTTAAGAAATTCATCACACATTCTCACATGTAATACGATTCATCTTGCATAAAAGGAAATTTATTTTGAAAGAAAAGCCCCTAAAAATACCATTCATGCTAGAAATTAAACAGCTGTGACATCACGTCAAGAAAGCAGTTTGTTGTTATGAAGTATTGCAAAGTCTTCGTCCTAAAGCCCTTGACACATTTTGCTGTCTGCAGACATTCGTGTGTGCACTGTCTTTTGTTGTTGTAAATGGAGCATTTTCTTCACAAATGAAGTTATATTTTGATGTTTTATACTCGTTTATGTTTTACTGCTGCACCATTATTCTGCAGTAAAAATTACAAAAATTTGACTGAAAACAAAAACAATGAAAAATTCCTGGAATTCTAAAAAATTCCTGGGTCTTTTCCAGATTTCTCAGTTGTCCCAGGGCGTATACACCCTGAAGTAAGCTTTCGGCCAAAAGGGCCTTAATCAGAATAAGACAACATACTCATGCGAATGCAACTCTTCACACATGACCAGTCTCAGGTTGCCGAGGCCAAACTGCAAGCAGCAGTGTATGATCGGAAAAGCTATCTGGGAGATGGGGGAAAGGAGGCTGGGGCAGGGAAGGATAGCAGGGTAGGGGTGAGGGACAGTAAAGTTCCGTTTGTGGGAGCATACAGAGATGAGGTGGAGAGAGGGTAGGGCAGCTACATGCAGTCAGCAGACTAGAAAGAGGGCAGAGTGAGGTGGGGGTGGGAGGCAGCGGAAAAGACACGAAGTAAAAGGACTATGAGTGTGTTGGTGGAAAAGAGGGCTGTGTAGTGCTGGAGTGGGAAAAGGGAAGGGGTCAGGTGGGTGTACATCAATGACTAATGAAGGTTGAGACCAGGAGAGTTATGGAAAAACAGGATATACTGCATGGAGTGTCCCCATCTGCGCAATTCAGAAAAGATGGTGCTGGTAGGAAGGATCCAGATGGCAAAGACTGTGAAGATGCCCTTAAAATGAAGAATGTTGTGTTGGGTACCATGCTCAGCAATTGGGTGGCTCAGCTGTTTCTTGGCCACAGTTTGTCATGCTTGTGACCGAACTGGAGTACATAGTGATGGGAGGAACAGGTCTCACATGTAGGTACATTAGGGATATGAGCCACGAGCCATGAGGGTCGAGAGCAGGTGTTGTGTAGTGATGGACGAGGATGTTATGTAGTTTCGGTGGATGGTGGAATATCACTGTGGGAAGAGTGCACAGGATACTGGGTAGGACACTCAACATTTCATGGCACTACAAGAGGTAGTTGATATCCTGGCGGATAATGTGATTTGGCTACTCCAGACCTGGGTGGTACTGAGACATGAGGGAAATGCTCCTGTGGCCGAACAACGGGACTTTGAAATGTGTGTGTGTGTGTGTGTGTGTGTGTGTGTGTGTGTGTGGGGGGGGGGGGGGGGGGAGGGGGGGGGAGATATAAGGTGTGGGAGATCTGCTTCTATACAAGGTAGGGAGGGTAATTTTGGTCTGCGAAGGCACTGGTGAGATCCTTGGTATATTTCTACAAGCACTCTTGTCATTACAGATGCGATGATCACGGGTGGCTAGGCTGTAAAGAAGTGTATGTCTTGGTGTGCAATGGGCGGCAGCTGTCAAAGTGGATATATTGCTGTTGGTTGGTAGTTTTGATGTGGATGTAGTTGTCACTGAGGTGGAGGTCAACATTGAGGGGTGTTGGGTTGAGGAGGACCAGATGAGACGAACTGTGGAGAAGGTGTGGAGGAATGTGGATAGGATGTCCTCACCCTCAATCCAGATCACGAAGACATCATTAGCGACACTGTACCAGGTGGCTGGTTTGGGATTCTGGGTGGTTAGAAAGGATTCCTCTAGGCAACCAATGAATAGGTTGGCATAGGATGGTGCCATGTGGGTGTCCACTGCCACATCCTGGATTTGTTTGTAGGTTATGATTTCAAAGAACAAGCACTTGTGGGTCAGAATAAAGTTCGTCATGGTGACTGGGAAGAAGGTTGTACGTTTGGAATCCATCGGATGTTGGGATAGGTAGTGGTCAACAGCAGCAAGGTCACAGGTATTAGGGATGTTAGTGTAAAGGGTGGTGGCTTAAACAGTGATGAGCAGGGCACCATGTGGAAAAGGAACAGGAATTATGTAGAGTCGGTGGAGTAAATGGTAGGGTCTTCAATGTAGGAGGGTAGGTTGTGGGTAATCCGTTGAACATGTTGGTCTATGAGAGCAGAGATTCTCTCAGTGGGAGCACAGTAACTGGCCACAATGGGATATCCTACGTGGTTGGGTTCATGGACTTTAGGAATCAGGTAGAAGTGTGGGGAGTGATATGAATGAGGAGTGAGATGGACTCGGGGGAGAGGGTCTGGAAAAGACCTAAGAATTTGAGGAAATGATAATTTTTTTCAAGAAGCCTTTAAAAAAAAGGCAGGTCATTTTATATTCAGGTAAATATGTTATATGTTCAATATCACCCATTTGGTATGGGTCCCACACACTTGAGCAATATTCTTGAATGTGAAGCATGAGTGATTTGTAAGAGATTTATTGTGTAGACGGATTACATTTTCCCAGTATTCTACCAATAAACTGATGTCTAGTATCTACTTTACCCTCGACAGAGCATATGTGATTTTCCATTTCATATCCCTAAACAGTATTACAACCAGGTATTTGCAGGAGTTGGCCAACTCCAACTGTGGCTAATGGTATTATAGTCTAGGATACTACATTTTTACATTTTGTTAAGTGCATAATTTTACATTTCTGAACATTCAAAGCAAGTTGCCAATCTTTGTACCACTTTGAAACCTTACCAAAATCTGACTGAATATTTGGGCAGCTTCTTTCAGACAGTACTTTACTATGGATAAGTCCATCATCTGCAAAAAGGCTCAGGTTACAATTAATATTGTGCACAAGGTCATTAATATACAATATGAGCAGCAAGGGTCCCAACACACTTCCCTGGGGCACACCTGAAGTTACTTCTACATCTGTTATTGACTCTCCATTCAAGATAACATACTGCATCCTTCCTATGAAAAAAACCTCAATCCAGTCATAAATTTCACTTGATGCTCCATATGTCCACACTTTTGGCCATAAGCACAGATACAGTACTGAGTCAAATGCTTTAAGGGAATCAACTTGACTTCCTTGATCCAAAGCTTTCTGTATGTCATGTGAAGAAAGTGCGAGTTGGGTTTTACATGACTGATGCTTTTGGAATCCATGCAGATTGGCATAGAGACCATTTTGTTCAAGATATCTCATTATGTTTGAGCCCAGTGTTTGTTCTAAGTTTCTACAACAAATGGAAGTCATGGAAGTTTTGGGATCATTTCCACTATCCTTCTTGTAAACAGGTGTGACCTGTGCTTTCTTCCCACTACTGGGGATGGTTTTTTGTTCGAGGGAACTACAACATGTAAAGGTTAGAAGAGGGGCTAACCCAGCTGCAAATCTAGTACAGAATCTGCAGAATCTACTGATAACAGAATTTCTTTCTACTGCCACTTTCAGTGCACTTGCAGAAACAAAGAAACAAATATTGGTCAATATTTCTACGTAAAGCAATGACTGACTTGCAAATGCCCATGAAGTAGAACGAACTATTAATAATACAAACACTTTTAATCATGTTTAAATGTCCTTTACATTTTTTAACCAGTACTGAAAGATGTATAAAGAAAAAACATACTAATATGATAGCAAAATGTTTCTTATTACCTTCTGGGAAACTGTTTTCATGGCATCACCTTTTCACTTACACAACAGTTGTAATATACTCTACTACACAACATCCAAGATAAACCGTGAAATATTTATGACATATATTAAAGCTGATTACTTAATTAACTCATTTGATAGATGCCACACCAAGCTCCAAATTAGAACTGATGTGGTTGTGTATAATACTTTTTTTAAGACTTCAAAGCAAAAAGGAAACACCCAGACATAAAAAAGCCAATTTATTCAATTAAATGTGCAACCAGTAACAGTAGTAACATATTCCTGTGGAACTTAACTGATTTTAACCATAGTTCATCTCTCCTCTTCTGGCTTGTTTCATACTCTACTGCTCCCTAATTTTAGCTTTAATTCATCTCTCACATTCTGGCTTGGTTCATACTCCTATTCTAAGGCTACTTGTTTTTTGGCACAATCTGGCATATTTTACTGTTATGTTATCACATTTTAAATTACATTTTAGGACACATGATACACGGATGTTTATTGTAAACTCTTATAAGGAAAGCACCTAATGACAAAAAAGACACTGGCAAGTTCCCACAACGGGACTAACAATATGGTTCTTATTTGTATACGAGGTGTGGTTGGAAAGTTTTAAGAATGGATCCACTACTGCTTACTGGTTTGGTGGGCACGTACACAGAGGGCGGGGAGTGAGTCATTGCCTTGTCCTTGAACACCCTCCGACAGGAAACTGCATTTCCTTTATTCAGTTTGTTGTGGCAGCTGGTTGAGTGCGGGTCTGTTAGGGCTTATTGCCAGATTCTGTCTGCGTGAAAATGGACATAAAAATGGAGCAACAAGTTCGTGTGAAAAAACCGAGAAATCAGTTTCTGAGATCTGAGCCTTATAAACTCTTAACAACAGCTTTGGGAGGTAATTGTATGAGTCAGTCAAATGTTTTTGTCTGGTTCAACACTTTTAAAAATGGCCGTGAATCATTTGAAGATGAACCACAGCCCGACCGTCCTTCCATCTCAAAAATGAATGAAAATGTTGTGAAAGTTCGTGACTTAGTGTGCTCTGATCGTAGGCTTATAATTAGCGAGACGGCTGATGAACTTTATTTAAGTTTCTATGCACTTCAGTCACTTTTAACTGAAGATCTGAACATGCATCGAGTGTCTGCAAAATTCATTCCAAAAGTGTTGTCAAGTGACCAGAGACTTGAAGTGTGTCTAGATCTGATTAATCGGACTAAAAATGACCTAGATTTGTTAAATATGGTAATTACAGGTGACGAATTGTGGGTATATGGATATGATCCTGAAACCAAAGCACAGTCTTCCCAGTGGAAGACTACAGGTTCACCACGACCGAAAAAAGTACAGCGAAGTTAGTCAAAGGTGAAGACAATGTTGGTGATTTTTTTTATTCTACCCAGATTGTGCATCACAAATTTACCCCTGGAGGACAGACGATTAACCAGGAATACTACAAATGTGTCCTTGAGCGTTTGTGTGAAAAGGTGCGGAAGAAGAGGCCTGCATGGTGAAAAGACAGTAGTTGGGTGCTACATTGTGACAATGGTCCAGCTCATCATGCCTTCTCCATCGTTGAATTTTTGACCAAATTAAAAATTCCTGTACTTCCACAACTGCCACATTCCCCTGATTTGGCCCCTGCGGACTTCTACCTGTTTCCTAAACTGAAATTTTCACTGAAAGGGAAGTGATTTGACTTGACTGAAGACATCCAGGCAAATACACAGAGCATCCTTAACACGCTTCAGGAAAAAAATTTCCAGGAATGTTTCCAAAAGTGGAAACACCATTGGAGTCGGAGTTTTCAGTCAGAAGGACACTATTTTGAAGGAGATGCATCACAGTAGCATGTAAGTACCGCCATTGTACAATTACAAACCCATTCTTAAAACTTTCCAATCACACCTCGTATAATGTTAAGTTAGGTAATCTTTTGGATATGACAACTTCCAGCAAGTGTGACAGATACAAAAGGAGTGTTCTTTCCCTTTTTAATGATAGGGTATAGTGGCGTTTTAAGACACAAAAATTTATAGATCATTTAAAATCTGAAAATTCCATTGCTTTGACTCACACATGTCACGCACTAGTATATGAAGTTTCACAAGTTACTATTCCCTGAAAGTTTCTATGACTGTATCATGAGAAATATTTGTTTTTGAAAAAGGAACTGGATGAGAATAAATGCAAACAATCAAACTCACAGAACACCAAGCTGTTATTAATGCCGAAAAAAGCAGCTTATTAATGATACAGCTACTCATAAGGAATATGTTAACTTGCACAATGATCATAAAGTAGCACTGTCAGAAACGGCAACTAAACATTATTAAACTCTGATTTACACTAGTCAACACTCAAATCCATGGTGTTCAATTATGCCAATAATTTTGTCTTACAGTTTGTGAAATTTTAATATCAAATCCTTAAAAGGGAAGTTACTTTCACCAAATTATCAGCTTCACGCATTTTCAAGCAATGAAAACAATGTCTTTTCTGTACTGTTAATTGTAATTCTTTCAAAAAGTTACTCACAGGAAGCATATACACAGAAACTGTAGAAAAATACAGAAATAAATAATTTCTACTTCTGCCTACCTAATAATCTCACCATATTCATCAAATTTAACTTTTTCCTCAAAGAAGGGAAACATGGGGTGCTGCTTCTTGCTGCTCTTGAAAAACCCTGTCTGTACTTTCGTTTCTTGCTTGACAAGTAAGTCATGCCGGCCTCTTCCAACTGCAGTCATGTCCATTTCATCCTCAGATTCACTACTCATGTCAACATCTTCACTGTGAATGTAATAAATTTACATGTCATATTACTGACCACATGATTAAATTTTAGCAACATACAAAAGGCAGCCAATATATTTTTTTACATCAAATTTTGATTATTGTAGTTTACCTTTCTTTTTCTTTCTTTCTTTATTAGGATGAGTTACTAATTTATAATTTACTTAAAGTAATGTATCCAAATCACAATCAATAATGAATGCAAGTTTATTTCAGACACCAACCATTTCCTCCACTGACTCTTTAAAATTCCTGTTCCTTTGTTACCCAGCACTCTGTTCGTCACAATTGACCGCTACTCAATACACACAATAATCCTCAATGCCCACGGCCTTGCAGCTACTGAACTCTACCTTTCCCAATGGTCAACTGACTCCAAACTTACAATCTCCTTCCTGGTCACCATGACCAACTATTGTACATTCTCACTCTAATTACTTCTGCTCTGAAGACATCACTTACAAATAAATTCATGGTACAACAACAGGCACCCACATAGCATCACCCTGCACCAACCTGCTTAAGGGCTATGTAGAGGATCCTTTCTAACCATCCAGAATCCCAAAACTCCCACCTGGTTGTGATTCACTGATGACATCTTCATGGTCTGGATCCAAGGATGAGGACAACGTATAAACCTTCTCCCCCATCGCTTCACTTGGTCTTCCTCAGACCAAATAACTCCCCCCCCCCCCCCCCCCCTAGAAATCCACTGACGTCAACCTCCACTTCAGTACCTCTGTCCCCATCAAACCTTCCAACCACCAATATTATCTCCACTTTGAAAATGCCTTCTGCTCCACACTGGTCCATATGGCCTAGCCACCCACAGTTGTTGCATCAGTAGTGATGAACGATCTCTCTCCAAATACGCTAAGGGTCACACTGAAGCCTTCACAAACCAAAATTACCCTCCTCAAGTTGTCCCAGAAACATGTCTCCAGTGCCTTGTCTCCCCAGTCACTTACTTCATGTAGCCATTGTCAGGCAACAAAGGAGCAACCCCCACCCCATCCTTGTGACCCAGTACCATCTGGTACTGGAGAAACCAAATCATGTTTTCTTCCAGGGTTCCAACTACCTCTCGTAGTGACCAGCAATGAGAAATATCATCCTCAACTATCTCACAGGGGTATTCCACTGTCCATCTAACCTGTGCAGTACTCTTGTATATCCCCATTCCACTGCCACTCCCAAATCCTTGTCCTGTAGCTAATATCTCTGCAACAGACTTAGATACAACACCTGTCCCATATACTCTCCCACAACCACCTACTCACTCCAGTTTCGTCACAGGCATCTCCTATCACATCAAGGGCTGGGATACCTGTGAAAGCAGTCATGTTATCTAGCAACTTAGCTGCAATCACTATGCAGCATTCTATGTGATCATGCCCACTAACAAGCAATCTGTCTGCAAGAACTGCTGCCACCATACAGATGGATCACCCAATTTCTGTGGATGCCACCAAACACAGTGTGTTTGTTTTCAACAACTGCTTCATAAACTTGTGCCATGTGGAGGGTCTTCCCAATGACATAAGTTTTTCTGAATGATGTAGGTGGAAACTCTCCCCGCAACACATTCTTCATTCTCATATCCCCCTCGACCTCAACCTTTGCTACTCCCTGTCATCCACCTGCCTATCTCTTTCCCTGCTTCCACTTCAGCCCTACACGTCGTCTATCTCAGCAGCACACCTGCACAGTCCTTTCCCCAGCAAAGCTCCCAACACCCCCACCCCCTTCCTGCCCTGCAAGCACAGTCTCCAGATACTGCATCTAACAGTCCACTGTCCCATCCCCAACTTGTCCCTGCAAGCTAATACAGTCAGCACTACCATGTTACCCCACTCATGCACTGCTATTCCCTCCTCCCCCATCTCTTTATTAACTCCACCAACCACCCTAGTAAAGACCGCTGCTCACCTCAGATACAGTTACAGTCGGGCCTTAATGCCTGCAAATGACAGTGGCTGTGTGTGTGTGTGTTTTTTAATATTAGAAATTCCTCGAAGGAGTAATACGTAAAATAAGGGAAAGGCAACTACTCACCTACATCATATCAATGCATGAAGTACAATAATTCACATTCACATTAGCTCATTTTTCAACAACAGTACACACATTCAAACACACAACTACGCAGACACCCAAATGCACATTCCCGTGGTCATGGCAAGACTTAGTACTGATACTCGATTTGATTACTGAAACCAGTTGTCTGAGCTGATGGAGGTGGGGAAGGGGTAGGGAAGGATGGGTAGGGAAGGACACAAGGAGGGAGAAATGGGAAGAGGCAGGTCTTTGGACAGATAAATTAGTGGCTTCACAAAAAGCTGAAAAATTAAACAGGATACAACAAGAGCTGTAGGGGGAGGGTGGTGTGGTGTAATGGCAACATACAGTATCTTGTTGCAGGGCATGCTCTACAGCCTTCATTGGTTATTGATCACATCTCTAAAGTGGTGTCACAAGAACTGAAAAATCATTTATGCTATCTATCTCCAATTCTGACACCTTGACCATATTCAATCCTAATTAGTCTTCTGAATCAAAAATGAAAATGTTCAATGCATGTATTCGTTATGCAGAACCAAAGACGGAAATATTAAAATGGTTCAAGTGTAGAAAGCATTCAAATCTTAAAAATCACTTATGTAGGAATTGTTCCAATCTCAGAATGATAGGATTTAAGAATTTGTTTCTAATGAAATAACAATATTTTCCACTTGATATGGTTTGAGTGACATGTTCCTTGAGACAGGTTTTTTGCAGCAACATGCGAGTGGGTGTTTGAGCCCAAGTAAGACATGATATGCACAGTGGCAAGTATGATGTAGTGTTTGTGCAGCATCAATCAATAATCATTCTTATGTTCTTTCTTATTTCTGTTTAATTTTTTCACAGATACATTGTGCACAAACCAAACAGGATTGCCGAGTGAGGAGAAAGCAACAGCCAATGCCTAGATTAACAAATACATTGGAAATGTACCTCTGTTGCTAGAAAACAATGATTCTGAGGCCAAAGAATACTCATGTTGCAGCTCAGGCACAATTCATTAATACCAGCATCTACTTATTGGTGAATGAAAGGGTCTAAAAAATGTAATTAGATTGCCTCAGTTCCTGCTTAAAGCTGATTTGATGCAGATGTTTAGGCTTGCTCTGGTAATGTACAAAGATTGTGAATATAGCACTTCCACTTTTTTCTCTGATTCTGGTCTGAATGACACAAGGCCAAGAAAATGACTGGCTGAGGTGCTGAGATCTGTAAGGGGCTTACAGCACACCACCATCAATTTTGAGATTGTATTGTGTATGCATGCTCCTACCCTCTTACAGTGAACCAGCTTTATCTGTATCTGTAATTCCACAATGAAAAGATGTTTCATGGGTTTCTCCGATATACATTATATGGGCCCAAAGCACAAAATAATTTTGTTGCTTTGTGCCGCTCAATTCTTATCTATGGTTGACAACATAATTTAGGGTCTTCATTGCGTAAATAGTAGTAATACTTCATAATCAGACGCATATCGGAAATTTTATCTGATCCTCAAGCCACAAAATGTGCTTCATGAAAATGATAATAATGAGGACCATGAAGTGTTGGAATAGATCATAATTGTGCAGTTAATATCTATTGTTCATATTCTGATTCTAGTTTCACATTAATTACAAACTTTACAACAGTCAAAAAAACACTACTGTCACTAGCACATGTATGGAAATTTGTGATTTACACTGATAATAAATATAACCTTAAATATTAATCAATATTTCATAACAAAGTGGGTACATTATTTTTCCATAGCAAGTACAGGATGTTGAAACTTGGTTAAAAAGCATATGAGACTGGTAGTTTGTTCATAAATTTGATCTTCATTATAAATTTAATCTTCATAAATATCTATTTTTCTCAAAAATTTGTTTCTGTGCTTTGAGCCAATATGGTTATCAGAATCTCAATTGTTTGGCACGTACATGCATTACAAATTTTTGCATAATTAGTGAGAATGTAGATATTTTATTTTTGTTTGGGATTTATAAGCAGCGAAACCTTAGAGTGGGAGCATTTAGAATGTATTATAAATTAACGGAAATGATCAGTAAAATGACTTGTACGTTATTGAATTACAAATTCTAAAAGAATTCTTTATTCTCTTGAAAAGGAAGCAGTATGGAATTCTAAACTGAGATAACTCCTTTTAATTTAGCTTCTGCTAAAGTCCTGTTATCTCAAGTTTAGGCCAAAATTAATGTGTATCTGAGAAACTATCACAGAAAGTACTGATTTCTCATACTTAATTCTCTTAGTTGCTACACGAATAGCTTGCATAGTTCAAGTCATTAGTTGTGTTGAAGGTCCCTAAACTACAGTCTTAAGTTAAAGTATGTGATCCCAAGAAATAAGTTATCAAAATTACAGCTCGACTGAAAACAGCCAAATAGAATATTTTCTCAGATTTCCTTTCTTCGTTTTTACACACACACACACACACACACACACACACACACACACACACACACACACAGTGAGGGGAGGGAGGATGGAAGGATGGATGGATGGATGGATGGATGCAAGGAAGGAAGGGGGGGAGAGAGAGAGAGAGAGAATAAAAATTAATGGTTTTAGAGAACATTGCACTGAGTCAGTGACAGCAATTAATAACTTTATTACAAAAGAGAGACACTGACTAAGCTGGCATAACAAGTAACCAGTGAAACAGTAAAAACCTGAGTTGCAAGGGTTGTGCTCACTGCACACAACAAATTAGACGCCTTTATATACCACAGTAGAATAGTTTTACGTGCACAGCACGATGCTAAAACAGTGGTTATTTTTAAGAAAGCATTTGAATTTTATGTGCAACACCATAGGGACAATACTAATATTATCACTGGGGTTGTGCAAACAGCAACTGTTGTATTTTCAACAGACTGTCTGTATGTGGGTGTTGGTTTCTGCAGAAGTTTCTCAAAAAATGTATTGTTGTTTTTGGGGTGTATGGACACTCAATGGCAAAGTTATCAGTGTCCTTACAAATATTAAAAGAAATGAATACGGTTAGAAAGGCTAAAAACTTTGGCACACTCACTCATTCACATGCAGTGATCCACACAAGCACCCCATATCACATGCTGTAATAAAAAGGAGAAATAGTAAGAGATACTACAACAAAACAGAAGGAATATGACAGGAGGCAAAACAATGACACAGGGATATGTGACTAGCTAACCACTTACGTAAAACATGGATGAGCCAGTCACGGTATGAAACATTACGGACATCTCCCTAAAATCTTTGGAAACAAATTGGACAAATCGCAAAATCTTAAAAGACTCACCACATTCATTTGAATGTCACTTAAAATAAAGGGCAAATCTGCTGCTGCCCTCTGGTCTGAAAAACACCGTCTAGTAAAATGTGGCGCACACACATCTATACACCACAAGCACCACACACTGGAGGGTTGTCGTGCTGAATTAAGAAGCCACACATCAGAGGACTGTTGCTTTTGTGAAGGACCTCATCCCACCTTCATGGCTGAAAGGAGATATGTCATGACCAGTCAGAGGGCTTTATTAGACACGACTTGTTATCTGTCACTTCCAGCCACTTATCCTCCCACCAACACACAAGCACCCCCACAACGAGACGATAACATGGAGGGGAATGGCACACTGAAATAACTGAGGATCGCGACATGCCTACCTTGGCTGCTACGTCCGCCGTTTTGTTTCCTGCAATACCCACGTGACCTGGTAACCAGCAGAAAGACACCTCCTTCCCCAGCCGATATAGGTGGAGCAGGGTTTCCTGAAGATTTACTTTATCTTCTAGATACAAGCATGGTAGAGCAGACAAGGAATTTAGCACTTAAATCATATCTTATCTGCTCCAATGACTGCAAGACTACATATAATTCGACATCGAAGACCGCAATGTCTCGAGGCAGTCATACCTTGAAGACACGAACAGGGAAAACAATGGAGCAACCAATAGATTCCCTCCGTTTCGACCCATCCATGAAGACAACTGTACAGTTGCAGTGCTCAGTTAAATTGTCATAACATAAGGTATTAAAAACATGTGCAAGACTGTATCTCTCCTGTACTGTACCAAATCAAAAATTACTCTGGGCCTCTGCAGAACCATGGTGGCAGGCAGTTAAAACCCTGGATTTGGGGTTGTGTGTGCTCCAGACCCTGTGACTCCAGCACATGCTGCACACGGATCCCACACGGCACTGTCTCTTGTGGACAATTAGAGAAAAGGCATTTGAAAGGTGGACGAGCAACAGTATGGAATGTGAGTGAAGTCGGAGCTGCGAGGAACTTACAAGCCTGATGCAACGCGGTGAGCTGCCGCTGAATGGTGAGTGGTGGTTCCCCAGCCTCAGCACAGAGACTGTGTATGGGGCTAGTCCTGTAAGCACCTGTGACTATTCTAACCCCCTCAGAGTGCATAGCGTCAATAATCTTCAGGTAAGAAGGCCTTCTTGACCCGTAAACTGTGCATCCATAGTCTAGCCATGAGCGCAAAAGCTCTATAAAACCAGAGCAGACGCAGCTTACTGTTTATGGCTATGACGACGAGAGTAACACTTAAAACACTGCCCTGAGAAATACCATTCTCCTGCACAAAACGATCCAGACAGCACGTCATCAGCTTCAGCTAAAAAGTGCTTGGACCAGAAGGACCATATGAAAATGGAGAGATGGCCACAAAAGCCCCACTGATGGAGCTGTACGAGAATATTGAGCCTCCAAGTAGTGTCATACACATTACTGATATCGAAGAATGTGTCGAGACAGTGATGTTTACATAGGGAAACCTCCTAAATGCTACCTCTAGTAGGGTCAGGTTGTCGACAGCGGACCGAAATCTCTGGAGTCGACACTGAGATCGGCTAAGGCAATGCCAGTCTCTTTTAACAACCAGAACAGGCGACAGTTAAACATTTGCTCTAGGGTCTTTCCTACACAGCTTGTTAAGGTGACACTCCAGTAACTACTGAGACATGTGCGGTCCTTTCCTGGTTTGAGAAGAGGTATCAGAATTGCCTCTCTCCACGAGTTGGGAAAGTTGCCTATCTGCCATATAAAATTGAAAAAAATTTGAGGACAATTCCGTTTGACGCTGTTGGCAAATGTCAAAGCATGCAGTGCTGGATTTGGTCATGACTGAGTGCTGCATGAAAATTCTCAGACAGTGCTGATTCCAGCACCCATATGAAGGAAAGGCAACTGTAAAACACAGAGTTGTATTATCTGAAGACCAAGTCATCCCTCTCTGCAGCCGCATGGTAGCAGCAAAACATCAGATTCTTGCTGGCATCTGTAGTGGTCGCTGCAAAATGCTCTGCCATTGTCTGAACCATGCCTCCAGGCATTGTTTGGAGACATCCATTTCAGCACTGCTGCTATTGGTAAATGATTGTGTTTACCGGAAATCCTCCTGGTAGCCTCCCATACATTTGTAGAAGAAGTGGAGCAGTTGATGCAGTCCAGGAATACTTGCCATGACCTTTTCCTGCTCTTCTTAATGATGCGTCGAGCCTTGATTCTCACAAGCCAAAGGCTGTGAGGTCGTCTGCTTTTGGGCAGTACTATGGTATTTAAACCATCAAGAGGCTGCATACCTGTCCTGGATTGCTGAGCACCACTCACCAGTCCACCAAGGAACAGGTTGCCTCCTAAGATGTCTTGAGGACTTTGTGATCGATAAGTCAATGACATAATGGATCACTTGTGTGATGCGCTCCACCCATTCCTGGATGCAGTCGCAGAATTCAAACACAGCTAGCAGGCTGATCAACATCCAGTTAGCCCTGTTGACCATCCATTTTGGTGGCTTCTGTGCCGGTAATGCTCCATCCAGTAGATGAATGCAGAGTAGGAAGTGGTTACTGTAATAAAGACTGTCAATGACTTCCCACTGAACAGGGTCTGCAAGGGCTGGAGAAAAGAAAGACAGGCTGAGAACGACCCATTAACAGCGCAGAATTGAGTGAGAGTACCTGTGTTGGGGATGTACAGCTCATGAGTTGTCATGAGGCTCTGCAAAGTGCAACCCTGAGGGCAAGTAGATGTTAAGCCCAGAAGACATGATGGGCATCAATGTCTTCCAGTAGAAGAAATGATTGGGGGAGTTCTTTCATAAGATCAGTGAGAGCCTCAGAGTCTATTGTATCTTTCAGAGGTGATTAAATTCAGAAAACAGTGATCCTCCAACGCACATGAATTTCAACTGCAACTGCTTGCAGGTCAGTAGCCACAGGGAGAGCAGAGGAGTGGTGCATGTTATCGACAAACACAGCAGCTCCTTTCCCCAGCGTATAGCCCCATAGTACGAGGGCATCACAGGCTTTAAAATGTGTTTTCTGCAAAAACAAGCACAGGGTGGATTCAAACCCATTAATGTTCCACTGTAATATGGGAGCCATCTATAACAGGGGTTGCACTTTTATCCTGTCTTTCAGCCAGGTAGAGGAGCTCGCAATGAGTGGAGGTTCAGTCCAACATCAAGGTCCATTAGCTCTACAGAAGAATCATGGGAGACACCAGAGAAGATGATGTCGACATCATTGGACTGTTTGCTTCTTGAACCCTTTGGTGATGGATGCCTCACCTTTTCTGTCTTTGCACTGGTTAGGCTTCGGAGCCACAACTGTGGCAGTGGCAGTGCTGGGCAGTAGACCATGCTGAACCTTTGGAGAAGCAGGGAGGTCCACAACATCGGCTACCAAGGCCATGAATTATATTCTGGGAGAAAGTGTGGGCTTTGCAGTAACTGCAGCAGCCCAAGTACACTGACAAACACAGGTACTAGTGCTAACAGTAGCAACGTCTGTTTGTGTAGCAGCATCAGTTTTCTGTCTTGGCTGTTTAACAACTGAAGCACAGAACGTAGTGAACGTGGGAGGCTGCATGGCCTTACAAACCTTTTTGGCCTCACCACAGTGGATTTGTTTTGTTTCCATCTCTGGTATCTCTCATTCTTCAAGGAAGGCCCAGCAGCACCTACTCTAGACAGGGTGTAAGTCACACAGCAATTTGCACAGTTTGGAGGAGATGAACATGGGTAGCCTTACCACATTTGTCACATGTGGATTCTCCCTTACAATCAAGAGTGGTGTGCCCAATGTGATAGCATTTAAAACAGCGCATTGGGTCAGGGACATAGGGCCGCACAGTTAAACGAAGATGATGATGTTGTGGTCTTCTGTCCTGAGACTGGTTTGATGCAGCCCTCCATGCTACTCTATCCTGTGCAAGCTTCTTTTTGCAACTTACATCCTTCTGAATCTGTTTAGTGTATCCTTCTCTTGGTCTCCCTCTATGATTTTTATCCTCCATGCTGCCCTCCAATATTAAATTGGTGATTCCTTGATGCCTCAGAACATGTCCTACCAACCAATACCTTCTTCTAGTCTAGATGTGCCACAAACTCCTCTTCTCCCCAATTCTATTCAGTACCTCGTCATTAGTTATGTGATCTACCCATCTAACCTTTAGCATTCTTCTGTAGCACCACATTTTGGAAGCTTCTATTCTCTTATTGTCCAAACTATTTAACGTCCATGTTTCACTTCCATACATGGCTACACTCCATACAAATACTTTCAGAAAAGACTTCCTCACATTTAAATCTATATTCGATGTTAACAAATTTCTCTTCTTCAAAAACACTTTCGTTGCCATTGCCAGTCTACATTTTATATTCTCTCTACTTCGACCATCATCAGTTATTTTGCTCCCCAAATAGCAAAACTCCTTTACTACTTTAAGTGTCTCATTTCCTAATCTAATTCACTCAGCATCACCCGACTTAATTCGACTACATTCCATTATCTTTGTTTTGCTTTTGTTGATGTTCATCTTATACCCTCCTTTCAAGACACTGTGCATTCCATTCAACTGCTCTTCCAAGTCCTTTGCTGTCTCTGACAGAATTACAATGTCATCGGTGAACCTCAAAGTTTTTATTTCTTCTCCATGGATTTTAATACCTACTCCGAACTTTTCTTTTGTTTCCTTCACTGCTTGCTCAATATACAGATTGAATAGCATCGGGGAGAGTCTACAACCCTGTCTCACTCCCTTCCCAACCACTGCTTCCCTTTCATGTCCCTCGATTCTTATAACTGCCATCTGGTTTCTGTACAAATTGTAAAAAGCATTTCGTTCCCTATATCTGATCCTAGTCACCTTAAGAATATGAAAGAGATTATTCCAATCAACACTGTCAAAAGCCTTCTCTAAGTCTACAAATGCTAGAAACATAGGCTTGCCTTTCCTTAAACTATCTTCTAAGATACGTCGTAGGGTCTGTATTGCCTCATATGTTCCAACATCTCTACGGAATCCAAACTGATCCTCCCCAAGGTCGGATTCTACCAGTTTTTTCATTCATCTGTAATGAATTTGTGTTAGTGTGTTACAGCTGTGACTTATTAAACAGATAGTTTGGTAATTTTCACACCTGTCAAAACCTGCTTTCTTTGGGATCAGACTTATTATATTCTTCTTGAATTCTGAGGGTATTTCGCCTGTCTCATACATCTTGCTCACCAGATGGTAGAGTTTTGTCAGGGCTGGCTTTCCCAAGGCTATCAGTATCTCTAATGGAATGTTGTCTACTCCCAAGGCCTTGTTTCGACTTAGGTCTTCCAGTGCTCTGTCAAATTCTTTAAGCAGTATCATATCTCCGATTTCATCTTCATCTAGGTTCTCTTCCATTTCCATAATATCATCCTCAAGTACATTGCCCTTGTACAGACTCTATATATACTCCTTCCACTTTTCTGCTTTGCCTTCTTTGCTTCTCCATCTGAGGTCTTGATATTCATACAGGTGGTTCTCTTTTCTCCAAAGGTCTCTTTAATTTTCCTGTAGGCAGGATCTATCTTACCCCTACTGAGACAAGCCTCTACATCCTTACATTTCTCCTCTAGCCATCCCTGCTTAGCCATTTTGCACTTCCTGTCGATCTCAGTTTTGAGACATTCGCATTCCTTTTTGCCTACTTCATTTACTGCATTTTTATATTTTCTGCCTTCATCAAATAAGTTCAATGTCTCTTCTGTTACCCAAGGATTATTACTAGCCCTCGTCTTTTTACCTATTTGATCCTCTGCTGCCTATACAATTTCATCTTTCAAAGCTACCCATTCTTCTTCTACTGTATTTCTTTCCCCCATTCTTGCCAATCGTTCCCTAATGCTCTCTCTCTGAAACTCTCCACAACCTTTGGTTCTTTCAGATACCATCTCCTTAAATTCCCACCTTTTCGCAGTTTCTTGTTTTAATCTACAGTTTGTAACCAACAGATTGTGGTCAGAGTCCACATCTGATCCTGGAAATGTCTTACAATTTAAAAGCTGGTTCCTAAATCTCTGTCTTACCATTATATAATCTATCTGAAACCTTCCAGTGTCTCCAGGCCTCTTCCACGTATACAAACTTCTTTCATGATTTTTAAACCAAGTGTTAGCTATGATTAAGTTATGCTCTGTGCAAAATTCTATCAAGCGGCTTCCTCTTTCATTCCATATCCCCATTTCATATTTGCCCGCAACTTTTCCTTTTCTTCCTTTTCCTACTATTGAATTCCAGTCTCCCACGACTATTAAATTTTCATCTCCCTTCGCTATCTGAATAACTTCTTTTATCTCATCATACATTTCTTCAATCTGTTCGTCGTCTGCGGAGCTAGTTGGCGTATAAACTTGTACTACTGTGGTAGGCGTGGGCTTCGTATCTATCTTGGCTACAATAATGCGTTCACTACGCTGCTTGTAGTAGCTTACCCGTGCTCCTATTTTTTTTTTAATTCATTACTAAACCTACTCCGGCATTACCACTATTTGATTTTGCATTTATAACCCTGTATTCACCTGACCAGAAGTCTTGTTCCTCCTGCCACCGAACTTCACTAATTCCCACTATATCTCACTTTAAACTATCCATTTCCCTTTTTAAATTTTCTAACCTACCTACCCGATTAAGAGATCTGTCAGTTTTCTTTCTCCTGATAACGATGTCCTCCTGAGTAGTCCCCACCCGGAGATCTGAATGGGGGATTATTTTACCTCTGGAATGTTTTACCCACAAGGACGCCATCATCATTTAACCATACAGTAAAGCTGCATGCCCTCAGGAAAAATTATGGCTGTAGTGTCCCCTTGCTTTCAGCCGTTCACAGTACCAGCACAGCAAGACTGTATTGGTTAATGTTATAAGGCCAGATCAATGAATCACTCAGACTGTTGCCCCGCAACTACTGAAAAGACTGTTGCCCTGCATCTACTGGAAAGACTGCTGCCCCTCTTCAGCAACCACACATTTGTCTGGCCTCTCAACATATACCCCTCCGTTCTGGTTGCACCTACAGTATGGTTATTTGTATTATTGAGGCACACAAGCCTTACGACCAGTGGCAAGGTCCATGGTTCATTGTGGGGAGGGGTAGGGGGAAATAACTCGCCTTAATATGTTGTGGGAGTTTAGTGCTATCAAAAGTGAGGATGAACGAATCAGATCTAATTGCCTTACAACCCTTTCCATAATATTCTGCATGTCTACAATGCCTTCCTGTGGCCATTCAATTTTGTCTCCTTTTGGGATGTCCACCATGTCTCTGCATGTCACAGCACCATTACAGTAGTTTAATGTGGTAAAGAGCTCAGTCTCAATGGCATATTCCCAATTTTTTTGGCCTTCTGCACATTTATCACTTGTTGGGAACTTGAGGTTTCCACGAACAGTGAGCCATTTTGCAACTGCTTAATAGATTTTAACGTACGTGCAATGCCTCTAAACCCTTTTGAATGTGAAAAGGATAAGACTTATTCAAAGCTTCCCCTTCCCTTAACTAATAAAAATACAGTCTGATTAGCAGCATATCTTCTGTTACAATGCAAACTAGAATTCTGAAACAGTTCTGAGTTGGGAGAACTGGCTACACGACCCCTCTTGTTAGAATGGGTGTTGGTACATCACAGAGGGTCATTCTTTTTGTTGGGAGGAGGAATGAAAAATTTTGAAGGATCCATCTCGGTACCATGAACAGCTAGGGAAACTGAAGTCCATCTAGACAGAGCCCCATGTGCCTAGGTAAGTCTTATACAACTGAAATGAGGTAATATCCCCAAAGGTTTCCCGTTAATGACTGTTTCACCTCAACAGCCATGCAGCACACTTTGAGACTGACGGATTTTGTACTAGGGGTTTTTATCATCAACGCAATCCCTATGATCAAACCAAGATCCCTGTTCCCTTTGACTCACAACATTTAACCATCGCACCACACATGGTCACTGAAGCATGCCCAGAGCTTACTGCGACAGAGGACTGGCGGCGCTTACCACTCCCCAGCTCAGAAACGTCGTGGTCACCAAGCCCCTACCCAGAAAATGAATGCTGAGCCCTTGAGGGCTTAAAAAATAATCTGCCAAGTTACACTCTTTATACCTAGATATTCAACTGAAAATTGTAGAGATTTAGCTAACAGAGGCATCAAGATAATTTAGGAGGGAGGGAGGGGGAAAATGCAACAAAATTAACAATTATTTTGAAAGGAAAAGTTGTTGGTTAATCAATTACTTCTACAAAACATTTTAGATAAAAAAATATTGAGCTCAAATTAAACAAAACTCATAGCTACACCAGAAGTGCAGATACTTAAATAATTTATTAAAGATAAGAGCAAACATAGGTGTACACGGCCAACCTCAAGTACCAATGTGCAAAGTGACCAATTTTTCTTTCAATTACTTCCACAAATAATGGATCAAAGTTGAAAACTTTGCTTTATGAAAGAGTCCCTTAGCATGTGATTAAAAATGTTTAAATCTGGTGATTCATTAAGCCGATGAAATTTAGTGGTGTTAGTATTCGATAGGGAATGAACGATGAAAGGAAGCTGTTGAAAATGCTCCACAAAACTGACCATTCCAAAAATATTACAGAAACTATAATATGGAACACTCACAGCATTGTGATACTGTCAATATAAAATATCTGCTTTTAGAAGAAAGAGCTTCTATGCCATGACTTCGCACCTGCTCACAGTTCTTCGGCTGAAATAATGAAACTTTGTGAGTTGTATTGGCACAGTTACTGACTATATACTGTACTGATCAGATTTACCTTCACTGACATTTTCCTACACCAAAAGCTGAAAAATGCACCTGCTGCATTAAATACGGAAGTCCCTGTTGAGATGAATGTATACTTTGCACAGTTGGAGTGAATTCAGCACTACAGTAAAGCTTTGATGAATGTTAATGACTAGTCTTTGAGTTCTTGCTCTTCCTCTAGTAAAAACCATAGCTACAGCAGTGTGTGTCTAAGTGATGCCTGTGTGGTTGTGTGCGTGAATATGTTTACTTCTGTTAAAGAAAGGGTAAGGGCTCAAAAGCTTGCATGAATACTGTTTTCTGTTGCATGTTTCTAGGCACCACACATCAATCGGGTAGAGATGTGTGGTTGCCTTTCTCTTATTTTAATTTGGATTATTGATGACGAATGAACTTGAATATTAAACTGTTCAAAGTTTTACCTTTTCTCTGCCCTGGCCTCCTTTGCTTCTCTTTCTTTCCTCTGCTGTTCTTCAAGTTCAGCACCTTCAAGACGCACCCTACGCCGTACTTCCAAAGTCATTGTGCGGTTCCCACCAAGTTCAATTAATTGTCGGGCTAGTGTTCCAGGTGATGTCCTACAAAACAAAAGGCACATTAAGATGTACATTGAAATAAGTTCGACTTTCTACATCTATCCTAAAGAAACAAAAATGTTTCAAATAATGACCTATTCATGCTGATACATTTTGTATGAATTAAAACTATGAAACAGCAGATTAGCGTGGACAATGTGTGGCTTATGAAAGAAATACAGCTTCATGCATATCAATGAGTTGACTGAAATAAAATTTGGAGGTTTTGTTGTTGTTGTTGTTGTTGGTAATGTTAACAAGAGAAGGTTGGAAGCAAGGTAATCAGCAGCTTCCTTCCCTCTCCTATCAATTTACTACATGAATGTTAAAGAAAACATAAATGTATCTCAAGTGAAGTCTAAACAGATATATATAAACAGTGTTTGATGATTAAGCTGAACTAGGAATTATTATGAAGTCAAAACTTGAAATTATTTTTGTGTATAAGAACTGCACATTCAAACTGTGCATTGCTGAAATTACTAAAGATTTGTTTAGTGCAGTCAAAGATAACCCTTTGAAGAGCAATGGGAAAACATCTTCCCACATACTTTAATGTCCTCCAGGGGCCAAAGGACTTGACATTCCCGCATCTAGCTGGTGCTGCCACCTATAGACTAGAATCAGAAACACGTGAAAATTCCCACTGCTGCCAGCAGTCACTCTGGCAACAATTTATGAAGTATTATATGTCTGTTGTGCTCAATCTGGTAGCAAGTAGACATAGTTTTGATGTAATTTCGTGATTTTGTTTGAATATCTGCATACAATGGCATTTGTAAGTCCATGGTACTTATTCAAAATTTTATGCAATTTTCTTCATGTTACCGCATGAAAGAAATTTTCTCGTCGATTCTAAAACACCAAAAATATGTAAAATATTTTCTCCCATGGCCCAAGCTGGCCATAAAGCTGGCACTATTTCAAACTTTTAGTGTATACAATAGGCCTGTTTACTGATGTGCTATTAGGCGTATTCACTAAGCGTAGGTATTTCTCATTGCAGAATTACTTTACCAGAGAGGAAGACAAGCTAGAATATCTCTTCTCACTTCCTGAGAATGCGTCAGTTTCCGGCATTGAATCAGACAATGTTTCAACTGATGAGGAAAGTAATATACTGTGCATCCACCCACAATCTCCTGCTAATTTATAACAAGTGCCTTCAGCAGGAAAGAATGTTCCAGTCCATGGAGTGTGTTCAGTCTCAGCAGGTTGTCCCATAGAGTAAAAAAAAAAAAATTTCCAGTTTTGAGTGATAGTGATGAGAAGTGCTGAAACTGATTGGGATGAAACACTGCCTCAGTTTTTAGACATAGACTCTGTTAGAAAAAGCTTAGCATTGCCAAAGAAAGCATTCTCTGAATCGTCCATATGAGTACTTTCTTGAGATCTTCAATGAAAACACCATTCAGAATATTGTCAAACAAATAAACTTGTATGCATCCCAAGAGTGACACAATTTTCGACTGAGCTTTGAAACACCTGTAAGAAGAAAGAAATGGGTGGACTTGATAGCCTCTGAGATAAAAGAATTTATTGGGTTGCTTATTATTATGGGCATCCACAAATTGCCACATTTATCAAATTACTGGAGTTCAAATAACCCTTCTGCATGTTGAATCAGTGTCAAAAGTGTTGACTCTAAAAAGATTCAATTTTTTTAAAAAAAAAACCTTCACCTGAACAATAATTCGAAAGCAGTGGGGAAGGATGCTCATGGATATGATAAACTACATAAAGTCAGGCCCCTGACTGAAGCCCTAAATGCTAATTTCTTAGAGGCAGATTATCTGTAGATGAAGCTATGATACCTTTCAAGGGAAGATCAAGCATAAAACAATATATGCCCATGAAGCCTATAAAAAGGGGGTACAAGGTCTGGTGCCTGGCTGATGCTAAGACAGGCTATCTACTGAAGTTCCAGATCTATTGTGGAAAAGGGGAGGACAATATTGCCAATATTCCCCTTGGTGAAAGGGTTGCTCTTGAAATGTGTTCATCTTTGAAAAACAGTAAAGGTATTGTTGACAACTATTTCACTTTGTACGCCCTAATGAAAACACTTCTGGATAATGGAATACATTCTGTAGGTACTGTCAGTCAAAGGCGAGTTAAAGATACAGATAAAAGATTCAATCGTTGTGATAAAGTGGCAAGACACAAGGACAGTAACAGTTTTGTCTACAGCAACATCTCCCAAGGATGTAACATTGGTTTCCAGAAAAGGAAGAGACGTTTCCATGTGTAGCATTGCTTGTCCAAGTCAATAAGTTTGTGCAACTGTGTAATGGGCAATGTGGATCTCTTCAACCAGAAGTGAGAACGACATGAAGTTGGACGGCGATTGCTAAATTTTTTATTTTCTGGTTGATGCTGCCATTGTGAATGTGTTTATAATGCACACAGCAGTCACAGGAGAGCAGCTAACATTCTGTTTACAGTTGGCAAAACAATTTCTGTCAGGATTCTCATCAAGGAAATGACATGGACGTCCACCTGTACTCATTTCAAAGAAAACAGACAACATTGGTGTTCCTGCTCAAATTGCAATCTTGGTTTGTGAGTAGATCCAAGTTTCAGACTGTTCCATAACATCCAATAACTGAATTTTCGTTAATATTTTGTGAGTACAGGATAATTTAGCAATGATGTATATTTTTTATTTTGTTTTGCAGCATCAATATTTACAATAAAAAATTCCTGAAAATTTAATAGTATCATTTCACGGTCCATGGGAAGCCATCTTCCCACATAAATTTTCAAAAAAATGGATGCCTAAATTTTTTGTTTTTGCATGGTATGGGATAGGTGGTTCATAACATGTCACTGAACAACAAACTGTCATCTATAATAAGCTCAGAAAAATGTGCCCATGAAAGGCTTAAAAGTATGTTGAGTGTGCATTCCTCTGATATTCATTAATATTTTAACATCTTCCAAGTTGTGAAGCTAAATTTTGGTTGTCTTTATAGTGGAATTATTTTCCATTATCATTAGCATGCATACAATAAGCTGCAAGTATGTTACAGTATGATACATTTATTTGTAATGTTGCTGTGTGGCACAAGCCATTGCAGTCATAAGCAAACTGACTGCAGCAAGCAGCTGCCACAGCATTTTGCCATCAAGGCCAATTTCAGTACACTGGTACAGACACCTTGCTCACAACCAGCAATGTTACTGAAATCCAGGAAGCACCTGCTGCACTATGACAGGGGAACTATGTGACACCTGCATGTCAATACAGATTGACCAGGGTGCATGAAAGTACTGGTCACTCTGCTAGCAAATGCCATCGAGTCGGTCACCATTGTGATGCAAGTTACTGCAGTGTGGCCTGGAGAAGCATCATCACTTTAATACCCTCTGCTGGTGCAATCACCAACGGCCGTCATCTTACAGGTCCTGCACCAGCGCCAATAGGCCAAGTGTCCCTGAGATCCTTCAAGGCAATGATCCACTTAGCATCAAGTGTCGCCAGTTGCCACCAGCCAAACATCAAAGGCTGGCATTCACTGCCCAGATGTCTCTACTTTTGTCACTAGCCACTGCTCGGGTAAGCCCTCAGCACGTACTGTTCAAGGTGTAACCATGACAATCTGTATTGGTAGCAACTGGTGAAGCTCTGAATGCCGGCTAGGAATGCTTCTCTCACAGCTAGCTCACTTGCAGGCTGCACTGAGCCATGATGGCTGCTGGTGAGGGTATGACAACACACTGCCACCGAGGACTGTGGGTGTGGCCCCTGTCCCCCTCCTGTCCGCTGGATGTGGGCAATGAAGCACTGCTGTATGCTTTACATGAGAAATAAATCAACTAGTTCCAACCTGAGGACAGGTATTTGCTCCTGCTTCCCACTAGTGAATCCAGTTAGTTAAGGGGGATAGCACAGCCACCCTGCAAGTCTACTCCTAATCTCCCATCCTCCAATAGAGTAGACACTATCCAGCAACGTTGACATGTTTACATTTGGAATCAGAAATGCTGGTGGGGGTCTACATTTGATATTTGGCATTGACGACATCAGAACAATGGCAGGTCCAGCAGCAGCAGTTCAAGGGCAGTATGCTGCAGAAGAGTGCAAGAGTTGATTATAAACATTGTATGGGCTTATATGGTCATTTCTTTTCTCTCTTCCCCTCCTTCACTGGTGGTATTCTATGTGTAGTTGTTTTCATTTTGGCTTCTGGTGCTGATGTTGAAATAAATGGTGTGAGTATTGAGGTTGAGGTGTCTGCCCAGGAGGCAATACAGCACTTACTCAGACAAGCAGCTCAAATGCACATAGACAATTTAGAATTACTTACAGAACAAAACAGGTTACCAGAGGAGAGAAGGAAACAGTCCCCTAGAGGGCCTCTAACCCTTCCTTGACAGAAGTAGGATTACTTTGGTTAGTTCCTTTTCTGGCAAAGCAGAGGAGGATGTGTTAGCCTTCTGTGGATAACCTGATCATGGTCGAAAGAGTATTTTCAATCCTGACTACACTCCCAAGTGGTATACAAACTGGCATTAGAATCGAGACAGCAAATTCACCTGTTTTCAGCTTTGAGATTATGCATATAAATTACTATGTCATGAGCAGATACGTGAAACCATCGTGGCTGGCTATCCGGCTCTGTGCTGTGACACAGCAAACAAATGCTTAGTGCAGTCATTCCAAGCTGTCCATCGCATTCTTCCCCGAACCACTGCTGCTACTGCAGACACATGACCTCAACCATCACATTCGCACAACGCCATGCCATGGGTACAATGACCTAGCACCATCCTTAAGCTGGGCAATGCTGCCACACCATTCGTCCATCAACAATTGTGAGTTCTGAGCTTCGCTTTTAAGGAGAAGACACTGCCTGGGCCAATGCTACCAGAAACGTTGCTGACAAGGGAATCTCCCAATCACACCCCCTCCGATTTAGTTATAAATTGGCACAGTGGATAGGCCTTGAAAAACTGAACACAGATCAATCAAGAAAACAGGAAGAAGTTGTGTGGAACTATGAAAAAAATAAGCAAAATATACAAACTGAGTAGTCCATGTGCAAGATAGGCAACACCTAGGAGAGTGTGAGCTCAGGAGCGCCGTGGTTAGTGTGAGCAGCTGTGGAACAAGAGAACCTTGGTTCAAGTCTTCCCTCGAGTGAAATGTTTAATTTTTTATTTTGAGACAATTATTATGTGTCCATCCGTCCGTCCGATGCGAGGCAACTGCACCATAGTATGGGGATGCTACACCTAAACAAACATCGAAACATCCACAAGAAAACCTAAATCGGACAAGGTAGAAGAATCTTTTTACCCATTCGCCAAGTGTACAAGTTAGGTGGGTCAACAACATATTCCTGTGATACACATGCTGTCACCAGTGTCGTATAGAATATATCAGACGTGTTTTCCTGTGGAGGAATCAGTTGACCTATTACCTTGCGATCAAATGTTTTCAGTTCCCATTGGAGAGGCACGTCCTTTCGTCTACCAATAGCATGGTTTTGCGGTGTGGTCGCAAAACACAGACACTAAACTTATTACAGTGAACAGAGACGTCAATGAACGAACGGACAGATCATAACGTTGCGAAAATTAAAAAAGTCTACATTTACATCTATATGCTGCCAACCAATCTTGATGTGCATGGCAGTGGGTAGTCCCATTTTACCAGCAATTAGGGCTTCTTCTCATGCCATTTATGCATGGATCACAGGATGAACGATTGTCTGAATGCCTCTGAGTGCGCTGTAATTATTCTAATCTTGTCCTCAATGAGTCACCGTTGGAATCAGCCAACTCATACAAGTCCAAAATGGGTTTTGTATATTTCTAGAGTAATCATTTAAAGCTGGTTCTTGAAACTTCATTAATAGACTTCCTTGGGATACTTTACATACATCTACAATATGTCGCTCTCCCATGGATCAAATAAACTTGTGACCATCTGTGCAGCCCTTCTCTGCATGTGTGCAATATACCTTATTAGTCTACTAGGTATGGATCGCACACACTTGAGCAATATCGTTGAATGGGTTGCACGAGTGATTTGTAAGCAGTTTCCTTTGTAGTCTGATTACACTATCCAGTATTCTACCAATAAACTGAAATCTACCAACTGCTCTACCCATGACTGAGTCTATGTGATCATTCCCAGATTTTGCTGTACAACACCATAATGTTCAGTCACTCATAAATAAAATTTCCATGTTGGAAGCACTGCTCCAGTATGCATTAAATATAGACATAATTTGCAATACTGAACATTGACTACGAAATGACGAAGTAAAATTAACCTCAATCTCAGGATATAGATTAGCAAGTCATTTTAGCATAGAGATTTCCAAACATGGTGGCTCTGATGTCTTTATGAGAGAACAAATGAAGTTCTGTGATGCTAGTAAAAGTTATATTGACTCAACTGAAAAAGACTTTTAACTTTCCATTACTAAACTGCCAGAGTTTAATTTCATAGTTATTAACATACATAGAGCACCAAGTGAAACCTGCCAGTCTTCATGAATAAACCAGAGGTTCTGCTGAACAGGATCAGTACACTAAATATGAAGAGAGTGCTTTGTGGGGGTTTCAAAATTGATTTTTCAAAAGACAGCAGCACCGGAGATGCTTTGATAAATATGACCAACACATTCAATATGATCTCCACAATACACTGCCCAACAACATTAACAGAATGCACAAATTTCATTATTGACCAAATAATCGTCTCAGCAACAAATTAGAGATTCACAAGCAGAGTACTGAGTATGGGTTATAGTGACCATGAGGCACAGCTGCTGTGTAGAGAAATGCCAACAAGTAGTAGCAGTTCCAAAAAAGTAGTTGAAAAAAGAACCTTTTCTGAGGATAACATTAGAATTTTTAATCTCTTACTGGCACAGGAAAATTGGGAAAGCATCGCCACTCAGAACAATGTTGATAGCATGTACATGAGTTTTCAGAGCATCTTTCTTCACTATTTTAATGTGGAATTTCCAAAACTAGTAAAAACAGTAAAACAGATTTCTGTAGTACTGTTGTAAGAAATTAAGAGTAACCCAAGAATATGCAGATTATTCAAAAGCCTACAAAAGAATCTGTGGTAGAGTAGTCAAAGAGGCAAAAATTATGTGGAGTGACAATTTCATAAGAAACTCATCTAACAAAATGAGATACACGTGGAGAGTTATAAAGAAAGAAAAAATGTAGTTCAGCGCCAAAGAAAAAGAACATATCATTAACACTAGAAGGCTCAAAAGTCACAGACCCAAATTTAGTTGTGGAAAAATTCAATGAATACTTCACTTCACTAGCTGAAGACCTCATTCAAGTACACTGTCAAGGACCAGTCCCGAGTTTCTCCAGCAAGTCAGTGATCTTGTATGTTTATGAAACAAACCCCAATGAAATTATAGGTAAAATTAAATCATTAAGCAATAAAATGTCAAGTGGTCTTGATGAAGTATCTGACGTCACATTAAAAGCATGTGCTCACCACATAGTAAACCCCTTGGCAAAAATTTTCAACCTCTCTTTAAAAACTGGTGTATTTTCAGATATTTTTAAAATAGCAAAAGTTTCACCACAGCTTAAAGAAAGTTCTTTTGAAAAAATATCAAACCACCAACCCGTGTCACAGTTAAATTTCTTCTCAAAAATTCTAGAAAAACTCTTCTATATTCATAAATAAACACGCACCTCTTACAGTACAATAACATGGTTTTAGAAAGTCTAAATCTACACAGACAGCAATTTTCGAATTCTTAGACTGCATTTTAAAATCCCTTGATCAATATAAATTAGCTGCAGGTATTTTTCTAGATATATCAAAAGCCTTTGATGTCCTGGACCATAACATTCTGCTCGAAAATTTAGAAAGACGAGGAGTAAGAGGTGTAGCACATAGCTGGTTGTGTTCACACCTAAAAAACTGCAGTCGGAAAGTATCACTTCAGTATAAACTCAACAAAATTAATAAAACAAGAAACAACTCCTTTCTTTCTAGAGCATTACCAATAAAATATGGTGTACTACAGGGCTCAATCTTGGGTCCACTACTCTTCTTGATTTATATGGATGACTTCGTTGAATATATGAGTCCCACAAAAATTATCCTCTCTGCCAATGACACCAGCATATTGCTCACTGGATCGTCCAGAAATTTTGCAGTCCATAGCAGAAAGTTCTATGAAAAGACTTTCTGAGTGGTCAATATAAATACGGAAAAAACTGTGTGTGTTGATTTTCATTTAATTCCTCCAACTAATCAAATGTCTATTCAAGCACAATTAAAAAATGATCCCCTAGAAAATGTTAAGTGTCACAAAATTTTTGGGTCTATGCATTCAGAAAGACTTAAAGTGGGACACACATATAAATAACTTGTCTAGAAAACTATCATCTGTGTGCTATGGCCTAAGAATTTTAAAGGCTACAACAAGCAAAACAACAGTACTGCAGGCATACTATGCACAGTTCCACTCACTAGTCCGATATGGGATCGTTTTCTGGGCATACTCAACTCAAAGTGTAAAGGTTTATAGAATGCAAAAAAGAGCTCTAAGAATAATTTGTGGCCTTAAAAAGATGGGAGTCCTGTAAATCCCATTTTACTGAGCTTGGTGTTATAAATGTTCCAAGTTTATTCATTTATGAAACTATCTTGTTCACTAGGGACTACCTCCTGAAAACAGGAAAATGCTACAGAACAAAAATGTACATAACTATAGTACCAGGGGGAAATCAAATATACATCAAAAATATCACAGAACAACCACCTATCAGAGGTGCATAATTAACATTGGTGTAATACTACACAATAAGATACCAGAAGAAATAAAAAATGCTACTCATCCAATATTTAAAGCTAAACTAAAGGCGTTTCTAATAAAGCAGTGTTTCTATTCTGTCAGAGAATTTCTCAATACGTAACAAAATTAATTGTAATAGGCACCTATTTTTAATTTGCCTACTATTTTGCTAATACTATGTATTATTGTAACTTATCTTTGACCTGTCCAATATCAATTGTACAATTTGTGCTGTATGATGAAACTGGGCCAGTAAAAAATCAAATCAAATCAAATCAAATATGAGCTGGCTGACTCCAACTGTGACTCTGGTATGATAGTCATAGGATACAACTATTTCTGGTTTTTTTCCCTCATTTTGTGTAGTGCAAAATTTTACATTTTTAAACATTTAAAGCGAGTTGCTAATCTTTGCACCACTTTGAAATATTATCAAGATCTGACTGAATATTTATGCAGCTTCTTTCAGACAGTACTTCATTGTACATAATCTGCATCTGTGAAAGTCTGAGGTCATTGTCCACAAGGTCATTCATATACAACATGAACAGCAAGGGTCCCACATACACTTCCCTGAGGCACAACCAAAGTTACTTCTAAAACTGATGATGACTTCATCCAAGATAAAACGCTGCGTCCTCCCTGTCAAAAAGTCCTCAACCCAGTCAAAAAAAAAAATCGCTTGATACCCCATATGATTGAACTTTTGACAATAAGCATGGTGTGGAACTGAGAAAAATGCTTTTCTGAAATAAAGGAAAACAGTACATCTTCACAAGGGGGTGCACCCGCCTCACATGATTGTTCAAACCTCAGGTCACACCTCCCGAACAAACAGAGGAATCAATTGGAAACTTGGGAGGGTAGCAGCTCAGGCAATCACCCCTCCTTGGGCCTGGCCCGTACCAGGGGGTATGTGCACACCCTACATGTTGACCCGTGGCTGGGAATTATGCGTTACCCTGTCACTTGTTACACATCAGACACATGGACCAGCCTTCAGGAGCGCACAGGGAGGAAGCAGAAAACGAGAAACCTCAAACACCGGAGCACAGGAAGGATAGAAGGTGAATGAAGAAAGGAAAAGAGAATGAAAAACAGTGTTGAAACTGTTCTTACGTCAGTTACAGGCAATGCGGAACATTCCCAGACACACCATACATGTTCCCCAAGGAAGAGAAAACACAACAGCAAGAGGACAGATTTGCAGCACAGAAAGGAAAAGATGCTGCAAAGGCCGTGTCTCTGTGGTAGCCAAGCATGAACCCGCCAAAGAGTGGCGAGCCCCCTTGGGGGGGGGGGGTTACGGAGTATAAAAGATCCCAGCAGCAGACTTGCTAGATGGTAGTTAAAACTTAGTGAATATGATTATGCAGTCAAACGTAAGCCTGGCAAGTTAAACCAGAAATCAGATGTCTTTAGTAGAAATATTAAGATCCTGCAAGTGGACGATGTGCTTATTGAGGAATTTATTGAGGAATTAAAAAAGGAACAAGAATCCAAAGCTGAGCGTAAGAAATAGGCTACTTGGCTGGTTTCAAAAGAAGGGACGACATTTTATGTGAGAAAGTGCCTCTTGGAGAATGGATAGTACTTCCAAAGGCTGTTCGCAAATGCATACAGCAACTATGCCACTATACAATATGCGATGGCGTAAGCTGTCGCCAACACACTGGTCAGCAAAGATATAGGGCGAAGATCGATATTAGACATTGGATCAAGCGCATCTATCACGAGATAGTCCAGAGACACACAAACAAGCAACCCAGTGCAATGCCCTCTCAACAGTATGTATTCGGCTGCCGCCGCCACTGACCAGAGGGCCTCACTAACTCACACTCCAGTTTGGCGTCTGTCAGTTTAATAGCAGAGGGGGTTATAGTTCTTCAACTGTTGTGAACATGCATAGTGACCAGATTGAGACTAAAATTTGTAATAGCAAGATTACCGATACTGTCTCCTAGAGGACAATTACAGATGAGCTTGTACCACAACACATGGACTCCATTCAAGTTAAGTAGTAGCAGCTTCACGTAAGTAAAAAACCATATTAATCCATGTGTGCATTTGTGTTGCAGAAAGAGGATACTGCCACCTATAAAAACATCCTCTCCCTTGCTTCCTATGGTAAATGGCAATGAAGATATTTCAGTGTGGATCGAAGTTAATCAACTTGGTCAAAGATTTTCTTGTGTTTTAGCTTGCAGGATTGATCATGTTCATATCTGCTATTTTGTTGTTATGTTCTTGCATATATTCCAGGAGGGGAGCCCCAGAACTAATCAAATTTCTCTTTTCAGAGGCTTTGCTTGCTTTTTGCTATAATGTATTTGGGGAAACCATGAATTCCCCACCACCTTCACCGTTACCCCGTGCCACAGATGGCCAATGTTATGAATCTAACATAAGCTTTTAAGTTTCAGAAGAAATAAATTGCTACCTTGCTGACGATGGTACAACACTACTGGCCACACATGCTGTGTCGGCCGCACAACCACAACCGACTAATCAACCAGCCCAACAAGTGCGGCTGAGTAGTACACCACTGGTCTGGCAATTCAAGGACACAGAAGAAGAATGGCTCCACTACCTCACTCATTTCCAAGCATATTGTTAAGTTCATCGTGTTCAAGGTACTGTAAAAGTTACAATACTTCCTTTCGATTGTGGGGTCCCTGTGTTCAGGTTAATACAAAAACTATTTCCAACCACATCTCCTGATGAACTCAGCTACGACCAAGCAATTGCTGCATTAACTCAGTACTATGACCAGCAAGTCCAGCTAGATACTAGTTCTTTTTCTTGCAGAAAAATCCAGAAAGACATACTGCCAGTGGTACAAAGAATTACCAGGCATGTCTAAGAAGTGTAAATTTAAGGGTAGTTGTAGCAACTTTTACAGAGATTTAATGATCCATGATGAAATAACTTTCAATGTCCCAGACAGTAAATATGGGAACAGATCTTCAAGAAATCTGATCCATCACTTCCCCAAGTATTGCAAATCTTAGAGCAATGTGATTTGGGTGCCACAGCGACCAGGACCCGATTCGTTGGGCCAAGTCGCCCCTTGCTTGTGACCGCCCCGAGCAGCCACAACAAGGAGCGCATACACACCCATATGGACAGCCATGTAGACAGGTGAACAGGCCTCTGAATTTAGTCTTGCCCTACAGGTTTTGCTTGCCATAAGACAGAATTGCCCATTACGTAACACAACGCGTTACATGTGTGGAAGAAAAGGCCTTATCTAAGCAGTTTGTTTGCTACAGCACAAAAACGTGAATTTTGCCCACTTCCCGGGGGGGGGGGGGGGGGGGGGCACCTCGTGCACAGTGCACATGTAGTGAACACTGTGTTTTCAAAACATGAAACAGTTTCTGACAGAAGTAAGATTAAGGTTGTGCCGCCTCCTCATCTTAGTGCTGTGCAATGACATTCTAACAAACTATTTGTTTCATTACAAATTGCTGGTCATCATGTAAACTTTCAGTTAGGTACAGGTGCCTCAGTAACTTTGCTTAATCGTGCGACATATGAACAGTTAGGCTCACCACGCTTTTCTCAATCTAGAACACCTCACTGCTTACAGCGGATATGAAATTCCAGTGCTTGGACAGTGTAGTTTGCTTGCTACTTACAAATCTCACACTAGGACAGTGAATTTTACTGTGTTGAAATCAAGAGACAGTGATAACATATTCAGTTTGGATGCCTTTGATTTGTTTGGACTCAGCATCCACGACAATGTACTTTCAATGACTGCTTTTACTCCTGAACTATTTTCAGAGGGAGTGGGAAAAGCTAATAACTTTGTTGTGTATGTTGCATTGAAAGACAATGCACGTCTAAGTTTTCCCACGCCTGCCCCATTCCAGTTAGTTTAAGAGACAAAGTGGCCAGTGAATTGCAAGATAATGGTGTAATTGCTCGCATTCAAGCTAGTCAATGGGCAAGTCCTCTCATTTTGTTGCCTAAGCCTTCTGGTCACATTCGCATTTGTGTTGACTTCAAGTCAACTGTCAACCCACAGACAGTAGCAGACACTTATCGCCCTGAGGAACTCATGGACAGGCTTTGCACAGTCTTTTCTTAGATAGATCTGTGTGATGCATACTTGCAAAATCTTTTGGATGAAGACTCACAGAAAGTGCTTGTTGCAAATACACACTTAGGACTGTTCAAGTATTTGCGTACCCACCATTTTTCAATGTCACTTGGAACAGCTAACTGCAAAAGTGCCATTTTGTCCAAACTATCTTGACAATACCATCTCAGGTTGCACAGCAGAGGAACACATTGCCAATTTGCATACTCTTTTTCAAGTGTTGTCAGAAGCAGGACTCAAGCGACCTCTCGAAAAGTGTTACTTTTTTCCAACTGAACTATGATATTTAGGTCATGTGATAAACAGTCAGAGTGTGCACCCACTCAAATTTCATTTGCTTGCAATCCGTGACCTGCTTGTTCCTCACAATTCGTCAGAACTGCAGTCAGTACTAGGCAAGATAATATAATACATTTGGTTCATACCAAATGTCACTCAGATTGCAGCTCCATTGCATTGCAAAAATGTACCTTTTGTGCAGACTAAGGCTGTCATCACGCATTTCAGAAATTCAAAAATGCTTCGCTTAGTGACAGATGTTTAGTGCATTTTGACCCTGCTAAGCCACTAGTTTTGCAAGTTGATGCTTCTTTCTATGGAATCACTGCTGTGCTTTCACACAGAATTGGTGCACAAGACAGACCCATCTCAAAGCTGCTCACTCAAACTCAGTGCTATTATTCTTGAATAGAAAAACATGCTCTCACTATTGTGTATGGTGAGACCAAATTCCATCACTATTTGTATGGTTGCAAGTTCTTTTTAGTGACGGATCACAAGCCATTGCAATGCTTGTTTCATCCATCAAAGCCAGTCCCTACATGCACTGCCCAAAAATTGCAATGTTGGGCTTTGTTGATTTCGCAGTATCAGTATGAAATTGTGTACAAACCTACGGCAAAGCGTGGCCATGATACATCTGCCGCATCTTGTTGCCAAATTGAGGCACAGGACTCTGAATAGCTGGAATCTTTTCCCTTGCACTACACAAAAACTGCACAGGCTATGGAAGTAGATCCAGACCTCAAGATTTTGTTGCATTACAATAGCACATCTTGGCCTTGTTCACTGAACAGTACTGAGAACTCAGTTGTACACCAATATTTTGCACATCACCATAACCCTCCCGTTCAACAGGGTGTGATTCCAGTTCAAAATGACAGTGAACAATCACATGTGCTTATGCCCAAAGTGTTGCAAAAGGATGTGTTGCGATTGCCCCTCCACGGACATTGGGGAATTATTCACAGTTAACACACAGGCAATGTACTTGGCAGGGCCTGGATGCCCGTATTAAACAGGTGACGTCACAGTGCATAGAAAACCAAGGCGCTCTGCCAAAGACATTCTCAGCTTGGCCTAAAACTCAATAACCATGGTAACAAGTGCACATAGACTTCGCAGGACTGAACACTCATTGGCTTGTAGTTGTAGACTCTTTTATCAAGATCACATTTCCGGTGCCTATGGCTCCACCCACATCACACAGCACCATTCAAGCTTTGTCCTCCATATTTTGCATAGAAGGTTTGCCAGAAGTACTTGGGTCGGACAATGGACCACAGCTCACTTCATGTGATTTTGAACAGTTTTGTGTATGAAGTGGCATTCATCATCTAAAAAGTGCTCCATTTCACCCCAGTTCAACAGAGAAGGAGAATGCTTCATATGCACTTTTAAACAACAGATGGCCAAGCTTTGCACCATCACCATGCAGGAACGGGTGCTGCAGCTCTTCCTCACCTTCTATTGCTCCCACCCATGAGATGGGCCATCACCAGTGGAATTTCTGTATGGTTCCTGCCATCAGGTGCTGCTTCACTTGCTATGCCCACCACAGCATCCGGCACCACCAATGGTCTGGAAGTATCACTTTGTGCCACGCAATCTCTTTCTTTTCACAGTTTAAGGCAACTGTGGGCACTAAGAAAGGGTGTGATCTAGGTATGCAGGGATCTTTTATGTACTTAATTGCAGGTCCCAATGATTTGCAGTGCCACCATCAGAATCAGATTCGTGCGTGTCATTTGCCCCGTGATTCTACTGCTTTTCTTCCCACAGATTCACATTCTCACAGGACTGCACGCCCTTCACAGCCAGACAATGGTGCCACCAGCACACACCAGGAGGAGCGGATGCACGACTCGCCCTTGCCCCTGCCATCCCCACTAGCTGACCTCATGGACTTGGACCCATTATTGCTGTCGCAGTCATTACCCTAGGACACGCCGTCAGGCCCAGACGTGTGCTCTACCAGCAGTTTTCTGGAGGATGTTCCTGTTGCCTCACAAGACAGATGCCCCCCTGACCACTGTCATTCGCATCGTCCTTATATAACAATGGTGGAGCATTTTGGGAGGGGGAATGTGCTGGCACAAGCTGTCACCAGCACACCAATTGGTGAAAGATGTAGTGCAAAGATTGATATTAGGTGCTGGATCAAGCGGGTCTATCATGAGAGCACCCAGACACACACATACAAGCAACACGTCGCCAATGCTGCCTCAACAGCATATATTTAGGCCATCGCCACTGACTGGAGGGCCTCACTAAATCCGCTCCAGTTTGGCTTCTGTCAGTTCAATCGAAGAGCGGGTATAGTTCATCAACTGCTACGGCCGTACATAGTGTCTAGATTTCCTCTAGTTTATAATAGTAAAATTACCAATACTGTCTGCAAGAGGACTATTACCGATGAGCTTGTACCACAACACATGGACTGTATTCAAGTTAAGTAGTAGCAGCTTCATGTAAATAAAGAACCGTATTAATCAACGTGTGCATTTATGTTGTAGAAAGAGAATACTGGCCACCTATAACAACATCCTCTTCCTTGCTTCCAAAGGTACAAGACTCTACACAACACAGGCATGTTACAATGGGAAATGCACTATGCAAGAGCACATTGAAAGTCATTATTGGCTGCCACATGGAAAGAAAGACGTAGAAGATTACATTCATATTTCTTTCCAGTATGCTAAGAGAGTGCAAGGATAAAGACCAAATATACCCTTCAGACTTTACCTGAGACTGCTGGGCCTCTTGAGATCATAGCCTTCGATATCCTGGGACCATTTTCCATAACAGCCCAAAATAAGTGATAAGTTCTTATCAATCACTGTCCATTTCTCTCGCTATCTAATTACGATACCCATTGAAGATATGATCACTCTAACAGATGCAACAGCATTCGTCTGTCATTTAGTACTATCATTTGGGAGTCCAGAGGCCACTATAACAGACCAAGACACGAGCTTTATACCCAATCTTGTGGTAAGCTAATTGAAATAAATAAATAAAGAACTATGCCATTTCAGCCTAAGAGTAATGGCAGGGCTGAATGCATTCATAAAATGGTAGTTAAAGTGTTGTCTTATTATGTGAACAACTCACATTGTCGGGGATCATCTATCATCATTTGTGATTTCATTATACAATGCTAGGGACATGAAACACCAGGGTAGAGTTCCTATGAGGTGGTTTATGGTCACAAAATGTGATATCCTTTCGATATAGAGAAGTTGTCTCCTGGAATAAATTCCACAGAAGTGAAGTATCTGGCCATTGGAATAGAGTTCATTTGGAAGAGAGCTCAGCAGAACAATGCAGCCATAACATGGAGATAATAGCTCCATAGTTGAAAGTATGCTAGGATGCTGCTATACCATGCAGGAGATTATGTAGTTTTACAACAAACTGCTGTGAAACTGGGCAGAACTAAGAAATTTATGAGCCCTGGAATGGGCCATTTCAGATATTGTGTATCGTGTCAGCTGTCAACTCCAAATTACAGCTCTGAAACTGGAAGATTATAGTTCACTTTGGTTGCTTAACCAACTAGCAAATGTAGCAATATACCCCATCTGTAATGGATCCAGCAGAACTCTGAAAGAACCATTCATACCAAAACCCAATGTGTGGTACAACTGTTACACAGCAACCAACGATTTTCCTTCGCGATAATTTACCTTCCACCCCAATTACGATGTTTCTGTTGTGTATTTTTGGAACATCAGGCCCCTGATTAATTTTGCTTAAGTGTTGCATGTGTGTCATTGTTGTTAAGTTGCCTCTGGGCCTTATAGGTTTTTAAGCATGTTAGTTTGATATTACCACTAGCTGGACAGAACTTCTCCTCCACTGGCTGCTTGCTACGAGCAACAGTCTGTTGTTGTGGAAATGTGGGTTTTATTAAACAATACTAGTCACACAGTCAACACCTTTTCTCTGTTGCATGCTAAACTTGTGTTCTAACGTGACAGTGCCTCAGTTATACATGAGCAGCAGGCTCCTGTGCTACTTTACTATTTTTTTTTGTGTGGCAGTATTTTAAAGTGCATTCTGTTTTCCAAAAATCAACTGGTATACCTTTTTCGGCTTAATTTAGCTCTTTTACTGATTCCTCTGTTTTATTATCTGCCTCTACTATTGAATGGTTTTATCATATGTTTGCATTATTTTGCTATATTGAGACATTGTCACAGCGTATTTTTCACTTTTGCCTCGTATGGCAAAGTTAACGAAATCTGAAAATTTTGCATGGCAAAGGTGCACATCACAAACCAGTACCATGGTGGAGGATGCTACATAGTTGTGAAGGAATCTGCAGAAATGAGATCCCATTCTCCACCAGACTTAACCACCTATTGTTCAGCAGCTGCTAAGTTAAGTTCAACCCAATACCATTCGGTGGGGTTGGGTTGTTTTGGGGGAGGAGATTAGACAGTGAGATCATTAGTCTCATCGGGAAGGATGCGGAAGGAAGTCTGCCGTGCCCTTTCGAAGGAACCATTCCAGCATTTGCCTGGAACGATTTAAGGAAATCACAGAAAACATAAATCAGGATAGCCGGATGCGCGGGATTGAACTGTCGTGCTTCCAAATGCGAGTCCAGTGTGTTAGCCACTGCACTACCTCGCTCGGTATGAGAAGTCCCCGCCTGTTAGTCGAATTAACATAACCTTTGTTCTACCACGTAAGAATCTGCTAGTTATACGCAGTCTCATATCCATTCTACATCTACATCCATACTCCGCATGCCACCTGACGGTGTGTGGCGGAGGGTACCTTCAGTACCTCTATCGGTTCTCCCTTCTGTTCCAGTCTCGTTCGTGGAAAGAAGGATTGTCGGTATGCCTCTGTGTGGGCTCTAATCTCTCTGATTTTATCCTCATGGTCTCTTTGCAAGATATACGTAGGAGGGAGCAATATACTGCCTGACTCCTCGGTGAAGGTATGTTCTAGAAACTTCAACAAAAGCCCATATCGAGCTACTGAGTGTCTCTCCTGCAGAGTCTTCCACTGGAGTTTATCTATCATCTCCGTAATGCTTTCGCGATTACTAAATGATCCTGTAACAAAGCGCGCTGCTCTCCGTTGGATCTTCTCTATCTCTTCTATCAACCCTATCTGGTACAGATCCCACACTGCTGAGCAGTATTCAAGCAGTGGGCGAACAAGCGTACTGTAACCTACTTCCTTTGTTTTCAGATTGCATTTCCTTAGGATTCTTCCAATGAATCTCAGTCTGGCATCTGCTTTACCAATGATCAACTTTACATGATCATTCCATTTTAAATCACTCCTAATGCTTATTCCAGATAATTTATGGAATTAACTGCTTCCAGTTGCTGACCTGCTATATTGTAGCTAAATGATATGGGATCTTTCTTTCTATGTATTCGTAGCACATTACACTTGTCTACATTGAGATTCAATTGCCATTCCCTGCACCATGCGTCAATTCGCTGCAGATCCTCCTGCATTTCAGTACAATTTTCCATTGTTACAAACTCTCGATATACTACAGCATCATCCGCAAAAAGCCCCAGTGAACTTCCAATGTCATCCACAAGGTCATTTATGTATATTGTGAATAGCAATGGTCCTACGACACTCCCCTGTGGCACACCTGAAATCACTCTTACTTCGGAAGACTTCTCTCCATTGAGAATGACATGCTGCGTTCTGTTATCTAGGAACTCTTCAATCCAATCACACAATTGGTCTGGTAGTCCATATGCTCCTACTTTGTTCATTAAACGACTGTGGGGAACTGTGTCAAGAAACACGGCATCTACCTGTGAACCCATGTCTATGGCCCTCTGAGTCTCGTGGACGAATAGCGCGAGCTGGGTTTCACACGATCGTCTTTTTCGAAACCCATACTGAGTGTGTGTGTGTGTGTGTGTGTGTGTGTGTGTGTGTGTGTGTGTGTGTGTGTGTGTGTGTGTGTTGGGGTTTATGGGCGCTCAACATCGAGGTCATCAGCGCCCTGACACACATTAAAAGGAACGAATGTGGAGAGACCTAATAAAACTGAAAAACACATTCAAAGAAAGCAGGAAAAGAGGGAAAATACTACATAAGAAAGTAAAACCTAAGGGAAGGAAAAACATAGCAACAAGAATGACACAGGAAAGTGTCATTGGCTGGCCACTTACATAAAAGATGGGCGAGCTTGTCACACAGTGAGCAAATTAAAATCCTCTCCCTAAAATCTTTGTAAAAACATTTGACAAGGCACAGAACTTTAAAACTTTAACCACATTCGTCCGAGTGTTGCCTAAAAGAGTTGGCAGGTCCGCTGGCAAATCAGCCGAGGCCCGCTGGTCAGAAAATAAAACACAATCCAGTAAAATGTGGCTCACAGTGACCTGGACGCCGCAAGCACCACACAATGGAGGGTCTTCTCGCCGGAGCAGGAAGCCATGCGTCATAGGGCTGTGACCTATTCGAAGCCGAGTGAGGGGAACCTCGTCCCGTCGATGGGGCTGAAAGGAAGTACACTACACACGCGTTGTGGGCTTGACTAGACGGAGCTTACTGTCAGTCACTTCCAGCCACTCATCCTCCCACCGACACATGACTCGGGAGCTCAACAGCGAGGTGAGTGCGTGCAACGGGATAGCACACTGAGATATGTGTGGATCAAGACACGCCTCCTTGGCTGCGAGATCTGCCCTTTCATTCCCAGCAATGCCGACATGCCCCGGAACCCAGCAGAAAGCTACAACCTTCCCCAGTCGCTGTATTCGGAGGAGGGCATCCTGGATGGTCTGGACTACTTTATCCGCTGGATACAAATGGTGCAATGATTGAAGGGCACTGAGTGAATCGGAACAGACAAGAAATTTAAGAGAGGAAGAAAGTCTCATCGGCTCCAGTGCCCGCAAGATCGCAGACAATTCTGCATCAAAGACAGTAAAAGTCTGAGGCAGGCGGACCTTGAGGACACAATCCGGAAAAACAACTGAGCAACCCACGGAATCCCCTTGTTTCGACCCATCCGTAAAAACAGCTACATAGTCGTGGTGCTCAGATAAAATAGCAGAAAATGCTGCATTAAAAACGGTGGCAGGAGTGCAATCTCTCTTGTACTGCAATAAATCTAAAATCACACGTGGCCTCTTCAGTAACGAGGGTGGCAGGCGGTTAAAACCCAGGATTTGGGGTTGTACAGACTCCACACCGAGGGACTCAAGCACACGGTGCACTCTGATCCCAAACGGCAACGTAGCCCAGGGACGGCGGGAAAAAAGGCGATCCAGAGGTGGATGGGCAACAAGATGGTGAGCAGGCGAGCTGGGAGCTGCAAGAAACTTACAAGCTTGGCGCACCAGCAGGAGCTGCCGCTGGATGGTAAGTGGCGGTTCGCACAGAGGCACAGAGGCTGGGTACGGGACTGGTCCGATAAGAACCCGTAGCCAGTCGAATCCCAGCATGGTGAACAGCGTCAAGGATCCGCAAATAAGACGGCCTCGCTGACCCATATACTGTGCAGCCATAGTCCAGCCGTGAGTGCACGAAAGCTCGATAAAACTGAAGGAGACGCGCCCTGTCCGCTCCCCAAGACCTGTGGCTGAGGCACTTGAGGATGTTCAGTGCCTTCAGCGTTCTGGCTTTCAAGTCACGTAGGTGTGGCAACCATGACAACCTGGAGTCAAAAATTAGGCCCAGAAACCGCACTGTGTCTCCAAACTGTAGGACAGTATCCCCCATATGCAAGGCAGGCAACGTAAAAAGACGACGAGAACGATTAAAATGAACACAAACACACTTATCGGCAGAAAACCTAAAACCCGTCTTTGCAGCCCACTCCTCTAACCGCCGCACCGTTAGTTGCAATTGACGGCTCGCAGATGCAACACTAGAGGAGGAACAGAAAACAGCAAAGTCGTCCACAAACAAGGAGCACTGTACTGGACTCCTCACTGTAGACGTTATACTGTTGATGGCTATGGCAAAGAGGGTAACGCTTAAAACACTGCCCTGGGGGACACCGTTCTTTTGCTCAAAGCGATCAGACAGTGTGTTACCAACGCGGGTCCGAAAAAACCGCTGAGACAGGAAAGACCGAATGAAAATAGGGAGGCGGCCACGAAAGCCCCATTGATGCAGTTGTGCAAGAATACAGTGTCTCCAAGTAGTATCATATGCCTTACTGATATCAAAGAAGATACCGATACAGTGATGCTGACGGAGGAAGGCCTGCTGAATAGCCGCCTCGAGGAGGGTCAGGTTGTCGACTGTGGATCGAAATTTTCGGAATCCACACTGAAAGCGGCTAAGGAGCTGTCTGGTCTCTAGCAGCCAGACCAGACGACGGTTAACCATCCGTTCCAGGGTCTTTCCGACACAGCTTGTCAAGGCGATACTACGATAACTACTGGGACATGTGCGGTCCTTTCCTGGTTTGAGGAGAGGGATGAGGATTGCCTCCCTCCACGAGGTTGGGAACACTCCTGTGTGCCATATGAGATTAAAACATTCAAGGAGGATTTCCTTTGACGCCGCTGGCAGATGTCTAAGCATGGAGTACCGGATGCGGTCGTAACCTGGTGCAGTGTCAGAAGTCTCAGTAAGAGCCGACTCAAGTTCCCACATGGAGAAAGGGGAGTTGTAGGCCTCAGAACCGTTCGACCGAAAGTTCAAATTCGCTCTTTCGACAGTCGCACGGTAGTGACGAAACGCTGGATCCTGGGTTGCAGTGGCAGTACTTTGTGCAAAATGCTCTGCCAGTGACTGAGCTATGGCGCTGGGTGTCGTTAGGAGGCATCCCTGGTTCAGGACTGCAGCTACTGGTAAACGGCTGCGTTTACCGGAAATCCTCCGGATGGCTTCCCATACCTTTGTGGAACAAGTGGAACGGTTGATGGAGTCCAGAAACTCCTCCCATGACCTTTTCTTGCTCTCTTTAATGACACGGCGTGCCCTGGCTCTCGCGATACGAAAGGCGGTAAGATTGACCGCTGTTGGGCGGCATTTAAATCGGCGAAGAGCCGCACGCCTGTCACCCATACTGATTCCTACAGAGTAGATTTATAGTTTCCAGAAAAGTCATTCTGATTTCGCTTGTATGTTCCAAGTTCATTCCACATGCATACTGACTAATGTTACATAACAGCGAACTCCTTTTCAAAGTATTCATTGTGATATCTTAGGACTTGGAGTTTGATTCCCACACAACTTTGAATGCCACTATTGAACAATTCCTGTTGTTCATCCTGGAATTTAACTTCTCTGTCAGTACACATCCTGTCGTATCAGTTCTTTCAGATACTAACACACTGACTTGCTGAAGTCCTTGGTTCAATCGATGTCACAGGAGTAGCAACAAATCACTAAAACAAGCTACCACCCAAATTACACCTTTCTACCAGAATGGTATTTTACTTAACATAACTGTTCCTGAAGTGACTTCCACCTTGATTGCTATTCTGATACTAAGTGTGACTATATACTGTTCTTTCACATGCGAATTATGTAGTAGAATGCGTACAGATATTCTAACTAATGATGTACCTAGGACAAATTCCAGTGGATTGCACCAAGATGATGTGCGAAGGTTAATGATGACTAATTTTTCTACTGTCATGAACTGTGTAATCTCACTTAGAACAGCTTTTTAGTTAAAATTTTTATTATTTTGTATCTGGTTTGTGAATTGCTTACTTTGTTACTGTTTCAAACAATGGTCTTATTACTATGCTCATCTGATACTGTTTTATTTTCACACATTGTTGTTTAAGTCTTTCCATCCAGTTTATCTGAACTTAATTACCTGGTTTTTGCAGTCACCTGATTTTTAGTCAACAGAATAACCTTTCAGATGTTTATTATAAATGATTAATTATTTTTTTATAAGATGCATTAATGCAATGAGAAGCATCATGTTTTGTAGTTGTCATTTTATACTTTTGTTAGTCATAGGTATTTAATTTCGTACATCATCCTGGTTGATGTCACAGAGATTTAATCAAGTAGCTGACTTGGTTCCTTCTGCACATTCATGTATTTTCAGTTTTGAAACTTTTCTTTGGTCAAATAAATAGTTATAATGTTGCTTAGAGGAAATAACTGGTGGTGTTAATAAGCTCAAAATAAATTTTACTTATATGCTACATATCCTTGATTACTTAAAACAAGCTGTTGTGTTTCAAAATTCTCTTCTGCAATTTCAATCCGACTTAATGTCAAGTTGGCAACTGAACAATGCTGCCCTGGTGATTACCTGGGTGCTGTAAGGATGTTGTACACTACATGCCCACACCATCTTAAAACAACTCCATTCTGATGAGCAGGCCTTCCAACATCATGTGACCCCTATTATATTACAAATCACACTGAGTCTGTTAATTCCACCAGTAACGCTAGAAGTCAAATGTCCACTTCTCCTTTAATATTTAAATACCATCTCAAAAAATTTATCAATTATTTTTATGTTGTGTTCTAATCCTTGTAATACAAGTGTTTCAGCTACTTGTACTCCTTAAAACTGTCTGTAACCAGCTTGGGCTAACTTTGTAACACTATCACTGTCATAGACCTGTGATGCCAGCTGTAGTCACCGTATGGTGATGTAACAACTGTACTCACATTCCGAGATTTAAATTGTTAAATGTAAAAATATTACATTGTTAAATGTAAAAATATTAAATTGTTAAATGTAAAAATATTAAATTGTTAAATGTAAAAATATTAAATTGTTAAATGAAATTTAAAAATTGTTATCCCTAGATTTAAGGCCCTGTTGAGATTGTTGAATTCACCCATGGTGATTTCTTTCAGGGAGAGGGCCCAGAACATGAGTAATTTTTAGTATTTTATCCATCCTCAGAAACTGTAGTTGTATGTAATGAAATAATTAGCAATCAGTTGCACAGAAGAAATTTAATTTTTTTTCTGGTTTAAGGCACTTGGTGCCCTTCTTCAGAAGGATATACCTACTGGATTATTTGCGAGTGTAAACAATAAGAGGCTTACAGCAAAATGCTGTGATTGTGTGGTTAATACTACTAGAAAAAAATTAAATTTCTTTTATGCAAATGGTTGCTTTCTATTTCATTACAAGAGTAATTTTTATTATTTAAATTTTACAAAGACGTCACCTTCATAGTCCTTTGCCTTTCCACTGAAGCAACAGTCAACCAGTTCATGCTAGAAAAGGACGATTTGTCATCCAATGCTGTTGTACCATTGTTTGTACTTCTGGCAATCCCCAACATGTAATCCCAATGATCAATAAACCAATAAGGTTTCCCTTTCTCAAAGATGAATATAATACATTAATTACAAGCCCACACCACTTTCCAATCCTGACTACAATCCCAAGTGGGTGTACAAATTAAATAGCATTGTGCAAAAGCAAGAGGAAACAATCAATAATTTTGTAGACAGGATTAGAAGGCTGAATATCAATATGTACAAGCTGACAGCCAGCAACAGCACAAATAAAGATCTTCTGTATTAAGTGAACAGAGGGCATTAGTTGCACTGTTTTGGGTTTTAGCTGCTGCTGTACCCAATAAAGTATGAGCAGAATTCCCATAATGTTGAACAAAGCTATGGTAACTACTGCAATGGCCTTGGGGTGGTAGGTTAACAAAACCAATGGAGACTCTGTAAAAGTTTAATAGTTTGACCAGTGTACATATAATATCCAATTCATCAAAACTTACAAGCTCAAGAGAATTGACTGCCTGTATGGACTATAATGTGAAGTTGTGCTCAGTGTAAAAACGGAAGTCACGTCTCACTAAAATGTGAAAGTGTTCCAGTGCAGACAGTGTGAAATAAAGAGTCACTATCCACACAGTTAGAGATCCAACAGCAGCATGGAATTTGGGACCCACAAGCCACTTCTGTCATAACCACAAAAGACTGCAAAAAGGAGCTGTCACAGCATTTCACCATGAAGCCAGCCTCAGTACAACATTACAACCACCTGTACAACAACCAGTAGTGTTACTGAAATCCAGTACGACCTGTAGCATTACGCCTGAGGCATCTGCATGTCAACACATCTGACCCTGGAGTAAGTACTGGCCTTCCAACCGGTGATGAAGCCTAGCGTCAGCAACCACTGTGAAGCAGGTTACCGCTCTGTGCCACGGGGAAGCATCATAACTTTACCACCTGTCTGCTAGTGCAATCATCAACATCCATCATCCCACAGGATCACCGCCAGCATGATCCAGCATCAGCTCTGATGGGCTGAGGATTGAAGTAGGATTCATTTATCCACTGACCCACTTAGTGTCAACCATTGTTAGATGCCACGAGCCATTTGTCGAGGTATAAGGTTTGCTCTATGGATACCATTTTTTGTCTCTGCCATTGCTGTGACAGGTCACAGGCACAATCTACTTGCAGCATAGCAGTGACACCCTGCATTGCCAGAAATTGCTACAGCTCTGGCTGCTGGCCGGGAATTATCATCTCAAAAGAGTGCTCAGCTCCTCGGATGTGCTGAGCTGTAAGAGTTGCATGTGAGAATATGACAATGCACTGCCGCCAAGGACCGTCGGCTCGACACCTCCTCCTCAGCTGTAAGTGGGCACCGTTTCTTGCCGTGCATGAGAAATAAATCAACTTGTTCCAGTGTGACTGTGGTTGGATTTGATCCTCCCACGGTTATGGTCAGACCAACAACCCTGATAAATCTACACCAGATCACTCACCCTCCAATGGAGTGACCAAAGGTTCTAAATTAATACAAGGATTTCTCAGAAAGTAATGTACCACATTTTGTCTCTTCAATAATTATTTATTGAACACAATGAAATGTACACACAAGTCGTGCGGTCTGAGGCACCATGTCACGGATTGAAAGGCCCCTCCAGTCGGAGGTTTGAGTCCTCCCTCAGGCCTGGGTGTGTGTGTTCTCCTTAGCTAAAATTAGTTTAAGTAGTGTGTAAGTCTAAGAACCGATGACCTAAGCAGTTTGGTCCCTTAGGAATTCACACACATTTGAACTTAAAATATGATGTTTCTTCTATGCTCCCTATTTTTCAACCTCATCTCCTTCCCATTCTATGGCCTTCCTCCAGTGAGGCATGAGGGTGTGTATGCCCTATTGGTACCATTTCCTGTTTTGGTCTTGAAGCCACCCACTGTGCGAATCCCCTCTTCATCTTCCTCCAAATGTCTTCCATAAATGGCATCCTTTAACGGCCCAAATAAGTGGAAGCATGTGGGAGGTATTTCTGGGTGGAAAAGTTAACACTGTCCAGTCCTCTTTAGTGATGTGTTCCAAAGTCCTCGAACTTATGTGAGACCAAGCGTTAACATGTTGAATCAAACCATCAGATGGGTTGTTATGGCACTGAAGTAGCTGGAAGTTTAGTTAATGTGTTCACACATGCTTCAGAATTAATGGTGTTACCTCTTGGCATTACATCAATTAGTATAAGACCCTCAGAGTCCCAAAACACAGTTATCATGACTTTAATGTGGAAGCAGTTACTTGGAATTTTTTCTTCTGTGGAGAACGAGTATGACACTGTTCTATCAAGTGTCAATTTGTTTAAGGCTGAAAATGGTGAACCCATGTTCCATCAGCTGCCACGATCTGGGAAAAGGAGGCTTCCCCTTCAGCTTCAAAATGTTGCAGCAACTCAAAAGAAAAGTTTTATTTCAGAGATTTGTGTTCCACAGTAAGACAGTGCAGAATCCACCAAGCACATACTTCTGAGTAATCACGGGCATGGATGACAGCATCCATGCTTTCTTTGCAGAGTCGTTATGCATCAGTTCTTGTGAATGAGCACATAAGCAAGCTGCACCTTGTCATGTGTAACAGTTGTTGATGGCCTCACCAAAAGCTGCTAATCTTGGAGCACTACCGAATCACCTTCTTGTAATTGCCTCATCCTCTTGCCAAGTGACTAACTGTACTTCTGTCAACTGCAGATGCTCCATAAACTGCACACAAATGTTTGTGAGTGTTGCTAACAGTTTCTTGCTACACAGTGAGAAATTCACTGAAGACACACTGCTTGTAACATACATCATTTACAGACACCATTTTGAAACACTGCTGCTACTATGTTATCTACCAGAGGAAACAGAAAATTTGCACACACACTCCACAAACTTCAAGTAATGCATATCTTAAGTTTCACATTAGTACCATTGTTATTGGTTGAAAAAAAGTGGTGCATTGCTTTCTAGGTGATCCTCATATTTTGGAAATACTGAGTTTCCTTCCTATTGTAAACAATATTTTAATTACATTCTCAACTTTAACATAAACCGTCATCTCTTTATGTTTCCACTGACTTGTGTAGAGTTTTGTGAAGATCTCATGTGCGATGTTTAAACTTGGTGTTCTGACTGCCCACACAACATACCATGGTTTGTTATAGAGCCCATTCGACCTGTTTTAACAAGGGAGACCAGCAATGCTCTAGGAAACAAACTGATTTATGGGAATGAATTTATAAATGCAAATACAGATAAATAAAATCTGTGCAGAGTTCTGCAGTGATTTAAGAGCACACTAAAGATCCAAAGGCCTACAGCTAGAAACACAGACAGTCCTAAGATTTTTATATTTTTATCTGTCACATACACATTCTGTACTGACTGAAAATTTAATAAGTGTCCATACTTGTCGCAATGTTACCCCCTATTGATGTGAATTTCTATTTTTAAAAATCATGTCTTTTGACTGTGTAATTTTATCTGGTGAATTTCGTTTCATCTCCTCCTTGTCTTAGGTCCTTTTTCATTCTAGGGAACAGGAACAAGACACACAGAGTGAGGGCAGTGGAGGGGGCGTGCACTGAGAGGGGAGGGGAGAAACTGTATGTACTGTTGGTGCAAAACCATTATTTTGTTTTTTTGGTAAAAATTGGCTAACAATACCATGCGACAGAATTATCGTGCTGGAAGAGCTAACCCTTTGAGCACTACAAAGTAGGCTTTTTTCCTTCAGTGTCTCACTGTTGATTTTCGTATTTGAAGGCAGTAATGCTTGACAACTGAGGCTCCACGAAAAACAAATTCACGACTGACTATCACTTTCTTACTGAGAGCAAACAAAGTTTTGCTAACTTCAGTCATGGTTATGAAGTAGCCTCAAACTTCCCCAATAAATGCTGAAGGACAACACGGTATCTGTAGCAGATTTCCTAACAAGAAAAGAGCTCAATGATATTCAATGTTCTACTGTCGCTTCAATAAGAGTGGAGTTATCATCAACTGGGTAAACCTGTCACTACTGCTGTCCACCTGCTGTAAAGAAATTCTTGTTGATATTGGAGCCCCCTCTTATTCTCCAGAAGCCACTCTGTATATTGCACAGGCTTAGATAAAAGCACTATTTATTAGTCATAAATTAAATAATTGAAGATAATTTTACCAGTACATACCCCATAGAAAAATGAATGTAATGATTTGTTCCATATATGCTAATTAGAATTTAGTTTTTTGCTACAATTTTAGTGGTAATTCATAATCTTCCTGAAGCCAATTTATAAAACCACACAAAACCATGCAGACAGCTCAAGCAGTTAAAAGGAAAAAGGTAAGCTACGACTTCCTGGTTGCTCAACATTTTCCTTTAATTATTCATCTGCTTATGGCCAACACTACTTCTATGTAATTAACAAAAATTTCTAAAAATAGGCACGGTATTTTACCTATTGGTCAAAATGATGCTGTTAAGAGGATTAGAACACCACTGCAAGAAAAGTTCGCGTGAGAAACCACATTCCATGTCAGGAGAGCTGGCCAGAACAACCTGCAAATAACAAAACCATCATATATTAAAGACAATGTCTACCATTTTGGTAGATTCCACAGAATCTATAATTCCATAATAATGAGACATGCATCTGATTTGACAGATTTTATATAGTTTTCTTTGTATCATCATACAATGATAGTCTTCCCACACAGTCTTCCCATGCAACTAACAGAAAAATATAAAAGTGGACAATCAAAAAATTCCCATCTTACGACACTGCTGTACCACACGTGCAATGCATTGCGATTCTGACAGAGGTATACACGCACTAACATATACAAAAAGAATTAATGTGGCATCTGTGTCTTTCCAATTGTGTGTGTGTGTGTGTGTGTGTGTGTGTGTGTGTGTGTGTGTGTGTGGGCGCACGCGCACATGCAAAAGCACGAAATATGGCGATGTTTCCAAGTTCGTAAAAACAGGACCACTATGCTGTCACTCTTTTCTTGGCTACCGAAGAGCAGACAGTGGTACATATCTATATGTTTACAGTGATTTTGCCCGATTGTCATACCCATTCTGGACTGTAAGGACTTTGAATGGAAAGTTTTTGATCACCCCTTGTAGTTTCTCAGAGTAAAATGAGAAAAGTAACTATTAATTGGTAGATAAATGATGAATAGTTTACTGACATATGATGTAGATTAAAAAAAAAAAAACAGAAATAGCTTACTAGTTTTAGTTCTCACTCACCTAATGTTTGCCATTACTTTATCTCACATCATATAAACCCCTGTTTAGTTTGCATGCCTGTCCTCTACATTTTAGAAACAATCAAGTTTCTTCTCCATTTGATTTCCATATGGAACATTTTATTTTTGAGCCCTCTTGTAATGCATTTTGTCTCCAACCAAAGCCATCATAATTCTTGCTATTAAAACCTCCATTTTAGAAAAGAGCTAAGGGAGGGACTAAATAAGAGAGGAAGGAAGTGGGGCGGGAAGGAGACAGCGATCAGTGATAGGGAAAGGGATAAAGGGATGGATAGAGAGAGAGAGAGAGAGAGAGAGAGAGAGAGAGAGAGAGAGAGAGAATGGAGGAAGGAAGACAAGGGAGAAGATGTAGGTAATTCAAAACTTAAATTATTTTCTGATTTGTTATGTATAATATCCTGCCACTTAAATTATGTGGAGACCAATTCCAAGAGTGGCAAACATATTACCTGTGTAGCATGTACTTTCACTTCAAGAGTAATAAGTGCGTCACATAGGTGGGGTTGCCTGTTGGCCTTTGGCAGGAAATAAACACCCAACCTGACAGGTGGTTGGGAGTTTGTATCTCATTATTGAAGACTCATTCGCTGACTCTCGAATACAACTGCTACTTCGCTTTCTTGATGTTGACTATTTGTATGTGTCTTGCAGTTTAGCCCTTTGAGCTCTATGGTTTCTGCCTGAAAGCACCATATTTAAGTATCTATGTCTTTTTCACATGAAACCACCAATGCTACTGCAAAACAGAGACTAAAAGTGGTGCACTGGGGTAATTCTGCAAAAGTAGTCATTGTAGAAGTCACTTATAGCATTCAAAGCAACAGTCTGCGCGGAGATTGTGCTACATGATTGTAGAAGATTCTGACGTGTTTTTCTTATAAGTAAGTATATCCAAGTTATTGTAACATAAATTTGAGTTTGCACTACTACTTTTATGAGTATTATCGCAATGAAACCACTGGATCACATGACACAAAATTTTATTAAGTTTAAGGCCCATTTTTGCTTGTTATATAAGACTACAATTTCTTTTAGACATTATGAGTTCATGGAAGTTGGGGTGTGGGAGTCTGTCTTGGAAAAATATGAATTTGTCTTCAAATATAACAGATGAAATGATGGGTGGTTGAAAACTGTATGTCCCAGTGGTTCCAAATGAACCAAATCCTTACAACAGCTGATTATTTACGCTTTGCAAATTCTTTTTGTACTCATTGCTTACTATGATAGTAAAGGTTAATTATGTGAAAAATTTTAAAATTACATATTTTTTCATGTTGGTGAGACTCAAAAGGTTCCTGTTCATTCGTACAAATTTTAGGCCACATTACTTGCAGTCACAACATGTGCTTTCCATGTTTTTTCAGCTATCAACGTCAGTGTCAATCTTGATATCAACACACTATGGGGATCAATTGTGTGACCTGTATAGTTTCTATCAACCTAAAACACAAAATTATGTATTTCCTCCTGTTTCTCAGGTTCCACCGTAACGACAGCTTCATACATAGCAACATAGTCGGAAGAAACAGCCAAATATTTGTGACAATGAAGATACAAAATTCACAGCTGTGCTATTATAATGACCATGATTAAAAATAGTGACACTACAGGGTTAGTAAGCAAAAGAGATGGAAAAGTAAACAGTCTGAAAATTAATGTAAACAATTTCTTTTTGTTTGTTTTATTTATTCTAGCATTATTAAAATGCAAGACCATCAATAAATGGCATACGTTAGGAATTGGTATAACATTAACTTTTTGGCAGATACTTTATGTCAGTAAAACAGTTTGAAGTTTTGATTACTCAGAATATGTTAAAAAAAATTTCTCATGGATACTCTTACAAAGGAGAGGGTCATATTACATATTAAGGTAAATACGTTGTATGCACAACTCATTCACATTTTTCTGTTACATTAAAAGGTTTCTGCCACTGATAATCTCTTTCCACATTATGTGACCTGTTCTTAATTTATAAACACATCACAGATGCACCTACAAATAGGCATAATTAATTAAGCAATATTTAAAAGACTATTTCTACTAATATTTATGATACAAGAATGTATACAGAATTGAAACTATATAGCATACATATCCATGTATTAAACAAAAATAAACAGCTGATTCTACATGATATACAATCTTATTGTAGCATAGTTGAAGCAAATGTCAACAAAAGTCTTTTTATCAGAGGATGCCTTGTCACATACAGTAAAACCCTGTTCTTACATTCCCGCATTTAACGTTGCTCTTTGTCGATCCCACCAGAAGTCCTATTCTCTCAATACAATGCTTTCTCATCGTTAACAATTCTGTGTTTAAACATTTCCCTCATTTTAGGTTTTCTTTGACATCACCAAGACCTTGAAGACTGATTTTCATATAGATTTCTGCAAAAAGTGCATCATACTCCTGCTCAAAGTCAGCACTGGAACAAAGCAGAAAATGCAGACTACACACAAAGTTATTGATCATGTGATGCAGTGTTAGAGCAGTAAGCAAGACTTTGTCAGCACGTTGGGTCACGGCTGTCTGTATTATAGATTTGCAGTGTTTGGAAGGGTGAGAAAGTATGATGAGTCACTGCCTTAATGATAATCACAATCTGACAGTGACTCTAGTAGCAACCTTCCCTCCACTCATTGCGTTGCTTTGCAACAGCTTTAATGCAATTCCACAGTCATTTGTACAAATAAACACAGCTTTTGAATACAGGTGTTTTTGTAATGGTCTTTCAGGAATTATTGTTACCTCTGCGTGATATATGTTAATCAGTACTAGGAACACTGTCTTAGGTTGGTAGGACCTGACGTCAGACATGAACATTCCTCCTCAAGTTGCTCCATAACATGACAAGAGTTTCTGCCCTCTTTCTCACCCCGGCCGCCCCTGAATCAAGCGACCTCCTTGTTCGCAACAAACTATAGATTCGTGCTTATCGTTCTCTGTTTAGGAAGGCTGCCAACTTAAATATTTTAACCAATATTGTGTCACAAATTTTATTGACCATACTTTAATAATGATTATCAATAATAAGTCTCACATTAGGATATCTTTGTAACGGGGTTTCACGAACGAGTAGAGCTAATTGCTGTGAGAAAGAAACAAAAACAGTTATTATTTCAGTTTACTTTAAATACGTAAAATTTAAATTGTTTTAATTTCATATTTTGAACAATATAAAGAGATTGACAGCAAGAATAATTTATTCATTTTTGCTTGTTTCCCATATTTTTTTACTTTCCTGCATTTTACACTTCTTTGAGTGAGTCCACTAAATTGTACAAAGGGGGTTTAACTGTACATTTAAATGTTTTATGAGGTTTTGATCAAGAAAATAAAACAAATGTTTAACAAAAGAATTACTCGGTCAAATATGGTAACAGAGAAAAGTTTGTTATACGAAGTTAACTGATACTTCCTTACCTTTGGACTTGGTACTCGACTGAGTTCAGCTATGCTGTGACATAACTGTAGATGCTTAAACTGAAAAGGATTATTCCTTGCTCCTTCAAAGGTTCGCATTAATTTGTCACTCATCCACTCAATCTGAAAGCCAACAACATAAGATTACAAGTAATTTAAAAAATACCACTGAAAATGAGCAGTAATATTATTTCAACACAATCTTTGAAATTTTTTTGGAAATTTGTGGTAAGATCTTATGGGACCAAATTGCTGAGGTCATCAGTCCCTAAGCTTACACACTACTTAAAACAACTTAAACTAACTTACACTAAGGACAGCGCACGCACACACACACACACACACACACACACACACACACACACACACACACACGCCCGAGGGAGGACTTAAACATTCGACGGGGGGTGCCGTGCAGACCGTGACAAGACGCCTCCGACCGCCCAGCTACCCCGTGCGGCAACACAATCTTTGTGCAGTAGTTTACACACCAATACATCAAACACAAAGTGCAATCCCCACAGTGGAGATCTATAAAGTAAAATGGCTCAAAATCTTTATTATTACGTGAAACATGGACATAAACAAACAATTCCCTAGCTTCTCAAAATCATTAAAATATGACACTGAATTAATGTCACAGTTACGGAATGAGAAAAATATTGTTTGGTCCACTTGTTTCAATGGTTGGGTTAGTACACTGTAATGACCACAAGTGCTACAACGCATGTGATATCTAGGTAACACTTATCAGAGAGTTGCTGAGACGTATTCTTTGCAAACAAACTACAAGCTACTCATTCTAACTTGATTATGATATAAAATATGATACTACTTACCTCTTTGATATGAGAATAATATACAAACTAAAGTGTCCAGTCCATGAAGAAAACATTTTATTGAAATTGTCATAAATACTTCTATTTAAAGATACTTCAGAAAACTTGTAAAAATATTTTTGCCAAAAAAGCCAAAAATAGAAACAAATTAGTGGTGATCAAACCGAAACAGCAACAAATGAAGGATGTAGAATAACGGAAATGTTGAAGAAAGTCGCAAGTCTTTGTATGTGCTAAAGTAAAACCCTGTATTAATGAATTCTATTTTAAGGAATTCACGCTTTTCTGTCAATTCCTGTGAAATTGCCATAAGTTCAATGTCATTGAAATTTAACTATAGTGGACCTGGCTTAAAAGAAAGCCCTCATTTAAGGAATAAATATTAAAGCTTGCAAACTGAAACTTATTTATGTGACAACACTTAACATTTTTGAAAAAGTTGCTTCAGACCGCTGCTAGAGAAAACGTCAATAATTTAAAATTGATTGTTATTGCAAATATGTTTGCAATAATCTTTGGTCGATAATTTTGAATGACAGCCATTTTCCACATATATGTCATGTCATCTGGCATTACAGAAAACATTGCTATTAGGTCTTAGCATGCAAAGAGTACTGAATTGTACACTGCAAGATTTGTGTATTTATAGCTATCAAAATAAGAAAGCTTAAGATTCAGCAGAAGCCTAAAAATTACTCTTGAGGATGAAGACAACTGGAATATCAAACTCTTTGACGTAGAAAACAAATGTATGTGCGATATATATATAAAGATAACCAGGCATTCCTGAAAGCTGAAGCTCATGACCCTTTTACATTAAAAATGAATAACATTTATGCTTCATCATTTAGAGGTGCCCACACAACTTCTTTGTAACTGCACAGCTATCCAATAAAATCAAAATCTGTACCGTTAGTTGAATTCAAGTTGTGTAGTTTACATCCCATTTTCTGCCATTTCTCTCAATTCCGCCATTCCGTGGAAAGTTCATGTCAATAAAGTGATTATGAGGAACAGCAAAGGAGCTGCACTTTTTGTTGTGTCGTTGCAGATATATTGGTTCTTTAATTCTTTCAGAAAAGCAGACTGAAAGTTCTTTACATTTTTTACATCATCCCGAGTCACACCAGGTTCCAGAAAGTTTTAGTATTTGTATTGAAAATAATAGATAGTAGCTTTCTTTCACACAGTTGGAATATGAAATGTGAATATCACAATGTTTAGTGCAATTCCCAAATCTTTCAATAAATGCAAAATCACATCTTTTTCCTTCTACATGGAGGTAATGACAGCAACAGGTTCAGGTGACATGCAATGACAAGACTTTGAAGAGGGAATTTCACTGTGCATCATTGCTTAAGACAAGTTTCTTGCACAGGCAGACAGCCTGTCTGAATTATGCAGTATTTGTTAGATTAGCGATCACACACGACATTATACGTGATAAGCTATGAAGCTAGACTGAAGGTGTGTAGGCCCTTTAAGGATTTAGAAACAATTATTTTACTAATAAAATGGCTTTATGACTTGTGAAGCACAAACACTCCCAGGGTGGAAATTTATTATGAAAGAAGATTCAAAAAATCACCTCAAAGCTCGGGACTGTATATTTTAGCACATAAAATGACTGGCAGGATAACTTCTCACTCTCTTACCAAAATTTAAGTGGAGACAGTACTGAACATTGGAAGATAAAATATTTTGCCATGTCGCGTAATGTAAAACATCAATGTTGATGGAACTGGGAGCTAACATAATTTAATTTCCCCAAAAACATAGGGCTATTCAGTTCAGTGGGGAAAATGTCATGGGGGCAAATTAAAGCACAGAAAGAATGACTGCCCTGCTGTGTGTCAAATATGACGGCAGTGGTAAGTTGCTGCCATTAATTAGTGGAAAATTTTAAACTAATTTGGGTTTACAAACATAAAAACATTACTGTGTACCTACAACATCATTAGCCGAGATGGGTGCAGCAGAAAGAAAGATTATTCTCATTACTAACAGATGCCTCACATAACCAAAGCTAACAAGAATGTTTCATCATTTCTTTTTCAGATAAGTCTCCTGCAGCCTTGAGACTTGGACATAATTCACCCTGTGAAAGCTGAATACAGACTGGCTCTTGTGCAGAGGCCAGTTTCATTTTTTTACAGAAAGGGCATAACGAGAACGAATATTTAGAAACCTATGCAAATGTTCGTTGCAGGCTGTGTTGAACCTTATTGGCTGTGGGTCAGTATCAGCTGCTGTAGAAGAAGAAGAAGAAGAAGAAAAAGAAGAAGAAGACGAAAATTAAAATTATTATTATTATTATTATTATTATTACCCTTCATGCTATTACACATATCACATATTGCAGCAAGTTTGAGATTTCAAGACTGTTGTTATAACAACACTCAGACTTCTGCACACTAGGTAGCTGTAAGTGATTGTGTGATGTTTTTGTAAAGAATCAAGCAGAGCTGGACAAAGGTTTGTGATGATGATGATGATGATGATGATGATGATGATGATGAGGAGGAGGAGGAGGAGGAGGAGGAGGGTGATTCATCTGCACAATGATTTGTTGCAGCTGTTAAACTATTTTTCCTCACCCAGTGTAGATGAGTTGGTTCTCGCCAATATCGACCAGCCAAAGCAACAGTTCTTGATCAGCATGTTATGCTGACCAGGAAAAAGCAAACTACATATCTCAATTACTTTTCTCACGAAATAAAGGATAATGTTTATGGGTTGTTCCTTTTTGAATAATCGCACTTATCTATGTCACTAGTTGAATGAATTAACATTTGAATGTAAACAATTTCTTTTTTCTTCTGTATGTTGCCTTTAAATTGAGACACCAATTGATGATTTTAGTTGTGATCTTAAAATAAATGCTTACTGAATTAATGTGTGGCATTAATATATATTTCAGGATTATCTAGGTTCAAGCCATGTGCGTTTGTGATTAAGTATGGCCTAATGAAAAAAATGAAAAAATAAGCACCAAAAATCCCCAGTTTTTTGGGTCATTTCATTAACATGATGATGAAATCCCATGCTTCTTGACAGAGCATAGGGGAACGATGCAGGAGATACACACCGCCATACTAGGCAAGGTCCTAATGGAGGTGGTTTGCTGTTGCCTTCCTCCGACTGTAATGGGGATGAATGATGATGATGAAGGCGACACAACACCACCCAGACATCTCAAGGCAGGTGAAAATCCCTGACCCCACCGGGAATCAACCCGGGACCCTGCGCTCGAGAAACAAGAATGCTACCGTGAGACTGCGTGCTGCGGACTTCATTAACATACTGGAGCTAAATCCTTACTGAATGGAAATATTTATTTAAGGAAAAATTAGTTCTGTGCCCAGAGATTTGTTAGAATGGGGTTTTACTGTAGTAAGTACAATGAAATTAGCAAAATGTCGTACATGTATGCTCTCATGGACCATGGTATTTTACAATTTTCTTGAAGTAAAACCCTACATCTGTCAAGTAGTTGAAATAATGGGTTGTAAACTGCCAGCTGTACCAACACAACTGTATTCTTCTAGAGGTTTCAGTTCACAAAACCATGATCACTGGAGGGAAAGTTGGACATTAGTGATTTACACATACATAACAGCATAATGGCACCTCACTATTAGGTTGCCTCCATCTTGGCTCACACAATATTGCTAATCATTACAACAACTTACATCAGAAAATCACAACCGCAAATCTGATATTCCAAGTGACATATAATAGCGACATGTCCCTGGGATTTATAATATCCCATGTGAGTGTGGTAACAGTTACTTGGGGTGGTCTGCACAGACTACTGTTAATTATTACACTGAATATCCACGCCACCTCATATACACAAACTTAGAAAAAAATCAGTGGTGACAGAGCATAGTGGAATGAATAAACACAAGACTATGTTTGAACAGATGAAGGTAGTGGCTCATTCTTAAAACTGCTGGGAGTCTCGATTATTGAAACTGCTAAAATTGGGTGTGTGACATCTTTAAAAAACACCAGTTACACAATTAGCAATTTATGTAAATGTGTGCTTGATAAAGAAAGATAAAAAATGAATACTTTACCTAGTATATCTGTTAATATGGGTGGTGGCATTGCAAGTGATGCTGCATAACACAAATATAATCTGAGGGCATCACTTCAAAATCGGTATTTCCATGCCAACAACATAATGTGAGCTTGTCAATCAGATGTTCTCTTCTCCACACAAAAGTGAGAACCTTGTGTTTCACAGCAATCAGAATTCGCTCCTGGTGACAATGATGGGGCCATCATTAAAAGCTTCAGATTTTATTCGATTCTGATGTGGCAAGTTAAATGACAACTTTTATTTAAGGACTCCTTTGCAAAAGACTTCAATGCTAATTATGAACTGGTTTCTACAACTCTGTTCTGCAGAACACAAAATGTTATTCTTGCCTTTTCAACCCAAACATATGTTTTGCAGATGGCAGGAAAATGAAAATAACATTTATTTTCTGTGAAATGTTTACATGTGAAAATGAGCTTCAAAATAAAAGATTCTGGTGACAAAGAACTATTTCAAAGTATCATGATTAATTAGAAGGTGGAAATATCTATTAACTTCTGGAAAATTTTACATAATTTTTGTTTTAATGTGCCAGAAAGTTTTTAGACACTCTCAACTGTGAGCCACCAAACAGAAGGAAACAGAGGCACTTGATTTATCTAGGGGGGAAAAAACCTATTTATTGAGAGGTCAGCATTTTTTGGAGTGACAATGAAGTGGTGTCAAATAGCTTTTAGATGATATTCTTTATTATTTCAAAAACCACAGACCACTGTCCTCTTTCTTCTTTGGGGCAACAATATGGTACGCAGATATTTCTTTAAATGTGCTATCAACTGCAGTGATAAAAGCACTGTAAGTATTAGATAATAAGCCTGCAGCCAACATCGTTTACATGGATGGATAGTAGGACTGGGCACTTGGAAAATCAACAACAGTTACTTCAATATCAATCTGGCCTAAATGGCTCACCAAAAAATAACTGCTTTGTGTCAAAGAAAATTAAACACTGAAGATGTATATTTAATAAGCTTAAATAGAATATCCTCACTATACATTTCGTGAATAAAGTCATCTGTGACAGTTTGAGTACAACAAATGAACCATAAAATAATATGAAATTTACCCACTGTTAGACTACTATATGATAAGTATACAACTTAATGGAAAAGTGAAACTGGATTTCAAATCTTACTATGAAAATAAAAAATTCAAATCATCTGCCACCATAGCAACTATGATTGTTGAGAATATTATACTACACTGTGAACTACGGAAATTCATTTATTTATTTTTTGGTCATTAGTCGTCTGACTGGTTTGATGTGGCCTGCCACAAATTCTTCTCCTGTGTCAACCTTTTCATCTCAGAGTAGCAATTGCAGCTTATGTACTCAAAACAAATATCCTATCATCTGTCCCTTCTTCTTGTTAGTGTTTTCCATATATTTCTTTCCTCGACGATTCTGCGGAGAATCTGCCGCTCTACAAGTTGCAACAACATATTATTAAGCCCACTAGCTGACCACTCAACTTTAAGAGACCTTACAATTCAATATTCATGTGTTGTGATATTAAAATCATCTGCCATGTATCAGTGTGGCATCATCTGAAGAACGTGGACCCATGGCAAAATTTATACCTCATGACAAAACCACAAGTGAGGACAGTCACTGCCTGACACAGCAACAAATGGGATATATCGGAGTAAACACATGCTCAAGAGATTACATACGCCACTGCTGCTGGATGCTTGCTTAGGCCAGAGTGCAGCAACGCTCCGCCGACTCATTAATTATTGCTAACAATGACAGCATCTTCTAATTTCAGATTCAGCAGTGCAAGTTTTATTAGAAGTCAGAGACTGTCTATCAAAGTTATTGGTAATTAGTACACTGAGTTATGACTATCATTTTCAATTGAACCACTGATAAGTTTTACTGTCAGCAACAATAACACTGACCTACTGGCATTTCTGTGAACCTGGATTATTTCCACACTGGGTACTCTACCTTGTTCAAGTTTCAGTAATGTGATCTAATATTTTGTGCATGTTGTAGTATCTGCTCAACCTCCTCCAGAAGTGAATCTAGAATTGCTACAATTTCAACACTATCCTTAACCTGTAAACTTGTTTGTTGTAAGGCATTCAGTGCAATTTCATCTGCTGACTGTATCATGCATGTAATAAAATCATTCCATATCTGCTGTATGACTATGTGTCAAGTGAACATTACCCAAAGTATGTCAGAGTAATTTTGCTTTGATAAGCACTTTTAGTGCAGGAAAACTAGTAGAAGCCGACCTTGGGGAAGATCAGTTTGGATCCGTAGAAATACTGGAACACGTGAGGCAATACTGACCTTACGACTTATCTTAGAAGAAAGATTAAGGAAAGGCAAACCTACATTTCTAGCATTTGTAGACTTAGAGAAAGCTTTTGACAATGTTGACTGGAATACTCTCTTTCAAATTCTAAAGGTGGCAGGGGTAAAATGCAGGGAGCGAAAGGCTATTTACAATTTGTACAGAAACCAGATGGCAGTTATAAGAGTCGAGGGACATGAAAGGGAAGCAGTGGTTGGGAAGGGAGTAAGACAGGATTGTAGCCTCTCCCCGATGTTATTCAATCTGTATATTGAGCAAGCAGTAAAGGAAACAAAAGAAAAATTTGGAGTAGGTATTAAAATCCATGGAGAAGAAATAAAAACTTTGAGGTTCGCGATGACATTGTAATTCTGTCAGAGACAGCAAAGGACTTGGAAGAGCAGTTGAACGGAATGGATGGTGTCTTGAAGGGAGGATATAAGATGAACATCAACAAAAGCAAAACAAGGATAATGGAATGTAGTCGAATTAAGTTGGGTGATGTTGAGGGTATTAGATTAGGAAATGAGACACTTAAAGTAGTAAAGGAGTTTCGCTATTTGGGGAGCAAAATAACTGATGATGGTCGAAGTAGAGAGGATATAAAATGTAGACTGGCAATGGCAAGGAAAGCGTTTCTGAAGAAGAGAAATTTGTTAACATCGAGTATAGATTTAAGTGTTAGGAAGTCGTTTCTGAAAGTATTTGTATGGAGTGTAGCCATGTATGGAAGTGAAACATTGACGATAAATAGTTTAGACAAGAAGAGAATAGAAGCTTTCGAAATGTGGTGCTACAGAAGAATGCTGAAGATTAGATGGGTAGATCACATAACTAATGAGGAAGTATTGAATAGGATTGGGGAGAAGAGAAGTTTGTTGCACAACTTGACCAGAAGAAGGGATCAGTTGGTAGGACATGTTCTGAGGCATCAAGGTATCACCAGTTTAGTATTGGAGGGCAGCGTGGAGGGTAAAAATCGTAGGGGGAGACCAAGAGATGAATACACTAAGCAGATTCAGAAGGATGTAGGTTGCAGTAGGTACTGGGAGATGAAGAAGCTTGCACAGGATAGAGTAGCATGGAGAGCTGCATCAAACCAGTCTCAGGACTGAAGACCACAACAACAACAACATGTTAAAAATAAAAAAAAAAAAAAAAAAAAAAAAATAGCCAACTACAATATTACAAATGGTGCACATTATATTATGTTATGAATGTTTTTCAATGCATCAATATTCTGTAGGTCTGGTTTGCAAATGAACAGCTGAGTTTGAAACTAGTCACCAGCACAAATTACACACAACTTTGACAGGAACTTGAACAAAGAATTATCAAATCTAAGTTCCTGGTCCTTCCCCAACAAAATGTTGGAACTATATAAATAAAAAGTTAAACGAAACTCGGAAGTTCTCTCTTACTCTGACCATAATTAAAACAATATATTGATCAGAGATGTATAGACAGTTTTGCCCAAAAGTAATCCTGCTGCACAATCTTTAAGGTATTTTTAAATCTTTTTAAGAAAGAAAATAGTAATATGTAATGTAATAAAATAACACATTTCATTGATAACAACATGAATGAAATGTTAATATATAGTTGTTCGGGTTGATAGTATTGTTAAAAATATTACCTGTGATTTTGCAAACTCTACAACATTGTAGCTGACATTGTTGAGCAATGCTAATGAATACGCTATAAGACCTGAGTCTTTATTACGCCAAAGCTGGTCCAACATGTGTGCCAATTCCAGAACTCTTCCAGCAGTGTCCACAGCAATCAAGACATTACCATTACTTCTTAATGTCTGCAATATATTTGCTGCAACACAACATCATTAGTTTCGTTAATTTACAGTAAATCTCTTAGCACAGGTGGAAGAAAATTTGCAAAAATGTTCAATGTCTATCACAAAATGTCCCTTTGCTTAACAGAAAAAGGGAGATAATATAATTTATTATTTTTTCAATGGTCTTGTGTTCTATATTATTTACGTTCCATATTGTTGTACCTAGCTTACAACTTTCTCACCTTCTCATCACAGTACTAAAAGGAATGAGTAAAAAGACAAAATTTTTGTCATATCAAACCTTTTATAACAGTATCTACAACAATGAAGCCATTACATTACACTTTAAGAGGAAACAATGAAAGACTAAATGGTACCACTTCTGAAAGTAAAGCTATTGATCACATGACGGGGGGGGGGGGATCAGAGAGTCACAGAAAATAGTGCAAACAAATCCAAATTTTCCTTATATTTGTGTCTCAATCAAGAGTCAGTTAACTATTTGAAACAATTTCATTCCAGTTACATTAAAGTCACAGATTTTCAATTGTGTGTTTTTGAAATCTTCTAGATAAGCAGAAGCAATGACTTAATCATATGTAATGCAACAGCTTTCAGTAAGCTCGACTACAACTTCTTAAAACTTGATCTGTAACTTTCCAGGCAATTTATTACTTTCACCATATCTGTGAGAGGAGGAAAAAATACACTTGACTGCCAGAAAGACACACCATTTACACAAAAATGTTTCAACTATATGTAATAAAGAGGACTATCACATTTCTATCATCCTGCACAAAGCAACCAACACAGAAGATATTTTCTTCTCACTAAATCCTTATGAGTGGGATGACAATCTAATGCTTCAGATCAAACACTACATGCATTTTGTCATTTGGATGATTTATTAACTACAACAATTTTTTAAAAGAGAGGTAGTTCAACGTCAATGTTAACTCAACAAAGAGATTTGTTGTTTTTGTTGTTGTTGAATGCAAAACCTGGCTTGATACAGCTGTCTACACTAACCTATACTGTGCAAGTCTCATCAACTCTGCATAATTACTGCTACCTTTCTCCAACTGAACCTACATACTGTAGTCAAATGTTGAGTCTCACACTACAATTTTTATCCCACACTAACCGAACTAACAATTCATTGACATATCCTTCTTTTAGTTAAGTTGCGTCACAATTTCCTGTTCTCACCAATTTGATTCAGTACATCCAAAGTACTCAGGGTAGTTGCTAGTCTCCTACCGAGCACCTCCCCAGGTGACAGATAGGGAGGATACTCACCAGATATAGTGGGTAACGGGGAAATAAAATATCTGGAGTGGGCCAAAACTAGTACCAAGGGCACGATTGTTCCAGCGTCTGTTAGTGATGGATGATTAATGTCCTCTGTGGCTAACAATCATAGTTGTAACATGGAGCTTGCTACACATGAGATTGATAGCCTCTGACAGTCAAATATGGAAAGGTCTTTTAGAGAAAAATTTTCACAGTCCAATCCAGTAGGGAAGGGGAAGGCTACATCAGATTCAGTGAGTAGCCAACTAGAAGACTCAATTGTATCATAGCATTTGAAATCACCCAACTCTCATCAAGTACATAATGCCATGATAAAACACAAATATGTTAACTACATTGCAACACACAACATAAAATCTTTACTGAAACCTGGAAAGCACAAAAACTTCACAAATGAATTGGAGAGGCAAAACATCATAATAGCAAGACTCCAAGAAATGAGAAATAAAACAAAAGATTCATTTGTATTGCATGGTTATGGAATTTCCAATGGAAAACCAGGACAAAGAGTTATGAAACAGTGACCACAACCTGGAACAGGATTTACAGTAAATTTGAAAACGATATATTCAGTAACTAATTTTAAAGTTATTTCTCCATGAATCACAACTTTAACTCTGAAAACCACAAACAAGGTCTATACTATCATAAATGACCATACCCATATCAATGAGAAAAAATTTCTAACAAGAACTATGGTAGAAGTCGGAAAATTCTGGGAGTTTGGATCAGACAATAAATCAAGTCAATAAAAACAGTGTAAAGGTCTCAACAGGGTATTTTAACAGCCAGCTGGGAAAGGAAAAGAAGTAGAGAGAGACAACTGGAAAATGGGCTCCATATACACAAAGTAACATAAATGGACAAAGACTCGTTGAAATTTGCCGAAGATATCTGCATGGACAAATTCGTTCATAAAAAAAAAAACGAAATGTTAAAGTACTGAGAGGAACAGACACAGGTTTAAATCATTATTTGGTGAAAATCAAAATCAATATCACCCCATTAAGAAAAAAAAATACAGAGAACAATTGGAGACAAAAGAAAATATGACCCAAAATAAAATAGTAACAGACAATCTTGAGGAACAAATACCCATTTTAAAAGAAAATGCAGAAGAACCTGCCCAGTAAATCAATGTTAAAAAACATCCACGATCGCCTATGGAATGTGATGAAATTCAAGATGAAAGGCATTAAGCTTGGACAAAATTTCAATCTCACAAAACAGAAGAAAATGCAGCTAACATCAAAAACATCAGAAAAAATTCTCTCAAATTATCAGAAAAACAAAGCGGCAATATCTAAAGGATCTACCGAGATCCACCAAAAAAAAACTACTACAAAAACAATTCCAGAGATTATTTGAATGCCTTTGATAAACAATTACAACCCTCCCACACTGAGAAATAAAGATGGAAAAATAGCCCATAATAACAAGGAAAACGCAGAAATCATTGCAGAGACATTCAACAAGCTCTTTAACTGTTATGAACCTGAAAAGCTTTTAACAATAGACACAAGCACCCCCGTAAAAACCAAACCACAAAATATAAACCCACCTACAGTACAAGACATAGAAATTGCACTTAAAGAAATGCAAAATTACGAAGCATGTTAAGAAAATCAAGTGTTTGCAGAAATGAGGAAGCATACTAGTAAAACAACTCAGACATCTTTAGATATTATTTTACAAAAAAAATTGAGCAACAGAAAAATTCCCACAAGAATGGTTCACAGCTATAATTAACCCACTTTATAAGAAAGGACACAAAACACATCCAGACAACTACAGAGGAATCTTGCTCTTGGACTGTACCTACAAGATTTTGTTCCAAGATTTTACACAATAGGTTCAAAGAACAACTGGATAAAGAACTGGGGGAATACCAAGGAGGCTTCAGACCTTGAAGAAGCTGTGCCAAACAAATAATTACTCTGAAATTAATCACAGTTTATTACTGCAAACAAAACAAACCTCTCTCAATTACATTTACAGATTTTAAGAAAGCATATGATACTATACACAGACCCCCACTGTTAAAAATTTTGAGATATTCTGGAAACCACCTAAAATTAATTAAACTGATAGAACTTACTTTAACAAATACAAATTCTAAAATTAAGTTGAGAGGGGAACTTTCTGAATCATTCTTGGTAAAATCTGGTTTAAGGCAGGGAGACGGCCTGTCACCCATTCTTTTTAATTATATGTTTGAATACATAATGAGGGAATGGTACAAGGGCAATTAAAAGAGCATTAAGGTTGGAACACAAAAAGATGACAAAGTTGAACTGTTTAGGACTTGCTGATGTCCTCTCTCTCCTCACAAAAACATTCGAGACAACAAACAACAAATACAATCATTGCAGGAAACAGCCCAGAGTATTGGCCTTAAAATATCTTTTGAAAAAACAGAAATAATGCCAATGGAACTGCCATTGCAAACAAAATTAGAATTGGAGAATATGACACAAAAATTGTTGAAATGTTTAAATACTTGGGAAAAATAATAACACACAACCTGAATGAAAAAACGCCATGGGAGAGTAGAAGAAACAAACTGATTAAGACACATAATTTTCCAAAGAACACGTATAGCAAAAAATGCCTCCTAACAGCCACAAAACTGAAACATTACAAAACAGTAACACAGCCACAAATAACAGATGTTAGTGAAACTATACTTAGAACAACGAACACTGTAGCAATAGATAGATTACTCAAACTACCAAGAAGGATAATCAGAACATGTATAAGTAAAAAATACCACAAAAATGGGGTTTGGAGAATAGCTACAAATAAAAAAGTTTATAAAGAAATAGAACCAGTGACAAGTACAATGAAAAAGAAACGGATCTCTTTCCCACGACATTTGATAATGACAACACAAAATAGAATAAGCAGGTGAATAATTGAGAAGTTATGGAATAGTAGAAGTGGCATTAGATGGATTGCAGAGATCAATGAGGATATGATGAATTATGAAGGAGGATTTGAAAGGCACGACAGATGCACTCAAAGTACTTCAGCATAAACATATCACACTACCAACAAAAATTAACAAACAGAGAACGGGAAAGGTGATTTTGGATGAGGAGAGAAGGGCACAATCTGAAAGACTTAAAAAGTATTGGCCAACAAACAATGGAATAACCTAATTCATACTATTGACTTAAGTGGGACAATATTGGCCATAAAATAAGAACATATTAAGTAATTATCCAATGTACCCATCTAATCTTCAGCACTCTTCTGCAGTTAACATATTTCACAAGCTTCTTCTCTCTTCTTGTCTTTACTGTTTGTCATCAATTTTTCACTTCCATACAAAGCAACATTCCAGGCATATACTTCCACAAAAAGAACTTCTGAATAATTAACTTTAAATCTGATGTTAAAATATTTTTACTTTTCAGAAATGCCTTTTTTGCTGTTGCCAGTCTACAGTTTATATCTTCTCTAATTCTGCCAATGACAGTTATTTTGCTGCTAAAATGGCAAAACTCATCTCCTATTTTTAGTGTATTTCCTAATCTAATTTCCTGAGCATCAAATGATTTGATTTAACTCATCCCTTTATTCAATTACTTTTCCAAGTTCTTAGCGTCTCCCAGAGCAACAATGTATCAGAAAATTTTAAAGTATTTCCTGTGCTGCAAGGCATCTAAAGAATAACATCACAGAAACCAATAAACAATGTTGTGATGAGTATTTATTCATGAAAACTAGTTTTGGTCAGAAGACTAAATTCAAGTCACAGGTAAATATTACATCACCTAAAACGAGAGTTCCTTGGTGTCAAATACATAAATATTATCACATGAAGCACCAATCACTTATACAAATATCCATTACCTTATACATTTTCATTAAATCCACTAGTTGAAGGTCCACTGCAGTGTTCTCCGAACCCTCTGGCCAAAATCTTATCACAAACTATGATATTATTTAGTCATAATGTATGCTGAACATCGCAGTGGGCCATCAGTTGGTGCACTTAGTGAGAGATGAAAAAAGGTATAAGCAGCACATGCTGCAGTTTATAACAATCATGTCTTGATGCCACTGAACCTTCCTTTCATCTGATGTAATGCTCATCTGTGACCTGAAGATGCTCACTTGATCAAAACTGGTTGTCTATGAATAGCCTCAATAGCTGAGTGGTCAGCATGATGGAATGTTACACTAAGGGGCTCGGGTTCGATTCTTGGCTGGGTCGTAGATTTTCTCTGCTCAGGGACTGGGTGTTGTGTTGTCTTCATCATTATCATCTCATCCTCATCGACATGCAAGTCGCCGAAGTGGTGTCAACTCAAACATCAGGCGACTGCTCTACCCAACAGGAGGCCCTAGCTACAAGACATTTTATTTCAACATATATTACATCAGCTTTTGGTGGTTTCCACTATTCCAGTCTTCAACCTTCAAAAGTTCTTAAGTTTTTACTTCTTCTCCAAATTTCACATTGGCTTCCTTTATTGCTTCTTCAGTGTAAAGACTGAAAGACAAGAAAGTGACAACATATCCAATTTTAAGAGCATGGGATCATGCATGCGAAACCTGAAGCACTGCCTGGCACTAAATAATAGAATACTGTGACTTGTGGAATATGTTTGATGTCAAGCACCAGAAAATTACTGATCCTCTGCATATTGTTCTGTGTTTCATGATCTAGAACCTAACAAAAATAGAAAGAAATACCAAAACATTTGAGTACATGCATAGTAAACTTGCTACTATCACACCTAAAAAAGAACTTAGTTGATGAAATGTTTTGAAGTTAGAAGGCATAATCAAACCCCAAAACAAATCATATTTTAAGAATAATTTCATTCTGTGCACATATACTTGATGACAAATCTTCAAGAGGCAACTTTATCATTTTCCACTCAAAAAGTTGTCAAAATTCAAAGGTTGCTGGATCACATTTCATCTCTTATGGCTTCTACAAATCTGAAGGAATCTAGTTTATTTATTTATAAGATACTGTCCAAATCAAATACCTGGAAAAATCAATCTTTTGCTACCCTAACTAGAATTCACAGTGCATGAGTCGTGTGAGTGGCAAATTAAGAGTTACAATTTACTTGTAGAATGTTGTGCTCATCTCTGAAATGTTGCATTCAAATATTGTTACTAGAATTTCTGAACTGTGAATGAATGAATACTGAATAAATAAATAAAATCACTGGCAAAATGGAGTTAACTGGTTAACTACAGATGACACATATTAACATACTATGATTATAATTTGTAACTAATACCTGATAATGCAATACATACTCATTAGTTTTTCATCGCGTGTACGTCGCCTTGCCTGTTGATACGTAGCATTAAATGCATCCGTGATGAGAAGGGATGGTCGCTGGAGACGCTCCAACTCACAGCCATTAAGGTGACGTTCTTTTTTGTGATTGAAATCTACAGCATACACCATATCTTCCTCACCTACTTTTACAATCTTCCATATAGCACCACCAATCATATGGCCTGCAGGTAATGGTGTAATAGTCAGGCCATAGCCCTTTCCTAAAACAGACCAGTTATCCACACCAAATGAAATAACAGTATGTTTATAGATCAAATTAATTTTAATTATATTCAGATAGACTAATAACAATTAAAAAAAACTAGAAATTTTAAAAGAAAGTGTGAGGGGCATTCAGTAAGTAATGCAAACACATTTTTTTCTCAGCCAATTTTAGTTTCAAAAATGTGGAATTTGCTTTTGGACATCATGGAATATTCCTGTTTCAGCCCCTACACTTTCAAGAAGTTCTGGTAAGTGGTGGCACTGTAAATAGCCTTCAAAATGGCACCTGTAATGAAGGTGTGTTCCAAGCAGACAGCTATAATTGAGTTTCTTTTGGTGGAAAACTAGAGAATCGCAGATGTTCACAGCCGCTTGTAGAATTTCTACAGAGACTTGATAGTGAACAAAAACACAGAGAGTTGTTGGGCGAGGCGTCTGTCACCATTGCAACAAAGTTGCAAAAACTGTCAGATCTCCCTCAAGTCAACATCTTTGCTGGTCTCGCTGACACAATTATCCACCAGCTGGGGTACTCAAAGGCGTGTGCCTGCTGGCTCCCTCACCACCTGCAGAAGATCATAAAGAGCAATGAAGGACCATCAGTGCAGAATTGTCCAAGTGTTATGAGGCTGTTTGTGACAATTTTTTGTCGAACATTGTCACAGGTGATTAAACATGGGTTCATCACTTTGAAATGGAAACTAAACAGCAATCTATGAAATGGTGCCACACCACCTATCCTTCGAATAAAAAGTTCAAAGTGACACCTTCAGTTCGTAAAGTCATGGCGGCGGTCTTCTGGGATTCTGAAGGAGTTATTCTGCCTGATGTCCTCCCTCACAGTACAACCATCAATGCAAGTGTATTGTGCAATCCTTTATAGGGTGGGGAATAATATGGTGTATTGGAATCAGGTATAAAACCAACCTGCTTTCAGGAAAAAAAGTGTTGCATTACTTATTGAACACTCTTTAGGGACTGAACCAAGCAGTTAAGTCAACTAATTTTGGCACTGGAAGAAGCATTTATTTTATTCAAGAATGTCTCTTATCAATCTTTAGGTTAGACCATGTAAAAAGTGGATGTTGTCCAAGTTGCAAATGATCCAGTTCCAATATCATCAGATACAGAGTGTAAATTTTCCCTGTTGCGCGCGCGCGCGCACACACACACACACACACACACACACACACACACACACACACACACACACCACAAGCCACTGTTCAATGAATAGAGAAGGGGTATTTTTAATATTTTTACTAACATTAGAAACTCTGTCCTATTCCATTCGCAAGAGAAAAAATGGCTGTTCATTTACCTAGCATGGTGGTAGAGGAACTCTTTAACATATCTTGACATCTTCAAATAGGAAGCAAAGAGGAAATGATCAGAAAGAAATAATGAAGAATTCAATAAGAGAGGAATGAAAGCAGTAGCATTTCTGAGAGGTGTAAGGAGCTTGGTGAGAAATAAAAATGTTCCATGGAAGACAAATGGAATAATATATCAATCCTACAATGTCTCTGTCCTGATCTTTGCTTCTGAAACCTTGACAGTGAAGACAACAGTTTCAAGCAAGATATGGCAGGCGAAATAAAATTTCACACACATGGACTCAGAATACCAACAATGGATAGAGTAAGGAAAGAAGAATCAAGGGGATCGTATAGGTGTGGATAAAATTAGCAAGGCTTCAATGCTAATGAAATGTAACGAGAATTAGATGTTAGAGAACATCAAGGACGATGTACAATTGAAGCTCAAAGACAGGTGCCAAAGAGGGAGGCCAATCAATAAAAGGAATAGAGGAGAGTAATTAGGGATAAGAATGAACTCTAACAGGGTGGCTTCAAAGCATTAGTGGAACGATAGAGGAAAATGGAGAGGCTTACGAGCAAAACAGATCTGACCAGTCACTAGAAACTGCTCCTGATGATGACAAATACGATGATGATGATGATGATGATGATATGCCACAATAGGCACTCTAATCCCTCATATCTTATTTTTCAGTCTCTACACACAATATACAATGCATATACAATGCAGACAACAGAATTATCGCATAGTTTTACGCAGATACTGATTCTCAGATTTTTTTCACCTGGTTTTCCTTAGAAAACCATCTTCCTAACAAAGTTCTCATGTATGTCCCCGAGCATCTCCATTATGCCCTTTGTGATATCGGTTTTATGAACAATAATAGTATGTGGCCTGGGGTATATTTCTGTGCCTAATGTTTCATTCCATATACCAAGAGACGTCTCAAGGCATAGTCAATAAACGTTTTGAATTGTGGTGTCATCAGACCATTGCCAAAGATTGTGGAGTTGTGCAAACACATGCTAAGGGGCTTGTGACGTCATCAGACCATTGCCGAAAATGTGGAGATGTGTCCACACATGCTAGGACCTTATGAAGCAGAAGAGTTGGCAATGGTTGCTTTATTTAGCACTAAGGTCCACAAATATTCCATTGCAATCATCCTACTTTACGTTGTTTCTGAATTTATATTGTCTATATGCATACAGTATGGAAATATCCTAGCACAGTAACAATTCAACCCTGATAAAACTGTAATATTGGAAAACTGAATTTGGTTGTCTCCTGCTCCCAGTGCACGATGTGTGCTTGTCTATATATCCAAAAAGAAAAACTCTGCCAAAACTCTTTGCCTCTGTATATGTCTGCTTGTGTCTGTATATGTGTGGATGGATATGTGTGTGTGTGCGCGAGTGTACACCCGTCCTTTTTTCCCCCTAAGGTAAGTCTTTCCGCACCCGGGATTGGAATGACTCCTTACCCTCTCCCTTAAAACCCAAATCCTTTCGTCTTTCCCTCTCCTTCCCTCTTTCCTGATGAGGCAACCGTTGGTTGTGAAAGCTAGAATTTTGTGTGTATGTTTGTGTTTGTTTGTGTGTCTATCGACGTGCCAGCGCTTTCGTTTGGTAAGTCACATCATCTTTGTTTTTAGATATATTTTTTCCCACGTGGAATGTTTCCTTCTATTATATTCAAAAAGAAAAATAGTGTGAATAACCGAATACTGTAAAGGGCCCCACAACCTCTGTTTACCATAGTAGGTGCATACAAATTGGCTTGGAAATGCAGTCAAGTGTACACACGAACTACTAAAGGAAGCATCAAACCCTGACTTCAAAAACACTATACTTATTGTTACTGGGGCAACATGGATACATCGGCAGCAGTAAATTGTGCAGTGGCACCATAGAACCACCACTTTTCCCCTCCAATAATAAATGTTTATTAAGTTCCATCAGTAAAATGCTAAGATGTGCAGCAGCGGGGCCATAGAACTTTAAAATAAAAAGAAAAAAATCTTTTAATAGAAAAGGAGGAGGACTGAAATTACACAAACTGCGTGTCTTTGTGTTAAATAAAGGAAACACTAGCACTAACTGTGTTGTACAAGCACCATAACACTTTTCAGCAAAACTCAGTTATCTTTGGCAGTAGTTGGATGTTGTCACAATTTAACTGTTATATACTTATCAATAAACCATTTGGCAATTTCATTTAACTACCATTTTACAGCCTCTGAGGATGTCTTCTTCAGTAGAGGATAAAACGCTAGGTGTAGGATCATGGCTTGGACTGTAACCCAATGCCCATAAAACTAATGCACCAATGATGCAAATATATACTATGAAAGCCAGCATCATATAATCTTCATTATACTTTTGCACAAGCTGACAGCAGGATGTGTGTCAGCTCACTTGAGGTGTATTGACAAGTCTCTTTGGTAGTTCTGAAAAGCACGAGCATAATCTAGAATTTGTCTTTACAGATCCATCTCTCTTTCCCAGAACCCTCTCAACAAATCTAAGTCACCCTCACTATTGCTGATTTTGTGTTATTTGTTTTGTTTTAAGGTGCAAAAACTACTAAGATCAATCATATGCACCCATGTCAGAACTGTAGAATAGAAAGACAAAAAAGGAGTTAAAAGGGAATACACGTTAAGCCCAATCGACAGAAGGAAAGACAGCTAAAACAGGGACTTGAAGAAAGGTCCATAAAATACACCATAGGGACAACAGAGGTTCTGAAATGAAGATTAAATGTCCTTCGCTGTATTGCTATGACAGACAAAAAGTAAAATGTGGTCGATAGCCTGCACGATGTTCGCTAAGCAGCCAATAACTCAGATGGCAAACGTAAAACTTACATCATGTAAGTGGTTAGAAAAAGGGCATTCCATCAGGAAGTTGCGATCATCAGAGGTTGAGGACAATGAGCAGAAAGTGGTGGTGGATTATGAGTTAACAAATGGCGATCGCTAAAAAGACTGCGTCCAACACAATAAGAGGGCCGAAAGGGGGTTGGCCATGCTGCTGAGAGAGGTTTAATTCCCCAGAGCTTGTTCCCATGAAGGGAAGACCAGTGGTGATGCCAAGGTGACACCACATGCTGACAGACAGCAACACAGAGATCATCGGAGGGAATGGAGGACCTAGCAGGCCGAGATTCGAGCACTGCAGCCTTGGCAGCAACCTCGATTCCTGTCAGATTGACGTGACTAAGGACCCACATAAACAACACAGTGGCTTCATCAAGAGTGAGCAGGTGAAAGCTTCCCTGGGCCCGTTGCACTAAGGGAAGGATAGTGTAGAGCAGACACAGGCTCTGAAGAGCACCGAGAGAGTTTGAGCAATTGACACAATTGGAAAGCCTGTCACCGGATGTACTGTATGGCCTGATACAGGGCAAAGAGCTCCACTATAAATACTGAGCAGTGTTCCAGAAGCTGATACCGAAAATCGTTGGTGCCAATAACGAAGGCACACCTGACATTATGTTCAGTCCTAGATCCATCAGTGTACACAAAGGTACTATCACGAAGTTTCATGTGAATGTTGATAAACTTACAGCACTAGAGCGAGTCTGGAGTGCTGTCCTTAAGAAGTGAATTAAATCCAAGATGAACACGGGCCGCCGTACGAAGCCAAGGTAGTGAAGGGGTCACACCCATCGGGAAAGTGACAGGTAGCATGAAGTTAAGCAGCCAGAGCAATAACCAAAAGCGAACTCCAGGAGGTAGCAGAGAAGAGGGACAAGCACCATACCAGCAGTCAAAAAAGTCATTGAAGAAGGAGGCATAGGATGGATGGCCAGGCATGGCAGATGAATGGCAGGCGTATCTGCTGAGGAGAACATCATGTTGGTATGACAGCTGCAGTTCGGCAGCTTCTGCAGACAGGCTGGGCTACGGTAACAGGGCCATGATGGTGGATCTTACTGCAACGGTGTAAGATGGAGGGACGTACAGATGCATAAACGAAACACTCATAGTCTAGTTTCGAACAGACAAAAGATTGGTACAAATTGAGGAGGGTAATCTGATCTGCTCCCCAGGAAGTTATCACTGAGTACATGTAGGACATTGAGGGACCGGATACAGTGGGCAGCCAGGTACGACACATGGGAGGACCAAAAAGTTTCCTATCGAGCTTGAGCCCCAGGAATTTCTTAGTTTCAATGAATAGAAGAACAAGAGGCTCAAGATGTCAAGACGGTGGAAGAAATCCATTACGCTGCCATAAAATTCATACAAATAGTTTTGTCAATGGAAAAGCAAAAGCCATTGTCGATGCTCCATGAGTAAAGATGATTGAGACAATGCTGAAGATGCCGTTCCAGGAAACAAGTCCATGGAGAACTGCAATAAATGGAAAAGTCATCAACAAAGAGGGAGCCAGAGATGACCGGCAGGAGACAGGCCATAATAGGGTTCATGGCAATAGCAAAGAGGATGACACTCAGGACGGAACCTTGAGGCACACCATTTTCCTGGATAAAGGTGTCCAACAAGGAAGAACTCACACATACCTTGAAAACACTTCTCTCTTAAAAATTACTGAAGGAAATGGGGCAGGCAGTCTCGGAAGCCCCAAGTGTATGGAGTACAGAGGACACCAGTCCTTCAGCAGCTGTTGTACGCTTTCTCCAAATGAAAAAATACAGTCACGGTCCGGTATTTCCGCAGAAAACCATTCATGACATGGGTTGACAAAGCACTGAGATGGCTATTTGCACAATGATGCGCTCGAAATCCTCATTGTGCAGTGGTTAGTAAACTGCGAGACTAGAGTTACCATACCATCTGGGTATGAATCATTTGTTCCATCACCTTGCAAACACAGCTGGTGAGAGAAATGGGTCAGTAGCTAGAAGGAATTTGTTTGTTCTTACCGAGCTATGGGTATGGGTATGGGTATACCAGCGTCTGCGAAACACGCCCTCTGTCCAGATGCGATCATATTTATGAAAGAGAAAGTGCTTGCTCACAAGAGAAAGGTGCTGCAACTTCTGAATGTGAACACCGTCTGGTTCTGGGGCAGAGGATCAGGGGAAAGTGAGAGCAGTATCTACTTCCCTCATAGTAAAAGTGGCATTGTAGCATTCACGATTCAGAGAAGAGAAGGCTATTGCCCAGAGCCTCTTCCACTCATTTCCAATGGAGGAAGGCAGAGTGATAGCAGGTGGACATAGAAATAGGGTCCACTATGACATCATCTGCTACAATCAGGTTGCAAATTAGGGAATGGACCTCGGGCCCAGAGAGTCGTCGGAGGTTGGCCCACAACACAGAAGAGGGAGTGGAACTGTTCGGGAAGAGGTGTGCATGGAGTCTGAAAGTAAGACAGGTGCTCCACTGTGTGCATTAAAGTCACCGAGAAGCAAAAAGAGTTGGGTGAGTTGCCCAACAAGCTGGATGAAGTCTGTCCTGATGACACTGAAAGATGGAGGGACGTAAAAAGTACAAAGGGAAAAGGTGACGTGAGGAAGGAAAATGCTGACTGCAACATTCTGCAGTCAGGTGGCCAGGGAGACAGTCTGACAATGAACATCATCCCGGAGCACGACTGCCCCATGAGATGGAATGCTGTCCTTGGGGAGAGGCGGTCAAAACGGACCAGAAAGAAATGCAAAAGGTTTGAGCAGTTGTGAGGATGCAATTTTGTATCCTGGAGGCAGAGAACAAGTGGACGCTGCAATTACAAGAGCAGCTGTAATTCCTTCTTGTGGATCTGAGGCTGCAAATGTTCCACTGGAGGAGAGTTATGATGAGGAAAGGGGAAGAGGGGAAAAAATGAAGATGTGTTACCTCGGCAGCTGCTGAGTGTCAGCTTTTGAAGACTCTCTGCTACTGGGCACGGAGGCTGGAGGATCCTGCTCCATGAGGTCTACAGAGGCGTTGGCATTTTCCCTCTGTCAGTCTGCAGAGTTCAGGACAGAGAAACAGTTGCTGGTGTGCACCAGAGAAACAAGGTTGGCTGCGTGAGGGCGTCACATGGCAACAACACTGAAGAGGATTTTCGAGTCTGCACAGAAGACCGTTTGTCTTTGCTTGTTTTATATAGCCTTTGCAGTTGGCAGATGATGATTCAGGTGTTTGTTGGCTGGAGGGACGTAAAAAGTATTCGCAGGAGTATTTCTTCTGTGCTTTCTGGCCTGCAGGTTGTGTAGCAGGTGATTTCACCCTGTGAGGTGCAAATTTGGTGGCTTGTGGTACAGATGAAGGAGATGGGGATGCTACAGTGACATTGGGTGATTTCACAAATGTGGTGCTGAACTTGAAGTCTCATGTCTGTGCAGCAGTGTCCTTCGTGGAGCGAGATGTAGCAAGACTGGTACTGTAAGTGCCAGATGGTAAAACACAGGATTTCTGACTACGGGGTGTATACGCTCGGGGGGGGGGGGGGGGGGGGGGGTATTTCCCAGTTAAAAATACATTTTCTCCCGGGTGAAAATACACTTTTTTCCATCTTAAGTGACAGTATACTTTTCCTCAGAACAGAACAACTTATCAGTCCTCTGAATGGTTATGATTTATACACCGGTGTAGAATTTCCTGCCCTTTAGTAAACCAAATTCAGGGAGGGGGGGGGGGGGGGAAGGGGGGGGGGGGGAGATCTTTGATGTGCAGCAACATATACGCTGCATATTTTCGTATTTTCATATTATGAAACATCGCATGTTACACTTTAAGATACATCACACAAATGTGAGAGTAAAATTTTTAACAACAACATAAATGTCTGATCTGGGCTTGAAATTTTTCTAAATGGTCGTCCTCAAAGAGTTAATTTTTAAATGAGAGGCAAACACTCTGTGATTTAAGAACTCTTTGTACATTCTCACACATAGTTCAGCTAGCATAAAAGGAGATTTACTTTGAAAGTAATGATTTTCAAACAACCATTCGCAATATTTTCCTGTTAGAAATACGTTCATTTCAGCAGTTGCCAGAGAGCACAAGGTAACAGGCGTCACCACACTTGCGCAGCTATGGTGACGCAGGAAGCTGTATGCTTGTACGTGTAAAACATTAAAAGATCTTACATTATGTCACAAAAGAAACAAGACATCAGAGGATACTCCAAGAGCATCGGAATTTCATGAACCATACTAAAATTAATAGTTTGGCTTTCAGTGCACATTCATATGTCCAGATTCAGATGCAAATGTTCTTGGAGTACCAGTACTGTATTATCTCATGTTTGGTTCTTTATTGTGGCATAATGCCATACCTGCTAGAAGACGAAAAGATGCACTTTTGAAATGCAGCAAACAGTTGAAACTAGCCAGTAGCGTCGACTTAAACACTTCGTTTCAAATAAATTGACTGCCTCAGGGGGAAAGATTAATAAAAGCCAAATTTCTTTAGCAAACCGACAAAAATAACTTCATTGTTCTGCAAGGCGATTAATGCTTGACTGTCAGAAATGTGGAAATAAAATCTGAAACTAATAACATATTTTACCCTTCCATAATTATGTGAATGTATTTTAATTCACTTGATAGCTCCCAGCCACAGAAATCTGTTTTGTTTTCATTTAACTTGAGAGCAATAAATGAAGAGGAGACAGCAAGATCACTAAACGTAAACTCGGGTCACGTGGAGAATATCCACCTCCCCACTACAATTAAGACTGCTCTGTGCATCAGCACCGGATCAATGATATTTCCGAACTGCAGCAATATTAGATAGTGGTGGTGCCCCCCCCCCCCCCCCCCCCCCAAAAAAAGAGAGAAATCCTCGAGAGTTTGAGGTAGGACGCAAAAACATAAATAAATAATAAACTAAATAATGAACTTCTCAAAAATGTTTGTAGCGCACATTTTTCTGAAGAGTCTGATATATAAAACGTGTACGATGAAATGTAAGACACGTTATTTGGTCTTAAGTGCACCAAACTGCAGTGCCACCTCTTCACACAGCATTCTTCTATCGCATGTCATTGTATTTCCTTCTGTGGAATTCAAACGTATAATATTTTGTAATGGATGCCATCAAACAACATTCAGGACAGTGAAAATTAAAATGTCCTGTGCTGTTTCTCCTGCTCCCAGCCAGCCAGTTTGATATGTAGCCCTACTTAAAAAAAAAAAAAAAAAACAGCCTCGCAATTAATATTGTATGGGATTATTTGTAACCCGGAGAACAAAAACTTTTCAGAAAATTTTATTGCATATTAGCTAATAACTTGCTTTTTTTGTGTAACATAAAATTAAATACATGATACATGAAATCAATAAAGACAAGTGACAAGCAAGACAGTACATATTTCTTCTGTCCTTAAGTGCTAGCACTTTTTTCTCTCTAACCTTGCTACAGCTTTACATGGTGTCCTTTCCTTTCTGCGAAAGGATCTATTACCTCACTAAGCTTCATCAAACGTTTTGCTACTTGAAAAAACGAATTGTCATTGTCTAATACTGAAAAAGCTGTTAATACAAACAGTACCCAAGACTGGTGTGGTTTCTCGATCTGATTATGTGTATTTTGTCGCTGTCTGCTGGATGAAACGAAATAGGCCTGTCTAATATTGCAGCAATTGTAACACATACTAAATAAACCGACTGTTTTATATTTTAGATTGCACAGTTTTAGCACAAACGGTCACTTTCTTTTTTAACATGACAGAATATAATTCACGTAGTACCAATATCAAATGCCTATTAGGCCTACGACAAGCAAAAAGCTTTATGTTCGGAAATAGTTTCACATTTCATTCATACATTCCAGCTTCTCAATAATGAGATCGAAAAGTAACAGTATGATTCACAATTCTTACACTTTGGAGAGAAGCGCATACGATCACTACCATCGCTACCCCAAGTTGCCACTACGCTGCAGAAGAATTGTATAAAGTTCCCCTGAAAACCGTAAGGGACCTGAAATCGAAAAGTAGTAGTACAAAATTTTTATATAAATCTGGAATCGTAATATTCTTCCATAATTTGTGTGATGTCCCTGTTTCTTCTCCTTCATCGTTCTAACAAACAATCTTGTCATCACTAATTCTGTAACTATTACTGCCAGTGTCAAAACTTATTCTCCAGTTAATTTCACTAACCCTACCACAATCAAAGGCTTAGTTATTTGCATTTATTCTATAGTTAGGCGTTATTACATGTTCGCACAACGTGTTTTCCGCGCTATCCCCAGAACACAACTTAGGCGGCTGCTACCAAGATCTGTACAACTGGTCGTTACTAGTGTAACAGTCTGGCCAAAATGTTTCTATCAAAATTCCAATATCTTGGATACACCGAGAAGATAATACATAATATTTCTTACCTGTTATTCCTGTTAGTAGTTTATTTCCACTCTGGTAATCTGAATCTAGGGATTTCGCTAGTAATTATAACAATGCTGATCATTCGCAAACCCAGTCAACCACATAAACAAACAGCGATCGACATTCACCTGTTCGGCTTTATTCTGCTCAACTTGTTAGCCCCGTCCCCTTCTGTCTGCAGGAAAGTTTATTTCTAGATGCAATGGGGATTCCCCTGGCAGAGACATGACATACAGTACGCATACATTCAAAAATCAACTTATGATTCATTCAGAAATAAACTTACGAATGTTCAGAAACCAACAGGCATAGGTTTCAAAATCATATGAATAATCAATAGACCAACGTGCGCTGGATAATAGGCACTTTGTGAAACGTTTTTTTTCCTCAAGAATATGAATTCTTGCCGCCTGGGGCAGATACCCCAGTTTGCCCCCATTGAATCTGGCAGCTTGTGCACGCCAGCAAAATTTTTCGGGGTATCACCTTGCTGCTTGCTGCTACTGCTTGTACAGATAACAGCCACACTTCTGTAGCCAGAAATGGGAGGAGGTACTACACATGCATAACTCAACTGCGCATGAGCATGAGCCCACGCACAACTGCTCAAACGAATCTAATGCAAACAGTTGTGACGTCATGCTCATCAGAGGCAATTTGTTGTTATGAAGCATTGCACAATCTTCCTAAATCCTTTGACACATTTTGCTGTTGGCAGACGCTTGTATGAGCACTTTGTTTTATTGGTGTATATGGCGCATTTCCTTTCCAACTTAAGTTTTCTTTTCTTTTTTCCTCCCGTCCATGTTTTATTGCTGCAATATTATTCTGCAGTAGCAGGATACAGTAATATCCTTTGTTATTGTTTCTTACCAGACAAAATTACAACAATTTGAAAGAGATGGGGTAAGACACTTGTTCCTTCACCTGGATCTCCTGGACAGCCCACTCATCGAGATACACAGTCACCATTGCAACTGATACAGCGGGGAGGAGGAGGTGGACAATTGCCCTCGTGAGCAGGCCTACCACAGGTTACACATTTGTCCAGGTGTCAACAGGACATTCGAGAGTGGTTGTAACAATGACTCTGGTAGTGGCACATCGGGTTAGAATGTCCGGTCGGACTGTGAGAACTTATAGTCTGCTTTGGTCTTTGATGGAAGCATGACTATCAAATGTGATAAAAAGAGTGCTTGTGGGCAATAAAGATGCATCTACCTTTTTAATCACGCGATGGATTGCAATGATGCCCTGATCAGATAGGTAAGTTTGTATTTATGCCTCAGTCAGACGACCAGGCAGCCGAGTTTAAATAACACCATACGAAGAATTCAGCGTTCGATGGGCCTCAACACGAACAGGACAGTCGCAGAGGAGCGAATCTGTAAGCAATTGTTGTGCTTGAAAATCACAAGTAGTCTCCAAAAACAAAGTGCCATTGCATAAGCGAGAGCAGGATTTCACAGGGCCAGCAACTGCATCAACACCTTCCTGAATTATAAACAGGTTAATTGTAGCAACAAATTGACCATCTTCAGTACGCAAAACCACGAGGAACCAATGTGCAGCTGGGAGAGTCATTGAATCGTTAGTCTCCTTCTGTTTACGTTTAGTAGACACAGACTGAGAAGATGTTTGACTCATTGTGAAAAAATCCCCCACGATTGCCAGCATCTCCAATGGCACACTCCTTCCAATTGAGGTCCCTCCACTCAGAGAGAGGGGGGGGGGGGGGGGGGAGAGCTCATCCACCTTAGTGCCTTAGCTGATTGTTCACACCTCACAGAGGGACTAATTGGCAATTTGGGAAGGTAACAGCTCAGGCAATCACCCCTCCAAATTTTGCGGCAACACAATGCATGCCCAATTCACCAGTCAACATTTATTAACATGTACCATAATCAATACCCACTTCACCCGCAAGGTTTTGAATGGTTCGATGTCAATCTGCACAAACCAATGTTGAAGTTTGGCAACAATGTCTGACGTTGTGCAGCTAACGGGTCTTCCAGTGTGAGCATCATCTTCGACGTCTGTACGGCTGGCCTGGAACTGAGCATGCCACTCAAACACATGCATACGGCTCATGCTCTGTCCCCAAGACACTTGTTGAATCTTTGCAAGGGTCTCCGAAGCACTTTTCCCAAGATTTGCACAGAATTTGATACACACAAGCTGTTCTGTTCGCGGATCCATCGTAAAATCGCCACACACCAAACACAGAGTATTATGGAAATCACTGTGGACACACAACACGTCCTTCCAGCTGAATGCCACTCCACACACTGACTCATCAGATATTCAGCTCTCACCGCCTAGCGGTACAAAGATCTGGTACAACTACTTTCCAGATGGCAGCACCAGTCCCAAAAATTTTGGATTCCACCTCGTATGTAGAACATCAACTTTATATCCACATTTTCATTACAGTGCATATAGGAATGAATTATACTGCAGTGCTCAGAAATTAATTTCTATGATACATTAAAGCTACATTTCAAACAAAGACTCTTATTCAGATCTGTGCCTTTGATGGGCAGAACTTCACCTGGCCAGTGCTCTCAAAAGGCAGAGATCAGAAATCAATTATCTGTCTGTCACAAAAGCTCATAATGTACAAAACTCTTCATAATATGCATCACAGTTCTGGAAGACATACTCATAAATGACATGCAAGTGTAAAGTAAGTTGACAGTAATGTGCCACAAGAGATGGCTACGGCAATTACTTTTATGATTTTAAGCCTGAAAAAAGTTACTCTCATCCAAAATGCTTGTGTGCTAAAGCTGTTTAAGTTCTTTTTGAAACATTTTCTTCCTAGCATCTTACAGATTACACAGAGATCGCTACTGTCAGCAGAGTGGTAAAAGAAATCATCTTATGTCATTGTTTGTATGTGCTTTCAAACACATACATATAAAAAAGCAAAAACTGAAAAACCAATATATCTGAAACAGAAATTTATAGACACAATTTAGAATGTGTCTTGACTTTAAAGTAATTCACAAGTCGGAGAGTGCGCCCACAGTATGCTACTGAAATCACAATAAAAAAAGAATTAAAATGAAAACTGTTTTGACTGATTTTACTGGAAATTCATCAAAAGTAAAACATTCTTTAATCTCTATTTATGCACAATGAAAGCAACTGAACTGGGAGTATTGGAATCTATAAAATAAAAATTGACACATACAATAACAGGACACTGAAAAATATATCAATATTTTTGGAAGAACTATTTTTTGGCACTACAGGTACACTGAACACTAAGTTTGCATAATCTTTGGAAGAACTATTTTGTTGGCCCACACGAGTCCACTAAACATTGTAAGTTCCCAGAGATAAAAATTATGTGCAGTCAGATAAGTTGTAGCATGAGAATAAAAATTCATTTAAATCAAATCCACATTTGTAGAAAGACTATAAAAATGACCACCATACAATATAACTTAACTAATGCCAGTCTTAAAATTTTAGTCCACTATTATCTTAATTAGTAACCAATGTTTTGCTGTTAACTATGAAAACTAGATTTTATTAGCATATGCTCAACTCATCAATGAATTTAGGAAAAGCATTGGAATTTTTTTTTTAAAGAACAGCAAACTTTTAATATCCCCACCAGTGAAAGTCATGATGGAGGAAGATGAGGTGGGATAGGTAGAACAATGAAGTAGTTAAGAAACCTGCCAAGGAGGGTGCACACGTCACCTCATATGGGCAGACCCAAGAATGGAAGTGTTTACTTGCGAGCAGGCCAGTGCTCCTGCAGAGTTAAAACACCATAGAACTAACATTGCACTTCATGCCAATAGCTGTCATGTGCTCAGTCATTAGCCACCCGCACCATCTAGGTGCCGAGTGTACTGTCAAGAGCACATCTATGTGGGTTCAGATGCTCCGCTTCCTGTAGTTCAATTCGCATGAGTTCGTTCCACTCATGGGGTTCTGGTTCCCAGTGGTTATTGATCCAGTCAGCCTGTGCAGTACCAGAACTAACAGCGTTGCCTTCTGCAGATACTTAAGTGGTGATGAAGGATGTCCTTACGTTTGTGACATCTCTCTCCTTTTTTACCATAGTGTTTTTTGCCATAGTCTACCATGGACCCAGTGTTTCTGAAATGCTAGCAGGAACAGTTGTGCCTACAGAAGGAACTGCAGCGGCTGCAAGAACGACAATAACAGCAAAAGGAGCAGATGCAGACACCGATAAGCCAGCAAGGGCCATCTGCCTGTGGGGCAGTTTTCTTCTCTGCCCCCACTGCCCCTGACACATTTTTCCAGTTTCAATGAATCTATGGAGTGGTAGGAGAATTATCTGGGTTGGTTCTTGCTGTATTGCCAGGTAAGGCACTGCTGATCCAGTTCATGAGGCCACCTTGTTGTTGTCCAGGAGTGCGGGTTTATATGAAGTTGTCCAAAATTTGAAGCCTTCCAAAGAGACCAACATGCTTCCTTTTGACAAGCTTTGTCAGTTGCTCATATGGTGGTGGCAAGGTTGCAGTTTAACAGCACCACAAGCGGCCTGGGTAGTTGTATGTGGCCTGGATCACCGATTTGTGGCCTGGATCACCGATTTGCAAGGCCTCTCACACAAGTGTCATTTTGATTGTCCAAAATGTGCTACCTCTCACCCACAGTTGCTAATTCGGAGTGTGATTGTCCAGTTAGCTCCTGATCTCGAGGTTCAGACTAGGGCATTGACCTGGTTCAACTTTTATCCAACATTTCCCAAATTGCGGAATCGCATGAGATTGCAGCAGCGGATTGAGACATTGTTTCTGATAATTGTCAGGTAGCACATCAAGCCATTGTCAACCCACCAGCACCCAAGAACCTGAAAGAGCTCCAGTCTTGTTTGGGTAAGATTTCGTGTTATGCTCAGTTCACTCCCCAAGTTGCACATGTCTACCAGCCTCTTAACCAGCTTCACAAAATAGGCATTAAATTTGTCTGGTTTGCTGAATGTCCACCGGCTTTCCAGTCTCTCAGGAAGCATTTGTTCTATGCTCCCTGACTGACTTAACTTTACACCAGTATGACATTGGTTTCCATTGACGGCATGATAGGTTGCGACCACCACAGCTGCTGACCCATTTTCCGGAAAATGATTTCAGTGGTCCAGATGGGTTGGCCAAAACATGACTCTTAGGGTGCAGATCCAGCACAGCATACATTTTTTTCTCTTGTGTGCTCAACTCAATGTTGTCTTGGCAATCCTCATGCTTGCCACAGAGGAATAATGCTGTTGAGTGGTTTCCCAACCAGCACTGCACCTCTTCTTCTCTATTTGCTGCATACGCTGCGCTGGGGTATGACTTGGATGGAGGTGTTGGTGCAATGTCACATTTACTGGCTGGTGATCAATTGTGACACCAAACATTTGGTGTGGGCTTGCGTGCCATGTGCACAGAACTTGGTCACACTGCCGTGCCATTTCTCTCCTCGGCTGATCCCAAGCACCCTTAGAAAAGCATGCACATCAATTTTGCGGGTCCATTTTTGGGCAGCATGTCGTTGTTGGTGGTCAATACATTGCCAAATTTCCTGAACACAGCCAAGCTGTCGCCACTAACATCGTTTATCTGTTACCAGTTATTTTTGCCATTAAGGAATCTCCTAGGACCCTCATGTCTGATAACAGTAGGCAATTTGTGTCGTAGGAGTTTTGCTTCTGCAATGGTATTCAGCACCTGACTACTGCCCCATTCCACTTGGCTTCTAACTCATAAGCGAAGCACACTGTGTATTCATTCAAAACCAAGCTGAGGGAGTCCATGTTCACCCCTTCCCTCGATGATGATTGTTGAGTTTTCTGGCTACGTTCTGGGTGATGCTGGTCGATGAGTGCAGTCCAGCAAAACGTTCGTATGGGTGCCAGTAGTGAGGTCTCCAGGATTTACAGCATCCAGAGTCACATGCCTCGCACCACCATTGCCTGCTGTGATTCCCTCCTGGGGATCCAGTCTGGGACCAGTCCTTCAGCTGGCAGCTGGGGCAGCTTCCGGGTGTTGTGGTGGGCCACAAAGGTTGGCAGTTGTTCAAGATGAGCGTCGGTGGAGAGCAACTTACTCACTATGCCCATCAGTTGCACCCATGCGATGTTGGAGCATTGTTGTTGTGGCCTTCCAGTCAATGAGCAGCATTGTTGATCATGCTGTTATTCCTAGAGCGGGCTCCCACTTGCAGTAGTGTGTCGCATAGTTGCTACACCCTTCCCGTCTTTCCGCTGCCTGCAGGCCCTCTGCGACTCCCCCCCCCCCCCCCCCCTCCACTTTCATGGTGGAGCCCTTGGATTTCAACCTGCCTCCTTCCCCTTCTGCCTCCTATTCCCTTTCGTTGATGGAGGCAGCCTCATCCTGATTGTAAGAGGTGGACTCCACAGCCTCTATGTCCTTCCACCCTTCTGGCTGAGCTGGCAGTGTCGCTGTTGCCTACTTCAGTGGTCAGTCCACTACCGAGTTCTCTGATGCTCTCTCCAGTTCTGCACCGGAGGTCATGGCCGAAGCCTGGCCATTTTCAGGTCTACTTGGCTTTTACAGGGGAGGGATTTAGTATCCCCACCAGCAAACGTCAGGATGGAGGCAGATGAGCTGGCATGGGTAGAACAGTGGGATAGTCCAGAAACCTGTCATGGAGGACAGAGGACGAACGTGTCACATCATATGGGCAGACCTGATGACAGAAATTATACTTGCAAGTAGCAGTAAGGGGAATAAGGCAGTGCTCCTGCAGAGATAAACTGCTGTAGAGCTAGCCTTGCACTTAGTGCTGAGAACTGGCATGTGCTCAGTCATTAGCTGGCCCACCCACTGTGTGCCGAGTTTATTGTCATGCGGGTATCTACATGGGTTTGGATGCTCCGCTTCCCGTAGTTCAAGTTTCACAGCGAGTTCGTTCCACTCATGGGGTTCACTTCCCCGGTGGTTACCAAGTCACAATTGGCCTGTGAAGCAACCATGCCGACTGTGTTGGGTAGTGGCTTTATCATGAGTTCTGCAGATACTAAACAAAGTTTGAGACCTCTAAAGGTCAACTTACATTTCGTTTATGTTCCAATCAAGATGACTAAAACTTCGGACAAATTTTTGCTCACTTTGAGGTAAAATAAAGTTTAGGCAGACCATTGTAAATCAGACATGTTAGGTATAAATCTGCAATATGATATGCACCGCGTTTTTGCCATTATCTAGTATTTTTTGAACTTATTAAGTTTTATTGCCAAAAGGTCAAAGAATTTAGCACAATTTTGTTCATATATTAATGTGATCTGTAATAATGTTCACACAGTGTTACAATACATGAAGTTGAAAACTGACTACATTTTTGGAATTATGATCTACATAGGTTCTGGTTTTTCAATTTAAAAAATTATACAGTTTATTGCTACACTCTGATTGTATTTAAAGATTATCATACCTTTCATTGCTACACTTTGATTGTATTTCAGTTGAACTATCTTGTCAAATGCAGCATCAACATCATCCAGTGTAAACAATTCGAAGTCCTCCATGTTGTGCCGAGACTGAAAACACAAGGAATGAATTAAACTTGACAATATTACATACTTTTTTTTTTATTTGTCACATTATACAAGGGATAAAAGCCCCTACACATATTCCACGAACACAGCTTCCGGTTTTCAAAACAGGCCTTTTAACTGAAGAATATACTTCTTACACAAAACATTTATCTCTAAGTAAGTCAAGTAATGTATCATTACTAACTGTAAAGAAGACACGTCAAGTCGCAAACAGGCACAATTAACAGAGACTCACATTAAGCTTTCTGCCACAGCTTTCATCAGTAATAGATAGAGCCATTCACACACACACACACACACACACACACACACACACACACACACACACACACACACAAGCAAGCACACCTCATGCACAGATGATTGCCAACTCCAGCATCTTGGGCCGGAACGCAACATCACATGGGACGCAAGCAGCAATCTGGAAGGAGTGGGAAGGGGTAGTAGTGTAAGGGTGGGAAGCGAAAAGAACATTGTGTGGTGGAGTGTACAGCAGGGACTAGACTGTCAAAAGGCGCAGCATCAAGAGGTAGTGTTGCAGGGATGTTGCGGAGGAGGGGAGGGGGGAGGGGAGAGGAGAGGAGCGGGGAAAGACGGGTGGATGCATTGGCAGAGGGCTGCAAATAAGCGAAGTGGGAGATGAGAGATTAGAATGGGGGAGAGATGATAGGATAGAGGAGGTGGAAACTGTTGGGTGGAGGGTGTGGGGACAGTATGTTACCGCAGGTTAAGGCCGGAAGAGGAGAATGTGTTACAAGGATAACTCCCATCTGTGCAGTTCAGAAAAGCCGGTGGTGGGGGGAAGGATCTAGATGGCTCGGGTAATGAAGCAGCCATTGAAATCAAGTATGTTATGCTCAGCTGTTTGTTGTGCCACAGGGTTGTCTAAATTTGCTTTTGGCCACAGTCTAGCTGTGACTATTCACCCTGCTGCACAGTTCATTGGTAGTCATACCAATATAAAAAGCTGGGCAATGATTGCAGCAGAGCTGGTAAATGATATGGCTGCTTTCACAGGGGGCCCAGCCCCTGATGATGTAGCATAAACCTGTGACAGGGCTGCAATAGAAAGTGCTGAGTGGATGGATTGGGCAGTTTTTGCATGTGGGTCTTCCACAGGGATATGATCCTTGTGGCAAGGGGTTGGGATAGGGAGTAGCATAGGAATGGACTAGGGTGTTGTGGAATTTGCGTGGGCAATGGAACACCACTTTAAGGGGCGGGGGGTTATTTCAGGTAGGATGTCCCTCATTGCAGGGCATGATGTTAAGTAATCAAAGCCCTGGCGAAGGATGTGGTTCAGTTGTTCCAATCTGGAGCGGTACTGGGTGATGAAGGGGACACTCCTTTGTGGCTGATTCTTGGGGGTGGTGGAAGGATTGGGAGTGTGAGGGGCTAGTGCCTGTCTGTGAAGGCCTTGGTGAGGCCCTCAGTATACTGAGCACAGGAGCTTTTGTCACTGCAGATATGCCATCCCCGGATGGCCAGGCTATATGGGAAGGATCTTTTGGTGTGAAAGAGAGGGTAGCTGTCAAAATGCACAGACTGTTTGTGGTTGGTGGGTTTAATGTGGACAGAGGTATGATGATGATGATGATGATGATGTTTGGTTTGTGGGGCGCTCAACTGCGTGGTTATCAGCGCCCGTACAATTTCCCAACCTTTGCTCAGTCCAATTTCGCCACTTTCCTGGATGATGATGAAATGATGAGGACAACACAAACACCCAGTCATCTCGAGGCAGGTGAAAATCCCTGACCCCGCCGGGAATCGAACCCGGGACCCCGTGCTCGGGAAGCGAGAACGCTACTGCGAGACCACGAGCGGCGGACAACAGAGGTATGAATGGAGCCATCAGAGAGTTGGAGGTCAATATCTACAAAGGTGGCATGCTGGGTTGAGGAGAACTACATGAAGCAGATGGGAGAGGTGTTGAGGTTGTGAAAGAATGAAGATAGCGTGTCTTGGCCCTGAATCCAGATCATGAAGGTTATCATCAATAAACGTGAATTAATCTTTATTTACAACAGACTGTTTCAGCTTTGTCACTATTTTCAAGTACCAGCAATTACAATTTTGATGGGAACAGGTATGGATACCAATTTCATTCTCGTTAAAGTAGAGTGATGTGACATCAATATTGTATCATTAGTGGATTGTTTTGTAACTGTCACTGCTGTAATAAGATCGTAAATAATGTCAAGATGTTGAAAATAAAACATTAATTATGAAGTAACAGCAGTTTCACAATTCCACTCTTACGACACTATATGTTTACAGAGATTGTGCAGATGAACAGCGGTATTATTTCATGAACTAAAATTTGTTATGATTATCTTTAGTTGTTGCATATGTTACTTCCAATTTATCCATTTCCGTGTCCTAAAACTTTGATAAGTTTTTAAGGTAGTACTTGTGTCTAAATTCTGTATGTCCATTTAATATTTTTGTGGGTGTTTTCTCGTTTACATATAAATGTGTAATTCCTCAAGAAAGTTCATTGCAAAACCTTTTGGTATTCTGTGCAGAATCTGTAGTGCATTTTCGATAGTATCACAGGGTGTATACGTGAACAAGGAAAAAAAAAAATTCCCGGATTTTCCCGGATATCCCGTTTAAAAAATATACTTTTTCCCGGGCGAAAATACACTTTATCTGTGCTAAGTGACATTAGGTTATCTGCAGAATTTTCCTTTGGAACTGTAATACTTATCACTGCTTTAAATGGTTAACGTTTTATACACTAGCATAGAACTTCCCGGAAAGAAGAAACGGAGGAGAGAAGTTTTGGAGAGACTTTTGATGAAAAAAAAAAGGGAGAGAAGTTTTGGAAATACCTTTGATGTGCAGCAACATATACGCTGCATATTTTCGTATTATGAAAGTATAAATTCGAATTGCACCAAACATAACACGTTAGTTTCCGGAGCGTTGAAATCGAGATTACAATGTCCTTTTGTAAGCCAATCATATCTCATGCCACGTGAACTTGCAAGCCGACGACAGCAGATATTCAGAGCATAGGACACGTGATGCAGTCAGCCAATAGCGAGATCACTGTTACATAGCGTGAACACACAAAGAGGAAAACTTAATGGATTACATTAATATACATAGTACAGCTACAAGAAAAGTTAAGCTTTCACATATAATATTGGTCTCAATGATTAATAAGCTACGAGAGAAGCTAAGCTTTCACATGTAATATTGATCTATATTGTGTGTAAGATACATCACACATGTGCCAGTAAATTTAAAATACTGACATAAATGTCTGGTCTTCTGGGCTCGAAATTCTTGTAAGTGACTGATCCTAAAGGTGTTCAGTTTTAAACGCTCTGTGATTCAAGAAATTCATCCACTTTCTCACACATAATTCATATTGCGTAAAAAGAAATTTACTTTGAAAGTAACGCTTTTCGAACCACCATTCGCAGTACAATCCCGAGACTGTTAGAAATAGATTTGATTTAACAGTTGACAGAGAGCTCCAGAAAACGGGCATTATTGTGCGTGCGCAGCTGCAGAGGTGTAGGAAGTCCGCATGTTTGTATTTATAAAGCACTAAGACAGCTTACATTACGCCATAAAAGAAACAGGACATCAGAGGATACTCCAAAAGCATCGGAATTACGTAAACCACACTAAAATCCATAATTTGGCTTGAAGTGCACATTGATTTTTTCCAGATTCACAATGAAGTAGGTCCCATCTGATATTAAGCTTTTCAGTGTGGTTTTTGGGATGTAAATTTTCTTGGAGTACCAGTACTGTACTATCTCATATTTGGTTCTTAATTATGGCAGAAGATGAAAACGTGCACTTGAAATTCAGCGAACAGCTGGAACTGGCCAATACTGTGGAACGAAACACTTCATTTCAAATAAATTGATTGCTTCAGCGGAAAGATTAATAAAGCGAAATTTCTTTGTCAGACTGATAAAAATAGCTTCATTGCTCTGCAAGGTGATTAATGCTTGACTGCTAATAATTTGGGAATAAAATAAAATCAGAAAATTGAAACTAGTAATATATTTTTGCCCTCCGTAATTATGTGAATGTATTATAATTCACTTGATAGCTCCCGGCCGCAGAAATCCGTTTTGTTCTCATTTGACGTGGGAGATGTAAGCGAAGAGGAAATAGCGAAATCACTTAACACAAACAGGGGTCAGGTGGAGACTAACCCCCTCCCCACTACAACTCAGAGAACTCTGTGCATGCGTGAATCTGGCAATAGGGGACACGAGAAAAATTTTTCTTATTTGCATCTGGCTGCTTTCTGCTACTGCCGATACAGCTAACAGCCACACTTCAAGTAGCAGGAAGTAGGAGAAGGTACTGTTCATACGCGAGACAACCGCGCATGCGCATGAGCCCACTGGCAACTGATCAAACGAACCAAATGTAAACAGTTGTGACGTCACGCTCATAGAAAACAGTTTATCTCGTCACTTATTTTTGGAAGGCAATTGTATGCCTTAATTAAATTAGTGAATGACAATCATAAGCTCTAGTAGAAGCGAATATACGATGTGGTACGCGTAAGATCGTAGAGGTGGGCAGTCTGAAACATGTATCTGTTTTGAAACAGTACTATGTAGTGTTTCGAAACACTGAAACAGTTTGTTCTTTGAGATCATCCTGAATGTCCACTGTATAAATATTGCCATACAAACACAAATGAGGTGGAGAGCGGCAATCATCGCAGAAAGTAAGAAACTTTCAGTCAGGTGTCTTGGCAGTTTCGTATTTCCTGCACCAAATGTGGCAACTGATCAAACGAACCAAATGTAAACAGTTGTGACGTCACGCTCATAGAAAACAGTTTATTGTTACAAAGTATTACATAGTCTTCGCCCTAAGGCCTTTGACATATTTTTGCTATTTGCAGACGCTTGTGCGTGCATGGTGTTTTGTTGTTGTAAATGGTGCATTTCCGTTGCCAATAAAGTTTTATTATTTTCCCTCATTGTTTTTATTTTATTGCTGCAGTATCATTCTCCAGTAGCAGGATACAGTAACATTCTTTGCTAGAGAATCAATTATTACGAGTCAAAATTACAAAAATTTAATTGAAGGCTAAAACAATGAAAAATTCCCGGAATTCCGAAAAATTCCCAGGTTTTTCCTGGCTGAAAAACTCCCCAGGTTTTTCCCAGTTGTCCCGGGTCATATACACCATGTATCAGAAGGGTGATTTTGATTTTTCAAGTGAAGAAACAAGCTCGACTGATTATGACCGTTCTCTCTAATGTGTTCTTTGTGCCTCACATTAAAATTTCTTCCTGTTTGGCTAATGTAAAAGCTATTACAGCTGCCATATGTGGTTTTATATGTGCCTGGGTTAACATATTTCGATGTTCTAGTGGTGGTGGAATGTAATTTTATTGACAGGTTGTTATTGGTTCGAAAGGCAAGTTGAATATATGTGGCTTTAAAAAGTGCATTAATTTGTTGATGATTCTACCAACGTAGACTGCTGGTACGTATCTTATTTTCTGTGTCGGTGATGTTTCTCGAGTTAGGCATATACCGTTATGTTTTGTGTTCTGCTTTGGTGTTTTACATTTTTAATATAATTTTGTGATTATGTTGGGGTCAAAATCATTTGTATAAGCTATATATCAAAGTGTGTTAACTTCTTATTGAGTTTCTGGTTATTTAAATGGGAGGTTATTTAATTTATTAGTCATTGAATGGAAAAATGCTAGTTTATGAGCCATTGGATGACAAGAATTGGGATTTATAATATTTTCAGAAGTGGCATTCTTTCTATAGATATCATATGTGTGGCAAATATTATTTTTGCCAATTGCGTGGTCTAGACAGTTAATGGTATAGTCTTTCTCAGTTTCCACAGCGAATATAATTTCAGGGTGCAGTTGGTTGAGTTCTTGGTGGCTATTTTCAATATCTGTTTGGCTGCCATCTACCGATATGAGGCTATCATCTACATACCTAAAATATTATAGAATTTGGTTGAGAGTAGGCCAATCTGAGTTAAAGAATTTGTCTTCTAAAGAATTTAGGAGATCATCAGCTAATGTACCTGCTACACTATTACCCAAGGCTACTCCATCTGCTTGGGTATAAATTTTGTTGTTAAATTCAAAATAATTTTGTGCTAATGCTATTTCTAAAACATTTGTAATTTCAAGTGTTCCAGTCATGGATATTTTCCTATATTGTAACAGGTTGTATTTTATTATTTGGATTTTTTTCTGTAGTGGCACATTGGTGTATAGATTAGTGACACTAAGTGAAATAAATTTACCATTAGGTGTGATTTGTATGTATTTTATATCTCTTGCCAGAGTACGCGAATATTTGATTGTGTACTTTTTGTTGAAGGTATAAACTTTTGTTATTAGTGTGTTTAGTTTTTTGCTTATCAAATATGATGGGCTATTTATGCAAATACAGTCCATGCAAATACAGTCCAAATCGGAACCGTCAGTTTGTGTGTCTTTGGTTGCACTCATAATTTTGTTGTAGTTGGATTCATTATTGTGTATGTTCTGTGAGAATGGTATTACCGTTTTTAATGGCTTTGTTTATTTTAGTTGCAAACCTGTTGGTGGGGTAGCTTGGCAATTCTGTAATATTGTTAGATTCAAAAAATGACATGACCTTATCAACATAGTTTTGTTGAGTATAAACACACTATTCCCTTTATCAGCTTTTAATGTTGTAGCATCATTTAATTGCTGTTTATTGTTTATATTATACACAATTTTCTGTTCTGTCTTTGGCTGGTATTTATATGCATTCTGTTTGCTTAATTCACTGTCTAAAATGTTTATTATATTAACCGTAATATCATTTTGTTTTCTGCATGAGAGATTAGCTACACCTATTGCAACTTTAGCAGTGGCTATCAAATGCTTTACAGAATTTTTCTCTAGTGTTGGGGCTATGTTGTATTTCAGACCTTTCGTAAGCAGATTTGTTTCATTACCTGTAAATTCTATATTTGTGAAATTTTATAAACGTGAGTAAAACTGAAAATCAGATTCCTATTCATGTGCAGGTTGTCATATGTGATGCTGGATGAGTAAAAGTTTTGTGAGTTTCTAGTTATGGGTACATCAAATATGTCTGCTTGTGTTCCATATATATCTACCCACAAACTGTGCAATATAATCAAACGTTAAAGGTGTTACACTGTTACTTAACTTTAGATGTGCTACATAGAGTTCTTGATTAGCTATTTCTTTTTTATGTAATTTGTCCTGTATTTCTTGTCTTATCCACGATCTTGCTGTATAGGTCTTCATTTGAGGTACAAAATCTTGCAGTCACTTTTATGTAGGCTCATGTAGGAATGACATTACTTCAAAGACAATGCTCACTGTATTTGATGCCTTCAATTATCTTCACCAATTTGACTTTTAAGTGAATAAAACACAGAATGTTCCCCTTTATTTCATGAAACGATATCGTCAACAGTTTTGCTTCTTTAGGGCCAGCAGCATAATATTTGTCTGATAATGACATGATTATTAGAGTACTTCTGAAGTCTCTAGTTCAGTCCTTCTACTCAACTCAGAACCAAGGAGCCATGATCAGATCTGGGGAAAATGCTACAAATTATGAGCTTTGTTGAAACTTCGTGCATAAGGCTGGTCTTCTCAACCTTCTCTGCCAGTTATTGGAATGATTCAAGTATGACCTCACAGCCCAGACAACAGGTACGATTTGTTCCAACATGTGCCACAGTCTTCAGTTGCTTGCACCCTGTTCCCTCAATATGTAACATATAAACATTGAACTAAATATGTGAATACAGGTAACTAAAGAGTAGGAATAAAGTAAAAATGGTAGATGTGTTTGTGTGGTACAGTGATATGGAAGGAGAATTCATATTGGTTTCGGAGTAAAATTGAAACTTAGGCAGCTGTTTTCTATTCTGACACGTTAACAAATGTCTTCCATAGCAAACTTGAAATCCACAGATATAAAGGTTTATGTGCAATGAAATTAGATTCTTTTCCACCTCAAACAACAGTGCTAGTGAGGGAACAAATAGTTTGTACTCATCCACAATCTGTTTTGTCAAAAAGCAATTTTTCTGTCATATTACCTGAAATATCTTTATATTAGAGATGTGTCATGTGATTTCAGTCAACAACTAATTCAATCAAACATTACACTGAAAAAGTCTTCCTTATGTACAGCAGACAGCTGAGAAGAAAGCCTGTGAGGGATGAGGTGGGGGTCGAGAAACAGTCCTTCCTATCTCTCCCTCCTGCACTGTGGCTGTCCACCATCTGTGGTATTAGCCATCCGAAAAATGTTACTTCAGCAGTAGACTATACTGTCATCTTTGCTGTGTTTCACTGTTAACCATATGTGGTAACCGATTTCCTTTATTTTTTATGCACAGCACCAGTGAGAAGGGAAGAGGTGGGTAATGGTACAGTGCTGCTTGTGGGATATATCCCTACACAACCCCTGCTCCCAATCCCTTGCCTCATGACTCATACAGGGTGTATATGTGGACGAGGAAAAAAAATTCCCGGATTTTTCACGGATTTCCCGGTTAAAAACACACTTTCTCCCGGATGAAAATATACTTTTTCCGTGTTAAGTAACAGTATACTTTTCCTCGGAACTGCAAAACTTATCAATCCTTTCAATGGTTGTGGTTTCATACACCAGTGTAGACCAGTGTAGAATTTCCCGGCACTTTAGAAAACTAAACTTAGAGGGAAAAAACACGTTTTGGAAAGATGTCTGATGTGCAGCAACATGTACACTGCATATTTCGTATTACGAAAGTATACATTCGAATTCCACCAAACACCGCATGTTACTTTCCGAAGGATTGAGATTGCGATGCGCTTTTGTAAGCCGGTCGTAGCTCATATCAAGCGATCTCGCCAGCCGAAGACAGAGGATATTCAGGCCATAGGACACGTGATGTAGTCAGCCTATAGCAACATCAGTGTTCAGAAGCGTGAACACATAAATAGGGAAAGGTAATGGTTTAAATTTATACACATAGTGCTGCTAAAAGAAAAGAAAAGCTTTCACATGCCCTATAATATTGTCCTCTAAGATTAATAAGCTGCAAGAGAAGGTACGCTTTCACACGTAACGTTGATCTTTTTTGCGCATGTTACACTTTAAGATACATCACAGAAATGTGCCAGTAAATTTTTTAACGACACAAATGTTTGACCTTCTGGGCTCGAAAATATTCTAAATGGTCGTTCTCAAAGATTTGAAGTTTGAATGAGAGTCAAACGCTCTGTGATTTAAGAAATTCATCGGACATTCGCGCACAGAGTTCATCTTGTGTAAAAGGAAATTTACTTTACTTGAAAGTAACACTTTTCAAACAACCATTCGGAATATTTTCCCGTGACCTGTTAGAAATAGATTTGTTTCAGTAGTTGCGCCAGATGACAGGCATCGGCGTGCTTGTGCAGCTACGATGATGCAGGAAGCCCGTACGTTCGTACGTGTAAAACATTAAAAGGTCTTACACTATGTCATAAAAGAAACAAGACGTTAGAGGATACTCCAAGAGCATGGGAATTTTGTGAACCCTACTAAAATGTATAATTCGGCTTAAAGTGCACATTCGTATGTCCAGATTCAGATGTATCAGTACCGCATTATCTCATGTTTGGTTCTTTATTATGGCATAATGCCATACGTGCTAGATGATGAAAACGTGAACTTGAAATGTAGCGAACAGTTGAAACTAGGCAATAGTGTGGAATTAAACACTTCGTTTCAAATAAATTCACTGCCTCGCAGAAAAGATTAATAAAAGTCAAACTTCTTTAGCAAACTGACAAAGATAAGTTCATTGTTCTGCAAGGTGATTAACGCTTGATTGTTAGAAAGGTAGAAACAAAATAAAATCTGAAACTAATAACTTATTTTAGCCTTCCGTAATTATGAGTATGTATTTTAATTCACTTGATAGCTTCTGACCATAGAAATCCGTTTTGTTTTCATTTGACGTGAGAGCAATAAACAAAGAGGAAACAGCAAAATCACTTAACGTAAACACGGGTCACATGGAGGCTACCACCTCCCCACTACAACTTAGACTGCTCTGAGCATCAGGTCCGGATCTACGATATTTCCAAACCGGGTCAATATTAGATAGTGCCGCTCCCCATCCCTCGAGAATTTGAGGTAGGACGCCAAAAATTTAAAAAATCGACTTTTCGAAAATATCTTCATATTGTAGTGCACGTCTTTCTGAAGTGTCTGATACATATAAAACATATATGATCGAGGCAACGTAAAACATGTTATTTGGTCTTAAGTGTGCTGAAGTGCAGTGCCACGCCTCTTCACACAGCATTCTTCCATCGCACTTCTCTGTATTTCGCTCCGTGGACTTCAAACGTGTAATATTTGTAATGGGTGCCATCAAACTGTATTCGAGCCAGTGGAAATAAGAATGTCCTGTGGTGCCTCTCCTGCTCCCAGTTGGCCGGTTTGACATCCTGCCCCGCTTAAAAAAATCTCGCAATTAATAGTGGATGGGATTATTTGTAACCGGAAGAACAAGAACTCTTCAGAAAATTTGCAGTCTTTACTGCCTATTAGCTAATAACTTACTGTTCTGTGTGACATAAAATTGTATATAGCATACATAAAACGAGTAAAGACAAGAGACAAGCAAGACAGTACACATTTCTTCAATCCTTAAGTCCAAGCTCTATTTTCTCTCTAATCTTGCCACAGCTTTATATGGTGTACTTTCCTTTCTGGGAAAGAATCTATTACACCATCAAATTTCGTCAACGTTTTGCTACGTGAAAAAACGAAATGTCGTTGTCTAATACTAGAAAAGCTGTTAATACAAGACTGGTGTGGTTTCTCGATCTGATTACGTGTATTTTGTAACTGTCTACTCGATAAAACGAAGTAGGCCTGCCTAATATTGCAGCAGTTGTTCCACACAGCAAATAAACGAGACTGTTTTGGCACAAATGGTCATTTTTATAACACTACAGAATATAATTCACAAAGTACCAATATCAAAAGCCCATTAGGCCTACTACAAGCAAAAAGTTTTATGTGAGGAAATAATTTTGTGGTGTCACCGCCAGACACTACACTTGCTAGGTGGTAGCCTTTAAATCGGCCGCGGTCCGGTAGTATACGTCGGACCGCGTGTCACCACTGTCAGTGATTGCAGGCCGAGCGCCGGCACACGGCAGGTCTAGAGAGACATCCTAGCACTCGCCCCAGTTGTACAGCTGACTTGCTAGCGAAGCTACACTGACAAATACGCTCTCATTTGCCGAGACGATAGTTAGCATAGCCTTCAGCTACGTCATTTGCTACGACCTAGCAAGGCGCCATTTATCCTTTGCTATGTATATTGTGATGCCTGTACCATCAGAGATGTACACCAATTATGGATTAAAAGTTAAGTATTCCAGAAGCTATGTACTATTTTTGGCTACTATAATTCCTTGTCATTTTCCAGACCTCACGCCAGGCTGCGTGAGCTTAAACGCGTGCATTTCGGCCTCCTCTAGCTACACGGTGTTGGCTCTTCTGCCAACACATCAAATTTCACATTTCATTCATACACTCTAGCTTCTGAAGCATGAGATAAAAAAGTAGTAGTATGTAATTTTTATATAAATTTGGAATCGTCATATACTTCCGTAATTTGTGACAGTCTCCGTTTCTTCTCCTTCCTCGTTCTAACAAACAATCTTGTCATCACTAATTCTGTAACTATTTCTGCCAGTGTCAAAATTTATTCTCTGGTTAACTTCACTAACCCTGCCACAATCACCGGTTTAGTTACCCCGCATTTGTTCTCCAGTTAGGCATTATTAAGTGCTCGTACAACGCGTTTTCCGCACTACTCCCAGAATAGATCTTCAGCGGCTGCTAGCCGGGGACTGTAGTGTACCGGTCTGGCCAAAAATTTTCTTTCAAAATTTCATTTTCTTGGAAACACGGAGAAGGCAACACGTGATCTTAGTTGCCTGTTATTCCTGTTAGTCTTTTATTTCCACTCTGGTAGCCTGAATCTATGGAATTCGCTAGTAATTATAAAAACACAGATTATTTGCAAACACAGTCAACGACATAAACAGCAATTGTCATTCACCCTTTCGGCTTTATTCGCTCAGCTCGTATAGGCCCGTCCCCTTTTGTCTGCAGGAAAGTATTTTTCTAGATGCGACGGGGATTCCGCTGGCAGAGACAGGCATCACGTACACTATGCACACATTCACAAATCAATTTACGATTACTTCAGAAATCAATTTAGAATTTGATCAAAAAAGTTCAAAAACCAACAGGGATGCGTTCAAAATCATATGAGTAATCAATAGACCAATGTGCGCTGGATGCTAGGCACTTTGTGAAACAAGGTCTTTTTCCTCAATAATATGAATTTGGTGCCCCTCCCCCCGAAACTGCTGCCCGGGACAGATAGTTACCCCGGTTTGCCCCTGCTCCCTAGTTTCGGACCTGTTGCGCATACATGAATCTGTCAGCTTAGGTGCACCAGTAACATTTTTCCGGATAGCATCCGACTGCTTGCTGCTATTGCTTATACAGCTGCCACACTTCTGTAGCCAGAAGCGGGAGAAGGTACTACTCATACGTGACTCAACTGCACGTGCGCATAAACTCGGCCGCAACCGCTCAAACGAATCTAATGTAAACAGTTGTGACGTCACGCTCATTGGAGGCAATTTATTGTTATAAAACATTGCATAGTCTTCCTAAAGCCTCGACACATTTCGCTGTTGGCAGACGCTTGTATGAGCACTGTGTTTTTTCCTGTATACGGCGCATTTCCTTTGCAACTTAAGTTTTATTTTCGTTTTTTCTCTCGTTCGTGTTTTATTGCTGCAGTATTATTCTGCAGTAGCGAGATACAGTAATATTCTTTGTTAGAGTATTGGTTCTTACTAGTCAAAGTTACAAAAATGTAGCCAAAAACTAAAACAATGAAAAATTCCTGGGTTTTTCCCAGTTTTCTCCCAGATGAAAAAATTCCCGGGTTTTTCCCGGATCTCCCAGTTGTCCCGGGTCGTATACACCCTGCTCATATCCTTGAAACAGACCTAGATGTAAGACCCGCCCCATACATCCTCCAGTGCCACCTACTCCAGTCCATTCACAAGCATAATCTATCCCTGTGAAACCAGTGATGTGATCTACAAGCTAAGCTGCAACCACAGTGCTGCATCCTACGTGGGCACGACAATCAACAAGCTAGCTGTCTATGTGGAGGTCCAACAACAAACTGTGGCCAAGTAACAGCTGAACCACTCAGTTGCTGAGCACGTTGTCCAACATGACATTCATTTCAATGACTGCTTCACAGCCTGCGCCATCTGGATCCCTCCCTTCTGAATTGTACAGGTGAGAACTTGCCCTACAGTATATCCTATGTTGCTGTAACCCTCCTGGCCTCAATCTCCTTTGTCACTGTCCTTTACCTACCTATCCCCTTCTCTGTTCCCATTACAGCACTACACAGCCCTCTATTCACTAATGCACCCATAGTCTTTTCACTTCTCTCCTTTTTGACTCTCCCCCACCCCCCTCCCCAGCCTGTCCTCTGTTTAACCTCCCTACAGCAGCTGGCTGCCCTACCCTCTCCCCACTTCATCACTGTATGCTCACACAAGTAACAGTTTACCATCCCTCGCCCCTACCCTGCTATGCCTTACGCTCCCTGCTTCAGCCTCCTCCTCACCCCAACCACTTAATTTGTTTCTCCCATCATGCGCTGCTACTCGCAGTATGGTCATGGCAGCCAGAGACTGTGGTCATGTGAGTGTAAGTTGTGCATGCGCCTGTGTGCATGTGCGAGCACATATATGTGTGTGTGTGTGTGTGTGTGTGTGTGTGTGTGTGTGTGTGTGTGTGTGTGTTTGTCTGTTCTGATGCAGGCCTCTTTGGTTGAAAGCTTTGTTTGACAGTCTTTCTGTTGTTTATGTCACTCAAACCTCCTCAAGTCTGTCAGTTACCATGCCTATATACCTACATTCATAAAAATATATTTAAAAAGAAAGATGATGAGACTTACCAAACAAAAGCGCTGGCAGGTCGATAGACACACAAACAAACACAAACATACACACAAAATCTAGCTTTCGCAACCAACGGTTGCCTCTTCAGGAAAGAGGGAAGGAGAAGGAAAGACAAAAGGATATGGGTTTTAGGGGAGAGGGTAAGGAGTCATTCCAATCCCGGGAGCGGAAAGACTTACCTTAGGGGGAAAAAAGGACAGGTATACACTCGCGCACACACACACATATCAATCCATACATACAAGACACAAGCAGACATTTGTAAAGGCATCTTTCTTTTTAAATATATTTTTCCCACGTGGAATGTTTCCCTCTATTATATACATTCATAAAAATGTTTTTACAGCGATGTGCAGTTTACTGTTTTTGAATGTATTTATGAATGCTGAGTATCAAATTGTAGAAGGTATTGCATTCATGCAAGAGGTTACATAGAAGCATAAAGGAGATATTTTACTGCTGCTGAAATATGACAGTATGCAATATGTTAAAGAAAATTCTAGGTGAGATGCCTATTTACGGGGGCTATGTAATTATATAGTGGAAACTTGGCATGTTTAATTTAGTCTGGTACAGAATCGCTGATGTTATGTAGCCAGTGCAACATGTTGATCATTTTGCAACGTATGAAGGATGGGATAACTAGGTTAAAAAAGGGAAGTGGTATTTTGTTAACATTACGTATAAAAGTAAAGGAGGACAGCACATGAAAAAAAAAGTGGGTATATAGTTTCTTAATTCCTTCTAGGTCCACACACTTCTATCCTTACGAGAAAGTTGGTACAACTGCCGAGAGGGCATATTAAAGACAAACGCTCTACATGATGAGTAATGACTGTGAATAAAAACAATATAGGACAAACTGTACATAAAAGGTGTGGAAAAGTAGAAATGAAAGTGAAATAGAATCATAGAATCATATAATTATAATAAGTTCACAAATTCAGCAGCAGACAAGAATTAGGATGACCGTATCTTTCGAAAGAGGGTGGAGTTATTGCGGCATTGGCTCAAGTGGCTCTGGCAAGTGGGCTACCAGTTAATAAATTTCAATGGCAGGTCCTCCAATACAGCTACTTCAGCATCCTGCACTCAGCAAGTTGTCCTGCAACAGGCCATGTTGTTCAGCACCAACATGTGATGCAGTACTTTTGAGGCATACATGACAAGAAATAGTGCATTTCATCACAAACACCCCAACCAGAAAAGTATATCCGTGTCTCCATCTCAGCAAAAGATCACTTAACGTTGCCTCATTGCCGAACATTGAGCTTGTCCTGCCTTGATGTCAGACTGGCTGCTGACGTGACTACTGCTGGCACCATGCTGTGCTTCAACCTTAACCCTGACTTCAACTCTGGCCTCAGCACTGATACACCTTCTGCATCACTTGGCAGCCTCTGGACTCCGCAATCAGCTACTAAATGCAGTCACACGCCTGCTAGTGTCATCTAGCCTTATGCTTTTGGGTGCTGAACTGGGGCCACCCTTGTGGGCCATTCAGTGTGCACCACCAGTGTGTAGCATTCCATGTCTGCAGTTCCGGGTTGGATCTGGACCATGCCGAGCCCAGCTAGTCACTTCCAGGCTGTCGACAACACTTGCTGCTGGCTGCCCCTCAAGCATGGGGCTGTACCTTTTGTAGTAACCTTATCCTATTTCCTACCTTACTACATATACTACAGTACAGCATCCTGTTTGAAAACCATACAGCCTACTCTCTCTCTCTTCTCTTCTCTCCCTCTCTCTAACTTCACTTCCTATTATATGATTACTCGGTTTTATGTAGGTCATCTTAAAGCTAAATCAGAGTTTACTCTCAGTCTCTAGGTGAAATACCTCTTGGCATGTCATCTAAAAACACATTGTGCCAATGGCATTGAAAAGTATGTTCCAATACCCTTCTATGGATCCCTATATTGACCATCTTTTTTATTTTACTTAATATAGGTCTGTGGTCTTATACCTTGCATTTGAATTTTCTTTTCATTTCTCCTTTTTTATTCTATAGCGGCATTTAAATTTCTCTTTGTTTATCAAATAAATTTACAACTGAATCTTGTTTTTCTCCCTCATCAGTAATTTTCTCCCTTAAAGCTAATGTTAATTATGACTGTATAATATTACAACAAAATCCCAAATTTCAGATAAATCGGACAACAAAGATCATTCCATTTAGTTTGAAACTGTCCACAAAATTTATTTGTATATTTCTCCCACCAGCTAAGGAGCAGTTGTGTACTAAACTTAAACAGTTTGTCCCAAATAGAATGTTCACAAACAACTGGCGAAAGAGCTGTATCAACAGGTGGCTCAGTTTTTTCCTGAACCTTTCGTTCAATTAATTTAATTACCCACTTTCCTCCAATGTTGTTAAAGTGGAATATGGTATTTCTACTATATCTTAATCTGTACACTTTCCTGAAATATTAAGTTTGACAAAAGTGCATAATAATACTTGAATAACACTTCCCCAAATCTCAAGTCATCAATACTTTCATAAAAAATTCCATTAAAAAGCAACCCAGTTCTCACTCAACATACAATGTTTCATTAAAAATTGTTCTTAAATAAGTACAGCCAATCTTACTCAGTCTGGCTGTGCACCAAGCAGGGTGCACTGTGATATTGTAACTTGGTGATGTAGTGAAGCCATTGAGCAACTGCCTCTAGCAGTGTCAACTATTATGGAATTGTCATACACTCATTGTGTTCAGTCACCACCCATTAATACTACAGTCCATTAATTTCCCATCATGCAGTCTTAAAAACCTTCTTCATAAGTTGTTACACCATGGCTATTAATTTATCATCAGAAAAACAATTCTTCTTAACTGTTCTTAATTATATACGAAGAGCACTAGTATTTGTAGCTCATACACACCAAGTGAGGAAAGTCACAGGATAGTAATACGCACATGTACAGTGGGCAGCAGTAACACAGACACAAGGAATAAAAGGCAGTGCGGTCGTGAAGCTGTTACTTGTTCTTAGATGATTAATGTGAAAAGTTTTCCGACGTAATTATGGCTGCCAACGGGATTTAACAGACTCTGAATGTGGAATGGTAGACAGAGCTAGACGCATGGGACATTCCATTTCAGAAAACATTAGGGAATTGAATATTCTGAGATCAACAGTGTCAAGAGTGTGCCGAGAATACCAAATTTCAGACATTACCTCTTACAATGGGCAATGCAGTGGCCGACGACCATCACTTAATGACCAAGAACAGAGGCATTTGTGCCAAGCTGTCAGTGTTAACAGACAAGCAAGACTGCGAGACATACCCCAGAAATCAATGTCCGATGGGCAAACGTATCTGTTAGGACTGTCCAGTGAAATCTGGCGTTAACAGGCTATGGCAGTATATGATCGATACTAGTGCCTTTGGTAAACCGTGGCTTAGTTTGATGAGCCCGATTTCAGTTGGTAAGAGCTGATGGTAGGGTTCAAGTATGATGCAGACCTCACGAAACTCTGGATCGCACTGTGCAAGCTGGTGACTCCATATTGATGTGGGCTTTGTTTACATTACACGGAACTGATCACTGACTGGATATAGTTCTGTTCGGCTACTTGGATGCCATTTGCAGCTCTTTATGAACTTCATGTTCCAAACAAAGATGGAATTTTTATGGATGACGCCATTACAAAGGGCCACAATTGCCCACAATTGGTTTTAAGAACATTCTCAATAATTCAAGTGAATGATTTGGCACCCAGGTTGCCATTACAAAGGGCCACAATTGCCCACAATTGGTTTTAAGAACATTCTCAATAATTCAAGTGAATGATTTGGGCACCCAGGTTGCTCAACACGAATCTCACTGCATATTTATGGGACATAATTGAGAGGTTATTTGTGCACAAAATCCTGCACTGGCAACACTTTTATAATAATAACAGCTACAGAGGCAGCATGGTTCAATTTGTGTGCAGGGGACTTCCAATGACTTGTTGAGTCCATTGCCACATCAAGTTGCTGGACTACGTCAGGCAAAAGGAGATCCGACACAATATTAGGAGGTATCCCATGACTTCCTCAGTGTATTGCGCATAACACAATGAAAATAAACGATCAATCACCATATAGAGGAGACATTGAGTCACAAACAGGCACAATGAAAAGACTGCTATACAGTTTAGCTTTCAGTCAGGAGACCTTCTGAAGTACAAAAAAAAAAAAAAAACACACACACACACACACACACACACACACACACACAGAGAGAGAGAGAAAGAGAGAGAGAGAGAGAGAGAGAGAGAGAGAGAGAGAGGACCAATGTGACCATAATACTGTTGATATTGTCCAGAAACATATATACAATTAACTGGACATCAATCTTCTATCAACATCAACATCCAACATAAAGTCTCTACATAGAATGAACAAATCCGAATGTAACATTTCAATGGTCTGAATAAATGTCACAACTATCATCAAAATTACATATTCTCTGAGGACTTGACAGTTCTCCAAAGTAGGTCAGTGATATTCTAAACTTCTATAGCTATGTTCGCAAAGGTACTTTCTCTTGTGAAGATATTGTTATCACAATCCCATCTTGCAGCTACGTATCATTCACCATTTTCCATAAGCATATAAAATAGCAGATCCAGAGAATATTAGTGCTCTCCTCTACCACAATAACTTATTTTATGGTTTTCATTCACAAGTAACAGTCATCAGTAAGAATATGTAATGGTACACACACTCCTTTGGAGTGGTATGTAATGTCACAATACATAGTGGAAACTGTAAGCGAAATTTAATGCTCTTTCTATGTGTATTCAACCAGCTCAAATCATATCATATGACAAACACTGCTAAATCTCGGTTAACAATGCACTAACACTAGAGAACTACATCTACACACTTTTCTCACAAAAAATGGTACAATTTATACTACTACTAATTGCTTTACAACAGAGTGTGAATTCTGTACAACACTTAGCAATTTCTCCCTCTCCAGCCATTTCTCACTCCCCCCCATTATCTTCTTCTCCACAGGGTTTGTGTAAATTACATGCTTCATGTGTTGGGCTAAGTGATTAGTGACTTTCTTGCTTAATAATCAGTTCACTGCTGGTTCATAAGGTATGCTGCTCAATTCAGTTTAATCAATCCAGCTGTCCCCTCCGCCACACACCGTCAGGTGGCTTGCGGAGTATGGATGTAGATGTAGATGTAGATGTCATTTTTTTCAGGTTGTGCCAGATTGATATGAAAGAGGTTACGTCACATTGTGTCATAAGATGGGGTGTCATTCTACAAAACACAACTACAAGAGGTGCTGAAAAAAAGTAATTACCTGATACAAATCATACATAAACATCTGTCCCATTTTGTAGACTGGAATTGTAGCATAAATTGGACAATTGAGGCCACATTTGCCAACAAGGTATGGCAGTGCTCCTAAATGTAGTGGATCTGGATATGAGAGCAGCACTGCATCTATCTGGTGAACATACCTGCAGAAAAATACAATAAAATGTAAACTGTCATTGAATTTTCTTAATCACACTTGTCTGTTGAAGACACCAATAACTAAAAAGAACACAGACGGAAAAGGTTCAATTACTTACATCTCATTTTTATTACTGTTATCTTTTAATAAAAGAGTAATAATAGTAAGTGCAAATACAATTGCAAAAACAGAATTTATAATGAAAATACATAAGCAATTAGCAAACATAATCATTCTTTTTTGTTGCACATTATATATGCAGGAACCAAAATTAATAGAGAGCAATGATGCACTAATAGACCAAGACAGCTCAGTCTGGGCCCAGATGAAGGATTGTAAGCAATTTGCACCACGTAAATACTTTTAGAACTACAGAGCAAAACTACCAATTGATGAAGGAGCATAGCCCTCAAAATGAATACTGACTGAAAAATTAAAGTTTTTTGACTGGTTAGGAATAGGGATGGACGAGGATATTGTATAGATTTGACGGGTAGTGGGGTACCACTGTGAGCGGGGTGCGAGTTTTAGTGGGTAAGACATTCCTCATTTCAGGGCTTGACAAGAATATCCAGCACCTGATATGTGATGCTTCTGACCAGACTTGACTAGGTGGTAATGCATGGATGTATGGGACAGGTATTGCATCTACACTATATGATCAAAAGTATCCGGACACCTGGCTGAAATTGACTTACAAGTCTGTGGTGCCCCTCATCAGTAGTGCTGGATTTCAATATAGTGTTGGCTCATCCTTAGCCTCGATGATAGCTTCCATTCTCACAGGCATACACTCAGTCAGGTGCTGGAAGGTTTCTTGAGGAACGGCAGCCCATTCTTCACATAGTGCTGCACTGAGGAGAGGTATCAATGTCGGTCGGTGAGGCCTGGCATGAAGTCGGCATACCAAAACATCCCAAAGGTGTTCTATAGGATTAAGGTCAGGACTCTGTGCAGGCCAGTCCATTATAGGGATGTTATTGTCATGTAACCACTCCACCACAGGCCGTGCATTATGAACAGGTGCTTGATCGTGTTGAAAGATGCAATCACCATCCCCGAATTGCTCTTCAACAGCGGGGAGCAAGAAGGTGCTTGAAACATCAATGTAGGTCTGTACTGTGATAGTGCCATGCAAAACAACAAGGAGTGCAAGCCCCCTCCATGAAAAACATGACCACACCGTAATACCACTGCCTCCGAATTTTACTGTTGGCACTACACACGCTGGCAGATGACGTTCACTGGGCATTTGCCATACCCACACCCTTCCATTGGATCACCACATTGTGTACCATGATTTTTCACTCCACACAACTTTTTTCCATTGTTCAACCATCCAATGTTTATGCTCCTTACATCAAGCGAGGTGTCGTTTGGCATTTACCGGTATGCTGTGTGGCTTATGAGTAGCCATTCGTCCATGGAATCCAAGTTTTCTCACCTCCCGTCTGTCATAGTACTTTTAGTGGACCCTGACGCAGTTTGGAATTCTTGTGTGATGGTTTGGATAGACATCTGCCTATTACATATTACGACCCTCTTCAACTGTCGGCAGTCTCTGTCAGTCAACAGATGAGGTCAGCCTGTACGCTTTTGTACTGTATGTGTCCCTTCACATTCCAATTCACTATCACATCGGAAACAGTAGACCTAGGGATGTTTAGCCGTGTGGAAATCTCGTGTACAGATGTATGATACAAGTGACACCCAATCACCTGACCACGTTCGAAGTCCGTGAGATCCGTGGAGTGCCCTGTTCTGCTCTCTAACAATGTCCAGTGACTACTGAGGCTGCTGATATGTAGTACCTGGTGGTAGGTGGCAGCACAATGCATCTAATATGAAAAACCTATGTTTATGGGGGTATCCGAATACTTTTGATCACATAGTGTAAGTGACCATGGAATAGAAAATGCTACTGAAACCACTCAACAGAGGAAAACTTGCTGGACATGACAGGATACCAATACAATTACATATAGAGTATGCAAAAGAACTCATTCCTCTTCCAGCAGCAGTGTATTGGAGGTTGCTGGAGGAGTGAGGCATATCTAAATATTGGAAAAACACACACATCATACCAGTTTTCAAGAAGGGTAGTCAGACAGAAGCCGAAAGTTATAGGCCCATATCTCTGACATTTGTCTGTTGCAGCATTTTAGGTTAAAGATCACGTACAGTGTTCTGCAGCTGTTCCACTGCATACTGCTGTTGGAAATTTGTTCTCATTGTTCATAGCCAATCAGGTGATAGTACACTGTAGCCATTGAGAATCGCAGAATTTAATGACTAGTTGTAGCAGAAGGTACAAACTGATTACTTTTGTTTTCGACATGGAGAGCACGAGATTGACGATTACTGATCTGACCTTCACGGCTTGTAAGGTTGGTTTCTGGTTTTTGCACTTATTTCTTGTAATGTACAATGATCAGCCAGAACATCACAATCACCTACCTAATAGTCAGTACGTCCACTTTCGGCACAAATAACAGCGGCGATGTGTTGTGGCATGGACGCAATGAGGCCAATCAGGTCTTGTTAAGTCACTGGAGGGAGTTCCTGTAAATTCTGAGGAGGGGGGTGGAAGGTGGCATGAGCTCTGACACCACATTCAATCACATTCCAGATGTGCTGGATTTGGTTCAGTTGTGGACAGTTGGGAGGCCAGCACATCAACTGGAACTTGCCACTGTGTTCCTCGAATCATTCCATCACACTCCCGGCCTTGTAACATGGAGCATTATTTTGCTGAAAAATTCCACTGTCATCGGGAAACATCATTGTCATGAAGGGGCGTATGTGACGGTTTGATTCCGACGCCAGCGGCCGCCACTTTGAATTCCCGCTGAGTATTGCTTCTGGCGGCTGCAATGACTGAGAGGGTGCCCTGGGATCGCTCTCATCCATGCTGCTGGCAGTGTGCAGGCAGAACCTTCCATAGTTGGACAAAAAACTTCTCACTGTGACAAGAGTCGGCAAATGAAGAGTGGCTGCAGTCTTTGCCTTCATGATCTGTTAGACTGGTTGAGCCACGCTGTTGGTCAACCAGAGGTTCCAAGCCGTTGTTGGATCTAGTGGGCATGAAGAATTTTGTGCAGGGGCTCACTGGAACTGCTGCATACCACCATTTGCCAAACTGTGGATCCTGAGCAATGTTAAACAGCCACATAAAAAAAATAGGTGATATTGGTCGAGATGGCCATTTGCAACTTTTAGCCTATGTGTATTTGTGTGGCTGTTACAGCCTGTAAAAGTGCATTTATTGCTCACACAACTGAGTGACTTGGTTGTACTGAAGTACGTTACTGGTGCGAACAGTGGTTATTGTATTGAGTCCACGTGATTTTGGGATGCAAGAGCTTGTCTTGACAACAACCATATTCATTACATTATGTTAAGTACTCCGTGTCCTGTTATTCATTTGATTATTGTTGAAAAATATGTCGTTCACATTTTGGAAGGAGGGCTGTAAATGAATAAGTATTCAAAGTAGTAACGAACTTGTTTATTGTGTAAGGATTACCTGTGGTCATTTTAATATCATTTATTCTGAAATGCAAGACGGTGAACACAGTGGGTAAATTTAAACCTTTCTTGTTAACTGCTGGTGAGATCTGTGCAATATCTGTCTGCCATGTTAGTTGATTAGATTTGTTTTTTATGTAAAGGTTATCTGTTGGTCCTTTTAAAACAGGTTATTCCAAATGCAGGAAGGTGAACCAAGTACATAATCTAAAACTTGTTTTCATTGATTCCAAGTACATTTATGGCATGCTGGTTCATTAGCTGCTGGCTTAATATTAGTTGTTTCGTAACGATAAAAGGGAAATGAAAGCTTTAATTCAAATGTTCCCTTCTCATTGATCTTAAAAGTTGTATTAAAAAAAAAAAAAAAAAAAAAAAAAAAAAAAAAAAAAAAAACACTGTATGATAAAATTGTTTTATTGATTCTCTTACAAGGCTAACTGCGGATTCACTTGTTGAGTTTACTGTTTAAATATTTGCATATAATAAAAGCATAAAACTTTGTTCATAGGAATGTCATTATGTCTGCCTGTAAACCCCAGCACCACCACTCCATTTCTACATCACAGTGTGCGTGGTCTGCAACCAGTGTAGGATACTCCTTGGCCATCATGGTGTCTTGCGTGAGCACCACTGGACCCATGGATGCCCACATGAATGCTCCACCAGAGTACAATGGGGTCGCTGCCGGCTGATCTCCGTCTTGCAGTACAAGTATCAAGGAGCTGCTCCCTTGGAAGACAACAGTATCACGTCATCCCATCAGCATGATGAAGAAGGTATCAAGATTCATCAGATCATGCAACACTCTGCCACTGTGCCAACATCCAGTGCCAATGGTCACATGCACATTTCAGTTGTAGTTGCCCTTGTCATAATGTTAAAAAACATTGGAACATGGCATGGGTCGTCGGCTGCAGACACCCATCAATAGGAGTTTTCGGTGCACTTTGTTCACACGCACTTGTACTCTGCCCAACATTAACCCTTTCAGACCTGATTTTTTTCTGGAGGAAGGAACATTTTTCCTTATGCTCTAATGCTCTTAGGTGATTTTTTAGTGATTTTAGATGCAAGATTTATATGCTAATATGCACCTGTTACCAAAATGTAACTTGAACACTTGACTTCTTTTTATGGACTAAAATAATTAATTTTGAAATACTCACTGTTGTAATAAATAAGGATACTCACTGTTGTAGTAAATAAACCGATCATTCAATAATTACTGCGCAAAATAAAAATAATAATATTCAGTCATGCAGTGGAATATAACTAACCAACCACTTCTGTGTTTTCTGGCGACCACAAGCTGCTGTGTACCGTTATGTTCACTTGTTGATATTTTTATAAAGATTGAACATTCACAAATGTGTACATGAGGTTTCCATTGAAGAAAAATATTTCTGTTGCAGCTAATACACAGCAAACTGTAATGTATACAATTGTAGCCAGAGGGTCTGAAAAGGTTAATATCTGATGTTAGCTCCACCACAGTTCACTGCCTGTCCTGTTTTACCAGTCCGCCCAGCCTATGACGTCCAAAACCTGTAATGAGGGGCAGCCACCCAATCCCATGACACCTGTATGTGGTTTCATCTTGGTTTTGTCACACGCCGAAGACACTCACCATAGCACTCCTCATACGCCTCACAAGTCATGCAGTTTCAGAAATGCTCGTGCCAAGCCTCTGGGTCCATCACAATCTGTCCTTGGTCAAACTCAGATAGATTACCTGCCTTCCTCAGTCTACACACAGTCAGCACGCCCACTAATACTACCATGTAGTGTCTGAGTAGCAGTAATTCCTCGCCAGGCAATGCTGCTATTGCGTGGACAGGTTTATACTGATAGTCGGTTAGTGGTCATATTGTTCTGGATGATCAGTATATGTTCCTCTGAATAAGAAAGGATTTTTTTGGGATATTGTTTCATATTCCAATGTTATAGTTTGCCTGCCAGTTGGCCAAATCATCAAATATGACTAGAAGAAAAGTTGGTGTGGTGATGGACTGATGTGTAGCATAGCCTGAGGTCTACGGTAGGCTGAAATTTTACAGCTTTGTTAAGAGTAGGCAAAGCCAACGGAAATCAGTGTCAGAAAACTGGTCATTGAAAAGGGCTGATCTGGAGTGTAGCCTGAGGTCTATGTTAGGTTGAAATATTAGGATAGTTGTGAGTTGGTATAGCCAACAAATGTGGCAGAAAATTGGTTGAGGCAATGGGCTGATCTGTAGGATAGTCAAATCATTGTTTCACAAATTTGGTGAGGTATTTTCAGAATATCCCGTTTGCAAGGAAGTAGTTAGACAGGAATCCACTGAGTGAGGTGGTGCAATGGTTAGCACACTGCACTCGCATTCGGGAGGACAACGGTTCAATCCCGCATCCGGCCATCCAGATTTAGGTTTTCCGCAATTTCCCTAAATTCCTTCAGACAAATGTCAGGATGGTTCTTTGAAAGGGCACGGCCAACTTCCTACCTTAATCCGATGAGAGGGATGACCTCACTGTTTGGTCTCTTCCACTAAATCAACCCAACCCACAGGAATCTAAGAATACAGAATACGGACTATTCTGTTTCATATGGCAGCATTCTGCATCATTTATTTCATTATAACCCCACATAATTTCATACATTCGACATCCTGATAACGTTTATCAAAAACACTATTTTCTCATTGGTTCTGCCACCTTGCATAAGCAGTGACTCATGATTCATTAACTTTCCATCTTTCACTGCGCAATCAGCTACCAACTGCAACACACACCGGAAAAGCCACAGTACACCGTCTACGTAGGTACTTTTAACATATTTCGGAACAACTTAGGTGCATCCATTCTTAGTATGACAGATGGCGGGCCAGCAGCTGATAAATACACAATAAATAGAAAATGTACTTGAGGACAATATTATGTAAATGGAAGAAGATGTAGATGAAGATGAAATGGGATATACGATACTGTGCGAAGAGTTCGACAGAGCACTGAAAGACCTGAGTCGAAACAAGGCCCCGGGAGTAGACAACATTCCATTAAAACAACTGACGGCCTTGGGAGAGCGAGTCCTGACAAAACTCTACCCTCTGGTGAGCAAGATGTATGAGACAGGCGAAATACCCTCAGACTTCAAGAAGAATAAAATAATTCCGATCCCAAAGAAAGCAGGTGCTGACAGATGTGAAAATTACCGAACAATCTGTTTAGTAAGTCACGGATGCAAAATACTAACGCGTATTCTCTACAGACGAATGGAAAAACTGGTAGAAGCTGACCTCGGGGAAGATCAGTTTGGATTCCGTAGAAATATTGGAACACGTGTGGCAATACTGACCTTACAATTTATCTTAGAAGCTAGATTAAGGAAAGGCAAACCTACGTTTCTAGCATTTGTAGACTTAGAGAAAGCTTTTGACAATGTTGACTGGAATACTCTCTTTCAAATTCTGAAGGTGGTAGGGGTAAAATACAGGGAGCGAAAGGCTATTTACAATTTGTACAGAAACCAGATGGCAGTTATAAGAGTCGAGGGGCACGAAAGGGAAGCAATGGTTGGGAAGGGAGTGAGACAGGGTTGTAGCCTCTCCCCGATGTTATTCAATCTGTATATTGAGCAAGCAGTGAAAGAAACAAAAGACAAATCTGGAGTAGGTATTAAAATCCATGGAGAAGAAATAAAAACTTTGAGTTTCGCCAATGACATTGTAATTCTGTCGGAGACAGCAAAGGACTTGGAAGAGCAGTTGAACGGAATGGACAGTGTCATGACAGGAGGGTATAAGATGAACATCAACAAAAGCAAAATGAGGATAATGGAATGTAGTCGAATTAAGTCGGGCGACGCTGAGGGAATTAGATTAGGAAATGAGACACTTAAAGTAGTAAAGGAGTTTTGCTATTTGGGGAGCAAACTAACTGATGATGGTCGAAGTAGAGAGGATATAAAATGTAGACTGGCAATGGCAAGGAAAGCGTTTCTGAAGAAGAGAAATTTGTTAACATCGAGCATTGATTTAAGTGTCAGCAAGTCGTTTCTGAAAGTATTTGTATGGAGCGTAGCCACATATGGAAATGAAACATGGACGATAACTACTTTGGACAAGAAGAGAATAGAAGCTTTGGAAATGTGGTGCTACAGAAGAATGCTGAAGATTAGATGGGTAGATCACACAACTAATGAGGAGGTTTTGAATAGAATTGGGGAGAAGAGGAGTTTGTGGCACAACTTACCTAGAAGAAGGGATCGGTTGGTAGGACATGTTCTGAGGCATCAAGGAATCACCAATTTAGCATTGGAGGGCAGCGTGGAGGGTCAAAATCGTAGAGGGAGACCAAGAGATGAATACACTAAACAGATTCAGAAGGATGTAGGTTGCAGTAGGTACTGGGAGATGAAGAAGCTTGCACAGGATAGAGTAGCATGGAGAGCTGCATCAAACCAGTCTCAGGACTGAAGACCACAATAACAACAAATAGAAAAAAAAAAAAAAAAAATGTTCATCTCTGATTTATTTTATCAGCTACTGGTTTAGGCAACAAGATACGTCATTATCAGGTCCTACTATTCTATATAGTGGCTGAATTTTTCAATGACAAAATGTATGTCTATCATATGTGACAAATACCCAGTCTTCGCACTAGCTTATGTTCGCCTAATTTTGGCACATCAGCAGCTGCATGTTTAACCATTGACATGTGCCAAAGTAGTGCATAGGTAAGCTGGTGTGAAGACTGGTTACTTTTCATATATGATGTATATACATTTTGTCACTGAAAAATTCAGTCACCATAAACTGGAGACGTACTTATAGCTTTCTTTATATTTATTATATACTTATGACATATTTTGCTTCAGACTCACGTATTTTTATATTTCTGAAGACTGAAAATCTGCCCTGTATAAATTAACATGGGCTCTGAAAACAATGGGCCTGTGAAACCCATCTCGCTCTGTCCATCCATGAGACAAAGAAAGCACCCAGGTCGAAACCACATTCTGTGACTTCTGGAAGGCATTTGATGCAGTTCCTTATTGCCATTTATTGAACAAATAAATATGAGTATACAGAATATCAGACCAGTTGTATGACTGGAACTTCGCACCCCCTTTACCACACACTCCCCCCCCCCCCCCCCTCTCTCTCTCTCTCTCTCTCTCTCTCTCTCTCTCTCTCTCACACACACACACACACACACACACACACAGTGAGGCTTTCCCCGCAGCAGATTCTGTTGTATACAAAAAGTAGCTATGCTAGAACCCAATGAGTATACGTACAGAGCAATTTAAAATGAAAGGAGCATATAAAAAGAAATCAAAGGTAGGCCTATGGCAGATTACAGACTCAGATTCACTGGTAGAAGAGTCAGGAAATGTAGCCACCCTGTAGAGGATATGACTTACAAAATTCTCATTTGACCAAATACATACAGTTGTAGCTGTAGAAAGTCTTTGTTAAGGCGGAAAAATACCACAGCACATATGCACACATTCAAACATTGTATGAATTAAAAATGAATGTAAATGATATGTGGAATAATATTACCTCTTCAGTTCTTTCATGAACTCTGGGTCAAATTTCTCGTCCCATCCACAATCCAACAGTATCCTAAAATCATCAACCTGGAGCATGTAACATGGAGGTGATTCATCCATTGCTCCAGAAATAGCATGTACCTTTATAATTGAAGTCATGGTGGTTTACATGTGCCCTGAAATAATTTTCTTTCATGAAAAAAAGAAACAACTACTTCAAAAAATTTACAGATTAAGTTAATTTATTCTGTGGTATTACCAACAAAACACAGCATCATCTATTACTATCCCTTCACATCTACATTGTTAAGTTATTGACGCCCATTACTGATGGAAAATTTCACAATGTTTGAAGGCTGTACAGCATATGAAACACGTTGTGTATAGTCCATACTATTGCTATTCATACCATACTGCATACTGAGAACTGAACTCCATCTACTCCAGGTGGACAATCATATGACACTGCTAATTTCAAGGCAACTCTGCAAAACATCTCCCATTTGTTGCAGAATGTCACTTCTGTTATCCTGGTACAGACAATCAAGTTTGCAGAAATGCCTTAAATTAAACCTTACAGACACTTCAGCACTGTAACAAGCCTGTTCACCAGAACTATCAAGACACACCATATATGTAGTGCATTTTATTTGTGATTTGGTTTGTTGGAGTCACAGGCATAATATTAAATTCAATATGGATGTTATTAAATGTAAGTTCTATGCTGACATATACTTTTCATTCAAATAATGAAACTCACGTCCGAAATAGTCACATACAACACGTCCAATTGTGCATAATGGCCATTACATCCAATTGAAACAAGTCATGATAGTTCAGAAATAAGCTTCTACAGTCGTGTCTATTAAGAATTGATACTAGCTGTGAAATGCTGATATGATAGCACATTCAGTTGCTCCATGAAATATCAAGCCAAATTATATCAGAGGCAGGATTAAATCAGAAAACTGCATCGAAAATGGTGCTTAACAATACGGTCACACTTATCTGTGTGTTGTCAATACAATCGGCGGGGCTTTTCTGCAAATATGCTTGAACACCTTCACAGCAAGATATGTAAAGAGTTGCCCAAATCGGCAAACTACAGCATATGAAATATTTCAAAAACACCGAAACAACACACACTGAGTTGAACCATTAACTAACTGTAAAACTGGTACGAAACAATCCTACTGACATGAGCAAACGACGAAAGCATCTTACATGCATTACGCGAAAGCACTGGCTAATACGGGCAAAAAATTTTGTTTCAAGGTAATTTTGCTGACTATTGGAACGAGTAACACAAGTCTTCAAAATCGAAGCACTTCATATGAACAATTAACTTCTGGTGTTACCACTTCTATCGAAAACACAACAGTACACAACAATGTGCATAGGTACAGTGAATTGTTTTTTTGTAATCAAATGGGGAAACAGGACGTTCGCGACCAATCAAGTACACGGAAGTTTGTTGCTTCATAATAATTTACAATCTATGTAATCAATACCTTGAACAATAATTTCCAATATTTTAACCTAAACATGCATTTCAAACTTGGCTTGTTTTGGCAGAGAACTTCCCGTAAAGTTATTTCACTTGTCACGTTGTTACATAGTGAAACAGAGATGATGTACATATACTATGTTTACATGCATACATCTTCTGAAAGACGAAAATCGAATTTCGGATATCGTTTTCCGCTGTCGTGTTTACATGTTAAGGTCCGAAGCGGATTTGCTAGCCTGCTCAAGTATGGCGCGTAGTAAACAGCTGTTACAGTTACTGATTTAGTCATCAAAACCGCTACTTCCCATTCAATAACACGGGGTGTATACAGGTTTAGTGTAATATTTCTGCTTATCCTCACTCTACAGAAATCTACGTTGTCCATATTAACCGAAAATTTGTGATAAAAAGATGAAAACTGACAGCCCAAGCATGTTTCAACACCAGTTTCGTTTACATGGGCGCGAAAATCGATTGCGGCCGCAAGACTCCAGAAGTGATTTTGATGTGCTAACATGACAATCCAGTCACGGTAATGGGAAATAGTTACGAAATCCGGTTTTGGGAGCCGCAGGCAAACAGTTAATAGACTCACCGAAGCCCCATATGTGACCGTAATGATTTACAATTTTCTTATATTAAACCACAACAGACAACGTAAAATTACTGTAACAAAATGGCATATTGCTTCCATTAGTTTATCAGTTACTAGAACTACTAAGATTAATAAGTTGCAATTGGATACTGGTCGAGTAAATAGTTCAATATGAAAAGCCATTTCCTTTCGAAATTTTAATAAAACACATGACCACTAAAATCACTTGAGACGAGTAGTGAGTAGCATAGATGATATGTGGCAGCCAAGTAAAGTTCACCATATAATGTCATGCACGAAATTCTCAGAAGCACTTGAATTTTATAAACAGAGTCGTTTAGCATATGTAGCTGTATGAATGCAACGAAGACAATTCCTAAACCGCAAATTTGGAAGGCAATATGAGTATGCTGTTAAATACATCACTCGAGACAAGTGTGTGTTCATACTGGTTTCCGTAATTTTGCAGAAAGTTTAAACTCACTAGGCATCAAACGCAGAAATGTGTATTCGTGTAATATGATTCATTTATGAATTATCTACTCCTGACAGCTTCCTGTATTCACCAGGAAAAACAAAGTGTTTTCTTTTTTAAGGTTTCGAAATTACCATTTTTGACTTGAATATGCTTATAAAATATTGAAGATAAAATCGGTGATTATAATTTATGAGAGAAAAACTTTGTTCCAAAGATTCTACTGTAACCTATTTGTTTAGATCATTTCATTGCTTATTGTCGCAGAAATTACAACTACAATTACCATGATATAAATTTACCAGTTTCTATTTTAGAAGGTAAATGATTCAAACAGTTTTTGTGTCTCTGCTACTTTGTACTTTATATTTCACGCTTCTCCTTTATTGGTTAATAAGTAACTTCTTGTTTACAGGCATATCTGTTAGAGTCATGGCGCAAGGTGACCAATCAGCCTTGCAGCTATACTTGTTGGAGCTGTTGGTAGAAAAACTCAAAGTTTCTAGTCGAAAAAGTTATTGTTCCTGTTCGAATGATGACGAACTAAGCGTGCGCTTCCAGCTGTCCAACCTTCCATACCTAGAGATTCCATATTCTAGTTTCATAAAGCGGAAGTGTTTGCCAAAATGTATACATGGCAAGTACAATATATTTGTTCGTCTATCTTTTGCTATAAGACATGCTGATTAACTATATGGTGCTTACATTTATGACTAAACAACTGCCGGTTTTCAGTGTTACATCATCTTGTGTTATCCTGAAATATTTTGTAACAGATCATTCATTCTTCATTTACTGAATGACGCACTACACTACTCTGTACTTTGTTTCTGTTTTACAAATTCATGCAAGTCTGTTTACCAGTATTTAAAAAGCTGACTTCATTTCATACAAATTCATAAATCAAAAACAGGCATTACAATTTACTTTTTCCTATGTCAGTGAGACAAATGCTATTGATATTTTTTCATACTTCTACTTAGTATGCAATTACTGATTTTTCTGTATTAAATTTTCACTCCAGTAGAGAAGTATGTTTTCGATGTGTTCTGTTTACAGTATCCTCAAAATTGATATTTAGTCGTTTCGTTTTCTGTGTGGGTTGAAGGAAATAATTCAGCATAGGTTTTCTTTCAAATCCTGAAGTGTATTTGAAACGTTTTTGGTATTACGTTCTACCGGAATTTTGGAGTGGGAATCACTAATATTTATATTAAATGTAACATTTGGCAGGATCCACTGTTGTATATTGCAAAAGTTTTAAATAGGAGCATAAAATTAAATGTGGTTTTAAAAGAGAGTGTTAGATACCGCATAAATTTTTTTTCGTGTACATTGATTTAAATAATTGGTTGTCTGCTATTCATTTGGTATTTCATTTCATTCTTAGTGAGTTTGAGATAATTTGGACTAATAATTATTTATTTTAGGAGAATTTTTAGTTTTTCATTTTCGTTTGTAGATTTTGTTTGTAGGTATTCCAATGAATCTGTATGATTTAAAGAAGCCTATGGGTGTAGACATGTTGGCCACGATTCGATTTTTACAAAATGTGGTCTTGTTGTCGATTATGTTCGATGTCGTGAGTGTGGCGAACATATGCTCCTGACAAGTGTGTCTGCTCGCAGTACTCTCAACTAATTCGTATGGCGCTGCAGCAAAGATCGGTTGTGGCAGTCCATTAGATGAGGAACGTGGTTCGAGAAATCTAAGGTCGCCTTGAGGGATATCATAAAAATTACATAGTGTTGGTGTCTCAGGTATCCTGTGTGGCTGTATGTGCATGATTGTCGTGTGAGTGAGGGTACAGTCGTAGATTGGTAGTCTTTATGTAGGGATGTTTGTGGGGAATACAAAAAGTATATGGGGCCATTGAGGACAGGACGAGGGGTATTATAGTCGAAATCGACGAGTTGCATTTTGGCAAAAGGAAGTACAAGGGGGGGGGGGGGGGGGAACCTCTGGAGTCCGTAACTTCAGGTCAAGAATGTGATGATGTAGTTTTTAAAGTAGTCCCCAATCGAACGAAGGAAGTTTTGGACACGTTAATTGAAGATCATGTTGCAGAGGATTCCATAGTAATTTTAGATATTTTTTTCATATAGGGATTTTGGGAATAGGGGTTATCAGTATCTTGTTGTTAATCACAATATTGAATTGAATTCAGCTGTTTGTCCCCTGGGCTTGTACAAATAGCTTAGAAGGTTATTGCTCAGCTATAAAATCTGTTGTAGGGAGGGGGAAACTACGGATTTCGACACTACAGAGTCACTTAGATGAATATTCATGGAGGGGTAGTGTACCCAACATGTATTTCCCGTTTAAGTGTTTTCTTAAATGTGTTGAGCAAATATAGCATCCAAAATTTGTTAGTTAATTTCAGATTAGGATGGGGTGGTGGGGAGAGTGGGATGTGTGTGTGTGTGTGTGTGTGTGTGTGTGTGTGAGTGTGTGATTTTTGTTTATGTCTTTCTGGGCGAACTTCGATTTTATTGCACAGGAGGTGCAATGTGGTAAGTTCAGTTTTTTATTTTTTGTTTTACTGCATTTGTCTATTTTGACGTATTTCGTTATTGTATTACACTGTTACGTATGTTTTCGTCAACTACAGTATGTTGTACAAGTTTTGCAGCTGTTGTTCTTCTTCCCTTTCCCAGCTCTAGTATCAGTACGATTTTATCGAGTCTATACTACCACAACCAAAGGCGAAAAGACAGACACAGGTAAAATTTGTATCCCGTACTTCAGTTGACGTGTAAAGATCAACTGAAGTACGGGACACTGGTACTACCTAGACGAAAAGAGCGATATAAGTAATATTGATGTGATTTAGCTATATAGGTCAACTGAAGAGCAGGATACAAATGTTATGTATAGCGTTATCTTTCATCTTCCGTAGAATATATATATATATATATATGTATCAGCTCTCAGCTGAAGAATGGGATACAAATTTCACTGCTGTTCATTTGCTTGTCATCGCTAGCAAGACTATAACTTTCATCCAAGGCAAAAAAAAATTGTACCTCATACTGAAGTAAGGGATACAAATTTTATGTGTGTCGCCTTTTTGTGCCTTCATGTAGGACTATTAGTGGTAGCAGAGCCGACTGAAACAACACATGTGAAATTTGTATCCAGTGCTTCAGTCCACCTATACAAGGTTGTCCATTCATCATGACCAGACCAAATATCTCATGAAATAAGCGTCAAGCGAAAAAACTACAAAGAACAAAACTTGTCTAGCTTCAAGGGGAAAACCAGATGGCGCTATGGTTGGCCCGCTAGATGGCGCTGCCATAGGTCAAACGAATATCAGCTGCGTTTTTTTTTAAATAGGAACCCCCATTTTTATTACATATTCATGTAGTATGTAAAGAAATATGAATGTTTTAGTTGGACCACTTTTTTCGCTTTATGATAGTCGCTGTAATAGTCACAAACATATGGCTCACAATTTTAGATGAACAGTTGGTAACAGGTAGGTTTTTAAATTAAAATACAGAACGGTTGTACGTTTGAACATTTTATATCGGTGGTTCCAATGTGATACAAGTACCTTTGTGAACTTATCATTTCTGAGAACGCATGCTGTTACAGCGTGATTACCTGTAAATACCACATTAATGCAATAAATGCTCAAAATGATGTCCGTCAACCTCAATGCATTTGGCAATATAGCCGGCCGTGGTGGCCAAGCAGTTAAAGGCGCTACAGTCTGGAACCGCGCGGCCGCTACGGTCGCATGTTCGAATCCTGCCTCAGGCATGGATGTGTGTGATGTCCTTAGGTTAGTTAGGTTTAAGTAGTTCTAAGTTCTAGGGGACTGATGACCTTAGAAGTTAAGTCCCATAGTGCTCAGAGCCATTTGAACCATTTGAACCATTTGGCAATACGTGTAACGACATTCCTCTCAGCAGCGAATAATTCGCCTTCCGTAATGTTCGCACTTACATTGACAATGCACTGACGCATGTTGACAGTTGTTGTTGGTGGATCACGATTGTAAATATCCTTCAACTTTCCCCACAGAAAGAAATCCGGGGACGTCAGATCCGGTGAACATGCTGGAAATGGTATGGTACTTCGACGACAAATCCTCCTGTCATGAAATATGCTATTCAATACCGCTTCAAACACATGCAAGCTATGTGCCAGACATCCATCACGTTGAAAGTACATCGCCATTGTGTCATAAAGTGAAACATCTTGTAGTAACATCGGTAGAACATTATGTAGGAAATCAGCATGCATTGCACCATTTAGATTGCCATCGATAAAATAGGGGCCAATTATCCTTCCTCCCATAATGCTGCACCATACATTAACCCACCAAGGTCGCTGATGTTCCACTTGTCGCAGCCATCGTGGATTTTCCGTTGCCCAATAGTGCATATTATGCCGGTTTACGTTACCGCTGTTGGTGAATGACGCTTCGTCGCTAAATAGAACGTGTGCAAAAAATCTGTCATCGTCACGTAATTTCTCTTGTGCCCAGTGGCAGACCTGTACACGACGTCCAAAGTCGTCGCCATGCAATTCCTGGTGCATAGAAATATGGTACGGGTGCAATCGATGTTGATGTAGCATTCTCAACACCGACGTTTTTGAGATTCCCGATTCTCAGGCAATTTGTCTGCTACCGATGTGCTGATTAGCCGCGACAGCAGCTAAAACACCTACTTAGGCATTATCATTTGTTGCAGGTCGTGGTTGACATTTCACGTGTGGGCTGAACACTTCCTGTTTCCTTAAATAACGTAACTATCCGGCGAACGGTCCGGACACTTGGATGATGTCGTCCAGGATGCCGAGTAGCATACATAGCACACGCCCATTGGGAATTTTGATCACAATAGCCATACATCTACACGATATCGACCTTTTCCGCAATTGGTAAACGGTCCATTTTAACACGGTAATGTATCACGAAGCAAATATCGTCCGCACTGGCGGAATGTTACGTGATACCACGTTCTTATACATTTGTGACTATTAGACCGCCATCTATCACAAAGCGATAAAAGTAGTCCAACTAAAACATTCATATTTCTTTACGTACTACACGAATATGTAATAAACATGGGGTCCTATTTAAAAAAAACGCAGTTGATATCCGTTTGACCTAAGGCAGCGCCATCTAGATGGCAAACCATAGCGCCATCTGGTTTCTCCCTTCAAGCTAGACGAGTTTCGTTCTTTGTAGATTTTTCGTTTGATGCTTATTTCGTGAGATATTTGGTCTGGTCACTATCAATGGACCACCCTATATAGTTCAATTGAACAACAGCACACTAAAGCTAACGAAAACGAAGAACTCGACATACGTTAAATTTGTATCCTGTACTACAGTTAACCTATACAGCTCGACTGAGGTTCGAGATACTACTCATATATATCTGACTTGAGGTAGCAGTAGCTACTTCTACCAGTTTTTTTCTCTTTATTTTCCACACAAGTACTAGGACACAAACAAGCAATATCCTTAACACTAAGTTCGAAATACTAAGTTCTCTCGTGTATTCCTTTGTTTCTGAACTCTCCTCTCAACTGTTACATCTGTGTAATAAATGATCTCTGGCAAATTCTGACGTCATTGGTCAAAGCCAACAACTTGTATCCCATTCTTCAGTAGACTTGCCTGAGGTGTACACCATAGAGCAGAAGTAGCTCTGGAATGAGTATTCAGATGTGCAGAACAGATTTTGTGTTGTCAACATAGTCACCCTGGTCACATGATGTCGGAATGGCATAGGTTTGTCTGTAAAGCGCCTTGTACGTTTAGAATGTCATTACATTGTCAGCACAAACAGATTCTCTTGGTAGGTGCTGCAGATTTGGTGTGGATACTTCGTAAATATCGTAACAATCTACATTTGGTACCTGAAATAAACTGGACTCTTTATCGTTAAAGATAAGAGTGAAGAGGCATTTTCGCATGTTTATGACAAGTATCACAGTCCAGATGCACGCATTTTTAATTTTTATTTTTGGGAAAGCCACTAATGTCTTTACATCGTATTACCGAGTCTGCTGTGATAAATTTTTGCTGTGATAGCATTGCAAAACGGCTTACTAGCAAGCCAGTGCCTTTGAAAATGTCAAAAAACTAGTGAATTTTCCACACATTGCCGATTATACCACCTGCTTCTTCGTCATGTCTTCTCCAGTTTTCGTAAATTTATTTTCTTCTTTCCTGTAGAACTAAGTATAACTGAGGAAAAAATCCGATCGCTGGTTCAGTGTACTTTAAAAGCAAATATATCCCAAATATTAAAAATACATACGACACATTTCACTTTACTCTCAGTACTCCACCCACTACAAACTGAAGATTACTTGAACTCACAATTCCTTTTTTCTCCATAACATTTATTTTAGCTCCTTAGTCTCATCTGTTGAGCTGTAGACCATGTAACAGCACGAAGGGAGGTGGACATTTACTCACATGATCGAATCTGGTGGCATCTTATGTACTAACATTTGATGATGCTAATCAAATGGTGAAGACAATAACTTGAAGATAATTCCAAAAGTGCAACTGAATTTACACATTGATTACGGTATGTGTGTGTGTGTGTGTGTGTGTATGTGTGTGTGTGTGTGGTGTATATGTATCTGACTTTAGTTCCCCATTATTATGGTTGAAATTCAGTCTGTTGATTTCATATTGACTTACCTGCAAAGCAGAGTATACAACTGAGAGGTGAGGATGACAATGTTGTGATAAAAATAAATAAACGAAGTGTTCTGTACCAGCCCAGTGCAGAAAATGTATCTCAGATAAATGCTGAAATTTAACTGAGTACAGAATGAAATATTTTCTGGTTTTCACATGCTTTATTTCACATTGCTATTAGAATAGAGTATATTTAACTTCCTGTTTACCTTTAGTTCTCTCTCTCTCTCTCTCTCTCTCTCTCTCTCACACACACACACACACACACACACACACACAGACAGACACACACAAACGTCCTATCCAACTGACAGTGAGTGGAATAAGTCATGAGCGTTTCGATTTGGAATGAAACACAAAACTTTTTCTTCATGTTTCATAGTACCCCTATGAGAGGTGTATTACAGTTCAAAACAAATAAATTCACTATAAATTTCGGAGATGTGAGTTACCACAAACGTATAAAAAGGAAAAAGCCTAATTTTCACCAGTCTTTCTTTTTTTTAGATTCACCACTGTCAAAAGAAAAGGTCATTTTTTGAGCTTGAGTTCTTTCCATTTATATGTACAAATACCAAGAAATGACTGCTGCAGATAACCAAAGACTTTTCTCAATAATCACACATATTTGTCACACATAATAATATATTTAAAATATTTATTCGAAATGCAACCAAAGCAGCACAGTAAGGTATCGATATGCCACAGTATTCAAACATCACCTTCTTCTCCTTTCACATATTTCCCTTCGTACCTGCAGCAAGTACAGTAATTCTCCATTGCTGTTATTAATAAACAAATGGTGAAATATTAGATGTTTCGAACTCAGATGCAAGCACAATCAAACAGCTTCGTCCCGACATCACATGACATTCACTGTTTAATGTTGACAACTTGCACAGAATGCAGTACTCACTCCAGAGATATTTCTGCTCTGTGCAGTACATCCAGTGAGCTCACATGAGCTCGCTGTGTGCACCTCTGCGCCACAAGCGTAAATCTTTGGAACTGCACACTGGTTCATGTCACCCAATTACACAATACTCGCAGGATATTCATGGTGTGAATCCGCTACTGTACACTAGACAACAACAATGCGCAAAACTCAAGGAGAACGTCTAGTTTCTTGTACTGTCATTCAATTGCATTAAAGTCTACCAAGAGCACAAGACTCCTATTTGTTAAGTAACTGTGGTTTATGTGTAGCTTTCATGGAAATATGTTATTACTCTTCTGAATTCTTCACTCAACTCTTCATTTTATGGGACTTGGTTGCACAAACGTATGTTAATCTAAATTTACGCTTATACAGCTTTTTGCACCTGGAGAACGAGTTATTTTACGTGCTATTGCCCTTGCAGCGTCTGTAACCTTTACAATGAGGATAGAAAAACAACCACAACGAAAACCAGGTGTTTTTGGTCTCAGTCCTGGCTAGAAAGAAGAGATGAAGGCAGTCGCATATATTCTCTATTAATGAAGGAACTGAGTTCCGAAGATCCACAGGCATTTCGGAACCTCTTGAGAATGGACATTGTTTGTTTTGGCAAGTTCCTGTTAACGGTACAGGAAGGAATTCGCTAGTGTGATACAGTAATGTAGGAGGCTGTTTCACCTAGTCAGAAGCAAGAATTAAACTATTTGTTTATTCATTTTTCGATCAGGCTCTGTCACTGACTATAGGCAGTTTCTCCTTCCTGGTATGCTTAAATAAAGCAAATACAAATCGAAAAAACACAATTGTTAAGTTACAATTCATGTGTATTTACTTGTAAACAAAAGACTACCATCGCATGTTCTTATGATACAGCAGTTCACAAAGAAAAATAAACACCTTTCCTCATTATATTCTTGGATTGATGTATAACAGTTGTTTGATTCATTCTATTTCCAGAATACAAAGCAGTGAGTACAAATAGCTTGCACAAAAGAAAGACTGCTGGCAAAAAAACTATTTTATTTAATTACTGCATTTATGAAAATGTAGTCGCTGTAAAGCACGCAAAATCTCAAATCTAAAAGCTGAAGTTAGATTTTGGCCACATGTCAACAATAACATTAACCATAAACAATTACAAGCAGAAAACACCCACTGAGTATCCCTTCCTGCACATGCATATGTTATTGCCCTCTAGTGCACATATATGGATTCATAGGACATTATTATAACTGCATGCAGATAATGTGTCTTCTAATTCTCTTACTCCCACCTGCCAGCTAGCAGTTGACAGACTTGTTTAATTTCTTGTTGATTTCTGTGCAATACCCCTTATGGGGGGATGTAATGGATTTTGGTCCAAAAAAAATGATTTTTCAAAAACATTATTTTCTGGATATACACAGTTTAATTCATGTTCTGTGTGAATTTTATCGCGATAGCAGCTTTGGAAATGCCTTTAAATTGTTAAACTGATTAACTCTGCGCTGGTGGCCACTCCCACCTTTTCTGATATTTGGGAAACTGCTTGCTTCAGCAGAATTTTTGTCAGCCTGAGGGCTATTTTCTTTCGATATCTTTGGCTGACATCTATATCGCTGGCTGACATTTATATCTTCACCTGAAAACTTTCTTGCATGTGGTTTATTTACGTTTTGACAATACCAACACATATTAATAGGTGGAAGGTTGAATTCGCAAACTTTTACGTGGAAGTCAAGATTTATGTATGTATGTATGTTGTGGAAAACTGTGTTTAGGAAACGGAGTATTGATGGAAATCGGTGTACCAACAAAAGAGGAAGCACCTGGAAATGATGGACATGAACTCTCAGCTTGAACATCGAAACTTGGGACAGGAGAATTGTACATGTGCATGAATGATACTGATATGGATTCCACTGGATTCAGATTTATTGATTTAGAGCTTCTCTGCTAGGCTACAAAGTTTTCATGTGCATGTGTTAGCTGTAAAAATATGGAATGCATGAATGTTGTTGAGGAAAGAAGAGTGGGAATAGCTTGTGATTTTGAATTAATTTGTAATTCGCATGGCTATGAATTTTCATTTTCCTCCTAAAAAAAAAAAAAAACAAGAAAACGGACACTGGATGCTCGTACCTATGAAGGCAATTTTAGGTTAGCATATGCTCTGAGATGCCTTGAACAGGGTAGGGAAGGAGGTAATTTATTGTGTGGTTTTCTGAACATGCGTCCACCTTGTGCAAGGTTTAAAAAAATTAATAAATAAATGTCTGATGTTGTATGTGATACTGCCAAAGTTTCTATGAAGAAAGGAGTGGAGGAATTGGTGGAAATGAACCAAAAAGTAATAGATCCTGGGATAGATATTCATGACAGTGAATCTCCTACAATGTGGCAAACCTATGTGTGTCTGTAGATGGGACCTGGATGAAAAGGGGTCATACATCTCTGTATGGAGTTGCATCTGTTATTTGTATTTACTCATGTAAAGTTTTAAATGTAGAAATTATGTCTAAATACTGCCACTGGTCTGCAACAAGGAAAATGTCCAACAATGAAGACAGTGAGAAACTGTGGCAAGAAAAGCATGCAGTAGAATCCTCTAAAAATTATAGTGGCTCAAGTGGGGGCTGCAGTTGTGAGGATGTTTTCCATATCCGAGGACCAGTATGGTGTAAGAAATATTAAATACCTTGGTGATGGGGACTCCTCCTCATTCAAAGCTGGAACAGATAAAAATATGTACTATACAGCAATAGAAAAGCTGGGATGTGTTGGCCACATTCAGAAGAGGCTTGGTGGTATGCTTTGTCACTTGCTGAAAGAGAAGAAAGGTGAAGTACTTGAGGATGGAAAACCACTAGGAGGAAAAGGCAGGCTTACTTTGAAAGAAACTGATTCTCTTCAGTTATTTTATGGGAGCGCTATCAGGAAAATCACACATAATTTAGAGGCAATGAGGCGTGTTGTGTGGGCATTTTTTTACACAAACTATCCACTGACAAAACACCGATGAACAACCTGTGTCTGAAAGACGATTGGTGTAAGTTCAGCCACAAAAGTTAGAAGTATTCACGTGAACACTCATTACCAGAATCTGTTATGAGTGCAATTAAGCTGACATTCAGGTTTCTTGCAAACCCTGATTTATTGAGGAAGTGTCTTCATGGAAATAGACAAAATGCAAATGAAAGCTTCAATAATTTAATTTGGATTAGATGGTCAAAAAGGACATTCTGTGGACTTAGTAGGTGTCTATGATGCACTTTCATGTTACAATAACGGAAATAAAGGCAGAATTGAAGTACTGAAGAGAGTTGGTATAGATCCTGGTGTGTTTACGGCAAAAACATTTTACACCATCGGCGAGAACAGGGTCAATAAAGTTAACAGATCAGTGTCTTACCTGCAAATACAAGCCAGGCAGATTCGAAGAGGAGAGAAGAGAAACCTGGAGGATGAGAATTATCAGTCTGAAGGATTTTAAAATTGAGATAAGCTTATTACATGTAGAAATATGAGAAAAAGTCTTTGAACCTCATTTTCTCTGTTTGACATTTTAACGTTATTGGAAGCCTTTTCTCAAAAAGTATATGCGCTACTGCTATGAAATCTTCAGGAACCGTTCGCAACATGTTGCTGTCTTCCTGGAACTAAAAAATACGAGATCCTGCAGTTACATTCAGATTTTTAGATGATTGTATGTAGAAAAAAGTTAGTTTTGGATGTGCAAAATTAAAAACTCCATTAATGATACAGTTTGTACCATAAATTAGTAACTGTAGTACAGTGGCCTTATAACCTTCTCAGGCCACTACAATAAAATTGTCAGATTAGAATTTGAGTTATGGCTTTTTATAACAAAAGACACAAACAAAATTAAAAATTGAGATTTCTGGCAAAATATTAATCCTGAATGTTTTATTATATTCTTTCCGTTAAACACAGCTCTTTTGCTTTAGAAATGCAAAATTTAAATTTGTACATTAATAAATATTGCTGTAATGATTTTTTAAATAAATGTTTACATTTACCATTATATCCCCCTTTCAGAAGTAATAGGATCATAGAAAAATACATTTGAATCTAGATAATTTAAAATCTTGCAATTTTATGTAATTTTATGCTACCTTTCAAAGTAAGGTAAAACCAATACAATTTTTTTGAGATTTCGTTTTGGAGTTATTAATTTTTAAAGATGCCAAAATGGTGTAGTATTGGTGATGTTTTGAAACGCTAAAATGACGAAACCTCAAAAACCATTTGACTTATAGATCTGAAATTTGTACCATTTTATTCATTTTCCTATATGTTTTAAATCTTTTATTATTTGACCACATTAATAAACATGTTAACATTACCCAAACAAATGTTTTCTAATTCCTTAAAATTTAAAATTGGAAGTTTTTGTATTGAAAAAACATGACATCTATACACTATTTGTTAATGTGTGTGTCGAATTTCATATTGAATTCCAGACTGAATATTTTGAAATCAATTTAATTATTTTCAAAACGTTGTAAATCATACTGTAAAGCAATTAACATTAACAATGTAAGGGATATTATATATTTTTCTTTAAATACTACATTTAATTTAGTTGAAGTTTATGTTTATAAAACTATACAAGGTATGTATTATCAGTATATAATAAAACAAAAATATTCATTTCCTTTGATACGGTAATTTACTTCAGTAAAGATGAATTATTGAAATAGAATTACCAAAGATCTAGAATGAGAATGAGAATCATCTTGCACACACACTTCATTGATCAGAGGTTACAAAGTGGCAGAGACATACTCGTTTCATGATTTGAAATGTTTAACTGTCCAATAAGACGTTGAACAACATAATACAGCAAGTTCCACTTCACTGACTTTGCTTGGTATGAGCGCATTCAGCGAAGTGTAATGTTGTACTTGCCAGATTCCAACAAGCATTTTTCAGTGTTTTATTATTGGGCAATTAAATGTTTTACATCAAGATAGAAGCATATTTATGGCACTTTGTTGCTTGTTGAGATTCATATGAATGAAACTGGTTGTGGATGAACAAATACACCTAATATGGCAGATCATGTGGCTTTTCCTAGCACTCATATTAATCAGATGGGAAAGCACAATTTGATCCAACATTAATTCCCCTCAAATTGTTTAAGTGTGGTGCAGCATATATCCCAGCAATAACTTTTTTCTATGTGGCAAGTAATTGGCAGAAAAAAGGAGCTTGGCAAACAAATGTTATGCAGCCATAGCACAAGGGCTTAGACATACCATGCACTCATTCCTATGAGCACAGAAGAAATTAAAGAAAAGGTTGCTTCTGATTTTAAGAATTTTGATGTTCATAAAATATGTCTGGGCCCACATGCATATAGTGTGCCTTCTGAACAGATTTAAAAAATTGCTTCTTGTGCTCAGATTAACAAATGGTGGATGGTTTGTGTGTTATCAGTAGATAAAAAGGAGGAAAAGTAAACTGTTTATTTGCGTGTTCTTTTGTGCCAGCTCATTAATTTGTATACCCAAGAAGAACAGATAAATTTACTGTTCCAAGAGAATGTCATACCTTTCAAATTAAACCCCACAACAGCTACTGGAAGAACCACTGGTCTATCAGAGGAAGATGAGTGAAAAGCATCATAGACTGTATTTCAAAAAATGTGTTGACATACCAATAATCTACCAATATTGTTTGGGAGGTCTAAGTTATATCATGTGAAAGTTGATTAATGTAACTATAATTTGATCACTATAATGTTTTTCTTGTTGAAGGTGAGTAGAAGCTTTCTCATTGCAAAGACACTCAAATAATACATTGTTCAATAGTAATGGCTACAGCAATATTTAATTAACAGTATTAGTTAATACCAAGCATGTGTTATTGCAGCATGTGTTACCGCATTTCCACAGTTACCTTTGGAAGGCCTTTTCTGAATTTAAATGTGTAACTCTAATAATATTATAAATTGTAACGGAAAAAATAATGATGATTTGATATAATTGTTTTGTTCTTGACATATAAGGTTTCTATTACAACTTATTACCGAGTGCGAATTCCTCCACACGGTGCTGGATGCTGCACTTACCAGTAAATTAAATTTATTTTATTATATTCCCACTGGAATACCATTATGGCCTTCGGTACACTTGTTAACAAATAATGTCACAAACCTACAAGTTTTTCTTCAAAACAAAAAATTGCAATATTGACATTTTAAGAATAAAAAATTGGTTTAGAAATTTAGCATTCATACTCACAGCTTATAACATCGAAGGAATGAGATAATTATAAGCTGCAACAAGACTACGAATTCTAGAAAATATTTTTCAATCCATTTCCTATTTAAAAAGGGAGGACGCTGTTTCTTTTAGCTACTTGCATATCTGAGGAAATTTCCAAAAACCTGTTCATGGAATTTCCTTGACTTTTGTGGTTGAACTATAACCACTTCTAAGAGGTGCTCTAAGGGTAAACCTCGAGTTCAACACATCGAAAATATCGTTTATGAAATTGATGAAGCTTCTTTCGCGTTCTTTATGTTGGACATATCTCAGAGCTTGGGCAGTACATCGTCAAAATAGCTGTGCAGTCATTCTAACGTCCACTCATATGCATGTAATCTTCCCACACGTAATTGGTGATCAAAGGATCACTTTTCTGATACTGCAAAAGATTCTCTATGACAGTTTTCGTAAATATAGTACCGACAGGCAGGGTGATTCCATCGTCAACAAAGTGATTTCTTAATAATGTTAGCAAATGTGGTACATCGTAAAAAATAAATTTTCCTTGTATTATCGACAAGGTTCGAAAGTATGTCTTAGTTGTGGATGCCTATACCAAGTTGTTTCGACACTTTTGAATTTTTCGTTCTCATATCACATGTAATAGCTACAACACAAATGTCAACCACTTCAAGTTCTGCAGTGATTGTTGGCAATAATTTGGTTGTCATTGAAACTTCAGTTTCGTAATATATCGACCGCTTCCATTCTAAAAACTGAAAACAATTGCTATTTGGACATTCTTTTATGATCCATGTACGGTATCGTTAGATGAATCGTAGCAGACACGATTGTCAATGTTCATTTCATCAAACCTTAGAAAAGCCATGACCTCAAATTGTGTAAACACTGATGAGCTAGCCTTATTTAAAATTAGCAGTTCCTTTAAAGTGACTGGTTGACACTTAAACTGTTTTGTCCTTGTTTGGAGCGTCGATCAACATGGCAAAGGATAGTTCTTTCTTCTTAGATAAGCATATCCTTTTGAAGACAAACCTCTCAAAGCAAGGATATTTTCAGTGTCCTCGGAATTTCACTTTACACTTCTTTCTCTTCACTAGACACCGAATTTTTCCTTGGACCAGACACTGAGACATTATAGCTTTAATCTCCTTACTTACTCCTCCTGTATTCTTACTAGCAGAAATATATGTTTTGAGAGGTACATCCAGTTTCTTAACCTTCTTCATAGATGCAATTTTTCGCTCGAGTAAAGCATTTCAGCTCTTCACAATAACCAGTTCTTTCTTCAGGTTCTTAATTTCTTGTTCTTTGCTTATAACAATCGGATCAGAAGCAATTTTTGAATAAATTGATTTGCCCAGTTTTGTATTCTTGGGGGATAGAACACCCAATGTTTTGAAAGCCTCTTCTGTACTGCTCTGATGTTGCTACAACATCCTCTTTGTGACATGTTGTCTTTGGTGTTGTCAGAATATACAGTGGGAGGTTTATTTCCATGACAGTTTGGTATTTCCTGGAAAGGAATTACATCTGATTTCAGAAACTTTCTTGTTGGTAACCCCAACAATTTGTTTTACATGTCCAGTTTGTAATCTTGTAGACGAAAATTTTCAGAATATGTCCTTGCAAATTTATATTGATTTTCCCCTCTTGTTTACAACAAGACAACCATTCACGTTGGAGTTCTAAGTCTTGCGGAAACACATGGTAAAGAACGTCCTCAGTTCTACACCTAACGTTACTGCACTTACCAACAGCACAGTATGACGTCTTTCACTCGGATAATACTGTGAACAACCTACAATATTACAAAAGGTACAACTTCGTACCGGAATACGCCATAGGCCACGAACTACATTCAAGGAAGCGAGAACACAGCACCGATAACGGCGTGAGTCCTGTGGACATGGTGTAGTAGCTGCGACGCCGACGAGAAACACATACTGCGGCGCGTATGTCATCTGCTGGCCTTTACGGGACCAGGAAAGGCCGAACTGTTGGGTCAACACATTAATGACAAAACAGACCACAAAATAATCCGTGATCAACAATAACTACCAAGTGGAATGAATGATCAATGCTCTGATAGAAGAGGAGTTTTTTGTAACTTAACAGCTCAGCCTCTTAAAGTGTCACAGTTGTTATTTACATCTCATTAACAAGAATTATACATAATTTGTTATGTGAATCTTCATCTTTCTTATCACTAAGGAACAGATATAAGCAACCAGACATCTGCATAATTCAGTAGTTTTTCGAAATTCAGACCTGGGTATAAAATATCTTCTGTGGTTTACACCTATCCTGTTACTGGCTGTGTGAACCTCTGACAGTACTGTAACCCTTTTTGCATAACATAGTAGACTATTAGCTACAGTTTTGCAAAACACAATATAATAAAGTTACAAATTATAATTCACTTCAGGATCATATCACCTATACACACTCACCTTGATTAAGAAGCAACCTGCTGATACGTAACCCATAGGAATATAGATAGTGTTGCACAGAGGGAAAAATTGTCAGTATGGTTACTATTAATCTTCTGCATCTAACAAAATCCTTTAGTAAATAATGAACAGAGAGCCAAAACATGTTGCATGTGCTAACTAATATAACCCAGTGGCCTACAGAAGTGATGCCTCTAAGGAAAGAGATTTATTTTTGTGCTGGTGTAAGCTGTCGCCAGCACACAGGTTGGCCAAGATGTAGTGTGAAGATCAATAGTAGGCACTCGATAAAGTGCACTGTCATGAGAGAGGCCAGATACAGACTGATAAGCAACACGCTGCCAATGCCCTCTCGACAGCAAGTATTTAGACCACCGTCGCTGACTGGAGGGCCTCAATCACTAACGCAGTCACTGATGCACTAAATCACACTCCAGTTTGGCGTCTGTCAGTTAACATCACAGGCTAAGACAGTACATAGCGACCACAATAGTGTAATAGCAAGAGTACCGATGTTGTCTGCAAGAGAACTATTACAGATCAGCTTGTACCACAACACGTGGACTCCATTGAAGTTAAGCATCAGCTATCTGTTCATGTAAATGAAGAATTGTGTTAACCCATGTGTGCATTTGTGTTGCAGAAAGAGGATACCAGCTAACCATAATAACATCACCTCCCTTTCTTCCTATGGTAGAGGACACTACAGTGGCAGCAAGGATTCTACAGTGGCGATGAGGACACTACAATTTTTAACTATACAACACTAAACTAATTATCTGAGTGTTTTAGACAATATAGCATAATGCTCAACTCACACTGAATGTATTCTTCAATATTGGACAGTATACAGTGTTTAGCATTCCTTGTATGAAGAAGGGGGGGGGGGGAGTAAGAAAAGCACTCTAAAAACACATACACTCCTGGAAATGGAAAAAAGAACACATTGACACCGGTGTGTCAGACCCACCATACTTGCTCCGGACACTGCAAGAGGGCTGTACAAGCAATGATCACACGCACGGCACAGCGGACACACCAGGAACCGCGGTGTTGGCCGTCGAATGGGGCTAGCTGCGCAGAATTTGTGCACCGCCGCCGTCAGTGTCAGCCAGTTTGCCGTGGCATACGGAGCTCCATCGCAGTCTTTAACACTGGTAGCATGCCGCAACAGCGTGGACGTGAACCGTATGTGCAGTTGACGGACTTTGAGCGAGGGCGTATAGTGGGCATGCGGGAGGCCGGGTGGACGTACCGCCGAATTGCTCAACACGTGGGGCGTGAGGTCTCCACAGTACATCGATGTTGTCGCCAGTGGTCGGCGAAAGGTGCACGTGCCCGTCGACCTGGGACCGGACCGCAGCGATGCACGGATGCACGCCAAGACCGTAGGATCCTACGCAGTGCCGTAGGGGACCGCACCGCCACTTCCCAGCAAATTAGGGACACTGTTGCTCCTGGGGTATCGGCGAGGACCATTCGCAACCGTCTCCATGAAGCTGGGCTACGGTCCCGCACACCGTTAGGCCGTCTTCCGCTCACGGCCCAACATCGTGCAGCCCGCCTCCAGTGGTGTCGCGACAGGCGTGAATGGAGGGACGAATGGAGACGTGTCGTCTTCAGCGATGAGAGTCGCTTCTGCCTTGGTGCAAATGATGGTCGTATGAGTGTTTGGCGCCGTGCAGGTGAGCGCCACAATCAGGACTGCATACGACCGAGGCACACAGGGCCACCACCCGGCATCATGGTGTGGGGAGCGATCTCCTACACTGGCCATACACCACTGGTGATCGTCGAGGGGACACTGAATAGTGCACGGTACATCCAAACCGTCATCGAACCCATCGTTCTACCATTCCTAGACCGGCAAGGGAACTTGCTGTTCCAACAGGACAATGCACGTCCGCATGTATCCCGTGCCACCCAACGTGCTCTAGAAGGTGTATGTCAACTACCCTGGCCAGCAAGATCTCCGGATCTGTCCCCCATTGAGCATGTTTGGGATTGGATGAAGCGTCGTCTCACGCGGTCTGCACGTCCAGCACGAACGCTGGTCCAACTGAGGCGACAGGTGGAAATGGCATGGCAAGCCGTTCCACAGGACTACATCCAGCATCTCTACGATCGTCTCCGTGGGAGAATAGCAGCCTGCATTGCTGCGAAAGGTGGATATACACTGTACTAGTGCCGACATTGTGCATGCTCTGTTGCCTGTGTCTATGTGCCTGTGGTTCTGTCAGTGTGATCATGTGATGTATCTGACCCCAGGAATGTGTCAATAAAGTTTCCCCTTCCTGGGACAATGAATTCACGGTATTCTTATTTCAATTTCCAGGAGTGTAACTTAAAGTAGACACTTTGTGGATTGGATATGCATACAGTATCAATTTATTCTCAAAACACAGTATGGCAATTAGGTACAAGCATAAAGTAAACAATTTTATATATGCCTGTCAGGATACATACTTAAATTTCTTCACTTTTCTTGATTTGCCTTTAATATCTGTGTTTTTGTCATTGCACATTTTCTCAAAATTATTTAGGAGAATTTTGTCTGTACATAACAGATATATATTCTAATGTACATGACAGAGTGTTATACAGCAAACATTTACAATTAGCATCAATGACTGCAGAGTTAATTAGTCTTCTGAAACTAAGATCGTGTGCAACTGTCAGGTGATTTCCACGTGCTAAGAACTGCTGCAGGTACTTCTCCAGTAATAAAGACACCATGTGCCATACCAGCGTACAGTAAAGACTGTTCAGCCCTTTTACAAAATCATAAGAAGAGTACATTTCATTGTCTTCATCTAATTGCATCCATGCAATGCATGTATCACATGTACACTTCTGTAAAGTTTTCATAACCTCTAATGTAAGTTAAAACATCTGAAGTATCAAAGGTTAAGTCATATAATTTGAAAGTGTCTTCCCAAAAAAGATCTACAGACTACAAGTCAGGCAACAGGCAAAAAACCATGGCTCAACAAGGGCATAAAAATATTAGCCAGAGAACAAAAAACTGTATACAATATCCAGAAAATCTAGTGATCCTTTCCAGTTTAACTATTATAGGTCATACTGTAAATTTTTAACAAAAGTAATTACTAAATCAAAGAGTATGTGCATAACTTCTGAAATTAGCTGTTTAAATAATAAAATCAGAACGATTTGGAATATAATAAAGAGGGAAACAGGAAAATGACCATCTGACAATGTAAGAACTGCTGTCCTAAAAATCAATGTTTCAAAAATAGTTGATTCTAAACAGATAGTAGACACATTTAACAACCATTTTTTAACTGTCACTTCTCGAATAGGTTGCAATGGTGCCTAAGTGAAGCTGCAGATAATCTGAAACTGAACCTCCCTGAAATTTCTAATGATATAAATGTATCACCCATAACCGTTAATCAAATCAAAAAAATAGTTCACTCACTAAAAAATAAAAGATCTTGAGGTATAGATAACATCTCTAACAAACTGTTAAAAGCCTGCAGTAATGAAGTACATGTAGTATTTGCTCACATTTGCAATACAACTCTTTGTCATTGTGAGACCTCTTCACAAGTCAGGCGATGCTACAGATGTAGTGAATTATCGTCCTGTCTTTGTGTTATCAACATTTTCAGAGCTTCTTCAAAAAGCATTGTAAAACAGGATTGTGCCCCACTTAGATAACGATATTATTAACAACAGAAAGATTGGTTTGCTAAAAGGGGTTCTGACAAAGCGAGCCATATACTCACTCACAAATGATACCTTGGAGTCTATTAACAGTAAGAAGTCACCAGTTGGTGCCTTCTGTGACCTTTCCAAGCTTTTGATTGTGTAAAAGCACAAGACACTCTTGGTGAAGGTGTATCATTATGGAATCTAAGAGCCTATAGGTAATTGGTTAAAATCATATCTCAAAGAGAGGAAACAAAAGGTGGTCCTACATGGCTGCAACAATGGATCTCTTAACATTTTGCCATCTGCACATCTTGTGCAAATTTATTCGCCTGGTGCCGACAGCACTGATTCGGATTACTTGGCTTGTCGCTGGCCATTCTTGACATTATCAGCACATTACACATTGTTAAGTTTTACTAATCTCATCGTTAGTTCTCATAAGTTCGCAATCCTGTTCCCCTATTTTCATGAAATTTCGAAGATGTACATACGTAAATAAATACAAAATTTGTTTGTTTCATATATTTGTTTATTTGCATTGTCTTTGGTACTTAGTACTTCTCTTTGATATGATATGCAGCAAAACAGTCGCCAAGATGTAACGCAACTCCGCAAGACTTGCACATTAAGTTTGTTGTTCTCCTTTTTTGTTTTTGGAACATACACGGTAGTTCCTTCATTTTCGGTTATTCGTTTCAGAAATAAGTATTAGTTGGTGTTGCTATATGAGACTGGAATGTCTGTCAACCAGATCAGGATGAGAAGTATGTGATGTAGTGGCAATCTCCAAGCTTTGCTCAGAAGCAGGTACATGGTATTTTATCCATGAACCAGACACTTTCAACAGAAAATCATGAAATCGGAGACTCTTATGTTCTGTATTGAAATATTGACGTGTATGGAATACATTAAATAATGTGCAATTAAAGAGGTACATGCAAACCTTTCTTGAGCGTCATAAAGTTTTTCTGTATATAGGCTAATAACACAAATATTGGTCTGCCCGATCCACTCCTTTTATGTATTTGTTGTAGTCTAATACACTTTCAGGCATTTTTATAGTGTAACTGGTTTTTCTACATTCTCTTTAAGTGTCAGTCAAAGTGTTCGTTGGTTGGTTGTTAGTGTTTAACGTCCCGTCGACAACGAGGTCATTAGAGACGGAGCGCAAGCTCGGGTTAGGGAAGGATTGGGAAGGAAATCGGCCATGCCCTTTCAAAGGAACCATACCGGCATTTGCCTGAAGCGATTAAGGGAAATCACGGAAAACCTAAATCAGGATGGCCGGAGACGGGATTGAACCGTCGTCCTCCCGAATGCGAGTCCAGTGTGCTAACCACTGCGCCACCTCACTCGGTTCAGTCAAAGTGACATTATGTATTGTAGAGATCATTTGTATCGTTTTAGTTTCTGAAGCTCTCCATACCTGTGTGAGTACTTCACCTTTCTGTTGATGACACACTTCTAACACATTGACTTTTGCGCCCTTTAATTTTTCCAGAATCCTCTATTTCGCAGTATTGTTCCACAAACTCAAATGTTCTTTTACAATAACTTCTCTGCAAGTTCTACACTGCTATAATAATTATCCACGTAGAGGTGATGCCACTTTCCATAAGAAGGTGTCAATAGTTCCATCACTGATTCTGCTAAAGCCTGTCCAGGGCCGGACTATATCTTGTAAGAGGAAACGTATCCTGTACTCGAATCACGCAGCATCCAAATGAGTATGCCATATTTCGTAATTTTTATTGGATTGTAGACTTTAAATTTTAGCTGTCCATGCCATGGTATCATTCCTTCATCTATTGAGATGTTTGGATTTAGATGAAAAGTTTCTTTAAACGTTTTGGAGAAATAATCAATTACGAATAGCAGTTTGAAAATCCGGTCGGCATTATTCGGTTTACTGTTATTGTCAGAAAAATATAAAAGTGATAATATTTGTCTGAATCGGTTATGGGACATCGTTTTGCGAAATGTTGGTGTGTCTATCATCGAATTCGTTGACCAAAAATCATCGATCCTTGCTTTTTTTTTTTACAATTCCTGTAAAGATAGCTAGCCCAAACCATTTTCTAAGTTCGGGTCCCATTACGTGACAAATTTGGCATTTTTTTATCCAGTTTCCTTCTATTGCAATTTTGACTGTAGTACTTGTTGGTTTCGTTGCTAATATATTCAAATAGATCGTTCCCAATATATAATTCTATGATATCCTCGACACTCTGTGTGTCTTTGGGAAATATGTTTGGACCCAGTGATCCTTCAAATTTATTATTGGTCCTCAGTAAATCAAAGTCTGACCACTATGCACTGGCTTCTTAGTCTGATTCATCTGATTCAGGTGGCAACTGTAGTGTTTGCAAAATTCCTCTTGGACATATTATTGTTATCTAAACAAAACACCAACAGAAGGCAAAAGATACTAAGGTGCTGTCGCCGGCCACTGTGCAATACTATGCACAAGACACCACTGTGGTGTTGCCGGCCACTGAGCGATACTATGCACACGACACCACTGTGGTGTCACCGGCTGTTGATCGTTATTTCCCGCACAACACGACTGTGGTGTCACTAGACGGCATAGTGTTAATGCAGTGGCTTCTGAATGGGGCAAAATACAGCACGGGGTTCCCCAGGGATCTGCCTTGGGCCCTTGCTATTTTTAATATATTTTAATGATGTACCCCTGTCCATTGGTAAAAAATGAAAATTCATAATGTTTGCTGATGATCACAAATGTGTTAGATATACATTCGCTACTGATCTAGAAACTGATGTTAATGACATAGAGAATTTACAGCTTGGTTTACAATTAATATTAAAAAAAACTAATTTTATTCAGTTCCATACAAAAAATAAAAATCCAAAAAACTTTATCATTGCACATGACATCCAGGTACTAAAACAGGTGCACTCCACTAAATTCCTGAGGGTTCGTATTGACAGTAGGCTGAACTGGGAACACCATGTGTCCCTGACTCTAAAAAGGCTGTCATCAGCAACTTTTGCTTTAAGAATCATCGCTCATCTTGAGGACATCACCATTTTAAAATCAGCTTATTTTGGGTTCTTTCACTCGTCAGTGAGTTATGGCATAATCGTCTGGGGGTAATTCACCAGTCTCAAAAAAATCCTAACAGCTCAGAAGAGAGCGGTCAGAATTATGTGAGGGGTTTATCTATGAAACTCATGTAGAAAATTCCTCTCATAGTTAGGAATACTGACAACAACAAATCAGTAGATATACTCTCTGATGAGTTTTGTCAATAAAAACTATAGTCAGTATGAAACAAATTGTTCATACAACAATTATTTGTTATAATTGTTGTATGAACAATTTGTTTCATACTGACTGGAGGTAAAGATGATCTCCATTTTGAATTAAAAAATTTGTCACTTGTACAGAAAGGAGTAAAGTATGTTGCTATTAAGACTTTTAATGGACTGCCTAATTGTGTAAATTGTACATGAGAAAATGAAATGCTGTTCAGATGTACATTAAAGAAATATCTGCTTGACCATCCACAGTACTCCTTATATGAATTCCTTTCCAGAAATAATTAAAAGTTCCCATATACACTTTTAAGACACTTCTTGAAGGAAAAGATATATCCTGTTATTAGATGAAAGATACAATACTACAGTATGTTAATGTTAGACACTGAATTACAATACTAGATAAATGTTAATTAGTAAATAAGAAAAATTGATACTTACTACTATTTATATTATTGGATATGTTATTATTATTCTGTAGTATTAATTGTATTTATATAATTGTATTGACATGTTCCACATCCAAATGAATTACTCGCATGTACAGATCCATGGAATATGCATATCAAATAAAATAAAAATATAAATAAAATAAAATAGTGTAAAGCTTAAATTCATCAGATCTGAAAACATATGTAAATCAACATTCTCATGTTTACATTTATGAGCAGGAATTAAGATTTTCAGATGTACATTTCCATTTTTGGCAGCAAACAGTACATTATTCTTAAATCTAAGTTTCCTCTCATTTTCTAAAACCTGAACAAAGCTGATGTAATAATTGGCACCATTCAGATGCCAATAGAATCCAAACTGACTCTTTAAATTATCAGACTGAAATTTGGCTAGCAGAATATAATCCATCTGATAATTGTCAAGTAAGTAGAGAATTTCTTCCAGGAAGGATTCTGTAATCAAAATTAAAGATTAAAATGTTTGTGCAGTTAAAGCAACATTTGATGAGACAGACTATCTCCAAATTTTAAGCCAGTGAAGCATAGCATTTAAAAACTTCAACTGATTTATAGAGATGATTCTTATAGCTCCTCTGTATGGATCATTGAACCTTTGGACTCCAAATTTACTTCTAACATTACAAATTTTCCGCCAGTTTATGATGATTTGAAGGAAGATAGCAGTCTCATTTATCTCTTGAGAAATGTTAGGGAGCTCTTTCATTGTATGTTTCAGTGCTGCTACATTATTATCATTGAATAGCCTCAGCGCTATTTTAACATTTTGCTTTTGTGTAGATGAAGGATATGAACCATTGGTTGAAAGTATGTGGCCATATCTGACCAATGAGGTTTTTCTTTCTCATGTAAAAGTTCCATATGCCATACTGTGCTGACAACATGACAGAATGGTTAGTCATATCCGGGAAATGCAGTGTCTTGTTCACATTTCTTTTTGTTTCCAGTTAATTCTGATGGATTTCAGTATGTGCATAGTGTCAAACATGTAAAACAGCTTCCTAGAAGTATCCAGCGATATATAATGCTAGGTTGCAAGATTTTTTTTTTTTACTGAAGAATTCATAAGCGTCTCTGTTCACATTATTATTATCTGCCAAAAGGCTGACAACTTTCAAGACTGTACTTTCTACTGTGGTCAATACGTTTGCTGTTAAAGACTTTAACTGTTCTCCTGTCATATTGGCAACTGGTACTATAGCTACAACATAAACATATTTGGACAAAAGAGAGGAAACCGTAAGTACTTGAGCTGTCTTGTCACATGTCTCAGCATCAGAAACACTGCTTCCATTCATTTCACCACACTTAACGGAAATCTGAGGTTGAACATAAATCTCATACATTAACAGAGACTAACAGTTCATGTATCTTTATATAATTAACTGTTTTTCAGGTACTGACGTCTTTCTAATGGCGAATTGACTAGCTGATAATTGCAAAAAAGCTTCTGAAGGGTATGTAGGCGTGGAAGAAAAATAGCATCAAATTTCTGTGGGGAGCATTATAAGCCGAAACTGAATGAACATATAAACAGCAAGCAAGTATCATGGTTTTGTTTCCATAATGCCTGTTGTTTTTTGGCATTTGTGACAGGTTAAGTTGTTCTACACAAAATTTTAAATATTTATTTTCTTCGTAACTGGATGTTCTTTGCAGACACTGGATTGCACGTTCTGAATTATTTTTTATATTTGGAACTATTTCCTTTTTCTCCATTTGTAACACAACAGTTTCTAAAGTGTTTACAGGGTTAAGTATCCTTGGATAATCTGAAAAGGCCTTGACAACAAGTTTATTGGTGCCAGCGTTTATATTTACACTGCAGCTCAAATGAGAATTTGTTGTTATGAAGGAAGTGACATAAGGAACTCCACTGGCAAGTACTACGAGATAAATAGGCATTTTATCAACTTCCTTCATTACAGACCATATATTGCTGTTGATGTTTCCGTTTTCTACAAGTTAAGTTATGACACCCTGACTTTCCAATGAATCATGCCGAAGATAGCGCTTATGCATTTCAGTACTTTCCCAAATAGGTTTTTGCATTTTGTCTCTTTCTATAGCTGCAGGGCATTTGACTTTAGCCACAGATTTCGAACAGTGCGATGGTGTGTTTGGAAATATTGTGAGCACAGCATTATCTGTTAGTTTAGGGATTACTCTTGGAAAAACTTTTAATTCTCCTTTGACCATATTTTTGTCCACTCGAATTACATACGACTCATCGAAATGTTTTATGCAAACACCTGGTTGTTTCACTTTGGAAAAGTCTGTTGGAATGTGTCTAAGCCATACATCTCATGGGAAGGAAAATATTGTTGTTCTTTCTGTTTCCGTTTTGTAACTGGATCTGCACCCAAAGACAAACAGCTCTTGCAAGCAACTACTATGATGTTCGTTCAAGGTTTATTTTACTGCTACCTCGCTACTGTAAATTCAGAACTTTAAATGCAGATGATTTCAACTTTTACTTACGTCACATATATATAATAACATACACTTCAGTATGGAAATCTTCTTGGAATGGCATACTATCTCAGACACACTATATCAGTGACTTGTATTCCACATGCTAATAAGCTTAAAACTCACACTGAAATAAATAGATGGCTACGTGAAATATGTAAGGGTAATATGAGTATTTCTGAGCATTACATTAGCACGCATTTTGCATATAAAATCTTGTGAGATCGTTGGATGACTTTGTGTGCCACAAGGTTGGCCTGAGTTGCTGACGTCACAAAGATGGACCTTGTGAAGTTCTGGCCTGAGGCCACACCTGTGGTGTACCAGCTGCTGGACGTATGGAAACCTCACCAATGTGAGGGTCTGGTGTGGGACCAGCCTCTGCCCTTTGAGCACTTCGTCTGTCAGACTGCAAGCTGCCTACAGTGCAGCTGGGGGAGGCATTGCCCTCACTGCCTCCTAACCGCTAGACATCATCAGCCACCATGCTGGTCAGGCCCTGGTGGGCGACAAGGGCCATGCTGCTCAGCATCGAACATGTAACATTGGCTATAGCACCCAAGCACATGACATGGGGACTACGAATAAGCAGGAGGGCACATAGCCTGCCAAAACTGGAGGCCCAGGTGGGCACACCCACTACTTCATTGGCTGACAGGCCACACCCCACCGTGGAAATAACCATCCACGACCCAGGGCAACACTTGTCATGAGCGCGATTGGGTCATCAGCACAGTCCTCAACTGGCTGCACTGGGATGTGTCTGGGCGACCATGAGGACGAAAGTTGTGCTGTACACTGCTGCTGGAAATAAACACTTGTTAATGTTACCACTGTTTCACTGTGCACCCCAACATAAATTAGCCCTCTACTGCAATATTGCTCTCATTCATCCTGATGCATACCTGTTGTGAATAGGCCGGATCACTACAATAATTTGTGAAAGATGCAGAACTCATACGAAAATAGGTTATGACATCTTTTGTTTCATGGTTAAGATTTTAGTCAGTAAATTAACATACGACATGTATTCTTGGGATTATTTTCTTTTTTTCTTTATGTTGTACTGTTTACCAACTGTAGCTGAAATATTTGTCTCACCTGCTGTTGTTTATTAGCCAAAGCTAAAATATTTGTGGCGCATACTTTGTGTGTTCTACACGTTAACCAAGTAAAATTGCGTTGTCAGCTCACATTTCTACACTATAATAGCGAAACAGGAAAACAGCCATGTCCATCTGTTTAACCATGCTAACCTCCAAACCCATTAGACGAATTTTCATGAGGAGTTCCTAGGGGCAATGTACAGGGTTTATTTCATAAAAATCAGAACACAGGAAAAAAGAATCGTTACTTAAAGTTTTATCTAAAGTTCTCTGCTCCAGATAACAGTTCGGATATTCAATCATCACAGCATAGTGCAAAAGAACCAATAGATGGCGCTGTTAGTTTCGTAGTACACCAAAGAACCAACAACACATGGCACTGTTAGATTTTTTTAGCTCAGTGATAGATGTATTTTCGCTAAGTACAATCTAACAGAAAATTTACTTAAGCTGGATAAACGGATTTACTGATTTTGTTTTGTGTACCAAACACTTAAAAACATTGCTTCTTTCGATAAGTTTAATTTATATTCTTTTCTAGGAAAAACGAATTTATTAAGTTTGCTTTGTGATTTGGGTAAGTCCTCATTACATTTGTATTTCGTTTTATTTAGTAATAAAAGTGCCTAGTAAGTGGTCGAGTCGTTCTGAATACACCAGAATGGTTAAAAGATTGAGGATTATGCCGTCTCAAGAGTCCAATGAAGATCGTGAGGTGAGACTTGCTCCAGCTGGAGAACATCGGCTTTAACTCATTCTTTGGAAACACCTTCCGAAAGTGAGGCACGGCGTAACTCTCATTGACCGTATCATGCGTTACCTCGCTCTTCAGAATCCTTCACTCATCAGAGATTTAAAGTTACGTCTCTCCAATGTAACATCATAGAAGAGGACATTTTGAAGAGAAGTGGTGCAGGCGAGTAAGTTTTTACGTCTGCAATCCAGCTTACTCCTAACAATTTACCATTTCGCTTTAAACATTTACAATTCCCGGTGAGCTTATGTTATACAGTAACCAATAACAAAATACAAGGCTGGACGCTGTGTATCTTACTGTCCATTCCTTTTCGCATGGCAGGGTATATGTGACCCTCTCCCATGATAGTGAAGCAAACAAGCTTCATGTCCCCAATCAAACTACTTGAAACATTGTATACAAAGAAGCTTTATAATTGAAAAATCAATTCCATGCGTATGATGTCTTGGATACAACTATAGATAAATACCTGGACAATGCCGGGTTTCTCAGATAGTTGACAATGTTATTGATGTTGCGAGGATTGCTTCAGTATATTGAAGATACTGCAAACTAATGTCGCCAGTAAATATTGAATATGTGCAGGCCCCCTAACAGCGCTTGTGAAGTGACCCTTCTTGTGGTACCTATAACTGAACAGCATCCAGCAGCTGATGTTTATGTGGCTCCCCTAAATCGCTTAAGGGAAATGAATGGCGGTGGTTACCTGAACTACACATGGCTGATTTCATTCAGGATAGTAGTATTACACAAGGTTGCAGTCTGACTTTGATGATTCTGTTGCATCGAGACATTAAACCCTATCCTTTTTCTTTCCATCATATACAGCAGTCGCCCTATTACAGTTCCCTGAAGTTACTACTGTATCTGTGGATGATTCAGTATTCAAGATAATATACTGTGTTATCTTTGTCAGTAAGTCAACTTGGCAGATATTGTCTAGGGACAATTTTTAGAAATTGTCGATGAAGTAGAAACTCAAATGCTCTTCAGGGGTCTGTGCTTCCGAATTCACTCAACCACTGCCACACAGGGTGTATAGAAACACTTGTCTGAAATTTTAGGGATTTGTTATTGACGTCAAAATGCTATAAAAAGTTCCTATGAACATGGGTCCCAAAATCCTTCAGCAGAGAGATAAACTAATTACCTGTAATGCCTCCTGGTCGTGTACTCTATCTCAAATGTGCAGATTTACTCACCTTCTTGTTTGTACTTGTTTATAGAATTAACTTTGTTTTCTGATTGTCGCTTATTGTGTTATAGCGTAACTTACATCACAACTACATCACAACGATGTATTCAGTATCTAAAATGGCCGATACACACTACATGCACTGCCTAGTAGATGGGAATGTGAACGCAGCACTTCTGCCTTACGCTGAACACTACTTTGGCAGGCAAGAAGGTTTGTATGACTCTACTAACGCTAGTGAGAGACAGGCTCATTTGAAAGGAAAGTTACGGATGATAGGAGACCACACGATGTACGAAATCCTGAGCTCAAAGAATGGGTTCTGTGTACTGTGCATGAAACTCCGTCAAATGAACGCAAGGAGAGTTTCTGGAAGGGAATATGTTAATCTCATGGCGATATAGAACGTTCTGCATGAAAATTTTGTGTGAACGTACCACCTTCATTGGGTGTAAGGATTAAATAAAGTAGACTTTAGGCCAAGAATAACTTTCTTTCAACGGATGTTAGGACAGTGCACTATGTTTCTGCAGTTATTAGCGTGTAGCTTATTCATTGATACGCCTGGCTTTTCATTACTGGTGTCTTTAATTATCATATCACTCACCTCGCAGTGTATGGTAATCATCACCAAGTGCAACGAAACAAACATCAACATAGTTTCAGCCCCGAAGTGATGGGGGGAATCATTCGTGATCATTTCATTGGCCGCTACTTACGTACGCAACATGCTACTGGACAAAGGTATCTACAGTTTATCAGAAAAGATTTGCTTAATTTACTTGACGATATACCTCTAGACGTCTTCCAACGAATGTGGTTTGTGTACGATGATACTCCTTGCTTCACTTTACATGCATAGTTCACCGTTATTTCGAACCATTTTCTGAAAAGGTGGATTGTTCGAGGGGAACCCATTGCATGGCCTGTCCTGTCGTCAGACTTGAATCAATGGATTTTTTTCCTTTTGGGACACTAAAAATAGTTGGTGTATTCAATTCCCGTAGTCAGTGTCGATGTTCTGAATGAGTGTATCCAAAATGGAGTGCGCGAAGTATGGAACACACCAGGAGTTTTCCACAACATACAAAAGTGTATGAAATGCAGGCACAAGGGATGCATAAAAGCTGGAGGTGGTCACTTCGAGTAATTTTTGTAAATGTAAACTGTTTTTGGTAATGTATTATTTTTGTGTCATGAATAATAAATCATTTGATACATGTTAATGTGTTTATCAAATGCATCATTTTTGTCTCATGAATAATAAATCATTCCATACGTTTCTAATGAAGGATTTTGGACAAATGTCACATGACCATTTTGTAATGTTTTAATGTCTAGAATAAATCCATAAAATTTCTGACACATGTTTTTAAAGACCCTGCACATGATTCTAGGTATTAGTTGGGTTTCACATTGTTGATATCCTCACAAGCTATGCTTATTTTTTGCTATGGGGCTGCCTTTTCTTCCAGATAGGTCATTGTGTTTACACCTGGAATATGTATTAGAATAATGCAACAAATGGATCTGTGTGAGGTAGGAAATAGTTATGTTGATTTGTATGCTGGCTGAGTATATGGCGAGACACTATCCAGAACAATAAACATCACTGTCTTTTTTGGTTTATAGGGAAATACTTAATATTCGAAGGAAACCCAAAGCAGATGGAGCACGCCGTGCGATGTTTTCCTCTGGTGGCGTCGGTTCTTCGCCACGACAGAGAGGTAGCCTCGTGCAACCTGCCACTGCCCCAGCAGATGGTCGACGCTGTGCAGGCATCCGCCACACGGGGGGCGTCCCCTCACCCGACATTCCTCTGTGGTGTCTTCCCTCTTGAGAGCCCTGACGGACAGTCTTTAGGTAAGTTCTACCAAAATAATGATTACTGTTCACTTCAGCATGTGACTATTATGAATCACTAGTTTCCATAAATTGCAGAAGAAACTAAAAAACCGGAAAGGACTCTGAAAAACATAAGGCTATTGTCACAAAAGTTGACGGTGTTATTACTGCAAAAATTCTGCACGAAACTTTCACATACAACATGGGCGCCACTAGCAAAATTATTGGTGGGTACGACCTAGTACATCAGGTATAGATCACAAGAGGCTCTAAACGATAGATCCCCTAGCAAAAAGTTGAAAAATTAGGATCTAAAACCATTTTTTGGAGCATTCTGGATGCCTCAGATCGTATTTTTCAGTGACATTTAAAACTCCTAAAGCGTGCCACTTTAAGCCTGGATTAAAATATATTTTCGATTACTGATAAAAAATCTATATAATATTAACATTTAAATTTTTCAACAGTGTATATGTGATTATTACGTATTGCGACATAAACAGCAATGGAAACTATATCAAACAGAAAAGTTTTCCAAACTAAATTCTGCTTCATTTTTATTGGAAATATAAATAAATAACTAATTACATACTGCACTTTACTTAGTTTATTTTCCATACATTACAGATACATTTAAAAACACAAACAGAAAACTATGAAAGCTAGGAATAAGAATGCAAGTAGTTAAAAAGTCAGAAACGGTAATTAAACACGGTAGCACGAGCATATGATAAAATAATCTTAAAGGGTTCATCCTATATTGATCGAAATAGATTTCTCTTGTTGTCAAAATTGGATATAAATATTCTAGCAACATTTCTTAAGTCTATTAGATCCAACAGCAAATTGTGCACACTGCAAACTGCAATGTAACCAAGTCTCTGCAGTGTTATTATTGAATGCAGGTAGTTCTTCAGTCGCTGTAGAGCAGTAAAAGTGTATTCTGCTTCGCAGCTTGAAGCTAGACATACAAGCATAAGTCTTGCTAATGCTTCAGCGTTAGCAAATAACATGTATAGGACGTAATGGGACATATGCTATACTTCGATGAGTTTTAAAAAACTGTTGATAAATTCTATGTGCCAGGTGTTCTACTACATTTTAGTGGTAAAATTGAGTAAGTTGGAATACATTTTGTAATAAATGTTTACTTACCATCATTCCTTTACTATTTAGAAAAAGACAGTATTAATGAACTGCCTTGATATCTCCTCATAGCATTTCTCCTGACACAAGTACTGACTGTAACGATATTATTATACCACACATGGACTTTAAGTGCCACGTGGCGTTCGATTGTTAACAGCCTACTGCCCCCATTCCCCTACAAACAAACCAAACAGATTCTAACTCTCTCTTTCATCGTTCGTAGTTGTACCAGCTCATTTGATTAAAACTTGGACATTAGTCTTTTTAGTGAATAATCTAAGTGGATTTGAGTTACTGACATCTTGGTAAATGCTGCATGGCATTAATTCTAGCTGCACAAGAGCGTTTAGTTTGTCTAATTAGCTGAGCTTGGATATATTCGTTCAATGGTGTCATTTTTTGTCAACTAAGGCTTAAAAAATTGAAACTGGTTTCCAAAAAGCATTGTGAGAGAAAAATACCCCCACTACCACCACCTCACGAGGCGATGCTCATGACGTACAATACAGTCCTCGTCCAGTTACATTGTACGAGGGCTAGTCATTAAATTTTAATTAGCTCTCAAAAAAAGCAGGCTGCGATGGGGAAACTTGGTATGGTGTTCGTCTTTTCCTCCATATTCATCCTTCCGTGGGACATTCTCTTTCCAACGATGGCTGACTTGACGGAGACCTTGGCTCTAGAAATTTGGACTTTGGATGTTTAAAAAACGTTCTGCATCGAAAAATCACCTCTTTTGTCATTTTGGAAATGCTTGCCACGCAATGTTGTCTTCATCTGAGGAAAGAAACGGAAATCAGTGGATGCCGTTTCAGGAGAATACGGAGATAACGCAAAATCTGATAGCCCAAAGAAGCAAGACATGTAAAGGTGCATTATGCAGCAAAGCAGCGAAAGCAAAGAGAGCTTCATCCCAGGTATGAGCTAAATCCATGTCTAATTGACAAACGCATACTGAACGAAGTCAAAATTAGCTCAAGGAGAACAATGGGATATGGGTTCATGAATTCGAAAGTTTGCCAACTAATCTGGCAAAAGATCCTACGAAGTTTCGATCTCAGGGGGAGTCAGGAAGCGAATCGATGTAACTCAGTGAGGCTTCTGGTATCGAAACAGAAGATGACGGAGAAAATGCCGAAAGACTAAGTTCCATCTCCCGAGATTCTTTCACCGTGAAAGATTGTAATACTGTCCTTGCGTTCAATAATTCTACGAACGGCGAGACGCCATGTACTTAAGTGATCATTAAATAGAAATTTAAAACTCTCATCAGTGGAAAATTATCTGGATCAGACCGGAACCCTGTGACATTCTAAGGAGAAGGAACCTGCTCCCCTTTTAGCAGCAATTTATCGTAGGTCGTTGGAGCAATGAAGGATACTTAACGACTGGGGAAAAAGTCACAGGTTATTCCAGTTTTCGAGAACGGTCGTCGGACAGATGTACACAACTATAGGCTTGTACACGGTCCACTCAAATTGATGTGATCACCGCCTATATTCGACGTCGATGCGAAATAAGGGGCCCGCAGATGACAGGTGCAGCAGTAGCAATGGAGTGTATACAAAGCGTATCGCGGGGACGCGGAGAACAGTGCAGTCGTTGTTGTAACGCGGAAACGGAGCGATTTGTCTGACGTTCAAAAGGGCATGATCATTGGTTTTCAGGCCAAGTGTGGACGCATTTCAGAACCGGCTAAGTTTGTAAACTGTTCGTTTAAAGTATCGGGTGATCAAAAAGTCAGTATAAATTAGAAAACTGAATATATCACGGAATAATGTAGATAGAGAGGTAGAAATTGACACACATGCTTGGAATGACATTGGGTTTTATTAGAAGCAAAAAAATACAAAAGTTCAAAAAATGTCCGACAGATGGCGCTTCATCTGATCAGAATAGCAATAATTAGCATAACAAAGTAAGACAAAGCAAATATGATGTTCTTTACAGGAAATGCTCAATATGTCCACCATCATTCCTCAAAAATAACTGTAGTCGAGGAATAATGTTGTGAACAGCACTGTAAAGCATGTCCGGAGTTATGGTGAGGCATTGGCGTCGGATGTTGTCTTTTCGCATCCCTAGAGATGTCGGCCGATCACGATACACTTGCGACTTCAGGTAACCCCAAAGCCAATAATCGCACGGACTGAGGTCTGGGGACCTGGGAGGCCAAGCATGACGAAAGTGGTGGCTGAGCACACGATCATCACCAACGACGCGCGCAAGAGATCTTTCACGCGTCTAGCAATACTTTTTTTTTTGTTTTTGTTTTTGTTCTAATAATACCCCATGTCATTCCAAGCATGTGTGTCAATTTTTACCTCTCTATCTACATTATTCCATGGTTTATTAAGTTGTCAAATTTATACTGACTTTTTGATAATCCGGTACATTTTGCACGGAAAAGTGGCGCAATACATTACCAATACTGTGGCAACTGTGGTGCACCATGGGCCACAGATAACAGGGGTGAACGGTAAATGGTGGCTGCGGATACATTTAGCGGCGAATAGTCATGCAAATTTTGAGCAGCTAACTGCCCAGATGAATCAAGGGACTACCAGAAGTGTCTTCTCAACGACCGTCCAGCAAACATTGCTGCTTATGAGGCTTATGGGCTTCTGCAGCAGGCGCCTAGTTGATGCACCCATGCTAATGCTGTTCGTCAGCTATGAAGTCTGGAATTTGCCATGGCTTTTCAGGTGAATCACGTTTTATGACTCATCGGGCAGATGGCTGTTTGCGTGTAGGGCGTGAAACGTCTGAAAGCAAAGAGTCCAGACCAGAGGAGGGAGGGTTATTGTCAGGAGAATGTTTTCGTGGTATTCTCTGGGGGTGATCTCATCATTGCAGAGGGCACAATGGATCAATGGAAGTATGCATCTATCTTTGGGGAACATGTTCACCCTATATGCAATTTGTGTTTCCTCGGCACAATGGCATCTACCATCAGGACAAAGTAACGAGTCACAGAGCTTCCAGCAGAAGAGTACTAGGATGGGTTTATGGTACTCCTCTGGTGACCAATCTCCCTAGATTGAATCTCACATCAGCCGAGAATTTGTGGGAGCACCTCGACTGGACTTTCACGCCATTGATCCTCATCCGAGAATCTTAGCTCAGCTGCCTGCAGCACTGGAGTCGGCATGGTTCCACGGACCTGTCGCTGTCTTCCGGGAAGTCATCGACTCTCTTCCTGTACATCTTGCAGTGTTCTGCACTGCAAAAGTTGGTTATTCAGGATTTCGACAGGCGGTCAACTTAACGTGAATGGACATTGAATTGTTGACATCAATCTGAAGTAGAATTTTAGCGTTTTTGGAGACCGAAAAGTTTGCCTCTATAAAAATCAACATGGGTTCCAAGAGTAGAGATCATACGAATCACAGCTTGTCTTTTTATCAAACCAGAAAGAAAGGAATTACGACATTTAGCTTGTAGTGGGCATTGATTTACATCAACATGGAAAGTTGAAAATTTGTGTCAGAATCGGATTAGAACCCAGGCCTCCTGCTTTTTAGGCACTTCTGTGACTACTGAGCCATCCGGACATAGTGATCATTGGAATTGCACGGACTACCTCAGCACACCTTCAGTCATACCCAAATTCTAAACTTGTCCGCACACTACTGACGCAGTGCCCCTGCCCAGTATCCTCACGACTCGCGGCGTTCCACCGATTCCCGTAATAGTGAATGGATCATTGGCCAATTTCGCCTTAATTATATGTGTTGTTACCAACTGTTCGTCTAAAATTGTGAGCCATATGTTTGTGACTATTACAGTGCCATCTATCACAAAGCGAAAAAATTGGTCCAACTAAAACATTCATATTTATTTACGTACTACACAAATATATAACAAAAAATGGGGGTTCCTATTTTAAAAAAACGCATTTGATATCCGTTTGACCTATGGCAGCGCCATCTAGCGGCTAACCATAGCGCCATCTGGTTTCCCCCTTCAAGCTAGACGAGTTTCGTTCTTTGTAGTTTTTTCGTTTGACGCTTATTTCGTGAGATATTTGGCCCGGTCACTATCAATGGATCATCCTGTATACACTGGCGGAAGAAATCCGAACACCAAGAAATAAAAAAAATGTAGAGCAATGAAATTTCAGAAAAACATTTGTCTAGGTAACATATTTAAATGTTTAACATTGTAAGGTCACTGGTTAATCTTAAGTGTGAGATAAGCCATTGCAAATGTGAAACACTAGTGCATTAATAACCAGCGTAACTGCCAGAATGTTGTACGAAAGCATGGAAATGTGCATGTATCGTGCCATACAGGTGATGTATGTCAGTCTATGGGATGCAATGCCAGGTCTGTTGCACTTGATCAGTCAGCACAGGCACGATTAATGCTGATCGTGCATGATGATGGAGTTGTCGCCCAGTGATGTACCAGACATGCTCGACTGGAGACAGATGCGCTGATCGAGCAGGCCAAGACAACATGTTGACACTTTGTAGAGCATGTTGGATACAATAGCGTTATGTGGGTGAGCGTTATCCTGTTGGAAAATAGTGCCTCATAGCGGTCTAGAGCTCGGTCTTCTTGCAACCGTACCTTGCCACGACCACCACTGCCATAGATCATGTACTGTGGCTACATTCCTGCAAAGTGTTTCTGCAATATCGCAGAAGGAACATCTTGCTTCTCGTGGCCATATTACACGACCATGTTCAGACTTGGTGAGCTGTTGATAATAACCTTTTCGTCATCGTATAGGCATTGTTGACTAACATCAACCCACTACGTCCAATATGAAAGGTAACTAAGCCTCACAAACGTCACAGTGTGTGTTTAAAGCAAAACCTGACTTGCATCATGATGGTTTCATTCCTAACGCCACTCTTATGCGACTGGCGAGAAATTTGAGTAAACGTCAATTTTCACGTGTAGAAACACTGATAATAACTTTCGTTTATCTCTCACAATTCCTTCTTGGTGTTCTTTTTTCCATCAGTGTACTTTATAAAGTGGAAAAATGTACATAATTGTGAAGTTGATCTTGTTATAGTCTTCAACAGTTTCATTTTATCACTGATAGGTATTAATGTAGCTTTAATTATCAGTGTCTACCGGTCTTTTCAAAAGCTTTGTAAAGACTTGCAGAGAATGAACTCAATGTTGAGATGAAATGATGAGACAGGTGATAACTATACCATCCCTTCGAGATTTAAGGTTTGATTGAATTGAACAAACATCTTCATACATGTGCAAAGCCTCTTACAACATTCAAAATCAATTTGTAAATTACTCATCTGTACATGATTATTTTCTTCAAGTATTCAATAGCTGTAAGTGATTTCTACGAGAAATCCGCTTGGTATCCAACATTTGTGGGTATGTTTCCTCTTCTATCAAGCTTCTGAATGTTTCTAATCTAATCTAAGAGCTAGCTAGAAGCTAGCACAGAATTCATATCACAAAACTTCAGCTGACATCATGTTCGAACCTATATTAGTAAAGATTTTGGCTTTGGAATATGGAAAAACTAACATATCGTCTGAGGGAAATGCATGCATAGACGTCTGCACGGGGTTGTGGGCGTGTGAGGAGAGGGTGGAAGAGGGAGCACTTGCCCCTCCTGAAATTTGGGCAAACACCTTGCAGAACTCTAAGCCATGTTTAGAACTGAGTGTCTGTGTTGCTACTAAGCCGTAGATTTAACTTTACCATGTGCAGTGGGGAATATTGTGGCTGTTCAACCATTTCTTTACGGTTCTGGTGCTGTTTTCTAGCCGTGGTGGATGTCACTCTTTTGCAGCGTGCTGCATAGATAGAGTCCCCAATATTTTGTATGTCACTTCTTCATACAGTGCTTCTCGAGCTTCAGAAAGGGGCAACTTCGACACTCAACCCAAAGTAACGTGGCTGCAATATATCTGCCCAACATCTGTTTCTGATTCCCAAAAGACAGCCCCTTTCACTTCTAAACAAATTTATTATAACAGTACATTACACTATATCCATAGGAGAGAAAACCTCTGAAAGCTTGCTACCGAGGAGAGAACTCCAGGAGTGGTATCGATTTTTTGAAACCATCTATATGGTGATGTAGGTGAGGGACACAGGTATCCCACCATGGAATCATTCACCCTAATGGGTCCTTGTTTGCAAGTAATTGATGAAAAAAGAATTGTACTTTCAGATGATGCACTAGAGCTTCAAAATTAGTAGCAGGAAAGAAACTAGTGGTCTAGCATAACGGTTAAGGTGTATACAACACATGCAGACGGTCATGGATTCGAAACTACTCCATTGCTTCGAAGCTTTTTATATTTTAATCTTTATCAGAATAATTTTATTGTTATTTCTCTTTAATTAACTGGTGTAAATGTAATTTTTTAAGACTTCCTTTCATTCTTTTCCGTTTAGAACCTATGTGCACATGAATTTAATTCTTTTTATTTGTCTATCATAATATCTGAAGTTTTGAAAATTCCACTCTTCTGGTTAAAAACAAAAGACAAACTAATCAACATCTACTGGTTGTGCAGTACTGTCAAAAATGAATTTTCGTTATGCACATTTTTTTGGATGGAAATTGTCAAACAAACATTTAAAACATAAATTCTTGTTGCACTACTGACAAAACAACGCAGGAGAAGATTTAAATAAAAGAAGGTATTATCAGTAAAGAGAAATTCAAACAAAATGAGGAATAAAAATAATGAACACAATAACATGGCCAAAATATAAGCTGATAAAACGAGAGGAATTAAACCAGAGAAAATATGTAATAAAAATCAAAATCACACGAACAAATTTCTGGATGAAACAAGAGTGAAAGGAAGAAAAAAACTACAGCAAATCACAAAGTTAAAATGACGACTGAAATAACGTGTCTAAGGATTAGGATTAAAAAACTGCATTTAAACCAGTTAACTGAATAAAAGTAAGAATCAAAATCATTTCGATAAGGGCTAGAAACTAAAAAATAAGCATCTGCAAAGATTCGAGCCCACAACATTCTGGAACGGGGGAATGCACCTTAACCACTATACTACATTACCAGCCTCCTTACTGATATCGTTTTTAAAGCTCTAGAGCATCACGCAAAATTACATTTTTTTCGTTGATTATCTGCAAACGAAGGCCTACCAGGGTAAATGGTTGCAGGGTGTGATACCTGGGATCTTAACCTGCGCAATTGTGTACACAGTTTCAAAAAGCAATCCCACCCCAAGGAACCTCTCCTTGTAAGACTATGTTCAATTTTACGTCACAAAATGACTTTATAAGTTTTTGAAGAAGAAGGCCATCCAAGACTGCAGGTGCTTTCTTCTACAGACACAAATCTATTAGCCATTTTGACCATTTTTCGACCGTGACTGTCTCAAGAAATATGTAAAGGTTTTTTTAAATTACCGCTACCAGTCACAAACTTTGTCAACTATTGTATTACTTATTTATTTAGCGACATATTTTGAGGGTTAAACCTCATCTTCAGCTAAATGGCATTTCAAAAACAACTTTACAATAAGGTCACACTGGTATTACATAGTCTTTTTGTAAACGCTGTGGTCCACTTTTGCCACGCCAGAAGAACAAAGATGACCACAGCATTTACGAAAAGACTATGTAATATCAGTATGACCTTATTGTGAAGTTGATTTTGTAATGACATTTAGCCTGAAGATGAGGTTTAACCCTCGAAATATGTTGCTAAATAAATAAGTAATGCGGCGCAGGATTAGCCGAGCAGTCTCAGGCGCTCCAGTCATGGACTGTGAGGCTGATCCCGGCGGAGGTTCGAGTCCTCCCTCGGGCAAGGGTGTGTGTGTTTGTCCTTAGGATAATTTAGGTTAAGTAGTGTGTAAGCTTAGGGACTGATGATCTTAGCAGTTAAGTCCCATAAGATTTCACACACATTTGAACAAATAAGTAATGCAATAGTTGACAAAGTTGTGACTGGTAGCGGTAATTTAAAAAAGAAAAAAACCCTTTACAAATCTGTTAGTCAAAAAGATGAAAATACTGTTATCTGTGCTGAAAGAGAGAGAAAAGAATTGTGAATAAAAATTGTTGAGCGGATAACTATGAAGCGTTTGAGGCACAATGACTTTAATGTTCTTCCTGTCTAATAAAGTTCTTCGTTCACGATTTTGTTATACACACATTAAAAAAGTTATGCATCACCTCAGTTCCGAGAGTTCGGGAACCTGTACAGAAAATTGGAATAGAGACCAACATAAACATCATTTCCGTCATTTTTATTGCTCATGAAAACCACACGTCATACCACCATTCAGCGAGGCCTTCAGACGTGATGGTCCAAATTGCTGTACACACCGGTACCTCTAATAACAAGTTGCACGTCCTCTTGCATTGATGCATGCCTGTATTCGTCGTGGCATACCATCCACATCAAGGCACAGTTGGTCCATATTTTCCCACTCCTCAATGGCGATTCAGCGTAGATCCCTCAGAGTGGTTGGTGGGTCACGTCATCCATAACCAGCCCTTTTCAATGTACCTTGACATGCTCGATATGGTTCATGTCTGGAGAACATGCTGGCTACTCTAGTCGAGTGATTTCGTTATCCTGTACGAAGTCATTCACAAGATGTGCACGAGGGGGCGCGAATTGTCGTCCATGGAGACGCATGCCTCGCCAATATGCTGCCGATGTGGTTGCACTATCAGTCGGAGGATGGCATTCATGCATTGTACAGCCGTTACGGTTCCTTCCATGACCACCATATAATTCCGCCCCAAAACAGCATAGACCGTCCACTTTGCTGCACTCGCTGGGCAGTGTGTCGAAGGCGTTCAGCCTGACCGGGTTGCTTCCAAGCATGTCTCCAACGATTGTCTAGTTGAAGGCATATGCGACAGTCAACGGTGAAGAGAACATGTTGCCAATCCTGAGCGGTCCATTCGGCATGTTGTTGGGCCCATCTGTACCGCGCTGTATGGTGTCGTGGTTGCAAAGAAGGACCTCGCCATGGACGTCGGGAGTGACGTTGCACATCATGCAGACTATTGCGTACAGTTTGAGTCGTAACACGACGTCCTGTGGTTGCACGAAAACCATTATTCAACATGGTGGCGTTGCTGTCAGGGTTCCTCCGAGCAGTAATCCGTAGGTAGCGGTCAGCCACTGCAGTAGACAGTTCCTGCCTCTGTGTATCTCCTCCATGCCGGACTAACATCGCTTTGGTTCACTCCGAGACGCCTGGACACTTCCCTTGTTGAGAGCCCTTCCTGGCACAAAGTAACAATGCAGACGCGATCGAACCGCGGTATTGACCGTCTAGCATGGTTGAACTACAGGCAACACGAGCTGTGTACCTCCTTGCTGGTGGAAGGACTGGAAGTGATCGGCTGTCGGACCCCCTCCGTCTGCTCATGCATGGTTGTTTACATCTTTGGGCGGCTTTAGTGACATCTCTGAACAGTCAAAGGTACAGTGTCTGTGATATCAACGTTTGTCTTCAGGAATTCTCGGAAGTGGGTTGTGCAAAACGTTTTTTGATGTGTGTATAAAAATGGCAGTTGTGAATCCTGCCTGTCTTTGATAAATATATTACAAAAGGCACATAATTATCGATGCTCTACGGTATTAATTTATTTCGGTTAATCTATTTTCGACTTACAAGGTCATCAGCTGACTTTAACTGACTATCGTTGGCAAAGATGGTATATTACTAGTGAACAACTTTGAAAAAGAAGTCACGTACTTTCTCAACGTGAAACATATTTTTCAATGTTATTCATCTGATTTGTACCCCTCTTTGACGTTGACCGTTGCTTAAAATTTGCTGAGGGCCTTTAACTCAAAAACCAGTTAACAAAGTAAATTAATTATTTAGAGATCATTTATAATCATGAAGTTTTTCTACCAATAAGCAACGGAAAGATCAGATAACCACTCAGCAAAATGTTTGCAGACACTCTCGTGTGCATGTGTAAGCTTTTAGCACATGTGGAAACTCAACTTTACGGAATAAAAACCTGTCACGATGTCTACAAAATGTACTGGACTGTGCAGTCAGTGCATTGGACTACCATTGATAGTATAAATTTCAGGAAAGTATTTCTTTTTACTTAAGTCCACGAAAATTTTGGTCGTATAGGTCAGTCAAATGAAAGCGAGACAGATGGAAAGAATGCAAACTGTTTATTATTTCAAAAGCAATCACCGTAACTGTTAATACATTTATGACACTGTGAGACAAGACGGCCAATGCATTCATGGAAAAATGTTTACAGAACCATGATTGTACCCAGGCAAGCACATCTTCGTCTGAAGCAACTAATGGCCACTAACGTCTTTCTTTGAGGCTGCGAAACTATGGAGATCGAGTGGAGAGAGATCGGGACTCTATGTAGGATTTGTAGGGGCTCCCAAGAGCAACTTCTTCTGTATAGTCTAAACAACCTTGACAACATGTGCGTCTGCCCACATTTTTCCATAAAGGCATTACCTGTCTCGTCTCATAAATGTATGAACAGTTACGACGATTACTTTTGAAATAATTAACAGTTTACTTAGTGGAACTTCCTAGCAGATTAAAACTGTGTGCAAGACCGAGACTCGAACTCGGGACCTTTGCCTTTCGCGGGCAAGTGTTCTACCAACTGAGCTACCCAAGCACGACTCACGTCCCGAGTTCGAGTCTCGGTCCGGCACACCGTTTTAATCTGCCAGGATGTTTCATATCAGCGCACACGCCGCTGCAGAGTGAAAATCTCATTCTGGAAACATCCCCAACGCTGTGGCTAAGCCATGTCTCCGCAATATCCTTTCTTTCAGGAGTGCTAGTTCTGCAAGGTTCGCAGGAGAGCTTCTGTAAAGTTTGGAAGGTAGGAGACGAGGTACTGGCAGAAGTAAAGCCGTGAGGAGTGGGCGTGAGTCGTGCTTGGGTAGCTCAGTTGGTAGAGCACTTGCCCGCGAAAGGCAAAGGTCCCGAGTTCGAGTCTCGGTCCGGCACCCGGCACACAGTTGTAATCTGCCAGGAAGTTTCATATCAGTGCACACTTCGCTGCAGATTGAAAATCTCATTCCAGTTTACTTAGTTTTTTCCATCTGTCTCTTTTCATTTGACTGTCCCTTATACCTTGTTGTCTGATGTATTAGGAATAGTCTCAAATACCGTGGGGTTACAATTAAAGTGCAGCTACTCACAAAGATCCAGTGTGGGCTGTAATTACCGTGAAGCAGAGAAACTTGTCAGATATGCTAATGCATTAATGCTGAACCGATTTACACTGAAAAAAGTAGTTCCATCTTTCGCCACTAGGTGTGAATCCTGCGCTGTTCAGCATACTGCCGATTTCTCTGATGCTCATATTGAACAAAATGTGTAAACGGCAGTTAATAATAAAATCAACTTGATGCCTTTCTCACTTGTTTGACCCATTCTGCCCAAGTCACTTTCATAATCCGTTACATATGGAAACATTTTTAAACGTCTTCCTTGCGTTCACACCGCCAGATTTGCACAAACTGGCCAAAATTAGAACCAATTTTTTTTTCAGCTTAAATCGGTCCCACATTACCACATTAGAACATCTGCCATATTGCGATGCTGTACAATAATTGCAGCCCGCACTGGACCTCTGTGAGTAGCTGCAGCTTCATTATAACCACCTAGTGTCTTCATCAGTGGTAGCAATAAACACAAGAGATGACCCAATGATGTACTCTGTCTGTTTTCTCAGGAACTTTGCGAGTGATGGTACGCCTATGGTGCATGGGCCATCGCTGTGCAAGCGACTACCAGACTCATGACTCCACCATCTGTCGTCTGGACAAGGACCTCATCTGCGCCTGTGGTCCGAACTGTAAGTACTCCACCGGCATATATACACGCATGTATGAGACAGAGAAAAACGTTTTCGTGTTTAATAGCAACTACTAAATTCACTCTACTTATTAACCATACAGGGTGGCCATAAAACCAGTCTATTAAAATGCATTTCAGTATAGGGCCTGTCAACACACCGGTAAAAAATTAGTCATCGTCTTGAGAGAGACCACTCTTCGCTTTGGAGCGCTGTAGACGGTATAGAACTGGTACCAGGACGTCATGTGGTCCTCTGCCTCTGAAATGAGCCATAGCAAAGAAATGGTCTGTATGTGCCAGTCGATTCTGTAGAATTAGAGAAGTAAAACCGATCCGTGTGGTGACGTGGCAGAAAGATGCAACCATCTTTGCAAGTGGCCATTATGACACTGTGAATGAAATTTCCTGATTTGTTGATGTATCAATAGGGACTGTCCAACGTGTCTACGAGGAATGTGTACCACTGTAGTTGAATAACAATACATAATAGTAGTGTTCGTAAAAAGTGACTAGCCAACACGGACTGGAGACGAGTGTCAGGCCTCGTCAATGGTAATCGGTTTCAAAACTGACAGGTATTGCTGCTATTAGTTATTACAAGGCATCTCAACCAGTATCCAGTCGACCATCGCGAAAGGACTAACGTACAATGGACGTTTTGAGTCGGGTATCTCGAGAAAGGTCATTGCCCATATTGACTCTTAAAGCTGTGCGTCTTAGATGTACCGCCGGCCGGCGTGGCCGAGCGGTTCTAGGTGCTTCAGTCTGGAACCGCGCGACCGCTACGGTCGTAAGTGCGAATCCTGCCTCGGGCATGGATGTGTGTGATGTCTTTAGGTTAGGTAGGTTTAAGTAGTTCTAAGTTCTAGGGGACTGATGACCTCAGATGTTAAGTCCCATAGTGCTCAGAGCCATCTGAACCATTTTTTTCTCTTAGATGTACACAGAAACTCAACAATAGCTTACTGGAAGCGTGCAGTGCGCTCCGACCAGTCGCAGTCTCGCCTGTTTTCAAATGATGGAAGGCTCCTCTCCTCGACTATGACAACAGCCTCAGTCACAGGGCTGCACACATACCTCCCTTACTAAAAAAAACATTCAACAGCCTAGATTGCACAAAATATTTCTTTATTTAAGACAACCGGTTTCGATAGACTTTGCTATCATCTTCAGGTCTTAAAAATCTTTGTATCGTAAATGTGTTCATTTTACATTGAACCTCACACGATATTGTCAAGTGGGCAAAACATGGCGTGAGGTTCAACTTAAAATGAACACATATTACAACAAAAATATCTTTAGGACCTGAAGATAACAGCAAAGTTTGACGAAACCGGTTGTCTTAAATAAAGAAATATTTTATACGATCTAGGCTGTTCTGCTCTCAAACGAGAAAATTTAAATATACATCCCTGGTTCGATGAACACTGAGGCACCACATCGTACCTCGACTAGCCCACTAGATCACCCGATCTTAATCATAAACTTAACTAAACACCATCCAAACAGGCCTCGGAAGGCCCAATGATACTGACCAACCACCATGTAATCCTCGGCTAATAGATATATCTGGATGCGGATTTGGAGGGTCGTGTGGTCTGCACCTCGTTCTCCCATTTGTGACCGGAGCCGCTACTTCTCAGTCAAGTAGCTACTTAATTGGGCTCATAAGCCCTGAAGCATCCTACTTGCCAACAGCTCTTGGCAGACCCAGACAGTCACCCATACAAGTGCCAGCTAACCTCGACAGTGCTTAACTTCACAAATCTGATGGGAACTGGTGTTACCACTGAAGGATGGTTGTTGGCCAGTCTTGGAATGGGACTGTGTGGAACAGCAGATGTAATGTAGCAATTAACACCAATGCAGTTTCGCACCTCTGCAGGATTTATTCATCGATGAGTGGCTTCAGCTGTGTATGGCATACCTGAAGAAACTTGTAGATTCTCTTTCTCGCCAACCCGAAGCTATTCTCAAGGCTAGATGTGATGTTAGCATGATGTCTCCCGAGGGTGACTAATTTTTTGTCTAGTGGGCTTACATGCCAAATGTAATTTCGGTTCATTGTCCATTTCTGGAGTAGAGATTTGAAATCCTATGACAGGACAAGGTGTCTGTAACTTAAGTTCCAGTTTCGAAACGCTGTATAAATAGAGCCATTGCTCAGAATGACGTCACATTTGAACAGTATATTATTGACGCATGGGGGAAACGTCATGGAACAAAAAAAAAAAAAAAAAATTTACGAAAATTTGACCAGTAGTTGGCATTTTATTCTTAGGAATATACATACGACCAAAGCGTGGCACATGACTGTTCCTGTTTGCATCTAAGACGCCTGACATGATCGTCACCATGAAGGGTCGCGCCGCTGGTATAGCTCTTTTACAAGAACGGTGACTATGCGCCATTAGCCCTGCGGAAGTTCTGGACATTCAAGAATATGAAAAAAGGCATTGGTCCGATGCCTGTTAATGGTCTGGGGAAAGCTGTTATACAAGTAGAAAAGACAGGTTCTTTTGAAGTGCAATGTGGCAGAGGGAGGAGAGCATCTGATCTGACATCTGTCGAAGATGTGACCACAGTGTTACAGGAGAGTCGAGCGGTAATGTACAAACATGCACTGCATGGAGAATTTCCCAAAGGTTGGACATACTTGTGTGAACAGTGTATAAAATCCTAAGAAACATCCCGCATTGCCATCCACAGCAAATCACCCATGTCCAGGAGTTGCTTCCTGCTGATCTGCCAGCAAGTCAAACGTAGCTTCTGCAATTTCTTACTAGTACAGAAGTAGAAAATGAATGGCTAAAAACCTTCTGTGGACAGACGAAACTTATTTCCATCTACAAGAACATGTCAGCATGCAGAATTGCAAAATACGAGCAATGGACAATCTGCTCGCACATCATATAGTACCACTTCATTCTACGAAGATGACCCTGTGGTGTGAGCTGACGGCATAATTTATCGTAGAGCCGAATTTTTTCGAGGAGGTGAGTCCTGCGGGTCCTATCGCCTGTACCACGACTGGTAAACACAATGAGAGTCTTTCGCACATCAACGTCATTCCAAAGTTGCAACGGCATGGATGTGTGAGTAGGATTATTTGTATGCATGATAACGCTCCTCCTCACAGATTCACAGCCAGTGAAGCGGCTTCTGCGGAGGCATTTCGGAAATGCTAGAATCATCAGCCGTCATTCCCCCAAAAGCCCTACCATCCAGTTCACATGATCTTATTCCGTATGACTTCTAACTGTGAGGTAATCTGAAAGATGTGTTCAGTGTTCCAATTACGATCATAGTTGAATCGAAGGCACAAACTGTGCAACGCATTCTGAACGTGACCCCCAAGACACCAATCCGCTGTGGAACATACTGCTTCACGATTTCAGCTTGTGGCAGGAAACGGTGGACAGCATATTGAACATGTCTTGCGGCAGTCTCACAACGATTAGAGACTGACGGCATTTTGCTTTCTATGAGGTTTTCGGCTGCAAGACAATAAAAAACCGATGTCGTCTTGTTTATTATGTTGTCTTTGTCCCCAGCGCAATAAAAAACCGATGTCATTTTGATTTTTATGCGGTTTTTGCCCTGAGGACAATTAAAAACCGATTTTTCCCAATAGATGTGGTATGACCTTGTCGTAGCAGGTTGGCTTGCTTAACTAACAGTGCTGCAACTGTTGACTGCCAAACTTGTGCAGTCATGCGCATTGAACAATACAGATGGTAGAATTGTCAACTCAAACTATAGTACTTATATTTTTTGTTCCGTGGCGTTCCCTCCTGCGTTACTAATATGCTGTTCAAACCTTACATCATTCTGAGCAGTAGTTCTCTTTCTACAGCGTTTTGAAACTGGAACATTAATTATAAACACCATGCACATAAAATGCACACTTTTAAAATGTACAAGCTATCATTCATGTTGTAATTATTTTCGAATACATTTCAGAAATATTTAGTAATGATTATGTGATTAAATGGTAATTTATTTTCATATAGCATATGAAACTCTTGCGCTTTTGCAGTAATGTGTGCCACCAGCCATAGACAGATTATGTAATATTCCAATTGGCTATATTACCTCATTTAAATATTTCATGATGTGTTTTGTCGAATGATAGGAAGTGTTGTCAGTTGAAATACCTTTTCCGAATGCAGAGTTAATTCACTTAGAAACTTATTTTTCAGAGCTGCTATTCATTCTAGAATGTGTCACTCTATTCAAAATCTTACAGTAAATTACTCATATCGGTATTAAGTAATAAAGTCCATCACAATTCCATTCAAACAAACTGGTCTAACAAAAACTGGATACATTAGTCATTAAGAAAAAAAGGCTGTAAAATGATGCTGTGCATGTATAAATGGATATAAACGTTATATCAAGGGGCTAGTCTTTATATATTTTGTTGAAAACGTTATGAACCAAAAGAAAATAAATTATTTCCGCAGTTCAACATAACTTAAAAGTGTATGTCCGACAATTACTACAGGAATTTTTCCATGTGTCATTGTAAACCGATGTATTTCCTCAGTTAACAAATCTTCTAAGTGGTCCTTAAGTATCCTATTAAGCTGCATGCCATTCTTGTGGAACCCTCGTGTGTTACATTACAACATGATGTTTCTGTGTGAACACATTTTGTTTCTGACTAGCCGTTCACAGCCTTGCATTATTGTGGCTCAGTCTGTTGAAATTGAAGAGAATGAAAACAGTATACCCATATTTCTAATATGTATGCAAATCAGATATATGTCCTAATAACCTTCTCCCCCTGTCTTGTCCATCTCCTCCTCCCTTTCTCTTTCTCCATCTCCTCCTTCTCCCTCTCTGTCCATTACCTCTTCCCCATCTCTCAGTTCATCTCCTCCTCCATCTCTTCATTTCTTCCTCCCCTCTTCTCCCCCTTTCTTCCTCCATCACCTCCTCCCCTTTTCTCTGTCCACCTTCTCCTCTCTCTCGCTCTCCATCTCCTCATGTCCCCTCTCTCTCGCCCTCCCTCTGTCTGTTTCCTCCCCTCTCATTGTCCATCTCCTCCTCCTTCCCTCTCTCTCTGTACATTCTAGCCGCCCTCTGTCGACCAGCTGTCGTCGACTTCTCTGATGGAAGATATAATGGTATTATCTACTGTATATGCTCGGCTTTTAGTTAGATCTATACATCAGATGGAGCAGCCACAAGCATCTTCACTATAATGGCGACTAAATTTCGGGTTTTCGTAATAATTAATGTAAACTTTTGGATCAGTCAATCACCCTTCATTTGTTGCTGCGTTACCGAAGACAATATAGTTCGTAACATCTTTGAATGTTAGTTATTATTCACCAATATACAGGATGTTAGGGAAATCATTTTAATTTTTCATTAAAAACGTACAATAATAATTAAATGGCCGTGAATGATCACGTTTTGTATAGATGGAAAAGTAGGGTTGATTCTACAATTACTCTCAGCAATTACGGCAGCTAAAATGTCCGTGATTTTTATAGTTCCTCACTCAAAGATATTATAGCAAGGACTGTGGTCTATTACTATAATTTGATACAGTAATTCAAACTGCTTATGCTTTTAATTTCACAAAGCTAAGTGTCCAGTCCCATCCTTATATTCAATTTACCGTCCCTTCATATAGTCCACGGATCCTATTATCAGTTATTCTGCTTGTACTAGAATTTAATACTGAGCACTACTTTTTCTCATGCACACAATTCCTCAGATATTCTTAGTCCGTGACCTTACAGCAAAAGTCTGTACCGTAAAAATTAACTGTAGTCAATTTTCTTGCAGTTTAACAAAAGTGCCCTGATCCCTTCCGTAGCATAATATACGGAAATTCCCGCAGTATTGCACGCCACAGCTACGTAGACTTATTCAGAAAGCAGAAAACAAGAGAGCTAACAATACCCGTGCAATACTGTTGAATAAAGCAGTCCGACACTACTCCCACAGTACACCTGTCATACAGGGCAGGCTACACATCAGGGATATGAAAATCATTTAGTTGCCCCTGATGTACAGACTGCCACACAAATCACAGCGATAAAGAACGCCAATACTACTCCAACACAATACACCTTTCATGCAGGGAAGCCCACATGTAAGGGGCCTGTAAACGGTTTCTTGCCCCTGACACGTAGGCTGCCCAGCAAAGCAGGTTGATTCATCAGTTCTATACTGTTCCTGCACAACATGCGAGTCATGAAGGGGAGCCTAAATGATAGTAACTGGAAAAACATGTCATTGCCCGTATTTCTGCTCCTATTGGACCTTGGAGGTTATACACCCTACATTGCTGACACTAGTGAGGCCTGCTGTTTCTGTGCTAGATTTGGTTGAAACCGATCCAGGTGTTTGGGACAAGATCCCAAAGGCACAAACACACACACACATACAAATATATATATATATATATATATATATATATATATATATATATATATATATATATATATATATCAGGTGATCAAAACTCAGTATAAATTTGAAAACTTAATAAACCATGGAATAATGTAAATAGAGAGGTAAAAATTGACACACATGCTTGGAATGGCATGGGGTTTTATTAGAACAAAAAAAAAAACATCCCATATTGCTAGACGCGTGAAAGATCTCTTGCGCGTGTCGTTTGGTGATGATCGTGTGCCCAGCCGCCACTTTTGTCATGCTTGGCCACCCAGGTCCCCAGACCTCAGTCCGTGCGATTATCGGCTTTGTGGTTACCTGAAGTCGCAAGTGTATCGTGATCGACCGACATCTCTAGGGATGCTGAAAGACAACATCCGACGCCAATGCCTCACCATAACTCCGGACATGCTTTACAGTGCTGTTCACAACATTATTCTTCGACTACAGCTGTTGATGAGGAATGATGGTGGACATATTGAGCATTTCTGTAAAGAACATCATATTTGCTTTGTCTTACTTTGTTATGCTAATTATTGCTATTCTGATCAGATGAAGCACCATCTGTTGGATATTTTTTGAACGTTTGTATTTTTTTGTTCTAATAAAACGCCATGTCATTCCAACCATGTGTGTCAATTTGTACCTCTACATCTACACTATCCGTGATTTATTCAGTTTTCAAATTTATACTGACTTTTTGATCACCCGGTATACTGGGTGAGTCACCTAACGTTACCGCTGGATATATTTCGTAAACCACAACAAATACTGACAGAGCGAACGTGAGGAGAGGGGCTAGTGTAATTGGTTAATACAAACCATACAAAAATGCACGGAAGTATGTTTTTTAACACAAACCTACGTTTTTTAAATGGAACCCCGTTAGTTTTGTTAGCAGATCTGAACATATAAACAAATACGTAATCAGTGCCATTTGTTGCATTGTAAAATGTTAATTACATCCGGAGATATTGTAACCTAAAGTTGACGCTTGAGTACCACTCCTCCGCTGTGTGTATCGGAGAGCACCGAATTACGTAGGGATCCAAAGGGAACGTTGATGGACCTTAGATACAGAAGAGATTGGAACAGCACATTACGTCCACATGCTAACACCTTTTTACTGGTCTTTTTCACTGACGCACATGTACATTTCCATGAGGGGTGAGGTACACGTACACACGTGGTTTCCGTTTTCAATTACGGAGTGGAATAGAGTGTGTCCCGACATGTCAGGCCAATAGATGTTCAATGTGGTGGCCATCATTTGCTGCACACAATTGCAATCTCTGACGTAATGAATGTCGTACACGCCGCAGTACATCTGGTGTAATGTCGCCGCAGGCTGCCACAATACGTTGTTTCATATCCTCTGGGGTTGTAGGCACATCACGGTACACAATCTCCTTTAACGTACCCCACAGAAAGAAGTCCAGAGGTGTAAGATCAGGAGAACGAGCTGGCCAATTTATGCGTCCTCCACGTCCTATGAAACGCCCGTCGAACGTGTACCTCACCCCTTATGGTAATGTACATATGCGTCAGTGAAAAAGACCAATAATAAGATGTTAGCATGTGGACGTAATGTGCTGTTCCAGTCTCTTCTGTACCTAAGGTCCATCACCGTTCCCTTTGGATCCCTACGTAATTCGGTGCTCTCCGATACACACGATCGAACAGCGGAGGGATGGTACTCAAGCGTCAACTTTAGATTACAATATCTCCGGATGTAATTAACATTTTACAATGCAACAAATGGCACTGATTACGTATTTGCTTATATGTTCAGATGTGCTAACAAAACTAACGGGGTTGTGTTAAAAAACATACTTCCGTGCATTTTTGTATGGTTTGTATTAACCAATTACACTAGCCCCTCTCCTCACGTTCGCTCTGTGGAATCGATTCGTCAGTATTTGATGTGGTTTACGAAATATATCCAGCGGTAATGTTAGGTGACTCACCCTGTATACAGGGTGTTACAAAAAGGTATGGCCAAACTTTCAGGAAACATTCCTCCCACACAAAGAAAGAAAATATGTTATGTGAACACGTGTCCGGATACGCTTACTTTCCATGTTAGAGCTCATTTTAATACTTCTCTTCAAATCGCATTAATCATGGAATGGAAACACACAGCAACAGAACGTACCAGCGTGACTTCAAACACTTTGTTACAGGAAATGTTCAAAATGTCCTCCGTTAGCGAGGATACATGCATCCACCCTCCGTCGCATGGAATCCGTCATGCGCTGATGCAGCCCTGGAGAATGACGTATTGTATCACAGCCGTCCACAATACGAGCACGAAGAGTCTCTACATTTGGTACCGGGGTTGCGTAGACAAGAGCTTTCAAATGCCCCCATAAATGAAAGTCAAGAGGGTTGAGGTAAGGAGATCGTGGAGGCCATGGAATTGGTCAGCCTCTACCAATCCATCGGTCACCGAATCTATTGTTGAGAAGCGTACGAACACTTCGACTGAAATGTGCAGGAGCTCCATCATGCATGAACCACATGTTGTGTCGTACTTGTAAAGGCACATGTTCTAGCAGCACAGGTAGAGTATCCCATATGAAATCATTATAACGTGCTCCATTGAGCGCAGGTGGAAGAACATGGGGCCCAATCAAGACATCAACAACAATTCCTGCGCAAACGTTCACAGAAAATCTGTGTTAATGACGTCATTGCACAATTGCGTGCGGATTCTTGTCAGCCCACACATGTTGATTGTGAAATTTACAGTTTGATCACGTTGGAGTACATACTGACGAAACTAAAATGAGCTCTAACATGGAAATTAAGCGTTTCCGGACACATGTCCATATAACACCCTTCCTTTATTTGTGTGTGAGGAATGATTCCTGAAAGTTTGGCCGTACCCTTTTGTAACACCATATATATATATATATATATATATATATATATATATATATATAATGGTTGACTGGTGATTTAACCAGGGAGTAAATGATAGTTGCCCATAGTTGTGTGACTGGACACCTGTATTCTTTCCAGTCACTAAATGAGAGTGTAAATGGCAATAAGTATAGCGTCTGTTGCATCGAAGTACATCAATTACATCACAGTTACGAGCAACATGGGTTTCATGAATTCATCTCGGGATGTGCAACAGCGTCGTATTTCGCTTATTTTGAGCATCAACTTCACTTTGTAATTTCTCAGCCTATAGTTAACGCAATGTTTGCAACCAACGCCATTCTTTATGTTATTTTCTATTGAATAAGAAATAACATGGAGTGTCCATTCAAAAAACGTAAGTTTGTGTTGAAAATAATATTTGCTTATACTTTAGAATGTCTCACAGTGTTTATTTTCGTGAGGCCCTGCCAAAGTCGTTTTTCCGTATACATTGCTCAAGTGATATTTGTGCTGAAACGTTCAAGTGGACCACCCTGTATATAGGGTGTTCATTTTAACTGAGGAGATGCAGTATCTCGAAAACTATACATCGACTCAAAAAAAAAAAAGTTACAGCCCCAATTTGTTTTTCTCGGAGGGGCCATCCAAGGATAGCACACTCGACCACAACCACCCACCCCTCCCCGTGCATGGGTGGTGGGGGTAACTTTTAAATCTTCAGTGGGATCGATGACGATTCTACTGCAAAATCCACATACGTTTTCTCTGAAGCATTTTCTTCGTTTCGCCAGAGACGGCGCTGTAATCTTAGGAATAGAAATGGGTACATAATCGATTTTATGATATGCTACTCAGTGGCCCATGACTGTCCAACGTGGGTTCCGACCTCCATGCTGCTAGGGTAGAACAGGCCAGTATTTCATAACTTCTAATTGGAAATCCCATTCGCAACATTGTATTCCTCTGACGTATCGAACAAGGGCTACTCAACGCGTCAGCGTGGCTGTGGCTCGAGACAAACACTACTCCACTTTATAAATTAGAGTAAGTATTCAAACGTCGTACCGTGAGCTTCAATAAACTTAGTGATCTGCTTTTCAAATTACCATACACAGCATACACAGGACAGAAGCATATCTGCGGGAATGTCGGCACAAGTGATTCTCATGCGGTCAGCCATGTCCTCACGGCCTTTTGGCACTTTGAAGTTATCTTTTAAATGTCCCCTCAGAAAGAAATCCGGCGACATCAAATCCGGTGACTTTGCGGGACATTTAATAGGGCCACCTCTGCCGATCCATCGACGAGCATAAACACGGTCATACACCTCCGGTGCTTCAATTGTGTAATGCGCTGTGCAACCATCCTGGTGAAACCACAGACGTTGTTGAACTTCCTGGGCAATGTCCTGTAGTAATACCAGCAGTTCCTGCTCCAAAAACGTTCGATATTTGCGTCCATCCAACGTGCCGTCGATAAAATATGGAACAATGAGTTTGTTCCCAATGGTGCCTCATCATACGTTAACCGACCAAGGACGTTGATGGTTAACTTGCTGTAACCAGTGGAGCTTATGTAAACTTCAGCAAAGTATGTTTCGCTGGTTAACGCTACCATGATTTGTGAATGTAGACTCATCGGAAAATAGTACCTCGGGGAAGAACGTTGGGGACGTTTGTATTTGTTGACATGCCAACTCAAAAAACACTACCCAGTTATGGAAATCCACGCCATGAAGTTCTAGGTGGAGTGACACGTGATATCGAATGTACTTATGACGATACAGTATTGTCACAATACTACGTATGGATATATAGGAATTGCGGTGTAATCGCTGGGCACTTAATCTGTTGGTTGTGGTGCACTGCCATTAGTACAGCTATTTCATTAGCTTCTCCTGTAACAAGTTTGCTTCGTTTTCTTTTGCTGGTCTGTACGCTGCCATCAGACATTAAAGTCATTCACAGCACTGTAAATGAATCAACGAGAACGATCTTTCTCTGAAAAACGCTCGGTGTACAAGGCAACAGCAGCCTCAGCATTACTCCTACATTCTTCATCGATCAGGATCATTTCAATTTTTCCTTCTGTGGTTGCAACATTCATCGTCCATTGGCACGTCTGTCCAAATGATAGATAGCTGTGCAGGCAATGAACACTGCTCAAGTGTTGCAATGGTTAGTGCCACTATCTGTACTACGTCTGAAAAATACGTGAGCTCTGAGCGCGGTGCACTGCTTGTTATGATGCGTCGTAGTTCGCTACACGGCCATGGTGGCGCGTCGAGCAGTCCACTGTTCGATGTGTCGGAGGAAAACAACGTTGTGGATGGGGTTTAGTCAGAAGTTAAGAAATACTGGCCTTTCCTACCCTCGCAGTGTGGAGGTAGGGTCCCATGTGCCAGTGGATATTTAACGGCCATTGAGTAGCATGTCCTAAATTACGATTGCGTACCCATTTCTATTCCTCCGATTGCAGTGCCATCTTTGGCGAAACTAAGAAAATGTTTCAGAGAAAACATATGTAGATTTTACAGTAAAATCGTCATCTGCAATAAAAAAACTGGTTTTCCCATTGAACATTTAAAAGTTGCCCCTTGCCACCCACGCAAGGGTTGAGGTGGAGTGGGGTAGGGGGTCGAGAGGGGTATCATTGGATGACCCCCTCAGTGACAAACAAACTGGAATTATAACTATTTTTCATCCGATTTGTAGTTCTCGGGGAATTTCAAATCTACCGGTGTGTGTGATACGATTTTAGTGCACATAGAACACACTGTCTGGAAGAAAAAAGTATTACTGTATTATCACGTAAAATAATCGAAAGTGACAGTTGATAGACATATCACACCAAATAAACGACTGTCATCGATACTGAATCTACTATAGTAGTTGAGGTCATAACACTGATTTGTCCCAGTCCCATTCTAACAACACTCCAGTGAATACCATGTAGTTGAAAATAAATTTTCTTAAGTTGTATCCAATGAATAAAATGACGTTGTGCATAGATGCTCGGTTCGTCAACTTACACGTTTGCTGTCTTGTTAAGTCGGCTCCAAATCCCTGTTCTTTCTAGTTTGCCATTTTGTTGTGGCGTCTGTATCATGGTATTCATTGACGGTACGAAGTCCTATATTTTATCTAATAATTGTAAACTGTTTTTGAGTACTGAATGACACAGAATCTCTGAGTTACAGATTGAAGGAGCTCCAGAACACACAGTGTCTGATTCTCTGCTGCAGGTTCCTGCAAAACTGGGGCGGCTCCTGGCGGGTGAGTGTGTCTAGTTATCATCTTTCGTATCGACTGCATAGTGAACCTTTTATTCCACGTATTTCTTATTTTTTCTCTGACTGCTATAGTATGCATCGTGGCCGCTTGCCACTTCCAATCACGTAATTTAGTTACTTTTACTTCTGAAAAATTGGACTTGCCAACATTTCATAAAATACACCTTTGTCACGACGGCGAGCTTTTCATTTCAGCAGAACTTTGTACCTGTTTGCCATTTCTTTGCATTTCAGAAAAGAAGAAATTGTTTGAGTCAGGTTACTACGAAAGTGCGACAGCAAATCATAAAGCCATTCACACAGTTGTGCTTTACCGCCAGATGAATTCGCTTGTGTATTGTCACGGTGAAACAGCACTGCCTTCGTCGCCAGAGGGAGGCATGTTTCCGTCATTTTCTTGTCATAGTGGTACAATATCTCACTATCCTGTAAATTAAAGGTTGCCTGGTCGGGGGTTGAACAAGAACAATGTGATATGAAACTTCCTGGCAGATTAAAACTGTGTGCCCGACCGAGACTCGAACTCGGGACCTTTGCCTTTCGCGGGCAAGTGCTCTACCATCTGAGCTACCGAAGCACGACTCACGCCCGGTCCTCACAGCTTTACTTCTGCCAGTATCTCGTCTCCTACCTTCCAAACTTTACAGAAGCTCTCCTGCGAACCTTGCAGAACTAGCACTCCTGAAAGAAAGGATACTGCGGAGACATGGCTTAGCCACAGCCTGGGGGATGTTTCCAGAATGAGATTTTCACTCTGCAGCGGAGTGTGCGCTGATATGAAATTTCCTGGCAGATTAAAACTGTGTGCCCGACCGAGACTCGAACTCGGGACCTTTGCCTTTCGCGGGCAAGTGCTCTACCAACTGAGCTACCGAAGCACGACTCACGCCCGGTCCTCGCAGCTTTAGAGCACTTGTCCGCGAAAGGCAAAGGTCCCGAGTTCGAGTCTCAGTCGGGCACACAGTTTTAATCTGCCAGGAAGTTTCATATCAGCGCACACTCCGCTGCAGAGTGAAAATCTCATTCTGGAAACAATGTGATATTCTGAAATATCTAGGAATGACACTCGACGGATCTCTTACATACAAAGAGCATTGCAAAGTTTTCACCAGAACAATCTGCTCAGAAAACTGGCTAGTTCACAGTGGGTAGAAAAGCTAAAACAACTGGAACTTCTGCAATGGCGCTGTGTTACTCTGCTACAGAGTAGAGCTGGATGTAGTCCTCGACGATACGTGAAGACTGGTAACACGGTGCTTAAAATCCATTCCAACTGTGTGACTTTACCAACTGGCAGGAACAGCTTGATCTAACGTTCGAAGAGAAACAGCTGCGAACAAGGAAAGGAAGAAAATGGAGCAGGAGGTACCTTATACTGTACAAAGACATGAAATTTACGTGCAAATACTGAAATTCAGGAAGAGCTTTCTCAAAACATCAGACGTAGTTACAACCACAGATGAAAATGCCAAGTTACAGTTGTGAAAAGCTAAGGACTCCCTTCCCTCTGGTTGGAAAGGAGTATCCGAAATCCTACCACTAGATTATGAGAAGGGATAGCTGACGTGGAAGTCCTGAATGGACTGAGCATATCCAGTGTTAATGTGGCAAGATGGGGCCAGGGTAGAGAAGACAATGTCAAGTGCGACTGTGGAGAAGATGAAGTAAAGAAAACGAACCACCACAGCGATATTGTGAATAAAATTAATTAAAAATGACTAGTTCTAGCGCAACCCTTACACCAGCTTGTGGTCCACTATAAACCACAAGAGATTTTCATTCGTTGGCCCATGTATCGTAGAATCCATATAATACTAGTTGTCGTAGATAACATAGATTAGAAGCGTATGTTAGTTGTGGCAACAAGTTGCAGAGTATACACTCCTCATGTATGCTGTCCACGATGACTAATTTATATGGGTGCTATGACAAATGGGCAAGGGGATGAAAGTACTCTTATGGTTTATAGTGGACCTGAAGATGATGTAAGTGTTGAGCCAAAACTAGACTTTCGAAATAAATTTCATTGATAACGCAGCTGTGGTGGTTCGTTTGCTGTTTTTATATCATCAGTGAGAACGATGGACTTTCACAAGTGGAGAAGATTGATGAAATGTTATGTAATGCAATGTTTATTAACTGTGTATGTTTTTGATACGAGAATATTGGTAATAACTTTGACTATCCGCGAAAGTCTGCTTAGAATGTTCTTAGAGCCAACTTTAAGCGACGAATATAGGTATATACCACAAACCCCTACGTATCAACCCAGTGGGAATCGCGAAGACATGATTAGACTAGTTACAGGGTGCACGTAAGTGAATGGAATTGAAAAAGTGTTAATATCTGGTACAATGGAGAATACCCTTTGCCATGACCTTCTCAGAGTAGAGATAATGGTGTAGATGCAACATTATCCAGAGACCGTTCTTCGTTTCTCTAAGAAGCGCATGTTTAGCATTTCTACTGTTGTTGTTGCTGCGGTTTTCAGTCCAAAGACTGGTTTGATGCAATTCTCAATACTATCCCATCATGTACAACTCTGCATAACCACTGCAGTCTACGTCCATTGGAACCTACTTACTGTAGCAAGCGTTAGTCTTCCTCCACAATTTTTATCTTCCATGCATACTTCTCTCTATTATCAAACTGACAGTTCATTGAGGCATCAGGATATTCCCATCAATCGATCCCCTGGTTTAGTTAAGATGTGTGATAAATTCCTTTCCTCCAATTCGTATCAGTATTTCTACATTAGTTACTCGATCTAACATTTAATATTCAGCATTCCTATATAGCACCACATTCCAAAAACTTCTGTTCGATTTTTTCCTGAGATGTTTGTCGTCCATGTTTCATTTCTGCACAAGGTTCTCCAGAGAATATCTTCTGTAAAAAGGTCTCGCAGCACTTCACTTTATATTCTATGTTAACGAATTTCTATTTTTAAGAAATGTTTCTCCTGCTAGTGCCAGTCTGAATTTTGTATTCCATGATACTGCAGGCCAGAGTCAGTTTTTGTTTTGGAGCTTAAATAGCAAAATTCATGTACTACTTACAGTGTTTTATTCTTCATTTAATTCCCTGAGTATCATCTGTTTTAATTCGGCTACATTCCACTCCCTTTTGGTGATATTCATAATACCAAATTATTACCGTGGCACATAGAAGTTTCTAAGGAACGGATAGAGACACAAATAATGATAAGTCTACAGCAGCCCAGTCATCATAAGGTGAAGAGAAATCTGATGTAGTAATGTTCCAAGCAAGGCGGGTTTATGTCCCAAGTTTCAGTACCATAAGTGACCAAAAGAAAAGCAGTCTGAGAAACAATAAGTCAATAGCAGGGATCTGATAATGGGTGTAATGAGAAGGTATAAACGACATTCACGTTAAACACAGCAATGGTTGTGTGCTGCAGAGCAGACTTCCTTATACCCAGATCCCACAGTCACCAAAGGTGTGCCCATGAGAAGCGATGACAGCAGCGAGATCCATGCATACACTGATGGAAAAAAATCGCAACACCAAAACATAATGCAGAGTAACGAAATTTTGAGAATACATTTGTCTAGGTAAGATGTTTAAGTGATTAACATTTCAAGAGGCCAGGTTAATGTAAGTGCGAGATAAGCCATTTGCAAATGTGAAATGCTGGTACATTAAAAATTAGTGTTACCTGCAGAATATTGAATGCAAGCATGCAAACGTGATTGTCAGTTTGTGGGATAAGAGTTCCATGTCTGTTGCACTGGGTCGGTCAGTACAGGGACGGTAGAAGCTGTTTGTGGATGGTGCTGGAGTTGTCGTCCGATAAAGCCCCACATATCCTCAATTGGCGATCAGTGTGGTGATTGAGCAGGCCAAGGCAAAATGTAGACACTCTGTAGAGCATGTTGGGTTACAACAGCGGCATGTGGGCGAGCGTTATCCTGTTGAAATACACCCCCTGGAATGGTGTTCAAGGATGGCAGCACAACAGGTCAAATCACCAGATAGATGCACAGTTTTGCAGTCATCTTTCAGATTTAGAAACATGCCCATCAACTTTAGTTCATGTCGCACAACTCGTTCCTGGTGCTGAGGGTTTTTTTTTTCTGTCAGCGTATAATTTCATAGTGTCACGCTCATTGTTTTGAATGTCTGCTCAAAATCGTTGCCTTGTTCTGTAACATATACACAGACTCGTTTTATCATGTTTGACGCCATTTTTCAGAGCAAATTGACACACGTTATCTTCGTTGTTATGTTTATGTTGAGTTCCACCAGTATATGTGGGCCCTCCTTTGAGTTAGCCACACGACAGGAAGAACAGATAACTTAAACAGCGGGAATGTTGTGGCCAAAACCGTTTAGAGATGATTCGACCAAAAAAAAAAAGCCCATATTAAATGAATTCTTATATTAGCTCTATGACAAGCGGTATCGTCTTTCTGCAAGCTACAATAAGGTCCTCTTCGTCAAGAAAAGAAATAAACTGTGTAATGATGTTTTCGTACACAACACTGTTCACTACAGTTTCTAGGAAAATAGAGCTTACTAGTCGAACACGTGATATGGCACACCAACTCTAATTTTTTGATGGTGCAAGGTGTTTCCATGAAGGACGAGAAGATTTGCAGTTGACAGAAGTCTGTGTTTCGCTATTCACATATCCAGTAAAGCGAAACGACCATTTATCAGTAAATAAAATACGATCCAGTGTGTGATGCCGAAGATGGCAGCAAAAGAATGCAACTGGGTACAATACGCTATAGTCGTAGTGCCGTAAGATGATCCTGACAGCTCGAAGCACTGTTGCCAGCTTTGTACTGCGAAGTGCTGAAGGCTGCAGGCAAAAAATGTCTATAGAGATTTGACAACACTGAGGCGATACCATAGACACATTTACACAATTGCGTTATGGTATCAGTTGAGGTAGGCGCGCGAAGCTGCCACACACAACCCACTGTTTCTGTCAGGGGTCTGCTTAGCTGACTTCAACTGCAGACCCTTTACTTCTTGCGTTGCCTTCATTTTCGCACACTGCGAACATGATACGAAAGAAATTTTAACTTTTGAGTCGTTTCCTGGGTTTTCCAATGTGGAATCTGAGAATAGAAAGGTAGTCTCCTTAAACTCTATAAAGGAAAATGCAGCATCAGTAGTGGGACAACCTTCATCCCGCCCCACACTGCATTCTTGCCTTATTTATTCACGATGGCAGATCCAAGATGGTGGCGATAGGTATGACAATGTCGCAGCATCAGTAGTGGGACAACCTTCATCCCACCCCACACTGCATTCTTGCCAAATTTATTCATGATGGCGGATCCAAGATAGCGGCGATAGATATGGCAATATCGCAATGATGTCATGGTGGGAAATTCAAATTCTGGCAGGAAAATAGCTGAATTGGGCTACCTCCACTAACCTAACCACTTCCCATCCCCCCTCCCATCCTCTCCCACAAAAATGGAGGAAAGTTCAAATTTTGGCAGAAAAAAGGTCACTTGGGCTACCTACTCTAACCTAAGTAATCTGACTGCCACCTCTTCCTCAGAATTGGCGGAGGAAGGACCCAGCCTGTGCTGGGCTGCTGGATAGGAAGGAGGTAAGTCTTTATTTTGCATGCAGCATTTATTTAAACAATTTCAGGAAGTAGCTCTGTCCAGTGTGCTTATCATGAGGTCTGGAGTCCAACTGACCTAGTACACAGTACCACCACCAGAGGGTCTGTCATCCCTTCCATGACATAATTCAAGATGGCGGTCTGGGGGGAAAATGGGGGGAAAAGGATTCAGCCTGTGCTGGGCTGCTGGAGAGGGAATGGAGTGTGCTTTATTTATTTTGGAACAATTTATATAGGGCTGTTCAAATGTTCAAATGTGTGTGAAATATTATGGGACTTAACTGCTAAGGTCATCAGTCCCTAAGCTTACACACTACTTAACCAAAATTATCAAAAATGGTTCAAATGGCTCTAAGCACTATGGGACTTAACAGCTGAGGTCATCAGTCCCCTAAACTTAGAACTACTTAAACCTAACTAACCTAAGGACATCACACACATCCATGCCCGAGGCAGGATTCGAACCTGCGACCGTAGCAGCTGCGTGGTTCCGGACTGACGTGCCTAGAAATGCTCGGCTACCGCAGCCGGCACCAAAATTATCCCAAGGACAAACACACACACACCCATGCCTGAGGGAGGACTCGAACCTCCACCGAGAACAGCCGCAGAGTCCATGACTGCAGCGCCTTAGACCACTCGGCTAATCCCACGCGGCTATTTAGGGATGGATTTCACATAGTTTATTTATTACACTGATACAAAAACTCGCCCTGACGTGCTTGGGGTCACACTACATAGCCTACTGACCTGCAAACTACTCGTAAATTATCGAAATAATGCAGTACTCTGATGTACAGACATGCAAACAACTCGTAAGTTACCGAAATAATGCAGTACACAGAATACAGACATGCAAACTACGCGTAAATCACCGAAATAATGCAGAACACTGATGCGCAGACACAAAAACAACTCGTAAATTATCAAAATAACGCGTGTACATGGCTCTGCAAACACACTCACTAATTGTAAACTGTCGAAATAATGCAGTACACTGATGCACATGGACGGAAACAACTTGAAAATTGTTAAAACATAGTGCTTGTAAAGGGCTCTGTAAACACGCTCACATTGCTTAAACAGCCGAAAATAATGCTGTGCACAACCACTCAGTGCACATAAATAACACTTTTCAACTATCATCAACCACAACACATCAGTAAACTGTTCCAATGCACACATGCGCCAACACCACACAGGCGCTCTGTAGGGCCAGCCAGATGCAAGCCAGCGCCAGAGTGTGAGCCATCGCTCTCACACCGCTGCCGTCTACAGCAAGCAAGTGAAAGTCACGTCCATTTTCGGGTATACAGTTAGAATTCTTTGAGTGTTATACTGACGTCACATGTCTATGTCTCTGGATGCACACATGGTCACCTAACCACCGTGGCTGGCATGATGACGTATAGCCGCGAGTCCAGTGCCGAGACAGATATTTGCATAGCAACTCACCCTCGCAAACACAGCGAAAAGTTTCTCAATGCTATACTGACATTACAGGTCACGCTATAGAAATCTGTTCCACTGCTTCCCAGAATAGCTCAGGGTGCATTGTTCCTAGCGATCCTAATGGGACATGCGAGCTGCATCTAGCTGTGCACATGTTTACTTGCCAAGACTAGCTGACACATTGCCCCGAAATGTTCATGTAGCGACTTGCCATCGCAGGCGCATCTGAAAGTTTCTCAGTGTTAAGCGGATGTCACATGGCTATGTAAATAAGAGCCAAGTCAACCTCTCGGAAATTGTAAAATTTTGCAGAAATAGTTAACGGTCACTTTTGTAGGAGCTTTCATTGATGTCTCAACTTGCTGCATGGACATTCTTGCCCTAACACAACCTGTTTACGAAAATAGACCACAATAGTGCTGAATGCATTCCTCCTGATGGTCCTAACGTGGCACCCCATCCATTACATGTTACCCTTCCTGGAAATCGTTAAGTCTTGCTTTTAACAAACATCTCTGAAACGCTCTCACCACTATGTAGAGGCTCCTACATCCCAGCACAAAGGATGTCTTGTGAATGAATTGAGTATTATGATTGGCTCTTAACAAAATCGCTCCTTTTGCATAATTCATATAGCTATCGACCTCTAGACACTCAGACATATACCGCGAAGACAGACAGCATAACTGTATGCACCGTAGGTATACTCCTCATAGCGGTAGATATTTTTCCGATAGGTCAGTCGGTCATTCATCGCGGCCAAACGTCACAAGTCATCTGCTTCTGATGCGTGACCAGAGCGCCTCCGAACTGTTGTACAAAGAACGACTCGTTTCCCCTCGGTACAAAGGCATTACTGTTCCTGGCTCTGAGCTGCATTCTTGCTCCTTTCTACATCCATCTCCAGATTCTGGGATTACAAGAACATATGTAATTTGACATGGTCTGCCAGAATATAGCGTCATTTACGCGATACTTCTCGATATCAAGCACACAGCAATATCGCTTGCATGGCAGTAGTATCGCTCACTCAGTGTAGTTCCGAAGATATAGACTGGAAATTATTTCTCTAGAAATGTGAAACTTTAGCGAGGTGTAGCATGCTGTAAATCACTGATTAATTAGAAATTTATCCCGTTTGTGAAGACCTTTACGTGAAAACTCGAAAAAAAATAGACGAAACTGATATTTCCACTCGCAAATACGGATGTCGGTGATGGAAAAGATTCCAAATCATCCCTATAATTTACAAAGTCAACTAAGGCGTTTCTCATGTCTAGAGAACCAGCGAACATGTCTTCCACCTGCTAGTTGCACACGCCACAATCGATACCCTCTCAACTAAATAAAGGCGCGAAATGTGTAGAAGCACTCAACCGCGCAATTTACACGGAAGAGAACAATGGTCCAGCACAAACACCGTCCATATTGAATCTTCTCAAATTTCCATGCTATCACGAAAGCTATCCAACAAATACTAAGTATTAGTTCGCTATTCAGCCGTCTAGAGGACGACGTGGTTAAGTCAGCTACGTTCCTGCACGCCAACTGGCCTCTCCATTCAAACAGCTCCTACTGCTAGCCGGAAGTGTGAATCATTCCCGCCACAGGTCACTGGCGCGCCGAGCACACATAGGCAGAATCATCCTAGGAAACAGGCCACATATATATTCTATCACTGTACTCACAGTCAGATATTACAAGCGCGGTCTCAATTGGACGACATTCGACAACGAGAGAAGTATCGGAAATACACGCTGCTGACGGCTGTGGCACCGGAAATAGAAATATCTGTACCATTCTTATGACTTGAGATACTCTTCCCTTTGCTGTCACAGTATTTCACGTCAAATCCAGACTTTCCTTACAACTGGACAATGTCATTTCCTTTGCACATGTCAGAACACACATACACATGCTCAAGGCGAACCTACCACACATGCCCTACTACTACGTGTAGTAAATGAAATGAAATGTCGTGTGGCTAGGGCCTCCCGTCGGGTAGACCGTTCGCCTGGTGCAGGTCTTTCGATTTGACGCCACGTCGATGGGGATGAAATGATGATGATTAGGACAACACAACACCCAGTCCCTGAGCAGAGAAAATCTCCGACCCAGCCGGGAATCGAACCCGGGCCCTTTGGATTGACAGTCTGTCACGCTGACCACTCAGCTACCGGGGGCGGACACTACGTTTAGTGCTTGGCCAATAAGTGATTGCTGGCGATACGTAATAATACTGACCGAAAATCAGTGGTGGGTGGACATATCTCATAAATTTTTCTTGTGAGTGGTACCACTGTGTCTTAGAAAGAGAGACGTAATCGTCTTACAATCCGCCAGATGTTAAAAAACATGACCATGTTACTATCACAAGCGGTGTTGCTTCTACAGGTGCACAGAAGTATCCATGTTAAAAGCCATACCGACTTTATAAATCGAAGTATGGCATTAACCCGAATGAAGTGGTTTTTCCAGACAAATACGGCGACACTGAATAGAGACGGTGATCGTCTGAGTGTATATTATCAGACCAACAGTGCTGTTATACGTATCCAATGGTGCAACCTCATAATAATACAGGGCTATTACAAATGATTGAAGCGATTTCATAAATTCACTGTAGCTCCGTTCATTGACATATGGTCACAACACAGTACAGATACGTAGAAAAACTCATAAAGTTTTGTTCGGCTGAAGCCGCACTTCGGGTTTCTGCCGCCAGAGCGCTCGAGAGCGCAGTGAGACAAAAAGGGCGACAGGAGCCGAGAAAGCGTATGTCGTGCTTGAAATCACTCATATCAGTCAGTCATAACAGTGCAACGACACTTCAGGACGAAGTTCAACAAAGATCCACCAACTGCTAACTCCATTCGGCGATGGTATGCGCAGTTTAAAGCTTCTGGATGCCTCTCTAAGGGGAAATCAACGGGTCGGCCTGCAGTGAGCGAAGAAACGGTTGAACGCGTGCGGGCAAGTTTCACGCGTAGCCCACGGAAGTCGACGAATAAAGCAAGCAGGGAGCTAAACGTACCACAGCCGACGGTTTGGAAAATCTTACGGAGAAGGCTAAAGCAGAAGCCTTACCGTTTACAATTGCTACAAGCCCTGACACCCGATGACAAAGTCGAACGCTTTGAATTTTCGGCGCGGTTGCAACAGCTCATTGAAGAGGATGCGTTCAGTGCGAAACTTGTTTTCAGTGATGAAGCAACATTTTTTCTTAATGGTGAAGTGAACAGACACAATGTGCGAATCTGGGCGGTAGAGAATCCTCACGCATTCGTGCAGCAAATTCGCAATTCACCAAAAGTTAACGTGTTTTGTGCAATTTCACGGTTTAAAGTTTACGGCCCCTTTTTCTTCTGCGAAAAAAACGTTACAGGACACGTGTATCTGGACATGCTGGGAAATTGGCTCATGCCACAACTGGAGACCGACAGCGCCGACTTCATCTTTCAACAGGATGGTGCTCCTCCGCACTTCCATCATGATGTTCGGCATTTCTTAAACAGGAGATTGGAAAACCGATGGATCGGTCGTGGTGGAGATCATGATCAGCAATTCATGTCATGGCCTCCACACTCTCCCGACTTAACCCCATGCGATTTCTTTCTGTGGGGTTATGTGAAAGATTCAGTGTTTAAACCTCCTCTACCAAGAAACGTGCCCGAACTGCGAGCTCGCATCAACGATGCTTTCGAACTCATTGATGGGGACATGCTGCGCCGAGTGTGAGAGGAACTTGATTATCGGCTTGATGTCTGCCGAATCACTAAAGGGGCACATATCGAACATTCGTGAATGCTTAAAAAAACTTTTTGAGTTTTTGTATGTGTGTGCAAAGCATTGTGAAAATATATCAAATAATAAAGTTATTGTAGAGCTGTGAAATCGCTTCAATCATTTGTAATAACCCTGTATTACCGAATTTAGAAAGTGTTTCGGCTAAGAAACGTGGTATGAAACTGGTATTTGTAACTCCCTCATGCCACCACTAGATATTTGTCCAGTATTTTTAACGCATTTTGTCTCGATGCCATGTCAGAGGTTCTGCAATATATCCACTGGGTTATAGGCGAAGGTTGATTGAGAAGGATCACAAACAGTAGATAGCGAGCTGTTTGAGGTCGTAAGAAATGTACACTAGCTTTTCAGATCTCTAGTGTTACACTCTCTGGTAGAAATGCTGTCTGGGATTTGGAATCAAGTCTTATATACAACCACATAACTGCAATGGATTCTATGGAGAAGTCCTTTAATGATTACAACCTCTAGTGAATCATGTTTCTGGCATTCTCATGTCCTGAAATGAGCCACCTTTTTCGAACCTATCTGCTACAGTAAAATTTTAGACAGTCCCTATGCCTCCTGCAGCTGATGCCATTTCTGCAGCTTTGCGCATGTGATTGTTCCAATTTAAGTCGGAACTGAGCAGAAGTCAGAGAGGGCTATTTCCACCACCTTTTGTAGCCCATGTATAAACAGAGTGACCTGAGTTAGTGTAACAGGACCGTGTTTTGAAAATTCTGTGGAAATGGGAACATGTTGTCATAGCTCCGCCAACAGTGTACGATGTGTAAGGTCTGGGCCAAACGAAGCTTACTCCTGCAACACAAGATAATATAAAAGACAGTACAAAAACTGGGGGAAGGACAAGGATTTTGCTACTGCCTTGTGGTGCATCCCCAAACTACATACAAGTACTGCTGTCCGAAGCAGATCCGCGTCCCTCAGCGCCCATTCACGTCCATCAGCCCAACATGCTGTCTACATTATTCTGTACCATCCAACAGAGAAAAATTACGAACTATAAAATCTCCACTAACTTCTTCTGATAGAAAACTCGATAAGATATTTACCGCCTCTCTCCCCTCCCATATATCGAAAACAAAAATACAGTCTGCATACTGGCATCGAACACGTGTGATGATCCTATTAAATATATATCCATCGATCCACTGCACGGACCATGTAAAGTTGCATCGCCTGTACAGTAGAAGGATGACCCTCCCTGTGACCCTGTGTTGTTGTTTGACTGTTTCAGGTTCTAAACTGACAAAAACAAGTTCTGATCCATTGCTTCTCATTGAAAACTAGACGTCGCACAGTATAAGTCATGTTACTGCAGCTACCATAACACACCACATTTTAAATAAAAGACAGTGACAGCATAAGGAAACGGGAAGAGTTTGGCGGCATTCTGGAGAGCTTCCAAACTGCTGTCTGAAGGTGACTGACGACCTCTTCATTTAAACTCATCTGTCACAGTGACGGAATAGCTGATGGCTCTGCGTTCCGTTTCGACTGATTCCCCATACTGCAGTCATTTACGCGATCACTGTTTCAGTGCCAGCCATTCCCAGAAGGTGTTGCCTCTCCACCAGAACTCTTTCTCCAACTCAAACAAGCGATATCCGTCAATCATTGTGTGGTAACCAACGGCATACCAGTGGATGGATGTGATGGAAAAGACACCGCCATTGTACTGTAATAATTAGCATCACAGTTGATAGCGTGAACAGTTTTAGTAATTTTACAGTAACTTCAACACCGACCAATGATGCGACAGTATGTTTCCCAATTTCAGTATCATAGTTAAACATCAAAGTATACCAGACGCCACTCTACATATTTATAGGGCCTTGGGCATAGAAGAGTTCACCATATGCCCCCATGTTGAGAAGGTTAGCACCCCTTATCAGTGTATAGTAACATATTTGAAAGTGTTGTGATGTAATGGCAGACGGTAAAGAAGAATCAAGAAACAGCTGGTTTTTTTGCACGTTGGAGCTCCAAACTGATGGAGTTCGAAGCATTTTTATGTAAACCAGTCGCACTATCAATTCTTAAGTATTGTTCTAGAGTCTGGTATCAATATCAGGAAGGTAATTGGTAAGAGGGAACATAAACACACACATTCCTAAGGCTACAAAGCGAACGACCGTCGCAGGTAGCAAGAGGAGAACCGCACTGGAAATGACCGCGGAGAAGCCCTCGGACGTTGGCGCGCCAGGTACATATAGTCTGCGGCCGCGAGCTCGCCTCCAGTTCACCACCGGCAATGGAGGGTGAAGCTTTGACAATGCCAGCCACTCGTGCTGGCGAAACGTCAGAAAAATCATTAGATGAACGTCGGCCGAAGAACCCGAGACAGAAGCCTATAGGCAGTTTGTCAACAAGTGGCCACGAAAGCCTTAACAATTTTGTATTACGCCTCTACGGGGAGGAGATTTGCAGATTGTACCGACGCCTTGACCAACGACGGAAGAAGAAAGCGCGACTGATGTCCTCTCTCGCCTTTCTGTCACGGTGCCGAGATGAATGTGCTACACCGAAGTTCTTGAGATGCAAGCGCCTATTCACCACCGCCCAAGCACATCGTATCTACGACAGAATGGAACGAGCTTTTCTTCGTGAGCGAATACATACAACACGGAGAGACTTGGCAAGAACGGATCAGGAACTTCTGGACATTTTCTATCAACTAAGTAGCAGAATGCATCGAGACGACTGGGACAAAATCGACAGCATCACTCACAGGAGCATGCAGAACGAACTCGAGCGCTGCACCGAGCGGCAAAAGAAAAAGTTTGAAAGATGCCGGAAGCAGACCGACAAGGCGATTCCCGACATGTCACACACATTGGTCAACCTCACTGAACGACAATTGACCGAAGAGGAAGTGTCTGTTCTTCAAAAAGGAGGGAATTTCGCTATCATCCCCAGAACTATACTTATGGAGGACATCATTGCCAACACCGAAGCAGCCATTCGGACCCTTCCTTGTGAAAGGGCGGAGGAAATACGCACTGAAACAGCCAGGATACTGCGCCGAGCAAAACCACCAGCTTGCAACCTGAAGAAAGAAGAGGTACAAGCCATTAAGAATCTCAACGCCGACAAGAGTATATTGGTACTGCCTGCCGATAAGGGGAATGCGACCGTCGTAATGAAGACCGAAGATTATGAGCAAAAGATCCGAGACCTATTAGATCCGACGACGTACCGAAAACTAAGCGCAGATCCGACGCAGCGTATCACTCGGAATACGAATCGATTAATCAAGGCGTCTTCTCTGCCGGTGGACATACAGAGAAACCTGCGCAACACAGAAGCCCTACCACCTCGGCTGTATGGATTACCCAAGATCCATAAGAACAACGTTCCACTGAGACCGATCGTTAGCGCTCCTGGCTCACCAACGTATAAATTGGCGAAACACTTGGCCTCTCTGCTCCAGCCACACGTGGGAAAGACCGACACATATATTAAGGACTCAGGACATTTCATTGAGAAGCTGAAGAAACTGAAACTTGCGCCAAACGACATCCTGGTCAGTTTTGATGTTGTTTCGTTATTTACGGAAGTGCCACTCAGCGACGCTCTGGAGCACATCGGTTCCATGTTCCCGCAAGACATCAAAAAGCTCTTCCATGCATGTCTCACCACGAGCTATTTCACGTGGAATGGCGATTTCTACGAACAGCTGGAAGGCGTCGCCATGGGTAGTCCTCTCAGTCCAGTGGTGGCCAACTTCTTCATGGAACAATTCGAAGCACAGGCACTGGACTCGGCGACTTGCAAACCTAAGGTGTGGTACAGGGACGTCGATGATACTTTCGAGGTGTGGAGCCATGGTGAAGAACAGCTCGGTGAATTCCTGAGACACTTGAACAGCCTCCATGCCAACATAATATTTACCATGGAAGTAGAAAAGGACAAGAAACTGCCATTTCTAGATGTGCTGGTCACAAGGGACGGCGAAAACCTGGGACAGAGCGTGTATCGAAAACCGACACACACGGACCGATACCTGCACAAACTGTCAAACCACCACCCGAGCCAGAAAAGAGGCATGATTAGTACACTCGTAACGAGAGCAGGACGAATATGTGAGCCTCAACACCTCAAACGAGAAATGCAACACCTGGAAACTGTTCTGAGGAGCAATGGGTATTCCACAAATTACATTAGAAGTGTAACAGAGCCAAACACTCGGCGAAGTAAGGAACCAGAAAAAGAAATGTCGGGTACGGCCTTTCTGCCATACATTCCCAGAGTGACGGACAGAATCGGCCGCATATTGCGCAAACACGGCGTAAAGACGATTTTCAAACCGACAAGGAAGATCAAAGAGTGTCTTAGATCGGCGAAGGAGAAAAGAGACCCACTTGCAATGTCGGGAATATACCGTATACCTTGCACATGCGGAAAAGTTTATGTCGGAATGGCTGGACGATCCATTAACACCAGGATCAAAGAGCATAAGTGACATTGCAGGTTGGGGCAGGTGGAGAAATCGGCCGTGGCAGAGCACGCACTGAATGAGACCGACCACGTAATAAAATTCGCCGACACGGAAGTTCTGGCTGTAGAGAAGCACTATCACACGCGCTTGTTCAGAGAAGCTGTAGAAATCCAAAAACACGCGAACAGTTTCAACAAGAAAGAGGAAAGCCTTAAGGTAAACGGATCCTGGCTTCCCGTACTGCAGCGAACGACCGTCGCAGGTAGCAGGAGGAGAACCGCACCGGAAATGACCGCGGAGAAGCCCTCGGACGTTGGCGCGCCAGGCACATATAGTCTGCGGCCGCGAGCTCGCCTCCAGTTCACCACCGGCAATGGAGGGTGAAGCTTTGACAATGCCAGCCACTCGTGCTGGCGAAACGTCAGAAAAATCATTAGATGAACGTCGGCCGAAGCACCCGAGACAGAAGCCAATAGGCAGTTTGTCAACAAGTGGCCACGAAAGCCTTAACAATTTTGTAACGCTGTTAATATTCTAATGTAAGAAATATATCATATAAATTCTTCTTGCCGGTTTCTCTACGATAAACTATGGTAACAAACCGTAAAATGAAAAACCACTTTCTTAAAATACCGATTCTGTATGATACGTGCAAAATATAGCTTTACAAAGATGTATAGTATCCTTTGTTCACATCCGATCACGGTTCACAAATTATACTATGCTTGCATCAGTCCTATATAAAATGATCGTTAGTAATGGAGAAAACTTCTTAGAGGGAAACAGACAAACGCATAGCAGCAGTGTTTAATATGTGAACTTACACGTTATGCCACCACTAACTCTGTAAACAGTACATCTGTGAAGCAAATGTATACATAGGGATTGCAATGCCCCACAAACACCTATCGCTAACTTAGAATCCTCTTAATTATGAAACGAAGTCATGATTTTATACCCAAGAAGCGACAGGGGATGGAGTACGTTGCATAAATCTTCGTTCATTTAGAGGAATGTGTCATGTTTCATCACACATGAGATGGAAGTCCTCTGATGACTGAGAGGTTTACTGTTAACGATCGCAAGTAGACACTGCTCTAAAACCCACACAAAACACGCGGTTGTATGCAACTCGAACGCAGGTTGTATCACACAACTGATGATTCCTGACAGAACATTGGGGAAAAATGATCAAAATGACTTGGATATATAGTGCATGGCAGTTCCACGCTCAAACGCTAACTCGCATGTGGTATATTGTGGATCTGCTTCCCAACATCGTTCTTGAGATTATGCATGGCAGGTCCACTTTCAAGCCGTATCCCAGACATGGCATACTGTATATCCGGATCCCAACATCACCCCAGGTATAACATGCAGCGGATCCACATGAGTATGTGACAGCAAGAGGAATACCAGAAAACGTTGACATGGAAGCAAGGGGAACCAGGGAAACCGTCATTTTTTCGTTGAGGCAGCATTCTACCGTATGTCTATTGAGATAATAGTGATACATATGAGTTGACTGCTGTCTTTGAAGCTTTCCTGGAAAAACAGAGAACCATCTGTCTCTAAACTTACTTGCATCTGCGTTAAAGGATGACATAGAGTGGATGGAGTAGTCGGTTGAGATGAAGTTGTAACGAGGTACGATTTAATGATAGACTGATGATGCATTCTAGACAGAGAGGGAGAAGTTGTTGCAAGTCATTTTGATCATTTTTCCCCAATGTTCTGTCAGGAATCATCAGTTGTGTGATACAACCTGCGTTCGAGTTGCATACAACCGCGTGTTTTGTGTGGGTTTTAGAGCAGTGTCTACTTGCGATCGTTAACAGTAAACCTCTCAGTCATCAGAGGACTTCCATCTCATGTGTGATGAAACATGACACATTCCTCTAAATGAACGAAGATTTATGCAACGTACTCCATCCCCTGTCGCTTCTTGGGTATAAAATCATGACTTCGTTTCATAATTAAGAGGATTCTAAGTTAGCGATAGGTGTTTGTAAGGTACTGCAATCCCCATGTATACATTTGCTTCACAGATGTACTGTTTACAGAGTTAGTGGCGGATTGACGTGTAATTTCACATATCAAACGCCGCTGCTACGCGTTTATCTGTTTCCCTCTAAGAGGTATTATCCATTACTAACGATCATTTTATACAGGACTGATGCGGGCATAGAAAGTATAATTTCTGAACTGTGATCGGATGTGAACAGTGGGCGCTATACATCTCTGGAAAGCTATATTCTGCACATATCACAGAGAATCGGTATTTCAAGGAAGTAGTTTTTCATTTTACTGTTTGTTACCGTAGTTTATCCTGGAGAAACCGGCAAGAAGGACGTATTTGATATATTTCTTACATTGGAATAATAACAGCGTTAAATTCCATACGACTAACTGGTCGGAAACTGGAGCGATCTAACATTATAGCCTGTTTTAAGTGCAGAGTCTGCAGCTTGTGGTCTTGCGATAGTGTTCTCGCTTCCCGCGCACGGGGTCCCGGGTTTGATTCCCATCACAGTCAGGGATTTTTCCTGACTCGAGATGACTGGGTGTTGTTGTGTCGTCTTCGTCATCATCATTCATCCCCTTTACGGTTGGAGGAAGGTAATGGCAAACCACCCCCACTAGGACCTTGCCAAGTACAGCGGTGCGGGTCTTCCGCATCGTCCCCTACGCTCCTCGGAGTATGGGACCTCATCATTATCATCTTAAGTGCGGAACCTTGTAGCCTTAGGAGTGCGTGTGTTTATGTTCCCTCTTACCAATACCTTCCTGGTACTGATCCCAGACTCTAGAACAATACTTTAAAGTTGATAGCGTGACTGATTTACCTAAAAATGCTTCTAACTTAATCCATCTAGAGCTCCAACATGCACAAAAAACCAGCCTTTTCTTGTTCTTCTTAACAGTCTGCTATTACATAACAACACTTTCAAATATGTTACTATAAACTGATAAGGGATGCTAACCTCTTCGACATGGGAGCATCTGGTGAAATCTTGTGTACTTGGATGGACGAGGACTCGGCTAGCTTCATTCATTCACGAGACGTGCAATACAGCGGTCTTCTTCTGGTCAGCTGCAGATTAAATTGGTAATGGTGCTGCAGAGCGGGCTGTCAAAGTCAGTGCGAGGGGGTCTTTCAGTCTCTAATTTTATCCTAAGACTTTGAGAATGCTCTGTGACTCCCCTCCGCATAGAGATGCACAATGCCCGAGGTGCTAGACATATGCAGAGCGATGTCTGGTATACTTGGTGATTTATGTGTTCGAGAATTAACAATTAATGAACGTACTGCACAGTTATCTATGCATGATACTTGCAAAGTAGAGAAGGAGCCGTTTAGCTATGATACTGAAACTGGGAAACATGCTGTTGCATCACTGGTAGGTGTTGAAGTAGCTGTAAAATTGCTAAATTTGTTCTCACTATCAGCTGTGATGCTAATTATTACAGTACATCGACGGCGTCTTTTCCATTCCATCCGTCCACTGGTACATTGTTGGTTACCCCATAATGACTGAATGATATCGGAGAAACAGTTTTGGTGGAGGGGCAACACCTTCTGGGAATGGCTAGCACTGAAACAGTGATCGCTTACAAGACTGTGATATGAGGAATCAGTCGAAACGGAACACAGAGCCATCAGCTATTCCGTCACTGTGGCAGATGAGATTAAATGAAGACATCGTCAATCACCTTTGGATAGCAGTTTGGAAACTCTCCACAACGCCGCCAGACTCTTCCAGTTTCCTTATATTGTAATTGTCTTTTATTTAAAATCATCCAGTGGGTGTGTGATGTGTTATGGCAGCAGCAGTAACATGATTTATACCGCGCGACGTCTAGCTTTCCATGAGAAGCATTGGATCAGAACGTGTTAACGTCAGTTTAGAACCTGACACAGACCTCGAAGTCATGGCGGAAAAAACAACAGTACAGGCGATGCAACTTTACACTGGTCTGTGCAATGGATCAATAGATGTATATTTAACAGGATCATCACATGTGTTCGATGCCAGCACGCAGATGGTATTTGTTTTCGATATATGGGAGGAGAGAGATGCGGTAAAAATGTAATCGAGTTTTCTATCAGAAGAAGCACCTATAAGCGAAGGAACGCTCGTAAACGAAAATACGTTCTTGTACCACTTTCGGATAATAAGAGTAAATTTCGAGTATTTGTTGAGCTACATATTAATCTCTATTAAAAATGGTATTCACTTGAAGGTGTTTGAGTGAAATAACAAATCACAATCTGATACTTGGCATCTGAAAATTATCTGACATGTCTCCCATATTTATACCACACCCTCAAAACTACAATTTCAGTGTTCCTGCGTGAACACGTGGACGCCTTTAACGATGCCCAGGAAACCCATTCGAAAGCTATGAGGGTTGCGCAGAAAGTAATGCACCGATTTTTTTTTCCTTCAACAATTTTTTATTGAACATAATGAGAATTACACAGATGAAAGAATGGTGTTTCATCTACTTGACCTATTTTTCAGGTAATGTCCATCCTGTTCTATGGCCTTCCTCCAGCGTGAAAGAAGGGAATGTACACCCTGTCGGTACCAATCGTTGCCTTGCGTTGCGGGTAATTGCTTCCATACTTCTTTTGCTGATTGACAGATGCAGCACCAACTGCCGAGTCCTATTGCGTCTGTCCTCGCGAATGCCAACATCAGCTCGCTGCAATATGTCAGGTGCGACAGCCGTGGATGTTCTCCACGACCGCTGCAAATCGTGGAGCTCCGCCGAACTGCCTTCTGATTACCTCACCCTCCGTGCCCAGCCACTAACGGTACTTCTGTCTACAGCAGATGCTCCATAGACTTTGCACAACCGTTTGTGAATATTCCCCACAGTTTCTTTCTCTGCAGTGAGAAATTCAATGATGGCACGTTGCTTGTAACGTACATCACCTATAGATGCCATTTTGAAACTGTCCTGTAGCTGCTCTATCTACGGAAGAGACGGAAACTTGGCGCTCTCACTCAGGAGACTTCAAATAATACATAAGTGACGCTTCGCATTCTTAGTATTGTTTTCGGCTGAGAAAAAAAATGCGGTGCATTACTTTCTGGACAACCCTCGTAATCTTTACAATCTTGCACCCCACACCAGTTAAATCCGATGAAATATTAGAGTTACTATATACATAATTTTGGAGTTATACTGGCATTCAACCATATTTCTGTTCTACAAACAGCTTAACAACGCCATACGAGAGACAATGCTCTTATCATCAGGTTATAAAAACTGAGCTTACTAAGTTAAAATGCTGCAAAGTGTACCAACGCAATTGCTGCAATCCTAAAATAAAATAGAATAAGATCACATCGGACTGTTAGTCCTCGTCTCACATTGAAAAACTTCTGTCAGTAGCGGTCTCATCCCACGCCGCACACTTCCAACAGGCCAGCGTCCTGTTGGTCTGCTATGGTCTCCATGGGTGTCAAGTTGACGCTTCTGTGGAGGTTCAGCGGCTGTACACTGATATGTTCCCGGTATTACTGCAAAAGCTATTGGCTCAACAAAAACTGTTGCTCATTTCATTTTCCTCATTTCCTGAGTCTACTATCATCAGCGTCTAACTACTCCGTCAGAAACGTATTGCGATTTTTTAATTATGTATCTGCCTGAAAGTAATTCTACAAAGCCATTAGGAAATCTCGTTTCGTTATCTTTAACCTCCGCGCTCAGAATAGTGTCAATTTCTGTTCAAGAACGGTGATCAGTTCCTCTAGCATGTCAATTTTCCTCCTTTTCTTTTCTATGTGCGAGATTTACAAGTCACCTTTTATTCCCTTAAGGGGATAGCCTGTCTCATATAAATGATTCGAAACAGCTGATGTATCACATTAATCCACTCTGAATGCATCTTTATGTTCCTTGTATCTCATAGAAAATGTTCTTCCTGTCTGTCCAATCTACTTTGCATAACAGGAAGCGCATTGAATTTTATCAAATCGTGATATTTCGAAGTTATTTATTTATTTTTATCGACATTATGCCTCAATATTTTAGACAGTCTGGCAGAGAAAGAATTCTTCAAGCACACATGACCATTCACTATGAAATTAGTTTTGCTTACAGTAATGGTATGTGCTTGATTTATGTCACGGCCTGTATTTGTTTCTTCGTAATATTTTTCCTTTGCTACCTATTACAGTACCCATTATTGCAGTCTAATGTCACACTTATTTTCACACTGATTACTAGTTTCGTACAGCACAGAACATCTTCAGAATAATAGTAGTTACAGAGCAACCAGTCAGTTTCAAGTACGATGACTGGGTGTTGTGTGATGTCCTTAGGTTAGTTAGGTTTAAGTAGTTCTAAGTTCTAGGTGACTGATGACCATAGATGTTAAGTCCCGTAGTGCTCAGAGCCATTTGAACCAAATTTGAGTTTCAAGTACGCACACACCACGCACATTACTTTTTTTTACGTGTGAGATCGTTTCTAGGAATTTGTTGCATTTTACTTTTAATTCTTTCTTGCTTTTGGTTATATCACCCACTTTAAGATCATTTGTTGCTGCAGCTTGCTTGATGATGTCTAATTTGCATTGATTTTCAAGTTCAGTCTAGGGCAGTTTCAAACTTGTTAATCATGCTATCATATTTGAAGAAATTATTTTGTGCTATGTAGGCTGGCAGGAGCTTTTGCTTATTATATTTTGTTAACAGGTGGATCTACTGTAAATTACAACATGTACCTTCCACTGTATTTGGAGTTGGTTAGCTTCAAAAAACTGCGTAGCTTCTTAAAGAAAATGAAACACTAACTTAGAATGCACACCTACTAACCATATAAAAGAAGGCCCACTAACATCTCATAACCTTATGACCATTGTCAACATACAAAAGACCCTCACCAATCCTATCCTCAGCTATTCATATGTTGCGTGGACTCTGCTCATTTAAAGTTTTACTCCCCCTTCAAGTCCTTGAGCGACTTACACTCTATCTTGTTTTCTGTATACGACTACTTGGCTCTGAGCACTATGGGACTCAACTGCTGTGGTCATAAGTCCCCTAGAACTTAGAACTACTTAAACCTAACTAACCTAAGGACATCACACACATCCATGCCCGAGGCAGGATTCGAACCTGCGACCGTAGCGGTCGTGCTGTTCCAGACTGTAGCGCCTTTAACCGCTCGGCCACTTCGGCCGGCCTGTATACGACTACTGTTTCCCACTCTCTTCCTGTAGCATTTATTGAAGTTTACATAACCCCCCACAAAAAAAGAAACTTGGAACACTTTCCCGTGTCACAAATCTCCCATAACTTTGAATCCTAACACCTCATCGTAACTCCCATCTCTGAAAACCTTGTTTTTGTTCTGCCCCTACACCGGTACATCGAATCTTTTCTCCATTTCCAACCGTTCCACGTACTGTCCCAGAATAACGTTTGTCACCTTCCTTTCCGAAACCGTGAAATCTATCTGTTATATCACCTGTAACCCACCCTACCTGCTCCTTTCTATATATATCAACAACTCACATTCCTACTGCTCAACTAGACTCCTTCACACTGTGAGACACCTACGTTCCACATATTAGGCTGTTCTTTAGACACATCTCATAACGTCAGAATATAATATTCCTGTAAGTTCTATCCCAGTCCAAACCCCTAAGTTACAACTGTAGTGAGCGTTCATCATTATTATTCTCATCACTTACTGAACTAGCCATAGCTTCATCATCACAACGAGAAGCATCCCATCACTATTTTACCATATAAATGTTTCTATGTAAATCAATATTTTCAAAGGCTAAAGAATGGGCAAACTCGCCCATAATACCGAAAATAAAAATATGTAATAAATAAAAGAATAAAAAACTAATTGACGGGAATTTTCTGAGCTTAAAGTTAACATTTTTGTAGTAAGGGGAGCTGGCGCTGCTATGAAGATGAAGGAAAGAAGCTTGGCATCTCATCCAAGGACGAAGGAGATGTGGCACCTACTGCATCACACGGACGTGGACGTGAGGTGAGTATGCCTCCTGTGTTCTTTATTGTCAATTACATTCCCTGCTAAAGGAGGGGAAGAGGGGGAGGAAGAACTGGCTAGTAGCAACCATATTACTGCTTTTTGGCTTTACAGATATTAAAAATTTTAAATCAATTTTCTAACTATAATGTTGTTGAAAAAGATTTGAATAATTACAAATACGTAGTAGGCATTAGCTCTCCTACTTCACTTTTTGCTATTGGAGAAGCTAATGATTTATATTTTGGCATTTACATGCAGTATAACCTATAATTATTTCACTGCATCTGGAGGAACAACTGAGACTGTAGTCGTCACACGCTGTTATTATATCTGTTAATAAATTTTCTTCGACTTTCAAACCTTCTACTTGTGTTACCCATCACTAAGAGGAGACGCACCCTGTTGCCTACTTCAAAGGGCGTAGGGCTATTATAAAATATAAGTAATCTTTGTACATTAAAAAAATTGGACAATCTTGATCAAGACTAGAAGTTAATTTGTAGCTGATTTTCATACTTTTGGGCTTTCGAAAGGACCAGAGAGAGATTTTACTGATACAATGAAACCTTTTTCGGAAGGCAACAATCTGTCTCTACCACCAACTCGCATTGCTGAACGAATGTCCAGGAATCTCTTTAGAATATTCCGTTGAAATGTGAGATTCATTCCAAATTCACTATACAGAGGTGAACAAACTCTAGAGTTCAAGACATCAAAGGCGTTCAGTAAAATTATTTTTAATGTCTTTGCGAAGCATATACTTCAAGACCTGAGTTGTTCGTCGCGAAAATAGGCGTTTTGCCATCCTTACTGTTGGACCAGACGAAAGTACATTTGTTGGTACAACAGTGGGTTCTTTGGTTTGCTCCAGGAGGGTGCCGAGTGTATACTATAACACATAAAATATTAATTGAGTTTGTCGAAATATAGATTGTAAGAATTACTCAACTTTGTATAATTCATTTCCGCAAGAACGTCAAGAGCGTTTACAACAGTCTCTGAACATTAACGTATCACTTGATACGGACGAAGTACCAGTCTCTCACTCAGAGAGCATGTAACATTAACTTTCACGTTGAATTTTGTCTAATACATTGACCACACAACTGGCCTACTAGAAGACGATGCTGCCATCTTACTCGATGATCGTAGACTGAGCTGGGCAGTACTATGCTCGGTCGTAATAAAAGAGCCAATGCGGCGCCGTAGTGAAACGTTTCTGGGCGTGGCTACGCCATTGTCGCTCATTTGTCAATGCAGCTTGCAGCGACTATCATTTCTTGTGGTTGTGTTGCGAGGAACCAACGTTGTTCTTTCACCTTGCTCTTGGGACAACACCGCATTACATTCTGCCTTCCTCGTCCAGTTAAATTTAAGTGCCCATATCACAAGTCACAGCTACAACATATACTCTTCGTTCATCAGCTGCCTTAATAATATTATGAAGCAAATTAATAGTCAAAATTGTGTCAAAATCATAATATACTGGTTACTTCCACTGCTTACACGCACCACGGATCATGTAAAGTTGTACACTGGAATGTGGACTGACTTCTATGTCCTCTGACGAATCGTATACGGTAACATATGCGACCATCAACATTCATTTCGTCAAATGTCAAAATTCCTAGTCTCTCTTGTGTAGTGAAAGCGTTTGACTTAGCCGTCCACAGTGGGTCTTCATTTCAATTCCTTCATCATTTCTGAAGTGTTGTCATGCATTGCAAAGGCATTTTTTGCTTTTGCAGATAAGCAGATGCTTCTGGCGATAGAGCTCGTATAGGCAACGCACGGGTAATGCTCTCTGAATTCAACTTCATCCTTTTGTTTTCGTTCAACATACATTGTATTCGCACTGGTGTAAAATATTTTGACAAACCATTGCTTACACTTTTGTGTAATTTGGTTTTTTCTTTCGCATCAGGTTATCTTTTTTATGCTTGAACGATAGAACACGGCGGAGAACACTTGTTTCACTCCTCAAGGCTACATCACATCTTTTTAGTGTTGCATCTTTATGAGCATTTAGTTTTTTAAAAGTTCACTGTCGGCCCTCAGTTCTTTAATTTCTAACTCCTTACTAACTATTTAGTGAGCTCATGGACGGGATCTTCTAACCGTCACCAACCTCTTAGTACTCAACGTCGATTCATTAATTCTGAAGTAAGTTTAAATTTGGGCAGCTGTACACGATTTCACAGCTCTTCACATACGACAGTGACACACTGCAGAGAGAGGTAGAAACGGTAGAACTCAAATAAACAGTTTTCATAAAACCCATGTGTTATAGTTCTTTGTCGTTGAAACTGAAATAGCAGAATTTAAGTGCTAGCATAATTCCAGTCATATGCGGTGCATTACTCTATTAGCTGTAATTAGTAAGCCCGCATCTCGTGGTCGTGCGGTAGCGTTCTCGCTTCCCACGCCCGGGTTCCCGGGTTCGATTCCCGGCGGGGTCAGGGATTTTCTCTGCCTCGTGATGGCTGGGTGTTGTGTGCTGTCCTTAGGTTAGTTAGGTTTAAGTAGTTCTAAGTTCTAGGGGACTTATGACCACAGCAGTTGAGTCCCATAGTGCTCAGAGCCATTTGAACCATTTTTTTGTAATTAGTAACCCAAATGAGTCGTTAAGAGTACATAGGGTTTTTAAACTAGCAAGCAGAAGTTAACATCCTATTCCAAGACCTGAATAAGTAATGGAACACCTGTCATTTGGACAGTTGGTCAGTACCTTTCCAGAGTCATTTGAGATGTGTATTTGGAAGTTCCCTTGGTAAAGGATCGAGAGGAATAATGATCAACATTCCTCTTTGGCTGTACCATTATAACTGGTTATTTTTCGGAGCTGCCAGTTCTCATGCAATATTCCAACGATATTTTGAACATGAACTACGTGGACAATATTATTGTAACAGGAACAACTCATGAAAGTTACATATTTAACCTAAGAACATTGTTCAGCACACTACAACAGAACCATCCTAAATGTAATCTAAAAAGTGCACGTTTTCAACCAATAGTTGAATTCTAAAAATTGGGCTTAATCCAACCAAAAAGTTTGTCGAAGCAATAATTGAACTCTCTGCTGCCCAACACCCCAAAGAGCAGCAATAATTCCCTGCCTAAGTGAACTGTCAAAGAAAACTTATTCTATAAGTAACCCAGATTTACCATCACTAATCCAGTTAAAATGGTAACAGGACTGTCAGGAAACATTTTTAGCTTTTGAAGCCAATGTACAATCTTCCCCCAGCCTGGTCCATTCAACTCAAATAAACTTTTAGTGTTGAGTACGGATGCATCCCAACACAGCATAGAAGCAAAAATTTAGAGCCTCTTTATGTTGAAAAAATTGCATTTGATTGCTAATCATTACCCCTTATCTCACTGTTGGGTCTCTGTACCCGTTCACCAGGCTGAAAGGCGCAGCAACTTCAGAGATGGATACTAAAGCTAAGCAGTTTTCAAAGCTCCATAGATTATCACCAGTCTAGGTAGCATTCAAATACTGAAGCTCTTCTGTGTTTTCCCAAGAAGACAGATGTGGAGTTTTGCTCTTAAGAAACATTTGGTTTTAATTACACTCCTGGAAATGGAAAAAAGAACACATTGACACCGGTGTGTCAGACCCACCATACTTGCTCCGGACACTGCGAGAGGGCTGTACAAGCAATGATCACACGCACGGCACAGCGGACACACCAGGAACCGCGGTATTGGCCGTCGAATGGCGCTAGCTGCGCAGCATTTGTGCACCGCCGCCGTCAGTGTCAGCCAGTTTGCCGTGGCATACGGAGCTCCATGGCAGTCTCTAACACTGGTAGCATGCCGCGACAGCGTGGACGTGAACCGTATGTGCAGTTGACGGACTTTGAGCGAGGGCGTATAGTGGGCATGCTGGAGGCCGGATGGACGTACCGCCGAATTGCTCAACACGTGGGGCGTGAAGTCTCCACAGTACATCGATGTTGTCGCCAGTGGTCGGCGGAAGGTGCACGTGCCCGTCGACCTGGGACCGGACCGCAGCGACGCACGGATGCACGCCAAGACCGTAGGATCCTACGCAGTGCCGTAGGGGACCGCACCGCCACTTCCCAGCAAATTAGGGACACTGTTGCTCCTGGGGTATCGGCGAGGACCATTCGCAACCGTCTCCATGAAGCTGGGCTACGGTCCCGCACACCGTTAGGCCGTCTTCCGCTCACTTCCCAACATCGTGCAGCCCGCCTCCAGTGGCGTCGCGACAGGCGTGAATGGAGGGACGAATGGAGACGTGTCGTCTTCAGCGATGAGAGTCGCTTCTGCCTTGGTGCTAATGATGGTCGTATGCGTGTTTGGCGCCGTGCAGGTGAGCGCCACAATCAGGACTGCATACGACCGAGGCACACAGGGCCAACACCCGGCATCATGGTGTGGGGAGCGATCTCCTACACTGGCCGTACACCACTGGTGATCGTCGAGGGGACACTGAATAGTGCACGGTACATCCAAACCGTCATCGAACCCATCGTTCTACCATTCCTAGACCGGCAGGGGAACTTGCTGTTCCAACAGGACAATGCACGTCCGCATGTATCCCGTGCCACCCAACGTGCTCTAGAAGGTGTAAGTCAACTACCCTGGCCAGCAAGATCTCAGGATCTGTCCCCCATTGAACATGTCTGGGACTGGATGAAGCGTCGTCTCACGCGGTCTGCACGTCCAGCACGAACGCTGGTCCAACTGAGGCGCCAGGTGGAAATGGCATGGCAAGCCGTTCCACAGGACTACATCCAGCATCTGTACGATCGTCTCCATGGGAGAATAGCAGCCTGCATTGCTGCGAAAGGTGGATATACACTGTACTAGTGCCGACATTGTGCATGCTCTGTTGCCTGTGTCTATGTGCCTGTGGTTCTGTCAGTGTGATCATGTGATGTATCTGACCCCAGGAATGTGTCAATAAAGTTTCCCCTTCCTGGGACAATGAATTCACGGTGTTCTTATTTCAATTTCCAGGAGTGTATATCAGAGTTTGCAGAACACACTGGACAATTTTCCATTTGTGGTGAAAGAGGTTACTCCTACCACTACCAGGGAAATACATCATGTACTATGCAAGCGGTTGGACTGCCTGCCTGCTGATGTCCTTGGCATTGTGCACGTTTCATTCAATACACCAGTACCTGAGTAATCTGTAAGACTTCCTGTTGCTGACTGCTCATTCATTGGAGTGCAGGGTCATAAAAAAATCAAGTGATCATGTGGCATTATTGGCCAGGCACCCCACCTGGGGATGTTTGACTGCAAGTCTTTCTATTTGAAACCACTTTGGTGACTTGTGCATCAATGAAGGTGAGATGAAATGATTATAAAACCACAAACACTCTAAACTAAGTGAATAAAATCTTCCACCCGGCTGGGAATCGAACCTGTTACCCCACAATCTAGAGTCAGCATCACTAACAACTAGACCATGAGTTGCAGACTGTAGTGTCGTAACTCTGGAAGAAATTTTTCAGCCAGTAATCATACTGTTACGTCAAAGACACTGGGACATTATGAATGAAAAAATGTAACTCAGCAGCAAGATTACTGGCCCATCTGCTCGAAACAGTGATCATCACCACTGCAGCGGTTTCTCCATGGCCAACACCACAGTAGCTGTAGGAAAGAGTTCACATACATTATGCAGAGCTTTACTGGATCCGACTTTGCTTCTAGTAATAAATGCCCGATGAAACATCCATACTGGTCGGCGGACAGCAGCAACCACCGTCAAGGGACTTGCCTTATTTTTGTAATAGGGAGGGCTACAAGAACAATTATTTGTAGTAATGAACTGTAGTTCACTTCGCTCGAATTGAAATCATTTTAACACAGGAATAGCATTGGACGTCTTACGGCCATTCATTTCCATCCAGTTTCAAATGCTGAAGCTGAATGATTGATGAAGATCTTCAAGACGCAGCTGTAGAAAGCATTCCGTGCCACACTGCGGCATAATGTCTTAACAAGTTCCCTGACCACATACAAGTCGAGACCAATGATAGGATGCAGCCCAGTCGAGATCTTCATGGGCATCATAGCTCTCTGCTTGACCTCCTACATTGTCATTGGCATGGCAGAGGTTGAAGTGCTGGCCCACACATTTGAATGCACACATCTGGACCCCAGACAGAATTATGGGTTATAAAATGTTCTTCATCATGGACCAAGGTATCTACTGAGGGGCCACATGAACCAGATGAGGCTATGACATCCAGATGAAATCTCACCAACCTCTCTACCTTTGCAGCTGGATTATAGACAATACAAAAATTTCTTTCAATTCCTTCCTCTACACCTGCTCGCTATTTATGTAATAGGTCATTTGAACAATATTTTTAGAACTTTTTACATGTTTTGATTGATTATAACATTGTGTCCCACCACAATTATAGTAATAGTAATAATAATAAGGATTAAATAATGACAAAAACAAGAGTATATATATCATCATACATGTATTATGAACCAGTAGATCATCATACATGTATTATGAATCAGTAGCAATATTAGTTGAGAGAGTATATGCATATGCCTTCCCTAAAAATAGAGGGAACATAGGTTTAAACAGAGAAATCGAGCCCATGATGATTATGATGTTTGGTTTGTGGGCCACTCAGCTGCAGGGTCATCAGTGCCAGTACAAAATCCCAGTGTTTACACTGTCCAATCTAGCCACTATGATGAATGATGGTGATGATGATAATGAGGATGATGAAATGATGAGGACAACACAAACACCCAGTCCCTGGGCAGAGAAAGTAGAGACCACCATCCACATAGATGAAGTATTTAACTTCACCCACAAGTCAGCACAGCACAACCCTGGCTTGTTGCAGTGCTCCTTCCCAAGCTGGAGGATTCGCAGATGGAGATCTAGTTACCAGTGAAAGCTTTTTGTGCGAATCTCTACTAGCACCTCTGTCAATATCATCAGCTTCAGTGGCACCTTCCAACCAGCAAGCATTAGCAGCAGACCTGAAACGACAGTCATCAAGAGAAATTGAAAAAAATCAACGTAACAGAGAAAATCATATTGGACGTGAACAAAACTAACCAGCAAGTAATGACATTGAACACTAACTCTTAAATGGAAAAGCCAGAAATAAATCTGAAAATAGGTTATTTAACTTTGACGCCATTTATGGCACTAAGAACTTAAAAAGCTTCGCAAATGATTATGTTAACAGATTTATTATATTGTTTTCTAGCTACTGTATTTTGAGGTGTTCCACTGAGCAATGTATGATATAATGCAGTTTCTTTGTTCCCTTTTTATGTTTCTTATCTGTGGTCTCTCGAAAATTTGTGCCAGACTTTTTATCCTAGTGCAGTGTTATTGCTGTCAGAAAAACCATAACCACAATTCTAACTTCTTTTAAAGAACATCTGACATCCTTTTGTATTAATAAACCATATATTGCCAATAAACACGTATACCACTCTATTACTTAGTTCAATAATTTCTGTCAGTTACGACATGCCAGCACAGAATCCCAACTTGGAATGACCTCTAAAAGGACAGTTCATTTGTCTCTTTACATCACCTTACACGAACCTTTGTCCAATTTATTTACATACACATCTCTTAGGGACTTCTGTGCCTCTTCAAAGTAGGTTGGCGACCCCAGGAACTTACACATGTATGTTCGAGCAGATATTAGCTCTTTAATATTTGCTGCGATTCCCACCCCATCTTGAACACGCATGTTGGGTACCTCAGGACGACTCGTCACATGAAAATAAAACAAGAATCCCTCACAATGTATGTGCTGTTACGTATGCTACCTTATTTTATAGTTTTCATAAGCGAGTATCATTCGCCGGTAAGAATCCGGCGGGATACACATCACTGATCTGGAGTGCTATTTATCACAACAACTTTTAGTGCTGACAGGCATTATTAAAGTTACTTGAGTGTATCTGGAAAGCTTCATGTTTTGGAAGGTTTGTGTGAAGTTCATCTCAAGCCCGGCATTCGACTAACCAGAGAGAAACTTCTCAAAACTACCCTAAAATTGTGTGGTAGAAACAACTCATGACAGATGAGCACTGAGTAAACCTGGTCCTCATTCTCGCAGTTTGATACATTAATGTCCAGTCATAGCAAGTGTTGCTGTATATGCAACTCTATGACTGCCGGTCACACCCTATAAAGTGTAAATATGTGGGAAATCTTGGAGAGAACAACATACCAACTTCGAATTTTCACAGTTTTTCTATTTAATAGTGCAGAAACTGGTATTTTCTCTTGCCTACTAACGTATCTGGGTCGTTAGATGGTTACACACAGTTTTAACATGTCTGTGTTCTTCAGAGTCGACTTAAATCGCTATTCCGCGTAAAACTGAATGTAGTCCAAGCAACCAACCATATATTTTTCTGCTCATGGAAATGAAGTAAACTACTGCTTTGTTATGTTGTGAAGCTGGGTGAGTATCACAGTAGGAATTGAGGACGAACGTTCGCTAGTATCTTAAAGGCTCGCTTACGATGTCCTGGCGAGGCCAATGATGAATATCACGGAAACTGGCTACAGACTTGGTTCATCAGGATGTAGCACTTATCCTTTTCTGGAATTCAGTAAGGGCTGTCTAAGGAAAAGGCAGTGAAAAGAATGGTGATTAATTCGACACTCTTCTGTAAACTTGCATATCCCTCTTGACTGCTACACAGTGCCAAAAATAATTCTGCAACGAAGAAATGACGTAATATCCTGTACACTGAACAACAAAAGCCATGTTATATCGTGAGTGCCAAAGTCACGGGGTTTCCAATTGATCTAAGGAACAATAGTAGTGTGACTTCCGCTCACATAGAACATTGCCGTTTCTTAGAAGTACTGGGCATTTTTATGATTTTTCAATTTTTTTTATATTAAGAACGCTACGCAAAAGTTAACTGAGACAATAACCCTTTACGAAATCCTGAAACTTCTTCAGCTGGAGTACATACCTCCAGTTTATCATTCTTTCTTATATTTATAATGAATATTGGGTTTTTAGCAATATAAAAGTTTATAAAATCGAAATGGATTTAATTTACCATTGTAGTACACTATTCTACATTCAGTAATTGAAAACTTATAACCTAAAACCATAATTTCAAGCTATTATACTTTTTTGAAAAGCATAATTTTTCATGTGATACACTTTGAAACAAGACTATTTGCACATGACTGTTTTGCACTCGCTGCACTGGTATATTGTGTCTTTCCTTGCAGCATTTCCTTTTTGAGTATAATGTAGAAAAAAGTGTTTTATTGTTCAGAAATTGAAGAAACACAAGAAAAGAACGCCAAATTTCAACGAATGTTTTACGAAATAAAAAAAAAAGAAATGTTTGCTTGAAATTTGACGCAATACTTATTTCATAGCGTTAGAATCATCATCTGAATCTTGAATATCGTCATCCTCACTTCCATCGCCAACAAAATCTTGAATATCGTCATCCTCACTTCCATCGCCAACAAAATCTTTCTTCAATTCACGAAAAATTTCGTTGTTTGTAAAAACACGAAACCACGTCTTTCGTTTCTGTACGTACTGAATGAACAGCGACCGCCCTCCAGCAGCTGTACTTCACTAAAAAAAAAAAAAAAAAAAAAAAAAGGGTTTGTTCCTCGCAACATAGAAGAAATTGTACCCTGTCAAATGACGGTTTCAGTAATCTTGTGTCCTGTCAGTTGACGGGATTGGCTGTCAAAGTGTTAAATCAGTGTTTTAGTAAAATTGTTGGTAATCAGTTGTTAAATATGTGAGAATTCTATAATGAATAGAAAGTTTGTACACTAGATTCCAAGTTGAGAAAGTCCACTTCCCTAACTCCTCTCTTTGCGAATGCCTAGGATCTTATAGGGAAGAAGAACATCCAGATATGTGGCTCTGATAAGAATACTACGAAGCAGGGCAAGTCTAGTCAGGATTCATAAAGTCAATCAATATTTCGAGCTTGTGTTCGGTTTGAACAATATGTCGATCACATGGTGCCATGGACCCAATTGGCGTTAATTGTGATGCTTTTCCTGGTGTGTAGATTGCGTCCTTTGATCTTTCTATGAAGTATTTTTTCTGAGGGTATCTGAACCCGATGTCAGTGCAGTGGAGATCTTATCTTAGTGAGTATTCTGAAAACTCTTCTAGCATTTTTGGGAGATAATCCGTCAAGCAAAGAGTCAGCAGCAGTCGTTCTTTCCGCAAAGCTATTGAGACTGGAACATGAAAATGGATAAATGACAATGGTACAAAAAATACCCTCCACCACACATTGTAAGGTAGCTTTCAGAGTGTAAATGTAGATGTGGACCACTCAATATTGAGATGCCTGAATGAGTTACTTGACAATAAGAAGCGAGCATTGACGTATCTGAATAGTGCCGCAGTGTATGTCTAGAGCAGATTATGTGTGGGTGCTGCCCAAAATTTCCTAGAATATCTCCATAAAAATTAAAATTTTACCTTACTTCTTAGCTTTCTCCTTCATCTTCATTGTGGTTACCACGTGCTTGTACGCAACACTTCAGCGATTTTCCTGTTGTCGGTAGCAGTGATGGAAGTCTACTGGATGAATCGTGTTCAGTATTAGTTGTGGTTCTGCTTGAATCTCTTTTATGGAATGAAAGCACCGCTCTTTCAGTTTCATTTTTGGGAAGAGAAAGAAACTGCAAGGAGCCAAGGTGGGTGGGAGACAGTTGTCATGTTGCTTTTTTACCAGGAATACCCTCTCAATGAGTGGCATGTGTGCAGGTGCATTGCCATGATGCAGCAAGCTGTCTTTGTTTGCCATCTCACAGGCCGCTTTCATGTGACATGTTCCCTCAGTCTCCTCAAAACATTACGGTACAATTTCCCAGGGACTGTGTGACCACGTAGTAGAAATTACTTATGAATGCCAAAAAAAGGTCATTTGTCTTTGTGGATCACCTCACATACTTTCGTGATTGTTTCTGGAGAATGATGACCATTGGTCCGAGGGTTTGTCATCCTGGACGGACTGTCAGCCATATTTAAATCAGGTAAACTACTCAATTCTTCTTTCTCGGTTCAAATCTTGCTCACCAAAAGACTCCCTTAGCACGTGGCGGATTATAGCTGCAGTCATGCAGAGCTTAAAACAAATCTTAATATAGATATTTTGTCTTTTCATATTACAATAAGAACAACAACTCTGCATCAACGTTTACAGCAGTGCAGTCATAATGACGCCACGTAGCAGACTGGCAGTTGGAAGACACAACTAGAGGCATCTAGCAGCGGAAGTTTGTACTGTTGATCGTTTGGGCAGAATATTCGAACTCTCGGAAATATTGGGTATCGTCTCGTAGTTTTCATTCTGTTTTACAGAAATCAGTTCTGTAATGAAGATGTAAGATCTGATTGTTGACGACGAAGTGTGTGTTGTGCTGAATTACAGGAGCGGCGCGGAAGGGCGACGCGGCCGCAGTCGTCACAGGGCGCCCAGGGCCCGGCGGACAAGACGGGGGAGGCTGCCCCACCCCCCGCCCCCAAGAAGAAGAGGCCCGTAAGTATCCACATTTCTCTCTTACTCATTTATACGTTAGAACAGACGCCGAGAGCTGTCGCAGGTGCTATTTCTTTTACATCACAAATTTAAAGCATCTCCAGTCTTCATTTGGAGTTCGAATGGCGTTTTGATACGTGTTTGTTAAAGTGTTAGTAGACAACTGCTAGCAGTTCTGTTGCTTTTAAGTTATAGCCTGCGACTGCGTCAGTTAACTGTTCCGAAGTTAATCAATAGCGTTTGTCTTGGGTCTGTATTACCTTTTTTTTACAATAATTATTGTGTGTTTTGGAGGATCAATGTTTTTTTGTGCAAAAGGAACTATGAACTATATGGAGACGCTGCTACACCTAACGCTCAGCTTTAGCACCGACCTCGGTGACAGCGCGTACTTGAGCCTGTTTCAGTTGGTGTATGTTATCCTGTTTTGGAATTATATCCAGAGACACTCATACATGTTGCATTATCACCTCGAAAGAATCAAGCTGTAGCCATGAAACATTGTGATAATGTCCGTTACTCTCTAATTATTCACCCCTGAACGCGACACGTATTTTCTCAACGACGAATGGCATGTCAGAGACCTTGGTTGTAGTATTCAGCATTTTGTCTTTACCTTGTAAATCACCTCGTCCTCATTCTAGAATTGCCTGCCAGGCAATGATGTTTCCATCCAAGTTCCCTAGTTGACATCTCAGGAGGAAATCTTTGATAGCCCAAAGAAGCAGTGTGGGTATGAGCGGTCGCGGAATGTGAGACGTTTCGGAACCCCACAGAGAGCGACCTTTATCATGTTAATGTGCAATTTGTTGAAAACAATTCCATGATTATTTTCACTTTTTCCACAATTACCTCCATTGTGATACGCCGAACTTCGAGCACCAGAGGCATCACTTGTCTCGCGATTCTCGGCTCTTTACAGAGAGATGATCTACCACTTCGTTATTTGCCAGTCAGACCTGTTTGACCACTCTGGAGGAGTCTGTGGTACCTAACCATTGTGTCATATGATGGTTCACAGTTGTCCTACACCTCAGTCAATTTAGCATGTATTGTTATAGCGTTGTACTCCTTCAAATGAAAAAAAAAAAAAAACGAATTACAGTACGAAAATCTGCTTTATAAATGGCCTGCACAATTACATTTTGGCTCCTGTAGCGGACTACTAAGATGCTGTGATATGAGGGATGCAATGGGTACCAGCGCTGTGCACTTGTATCTCGAAATAAGCTCAGTATTAATCACTCAATGGTATATTATTTACCTGTGAAACGACTTCATATAGATGACAAAATAATGGTCGTTCGCAAAAATATATCCATGAGCTGAAAGCAAGACTTCAAAATTGCCTCTTTTGTATACTAATGAGTTGCTCAGTTTAGTTTCTAGATACATCCTACCACCAAAAATTAATTTTAAAGGAGACAAACTTGTTACATCCTAGAGAGTTGGTGGTTACCAACATGAATAAAAACTTGATGCTGCTCCTCCTTGTGGGCGCCTGTTGCTACAACTAGCACAGAGACTGCTTTCATCTCCAAACCTGTCTACATCACAGTAATTCAGACCACTCAGGCTCATCGCTTCATCCGTCAATAATCTCAGCCTCCTTTGTCCCTCCAGTTGCCCACTAGTATGATGCACACTAGAACCAGCTCTCAAAAACTGCAATTCCTCTTGAGTTTGCCTGTCCTTCTGGTGCTATTATACCATTGGATGACTCATGTGCTTTGAATAATCATAAGAGGAAGAAATGCCTGATGTCTTGCAGATATCAACTGGCTTCAATGCACTGGTGACTGTATTTCATACAGCTGAATAAATTTTGTACTGAGTTGATCAACTACAACACTTGAAATTATATATTTTGGCTATAAATATTGCGAACTTAACCAGACATCAAATGCTATCTTCTGTGGATGGACAGAAAAGTTTCTCTGAGGAGATTAGATTAGATTAGTACTTGTTCCATAGATCATGAATACAACACTTCGTAATGATGTGGAATGTGTCAGGTTAATAAAAGGTGTCTATATATATATATATATATATATATATATATATATATATTACATGACACTTAATTTTTTTGTGGGGTTTGGGGAAATTGCCCACTTACTATATCCAAAAAATCATCTAAGGAGTAGAAGGAGTTGCCATTAAGAAATTCTTTTAATTTCCTTTTAAACGCTATATGGCTATCTGTCAGACTTTTGATGCTAATAGTTAAGTGACCAAAGACTTCTGTGCAGCATAATTTACCCCCTTCTGAGCCGAAGTTAGATTTAACCTTGAGTAGTTAAGATCATCCTTTCTCCTAATGTTGTAACCATGTACACTGCTATTACTTTTGAATTCGTTTGGATTGTTAATAACAAATTTCATAAGTGAATATATATATATATATATATATATATATATATATATATATATATATATATATATATATATATATATATATTGTGAGGCTACAGTGAAGATCTGTAGCTCTTTAAATAAGTGTCTGCAGGATGATCTTGGATGAGCTCCAGCAATTATTCTGATTACACGCTTTTATGCAATGAACACTCTTTTACTCAATGATGAGTTACCCCAGAATATGATGCCATATGAAAGCAGAGAATGAAAATAGGCGTGGTAAGCTAATTTACTCAGATGTATATCGCCAAAATTTGCAATGACCCTAATAGCATAAGTAGCTGAACTCAACCATTTCAGCAGATCCTCAGTGTGTTTTTTCCAGTTCAGCCCCTCATCTATACATACACCTTGAAATTTTGAATATTCTACCTTAGCTACCGATTTCTGATCGAAGTCTATATTTATTAATGGAGTCATTCCATTTACTGTGTGGAACTGTATATACTGTGTTTTGTCAAAGTTTAATGAGAGCCCATTTGCAGAGAACCACTTAATGATTTTCCGAAAAACATCGTTTACATATTTCACCAGTTAATTCTTGTCTGTTGGGTGTGATAGCTATACTTGTATCATCGGCAAAAAGCACCAGCTTTGCATCTTCGTGAATACAGAATGGCAAGTCATTAATATATATTAAGAACAGCAGAGGACCCAAGACCGAACCTTGCGGCACTCCATTCTTGATTGTTCCCCAGTTTGAGAAATCACCAGTTTTTTGCATATTATGTGAACTGCTTATTTCAACTTCTGCACTCTTCCAGTTAGGTATGATTTAAACCATTTGAGCACTGTCCCATTCATACCACAGTACTTGAGCTTATCTAGAAGATGATGTTTTGTTGGGGTGTCTTTATTCATCATCAGTAAAAGGATTGAACATGGGCTTGGTCTTATTTTCTGACAAAATAAAACGCCAACACCGCACAAAACATGGTGTAGATCCTTGGAATGCCCTGTATAACACTCGAATTATACTACCAGCAACTGTATAGCAGTTGGAGGTGTATAGCATATAATAGAACCATTTTCCCTCTTCATATGCTCATCACAGAAAATGCATGGGAAAATGACAGTAGTGAGGCTCCACCAATACTAGCAAAGACTGCACTGTTGCCAGATTTCTGAATACATCACTATGTAACATTGCCAGATTGCTCCCACCACTCCTCTCCCCCCCTCCCAACAGTCTTAATCACAGATCAATTGCCCTATGTATAAAATGGCAGGAATTTCAAAAATGGCAAGAAATATAAACTAGCCAATTGTCCTAAATGTTAAATGGCTGGAAATTTACAAAAATCTTAAATTTACCCACTTTTCTGACATCACAGACCACTTGTGACAAGAATAGAATCCAATATTGCAGGCCTAGCCCAATATTGTACTTGATGGGCAATCTAAAATGATGAGTATAGAATACAAGATGGCTGAACTGGACCCAGGCTGTATCATTGCCAGGTCACTTGTCCTACTGAGTTTTCTCCAGCCTATGATATCACAATCCAAGATAGTGATCTAAGATGACCACTTGTCTTTCTGGCTTTTCCCCAAACCTACAACAATAGAATCCAAAATGTCAGTACTAGACATTTGGGCCCAAGCTGCATGATACCTGGCCACTTAGACTGTGTATAGCACCCTGGATGGCAAAAATTGGGTTATGGGCCCAGGCTGCATGGTTACCAGGTCACTTAAATCCAAGATTGTTATCCAAACTGTCAGACCTGAGGATACTAGCGCAACTTGCATGGTTCTATGCTTAGAATGGAGGTGGCTGTTCATATTTGTGGATCTGGAGATAGTGGCATAGCTTGCATGGTTGTCAGGTTTCCTGGGTTTTCCCAAGCCTTATGACATCAAAGTCCAAGATGGCAATCCAAGATGGCATACCTGAGGATACTAGCATAGCTTGCCACTGATCCAAAACAGTGATCCCAGATAGTGAACCTGAGCATACTGGTCCAGTCTGTGTTGCTCTAAGTTCAGAATCAAAGACAGCAAAACAAAATGGGGAGGGAGTGGGGGGGCTGTAGATAATGGTGCAGCTTGGATGGCTGCCAGTTTTACCAGCTCACTGGCACAGCATGTGTATGAGCTAAATCACTTGTCTTTGCAATTACTTCAGAATCTTGTTCTAAGTGTAAGATGGGGAATTCAAAAACAGCACTGAATTTCCCCATGTGAGGCTGCTTAAATTAAAACTATATAGTTGACTTGTGCTGTGTATATGTCGTAGGATAGGATGGGAACAATTGTGTCTTTATTTAAACAAGAGCCCCTCCAAGGAGGTCCCTACACCACCACTGCTACCATCGCACCGCTGCAGGTGCTTCAGCTGCCCCTGTGTAGCAATATACCACAGGAACTGATGCCCAAGTTTAAGAATCCAAGAGCCCAAACGTCCCAAGTTAAAAATTGTGGGAAATTGAAAATCCAAGAGAATGGAGCTAGCACAGTTGTCCTCCTCATACGTGCCACCATCATCACCACCTCCACCACCCATATGTATCATGGACACATATTTCCAAGTTTAGAACCCAAGAGCCCACTTGTGCTAAGTTTAAGATGGAAAATTCAAAAACCCAACCAGACTTCCCCAAGTTCAGATGCCATAAGTTTAAAATGACATCAGATGTATAATGGACCACACATATGTTCTGCAGACTAGCATGATTTCAATTGTCCTGGTAGGAAATTCAAAAATTACAGATGCACACTCGTTCTCTGGTGATAACTTACGCTATGGGTCAGGAGCTGGAAGATTCGTTCTACGTTTTCAAAAATCACCATAAATAGTTAATATGTGGGAAGGGTGAGAGATACTGCATTAAATAAGCACTTGGCAGCCTCATCAGTAAATAACCCCAAAGATCTGTCAAAAGATGCAAACGTATATGTACTGGGCATGTTCCCCCCACTGCTGACAACAAAACACCTTTGCATTAATTTACATGTGAAACACGACCATAAAAAATGTTGCAAATACACATGAGGAAAAGAGCATGTTAGGGGGGGGAGGGGGGGAGTTGCTGACTTGTGTGATACATTTAGAGAAGATACAACTGTCATTATTGACAGATGATGGACCATAATGCATCCTACCATCTGCGACCTGAAGGTCGCTGACTGGAGAGCCACTGAAAGGTTAACTGTAAGTGACATGGCCTGATGCAGCATGTCACTGCTGCCAACACGAGCGAGGAGCACCAACCCCTTCAATTCATGACACAATACGGCATGATCGGTGGCGTTGGGACTCACTGACTGGATATCTCCCAGCAAGTGCACACTCCTTAAGACGCCCTGACACATTACACATCTTTAAAGTTTACCTAACAGTGCATATTAAATATAACTGCAGTATAATTTGGATGTGGTGTTGTGATATAACGGCTTGTTCATGTTTTTGCAGTGAAAATGACAAAATGTGATCATCCAGACAGCAGTTCTTCCGTCTTGTAAATATAATGCGATATACACAATGCATGCTAAGAAACTGCCCCACGCGGGGTAGCTGTGCAGTCTAGGGCGCCTTGTCGCAGTTTATGCCCCCCCCCGGAGGTTTGTGTCGTCCGTCAGGCACGGATGTGTGTGTTGTCCTTAGCGTAAGTTACTTTAAGTTAGATTTTGTAGTGTGTAAGCCCAGGGGCCGATGACCTCACCAATTTGGTCCCATAGGAACTTACCACAAAATTTCAATTTAAGAAACTGCCTTATAGCCACATTGGACCCTTGTCAAAACTCAGAGGCAAGTGGTATCGCTTGTTTACACAATTCCTGTAAATCTCAGGCAAAGAGCTGAAGTCCAATAGCGTCATAGATGTTTTCATATTAGACGAACTTGGTGGCTATGCCGATGTGGTTCCTTCAACAAGGTCACTACTGATAGTTATACTTGTACTGTGAGCTAGCATTTTGTCTCCAATGATCTCGATGCAGACAGTACATTATAGTACAATCGTCCTCCTTATAAGCAGAAGGCGCTATAGTATTCATGTTAGCAGTGCATTTTGAAGTGATTCCTCACATCAATAGTGTGTTTTGCATTGTACACAGCTTATATCCATAGGATTTGTAATTTAATACGGCTGAGGAATCCAAAGATATGTCCGATATGTGAAAGGTTTTCATGGTCATAATCAACTGGTTAGGAGTGGGACTTATACTTATTACCAAGGTGTGTTTTTGGCAAGCTTGCGCGTTTCTATATGATTTCTAAGTGAATTCTGATGAATGTCAGTGTGAAATGGTGTAGTTCACAGGCTCCATTCACTTCTTCATTTGACAGACTCTAACATCAGGAGTGTGTGCAGCTCGAGATTTTAAAATGACTCGGAATCAGTGAATTTTATGGTGAAATCACGCAATTTGATGTCCAAATCAGTTTATTTTGTGCCGAATTCAGTTAATATCGTGGCAAAATCAATGACTAAGCAGCGAATTTTGTATCAAACTTGCTCCATTATTCTTGAACCTGGACACTGAAGAACCATGTGTAGTTACTCTCTAAGTTTAATATTCTATAAACGACACATGACAGCAACCACATCACAGAATATTTATGTAATAATGATTCCTACAACCATGAATGAAATAATATCCCTACTGAAACATGTCGAGCTAGAAACTCTGCATCTGATGTGATTGTATGCCTAACAAATACTATTTTTTGTTCTTTGAAATTTCAAGTACATCTTGCTAAACATGCTCTGAATATATTACATATACTCAGGATGGCCACAATACTGTACATAAAATATTTCTCAGCATTTACTATTCATTCAGAGTAATGCATAATTGAAATTACTATAACAGTGGCAACCAGAGATCTTCATATGAGCTATTCATTAGTGTTGGCATCACTCAGTAGAAAGTTCTGAATCCATTCCTTCCAAGACATGTTTTCCAGTTGCCAAAAGCTGAATGATTTAAACAGTAATTGTAAGCAAAATTCAGTCACATCTAAACTTACTTTTGCAATGACCCATTTTATTGCTTAATTCTCAAAATAAACTGTATACTTTGTTCCCTTAATATTGCTGAACCAACCAGCATCTCCCAGTATTCAGTTACATCATTAATTAAGGTTATACGTAAATTAACATAATTTCAAACATAGCAACTGTGCTTGTAACCAGGTAATTTGCAATGGAGGCATACTAAAAAATTCCGTAACTTTTTTAATTTGTTAACCAAGCAATTATTACGTAAAACAATGAATCATTGGGACATATATATCAGCTGAAATAGTAAATTCCTACCTTACAATACAATAGTTTTATAACTTTTTATATACTACTGGCCATTAAAATTGCTGCACCACGAAGATGACATGCTACATAAGCGAAATTTAACCGACAGGAAGAGGATGCTGTGATATGCAAATGATTAGCTTTTCAGACCATTCACACAAGGTTGGCGCCGGTGGCAACACCTACAACGTGCTGACATAAGGAAAGTTTCCAGCCGATTTCTCATACACGAATAGCAGTTGACCGGCGTTGCCTAGTGAAACGTTGTTGTGATGCCTCGGTAAGGAGGAGAAATGCGTACCATCACGTTTCCGACTTTGATAAAGGTCGGATTGTAGCCTATCGCGATTGCGGTTTATCGTATCGCGACATTGCTGCTCGCGTTGGTCGAGATCCAATGACTGTTAGCAGAATATGGAATCGGTGGGTTCAGGAGGGTAATACGAAGCGCCGTGCTGGATCCCAACGGCCTCGTATCACTAGCAGTCGAGACGACAGACATCGTATCCGCATGGCTGTAACGGATCGTGCAGCCACGTCTCGATCCCTGAGTCAACAGATGGGGACGTTGGCAACACAATAGCTATCTGCACGAACAGTTCGACGACGTTTGCAACACCATGGACTATCAGCTCGGAGACCATGGCTGTGGTTACCCTTGATGCATCACAGACAGGAGGTCCTGCGATGGTGTACTCAACGACGAACCTGGGTGTACGAATGGCAAAACGTCATTTTTTCGGATGAATCCAGGTTACGTTTACAGCATCATGATAGTCGCACCCATGTTTGGCGACATCACGGTGACTGCACACTGTAAGCGTGTATTCGCCATCGCCATACTGGCGTATCACCCGGCGTGAGGGTATGGGGTGCCATTGGTTACACATCTCGGTCACCTCTGCTTCGCATTGACGGCACTTTGAACAGTGGACGTTACATTTCAGATGTTACGACCCGTAGTTGTTCTGGGTACTGATTTCTCAGGATCTATGCACCCATATTGCGTGAAAATGTAATCACACGTCAGTTCTAGTATAATATATTTGTCCAATGAATACCCGTTTATCATCTGCATTTCTTCTTGGTGTAGCAATTTTAATGGTCAGTAGTGTATATATAAGGAGTTTTCATATAAAAAGGTATGAAACATTCAAAGCAGCGCCTGAGCAGGCAAGGAGATGCTTACTATCTTTTTCGACATCCAAGGTCTGATACTCATTGAATTCTTCAACATGAAGAAACCACTAACAATGGCGTGTACTGTGAGACACTTGGTAGCCTGCACAACTCCATCAAGAGCAGACTGTCGGGACTGCTCGCAGAGGGAGTGAGACTGTTCCCCGATAACGTGCGTCCACACGTCTCCAAGGTTACACAAAGTGCATTGGCCAAGTCAAATGGGAGTAGCGTGAGCATCTGCCCTACAGCGTCTGGACATTTCATCCTGGAATTTTCATGTGTTGCTCCACTAAAATAACACTTCAAAGGGAAGTGGTTCAACTCCGATGATGAACTGATGGACACAGTGGCGGCCTGGCTCCTGTCACAGCCACAGGAATCCTGGAAACGGGGAATCCTTTGACCCATGAACCAGTGGAGCAGTTGTGCTCAAGTCTTTGGTGATTAGTTTTGAATAAAGATTTCGATTATACTCAGAATGTTGTTTCACATCTTTTCTTTTGAATTCCACTCTCATTTACTGACTTCATGAAATATCCTTTCACCTGTGTATAAATAGCCCCCTCCCCAAAAATCTTCAGTCTGTGGTTGAAATTGTTTGCACTAACATCTTCTCAACACTCGTTTACTGAACAACGTGTACACATTTATCATTATGAACTTCTTTGGTGAAAGTCAGTCCAGGCCTAGAAATCTTAATGGTAACACTGTGTAGTACCTTGCATTGTAATTTCTTAATGTCTTTTTTTGAGTTTCTGATAGTACACACCCAATAACATCTTGGTGGTAATTCAAAGTTAATATAATCAAAGTTCAAGGTTAACAATTATCAATTTAATCTCTTCATCAGGCCAGTCAGATCTCTTATGTGGTGGAATGTATGAAAATCAGTCTGCCTTCAGAACTGTTTCAATTAACATCTAAGTGTCATTCAGTATCCTTGTGAACTACTTTCATTGACATGAACAGAAATTGTGTTCATTAGTTTGCTCATTATAGATATGTTATTGAGCTGTGCCACACTAAATGTTTGTAATGATTTTAGTACAGAACTGTGTTTATCTGACCATGCTTTTATGAAATTAAGTGGAAGGAATAGATATATGATAATATGTGTTGTCACTTAAGTGTCATAGATTGTAGGAGCTAGCCTTGTATGAATAGAAGAGTCAATGAACTCATCAGAAAGTCAATATAAATTTAATAAACATGTGATCAAGTGAAATTAAAGTGCTCTTCACCTATTATTGTTTAATCCCATTCAGTACCCTAAAGGTTTTCAGTTTTGAGGTGACGAGCTGGTGGTGCTAATTAGAAGAAGAGCCTTCAACCAGGTTGGTGTCATTACATACGGTGATGCCATGTTTCCTATTTTTGCACCACTGAAAGAACTACACAACTTGATAAAATGTGACATAACAAAGAATATTTGTCAACAGTGACATTAAGGCTGATGAAGACTCAAAATATAGAAACTGTAAAATTATAAATCAGTGTTAGAGAGCAGTGTATGATTAACTGGTGTAGGGTACATTGAGAACATCGTTACATTTCATATAAAAGACTGAGTGAGAAGGTATTTGCTTTAAATAAGAAGGAACAATGGACTAGATATTAACAGAAGAGACACTGTGGATTTTGATGTGGTGCAGATGACACAAGAAAGTACCGAATTGGATATCATCAAATGGTAAAATAGGAAGCGGCTGCCTTTTCTGCAAAAACTTCAGCCAATAGAAGGACAAGGAGGGTGGCACCATCTTGAGCTGGGGAAGAGCCAATGAGGAATCAGTTCGGTGTCTATATATGAACATTGCTAACTGATGTGGGAATGCAGAAAGCTTGACAAACAGATGACAGTTACTGATGGTAGCTGTATCTAAGACTGCGGTAAGGATAAGTAATGTAATAAAACACTCGTTAGCTATTGGTAAAATGGGAACAAAAAGGTTCAAAGTGATATGTTGAGTGATGAGAAATATAAACAGTATCTATTGGGTCTGTTTAGGCAAGAACGAACTGTTGAAAGTCATGTGAGAGTGATACAAAAATATATAAAGAATTGCTTTCAGTTTGTTATTGAAAGTGGTCTTGATAAAATTGGTAATGAACTGGAAGAAACTAACAGTAAGATTTGTAATGTAAGATCAGGTTTGCAGGATGCAAGCAATAATCTAGATTCAACACAAATTGACTTAGAGGAGAAGACCGAAAATTGTAAAGAAAATTTGTGTTTATAATTAGATGGTTTTGGTAGTGGTATGATGTACAAAAGAAATGAAATTCAAGGTGACTCTGGTAAGGAGTTGCAAAAGGAGAGGCAACTTGATGTTGTTGATTCTTGTCAATCTCAATTAACAGGAGTAGGTCAAACCTGTTCTTCTGGTAATAATAATGAACTGATTTCTGATACAAAGGAAAAGGATACTGTAATGTACAGAATCTAGGAGTGGTTCAGGAAAGTGGTAATATAAATCGTGATAACTCTGAAATAATGGAACAGAGTATGTGAAAATATTAAATGAAATTGAAATGAAAGTGAACGTATTGTGACAGGTTGTCTAAAAAATATTAATGTACTGTAAGTACTTGTCATTTTTATAAAGGCGGGACAAAGTGTGTATATGAGGTGAAAGAAAATGTTGTCGAAGTCTAGAATATTAAATCATTTATTAACATCAATTTTAATGAAATGCAGTTACTTAACGTTAATGTAAGTAATGTGAGGAAATGTCTCACTGTTGGAAAAGTGAACTAGCTAAACTCAACAAATCTGTTGTCAAATTACCAGTAGTAGCTCTGTTCAAAATATTGGAAGTTGACAGCAAACTGACCAGTATTCTGAATCTACGAGGGCAGTTCAATAAGTAATGCAACACATTTTTTTCTCGGCCAATTTTGGTTGAAAAAACCGGAAATTTCTTGTGGAATATTTTCAAACATTGCCGCTTCGTCTCTTATAGTTTCATTGACTTCCGACAGGTGGAAGCGCTGTACGGAGCTGTTAAAATGGCGTCTGTAACGGATGTGCGTTGCAAACAACGGGCAGTGATCGAGTTTCTTTTGGCGGAAAACCAGGGCATCTCAGATATTCATAGGCGCTTGCAGAATGTCTACGGTGATCTGGCAGTGGACAAAAGCACGGTGAGTCGTTGGGCAAAGCGTTTGTCATCATCGCCGCAAGGTCAAGCAAGACTGTCTGATCTCCCGCGTGCGGGCCGGCCGTGCACAGCTGTGACTCCTGCAATGGCGGAGCGTGCGAACACACTCGTTCGAGATGATCGACGGATCACCATCAAACAACTCAGTGCTCAACTTGACATCTCTGTTGGTAGTGCTGTCACAATTGTTCACCAGTTGGGATATTCAAAGGTTTGTTCCCGCTGGGTCCCTCGTTGTCTAACCGAACACCATAAAGAGCAAAGGAGAATCATCTGTGCGGAATTGCTTGCTCGTCATGTGGCTGAGGGTGACAATTTCTTGTCAAAGATTGTTACAGGCGATGAAACATGGGTTCATCACTTCGAACCTGAAACAAAACGGCAATCAATGGAGTGGCGCCACACCCACTCCCCTACCAAGAAAAAGTTTAAAGCCATACCCTCAGCTGGTAAAGTCATGGTTACAGTCTTCTGGGACGCTGAAGGGGTTATTCTGTTCGATGTCCTTCCCCATGGTCAAACGATCAACTCTGAAGTGTATTGTGCTACTCTTCAGAAATTGAAGAAACGACTTCAGCGTGTTCGTAGGCACAAAAATCTGAACGAACTTCTCCTTCTTCATGACAACGCAAGACCTCACACAAGTCTTCGCACCCGAGAGGAGGTCACAAAACTTCAGTGGACTGTTCTTCCTCATGCACCCTACAGCCCCGATCTCGCACCGTCGGATTTCCATATGTTTGGCCCAATGAAGGACGCAGTCCGTGGGAGGCACTACGCGGATGATGAAGAAGTTATTGATGCAGTACGACGTTGGCTCCGACATCGACCAGTGGAATGGTCCCGTGCAGGCATACAGGCCCTCACTTCAAGGTGGCGTAAGGATGTAGCATTGAATGGAGATTACGTTGAAAAATAGTGTTGTGTAGCTAAAAGATTGGGGAATAACCTGGTGTATTTCAATGCTGAATAAAACAACCCCTGTTTCAGAAAAAAATGTGTTGCATTACTTATTGACCTGCCCTCGTAGTTGCTATACACGATGAACAAACTTATTAGTCCCGCCAACTACGATTATAATTGCCAATGCAAACAATAAAAATTTATCGTAATGCTATCTTTACTGCAATCATGGGATACAATGCAAGTGCTTGGGCCCACAGACTTTCACTCATAACGCCAGAACCGACACTTAACAGGATGCAATGTGGAATTCTTGTTCAGTCGACGGGAGCTTTGGCACTGTGTCGCATGAGCAGTGCCTATTAGACGGATGGGGTCCAACAGCCGATCAGTTCCAGTCATTCCACCAGGAAGGAGGTACACGGCTCGTGTTGTCTGTAGTTCAACCATGCCTAGACGGTCAATACCGCGGTTCGATCGCGTCCGTATTGTTACTTTGTGCCATGAAGGTCTCTCAGCAAGCGAAGTGTCCAGGCGTCTCGGAGTGAACCAAAGCGACGTTGTTCTGACATGGAGGAGGTACAGAGAGACAGGAACTGTCGATGTCATGCCTCGCTCAGGCCGCCAAAGGACGACTACTGCAGCGGATGACCGCTACCTACGGATTATGATTTGGAGGAACCCTGACAGCAGCGCCACCATGTTGAATAATGCTTTTCATGCAGCCACAGGACGTCGTGTTACGATTCAAACTGTGCGAAATAGCCTGCGAGATGCGCAACTTCACTCTCGACGTCCATGGCGAGGTCCATCCTTGCAACCACGACATCATGCAGCGCCTTAAAGATAGGCCCAACAACAAGCCCAATGGACCGCTGATGACTGGCATCACGTTCTCTTCACCGATGAGTGTCTATTGGGTCTTCTGCCTTCAACCAGACAATCGCCGGAGACGTGTTTGGAGGCAACCCGGTCAGGCTGAACGCCTTAGACACACTGTCCAGCGAGTGGAGCAAGGTGGAGGTCCCTGCTGTGTTGGGGTGGCATTATTACCGATAGTGCAACCATATCGGTGAGGCATTCGTCTTCATGGACGACAATTTGCGCCCCCATCGTGCACATCTTGTGAATGACTTCCTTCAGGATAACGACATCGCTCGACTAGAGTGGCCATCATGTTCTCTAGACATGAAACCTATCGAACATGCCTGGGATTGATTGAAAAGGGCTGTTTATGGACGACGTGACCCACCAACCACTCTGAGGGATCTATGCCGCATCGCCGTTGAGGAGTGGAACAATCTGGACCAAAAGTGCCTTGATGAACTTGTGGATAGTATGCCACGACGAATCAGGCATGCATAAAGCAAGTGACGTGCTACTGGGTATTAGAGATACCGGTGTGTACAGCAATCTGGACCACCACCTCTGGAGGTCTCGCTGTGTGGCGCTACAACACGCAATGTGTGGTTTTCACGAGCAATAAAAAGTGCGGATATGATGTTTATGTTGGTCTCTATTCCAATTTTATGTACAGGATCCGGAGCTCTCGGAACGAAGGTGATGCAAAACTATTTTTGATGTTTGTATGAAAGAAAGACTGGGAATGTAGCACTTAAATTCCTCAGGATGCCTGACACACTTCTTGACTGGTCATGGGCCGTATGCCACCTACTGGTATCGAACTGGTACCAGACAGACCTCTGAGTGTGCCTGTGGTGAACAAGGTATGCCAGAACATACTAACTTGTGATGTCCTCTGAATTCGAATGTAGCTGACATTGATAAGCAGCAACTGAATCGGAACAGAAGACTTGGTGTCAAGCAGATACGAAACTGCAAAAGAGAATAGCAGATCCTCGATAACAGCGCTGACTCTATTTCAAGAACGCCTTGGGCAGCAGGTTAACTTTTCAACCAACACCCATCTACTGTATTAATAGAGTTTGCAACAGAATATGGAGAAGCAATGCAGGCAGCCAGCGAGTAATAGAAGAGGCCGATGCAACCACAACGATCTCCAAGAGCTCAGGGAACTGGCATGGTATGCCTGTGAACTGGGAAATATATAGTGAATTGTGAAATGTGACGGACAGTAGTAGACATAGCTTTGGTAGTAGGTGTAGTTTTTTTACATAGTAGAAGTAGTTTTCATCATCATCATCATCATTATTATTATTATTATTATTATTATTATTATTATTATTATTGTTACAAACGTTACAGGCCTTTTATCAGACCACACGAAACATTCATGACTACTTGTTCTTTCTGTTCTTCCAGTACTGCTTCATTCGTTCACTAAAGGATCACTTCCTTTCTTCAGTCCACTTCGGCCTTTGGGCTTTAGGTGCTGTTTTCTCTGACATCACTTCCCACTTGTACACTTTGTATCTATAGATGACTTTGTCCATGACACCCGCTGAATCTATCTGAGCTCTTTCCAGATCAATTTTGACTCGTGTGATCCAGGGTGTAGTGGTCTTGAGTCCCTGGATGTACCTGAGGATTCTGTTGATGAGTCTGGTCTGTGGGAGTCTGCTGATGTCTCCATAAAATTTTAGTCGCCTCTTTCTAATGTCCGCTGCGATGTCGGAGAACTTCTCTGTGGTGTCCCTGGAGTGAAGCCTATATTCTCCGTCCGACAGTTTTGGTCAAATAATTTTCCTAACGATTTTATCTTCCTGTGTGACAGTGTTCCCAAGCTCGGCCTTTGTGTGTAACATCAGTGTCTCACTGGCGTATAGCACCTTAGGTTTGATTACAGCGTTGTAGTGACAAATTTTGGTGCAAGTGGACGGACATTCCTTTTTCTAAATACCCTGTGTTTGTATAGGACTCTCTTCATTTTCAATAACCTAGTGTTCTGGGCAATTTTCTGCTGTCCTGACGGTTCTAGTTCTTCACCTAAGTACTTAAAGTGTGCGACCCTGTTGATCTTGCCATACTCTGTGTTCAGATTTGGTATGTTTAATTTCGTGCAGAAGAACTCAGTTTTCTGTAGCCCTACTTTTTCTGTGCAGTCTTTGGGTACTTCTATCTGTCTGATTGCTGTGGTTTCGTCATCTGTGAGTAGTGCCAGATCGTCTGCAAAGGCTAGACAGCCGACCTCCAGATTGTCCTTTCGTCCAAGTGGCACTGGCTTCCAGTGGCCTTGTATTTGCAGCTCTTTCTCCCATTTCTTGATGACCTTATCCAGCACTAGGTTGAAGAGGAGCAGTGAGAGCCTGTCACCTTCGCGAACGCCTGTCTTGGTCTCAAAGGGTTCGGAGACTTCCCCCTTGAACTTCATCTTAGATGTCGTGTCTCTCAGTGTCTGTTTGATCAGTTGCAGTGTCTTGCCGTCCAAACCTTTTTCATGTAGAATGTTGGACAATGACTGGCGATCGATAGAGTCATATGAAGTCAACGAAGGTGCATATGACTTTTGATGAAGAAAATAACTTTAAATTTATCTTCAAACATTTACACAAAGGATATTAGGTACCCTGTTTCTCAATACCATTCCTCCACTGCAGTTATGTTAATTACTCATTGCATCCTCAATTTTACAAATCATTGGGATGAAAATTTTTAAATTATTTACACTAATTTCATCGTTACTAAACATAAACAGATAGATATTTAAAGCTTTTTCATAGTATTTAGCTGACATAATATTTACTTCCATTATCTCATATGCTATTATTATACATTAACACACAAAATTTTAATAACTGAAATAAAACCACATACATGAGAACTGAAAATAGTTCTCACACAACCTATGGATAGTTTAGTTGAAGAAGGGAACGACCCAAGAAAAGAAGAATGGAATCACCCACCTGAGAAGGGTCTATTAACCTAGTAATCAAGTTCAGTTATACTGTACCTTTTCACAATTACACTGACCCCTGCTCTTCCATCTAGTTTTATAGCACTGCAGGAATTTCTACTTTTACCATTCAGATTAATTGCAAATGCAGGATTTAACCAACAAAATTTTTCGACATTTCATATATTGGAACTAAAATTCCATTGAACACTTTATTCACACTCAATGCTACCTTCAACAAATTTGCACTGAAACTAAACTTTATTTATTATTTATTTATTTATTCCATTCAATTGTAGCCTGTTATCTACGATTTAAACACAGGCTGTATTATTTCTTATGGAAATTGTACATATACATTAATACTTAATTTTATCCTGCATGGTACTACTTCCCATCACCACATCACCACATAAACTGCACTGATGCTATCAGCTCCTTGCCTTTTCCTTCCTTTCTCCCCCCTCCACCTTTAATTTACATAATAATAACGATAATAATAATAATAATAATAATAATAATAATAATAATAATAATAATAATAATAATAATAATGAAAATTGGCACTGACAGATAAAGAGAACTGCAAGTTGCTGGCACAGCACGTCTCAGAACTTCTCAGTTGCCCAGAACCCACAGAGAGATTCCCTAGCGAAGAACTTACAGACAGTCACACAGGCTCACATCCCTGACACAAGAGGAAGTCCACAGGCACATCCTCAGCCTCAAAAACAACAGGGCATCTGATGAAGACGGCATATTGGCCGAACTACTGAAAAACATTGAACCAAACTCACTCAGAGAACTGACACAGATCGTCACAGACATATGGACGTCAGAAAATTTGCTAGACGACTGGAAATGTGCACTGATCAACCCTCTGCACAAAAAGGGTGACCGCACAGATGTGAACAATTACAGGGGCATCTCACTAATACAAGTCACATACAAGGTATTCTCAGCGTGCCTACTCCAAAGGACATGGAACCAACTGGAACATAAGATCGGCGAGTACCAGGCGGGCTTCCGCCCTGGTCGCTCCTGTGCAGAGCAAATCTTCAATCTGAAGACTACCCTGAAAAATCAAAGCCTTCAGGTCATTTGTCATGGTGTGACCCTTCAGGTTGAAGTGAAGAAGAATTTGCGATTTTAATTAAACTATTGTTTGCGGTAAAGAAGATTTTGTATGTTTTATTGATCAGAAAAGTTTATTTAGTGATGCTGTTGTCATGTCGCTAGGGAGTGTATTTCTGTAAAATCACTTTTATAAAGAGGTCAAAGGAAGAGTTTTCATAGTTAGTGACTATGTAATGCTGTAATAATGATGCAACAATAGGAAGTAATAAAACTGAGGTAGAGATGAATGAATAATATGTAATGAAATAATGAGGCGACAAGGTAAGTATGGTGTTATGTGGAGGAATGACAATGAGGGTTCCTAGCCAATAACCCTGGCCTTCCATTTCACGCAACCGTTCATCAGAATTGATTTAAAAATCATGTGGAAATAAGTAAGCTTCCCAAAACAACACCTTGCTAACAAATGTAAGCCCCACTCCCAACTGATCGATTACAACTATGAAAACCTTTCCAAAATCAGCCATACCTTTAGATTCTTCAGCTGTCTCTAATTACAAATCATGTGGCAATATTGATTTAAGATCACGTAAAAACTTAGTGCTAGCCTGAACACTAGATTATTTTCTGCTTATAAGAAGGAAAATTGTATTTTAATGTGTTGTATACACTTTTTTTATCCGTGTCAAAAGTATCGATCATAAGGGAACTAACAGAAATTGACAGTTATAAAACATGTAAGTAGACAATGGACGTTAACATGTAAACATGAAAGAGGACAAAGAAATCTATAATTTACTTGCTTTTACCCAAAATTGAGCTACGTTCAAAGCGTTACAGTTAGCATACAGTTAGAAGTAATTGTACATAAATGAATATTCATAAATACACGTATAGACTAAAAGACATTGAATTAAATTGTCGTCACCCAGAAACAGGCAACATCCAAGACGTTAGAACTGGCCAACATCAACTCTTCTTTGGCGCATGATGACGGCCACAGACTGCAGTTGCGCAGGTGAGACATCGTCTGCTCCTCTACACACTCACAAGTTGAGGGTCCTCTACCGTGTCCCCATTTTTCAAGAGTTTCTTTACACCGCCCAACACCAGTTCGTAATCTGTTGACAGACTTCAAGGTACAGCAGCTCTCATTACCACTGGGAGGTACTTCTTCTTTAGGTTGTCTCCTGCCTAGAGGAGCAGTCTCTACTCTCTTTCTCCACATGTCTAGCCTTTGGTTTGTGTTGTTGTTGTTTACATAGACCCTTAAAAAACTTTTTCTGGATTTCAAGCAGGACTGCTGTCAAATGGCCAAATAATGGGTGAGTGTCAGATCTCAAGGCTCTACGTCTTTCTGCTTGTGTACACTGACATCATTAGAATGCTAGTTCACACTGACAAGTATATTTATCGGTAGTGACCACATCGACATACGCACAAAATATGTCTGATATGAAAACATCTATTATGTATTATACTTCAGCACTGTGCCTGAAAGCCTGAAATTTACATGAATTGTATAAACATGTGATGCCATATATCTTTGGAAATCTGGAACAGTCCACTCGTTCACATTGTGAGATTAGATGTGTTCAGTGCTGCTATCAGACAGTCTCTTAGCATGTATGGCATCTATCACATTATACACTCCTGGAAATTGAAATAAGAACACCGTGAATTCATTGTCCCAGGAAGGGGAAACTTTATTGACACATTCCTGGGGTCAGATACATCACATGATCACACTGACAGAACCACAGGCACATAGACACAGGCAACAGAGCATGCACAATGTCGGCACTAGTACAGTGTATATCCACCTTTCGCAGCAATGCAGGCTGCTATTCTCCCATGGAGACGATCGTAGAGATGCTGGATGTAGTCCTGTGGAACGGCTTGCCATGCCATTTCCACCTGGCGCCTCAGTTGGACCAGCGTTCGTGCTGGACGTGCAGACCGCGTGAGACGACGCTTCATCCAGTCCCAAACATGCTCAATGGGGGACAGATCCGGAGATCTTGCTGGCCAGGGTAGTTGACTTACACCTTCTAGAGCACGTTGGGTGGCACGGGATACATGCGGACGTGCATTGTCCTGTTGGAACAGCAAGTTCCCTTGCCAGTCTAGGAATGGTAGAACGATGGGTTCGATGACGGTTTGGATGTACCGTGCACTATTCAGTGTCCCCTCGACGATCACCAGTGGTGTACGGCCAGTGTAGGAGATCGCTCCCCACACCATGATGCCGGGTGTTGGCCCTGTGTGCCTCGGTCGTATGCAGTCCTGATTGTGGCGCTCACCTGCACGGCGCCAAACACGCATACGACCATCATTGGCACCAAGGCAGAAGCGACTCTCATCGCTGAAGACGACACGTCTCCATTCGTCCCTCCATTCACGCCTGTCGCGACACCACTGGAGGCGGGCTGCACGATGTTGGGGCGTGAGCGGAAGACGGCCTAACGGTGTGCGGGACCGTAGCCCAGCTTCATGGAGATGGTTGCGAATGGTCCTCGCCGATACCCCAGGAGCAACAGTGTCCTTAATTTGCTGGGAAGTGGCGGTGCGGTCCCCTACGGCACTGCGTAGGATCCTACGGTCTTGGCGTGCATCCGTGCGTCGCTGCGGTCCGGTCCCAGGTCGACGGGCACGTGCACCTTCCGCCGACCACTGGCGACAACATCGATGTACTGTGGAGACCTCACGCCCCACGTGTTGAGCAATTCGGCGGTACGTCCACCCGGCCTCCCGCATGCCCACTATACGCCCTCGCTCAAAGTCCGTCAACTGCACATACGGTTCACGTCCACGCTGTCGCGGCATGCTACCAGTGTTAAAGACTGCGATGGAGCTCCGTATGCCACGGCAAACTGGCTGACACTGACGGCGGCGGTGCACAAATGCTGCGCAGCTAGCGCCATTCGACGGCCAACACCGCGGTTCCTGGTGTGTCCGCTGTGCCGTGCGTGTGATCATTGCTTGTACAGCCCTCTCGCAGTGTCCGGAGCAAGTATGGTGGGTCTGACACACCGGTGTCAATGTGTTCTTTTTTCCATTTCCAGGAGTGTAGTTACGTGGCAGTAGATGTAAAAACTGTTGTACAGATCATTACATTTTGCCATTCGTCTGTCTTTTTTTCGAGAACTTTTGTTTTTAAGGTATTAATAAGCTGTTATATTAATGCACCACTTTAAAGTTTTAATGGGGTCATAGGTATTTTACACTCTTTGGTATACTTTCAAATACATAGTGTGTTTTGGCATCTTAATGGGCAAGCATGTGCTGAGAGATTACCAACCAGCCAGTCCCAATGTCACTGACCATGTCCCCTCATGCCACGAATGGAAGGGTCTGGGTATATCGCTGGTGCAGGTCGTGGCGACTCATTGTATCAGGCTGCGTCAGTTACTGTTATCCCAGCAATGACTCTGCAGGCAGCAACCTCTGGGACCTGGCTACTAGGTGGCATTGTGACCCACCATTTGTCGCTATTGACAGATTTTTCTTCTCAAACTGAATTTCACAAGTAGGCTACCATCCACAACCATCATAACATTGTGTTCCTTTGCTCACATTTTCAGCAACTTTGATGATCATGGTTCAGCTTGTACATTACTGTAAACATGTTTCGGTTTCAGCTGTAGAGGGAACATACCAGATGCATGTAAGTTTGCATGTTTTGACGGATTTGTGAAGGTCTGGTTTCTGACACGGTCAACAATTGGATGTTTAATAGCTGTCACTCATCCCACATATAATTTTCTTCTCCTGACTCAGAGAAAGTTCTCAACAGAGACTGAGCATCCATCTGTGATTTTTAAATTACCAACTTGGACAGCTGAAATAATGCTGTTCTGCAGAATGTATGTGTGGGTCATTGTACACAACTGAAGTCTGTTTGAGTTTTTTAAGTTCCCACCATTTTAAAAATAGCTCATGTGGGTTTCTGTATCCTAAACTTGGATTCAGTACCTATGGTCTGCAGCTACAGGGGCAACTGATTTACATACAACAGTATGTGGGCAGCTGAGGTAGCTTGAAGGCACTCCCTGGTATGACATTTGTATAAATACAGATGCAGTTGTTTCCATCTTATCCAACTACACACACCAAGTGTAAGTGAGCAACATATTTTTAAATTTAGGAGAGTGTGCCTTTGGGAAATCCAGTGAGGTCCTGAATTTCCCAACATAGGACAGAATTCGAAACTTAGCGCAAGTGACCTGGCAAACACGCAGGCTGTACCAGTGAGATGGAATACCTGATAACTGTGCTGGATGCACCAATATTCCCAGATCCACCATCTTGGATCGCTATCTGGGATTCCAAACTTAGAACCAAACAGACTACTTCAGTATCCTTATGTACAACAATTTGGTTCGCCATCTGAGATTTGGGAGACCTGACAACAATGCAGCCTGGGCCCATAGCCCAACGTCTGTCACTCTGGATTATATGCATAACACAAATAACCTGGCAACCATACAGCATAGGCACGTATTCCTAGCTCCACCCACTTGAACTCTGATATCATAGATCTGGGAAAAACTCAGTATAATAAGAGAGAGTCATGCAACCTGGGCCTAGATCAGTCATCTTGGATCCCTTGCCAGGCATCTTGTCTTGCCCACCATGAACAATTGGACTATGTCTGACATCTTGGATTCTATACTTAGTAATGTGGTCTGTAGCATGAGAAGGGTAGGGAAAACCCAAAATTTTTGAGTTTGCAGCCGTTTTACATTTAGGACAACTCAACTATTTTGAATTTCTCGCCATTTTGTACACAGGGCAATTGGCGTGTGATTTCAGATGCGTGGGAGGAGGAGTAGGAGGAGAAATCTGACAGTGTTGCATGGCGACGTCGTCGATGATATCGTTGGAAATCTGAAAACCACGCAGGCTGGGCTCATACTGTTACAGCTCAGCTACTAATTACATCTGGTAGACCTAAGTACAGATTTTGATTTATCTCTTTTTACAGATGTTATCATCTTCCCGCGTCTTCCAATATGCGTTCCTAAAATTTTAGAGCAAACGTTTCTGTGACAGTATTTTCCTTGTAGTGTCTGCTGCTGGAGATTGCTGATAATTCCTGGTGACAGCCTAACATATGAATGAGAAATCGCAAATTTATTTTTTGAATTCAATTTGAAAGAGGTCCTAACCTGGCAATTAATATACATGAATCGACCCATGCGTTTAGTGAGTGACGTATTCGTGGATGGAATAGGTTCTTTCAATAAATCTCAATCTGGAATCTGTCGTCTCTGTTAATAGGGTTCTGTGAAGGTTTCATATTAAGCCACTGCAAATGGATATTTCTGTGTTGGGTGTTCCCTTGATAGTGAACATAACTTTTATGGTTCAAGGAGGTGGGAAAATGCATCACTGATCCAGAAACGACAGAGTGAAAAAATTACCAACTCAAGCGTGTTGTGAGGTATGAGACCCTATGAATCGGTGTTTGTACGATGTCATAAATTATTTTGTTGTATATATAATTTCTAACATTGCAGTGTAGGCAATCCTGAGCAACAGCAGGTAATCATCATGGTGACTGGGAGCTGGAAACTCCGCTACTGCATTGCAAATGGTATGATGTGCAAGCTGACATAGTCATACCTGATGTAAGGGTCTGTAAGACTGTAGTCTCCGTTCAGAAATCTGAGAGTGCAGTCGATCAGTCCTAGCTATATGGTGACTTAATTGGCAGCCATGATTTCTGTGTACAGGCAAGTTAATGGTAAGTGTAAAGAAGCTGAGATTACCTCATGCCAAGTACCCACATACGAGACGTCTGTTGCACACCATATGTTCAAGATTGTTCCAGTGGTTAAAAGAAACAGAGCAAGTTGTACCACAATACAACGATAGAGAAGGACAACAAAATGCATTCACTTCCAACTTGGAAGAAGCAGTGCTTTCCTGCATCGGTTATTCTTCTACTGTCAACACTTGATCAGTTGCAGGTAGAACTGGCATTGTGCATCATACTGTGTGGAAAGTACTGCTGCCCATTAAAACTGCAATGCCGAGAAGATGTCAAGCGACAAACGTCAAACTAACATGAAGCATGTTACATGTTTGGACATGTAAATATGTAGGAATAAACGCCACCTACATTCTACACTGAAGGAAAAAAATTGTAACACCAAAAAATAATTAATGTAGATTAATGAATACATTTCTACAGGTAACACATTTAAGCGATTAACATTACAAGATCACAGGTTAATGTAAGTGCGTGATAAGCCATTGCAAATATGAAATGCTGGTACATTAATAATCAGTGTAACCGTCAGAATGTTGAGTGGTGTCGTACAGGTATCGGATGTCAGTTTGTGGGATAGAGGTTCATGCCTGCTGCACTTGGTCAGTCAGTGCTGTTTGTGGATGACACTGGAGTTGTCCAATGATGTCCCATTTGTCCTCGATCGGAGACAAATCTGATGATCGAGCAGACCAAGGCAACATGTCAACACTCTGCAGAGCATGTTGGGTTACAATAGCGGCATGTGGACGAGCGTTATCCTGTTGGAAAGCACACCCTGGAATGCTTTTCTCGAATGGCAGCATAACAGGTCGAATCATCAGACTGACGTACAAATTAGCAGACAGGGTGCGTGGGATAACCATGAAAATGCTCGTCCAGTCATACGAATTTGCACACCAGACAATAACTGTAGGTGCAGGTCCAGTTTGTCTGGTACTCAGACAGGCTACTTGCAGACCTTCAACTGGCCACTTTGTAAACAACGCTCGTCCACCACTGGTATCGAAGCAGTACCAGCTTTCATAAGAAAACACAACGGACCTCCACACTGCTCTCCAGTGAACTCTCGCTTGACACCACTGAAGTCGCAAATGACGGTGGTTTTGTGTCAGTGGAATGCACGCTACAGGGTGTCCAACACTGTACCAACTACTCATTTAACAAACAAAACCTTCTCTGTATAAGTGTACCTTCAGTGTGAAATCACATCTGCCCAACATGACTGATGTGCTCGAGGTAATCTGCGCCACAAGAGACTTAGCATCATATCAAATTCTTTCTTTTATAAGTTGTGTCGTATAGGAGTGACGGAAGAAGTCATCCCCTCCACAGTGTCACGATGCCAACAGAATATTAGAGTCGTAAGAGATGGCACTTCTATTTGTTTCTGTAGGGACAGCGGAGGTGGATCAGCTTTCCGAGCTTGGTGGACACAAAAAAATTAAATAATGGGCGTTTTGGGGTCGAGGATATACTGTAACAGATACCACCTGAAAATCCCTCCAGACGTAAATCTTTCTGTGTGAAGCACAAATGTTCCGAAATTAGTTGTCTGACATCCTAGGTGACTCCTTAAATAATTGAGTGTGGTATAAAAACTGTCCAGAAACCGAGAAGACAATTTCCAGTTCTTCAGGATCACAATGATATAGTTAATTGGCTCATAATCCTTTTAATTGACAGAGAAATTACACTACCTGAAAAGAAATTGAAGCACTCAGAAGGGGAGGAGGAATCGGAATGAAACTTCACGGGCTGAATGGGTTTGTTATGTTGTTTCTGTGATTACAAACTCGAATCAAATTTAAAAAGAACTAGGTAGATAGTATGAGCCCTCTTATCACTAAGATATTGCACCCCCTCTAACCTGGATACAGGCACTCAATCGGTTTTTAAGGGTTTCATAAAGCTGTTGTATCCTCTCCTGAGGCACGTCGGCCCACAACTGCTGTAATACTGGGTACTGGAAATGCAACAGAGTTGACAACCGAGCTGGTCCCACAGTCTATTGCGTACAGATCTGGGACTGACGCTAACAGGACACATAGCTGTAAGTGCAGCCTAGAAGAGGGAGAATGGGATGAAGTATACACAGAAAATGATGCTGATGCCAAATTCAATTTATTCCACCGTAAATTTGCCTCAATATTTGAGAATTGCTTTCCTGAAACGTTATCAAAAAAAAATTACAAACTCAAGTGAGTCATGGATGACTAAGGGAATTAAGATATCGTGTAAGAGGAAGAGGGAAATATATGGACAGGCCAGAATTAGTCAGGAACCGACGTTACTTGCTTACTCCAAAAGATACTGTAATATTTTAAGGAATGTGATTAAGAAGTCAAGAAGCTTATGTGTTCTGGCAGAAATTAATAACGCGGATAATAAGATTAAAACTATATGGAATATTGTCAAACGGGAGACGGGGCCGCCTGACGGTGCATAGCATACCATAGCAATAAAGCTAAATTGAGGGTTAAAGTGTTCAGTTGAAGAAGCAAAAAAATATGTTAAAAATGTCATTCCCAGGACTTTAGGCCTTTAGAAATAGCACCAACATCTCCCACTGAAATTAAGGGAATTATAAATATACTGAAAAACAAGAGTTCATGTGGTGCTGATGGAGTCTCTAACAGAATTTTGAAGTGTTGTCCTAATTTAATAAGTGGAGTCTTGGCGATATATGTAATGCTTCGCTGGCACAGGGAATTTTTCCAGACAGATTGAAATACGCATTTGTCAAACCTCTTTATAAGAAGGGGGACAAGAGTGACTTAAATAATTATAGACCAATATCATTGCTTACTTCATTTTCTAAAATATTCGAAAAAGTTATGTATTCGAGAGTAGTCTCACATTTAAGTGAAAATAATTTACTCAGCATGTCACAGTTCGGATTCCGGAAGGGTTACTAGACTGAGAATGCTATCTACACATTTCCCCATCAAATACTACAAGCCCTAAATAACAAATTATCGCCAGTTGGTATTTTCTGTGATCTCTCCAAGGCATTTGACTGTGTAGATCATGTCACACTCTTACAAAACTCAGGTTTTATGGAACTGAAGGCTATACACACAGCTGGTTTGATTCGTACTTAATGAACTGCAAGCAAAAAGTTGTGCTGAATAGCACAAATAATGTTGGGAGGGTGGTAAATTCTAGTGAATGGGGAGTTATCACAAAGGGATTCCCACAGGGTGCAATTTTAGGTCCTCTGCTGTTCCTTATTCATGTGAAAGACCTTCCACTTAACGCTCAGCAAGCAGAACTAGTACTTTTTGCAGATGACATGGGTGTTATAGTAAATCCCATTCCAGAAGAAGCAGCTGAAGATATTGTTAAGGATGTCTTTCAAAGAATTATTTAGTGATTCTCATAAAATGAACTCTCCTTTAATTTTGAAAAAACTCACTATATCCAGCTCTGTACACTGAATAGAGTCATACCGACAACTGATATATCATATGAACGGGGCTTAGTTAACAGGGTAGATTTCTCCAAATGTTTGGGTGTTCACATTGATTACAACTTGAACTGGAAGAAACATATTACTGAGCTTTTCAAACAACTAAGTTCAACTTCTTTCGCTCTTCGTATAATCGCTAGTCTTGGTAATAAACAGATCAATAATGTCTTATGGAATAGTTTTCTGGGGTAACTCACCACTTAGACGTAAAGTATTGATTGCACAAAAGAAATCAGTGAGAATAATCAGTGGTGTTCACCCAAGGGCGTCATGTAGGCACCTTTTCAAGGAGTTAGATGTTTTAACTGCACCCTCAGAGTACATACATTCGCTAATGAAATTCGTTACAATTAATCCCTCTCAATTCTTGAAGCACAGTGATGTTCATACGTACAACACAGAGGGAAAAATGACCTTTCCTATCCGTTATTGAAGCTGTCAGTTGCTCAAAAAGGAGTACATTATTCAGCAACAAAAATCTTTGGTCATTTGCACAACAACATAAAGTGTCTGGCAAGTAGCAGATCAAGTTTTAAATCTAGCTTAAAAACGTTTCTTTTGGACAACTCCTTCATCTCCATGGACGAGTTACTGTTTCAGAAATGGTAAAAAAATTGTACCTCTAAATGTAGTTGCATGTGTAGAACTAAAAACGTCAGTAATATTAATATTAGCACTATTCATGTATATATATAATATATATATATATATATATAATCTTGTAATCTGACTTGTCCCACATCATATCGATAAAATAATCGGGAAAATGATCTACGGAACATGTCATAACTAAAACTAAAAACACGGGAGTAATCCCAACATAATGCAAATAGTTCATAGAGGCACGTGCTGTGTGTGGAGGAGCATTGTCCTGTAGAAACACAGCAGTACCACACTGTGACAAGAGACAAAACATGAATATGCAAGATGTCTGTGATACACTGTTGTGTCCTCAATATCAGCTATGACTGAAGTCGTATTCGATGGCTCCCCACACCATCACCCCAAGACTAACACACCTGTGCATCCAAAATACTGGAAAAATGGGAGCACTCCCCAGGTCCCCCCATAGTCACCGAAAATGGTAATCTGGGTAGTGAGGAACCATCATTTACCGCTGAACACAGTGCTGCGCCAGTCATCAGCAGTTCATGCTTCTGAGCTAGGGCACCACTCCAAAAGCGGTTGTTTGTGTTGTGGCGTTAATGGCAGCCTACAGAAGGGACAGTAATTCCCCGGTCTTACTACTGCTTGTCTCTAACCATTGTTGAGTACAATATGGTCATCCTCCCTTGTAATGGTTTGATATAGTCGACTGGAAACTTGTCGACGAGTTTGACTGACTCCACATTCCCATGCAGTCCAGTATCAGGCTGCTGTCATGTCTGAAAGCCCCAAAAATCTGGATATTGCACGATTCGACCAGTCGGTCAAATGGAGACCCACAATGAGGCCCTCTTCACTCTGTGTTAGGTGATGAAAACGCTGTCTCACATGAGTGTGTATCATCCCCATGTCCTTCAAAGTTATCACTTTACATTCTACCAGTCCTGGTAACATCACTGAATACAAACAACGCTAATGCACTCTAGTGTCCGTTCTACGTCTCATACAGATTTGCAACTCTTATAAGTCCGCAGCTCGTGGTCGTGCGGTAGCGTTCTCGCTTCGCGCGCCCGGGTCCGATTCCCGGCGGGGTCAGGGATTTTCTCTGCCTCGTGATGACTGGGTGTTGTGTGATGTCCTTAGGTTAGTTCGGTTTAAGTAGTTCTAAGTTCTAGGGGACTGATGACCATAGATGTTAAGTCCCATAGTGCTCAGAGCCAACTCTTATAATTTACATACCCACTGATGCTGTGTACGTGTATGATGTTACATTGACATCCAACCATGCCTTCAGAGTGCTTCTTTTTTTTTGCGAGGCAGTGTAGTTTATCAATTTATAAGTAATGAAAGTATTAAAATGGGTGACCTGTTTCACAGTCATTCCTCAATCTCTCCTTTCAACTGCTGTTTACCATCCATACACCATATTCTATATTGTTGTTGTGGTTTTCAGTCCAAAGACTGGTTTGATGCAGCTCTCCATGCTACTCTATCCTGTGCAAGCCTCTTCATCTCCGAGTAACTACTGCAGCCTACAGCCTTCTAAATCTGCTTAGTGCATTTCTCTCTTGATCACTCTCTACGATTTTTACCCTCCATGGTTCCCTCCAGTACTAAATTGGTGATCCCTTGATGCCTCAGAACGTGTCCTACCAATCGATTCCTTGTTCTACTCAAGTTGTGCAACAAATTTCCCTTCTCGCCAATTTCACTCGGTAGATCCACATTAATTACGTGATCCACCCATCTAACTTTCAGCGTTCTTCTGTAGCACCACATTTAAAAAGCTTTTGTCCGCCTCCGCAGCGTAGCGGTAGCGTTACTGCCTACCACACAGGGAGCCCGGGTTCGATTCCCGGCAGGGGACTGGGTGTTGCGTGTCCTCCATCATCATTGACTCGTAAGCCACCGATGTGGTGTCACTTAAAAAGGACTTGCAACACGGCGGCCTAACTCCCCCGAATGGGGCCTCCCAGCCAACAATGCCATACGACCATTCCATTTGTTTTCAAAAGCTTGTGTTCTCTTCTTGTCTAAACTGTTTATCGTCCATGTTTCACTTTCATACATGGCTACACTCCATAAAAATGCTGTCAGAAAAGATTTCCTGACACTTAAATCTATACTCGATGTTAAGAAATTTCCCTTCTTCATAAACGCATATATCTATAAAATGAAGCTTCACAAAAAGGCAACAATAAATTTGAGAAGCTTTCATTTTTGCTTTTAAGATTCAAATGCGTCGTTTCCGGATCAGGATTTCGTGTCCCAGATATATATATATTTTCCCTCCTGCATCGTCCCCGAATGTTTGCATCCCGTTTGCGTAGACACCAAGCCTACTCGAAAATTTTAAGTGGTGTCCGTGATTATTTGGCGGATTGTGTGTGCTTGCAGGCTGGCGCCGACTACGGGAAGCGCATCCGAGCGCTGCTGAAGCAGCTGGAGGCCGTGACACAGGCGGCGATGCGCAAACCGCCAGCGCATTTCAAATTCCGGCGCAGCGGCCGCTACGCGTACACGTGGGGCGAGGCCTACCCCGGCATCCGCGTCGGGCACCGCGGCTGCAGGCCGCGGCGACGCACCGTGCCCGGTCACGTCGGCTGGCTCTGGAACACCGGCGTCTGCACCTACGGATGTGGCGTTAGTAACTGCAACACGTTTCACAAGCATCTGTTCCCTTACTGTCTGCAATGCTTATCGCACTCGTTTCACTTCCGTACAAGATTATGCTGCATACAAATACGAGGGGCATTCAACAAGTAATGCAACACTTTTTTTTCTCGGCCAATATCGGTTGACTAAATGCGAAATTTGCTGTGGGACGAGGTGGAATATTCCTGCTTCAGCCTCTATAGTTTCATGAAGGTCCGGTAGGTGGCTGCGCTTTACGTTGGTTTCATTCAGGATTCCAATAAAACGTATTATTCCCCACTGTTTTGGCTACAAACCATTTTTCAACGTAAACTCCATTCAATGCGATAGCCTTCCACACCTTCAGTTTCTTTGGCGGAAAACCAGACCAACGCATATATTCGCAGGCGCTTGCAGAAGGTCTACGGAGACCTGGCAGCAAACAAAAGCACGGTGAGTCGTTGGGCGAGGCGTCTGTCATCATCGCAACACGGTCCCTTGAATCTGTCCTGTCTCGCGCGTGCCAGGAGGTCATATACAGCTGTGACTCCTGCAAGTTGGAACGTGCCGACACTCTCATTCGAAGTGATCGATGGATCACAATGAAATACCTCGCTGTTCGACTGGGCGTCTCCATTGCTAACGCTGACACACTCCACCAGTTGGGGTACTCAAACGTGTGTGCCCGCTGGGTTCATCGCCGCCTGCGGCTTTTCGCGGATGGTGCTTTAGTATACAAAGAAGTTGCTGCATTAGAAAATTGCAGCGAAATGCACGAAGATCTGCAGCGGATAGGCACTTGGTGCACGGAGTGGCAACTGACCTTTAACATGGACAAATGTAATGTATAGCGAATACATAGAAAGAAGGATCCTTTATTGTATGATTATATGAAAGCAGAACGAACAGTGGTAGCAGTTACTTCTGTAAAATATCTGGGAGTATGCATACGGAACGATGTGGAGTGGAATGATCATATAAAATTAATTGTTGGTAAGGCGGGTGCCAGGTTGAGAATCATTGGGAGAGTCTTTAGAAAATGTAGTCCATCAACAAAAGGGGTGGCTTACAAAACACTCGTTCGGCCTATACTTGGGTATTGCTCATTAGTGTGGGATCCGTACCAGGTCGGGTTGACAGAGGAGATAGAGAAGATCCAAAGAAGAGCGGCGCGTTTCGTCACAGGGTTATTTGGTAAGCGTGATAGCGTTACGGAGATGTTTAGCAAACTCAAGTGGCAGACTCTGCAAGAGAGGCGCTCTGCATTGGGTGTAGCTTGCTGTCCAGGTTTCGAGAGGGTGCGTTTCTGGATGAGGTATCGAATATATTTCTTCCCTCGACTTATACCCCCCGAGGAGATCACGAATGTAAAATTAGAGAGATTCGAGCGCGCACGGAGGCTTTCCGGCAGTCGTTCTTCCCGCGAACCATACGCGACTGGAACAGGAAAGGGAGTTAACGACAGTGGCACGTAAAGTGCCCTCCGCCACAAACCGTTGGGTGGCTTGCGGAGTATAAATGTAGATGTAGATGCAAAGGTCGTAAAGAGTAACAAAGGACAACTTATGCGGAATTGTTTGTGCTTCATGAGGCGGATAGTGACAGTTTTCTGTCGGATATCGTCACAGGCCATGAAACATGCTTTCATCACTTTGAACTGGAAACAAAACGGGGATCCATGGAGTGGCGCCACACCACTTCTCATCCGAAGAAAAAGTTCAAAGCCGCATCCTCAGCCAGTAACGTTATGACGACAGTCTTCTTAGACATTGAAGGGGATGTTCTGTATGATGTCCTCCCTCAAGGTGCAACGATCATCTCTGAGGTGTATTGTGCTACCCTCAGGAAATTGCAGAAACGGCTTTAGCGTGTTTGTCGGCACGAAAACGCAAACGAACTTCTCCTTCTCCATGACAACGCATGGCCTCAAACACGTCTGCGCACTCGAGAGGGGCTCACGAAACTTCACTGGACTGTTTTTTCTCATCCACCCTACAGCCCGGATCTTGCACCTTCCGACTTCCATCTGTTTGGTCGAATGAAGAATGCATTCCGTGGGAAGCAGTACATGGATGATGTGGAGGTTACTGATGCAGCAAGACATTGGGTCCGATGTCGACCGATGTCACCCAGTAAGGTGACGTAAGGCTGTTGCATTAAACGGAGTTTATGTTGCAAACTAGCGTTTTGTAGCCAGAACAGTGGGGAATAATATGGTGTATTGGAATCATGAACAAAACCAACTTACTTTCAGAAAAAAATGTGTTACATTACTCACTTATCTCCAGCAAAGATTTTCTAACTTTTAAATTTATAAACAATGTTAACGGGTTTCACTTTTTCGGAAGTGATTTTGTCGCTAATACCAGTGCGCATTTTGTACTCTCTCTACTTCGACCACCATCTGTTACTTTCCTACCCAAAATAGCGTAATTCATCTACTATTTTGAGCGTCTAACTTCTTAATCTGATTACCTCAGCATTGTCTGGTTTATTTCGACTACATTCCGTTATCCTTGTTTTACTTCTGTTGGTGGTCATCTTACAAGTATAAACTCTTTTCACAACAGCATCTACTCCATTCCATTGACTCTCCAAGTCATTCGCTGTCTCTGACAGAATTACCAGGAGACTTCAAAACGTGAGTGGCACATTGTTATGGCAGGCCAAGGAAATATACTCGCAGTCGCAAACACGGGCAACCACCATCTGTAGAATGGAATGACGAGATTTAAAATTTGTGGCAGAACGGGACTCGAACACGGAATTCACACAAATCACGAGCGGTCGCTCTAACCGTGCGCGTTTCACCGCCATACCCAAACTTCTATATGCATACAGTTGGACGTTGCCCGTATTCGCAAATGCAAATACATTTCCTATAGGCATATTTCTTAAAGACTCCAACCTTCTGTTCCTATCACATCACCGAAATTTAGCGCTGTCGAACTTGGTTAGCAGTTGGATGGGTGAACGTCAAGTCTACCGAGAGCTGTTGGCAAGCTGGGTGCACTCAGCCCTTGTGAGGCAAACTGAGGAGCTACTTGACTGAAAAGTAGCGGCTCCAGTCTCGTAAACTGAAAATGGCCAGGAGAGCGGCGTGCCGACCACATGCCCCTCCATATCCGCATCCGGTGACGCCATAGGCTGAGGATGACACGGCGGTCGGTCACCGCCGTTGGGCCTTGTTCGGATGGAGTTTAGTTTAGTTTTTGTATGTTTCATAACGGCTGAAGTCGCCGCAGCGTCTGTTCCATCGGGTATGCATGCTTGTCCGAAAGAACGTTGACCATACTTCTTTTCAAATAGAGGTACTGCAATATACAAGTAGATTTTATTGAATGCTCTACTGTAATTCAAAGTGACACGGATACATGACACTATTATCCAACACAGTCACCAAGTCTGTGGAAACTACGGTCAGGATGTTCTGCCAATCGTTCAGTTCCTCGACGATAGAAATCCATTCCTTGGTCACTGAACCATTCGAGAACCGCTTTGTGAAGGTCCTCAATGTTGGAAAATGTTTTTCCGCCAGATGTTCTTTCAGCTTCCCGGAAAGTTGGAAATCGCGTGGTGCAAGACCTTGTTTTCTCAGTCATCGTCAACCAAGTCTGTGCGTACGACGCTCACACGAAGCGTCAAAGTGCTGAATGGCAGAGTCCTGGACCACCTGCCCCAAAAAAAGTCAAACAACAACCTCCGACAACGAAGACAATGTTGATCACATTCTTTCATAGCAAAGGATTAATTCACGATGAGTATGTTCCTCCAGTTCAAATAGTGAACGAAACTCTTTATATCGAATCCTTGAAACGTTTGCGGCAAGCAATTCGACGTCTCCGCCCTGGTTTGTGGCGTCCTCAGGACTGGTTCTTGCTGCATGACAATGCAAGACCCCATAATGTCTTACCTGTTACCGAGTATCTGGCCAGACATTCTGTTATTGCCATTCCACATCAACCACATTCGCCCAATCTCTCGCCTTGCGTTTTTTTTTGTTTTTTTTTTTTTTCGAGTGAAAAGGCTATTGAATGGAAATTTCATCAGGATGTAAGAAGTGAGATTACAAGCATCACAGCTGAAAATTTCCCTGCTTGCTTCCAAGGCCTCCAGAAACGTTGGCAACTGCGTATAGATAGCCAAGGGGCTACTTCGGTGAGAGCCAGGATCATTACTTGGTAAGTGCTATTTTCTGTTTTTAAAAAAATCCTATTCTGGTACTTTTCTGACAAAGGGCGTTTTATTACGATGAAGACTCCTCATGAATGCACAGTAATGTTCAACATCGTCGCATTCGGGAGGACGTCGGTTCAATCCCGCATACGGCCATCCTGATTTATGTTTTCCGCGATTTCCCTAAATCGCTCCAGGCAAATGCCAGGATGGTTGCTTTGAAAGGGTACGGCCGACTTCCTTCCCCGTCCTTACCTAATCCGACGAGACCGATGACCTCGCTGTTTCATCTCTTCCCCCAAACAACCCAACTCCAAACAAATTAATTTAGATTAGCCTTGCTAACACTTAAATTTATATTAGATGTTAACAACTTTTTTCTTTTTCACGAAAGTTAATGTTGAAATTGCGAGGCTGAATTTCATGTACTCTTTGCTTCTACAATTATTAAAACATTTTGCTCCCCAAATAGCACAACTCGTCTGCTGCTTTCACTGTCTCAGAAAATTCTTACTGAAGCGTATACCTATAAGAACGAGTGAGGTCCATTTCTATAAGAACAATTACTCGTATTTCTGTACAGTATGCCTTGGGAAGGCATACTGTTCCTACTTTATAGTTCAGTATGGCAGCTCTTCATGCAATGGTTCGAGCCATAGAAATCTTTGGAACTCCTTTACTTACGACATGCAATCTTTTTAGAAGCGGCTGTACATTAGGAATATGCAGAGAGCTCCAGTGCACCAGACAGGTGAGTGCTTGTGATTCTACTTCGCAGCGGCGCCTAGCCCAGTCACCAGCAGAAATATGGGCTGTACAGAGGTTCTCTTAGACGAGCCTTAAAATATGTCTTTCCTCCATTGTGTACCACTCCCAAAACGACTCAAGATGTTGTCATGATTCTTGCCAATTAGTACCTCTATTCAGAAGTTTTGACCAACATGTTGAGAGATAAGTTCGGAAATGTCCACACATTTCTTACAGATGGTTCCATATACACTACTGGCCACTAAAATTGCTACACCAAGAAGAAATGCAGATGATCAACGGGTATTAATTGGACAAATATATTATACTAGAACTGAGATGTGATTACATTTTCACGCAATTTGAGTGCATAGATCCTGAGAAATCAGTACCAAGAACAACCACCTCTTGCCGTAATAACGGCCTTGATACGCGTGGGCATTGAGTCAAACAGAGCTTGGATGGCGTGTACAGGTACAGCAGCCCATGCAGCTTCAACACGATACCACAGTTCATCAAGAGTAGTGACTGTCGTATTGTGACGAGCCAGTTGCTCGGCCACCATTGACCAGACGTTTTCAATTGGTGAGAGATCTGGAGAATGTGCTAGCCAGGGCAGCAGTCGAACATTTTCTGTATCCAGAAAGACCTGTACAGGACCTGCAACATGCGGTCCTGCATTATCCTGCTGAAATGTAGGGTTTCGCAGGGATCGAATGAAGGGTAGAGCCACGGGTCGTAACACATCTGAAATGTAACGTCCACTGTTCAAAGTGCCGTCAATGCGCAAAAATGACGTTATGCCATTCGTGCACCCAGATTCGTCGTCGAGTACACAATCGCAGGCGCTCCTGCCTGTGTTTCAGTGTCAAGGGTAACCGCAGCCGCGGTCTCCGAGCTGATAGTCCATGCTGCCGCAAACGTCGTCGAACTGTTCGTGCAGATGGTTGTCTTGCAAACGTTCCCATCTGTTGACTCAGGGATCGAGACGTGGCTGCACGATTCGTTACAGCCATGCGGATAAGATGTCTGTCGTCTCGACTGCTAGTGATACGAGGCCGTTGGGATCCAGCACGGCGTTCCGTATTACCCTCCTGAACCCACCGATTCCATATTCTGCTAACAGTCATTGGATCTCGACCAACGCGAGCAGCAATGTCGCGATACGATAAACCGCAATCGCGATAGGCTACAATCCGACCTTTATCAAAGTCGGAAACGTGACGGTACGCATTTCTCCTCCTAACAGGAGGCATCACAACAATGTTTCACCAGGCAACGCCGGTCAACTGCTGTTTGTGTATGAGAAGTCGGTTGGAAACTTTCCTCATGTCAGCACGTTGTAGGTGTCGCCACAGGTGCCAACCTTGTGTGAATGCTCTGAAAAGCTAATCATTTGCGTATCACAGCATCTTCTTCTTGTCGGTTAAATTTTACGTCTGTAGCACGTCATCTTCGTGGTGTAGCAATTTTAATGGCCAGTAGTGTAGCATATCAGAAATTGTCTCGTACCAAACACGGGGAAATCTGCACTAGGATTTGCCAAAATTTTTTGTTTTGCTTTGCGCGTCGTAATCCATGACTGCAGGGACAATGAACGATGGTATTTTCTACAGGTTAAACTCATCTTAGTTTCTGAGTATATTTCACAGGAATCTGACAGCCTACAGTCTAGATATAAGATACGGACCAACTTGCAAAACATTCTTTAATTCCTTAGTTTTGAGCGAGTTTAATGATGTTGCAAGAAGCACGGAAGAGAATACCCGCTCTTCCACATATCGTCGCTCTAAATAGGTGGAGCATAGGCCTAAACACATCAAATTCCAGAAGATTTCCACTATCAGCGTTCACCCTTTCCCTCTTCTTTTTCACTTAAAAGTTGTAAATGCGTTACCATCACTAAATAACTACACCGCTTGCAGAAATAATACGAAAAAACCTAGTAACTTGGGCTAACACTCGAATAACACACGTATAGCTTCTTCTTACTCCTAGTCTGTGACATCACCAGAGCTTCAGCCAATAAGAGAGCGTTTTCGATCATCTTATTCTTAAGGTTTCATTACATAAAAAACAGATATTTCGTGACAATGCTGACCAAAAATGCTATTTCAGTGCCGGCCAGAGTAGCCGAGCGGTTAAAGGCGCTACAGTCTGGAACCGCACGACCGCTACGGTCGCAGGTTCGAATCCTGCCTCGGGCATGTATGTGTGTGATGTCCTTAGGTTAGTTAGGTTTAAGTAGTTCTAAGTTCTAGGGGACTTATGACCACAGCAGTTGAGTCCCATAGTGCTCAGAGCCATTTGAACCATTTTGCTGTTTCAGTGTTATACCCACTCAGAATAACAACAATCCGAAGAGGTTTTTTTTTATTTATTTTTTTTAACATAAGAAAACAGCTTATTGTGAACTCTGGTATACTCGCAGAGTTGATGTAGCATGGAATGATGTACTCGCATCTGTCTCACCCTAAGTTTTATTCAATTCCGAGCCAGATTAGGCAGAGGTGGTAGCACTGTGTACTATAGCTGCAAATCACCCACAGATTTAATTTGCATTTTTCGTACTGTACTTTACGCACATAATAAGTCATATTCCGAAATTTGCTATATTTCCTGGTGTTGCAGTTTAATGGCCAGCAGTGCATTTTGGCAGTCTCACTATTTCACGTCAATCGAGTAGGAGGGACATAAGAATCGATAAACTCAGAAACACCTAATGTTCACGTTATTTGCAAAATGTGATAACGACAGATTATTTATCTTTAAAGGTAGCGACACTGATTGTGATAGAAATACCTCATGTCCAACAAATAGTTTCCATGTTATGAGATGGTAAATTTTAATGTTTTATTCAGAATCGCCTCATGTCCAGTGACATGAAGCGTTTCTACACTTAGTGATTGGAAATATCATCTTCTTCGATTTATCGTTGGTTTCCTTGAAATACAAGTATCTTAGCTCAAGACTAAATGTCAAAATAATGTGGCCAGCATTTCTGCCAATGGATCCAGATTTAAGACCCCAGGAGAATGAATCATGTGAGTCAGTCACTTACTGGTTTCACTTGAAGATATTCCATGAAAACTTTGAGTTGAAGTTTGGACAACACCAAGATGGCACCTCTTATGTCTGTGAAGCGTGACGTCAAAATTAGACTTTCTAACCTCAATATCGATGCCAAAAAGATGCTGCGGCGGAATTGATGGTACATAAGCAGCGGGCTAAGAAGTTTTGTACCAGACTGGAAGAAGTTGAAGAACATGCAAAACCTCATGACGATATAGCTAGATTAACGTTTGATTTCGTGGAGAATGTAATGCTTCCTGTAAGTCCACTGCAAGAAGCCTCCTATGTACGGCAACTGACAGTGAATGTTTATAATATTAATCGCCTCAAAACCTACACTGCCAGATTCTACCTTCACGGTGAAGGTATTGCGAAGAACGAATGAAATGAGGCTGGCTTGTTTCTTCTTGATTATATTGAAGAGAAAGTCAGACACAAAGTGAAACAGCTGTGCGTCTTCTCAGACGGATGCTGCAGACAGAACAAGAACCACAGTCTTGTCGGTGTCTTACACATGTCGGTGGATGCAGGGAGATTTGAAACAATTACACATTGTATCTCAATCAGGGGCCACTCATACATACCTTGTGATAGAGACTTAAGTATAGTCAAAGGAAATGACTGATCGTATGTACATTCTTAAGTAACATACAGAACGTATTCTTCAATCAAGTGTTCAAATACGTTTGAAGTGAAAATGGTAGAAACCACTGACATCAATAATATACATGACTGGTGGCCCCAGTACTACAAAAAGGTTGTTGTTTCTCAGGAAACCAAAGGAGCTAATGTTCCTTCAGACAAGAAAGTTAAATTTATGGTCTCGCAATACAACCAACATCTACTGACGAAAAACGTGAGGAGGTATAGTTAATGGGTCGGCAGTTTAACCTGTGAAAAGGAGCTTCACCTGCTTATCGTACACTAAGAGTCTACAGTGGACATACCACCATCAGTCAAGAGACAATGGAAGTTATCAGGAAGGTTCGCCCTTACCTGCCTTGAAGAGACTCAAGTGAGAGAGTTTTAAGCACACATTTTTGTACTCCCACTCATAGAAGCGCATAATGTGGTGATGATTATGAATACGTGCATGTTGTATAACATTTTGTACATACAAAGTAGCACATACCGCACATTATTTTGTTATTGATACATTATCACACTTTTGAGCAGAAACCCCTCACGTCCAATAGTTATAGACGTTAATATTTCAGATCCTACGTACAGTGATTCCTAATCTTTCCTAGACCGTTACCCCCCAGGTGCAAGCAGACACTAGCTAGTACCCCCCCCCCCCCCCTCTCTCTCTCTCAGCACGTAACTGAACTGTAGAATGAAAGTCTTTTCTTGGAAAACCTTTATTTTTAAAATGATGAAACATGAATGATATTTAGTTCGTGTGTACCCACACCTCCTTCTCAGATAAGAAATCTAACTACCCACAGTGAGGGTACGCATTTATTACAGAACATACTTCCCCTGCTTTACTCCTCTCCGTTGCGGCACTTGCTTGACCAGCACACTGCAACCCTATTTAAAATCAAATAAGTTCACATGTGTGCACTACAAGTACTGTTCGTAAATCGCTTGATTGCTGCACTAGTTACTTCTGAACTAGTAGAAATTGGAAGACTTGCTGTTAATGTTTTGTGTCTAATAATAATAATAATAATACAGGTCTATACTAGCCCTTATGTAGTTAACTGTTGCGTCATGGTGTCAATTAATTAATTCATATGTTTCGAAGCGGGTAATAAAGCAACTTCTGGACTACTACACGCACTGTCTACAACTTGGAGAAGACATTTTCATGACATATTTAGCATTGTTACGTATATGCCTCATTTTTGTCATCACCGATGTGCAGAACAAAGCATAACATATGTGTGAAAATGGACTCTATTGGAGCCTGTAACCCCCACTGCATTAATGCTACTAATCGACAAAAAGTAATTACTGATTAACTTATATAATCAATATTATAGTCTTACAAAATTGTGATAATGGTAATGTTGTTTTGATAATAATTTAGTTTCGTGACTGAAACAGAATCGAATAGTTTAGTTCCTACCCCCCGGAAAATTTCATTTCAGGGGGTAATTACCCCAGGTGAGCCCGCCCGGTTGGCCGTGCGGTCTAACGCACGGCTTTCCGCGCGGGAAGGAGCGCCTGGTCCCCGGCACGCATCCGCCCGGTAGATTTGTGTCGAGGTTCGGTGAACCGGCCAGTCTGTGGATCGTTTTCAGGCAGTTTTCCATCTGCCTCGGCGAATGCGGGCTGGTTCCCCTTATTCCGCCTGAGTTACACTATGTCGGCGATTGCTGCGCAAACAAGTTCTCCACGTATGCGTGCACCACCATTACTCTACCACGTAAACATACGGGTTACACTCGTCTAGTGTGAGACGTGAAGTGGACTGGGGTTGTCGTCGTGCGGCTGCGGACCACTGCGGCTGCGGCGGGGACGGAGCCTCTCCATCGTTTCTAGGTCCCCGGTTAAGTGGTTCAAGTGGCTCTGAGCACCATGGGACTTAACGTCTGAGGTCATCAGTCCCCTAGAACTTAGAATTACTTAAACCTAACTAACCTAAGGACAGCACACATGAAACGTCCCCTTAGAAAAATTATAAATGACTGTGCTTAAACTGACACACAATATTTTTAGCGCAACGCAATCTGACTTTCAAAAATCCCTAGAAAAGAATGGCCCTGACTAACAGTAACCAATATCTTTCATGAATCACGTACCTCACAAAAATCTTCATTACTCATACTACTGCAATACAGCGTGCGCCAATACTGGCAGCTGAATAAATGATTCTAACTACTGAAGGCACTAACTACTGATAGACATAGTTAGCAAATGAAAGATTTTGATAGAGAACAACCTTTGATAGAGAACAGCCTTAATAGTGTTCAAAAGTCGTAATGATCTGGACATGTGTCCGCCAGAAAGAGTAAATTTGTAATACTGGATATCATGAACTGATATATATATATATATCAGTTCATGATATCCAGTATTACAAATTTACTCTTTCTGGCGGACACACGTCCAGATCATCCATCCGTTCTCAAAACTCCGCCATCTCTCTCCCCACATCCACCACTGCTGGCAGCTCACCTCCAACTGCGCAATGCTACGCGCTGTTCACATCCAACTGCCCAACACTACAATGGCGAATATTTCAACAATGCCAACCAGCCACAGACTGCACACAGCACAGCCAGTGATATTCATACAGAGCGCTAGGTGACGTTACCAACATAAAAACCTAAACAGCCTACTTACATAGCCCCCATGCTCTCCACAAAAAATTTTACACATTGTTTTGGGCAGTGGTCAATACAGATTTGAAAAAAATTTTCATAATTACAATAACAAAGAAATCAAATGCACACATTTATTGATATACTGTTGGTCAAAAGCAAATATTTTCTCACAGTCCATAAAGACAGTCCTGATCGTTCATCACAGTAAAATTGCACTATTTTTTTCAAAGTCTGAGCAGTAAAAGAAAATGCACATGGAAGTAGTGGATTTCCATGCAGTCTTGAAGAAGTAGTGTTGTCCTTCCAACCCAAAAGACAGCGCTGACTCTTGACATGCAGACAGGTAATGGGCCACAACAGAGCAAACCCACAGCAGAGTCAGTCGAAGTTGAAGAATATTGGTAGGTAGGTCATCACAGAGCAGACCCACTGTAGTCCTGGTAACCTATACCTTTCATGAATCACTTAACTCACAAAAATCTTCGTTACTCAAACTACCGCAATACAGTGTGCGCCAATACTGCCAGCTGAATAAATGATTCTAACTACTGAAGGCACTAACTACTGATAGGCATAGTTAGCAAATAAAAGATTTTGGTAGAGAACAAACAATGTACACTCCTGGAAATTGAAATAAGAACACCGTGAATTCATTGTCCCAGGAAGGGGAAACTTTATTGACACATTCCTGGGGTCAGATACATCACATGATCACACTGACAGAACCACAGGCACATAGACACAGGCAACAGAGCATGCACAATGTCGGCACTAGTACAGTGTATATCCACCTTTCGCAGCAATGCAGGCTGCTATTCTCCCATGGAGACGATCGTAGAGATGCTGGATGTAGTCCTGTGGAACGGCTTGCCATGCCATTTCCACCTGGCGCCTCAGTTGGACCAGCGTTCGTGCTGGACGTGCAGACCGCGTGAGACGACGCTTCATCCAGTCCCAAACATGCTCAATGGGGGACAGATCCGGAGATCTTGCTGGCCATGGTAGTTGACTTACACCTTCTAGAGCACGTTGGGTGGCACGGGATACATGCGGACGTGCATTGTCCTGTTGGAACAGCAAGTTCCCTTGCCGGTCTAGGAATGGTAGAACGATGGGTTCGATGACGGTTTGGATGTACCGTGCACTATTCAGAGTCCCCTCGACGATCACCAGTGGTGTACGGCCAGTGTAGGAGATCGCTCCCCACACCATGATGCCGGGTGTTGGCCCTGTGTGCCTCGGTCGTATGCAGTCCTGATTGTGGCCCTCACCTGCACGGCGCCAAACACGCATACGACCATCATTGGCACCAAGGCAGAAGCGACTCTCATCGCTGAAGACGACACGTCTCCATTCGTCCCTCCATTCACGCCTGTCGCGACACCACTGGAGGCGGGCTGCACGATGTTGGGAAGTGAGCGGAAGACGGCCTAACGGTGTGCGGGACCGTAGCCCAGCTTCATGGAGACGGTTGCGAATGGTCCTCGCCGATACCCCAGGAGCAACAGTGTCCCTAATTTGCTGGGAAGTGGCGGTGCGGTCCCCTACGGCACTGCGTAGGATCCTACGGTCTTGGCGTGCATCCGTGCGTCGCTGCGGTCCGGTCCCAGGTCGACAGGCACGTGCACCTTCCGCCGACCACTGGCGACCACATTGATGTACTGTGGAGACCTCACGCCCCACGTGTTGAGCAATTCGGCGGTACGTCCACCCGGCCTCCCGCATGCCCAATATACGCCCTCGCTCAAAGTCCGTCAACTGCACATACGGTTCACGTCCACGCTGTCGCGGCATGCTACCAGTGTTAAAGACTGCGATGGAGCTCCGTATGCCACGGCAAACTGGCTGACACTGACGGCGGCGGTGCACAAATGCTGCGCAGCTAGCGCCATTCGACGGCCAACACCGCGGTTCCTGGTGTGTCCGCTGTGCAGTGCGTGTGATCATTGCTTGTACAGCCCTCTCGCAGTGTCCGGAGCAAGTATGGTGGGTCTGACACACCAGTGTCAATGTGTTCTTTTTTCCATTTCCAGGAGTGTATTTACCTTAATAGTGTTCAAAAGTTATATATATATATATATATATATATATATATATATATGTGTGTGTGTGTGTGTGTGTGTGTGTATATATATATATATATATATATATATATATATATATATATCAGTTCATGATATCCAGTATTACAAATGCACTCTTTCTGGCAGACACACGTCCAGATCATCCGTTCTCAAAACTCTGCCATCTCTCTCCCCACATGCACCACTGCTGGCGGCTCACTTCCAACTGCGCAACACTACGCGCTGTTCACATCCAGCTGCCCAACACTACAATGGCGAATATTCCAACAATGCCAACCAGCCACAGACTGCACACAGTACAGCCAATGATTTTCATACAGAGCGCTAGGTGATGTTACCAACAGAAGTACCTAAACAGCCTACTTACACACTCATCCATGCCCGAGGCTGGATTCGAACCTGCGACCGTAGCGGTGGCGCGGTTCCAGACTGTAGCGCCCAGAACCGCTCGGCCACTCCAGCCGGCTCCCCGGTTAACGTACAATACATACAATAGCCCCAGGTTGGGAACTACAGCTATAATAGGTACGTGCAACCTTAGTGGTCTAGAATAACAGACCGTTTATTAGAAAACATGGGAATTTTCTCAATAGCTATTCTTGGTCCTTCTGATAATCACGGTTTTGCTTCTCCTGAAGAATTTTTGGTAACTGGCGTATGGGTTTCTGATTTTATCGATTCATATGGCGATGGTGCGCAGTTCCGGCGCGGGTGGTGGCCCGGCGCCATCGGGCGCTCGCTGAGGGACTGGGTGCGCGGCCAGGAGCGCGCGACGCCGCCGGCGCTGCTGCCGGTCACGGCGACCTCCGTGGTGGTTCCGCGCAGCAAGCGCTTGCCCAAGGGGCAGCAGCCGCCCGAGGCGGAGCAGGCGCCCGAGTGCATCAGCGTGCCCGCCGAGCCGCTGCCCGAGCCGCCGCCGCCGCCGCCCGTGCTGCACGTGCGCCGCCAGCCGCGCTCCATGGGCGGCGACATCCTCATCCAAGTGCACCCGTCCTGCGTGGGCGAGTTCGACGCCGACGTGACGCCGCTCACGCTGCGCATCCCGGGCAAGGCCAAGTCCGGAGCCGGCGAGTCCGTCGAGGACGAGGAGGACAATCCCGATGACGCCCTGGACACCAGCAGCTCGGAGCTCGACTTGCAGCTCTTCCCTCCCTCTTCCTTCCCTCCTATCAGGTACGTCTGCTCCTCAATATCTGACAAAAGAAAAGGCACGCCACGAAGGAATTATCCGAGTGGATTGGAAATCGTGTGTACACACTAGAGATGTGTAGTTTGTGAACGAACTGGTCCAAAGGAACGGTTCACCATGATGAACGGAAGGACCGAGGAACAAATTCCAAGGAGCGATCGGTTCATAGTTCACTTCGGTCGCGGCAGTCTACTTATAGTTCCCGGGAACGAGGAACGATCGGTTCAATGTTCACTTCGGTCGCGGCGGTCTACTTATAGTTCCCGGGAACGAGGAGCGATCGGTTCATAGTTCACTTCGGTCATGGCAGTCTACTTATAGTTCCTGAGAACGAGGAACGATCGGTTCATAGTTCACTTCGGTCGCGTCAGTCTACTTATAGTTCCCGGGAACGAGGAACGATCAGTTCATAATTCACTTCGGTCGCGGCGGTCTACTTATAGTTCCCGGGAACGAGGAGCGATCGGTTCATAGTTCACTTCGGTCACAGCGGTCTACTTATAGTTCCCGGGAACGAGGAACGATCGGTTCATAGTTCACTTCGGTAGCGGCGGTCACTTCAGCAGTTCTCGTTCCAGCCTCCGTCGCGTGGTCGTCTTGGTCTCCCTCGGCCGCACTCGTCGTTCTTCGCATGACCACCTGTCTCAGTTCCACTGCCGACTGCTCCTACTTCAGTATCCAGTTGTTCGTTTCGTTCACTGCGCTCGCCTATTTTACATGTGTTCCAAACTGTTCTTGCACTTGGGTCTGGCTATTTAGCGTCCACGACCGGTAATCAAAAAGTATTTTATAGTTACGTAAATTACATAAAATTTACGTTGTATGTAATAGGTACGTATTTTCAGGTAACAAAAGGGCACATCATCTCACTTCTTTATATCAATGAACAGCAGAAGACATAACAAGGCAAGTTTTTTTTGTTATTCATATATTTTTTGGTTTCATCGACTTGATTTAGCATCTAACTTTCAATAATTTGCTTAATTTTTAATGTAAGAAAATTCATATAAAATTATTTTCGTGTATCTTTCATATAGGAAGGCTCTAAATATTTTTAAGTTTGGTTGTTTCCAATTTGCATTACCTGCTAGTTTGGTTTCTTTGGAAAAAAAAAGAAAAGTGGGTTGTGGGTCATTTGACTCTGTAGGGAAAGCGGTGCCTCTCCATTTGAAAGGACATAGAATGCCATAAAATCGTATTTACTTATTATCTCAAAAACATTTGTTCAAAAGGAGCTTTCTAACCAAAAACTTTATTACTGCGAACTTTATTATTATTATTATTGCTGCAATAACTTTAATAATGCAACATAAAAACCTAATTTTTACGAAGCGTGTGACGCAAGTATGAGAAAACCACATTTTATTTTATGCTTCCATAAAGTCTCTACTTCGCCTACGAACTCAAAGACAACGTGAAGTATAAATAGGATGTAAACGATTATTGTTTACAACGTAGCATAGCTATATAGTGGAAGTCGAAACGAAGAATTTTATACAAGACACTTGTGGTCTATTAAGTTGGGAAACAGTCACCAACAGGTTTACAAGACTACATGAGCTGTAGCCCATGCGCGTTGCGTGAGATTTTCATGTTCTCTTCTCCAGCTCTCTACACATCGTCATCGATTGTTTCGCAATTGTTGCTTGCATTAGCTTGTTATTTCTTCACTGCCTAATTGTTGCATGTTTGCCCGTTTGTTGTATCTGCTCGTAACGGGCAACACATCGTCCGTAATTGGCGAGCAGTCTGTACTCGGGGCCGGTTTTCCGTCCTCCACCCTATATTATTTCCCTGCGATCAGCCACACAAGGCTACGGTTGGCTAAACGAGAGGTACTGCAGAAACACAGAAATTACTTCTAAAAGTGTGTAAGAATTCTGTAATGAATAAAAACTCTATACTCCAGGGGGGAGGCAAGTGCCCCCTCTTGGTGCCCTCCATCCTTCAGTCACCTACACTACTAGTTTTCAGTTTGTCATAAGAACCAAATACCAAGCACAAATGAACGGTGAACGAGTAAAAATGAACGGTTCCCAAAAAAGAACGATCAGCAGTGAACTAGTTCCCAAGGATGAACGAGTTTGCCCATCTCTAGTACATACAGAGTGCGTTCCATAAGAAATGAGACCAATTTTTTTTCTGACGCAACGGAACACCACAGCGTGTTGTAACCGGTTGGGCTAAGTGGAGTGGGTGTTGGCTTCCAAACGCTCTTTGTCTCATTCGGCTGCTAGCTGCCGGAGAGTCAGGACATGCGTTTCCATCAACCCTGTTTTGAGTTTATGTAACACAGCACAATGGATCATTCTGTAGAGCAACGGTATGCTATCAAATTTTGCGTTAAACTTTGGAAGTCCGCCACCGAAACGTTTCCATTACTTCACCATGCCTTTAGGAATGATTGCTTGTCCAAATCACAAGTTTTACGATGACACAAGTCGTTCATGGAGGGCCGAGAGGAGGTCACTGACGAACCTCGCAGTCGACGGCCATCAACCGCACGAGTCGACGAAAATGTGACGTGCGTGCGCGATTGTTTGAACTCTGACAGACGGCTGAGCCTTCAGTTGATAGCACAAACTCTAAACATGTCAAAAATAACCGTTTTTCGAATTGTAACCGAAGATTTGAATATGAGAAATGTGTGTGCCAAACTCGTCCCAAAAGCGTTGACCGACGAACACAAGCACATGCGAGTGCTTCGGTGCCGAGAAATGTTGGAAATGTGTGAAAATGATCCTCATTTTTTGAACTCAGCTATCACTGGTGATGAGTCGTGGATTTTTGAGTACGACCCTGAGACAAAAAAGCAGCCTTTAGAGTGGCACACCCCATCGTCTTCCCGTCCCAAGAAGGCACGCATGAGCGAGTCCAGGATCAAAACCATGCTTATTGTCTTCTTTGACGTCAGAGGCATTGTCCACCACGAATTCGTACCTACCGGGACTACAGTGAACTCAGCTTTCTACTTGGAAGTGCTCAAAAGACTGAAAGGAGGGTCTCGCACTGCCGAAGTGACATCAAGGACATGTGGAAAGTTCACCATGACAATGCGCCGAGTCACAGCGCCTTCATTGTCAACGATTTCCTGGCCAGGACCAAGACCCCACTGGTTCCCCAGCCTCCCTACAGTCCTGACCTGGCTCCTGCTGACTTTTTTTTGTTTCTTCGGTTAAAAGGAGTCATGACAGGAAAACATTGGGACACAATTGAAAGCATCCAGGCGCATGTTACATCAGCTCTAAAGGACATTCCGCGAAAGGCATTCCAGCATGCCTTCGATGCATGGAAACACCGCCTTCAGAAGTGTATCGACGCAAGAGAGTCCTATTTTGAAAATTTTTGATTATTTGTACGAATATATTCAATAAATGATTTTTTATGAATTTGGTTGCATTACTTATGAAACGTACCTTGTATACTGACAAACCAATGATTACAGTTATTTCAGAAAATAGGATGATTTATTCAAGAAAAAGAGCTTCACAAATTAAACAAGTCAATAATGCGTTGGTCCACATCTGGTCCCTAGGCAAGCCATTATTCGGCTTGGCACTGATTGACAGAGTGGTTCGATCTCCTCCTCAGGGATATCGTGCCAAATTCTGTCCAATTGACGCATTAGATCGTTAAAACCCCAAACTGGTTGGAGGGCACCATGTATTATACTCCAAATGTTCTCAACTGCGAAGAGATTTGGCGACCTTTCAGAGCGAGGTAGAATTTGTGAAGCTTGAAGACAAGCAGTAGAAACTCTCACCATATGGGCACAGTCATTACCTTGCTGAAATTTAAGCCCAAGATGACTTGCCATGAGCGGCAACAAAACACAGTACCATCGATACACCGCTGTGCTGCCACAGTACTGTAGATCACAACTGAAGAGGTCCTGCTATGAAATGAAATGGCATCCCAGACCATCACTCCCAGTTGTTGGGCCATATGGCATGTTGGTATTACACCACTGTCAGCGCTTTCACTGGTCATTGGGGCTCAGTTCCAAGCGAGACTCGTCACTGAAGACAATTCCGGTCCAGTCAGTGACATTCCAGGCCAAATAAGTGTCTGGAGAAGCCCCACACAATGCAGGGATACCAACCACACTATTGGCCACCATATGGCCCAACAATCAGGAGTGATCTTCTGGGGTGCAATTTCGTTTCACAGCAAGACTCTTTTGATTGTCACCCACAGCACTCTCACAACACAGCGGTGCGTCGACGATATTCTACGCCCTGTTTTGTTGCCCTTCACAGCAAACCATCCTGGGCTTATCCTACCTTCTGACAATCTAACACGTCAAATGAGTTGAATTTGACATGATATCCTTCAGGAGGATGTCCAGTAACTGTGTCATTCACTGCCAAGCCAAATACCTTACCAGTTTGCGAAGCTCTTTCCCTTAAACAAATCATTCACTTTTTCTGAAATTGTTATCATTTGTTTGTCTGTAATTGTGCATCACATCTACCGACTTCCGTTCCATTCAGACGACTCTTTCATGGTGTGTCGTCTTTTTTTTTTTTGTCTTAGGGTGTAGTTAACCTTTTAACACCGAGGCTCATCGTATCATGGACCAATGAAAAAGTGGCTTCACTCTGAGATCTGTCATATAAGAGAGTGTGTCCGCGCTCTGAGGTCCTCATATGACAGACCAATGGAAACGAGCTTCTTCTATGAAGCGAGTTAAATTCTTACGCTATTCAGTGTTATAAAGCACTCCGTCTTCAGACCACGAATGGCCTACCGGGACCATCCGACCGCCGTGTCATCCTCAGTGCAGGATGCGGATAGGAGGGGCGTGTGGTCAGCACACCGCTCTTCCGGTCGTTATGATGGTATTCTTGACCGAAGCCGCTACTATTCGGTCGAGTAGCTCCTCAATTGGCATCACGGGGCTGAGTGCACCCCGAAAAATGGCAGCAGCGCATGGCGGCCCGGATGGTCACCCATCTAAGTGCCGGCCACGCCCGACAGCGCTTAACTTCGGGAATCTCACGGGAACCGGTGTATCCACTGCGGCAAGGCCGTTGCCTATTCAGTGTTACAAAGCAGATTTATGTAGGTGTAACCAGCCAGCTCTTTCCATTACGTCACTGTCATTACTTTTTACAAGTTTTTCTTGATTATGCAATACTACCAGTCGGTAATAGAACAGGAGTACGGGACAAAAGGACGAACCCAGTGAACAGCAGGAGAGGGCTGCTGCCTCGATGTCGCCCCCTCTGACACCTCCCCCCCCCCCCCCCCCCAGAAAAACATCTCACACCGAGACTGCATCCCGTCTCACCATCAAGCAGATGTATCAGTTCACTATCGTTCTTTGATTCACGAATGTCTTGATCGCATTTTGTAGACGCAACTAGTTTCGACTGTAATGAGTCGCCAGCGCAATCAGTGTTTTTCTTACGACAGTCGTACGTTCAGTTGTCATCTATTGCACATCATTTGATTTTAAGTGACTGTGATCAATGCTAGTCGATGATTTACGTGTTACTTTCGTCACAAAATATTGCTAAGATGTTGGCTTATTATAGTCGAAACCGGTTAAGTGTCATAATCCACTAAATGCAACGAAGAACATTTGTGAATAAAAGAAATGTACTTCAAATACATCACGTTGTTCTTTTTGACAATGTCAAATTTCATAGGCATCAGTATCAGTTTTAACAAAGATAGAATATGTAATGGGTATTCATTGCCAGTACCAGAAAGTGTATACAGTGTTGAGAAATCTTAAAAAAATATTTCGTCATTCACTACAAAACTAACAAGAGTTGCCGCACTCTAGATGATGTCCTATGTACTTCTTGACGGGTAATCAAAGTATCCGAAAACTCCTATGTAGTAAGGAACTGACCACTAGATGTCACAAGAGGCTGGTCTGCCATGATAAAAAGAGGTGGGGAGTATTGAGTTGTCAGTAAAGAAGCATTTAACTGCAGAGTGCGTTTGTCAGGCGAGCTCAGTAACTTCGAACATGGACTAGTTATTGGCTGTCACCTGAGTAACAAATCCATCAGGTTCATCAGACCCTTCTAAAGCTGTCCAAGTGGAAAGTTGGTGCTGTGACTGTGAAGTGGAAACATGAAGGAACAACCACCGATAAACCACAGCCTGTCAGACATAGTCTACTAACGGACAGAGACGGTCGAGCATTGCGGTGAATGGTTGTGAAAAATAACTTCAGATCAGCGGAAGGAGTCACTCGTGACCAGCAATCCAGCTAGCACAGTGACTGTTGAAACGTATTACTATGTTTACGACGTTGCTCATCGAGCCATATACGTTATCTCGCATTTCTAGCTGCTCCTCTCACACAATTAATGATAAAAATTCAGATATTCAGGGTCGCCACCAGCCCAGGCCCTTCCTAACCATTTAGGGAAAAAACGGAGCTGGAAAATTATTAGTTTAATTACTTTAACAATTTAATTACAAGTATGCTAATTTCTTTAAGTAGCCGGATAAATAGCACTCCATGTCGTGCATGAAGGAACTTGATTAATTCAGGACTGGAAATCGGAATAAGTGGGTAAGACCAACACCACAGAATTTATCTTCCACGTAGATTATTTACTGTATCTAAGTATTTGGTTGTACATCCTAACTACACATAACTGGTGCCTGACTAGAAATATTTAAGTAAGAATTACGTGAGGATGTAACAGAGCACACCTTAACACAGCAAGAAGAAACACAGAAAACGGGGGTGGGAGACAGTGATACTATCATCTTCTTTGCATACATACCATAAAAATATCTCAGTGAGATTTGCATTACAATTCTACGCAGACACTATTCTGGACAGAGGTTTAACCAATGCACGAGGTTGTCCGATAATTATTCAACATACTGACTGCGTCTGCTGCTTGCAAACGGCCGAACTAGAGCACGTGGTGCATTCTGACTCAAACTGTTGTGCTACTTTGTAGAAAGCGCACGAAAGAACAGATATTCTTGCCGAAATTATAGCCCATTAAACAAGCAAACTGTTAAAATAAAGCGTATTGCAGTGCCGTGGTGGACCAGAAGGGTTATTGATTACCAAACACGTGGCCAAAATCGACCCACAAAGACAAAAGCAATTTCTACAAAGTATAAGATTAAAAATCATTAAAAAAATTAACTCGCTCCACACGCTTCAGTTAAGCTGAAGTTCTTAAGTATTTCACCAGTTAAACATAACGAAGTCCTGATTCCTATCGCCTGAAACCCCCCTTAAGAGCTACGATCCGTACTCACCAAGCGTTCACCGAAGAGTGCCGCTTTCTCTCACGAGATTACCTAGTTCCCCGTGCAGCGGAAGCTATCACCAACCTCACACACAAAAACAGCCTTCGACACAGCCTTCGACTAAGATAGGTAAACCTCTCTGTTCAGGTATTGCAAACCTAAGTTGGTCATCCTGTGCTCTCCTTCGAACAAGAAGCAACATGCTCTACTCCCAGCAGACGATGACCAACTCAGCGTTTCCCACAAAACAAAACCGAAACCCTACATTAAAACACACATATAATATTCAATAGGCCTTATTTGAGTGCTCAGTCTTTCCGAAAGAGTTCATGAATTGAGCTATAATCAGGTAGTAAAATGAATAAGTTGTACCGAATTCGACAAGCGTCTTATGAAACGACTTCACAGAGACGTTTCACAGTGTGAGGGAGTTAAAAGAATGGGGCAAAATGGTCAAGCAGATGCTTCTCATAAACCACACATTTTTGCAGTCATTGCCAAGCGATGCTTGATGTTCTGTACAAAGAGACAGTGGAAGCATTGGAAATGACTGGTTTGCAATTATGAACACGTTGTGCCCAGTGGCAACCCAATGGAAGGGCTTGTGTTCGGCAAATGCTCAGGGTATGTTACCTGCCACGATGGGTAGTGAATACTGTGAAGTAAAGAAGAGATGGCGGTACTTACGGGAGTGTTTCTCATGGTTAATGTGTGGTTCTGTTATTGTGCTAAAGTAAACATTAAATGCCGAAGGATATGAACACTTTTTATTCCATTGTGTACTGCGTGTAATAGAGAAAGAGTTTGTTTGTATCAGTATGACAGGGCACCTTGTCATAAGGCAGCATTGTCATCAGACTTGCTTGTGATCACTGACATGTTGCAGCTTCGGGTGTTTTATTCAGGCAGCAATTAAACACCAATTAAAAGAGTCGGGCGGTTGACTTATTAGTGAATAGCAAGCCATACCAACAAGCGCCACTTAACTAAAGTGAAATACACTACTGGCCATTAAAATTGCTACACCACGAAGATGACGAGCTACAGACGCGAGATTTAACCGACAGGAAGAAGACGCTGTGATATGCAAATGATCAGCTTTTCAGAGCATTCACACAAGGTTGGCGCCGGTGGCGACACCTACAACGTGCTGACATGAGGAAAGTTTCCAACCGATTTCTCATACACAAACAGCAGTTAACCCGCGTTGCCTGGTGAACCGTTGGTGTGATGCCTCGTGTAAGGAGGAGAAATGCGTATCATCACATTTGCGACTTTGATAAAGGTCGGATTGTAGCCTATCGCGATTGCGGTTTATCGTATCGCGACATTGCTGCTCGCGTTGGTCGAGATCCAATGACTGTTGGCAGAATATGGGATCGGTGAGTTCAGGAGGGTAACACGGAACGCCGTGCTGGATCCCAACGGCCTCATATCACTAACAGTCGAGATGACAGGCATCTTATCCGCATGGCTGTAACGGATCGTGCAGCCACGTCTCGATCCCTGAGTCAACAGATGGGGACGTTTGCAAGACAACAACCATCTGCACGAACAGTTCGACGACGTTTGCAGCAGCATGGACTATCAGCTCGGACACCATGGCTGCAGTTACCCTTGACGATGCATCACAGACAGGAGCGCATGCGATGGTGTACTCAACGACGAACCTGGGTCCACTAATTGCAAAACGTCATTTTTTCGGATGAATCCAGGTTCTGTTTACAGCATCATGATGGTCGCATCCGTGTTTGACGACATCGCGGTAAACGCACATTCGAAGCCTGTATTCGTCATCGCCATACTGGCGTATCACCCGGCGTGACTGTATGGGGTGCCATTGATTACACGTCTCAGTCACTTCTTGTTGGTCAGTCACCTCTTGTTGGCATTGACGGCACTTTGAACAGTGGACGTTACATTTCAGATGTGTTACGACCTGTGGCTCTACCCTTCATTCGATCCCTGCAAAGCCCTACATTTCAGCAGGATAATGCACGACCGCATGTTGCAGGTCCTGTACGGGCCTTTCTGGATACAGAAAATGTTCGACTGCTGCCCTGGCCAGCACATTCTCCAGATCTCTCACCAATTGAAAACGTCTGGTCAATGGTGGCCGAGCAACTGGCTCGTCACAATACGCCAGTCACTACTCTTGATGAACTGTGGTATCGTGTTGAAGCTGCATGGGCTGCTGTACCTGTACACGCCATCCAAGCTCTGTTTGACTCAATGCCCAGGCGTATCAAGGCCGTTATTACGGCAAGAGGTGGTTGTTCTGGGTACTGATTTCTCAGGATCTATGCACTCAAATTGCGTGAAAATGTAATCACATCTCAGTTCTAGTATAATATATTTGTCCAATGAATACCCGTTTATCATCTGCATTTCTTCTTGGTGTAGCAATTTTAATGGCCAGTAGTGTAGATTTGCTTCCTGCGGTTAACGGAACACAGAGAGGCTGAAGATCCACAGTGTTGTTAAAGACACACCACTATTGTGTTGCCCATCAACAATTATAACAACAGATTAAACTGAAAAAATCCGACTGGTGCCAACACAGAATTGGCGACTGGGACAGTAGACACGGGAGGTTTGCCGGGAAATGGGCAATGAGAGTGTTCATCCATTGGAACCTGTGTTTGGATAGGCAGGCAGATAAATAGTATCTGCCAACAGAACAAATTCAACAACTGTCGATTAAGCCGTTTTTGGGCCAGCGTTGCGTATCGGAAATTGATATATTTACCCTCCTCTATCACCCCTGAAAATTTCAATAATCATCAGGGAAAGAATTCGCATGCATAATGCCAAAAGAGATAATGTCAAATAAAGAATGTTTTAATGTTTCAACTGGTTATGAATCATATTAATTTCAGCGTTTTCTCCCTTGAACTTTAGCATATGATCAGTATTAGCGAATTATTTTTAGGTGTGCTTCTTTCCCGCCTTCGTTCCACACTTTTTCTGCATTTTTAGGTTTCAGATAGAAATTTAGTGCCCATCAAAATCTTCACTTGTAGTGGTATTTACTAGTGAGTCCCCTCGTAGTTCTTCCGCGTCTTGATCCATTCTGAAAACCAGCCTCTTTTTGGTTTTATCTAAAAAGGAGATGAAAGATTCGAGTGAAAAACCCTTCTGATGTCATACTTGTCAGGGGGCCACAGAAAAAACCTCTTTTTCAAAGTGATGTGTGTAATTTTCTCCACATGTGACTATAGCTCATGGTTGTGTCTTCATTGGTCTAGGGCAGGCCCATCATCTTTCTATATATTATTTATAGGTCCATCTTCTGTTTCGTTTATGGCAGTGTGCCTTTCATCAGCGTCATTCGAAGAATAATAGTTATTTTTTAAATAATTTCGGATTCATATTAAGCAGTCGGTGATATAAAAGATACACCGGTAATAAAATAAAAGCTTTCAGGAAAAAGGGAAGTCTGTTAAAATCGAAAATAATTTAAATGTAATACACCGAAGCGCCAAAGAAACTGGTATAGGCATGCGTTTCAAATACAGAAATATGTAAAACGCAGAATACAGTGCTGTGGTCGGCAACATCTATGTAAGACAACAAGTGTCTGACGCAGTTGTTAGATCGGTTACTGCTGCTACAACGGCAGGTTATTACGATCTAAGTGCGTTTGAACGTTGTGTTATGTCGGCACACGAGCGATGGGACACAGCATCTCCGAGGCAGCGATCAATGGGGACATTCCCGTGTAACGTTGTTGCTTTATTTTGTGGTGTAAGCGGAACTGATAGACAATAAAAGCGGGTTAAAAGCTGTGAGCTATCTGAGGAAGTTAACCTTGCATTACTGCGCAACTGTTTCACCAGGTATCCAGTCTAGCTTACCAAATTCCCAACCAGACTAACATTAATTATAATCTTTTAATAGTCATACGACAACCGGTGATATATATATATATATATATATATATATATATATATATATATATATATATATATATATATATAAGAGAATTTAAATAAAGGACCATACTAAGGATAGAAACCTCTTTGCTTTTATAAAGCGTAGCTACCTGTTCCGACGTTGGTCCTACTGTTCTCTAGCAGACAGGCTTGTCTGCTACCCTCAAGCATGCAACTAGAAATACATTTTCTCATTCATCCTCTCACACAGAAGGGAAGGGGGATGACAGTATCTTATCATATACAGTATATAAAAGAAAGTGGATGTAGGTTCCGTATGAGACTGTGTGACATGCATTACATATAAACTGTGTTTTAAAGTGTAGTAGTGTGACAGATCGTTCTTGTTTATGTGTAAAAGTAACACTTTTCACTGCTCAGTCTCCGCCCAGATAGTCAGAAACACCAGAGTAAATTTTGAAGAGGAATTTTTGCCATAAATGACAACAGATTTAAGAAATGAACATGAAAGGAATCCAACAGAGACCTTTCATAATCCCAACGCTCCGGGAAAAGACTGTGCAGGGAATTTTCTGGCATGCTAGGACATTCCCAATCAGGCTTCTCACACCCTACTTAAACCAAAAATGTAAAGAAAAGGCAAAAGGCCACCAGCTACTTGCTAAAACACAATAATTTCAACACATCTTTAGAATCTACCAATTTCATAGAGAAAAAAAAACAGTCTTTGACACCTATTTAAAAGATAGTGTAGACCTAATTCGGTCAGCAAGTAAAAACAATGGGTCCTGTGTCATTAATATGAAAACAATTTCTGGTTGTTACCCTTATGGAGTTCACCAGTATTTGCTCATTGCAAGAGCCAACTGATCACAGGTAAATTTATGACTATTCATTAACAAGTAAAATTTATGAAAATAGCAAAGGTGCCACAGCAATTTAAAAAAAAAATGAAAATAACATCAGTATTATAAATCAGAACATTACAATGCACAATCCGCAAAATCAAAAGAAAAGATAAGAGAAAAAACATGTTTTACAAAGTGGTTATCGCAAAAAAAATTCTATATCTTACAAAACTAATAATTTGTAGAATTAAAATAACTATGTGTCACTAATTTAATCACTCTACTATATTTCAATTAGTTAGCAAACAATGAGCACTGTGTCATTATACTGAAACTACAATAATTATGTGATTGTTACCCACAAATCTAACACATCACACAAGAACAAACATTGACCAATAAAACAGCTCTGAAAGTACAATAGTCAACATCTTAAAAAAAAAAAAACACCAATAAATAGAACACCTGCAAAATACAAGAGTCAGTCTAATAAACACCAATAAATCGAACCCCTGCAAAACACATGAGTCAAAGTTTCTCTGACAGAAACATACATATATGCATTGAACTAAGAACCGTATAATCACTGTTCACTGACACACTCAGTAGTTCCACTGTTCCGAGGCACAATATAAGGGGAGGGGGGGGGGGGGGTTCGTCGCCGCAGCTGTCAGTAGGGATTTTTGTCCATTTGTTGCGTGCAGTCCCGCCGTCTCTGCCCTCTCATGAAGTTTCTCTTGGTGGCCCGTGTCACGTACATCTCGATTTGGTTCCATGTTTGTGTTGTCAAATTCGTGCGGTATCCTCGTTTGACACGCCAGGTTGATATTCCTGGGCAAGGATGACACTTAATGGCTCTTCTTTGTGCCACCCTTAGCAACCAGAGAACATCGAACTATGATTTACTGTCGCTTGACAGTGGGCATCCGTCAGGAAATGTTGATAGGTGTCGTTGAAGTCTGCCATTTTCTCTGGACAGTACCTGTCAAAAGGCTCCACGCCCCTTTATCCCCTGTCTTCTGTCGTTTCACCGCGCCCGTCTCGCCACGGTCGCATGCATGTGGTGCGTTGCCAGCAGATGGATTTCCGCACGGTGGACCGTTCGCCCATCTCAGGTCATCGCCTCCACGACTGGGGCAGCCACCCATTAGCTCCAGGTGCAAGGTTAAGTGTTTGTCACGTGCCCTTCTTTTGTTGTCGACCGCGCTCCGAAGTGGCCCAGTTGACAGCGTGTCCTGCTGGGAAACCCGCTAGTTTACAACTAGCCCTCCTCCTAGCTGCTCCCGCTGTCACGTAAGAGTTTAGCCGGTTCGCTTTCACGTTCTCAACTGCATTCACAGAAATTGTTCATCATAGTTATGTGATTACGAAAGTCATACACAATACCACTTCGTATTGTCTTTCACAATTTTTAAGAACGAAAGTGAGACTTAATTTTTTTTAAATAAAAAGTTACATGAATCGACAATATAAAAATAAAAGTTAAATGACTTGACAATATAAAAAAATAAAAGTTAAATGACTTGACAGTATAAAAATAAAAATTAAATGAACTGACAATATAATATTTAAATCCACATCACTAATGTGGTTCACTTACGTTTTAATAAATCAAATGCTACTTATGAATTGACTACAATGAATAGGATTATGCCTTGTCCAAGTATAGGTCAGGACAGCATAGGGTTCACATGTTATTTACACACACACACACACACATGCACACCTGTTGTCTATTCTACAAACTAACTACCCATAAACATGCATTACTCAAAATTTTACTTCAATCCACTACTAGTTAAGCCAACAAGCTACTTCAATGCTATTTCAACACCGTGTATATACCACAACAACATTGTTCTAATTCGTCCTCTTCTTGACGCTCACGGCATACGTCTTGTCACATGATAAACATAGAGAAACGTTCCTTAAACATACATAGTAGAAAGAACAATGATTATTTGCAAATCAAAACATTTATACCAGTTCACACACCTGATAAGAGACTCGCAATTATATATTAATCATACTCATATGTTTATACATAAAACAGTAAGACAATTTCATCTAAAATTACGTTATCACAAGAATTAATCACGCAGATGACTCTGAGAAGGGTAAAAAAAAATTTTATCCTACAGGTTAGATTACATTTTATTACCCATTTCGTTCCTGCTCTAAGTTACCTTTCGCTTCCAAATCAGTTATTTCGCCTGTGATGGTTATTCTGGATTCATTTCTCATGAATGGCAAAATTGTGGTCTCCTCTATTCTGTAAAACAGTTTCATCTTAACATATTGAACTTACAACAGACACAAAAGATCCGAATCATCCTGTAGTTTAAATGACAAATGTTTTGCTTCATCCTTATTACATTAAACCAAGCTTTCCTTCGGTCCCATAATCAAAATTATTTAATCTTCCTCTACCTTCAAGAAGGAAATTTCCTCAGTACAAATCATATAGGCTGCAGTGCATCCCGCACCAGCGAAAACAGTAAGCTGTAATGCTCACAGCATCAGCAAAACACATAAACGTCGCTTTTCTAGGACAAGTATTAACACAGAATAATTTTTCAGGCTTTGGCTCAACATCAATCAAGACTACAAAAAGGATCCATATTTCCGTTCCATTCTCCATTTGCTGGAAAACTGCTCGTCATTTGACTGCCATAATACTATTTCAAGCCACGTAAATTACACAAACCACAACTCTTCTTTCACCTTGAAGGGAATCAATCTACTTACGAAATCCACAGACAGCACTTTACGTACTCAGCTATAAAGAACAAAAAAGACATATATCATCAATATTAACATATTAGCGTACATTGGGAAGCCATTTGTTAAACCATCGTATTATCGCATCCTGTTTTCAAGATTCCAAACTTACTCATTCCTTTCTCAGAGTTCTCCTATCTATAAATATTTATACAACACGCATACTATAGTAAGAGATCCTCATTTATATTGACAGATACAGAATAGTAATAGATAGATAGTAGCACTGAAAGCAGAAAATCGGAAACAAGGCTACTAACAGCTGGGGACCTGGGTTTGCCAGTCCCATAATACCCACAGATCGGATATTCCCCTGAGTTTTGCATTAATTCAACACAGATCTTGCTTCCCTCAGGAGTGACTCGTTTCAATTTACACAAAAAAACAACATAAACAGCATTTCACTCGTTCACAAAGAAACCTTTTATCTTCAAGTTTGAACCAAACTAAATCCTAATTGCACAAGGAAAGAAAAAAATTTTAAAACATCACTTCAATCAATCACATAGAAACATCTTTATCATTATTTTTACCAACATATTATTCAAAATGCATTTATCACAAATTTGAACTAATCAATTCTTTCTCCTCACCGTCCTCTCTACTTCTCACTGTCCTTTCTACTCATTTGCCATGTCGCTCATTTGTTCCGATTGGGCGCCTTCTGCGCTGATCGTTTGTCATTGCCGGTTTTGTTCATTTCCATTTGCTGGATTATGTCTAGTGTTAGCCGGCCGAATTTCAACATCATGAGGTGCTCCGCCTACAGCCCTATTCCCACCGTATTCATCGTAGTATCGATTCTGGTTGCCATACCTGTAGCGTTCACGATCTTGTCCACATCCTCGATCATTTCCGTTGTTCCATCTGTGTTAGCGACTGTTACCCCAGTTTCTATACGGCCGGTCCCGATTACTGTTCCGTTCGCGTCGCGACAACCAGTCACGCCGTTGATTAGTACTACGGCCACGACTGCGGTCGCACTGCTGTGCCCCATAATAACTTTGTGCCTGATAAGGCGGGCATTCTCCTGTATTATATTCCAACTCTTGGAGAAGTGTCTTAAACGTTTCCACATCCTCTTTGCATCGTCCCGCAAGAATGACATGGCGCAAGTGCATAGGCAATTTGGTGATGCATATCCTAATTAGTTCCGCAGGCCCGTATGGGTCATATAGAAATTGATTTGCCTGCAGCATGTGCTCGAATAGGCGTGCTGGGCTGCCGAAACCAGACTGGTTCAAATTTGGCAGCATAATTATGCCATGCTTGACCCTATCTTGTGCTGCTTCCGACCAATAGGCGGACAGAAAGGCTTGTCGAAACTCCCGAGTGGAGTTGCAGTGACGCGCTGCCGACCTCTTGCGAATCGCCGGTTCGCCTTCCAAATAGCCACACATATATTCTATCTTATGTGAACTTGCCCCGTCGGGGGGGAGACAAAACTCAAATTGCTTGAGCCATGCTCGTGGATGTATTCCTTTTCGCGAATTTCGAAATATCTCAAACTTTCTCACCATAAGGAAATGTTTGAAATCAAATCCCCGCATTTCCTCCCGGCGAGGCCCTTGAATGTTTCTATTTTCCTCATGTCTGCCCCTCCAAATACATTCTTCCCTGTCGTCAAAATCTCCCTCGTGGCCAGAGTCCCTCTCTGCACTGTGCGTACAGCTATTTTTAGTGCTATTGGCGCGTTCGGAATCACACGCCATACGGTTTTCCAGATGCGCCACGCGTTCTTGTAATTCGCCTGTTACAGCTTTGTGCCGCCTGTCCCTTCTGAAATCTAAGAAGCGAACGTACTTCTTCGGTCTCTGCGACCGTTACCGGTGTAATATTGTTCTCGCTTTCCATCACCTTCATCGTGCCTACGATGTCCGCTAATGCCGCAATCTTATCATGTATTTGTCTGTTGTCCTCCGCCCCAGTCTGCTTCAATTGTTCTACTTGCTGTTCGAGTGCGTGAATCGCTTGACTGTTTCCGCTACTGTGTTGCTAATGGACGCTGGACAATGCGTTTCCTCCTCCTGGACCCTCGAGAGTACCTGCTGGTGTTCTCTTTGGCATTCTTCTCTCAGCACTTGGAAATTCCTAAGTAGCTGTTCTTCCCTCTCTTTCGATTCCGCATCGCGACTCCGCTTGCCCTGTTCTAAGGCTTGCAGACGATCATCAATTTGTTCAAATGTACGGCCTAATTCTTTCATAATATCGCTTTTTATTTCACTTGCCAGATTGTTTATTCTTTGTGAGATATCATCGGACACTCACTGCATCGACTTGTCAACTTTATTTGTCTGCTGGATTAGTTTTTCGTCTATTTGTTCGCCTAGCTCTCGGATCGATTGTTCTGATTTCTGCGCCATTTGTTCGCCTAGCTCTCGGATCGATTGTTCTGATTTCTGCGCCATTTGTTCGCCTAGCTCTCGGATCGATTGTTCTGATTTCTGCCCCATTTGTTCGCCTAGCTCACGGATCGATTTTTCAGATTTCTGCGTAATTTGTTCGCCTAGCTCTCGGATCGATTTTTCAGATTTCTCTGCGTTTTATTTATTTTGTTGCAATAAGGCTTTCATGAGTTCTGCCAAATCAATTTGGTTAGTTGGAGGCAAACTAATTTCTGGCTCTGATGTGAGCCCGTTCGTCCTGTTTTGCATTTCCTCTGAAGTATTCCCCATTGCATTTTCGGAACCGTCCGACGTGTTAATATTCGAAATCAAATTATCCCCATAGTCCATGTTGCTCAAGTTGTTGGACTGCCTACTTTTAGCTTGGTTACGAGTCTGCATTAGTTCAATTTATGCCTGGTACGCAACACACTAATCAGAATAAATGTATCCCGCAAAAATTACGACAGTCACACGAAAGGTACCCAACTTAGTACACACTTTTTCACACGCACATCAAATTTATATCTTTGATCGAAGTCAGTGCAATTTACAAGCGAGAAAAAAAACGCATACATATAAAACACACAAATATAGAAAACAAAACAAGACAAACAACACAACGCCGTGAATCTTTTGAAAGTCTGCTCAGAAACAACGCAGAAGTTGTTTGAGCGCTGCAGGGAAAAAAATTAAGATTATACAACTCTCGCAATCTAACGTTTCAGAGATTCCAGAGTCTAGCGGAATCACAGAACAGGGTCGCCATGTGTAATGTTGTTGCTTAAATTTGCTATGAAAGCGGTGCTGATAGACAATAAAAGCGGGTTAAAAGCTGTGAGCTATCTGAGGAAGTTAACCTTGCATTACTGCGCAACAGTTTCACCAGGTATCCAGTCTAGCTTACCAAATTCCCAACCAGACTAACATTAATTATAATCTTTTAATAGTCATACGACAACCGGTGATATATATATATATATATAAAAGAGAATTTAAATAAAAAGAAATAAATCAGTTTATATTTGGAAATTTACTTTTAACATTGATCATTGAAATTTCAGCATATTAAACTTGAGTCGTAACTAAGCTGGTGCCTTATTTAGGATTGTGAAAATGTGAGATTGTAATCTTACGGAACACATCAAATATGGAGCCAAGATTGGGAGACTGCATTCATAAAATAACACACGAAGAACGTTGAAACATATGCAAGAGGAAATTAACCACAACCAACCGATTCAATTTTCACCCAAAGAAATTACGTTCGTAGCACAATCCCGTCCATCATGTAATTACCACACACTGGTATACTAAATTCATACTAACACTCTGTGAAATCTTCCCAAAAAGAATAGCTGAGGGGTTACTTTGATGATTACACCACATGCTTCACGTGGTCAACTTGGTTTACACAAAGCGTGTAACTCCACAATAATTTTGATAATTAAAATCAATTAGATCGAAAAGCAATTTACAAAAAAAAAACCTCGAACTGGTTACTAACGTCTTACTATTAACCTGATGGGTCAAACAATTATATAAGCACGTGGTAGTGGTCTCACAAAGTACACCCCACGTGGGTTGAACATAAAGAAAACTTGCTATATTGAAAAATACTGTCAAAACGAGATGTTATAATCTCACGCACACTCGCATTTAAGATTTCTGATCTTAGTTAGAGTTACTGATCAACACGTGGTTCCACTTTACTCACAAAGTAGTGACAAAGCAGCTACTGGAAAATATTCTGAACTTCACACTCGAAATACACTGCGTTGCAATTTAAGATAACATTAGATATTTTAGAGCTAAACCTGAAATAAAGGTGATTAAATTTTCAGTTAGGCTGAACTTAAGAAATCCATTGTCCTACGGACTTAGCAGACACGTGCTTAGCCGGAGATCTTACCACTTCAGACACTCGCCATGGACAGACTGCCTGGTCCCTTCCTGAGGGTGACTCACAAATACAAAACGGAAGTGGCCAGAGGGGCAGCTTCCTATACCAACATGACAAGGGACAGACAGGACCATACTAAGGATAGAAACCTCTTTGCTTTTAGAAAGCGTAGCTACCTGTTCCGACGTTGGTCCTACTGTTCTCTAGCAGACAGGCTTGTCTGCTACCCTCAAGCATGCAACTAGAAATACATTTGCTCATTCATCCTCTCACACAGAAGGGAAGGGGGATGACAGTATCTTATCATATACAGTATATAAAAGAAAGCGGATGTAGGTTCCATATGAGACTGTGTGACATGAATTACATATAAACTGTGTTTTAAAGTGTAGTAGTGTGACAGATCGTTCTTGTTTATGTGAAAAATGAACACGTTTCACTGCTCAGTCTCCGCCCAGATAGTCAGAAACACCACAGTAAATTTAGAAGAGGAATTTATGCCGTAAATGACAACAGATTTAAGAAATGAACATGAAAGGAATCCAACAGAGACCTTTCACCCGTACGAGCATTTCACGAGTGTACTGTGAATATCAGAAATCCGGTAAAACATCAAATCTCCGTCATCGCTGCGACCGGAAAAAGATCCTGCAAGAACAGAACCAAGGACGACCGAAGAGAATCGTTCAACATGTCAGAACTGCAACCCTTCCGCAAATTGCTGCAGATTTCGGTGCTGGGCGATCAACAAGCGTCAGCCTGCTAACCATTCAACGAAACATCATCGATATGGGCTTTCAGAGCCGAAGGCCCCCTCGTGTAGCCTTGATGATTGCAAGACACAAAGCCTTACGCCTCACCTGGGCCCGTCAACACCGACATTGGACAGTTGACGACTGGAAACATGTTGCCTGGTCGGACGAGTCTCGTTTCAAATTGTATCGAGCGGATGGGCATGTACGGATATGGTGACAATCTCGTGAATCCATGGACCCTGCATGTCAGCAGGGGACTGTTCAAGCTGGTGGAGGCTCTGAAACGGTATGGGGTGTGTGCAGTTGCAGTGATATGGGACCCCTGATACCTCTAGATACGACTCTGACAGGTGCCACCTAGGTAAGCAGCCTGTGTGATCACCTGCATTCATTCATGTCCATTGTGCACTCCACACTAGGGCAATTCCAGCAGGACAATGTGACACCCAACACGTTTGTAATTGCTGCAGAATGACTCCAGGAACACTCTTCTGAGTTTAAACACTTCCGCTGGCTGCCAAACTCCCTGGACTTGAACCTTATTGAGCATATCTGGGATGCCTTGCAACGTGCTGTTCAGAAGGGATCTCCACCCCTTCGTACTCTTACGAATTTATGGACAGCTCTGCAGGAGTCATGGCGTCCATTCCCTTCAGCACTACTTCAGACATTGGTCGGATCTACGCACGTCATATTGCGGCACTTCTGCCTGCTCGCGGTGGCCCTACACGATACTAGGCAGGTGTACCAGTTTCCTTGGCTCTTCGGTGTAAATCTTTTATGAAAGTGTTTTCTGAAAGCGTACAGTTTTATATGGAAATGAAATGTTGGCGAAGAACACTTCATACAAGAAGAGAACACAGGCTTTTGAAATGTGTTGCTACACAAGAATGCTGAAGATTATATAGGTTATGTACATCTTTTAACTAACGAAGAATAGTGAATCGAACTGGAGAGAAAAGAGCTTTATGGCACAAATTAACTAAAAGAAGGGATAGGATTCTGGAATGTCAAGAAATAGTTGATTTTTTAAGGTTGAAAAGAAAAGAAATTGCGTTTTGCTCCACTAATATTAGTTTATTGCAAACCAGGTTTTATACTTGTTGGGTAACCTAACGATGGTCTGGTAAAGCGAATACTACACTCCTGGAAATGGAAAAAAGAACACATTGACACCGGTGTGTCAGACCCACCATACTTGCTCCGGACACTGCGAGAGGGCTGTACAAGCAATGATCACACGCACGGCACAGCGGACACACCAGGAACCGCGGTGTTGGCCGTCGAATGGCGCTAGCTGCGCAGCATTTGTGCACCGCCGCCGTCAGTGTCAGCCAGTTTGCCGTGGCATACGGAGCTCCATCGCAGTCTTTAACACTGGTAGCATGCCGCGACAGCGTGGACGTGAACCGTATGTGCAGTTGACGGACTTTGAGCGAGGGCGTATAGTGGGCATGCGGGAGGCCGGGTGGACGTACCGCCGAATTGCTCAACACGTGGGGCGTGAGGTCTCCACAGTACATCGATGTTGTCGCCAGTGGTCGGCGGAAGGTGCACGTGCCCGTCGACCTGGGACCGGACCGCAGCGACGCACGGATGCACGCCAAGACCGTAGGATCCTACGCAGTGCCGTAGGGGACCGCACCGCCACTTCCCAGCAAATTAGGGACACTGTTGCTCCTGGGGTATCGGCGAGGACCATTCGCAACCGTCTCCATGAAGCTGGGCTACGGTCCCGCACACCGTTAGGCCGTCTTCCGCTCACGCCCCAACATCGTGCAGCCCGCCTCCAGTGGTGTCGCGACAGGCGCGAATGGAGGGACGAATGGAGACGTGTCGTCTTCAGCGATGAGAGTCGCTTCTGCCTTGGTGCCAATGATGGTCGTATGCGTGTTTGGCGCCGTGCAGGTGAGCGCCACAATCAGGACTGCATACGACCGAGGCACACAGGGCCAACACCTGGCATCATGGTGTGGGGAGCGATCTCCTACACTGGCCGTACACCACTGGTGATCGTCGAGGGGACACTGAATACTGCACGGTACATCCAAACCGTCATTGAACCCATCGTTCTACCATTCCTAGACCGGCAAGGGAACTTGCTGTTCCAACAGGACAATGCACGTCCGCATGTATCCCGTGCCACCCAACGTGCTCTAGAAGGTGTAAGTCAACTACCCTGGCCAGCAAGATCTCCGGATCTGTCCCCCATTGAGCATGTTTGGGACTGGATGAAGCGTCGTCTCACGCGGTCTGCACGTCCAGCACGAACGCTGGTCCAACTGAGGCGCCAGGTGGAAATGGCATGGCAAGCCGTTCCACAGGACTACATCCAGCATCTCTACGATCGTCTCCATGGGAGAATAGCAGCCTGCATTGCTGCGAAAGGTGGATATACACTGTACTAGTGCCGACATTGTGCATGCTCTGTTGCCTGTGTCTATGTGCCTGTGGTTCTGTCAGTGTGATCATGTGATGTATCTGACCCCAGGAATGTGTCAGTAAAGTTTCCCCTTCCTGGGACAATGAATTCACGGTGTTCTTATTTCAATTTCCAGGAGTGTAGCTTGCAAGTAGGGAAACAACATGCAGTTTGTTTAAATACGAATTTTTTCTACCACGAAGTGTCGAAAGAATCCATTAATGTGGACAGTTAATCTGACAATGAAAAGAAATCTCGGATAAATTATTCTACTTGGGGATCAAGGTTTGACTGCAGCAAGCAAGATAAAATTAATACAGTTCGCGGTAGTTATTCAGACATCTAGGGACAGACCAACGCGCAGTGCGGCATCAAACCAATCGTTTGAGTGAAAACCACAATTGCAACAGAAAGTGAGGTACTGCCTTGACACTTGTTCATGCAGGAGGGAAAGGTAAGAGATGGGGATGTGCATTGCAGACTAGCGGACGAGCATAGGCGTTAGATGAGGTACGAGAGTACATAGGTAAGCGTACAGACTCGGTCAGTAGTCGCATAAGGCTCGCTCGTTACTCGGCAGCTCCCCGGAGTGGATCAACGAGTAACTCGTAGTTTGAGCACAGCCGCTCAAGGACGAGGCGACTCAGTCATACTCGTGACGGAAGGGAAATCGGCCAAGTGTGGTAATCAAAGGCCTGCACGTATGATGTGTCCACTTTTGATGAATTCCTCTTCATAATACATTACTGGCCTTTAAAATAGCTACACCAAGAAGAAATGCAGATGGTAAACAGTTATTCATTGGACAAATATATTATACCAGAACTGACATGTGATTACATTTTCACGCAATTTGGGTGCATAGATCCTGAGAAATCAGTACCCAGAACAACCACCTCTGGCCTCAATAACGGCCTTGATACGCCTGGGAATTGAGTCAAACAGAGCTTGGATGGCGTGTACAGGTACAGCTGCCCATGCAGCTTCAACGAGATACCACAGTTCATCAAGAGTAGTGACTGGCGTATTGTGACGAGCCAATTGCTCGGCCACCATTGACCAGACGTTTTCAATTGCTGAGAGATCTGGAGAATGTGCTGGCTAGGGGAGCAGTCGAACATTTTCTCTATCTAGAAAGGCCCGTACAGGACCTGCAACATGCGGTCGTGCATTATCCTTCTGAAATGTAGGGTTTCGCAGGGATCGAATGAAGGGTAGAGCCACGGGTCGTAACACATCTGAAATGTAACGTCCACTGTTCAAAGTGGCGTCAATGCGAACAAGTGGTGACCGAGACGTGTAACCAGTGGCACCCCATACCATCAAGCCGGGTGATACACCAGTATGGCGATGACGAATACACGCTTTTCGTCGTTGAGTACACCATCGTAGACGCTCCTGTCTGTGATGCAGCGTCAAGGGTAACCGCAGCCATGGTCTCCATGCTGCTGCAAACGTCGTCGAACTATTCGTGCAGATGGTTATTGTCTTGCAAACGTCCCCATCTGTTGACTCAGGGATCGAGACGTAGTGGCACGATCCGTTACAGCCATGCGGATAAGATGCCTGTTATCTCGACTGCTAGTGATACGAGGCCGTTGGGATCCAGCACGGCGTTCCGCATTACCCTCCTGAATCCACCGATTCCATATTCTGTTAACAGTCATTGGATCTCGACCAACGCGAGCAGCAATGTCGCGATACGATAAACCGCAGTCGCAATAGGCTACAATCCGACTTTCATCGAAGTCGGAAATGTGATGGTACGCATTTCTCCTCCTTACACTAGGCATCACAACAATGTTTTACCAGGCAACGAGGGTTAACTGCTGTTTGTGTATGAGAAATCGGTTGGAAACTTTCCTCATGTCAGCACGTTGTAGGTGTCGCCACCGGCGCCAACCTTGTGTGAATCCTCTGAAAAGCTAATCATTTGCATATCACAGCATCTTCTTCCTGTCGGTTAAATTTCGCGTCTGTAGCATGTAATCTTCGTGGTGCATCAATTTTAATGGCCAGTAGTGTATCTTGATCTTTACATTTTATTGGTATCTTGTTCAGAAACATCGTCGAAGTAGGAAATGATCACACGATTTGTTCATTGATCATGTGACAAGAAGCAAAAGTATTCTCTGCTAGAATCAAACCCAATTAATGGAGTCATTTCATGGCTGTTTAATGGGAGAAATAACATTATTTATACTTGAATGAAAAAATAAGATTAAAACTACTAGAGTAATGGAAGATCAAACGGAATCAGCTAATGAAGTAGAGCTTGAAGATAATGCAACCCATTACATGTATCTATGTGTCTAGAATACAAAACTTTATTGGTAACAAAAACTTCTGAATAAAATCTATATACTACTTCCTGCTGATCCTGTGTGTTCACGGCACTTTGACGCTTTAGAAACACGTCTTATGATGCCTCTCGAGCTGTTAATTTTAATGTAGCAACACCAAGCACAGTGAGTAAAACATAAAGTGTGTGAAATCTTATGGAACTTAACTGCTAAGGTCATCAGTCCCTAAGCTTACACACTACTTAACCTAAATTATCCTAGGGAGAAACACACACCTCTATGGCGGAGGGAGGACTCGAACCTCCGGCGGAACCAGCCGCACAGTCACAGTGAGTAATTGCTGCTATCGAAGATAGGAGCGCCGAGACAGAATGTGTTGTACTTAGCCGTCAGTTGCCCCTTGACATATATCCCAGTTTGCTGCACAGCTTCCCCCACTCCATTTGAACGAGTTCTACTCTTATACCTCACTATATATTCTCAATTTGTCCTGTAACTTTGAGTTCATTGTCAGCTGCTACCCCAATATTAACACACATAGACCCGTTTTTGGTTGAATGATACGAGCTGGTGAACAGTAACATCGATATGAGAGCTCGACACTGCATAGTCGTTGTCAACCAATCCTATGAGCCCACATCTCTTTGTGTTACGTGACTGATCTGTGAAGCAAAAGTATTACATGGATGCTGCTAGGATCGTACAGTTTAGCATACTCCATTCGAATATGTGACATAACAAAAAAGATCTCTGCTAAAGACGACATATTTCTCTCAGAAAGATAGGGGTCGATTAGGATTTGTATGGATGTATATAGGCAGTTTTTTACTTGATCAGCGTGTGAGATTGGAATAGAAGGGTAATCGACAATACTGATGTGATGTACTCTCCACCATGCACTACAGCCGCTTGCAGTGTATTTGTTCTAGATGTGGGATGGAGTTGTCTGCAACTGGGCAGGAAGACCTGTGGTGGAGTTCGTTGTTGACCTAAACGTACATAAATCTATTGCACATATATAGACCAGAAATCCCGAAATCCGCACAATTCCATCGGAAGTGTTAACTGCTGAAAAATGACCAGCATTAAGTATCTGGATTGAGCTGAAGAAGTATGTGTATTTTGGGTTCGAAACCATTTCCTGGAATCTTAAGGAAAGCAACCCAAGCACTAGAAACTGAGAAGTTGGTGAGCTAAAGCAGAAGAATCTGTCAGGCCCAAATTCATTTTAAGAGTGGGGGGGGGTTGTGATTGACCCTTTAAGAAGTGACTCCCTAGGAGGCGAGCAACTGCAGATCCCATAGTATGTCACCTACAGCGTGTGGCGCTAGAATTCGAATCGCAGTGTAAGAAGTACTAAGATGACTTTTGTTGCTGGAGAAAACATCGATATTGATTTGTTCCGGCTTGTACTTGTTTGTTAATTGATGTCGATGTATGATAGTTGGATAAGTGTGTAAGCACGGGGTTTGCTCCCAAATAAATAATTACAACTAAGCATATGCGTACCACCCATGTAGTTATACTCTGCTCTAGATGGAAAACAGTATCATGATTGTTACACTATCCAACGGTGCGTAGGGATAAAAAATGAGCGAGGCTGTGATTAAGTCCTGAATCTCCCCCTACTCTTCCAGTAGCTCCGAATTATGCATGGGGGTATGAAGTTGTTGCACCAGTGTAAATCATTCAATGGATAGTGAAACGGAAACGCCGCGACACTGTTAGACTTGTGTCGAAGAGGTATACTCCATCTGGAAAAAATAGGTGATGCATTTCTCACGAAACATCACGTTGTCAACGAAGACTCTGACACCCATTTCACTGTTGTATTTCTAGAATAATAATCATACACACTTCAAAAAACGTTTTGCATCATCTCGATTCCGAGAGTTACGGAACCTGTACAGAAAATTGGAATAGAGGTCAACATAAACATCATTTCCGCCCTTTTTATTGCTCATGAACGTCACACATTGCATGTTGTACCACCATACAGCGAGACCTTCAGAGGTGGTGGTCAAGATTTCTGTACACACCGGTACCTCTAATACCCAGTAGCACCTCCTCTTGTATTGATGCAAGCCTGCGTTTGTCGTGCGTACTATCCACAAGTTCATCAAGGCCCGGTTGGTCCAGATTGTCCCACTCCTCAACGGCGATTCGGAGTAGATCCCTCAGAGTGGTTAGTGGATCACGTCGTCCATAAGCAGCCCTTACCAATCTATTCCTGGTGTGTTCGATAGGGTTCATGTCTGGAGAACATGCTGGCCACTCTAGTCGATCGATGGCGTTATCCTGAAGGAAGTCATCCACAAGATGTGCACGATGGGGGAGCGAATTGTCGTCCATGAAGACGAATGTCTCTCCAATATGCTGCCGATATGGTTGCACTATCGGTCGGAGGATGGCATTCACGTATCGTACAGCCGTTACGGTGCATTGCATTACCACTAGCGGCGTACATCAGCCCCACATAATGCCACCCCAATACAGAAGGGACCTACACCTTGCTGCACTCGCTGGACAGTGTGTCTAAGGTGTTCAGCCTGACCAGGTTGCCTCAAAAAACGTCTCCGACGATTGTCTGGTTGAAGGCATATGTGACACTCATCGGTGAAGAGAACGTGATGTCAATCCTGCGTGGTCCATTCGGCATTTTGTTGGGCCCATCTTTACCGCGCTGTATGGTGTCGTGGTTGCAAGGATGGACCTCGCCATGGACGTCAGGAGTGAAGTTGCGCATCACGCAACCTATTTCGCACAGTTTGAGTCGTAACACGATGTCCTGTGGCTGCACGAAAAGCATTATTCAACATGGTGGCGTTGCTGTCAGGGTTACTCCAATAAACCGTAGATAGCGGTCATTCACTGCAGTAGTAGTCCTTTGGCGGCCTGAGCGAGGCATGACATCGACTGTTCCTGTCTCTCTGTATCTCCTCCATGTCCGAACAATGTCGCTTTGGTTCACTCCGAGACGCCTGGACACTTCGCTTGCTGAGAGCCCTTCCTGGCACAAAGTAACAATGCGAAAACGATGGAACCGCGGTATTGACCGTCTAGGCATGGTTGAACTACAGACAACACGAGCCGTGTACCTCCTTCCTGGTGGAATGACTGGAAATGATAGGCTGTTGGACCCCCTCCATCTAATAGGTGCTACTCATGCATGGTTGTTTACATCTTTGGGTAGGTTTAGTGCCATTTCTGAACAGTCAAAGGAACTGTGTCTGTGATACAATATCCACAGTCAACGTTTATCTTCAGGAGTTCTGGGAACCGGGGGGATGCAAAACTTTTTTTGATGTGTGTATAAATAATACATAGTCAGTGGTACGCTGTTGTACATGATTCTTACGATACTTTAGCCATGTGAAAATGTGCGTTTGTTCGGTCGGTATGGATACTAGGTAGTGATATACATTTAGGAAGGGGTGATCGGATGACATGTATTTTGTTATTGTTCACAAGGCCTGCATGTTTCGGTTTGCAGAAAGCATCTCTCCTCAGCGTTCAAGAATGTCTTTGAAGCCAGACCACTTAACACTTCATGAGGTATTGTAGACATGAATTTTGTTTACGAGAAACTGTTTGGGCTCGACAAGTATTACCTCGCCCCCCCCCCCCCCCCCCGCCTCCCCCCGCTGCTCCAGGTGCTGAGAAAGCTTTTAGCATTAATAGCAGAATGCTTGGAAATTGACGTATTGTTGGAGGCTGTGTTGAAAGTTTTGACAATGGGGAGGTTAGAGAGCTGTATCCCAGGAAGAACTTTGTCTGTGACAATGATCGACAGAGTCCCTTATTTACAAATGGAGAAGATCGCTGGCTGCACACCATATACACACAGGTGTTGCGAGAGTATGCTGTTGTTCTAGACCGGTGACAGCTTGTGTTTACTCTCGTCCATGTATACACGTGAGGCTGAGTAGATATTTGTGTTTGGATCCTGCAGAATGGACCACATCACTCTTGTGAAATCATAACAGGACTTCACATGCAATCTCACCCGCCAGTTGAGGCCTTGCAAGCCAGCTGCTACCGCGGACTCTATCCCATCTGTTTCGCACACGTTTGCTATGCAGTCTTTGTGCAGGATATGTAAGCGCATTTAGGAAGGATTGTTGAGTGAACTACGTCATCAATTTCATGTGGACTAGGTTGTACAGCTATGCAGCGTTCCTGTCAATTTTTCGAAAGCGGTGTTGTGAACATCTCTCACACGATATTAAATCCAACGAACGATAAACCGTAAATGTTTCCGGTGGGTATAGATATGAAGGCATCAGCAGTGAGAAGTATCAAACAGCAGCTGAAGGAATGCTGAGAAACTGTTGTGGAAAACCTTAACACGAAATAACACTTGTTTAATGCATAATACTAAATCTGACGGCTGGGAATACGCACAGGAGACCATATTTCAGTGCTAAAAGTTTCCGGCAAGTATAGGTACGAGGGAGGGTGAGAGGTATCATCAATGAGAAGCATCAAAGAGTAGCTTTGACTAGATTAATGTTTTTCCTTCATGAGCCTGATTTTACTTAGCCAAGGATCACTTTCAGACTGCTGGCGCATCCAGAACGTTTGAAAGCACACCTCTGTTGACAATTCAGTTCTTCATCCCCGACGAAGAGTCAGCTATTTCGCTGTTGTTCCAGGAGGGGGAGAGGGGGAGGGATGGCAGTCTTTCTGAGGAATGCGTTTAATGGCTTGCAAGAAGCGTCCCCTTCTTGAGTATTTTGTTCATCTGCGACTGCTTTCTGCAGATCGGAAACAGAAGCCTGTTGTTCGTCTGTGAGGTGGCGTGATCAGTGACATCACATTTCTTTGCCAGTTGTTAGAAGTCTCTCTCTCTCTCTCTCCGTTCAGCAGGTCAGAGAGTACCAGAGGCCTCGTGTTCGACTGTGAAATGTAATGCCGTTGTTGTGGTCTTCAGTCCTGAACTGGTTTGATGCAGCTCTCCATGCGACTCTATCCTGTGCCAGTCTCTTTATCCCCTAATACCTACTGCAATCCTTCTGAATCTGCTTAGTGTATTCATCTCTTGGTCTCCCTCTACGATTTTTACCCTCCACACATCCCTCCAGTACTAAATTGGTGATACCGTGATGATTCAGAACGCCTCCTACCAACCGATCCCTTCTTCTTGTCAAGTTGTGTCACAAATTCCTCTTCTCCCCAAGTCTATTCAGTACTTCCTCATTAGTTACGAGATCTACCCATCTAATCTTCAGCATTCTTCTGTAGCACCACATTTTGAAAGCTTCTATTCTCTTCTTGTCCAAACTATTTATCGTCCATGTTTCACTTCCATACATGGCTAAACTCCTCATAAATACTTTCAGAAACGACTTGCAGATACTTAAATCTATACTCGATGTTAACAAATTTCTCTTCTTCAGAAACGCTTTCCTTGCCATTGCCAGTCTACATTTTATATCCTCTCTACTTCGACCATCATCAGTTATTTTGCTCCCCAAATAGCAAAACTCCTTTACTACTTTAAGTGTCTCATTTCCTAATCTAATTCCCTCAACATCACACAACCTCATACGACTACATTCCATTATCCTCGTTTTGCTTTTGTTGATGTTAATCTTATATCCTCCTTTCAAGACACTGTCCATTCCTTTCAGCTGCTCTTCCAAGTCCTTTGCTGTCTCTGACAGAATTACAATGGCATCGGCGAACCTCAAAGTTTTTATTTCTTCTCCATGGATTTTAATACGTACTCCGAACTTTTCTTTTGTTTCCTTTATTGCTTGCTCAATATACAGATTGAATAACATCGGAGATAGGCTACAAACCTGTCTCACTCCCTTCCCAACCACTGCTTCCCTTTCATGTCCCTCGACTCTTATAACTGCCATCTGGTTTCTGCACAAATTGTAAATGGCCTTTCGCTCCCTGTATTTTACCCCTGCCACCTTCAGAACTTGAAAGAGAGTATTCCAAATGGTTCAAATGGCTCTGAGCACTATGGGACTTAACATCTGTGGTCATCAGTCCCCTAGAACTTAGAACGACTTAAACCTAACTAACCTAAGGGCAACACACACATCCATGCCCGAGGCAGGATTCGAACCTGCGACCATAGCAGTCGCGCGGCTCCGGACTGAGTGCCTAGAACCGCGAGACCACCGCGGCCGGCAGAGTATTCCAGTCAACATTGTCATAAGCTTTCTCTAAGTCTACAAATGCTAGAGACGTAGGTTTGCCTTTCCTTAATCTGTCTTACAAGATAAGTCACAGGGTCAGTATTGCCTCACGTGTTCCAATATTTCTGCGGAATCCAAACTGATCTTCCCCGAGATCGGCTTCTACCAGTTTTTCCATTCGTCTGTAAAGAATTCGCGTTAGTATTTTGCAGCTGTGACTTATTAAACTTATAGTTCGGTAATTTGCACATCTGTCAACACCTGCTTTCTTTTGGAGTGGAATTATTATATTCTTCTTCAAGTCTGAGGGTATTTCGCCTGTCTCATATATCTTGCTCACCAGATGGTAGAGTTTTGTCAGGACTGGCTCTCCCAAGACTGTCAGTAGTTCTAATGGAATGCTGTCTACTCCCAGGGCCTTGTTTCGACTCATGTCTTTCAGTGCTCTGTCAAACTCTTCCTGCAGTATCATATCTCCCATTTCATCTTCATCTACTTCCTCTTCCATTTCCATAATATTATCCTCTAGTACAGCGCCCTTGTCTAGACCTTCTATATACTCCTCCCATCTTTCTGCTTTCCCTTCTTTGCTTAGAACTGGGTTTCCATCTATCTATCTATATCCGAATCCCGCTCCAGCTACTGCCAGGTCTGGGTGCTGACGAGTCCTCTCCATTTGGCTCGGTCCTCCCACCACTTTTCTTCCTCCACTTGCTGCCAGGTCACACCTCTCCTTTCAACAGATATTCTCACTCCCATTTTCCACCGTGTTCTTGGGCGCCCTCTAGGTCGTTTCCCATCCATCTTTAGTTCTTCCATAATTTTGGGGAGTCTCTGCCCATGCATCCTCTTAACATGCCCATACCATCTTAATCTCTTTCTTTCAATTTCTTCTCTCATACTTTCTTGTTTGAGGTCCTTTCTAATCTCTACATTCCTTACTCTGTCCATTCTTGTTTTTCCCTTAACTGCTCTCAGAAATTTCATTTCCCCTGCTTGCAGTCTGCTCCAGTCCCTTTCTTTCATTGTCCATGTTTCTCCACCATAGGTGACAATAGGGAAGTAATAATTCTTATACATCAGGAGTTTTGCTCTTTCTGAAACTTCATTATTCCAAATCAGATGTTTTATTGTTTGGTAGAAATTGCCTCCCTTCTGTAACCTCCTATTAATTTCGTTAGTTATTCTTCCATCCCTAGATATTTCACTCCCTAAATAAGTGAAACTTTCTACCACTATGAGGGGTTCTCCATTCAAGGTAATATTTCCATTGATTCCTTTCTCTCTTCCAAATACCATTACTTCACTCTTATCTTTATTTATTCTTAATCCATACCTTTTCATTATTTCCTTCCACGCATCAAGCTGTAACTGTACATCTACCTCTTTATCACCCCATATTACCATATCATCTGCAAAAATCATCTTTTTGTCTTTTTCTTTTACTATATCTTTAACTGCCCTATTCATTCCCTCCATCACAACATTAAAAAGCGCAGGAGATAGAATACTTCCTTGCTTAAGTCCTTGTCTTATTTCGAAGTATTCAGAGTTCCCCAATGGTGTTCTAATTCTACAATTGTGGCCTCTGTACATTGTCTTTATAACATTAATGTATCCATCTTCTATATCTATCTTCTTCAGTTCTTCCCAGAGTCTTTCCCTGTCTACTGAGTCATATGCCTTTTCTATGTCTATAAAAACCATTATCACCCTTTTGTTATACTCCCAACTTTTTTCCATCAGTTGACGGATAGAAAATATCAGGTCGATTGTGCTCCTTCCTTTCCTAAACCCATGCTGTTCTTCACTCAGCTCCTTTTCTATCTTTTCACTTATTCGATTTAGTAAAATTCTTTCAAAAATCTTGGCTGTATGACTCATGAGGGTAATTCCTCTGTAGTTTTTACAAAGTCTTTTATTGCCTTTCTTGAAGATGGGAACAATGTCTCCTGTTCTCCAGTCGCCAGGTATTTTACTATTTCTCCACACGCTTGATAGTACTCTATACAGCCACTGCATTCCCACTGGACCTGCTGCTCTTATCATGTCCACTGATACTTCATCAGGTCCTGGGGCTTTCCCCCCATTCATCTTCTTCACAGCTTTTTCCATTTCTTCCTGTGTAATTTGTCCTAATTCTGCTTCCCAACTTCTCTCAATTTCTCCATTATTTGTTGTTTCCTCATGTACCTGGTCCTCAGCGTTTAACAGCTTCTTAAAATGTTCTTTCCAGAGATCTTTTATATTCCCTGGATCTTCAATAATGGTACCGTCCTCTGTTTCCATCTTTACTGGTACTTCAGAAGCCTTCCTTTTATTTTTCATCATTTTATAGAACATTTTCTTATTGCTCTTCACATCTTCTTCAAGTTTTTTTGTAAGCTCTTCCCATGCCTTTTTCTTTGCTGTTTCCACTATTTCTTTGCACTTCTTCTTTTCCTCTATATATCTTTTATGGTCTTCGTCATTTTTAGTTTTCCACCATTTTCTCCATGCTCCATTTTTTCTTCTAACTGCTTGGATTGTGGTATCATCCCACCAACTTGTCTGTCTTATTTTTTCCTTTCCAGATGTTCTGCCACATACTTTTTGTGCTGCTTCGACTAAAGTGTCTTTGAATAAACTCCATTCTTTTTCTACATCGCAGAAAACTTCTTTTGGAAATTTTTGTGTTATTAATTCTCTGTACTTCTCAGCACATTCACTCTCCTTCAATTTCCAATCCCGTATCCTCGTCACTTTCTTCTGTTTTCTGTTTTTCACACACTGATTCATTTTCCATTGTCCCACCAGTAATCTATGGTCTCCATCAGCACTCACACTTGGAATTACCTTCACATTTGTTACTTTCTCTCTCCATTCCCTATCTACTAGAATATAATCAATTACACTCTTCGTTCTTCCATCCCAACTGTATCTGGTGATGACATGACTTTCTCTCTTCATAAACCAGCTGTTTGCTATTTTCATTCCATTTCTCTGGCACAAATCCAGGAGTCTTTCCCCTTCTTCATTTCTACCTCCATATCCAAAACATCCCAATACTTGCTCAAATCCCTTTCTGTCTTTGCCTACCTGTGCATTAAAATCTCCCATCACTATATTAGCACTCTCTATATGGTTTTCTAACACATTTTCAAAGTCCATCTTCTCTTCTTCGCTACATCCCACTTGAGGTGCATAAATCTGGATTACTTTTAGTGTTTCTTTTTGGAATCTCAGGTTTAAGATTATGATCCTGTCTGATATATATCTCACATTTTCAATACAGCTTTGTACGTTCTTATTCACCATCACTGCCACACCATTTCTTCCAGACCTGTTATTCCCACTCCAGTACAGTTTTCCTCCTCCTCTCAAATTCTTCTCACCTTTTCCCTTCCACTTTGTTTCGCTTAATCCCAATATATCTAACTTCCTCTCTGTCAGTACATCTGTCATTTCTTCCATTTTTCCATTGAGGGTTAATATATTAAGGGTGCCAATCTGTGCTCTTGATATTCATACAAGTGGCTCTCTTTTCTCCAAATGTCTCTTTAATTTTCCTGTAGGCAGTATCTATCTTACCCCTAGTGAGATAAGCCTCTACATCCTTACATTTGTCCTCTAGCCATCCTGCTTAGCCATTTTGCACTTCCTGTCGATCTTATTTTTGAGACGTTTGCTTTCCTTTTTGCCTGCTTCATTTACTGCATTTTTGTATTTTCTCCTTTCATGAATTAAATTCAGTATTTCTTCTGTTACCCAAGGATTTCTACTAGCGCTCGTCTTTTTACCTACTTGATCCTCTGCTGCCTTCAGTATTTCGTCCTTCAAAGCTATCCATTCTTCTTCTACTGTATTTCTTTCCCCTATTCCTGTCAATTGTTCCATTATGCTCTTCTGGGACTCTGTACAACCTCTGGTTTAGTCAGTTTATTCAGGTCCCATCTCCTTAAATTCCCATCTTTTTGCAGTTTCTCCAGTTTTAATCTACAGTTCATAACCAATAGCTTGTGGTCAGTGTCCACATCTGCCCCTGGAAATCTCTTACAATTTAAAACCTGGTTCCTAAATCTCTGTCTTACCGTTATATAATCAATCTGATACCTTCTAGTATCTCCAGGCTTCTTCTTAGCTATGATTAAGTTATGCTCTGTCCAAAATTCTCCCAGGCGGCTTCCTCTTTCATTCCATATCCCCATTCCATATTTGCTCACAACTTTTCCATTTCTTCCTTTTCCTACTATTGAATTCCAGTCTCCCATGACTATTAAATTTTCATCTCCCTTCGCTATCTGAATAACTTCTTTTATCTCATCATACATTTCTTCAATCTCTTCGTCGTCTGCGGAGCTAGTTGGCGTATAAACTTGTACTACTGTGGTAGGCGTGGGCTCCGTATCTATCTTGGCTACAATAACGCGTTCACTACGCTGTTTGCAGTAGCTTACCCGTGCTCCTATTTTTTTTTATTCGTTACTACACCTACTCCTGTATTACCCCTATTTGATTTTGTATTTATACCCTGTATTCACCTGACCAAAAGTCTTGTTCCTCCTGCCACCGAACTTCACTAATTTCCACTATATCTAACTTTAACCTATCCATTTCCCTTTTTAAATTTTCTAGCCTACCTGCCTGATTAAGGGATCTGTCATTCCACGCTCCGATCCGTAGAACGCCAGTTTTCTTTCTCCTGATAACGACGTCCTCTTGAGTAGTCCCCGCCCGGAGATCCGAATGGGAGACTATTTCACCTCCGGAATATTTCACCCAAGAGGATGCCATCATCATTTAACCATACAGCAAAGTGCATGCCCTCGGGATAAATTACGGCTGTAGTTTCCCCTTGCTTTCAGCCGTTCGCAGTACCAGCACAGCAAGGCCGTTTTGGTTAGTGTTACAAGGCCAGATCAATCAATCATCCAGACTGTTGCCCCTGCAACTACTGAAAAGGCTGCTGCCCCTCTTCAGGAACTACACGTTTGTCTGGCCTCTCAACAGATACCCCTCCATTGTGGTTGCACCTATGGTACGGCTATCTGTATCGGTGAGGCACGCAAGCCTCCCCACCAGCGGCAAGGTCCATGGTTCATTCGGGGATGTAATGCCATCCTATACATTTCCCGTCTTTATTTGGTTGAAGGAACATCAACTGTGAAGTGTTGTTTGCATCGAGATTGTGAAGGGCCAGTGGGAGAGACATTTGCTGGTTCTCTGCACATAAAAAATCGCATATGATTATGGGCATTAAAACCTTAGTTGACTTTGTAAAGTGCAACAATGATCTAGAGTCTGTTATATCATTGATATCAGTATTCGTTTAAAAAAATTTAAGTGAAACTAGCAGTTTCCTCTATTTTCTAGTTTTCGTATGAAAATCTTCGCAGGTGAGATAAACTTCTGGTTGCTCAATGGTTTGCAGCACGTCCCACACTAAACTTTCGGCTCTCTAAAGATATAATTTGCACTCTTTATCTTCAGAATCATCCTTTGGGAGCGATTGATAGCATACTGCTATGCGGTTGATATTGAGAACAGTCGTGTGAATAGTACGACATTCTTGTATATCATGTGAAAATACATGAAAATACATGAAATTCTGGAAATTTGCATATGCTACCCTATGATTTCAGTATAAAAGTATCGCAAATACATCATTTTTTGACGTGGATAATTGGATATTGCAGCTGATGTCTGTTTCGAGATCGGTAAATTAATTTGCGATTGGCGAAGCATTACTCATCGACAGAGCCCAGCAAGTAAATGTTCTTGTAATCCCAGAGTCTGGAGATGGTCGCAACTCGTTGCAGATACCACGGCAGTGAGCAGGCCTTGCTGGAAGCAGTACCGTTATCGGACGCCTTTATGCCGGAGGAACCAGCCCAGCCTTTGTACACCAGTTCAGAGCGGCCGCTGACCACGGAGGGTACCACGATCACGCATAAGGGGGGGGGGGGGGGGGGGCTGTCTAGCGTTGCGAGTATATACAGCGCATGGGCTTAATGTTTTGGGATCTGTGTGTTTTTGCTGTATACGAGGGGCGTTTGAAAAGCCCGTGCAAAGTCCGAGAGATGGCACCGCCGGCGCATATCGAGGTCATGTTTAGTTAGTAGAATCCTTGGAAAGAACACACACCAAGTGTCAGCCACATTGGTCTATGTCTTTGTGTTTGGCATCCGTGTGAATAAAGGAAGTCGAGTGACTGTCAACTAATGGACGAAAAACAATTTCGTGTGGTGATTAAACATTACTTTATGAAAGACGAAACGCCTCAGGAGACTAAAGAGAAGCTTGATAAACATTACGGAGACTCTGCACCTTCGATTAGAACAGTTTATAAATGGTTTCAAGATTTTCGCAGTGGCTGTATGGGCACCAGTGATGCTGAACGTTTTGGACACCCTGTGGAGGTTACGACTCCAGAAATCATTGATAAAATCCATGATGTGTTGATGGATGACAGAAGAGTTAAGGTGCATGAGATTGCTAGTGCTGTGGGCATCTCGAATGAGCGGGTACATACATTTTGCATAAACATTTGGACATGAGAAAGCTATCCGCAAGATGGATTCCACGATTGCTCACGCTTGACCAAAAACGGAATCGTGTGAAGAGTTGCAACGATTGTTTGCAGCTGTTCAGGACGAATCCGCGGTACTGTAAGCGTCGTTTCGTCATTCTGGATGAAACATGGATACATTACTATACTCCTGGGACCAAACAACAATCTAAACAATGGGTTACCAAGGGAGAATCTGCACCAAAAGAGGCGGAGACCATTCCTTCGGCCGGAAAGGTTATGGCGTCTGTCTTTTGGGATTCACAAGGGATAATCCTCATCGACTATCTGGAAGAAGGTAAAACTGTTACAGGTGAATATTATTCATCGTTACTGGACCGTTTGAAAACCAAGCTACAAGAAAAACGCCGGCGATTGGCCCGCAAAAAGTCCTTTTCCATCACGACAATGCACCAGCACACACCTCAGCAGTTGTGGTCGCAAAATTAATGGAAATAGGATTCCAACTCGTTTCACATCCCCCCTATTCTCCAGACTTGGCTCCCTTGAACTAGCATTTGTTCTCCAATTTGAAGAAATGGCTGGTGGGACAAAGATTTTATTCAAACGAGGAGGTGATTGCAGCAACTAATAGCTATTTTGCAGACTTGGACAATTCCTATTATTCTGAAGGGATCAACAAATTAGAACAGCGTTGGACGATGTGCATAAGTCCAAAAGGGGACTAAAAATAAAAAAGGTTTACCCCAAACACGTAAGTAGTTTTTATTTTTGTACGGACTTTTCAAATGCCCCTCATATGTAGGACTGCCTGGCCGTCGATAGCCATATGCAGGATATGGAAGTAATCATTTTGTATGATGCGGGATACGAATTGTATTTACTACAGCGACGAAGCAGTATGACACGGTGGTACAATCGTTTGTGGTGACATAGCCTGGTTGGAGACCGGTTTCACGCCGAAAAACTCAAGTTTACCGCTACAGTAGTAGAGCAGTGTAAAAGTTGAAACGTAGAACAATTGTACATGACTGTCCTTAAACTGACACACAATATTTTTAGCGCAACTCAATCTGACTTTCAAAAATCCCTACAAAACAATGGTCCGGACTAATATTAACCTATACGTTTCACAAATCACTTACCTCACAAAAATCTTGGTTACTCGAACTACTGCAATACAGCGAGCGCCACTACTGCCAGCTAAATATAAGATTCAAACTACGGAAGCACCAACTACTGATAGGCATAGTTAGCAAATGAAAGATTTTAATAGAGAACAAACAATGTATTTACCTTAATAGTCATCAAAAGTCATAATATATATAGCAGTTCATGACATCCAGTCTTACAAATTTCAAAACTCCGCCATTTCTCTCCCCACATCCACCACTGCTGGCGGCTCACCTCCAACTGCGCAACGCTACGCACTGTTCACATCCAGCTGCCCAACACTACAATGGCAGACAACAATGCAAACTAGCCACAGACTGCACACAGCACAGCCAGTGATTTTCATACAGAGCGCTACGTAACGTTGCCAATAAGAAAACCTAAACAGCCTACTTACAAAGTCTAACTGTCTTTGGCGATCGATTCTTTATTTCATGATCCGTATACCACTTTTGCAAGAAGCTTTAACTGTCAGTGCAATATGACTGTCGTATGATTACTTTTTTTATCTGTACGATAATAGTTTTCCGTTGAAATTCTCGTAATTTGTCCGTCTGTAGAAAGTGGTGGGTAGTGCTCCCACAGTAACAGCAGCATTTTGGTGAGTAAATCCAGTAATAACTTATCAGGATGCTCCATTCACAGGTACTTCCACGACGTCAGAGAATCACAAGACATCTTTTACAGGGGGGACAAGACAGGAGAAGAACAAGTCATCTAGAGACAGTTCCTTAATGTCAGAGAGTTACGTGATGTCTTCTTTGTTCGAGTGTTCAGAGACAAGTCCAGACAGACTAGCCTCCTCTGATTCGAACAGGTGAAATGCTGTCCCCCCACCCGGTTTAATGCATCTCCAGACCAGCAGCTGTAGGACGCCAAAAATTCACCGAAAAGTCTAGCCATCTTTCTCGTCTGTAGGACAGAGTTTCGAATTCTATGAGTATCTTTTAGACATCCGATTTGCTGTGTGGCTGTCTTTCTTTCTTTCTTTTTTTTCACTTACGATATGTTATAGGTTTCGAAATATGTCTAGATATGTAATTATTCCGTTTTTCCCATCTGTGCTTAGACACCGGTGTGGGTTTCCCATTGTAGAGCTGGGCATCGAAAAGTGAGGAAAATAAAAAATAAGTGCTATAAGATCCATGACTCCAGCAGCAAATATAAACTCAGCCCACTCAGCGTTTCAGAACAGTGATGAAAACCACAGTAGCAGGTATGTGTGTAGTCCAAATTTTTAAATCACTGCAGTTCTCGTTTTTTAACACTCCATAATTTGTATGCGTGTACCAGTTTAGGGAGTTATCTCAGTTATCATTTCACACTGAGTCTTTTTCCTGCCAATTCACAAGTGGAGCAGAGAGATTTATTTCGACGTGTAGAAGGAGGGAGCAATGTAGAGTTACTGTTAATTTTGAGTCTAGCTGTTACTTGGTTCGAATGGTATTGTGAACTTTTTCCAGTAGGATAACACTAGTTGCATAACATCGTCAATTTTGAGCCGTATTTCGATTTTAGGAACTGGTTCAAATGGCTCTGAGCATTATGGGACTTAACAGCTGAGGTCATCAGTCCCCTAGAACTTAAAACTATTTAAACCTAACTAACCTAAGGACATCACACACATCCATGCCTGAGGCAGGATTCGAACCTGCGACCGTAGCGGTCGCGCGGTTCCAGACTGAAGCGCGTAGAACCGCTCGGCCACTTCGGCCGGCTTAGGAACTCCTTGTCTACCATTATGCATATAGGTGTATAATTAGAAGCTGTCTTTACTTCAGTTTTAAACCAAAAATAAATAAAGTACACTAACCTTACCTTCCTCTCCAGCAGCCGGACAGAGATTGACCATTTCCCACCATTTACAGGGGTGGTGTGGCGGTGGTGGTGGGGGGGGGGGGGGTGAAGTCATAGCATTAGTGAGAATGAGTGGGGGGGGGGGAGGGGTGAGAGAGGAAGTGGAAGGCCAACAGCGCCCTCTGGTGGATGTAGTGAGACCTAGCTCTGTCAGTCCCTACACATCAAGGTGAAAACAGCCGTCTCTCAGTTATGTTACTGGTGGTAGCGCAATTGAACTATAAATAAACAAATAAATAAAAAAACTGCCTTCCTCTCCAGCTTAGAATTACCATTTACCACCAAAAATAAATAAAGTATACTATCCTAACCTTCCTTTCTGGCAGCTGGACAGATAATTTCCAGTGGTGATGTAATAGGAGGGGTGGGGGTGGTAACGTCATAGGTGTGGAGGAGGGGTCGGGGAGTTAGAGTAGTGGAGGTACCCCAATTGCCCTATTTCCCACTAAAGTTTCCCGCATTTCCAGGTGGTGAAGGAGGTGTGAAGCCATGGGTGGGTGGGGGGAAACAGCCATCATTTTTAATAAATTAGTCCCTGTACCCCCACTACCACATTACTACGTTTTATATGCGTGCTTAGACATTTTTCAATATTTTATAGTTTTTCTACATAAGTAAATGTATACTCTTTTCTTGTAGTTTAGACCTTATCAAATGTGTATTCGAAAAAAAATTTTTGTTTGCCCGTTATTTCTTCGAAAATAGATGTACCTGAGAGACTTCGTTTATTTTTGTAATATCTTTAGTTTCAGATTTTTTCGCTTTTGTTTCTTTCTAGATTGCTTGTAAATAAAAAAGTTTGTTTCCTTGCAAGTCTTTGATTACGTATACGTCCCAAAACAACAATAAAGAAGTCCTTACCAGACTCAATACAATTTTCGTGGTGTCCCGAGGACTACGCAACGCAATTAGTGTTAAAATATCTGAACACGCCGGTTAAGGGTTAATACAATACGATCATTTCTGGTGAAAATAAAGTCTATTTCATAAGTGCACTTGCCTGGCTTGTTCATTTTGTCCAATGAATAAAACTAAGGTCTGAGCATGCCCTTGTGGAAAGGAATGGCCTTTACTCGTAACCGTGATTTCGTTTCTGCCCTCTTGGAATTTGTTATTGGAGCACGAGTGAGCTGCTTATTATGTTAACAGGGGTTATCTATAACGATAACTGTATGTGGTAGTAAATCAGGTATTACTCTCTTCCTGAGCTACTTCTAAGTGTATGATACATTCATGTCATGAAATTCCCAGTATTTTGGTCAGACTTCAACCTGGTGCAAGCATTCGGTAAAAAACTCTACCGGCATGAATTATGGTAATTCTGCTGCTTTTGGTAATTCTTCTGCTTTTCGAAGCAGGTTTCAACAGACCGCTTAGTGAATTTTTAATCCATCCGTACTAAGTTGTGTAACAAGTGTGAACATTTATTTCATCCGTATGCGCAACTGGACGACATTCACGTCTGTACTGTAGGTTACTTTTTAAGTAAGCAGTTCGTTCCCGAAGTACTTTTCGGTTATTCGCCGTGCTCTTCCACTTGAATCCTAGAATATAAAGAATTTTATGAATTCTGTTTATACTTTCTTCAAAATTTATTAAACTCTGCAATTTTTATCAGTTGTCTGTAAAGTAGGATCTTCGTTTACGTGTAATGTAGAAATTATTCACCACATGGCTAACGACTCGCTCATTACAAATGTCTAATGTGGCCTTCCAAGATCTTTTGGGTGATACCTTATTAGATGCTGAAAATATGTACGATTCACTTGCCTGGACTCTTTCCAGTTCTCTCTTGATCCGATAGACGGAAGTAAACGCTACCCCACTTGCTTCGACAACTCTTTTCTATTGGGTTTTAGTTTAAATGGAGCAAATACCACAGCCTCTATCTTCATAAACTGGTAGACGTTTGCTATCACTCCGCGGGTTTGGCTGTGAAGAACTTTGACCTTTAACATGCTTTGCACTAGTGGCATCTTCAGCTTTGAATGTGCTGTCCTAAAGTTTGCATTAGCTGAGAGCTTCTCCTGACGCAATGGTAACACGTCCGACGCTGGTGACTGACTGAGGGGGACCTACTGCTCGTCTTGGTTACGGTATTCACATCTGTTTGCGTGAACTGTACACGATTGGCCACGGTGGCAATACCGCCGTAGTCGTGTTTACATACAAGGAAAAGTGTGTGTGTGTGTGTGTGTGTGTGTGTGTGTGTGTGTGGATGGGGGGTGGGCAGATGGGGGCGGGGGGGAGAGTGTATAGAAAGTAACAGTGTGCACTCCAGTATCCGTAAGTGTGAGGGACCGTAAGTGTGAAGTAAACATGTGCTACACGTCTATACTCCCTTCAAAGCAAGATAATTGAACTTGTTTTGTTTCTCCTTTGACAGTACTCGCACACTAACATTTTGACATTTAATCACAGTGTATGATGTGTTTGAATCCAAGATTCGCCTGAATAAACCGCTGATGATGGTGAGTCCCATACTTCTTTACAGAGCGTAGGGGAGAGACGCTGGAGACCCGCGCCGCCTTACTAGGCAAGGTCCTCGTGGAGGTGGTTTGCCATTGCCTTCCTCCGACCGTAATGGAGATGAATGATGATGATGAAGACGACACAACACCCAGTCATCTCGAGGCAGGAAAAATCCCTGACCCCGCCGGGAATCGAACCTGGGACACCCGTGCTCGGGAAGCGAGAACGCTACCGCGAGACCACGAGCTGCGCTAGGCGCTCCATTTTCTTCATAACAATCTAATGCACGCTACTAAACATCAAAACTACAACACCAGGAAGGCCAGAAAATAACGAAAGTTTGCTTATGGTGCATACACGATGTCGAAGGAAGAAAATATGATAACATTTGTAGCTAGTTTCGGGATATACAGGATGCAAAATGTAGTACATAGAGCTGTCACCTCTGGCTCTAACCCGGCTAGACACTGAGATCAACTGAGTTTGGTCAGCCGGTCAACAGCTCACGCCCAGACAGCAACAGTTCAGAGGACAGCTTTTCGTTTGTGGGTTCTGTATTTTAATCACAGTTCATTCTATAGTTATTCTGACTTTAGTATGGGTAGGGACTATGACTACTGTGTTCATACGCGAGTGTTCCACGGGGCGCTGGCTTCGGTCAAGAGCTCGAGACTGTTGCCAGTGAGCATTTTTGTGGGGGTGGGAAGGGGGGGGCGTCCCCCTTGCTTCCCATTGGTCCACTACTGTGACCGCCAAGGGTACTGCAGGCATTGAGGATGACCCCCCCAGGGTGATCAAGTGAGACGTTGTTTAAAGGTATGGCAAGCGCCAAAAGACTTCCTGGGGCAGAGAGGAGGTTGATCGAAGAACCTCTCCAGTTTGTATGACGATCGAATTTCCGAAGCTATCTGTGGCTGACAAAGACACTGAGCCAGGTGCATTCGCTCGCCCTGTTCCAGAAGTAGCCTCTCACCCTGCAAGATCTTGGCATTCACAGTGGGTGGGTTTACTGGTAGTTGCGAACTCCAATGTTAGGTGCATAATGGGGCCCCTTAGGGACATGGCTGTCGAGGAGGGGAAGAAATCCAGTAGCACTCTGTGTGCATATCGAGAGGAGACATTCCAGTTGTGAAACGAGGGCTTCCACATGCGATGAAGAGCATAGGGTGCAATCAACTGTAGGTGGTGGCTCATGTTGGTACTGACAATGTTTGTCACTTTGGATCGAAAGAGATTCTCTATGGTTTTGGGCGACTAGCTGAAGTGGTAAAGACTGTCAGTCTTGTTTGCGAGATAATGGTAGAGCTTACCAGTTGTAGCATCGTCGACAGGATCAATTGTGGGCTTTCGTACAGAACCGAGTGAAGTGTCTGAATCAGAGGCTCCGACGGTTCTGCGACCATGTAGGGTGCAGATTTCTCGACGTGCACCATAGGACGGCGAGATTCCGGGTCTACTTAATTGGTCCTGTATCCACTACACACGGGAGGCAGCTACATAGGTAGCTGGGGCTGTGTGGAATGGACTGGGCAGTTTTTTTCAGTTAGAGGGTCTCGGGTAAGTGTAGAGAAAGCTCCCTTTTCAAAGAGTTCAGGACGAACACAGGAAGAGGGAGACACAACAACAATCAATTTTGTAGTTGTAAACTGTTGTGGCTGTGGTGAGAAAGATTCATAGAAAGCGCTGAAGCTCAAATTATTATAGATACCGTAAGCTGGCTAAAGCTGAAGAAAAGTGCAGGTTAAGTTTTTACAAAAGACCTAACAGTCTTTAGAATGGATAGATTAAATACTGTTGGGGTGCCGTCTGTGTTGCTTTGAAAAATATTTTATATTGTAGTGAAGTTCAAGTAGATAGTTCCTGTGACTTACTATGGGTAGAAGTTATACTTGACAACCGGACTAAATTAATAATTGATTTCTTTTACCGACCCCCCGACTCAGATGATACAGTTCAAAGAAAACTTGAGTATCATCACAAATAGGTGTCTTACCCATATAATTATGGTTGGCGATGGCTTTAGTCTACGAGCATCATGACGTAGACAGGTATCAGTGACCACAAGATTGACGTAGCGACACTGACCAATGAAACATCCAAACCCACCAAAAGAAATCACAACAACATATATCTATTTTAAAAAAGCTAATTAAAATTCGATTGACACCTTCTTAAGAGGTAGCGTCCACTCCTTCCCAACTAACCATGTAGACGAGACGTGACTTAAATTATAAGAACTAGTATCTAGGCAACTGAGATTTTTATATCATATAAATTACTGAAATATAGCACTGATCCCCAATGGTTCACAGAAGAGGTCAGGACACTATTGCAAAAACAACGAAAAAAGCATATCAATTTTAAAATAACACAAAATCTGCAAGATTAGTGATGTTTTACTGAAGCTCAAAACTTTGCAAGGACTTTAAAGCGAGAAGCTTTTAATAGCTTCCACAATGAAACTCTCGAAATGTGGTCGTATGTAAAGTACGCCAGTGGCAAGACACAATCAATACCTTCACTATGCGATGCCAATGGTAATATTGCTGATGACGCCGCCACCAAAGTAGAGTTATTAAACACAGTTTTCCGAAATTCCTTCAGCAAAGAACGGGAAGTAAATATTCCGAAATTCGAAACGAGAACAACTGCCAATATGAGCAACTTAGAAATAGATATCCTCGATGTGGCGAAGAAGCTTAAAGCACTTTTAAAGCAAGTCTTCTGGTCGAGATAGCATACCAATAAGAATCATTTCAGAATATGCTGATATAGTTGCTCCATACTTACAAGGGACGGTCACCACACGTTGTCGCGGAAATTATGCTCATACATAGCGTAGTTAATAGAGCAACAAAATATACATACACTATAAAAATTGTAGCTTCCATGGACAATTAGAACAAGAGATATCAATCGTCAAAGTTACTATGGAAATACTGTAAGTATGAGTGATTTATTACACAAATGGATTACTTGAGACAAATAGTCAATAATATGATATGATATAGTACACGATACTAGGCAGGTGTACCAGCATCTTTCGCTCTTCAGTGTAAAACACTAAAATACTTTGAATTAACTCTCGATTAAAAGCTAAGCAAAAAAGCCCACAAAAGAATAAAGATAGTAACTGGCTGAAAGTGGAAACTAACCCTTCAGTTATCACACGTACCTTCAGCACTATCAACCATCTTATCCTCACCTTTGCAACTGTTACAGGGATCTCTGCCCCTCCTCCGACTCACAATATGTTATGTGGCTGTAGAATCCAGCACAACCTTTGAAGAAGATGTCTGTCCTCTCTGGTGCAAGATACAAGGGCTTACTGAGATCATGCAAGGCACTGAGTGTGGCCCACCTGAACCCATAGATTCCATATTCCATGCGTTGAGTGATCCCAACTAATGTGAGCAGCAATATTGTATAAAGATAAATCATAGTCTGGATAGGTCACGATAGTGCTGCTGTCTAATATCGAAACATGCTTGTAGATAATTCTCCTCCTTACACAAGGCTAATATGTTCTACTCACAACCAACCAACATTCAATTGCGATTTCAGAACGAAAAACTCGCTGCAGAACCTGCCTTTATGTACTGACTGTAGGTGACATTCTTCCTACCTCCTTTGAGCAATTGCACTGAAATGCTTCTCGTTTGCATATGCAAGCGTATAGAATGATGTCTGTTACATGCCACCTTCATGGTGTGGCAGTTTTAATGACCAGTTATGTATTATTCTTTTTCTAGAAGTACAGGGTGGCGCACGAAATGTGTTACCATTTTGTTTTTGAATATAAACTTTATTGTCAATATAATCTGAAAGGAACATATACTACAATGAAGAGCTGTCCATGGAGATTTGTTCTAACTCAGCACATGCTCAATATATCCACCATTTCGTTTCCTAACTTCCTTCAAACGAACACTGAAGTTACTGATTACCCTGCGGCCCATGTCTTCCGTAATTTAACTGCAACCTTGAAGAATAAGTCTTCTGAGCTTCATTAAATCAAGTGGACGTTTCGGGAAAATTTTTTCCTCTAGGTACACCCAAAGAAAAAAGTCACATGGATTGAGGTCTGGACTACCGGGGGGCCAATTTTGTCCGTCATTGAAGCGACCTGGAAACCTGAGTGAAATGATCCGCATGTCGAAATGTTCGTATAAAAACTCAAACACAGTGTTTGCAGTATGTGGCCTTGATCCATCTTGCATGAACCACTGCGTGTTGAAGGGCAAGGCAGTAGCAAGAAGCTGTGGAATGGAGCTATTGCGAAGCATGCTCAAATAACGCTCGCTGTTTACAGTTTCTTCAAAGGAAAAGGGTCCAATAAGTCCGTGACTGGAAATTGCTGCCCACGCTGTAATCCTCGGAGCATAATGTTGTCGTTCATGAAACACTTGTGGGTTTTCAGTGGCCCAAAAGCGTACATTTTGTTTGTTAACCACACCGTCTAAATGAAAATGCGCTTCGTCTGAAAACCAAAGGTTGTTGGGAGTTTCTTCCCTATCCTCCACCCATTGAGCAAACAGTAGTCTCCGCTGCTTGTGCTCTTCAGTGAGCTTCTGTGCACAGGTCATCTTGTATGGGTACATATGGAGGTCACTTTTAAGAATGCGTTGAACGGAGCGTCTGGATATTCCCAGTTGCACTGCTGCCTTTCTACACGATTCCCCGGGACTTCTCTGTACAGCAACTCGTACCGCTTCAATATTCTTCGGCGAACAAACAGGCTTATGCCGAGATCACTTCGCTTCCAATACTGTTCCTTCTTGTACAAATTTATCGTACAACCTGTGAATGGTCTTCATGCAAGACACCCATCGTGTGTTAAACTGTTGTCGAAAACGACTCTGAATCACAACAAGGCTTTTCGTTTCATGAAAAAGTAACACAATTGCCGATCGTTGCTGTGTCGTCAGTCTTCCATCGTCAGCCATTGCTGCTTACTAGTCTCCTAGCGGCAGTATCGTGAATTACACGTCATTTCGTAACTCATTTGTTTTTCCAAGCTCTGCTGATACTGCTGTAGATATCCCAGCGGGATATCTAATGTGCGTCGTAAATTGTGAAAGAAACAATTGGTAACACATTTCGTGCGCCACCCCTTACGTTGTATCGTCTCTACAGCCGGATCCAGAGGATGCACACGGAGGTGCAGTACAGTGCGGCTGATGTGGCGCCTCCCGAGCCTCCGGCCACACCCCCAAAGAAGATGAAGCCTGGTAGTCCCGAGGAGATGGCGGCAAGGATGGCTATGATGGGTGGCCCTGGTGGTATGCGGGGTCGCGGCTTCCCAGGCGCTTTTGGGGTGGGCCGCGGGGGAGTGGTCCCTGGCGGCTTCGCTGCCGGCCGTGGAGGCTTCGCTGCTGGCCGCGGAGGCTTCGCTGCCGGCCGCGGAGGCTTCGCTGCTGGCCCCGGTGGCTTTGCCGCAGGCCCCGGAGGTGTCGGGCGCGGCTTCGGACGAGGTGCTTTCGGTGCCGGGCGTGGTATGTTCCCGCCTGGTGTGGGTGGTGCCGCCGCTGCCGGTGGCGGTGCTTACGACCCCAGGCAGACACTCCGCATGAGCGTGGCCCAGAAAAAGCACAAGCACGACCACGTGTTTGTACCCGTGGAGCACGACTGTGTCTCCTATGATCTCGAGATGGAGATGAGGGCTGCTATGCGTGGCCCATTTGGCCTCGGAAGTGAGTCTGTTTTTATTTTCTCCATTTTCGGATTATTTTGTGAAATAAAAACAGTAATTATTGTATTCATTACCATTTTTAACCATTTAACACCGAAACCCATCATATGATTGACTCCAGGAAATGTGTCGTGTGGACAAGATCTGTCATATAACAAACCGACGAAAGTGTGCCTATACACACATTTTTAGTTACTAATGTTAAGTTATGAAATACAACCCAGCCAGTCAAATTTTCAGATCCTTCTTTCTTTTATTGCCTCACTTTCTGACCATCTGTTTCGAGTTAAGCAATAAACAAATACACATATTTATGACGGTAGTATCTGTTCCCGAAAGAACAATTATCGTTGATGACCATGCAGCTTTGCTAGAATGAAATGATAATTAAATGGACACCTTAGCTGCAACCAGGCGTTAATATAATTCATTGGGGACATGTCGAAAATCTGTGCCCCGACCGGGACTCGAACCCGGGATCTCCTGCTTACATGGCTGTACTCAGTAGGTGAGAGCATTAGTGCTCGGAAAGCCGCTCGTGGGTGACTGCTCTCTTCTCCCGCAGGACGCTGGGGGCAAGGGCGCGGGCGTGGCGACGGCGACCGGCGCAAGAAGAAGCGGGCGCAGGGCGTGGCGCCGCCGCCCTACATCCCGAAGCGCATGTCGGACACGTGGGGCCGCTGCTGGTGCGTGCCGTGCGCGCCCTACGTCTGCGGATACGACCCCTGCGGCTACTGCTGCTGGTGGCCGTGTTGCTACTGACCTCTCTGTCCCCGTCCCCGTCCGTCCCAATAAAGCCGTCTACACCCGACTACTGGTTTCATTTGGACGAATCTTGTTACCGTCTCCATCTAAACCGATTAAACTGAAATACTCTTGTGTAATGTCGAGAAATTATGAAAATGACGTTGTTGCTAAGCACGATTGCTCTAATGGGTTTGTTCAAACTTCCAGGCACCCACATACGGTCAATTTCGAAATTCCTTTTTTCAGCTACACCAACTCACCGCATCTGAAATCTCAAACATTAACACTATCCTCGCTTTTGTTCCTGCCTCAAAATACACTGGGTGATCAAAAAGTCAGTTGTTGTTGATGTTGTTGTGATCTCCAGTCCCGAGACTGGTTTGATGCAGCTCTCCATGCTACTCTATCTTGTGCAAGCTTCTTCATCTCCCAGTACCTACTGCAACCTACATCCTTTTGAATCTGCTCAGTGTATTCATCTCTTCGTCTCCCTCTACGATTTTTACCCTCCACGCTGCCCTCCAATACTAAATTGGCGATCCCTTGATGCCTTAGAACATGTCCCACCAACCGATCCCTTCTTCTAGTCAAGTTGTGCCACAAACTTCTCCCCAATCCTATTCAATACCTCCTCATTAGTTATGTGATCTACCAATCTAATCTTCAGCATTCTTCTGTAGCACCACATTTCGAAAGCTTCTATTCTCTTCCTGTCCAAACTATTTATCGTCCATGTTTCACTTCCATACATGGCTACACTCCATACAAATACTTTCAGAAACGACTTCCTGACACTTAAATCTATACTCGATGTTAACAAATTTCTCTTCTTCAGAAACGCTTTCCTTGCCATTGCCAGTCTACATTTTATATCCTCTCTACTTCGACCATCATCAGTTATTTTGCTTCCCAAATAGCAAAACTCCTTTACTACACTAAGTGTCTCATTTCCTAATCTAATTCCCTCAGCATCACCCGACTTAATTCGACTATATTCCGTTATCCTCGTTTTGCTTTTGTTGATGTTCATCTTATATCCTTCTTTCAAGACACTATCCATTCCGTTCAACTGCTCTTCCAAGTCCTTTGCTGTCTCTGACAGAATTACAATGTCAGTATAAATTTGAAAACTGAATAAATCAAGGAATAATGTAGATAGAGGGTTACAAATTGACACAAATGCTTGGAATGACATAAGGTCTTATTAGAACCAAAAAAACACAAAAGTTCTAAAAATGTCCGACAGATGGCGCTTCATCTGATCAGAATAGCAATAATTAGTATAACAAAGTAAGACAAGGCAAAGATGATGTTCTTTACAGGAAATGCTCAATATGTCAACCATCATTCCTCAACAATAGCTGCAGTCGAGGAATAATGTTGTGAACAGCACTGTAAAGCATGTCCGGAGTTATGGTGAGGCATTGGCGTCGGATGTTGTCTTTCAGCATCCCTAGAGATGTCGGTCGATCACGATACACTTGCGACTTCAGGTAACCCCAAAGCCAATAATCGCACGGACTGAGGTCTGGGGACCTGGGAGGCCAAGCATGACGAAAGTGGCGACTGAGCACCAAACGACGCGTGCAAGAGATCTTTCACGTGTCTAGTAATATGGGGTGGAGCTCCATTCTGCATAAACATCGTACGTTCCAGCAGGTGTTCATCAGCGAAGCTGGGGATGATGCGATTCTGTAACATATCGGCGTACCTCTCACCCGTTACGGTAGCAGTTACAAAACCAGAATCACGCATTTCCTCGACGAAAAAAGGCCCGATAACGGTAGATGTCGTGAATTCAACCCATACCGTGACTCTCTCGTCGTGCAATGGAGTTTCCACGACAGTTCTAGGATATTCGGTAGCCCAAATTCTGCAGTTGTTTGCGTTGACAGACCCTCGGAGCGTGAAATGAGCTTCGTCGGTCCACAACACGTTACTCAACCAATCGTCATCTTCCGCCATCTTTTGAAACGCCCACGCCGCAAATCCCCTCCGCTTCACTAAATCGCCAGGTAACAGTTCGTGATGCCGATGGATTTTGTACGGATAGCATCGAAGGGTACGCCTCAGTGCCAACCAAACAGTAGTGTATGGAATGCCGGTGCGACGTGCGACTGCACGAGCGTTGACTTCCCCGTGCATAGACGAACCCGCTACAGTCTCCATTTCTTCCTGAACTGTCTCAGCAGCATTACGCCTTGTGCTCGGTCGGCCGCTACGGGGTCTATCGTCTAAACAACCTGTGGCTTCGAACTTCGAAATCATTCTCGCCACAGCTGCATTTGTCAACGGACCTTTACCCGTTCGAATCCCCTTCCTATGGCGATAGGATCGTAACGCTGAACTAGCACATTGCCCATCCTGATAATACAGCTTCACTGAAAGCGCCTTTTCAGGTAACGTCAACATTCTGCGACTGCTGGCGCATCTGATTCTCTCTCTCTCATTACAGCTCCTTTTATACACGATTGCCATGCGCAGTCACTGACGTTTTGCTGTCCAGCGCCATCTGTCGGACATTTTGTGAACTTTTTTTTTGTTCTAACGAAACCCCATGTCATTCCAAGCATGTGTGTCAATTTTTACCTCTCTATCTAGATTATTCCGTGGTTTAAATTTAATCTGACTTTTTGATCACCCGTTATATACATCACTTAAATCTTATCGAGTCAATTACTGGTACAGTCAACGCTTTTTTTCTACAAAAAAGTTTGAGGGTACTCAGACACTGGATATAATGCAGCGAAAATTACTTATAACTGAAGCATGGGATACCACCTGTCTCCATTTAGCCATGACGTCATTAACATGTCGAACTACAAAAGAAATGGTATCGGACTCTTCAGTTGACTTTACACCTCAGATGAAGCAGGTGATAATGAGAAACACCCAAACATACAAGAGAATGTGGTTCCGAACACTTCAGTTTATATCACCTCAAATGAAGCATGTGACTCCCATCAACCCCTGAACAATAAAATAAAATGGTATTGTACACTTCAATTGAACTCTAGTACACTTCAAATGAAACAGGTGAGTCCAGTCAACCCTCCGACATACAAAACAATAGAAGGAAATATTACCGAACACATATTTTAACCCTTAAAACATCACTAAAAGACACAATACAACAAAAACTATCCACACATATCATCAACAACAATAGAAACTACACTACAAAAATCTTTTGTAACCTTGTTTGGCTCGCGAGATGGCATAGTGATGGGTGGTATCCCATGCTTCACCTAACCCAGTTTTTAATACATCTGAAATTTTATTTAACTATAAAACTACAGAGTAATTTACATTAATAGCCTTACAACAGTTTCCAAACTGACTTTAGTTCGTGGCTGCTGTAGTCTTCACGCCTTCTTACTTTACTCTTGATATCAGTAGCAATATGTCTGCCTTTCATGAACCAATAGCGTACATAGTCCATGGGCTGAAGCAACATTAGTGGAGGACCAACCAATATCGTAAAAAAGTTACTTTGTCGACGAAAACGTTTAGGGGTACGCATCCCCTAGCGATCCCCCAGAAAAACAGCACTAGGTACAGTGTTGATGCAATTGCAATCGTCACATTACACTTAGGTGACAAAAGTCGTGGGATAGCGATATGCACATACACAAATGGGGTACCATCGCGTACACAAGTTACAAATGGCTCTGCATTGGCGGGACTGACATTTGTACTTACGTGATTCATATGAAAAGGTTTACGACGTGATTATGGACATACGGTAAAAAGTAACAGACTTTGAACGTGGAATGGAGTTGGAGCTAAATGCATAGAATATTCCATTTTGGAAATCGTTAGGGAATTCAGTATTCCGTAATCCACAGTGTCAAGAGTTTGTCGAAAGTACCAAATTTCAGTGTTACCTCAGACCGCGGAAAACGCAGTGGCCGACGGCCTTCACTTAACGACCGAGAGCAGCGGCGTCCGTATACAGTTGTCAGTGCTAACAGACAAGCAGAACTTAGTGAAATAAACGCAGAAATCAATAAGGCATGTACGACAAACGTATCGTTTAGAGCAGTGCAGCGAAATCTGGAGTTAATGGGCTACGGCAGCAGACGACCCACGCGAGTGCCTCTGTTAACAGCACCTGCAATATTTATTTCTCCTGGGCTCGTGAACATATCGGATGGACCCGAGACGACTGGGAAACTATGGCCTGTTCAAATGAGTCCCGATTTCAGTTGGGAAGAGGTGACGGTAGGATTCGAGTGTGGTCCAGACACCGCGAAGCCATGGACCCAAGTTGTCAACAAAGAAATGTGAAAGATGGTGGTGCCTCCATAATGGAGTGGCCTGTGTTTACATAGAGTCGACTGGGTCCTCTGGTTACGTTTGGCTACTTGGAGACCATCTGCAGCCATTCATAGCCCAAACAACGACAGCAGTTTTATGGATGACAGTGTGCCATTTCAGTGGGCCACAATTGTTCGCCATCGGTTTGAAGAACATTCCGGACGATTTGAGCGCCAAGATTGACTGATATGAATCGATCGAACATTTATGGGACGTAATCGAGAGGTCAGTTCGTGTATAAAATCCTGCACCGGTAACACTTTCACAGTTATGTGAAGTTATATAGGCAGCATGCCTTAGTATTTCTGGAGGGGACTCCAACGACTTGTAGAATCCATCCTACGTCGAGTTGCTGCACTTTCACTGGGCAAAAGGAGGTCTGACACGATACTAGGAGGTATCCCATTACTTTTGTCACACATATGTACATACCATTCTGCACTACAGAATGTCACAATGCAAACTGGACTCATTTCGGTATTCTAGTCACAGGTACTCTACTGCGTTGACCCATAAGTCCTGGCGTTTCTTTCGGTGAAAATTTTGCGTGAAAAATAAAATTTGTTGGCAACACGTTTGATGTAATTCGATAATTATGTGCTCTACAAAATATTGTGTTTAATTTTTTATGCTGATATACAGGGTGATTATAATGAAAGCGCTGTAGAAATAACACCACTGGTCAGAATGATGTCAAATTGTAACAAAATATTTCGGTGAAAGGGGAAAACGTATGGCAGAATAAAAATATGTACTTACAAAATGTAGCAATAGATGGCACTGTAAGCATCATAATTTAATAGTGATCGACTACAAATGACAAATGAATCATACAACAATGCCTAATGTGTGTGTTTGACGTTAAACAAACTACTAATCAATGTGCATGGGTGTACAGGTGTAATACTAACAAGTTACGTAAGCCCATCCACCACAGCAAGGTCATATCACATCGGATGGCAAAAATCGGTTTTTAATTGTCCTGAGGCCAAAAACCGCACAAAAAGCATCAATCACATCGGTTTTTAATTGTCCCGAGTCCAAAAACCGCATAAAAAGTATCAATCAAAATCAAATCGGATATTATTAATTTCCGTGTGACTGGCGCAAAATATGTTCAATATGCTGTCTACCGTTTCCTGCAACAAGTTGAAGTCGAGAAACAGCATGTTCCACAACTGATCGAAGTGTTTCCGGGGTCACGTTCAGAATGAGCTGTGCAATGCATGCCTTAAGTGCAGCCAAGTTTGCAATCGGAACACTGAACACAACATCTTTCAGATAGCCCCTCTGTCAGAAGTCACACGGATTAAGATCAGGTGATCGGGACCGTGCTCACGGGTATGTTCGGGCAATTCTCCATGCACTACACATTTGCACATCACCACTTGTCTCCTCCTGCATTGCTATGGCCACTGCTTCCACTGATGAATCAATTTGTTTCCTCCTCGGGACAGCCAGGCTGTAGGGAAATGGCGGCTGATAATTCTAGCATTTCCGAAATGGCGATTCAGTAGCTGCGTAACTGGATTTGCAATGTGCAGACGTGTGCCATCTTGCATAAAAATGATCCCATCCACATATCCACGCTGTTGGATTGCTGAAATGACATATTGCGCAAAAGACACTCATAGTGCTTCCATGTAACATGGTACATGAACAGGACCAGGAGCACATGTAACATGGTACATGTAACAGACCGGGAGCACCTGTCTCTTCTAACAAATGTGGCCCTATGATAAATAACGCTGTAAACCCATACTACACAGTGACATTTTCTGGATGAAGTGGTACTGGTTGATTTGCGTGTGGATTTTCCATTGCCCATATTCGACAATTGTGTGTATTGACATATCCTGTCAGATGGAAGTGGGCTTCGTCTGTCCACAAAATCTTCCACAGCCAATCATTGTCCACCTCCATGCGAGCAAGAAATTCTAAAGCAAAGGTCTCTCTTGCTGGCAGGTCAACATGAAATAACTCGTCCTTGGGTGAAGTGCATTTTTACTTGCTTTGGTCATATGTGTTGTGACATGAGCTCACTTCCCATCAATTAGCCAGCTGTGGAGGCATGGCCTTGTGCTACAGCATGCAGCAGTCTAGCCTACTGCTACGGTAGACCACTGCACTGCAGAACACTACGCCAGCGTTATTTCAGCGCCTAGCTGCAGAATTACGTATGTGTCTGGCCTGGATCCCTATTCTGAAACTTTCGGCCACTCTGCTGATCGGGTTGAAAGCGAGCGCACCAAATGACCTTCTTTTCGAAGGAGAGCCCGCACGTTATTCTGTAAGCATTTCGGAAGCGATGCCGCGCGATTTTAACAAACCGAGGCGCTGTTGTCAGTTCTCCTCGCACCAACCAATCAAAAGCAAGCTGCCGCAGATCCGCGCATGTCCACTGCAGCATGCACAGCGCCATGAAACCGAAGTGGCTGGCAGCCAACACACGCGTACAACATCGAAAAATGTATTTAAAGTATGTAGTACTGCTCAAATTTCACTGACTGCATGTTTCCATGCATGCATAATAACGATAGGGTATTTGACTGTGTTCTGGAAATTGTTATAAATGCTATATTATGTCATTATCATTTACTTTGACATCTTGTTTTGGATTGTACATTTCGGAGTATGAGTTAGGAATGGTGTGTAGTACCGTATTGTGCAAATACATGTATAAGAACACCCAAAAGATTGTTTAAGAGGATGTTAAAAAATAAGAAGATGCATAGAATATGGTTGTAACTCCTAGAGATCCAGATGAAGTAGACTACTTCCCTGTGCGATAGATGAACGATTTGGGTCTTAAAAACAAAATTTAAAAAACGCCTTTTATTGAGCATGTGGCGAGTGCAGCTTCTGAAGTTCGTCATAGTTTATAACATGTATCTGATGAATCAAAATGTTTTGTATATGGTGGTATAGTCTAAAGATATTATGGTCGGGATCTTTCATCTCTGTCTACTGTTGTTAAGGACTCGATCGTAGATAAATACGCGTGACAAACAAGAGTATAAAGATGATTGCTGATAGTTTCTTTTGCAGTAATTTAAGTTGTGCTCTTAGATTCCTGTCTAACCACACACTCAGAAATCGCTACGTATTCGGAAGAAAATGAGGAATTATTTGTCACGGGAAAAGATATAAATATCACTGTAGGTTATTTCACACACAGCAGTTCATCTGTAGCAATTTCGTCTTTCATTTTTTAAACATACGTAAGTCACGAAATCGAAAATACTCATTACTGAGAAAGCGAGCTCTTACATGTAAATAACAATGAATGTTGTAGAAAAATATTTAATTTTCACGAATAACAAAGTCTCAGAATGTGTCACAAACATGAAGAAGAAAAAAATGCTTTTGTACCCATTGTAGCCTATTGTCTTAACCACTTGTTTTATCTTATTTTGTTCGTTGTATTTGTTCTGGGTGGACTTCGCATGACGCCCGTTCGAGTTCATCATTGATCGATTCACTCAGTTATTTTATTACAGAGGGCAGCTGTGCGTCTGACCGAACACACTGAGCTACCACTATCAGTACACAGCAAGCGCTCTATTCCTGCTAATTTAAATGACTTCGTTGCCGAACGTTGTGGGCATAAGCCGTAAAGGCATGAAGTTTTGAAGTTTTGCACTTGCACGTTTCACAAAATTCCTTTCCATTGTTACTTAAAAGTTGTAAACGCATTTCGATTATTAATATATAAATCATTTGCGGGAAAAAATATGCAAAGTCAGCAGGTAATTCCGGCTAACACTTACGTAATATACATAAGACATACGTCTTGAACTTAAATGGTTTTTAAATTCTTAATTATGTAAAAATAACAGGCATTTTGTGAGACTATTGACCGACATGTTTTTTGACGTTATAACCATCCACAGAAATAACAACTCAAACCATATTTATAACCAAGGAAAACAGTCTGTTACGAACTTACTATCCTCTCGGATGCGTCTTGGTGATTCTTCACAGAAACAATCACTAAATCTGAAACTAAAGCCACTCAATATTTCTAAAATAACAAATTCTAGCTGTAAACAAATCACACCGACCCGAACGAGTGGCCATAAGCAAAAGCTAACCACCTATAGGTACAGCTATCGGAAAATTTGCAGGCAGACTGGTCGGTAACAGGCCTCGGAGGCTTACACAATAGCAAATTAGGCTAACGAACCTAAAATGACGTCGCTACAGAGGCTAACCTACCGCACCGATCGACATGAGCGATACAGACCATGGGCCCTATCTTAGGCCGATGGCGCCATACGCTGGCCTCGCCACTACCTTCACGTCGGAAAGTATAACAACCTACAGAACCATCAGTATATATAGCTGAGTCTATATCCACAAAGATCTTCCATACCAGTGCTCTGTATGTTCTTACACAATGTTTCTTTATTAGCAGCTACACCATTTAACATGATATGGTGCTGGCTGCATGTTATGTATTGCAAATGCCAATAAACCTAAGAAATCAATGCTTGGTGCAGGGATTGACTATTGAGCCTGGACTGAGACAATATTAAGTTTTGATCATAATAGGTAATGAAATGAAATGAAATGTCGTGTGGCTAGGGCCTCCCGTCGGGTAGACCGTTCGCCTGGTGCAAGTCTTTCGATTTGACGCCACTTCGGCGACTTGCGCGTCGATGGTGATGGAATGATGATGATTAGGACAACACAACACCCAGTCCCTGAGCGCAGAAAATCTCCGACCCAGCCGGGAATCGAACCCGGGCTCTTAGGATTGACATTCTGTCGCGCTGACCATTCAGCTACCGGGGGCGGACATCATAATAGGTGAACACACGCTGATGGGAAAAATAGCAGAATAAAGAACAATTACTGTATAGTAATGAAATTTTAGGAATACATTTGTCTAGGTAACATATTTAAGTGACTAACGTTGCTAGATCACACGTTACGTGAGAGATAAGTCACTGAAAATATGAAATGTTGGTACATTAATAACCAGTGTAAACCACCAGAAAGTTGAACGCAAGCATGCATCCGTGTATGCATTGTGTTTTACACGTGCCGGGAGTCAGTTTGTGGGTCAGAGTTCCACGCCTGTCACTCTTGGTCGGTCAACACAGGGACGTTCGTGGATGACAATGGAGTTGTCACCCGATGATATCCCAAATGAGCTCGATTAGAGACAAATCTGGGGATCAAGGGCAACATGTCGACACACTGTATAGCATGTTGAATTAGAACAGCAGTATGTGGGCGAGCGTTATCCTGTCAGAAAACACTCCCTAGGATGTTGTTCATCAACAGCAGCACAACAGGTCGAATCACCGTATTAACGTACAGATTTGCAGCCAGGGTGCGTGGAATAACCAAGAGAGTGCTCCTGCTGTCATATGAAATTGCACCCAGACAATAACACTACCGTGTCTAGCATGAAGACAGGCTGGTTGCAGGCCTCAACTAGCCTCCGTCCAACCAACATGTGACCATCACCGGCGCTGAGACAGAACCAGCTTTCGTCAGAAAACACAACAAACCTCCACCCTGCGCTACAATGAGCTCTCGCTTGACACCACTGAAGTTGCATATTACTGTGTTCTGGGCTCAGTGGAATATATGCTGCAGGGCGTCTGGCTCGAAGCTGTGGTTGAAGTAACCGATTTGTGACAGTTAGTTGTGTCACTGTGATGTGGCACCAGAACTGGAAGAAAAACCCAGGATATGATGACACCAGTTCCTGTCAGCAGAATCACCTCACATGCACTAGCACGATGCCAGCTGTTTCACACAGAGATTGGCAGCCAGAGTACGCAGTAGATCGGCGAAATATTATCTCATTGCAACACAATCAATGACAGAGGCTGGGGTTGATACAATCGATTCTTGTACAGAGTATCACCAACAAACTTTTCTGCAACTGGGCCTGAGCAGTAAGGTATCTGTTATATTACCAAAAATTTGGGCTGAAAGCACACAGATGCACAGCCCTCTGTGCTTACCTAAACGTCTGTATCAGTGGAAGTGGGTGCCGCCTCCAATTGGCAGTCAGTATTCTGCTCATGTTTGTTAGTGATCGGCGGTTCGGCAGAAAAAATTTAATAGACATTTATGTTTATCCAAGAATCATGCTACACAGGAGGCGACAACCTGCATCATTCTGTCTGAGACTATGAACAACTTGGTCATAACGATGTACAGCGCCCTGTGGCTATAATTAGATCTGCGTTTTTGTCAAGCTTTCACATGGGATCTCATCATCAAAAAAATCACCGAACCTATTATCGGGGAAGACTTTCCCATCTATCGTAACCTCCTGCTGTACATGAAAACATGTACCTGGTTGATAACACCACTGCACCACTGACGTGACAGGGTCTGGATTTCAACGAGATGCAGCTTACACACTACCAAACTGGTTCAAGTCACTGACAGAGAGCATGCCAAATTGTAAAAAGGATTTCCAGCCCTGACACTATCATCTAGCACGCCTAAGGATGTAATGCATGACATTGTTCATTATATAGAGACAACCAATGGGCCTCCATATCTTGCAGATTACGACATTTGGATCCAGAGCAGCTAGTGATCACAAAGACAGAGTTTGATGGCGTGATCTGTGGGGGAGTCATGTGTCCATCCAACAGCCCTGGTCCTCGCCGTTATACCTAGTTCTAAAGAAGTTTGGTGCATGGTGTCCTTATGGTGGCTATAAAGCTCTTAACACCAGAATGATGCCCGACAAGTACCCTATACCGTTGCTGCACGATTAAAATCGCGCAGTGAGTGGTACCAATATCTTCAGTGTACTAGACTGTGCCAAAGCATACCCATGGTGGAACAGTATATCCCAAAGACAGCTAAAATTACTCCTTTTGGACTATTCAAGAGCATGTTTATGATATTTGGTCTCTGGAATACCACACAAACCTGGGAAAGGTTTATTGACTCGGTGCTACAAGTTCTGTCTTTTTGCTTCACCTGTCTTGATGACATTCTGGTTTTTTCAGCCTCATCAGAGCAGCAGTGTGGTCTTCAACACCGCTAAATGTATTTTGGGCCAGGCACATCTGGATTTCCTGGGACACAGAATATCGTCAGTGGTATCCTTACCATTACTTAAGAAGGTGGAAGCTGCCTTGCAGCTTGCATGGCCGAGCACTACTAAGGAATTGCACAGATTTCTGGGCATGTTGTATTTTAGCACTGCCACTTGCTACACTCAACTGCGCTACAACAGCCATTAACTGCAATGCTCTCTGGCCTGAAGAGTAAAGTGGACAGATGGTTTGATCTTGGCATTTGAAACAACCTGTAAGATATCACAGATACTGCATTGCTCGCACATCCTGAGCCTAATGCGCCTTTGGCACTGGCAGTTGACGCTAGTCAGTCAGTGAATGGCACAATCTACAGCAATGGTACTTGATGTGCGACAACCACTAACATTCTTCTCAAGCAAGCTCTCCCTCTCACAACAGGAATTCTGTGTACATCCAGAAATTTCTAGCCCAATGTGAGACCATTTAGTATTTCTGTCCTCAGCTTGAAGCTGGAGACTTTATCATCTATACTCAACAAAAGCCATTAGTGTATGCCTTTCACCAGAACGACATAAACAGTCCGCCAAGGTAGCTCAACTAGACACATCTCTGGTACTAACAATGTGGTGGCCGATTGTCTCTCTTGGGTTGTCAGCATCTCCAGCACGATCAATTACACTAAGCTTTCCAAAGCACAACATACAGAAGAAATTATAGGAACTTCTAGCAGCACCATCACAGCATTAGACCTCAGCTAATTCAGATTCCCGGAACCAAAGTTACACTGTATTGGTACATGTTCACCATAAAACCTCGGCCTTTCCTACCGGCCAATTCAGAAGAGATGCATTCGTAACTTTACACGAATTGTATCACCTTAGTATATGATCAACAACCCATCTGGTGTCAAATGCAAAGGTGTGCCTCGAATGGGCTTGGAGTTGCATTAAATCTCAACAACATTTACTGATGCATGCTCACACCTGTAGGGAACTTTCTGAACGTGACCAACCACTTGGTCCATATCCACATTGATGTTGTCACACCATTACTACCATCCAGTGGCTAACACTGTCTACTCACGATCATAGACCGTTTCATTCACTGGCCAGAAGCTGCACTGGTAGACAATATTTCAGTGAAAACGTTAGCCTTCTGTTTTGTGTTGCAGTAGGTATTGCAAATCAGCTGTCTGCTACACATCACATTGGACTTTGGTTCCAAATTTGATTCTATTCTGTAGGCCCAACTCGCTAAATTTTGCGGCAAAATCTACCACAAAACAACGAGCTACCACCCAGCCAGCTACAGGATGATTGGGAGGGAGGTGGCACCATTCACTTCAAATAGTACTGATGTATCATGACACTGAGTGAACCTAGGCCCTTCCCATGGTGGTTCTGGCCTTTAGAAACATGTATAAAATGGACTTAGATGCTTCATTGGCTGAGCTAGTGTATGGCAAGACGTTGCATCTATGAGGTGAATTTGTGAACTGAAACACACTGCAACCACCGTATCAAGATCAGACCAACTTTGTCTGTCGACTCAGAGACTATGTAACATGGATCCGACCCTGGCAGTCTTCCGGACACAGAACAGCCTCTACCTCTGTGATGATGATGATGTGTGGTTTGTGGGGCGCTCAACAGCGTGGTTATCAGCGCCCGTACAATTACCCAATCTTTGCTCAGTCCAATTGCGCCACTTTCCTGGATGATGATGAAATGATGAGGACAACACAAACACCCAGTCATCTCGAGGCAGGTGAAAATCCCTGACCCCGCCGGGAATCGAACCCGGGACCCCGTGCTCGGGAAGCGAGAACGCTACCGCGAGACCACGAGCGGCGGACTCTCTACCTCTGTGCATCAGGACCTCAGTGATACCTGATCCCAAGTCGTGCTATCCACGAAGGTCACTAAACCATCTGTACAGCCTCCGTACACAGGCCCACATCGCATACTCGCAAGAGGAGGAAAACGCTTGACATTTTGAATGGTTCAAATGGCTCTAAGCACTATGGGACTTAACATCTGAGGTCATCAAGCCCATAGACTTAGAATTACTTAAACCTAACTAACCTAAGGACATCACACACATCCATGTCTGAGGCAGGATTCGAACCTGACAGTTTGATCAACGGGAAATTGATCACGGTTGCTATCGACAGTGTCAACCCGTGATAAACTCCCATGAGAAGTTCCAAGGTTCCAGCCTCTTCCAACAGCTGTCCCTTCAGCAACACCACCCTTACCAGTGCACAAGATCCGGCGCACGTGTCCATTTTCCGGCCCGCTTACGTTACTTAGTGTTGTGCCACACGCGCCTTGTCCGTGGGTTTACAAACTCTGCGCTGTCAAGACATTTCGCGCCAGACACCAGAGACATTGTATTTTATTTATTTTTTCTTTGATTTACGTTTCTGTAACTTCCGTGCTCAGTTATTAGTGCAAACTGCAAAGTTATGGGATAACTTGTATGTAGTGTTCCTTGCGGTTTAACGTTGAGTTGTGAACTTGTGTTCTCAGAAGTATTTCTTCGTAGTTTCTCCTAGACCACATTCAATGAAGTTTGTGGCACAAGGGAGTTTTTCGTGTACACAGGTTTCGCCGTATTGAGATGCACACACGACTGAATCGCCGAAAGATAGTTTACCCGGTTTCGAAGCTCTTAGTACACTCTTGATATGTGTCTCTACTGTACCAGGACAGTGAAGCTCTTTGAGGGGAGTTGTTCGTAACATGTGATTTTGTTTACGTTTTGAAATGTCAGTGTACTGTTGTTCGATCTACAGTATCAAGGTTAAGGAAGTCTGCAATAACTGAACGTAGTTATTTCTTATTGTTGTCTCTCGTATACAAGTCGAGGGTAAATATATAACTCGCCAAAATGATGTTACAGTACATGAAAGAACTAGAACAGGTAATTTCTTGTTTAAATGTAAAGTAGATCTGTTTATTTTATGTCTACCACTAGTTGTTACGATTAATCAAAATTACACATAATCATGTAACTTGTTCTTACATAATGTGTTAAGTACTTCAGTGTCTCAGAGATTCTAATCACATATTTTCTAAGGAACCATTTGATCCAGAAGAATTTGTGGAACGTATGGCATGGAGGACTGTTGGAGGGAGTACAGAAGAAAGCTCAGGAAACTTTGATCCAATATTGCTTCATGAAACTTTTCTTCAGGCCATAAAGTAAGCAGCAGGAAAAACATATATTCAGTAATACCCTTGTTGCATAGTTACAGTAAACAGATAATAGCTGAAATACTAACTGGTTTTGTTGTATTGATTGCCTCATTAGTAGAAGAGCTAAACTGTAATGTTATTTGGCAACATAAATAAGATACCGACATTGTTCTTTTGCTACAAGACAATAATAATAGTCGCTGTTTTTATGTGGAAGAAAGGTACTGATGGAAAAAGTATGTCAGAGATTTGCAGGTACTGCAGGAACGGCAGAGGAAAAGATGTGAACGGCTCGAAATGATGTGCAGAGAAGAGGAGGCTAGCCATTGGCAGGAAATGTCACGACTTCAAATGCAGAACAAGGTAATTAATATTGAGAATATCAGTAATAGATTTAGGTGTTCAGCTTATTGTCTTGTTAAAAATCTTTTACATTGCAAAAGAAAAAAAAAAAAAAACCTGAAAGGCATTGACACGTCTTTTGGTGTAATGGTCGTGAGCAACAGGCCTACATTTTAATATTATTTAGCACTTGCATTCATAACCTACCATATACTTTGAAATGCACATTGACAAATATGCTTTACAAGTGTTGGTGTTACTGGCACTAATTTCCTCTTTGCAACTGCAGGCAGGGAATGATTTGTGACACTAGTCCTTATTCATTATGCACAGACAGCCAAAATGATAGTATTTAATAGCCTTTGATTAGTGTTTCGGCATGTATGATGTCATAGTTGTTTAATGGTTTAAGAATTTCAGAATGATAAAGTAGTTTTAACAGAAATAAATTACATTAACAGTGACTTTAAAAAGTTCACTGCACTGTCCCTTGTGGATTATTTTACAATTTACTACACTTCTTCCAGCATTCTTTCTGGCGCACTAAACTTTGTCGAGACCTCAAATAAGACTGGATTTGAAAACATATCTTAAACGTCTTCACTCTTAATACATTGTTAGTTTGCTGATATTTAGTTTGCTGATATTCAGCCATATGACAACTGGAACACAGTATTGTGTAGAAGGTAAGCGTGGACTACGAGAATACAAAAAGAAGAGAATTAAAGCATTGACATGTCATGTTACAGAAGTATACTGAAAATTGAGTTGGCTGATAAGAAATAAGGGTATTTTCTGCAGAACCAGCAAGGAAAGGAATATGTGGAAAACAATGACTAAAAGAACAGACAGGATGATTGAACAAATGTTAAGACATCAAGAAATAACTCTTATGGTACACAAGAAAGCTGTAGAGGACAAAAATGATGGTTTGGAATAGATCCAACAAATTATTGAAGAAGTTGGGGCAAAGTGGTACTCTTAGATGAAGAGACTAAGGGCCACATGAACCAAGCCAGAAAGAATGAGGGGATATCAATGATGAATTGACGTCCAGAAAATATTCACAATATTCATGTGCCTCTCACCATCTATCCTCAGTTTGTGAAGAAACCTCATGATAATAAATTTTAAACTCTGTAGTAGAAAATTTCTTAGGCTTTCCGTGCAATTTCTTGTCACCGTATAGAATCAGGTGTACTGCTGCTAGTGCATGTCTTCCCAACATGATATTTCGACATCTTAGCTCATCATATTCATCAGATATTTCCTGAGAGTGGTCGTTTTGCTGACCAGGTTCCGTATTTATGCATGGGTGGTGCCTAGCGTTCACTATGCCCTCTGCACCTGCTGTGGCTGTTCCTTGCAGTGGTATCCATCTCCAGGCAGTCCCTCTTGCATCTGCACCCATTGTGGTCATCTTCCCCAGTTGTGGCTGTCCCATGGCATTCTGTATTAGGTCTGTGCCCACCAAGTGCATTCCAAGCTCCATCGTGATGCTGTAGACTTTCCTTAAGCTGTTCACAACTGTTGTGGAATTCTCTTGGTATTTGAATTCAGTAGGTGCCTGTGAGGTGCACTTCCTGCCGCATCAGGCTGCTGTTGGAGTTGCATATGTCTGCACACACTACAGCAGTCTCTTGTGGCAGTGTCCCCCATCTGGTGTTCTGTATTATGCCGGCTCCCAAACTTTTTTCTGGTATTTCTGTACTAGTTCCAAAGTATGATTCCATGCAGTACTGGACTGGACTCTGCTTCCCAGTTGATCAGGTTCTCCTCCATCTTGATTTCAATGCAGCTCCAACAGCAGCCTGATGCTGGTGCACCTCACACCAGGAGGAGGAGATGCCTGTGACAGAAAGCCGCAAGGATCGCGAACAGCATAAGGGAACACCTGCAGTGTCACTATAGTACTAGGAACATACCTGGGGGACACCAACCTAATATGGAATGGCTTGGGACAGTCACTGAAGACAGCTGTAATAGGATCGGATGGAAGAGGGCACTCCTGGAGATGGATATCATCATAAGTAACAGCCACAGTGGGTGCAGATGGCGTAGTGAACACCAGGCACTGCCTGAGTATAAATATGGGACCTGGTGAGTAAACCCACCAGTCTCAGGAAACACCTGACGAAGACACCAAGTTACGATGTCAAAACATCATGTTGGGAAGACGTGGACCTCTGCCAGTACATCCTATTCTTCAAGATGTATACTATATGTTTAGGAATGACACCAATCCTGTATTCTAATATCATTTCAAATTGATTATTATTCTGTCCAGATTATAAAATATGAGAAGTCAGAAACAATGCTGTTTAAAACATGCTGTTGGTAAAGAAGAGTTTTCGGAGGCCGTTTTTGGCACACTGATTTCATGTTGATTTCAGCAGAGTGCAATTGACAATATAACTTCATTCAAAGATTAGTGTGTGACATAATGCTTTGTTAAAGATGATTTATTTTTCATTACATCATTGTTTGGGTGACACAATAAAGAGCTATACGTCAAATGTACACATCAATTGCTTGTAAGAGATAGAATGAGTTCTCACAAGATATGTTGCTTCTCTGAGTGGTATTATTCAACTGAACATCTGTGCATGAGTCACTTCAATGATCCATTTATACAGCTGTTGTCTAGGCAGCACAGATGGCTTTTGCTGACTATATTTCATGCCTTAAATCCACAATGATCACAAGAGCAACTTATAACAATATTTGTGGGAATACATTTTCTTATTTTACCTGTTATTTTCGTACTTATAAAAATTGAATAACATACTTGTAGACAGCAAAAAGTCACTGTTTATTTCATTCAGTCATCCACATTTAGGTTTGCCATAGTGTTTTACTGTATGATGTGTTCTGGGGAGATAGATACAGATAATACTATATGACATCACTGATCTTCTCTTTGTCTCTGTCCCACACCACATCTCAAACTATTCAGTCCCCTAGCAACTGACAATGTTCTGGTATGCTCAACGTGAGGACACTGCTGACTTTCACTCAAAAATTATGTGCACTCAATAAATCTAAGCTGTTGCTTGTTAATGTAATATCGAGTATGCTTTATGCCACTCGTAATGAACATTACCATGCCTAAATAGTGTCACTACACTCAAATGAAAATAAAAATTAATGCAAAATGCCCTACACACTCCTCATTGTGTACTCTCTGGACAGGTGCAGCTGAATAACTATTGGCTGGTTGTCAATGAGACCTTCCTTTTGCTTCTTCTATCTTCAGTGAGGTTACTTGGGCTCATATTTCATGAGAGGCGTAGTGGTTTGCCAGAATTGATAAAATGAGTGAGAGCCTGAGGAAAGATGTTAAGAAGGGGGAGGGGGGACAGGTCACTCAGTCCCCTTCTTCTGAGGGGCCCACATGGTGTGAAGCAGAAGAGGCAATGATCTTTATTTCTTCACAGAACGAGGTGGTCTCTCTCAGCTTGGGATCTGTATGACCCCCCAACTAAACCTTAACAATTACCTCGCCAAAATTTTCTGTCTATTACATTCCACAAAAATAAAGTCTTTGCAGTGGCATATCCTCAAATTCCTCTGTAGAGGGATGAGGACTGTGAAAATTCCTGATTATTACAATTTTGTGGAGTTGACAGAAGCGTCCAACCCCACGCGTTGACTTTGACCCGTGACGTAAGGGTGTGTGACGTCATGACGGCTCCGAGTTTGGTTTGTGAGTGTGGTTTGTTTGTAGATGTCGTCATGTTGTGGTTTGTTGTGCCCTCTGGTGGTATGTTCAGGGTTTTCGTTTGTGTGGTGTAATGGGCTCAGTTTGCTTTTGTTCATTATCCAGAATTGTTCGAGTGTCGGCTGCGTTTGTAGTGGAATTCATTTCAGTGAGTTAACAATTTTGTGTGAAGGTTAATTTAGTGTTGTTCGCTGATGTCGTGTGGTAATTTTAGTAAAATTAATCGGTTGTTGTTTTTGTTCAGGAATGGATATGACGGATAAAATTAACAGTACGCAGGTCAAGGGAAGTGTTCGATCTCAATGTGTGGCTGTGTATGTTGGTATTGGCGTCGGGAGATGTTTTTGAGCTATATAGGCCAAGGGAAGTGTTTGATCCTAATTTATGGGATCGGGAGCTGCTGTAGAGCTATATAGGTCAAGGGAAGTGTCCGATTCCAGATGATATTGTGTTTAGTGGTATTTGGGGAGTTTTGTGATGTCGTTTTTTTTCGTCATTTTGTGTGGTTTTTTATGGGGGTGGGTGTCTAAATTTGTTTATATTTAGTTTGCCCCCACCCAAAAACACCCCATTTCCCGCGCTTGTCCTGTTAGTGTCATTAGGCTTTTTGTGAAAAGTGTGTGTGTTTGTTTTTCGGTGTATTTCGTCCTCATAATGTGTACATAATGAATTTATATGCACCATATTGGAATCGTGGTTTATGGTCGTTTTCGCCATATTTGTGACGTCATGGGTCAAAGCACACGGGCGGGATTGGACGCTTCTGTATTTTCATTTTGTGGATCCTCTGTTCATTCCTCTGTTAGTTTGTCCCTATTGTGATGTATTGCTCCATAAATCTGTCTTATGAAAACACTCAGAGATTTGGTATTTTAAAGTTAGAATTAGATGCTCTGTAAATGTTTTCAGAATCAGCCAAGCATTTATTGACTTGTAATGTTGAAACTGCTTAGCCGTGACTTCCCTTCCAGCAATAGTTTTTAGTTGCACGATTGGAATACTGATTTCAATCAGTCCAGCAAAACAAATAGTTTACACTTTACAGAAGTGTGGTCAAGTAGGTTAAATTCAAGTAGCCAATATTCCAACTGGTTACCTCCCAGCTTATGCTGACAAAAAAGCTTTAGAGTTCATAGTCCAGCTGTCATACGTCACAATTTGCCTTTATGTTTAGTATTTCAATCAGAAGCAAACTGACTGAACAAACCAATGTGGTTAGTGTGAACATTTTGAATTCAGAATACACTTCTGAAATTGGCAAATTTTGTACAATTTTGTGTTTTAGTTACTTAGTATGTATTTTTTTTTCTGTCGTATTTGCATGTTATCCCATTGTGGTGAATATTTTTTGTATAAAAAATGAATAAATTTATATGCATTGTATTCCCATCACTAGCAGTTATGGAACTTAGAGCATAACATCATCTCTAGAGGGAGGGGGATAAAGATAGAATTTCTAGTAGTTGTTTACTGCAGGCAATGAACATAATATTACATTATCCTTAAGTAGTGAAGCAAAGTGTGCATCATAAATTCATGCTAATTAAAATATAATTTTTTGCTATCTCTCCAGAATCATTGAACAAGGTGGAATCATGTTGTACATCAGACTCTCTTTCCGGATAATTCAGGTACAAATCCATCTTTGAAGTCCAGATTTAGGGTTTCCATGGTTTCCCTAAATCAGTCAAGGCAGTTGTCAGATATAGCCCATTTCCTTCCATATTCTTGTCCAATCTGATATTGTTTCCTATTCCTAATGATTTCTTGTTTTTCGGACTACAATACAACACCAGTTTCCAACCAAAGTGTGATTTTATCCATGCGATCACTTTGATATAATTGTGAATCATTCTCAAAGATTTGCAGTGTGCTGAGGAAGCACAGCCTTGTAATAAAATGTGTATTTTTACCCATAACACAAGCCACCTTATGGATGGTACTTCTTGTACTAGTATCTTTCCCCATCCCCTGTTCCATTCTGAATGATGAATGGGAGGAATGAGTTTTGGTAGACCTCCATATCAGCTCTAATTTATCTGATTTTCTTGTTGTGGTCATTTTGTGAGACATATGTTGGAGTGTGTATTGTGTTACTTGACTCTTTCTCGAACATAGTCTCAAAGAGTATAAATTATAAACCTCTCCTTGGTGGACAACAGCTGTCTTGGTGAGCATTTCCATGATGCTCTCGCACCAATACAATGATCCTTTGATGAAACACACCCTTATTCATTGGATCTTTCATGTTTCTTCTATTAATCCAACTAGAAATGACAGACTGATGGGTAATACTCAAGAATCAGTCATACAAGTGTTTTGTAAACCATTTCTTTTGTGGATGGAGCATCTGCTGTTCCTACTATTTGTTTTATCTGGTCATTACACTTTAAGTTGCTGTGGATGATTGTGCTGAGGGATTTTACAGTAGTCTCTCTTTCCAGCAGATTTGTCACCAATAATTTAATTGAACATAGTGGATTTCTTTGGCCATTTATGTGCAATGTGTTTTATTTATTTATATTCAGTGTCAACTGCCAGACCCTGAATCAACCATCACACTTTTGCAGGTCTTTCTGCAATTCAGTACATTCTTCTGGTATTGCTATCTTCTTATAGACAACTACATCATCTGCGAATAACCTTTATGAGCTTCTGATATTATCTATTTGATCATTTATATAGAATGCAAACATTAACACTTCCTTGGGGTACTCATAAAATTACCTCTACATATATCAATTTTGTTTCATTAAGAGCAATATATTGAGCTCTGTCTGTAAGGAAGTCCTGAATCCAGTCACGAATCTGATCCATTGTTGAGTAACCTCATACTTTGTTCACTAAATGCCCTTGTGGAACTGTATTAAATACCTACTGTAAGTCATGGGACACAGCACAAAACTGGGTACTGTTGTCTGTGACATTCTGCATCACATGGGCAAACAGAGCAAGCTGAGTTTTGCAAGATTTCTGTTTGCAAAATCTATGTTGTTTTTATAGATGAGATTTTCTTTCTCAAAAAACAACATGAAATATGAGTATAAAACATGTTTGATAATTCTGTAACAGATGACATCAGTGATATAGACCTATAATTATGTGCATTTGTCTTAAACCATTTCTTGAAAATGCGTATGACCTGCAACATTCATCATTTAGGATGGAGAAAAAAACTTAGAATGGCTTGATACTGAATTAAACTAGGTCATGTGAATAAACTTATACCTTTATTGGCAACTGCAGCATTTATTCCAAGTAATGTATAGTCAAAAATCGTGGGAAAATTATTATATGGCATATCTGAAAGAACAGACACCACACATTCATATAATTTGATATGCCTAACTGGGTAGTGAATCCACCTTCTTCAATGCAGATGCACAAATATGTCTGACCTCCTGTGGAATCTTGGAAGAGTGAATATGGAGGAAATGTACAGGGGCTGCAGATATGTGGTGCTCAATGGGTGTGTGGATCGGCCATGAGGTGAGCCGAGATAGTCCATGCAGTTGCAACAACACTGTGTCCCAGGTGGTGCTATGGTTACCGCACCTTCCTAGTCAGCAAGAGATCCCGGTTCGGTACACATTTTCACTCTTTGCTGCCGATTCCGTGTAATGTCCCAATGCAGCTGACAACAGTGGTCCCTCTCCACTTTCCTTTCTTTTCTTCCCCTCTCCACCTTCCATTTACATAAAATTATAACACTGTGAGTGGAAACTGGCAACTCGACCATATTTTCATGAGCAAGACAGTATCTAATGATTTTCTCGTCGACAGGACATAGAGACCTAACATTTCTTATTGAATGTAAATGTAAATCACAAACATTTATCATTCCCTGTCATAAAATGACTGTTCCTTACCTAATTTTTTATCCAGGTCATGTGTTAGCTTTTAAGTTTATTGCAAGGTAATAACACTTATTTGTTGTCAACCAATGCAATAAATGGTAAGTGTATAGATAGTCTTTAGATATTGTTCCAGTATTGTTTTTGCTTGGTATTTATCTGTCTAAGAATGCGGTTACCAATTTTTCTTTGTACTATTAGAACATTTGCTGATTATAATGCATTTTTAGAGAGATTTCCAAGCAAATGTAAATCTAAATTCAAATGTTTGGGTTGCAGGCATCAATTTCATTATTTCAAGAACTTGATGAACGCATCAATTTTGTAGCAGCAAAAGTCTTACATCTGGGTGATCAACTGGAGAGTGTAAATACCCCAAGAGCACGAGCTGTTGAGGCACAGAAACTCATGAATTATTTTGCCGAATTTCTGAGTCCTGGTCCTCTGCTGTCAGATTTCTTTTCTGATAAGGATAATGTAAGTCTGGTAACGCATACCTTTTATGATTTGCATTACATTTTGTTTGAATGTTTGGTAGTTTAAGCGACTCTTACTTTTCCAGTTTCATTAGAGTAGAGGACCTCTAAAATTGTATACCAATATTTTGCATTCAAATAGCTTGAATGATAATGCACATACAGTAATTTCTTGTGGATTATGAATTACTTGTGTGTGTGTGTGTGTGTGTGTGTGTGTGTGTGTGTGTGTGTGTGTGTGTGTGTGTGTGTGTGTGTGTGAATGGGGAGGAAGGAGGGGGGGGGAGATGGAGGGAGGGAGAAGGAGAGTTATGATGTAATTTTTGTTCTGTTTTAGATTGATGAAGCAGCAGACATCATACAAAAACTTCATCTGATTGCTCAGGAGCTACCATCTGGAAAGTAGGTTGAAGGCTTTATCTGTTGCAGTGTTTCTAAGCTCTTACTCACACAACTGTAAATAAATTAATTTAGTTTTTTTCATTACTGTAGAACTGCAGGATGCGGCAGAACCAACTAAGCAGTTTCTATCGATTACCACTGGGACTGTGGTGGGAATAGGCAATTGTACGTGGTCTGCCTTTGTTCAGTCGTTGACCCTATTTCAGCAGCCAACATGGTCTGGACCGGTGCAAATTGTGGTTTTGCTGTTCGTGCTTATTATGAAAACAACAGATCTGTGATTCCACGCAACAATGCCATTCCTAATGCAGACACAATTCGGTCCTTGGTTCTGCAGTTGGAGGAAACTGGTAGCACACTAAGAATAGATACACATGGCTGACACAGATCCATCAGAACGCCAGAAAATGTGCAGCAGGGTAGAACAGCAGTTCAACAATTGCCGCAACGTTCTGCTTGACGACATGCTGTTGCATTGGGGATTTCAGACCACAGTTTGAGGAGAATTCTGCAATGTGATTTGAAGTTCCATACTTTCAAAATAATGATTGGTCAAGAACTACACCCAGCAGACTACGCCAACTGACAAAATCTGTGTGAGTAAATGCTTGCTCAGATCCCTCCGAATGCAACTTTCTTCAGTAATGAAGAGGCACATTTTCATCTTAGTGGATGAGAGAATAAGCAAAACTTTCGCTACTGGGCTGAAAATAACTCCCGAATTATTCATGAAAGGTCGCAACATTCTCCTAAAGTGACAGTGTGGTGTGCCATATCACAATTTGGTGTGGTAGACCCTTACTTTTTTGAGGAGGAGGAGTGATCATGACAGTGACTTCCACATGTTATGTTTCTGTGTTGCAAAATTTTCTGCAACCCAGAATGGATGAGATTGTTGAAGGAGGACTGAGGGACTTGTGGTTCCAACAGGATGGAGCTACTGCTCACACAGTTCGAATTTCACTTGATGTTTTGAGAGAAATATTTCCGGGACACCTTGTCTCTTTGAGGGGTGTTGTCGGGTGGCCTGTTTGGACGCCAGATTTCAGCATTTGTGACTACTTTTTTTTTTTGGGGATGTCTGAAGGAAAAGGTTTTCAAAAGCTGCCCTCACAACCTACCAGAGTTAAAACAACAGATTATTGACAAAGTGAACGCCATATCCCACGATATGTGCAAGAGCTGTTTGAAATTTCAGGGATTGTCTACAATAATGTATTGATGTCAACAGATGCCATCTTGAGGGCATTATTTTCAAAACTAAATGAATGTAAAATGGTACATTGTACTAATTTAGAAAATAAAAACATTTTTCTCTATACATCCAGATTTACTTTTTATTGCTGTGTAAAACTGCTTAGTCGGTTCTGCTGCACACTGTAGTTGTATTGGGAGAAAGATACCAGAAAATGGTCAGAATTGTAATTTGAGTTTAACAATGAAGTAATATCCTAATTCACATAAAAAAGGCTCCATGTCAGAGAGATTTCATGCATGATATATCTGTGATAAATATTATGATCAAATTTAGGATGGCACTTGCACCTATTTTTACTTGTGTAGATGGTACACAGTGCTGTTTTATTTATCTTGGGTATGTACAAGCTTTGTTTTTCAATTGAAACTGATTTTCATAATCTTCAAATGTTGTGATTTACCATTTATCTTTCTCTCTTTGCTCTTTCTTCTAAATTGCAAAAACCCACTAAAATTTTTTAATATATTTTGAAAGTATTTTAAGCAGTCAGTCTGCCAGTTGTTTGTAATTCTAGTAATACACTTTTATGGTATTATTGTTATAATATATGAAAGACTGAAACTGCAGACTGGTTCCCATATTTTTATCCTTTTGTATTTCAATTTTTGCTACTCATTGCATCTATCAGTGAACTGTTTATGCATTCTTCATCACTTTAAGACTGTGCATAGTTGACAGGAACCGGAACGTTATTCCCATTTCTACCTTTGTCTCAGTCTGATAAATTGTAATGAATATTTCAGTATCACATATGATCTGTAACATTAAAGTCAGGTTAAGACCAAAAGGAGAGGCCTCATGATAAATGCAGTACACACTGATCAAAACTGAATGCAACAAAAATATATGCAAGTAATCAGTTAGAGTGAAACAGTGTAAGGCCATCCATGCTCTCATGTCCAATATAAAAGTAAGAGAGAGTGAAGTTTAACAAAGGAGGGAAAGACAGATTGCTACTTACTGTGAAGAAGACACGTCAAGTTGCAGCCAGGCATAATTAAAAGACACTCACATATACCTTTTGGCCACACCGAGCGAGGTGGCGCAGTGGTTAGACACTGGACTCGCATTCGGGAGGACGACGGTTCAATCCCGCGTCCGGCCATCCTGATTTAGGTTTTCCGTGATTTCCCTAAATCACTCCAGGCAAATGCCGGGATGGTTCCTCTGAAAGGGCACGGCCGACTTCCTTCCCCATCCTTCCCTAATCCGATGAGACCGATGACCACGCTGTCTGGTCTCCTTCCCCGCAACAACCAACCAACCAACCTTTTGGCCACAGCCTTCATCAGTAAAAGAAACAGAAACACATGTCCGAGATGCTGGTGTTGGCAGTTGTGTGTGTGAGGTGTGACTGACGAAGACTGTGGCTGAAAGTTATATGTGAGTGTCCTTTAAGTGTGCCTGTCTGCAAATTGATGTGTCTTCTTTACAATAAATAGCAATGTGTCTTTTCCTACATTGTTGATATTCCTGCCTGGAGTTTCCATTGTTTGAGAGAATAAAGTTTTGCATTCTGGCCCTAGACAGGACAGTTGGGCCTGAGCGACTGCCATGAGATCCTCTACCAGTGGCATCACTGGATGCTGTATGGAGGGGCATCTGGTCGGTACACCACCGTCCTGGCCGTTGTCGGGTTTCTTGACATTGGGACCACTGCTAATCAGTTGAGTAACTCCTCTGTTGGCCTCAAGAGACTGAGTGTAATCTGTACTAGGCCTCCCATCAAGGAAAAATCCCTGACAGCACTGGGAATCGAACCCAGGTCCCACAGTCAGCCCCGCTGACCACTCAGCTGTGGATGAATATCAAATATAGGATTACAAAAAAAAGTGAAATACGGAAAGAGAAGCAAAACTGGTAATAGTAGCTGCTGATGCACTCTTGTGCTGAATATGTGTAATATCTCATTAGATGATAAAAATTTTGATGGGTATAAAGGCTAGTAAGGATCTTTATATTTTATTGTAGCTGCAATACCTGTGTGCATTTTCATTACATTTCATTGTAATCAGTGTAGTCTTTATTTCTTTATTGTCCTCTCTGTCACCCTTATTATATTGAGTGAGCTGATGCATTGATATGACACTGTTCCCACAGTTGGTAGGATGATGATTCACATCTTCATCTTGCTATCCAAATGTAGGTTTCCTGTGGGTGCCACTAAATCAGTCATTGCTGATGCTAGAATGGATTCTTTGAAAAGTACATAGCCAAACTCATTCCCCATTCTTCCCCAGCCTATGTTTCTGAACCCTGACTATTGCCCTCATTGTCGATGGGCTGTTCCACGCTAATCTTCCTTCCTTCCTTCCTTCCTTCCTTCCCAACCTGATTATATTTTTACAGCTCATAACTTAAAGATTTATTACTGCATTTGGAAAGTTCATTAACATTTTATCAAGAAGGAATGATGGTAGTAAATAGAATAAGAGTTCCAATGTTTAAACACTAACACGAAAATTAGAGTTCACTAATAATGGACAGATCCAATACGAGGCAAATATGACATGCAGAGGTATGAACAGATACCAGAAAAAGATATCAACATATGAATATAAAGCACATTTTAGTATTGGTACTGGAATTCCTTTCTGGAATATAAATAATAGGAGTAAAGGAACAACCCACAGTATAGGTTGAGGCATTCCTTCAGAGTTAACAGAGAACATGCATACACACTCGTGCATGGCTGCATTGTCTTGGCTGACTAAATTGTGCCAACACTACAGGTTCACTGGTTTGAGAGGTTGTGCTGTGTGGAGTTGGTGAGGAGAGAATGGAGGAGGGGTTGGTGACAAGGCTGGCTAACAGCTGGTAGAGAAATGTTACAAGCACATGGGGGTAGGAATATTACATCACTATGTCTCTTTTTGACTTTTACTATGTACATTCATATCCACTACTGGTAGTCCTGAGATAGACATTGGCTGTCATCAGACAGGATGAAACAGTGCATACGGAGAGAGATTAGAAAGTTCCCAGAACAAAATTAAAACTATATGGTCAGTTGTGAGAGGTATTGGAACGAAAGTTGGTGCTCAGCATATTACACCTCTTGTGTGAATGTGGAACTTCTAGTTATTCACTGTAGGTTTGTAAAATGTTAAAGAATCACTTTTTGTCAGAAGTTGGCCATAAATCAAAATTTTATAGGCATAGGTAAATATGCAGAACTCTTGAAAGCTAATATTCAGACAACTCCACCACACCCAGCTGCAGGAAACAAGCAAAGATGAATCTGAATCAATTATTACATTATTGAAGAGTTAAGACTTCCATCGGCATGATGAGATTCCAAGTAGGATAATGAACATCAGTGCACTATATGTTAGTTCTATACACTGAGTCATCAGTGCAGTTTGTCTTTCGGGTGTGGTCAGTTTCTTGACAGATTATCATTAGTGAAACAATTTTAAAGTGAGGGAGATCATCTAGACCATTACTGGCAAATTTCTTTGCTGACAGTGTTTTAAAAAGTTTTTGAGGAAGCCGTGGCACATCTCAGTACACACAATTTGCTACCAGATTTGCAGTTTGGTTTAAGGAAAGGAGTATCCACAGAAAATGCAATTTGTTCTGTAACAATAGGTTTGATGGCATTAGGAACTATGGAAAAAGTTGCACAATGGTTCACTATATATCTAGAAAGTAAGGAGCAGAAGACAGACTTCCATTGACAACAAACAGGGAAGATGTTTGAATGTGGATGGGGTCATGTAAAGTGGTGATGCTACCTGGTTCTGTTCTGTGTTTCTTGCTTTTCTTGACATACATCAATGATCTGGCACTAACAGTCTGTGTCATGCAGTAAGGTGGCTCCGTGTATAGAGGGGGCGTGATAGGGCAGGTTGGAGTGGATGAGATTTGGATAATCCAAATAAAGTCCACATTGCCAGATCGTGCCGTTGTGGACAACTATAAAGTTCATTTGCCAATGGTACATCATACTGTAACCAATTTCGATCAGTCATCCGTATTAGAGAAATCTTTCTTCATTTGTTGATGACACTGTGCCAGCCGCTCCATAGCTTTAGTCCATGTCATGTCGGTATTCAAGAACAGAGCGTTGTGAAGATATCGGGTACAATTTTCTCAAGATGATGATTGTCTAACAACAAGGCATCAAAAACAGTTACAATATTTGTCATTTTGAAACTGTTTGCCTTGTATTATTAGTAAAAATATAGTACACAGTTGCCTATTGATAAGAACCTGTATTGGAATTCATATGTTCCAGATCTTAAGAGACCAAGCTCTGCATCTTGTCCATTACAGATAATAGCTGACTTTGTAGATGAAAATGTCAAAAAAACTGACTTACATTTTCTACTTTCATTCACTAATATGTTACAGCATCATATTCTTTGATAACCCTCCCAAGAAAAGAGGGTGTTTGTCACATGAAAGCATATAATAAGGATAATACGCGACATCCACTATAGAGTTGCTTGAAGGCAAATCATTAAACAGTTTGGTGTAATGAGGACAGCCTCACAGCACTTTTACTACTGTATGAATTTTGTTTTCAATAATTAATTGAAGTGGTTCACGGTGTGGGTTCCTGTTGTCATGTCCTAGTTCATGAACCACGGGCAACGTATGAGTCAGGATACCAGTTACTTTGGAATAAGGCTGGGCATCTCGGACATATTCTGAGTCGTGGGCACCTTTGTGCTCAGACGGCGAAGACTACCAAATCCACGGGTTAGTCCCTCAACTGTTAGGGGTAAAACCCAATGGGACCCGGGGCAAGTAAGGCTAGCAACCTGCTTCCCTGATACTTTAAATATGATGCTGGCAACAATCAGAGCAAAATGCCTCGGACCTTTGGAGGTGACGGAGTCCCACCTCTAATTGACAAACCAGGGACTCCTAAGATACTACTCGGCAAATAAATGGTAATGAGATGGGGAGCTATTAATATCAATAGGGGCTACTCTGGGAAGAAGGTAGAGTTGGCAGAGGCTGCAAGTAAGATGGGGTTGGACGTTTTAGCTGTTAGTGACATTCGGGTAAGGGGTGAGAAAGAAGAGGAAGTGGGAGAATACAAGGTTTACCTGTCAGGAGTCAAAGCAGGAATAGCTCAATGGGGTGTAGGGCTTTACATCAGGAAAGAAATGGAACCCAGCGTAGTTGCAATAAGGTACGTAAACGAACGACTGATGTGGATATATTTGACAGTGTCTAGCAAGAAAATTAGGATTGTGTCAGTATATTCACATTGTGAAGGGACAGATCAAGATAAGATGGATAGTTTTTATGAGGCATTCAGTGATGTAGTTGTTAGAGTAAAGGACAAGGACAGTGTTCTGCTCATGGGTGATTTTAATGCCAGGATTGGAAATCAAACAGAAGGGTATGAAAAGGTTATGGGTAAATTTGGAGAGGATATGGAGGCCAACAGGAATGAGAAACAACTCTTGAATTTCTGTGCCAGTATGGGCTTAGTAATCACAAACTCCTTTTTTAAACATATGAACATTCACTGGTATATTTGGGAAGGCAGGGGAACCAGATCTGTCATTGACTATATAATAACAGATCAGGAATTCAGGAAGGCTGTGAGGGACACACGTGTATTCAGGGGATTCTTTGATGACACTGATCACTATTTAATCTGCAGTGAAATTGGTATTGTGAGGCTGAAAGTGCAGCAGGTCAGGTCCATATGTAGGAGGATAAAAGTGGAGAAACTTCAGGATAAGGAAATCAGGCACAAGTACATAACAGCAATCTCAGAAAGGTACCAGTTAGTTGAATGTAGTCAATTACAGTCATTGGAAAAGGAATGGACAAGGTACAGGGACACAGTACTAGAAGTGGCTAAAGAATGTCTTGGAACAGTAGTGTGTAAAGGTAGGATGAAGCAAACAGCTTGGTGGAACGACACAGTCAAGGCAGCCTGTAAAAGAAAAAAGATGGCGTATCAAAAATGGCTACATACTAGAACTCAGGTAGACAGAGAAAGTTATGTTGAAGAAAGAAACAAAGCCAAACAGATAATTGCAGCATCCAAGAAGAAATCTTGGGAAGACTTTGGAAACAGGTTGGAGACTTTGGGTCAAGCTGCTGGAAAACCATTCTGGAGTGTAATTAGCAGTCTTCGAAATGGAGGTAAGAAGGAAATGACAAGTATTTTGGACAGGTCAGGAAAACTGCTGGTGAATGCTATTGATGCCTTGGGCAGATGGAGGGAATATTTTGAAGAGTTGTTCAATGTAGGTGAAAATACAATCAGTAATGTTTCAGATTTCGATGTACAATGGGATAGGAATGATGATGGAAATAGGATCACATATGAGGAAGTGGAGAAAATGGTCAATATATTGCAGTGCAATAAAGCAGCTGGGGTGGATGAAATTAAGGCTGAACTCATCAAATACAGTGGAATGTCAGGTCTTAAAGGGCTACACAGGATAATTGAAATGGCGTGGGAGTCGAGACAGGTTCCATCAGACTGGATGAAAGCAGTAATCACACCAATCTTTAAACATGGAAACAGAAAAGATTGTAACAACTACAGAGGTATCTCTTTAATCAGCGTTGTGGGTAAAATCTTCTCAGGTATTGTTGAAAGTGTGAGTATTAGTTGAGGACAAATTGGATGAAAATCAGTGTGGGTTTAGGCCTCTTAGAGGTTGTCAGGACCAGATCTTTAGCTTACGGCAAATAATGGAGAAGTGTTATGAGTGGAACAGGGAATTGTATCTATGCTTTATAGATCTAGAAAAGGCATATGACTGGGTCCCTAGGAGGAAGTTATTGTCTGTTCTACGAGGTTATGGAATAGGAGGCAAACTTTTGCAAGCAAGTAAAAGGTCTTTACATAGATAGTCAGGCAGCAGTTAGAGTTGATGGTAAATTGAGTTCATGGTTCAGAGTAGTTTCAGGGGTAAGACAAGGCTGCAACCTGTCTCCACTGTTGTTCATGTTATTTATGGATCATATGTTGAAATCAATAAACTGGCTGGGTGAGATTAAGATATGTGAACACAAAATAAGCAGTTTCGCATATGCGGATGACTTAGTTGTGATGGCAGATTCAACTGAAAGTTTGCAAAGTAATATTTCAGAGCTAGATCAGAAATGTAAGGACTATGGTATGAAGATAAGCATGTCAGTGGGAAAGAGATCTAAACGGATTGAGTGCCAAATAGGAGGAACAAAGTTAGAACAGGTGGACGGTTTCAAGTACTTAGGATGCATATTCTCACAGGATGGCAACATAGTGAAAGAACTGGAAGCAAGGTGTAGCAAAGCTAATGCAGTGAGCGCTCAGCTACGATCTACTATCTTCTGCAAGAAGGAAGTCAGTGCCAAGACTAAGTTATCTGTGCACCGTTCAATCTTTCGACCAACTTTGTTGTATGGGAGCGAAAGCTGGGTGGATTCAGGTTACCTTATCAACAAGGTTGAGGTTGCGGATATGAAAATAGCTAGGATGATTGCAGGTACTAGTAGATGGGAACAATGGCAGGAGGGTGTCCACAATGAGGAAATCAAAGAAAAATTGGGAATGAACACTATAGATGTAGAAGTCAGGGCGAACAGGCTTAGATGGTGGGGGCATATTACACGCATGGGAGAAGCAAGGTTACCCAAGAGACTCATGGGTTCAGCAGTAGAGGGTAGGAGGCGTCAGGGCAGACCAAGGAGAAGGTACCTGGATTCGGTTAAGAATGATTTTGAAGTAATAGGCTTAACATCAGAAGAGGCATCAATGTTAGCACTGAATAGGGGATCATGGAGGAATTTTATAAAGGGGACTATGCTCCAGACTAAACGCTGAAAGGCATAATCAGTCTTAAATGATGATGATGATGATGATGATTAATTGAAATTCAAAAATTACTGTAATATACATCATTACAATAACAGAAAGCGGAATTCTCCACACCAGTCATCAGTCATCCATCATGGAGCACAGATGAGTGAAATGCTCAGCCACAAAAAACTTTGACAACTTAATTGTTGAAGTGAAGAATCTAAGAGATATCAAAATTAACTTCAAACGCAAACTGAAATCATTACATTTGCTTGACAACTCCTACTACATATAATATTTTACAAATATGTGATTTTATAATGTGTGTGTGACAGTGTGTTTGAATGTATTTAAATGTAAAGCACAGTGTAAAAAAAGAATTACTGGTAGCAAAGAAAACATGAAAGACTACAGTGTAAAAGGTCAGTATGTTGTCCTTTCTTTCACTGATAAAGAGTGTTGCGAGTGCAAACTAGCTCATTCCACATTATAGTGAGAGATCACATTTATTGTCTGTGGAACAAGCAAACAACTTCCACCCTCTTCAAAGAACTCGAGGATATACTGCTTGATAAGTACGTAGAAAACTGCTGATATCTCGACAAGTCACCCTCCCTGTTATTTTAAGACAGTTTCCAATTTGTGCCTTGAAGATGACATGGGGCTACCTGTCAAAATATTGGATTTTATTTTTTTTATTTTTAATGAATTTATCCAGCTGGACTCTAGTGAGTTTTAAGAGGACAGTAAACACTGGGAAAAGCATAAAGTTCACAACTAACAAACTAGCTAGCTGCTTCTCCTTGTGCAGTATATCAGAAATTTATAGCTACGTCAGTCATTACAAGCAACTGTCTGTATAGTTCATAGAATAGAATGCAAATTCCCAATCAGTAAAGACAAGGATTTGTGATATTTTGACAAAGAAAACTTTTTTTTAATAACAATTCTTGATTTTAAAGGCACGTTATCACCTTATTTTGTTATAGAGCAGGCATGGGCAGCCTTTGGTGCCCCATGGGCCTGATTCACGTACAGTACTTACTTAAGCTTGTGGGCTGGCTTGTCACATGACACAACAGCATCACTCCTAGTGCATGAAGTCAAAATTATAGGGCCCGTAACATTAGTATTTATGGATAATGTTTTCGCGGTAACATACCAATATGAATGGCATCTCTTTCCTGACACACTACACCAACAAATTATGCCTCAAAAATATGTTATTGAGAGTACATTCATGTTCACCCCATCTTCAGGTGTTTACATTTATTTACCTGTTGTAAACATTGTTTACATTACTTATGATGTTTTACAGCAGTTATCTTAAAGATTTCCATTGCTGTTAGTAAAGAAACAAAGTTCGCAACATGTAAATAAATGTAAGCAGATGAAGATGGTGCGCCAATCATCTTGAAACGTCATCATGAAAAAGTGAACAGCTATTAAAGGAGCTGATAGGAGCTAATTCCTTATAAATGACCTTCAGTTTTACAAGTTGCAATGTTCTGATACATTCACAATGGACAAAAATTATTTACTGTTAATGAGAGGAAGAATAGAAAAATAAAATATGGCAATGAGACAGGCAGTCCCTGTTGACAAACAATTAGGAGTAACTTTGTGATTTGCGGCCACTGTGTTTTGAGACATCCACAAACACAATTCCCCCCTGCGGGTCCGGGGATTAGAATAGGCCCGAGGTATTCCTGCCTGTCGTAAGAGGCGACTAAAAGGAGTCCATCCCCCTCATGGGGGTAGTTAGCGCCTGCGTCCGGAGACGGACTGTTCCACGACCTATAATTGTGGTCTTTTTGGTTTTTCACTTCTCGTTTCTTCCTACCTTTGGTTGGTTCCTTTCTTTGTTCTTCTCCACCTCACTGTCTTCCTTACTCTTTCCCTTGACTTCTTCTCCTTGCCTTCTCATTGCCTCCTTCTCCTTGCCTTCTCATTGCCTTCTTCTCCTTGCCTTCTCATTGCCTTCTTCTCCTTGCCTTCTCTGCTCTCCGCGTCGGCGTTTGAGACAGTCTGTCCTCTTTCTCCCTCTCTCTCTTCTTTTTCCTCTTCTTCCTTCCTCCCTGTGCGTGCCTGAAGGCCGACCCACGCGTTCGCACGCGTAGCCGATGACGGGGTAACGCGTAATTCCCCGCCCTGGGTAGACATGTAAGGCACGCGCGTACCCCCTGGTAAAGGCCAGGCCCGGGGAGGGGTGATTGCCTGAGCTGATACCTTCTGACCATGCCGATTGGTCCCTCCGTCTGTTTCTCGGGAGGTGTGACCTGAGGTGTAAACATTCACCTAAGGCGGGAGTGCCCTCTGAGAGGGTCCCCACAAGGAAGGAGCGCGCCATCGGAGACGCTGGCAATCATGGGGGATTCCTCCGCAATGGATTTCACTCCATCTCTCTCGACTTCTGCCCAAAAACGGAAACGTGACCAGCCACCAGCGACAAAAGTACTACCGCCTGCCCCACAGTTCCTCGTCGTTTCTCGATCTGAGGACGGAAAGGATTTTTCCTCTGTCAACCCTTTCGTTATCCAGAAGGGCGTAGATGCCATAGCCGGATCCGTCAAATCTTGTACCAGGTTGCGTAACGGTACTTTATTACTAGAAACTGAGAGCGCCTTTCAGGCACAAAAGCTGCTTCGGGCCACACTCCTGTACACGTTCCCTGTCCGGGTGGAGGCCCACCGAACTTTGAATTCGTCTCGTGGTGTAGTCTATACTAGCTCCCTCGACGGATTGACTGACGAGGAGATTCAATCTTTCCTCGCTGAGCAGGGCGTGACGGTTGTCCATAGGGTCATGAAAAAGGTCAATAATGACCTTGTACCGACCCGGACACTTTTCTTGACCTTCGATAGTGTTAAGCTGCCATCGCGCCTCAAGGTGGGCTACGAGGTTATTTCTGTTCGCCCCTATGTCCCGACACCTACGCGCTGCTACCAGTGTCAGCGTTTCAGTCACACTCGACAGTCTTGTTCCAATGCGGCTAAATGTGTCACTTGTGGCAGGGATGCCCATGAGGGTGACTGTCCACCTCCGTCTCCTCGTTGTGTGAACTGTCAGGGTGACCATGCCGCATCCTCCCGCGACTGTCCTGTCTATAAGGAAGAACGCTGTATCCAAGAAATTCGGGTCAAAGAGAAAGTGTCCACCTCGGCTGCTCGCAAGCTATTGGCTAGTAGGAAGCCCACGCTGCTCCCAGCGGGGAAATACAGTACTGTCCTCGCCTCCCCTCGGACTACCAGGGAGGTGGCAACCCAGACATGCGATCTGACCTTCAGCACCACGGTCGTCCGTTCGGCCAGTGCTAAGATCGCGAGGTCGACGTCTCCTCTTCCTCCCATCACCCCACAGACACCAGCCCCTTCATCAGCTTCTGCTAAGACGAAGACCCAGAAGTCAGATGCATGGACCTTCAAGAAGGAACCATCCCGTGCAGACTTCCTACGTACCTCGACCTCCCAGCCTTCGACCGGTACTTCCACCAAACGTCCTTCCAAGAAGGCTCATAGGAAGCACAGTTCTCCTTCTCCGCCACGGCGCGTTTCTTCTCCTGCACCACCCAGCGGTTGCCGCCCCAGGCCGTCATCCATTTCGCCTGGCCGCACCGCTGGTAGCCGAACATCTGGCCGTTCACCGGTGGAGGAAGCTCCCCCTCCCGGCCATCCTCCCAAGATGGCCGATGAACCTATAGACCCAATGGACGATGACTGTCCGCCTACTGATAGCGGCGGCGGTGCTCGCTCGAAGCCAGGCCCTCAGCGGCCTTCGAGGTGACCCCTTCTTTCATTTTCCTTTCTTCTTACGATGGCACTTATTCACTGGAATATTCGCAGCATTCGCTCCAACCGAGAGGACCAGAAGTTGCTGCTCCGCTTGCACCGTCCGCTCGTCGTAGCCCTCCAGGAAACGAAGCTACGCCCATGCGATCACATTGCCTTGGCACACTACACCTCTGTGCGTTCTGACCTACCCCCTGTGGTAGGTATCCCAGCTCATGGAGGGGCTATGTTGCTGGTCCGGGATGATATTTACTACGATCCCATCACGTTGCACACCGGCCTGCAGGCAGTTGCCATCCGCATTACTCTCCCCACTTTTACATTTTCCATTTGTACCGTTTACACTCCATCGTCATCTGCTGTTACCAGGGCAGACATGATGCAACTTATTGCTCAGCTACCTGCACCATTTTTGTTAACTGGAGACTTCAATGCCCACCATCCCCTTTGGGGCTCTCCAGCATCCTGGCCGAGGGGCTCCCTGTTAGCAGACCTTTTCAACCAGCTCAATACTGGCGCCCCTACTTTTCTTTCGGACACATCTCACACCTATTCCCATTTAGACCTCTCTATATGTACTCCCCAACTTGCACGCCGGTTTGAGTGGTATGCCCTTTCTGATACATATTTGAGCGACCACTTCCCGTGTGTTATCCATCTTCTGCAGCATACCCCCTCTCCGTGCTCCTCTAGTTGGACCATCTCCAAGGCAGACTGGAGGCTCTTCTCTTCCAGGGTGACCTTTCAGGATCAAACCTTCACAAGCTGCGATCGTCAGGTCGCACACCTCACGGAAGTCATTCTCGCTGCTGCTGAATATTCCATCCCTCACCCTACTTCTTCTCCACGTCGCGTACCGGTCCCCTGGTGGACCGCAGCATGTAGAGACGCTTTACGTGCTCGTCGACGTGCTTTACGCACCTTTAAACGCCACCCTACAGTGGCGAATTGTATCAATTATAAACGATTACGTGCTCAGTGTCGTCGTATTATTAAAGAAAGCAAGAAAGCCAGCTGGGCTGCTTTCACAAGCACCTTCAACAGTTTTACTCCTTCTTCTGTTGTCTGGGGTAGCCTGCGCCGGCTATCTGGCACTAAGGTCCACTCACCAGTTTCTGGCTTGACGGTCGCGAATGACGTCCTTGTGGCCCCTGAGGATGTCTCCAATGCCTTCGGCCGCTTTTTCGCAGAGGTTTCGAGCTCCACTCATTACCACCCTGCCTTCCTCCCCCGCAAACAGGCAGAGGAGGCTAGGCCACCTAACTTCCGCTCCTCGAATCGTGAAAGTTATAATGCCCCATTCACCATGCGGGAACTCGAAAACGCACTTGGCCGATCACGGTCCTCCGCTCCAGGGCCTGATTCTATTCATATTCAGATGCTGAAGAACCTTTCTCCTGCGGGTAAAGGTTTTCTTCTTCGTACATACAATCGCATCTGGATTGAGGGACTTGTTCCCGCATGCTGGCGCGAGTCTATTGTTGTCCCGATTCCTAAGCCGGGGAAGGACAAGCACTTGCCTTCCAGTTATCGACCTATCTCGCTTACCAGCTGTGTTTGTAAAGTGATGGAGCGAATGGTTAATTCTCGATTGGTTTGGCTGCTTGAGTCTCGACGCCTACTTATCAATGTACAATGTGGATTTCGTAGGCGCCGCTCTGCTGTCGACCATCTGGTTACCTTGCCGACCTTCATTATGAATAACTTCTTGCGGAAGCGCCCGACCGCGGCTGTGTTCTTTGATTTGGAGAAGGCTTACGACACCTGTTGGAGGGCGGGCATTCTCCGCACCATGCATACATGGGGCCTTCGCGGTCGCCTCCCTCTTTTTATTCGTTCCCTTTTAATGGATCGACAGTTCAGGGTATGTGTGGGTTCTGTCCTGTCAGACACCTTTCGCCAGGAGAATGGGGTGCCACAGGGCTCAGTTTTGAGCATCGCTCTCTTCGCCATCGCGATCAATCCAATAATGGATTGCCTCCCAGCTGATGTATCAGGCTCCCTTTTCGTGGACAATTTTACCATCTATTGCAGCACGCAGTGTACACGTGTCCTGGAGCGCTGTCTTCAGCGTTCTCTTGACCGTCTTTACTCCTGGAGTGTCGCCAATGGCTTCCATTTTTCTGCCGAGAAGACGGTCTGTATTAACTTCTGGCGCTACAAAGAGTTTCTCCCACCGTCCTTACGACTCGGTCCCGTTGCTCTCCCAATCGTGGAGACAACCAAATTTTTAGGCCTTACATTTGACAGGAAACTTAGCTGGTCTCCACATGTGTCATATTTGGCCGCCCGTTACACCCGTTCTTTAAATGTCCTCCGTGTTCTCAGTGGTATGTCGTGGGGAGCGAATCGAACCGTCCTACTTCGTCTATATCGGTCAATCGTCCGCTCCAAGCTGGAGTATGGGAGCTTCGTATACTCCTCTGCACTGCCATCCATCTTACGCTGCCTCAACTCCATACAACATCGGAGTTTACGACTTGCGATCGGAGCATTTTATACTAGTCCCGTCGAGAGTCTTCATGCTGACGCTGGCCCCCCAGGGGGTCCACAACTCTTTTGTGGATACGTGCGTAGCGAGCACGGGACCCCGAGCTAATGTGGCCTTCCTTCCTTTCTGGGCTGCATACCTTCCCATTCCGCATCCTTCCCCATCCCTATCTTCGCCCCTCCTCCCCTCACCTCTGGCTCTTTCCTTCTCTTTCTCCCCATCTGGGAGTATGGTTTGTGCCTACGTCCGGAGACGGACGCTCGTAAATGTACTGCATTTCTTGCCTTCCTTGCTTTTATGTCTTCTTCCTTCCTTTGTCCTTCTCTGTCTTTTTCCTTCCTTTGTCCTTCTCTTTTCCTTACCTCTTCTCTTTCTCTTTTCTCCGCTGCGGCGTTTGAGACTTCTCTTCCTTCCCTTCCCTTTCTTTTTCTTCCTCCCTGTGCGTGTCTGAAGGCCGACCCACGCCCTTCGTGCGTAGCCGGTGACGGGGTAACGCGTAATTCCCCGCCCCGGGTAGACAGGTAGGACACGTACGTACCCCCTGGTAACGGCCAGGCCCAGGGAGGGGTGATTACCCGAGCTGATACCTTCCGAAAATGCCGATTGGTCCCTCCGTCCGTTTGTCGGGAGGTGTGACCTGAGGTGTGAACAATCACCTAAGGCGGGAGTGCCCTCAGAGAGGGCCCCCACAAGGGAGGAGCGCGCCATCGGAGACGCCGGTAATCATGGGGGATTCTTCCGCAATGGTTTCCTCACCTTCCACTAAGTCTAGTCACAAACGTAAGCATACTGAGTCTCAGCCACAGACGATTCTTCCATCGTTGCCACAGTTCCTTGTTGTTTCTCGGTCTGATGAAGGTCACGACTTCTCCACGGTCAACCCTTTCATTATTCAGAAAGGAGTCGACGCAATAGCAGGTCCTGTAAAGTCTTGTTCCAGATTACGGAATGGCACCCTGTTGTTAGAAACACACAGTGCCCTCCAGTCACAAAAATTGCTGCGTACTTCTCTGCTCCACACCTTCCCTGTCCGGGTGGAACCGCACCGTACCTTGAATTCCTCGCGTGGAGTCGTTTATACACGCTCCCTCGATGGATTGTCTGACGAAGAAATTCAGCACTATCTGTCTGACCAGGGCGTAACGGCAGTTCATAGAGTAATGAAACGGGTTGACACGAACATTATTCCAACCCGCACTGTCTTCTTGACATTTGACACAGTTCAACTCCCATCGAAAATCAAAGCAGGCTATGAGATAATTTCCGTTCGCCCTTACGTCCCAAACCCTACGCGTTGCTATCGATGTCAGCGGTTCAATCACACCAGCCAGTCCTGTTCCAATCCAGCCAAATGTGTTACGTGTGGCACGGATGCCCATGAGGGTGCTTGTCCACCTCCATCCCCTCGCTGCATCAACTGTATGGGTGACCACGCTGCTTCCTCTCGAGATTGCCCCGTTTTTAAGGATGAGAAGCTCATCCAGGAAATAAGGGTGAAGGAAAAGGTGTCGACCTTTGCTGCTCGAAAATTATTCGCCAGTCGCAAGCCCACCGTGCCTCAGACAGGAAAATACAGCACTGTCCTTGCTTCTCCTCGGCCAACAAAGGAGGCGGCCACGCAGACTTGCGACCTCACCTTTAGTACCACGGTCATCAGATCGGCCAGCGCAAAGATCGCTCGTTCCACCTCACCACTTTCGCCTGCCCGCTCTATGGCTCACCCTTCGTCGGGTTCTGCTACATCTCGAGCCCAAAAGTCGGACGCCAAGTCTTCGAAAAAAGAGCATACTCGTGAAGAGTTTTTACGGACCGCAGCTTCACAACCATCGGTTCCTCCTTCATCTAAACAACATTCTTCCAAGAAGGCTACAAAGAAACCCAGTTCCTCTCCTTCTCCGCCAAGGCGTGCCCCCTCCACAGCACCACCTGGCGGAAATCGCCCTCGGCCATCTTCTGTGTCGCCGAGGCGCACTGCTGGTGGCCGGTCAACCGGCCGATCGCTGGTGGCAGGGACTGCTCCTGACCAACTTATGGATCAGGATCTTCTGCCTTCGGCTGAATGCCATTCCATGCTGTCTGTTGCTAGCTCCGAGCAGTCTTTGAGTTGACAGCAACTTTGGTCACATTCCTCCATTCTCTTTTCACCCCATGTCCATTATCCACTGGAATATCCGCGGCATTCGAGCCAATCGGGATGAATTGTCGGTCCTCTTACGCTCCTACTCGCCGGTCATCTTCTGTCTTCAGGAAACAAAGCTGCGTCCCCATGACCGCTTTGTTCTCCCTCATTTTCAGTCTGTCCGATATGATCTCCCCTCTGTTGAAGGCTCTCCAGCCCATGGAGGACTCATGATTCTTCTCCGTGATACTCTCCATTATCACCCAATCCCCTTAAACACTTCCTTCCAAGCTGTCGCCGTCCGTCTTTCACTTTCCGGATACACGTTCTCTCTTTGTACTGTATACATTCCATCGTCCACACCAATGGCACGAGCTGATCTCCTTCATCTTCTTGGTCAGCTTCCACCCCCCTATTTGCTGGTTGGGGACTTCAATGCCCACCACCCGCTTTGGGGATCTCCACACCCTTGTCCACGTGGCTCCGTATTGCTAGACGTCTTCCACCAAGCGGATCTAGTTTGCCTCAACACTGGGGTCCCCACGTTTTTGTCTGCCTCCACGACAACCTTATCTCATCTGGACCTTGCGGTCGGTACTGTTCCGCTAGCTCGGCGCTTCGAATGGTTCGCCCTTGATGATACACACTCGAGTGACCACTTTCCATGTGTCCTCAGACTGCAGCCTCAACTGCCATATATGCGCCCGCGACGCTGGAAGTTTGCCCAAGCCGATTGGACACTTTTTTCGTCTCTCGCGACATTCGATGACCGTCGCTTTCCCAGCGTCGACGATGAGGTCACACACATTACCGACGTTATCCTTACAGCTGCGGAACGTTCAATACCACGCACCTCCGAATTGCCCCGGCGCCCCCCAGTTCCTTGGTGGAACGAGGCATGCCGTGACGCAATACGTGAGCGGCGACGTGCTCTTCGCATTTTCCGTCACCATCCTACTTTGGCCAACTGTATCCGCTATAAGCAGCTCCGTGCGCGATGCCGTCGCGTCATCCGCGATAGCAAGAAGGCAAGCTGGAAATTCTTTATTAGCTCATTTAACACCTTCACTCCCTCCTCGGAAGTTTGGAGTCGGCTTCGACGGTTCTCAGGCGCGCCTAGTTTCTCCCCGGTTTCTGGGCTCACTGTCGCGCATGATACCTTAGTGGACCCCGTCGCAATTTCTAACTCGTTGGGTCAGCACTTTGCTGAGATTTCGAGCTCTTCAAATTACCCGCCAGCGTTTCTCCCGAAGAAACGTGCAGCGGAAGTGCGACCTCTTGCTTTCTCCTCCCAAAATCGCGAAAGCTACAATACTGTTTTCTCCATGCGGGAACTCCAACATGCCCTCTCATCTTCTCGCTCCTCCGCCCCAGGACCGGATGGTATCCATGTCCAAATGTTGCTGCATTTATCCACCTGTAGTCTGCGTTACCTCCTTCGCCTTTATAATCGAATTTGGACCGGCAGTACCTTTCCCAGACGGTGGCGGGAAGCTGTTGTCGTTCCCGTTCCGAAACCTGGAAAGGACAAACATCTCCCCTCTAGCTATCGCCCCATTTCTCTCACGAGTAGTGTCTGTAAGGTTTTGGAGCGTATGGTGAATTACCGTTTAGCTTGGTGGCTGGAATCCCGCAGTCTTTTAACACCAGCCCAATGCGGATTTCGGAAGCATCGTTCTGCAGTTGACCATCTTGTCGCTCTCTCCACTTATATCATGAACAATTTTCTCCGGCAACGCCAAACGGTAGCAATATTTTTTGATCTGGAGAGAGCATACGATACCTGTTGGAGGACAGGCATCCTCCGCACACTGTTCTCTTGGGGCTTTCGAGGCCGGCTGCCCCTTTTTCTTCACGAATTTATGGCAGAGCGCACTTTTCGGGTGCGGGTGAACACTACTCTCTCCCGTACTTTCTCCCAAGAAAACGGGGTACCCCAGGGATCCGTGCTGAGTGTTGTACTGTTTGCCATCGCCATAAATCCAATTATGGATTGTCTCCCTCCTGATGTCTCGGGCTCCCTCTTTGTGGACGATTTTGCGATCTACTACAGCTCTCAACGGACGAGCCTTCTTGAACGACGTCTTCAAGGATGTCTCGATCGCCTCCACTCGTGGAGCATCGAAACTGGCTTCCGTTTTTCACCCAGTAAGACCGTTTGTATCAATTTTTGGCGACGTACGGAGTTTCTTCCGCCCTCCTTACATCTAGGTCCTGTCAACCTTCCCTTTTCAGACGTCGCTAAATTCTTGGGTCTTATGTTTGACAGAAAACTGTGCTGGTCCTCCCACGTTTCCTATCTTTCGGCTCGCTGTCTGCGATCGCTTAACACCCTCCGTGTCCTGAATGGTACCTCCTGGGGAGCGGACCGAGTGGTCCTTCTCCGCCTCTATCGCGCCTTAGTGCGCTCGAAATTGGATTATGGAAGCATAGTCTACTCCTCTGCTCGGCCGTCTATTCTTCGGCGTCTCGACTCTATCCACCACCGTGGATTACGTTTAGTGTCTGGAGCTTTTTACACTAGCCCTGTGGAAAGCCTTTATGCTGAGACTGCTGAACCTCCGCTGTCCAATCGGCGAGCAGTGCTCCTGAGTCGTTTTGCTAGCCGTCTGTCTTCCATGCCTGCTAATCCAGCCCACGACCTTTTTTTTCGACGCCTCCTTTGATGTAGGGTATGCAGGCCGCCCCTCCTCCCTACTACCCCCGGGAGTCCGCTTCCGTCAACTGCTCCATTCTCTTTCCTTCCGCTTTCCTAAAACCTTCCTGACAACTTGGGGTACAGCACCGCCTTGGCTCCGTCCCCGGATCTGCCTGCTCCGTGACCTTTGTCAATTTCCCAAAGATGGTACCCCTACACTTGTTTATCGTCGGGCATTTGCTGCTCTATGTGCAGAAATGACGGACGCCACATTTATTTACACCGACGGCTCGAAAACATGGTTAGGTGTAGGGAGTGCCTATATTGTTGGCGACACCCCAAATCGCTTTCGGCTTCCCGACCAGTGTTCGGTTTATACTGCGGAGCTTTACGCTGTTCTCCAGGCTGTCCACTACATCCGCCGCCATCAGCGGATACAGTACGTTATCTGCTCAGATTCTCTCAGCTCTCTCCTCAGTCTCCAAGCTCTTTACCCTGTGCACCCTCTGGTCCACCGGATTCAGGACTGTCTGCGCTTGCTTCACCTGAGGGGCGTCTCGGTGGCGTTCCTCTGGCTCCCGGGACACGCTGGTATCTGTGGGAATGAGGCGGCCGATATAGCGGCCAAGGCCGCAGTCTCTCTTCCTCGGCCAGCTATTCAGTCGCTTCCCTTCACCGATCTTCGGAACGATTTATGTCGCCATGTTGCTCATTTATGGCATGCCCATTGGTCGGCACTTCCCTGTAATAAATTGCGGGAAGTGAAAGCCCTTCCTTGCGCTTGGACCTCTTCCTCCCGAACGCGTCGTCGGGAGGAGGTAATTTTAGCTAGACTCCGGATAGGGCATTGTCGTTTTAGCCATCGACATCTTTTAAGCGGCGATCCTCCCCCACTCTGTCCCCACTGTTCTCAGCTGTGGACGGTAAGACACCTTTTAATTGAATGCCCCTATTTTAATCCGTTACGCTCCCGTCTACAGCTATCGCCTGATCTGTCGTCGATTTTAGCAGATGACACGCGCTCCGCCGACCGCGTTCTACAGTTTATTAGTGACAGTGAAATGACGTCAGTCATTTGAAGCTTTTTTTGGGGACAATCACCCCCTTTCTGTAGTGGATTTTTAAGCAGTCTTCTATTTTTAGTTTCTCCAATTTTCTGACTTTGTTCCCATTGCTGCTGGTTTTAAATTTCGGTTTTTTACTGTCTTAAGTCACGGGCTGGGCGCTAATGACCATAGAAGTTTTGCGCCCTAAAACCACAAAAAAAAAAAAAAAAAAAAAAAAAAAAAATGCTGACGCTGGCAAATTGCCACTCACCTACCGGCGCGATATACTGCTTTGTCGGTATGCCTGTCGGCTACTGTCAATGCCCGACCATCCGTCTTATCGTTCCTTTTTTGACGACTCTCTCGACCGTCAATACGGGTTGTATGTCTCTGCCCTGCTACCCCCTGGAGTTCGCTTTCGTCGCCTCCTTCAACACCTTAATTTTTCACTCCCTGCAACCTTTCGAGTGGGCGAGAGCCACACGCCATCTTGGCTCCAGGCTCAGGTCCGCGTTCACCTTGACCTCAGCTCGCTCCCAAAAGAGGTTACCCCCGGTTCGGTCTACCACTCCCATTTTGTGGAACTTCGTTCGAAGTTCATCAATATGACTTTCATTTATACAGATGGCTCTAAGACCAATGACGGGGTCGGGTGTTCTTTTATTGTTGGGGCACAAAGTTTCAAATACCGGCTCCATGGCCATTGTTCGGTCTTCACAGCTGAGCTCTTTGCCCTCTACCAGGCTGTTCTTTACATCTGCCGCCACCGACATTCTGCTTATGTCATCTGCTCTGATTCCCTGAGCGCCATCCAGAGCCTCAGTGATCCGTATCCGGTTCACCTTTTCGTGCACCGGATCCAACGCTCTCTTCGGCAGCTGGTGGACGTCGGTTCTCCGGTTAGCTTTATGTGGGTCCCTGGCCATGTCGGTATCCCTGGGAACGAAGCTGCAGATGCCGCGGCCAAGGCTGCGGTCCTCCAGCCTCGGACAGCTTCTTGTTGTGTCCCTTCGTCAGATTTTAGCAGGGTTATTTGTCGGCGCATTTTATCGCTGTGGCATGCCGATTGGGCTGCCCTTACAGCCAACAAGCTTCGGGCCTTTAAACCTCTTCCCGTGGCTTGGACGTCCTCCTCACGCCCTTCTCGGCGGGAGGAGGTAGTTTTGGCCCGGTTAAGAATTGGACACTGCCGGTTCAGCCATCGCCATCTGCTGACGGCTGCGCCGGTGCCGTTCTGCCCATGTGGGCAATTGCTGACGGTCCGCCACATTTTACTGTCCTGCCCGGATTTTAACGCACTGCGTTTCGATCTTAACCTGCCATGTACTTTAAATGCCGTTTTAGCGGATGACCCACGAGCAGCTGCTCGTGTTCTTCGTTTTATCAATTTGACAAACCTCACTAAGGACATTTGATGATGCTGTTTTTTAATCCTATGCCTGTCAGTCTGTCTTTTATCGTGTTTTCCCTTTTAGTTGTTGTTTTAAACTTGTGCCTCGTGGTGCATTCTTAACGTCATCAGGGCACTAATGACCATTGAAGCTGTGCGCCCTAAAACCACAAAAAAAAAAAAAAAAAAAAATTAGCAAGCATTTTTAAGTATTTGTTGAAAAAAGACTTTTGGTGAGTGATCTCATAACATGTGCTGTTTCTGTAACACTAATAAATTAGACCATAATTTCTTTTTTCATTTTAAAAGTTTGAAAGTTTAAATTGCTTGAACTTAACATATGTTGGCTGCATTATACAAAAGCCAAACTGAAAAAATGTGAGTGATAGAATGGCAAATATCCAAAAATGTATCGCGGTCAGAGTGAATGTAAGCACCTTACTTTCCCACGAATTTCTTCCACAGACCGGATTAAAACCAGTTGCGGGCCAGATTCAGCCTGCAAGCCACCTGTTGCCCACACATATTGTAGAGTCTACATTGTAATACCATCATCACTGATGACAGGTTCAAGACTTGTACCCATGTTCACCTCCCTATCAAAGACCATTTCCTAAAGTCTTTCAGCATGCCACTTACAGTCTTCCCACACTGAAGGGGCTAATGTATTGCTTCATATTAAAGCAGTTCAGTGTCTACAATCTTGTATGTTTTGTTCTTTTCTGCCACATACCCTTTGAGTTGTGCCCAGATTAATCGAATCTAATTATACTGGCAGTACTTTGATGTTAAACGCGAAACCGTGTGATCATGTTCACCGTACAAGTAAATAAAGTTTGAAAGTTTCCTCACTTGATTTGTTTGACATAGCGAATGGCAGGAATCTTCATGAGTGCAGCATAAATTGAGTGGAATATTTTTGTTTTTAAGCCAGAACACATCTGCTTTCCTGGTGTCTGAACTCAGTATTTCCTCTCTCGCAGTTGAATGATAATTAGCATTGTCTGTTACGATGAATGATTTCAGAGCAAGGTATGCCAAAAATTGTTCAGTGAACCACTTGTTAAAATTGACAGAGTTCATTTCAATGTGGTAGCTATTGCTGTTTTTCTTATCTAAATATAAGTGTGCTCTCAGGAACAAAACCAGAAGAGTCAGCATACACCATAATTATTCGAGACCCTTTTTCTATCAGAACTTCAAAATTGCCAGTGCCAGCACTTTTTTTTTTGTAGCTTTTCCTGGAATGACCCATATTTCATCAATGTAATAAACCTTTGGCTACCTTCTTTTCTTATTTCACGCATCGTTCTCAGGAATGTGGCTCATGCTGCAGCTATGTCACTTCTTTCCATTAAAAGCTTTCTACCATTGTTACTTTAACATATTTCAAACTAATGTCTTCTAAACTCTGTTGCACTGACAAAACACTGCCTTTGAACCTATTTTATCACACATGATTGTTACACTTTTTTTTGTTAAGTCAGGCTTTCACCATTTTAAAAACAGAATACCTTAAAACATCTTTGTCAAAATCATCCTTTGTGTTGTAGGTTTCATATGATTTCAATGCTTCCCAGCTAACAGAAAACCAACTTTTCCTGACATTTCTACAGCTCTGACACATTCATTTACAATTCATTGTACATTTCCCTTGCTGACACCTCATGCTTGTGTAGTCCGTCCTTGTGTCAAAATGTCAACAGTAGGAGTCCCGCTTTCAGATTAAAGTTAGAAAAAGCTATAAATGTGGTAAATAATCCCCTTCAGCACCTTGTGAAGCTGTCCTAATTTTTTGGGTATTGCATTAACACATGTACAGATCCATATTCAGAGCTATACTGCCACATGAAAATAATATTGACAACTGAGTGAACAATTTGGGCACCGGTAGCTAAAATTGTATTATCACGAAGTAAGACAACAGCACAACCTGCAGGAGATAGATTCATATAACTTGTGGCTAGCCACACAGAATAAGAGAGAATTTTAGTGACTGCCAGGGTTAATGGAATAGGATGTACAGAACAACTGAAAATTAGGCAGCTTCCCTGCATGAGGCAGACTTCAAACATGATAAATGACCCAAAAAATTTTTCACTTTGCAGGTGTTGGTGTGAAAGATGTGGAATGTAATATAAAAGATGTAGCTCATATGGTAGTCAGCCGCATCAACACGAGGCTTTCAGAGAACAGATTAATGCCTAACTGTTATAAAACACAGTGCTTACAGTTTCAGACATGGAACTGAAATTTTTTTCATCTAATGGGGTCAAAAAGTTAATGAAGTTGGCCATTTTAAAGTCATAGGACTTAGAATAGATAGAACTCTTTCTTGGAAGATACTATAGTATATTCCTTGGTAATATCTGTTCAAGATCCTGCACAAAAACTGAATGATGCTATCTTACCTACAAGAATGATCGCCACGGTCTCTGAGACTGAAACACAAAGGCTTACTTTCACCCTATTATCTCACATGGTGTTACATTTTGGGGTAATTCTGTGCACTTGCCAAGAATATTATATTCTTAGTTCAGAAAAAGCCAGCTGAACTGAACTGTGGTGTCAGTTGGCAAGCTTTGTGTAGACTTCAGACTCATTCAGAAGAAACTGCAACATCCATTCTGCGAACACTAGACATGAAAAGAAAATGCATTTGGATAACACTTCCATAAGCATTTTACAGAGAGGAGTACACTATTTAAAAGGTTTCATTTTCAGCATGCATCCAACAGAACTGGAAAAAAAAATCAAAGTTGAGAGGTTTCCTACTGGTACACTCCTTCTGTTCTGTACAGGAATTCCTCACAGTAGTTGAGAACTTTTTTTTAATGTGTTGTTTATGCATACACTCTTACATTTTTTGTGTTTTATTAATTCTTTAATTCTTTTGCTTATAACTTTTTAGTCATCATTCTGTAAACTGTTGTACTGACTCGATCCATCACCAAGCAGCTCTGGCTTGCTTAGTCCCAAAGAATCTCACAGATAAATAAACAAAAATAAATTATTAGGTATCACCAGACTGTAGATCAATTAACCAAAATGCTCAGTTCTGCATGCTCTGTGCTTAGAAATCTTTCCCATTGTCTTGCCATGCAGACAGGACTGTTAGTGTACTTTGACTCAATACTGTCCTATGACACAATCTTCCGAAGTGTGTAACACTGCCTGACAAAAAGTGAAGCACCCAGAAGGAGAGGAGGTAACAAAATGAAACTTAACTGGTTGAGAGGATATATGGTGCAGTTTCAGTGATCACAAAATCAAGTCAAATTTACAGAGAAGTTGGCTGAGCCCACTTATCAATATCACATTCACCCCTTCAGCCCATGACGCATGCACTAATTCAGTTGGGAAGGGTGTTATAAAGCCGTACAGCGGCTTACAGCCCTCTCCTGAGTGAAGCTGGCCCACAACTGTTGTAACTGGTCATTGATATTCTGGATATTAGCTCTGGGACGGAGGTATGTGAGCTGGTCTCGCACATGTTCTATTGGGGACAGATCTGGAGATTGTGCTGGCCATGGTAGTGCCTCAACATCAGGCAGACAGTTCATACAGACATTTGCCAAGTGTGGATTAGCATTGTGTTGTTGAAAAACGGCAACATGATACATAAGAGGCAATACGTGAGGACACAGGATGTCTGTGACGTACTGTTATGCCACCACAATTTTGTCAGCTGCTACCACCCATGAGTTAAGTCATACCCAATGGCTCCCCGCGTTGGGACACCAGAACTAACATCACTTTGCCTCTCCAAAACTTCGGAAAAATGAAACCTATCCCCAGTTCACCAGTCTACTCACTGACAGTGGTCATTCAGGTTAGTTTAATAACAAGGGTGGATTTAGGATGAACTATATAATTCACTACTATAATACTAGTATACTAATTTCCACACAGACTCTGAATCATTATGTAGGGTTGAAGACGAAGTTCTATACTCAGAACAATTGCCGAGCTCAACGCAACACCATTCATCAGTGGTCCATGCTTCCTGGTCATGGCATCACTCCAGATGCAGCAGTTTGTGATGTGATGTTAACAGCAGCCCTCATATGGGATCCTAATTCCGTAGTCCAGCTGCTGCTCATCTCCAGCCAATGGTGCGAATGACACAAAGTGTTGTGGGTAACCCATTGCTTGTTCTGTAAATGCGGGCACAGATGTAAAGAGGTTACATTGTGCTTGGTGCACAATACAATGATCATCCCTTTCTGTCATCGGAAATGGTTGACTGGAATCTTGACCATGAGTACGCCTTCACATTCCCATGAAGCCCAACATACAGCCACTGTCACATCCAAATCCCCACAAATCTGTATATTGTGTAATTCAACCAGCCAGCCAAATGGATATCCACAATGAGCCCCTCCCAAGCTCTGCCAAGTACTGATAGTGCTGCCCCACAAGAGTATGCAGCACCTCCATGTCCTTCACAGTGACCACTCAATATTTGATGCTGTTCATGCCCCTTATAAACTGTACCAGGCCTAAACATGAATAGCAGTAATGCACTCTGGTGACGGTTACACCTGTCACTGAGAAATGCAACTCTAATCATTTATATATCTGCCAATGTTATATTTGTGTACAAAGTTACATTCACATCCAATCATGTATTCTGAGTGATTCACTTGTTTTTGTCAGGCAGTGCATTATGTAGAATTGATAACTGAACATGGAGAAGCTTCTTCAGGGATCTAACAGTTCTTATACTGACATGGTAATACATATACACCCTAATGATATTTGTATTTGATAACAAGAGTGGATTTAGGATGACCTATATAATTCACTACTATAATACTAGTATACTAATTTCCACACAGACTCTGAATCATTATGTAGGGTTCAAGATTAAGTTCTACACTCTGAACAAGGTGTCTAATAGGTTATTTGTAGACATTAGGTAGGAAACTGAAAATACCCAGAGACATTTAGAATAAATAAAAAGAATACCTCATTAGCCAGTTCTTCTCCAATTTATTAAAATATTTGGATTCATTGATGTAAATACTACCTGACTCTAGTATTAAACGTGTTTCATGAGGTATTGTATAAAACAACAGTTGAGACATATAAAATAAGAAGCAGCTTTTATTTTCCAAAGTAGTTCTTTTTCTCATAATGTACAAATACAGCGGAAAGTAATCAAGAAATAATTTCCTTAATTATCATTGTGAGTAGATTAGCACTAATTGTCATTTGTTGTTAGTATACTTTACAGAACCCAGCAGTGGCAACTTCTGTCCTGTTAATATAATACTTGTTAAAATAATTTTCATTTTTTTAAAATTTCATTCGTTATATAATGTAATGTGCTTCAACTTAAGCCGTCATCAAAATCTGTCAGTTACATTTCATAGGTAATTAATTAGTGCAATTATGATTATGGACTGATTGTAACCACTTGATGTCATTTATTGACAAAAATGTGAAAATCTGTTCATTCTATATCCTTGAAGGTTCTCTTTCAAGGTGAGAATTGCAAGTACAATATGTGAATGAATGAATTAACAAATGCTCACCAAGATGTAGTATCCTGCCTTAAAATCCAGTGTTTACTGTGAATGTATGAATTCATAAGCCCTAGTAATGTTTCTCTCTTGATTTCTTACATGATATGTGCTTATCTCTTGTTTATATGCATAAGTATTTTTTATTACTTCATTGCCGACTTCGATGTAGCAACTTTTAGCAGCCATTAATATCTGTTTTCGTGCTAGTTGATGCATGTACTGTGCTCTTATTTTCTATAATTTTTAACTGTCGACATTTAAAATTCATACATTATGAAGATAAATAATTCAAAGTGGTTTTAGCTTCTACACATGATTTGTCACAAAAATTTGTGTGCACAAGTCACATAATTTATTATTTGAGGTCAAATTATAAAGACCCTTTCTACACCTATTTTCATTACCAGGGTTTTTAATTGTGATGGCCATGCTAAGTATTTGGCTGCAACCATAAAAAACTTTATACCATCTGTAATTAATGCTTACCGCATTGACAATTTACTGTAAAACTGTAAATCCTTGTTTGTTCTTATTGACAGATTTGAGAAGGCAAAGAAGAAGATTGCCAGCAAATATGATGAAATAGAGCGCAGTTTAATAGAAGAATTTGTCCGGGCACATCGCTCTGATAACAGAGTCCGCATGAAAGAAATTGCATCAACTCTTTCCCACTTTAAGGGATACTCACAGTGTGTAGATGCCTTCATAGAACAGAGCCAGATGGTGTGTATTTAGTTCTATATTTAGGTGATGTATGAGCGATCTGCAAAACAACAGAAAATGCTGTTTGTTATTCTTTCAGAGCTCACAGTATATCTTAAATTAAATGTAAAGCTCAAGACATATCTGACAATAAACATCAAATATACGACACAAATTTGTAACTGTAGGACAATTTTTTTTTTCACCTTTCGTTAACTACAAGATTAAATTATTGTCTCCTTTGAAACATGAAAATTTTAAATCATCTTCAAGTTAGCGTTAAACAAGGCTTGTGCTGTAAAAAAAAAACTATCTGCCATATTTTTCAAATGATTCAGCAAATGTGGAAAACATAATGTTTTATTTTTCATTAATACTAATGTTGTAATAAAGAGTGTGACTCTTGAGTCTCCAGAGCATAAGACTAATTAAGAACACATATGTAAACAGTATGATAAAAATAGATAGGAAAACATCCAATCTCAGAACTGTGAACAGCTGATGCATAAAATTCTTGGAAAAGGTTTTTCTCTCAATTCAGGACTAATGTAACCATTGGCATGTTATCTTTTGGTTATGGGCTTCTACATGATTGTATCTTGCCCCTGCAATACATCATTGAGGACAACAACAAAAAAAAAAAGAAAAAAGAAAAAAAAAATCTGCCAAAAGCATGCACATTTCATGAATGTTGTTAAAAATATGAAATTTCAGCAAAATAATTCTACCAGTCAAACACAGGAAACAAATAACTTTTACTTTAATAAATGAAAGCGTAAAAAGTTGTCATTACTTGGAAATGCCACTGCAATATCTCTCTCTCTCTCTCTCTCTCTCTCTCTCTCTCTCTCTCTCTCTCTCTCTCTCACACACACACACACACACACACACACACACACACACACACACACACACACACGACTACTGTCCCTGGCTGCTCAGGCCAGATTGCTGTCTAGCTTGAGTTGCTAGAGATAGCAGTTGTGTGTGTGAGGTGTGTGTTTATCTTTTCTGATGAAGGATTTGGCCAAAAACGAAATGTGTAATAGTCATTGCGTTGTTCCTGTCTGCCACTCAACATGTCATCTTTACAGTGAGTAGCAGTTTGTCCTTTTCATAATTGTTGAAATTTCAACCTGGACCTTCCATTTTTTAACTAAAAACTCTTGAGTCCATGCTACTTTCATAAACAAACGACACAAATCAAAGTGTTGACAAACAGTTTAGCATCCACAGTATATGCTCCATATGTTTAGATGTAAGTCGCTAATATATGTGTAACAACTGTGCACAAATTATTTTTATCTTGAAGAAACTCTTCCACTTAATCATTCATTAAAAACTAATTTTTATCTGTTTCCTGCTTTTATCCATAAACCAGTTATGTCCTCTGAAGCACTTTACCTCTGGTTTGTTTACAGTTACATGTTTCTTCGTTGCAGGTTCATAATGTCTTCCACTCTGAGATCGAAAATGATCTCATAGACACCCTGTGTGTGGAATCAACACCTCTGAATAATTTCTGGTTCTTCAAATATTGATTACTTCTTACTTTACATTATCTCATGATTTCTTGAACACGAATTAAGCATTGGACTGAATTTCAATTCAGTGTCTTGACTTGCGTGTCAGTCCATTACATCTTACTAAATGACAGTACTTGATACATGAGAGAGAGAGAGAGAGAGAGAGAGAGAGAGAGAGAGAGAGAGAGAGAGGAGGGGGGGGGGGGGGGGGGGAAGAGAGTGCACAATTATGATTACTAGAGCTATTGAAACAGCAAACAAGTGTGTACAAATTCGTGTCCATTGGTCCATTGGGTACTCTAGTGTGTGCTTAATGTTGTTAGCAGCTTTGTGTTCCAAGTTGACACAAATAAACTGCCAAAGCGAGAAATATGGAAAGATTTTAAAAGGGGTGTAAAGGAGTAGTATATAAAATTGCAAAGCAGAGAAAGGAAGGAACAGAAGTTACTGAATGGTGTGCATTTTCAAGGAAATAATGCCAAGAACTAAGAATTGGTGCTTGGGAAAACAACAAATGGGGGAAAAAAGTTGGCATACCAGCACTAAAAATAAAATATCAGACTAGTTTGTGCAAGCTTTCATCCAATTATATTTTCCATTTTCAATGAGTAATGTGTCCTTAGTATATCTTGTAATTACAGAAATGTTATGAAGGAAGTGCTTAGATCACTTCACATGACTGAATATTGTAATTTTTTCTTCGAGTACTATAAATGAGTAGTTACCAATTATCACAAAATTGCTGTCCCAGTTGGTTAGTTTATAATTATTGTTGCAGGGTGCATTTCTTGGCAAAGATGTTTTTAGAGATGTCATCCCTTTATGTGAAAAAAACTTTACAATCATGAAAGAAGTTTTCAGCAATCCTGAACAAGTTATGGCCAAATTTGTTCTCAACATTTATCGGCCAAAGTTGAAGGTAAGTTTGTAATTGTTTTACTTTTTTATGTACATCTTTGTATTCACTGGCCAGCTCACATTTTGATACCTCAAATGTTAGACTACTTCATAAGTATATTCTTCCTGCTACTTTAAAAATTGTCACTAGTTTTAACTCATAAGTGTTAGTTTTTAAATTTTAGTACATATGTCATGTTCCTTCAGTCCATTCATGAAAACAGTTATTGTAATATAATGTTTAAATTAATAACTAGTGTATATAGAAAACACATTCAAAATTAAAGAAAACACGAGCTCAAACTTCCAGTAACAGTACCACCATATGGGTAACTGGTTATTCTTGATCTCTCTATTCCATTGTTTGTATGTCCTGATGAAATCTTTCACTTTAATTTTCACTGAAGTATTTCAGTTTCCATGAAAGACAAGCCAACAAACTATTCAAATGACATATTTTTATATTGCAAATGTATTTTGTAAATTTATTTTACTATACATTAACGAAATGTTGCAAGACACTGCAAGTCAATTGTATATTAGATGTACTCAAAGTAATAAAAGTTTCTGAATCGCAGAAAAAGATGTAAAAACAAATGTCCAAAAAACTGAAAAAACTTCCTCTTCATCATACTGTGTAGAATAATTCAGTAACAAGAGGAACATATGAAGTGATTGCTATTGATTTTTCTGTGCTTAATTGCATCTGCCCCCCATGAACCATGGACCTTGCCGCTGGTGGGGAGGCTTGCGTGCCTCAGCGATACAGATGGCCGTACCGTAGGTGCAACCACAACGGAGGGGTATCTGTCGAGAGGCCAGACAAACATGTGGTTCCTGAAGAGGGGCAGCAGCCTTTTCAGTAGTTGCAGGGGCAACAGTCTGGATGATTGACTGATCTGGCCTTGTAACATTAACCAAAACGGCCTTGCTGTGCTGGTACTGCGAACGGCTGAAAGCAAGGGGAAACTACAGCCGTAATTTTTCCCGAGGACATGCAGCTCTACTGTATGATTAAATGATGATGGCGTCCTCTTGGGTAAAATATTCCGGAGGTAAAATAGTCCCCCATTCGGATCTCCGGGCGGGGACTACTCAGGATGACGTCGTTATCAGGAGAAAGAAAACTGGCGTCCTACGGATCGGAGCGTGGAATGTCAGATCCCTTAATCGGGCAGGTAGATTAGAAAATTTAAAAAGGGAAATGGATAGGTTAAAGTTAGATATAGTGGGAATTAGTGAAGTTCGGTGGCAGGAGGAAAAAGACTTTTGGTCAGGTGATTACAGGGTTATAAATACAAAATCAAATAGGGGTAATGCAGGAGTAGGTTTAATAATGAATAAAAAAATAGGAGTGCGGGTTAACTACTACAAACAGCATAGTGAACGCATTATTGTGGCCAAGATAGACACAAAGCCCATGCCTACTACAGTAGTATAAGTTTATATGCCAACTACCTCTGCAGATGATGAAGAAATAGATGAAATGTATGACGAGATAAAAGAAATTATTCAGGTAGTGAAAGGAGACGAAAATTTAATAGTCATGGGTGACTGGAATTCGTCAGTAGGAAAAGGGAGAGAAGGAAACATAGTAGGTGAATATGGATTGGGGGGGAAGGAATGAAAGAGGAAGCCGCCTTGTAGAATTTTGCACAGAGCATAACTTAATCATAGCCAACACTTGGTTCAAGAATCATAAAAGAAGGTTGTATACCTGGAAGAATCCTGGAGATACTAGTAGGTATCAGATTATATAATGGTAAGACAGAGATTTAGGAACCAGGTTTTAAATTGTAAGACATTTCCTGGGGCAGATGTGGATTCTGACCACAATCTATTGGTTATGAACTGCAGATTGAAACTGAAGAAACTGCAAAAAGGTGGGAATTTAAGGAGATGGGACCTGGATAAACTGAAAGAACCAGAGGTTGTACAGAGTTTCAGGGAGAGCATAAGGGAACAATTGACAGGAATGGGGGAAAGAAATACAGTAGAAGAAGAATGGGTAGCTCTGAGGGATGAAGTAGTGAAGGCAGCAGAGGATCAAGTAGGTAAAAAGACGAGGGCTAATAGAAATCCTTGGGTAACAGAAGAAATATTGAATTTAATTGATGAAAGGAGAAAATACAAAAATGCAGTAAATGAAGCAGGCAAAAAGGAATACAGACGTCTCAAAAATGATATCGACAGGAAGTGCAAAATGGCTAAGCAGGGATGGCTAGAGGACAAATGTAAGGATGTAGAGGCTTGTCTCACTAGGGGTAAGATAGATACTGCCTACAGGAAAATTAAAGAGACCTTTGGAGAGAAGAGAACCACTTGTATGAATATCAAGAGCTCAGATGGCAACCCAATTCTAAGCAAAGAAGGGAAGGCAGAAAGGTGGAAGGAGTATATAGAGGGTTTATACAAGGGCGATGTACTTGAGGACAATATTATGGAAATGGAAGAGGATGTAGATGAAGACGAAATGGGAGATAAGATACTGCGTGAAGAGTTTGACAGAGCACTGAAAGACTTGAGTCGAAACAAGGCCCCGGGAGTAGACAACATTCCATTTGAACTACTAATGGCCTCGGGAGAGCCAGTCATGACAAAACTCTACCATCTGGTGAGCACGATGTATGAGATAGGCGAAATACCCTCAGACTTCAAGAAGAATATAATAATTCCAATCCCAAAGAAAGCAGGTGTTGACAGTTGTGAAAATTACCGAACTATCAGTTTAATAAGTCACAGCTGCAAAATACTAACGCGAATTCTTTACAGACGAATGGAAAAACTGGTAGAAGCCGACCTCGGGGAAGATCAGTTTGGATTCCGTAGAAATGTTGGAACACGTGAGGCAATACTGACCTTACGACTTATCTTAGAAGAAAGAGTAAGAAAAGGCAAACCTACGTTTCTAGCATTTGTAGACTTAGAGAAAGCTTTTGACAATGTTAACTGGAATACTCTCTTTCAAATTCTGAAGGTGGCAGGGGTAAAATACAGGGAGCGAAAGGCTATTTACAGTTTGTACAGAAACCAGATGGCAGTTATAAGAGTCGAGGGGCATGAAAGGGAAGCAGTGGTTGGGAAAGGAGTAAGACAGGGTTGTAGCCTCTCCCCGATGTTATTCAATCTGTATATTGAGCAAGCAGTAAAGGAAACAAAAGAAAAATTCGGAGTAGGTATTAAAATTCATGGAGAAGAAGTAAAAACTTTGAGGTTCGCCGATGACATTGTAATTCTGTCTGAGACAGCAAAGGACTTGGAAGAGCAGTTGAACGGAATGGACAGTGTCTTGAAAGGAGGATATAAGATGAACATCAACAAAAGCAAAACGAGGATAATGGAATGTAGTCAAATTAAGTCGGGTGATGCTGAGGGAATTAGATTAGGAAATGAGACACTTAAAGTAGTAAAGGAGTTTTGCTATTTAGGGAGTAAAATAACCGATGATGGTCGAAGTAGAGAGGATATAAAATGTAGACTGGCAATGGCAAGGAAAGCGTTTCTCAAGAAGAGGAATTTGTTAACATCGAGTATAGATTTAAGTGTCAGGAAGTCGTTTCTGAAAGTATTTGTATGGAGTGTAGCCATGTATGGAAGTGAAACATGGACGATAACTAGTTTGGACAAGAAGAGAATAGAAGCTTTCGAAATGTGGTGCTACAGAAGAATGCTGAAGATAAGGTGGGTAGATCACGTAACTAATGAGGAGGTATTGAATAGGATTGGGGAGAAGAGAAGTTTGTGGCACAACTTGACTAGAAGAAGGGATCGGTTGGTAGGACATGTTTTGAGGCATCAAGGGATCACAAATTTAGCATTGGAGGGCAGTGTGGAGGGTAAAAATCGTAGAGGGAGACCAAGAGATGAATACACTAAGCAGATTCAGAAGGATGTAGGTTGCAGTAGATACTGGGAGATGAAGAAGCTTGCACAGGATAGAGTAGCATGGAGAGCTGCATCAAACCAGTCTCAGGACTGAAGACCACAACAACAACAACAATTGCATCTGCTCAATAACTTTTAAATTTGCTACATTCACTGTATCATAAATCAACCAGTAGTCTGTAGTAAACATAAAAATACACTGAATTTAAGTATCATTGACTTAACGGTTGCTTATCTATATAAATAGAATAAACAACATTATTGTTATGAGGCCAGGTTGCTCTCACGTAATACAAGATGGAAGGAAGGAAGATTACGGTTTAATGTCCCATTGGCAGTGAGGGTTGTAGGTCCCAGGGAACCGGTTCTTATAGATAAAGTGTATGGAAAGAAATTGACCCTGTCCATTTCAAAGGAAGCATCATAGCAATTGCCTTAAGTGATTTAGGGAAACCACAGTAAATGTAAACTTAGATAGTCAGATGGGATCTGAACTGCCATCTTCTCAAATGCAAATCCAGTGTCTTGGCATTGTGTCACCTTGCTTGGCCAACTAATGTTAGAGCTGTTGAGTGGCAGATATGCATCTTCAAAGATAAAGGTAGAGAGAAAAAGAAAAGAGTGGTGTGGAAAAGTAACAAGGTGACAGTGAGGTAAGGATGTCAATATGGCATGACGACAGTAAGGCAGACAGGTAGGTGAAGGAAAGGGAACTAGAATAGGAATGAGCAATTAATTGCAGTTAATCATAATTATCCTGGTAACTGATTATAGATATACTGGTAGTTCTTTCACATCAGTTAATTTTACATACTCGATTATTCTTATGATTAATTATTTCAGTTTTTCCATTTTTGTTGTAATGGATCTTGACTGTTGACTTGCTGTTCATAGCTTCGTATCTCAGAGAGAAATTGCAAGAACAGTATCAATAGACACTTTCAGGACATTTAAAAGTCCAGCATGTTGGCATTGTGCACAATTCCAAGTTCTCAGTTGAAGCAGCTCCATTTTCAAGATCCCTTGGGAGTAACTACAGCCATTGATAACCTAAATGCCATTGTTCAGAACAAGCACACATAGAAAGTAACTGAGGTTGACGAACCACAAATATAATTATTGGCTACTGCAGAAGATGAATTGTGTAGCATTCATGATATATTAGTTTCAGTACAGAAGCAGCAGAGCTGTACCACAGTAACAGCAGATAACCAGGATTCAGTCTCTTAATTTCGACTCTATTTACATCAACCTGTAATCAACCGAAAATCACCTCCTCTGCAGTTCTAGAAAGACAATAAGACAGTGTATCCTTTTTTTACATATCGTGTCTCCTAAACAGCTGGGATTAATGGCTTCCTTTTTCCCTGAAAGATTGAGGGGGGTGAGGGGGGGGGGGGGGGCAGGAGCTCAGATAGCATGAATTGTGAAGCAGCCATCAAAGTCAACCGCTTTATCTGGAGAATCAGGCTCTGCAACTGGACGCTCTAGTTGTCTTTTGGTTAGTTCTGCAATAGCTGTTCATACCACATAGACTGGCGAGGCAAAATATTATGACCACCTGCTTAATAACTTGTTGGTCTCTCTTTGGAACAAAATAAGTCTCCAGTTCTGCATATCGTGGATTTGACAGTTTGTTGCTAGGTTTGTGGAGGTATGTCACACCTGATGTCTATGCAGAAGTCATATAATTTCTTTAAACAGCAGGTTGCTTGATTTGTGTATGCGATGATGGCACCCGATAGTGACCCAAATGGGTTCCATTGGTTTCACCTCAAGCGAATTTCGTGGCAAAGACATCAACAAGAGTATACTATCATGATCCTCTTAAACTGTAGCTTTACATTGAACACTGTTAATTGCCAAGTAGCTAACAAAATTTTCAATTGTTGGAGCTATTTATTTAGATAATTTGTAGAAAGAATGACCATTGAAATATGTTTTTGTTTATTTATTTATTTTTACTGGTTGAAATTCCAAATTTTTTGCCTTATGCGAAATAGCCTCTTTGCAACAGAGTATATAACTCCACACTGAATGCTTGAGAAAGAGGCAGAATCTATGTGAAATGAGTTCTTGATTAGTGTATCTGTGTGTTCTCTTTAATACCCGAGGCTTCATCCAAGGTGCTGTATAATGTGTTGTTAGTGGCACTTTCAACAGTAACTGTGTGTTTGGAATATTTTCATTAGTAATATGCTATTCAGTCGTACTAATAAAAGAACTTGATGAAATTTCTTGTAATAACAAGCTACCAATGTATGTTTTCTGCAGCTCTATCGTTCAGTTGAATTTACTGTAAAAAGTCCAGGGGAAAACATTGTAAATCACTGTGATAAGGTGGATACTGCTTTGGTCAGACTGTATACTTCTGGCAATTAACCATGCAAGTAATCTCTTATCAGAAGAATTCTGATGTAAACCAATGCCATGTATGATCCAACTGAGTGACAGGCAATGCATAAATCACATCGCTGCATGACCATCCCTCCCCAACAAGTTATTTTTCAGGCTCTGCACCAACATGTTCCACAGAAAGCTTCATCCAGGGCTTTTACTGCTCAAAGAGTTACGCAGTCATCATAATAATATGTGGAACATCCTCGGCATGTGCTTGATGTCATCATCATTTATATAATTACAGTTAGGTTCCAGATTGTTATATGCAGCCACTACTATTAATATATGATCTTCTTATCCAAGATCCTACCCTAAAGAGCCTAAATTATAGGTGACATGACTGACCCCTGCATTTGACTTAGAAGGACTAGTTATATGGTAATCACTTCCCGAAGAATTCTGTGCTATTTTTGACATTCCCTTCTGGTGAGTACTGTTGAGTAGCTGTGGACTTGGTGAATATTTTATGACTCGTGCAGTCTATTTGTGAACTTCTTGGGTTTGTGAATGCTTTTGTCATCAGTCTCCAAGCATTAAAGCTACTACAGATAGTTAAAATGAAGCTATTTGAGCAAGTGGCACCAGCATATGGATAAGTTAATCCATTAGCTCAGTTGTGCCTACTTTGCACTTAAAAATTCATGGTGTTGATTTGACTTGTGGATGGGATTGCTAGCATATTTTGCAGCATGCTTCTGTAGTCTGTGATGAATGGTATTTGAGAATTTAAGGGTGAATTTGGTTAACTAGTGTAGTTCACTGCTGCAATACTAGAGTATATATCTTTGTCTAGGTTTCAAAATGAAGTATTATACCATGGTTCCAAAATCTATTACAGATTATTGGCAGATTTCAGGCAGAAAATTGAAAAGCCCCAGATATTACAGAATAGCTATTTATCATTATATATGGACTTGGGGATCTTAACTCCACGTAAATATAATGATTGTTTTAAACAGATCTGACTTTGCCAGAACATGGTGTGTTGATAGTGGCTTGTGTAAAGTTCCTTTAATGATTTGTTTGAAGTCAAACAATGGAAAATCCAGGATGGAATGTTTGAAGTGTTAGATAAAATCAGCAGTTATGTAGTAGAGGATGAGGAGCCCATTCACGCAGATGTATGTTCTTACTCTTTTGAGTTGTCATCATCTGTCACAAATTGTGATAGTGTTTGAGACACACAGGGCACAAACAGTTTTTGATTCTGAGAGTTTGCCTAAGGAGCTCTCCAATCAAAAAACAGACTTTGTGGAAGATAGATGCTCCATGTGACAGATAAGCAAGTCATTGTTAGATAGAGCAAATAATCAGCAGTCGGGCAAGGAGTATAGTATGACGACAAAATCTAGAGCTGTTGTTCCATATGGTGCTAACAACTTGTTAAAGATAGGCAGGATAATCTGGAAATTTCAAAATTTCAAGTTAAAGTAGTTTTCCATCCACCATTTAAGATTGGAGACCATCTCGAATTGGTGAAGGATGTATTATTATTGCAGAAGGTTGTAGTGTATAAAATATGTTGCAAACATGGTATGGCTTATGCAGATCAGGCCTCGTGCACCCTGGAACAATGTTGCATAAAAAATCAATGCTGCAATTGCCTTTTGCATTCCGCAAAGTCTGGCATTGCTGAATATTGTATATGTACCATTCATACAAAGTTTTATGCTATAACAGTTTTGACTAAGGCACTGCTAATTCATTTTCAGGTAAGAAATTCTGTGAATATATGTGCTGCAGAGACAATAGGATGACTGGAAGGAACACAGAAATAGCAATGGGTTCAAACCTGAACACTTAGCATCTAATAGAAGAAAGAAAGATGATAAAGCAACAGAATGAACAAGCTAAAGACCAAGAAGAGCTTTCAATAACTAGACATAAATATGCCACATTCGATCAATGAGTCAAAAGCAGTTGTAGAAATGAGTAAAAAAAGAGTGGCTTTAACAGAAAGATGAGAGGCACAAAATACTGCCTCTCAAAATGACACCAGGACGTTATACCATATCGCTCAAGAACTTATTGGAGCAAATAGTTTTTCGAATGGCTTCTTAAGGGATAAAAATTGCAAACTTCCAATCACAAAAGATGAACAATCTGCCCAGTGGATTGGGTATTTCAAAGAACCATTAAACCAGCCCAACACACTTTATGCTTAAGACATTGAAAATTAGCCAAAAATGCAAAAGTTAATGTTAAAAAAGTGATATCACTGCACGCCATTCACAACATGTAAAACCAATAAATCGGCTGGGTGTATGGAATCTCAGTTGAAATTCTATATTATAGAGATCCGGACTTAATTCACCATATCCACACAGTATTTAATGTTGGAAATCATCACTTTTACTGCCACTAGTGACACATCCATGAACAATGGCCAGTTAGGTTTCACAATTCTCTTTTGTATGCAAGTAAGGGAAAACTATGTACTGTATTTTGTTAGAGTTCTTGCTATTGTTTGCCAAAACATATTCTTGATGAAATCATTAACAATAGTTCGGTGTGGCAAAGGATAATCAATCTAAATATCTCAAGCACAGTACAGTGTTGAGTGGCATAATAATTTCATCAGAATAATACAGTTTTCTAGGTTGGATGGGAAATGACAAAATTAAATACCATTGCATAGTGAAAAAGTGTTTGTGCTAATTAACACTGTCTCTACCAGCCCGACTACAGTAATCCTTCCAATACAGATTGACATAGTTATTGCACCTGTAATTTCTGGCCACAGCCTCTTTCAACATAGGTTTCACTCATTTAGTATCTAAAGTCAGACTCTAATAAGAAACAATATTATGATATTACATGATTGCGTGCTGGTCACACACTTTTAGATGTTTAGGTATGTAGTATATGTTGTTTGGGGTCGGGTGTGGTATCTAAAGACAGGTGTAAGAATATGATGTGATTTCTGAACTACTTAAAGTTTCAAAAATTGTTTGGGTGAGATTTTATATGGACAGTAGAAGACTTCACTGTTATTGATTTATGAAAAATATTTAAGATTGGTAAATTATAAAAGTATACATAACATTGTTATGCTTCTTAGATAGAAATCCCCCACATACAAGTATGGCATCAATCTTTAAAATAATTTTTTATATCTATAAATTATTGAAAATCTTAATTAGTGAGAGATGTCACCTTGTTCAGAAAAAATATAGCAACAGAAGTTCAGTGTTGAAGTTCAATATTTTGTAACCATTAGGGCAAAATAGGCAATCAAAATTACGAGGTTCCTAAACTTCCAATGTCAGTTATGTTGGAACTTAATTATTTTCAAGTAATTTAAAGTTTTTTTTTTTAAAATCAGAAAGAGCGAAATATCTGCATGCATATCTATATACATACTCTTCAAGCCACCATACGGTGCATGGCAGAGGGTACCACATATTTACCACCAGTCATTTCCTTTCCTGTTCCACGTGAAATAGAATGAGGAAATCACAAATGACTAAAAGCCTCCATATGAACCCTAATTTCTCACTTTTTATTTTCATGGGTTTTTATGCAAAATGTAGGTTGCCAGTAGTAAAATCATTCTGCATCTAGGAATATGGAATCTGCCTGTTGCTCTCCATCCATGGGTCAGTGGATATCGTGTGAGAAAAGGCCAAGCTGAGTTTTGCACAAGCAATGCTTTCTAAATCCATGGTGATTTGTGGACAGAAGCTTATCTATTTCAAATAAATTTATTATATTTGAACTCAGATTGTCTTCTAGAATCCTGCAGCAAACCAATGTTAAGGACATTTTGCAGATATGTTCTTTCACCTTTCTTATATACAGAAATTACCTGTGGTTTTTCCACTCGCTTGAGACTTTGTGCTGGGCAAGAGATTCACAATAAATGCAGGCTAAGTAAAGAGGTCAGTGCCGCAGAGTACTCCCTATAAAACCAAATTGGGCTTCCATATGGACCTGGTGATTTATTTGTGTTCAGCTCTTGCAGTTGCTTTTCTTCTTCACAGGTGCCTATTTCTGTGTGCTCCGTGCAGGAGTCTGTGCAATATTCAAATGATTATATATTTGTATGATCCCTCTGTGTGAATGAATTTTTAAAAATGAAATTTAAAACTTCAAATTTCCTTTTGCTGTATTCTATTGGTACCTCAGGCTGGTCAAAAAGTGACTGGATAGAAACCTTTGACCCATTTAGTGATTTTATTTATGACTACAATTTTGTTGGGTTTTCAGCAGGGCCTTTGGCTGAGATAGAACAATGGAAGTTGTATGCTTTACACATTAATCTTCCTACGCATGCACAAATGTCTACAAACTTTTGCCTGTCAACATTCAGGTCTTCTTTTTTGAATCAAGAGTGCAGTAATCTCTGTTTCCTCATCAGTTTCTGAATTTGATTATTATGCAGGGGATGGTCCATTACATTCATAAACCGTGTACTTGAAACTTACATCTCCAGAGTGCAATTTATATTCAGTTTAAACTTCGCCTATGATACCTGTACATATATCATATTGGAGCTGAATAATGGCAATTCATTAGCTAAGTAGAAAGCTAACAACTGCCGATCTGTTTTTTCTGGTGTAAATACTCTCTTAGCCTTCTTGATGGGTTTATTAGCTTTCGTAACTAATGTCACTATAATATCATGGTCACTAATCCCTGTGTCTATAGTGACATTGTTGATAAGGTGAGGCCTGTTTGTAACTACAAGGTCTAAAATATTTCCATTCTGTGTGGGTTGTGTAACTAGTTGTTCAACGCAGTTTTTGGTAAACGTGTTTAAAAATACTTCGCAAGACCATCTGTCCATACCAGCTGCAGTGAATCCATAGATGTCCCAAACCTTAAAATGAAATGATAATAGCACTTTGCATTCTGTCAGTTAGCTCATCCCTACTACTTATTAGAGTTGAAATTTCCATTTAATTAACTGAGCTTCTAGTGAATCTAATTGTATCATTGGAATCAGAAAGACAAATATAACCAATTGAACCATAAATTTAAATGGAATGTTGCATAAATAACAGTTTGATGCATTCGTGTATGTTATACATATTACTTGCGCAGCTGCATTAATTATAGACTGAAAAGGCAAAAAAATGTTTAGTTGTTCATGATGTAGAAAACATAATAGATGAAGGAGCTTCCAGCTTGTGATGTTTCACATACAATCCACACAAAAATCTTTATAAATGATTTGCTAGTAATGCTTAAATTTATACTCAGTGTTAATAAAGTTCTCTTCTTCAGGAATGTTTCTCTTGCCATTACCTGTCTCCATTTTACATCATCTTTGTTTTGGTCATCCTCAGTTATTTTACTGGCCAAATAGCAAAACTCATCTACTACTTTTATTGCCTAATTTCCTAATTTAATTCATTCAGCCTTGCCAGATTTAATTTGGCTACATTCCATTACCCATGTTTTGCTTTTGATAATGTTCATCTTATGTCCTTCTTTCAAGGCACCATCACTTCCTTTGAGCTGCACTTCTAAGTCCTCTGGAGTCTCTGACAGAATAACTATGTTATCGCTCATTAGCAAATCTCAAATTTTTTTTTCTCCTTCCTGAACTTTAATTCCTTCTTCAAATTTTCTTTGGCATCCTTTACTGCATGCTCAATGTGTAGATTGAATAACATTGGTGATAGGCTACAAGTTTGTCTCGCCTCCTCCTCAACCACCGCTCCTTTTCATGCCCTTTGACTCCTACATCTGTCATCTGGTTTCTGTACTAGTTGTGTACAACGTGTCACTCCCTTTCATTTATGTGGTAATGTTCCTGTGTCAGCACCTGCTTTCTTTGGAACTAGAATGGTTACAGTCTTCTTTCAGTCTGAGGTACTTCCCCTATTTCGTATTTCATGCACACCAGGCTGGCTGCCACAATCATCTCAATAATTCTGATGAAATATCATCTATTCCAAGCTCTTTGCTTCAGCTTAAGTTGTTCAGTGCTCTGTCAAATTCTCCTCACAGTATTATATCTTCCCAGCTCATCTCCTTTGTATATACACTCTATACACTAGTTCCACCTTTCAGCTCTCCATTTTTTGCTTAGTACTAGTATTCTATCTGAATCTTGATATTCATAGAATTGCTTCTCTTTTCTCCAAAGACCCCTTTAATTTCTATGCAAATGATATCTATCTTTCCCCTAGTGAAATACCCTTGTAAATCCTGACATTTGTCCTGTAGCCATTCCTGCTTAGACTTTCTGCAGTTCCTACCAATCTCATTTTTTAGATGTTTGTATTCCCTTCCACCTGCTGCATTTTTATATTTTCTCCTTTCATCAGTTAAATTCAGTATCTCCTGTGATATCCAAAGATTTCTACTAGTCTTGTCTCTCTACCTATTTGATCCTCTGCTATCTTCACTATTTCACCTCTCAAAGCCTTTTCCCTGTTCTAGTCAATTTTTACCTAATGCTCCTTCTGAAATTCTCAACAACCTTTGCTCTTTCAACTTATACGGGTCCCATGTCTGTAATTTCCTACCTTTTTTGCAAATTCTTCAGTTTTAATCTACAGTTCATAATGGGTAAATTAAATTCAAAGTCCACATCTGCCCATGAAAATGTCTAACAGTTTAAAATCTGGTTCTGAGATCTCTGTCTTACCACTATATAATCAATCTGAAACCTTCCAGTGTCTCCAGGTCTCTTCCATGTATACAACTTTCTGTCATGGTTCTGAAAACAAGTGTTAATTATGATTCGATTATGCTCTGTGTAAAATTCTACCACGTGGCTTCTGTTTTTTCAATCCTTTACCCCGGTCATGTTCGTGTGCTATTCTTCCTTTTCTTCTTCATTCTACCGAATTCCAGTGGCCCATCTGTGTGCTCTCCTTTGGGGGATTTATGGAGCATGTGTGAATGAATGAATGAACGAACGAACGAACGAACATCAGATGTGCAGTGTCTCCTAAATATAAAGTGTGGAATCTGTCAACTAGTGTTATTAAAATTTTATTCTGCCTGAATATGTGGTTCTAAATATCTACATGTGCCTCTTGACTTCATCATGTGTTTTTGTTACAGGACTACATAGAGACCAGCTTGTCAGACAGGAGTGATCCAGAAAAGTACCTCAGAAATTTATATGATTTGTATGCAAGGCAAGTGGTTAAATATTTTCATAAGCAAAATAGAATTTTTTCCTCAATATTTTATTTCCAAAGGGTAGTCTTGAGTTTTTGTGTGGATGTCTTTAATAAAAACAGTAATCAAAAGATATGAATGTCATAGAGGCATTCCCTTAAGGAGAAAATGTTCATGACCTCATTCTGTTGGATAGCTTTCTACATTTAGTATTCATAGTCGCAAAGTTTTGTTTCGATTCAATAAGAATATAGTTAATAGAATGGTAATTGAATCCCATATTACATGCAGTTAACAAAAGAGTGGAGACTGGTTAGTAATTCCAGTTAGAAAATTGAGTTGACATGACCTGTTTATAGTATGAAGATGTTTATTGAACAGAAGTACCTTGAATGCAATACAGCTCATGGAGGGGAAATTATCACATTGTGAATAGCATGGCATTGTACGGAAACAAACACTATTTCACAGAGTTTGTAGCCAGTGTCCAAGAAAGGCTTCGTATGAGGATCTAGCCAAAAGTGTGCCAGTAGTAACAGAGGACAATGAAGTGTTCCTCACACACATATCACACAAGATCACAAGTAGATATACTTAAACTTTATTTCAACAACTAAACTTCAAACACAAACAGTTTGCAGTTTCAGATGCAGTACAACAAAAGAAAATAAACATTCTTGAGAAATTAACTGCAGCAATGTGAAGGAAAAGTTCATCACAAACAATTTTTCTTCTGATTTGATCCATTATAAATGGTTTTTGAAAGCCTGTGACTGTAGATACAATAGGTTTGTTTATAAATAAATAAATCTTCTGCTACCAGTCACGATTTTTTCTTTATTTTACTATTCGCACGACACGTTTCGAGAAATAATTCCCATTTTCAAGTGTGTTTTTTGGTGTGTATTAAGCAATTTCTTTTGATGTTGTCAGTGTGTGTGAGTCTGCTTCACTTTGTTGACTTTTACTGTAATACATAAGAAACATGCGTTTTTTTTTTTTTTTTTTAGTTGGGTATCAATTCTTTTTGTGAGGTTAGTGGCTAAAATTTAGAACAATTTGTACTTACAGTTTTCTAATGGTCCATTTGTGTAGAGTCTCACACACACTTAACATCACACACAACTTGTTGTACACTTTATACATCGAAAATATCTTATATAAACAAAACAGTTACAAGGATCTTCTTACAGGTAGTCAACAGAGATAACATTATAGGTATTCTACAGATTATTATATGGTTTTGTACAGAGGTTATTTATCTTAACAATTTGGCCCATGAATTACTTATATTGATTTTACAATTGTGCTTATTTCTATGTTTTACTATTTTTATTTTTATTTAAGTATATTATCGAAACATCTGAAGAAATTAACTGATTCACTTTCAAGTTTTTCATTTAATATTTTATGTTCATATTTTCTGTAATGTGAATATATCTCCAGTTCTTCAAGCAAATCCATTTTATGTCCTTTATTTAGTCGGTGGAATAATTTGACATTTTGCTCTATTTTTCCAAATGGGTGTCCTGTATTATGTGTGTGTGTGTTGCTATTGCTGATGTAGTGTGTTTGTTGTGTGTGTATGCTTTAATGTGCTCTGTCTACCTGGTGTCCCTGTTTGGTGTACCTGTTTGTCCTATGTAGAACTTGGAGCATTCTTGGCATGTTACCTTGTATATGCCAGAGTCTGAATATGGATCATGATTACACTTTATATTATGTATTAGTTTTTGGTGTAGTTTATTAGATGTAGAAAACCCAATTTTTACCCTGTGATTTTTGAAAATATTTGCAATCTTCTGTGATACATTGCCTATGTATGGAATGCTAGATATACATTTGTTTCTCTCTTTTTCTTCTGTGGTGCAGTTTGTACCTGGGTTTCTCTTCAATTTGTCTAAGATTGTGTCAACCATGGAAGCATTGTAACCATTGGCAACTGCAATATTCTTCACTGTGTTTATTTCTTGTTGCATATTTTCTTGGTTCAATTGTATTTTTGTTGCCCTATGCAGCATTGACCTGTATGCAGCCTGTTTATGGATATTTGGGTGACATGAGGTTGCAGGGATTGTGGTGTCAGTCATTGTGTTTTTCCTATAAATTTTGAATGTGCATGTGTTGTTGTGTCTTGTGATATTTAGGTCCAGAAAGTTGATACTTTTATTTTGCTCGTGTTCCACTGTAAATTTGATTTTCTCATTTAGATTATTGAAATGATTAAGAATGTCTGTGATGTCTTTGGTATCTCCTTTCACTAACAGTAGTGTGTCATCTACATATCTCCTATAAAATTCTATTTTCTTTAGGCAAGGTTCTTGGCTGTCAAATAGTTTTTGTTCTAAGTGATTTATGTATATGTCAGCTATGGTACCGGATGTACATGATCCCGTTGCTAGGGCATCTGGTTGCTTATAAATGTTGCCATTAAAGGTAAAGTAGTTGTAACTTAGGGTTAGCTGAAGGGGTTCCATAAATTCGACAATCTCTGTGTATGAAAGTTTCTTGTGTTGCATAAGGTTCTTTTGTATTACTGTTAGAGCTTCTTGTATGGGTATGTTTGAGTAAAGGTTGGTGATGTCAAGTGATATAAGCTGTGCATCTTGGGGGAGCTTCCTGGTTCTTAGTTCTTTGGCTAGAATAATGCTGTTTTTTATGGAATATGTTATTTCATATGTATAATTTTTCATCAGTATGTTATTCAGTTTTTGTGACAGTTTGTATGCTGGGCTGTTTATAGAGTTGACCAAGGGACGTATCGGGTTTCCATTTTTGTGTATTTTTGGCTGTGCTCTTAGGCGTGGTGAAAAGAAATAACTTACATGTATGAATCCAAAACCATATGATAACCTGTAGAATACCTACAATGTTATCTCTGTGGACTACCTGTAAGAAGATCCTTGTAACTGTTTTGTTTATATAAGATTTTTTCGATGTATAAAGTGTACAACAAGTTGTGTGTGATGTTAAGTGTGTGTGAGAGACTACACAAATGGACCATTAGAAAACTGTAAGTACAAATTGTTCTAAATTTTAGCCACTAACCTCACAAAAAGAATTGATACGCAACTAAAAAAAATCGCGTGTTTCTTATGTATTACAGTAAAAGTCAACAAAGTGAAGCAGACTCTCGCACACTGACAACATCAAAAGAAATGGCTTAATACACACCAAAAATGCACTTGAAAATCGGAATTATTTCTCGAAATGTGTCATGCGAATAGTAAAATAAAGAAAAAATCGTGACTGGTAGCAGAAGATTTATTTATTTATAAACAAACCTATATCAGTTCTTCTTCAATGAAACGAAAATAGAGTATTGAGAGCATAGATTACATTCTCTTCACCAATGAAAAGTCTATCTTCAAAACAAAGGATGTATTCAGAGTTCCATCTCATGAGTGGCACAACTTGTCCACTGCACAGGACACCAAGGCCCACAGCACAGGTCGCGGAAGCACAGGCATCTAGGCGGCAAAGGCAACATACAATATGAGGCAGTGTACAAGCAGTGATACTACATCAGTCTCTGACTGTCGAAGACAGAACTGGTGTGGGAAGAAATACTCCTGTGATGGAGAGTTACAGTTTTCCTATTGGCTGTTGGATTTGCTGTGGATACAGCAAGAGGTGCATGTCTAGAATGACACCTGTTGCTATCTTCTGTGCCCTCTGGTTGGCTACTGGGAGGCTCTCTGAGGACTGAGCTGGATAGTGCAGAAACCAGCCTGAATGCGGGGGTTGAACTGATGATAACCCACTAAGTATAAATGTGTTGTGGGTTGGCGGCATCAAAGGTGAAGCTGAGAGAAGACATGCCAGACATATTATCAGCTTGGTGCATCTTTACATGATTGAGGGTTGTTATGTTCGAGGATGGAATAATTATTTGCACCACTAGCATAAGATCATACTTAAACAAAAAGGTGCCATCTCTGTTGATCTGAAAACTTATAATCTGCTGTCACTTTGCATTAACTAACTCATCCATGAAGAGATAGCAGTACACCCAATTTCAGTAATAGTTGCTTCAATATCTCTATATTAATTATTATTTGGACTATGACTTATTTTGTAATTATGCAAACAACTGCAAATAAAATGAAGGCCAAGAAAATTAATTAAGTTCCAATCTGAGATCTCAATCAAGCACCTGAGGCCGCTGTGGTTATTCCGTACAGATAAAGGACTAATGCATTAAAAGTGAGTGATATTCATTTGAATGATTCAGACATGCCTTATAGATCTTTTGGTGCAGTGGTGTGAGTTAGACAACTACGAGGATGGTTCTTTCATTGTTACATCATAACCTTTCATCCTTTTTATAGTGCTGGGCTCTGTTCTGTAATGATTTCTACATTTAGTTGCCTGTCTAAATATTTTCTGTTATATTTGATTTAGTTTACTTCTCCTGCTGCTCCTCACCCTCCTGCCATCAATGTCCCCTCCACACCCTCATGCCACCAGTATGTCCTGTCACCCTCCCTTCCCACCCTCCATCCACCAATGGCCCCCTCCCTCCTGCCACCTCAGAACCCTCACCCACCTACCCCCACTGCCTGCTCCCACTGGCCCCCCTCTGCCCCCTCCCACCCACCACGCAGCTCTTCCATGTCTTCAGTGATGCCCTCATTTCTCCCACACTGGCCTCTGTCCAGTTACTTCATTGTCATAGTAAGATTCTGGTAGAGTATTGTTCCTCAGTTACGCATTATTCAAGTTCCTGTGCCTACAGACATAAGTTTAATTGGCACTGCTCATTCTTGAAGCAGTTAGAATTATAATTGTATTCAGCTTTATGCCACTTTACTAATTTTCACTTCTATTTTTAAATAGGACTGTGAAGCTTTCAAACAGCTTGTCTCGTTTTGACATGGGCAGTGACAGTACTTACCTGAGTAAATTAACTCGGAATATATTTCAAGAATATTTGGAATCTTATATAAGGTAATAACAAATATTTTATTTAATCTTTAAATCAGATTAGGCTTAGAGTCCTAATCCTCATCTTTAGTGTGTCACCAGATCTGTGACTATTCTACTATAAAGTTGTATGATAATTCATTGTAAAGTTTTTTATGTACCTACACTGTCGCAGTAAGTATGTATTTTATTCACACTCATTTTGCGTCCCTTATTTGGATATTGTGTTAATATTACAGAAATCCATTAATTGAAAATAATACTCTTCTATCTATGCCTTTGAAGTTACACATGCCTTCTGTTTGGTGGTTGGTGATACATAGTTCTGGAAGCTCAAATTCTGTGAGCTAAATTTGTATTTTGTGAACTGACTTTCTGAATCTGAGTTAGTCAGTGCACTTACAGCATGACTATCACTGGATGGAATTGTGGATGTCTGTCAGGAATATACGATTATCTACATTCAAATATCAAAAAGATCTGTAAGACCTGTTAATAGCTTGAGTAGTAATGTTCATTGTAGCCAGGATTTTGTTCTTACAGACTAGTGCTGAACTTTTTTTTAAACAGTGTTTTTGAGAATGCAGTGCCATACTTTACTTTTCTAATTTTAAACACCCTCTTCAATATTGTTGCTTCCCAAAGTAGAAGCTTTCCTTTAATTTTTATTTTGTTAACTTTAACCAGTGTAAATGTATCTTAATTCACTTGTGTAAGTCACAGTGTAATGCAAACCTTTCTAAGTGACTCGACATAGTGTCACGAGCCCTTACTCCATGAAAGATATTTATACTATATTCTACAGGAATTTGTGACAGCTGGTGGTGTAGTTGACACCTTACAGCAGCAAAGTGCAAAAGGGTGCCGCAAGTTGTGACTAACATATTTGGACACATAGAACTGCAACAAAACTGAGGAGTTTCCATGGAAACATTGCCAAATTATCATTATATGATTCCTGATGACAGGCATACAAAGTAGCCATGCAGAGACCACTTCATCTGTCAATAATCTTCACTGTTTAATAGACTGTGGTAAAGAGTTACTCATAATATAGCATATGTAACTACTTTGACAGTTGCTCGTCTTTACCGTATTTACTCGAATCTAAGCCGCACTCGAATCTAAGCCGCACCTGAAAAATGAGACTCGAAATAAAGGAAAAAAAAATTTCCCGAATCTAAGCCGCACCTGAAATTTGAGACTCGAAATTCAAGGGGAGAGAAAAGTTTTAGGCCGCACCTCCAAATCGAAACAAAGTTGGTCCATTGTAATATGAGACACAATTTAGGTCGAATGAATGACGATACAGCTACAGTAGTTTGGTTCGAGTCGTAAGCTTAGCAGTTAAGCTTTACCACGTAGCCATTGCTACGCGTCAGGCGCTCCGTCCATATTTATACGGGTACCCTTCCTTTTTCACGTGCTTCGTCTGGTTTGAATCGATTTCTTATATTGCTTTGATCTGATAAGTGCCGTTTTCTTTGTTATAGGTGTTTGCGTCACTCTTAAGCTGAAAATGCATTACTGCACTGTTGTCATTCATTGTTCGTCGCATTCTGATAGTGCGTGTTTACGGCCTGTCACGGCTCGCGGCATGGCTTGCTTTTGTGCGCGCTACCGCCGCGTACAATTAAAAAAAAAGAGAGGAATCGTCTCATTAGCGAAACAATGGCAAGAGACTGCTATTTGTTGTTACTTACACTGCTGCTTTCTTTGATAATTATCAACAAGAATCAAATAATAGACTGCGTATGATAGAACATGTTCTGAACGAGAGTTAGGCGAAAATTTTTCTCCATTTGAAAATCTTTGCGGCCGCTTTTTTATTACATCAAATTCTGCACAGAAATTAGAGTCATCTTAGATTTAAAAATCTAGTCACTTGCCGTGCTTCATTTCTGACTGTATCACTATTAGGCATAAGAATAATACGAATATAAACATGACACGATATGTATATTCTTCCGCGTTTGCTGTTGTCTCACTCTAGTTTCGTAGTTTATTAGGCAGACAGGATTTAAATGAGATAGCAGCAAACACGAAAGAATACATGGCAAAATGTTTATATTCGTATTATTCTTATGGTGAAGAGAATACTGTATGTGATTCAAATTTCATCAGGTTCCTATTAGCAACCATCTCTTCTCACAGATAGGAAAAAATTCAGAACATAGAGTTGGCCATATTGACAAACATCCCAAACAGTCTTGCCAGTCAGATTTTTGTAGTACACTGAAATTGTGCTACATTCGAAGATGAAAAATACGGAATTTGTATTTACTTCGTTGGATAATGTATGAAAATGCAGTGATCGAAACTCGCGGCGGAGAAAAAAAGCTCGTCTTCCACTTTTTTTTAAATTTATTTACTGATGCAGAGGTTTTGGCGCCAGTATTTATCTTTGTGCCTACAAAGCATGCCTGCGTAGCGCTACATATATTCGACGGCAGAAGTTAGTTGTGGCGGCACGTACCAACATTTTTCATAACTTCCGCTTGCTTTGCACTCAATTCTAAGCCGCAGGCGGTTTTTTGGATTACGAAAACCGGAAAAAAAGTGCGGCTTAGATTCGAGTAAATACGGTATTAATGTATACCTTGACTTATTCCTTGATTCTTAGAGACTTACAAAATATGATGTACAGATGAAGGAAAATGGATGGATGAACACATTGCTGGATTGATGAACAAATATGAGTATTTGATATCACTAGATGAATTGCATGAAGTAGAGATACCCTTTGACAGTTTTTTGTTTCTGTTATCTCTCTATGCCTTTATAATTATGTATTTTAAATAGTTGCAGTTTTGCTTGATTTCTCCATTCTCAATGTTTTTCTTTTTTTTCCCCTCATTTTCGTGAACATGGTTCTAGACTTAGTCATAACTAGATTGTGATCATTATTAGAAAGAAAATGACTGTATCCCTGTCTTGCACTCCTTTTAACCAGCACTTTTCTTTTGGTATATCATTCTTATTGTTCCCTCTTGGTTCTTGTACATATTGTATATCACATATCTCTCCCTATAACTTCCACATCTACATCTACATTGCTACTCTGCAAATCAAACTTAGGTGCCTGGCAGACAGTTCATGGAACCCGTTTCACAGTGATTCTCTGTTATCCTATTCTTGAACAGTGCGCAGAGAAAATGAACACTTATATCTTTCTGTGTGAGCTCTGATTTCACTTATTTTACTATGATGATCATTTCTCCTAATGTAGGTTGGCATCAGCAAAAGATTTTTGCAATCAGAGAAGAAAGTTGAAGATTGAAATTTTTTGAGGAGATCCCACCAGAACGAGAAACGCTTTTGTTTTAATGATGTCCATCCCAAAACCTACATCATATCTGTGACACTCTCTCCCCTATTTCATGATAATACAAAATATGCTGCTCTTCTTTGAACATTCACTATGTACTCCATTAATCCTGTCTGGTAAAGATCCCACACCAAGCAGCAGTAGGCCAAAAGAGGATGGACAAGCATAATACAGGCAGTGTCTTTAGTGTTCTGACAGTAAAATGCAGTCTTTGGTTCATTTGCCTTCCAAACAACATTTTCTGTGTGTTATTTCCAATTTAAATTGTTTGTAAATGTAATTCCTAGGTATTTAGTTGAATTTATGGCCTTTAAATTTGATTTAGTTATCATATAACTGAATTTTTAATGGATTCCTTTCAGTACTCAGATAAATGACCTCATGCTCTTCATTTTTTAGGGTCAATTGCCAATTTGTGCACCATATAGATATTGTATCTAAATCGTTTTGCAATCACTTTTGATCTTCTGATGACTGTACTAGACGATAAACGAGAGCATCATTTGCAAACAACCTAAGGCAGTTGTTCAGATTATCTCCTAAATTGTTTGTATACATAAGTAACAACAGAGGGTCTATAACACTACATTGAGGAATGCCATAAATCACTCCTGTTTTACTCAATTCTACCTATTTTTGGTGACCATTTTATGTAGTTGAATGCTTTTTCTAAGTTGACAAATTCTATGAAGAGAAATTGATTTGTCTTTGTTTCGCCTCCATTAACAAGTGCACCCTCAGAACTGCCTCTCTGGTTACATTTACTAGTCCTAAAGCCAGACTTATTGTCACTTAATAATTTCTTGATTCTCTTTTCCAATCTTCTGTGTATTATTCTTGTCACCAACTGGGAATGTGCGCTGTTAAGCTGATAATTTGTTACTTCTCATTTTATCCGCCTTTGTAATCTTTGGCATTGTATGGATGTTTTCCTACCAAATATCTGACAGTCACTGTCTGTCTCCAGTCTCTCATATTCTACACAACTAACGTGAGTAGTCATTTCATCACCACTCCTCCAATACTGTAAGAGAGTCTGAAGGCATGTTTTCGATCCCTCTGGCCTTATTAGGTTGCAAAGCTTCCGAAGTGCTGTCAAACTCTGATTCTAATGCTAGATCCCCAGTATCTTCCAAATATACATTCATTCCTTCTTCTATTGCATCAGTAGGCATCGTTTTGCAATCACTTTTGATCTTCTGATGACTGTACTAGACGATAAACTTGTAGAGGCCCTCTATCTTCTGCATGTAACTGTGGAATTCCTCTCATATTCTTAATTTTGATTGATTGTTTTTAATTTCAGCAAAAGATACAGTGACCTTCCTATATACTGAATCCATCCTTCTGATGAACATTTCATTTTTGATTTCTTCACATTCTTTCTGCAGCCATTTTGATTTATCTCCCGGCTCTTCATATTGAATTAAGTCATTAGTGACTAAATAGTTGTATACCTTTATTTCTTGAATATTCTTGTGTATCCTTTCATCAATCAAGTCAGTTATTTCTTCTGTTATGCATGGTTTCTTCATAGTTACCTTCCTTGTACCTATACAGTGTGTTCGGAAAAAAAAAACTCCCTAGTTTAAATGTGTTCTGGAATCTGTACAAAGTAACATACTCTATTCTGGTTTGTGGTGTTTGATACATCAACTCTCCAAGCTAGGCTCCCCTGCAGTTGGTAGGTCTGCTTGACCTTGAGACGGCACAAGTGCTGTTTGTTTCCTCTGTTCCCTCAGTTCAGTCCAGGCATGCATGCAGTGCAGTGCAGAACAGAGCAGAGCAAAGCAACTCAGCAACAATATGTACTTCACAATAGAAAGTGCAGTGTGTCATTTGACTTGTGAAAAATGAGTCAGTTATAACAGTGCAACATAATTTTAGATGTCAGTATGGTGGTGAACCACATACAGCAAAAACTATCCATCATTGACTAAAGTCTTTCAAGGAAACCAGTAGTGTTTTAAAGACAAAATCACTGGGTAGACCGAGAACTTCTGAACATGATGTTGAACAGATGTGTGTTTCATGTGTTTGGAGCCCAAAGAAGTCATTGGCCAGATGTAGTCTTCAATTAGAAGTGCCTAAAGGTACTGTGTGTGATGATGTGCCTAAGACTTAGGTTGCACACCTATAAATTGCAACTGTTACGTGAGGGCTGGCCCAATACCTTGGGCACTACAAAGCCCAGCTTAACCCCACTGGACTTATTCTTTTGGAACCACATAAAAAATGTTGTGTACAGTAAAAAGATCAGAGACATCAATCATTTACGGGAAAGAATTGCCGCAGCGAATGGGACAGTTACACCTGAAATGTTAGTGAGTACGTGGTGAGAAGTGGAATATTGTCTCAACGTGTGCAGGGCAACAAATGGATCCCACATTGATGTCTACTAACTTAAACAAAACTCGAAGGAATTCTCTTTCATGATACGTACTCATTTATGTAATTTTTCATTTATTTCCCCATTAAATTTATACTTAAAACTAGGGAGTTCTTTTTCAAACACCCAGTATTTATCAGCCCAATTTCTGTGATTACCCGTTTTTAGGTATGTCCATTTCTCTTCTACTGAAACAGCTGTTGTGTTGTCCAGCATAACAATATCTACAGTGCCAGATAATTTCAAACACAACACAATTCATCATTCCTCAGTACATTATTTCTACCAACACCCCATTTCTGTACACATTGCTTCTCTTAAACTTCAGCCTATTCTTTTTCATTACTATACTTAAACCTGAGTCTGTATATGCTCCGGGGTATGCCTTACAATTCAAATCTGATTTCTTTTGGAATCTCTGTCTCAACGTGATGCAATCCTTCTGGTATTTTCCCAAGTATCCAGACATTTTCCAAGTATACCTCTCTCTCTTATGGGCTGTGAGCAGTGTATTGAGTACTATTAGCTGAAATTTATGTTTAACTCAAGAAATCTTCCTCTTATCTTATTCTTAGTTCTGAGCCCCTACTCTCCTGTAATTCTGTCTTCTATTCCTTCTCCTTCTTTGCATTTCAGTGCCCCATGTTACATGATAGTCATCTCACTTTACATACTGAGTTACCACTTCAGTGCCCTTATGTACACTACCTCTTCTGCTTGTGATTTTGGAATTACACCTGAACTACTATGGCTGGTGTTCATGTGCTTTTGACTCAGATGAGAATAATCCTATCACCGAGTTGTTCACTGTAAATCACCCTTTGCCTTACATTCCTCATCGTCATCATGGTCTTCAGTCCAAAGACTGGTTTGATGTAGCTCTCCATGCTACTCTAGCCTGTGCAAGTCTGTTCACCTCCGAATAACTACTGTAATCTACATCCTTCTGAATCTGCTTACTGCATTCATCTCTTGGTCTCTGTCTACAATTTTTACCCCCTACACTTTCCTCGAATATTAAATTGGTGATATTTTATGGAGATGGCGTATTACAACTTTAATTAATGTTAAGAAGTGCATTATGCAGTACACAGCTGTAATGGTATATCGTATTAGAGATGATCAATTTTGGTCTAGGACTTGACCATCATTGTGTCCAAAAACCATCTCAGCCATGCATTTGTATAACTCGAGTAACAGTTATCAGATGTACATTGTTTCGTCATTGATATTGTCTGTAAATATGTAACATTCTGCCCATTTAACTTCATAAACATATTTCAGTATCAAAATTTCAGTTTCAGAAGCTTCAATTTTCTTCTCATCTAAACTGTTTATAATCCATGTTTCAGTTCCATACATAGCTACAATCCATACAAATACTTTCTGAAAAGACTTCCTAAAACTTAAATCTATATTTGATGTTAACATATTTCTTTTCTTCAGAAACTCTTTTTCTTGTTATTGCTGGTCTACATTTTCTGTCCACTCTACTTTGGCTATCATCAGTTATTTTCCTGGAATTTATCTGCTACTTTTAGTGTCTTGTTTACTAAACTAATTCCTTCAGCATCACCTGATTTAGTGTGGCTAAGTTCCCTTATCCTTGTTTTACTTCTGTTGATGTTCATCGTATATCCTCCTTTCAAGATGCTATCAATTCTGTTCAACTGCTCTTCCAAGTCCTTTGCTGTCTTTGATTGAATTACAATGTCTTCGGCAAACCTCAAAGTGCATGCTCAGTGTACAGATTGAATAACATTGGGGATAGTCACAACCCTGTCTCCCTTTCTCAGCCACTGCTTCTCCTTCATGCCACTTGGCTCTAATAGCTGCCGTGTAATTGTAGTACAAGTTGTAATTAGCATTTTGCACCCTGTAGTTTACCTCTGCTATCTCCAGAATTTCAAAGAGAGTACTCCAGTCAATATTTTCAGAAGGTTTCTCCAAGTCTGCAAGTGCTTACTTCTCTTCTAACGTAAGTCGTAGCATCAGTGTTGCCTCTCGCGTTCCTATATTTCTCCTGAATCCAGACTGTGGTTGGCTTCTACCAGTTTTTCTATTCTTCTGTAAAGAGTTTGTGGTTAGTATTTTGTGACCATGACTTATTAAACTGATAATTAAGTAGTATTCATTCCCGTCAGCACCTCTGTTGAAATTGGAATTATTATGTTCTTTTTGAAGTCTGAGGGTATTTTGCCTGTCTCATACATCTTGCACACCAGATGGAAGAGTTTTTGTCATGGCTGACTCTCCCAGTGTTATCAGTAGTTCTGACAGAATGGTATCTACTCCCAGGGCCTTGTTTCAACTTAGGCCTTTCAGTGTTCTGTCAAATTCTTTTTGCAGTATAGTATCTCCTATCTCATCGTCGTCATTGTCCTCCTCTAGTTCTATAATGTCATCAAGTTCATCTCCCTTGTATAGACCCACTGTATACTCCCATCTTTCAGCTTTCCTTCTTTGCTGAACTCTTGATATTCATGCAGATGCTTCTCTTTCTCCAAAGACCTCTTTAAGGTTCCTGTAGGTGGTGTCTATCTTTCCCCTAGTTAATGTGTGCTTCAAAATCCTTACATTTGTCCTCTAACCATTCCTGCTTAGCCATTTTGCACTTCCTCTCTGTCTCATTTTTTCTAAGTGTTTTATACTCCCTTTCACCTGCTTCATTTGTTGCATTTTTATGTTTTCTCCTTTCCTCAATCACATCTTGTGATATCCAAGGATTTCTGCTACGTCTTTTCTTTTTACCTATTTGATCCTCTACTACCCTCACTGTTTCATTTCTCAAAACTACCCGTTTTCTCCATTCACCTGTTATAGTCAATAGTTTTCTAATCCTATATCTGAAACTCTTAACAACCTCTTGTTCTTTCAACTTATCCAGGCTTCATCTCCTTAATTGCCCACCTTTTTGAAATTTCTTCAGTTTTAATCTACAGTTCATATCCAATAAATTGTGGTCAGAGCCCACAACTGCTCCTGGAAATGTCTTAAAATTTAAAATATGGTTCTGAAATCTCTGTCTTACTATTATATAATCAGTTTGAAACCTTCCCGTGTCTCCATGTCTCTTACACATGTACAGTATACATATTCGCGATGCTTAAACCAAGTGTTAGCAATGATAAAATTATGCTCGGTGCAAAATTCTACCAGGTGGCTTCCTCGTTCATTCCTTTCCCTCATTCCACATTCACCTACTATTTTTCCTTCTCTTCCTTTTCCTGCTATCAAATTCAAAAAATGGTTCAAATGGCTCTGAGCACTATGGGACTTAACATCTAAGGTCATCAGTCCCCTAGAACTTAGAACTACTTAAACCTAACTAACCTAAGTACATCACACACATCCATGCCCGAAGCAGGATTCGAACCTGCGACCGTAGTGGTCGCGCGGTTCCAGACTGACGCGCCTAGAACCGCTCGGCCACCAACGGCCGGCTATAAATTCATCCCCATCACAATTAACTTTTCATTTCTCTTAAATATCTAAATAATTTCTTTTATCTTACTGTGCATTTCTTCAATGTCTTCATCATCTGCAGAGCTAGCTGGTGTGATGAATGTGGGCGTCATGCTTATCTTGGCTATGATAATGTGTTTGGTATCCTGTTCATAGTAGCTTACTTGCATTCCTATTTTCTTATTCATTATTAAACCTACTCCTGCATTATGCCTATTTGATTTTGTATTGATAACTGTTTATTTACCTGACCAGACGTCCTGTTCCTCCTGCCACCTAACTTCACTAATTCCGTCTGTATGTAACTTCAACCAATCCATTTCTTTTTTAAATTTTCTAACCCACATGCCCAATTAATGGAGCTAACATTCCGCACTGCGATCCATAGAATTCCAGCCTTGTTTCTTCTGATGATGACATCCTCCTGAATGGGCACACTTTCTTATCTCAAATTATTGTCGGTAGGTGGCAGACCTGTTCATCCATTAACGCTACCACACATCATCATCATTGCATTCATCCATTAACACTACCACACATCATCATCATTGCATGAGGTGGGTCTTGAGCATAAGGATTATAAAAGGGATCGTGTTATTAGCATTAGAGTGAATAAAGAAACAGTGTGGAGGGACTAAGTAGTGAGCACATAAGACTGATGTTACAATATCCATCTTCAACATAGTAAAGTTGCCTCACTACATAAGAAATGGCTATATTGGTATGATTGAGCAACAATAGTGACTTTAATGCATAACTGATCGATGTAAAAGTTAAACAGTATGAGGGAGATGTAGGTAATTAACTATTCTTTCTGCATGTCTCCTTTCTAAGCAATTCTCTTTTTATTTGGTGAATAGTGATCTGTCCTTATATACATAATACATCAAAGATGATATTAATACTAGAATGGGAAACTAAACTGTTTTCTACTCTAAAACTGATGTTAGAGATCGGTTTGGAATAAAATGGCTCAGAACCTAATAATAGTAATCTTTATTTCTCCATAATAACTTTACAGTCTTGGACATCCTTGTTTTTTGAACATTCACATCAATAATATCATACCATAAATATAATGAACATATACAAAAATAGGACAATATACTATTGTATAAATATTAACCACCACTAATAAACTGCAATATACAAAAACAGTACTAAGGGTAATGGAGCCCAGAACTTTTTGAGCTTTATAAACATTTTTTAACTAATGACTGTTTTGACTTGTCCTTAACAAGTTCTCAGCAGAGTTTTTTTATATTATTTGGCAACCTGTTATAGAATTTTCTTTCAGGAACAAGTGGGCTGTGGTCTGCAACACTTTTATTACTGGGTATCCTGCTATAATCTCACCAGGTTCATGTTTTACAATTATGAATGTCTTCATCCATTTTGCCAATGTCGCCATTCACATTTACAGAACTAATTGTCTTAAAGACATTCAAAGAATACACACTCAGTAAATTATACTTGATGAAGTAATCCCTAGAAGACTGGCAGTTCCTTGTATTAGCAATTACTCTAAATGGTCTCCTCTAAAGCCTGAATATCTTATCCATATAGACTGCAAGTGCACCACCCTAAATTTCAGTTGCACAGTGCGAATGGACTGTAAAGTGGGTGGTCCAGGCTCTCCCAGGGAAATGACTGGAGCTTGTCGACAGTTTGTCACATGTGACCTCACATTGTTGTGAAGGATAACCACATTGTCCACAACAAGAATTCCTCAGTGTGTCTTCCTGATAGCAGCCTGCAGATGTAACAGTGTGGAACAGTAACTGTTTGCATTGATGGTTGCACTTAGTGGTATGAAATCCAGCAGTAGCTGTCTGTGGCAGTCAGATTGTTAACATCAATTTCCCAACAGACCCACAGGGGGCTCGCCACTTTTGGTGGGTTCGTGCTTGGCTACCATGGGACCACAGCCTTTGCAGCATATTTTCCCTTCCATGCTGCATGTGTATCCTCTTGCTATTCTTTTTCCCCTCCCTTGGGAAACATGTCTGGGATGTTCTTGGAAATGTGTTCTGCATATTCAGTAGCCAATATCAGAACACTCTCTCCACTGTTTTCATTCCTTTTCTCTTTCCTTGTTCCCCTTCTCCTATCCTTTCTCAGCTTTGGCATTTGAGGTTCCTCTTTTTCTTCTTCCTCCCTGTGCACTCCTGAAGGCCAGCCCATGTGTGTGACACGTAACAGGTGACTGGGCAACGCGTAATTGCCAATCCCAGTTTGACAGGTAGGATTCGCACGTACCCCCCTAGTACAGGCCAGGCCCAGGGATGGGTGACTACCTGAACTGTTACCTTCCCAAATTGCTGATTGGTCCCTCTGTCAGGTGTTCGGGAGGTGTGAACAATCACATAAGGAAGATGTGCCCTCTTCTGAGGAGAGTTTCCCAGTTGGAAGGGGCATGCCATTGGAGATGCTGGCAATCATGGGGGATTTTCTCGCAATGAACCAGTCACCATCATCATCTCATTCAACGTCTACAAAACGTAAACAGAATGAGGCTAATGATTCAAAGACCCTCCCAGCTGCACCATGATTCCTCATGGTTTCGTGCACTGAAGTTCTTTGCTATGGTAAATCTGTTTATTATTCAGAAAGGTGGTGATGCCATTGCTGGCCATGTGAAATCCTGCTCTCGTTTACAAAATGGCACTTTGCTTTTGGAAACTAATTCTGATTCTCAAGCACAACTACTACTTGTGCCTTCGCTCCTTCATGGCTAGCCTGTTCCTGTCAAGGTCCATCGAACACTGAATTCTTCCAATGGTGTTATTTACACTAGGCTTCTAGATGATCTGACCAAGGCAGAAATCCAGACATACCTCTCTGATTGGGGGGTCATTGCAGTCCACGGGGTGATGAAAAAGGTAGGTACATCCTTAGTGTCCACACACACTCTTCTCTGCTTTCGTAGAGTGGTGCTTCCATCAGAGATTGAAGCAGGTTATAAAATTAGCACAGTCTGACCCTACATTCCGAACCTGATGCACTGCTACCAGTGTCATCGTTACAACCATACTCAAATGTCCTGTCGACACTCGACCAAATGTGTAACTCCACCTCTGTAGATGACTGCTTTGAGCTCTCACATTTCTTGCCGGTCTGCTGTGACCCCCCCCCCCCCCCCCCTAAATACAGCACTCCATCTCATGGGGGTGTTAGGCTGCTCATTCGGGATAATGTCATAATGTCCATAGTTGACCCATCTCCCTGGCTTCGAGAGTTGTTGCAGTCTGCATTTTCTTTCTCACTTTACCTTTTCCCTTTGTACCATTTATATTCCTCCATCATTTGGTCTCACCAGGGTTGACTTCCTCCAGCTTACTGGGCAACTCCCTCACCCCTTTCTGGTGCTCAGTGACTTTAATTTTGCACCATCCCCTTTGGAGTTCTCCCAGAACCTGTCAGAGAGGTGCCCTCTTGGCTGACCTTCTCAGTCACGTTAACCTCATCTGCCTTAACATGGGAGCACCCTCATTCCTTTCGGACTCCACTCACACCTATTCCCTTTGAGTGTGACATCGTCATTGGCACTGACGTGTTTTGGTTTCAGCTTCCAGAATACTGCTCAGTATTCACAGCAGAGCTCTTCGCCCTATATGAGGCCACACGGTATATACGGTGACACAGGATTTTCAACTGCATCATCTGCTGCCACTCTCTTAGTGCCCCTCAGAGCTTCATTGTGCTGTATACTCTCCATCCTTTAATGCAACAGGTCCATGAAAGCTTTCACTTGCTCACTCTTGATGGAGCCACTGTGATGTTTATGTGGGTTCCTGGTCACCATGGTGGAATGAGAGGGTCAAGGAGGCAGTAAAAGAAAAGAAGAAAGGCTGGTATGAAAGGAACAGAGACCAAACAGCTGAAAGTAAAAGGAAAATACCAGGATAGTAAAAATAAGTGAAAGAAAATGGTAGCAGAAGAAAAGAGGAAAAGCTTGGGAGAAATTCACCCGAGAGTTGGAAAAAGATGTTGCTAGTGGCAGGAGGATGATATATGGAATTACAAAGAGTATGAGGAAGGAAAAAACATACACAAAGATAGCGAAAGGGGAAAGCAGAGAGCTAATAATGCAACCAGAGGAGATAAGGAAAAGATGGAAAGAGTACTTTGATAAATTACGAAATGTGAAGAACGGCAATGGAAAGGGAATAAAAGTACGCCAGGGGCAGGGGTCTGGAAGAACTCTTGGAAGTATTCTGCCCACCTGTCAAGTATTTTATTACTCTCCCCTACCAAATTCCCTTCTTTGTTCCTACACATATTTGTTCTGGCTTGGAACCCGGTCTTTCCTTCTTTAATCTTTTGGTACATTTCATGACTATGCTTTTCTTCTCCTAGCTGTTCAATTTCTTCCAGTTTTTTTCTTTTCTAGTGCTCTTTTCTTCTGTCTGCGGACCCTCTTCGCTATACGGCGCTTTTCATTATATTCATTCAGATTTGCTCAAGTTCTTCTCTACAATAATTTCATTCGTTCTATGTTATGTTCCTCAGTTCTTCTCATACATTCTTTGTCAAACCAATCTTCCTTTGAGCCTGTTCATGTCCTAAAACCTCTCCAGCTGCCTTGAGGATTGCAGTCTTACATCATTTCCACATTACTCCTATATGTTCATTTGATGTGTCGGTATCATTCTTGATCCTCTTCTATTTTCTTCTGATACACTCTCTGTATTTCTTCCAACTTCCGTTTCTTAATGTGAAACCTCTTTTGTTTGTGGCTTTTTTGTTTACTCAATAGTGAGATCCTTTGTCTATATTTAATTCTCACTAGATGGTGGTCTGAATTGCAGTCAGCTCCACATTGGCTCCTAACATCCATTATGTCCGATCCATGTCTCCGATCAATCAATATATGGTCTATCTGATTTCTGGTTTGTCCATCTGGTAAAATACATGTTTCTTTGTGTATTTTTTTGCATGGGAAACATGTACTGCTGACATTCATGTTTTTGCTTACAGCAAAATCTACAGCGCTAAGTCCATTGTCGTTTTCTATTTCATGGAGGCTATGTCTTCCTATGGTTGGCTGAAAGGCCTCTTCTTTTCCTATTTTTGCATTCAGGTCTCCTATTAATATCTTGAAATCATGTTTGGGGGCCTGATCATACAGTTATTCTACCTTGATATAAAACTCGTCCTGTTGTCCATCTGACTCCTCTGTGTCCTGTTGTTCATCTGACTCCTCTGTGGGTGCATGTACTTTATTATTGTAATGTTGAAAAATTTTCCCCGTAATATTAATATGGACATCCGTTCATTGATTGGTTGGAAGCACATGACCGCATGTTTCAGTTCTTTAGCGACCACAAAGCCTGTTCCAAAGGTATTAATCTTCCCGCCACTATAGAAGATAGTGAAATTTCCTACGTCCATTATGTCACTCCCCTTCCACCTAATTTCCTGGAGAGCCAATATTTTTATACTGTAATTGTTTACTTGCATTAGCAGCTGACATAGGGCTCCAGTTTGGTATAGGCTTCGCACATTCCATGTTCCTAAGTGCATATCTCTTATCCTCTTTTTGTTTGCTGGGGTCGTCATGGGAATATATCTGTCCGGCTTATTCCTTTGCTAGCATTCGCAACAATTGATGTTTTACAGGTTTGGGGGGTTGCCCCTTACAGCTCGCAGGTTAGCTGGCTCCACGTTCAGGGTAGCATCCTTAGCCTTTGTAGATCCCTCTACATACTGCAAGGCAGCAGGTGATTTGTATCAGGTTTATTCCCTTAGGGAGACTGGCTTCACCATGCCTCTAGAGCCCTCCTTGCCCTATGTTGTAGGAAGTTAAGAATGATAAGGGAAAGGGATAGGCTTAGGATAGGATCGGACAAGGGACAGGAGATAGGTCATTGTGGGACACACTTCGTCTGGCTCCTCCCCATTGGCCTGTCCGGCATGGGTGGTCCTGCTGGTAGCTACGCTACCACGAGGAAAGCCCTACGGATCCAGAGCGTGCAAACCTCCTCGCCCACATGGGCAGTGTCCCCTGAGGAGGGTTTATAGAGAGACAGTGTGACTAAAGTGTATTTGTTGTTTTCAGAATAATCATGTATGCAGAATGTGACTACAATTTGCACCAAGGGACTAAAATATTCGAAAATGTTCTCTTTAATATTTTAATTAGAATGTAACAAGAAAGGAACATTGATTTTTAAACACTTCTTAGTGATTTACTTGTGTTTATCTATCTGCAGTGTTGAGGTAAAGTTTCTGAAGGAGAAGTGTGCCCTGATACTGCAAAAATATTATGAAAGCAAGAATCATCAGAAGAAACAGATCCAGACTGGTGGGTAAGTAATACAGTAAACATAACACAATGGTTGTTAAAGTACAGTCACATCTAATTACAAAGTTACACAGAAATTTCAGCCTCATTCCAGTGAGGATGTTTGCCAGATTTGAAAATAATGTAGCATACCTAAATATGAAAGGTGAAAATAAATATCATTTAATATGTTCCGGTGCAGGTACTTCTCTTCTTGCGGAGGAAAGAAAAGTAAAGTAGTAAAATAATAGTGCCGTGATGTGTATATTGAAAAATATTTGTGCACTTTAGTAACCAAAAACTAATTATGTCTCTGCAGTTAATTGGTATAATTCCTTCATCCTTACTGTGAGGACATGGAGGACTCGGTGAATGAAGATAGATACACTCCTGGAAATTGAAATAAGAACACCGTGAATTCATTGTCCCAGGAAGGGGAAACTTTATTGACACATTCCTGGGGTCAGATACATCACATGATCACACTGACAGAACCACAGGCACATAGACACAGGCAACAGAGCATGCACAATGTTGACACTAGTACAGTGTATATCCACCTTTCGCAGCAATGCAGGCTGCTATTCTCCCATGGAGACGATCGTAGAGATGCTGGATGTAGTCCTGTGGAACGGCTTGCCATGCCATTTCCACCTGGCGCCTCAGTTGGACCAGCGTTCGTGCTGGACGTGCAGACCGCGTGAGACGACGCTTCATCCAGTCCCAAACATGCTCAATGGGGGACAGATCCGGAGATCTTGCTGGCCAGGGTAGTTGACTTACACCTTCTAGAGCACGTTGGGTGGCACGGGATATATGCGGACGTGCATTGTCCTGTTGGAACAGCAAGTTCCCTTGCCGGTCTAGGAATGGTAGAACGATGGGTTCGATGACGGTTTGGATGTACCGTGCACTATTCAGTGTCCCCTCGACGATCACCAGTGGTGTACGGCCAGTGTAGGAGATCGCTCCCCACACCATGATGCCGGGTGTTGGCCCTGTGTGCCTCGGTCGTATGCAGTCCTGATTGTGGCGCTCACCTGCACGGCGCCAAACACGCATACGACCATCATTGGCACCAAGGCAGAAGCAACTCTCATCGCTGAAGACGACACGTCTCCATTCGTCCCTCCATTCACGCCTGTCGCGACACCACTGGAGGCGGGCTGCACGATGTTGGGCCGTGAGCGGAAGACGGCCTAACGGTGTGCGGGACCGTAGCCCAGCTTCATGGAGACGGTTGCGAATGGTCCTCGCCGATACCCCAGGAGCAACAGTGTCCCTAATTTGCTGGGAAGTGGCGGTGCGGTCCCCTATGGCACTGCGTAGGATCCTACAGTCTTGGCGTGCATCCGTGCGTCGCTGCGGTCCGGTCCCAGGTCGACGGGCACGTGCACCTTCCGCCAACCACTGGCGACAACATCGATGTACTGTGGAGACCTCACGCCCCACGTGTTGAGCAATTCGGCGATACGTCCACCCGGCCTCCCGCATGCCCACTATACGCCCTCGCTCAAAGTCCGTCAACTGCACATACGGTTCACGTCCACGCTGTCGCGGCATGCTACCAGTGTTAAAGACTGCGATGGAGCTCCGTATGCCACGGCAAACTGGCTGACACTGACGGCGGCGGTGCACAAATGCTGCGCAGCTAGCACCATTCGACGGCCAACACCGCGGTTCCTGGTGTGTCCGCTATCGAACTATTCATGCAGATGGTTGTTGTCTTGAAAACGTCCCCATCTGTTGACTCAGGGATCGAGACGTGGCTGCACGATCCGTTACAGCCATGCAGATAAGATGCCTGTTATCTCGACTGCTAGTGATACGAGGCCATTGGGATCCAGCTCGGCATTCCATATTACCCTCCTGAACCCACCAATTCCATATTCTGCTAACAGTCATTGGATCTAGACCAACGCGAGCAGCAATGTCGCGATACGATAAACCGGAATCGCAATAGGCTACAATCTGACCTTTATCAAAGTCGGAAATGTGATGGTACGCATTTCTCTTCCCTACATGAGGCATCACAACAACGTTACACCTGGCAACGCCGGTCAGCTGCTGTTTGTGTATGAGAAATCGGTTGGATACTTTCCTCATGTCAGCACGTTGAATGTGTCGCCACCGGCGCCAACCTTGTGCGAATGCTCTGAAAAGCTAATCGTTTGTATATCACAGCATCTTTTTCCTGTTGGTTAAATTTCGCGTCTGTAGCACGTCATCTTCATGGTGTAGCGATTTTAATGGCCAGTAGTGTATATTCAAATATTATATAAGTTTGGGATGGGGTGTATAAGTCACTCCGTTCTCGAGAAAATGGATCCTATATAGCGCACACCGTTCCGCTACCATGCCCTGATGATGAAGTGAGAATGAAATATTCATAACGCCCTTGTATCTCAAGAATGGTTTGACAGCTTAAAACAAGATGATGGCAAATGGTAGCATACAAAGGGGAGACTGTGTTGCCATATGGTTACTCTACATTACTTCCTTATCTAGCACAATATACAAGTTACTACAGATTTTTTTCTACGTCTGCTTCTACATCGGTACTCCGCAATCCACTGTACAGCCATTTCGTTTCCCATTCCACTCACAAATAGAACGAGGGAAAAAGAACTATCTACACTCCTGGAAATGGAAAAAAGAACACATTGACACCGGTGTGTCAGACCCACCATACTTGCTCCGGACACTGCGAGAGGGCTGTACAAGCAATGATCACACGCACGGCACAGCGGACACACCAGGAACCGCGGTGTTGGCCGTCGAATGGCGCTAGCTGCGCAGCATTTGTGCACCGCCGCCGTCAGTGTCAGCCAGTTTGCCGTGGCATACGGAGCTCCATCGCAGTCTTTAACACTGGTAGCATGCCGCGACAGTGTGGACGTGAACCATATGTGCAGTTGACGGACTTTGAGCGAGGGCGTATAGTGGGCATGCGGGAGGCCGGGTGGACATACCGCCGAATTGCTCAACACGTGGGGCGTGAGGTCTCCACAGTACATCGATGTTGTCGCCAGTGGTCGGCGGAAGGTGCACGTGCCCGTCGACCTGGGACCGGACCGCAGCGACGCACGGATGCACGCCAAGACCGTAGGATCCTACGCAGTGCCGTAGGGGACCGCACCGCCACTTCCCAGCAAATTAGGGACACTGTTGCTCCTGGGGTATCGGCGAGAACCATTCGCAACCGTCTCCATGAAGCTGGGCTACGGTCCCGCACACCGTTAGGCCGTCTTCCGCTCACGCCCCAACATCGTGCAGCCCGCCTCCAGTGGTGTCGCGACAGGCGTGAATGGAGGGACGAATGGAGACGTGTCGTCTTCAGCGATGAGAGTCGCTTCTGCCTTGGTGCCAATGATGGTCGTATGCGTGTTTGGCGCCGTGCAGGTGAGCGCCACAATCAGGACTGCATACGACCGAGGCACACAGGGCCAACACCCGGCATCATGGTGTGGGGAGCGATCTCCTACACTGGCCGTACACCACTGGTGATCGTCGAGGGGACACTGAATAGTGCACGGTACATCCAAACCGTCATCGAACCCATCGTTCTACCATTCCTAGACCGGCAAGGGAACTTGCTGTTCCAACAGGACAATGCACGTCCGCATGTATCCCGTGCCACCCAACGTGCTCTAGAAGGTGTAAGTCAACTACCCTGGCCAGCAAGATCTCCGGATCTGTCCCCCATTGAGCATGTTTGGGACTGGATGAAGCGTCGTCTCACGCGGTCTGCACGTCCAGCACAAACGCTGGTCCAACTGAGGCGCCAGGTGGAAATGGCATGGCAAGCCGTTCCACAGGACTACATCCAGCATCTCTACGATCGTCTCCATGGGAGAATAGCAGCCTGCATTGCTGCGAAAGGTGGATATACACTGTACTAATGTCAACATTGTGCATGCTCTGTTGCCTGTGTCTATGTGCCTGTGGTTCTGTCAGTGTGATCATGTGATGTATCTGACCCCAGGAATGTGTCAATAAAGTTTCCCCTTCCTGGGACAATGAATTCACGGTGTTCTTATTTCAATTTCCAGGAGTGTATATATATCCAAGAATCAGATACTACGTATCCTCCAAATCTGTCAAAATGATTGAAAAGGTAAATGTTCAATCAAGTAAAGCATATTCAAGTCTTCATGTCTTTCCCAGTGTTTATTATGAAAGAAAACGAGCAGGTTGTCAAGTCAGATGTGCGTGTTATTTGAGCAACTCATACTGTTGTTGACATATTGTGCACATCTGACAGAATGATCCAGCTGTTCACCCAAGTACCTTTCCTTTAAGCTAAACATATGTTTCTTTTTCAATTCAGTGATCATTACATTATTTTACCTGTCATGTTTTAAAGTTAGACATGTAAAACATTTCACAACTGCTACTAGAATCTGCACAAACCAATCACAGTATTTCTGTGTAACCGAAAACTTGCTGTTAATATGGTTTCATCTTGCTTGTTTGTGTTTTTTTAAAAAAATAATGGGTACAGGAAATTTTATATTTTGCTGCTTCAAGGTCTTGTATTCCAAAATTGCATACTTTGAATCCACTGCATTTTGAAATCATTCATTTCATGAACGTGCCGTAATCTGCTCTGCACTTTTTATGTCTCACAGTAACCATATTTATTTTTATAGTCTGGATAAGTGATGCTACAATTGAAGAGGCTGTAAAACAATAAGACTTTCATTGAGATACATCATCATCACTTTGGACAGTTCAAATTATTTATTCATAAAATCCACTTGTACAGTTTTGGCCATGTAGCCATGTCAAGTCGAACAAACAATAATATTATGTTTCAGCATGCCATGCCATAAATTATTTATTTATAAAATTTGTTATTGCAGTTTTGGCCATTTTGACATATGCTAAAGCATAAAATTTTCATGTTACACTTAAAAATGCTTAAAAGACCAAAACTGCAATAACAGATTTTATAAATAATTAATTCCAACAGTTTAAGGTGACACTTCCTTCCAAACATTTTTTATGACCCTCCAACCAGCAATGTAAATTGCTTTTTCACATATCATAATTATCAGGCACTCACTGATCTATGCATACTAGCGAGCAAATAATCCTCCCAGTACATTAAAATTTTACGCCTTTTTTTTTCAGTTTCCAGGATCTACGACGTGATTTGCAAGCTGTTATTGGCACCCGTGCCAATTTAAATATTGCACAAGTAGAGAATTATGGTGGGGAAACATTTCTTTCTGAGGAAGTTGCTATAGCTTTATTACAAGAGAGTAAAAGAGCTTTTCAGCGCTGTGAAATGGTAAGTCTCTGAAAAAATAATTATGGAACTGAAATTCTCTTGAAGAGAGACCAACAGTTGTTTGTTTCAACCATAACTAAAACATGTTATCTTTATAGCCATTAAAATATTTTCTAGTGTTAACGTTATTATTAAATAACAGAGCTCCAACATTATCTTTGTTTCCTTACTCCCCCTCCCCACCCCAACCCCTTCAAAAAAAGGGGAAAAAAAAGCTGCTCCACATTCCTGTCAGTAAAAACACCACATTCATATATACAAATAGAAAGGCAGAGAGAAATGTAGATTGTAAAAAGAATACTAGAGGAGGGGAAACAGTGTAAGACAATAGTAAAACAAAGGGAGGAGAAATTAGTAGAAATCAGGAACAAGTGAATGACAAGAGCAAATTATGTCTGGTTGTGGGTAATCACATTCTGACGTATTTCAGCATCTATCCCAGATGCACTCCCAAAAGATGAGAATAGTCTATCCATGGTAAAACTTCAAGAAACATATAAATGACATGGTTAACAATTCCTGTTATCCAAAATAATTACTACCAGTAAAAGTAAAAAGAAAGCTATGAAAAAAGTAAAGCTACTCACTTTTCGTTGGAGCTTTTACTTGACGTGATATGTCCTTGCCATAAATACTGGCAGTTGACTGCGAATTTTAATAAATGTATATAATGTACATAAATTTGTGACTAAATCTGATGTAATTTGTCCAAACGACTGCGGATCAGTACCGGACATGAGTGATAACTGTCAAATATGAAACAATACCAGTCTAGGGCGATTTAAAGTAGAGCAACCACATAAATCTATGTATGGGAAAGGCGGATACCAGACTGAAATTTAGCAGATTAATCCTAAGGCCTTGTACTTCTTACATGCTTACAAACCAATCATTTAGCCAATTGTTGATTATTGTTACCTTCACATTGTTGAATTAATGAAATAAGATACAAAGAAGAGCCATGTGATTCGTCTTGAAGTTTTTCGTCAGTGTGAGAGTGTAACAGAAATTCAATAAACTTAACTGGAGACATTAAAGGAAAGGATAGTGCATCATAGAGTGCTTTATTTTGTAGGAGCCTACATTCAAACTAATTAAGTAAAATATTACTTCCAATAGACTCTGTTTTATGTAAGGAACATGACAATATTATAATAGAACTATTATTTATAAATGAAATAATAAGATGATAAAATTGTTATGGTGCACCATGTACCTGTGTTGTACACAGTGGGGTACTATGGTTTGCATTTTAAATGTTTAAATTTACTTCAAAGCCAGTTTTGATCAGATTCCTAAGCTAGCATTTAAGATATAAAACGTATTCATAATATAATAATTTTTTTGTGTTTGATAATGATTACTATTATTATTATTATTATTATTATTATTATTATTATTATTATTATTATTATTCCAAGTGGCTCAACAACCTGGTGTAAGTCTTTCAATTGGATGCCATTTCGGCAACTCGCATATCACTAACTACCCTGGTAATCACATCATGAAAAGGAGACCTACAGTTTAACATGGAATCCAAACCATGTGTTGTTCCTGGTGAAACTTCTCTTCATTGAGAGGTAAAGGTTAGGTTAAAAGATGACTGAAATTTACTGTGGTCTTGTCAGGAACTGGTCCCATGGCCTTTCACATTCCTGGCACAAACTTCACCACTAGACCACCAGGCTAGATGTTTTGCTGATTGTTTTTTGTGATAAATATTGGTAATAACTTATCAGAGTTCTCTTGTTAAAGCTCTCAAGACAGTCTGATCTGCCTGGCAACACAGTCCATGTATTGGAAATTCTGCTTCATTACCTGATGGAAGAATACCTGGACTATGCTCTGGAACTTGGACTTCAAGGAATACCTGTGGCAGAGACAAAAACACAACCACAGATATATTTCTTTGATGTGGTAAGGCAGTGTAATGCCATCGTTCACTTACTGGAGAAGCAGTTTGTTGACAGTGTGGTACCGCTTGTTGTGTAAGTTATCACAAGGTCTTCTTTGTAAAGGCTTGACCAAGTCATCCTTTGGTAAAATTGAGTGTATTAGTTGTGTAACAATTAGTGTTGGTGTCATCCTAAAAAATTAGAGTAGTTTGTACTTTCTATTTTTAACAAACAAGTGATATAACTGATTCAGAATGTAATCAGTACTGAAAGCAAAAACACCAAAAGTTATAGTGTAATTATTGTTGTGGCAGTATCAAGCATTGGCATTGATTTTTCATTATTTTACTCCAGAGCTTGTGCCAAAAAATTAAATGTTATGGGTAGGTTATAGTTCTGATATAGAACAAAAAGTCTTTTATATGCCTTACAACACAACCTCTGCAGCTTAACTATTGTCTGTAACTTCTAAGGAATATATTTACGTACAAAAATCTGAGATTTTATCTATTGTCTGTAACTTCTAAGTAATATATTTACTTACAAAAATCTCAGATTTTATGTAAAGTCTGTCAAGAAAGCAAAAAGACACAATTTTTCTGGCACCCCCATTCACTGCAGTGCATCCACTCGGAAGTGTTATTGGTGGCATGTATCTCAGTTTCAAAATGATTCCGTGACCAGCTGCCTCTGAGCTCATTTGGTCAAGAAGTAGCATTCCATCAAACAATGATGTGCCATCTAATTTCGTATATAATTCAGCAGAGAAACAACTGAGACATCCACAATATTGGCTGCCTTCAGGCATGAATGCTTCTCAAAATTGTGTCCTGGGGTGCTACAAGATGTTGAGGTAATGTTAGGAGGTGGTGGAGCATGTCTGACTCAAAAGCAACAGCTCTGCTCTTTTAAGTTCTCTAGCAGCAAGGGATGGCCTATTATGAGACTGTATGTGACTTTCAGCAGAGCTTCTTGCGTGGAAAAAACTTAATAGACTGAAAGAAAGGATTAGCTGGATCCATTCATATGCTTAGCCACACCTGCCTACGAGCCATCAAGGATCTTGTGAAGAACAAATGGCAACATTGCTCCAAGTCCTGTGGAGTCCAAAGTTGTCCCTTTCTACCATTTTGTCCTGTGGGCAACACGGGAGCCTTTCATGACTGCTGAAAACAACCTTTATTTCTAGAAGTCAAGGATTCATTATACGAGGTCTGTTCCAGCATTCATATCAAGGTTGAAATTTGACTGACTAAGTGTCCAAAAGTCCTACTATGAAGAAGTTGGTCAACATGAGGGATACTTCTGTGCTATTTAAAATAGATGTAATGGATAAGGCTAAAAAACTGTGGTATTCATGTTTGTAATGAAAGCCATGCTTACATTTGATCCTCACAATCACTTCCTAGTGTCAGAAAGGTAGTTTCCACATAGAAGTTAACTTTTAGAACAGACTTCTTGACTACTCAAATAAATTATTGGGATAATAACATTTGAAGAATATCTGTCGACATGGTTTACGATTTTTTTGTTTGTTTTTACAGCTGAGCTATCATTTTCTATTTCACACATTTCAACAACTTCAGTAGCTGTCTTTGTCAGTTGTCAAGCACTTTTATTGCTTGCTGTTTGGCTTCCAATCAGATTGTAAATGGTACATGCTGTATGCTGTCCTAGTTACTGTTTCTTGGCAGTAATAAGCAATTACACAGTATAACAGCAGTTCAGATCCAACAAAAATGTTATACTGTGCATGAGTTTGTTGGGCATCCAAACAGTGAACAATGCACTAGGCATCTGATAAAAATAACTAGGGAAATTGTTTAAATATTGTGAAAGAGGAAATGACAACTTTGCTGGAGACCTAAAAGGAAGCCTGAAGGAGCACCTCTGTTGATATACTTAAGGTATCACTGTGTGTACTATATCGATGGATATTTAAATGTATGAAGTCAAACAATGGAAACTACAGGTTACAGTATTAAGAAAAGGATAGACTGATGTTCACTGTAAAGATGAAACACTAAGTTGCAGACAGGAACAGTGAAAAGACTGTTACACATTTGCTTGGACTGGTCTGAGCTGCCAGAGATGGTGCCCATGAGTGGTTCAGTGTGTGTGTGTGTGTGTGTGTGTGTGTGTGTGTGTGTGTGTGTGTGTGTGTGTGTGTGTGTGCGCGCGCGCGTGTGTGTGTGTGTTTGCACGCGTGTGCGTGTGTGTGCGCGTGTGCGTGTGTGCGCGCACACGCGTGTGTGCGCGCAGATGTGTGCCTCTTTTCGCCTCTCTGCAACTCAGTGTGTCTTGTTTACAGTGAATAGCAATCTACCCTTTTCTGAATACTGTTAATTTATAAAATGTATATATATGCACTCCTCAGTCATCTCTATTTGTTGCAGCTATGAGACTCTAGATTGTAGGGGGTATATTTCTAATTTAGTACTGTAATTTAAATTTTTATAATGCTTCAAGATATTTTGGGTGCAAGTTGCAGCATAGGGTCTTGCGTTATCCTGCTCGAACATGCACTTTGGTAACCTAGTTGTGACAGTATGACAACAGTACAGCCCTTCTTCAGTAGTTACCAAATCACTCTGATTGGCATATCTAATAGCTCCCCATCTCACAATTCCAGGAGTTGGAGAGGAATGCATCTTGAGAATGGCTGCTTCACCAGGTTGTCTACCATAAAGTAGGTGTTGATCTGAACATCAATAATAGATGAGAATTCATTGCTGAATACCACAGAATGCCATTCCGTGTCCCAGCTGACTCTCTCTCTACACCACACAATTCTGCTGTGTGTGATATGGTGTTAGTGGTAAATGACACATTGATTCAGCCCCACTTCCATTAATCTGTTTCCAACAGTTATTGGCAACATTGCCTGTAACCTCTTACTGGATTTCAGCTATTGCCATGTGTCTGTTCATCAGAGCCAGTCAAACAATTTCATGATTTTTTTGTGGTGTGGTTCTTCTGGGAAGACCTGTCCCCATTCTTCTTGCCACTCTTTTGTTGTGAGTCCCTCACCTCCCCATTCATTCTGCAGTTGTTTCAATACTGCCACTTATCTCTGTTGGCAATATGCTCCCACATCCCTCATGTTAATGATTTGGTCTTTCTCAAAGTCCAAAAGATGGCAGTAAGCTAGATGAACACGTCCTTTGGACATGCTGTGTTGCAATCTCCACCTGCAAAGTTGCAGTAATGTTAGACACACCTGACAGCTGTCACCCTCATCTGTAGGACTGTCTTATTTGTGTGGAAAATGAGCTCACCTAATGCTGAAATTTTACTCAACATATCCCAAAGGCATGGAAATACTGGAGTATCAGTTTGGTAGCTGTTAACAGCTAAGAGTTGTGTAGTATACGCTATCATATCTTTATGGATCATAAGTGTTTTGAAGATTATCATGCCACAAGTTTGTGTTGCACATCCAGTTGTGTCCTGTTTGAATTTAATGTGTTTTTGGGCCACAATGTACAGCTTTTCCTATCAGATGATGGTTGCTAAAACTGAAACTGATTGAGAATAAAGATGTATAGCTGGTGGCTCAAAACGTGTTTCATCAAATACTTGACAGCCAGAAATAATTACCTACATAAAGTTCTAAGAGTGTCATTCTTTCCAGAGTTCAGTCCTTTTGGGAAAGGATGCAAAGTGTATCCTGCCTTTGATTGTCATCCATGGCATCCTTGCAACACAGCAGTACATCTGTTTTGTTTCCCATCCTGGGATTACATTTCAGCAAGATAATGCCTTCTTGCAGGTGGAGGGAGTTTCTACCGCTTGTCTTCATGCTTTCAAAACCGTATCTTTACCAACAAGGTTGCTGGATCTCTTTCCAGTTGATAACATTTGGAGCATTATGGGCAGGACCCTCCAACCAGCTAAGGATTTCTGCAGCCTATTGCACCAGTTGGACAGAATTTGCCATGATGTCCCTCACAACTGTTAATGCCAAGCTGAATAACTGCTTGCGTAAGAGCCAGAGGTGGACCAATGCGTTACAACCTTGCTCAGTTTCAGAAGCTCTTCCTGTTGAACAGATCATCCAGTTCAGCTGAAACTGTGATCATTTGTTTGTCTGCTCATGTACATCAACCCCCGACGGGTCCAGGGGTTAGAATAGGCACAAGATATTCCTGCCTGTCGTAAGAGGCGACTAAAAGGAGTCTCACATGTTTTGGCCTTTACATGATAGTTCCCTGTAGGGTTTGACCTCCATTCTTCCAAATTTTTCTGAAGAAAGAAGCAGTTGGGGTAGGGCGCCTTACATGGTGCATCGTGTCCATCATGCACTGAGATCTTTGGCCCACTTTAACGTCGTGGTTTTGCAGTTCCGCTCCTTCTCCATCTCTTGGGTAAGGACATCTTCCTGGGTCTGTTTTCCTCCATCCATTGTGTAGCGTTGTTTCCTGTGCTGACGATAATCATGGTCTTCTTTGGCCCTCATATCCAGCATGGTACCCAGTCCATTGTGGTGGGACTGCCTTGTACCCTGTTGGTTGTAGCCCCCTGACTACACAGGGATCACTCTGCTGGTGACTGCACTGTTAACTCCTCATGTATGCCAGGGAATAGATGCCTGTCACCCTGGGGCATCGGGACTCCCAGCAATGACTATCCTGCCAGGTGGCCTTTGCTGTGGCTGGGTGACGCCCATGGGGAGGGCCCCTGGTTGGAGTGGATGGCATCGGGGTAGATGACACGACATGAAGTGTACCATGTCATCATTTGCTGGTGGTCAAACACCAGCAGTCTCTAAGCGTTCCAGATCTCAGTTCAATGCAAGGAAGTATGACCATAAATCATTCCCCTCCTTGGTCATACCATAGGAGAAGCGCCAGGGGTCCTTTGAGTCACTCCCTACCCAGGTTCCTACTTCCCCTGAGGACCTAGATCTCGCTGGACCGTCAGACACAATGGATGTTGATCAAATAGCTACTCAGTCGGTGGCAGCAGGTGACTCCGCGACGTAAACTGCCTCCCCAAGTGCTTGATTCCTTCGTAGCCTCATGATAACGTTATCTTCCAGTGGAATTGCTATGGTTTTTTCCACCACCTGGCTGAGCTACGGCAATTGTTAAGCTTTACACATTTTCTACATTGCCCACCAGGAAACTTGGCTCCCGGCAATGCGGACCCCAGACCTCTGTGGCTATAGAGGATATTACAAGAACTGTAGTGACTATAAAAGAGTGTCAGGAGGAGTTTGCGTCTATGTCCTCCTCTTGAAGCTGTGTTTGTCAGGATACAGACGATGCAGAAAATAACTGTCTGCAATGTATATCTCCCTGCACATGGTGCAGTACTTCTGAACATAGTGGCTGCACTGATTTACCAACTCTCTAAATCTTTCCTACTTTTGGAAGATTTTGGCACCCATAACCCCATGGGGTGGCACCGTGCTTACTGGCCGAGGTATAGATATCGAAAAGTTACCGTCTCAGCTCGACTTCTGCCTCATAAATACTGGGGCCCCCACACATTTCAGTGTGGCTCATGGTAGTTACTCGGCCATTGATTTATCACTTTGCAGCTCAGAACTTCTCCACTGGAGAGCCCATGAGGACTTGAAACTTCCTGGCAGATTAAAACTGTGTGCCCGACCGAGAGTCGAACTCGGGACCTTTGCCTTTCGCGGGCAAGTGCTCTACCATCTGAGCTACCGAAGCATGACTCACGCCCGGTAGTCACAGCTTTACTTCTGCCAGTATCTCGTCTCCTACCTTCCAAAATTTACAGAAGCTCTCCTGCGAACCTTGCAGAACTAGCACTCCTGAAAGAAAGGATACTGCGGAGACATGGCTTAGCCACAGCCTGGGGGATGTTTCCAGAATGAGATTTTCACTCTGCAGCGGAGTGTGCACTGATATGAAACTTCCTGGAAGATTAAAACTGTGTGCCCAACCGAGACTCGAACTCAGGACCTTTGCCTTTTGCGGGCAAGTGCTCTACCATCTGAGCTACCGAAGCACGACTCATGCCCGGTACTCACAGTTTTACTTCTGCCAGTATCTCGTCTCCTACCTTTCTTTCAGGAGTGCTAGTTCTGCAAGGTTTGCAGGAGAGCTTCTGTAAAGTTTGGAAGGTAGGATACGAGATACTGGCAGAAGTAAAGCTGGAGTATCGGGCGTGAGTCGAGCTTCGGTAGCTCAGATGGTAGAGCACTTGCCCGCGAAAGGCAAAGGTCCCAAGTTCGAGTCTCGGTCGGGCACACAGTTTTAATCTGCCAGGAAGTTTCATATCAGCGCACACTCTGCTGCAGAGTGAAAATCTCATTCCCATGAGGACTTGTGTGGTAGTGACCACTTCCCCATCTTCCTGTCACTCCCGCCCCGGCGTCATGCCTTTGGCTGCCTACCCTGATGGGCTTTAAACAAGGCAGGCTGGGAAGCCTTCACATCTGCTGTCAGATTGAATCTCATCCACATGGTGTCATTGATGTGGTGGTTGAGCAGGTCACTACAATGATCATTTCTGCAGCATAAAACGCGATCCCTTGTTCCTTATGGTGCCCCTCCCGGTAAAAGACAGTACCTTGGTGGTCGCCAGAAATTGCTGAGGCCATTAAAGTGTGTAGCGGGCTCTACAGCGACATAAGGGGCACCCTTCCCTGGAGCATGTAATAGCTTATAAATGACTCCGTGCCCATGTTTGCCAGCTTATAGAAGGACAGAAACATGAGTGTTGGGTGAGGTACGTCTCAACCATTGTGTGCCATACATCACCTTCCCAAGTCTGAAAGAAGATCAGATGTGTTTTTGGGTACCAGACCCCAACAGGTGTCCCTGGCATTAACATCAGTGGCTTGTTATCTATTGATGCAAACACCATTGCCAAGCACTCTGCTGAGCACTATGCTCGAGCCTCTGCATCAGAGAATTAATCCCCAGTCTTTGCACCTTCAAATGGTGGATGAAAAGGAAAGTTCACTACACGCCACAGTGAACCCTATAACACCCCACTTACAGAGTGGGAGCTCCTCAGCACCCTTGCACATTTCCCCGACACAGCTCCTGGGCTGGATCGGATTCACAGTAAAATGATCTAACATCTCTCGCCAACTACAAGCGATATCTCCTTATCTTCAACCAGATCTGGTGCGATGCCATCTTTCCATCGCAGTGGCGGGAGAGCACCATCATTCCAGTGTTCAAACCTGGTAAAAACCTGCTTGATGCGAAGAGCTATCGGCCCATCAGCCTCACCACCATTCTTCGTAAGCTGCTGGAACGTATGGTGTGTCAGCAGTTCAGTTGGGTCCTGGAGTCACATGGGCTACTGGGTCTGTGCCAGGGCAGTTTCTGCCAGGGTCGCTCTACGACTGATAATCTTGTGTCCCTCAAGTCTGCCATCCAAACAGCCTTTTCCAGATGCCAACACCTGGTTGCCATCTTCTTTGATTTTCAAAAATCCTATGACATGAACTGGCGACATAATATCATAATATCCTTGCCACATTTATGAATGGGGTCACCAGGGTCTGCTTCCAATTTTTATCCAAAATTTCCTGCCGCTCCGTACTTTCTGTGTCCAAGTTAGTGCTTCCCATGTTCCCCCCATACCCAGGAGAATGGGGTCCCACAGGGTTCTGTATTGAGTGTATCTCTATTTTTAATGGCCATTAACTGTCTAGCAGCAGCTGTGGGGCCGTCTGTCTCACCTTCTCTGTATGCAGACGACTTCTGCATTTCTTACTGCTCCTCCAATACTGGTGTTGCTGAGCAGCACCTACATGGAGCCATCCACAAGGTGCAGTCATGGGCTCTGGCCCAAGGCTTCCAGTTGTCAGCCGCAAAGTTGTGTGTCATGCACTTCTGTCGGAATTGTACTGTTCATCCGAAACCAGAACTTTATTTTAATGATGAGCCACTCACTGTGGTGGAGACAAATCGATTCTTAGAACTGGTTTTCAATGCCCATTTGACTTGGCTTCCTCACATTTGTCAGCTTAAGCGGAAGTGCTGACAGCACCTCAGTGCCCTCTGCTGCCTGAGCAACACCAACTGAGATGCAGGTCACTCTACACCGCTGCAGCTCTACAGAGCACTTGTTCAGTCCCGCCGTGACTATGGGAGTCTGGTTTATGGTTCGGCGGCGCCCTCAGCATTGTGTTTACTCTACCCAGTGCACCACTGTGCCATTCGACCAGCGATGGGTGCTTTTAGGACGAGTCTGGTGAGCAGCGTCCTGGTGGAGGCCGGAGTCCCTCCATTGAAGGTTGGGCATGCACAACTGCTCGCCAGTTATGTTGCATACATTCATAGTTCTCCTGAGCATCCGAATTACCGTCTCTTTTTCCCACCCATGGCGGTTCATCTCCCTCATCGGCGGCACAGTTCAGGGCTTACGATCACAGTTCGTACCCGATCCCTCCTGTGTGAAACTGGAGTCCTTTCCTTTACCACCTCCCCTCCAGGTCCATCTGCGTGCACCTCCATGGTGTACACCTAGGCTGCAGCTTCGTATGGACCTTCCGGATGGCCCTAATGATTCATTTCCTCCCGCTGCTCTCCGCTGTTACTTCCTCTTGATTCTTGCCGTGTCCCAGGGGTCTGAAGTGGTTTACACCAATGACTCGCTGGATGATAGTCATGTTGGCTTCACCTATGTTCACAGCGGGCATGTTGAACGGCACTTCTTAACAGATGGCTGCAGTGTTTTCACTGCAGAGGTGGTGGCCCTATTTCGTGCTCTTGAGAACATCCGTCATGCCCTGGCGAATCGTTTCTTCTCTGTACTGACTCCTTGAACAGTCTCCAAGCTATCGACCAGTGCTACCCTCGCTGTCCCTTGGTAGTGACCATCCAGGAGTCCATCTGTGCCCTGAAGGGTCCAGGTGTTCCGTGGTGTTTGTCTGAAACCCGGGATACGTCGGAATCCCAGGCAACGAATTTGCTGACAGGTTGGCGAAACAGGATATGTGGAAACCGCTTCTAGAGATGGGCAACTCTGAACCTGATTTGTGTTCTGTATTACGCTGCAAGGTTTTTCGGTTAAGGGAGATTGAATGGCATAACAGTACGCACTACAAACTGCATGTCATTAAGGAGACTACGAATGTCTGGAAGCCTTCCAAGCCTCTCAAAGGGACTCTGTTGTTTTCTGCTTGCTCCGTATTGGCCATACGTGGCTAACATATGGCTACCTCCTCCCTCACGAGGACCCACCTCGATGTCGCTGTGGCTCCCCTATGACTGTAGTCCACATCTTGCTGAACTGCCCACTTATAGCCGCTCTGCGGCAGACTTTTAACCTTCCCAGCACCCTACCCTTGGTGTTGGGCGACAATAGCTCAAGAGCGGATTTAGTTTTACATTTTATTCATGAAGGGGGTTTTTATCATACCATCTAAGGGTGGCTGTTTGGCCTTCTCTCCGGAGCCTCCACCCTCCCTTCATTTTAACTCTGTCATCCTTTTTTTATATTTGTTTGTCTTGGTGTTCCTCTTGTCCCTTCATGTAATCATCTCACCTTATCTTTTGGGGTGGACATTTTAGCGTGCTGTGGAGTGGCTGGCTCATTCTCTTTTATTCTTGTGATCAGCCAGCCCAGACCTTCTGCTCTATGGTTTTAATACCTTCTACTTTTGATTGTGGTGTTTTTTCCTTTTTCTTCTCTTTTTTTTCCCGCGATTCGTTTTCTTTTTAGGTGTGGTTCCACATTGCTTTTCCCCCCTTTTACTTTCCCAAACGTACTTTGGGTGTTGTCTTACCTTGAGCCTTGTTTAAGTCAGAAAAAAGGAACTGACAACCCTGTAGTTTGGTCCATTTATACCCCAAACCAACCAACCACCCATGTACATCACATCTATAGATTTCCGTCCCATTTGGATAATTTCCTTGTGCCTCTCTCTCTCTCTCTCTCTCTCTCTCTCTCTCTCTCTCTCTCTCTCTCAAAGTGATGGTTGTTGGCCATCTCTGTATTCTTCCTGATTTTAATTTCTGTACAATCATCATTTCATTTTGCGTGATTCCATGGTGGAGTGAAAGACTTTCTGTTCGATTTCACTTCAAGCTACAGTTTAACGTGGAATCTGAACCACACAGCATTCCTGGTGACTACCACCATAGCCGAAGGATGAGAGTAAAGGCAGACTTAAAATTTCTGTGGTCTGACTGGTATTCAATCCCACAACCCCTCGGTTTCCAGCCATGTGATTTATCGCTACACCAGCAGGCGTGATTCTCTACTATGGAACTGAAGCACTAAATGCTTATAGGGTAATTAGTATCAGTAATGAAAACCATTATTAAAGAAAGATGAACAGCTAGGAAATTAATCTTTGGAGAATAATGTTTAGTGTGAACTTGATATGTAGGGAATCATGTGTGTCTTCATGTCAGTTGGTTGGCCCATAGTCTACTGGCTGGTAAAGTATGACTTTTAGTGAAGTACTGTCTCTTCCTTAGAGTCTGAATGTTTCTGCTGCAGGTTCATTAATACAAAAGAGAAACATACAGAGTCAAATGCAGACAACTGAATTAATAAAATTAAATCACTTGTAACGGAGACCCTAAGCAATACATGAACATACACATAGGAACTGAAGCATTGCAGCTCAGCTTTTATTTGTATCCTTAAGAGTGTTCCTCTCCCTTTCCCTCTACTACTGAAAATTTCTTGACAGCTATGTGGTGTTTAACAGCATGTTTTATGCGATTCGTGTGAAGTGGTTGTGTTTAACATATAATGCAGTATGTTCTTACAGATTTGTAAATAGTCTAGTTAGTTGTGTGGTTTTCATCTCATGAATAGATTTCACATCTTCATTGCTAGTAATTTGTCATACGCACTGTAAACCTTTTGTAGCAAAAATCTCCAAGTTTTGGAGATTTTAAACTGTCTAAGATTTCTAAGAACCAGTGTCGTTCACAAAAGAAATATGCGATGTGAAAACCTGAACTACACATAATATAATCATACTAATGTTAAATGAATATAATTGTTTTTTTCTTCTTCTTTGTATTCACAGTTTCTGGATAAAATCTAAAGCATCTAGCTCTTCATCTTGATGGAAATTTCTCATTTGTTTCAGTTCCAAAGTTTACATAGATTTCCTCATTCCCTGGAGTTTTGCATTTTAAATGTGGAATAGGAATCTGCTTAGCTCTATGTATGTCAGTTTTCTCACATAATCTCCTGTAAAATGTACTGAATAAACAGAACTATTGAGTTTTATTTTCTCTAGGTCTACCCCTAAACATGGTGAATGTTTGCAGAAAAAGAAGTATATTTTGGAACAGACAGAACTGAAACTGGATACGGGTTTAGACAGGTTTGTAAATGCTTTATGCACATGATTATTTACATGCTGCAGTGTTTTAAGTGATCATCAGTTGTTTATTCTTATTTCCTTTTTATCTTTGAAAGATCAATTAATGCAATTGTTGGTGGAGTAAAATTGTACCTCCAGAATGAACAGAAGAAAACAGATTTCAAACCAGAAACAGATGACTTAGATACACTGGCATCTCCTGTGAGTATTAATTATTACTTTTACATAAATGTATGATAAATGGTTGCTATATCTATATATTACACCTGGCAAGGTGTGGCTTGCAAATATTTTCCCTCCAGCTAGACTTGTGCAATGATGCCACAGCCCTGGCGCCACTGCCACTCTGACCAATTGCAGGGATGATTGTCAGTTGTCATGCATTGTATACTTCCTATATGTGAACATCTCAAGACTTAAACTATTAAACTTTCATTTTCATTTAATTGTGTGTGTCAAACTATTGCGTATATTATCAAACTATTGCGTATATTAATGAAATATTTGAATGCATAGGGTAGTTTTATGTAATTTGGTCATGACAAGTCCCTCAATATCAGTATAAGTTTGCATTGTAGCAAAGCAAAATTAATGTTCCAATGGCTTATTGCTCACAGCACTAAGCTGAGGAAATTTAATATAATTTCATGAATGCATGTTGCTCTAAAAAATGGCTTTATTTTAACAGTGAAGTTAGCATTTTTTGAGTAATGATCTTGTAGCATCTCTTTCAGTTCTAGATAGCATGAATGGATCATTTTGTAAACTGCATGCTTTTTCTTGAAGATCACTTTTGACACTTCCAAGACTAATTTTTATTGCATTATTAAAGAAACTGGCATCTGGTTTTAGAGATTTCAAATCTTTAAAATGTCTGTGAACCTATTGGAGACTTCATTAATAATGGAAGCGAGTCTTGGAAAGTCTAATTTCTTGCATTCTTGTTTCAGTTCATAGTAATGTGGTAAATGAGGAAAATTTTCATCATTTTGTTGCAATTTAAACACTATTAAGTTTATACTGGAATCTATTAACATCCATTAACGTATCAGAAATGGAGCATTCCTGTCCTTGCAAACATAAATTCAGATTGGTCAAGTGATCTGTAAAATCTGTGTTGTTGTTGTGGTCTTCAGTCCAGAGACTGGTTTGATGCAGCTCTCCCTGCTACTCTATCCTGTGCAAGCCTCTTCATCCCCGAATAACTACTACAATACTTCTGAATCTGCTTAGTGTATTCATCTCTTGGTCTCCCTCCAGTGTTTTTACCCTCCACACTTCCCTCCAGTACCAAATTAGTGATCCCTTGATGCCTCAGAATGTGTCCTACCAACCGATCCCTTCTTCTAGTCAAGTTGTGCCACAAATTCCTCTTCTCCCCAATTCTTTTCAGTACCTCCTCACTAGTTACGTGATCTATCCATCTAATCTTCAGCATTCTTCTGTAGCACCATATTTCGAAAGCTTCTATTCTCTTCTTGTCTAAACTAGTTATCGTCCATGTTTCACTTACATACATTGCTACATTCCTTACAAATACTTTCAGAAAAGACTTCCTGATAAATCTATATTATGTTAACAAATTTCTCTTCTACAGAAACACTTTCCCTGCCACAGCCAGTCTACATTTTATATCCTCCCTACTTTGACAGTCATCAGTTATTTTGCTTCCCAAATAGCAAAGCTCATTTACTACTTTGTGTTTCATTTCCTAATCTAGTTCACTCAGCATCACCTCATTCGATCTGACTACATTCCATTATCCTCGTTTTGCTTTTGTTGATGTTCATCTTATATCCCTCTTTGAAGCACTGTCCATTCTGTTCAGCTGCTCCTCCAGGTCCTTTGCTGTCTCTGACAGAATTACAATGTCTTCGGCAAACCTCAAAGTTTTTATTTCTTTTCCATGGATCTTAATTCTTACTCCACATTTTTCTTTTTGTTTCCTTTACTGCTTGCTCAATATACAGATTGAATAACATTGGAGATAGGCTACAACCCTGTCTCACTCCCTTCTCAACCACTGCTTCCATTTCGAGCTCCTCGACTCTTATGACAGCCATCTGGTTTCTGTACAAATTGTAAATAGCCTTTCATTCTTTCACTCCCTGTATTTTACCCCTGCCACCTTCAGAAATTGAAAGAGAGTATTCCAGTCAACATTGTCAAAAGCTTTCTCTAAGGCTACGAATGCTAGAAAAGTAGGTTTGCCTTTCCTGAACCTATCTTCTAAGATAAGTCATAGGGCAGTTTTGCCTTGCGTGTTCCAACATTTCTACAGAATCCAAACTGATCTTCCCTGAGGTTGACTTCTATCAGTTTTTCCATAGGCCTTTAAAGAATTCGTGTTAGTATTTTGCAACTGTGTCTTAATAAACTCATAATTCCCGGTAATTTTCACACCTGTCAACACCTGCTTTCTTTGGGATTGGACTTATTATATTCTTCTTGAAGTCTGAGGGTGTTTCACTTCTCTCGCACATCTTGCTCGCCAGTTGGTAGAGTTTTATCAGGGCTGGCTCTCCTAGGGCTATCAGGTAGCTCTAATGTAATGTTGTCTACTCCCAGGGCCTTGTCTCGACTTAGGTCTTTCAGTGCTCTGTCAAATTCTTCAAGCAGTATCATATCTCCCATCTCTGTCCTCTTGCATTTCCATAATATTGCCCTCAACTACATCGCCCATGTATAGACCCTCTATATATTCCTTCCATCTTTCCGGTTTTCCTTCTTTGCTTAGAACTGGTTTTCCATCTGAGCTCTTGATATTCATACAAGGGGTCTATTTTCTCCAAAAGGCATCTCTAATTTTCCTATAGGCAGTATCTATCTTACTCATACTGATTTATGCCTCTACAAACTTCCGTCTGTCTTCTTCTAGCCATCCCTGCTTAGCCATTTTGCACTACCTGTCGATCTCGTTTTCGAGACTTTTGTGTTCCTTTCCACTTGCTTCATTTTTATATTTTCTGCTTTCATCAATTAAATTCAATATATCTTCTGTTTCCTAAGAATTTCTACTAGCCCTCGTCTGTTTACTTACTTGAACCTTTGCTGCCTTCACTATTTTACCTCTCAAAGCTACCCATTCTTCTTCTACTGCATCACTTTCCCCTGTTCATGTCTGTTGTTCCCTATTTTTCTCTCTCTGAAACTCTCTACAGCCTCTGGCTCTTTCAGTGTATCCAAGTCCCATCTCCTTAAATTCTGTGAGAAATGCTAATTCTGAAAAAAGAGCCCTCAGTTTATTTTCAACTTCTGTAAAATCCAATTTTAGTTCCTTTAACAAAATAAATTAAAAACAAAGTAGCTAAATGTTTTTGTGCATCAGGCAATGAATTTCAGAATGAAGAAGTGTATCTCCATACTACATATCAAAATTTTTCAAAAATTGTTAAATTTTCATTGAGACAGTGATAGAGTTCCACATACTACATTCATAATTTTCCTTACATCTGTCATAGCAGACAGAATTCTGGCACATTTCCTACACAATGTTTCATAAGAGATAAAGCATTTATTCCATTTTTCTTAATTGGAAAACAGTCATTTTCCCTACCAAACATAGCAGGTGCAGATTCAGTATAAATTGCTGACCTTTTTTTTAAAAAAAAACATCAGTTTTGTCAACACACTTTACAACAGCATTAAAAATATCCAAGTTACTTGTTTTGAACAAAGGAATGAAAGCAAGTAAATCTTCATATAGTGTATGCAAACAAGTGAACAATAAGATCTCAGCAGAGACAGTTACAGAAATCCAGGAGCAGTGCGGACATTGCTGATATTGAATTGGAGGGAGTAGCACTCCCTGGAGTGGGAGGGGGGGGGGGTGGCTTATAAGGCACACTTTGCCAGGCCTGCTATATATGGTTCCATATCTATGTATGAATACCCTTGAGAAGCGACAATTCTCTTATGTGTCATTAAGGAAAGGAGACACAATGAAGCAATAATGAGAAAAAGCATGAAAAAATTAATAAACTCAAATAAAGATATCTGACAATGGAAATCAGAACACAGGGCAACTGACTGTAGGGTATGTTTGCGTGACACCTGTTTGTTTCATTAGAGACAAAATATTAGCTCATATTGGAAAAAAATATGCTGAAGGAAATTAACTGTCACTTTTTTGAGAGAACCGTCTTGTCACACACCATGTTATTCACAGAAATCACTGAAAAGTTAAGTCACGGTAACTAGATTGGGTCTGAACACTACTCCCTTTGTCTAACAACCAAATGTAGTGTAAAGTGGCTATAGTCAGAGGGCAGAGTCTTTGAGTTATCAGTAGGCATACAAAGAAGAATGAAAGCTTTGCTAATGTTCAGACAAATTCTTTAATGAGCTAGAGTACATGTACATATGTGTGCCCCCCCCCCTCCACCCCCACCCCCCACCCCGCCACACACACACACACACACACCCTCACTTCTGTGCAGCTACATTGGGGCTGATGAACACGGACTGCAGCTCAGCAGGTGGGCTGAGATGAGAAGTTGTGATGTGTGGGATGGGTAGAGGGAGGAAGAGGTGGGAAGTAGGTGGAGGGGTTGAGGAAGGATAGCTGAGAGTGGAGGAGAAGTGCCGCCATGTGTGTAGTTCAGAATAGCTGGTATTCAAGGGAAGGGTCCAGATGGCACAGGCTGTGAAGCAGCCATTTAACTCTACCATGTTGTGCTCAGCAGCAGCATGTTCCATCAATGGATAGTCAGCTCTGCCCTGAGCCACAATTTGGTGATGGCCGTTCATTCTGGTGGACAGTTAATTGGTTGTCATGCCCATATAAAATGTTATGGAGAAATTTCAGCAGATCTGGTATATGGCACGATTGCTTTCACATTTGCCCCGCCTTTGATGGAATAGGATCAGCTTTTGAAGGCCTAGAGGAGGATGTTCCAGGTGGGTGAATTGGGCAACACTCTTACTCCTCCACTTACAAGCTCTGCCATTGTGACATCATCCCAGAAGTCCAGCATAATCTCCAATCCTGGCATTACATTTTCAGCATCTATTATTTGGTGAGTAGTCTCCCTTACTCCCAAATTAGTTACATTTTGCCAGAAATTTCCTATCACATGAAGAGTACAGATTTTCATGTTCATGGAAGTTACAAGGGAATAATGTCTATTAAATAGCTGATGCTGTGGGATGAGATATTTTTCCACAAGAGCAGAAGAGTAGGAAGCAGAAACCTGTTCTAAAGAAAAATTGATCGAGCATAAAGACTTTTAGAGACCAGAAATATCTTCTGTAGGAATTAAGAGAGACATTAAATAATGCACATTATGAGTCTCGGTAAAGAAACTCAGTCTCCAGGATCACAGAGTAATACAAACTCTTGAAACTAAAATTTATTTCTTCAAGAATAAAATACCTTCCCTTTCAAATTTATCTTGTTTTTAGTTCTAACTGAATTTCAGATTGTCAGCGATAAGTGATGTGACAGCTTAAAACAATTTTAGAGCACCAATAAAGCAAAACTTATTTTAACATGCCGCAAAAAAGAGTTGAGGAAATTTTTAAATTTTGACCTAGAGTTTCAGGTACAACCACCAAATATTGATATAAAAGACAATTTCTGTTGACCTTGTATATTATTTGAATACGACACCACTGTTAGCCAGTTTGAATCAGTTATTTTCAAGAGTGCTTAATAAACGTAGCAACTGATACATATGAGTCATATCTAATTTTGTTGCAGGTTTAAATCACATGACGTAGTTTAATTACTTTATGATACACAGAATACAGAATGTTTTCCATTACAATTAATTGTAATGTTTAATAATGATAATTTGCTATGAACATGTTTACTTCTATGTAAATCAGCTCAACCAATTTGACAGTTCCGTTCAAAGAAGCTTAAAAGTGTGTGTGTGTGTGTGTGTGTGTGTGTGTGTGTGTGTCGTGTGTGCATCTGAACACACGCGTGTCCGTGTCCCCCCCCCCCCCCCCCCCCACACACACACACACGTGAGCTTCTGTGAATTTCCCAGGAGCTACGCTCCCAAATCCCAAATGCATTCGACACATATGTTGCGTGCATCTCCTCCCCCCCCCTCTCTCTCTATCTATCTATCTGTCTGTTTCTCTATCTCCTCCTCTTTCTACCTCCTCCCATTCCCTCTTCTTTGTCTATCCCCTCCGCCTCCTCTCTCTGCCCATTCCTTCCTCCCCTTCCCTCTGCCCATTCCTTCCTCCCCCTTCCCTCTGCCCATATCCTCCTGCCCCTCTCTTTATCCATCTTCCCCTCTCCCCCCTCCACTTTCAAACTACCCGCTCTCCCTGTCCATCACCTTCTTTCCACCTATCTATCTACCTCCTCCCTCTGCACTCCATCCCCCCATTAAGCCATACCAGTCTTCTTGGAAGGCATGCCGATACTCCCTACACAGCACATCTTTTCCCTCTCCCCCCCCCTCTCTCTCTGTTCTTATCCTCCTCCTCCCAGATCTATCCACCACCTGCTCTGTCTGTGTCCATATCCTCCTGCTCTGTCTCTGCCGTCACATTCTCCACCCTTTCTCTCTGTCCATCCCCTTCTCCATCCTCTGTCCATCCACTCCACCCCATCTCTCTATGCCCACCCTCTCCTGTATACCTGTCAACCTTCCCCAACCATGCAGATTCACACATGTAGACCCTACAAAACAGATTGGCAAAGCAGGCCAATACTGCTACACTACAACATGCCTGTTGTGCAGGGATGCCTACTTAAGGGAGGGTGGAAAACAGTTTTGCACCTGTATCTGCACTCCTGTGGGGGCTAGGAGGTTCTAACTTATAGTGCTAATACTCATGAAAACTGCTGCCTGTCTGCTAAATTTGGTTGAAGTCAATCCAGGGATTTGGTAGGAAATGCTACGCAGAAATACATGCTTGCTGCTTTATATTCTGTTGTTACAAGCAGTCAACTGTTCTTCTATTCTCACTTTGGAATAACGCTACTTTTCAAAACTACTATGCCCCCAGAGAACCCCACCATGAGTCCATGATAGTGTACAGTCCATGGCTTGCTGAGATATATGATAAGGCATCCCCACAAAGACCCCCTCAGCATGACACCCAGAATGCCATTGAAATCCATTCTCCAAAAAACTTAATCCCTTAGAAATGTCAATAGAATATAAAATATCCCCATGCACACAAAAGTTAAACCATTCTGGACTAACTACAGACCTAGTCTCCTCCACCTTAACCTTCTAACCAAAGCTGACACAACTCCACATCAAACTTTTCCTTCCGCAGTTCACATCTCTATCCAAATGTGATCCACCTCCACTCTGGCTTATTCCGCTCCTGGTTAGCTTCCAGGCATTTGCATTTGCAGTCTCATATCAACTTCCTTCCTAATGTTTATTACCAATAACACATACTTTATCTCAAGACAGAGTAAGAACGGTGATCCACAGTCTGCGAGAAACCCCATTATCCAATCCCCCCCCCCCCCCCCCCTCCTACCGACAAAGAGGCTCCACACTGTTGTGATGAACTGCAGAGATTACTTGGCAAAAAGTCTCAACCATCTGTCACATCCCCAAACATGCCTTGCTGAAGAGATCCAATTTGATAAGTCCAGCATCACTTCCAAAGCTCACGCAAACCCTAGGGACCATCCCAGGTCTTCTTACCAAAAGTCATCTCTGTTCTCATACCCAGCACACCCAGCAGCTCACTCACTGTATATTTCCTGAAATCCACAAGCAGAGGCACACTTGATCCTCAATTGTAACAGGTTATTGTGCTCCTTTGGAAAGGATTGCCACTCTAGCCAACAAACACCTCGAACTCATTGGTCCTACATCAAGGATACCAAGCCCTTCCTACACTGTCTCAACATAATTTCTACCCCTTTACCACACAACTTCCTATTTATTACTGTTGACACAATCTCCCTTGCCTTTTTACTACACAACACTAATTCTCGCAATCTCCTTTAGACTTCAGATTTATCACTTCACTCTTAATACAGATGAACAACTATATCTTTGTCCACAACTGTTTCTTCTTTGAAGAGAAGATATACAAACCTACCCATGATATGGATATGGATATTCACATTTTAACCCCCACCCCGGGGATCTACAACTCATTTGTGAGTATGAGATTGGCAAACATGGGTCCCCTGCTCTTGCAGTACTGCTTCCTTTTCTGTGCTGCATTTATGTCTTACTATTGTTCTTTCTCACCCCCCTTGGGGACAGAGTCTTGTGTAAAATTGGGTAACCAAAACTTACGAATGTATCAGTTTCGTCTTTCTCTCCTTTCTCGATCTCACTTCTCCTGCCCTTCCTCCACTTCAATGTTTAAGGTCTCCATTTTCGTCTTTCTTCCTTCCTATGCTTGAAGGCCAGCTCACAAATTTTATGCATAAAGGGTGACTGCATAATGCATGATTCCTAGCAATCCAGGCCAACAAGTGGGGCTCATGCGTTCCCCCTGGAGAAGGCTAGGCTCAGGGAGGGGTGATTGCCAGAGCCAATGCCTTCCCAATTGCCAATTGGTACCTCTGTCTGGAGTTTGGGAGGTGTGACCTGAGGTGCGAACAATCACTTAAAGCACACTTGCTCCTTTCTGTGGGGCCCTCAGAAGGAAGGAGCACGCAATCACAGATGTTGGCAATCATGGGGGATTCACTTGCGATGAGTACATCAACTTCATCAATATAGCCTCTGTCTAAGACATGGAAATGGAATGAGGCCAAGGACACGACAAACCATCCAGCTGAACTTGCTACCTCACAGTGTCATCACAGAAGGAGGTCAGAATTTTTCTACAGGGTACCCATTCAGTATTTAGAAAGTTGTGACACAGTGACGGCCCACTAAACTCCTGCACTCGCCTTTATAGTGGAACTTTGCTTCTAGAACACACAGTGCCTTTCAAGCACAAAACTGCTTAAAGCTACACTCCTCCACAGATAACCTGTTCGTGTAGAGGCTCGTTGAACACCGACTTCTTCATGTGGCATTTTATACACTCAGCTCCTTGGTTGAATGACAGAGAGATATACAAAATTATCTCTCTGATCAGGGTGTAACCACAGTCCATCGGGTTATGAAGAGGGTTGATGCAGAATTCATGCATACCCGCATCCTTTCCTTAATATTTGATCAAGTGGAACTCTCATTGAAGATTGTGGCAGGTTATGAAGTCATCATCGTCAGTGTAAAAACACAGTCAGATGTGTAATGTATGGCAAGAACGTTCATGAGGGAGATTCCTCACCTCCTCCTCCCCACTGCATCAATTGCAGTGGCAACTATGCCACTTCATCCTGTGAATGCCATGTGCACTTCAGTGAGTGAGCCATTCAAGAGATCCTGGTGATGGAAGTCATACCCATCAATGTTGGTTGCAAAATTTTAGCTAGCCGAAAGCCTTGCATACCTTTGTCCAGCAGTAATAGTACCGTTCTTGCTACCGCATGACCCACAAAAACTATGGCCATGCAGACCTGCAATCTCCAGTTCAGTGCTACAGTTGTGAAATCACCTAGTGCTAAGCTGATGTCCTCATCTCTGCCCACTACAGTTCTCATACCTCCAAAAAACCTTCACCCATACTAATGAAGTCACTTGTGACACAGCCAGAAGAACAGAAATTTAAAAAGGAATACCTCTTAAGTCATCAAACATCTGGGTCCATGTCTGACAAATGCAAAGGTACTAAAAAGTCAAACAAAGACAAACATTCTACCCCTTCTCCAACTCTACAACAGCGACACTGCGCAGCACCTTTGTTTGGTTGTCCTTCATTTCACCAGTGCAAATCACCAACCGTTTCTGCACCCTGAAGTCAGCTGACTGACCCAGTGAGGTTCTTGGTACTTCTGAAGAAATATTGGAATGGGATCCTCCAGCTTCAGAACCTTAAATAGTTCACAGCCAAAATCTGGCACTGGCAGCAGAAAAAGTAATTGCCTCTTATAAGAGAAAAACACTGATCAGTCAGACCATTACGACCACCTACCTTATAGCCTCTGTGCCCATTTTTGGGGCAGATAACAGTGCAACATGTCAAGGCATTGAAGCTACGAGGCCTTCGTATGTTGCTGGAGGGAGTTGGCACCACATGTGCATACACAAGTCACCTAATTTCCATAAATTCCGAGGGGGGGGGGGGGGGTGATGAGCTCTGATGCCACGTTCAGTCATATCCCAGATGTGTTCGATCAGGCTCAGATCTGGGAGTTGGGGGCTAGCACGCCAGTTGGAACTCATCGCTGTGTTCCTTGAACCACTGCATCACACTTATGGCCTTGGGACATGATGCATTATCTTGTGGAAAAATACCACTGCTATCGATAAACATGATGCATTTGTGCCCTCCCATTGCCAACCGTATAATGCTCTGCCACTGTGCCAACATCCAGTGCCAATGCTCATGTGCCCATTTCAGTCATAATTGCCAGTGTGATTGTGTTAACAATGGCACATGCATGGGTCGTTGGCTGCAGAGACCCATTGTTAAGGAGTGTTCAGACACATTTGTACTCTGCCCAGCATTGAAGTCTGATGTTATTGCACCACAGTTCACTGCTTGTCCTGTTTTACCAGTCTGCCCAGCCTGTGATGTCCACCATCTATTGAGGGATGGCTGCCAAACCCCACGACATCTGAACGTCGTTTCACCTTGGTTTTCACCACTCCTCGAACACCCGACAAGTCATGCAGTTTCCAAATGCTCATTCTGAGCCTCTGCGCCATTACAATCTGGCCCTGGTCAAACTCAGATATATTGCATGCCTTCCCCATGTTACACACGGACAACATACTCACTGATACTACATGCACTGTGCGTGTGTCTGACTAGCATTAATTCCTCACCAGGTGACTCTGCCACCACATGGGCATTTTTATATCGATAGTAGGTCGGTGGTCATAATATTCTGGCTCATCAGTGTATCTCTTATCATCTAATATGGCTGATCTTCAATGGAACGTTTCCATCATCAGTTCACACAGGGCAGACTTACTGTTGCTAATTCTATCACAATTCCCATCTGGTTTATGCCTCAAAAAAAAAAAAAAAAAAAAAAAAGCAAAATTACACCCTCAAGACCATTTTGAAATCTTACCCTTCACACTCTGTGTTTCGGCACTCCTTCCAAGATAGCAAACCGAGCGAGGTGGCGCAGTGGTTAGCACACTGGACTCGCATTCGGGAGGACGACGGTTCAATCCCGTCTCCGGCCATCCTGATTTAGGTTTTCCGTGATTTCCCTAAATCGCTTCAGGCAAATGCCGGGATGGTTCCTTTGAAAGGGCACGGCCGATTTCCTTCCCCATCCTTCCCTCACCCGAGCTTGCGCTCCGTCTCTAATGACCTCGTTGTCGACGGGACGTTAAACACTAATATCCTCCTCCTCCTCCTCCAAGATAGCAACTCCAGCTCATGGGGGAGTTGTGACACTCGTTTGGGATGACATCCATTGCCAAACCATTTCATTGAACACCCAGCTACATGCTGTTGGTGTCTGTCTTTCTCTCCCCAGTTATACCTTTCCTCTTTGTAATATCTACTTATCCCCATCCTTTGATCTCATCAGTGCATATATACTGCAGCTTACTGCTCAGCTCCCTCAACCCATTCTGATACAGTGCCCACCGCCCCATTTGGAGCTCTTTGAGAACCTGCCCAAGAGGCTCTCTTCTGGCAGATATTCTTAACCAGCTTACTCTCATTTCTCTCAACACTGGTCAACCCACATTCCTTTCCGATTCTACCCACATTTTCTCTTACCTGGATCTCTCACTTTGTACTGTACAGCTTGCCCACCACCTCTCAGACACATACTCATGCAACCATTTCCCAAGCATATTTCATCTGCTAACTCATGTTCCATTGTGTACAAGACCAACTGGCAGCTTTCTAAAACTGACTGAAGACTGTACTCTTCACTGGTAACCTTCGACAAACAACACTTCCACAGCAATGATGATCAGGCACAGTAACTTACGAATGTTATCCTTACCGCCAAAGAATGTTTTGTCCCCTGAACCTCTTCCCTACCCCATTGTGTCCCAGTCCCCTGGTATACTGACGAATGCTGCAACACGGTTCATATGAAGAGACCTGCTATCTGTGTCTTTGAACACCATCTCACAAAGGACAGCTGTATTCACTATAAACAGTTACACACAGTGTGTCTTCGCATTATCATAAATAGAAAAAAAACTAGTTGGATCTCTTTTACTAATTATTTTAACCATTTTATTCCCTCTTCTGTTGTTTGGGGGTAACCTTCGTCGGATTTTTGGAAATGAGGTATATCTCCCAATTCCTGGCCTGACTGTAGAAAACGATGTCATTTTGGCCCAACATCTTGGGTCAATACTTTGAAGAGATCTTGAGCTCCACAAGAAGCAAGCGGAGGAGGCACAGGAGATATCTTTCCCCTCAAGAATCACAAATGCTACAATACCATTTTTATCATGATGGAACTCGAACATACTCTCACCTCATCACAATCCTCTGCTCCAGGACTGGACAATATTCATATTCAGATGTCGCAGCACCTCTCTCTTTCCGGCAAGCAATTTCTTATTCGTACGTACAATCGCATCTGCACAGATGGTGTTTTTCCCAGTCATTGATGTGAAGCCACTGTAATCCTCATATCCAAGCATGGTAAGGACAAACATCTTCCATCCAACTACTGCCCAATTTCCCTCACCAGCAGTGTCTGCAAGGTAATGGAAGACATGATCAGTGGTCAGCTGGTACGGTAGCTTGAGTCTCGGAATTTGCTAACAAATGCGTGATGTTGATTTTGTAAGCACCACTCTGCAGTTGGTCTAGTCACTGTCAACACACACTATGAGCAATTTTCTGTGGGAATTGCAAACTGTAACTGTGTTTTTTGATCTGGAGAAGGCTTATGATACCTGTTGGAGGATGGACATACTCCATACAATTTACATATGTGGCTTCCGAGGCCACGTGCCCCATCTCATTCAGGAGTTTTTAAAAGACCATGTTTTCAAGGCTCATGTGGCTTTAGCTTTGTCAAGCATTTTTATTCAGGAGAACGGGGTGCCGCAGGGCTCTGTGCTAAACATAGCTCTATCTGCCACAGCAGTTAACCCTGTCATAGACTGTCTCCAGCAAGGCATCTCAGGCTCTCTTTTCATCGATGACTTTGTGATATACTGCAGCTCTCAATAGACCTGTTTACTTGAGCAACTACTTCAGCAATGTCTCAACCATCTTTACTCATGGAGCATCGACAATGGCTTCCACTTTTCCACTGACAAAAACTGTCTGTCTGAACATCTGGGGGCATAAAGAGTTTCTTCAATCATCCTCACATCTCAGTCCTGTTGCTCTTCCATTTGTCAAAACCACAAAATTGTTGGGTCTCACACTAGATAGGAAATTCTGTTGGTCCTCCTACATATCTTATCTGTCAGACTCTGTACCCAATCTATAAATATCATACATGTTTTAAATTGTACTTCATATGGAGCAGATCGGGAAATCTTCACCCACTTATACCAATCCCTTGTCCAATCAAAAATGGACTATGAGTGTCCCGTTTGGTCATCTGCACAACTGTCTGTTTGACGCCATCTCAACTCAATTGATCATCAAGGCATATGTTTGGCCACTGGAGCTTCTGCACCAGCCTAGTTATGAGGCTCTATCAAAAACTGCCGAACTACCACTGTCATACGGGCGCGATGTGCTCCTCAGCAGATACACATGCTGTCTGCCCTCAGTGCCCAACCATCCGTCCTGTGAGTCCTTTTTGAAAACTCCCTTGACTGCTAATACGGGGTAAGTGTGACTGCTTTGTTGCCTCCTGGAGTTCGCTGTCATATACTGCTTCAGAAGCTGAACCTCATTTTGCCTGCTACATTCCTGATGGGTGAGAGCTGTTCCCCACCTTGGCTTCATGCAGAGGTCTGTGTTAATCTTAGACTTAGTTTGCTTCTCATGGACATTATCTATGTTTGACCTATAGCTGTAAGTTTCTCGAACTTTGCACACAACTTAGAGACAGCATTGTCGTCTACATTGATGGCTCTAAGACCACCCGTGGTGTTGGATGCACCTTTGTCATTGGCAACAAACATTTTATATACCAGCCTCTAGACCAGTGCTTGATTTTTACTGCAGAGTTTTCCGCCCTCTATCGTGTCACCAGTGCGTCTGAGGACACAGGCTTCTCAATTGTGTATTATGTTCCGATTCACTTAGTGATCTCCAGAGCCTCTGTGTACTATACACATACCACCCCTTAGTGCAACAAATCCACGAATGCCTCCTCACTCACAGATGATGGAGCCAATGTGATGTTCATGTGGGTCTCTGGTCACTTCGGAGTGTCGGGGAAGGAAACTGCCAAGGCTGCAGTCCGACTACCTAGGCCTTTTAGCTATTTGGTCCCTTCAGATAATCTCTTCGTTGCGGCACGTTGTGTCCCTGGGAAATGAAAACAACTCCCAACAGCTTGGACAACTTCCTCTTGCCCCTCTTGTTTCAAGAAGATACTTTTAGCTCGGCTGCGTACTGGGCAGCTTCATTTTAGTCACTGTCATTTGTTAAGAGGAGTCCTCACATACCTCTGTGTTTACTGCAACCAACCATTGATAGTGTGACATTTTCTCACACAATGTCGATTTTATAACCGTTTATGTTTTAATGTATGTTTGCCATTTGCCATCTGAATTATCAGATATTTTAGCAAATAGAGCTGCAGATCGCATTTTACTTTTTATTCATCATAATAATATGGCAAAGGAAATTTCATTTTCAACCATTTGAAGATCCACCTCAAATGGGAACTGATTGCTTTTAGCTACCCATCTACTCCAGGCTCTGAGTATTATTGACTTCAACTTCATCTGGTAATTGACCATTTTAAGTTTCAAAAAGGCCACTTATGACAGCTGTTTTGTGCTCTAAAGCAACAACAACAACAACAACAGCATGTCAACCTCATTTGCCAACTTGTTTGACTTATCCTTCCTAGCAATTCAAAATGCTAAACACCTTATCTGGTTGAGTTTCAGTGTCATCATCTTCATAGCCTGAACCCAAAACCCCATTTCTCCACTGCCTTAAAACCTTCTATCATAGTACTTCACCTGACCCTCTTCAGGTATGATGGCTTCATAAAAATTAGGTTTATATCAAACCCTAAACCACCAGCAAATCTTTCTTTCCTTATCAAAATGTCTCTATTGTAAAAATGTAGCTACACAAAGGTTGGCAGTATCTGCAGATAGGAGCAGCTTGTCACCCAGTATGTTGGACCTCTTGCTTCTGAACCACACCATCTGTCAGAGCTGAAACTGTATTTTTATTATTCTCTGAAATTAGGCATATCCTCCCCAAAATCATTTCCATCACTCACAAGGCAATTTTCTGCCTCCCATTGAACCTACCAAATCTCCTTGTCAATACCTAGCCTGTACACTCACCCAGCTTATGCTAATTCTGTCCTGCACATTTATCTTCTGTTTCAATCCTTTTCCCATATTTCGGCTTCTTAGTCCACACAACCTCACTTTGTCCTTATCACAGTACTTTAGCTATCTTCCTCCACTCTTATTATGCTCTGTCCCTCCCCTGCATACCTCACCCCGTCCTGATGCATCATGGCATACACCATCACCTCTGCCACTACGGAAGTGAACAGTTCTGGAAACAACATCGCAAGTCATAAGCTATGCTACTATGCTCCAGTTCTTGCTTATTTATTGCCCAGTGTTTCTACTATATGGTGACTGGTTATCTGTACTCATTCATTTGCTTGTGTAGAATTTTCCAGTCCCTGTTAGTTTAACTTTTTCTAATACACCTCACTGTTAATGATTTCATATGGTTTCATTGGCAGGCCTGTTTAGCCGTCGTGCAATACATGGGTGCAATGGTAGAGCGCATTCGTGACAGCCTAGATGGAAAAAATGTTGAATCATTGATGTTTGAACTGGGTACGCGTTTCCATCGGGTTATATATGAACATTTACAACAGTTTCAGTTCAACACTGCAGGTAAGTGTCTTGGTCATCTTCATTTCACAGCTGTTATTCCAAAAGTTTTGAATCTTAGAAAACAAAGATTATACCTACATAAATGAAAGGGTCTGTTTATGTAACATGGATACTCTAACAAATCATAAAAGATGTTGCGGGCATGAAAAAATGGAAAGAAAATAAGATATTAAATGGAACTAGGCAACTGTTAAAGAGAGAGCCAGAATTTTGAGCAAATACTAGTCAATTAAAATGATTATAGCAATACAAATGGCTATAATTATGTAATGCATAGCAGGACATTGATGATAATGACAAAAAATGTAAAAGAAAAGTAAAAATTAAGGCACCCAGAAAACATGATCGGATATATCAGTGGTACGTAAATGAAAAATATGCAGTTCTCTGTAATATATAGAATGGCCACCAGAGTACATTAGCCTTGAACATGTTTAGTGTTGTAAATAGTCTTCAAGGGTTTGCCGCCAGGTCACGTGCAAATTCCACAATATTTCCTCGGAGCAACTGTGTGACATCTTCAGGTGGTTCTACCTTGCTGGTGGCTAGGTAGGACTGACGGTATCTGCACGTTGACCCCCCGTTTCTAGAACACGCGTGTGAAGAATGTGCAGGCGTGCAAATCGCCCATATGCAATGATTTGCAGATAGATGGTGCCATATTCAAACTTAAACTGCCAAAAATCGCAGAGCGGCTCTCCTGTGCATGCGCTGTACATTGCGTTTGCCAACAGTGCAGCCAGACGTTACTCACCAATGGCCACACTAGACCAATGTTATGATGGACCTGTTATCAAAGGATCTTGATTTTCACATCATGATTTAATAGCAGCCAATGCAGCGTTCCAGGCTGTGCTCAGTTGAAATCCTGCATCCTTATTGGTGAGATTATCGGTTGTACAGGTATGTATTGCTTCCTTAATGATGCAATCCCAGAAAGATGATGCCGGGGATAAAACTTCCATCTTTTCATAAATCATCCAATGTCCTGTATTCAGACAGTGTTCCACAATTGCTGACTTTTCCGGTTGACAAAGGCATGTATGATGCTGATGTTCATTTCAGCTTTCTTGTACTGTGCGGCATGACTGGCCTATATACGCTGCCCCACATTGACAAGGAATCTTATATGCACCACATTTCCTCAGGCCAAGGTCATTATAGCTGAACCCAACAGGTTTCTCAGTTTTGCATATGGTTGAAAAAACACTTAATTCCACATCTTTCGAGGGTTCTTTAGGTTCTCGACGACATGGCACCAAAATACAGCAAAAAGGCCAAAGTGGTTGGTGTCTTCGCACCTTCATTCTGCTCCATAGATTGAACTCGCCTGGGTCTGAATGCATTATGTATCTGTCTCTCAGGATAACCATTTAGTCGGAACACTGTCTTCAAATGTTGGATTTCACCCGACAGGCTTACAGGTTCAGATACCACATGTGCTCTATGAACTAACGTATGTAATGCACTACAGCATTGTGCAGGATGATGGCAGGATGATTCATGACCAATATTTTGAATAAGTGGACGGTGTCACCATGGGAAGCCCTCTGTTCCCTGTTGTGGCCAATTATTTTATGGAGGACTTTGAAGAAAAAGCACTACAGTCAGCCACTCTCAAACTCCCTAGTGGATGATACATTTGTGGTGTGGCCACATGGACTTGATACTCTGCCTACGTTTCTTCAGCATCTGACAAATATAAACTTTACAATGGAAGTGGAAAAAGATGGTGCTTTACCTTCTCTTGATGTTTTGCTGTGAAGGAAAGCAGATGTAACCTTGTGACACAGCATGTACCGTAAGCCAATGCATACAGATCTATATCTGCAGGCCACAAGCGACAAACTGCGGAACACTGTCTGAATACAGGACATCAGATGATATATGAAAAGATGAAAGTTTTGTCCTCGGCGTCATCTTTCTGGGATTGCATCATTAGGGAAGCGATACATACCTGTACAACCGATAATCTCATCAACAAGGGTGCGGGATTTCAATTGAGCACAGCCTGGAACCCTGCATTGGCTGCTATTAAATCACGAAGTGAAAATCAAGATTCTTTGATAACAGGCCTGTCATAACATTGGTCTAGTGCGGCCATTGGTGCGTAACGTCTGGCCACACTGTTGGCAAACGCAGGGTACAGCATAAGCACAGGAGAGCCGCCCTGCAATTTTCATCAGAGGGAGTTTGTATATAGCACCATCTATCTGCAAATCATTACGCATGCACTATTTCTGCACCTGCGCGTTCTTCGTGTGTGTGTTCTACGAATGGTTCATTGATGTGCGGATACCATCAGTTGTTCCTAGCCACCAGCAAGGTTGAACCACCTGAAGATGCTGGACTGTTGCTCCAAGGAAATATTGTAGGATTTGCACAACATGATTTGGCGGCAAACCTGTGAAGACTGTTTACAGCACATACACTGGGAAAGCTTGAAGAGACATGTTTAGTGTTGTTACCAGGCCCTGTAGGGTCTGTAAGGAGCCTGAACAGTGTCAGATGTTGATTGACCACTGTGAAGTACCATATTATTATTATTATTATTATTGTTGTTGTTTTCTTTTCATCTCATTCTTTTCTTTTTATACGTATATACCAGCGATACTGTAGGGTCAGAAACAAAGCAAGGAGAAAGATGCTCTTCATTTTTTTTTTTTATTTCTTCAGATTCATCTATCTGTGTCTATACGTTATAGCAGGCAGACGTATTGCGAGTTCCGTCGTTTTAATATTGTAAAACATGTATATTCCAATTGTACAGTAAAAGTGTTATCAAGATAGCAAAGTTTATTCACAAAGTTATTACCTATTCATTATTCCACGATGCACCGAGAATCCTGCATCAAGAGGATCGAAGGTAATAAAGAAGAATTCGCCTGAGCAGAGGAGGGGCAATCTGTAACCAGTATTGTCATACCAATCTCCATGTACAGTAGCAGTAACAAAAATGGGTGTGCATAAATTGACAAATGTTAGCTATGGAATATATGTATTCGATATTGAAGGTCTGTTTATATTAGTGCCAGTTAAAGTTCACCCAGAATATGAGTCCTTTTCAATCCCTTTTTAATCATTCTTTCAAACATTTCCTTTTATTATTTAAGTAGCAAATTTTTATTAAGATTTCCAAAAAAGCCCTCATTAAGTGTGTGCACTTGGCTGGCTGGTTGAATCATGCAGTACTTATATTTGTGGGGCATTCAGGTGTGAGTGGCCTAATGTTGGACTGCATGAGAACCAGCATACTCATCAAAGTTCCAGTTGACCATGACTGATGACAACAAAAGAGGTCACTGTATTGTGCACCAAGCACAGTGTAACACCTTCACGTCCACACCTGCCATCCAAGAAAAAGTAATGGCCTATCTACAACATTCTTTGTCATTCCACACCATTTCTAGGAGAATAGCAGCAGCCAGGTGAGGGAATTACCATCCAGGTGCATAGGCTGCTCTTAACACTACACAGACTAGGAAGCATGGACTGCTGATGAATAGCATTACATTGTATTCAGTGGTGACCACCCTCAATGACCACTGACAGCATGTGTGACATTGACCTGGGGTGGGGTTCCATTCCCCACGTCAAGGTTTGGGGAACCATGGGACACGACTTCAAAGTCACGGCTGGCAGTAATTGGGGAAACTCTGATGTCATAGCAGTATGTCATAGACATCCAGTGTACTCATATGTTACCTTGTATGCTACTGTATCACTGTACCATTTTTCTACAGGACAATGCTCAGCCACACAGGGTATGTGTCACTATGGATTCATGATGATGATGATGATGATGATGATGATTAGGTACTCCAGTGGCCAGCAAGATGCAAGATCCCCAGATCCGTCTCCAATAGAGCCCATGTGGGACCAGCTCAGATGTCAGATATACAGTGGCTTTATGATTCTCTTCCTAACCAAATTAGTGTATGAATCCCGGCCAGAGGAGGAGCAACATTATACTGATATGGGCTCATACTGCCAAGTTCTCTGTAAATTTGACTTAGTTTTGTAATCACTGCAGTAACAAAACATTCCGTCTCAACCCATAAAGTTTCTACAATGAAAATTTGATAAGATGCATAACTGGCAACAATAAGAATGTGGAGAAAATAAACCATATGCATATGTTGTATACACACGACATTTCATCAACTTAGGTAGTAGATGGACAATAAGTAACAACTAAGAAACATTTTGCAGGCAGTCAGAGATTTCTTTAAATGTTTGCATCGTCAGAGAGATGACACAATGCCAATGATGGAACCTTGTAATCAAGCATGTGTGTGTGTGTGTGTGTGTGTGTGTGTGTGTGTGTGTTTGTGTGTTCTGAAGAAGGATATTGATGAAAAAAAATCACCAAAATTTTTAACCATTTTGATGTGACTGGTTGCCTCTACTCCTGCCATTGTTTGTATTCCACTCAGGACTTTCTAGTATTATATTAAACCAAATAGTTCTGATTATGTTAAAATACATCTCTCATATCCATGGCATGCAGCCTAACTTTTTAATCCATACCACTTGCAACACGTGCAGGCCCTATTACCTACAGACTTGCCTCTGCTGCAAAGGTTACATCTGGTTGATGGCACAGACAGCCTGGCGCTGCGAGTTCTGTCATCAATTCTGCCCACAGAAGAGACTATCTTTACTAGGAACAGTATTGTCAACCTTCACAACATTCACCTGTGTTATATGGGGAAAGCACTGGTTCAGCCTCATTGTGTGGGCAGGGATTATTGGCAACTGCCTCATGGGACCAGACATCCTTCCACAGCACCTAACAGATGAGGCATATCTGCACTCTCTGTGGTTGACCCTGCTTCGCATGCTGGAGAATGTGCCTTTGGTGGTACAAAGGGTAATGGGGAGGCATCTCGACATCGTCTACTCCAACCATCGGATGAAACAGTCCTAGCTGATCCAGTCACAAGACCTACCAGGTCACTGGACCTAAATCTATTGGGGCATGTGAAAGAAGTTGTGTATGCTGAGCCCATCCTGGACCTGCAGACACTGGAACATTCATTCATGCTGGTATATGCCATTTGGTTGCAGGAGGACACATTTGTATGTGTGGGTCAGTCACTGCTGTGGCATGTTCACACTTGATTAGGGGCTCATGGTGACCCCCTCTAACACCTTGTGTATAATGGTGGTCTCATCTCAGCGTGTCATGCACTCTACAGGTGTGATGAATAGCACCCTGTAGTATATGTACCATGCATTTCTTGGCTTATGTACATAGGACCTTTTTGCTCCTAATTTTCTGAGGAAATCATTTCTTGCAATTTATCCCCATCTGAAAAACCCACCCTTTATAAGAACAGGACAATTATTATCAAATTAACTTTTGTCTCTGTTTATCCCATTAAAACATTGAAAAATATAATACTTTTTTGTTTCATTACTTACAATAATTGATGTGCATGTGCAAGAACTTTTTGTTTTGTTAAATCACTACCTTACATTTAATAATGTTCTACACACAGCCATTCCAAATTCATGTTATTGTGATTGCAGATATGATAGATGCTTTTGTTTGATAGTTTATGGAACATATACTATACTCAACAGTGGAAAATCCAGGATGGAATGTAACAATTTATGAAAACGATTGTCACTACTCACCATATAGCAGAGATGCTAAGTCATGGATAGCCACAACAAAAAGACTGTCAGAAAATGAGCTTTTGGCCATCGGCCAACAACGCCTTCGCCGGAGATAGAACATACGCACATACACACTGCCTACAGTTGTGACTTTTCATGTTTTCTCGAAAGAATCTGTTGTTGTGCCTATCTGTGACTCAGCATCTCAACTATATGATGAGTAGCAACTATCCTTTTCATAATATTGACACATACTATACTGTTTTCTGTTTTTGCATATTTTGTTTATATTGATGATGTCAGATATATACTTGCTTAATTTGTCAGTTGTAGGTCTGTGAACACACAAAACATTAGAAGCCAGGAAGACAGAATTTATAACTAATTTTACTTTGTTATAGGTGCTATGTGTGCAATTTGCGATGTAAATGAGTATCGTAAATGTGTGAAAGAATTTAAGATACCTTTGGTAAATACACTCTTTGACACATTACATGCACTTTGTAATCTGTTGCTCGTCAAACCTGAGAATCTGAAGCAAGTGTGTAATGGTGATCAGTTGGTGAGTACATAACGTCTGGAATTTTCTATGTGTATCACAGATGATAACAGACTCAAATTTATGGTTCTGATTTCCCTTTTCAGGCTGGACTGGACCGTTCAGTACTTCTAAATTTTATACAACTGCGCAGTGATTATAAGACACAAAAGTTGGCAAACAACCTGAGGGGCCTGGCAGCATAGTGGAATGGAATGTATTTTGTGCTTTACTAAATTATTGTGTACCCATAGGCTGTAAAAATATTAGTACAAAATTTGTATTCTAATGAATGTGCGTGTGTGCGTGTGTGTGTGTGTGTTATTACCAGAACTATGAATCCAAAGAATTAATATGCTTTCATTTATATTGTATCATTTACAATAATAAACCATGTCATAGTGGGACTATATTGTGATGTTTCTTTCATCACTGAGAAGTAGAGAAAATTAAAGATATGAAATACTAAATTTCTGACAGCCATCCAAGAAGAATTTCTTCATAACAAACTTGTTCAACCTATTTAATAAGGCCACAGGAGTTCTATGCATCTTTTGCTTAACTGCACATTTGGATGTCAATAAGTTTATGCTACCAGCAAATAGCATTGGTGGAAAATGTAGTTAGTTAATTCTTTATTATTCCACAGGTAAATATAAAATAATGTTAGACATGTCATCTTGATACAACAATAAAACATTATTAAATGTTAAAAAACATGCATACATATAAATATTTAGAAATCTGGTTAACTCAAAACTAATGTTATACTGTGAATAAAAATCTTCAGGGTGTGTGACCACATTGCCATATATAAAGTTCTATAGCAAATGACCTTCCAGGGGGTGTTTTGCTGAGGAAGACCATATGCATCATTGGCTGAAATGTCAGAGAATTTTATAAATTGACAATATGGTCACATACCCTGGAGAATTTTACTGACAGTGACAGTGGCCTGTGCTTACCGTTAATGTTACCCTATTTATTCAAGTCTCAAATCACTGCAAACCTTTTATGTTTTGCACACTCATACTTTTGGCTGACACCAGAACCGAACTGATGATGATGGTTCTCCATCCAGTTCTCTGTGTGTTTCCATTTGTCTGTCTGAAAAACATTTAGTATTCCTCAATACTGAAGGAGATGCTGAGCTCAAGAAGATGAATGAATTTAGCATTTGTCCTCACAGATATTGGGCACACAATTTTTCGCTAACATGCATACTACATTGAAGTTAAATTGTAGAATAACAGAGATGCTTCACTTTTTGATTTTTACCAAATCCTTTTTAAGTATTTCTGTTACCATACATCGTGCATGATTTTAGGGGTATGATTTAATTACCTTTCTAAACATATCAGTTTTTAAACTCCCTAGCAGAGTAAGACTGTGTGCAGGACCAGAACTCGAACCTGGGAGATTTCCTGGCTTAGCTATGCAAGCACAAGTCTTGACTTGCCCTCACAGCTTTACTTACTGCATTACCTCTTCTCCTGCTGTTCAGCCTTCAAGAAAGTCCTCCTGCATGCCTTGCAGGGCAAGCATTCTTGGAAGAAAATATATTACTGACAAATGGCTTTGAGGATTGTCTCCAGATTGAATTTAAAATTTTTTGGCAGGTTAAAACTGTGTGCTAGATGGGGAGTTGAAGTTGGGACCAATGTCCTTTGCGTCCAAAGTGCTTTACTGAACCTAACTCACAACTCGCCATCACAGCTTTTCTTCTGTCATTACCACTTAAAAAAGGTATGTTGGTGAGTCATGAGTCATGCTTGAATACCTTAATTGGTGGAACAAAAGACAAGGTCCCATGTTCGACTACTGGACCGGTACACAGTTTCAGATTAGTGCACATTCCAGTGCAGAATGAAAATTCATTCTTGAATCACAGTCTTCAGGCATCTCTTTTATCTCATTGGGTAATTTGTTATATGGTTTGATTTGTGTAGTAGGAAATATTAATTTTAATGTTTGTTTCAGTTTTCTCGGGTGAGTAAATTAAGTCTAGCTCTTGTTCTGTGATCATAAATAGAGCTTTTACTGTAGTAGTTACTAAAGCTTTTCTCAATCTCTGTAATATTGTGGCAGATGTACTAAGATGGGGTAGAATCCCCAGCTTTTCAAAACTATTTTTACAATCAGCCTGATTTTTGTATTGTTGTTGTTGTTGTGGTCTTCAGTCCTGAGACTGGTTTGATGCAGCTCTCCATGCTACCCTATCCTGTGCAAGCTTCTTCATCTCCCAGTACCTACTGCAACCTACATCCTTCTGAATCTGCTTAGTGTATTCATCTCTTGGTCTTCCCCTACGATTTTTACCCTCCACACTGCCCTCCAATACTAAATTGGTGATCCCTTGATGCCTCAGAACATGTCCTACCAACCGTTCCCTTCTGGTCAAGTTGTGCCACAAACTTCTCTTCTCCTCAATCCTATTCAATACTTCCTCATTAGTTATGTGATCTACCCATCTAATCTTCAGCATTCTTCTGTAGCACCACATTTCGAAAGCTTCTATTCTCTTCTTGTCCAAACTATTCACTGTCCATGTTTCACTTCCATACATGGCTACACTCCATACAAATACTTTCAGGAATGACTTCCTGACACTTAAATCTATACTCGATGTTAACAAATTTCTCTTCTTCTTGTATTAAATTATTCTTATTGCCATTTTTTTTATAATCAGAATACTGTGAAGATATTTTGTCCACTTGAATACCAAAAGATGACTAAGTGTACATAGGAATAGTATGTAATGAAGACACATTCACTGTTAGAGATAGGAAATTGTCTTGCTTGAAATTTCCATTAAAAATAGCCAGCCAGATTCTTTAACATCTTAGTATGTACTGTGCTGCCCTCTCTCTGCTAGTTGTGCAAATCAACAACTGCTCCCTAGGAGAATGTGTATTGGGTTACCGTATTTACTCGAATCTAAGCCGCACTTTTTTTCCGGTTTTTGTAATCCAAAAAACCGCCTGCGGCTTAGAATCGAGTGCAAAGTAAGCGGAAGTTCTGAAAAATGTTGGTAAGTGCCGCCACAACTAACTTCTGCCGTCGAATATATGTAGCGATTCACATGCATGCTTTTCAGGCACAAAGATAAATACTGGCGCCAAAACCTCTGCGTCAGTAAATAAATAAAAAAAAACGATGGAAGACGAAATTTTTTCTCCGCCCCGAGTTTCGACCACTGCATTTTCATACATTATCCAACGAAGTAAATACAAATTCCGTATTGTTAGTCTTCGAATGTAGCAACATTTCAATGTACTGTACTACGAAAATCCGACTGGCAAGACTGTGTTTGGGATGTTTGTCAATATGGCCAACTCTACGTTCTGAATTTTTTCTATGAGAAGAGATGGTTACTAATAGGAACTTTTATGAATTGTGAATCACATGCAGTATTCTCTTCACCATAAGAATAATACGTATATAAACATTTTGCCATGTATTCTTTCGTGTTTGCTGCTATCTCATTTAAATCCTGTCCGCTTAATAAACTACGAAACTAGAGTGAGACAACAGCAAACGCCGAAGAATATACATATCATTTCATGTTTATATTCGTATTATTCTTATGCCTAATAGTGATAGTCAGAAATGAAGCACGTCAATTGACTAGATTTTTAAATCTAAGATGACTAATTTCTGTGCAGAATGTTATGTACTAAAGAGACGTCTGCAAAGATTTTCAAACAGAAAAATTTTCGCTAAACTCTCGTTCAGAACATCTTCTATCATACGCAGTCTATTATTTGGTTCTTGTTGATCGTCAAAGAAAGCAGCAGTGTTAGTAACAACAAATAGCAGTCTCTTGCCATTGTTTCGCTAATGAGACGATTTCTCTCTTTTTCTTTTTTTAATTGTAAGCGGCGGTAGTGCGCCCAAAAGCAAGCCACGCCGCGAGCGGCGACAGGCCGTAAACACTGATTATCAGAATGCGACAAACAGTGCATGACACAGTACAGTAATGCATTTTCAGCTTAGAGTGACGTAAACACCTATAACAAAGAGAACGGCACTTATAAGATCAAAGAAAAATAAGCAATCGATCCAAACCAGACGAAGCACGTGAAAAAGGAAGGGTACCCGTATAATTATGGACGGAGCGCCTGACTCATAGCTAATTAGCTATGGCTACCTGGTAAAGCCTAACTGCTTAGCTTACTACGCGAACCAAACTACTGTAGCTGTATCGTCATTCATTCGACCTAAATTGTGTCTCATATTACAATGGACCAACTTTGTTTCGATTTGGAGATGCGGCCTAAAACTTTACTCTCCCCTTGAATTTCGAGTCTCATATTTCAGGTGCGGCTTAGATTCGGGAAAATTTTTTTTCCTTGATTTCGAGTCTCATTTTTCAGGTGCGGCTTAGATTCGAGTGCGGCTTAGATTCGAGTAAATACGGTACACTGTCCATGGCTATTACAGTTTCAAACTTGGTTTTTAAATTGAACACTCACACTCAACAGTCACATATATTGATAAGCAGCTTTAAATGCTTGCATATTCAGTTGGCAGAACTTAACCCATCTTTGATTGTAGTCTGAAACAAATAAATTTGATTGTTTTTAACAGAATAAAGTTATATTTACTCTTTCACTGAATTCACTTATGAATTGTCTTTAGTCTAAACTTTGTATTCAACATTATAAATAATAATAAAAACAGGGATGAAGTGAACAATATAAGATTAAACACATAATGTAAGGACATAATTTTTTCGGCTCTTAATTAAGATGATATAGTGTTTCCTATATCAAAGATGTTAATTAATTTTCTGATCTCCCTTTCATTTTTAGCTTTACACTTAACACATACAGAGAACACAAGAAGCAAAAATTAGGTTTTTGGTTGCAAACAATGGTACATAAAGTAACCACCATTACACACCATAGTGACTTGTAGTGTATAAATGTAGATTAAAACAGTTTTTTCTTATAACAGAACAAAATTCCAAAACAACTGAAGCCATTACAGTCTTCTGATTTGCACATGTTGAAAATTTGTAGAATATTCTAGAATCCTGCAGTGAAAGAAAGCATATTGCAATGCAATGCAAATCAATCTGATGAAGCTAATTCCTTAAGTCCAGACCAAAATATCATAATTATTAAAATCAATTAATAAATACTTCCAAAGAGTACTTTCACAGAAGGAACAGGACACCTGTTTGCTATGGTGCGTAGTGTTATACAATGTGTGCTATATTTTTCAGTTTTATGTCACAATTTTGAATTTTTAACTTTCTCTGTAGTAATTTATCCCTATATATCCTTCAATATGAAATTGCTTTCATTTCCAGATACACTCATTCCATGTTAACAAGAGAAATTAATCGTAGGAACTATATTACAAGAAAATCCTCCATGTCTAAATACTTGTTGTGCATCTAAAATAACCATCTTTTTAAAGATTTAGTTTATTTGACACAATATTCTATTTTTCGTTATTTTCCACAGTTCACTAGTAAAATGAATATTACAGCATGTGCAGTCTGAAGAACAGTTTCTTGTTAACGTAGTAATTTGTCTCCTAAACAAGCTTGAAATCTGAAATATCTGTATATATTTTACACTTATCTTTTTCTGAAGATAGAGCACTGGTAGCTAAGAAAGAGAGTAATTACATAAAGCTACTACAAAGAAAATTGATAGAATATAATCAAAAGATTTTTAACCTAGCCTAAATGAAAAAAAAATCACCCCCAGAAAATAAGTAAAATCCTGTTGTTAATATGACAACGCATTTTATTTTCTAGAACATCCACAAAACAATCTCAGGACCAAGATTTTCTAATACCTTTGTGTGCTCGCCCTCATTCAAGAGGCAGGCATAACTATCGTAAAAAATTTAGTTTATTACATAGTGTGTGAAATTATCACCCACATTTGATGTAACAATATTATTTTACCTCCTGAAAGTGAAATTTGTACTGTTCAATTTCTTTATAGCATTATAGCTTGTAGATCAGTTGTACATACCTCCAAACTTTTTATTTGCAATATACCATAAGTTCTGGTGTTTTATTGAAGTTAAAATGATGTAAAAAGAATTTTTTCATTTGCCTAATACTGTTTGGGAGGTCATTGCCATCAGGAACAATAATGGTCCTGAGATACTAGTGAGACCAACTTCTGTATTAATGTATTCTGGATCTGATTTATATTTTATTAGAAATTTTGCCTCATTTTTCCATTTGTGATTGAAACTATTCATCTGCCACACTCCGCTTATTCTTAATTACTCCAGCCACTTCATTTTATGTTCATAATGTCAAATACTGTGGACAGCTTTAAAAATTTGCATGTGAAGCAATCCTTGTTGTTCAGTGCATGACATGTAGTTTTTTTAAACACTATAGCTGATTCTGTATTTCTGCTACTCTGAAAACAACTGTGCTTCAGTCATGTTATGTGTGTTCATTAAATTAATTAATTAATTAGTCTCTCTTTCACAACTGATATTAAAATTTTTGAGAATGATGACAGTAGAGAAACAGGTCTGTAGTTTTCTGTACTTTTTACATTACCGTTGTTTATTAGAGATTGACTTTTTAGACACTTTGAAAAGGTTCCAGATCTGAAGAACTCATTTATTATATCAGTTAAGGAAGCATGTATGTCCTCCTTGCATTATTTCAGTACACAAACTGGTACTTCATCTATGCCTGTAGACATTTTATTTTTTAAATTCTTGTTCTGTTTTCCTGACTTTAAATCATCACCGTACTTGTTGCATAATGTTTTTACAGCAGCTCTTCAAAGGAATTAATCCGTCTCAGTGTACAGAAAGATCACATCAACATAAATTTCCTCATGGTTTCAATTTTTAATCATTAAAGAATGTTGTCTCCTTCAACAAAACTAGTGTGGTCCTCAGTTCACATGAGTACAGCATTTTCATATTTTACAGTTGTTTTCTTTTCTTTCACAGTAGATTCAAACATGGCAGACAAAGGCAAAATCCTATGATAAAGGGGACAATAGCAGTAAACAAACAGTCACAAGAACTTCAAGGTAGAAATGTGCTCATAATCAGTATCACATGAGCAAGAGATTTGTGTAACTGTTGTTGTTATTCTCAGGAGAGATTTCACTTATAAAATGTGACGTAAAGATAGTACATTACTAGCCCCTTTTAAGTGTAAGCACCAATGTTCACAGCTTCTTTATCAGCACTGAAACAGTGTACAATAAAATACCAAAAGTTACTGTACATTTTGGCACACATTTTAAAGTGAAAGATTCAGTTGATATTAGATAGAAGGAAGTGAAAATACAGAATGTGGAGGCATGGATAAATTTCAGAGGGAGCAAAATGAATAATCGTAGATTGTTCCACTGAGTCATAAACGTATTTCATGTTCAAATAAAACACTGCACGGCACTACATATTTTGTGGTAGCATTTGTGAAATTCAAACCTCTTTAGAGAAAATATATAATATCTGGAGATTTTACTCTAGATACTGTAAGACTCGTATAGCTACAATAGTTCAGGAAAAGACAGTTCTTGTTATACCTTCTGGGCATTATGTATACGTAAGGATGCCTTTTGGCCTCCAAAATGTCCCTACTATATTTTAAGATTTTGCTAATTTACTTTTATAAGAGTCAAGGGGCATGAAAAAGGAAGCAGTGGTTGGGAAGGGAGTGAGACAGGGTTGTAGCCTCTCCCCAATGTTATTCAATCTGTATATTGAGCAAGCAGTAAAGGAAACAAAAGAAAAATTCGGAGCAGGTATTAAAATCAATGGAGAAGAAATAAAAACGTTGAGGTTCACCGATGACATTGTAATTCTGTCAGAGACAGCAAAGGACTTGGATGAGCAGTTGAACGGAATGGACACCGTCTTGAAAGGAGGGTATAAGATGAACATCAACAAAAGCAAAACGAGAATAGTGGAATGTAGTTGAATTAAGTCGGGTGATGCTGAGGGAATTAGATTAGGAAATGAGACACTTAAAGTAGTAAAGGAGTTTTGCTATTTGGGGAGCAAAATAACTGATGATGGTCAAAGTAGAGAGGATATAAAATGTAGACTGGCATGGCAAGGAAAGCGTTTCTGAAGAAAAGGAATTTGCTAACATTGAGTATAAATTTAAGTGTCAGGAAGTCATTTCTGAAAGTATTTGTATGGAGTGTACCATGTATGGAAGTGAAACATGGACAATAAATAGTTTGGACAAGAAGAGAATAGAAGCTTTCGAGATGTGGTGCTACAGAAGAATGCTGAAGATTAGATGGGTAGATCATATAACTAATGAGGAGGTATTGAATAGAATTGGGGAGAAGAGGAGTTTGTGGCACAACTTGACAAGAAAAATGGGCTGGTTGGTAGGACATGTTCTGAGGCATCAAGGGATCACAAATTTAGCATTGGAGGGCAGCGTGGAGAGTAAAAATCGTAGAGGGAGACCAAGAGATGAATACACTAACCAGATTCAGCAGGATGTAGGTTGCAGTAAGTACTGGGAGATGAAGAAGCTTGCACAGGATAGAGTAGCATGGAGAGCTGCATCAAACCAGTCTCAGGACTGAAGACCACCACAACAACAACTACTTTTATGAGGTTTACAGCTGATCCTGTGTCTAGATTACATAATTATCTTTTCAAGTATAATGAAAGAACATGCAGAATGGCTAAGAAACATGCTATCTCATGTTAATGATTCTAATCCAAATTTGAAATTAGAAAAGTGCAGTTTAGTGCAATCACAAGTGCTCTATCTAGGCCACATAGTTATGGCAGATGGTGTAAGACCAGATCTACAGCTAACAGATGCAGCAGGGGCAGTGACAAAGGGGAGGGTTATGGGGCTGTAGGCCCCCTCCCCCCAATGGAGTGTCATATTACACTGGATAAAATAACTTCAGAGATCAGCGAATAGATTACTTCAAAAGATTCATTCATTTTTTTTTTAATAATTATGCAGCAATATGGATTGCAATGTGTTTCAAACACATTTTAACAAAAGAATAAGAGCAGTAAATAGCTTACTGTCTAAACCAATAAATATTATTTAACTTAAAATGGGGATCTTTATTATTTATTAATATAGATTGGATGTATATTAATGTACAAGTACCACTTACAATAATCAAGAAAGCTAAATATGCCGGGTATGCCTACCAACACTTAAATTGCTGACTCCAGACAAAAACTTCGAAATTGCTGGACATCTGGGTCAAATTGTATTATTTTCCTGGGCACAAACATTCTGTAGACACATTTTTATGCTGAACTCCATAGCAGTTACCAAAAACTGCTTTAAGCAACATCAAATTTTACCAATTTGTCTGTGGAGGACCCCAACTCTCCTTTTGTTAAACGATATTCCATTCCCCCAAAACCAGCCCCCCCCCCCCCCCCCCAACCAACTTCTACAATCACCCCTGAGATGCAATGAATGATTTTCTAGTACTGAGGAACATTAAAGATTTGCAACCATTTCTCAGGTTAACAACTTACTGTCATCATCTCGTGGAGAACCGTACAGCCACCAAAAAGCTGCTCAAAAAATTACTGAAGAGAAGAACTCCTTTTGTCCAGACAGTGGACTAGAATGCAAGAAATTCTTGCAAGTCTGCTTGTCTTGGCTTAACTAGATTTTGTGCACCTTTTATCTTGTCATGTGATGTTAGCAGTGTAGCTATTTACTGCACTTTGAGTCAAATACAAGACTGTGAAGGAATACCAATTGAGTACTGTATTCTATAGACTATAAGATGCACTTTTTTCTTGAAAAAATTACCTCCAAAATTTATGTACCTCTGATACTCGAAATTAATATAAAAATGTCATGTTCAAAATGACCATATATTTGATGCAATGGAAAACTTCTCTCTATCTGAGAACATTGGTTGTAGCTGACAGCAATAGTGCATCGATGGAACAAACATAAGCTGCGGGGATTCATAATTTTGCTCACATTGTCTCTCTCCTGCCACACCATCACAAACTCAGAACACTGTCTAGCCTATGATGTGTTAGTGCAGTCTACAGTGCCAGTGAACTTAAACTGAAAAATTTGTGTTAACAATAACAGTACAATATTTTTTTAGCAGCTAGATTTGTAATGGAAAAAATTCATTTGATATGGACTACAAATTGAAAATAATAGCATATGCATAAGAACATGGAAACAGAAAAAAACCATTCGTGATTGGTGGTCTAGTAAAGGAGAACTGAAAAAAAAAAAGTGAAGAAGACTAAATGTGCAAATGGCCAAAACTAGAAGATGATGTATTGAAGTGGATTCAAGGACACCATCAAAATGGCATTGGAATTGATACAAAAATCATTCAAATACACCCTCATAAGCTAGCTCTACAGTAGAACTTAACAGACTTTAAGGGTGGAGTTGGTGCTACATGTTTATGAGGCATCATGGACTTAGCATGCAAACCAAAACCAAAATATCTCAGAAAATGCCGCAAGAGTATGAAGAGAAAATATTACCTTTGCCCCACTTTCTTATGCAACATCGAAAGAAAACCAGTATGGAACTAAGCCAAATAGAGAATATGGGCAAAACTCCTCTGACATTTGATGTGTCTAGTAACAGAAACGTTGTCATGAAAGGTGCTAAAACTGTAACTGTTAAAATAAGTGGACACGAAAAAATGAACTACACTGTTGAACTTTCAATGTTATGACCACCAACTGTCATTTTTCATGTATATGACAAGTGTTGGATGGACGAGGCTCATGTGAAATCATGGATTAACAGTGTGTGTGAGAAAAGGAAAGGTGCTTTATTGAAGAAGAGTTCTCTTATTGTGCTAGATTAGTTTAGTAGTCATTTGAAAAATTCTGTGAAACTGAAACTGAGACAGGGAAATAAAGAGTTTGCTGTTATTACGGGAGGACTTCACTTCACTATTGCAACCTCTTGATATCTCAAAAAATAAATAACTTAAAGTGTATATCAGACAGGAAAGGAACAAATGGATGATGGATGAAACCCAACATAAATTCACACTGAAGAGAGCTTTAAAATGACCCTCTTTCAAATGTGTGTAATTGGGTAAAACAGTCGTGGTATAGAGTGAGAGAAGACATTATTCAAAAACCTTTCTGGAAGTGCGGCATAAGTAATGCTCTCGATGGACGTGAAGACCATCTTATATATGAAAAGAACAATGATGACGACGAAGAGGAAGTAGAATAAAATTCAGATGACAATTTTCACGGATTTTAAAAGCCACTCCACTTTTATAAACTAAGAACTCAAATAGATATAGGTAATGGTAAGTGCCATTTCTTTCTGAAAAACCAAAGATTTTCTATCAGCCTGATAACCACACTGGAGAGGTATGACACAGTAAACCCAGAACCCCATGTCGCTGTACAGTATTCATATCCCACCATGTATTTGTTGAACAAATATGATAACAAACACAGGGAATCATAGAGCCATCATTTTCACCATACTGCAGCCCAAAACTACCAGTTAGCAAACCTGCTGGATCAGTATGACTAGTTTTAGACGCTAGAGGCATAAAAAAATCCTAGTATCAGTAAAAACAAAACCAGATAATTTAGATGAACAATTGCTAAAATTTCATAACACCAAATATTTCCCTAAATCGTTTCAGGCAACCGAACCCGAGCTTGCGCTCCGTCCCTAATGACCTCGTTGTTGATGGGACATTAACCACTAACCACCACCACCACCACCACCACCAAATATTTCAGCACCCTTGATCTGAAAAATTCCCATTGGCAAATAAAGTTACATGAGGAGAGCAGAAAACACACAGCATTTGTCTGCAATGGCAGGATTTATGAAGTTAAAGTTCTACACTTTGGCTTAAACATTAGTGCAGGCGTATTTATATCAGCTTTGGACAGGGTCTTAGGACCAGAACTGCTCAGTAAAGTTACCATTTATGTTGAAGATATGTTAATAGCGACATCAACTTGGGCAGAACACATCAGTATAGTGGAAAAGATATTTCAGAGATTTACTGAGTACAAAGTAACAGCAAATCTTAAAAAATCTGAATTGGGCAAAGAGCAGGTAAAATTTTTAGGACATATCATGTCAGAACAGGGTATGTAACCGGACCCAAAGAAACTAGATGCCCGCCCCCCAAGGAACAAAAAACAATTGAAAGCATATCTAGTATTAACCTCCTTTTTTCGAAAATTTATACCACTACTTAACCTGTTGAGAAAGAATGAACCTTGGCTATGGGATGAGAAATGCCAGGAGGACTTTACCAAAATTAAAAATGCGTTAATATCACCAAACATTTTGAGTCATCCTGACATTTCTAAGGACTTATGTTTAAGCACGGACGCCTCATCTCAGGGGCTGAGGGCATGTTTGTTCAAGATACAAGAAGAAGAAGAAGAAGAAGGGAGAACAGTACCCAAAGTCACCAGCTTTGCCAGCAGAACTTTATCAGAGGGAGAAAGATCATACTCCGTATCAGAACTGGAAAGTTTAGCAGTAATTTGGGGGTTTAAGAAATTTGAGTATTTTCTTTGGGGTAAAAACACTAAGCTCTATTGTCATCATGAATCATCATCTTTTCTCTTAACATGTAAACTGTTACACCGAAGACTAGCAAGGTGGTGTTTGTACCTGCAGGAATTTTTAAATGATATACATAAAAAGCAGTCAGAATATTATCGCAGATGCACTATCCAGTGGACTAGACAAGTTCAGTGAACTGTCTGAACACGATTCAGAAATCCAAACATTATTGATGCAAAGTAATACACAAAAATCAGACTACAAAAAATTTTGTAAACAGATGGGAATGATACAACACCAAGACAATAGGTGGGAAAAGGAAGTGTGTGATTTGCAGGGGGGGGGGGATTTCCCCCCCTCTGCATCAGACCATCCCCTCCTCTGGTTTTAGTTTATGCATCCCAACCTGGGATGTTTATTTCCTACGCACTGGAGTAAAACATTACACATAATTTAAATTTGTGGAGCCGAACACTGAAAGTTTTTAATACAGTGTTCCTATTAATACTATTAATATGTTTGCTTATTAATTTTGAAAAAGTGTTATGTAGTAGTTAAGCATTTCAAAACATTTAGAACTAAGTCATCATTCTCATGTTGTCATTGTTGCTTTCGTCTAAGGTGCGTCATCCGTTTACTTGCGAGCGTGCGAGGGAAGTAGTGTGGCAGTCATACCGCAGAGTTGGGTGAGCTGGGGGCTGAAATTCCCACCCCGGGCCCTGACACGGGGTGGTGACCGGCCTGGTACCTGTGCGAAAATTTACCGTTAGGCCACCTTTTGGCAACGGTATGGCGCAGACTAACGCGCCTGGGATGAAAGCACCAAGTAGTGCGAAGTGAGCAACATTGCTTACCAGACGGGATCGGATAGTCTGACTTCACTAGCCACGAAACACGTGGGTGGAGCTTAACACAGGCTCCCCAGCATCACATACTCTAAATTAATTGGTGCCGTTCGTTCGTGGCCTCGCGTCCGCCAAACACATGGCGATCTACACAAGTTCTCGCTTCAGTAGCTTCATTAGTGAGTTGAGTGCATCCGGATCTGTAAGAACTACGGAATTTCAGGATGTGATTCAAACAAAGCAAAATTTCTGATTTCCTTAAGAGCAGTGCATTAGCTGATACGTGTACAAACTCTGACAGTCAGGATACTAACAGTGGTACTAAAAGAGTTAGACAGTGAATGTAAAAAAGAAAACGGTAATGATGGTGCTAATACAGGGGAAGAGACTGAATCTCCGGTGACTGAAAACTGTTACACCGTGAGAGGTAGGAATGGGAGTAACAGTACTCTTGCAAATATAGTAGGAAATTGTGTTGCCCTATCATGTTTTCAAAACTGGCAAAAGAATAAGTTGTGGCTGTCTGTAAATGACAAAAACTTAGTAATATGCACATTGTGTTCACTAGTGAACATGTGCTTATCGATAACGCGTTTTTAGCTGGTGTTTACCACAGAGCTGGCGAGGAGGTATGGGCCTCAGCTGCCTATTACGACGGCAATAGTAACTAGAACTCGTAAACCGCTATTTAAAGGTCGAGATTAGTTGCGATTTCCACCTGCAACGACTTTCCTGGGCTGAAAACCGTAAATTTTCGATCTTTTGTTACCCTTCAAGCTATAATAACTCAGATTATTCAATGGAAATGACAGGTAAAATCAAGTGAACTTTGAGGCTTAATTCCGTGCACATCAGGAAGTAACTCGTCGATCACAGAGTTGCCAAACTTACGTTGCCTTGTTGCCAAATCTCAGTTACAGTACCAGCAGGAAGAAGACGAACCGATGTGATCCTACAGCGGTCTGGGAAGTGACCATAGCTGGTGTCTCCAAGTCGCGGCTGCTACGGCCTGGAATACGTAATGCGTCTGATTCGCTTTCTGTAACTAGGTTTAGGGACTGGAGCGTAGTTACTAATAATACTCAGAACTGACTGCAAACTGAGCATCATAAATCAGTAACTCTCATTGTTGTTTTTATATTTCTTTCGTAAGTGCACTCAAAACTAAGAAAGTCGTTCACAGGCGTTTTCGTGCCTCGCCGATAGTCGAGCACAACATACAAATAAAAATAAAAAAGAATGTGTGTGTGTTTGTGTGTGTGTGTGTGTGTGTGTGTGTGTGTGTGTGTGTGTGAGAGAGAGAGAGAGAGAGAAATAAAAAGCAATGAGAGAGAGTGTAAAAAATTGTTGTAAAGAAATTGAATCATGGTATTTACAGAAATCTTTCATCAAAATGACACGTTCCACGTCATTACGAAATGTCGTATTCATGATCTATGGAACAAGAGTTAATCTAATGTAATCTAATCTAATCACATCATATTGATGATTAGCCATGAAGAGTCATGAATTACCGACATTTTTGCCAATACCAGTAACCAAATTTAAACTTGAAAATAAAAGACGACAATTTTTGTAATAAACCGTGACTCCTATCAAGACCCTTTCATCCCTGTTATCTAACCACGAAAGATGTCTGATATACCTCCATTCTGAAGTAACAAAGTGTGCATGCATTTAAAGATGAAGTGCATGATGTGAAGATCTGTGACGCAGATACGAACCCAACACGTAATCCGATTGTTAACTAAGAAAAATCAAATGTTACGTATCGGTTTTTCTTACGAGCCGCTAGGTGTCTGAATCTAAAATAAGGATACAAACTTTTGTGCCTAAGCGACAATCGAACTGCACACCTACCGTGCATCCACGAATATAGCTTAAGTATCAGTTGCTTACTCATGAACAGTAAGATGTGTGCGTGTTTGACCAGAAATAACGACACCTGTTGCGATTGTTGGCAACACATGAACAGACATTGAAATTGCGCGTTAATTTTCACTAGCAGGTGGGTGTGCACTTGATAAAGCTAGAAATGAAATTATGAATATTTTTGTACTGGATCAGGTTTCAGACCCACATACTTACCTTTGGAGGAGACCTAGAGAAGATTGCAGTCTTGGGAAAAGGAACGAAATGACTGAACTATACTGTTCCGAGAGATTCAGATCCTCGAAAGAGGAGATACGAATTCGAATCACAATCCAGCACCAAATTTTTAAACGTCTCTAGTTCAATCAAGTACAAGTAAAATAAGAGCCCTGTCCCTTTAAATGGCTATCGGTTCATCAAATAAAATAAAATTTTCTAATGTAAGTAAGCTTACTGGCGACTGTATTTCTTTTTACCATGACTTCCGCTGTGTCATTTCCCAACGTAAACCAGCTCTGCCCAGTTGGTAATGAAGGAACGTGATGTTTAATGCGGATTCTGGATTATAACGTCTTTCTCTTGAGGTTACCAGAGGTAAAATAAATCTGTTTGTGCCTCTTAAAAGTAAATGCCTGAACCCACGCATTGCACCTGTGATAGCTCGTTCCACCAGAGTATTGTGGCCACATTACCCAGCCCCAGGAGTGTGCTGTAACGGATGATGTGCTTAGCTTACAAAATTAGTCACGGTGGAAAAAAATGGTCAAGTAGAAGCAAGCTTCTGACGCAGAGATTATGCTATTCTCATGTCAGCAGGATGTAAAGACTCTTCTAGGCATCATAGGCTGGATGTGAAGCCATTTTGATTTTTCACAAATTCAGCAAATTTCTTATTTCGAGAAAATCCACTGTGAAGTGTGAAGTTGCCGGATAATTCGATTATTACTGTTATTATTACTATCATTTTATTCATACCGCTGATGGAACACGACCGTAGTCTTGAGGTAAAACGCGAGACCAGCTAATATGACGTCTGGCGACCGAAAGCACATATCGACAAAATTTTTATCGCCCCTTTCCTCTCGGTGCTGAAGCTATGAGTGTAATTCAAGCGAATCTACAATATCATATTAGCTGGTCTCGCGTTTAACCTCAAGACTACGGTCTTAGTCAAGAGTAATGTACTAAGACTGGAGTCAAGACTTCCTCTGGGAAGTGCCGCAGTCTACATGTTGCTAGATCGAGCATATTGCCAGTAATTTGGCATTACTGAAACAATGATCGGGCTACTTAGTATATAATAGAGCATACAGATTTCAAGGAGGAAACGTATGAAGACGCAGACTTCCTCGTTATCAATATGTGCGACATATCTTTCGTGTTAACGAAAGTAAATTCCCGCTTTACCTCTTCTTACGTGTCAAATGAAATGAATGCCATGAGGAATAGAATATTTCCAGAATGAGATTTTCACTCTGCAGCCAGGAAGTTTCAATAGAATATTTGTTGACTGCGTCTCTTCTTGCTTCCATCCTTACCAACATATTTCTTCATTCTCGTGGTAATCATGACATTCTATGTGCATGCTGCAAACGATTGCAAGTGGACAAATTCGACATCGAGGTGCAAAGCGTTTGGTATCTTACATTATATTCAATTCGAATAAGCTTCCGGTGTATTTTTACTTCGTTTGTATTTTTAGATGATTATGAACGTTACGGAAATTTATCTCACATGCTTTATGCTGAATGAGAAACATTGAATGATCCGTTTTGCTTTCCCTACGTTGAAATGATATAATGTCGGCGTCAACAGCCTTCTTCCACGCCGGAAGCTGAAACTTGTATCATTCTGGATTAATGATAATTGAATGTCTCATATGTATACATAGCCCACAAGGCGACGTCAGAAACCATCAGGGGAGAACGCCGCATAAAAACCAAACGTGCGCGCGCGTCTCCACTCTGAAGAACCGTATCGGAGAATCGTCCGCCGCTCGTGGTCTCGCGGTAGCGTTCTCGCTTCCCGAGCACGGGGTCCCGGGTTCGATTCCCGGCGGGGTCAGGGATTTTCACCTGCCTCGAGATGACTGGGTGTTTGTGTTGTCCTCATCATTTCATCATCATCCAGGAAAGTGGCTGAGCAAAGATTGGGTAATTGTACGGGCGCTGATAACCACGCAGTTGAGCGCCCCGCAAACCGAACATCATCACCCCCGTATCGGAGAATCACGGCAAGCATTTCGCTGAAGAGCTGCCTCGTCAGAGAGCCGAGAAATGGCAGCGTCGTAGCAAGTATTTGTCAACACTCTGATAGTGCATTTACTTCCGGGTGTAGGTCGGCGTTACCTCGCTAAATTCACTTGACATTCGTTTTCCACATCGAAGACTCGTACGATATAATCCACTGCAAGATGACACAATTAGAAAGTATATTTTATTTCTGGACTCCAAGAACGGCGTTCTTCACATAAGTAACACCTGTTTGTGTGTGCATTCGGGAGGACGACGGTGCAATCCCGCGCCCGGCCATCCTGATTTAGGTTTTCAATGATTTCCCTAAATCTCTTCAGGCAAATGCCGGGATGGTTCCTTAGGAAGGGCACGGCCGATTTCCTTCCCCATCCTTCCCTAATCCGAGCTTGTGCTCCGTCTCTAATGACATCGTTGTCGACGGGACGTTAAAACAGTAATCTCCACCTCCTCTGTTTGTGTGTTTAAGGTTGCGTTTTGAGGCTCAGGAAACATCGCAGTGACTATAGTCCGCCTCTGGCCGCCAGTGTGCCGTTAGCTCAGAGGTTCCCTTGTGCGTTGCAGTGCTTGTACTATAAGTTCGAATCACGGTAGAAGCCGCTGACTACAACCTTTTATTTTCCATTTTAATTAATGGAGTTGCAAACTGCTAGTAAAAATTTCTTATGCGAAATCTGAAGAATGCCTTTAAACATCAATCTTCGTCCGATTTCGACTTAGTAAATTAAGTTAATATCATGGATTTCTGCTTTGCAAATTCCAAGGTGCTTCACTGTAAAATAGGACCTGAAAAGATTCAAACCGACTGTCAACGATATAAATTTGAGCTTTGTTCGTCATATAGGTCTAACATGTCAGAAGGTTGTTTATGAAGTGCACATGTTCATTAATATAGTTCCCATCTTCTAAATTTTTGCAATAGCATTTAACTGTAGACGTTTTCTAACACCGGCGTTAGCAATTCCTTTCCGTTCTCTGAAACCTTCAAAACGACAAATTTTTCTGGTTTAAATCTGATGACCTTAACTATCACTTCCGATCAACAATAAATACTTCATGAACCCATACATGGAACTCCAAATGTGCAGTGTGCCTGCACTGCTACAGAGCATGCATTGCAAGGTATTCACACAGTTTATCGCATAGACTTACCATAAGGAATGAAACAAGAACTGTAATACACTTTACACCACAGAAGCTCACTCTGGCTTGACGAAAACATCCAAACATTGACCAAAAGTTGCACAAATAATTAAGTTTGAAAGGAAAAGAAACGAGGTATGAAGCATTTATAAATTCATCGAATGTAGTGAGGTGGTTTAATTTCGTCCCAGTCTATAAAATTAATTTCGGGCCATACTCAGCTCTTGCCGATTACCCGCCTACTAATCAGGGCGTCTATCTCCGTTGCTTTTGAGCGTGAATGGAAATTGTAGAAATTTTCTGTGGAGCAACATTTAATAATAAAGCGTTTTAAGTCATCAAAAGCGATGAGCGGTAGCAGGCGCTTTCGATAAAGAACGGGGGAGTGCAGCGCCGCTGCTGTCGCCACGGCCGCTGCCAGTAGCCAGCAAATGGAACCCGGAGCTTTGCCGCATACGGCGTCCAGAGGAGGACAGTCTGCAGGAAATCTGCCGCAAAATCGTTACTAGATAAAATTTTGATATCGGTGTGTCACAAAGCGAAATAGATTGAATCTGCGCTACCATTACATTCACGTCTTCAGCATTCAGACAGAAGAGGCTATAAAAATATTTTATGCCAGCTGCTCTCGATCCACTGACATTATGAACAGAAACAACGCACGCTACCGCTAGACCACAGGCGTAATCAGCCTAGAGTCTCTCTATCTTGGGACAAGTTTTCCTCCAGGAAGTGCCGCAGTCTACAGTGTTGCCAGATTGTGCAGATAACCGGACTTAGAGAATTAGCGAGTTGGCCAGTTTTTTTGTCCCATGTCGCGATCGGCGCGGACTTAGCCTCTGAAGCGGCCGGCCGCCGGTCGAGTTTTATGTCAAAGAGTGTACATTGTAACTAGAATTAAAAGAAATCATAACAACGAAACCTACAGGACGTGTTAGCTAACAAAAACATGAGATACTGTAGGAGGTGTCAAAGTAACTTCCTTAGCAGTAAATGAACAAAAGGAATACAAATGCAAGTAAATAAATACACTCCTGGAAATTGAAATAAGAACACCGTGAATTCATTGTCCCAGGAAGGGGAAACTTTATTGACACATTCCTGGGGTCAGATACATCACATGATCACACTGACAGAACCACAGGCACATAGACACAGGCAACAGAGCATGCACAATGTCGGCACTAGTACAGTGTATATCCACCTTTCGCAGCAATGCAGGCTGCTATTCTCCCATGGAGACGATCGTAGAGATGCTGGATGTAGTCCTGTGGAACGGCTTGCCATGCCATTTCCACCTGGCGCCTCAGTTGGACCAGCGTTCGTGCTGGACGTGCAGACCGCGTGAGACGACGCTTCATCCAGTCCCAAACATGCTCAATGGGGGACAGATCCGGAGATCTTGCTGGCCAGGGTAGTTGACTTACACCTTCTAGAGCACGTTGGGTGGCACGGGATACATGCCGACGTGCATTGTCCTGTTGGAACAGCAAGTTCCCTTGCCGGTCTAGGAATGGTAGAACGATGGGTTCGACGACGGTTTGGATGTACCGTGCACTATTCAGTGTCCCCTCGACGATCACCAGTGGTGTACGGCCAGTGTAGGAGATCGCTCCCCACACCATGATGCCGGGTGTTGGCCCTGTGTGCCTCGGTCGTATGCAGTCCTGATTGTGGCGCTCACCTGCACGGCGCCAAACACGCATACGACCATCATTGGCACCAAGGCAGAAGCGACTCTCATCGCTGAAGACGACACGTCTCCATTCGTCCCTCCATTCACGCCTGTCGCGACACCACTGGAGGCGGGCTGCACGATGTTGGGGCGTGAGCGGAAGACGGCCTAACGGTGTGCGGGACCGTAGCCCAGCTTCATGGAGACGGTTGCGAATGGTCCTCGCCGATACCCCAGGAGCAACAGTGTCCCTAATTTGCTGGGAAGTGGCGGTGCGGTCCCCTACGGCACTGCGTAGGATCCTACGGTCTTGGCGTGCATCCGTGCGTCGCTGCGGTCCGGTCCCAGGTTGACGGGCACGTGCACCTTCCGCCGACCACTGGCGACAACATCGATGTACTGTGGAGACCTCACGCCCCACGTGTTGAGCAATTCGGCGGTACGTCCACCCGGCCTCCCGCATGCCCACTATACGCCCTCGCTCAAAGTCCGTCAACTGCACATACGGTTCACGTCCACGCTGTCGCGGCATGCTACCAGTGTTAAAGACTGCGATGGAGCTCCGTATGCCACGGCAAACTGGCTGACACTGACGGCGGCGGTGCACAAATGCTGCGCAGCTAGCGCCATTCGACGGCCAACACCGCGGTTCCTGGTGTGTCCGCTGTGCCGTGCGTGTGATCATTGCTTGTACAGCCCTCTCGCAGTGTCCGGAGCAAGTATGGTGGGTCTGACACACCGGTGTCAATGTGTTCTTTTTTCCATTTCCAGGAGTGTATATAAGCGAATGCATGGTCTCAATGCAACTGATCTCAAAGACTGAACTTACAGACTTTGGATGATGCATTCTTTGGTTGAATCAGGCAATGTCTCCACACATAAAACGGGCTGCGCAAAATTTTTAAGTTTGGTGTGAGAAAGGAGTTTGTGGCACCCTGAGTAAGAGAAACGTAATGATAGGGATATGTCTTGGAATCCATGGTCTGAAACTGCTATTTTATTGGAATCCAAAAATTTTGGATAACTTAAAAATTTAATAATAATTGACTGGACATTACCGTATACTACATTATCTTATGTGGATGTCTACCCATTTCAGCTTCATGTCCATGCTTAATGCAGCAGGTCATCTGCAAGACAGGCAAAATCTATATTTCAAATTTTAGGCCTACATTATACTCTAAAAAAGTTATGTGTTTAGGTGAAACAGGTGGCATGTATCAATTCTAATACTTAACACATTGCCTCCCAGACAGGACCAGCGTTAGGAAGGGTAAGCAGGAAGGCCCTTAAAGAAGTGCCTGACTAAATATCTATCAGAACCATGTTTTAAAAGCTGCACCTATGAATATGAAGAAAAAGTTTAGTAACCTGTGGCTAAATTATGCAAAAAAATTGTTTCTATTTGTGTGCAAGCATTGTGTTATTTATGAACGGACACTTATGGGGGAAAAAGATCACAATACCAAGAAGAAGTTGTGTGACATAAACAAAATTTGGTAGGCGTATTTATGTGTCTAAAAGATTATCTATTCCAATTTTGTGCCAGTCGCATAAGAGTGGTGCTAGTAGTGCCACTAAGAGGATGCAAATCAAGTTTGCTTTAAATTATTTGAGGATTTGTAGAACTCCCCTTGATAGGGCAGGGGTGCAATACACAAAGGAAGCAGCTACTCGGGGAGTGCACATGAGGGCTTTTTAGGCTAGGCAGTAGTTTCAGATGCTCTGATGGTCGCTTGATAGTCGATCTGCAGCAAGGGAGATCAAATGGCATTCAGAATAAAGAGACTTTCACTGTCGTAATTTTATCAGTGACCTGTCAAAGTGTTCATAATAAAGTTCCTGAATTCACTGCCCTCCAGGAAAGTTCTTGCATTCAAATTATTACTGGAACCAAACTAAAACCCAAAGCTCAATGGTAGTTAGCAAGTCATGGAACGTATAGTGAAAAGACAAATTAGAGGCCATAAGAGGGTGTTCATTGCAGTTGATAAAAATATTCTCTCTTTTGAGGCCAAAGTTGAGTGTGATAGTGAAGACATCTGGTCGCATATAATAGGTGTAGGTGAAACCAAGTTAGTTGTTGGATGTGTTTACTGGCCACCTGATTCAGTTGTGACAGTTCTAGAGTCATTCAAAGAAAGTCTATGGTCCATAGTGCGTAAATACCCAGATCACACAATACTAGTTGGAGGCAACTTTAACGCACCGAGTATAGACTCAGGGATCTCTAGGGATTCATTGCGGGAGGGGGTTTACAGACAGACAGTCATACGAAATACTTTTGAACAGATTTTCTGAAAATTGGCTTGAGCAGCTAGCTTAAGCTTAGACCTTGTAGCTACAAATAGCCCGGATATTATCGACAATATCAGTACAGAAATGAGGATTAGCGATCATGATGTCATATGACTGTGAAAGTTAATAAATCAGTAAAGAAGGATAGGAGAGTGTTTCTGTTAGATAGAGCAGTTACTAGCATTGCCCTTAGTGTTAACTGGCATTGTTTAGCTCCAGTAAGATGAATATAAAGGAATTATGGGCAAAGTTTAAGCAGATTGTATGGCGTGGTCTGGAGAGTTATGTGCCTAGTGCGTGGATAAATGTTGTTAAAGTCCCCCCATGGCTTAATAATGCAATTCGGAGGATACTGAGGAAGCAGAGGTTGATGCACTCTCGGGTCAAAAGGGAACACACAAATGATGACAAGCAAACGTTAGTAGAGATTCATGCGTCTGCAAAAAGATCTATGCACAAAGCATACAACAACTACCACTGTCACATCTCAGCAAAGATCTGCCAGAGAACCTGAAAAAACTTTGGTCTTATGTAAAATCGTGAAGTGGGTTTACAGCTTCCATTCAGTCCCTTGCTGATCAATCTGGTGTGGCAGTTAAAGATAGCTAAATGAAAACTGAAGTTTTAAATTTCATCTTGAAGGAATTGGTCACACAGGAGAATCATACAAACGTGCTGACATTTGATCATCGGACAGCCTCCCTTATGGACAAAATAGTAATGAGCGTCCCTGGTGTAGAGAAACAATTGAAAGATTTGAAAGCAAATACATCATGAGATACAGATGCAATTCCAGTTCGATTTTACAAGGATCAGTCTACAGCATCGGCCCCTTACCTAGCTTGCATATATCATGAATATCTCGCCCAGAACAAAATCCCAATCAACTGGAAAAAAGTGCAGAGGACTCTAGTATATAAGAAGGGTAAAAGAACAGACCCACAAAATTATCGACCAATATCCTTAATTTCTGTATGTTGCAGAATCCTCAGTTCAAATACAATAAACTTTCTTGAGACTGAGAAGCTAATGTCCACGAATTAGCATGGTTTTAGAATGCATCGCTCATGCAAAACTAGGCTTTCCCTTTTCTCACAGGATATACTGCCAACCGTGGATGAAGGCTAACAGGCGGATTCCATATTTCTAGATTTCCGGAAATCATTTGACACAGTGTCTCATTGCTGGTTGTTAACGAAAGTACAAGCATATGAAGTAAGTTCACAAATATGTGAGTGGCTCGAATACTTCTTGAATAATAGAACCCAGTACGGTGTCCTCAAAAGCGAGTGTTCATCAGGGACAAGGGTATCATCAGGATGCCCCAGGGAAGTGTGATAGGACTGCTGTTGTTTTCTATATACATAAACGATTTAGCGGACAGAGTGGTCAGAGATCTGCAGCTGTTTCCTGGTGATGCCATGATGTGCAGTAAGATGTAGAAGTTGAGTGACTGTTGAAAGATTTGAAAGCAAATACATCATGAGATACAGATGCAATTACAGTTCGATTTTACAAGGATCAGTCTACAGCATTGGCCCCTTACCTAGCTTGCATTTATCATGAATATCTCGCCCAGAACAAAATCCCAAGCAACTGGAAAAAAGTGCAGAGGACTCGAGACAAAATTTCCTGTTGGTGTCATGAATGGCAGCTGGCCCTAAATGTGGGAAAATGTAAGTTCATGCAGATGAGCAGTTAAGATCAAACCTGTAACATTCACATACAGTATTACTGGTGTCCTGCCTGACACAGTCCCATCATTCAAATATCTTGGCATAACATTGCAAAGCGATATAAGATGAAACGAGTATATGAAAAGTGTGGTAGGGAAGGCGAACAGTGGACTTCGGTTTACTGGGAGAAGTTTAGAAAGAGTGGTTCACCTGTGAAGGAGACTGCTTATAGGATGCAGCTGCAATCTGTTCTGGAGTACTACTCAAGTGTTTGGGATCCAAACCAGGTCGGATTGAAGGAAGACATCAAAGCAATTCAGAGGCAGGCTGCTAGACTTGTTACCTGTAGGTTCGAACAACATGTAAGTGTTACGGAGATTTTTCGGGAACTCAAATGGGAATCGCTGGAGACAAGGCAACATCCTTTTCGAGGAACGCTATTGAGAAAATTTAGAGAACTGGCATTTGAAACTGACTACCAAACGTTTCTGTCACCACCAACACGTGTTGTGCGAATGGACCACGAAGATAAGATACAAGAAATTAAGGCTCATATGGAGGCATATAGGCTGCCATTTTCCCTAGCCCTGTTTGTGAGTGAAACAGGAAAGGAAGTTACTAGTAGTTATAGAGGGTACCCTCCACCACGCGCTGTATGGTGGCTTGCGGAATATCTGTGTAGATGTAGAAATAAACACCATAACAGTTATGAGCATAGTTACCTTATAGACTGCACATGGTGAATTGATGTTAGTCAAGAATGCCTTTAAGGTGACAAAGATGCCATTATCAACTCCTCTCTGAATTTGAATGAGGTTGTCTAATAAGGCTATGAGAAGTTGGATGCTACTTCTGCAATATTGCAGGAAGACTTGGCAGGAATGTAGCCAATGTACAAGATTGCCAGCAATGGCGACCACAAGAAAGTGCTGTCACGAGAAGACCGGGCTCCAGACAGCTGTGTGCCACTACCAATTGCGAAGATCATTATGTTCAGCCATGACTCTGGCTCATCATGCTCTATGGCTCAGTCACATCATACCACATATGCAGCCTTTGCACTATAGTGACATAATGAACTGTTGCAAATTAGTTACTTCAAGGTTCGCTCCGAGCAAGATGCGCTATAGCGTGTGTTCCAATGACCCCAAACTACTGTCATTTGCGACTTCAGTGGTGTCAAACGAGAGCTCATTGGAGGGCAGGGTGTGGAAGGTCTGTTGTGTTTCCGATGAAAGCTGGTTCTGCCTCGCTGCCAACCTGTCACTGTGCTAGACAGACTCGAACTATACCTGGAGGTTGGTGGGGTGTGATTTCATATGACAGCAGGTCGACTCTTGTGGTTATCCCATGCATCCTGACTACATGTTTGTACATCAGTATGGTAATTTGACCTGTCGCACTGCCATTCATGAACAGCACTCCAAGTGAAACCGCTCATCCACACACTGCTTTTTTAGCCCAAAGTGCTCTACAGAATGTTGCCTTGTCCTGCTTGATCTCCAGCTCTGTCTCCAGTCAAGAACACATGCGACATCATTGGATGACAACTCCAGAATCATCCACAAACAGCGTTAACTGTCCTCCTATTGATTGACCAAGTGTGACAGACATGGAACTCTGTCTCACAAGCTGACATCTGGCACCTGCACAACACAATGCATCCACATTTGTATGCTTGCATCAGCATACTGGTGGTTACTTCAGTTATCAATGTTCCAGCATATCCCATTTGGAATGGCTGTCTCATGTTTATATTAACCAGTGATCGTGTAATGTTAATCACTTAAATATCTTATTCAGACAAATGTATTCCCGAAATTTCATTATCCTACATTATTTATTTTTTGGTGTTGCGATTTTTTCCATCAGTGTATTTTAATTTCTGTCAATTGACACCAGATTTTAAAGCAAGTATAAGTTCCTTTTATTTGTTGTCAAAGTAAGGGCAATGTTTTTAATTGTCAAAGAAGTTTATTTCTAACCTTATCTAACATGTATGTTATATAGTATGTGTGAGTACGCATGTACGAATTTCAACCTTCAAGCCCCTCTGCAAGTTCTAGTTCCACATACCGACTGAGTTGCGGGCACTCATTATGACAACTTTAAAATTTTTTTTCGTTACTTTTGCATGATAATAATATACACTCCTGGAAATGGAAAAAAGAACACATTGACACCGGTGTGTCAGACCCACCATACTTGCTCCGGACACTGCGAGAGGGCTGTACAAGCAATGATCACACGCACGGCACAGCGGACACACCAGGAACCGCGGTGTTGGCCGTCGAATGGCGCTAGCTGCGCAGCATTTGTGCACCGCCGCCGTCAGTGTCAGCCAGTTTGCCGTGGCATACGGAGCTCCATCACAGTCTTTAACACTGGTAGCATGCCGCGACAGCGTGGACGTGAACCGTATGTGCAGTTGACGGACTTTGAGCGAGGGCGTATAGTGGGCATGCGGGAGGCCGGGTGGACGTACCGCCGAATTGCTCAACACGTGGGGCGTGAGGTCTCCACAGTACATCGATGTTGTCGCCAGTGGTCGGCGGAAGGTGCACGTGCCCGTCGACCTGGGGCCGGACCGCAGCGACGCACGGATGCACGCCAAGACCGTAGGATCCTACGCAGTGCCGTAGGGGACCGCACCGCCACTTCCCAGCAAATTAGGGACACTGTTGCTCCTGGGGTATCGGCGAGGAACATTCGCAACCGTCTCCATGAAGCTGGGCTACGGTCCCGCACACCGTTAGGCCGTCTTCCGCTCACGCCCCAACATCGTGCAGCCCGCCTCCAGTGGTGTCGCGACAGGCGTGAATGGAGGGACGAATGGAGACGTGTCGTCTTCAGCGATGGGAGTCGCTTCTGCCTTGGTGCCAATGATGGTCGTATGCGTGTTTGGCGCCGTGCAGGTGAGCGCCACAATCAGGACTGCATACGACCGAGGCACACAGGGCCAACACCCGGCATCATGGTGTGGGGAGCGATCTCCTACACTGGCCGTACACCACTGGTGATCGTCGAGGGGACACTGAATAGTGCACGGTACATCCAAACCGTCATCGAACCCATCGTTCTACCATTCCTAGACCGGCAAGGGAACTTGCTGTTCCAACAGGACAATGCACGTCGGCATGTATCCCGTGCCACCCAACGTGCTCTAGAAGGTGTAAGTCAACTACCCTGGCCAGCAAGATCTCCGGATCTGTCCCCCATTGAGCATGTTTGGGACTGGATGAAGCGTCGTCTCACGCGGTCTGCACGTCCAGCACGAACGCTAGTCCAACTGAGGCGCCAGGTGGAAATGGCATGGCAAGCTGTTCCACAGGACTACATCCAGCATCTCTACGATCGTCTCCATGGGAGAATAGCAGCCTGCATTGCTGCGAAAGGTGTATATACACCGTACTAGTGCCGACATTGTGCATGCTCTGTTGCCTGTGTCTATGTGCCTGTGGTTCTGTCAGTGTGATCATGTGATGTATCTGACCCCAGGAATGTGTCAATAAAGTTTCCCCTTCCTGGGACAATGAATTCACGGTGTTCTTATTTCAATTTCCAGGAGTGTAAATACTCAAGGCATGTCCATTAGTAAAAGAATTAAATGTCTTAAAATACTCTTTGTGATTGGTAGTTTTTAACTTACCCTCTAGATAAAGCTGTTACATACAAAGAAAGTTTAATCAATTGACATTTTCAATTTTTGCATTTGATATTTCATTCTTTCCATCATTTAAAAAATATTTTTGCCTTTTAGAGCACTAGGGTGACATTGTAGACAATAATGTTTATATGTTGGTCATTTTAGAATGGATTACACTTTCATTTTTGTTTACTTAACCCAGATAACCCTGTTGCAATTCTAGAATAATGCATTGTTGCAACAGTCTCTAACACAGAATTAAATTAAATACGTTATGGCAAGAATGCCCTGTCACAGTCATTTTGATGCTACTGTTTACAGTTATTGAGAAATTGTCTTGAAAATAATTCCAGTATTACCATCGAGCAATTGGCTGAGGTTGTTATCGATGGGTATGTATATATTCTTGTATATATGTATCTTTTTTCCGTATTATGTCAAAAATTCCGATATTGTTAATAGAACATCTTAAAGGAATAAACTATAATATTTTTAGAGTTACATTGCAACTGAAAGTTTTCGTCAATTGTAATTCAATAATGTTTTGTACTGTCCTTCCAGAAGGACATCAGGGTAATATGTTGTCAGTTTATATTCACACAAAACGATGTACATTGTTATAACATTCGGACATTTTTAAACAAACGTTGATGAAATACCAAATAGTGATATGAGCGTAACATTACATCCTCCTCTAAATTCAACGGATGAAGTTACAAATGAATATTCGGGTGCCAAAGAAAATCCAGGTGCAAGTAATTACCAGCAAGTCAACTCAATGCAGCTGCATTTTGTGATTTGGTCATTTCTGCCTATCATAATGTTGTGAATACAACACAAAAACAATCCTTAACCCTCTGACTGCTGGAGGCGCGCCATCTGCTTGGCGCACTGAAGCGCCGTGGCCTGCGGCCTTAATGCGGCTACCTGAGCTGCATGCCTGTCCCTTGGAGCCGCCGCCGGGACCGGATCGGCCTGCCCTGTGCTGAATATTTCTCGGCTGAATACTGCTCGCGCAGAGCCAGCGTGAATTTTTAGCGACTTCGAGCTGTAATATCTCGGGCAATAGTTCTTGTAAAGAAATAAAATTTGGCCATCTTGTACAACTTTATGGGTTCTCTTAAGAATAATAATGAAAAAAATTTACGAGCCATATGTGCCAGAAAATTGTAGGTAAATCGGCCAAAACAATAGGCGCCCGAAAAAATTTTGAAGTTTGGCTTCTTGCATCTCCTGAACTAATGCTATGATGAACGTGAAACTTGGCATGTAGTAACCTAACAACACAAGGTTCTTAAGTATAAAGTTTCATTTCCATAGCACTTTTCAGTATTGAATGAATTGAGCGCAAAATTGAATATTTTGTAAAAACGTCAAAAATGCGGTATTTTCCCTCCGATTTTGCTAAAAAACTATGCTCTGTGAAACATACCAAGCTGTACGTCTAGAATGAAAGTTGGGTGCGAAAATCAGGCCCGAAAACTATGTAAACTTCGGGTTAGCATACTTAGTTGTGTGAATGCATGATGAAAATGAAATTTAGAGTGCAATAGATTGACTGCACAACGATAAGGAATAGAAATTTTTATTCCCCTACTATTTTCAAATAATCCATATATTAATCGAGAAGATGTTGATATTTATGAAAAGATGTATATTCGATACTTCTTTTTCAAATACCGTTTTCTATCAATGCTTCATTCAAAGCCAGTCTCATTCGAACAACAAATTTTAAGCCCCCCACCCTCCCCAGAACAATGAGTTTATTTTTCAATATTGGCCAACAACAGAGGCAAAGTAGCAAGAAAAATCGACCTGAGAAAATAGTTTTAACTTTGGCATGTTGTTTCTTATTGATCAAAGGCGTTTAAATCAGTTATGGAAAACATATTTTGTACAAGTAGACCGAATGGGATCTACATTTGTACTATTAAGGATAAAAGAGTATAACTGTCCATGTTACGTGTTAATAATTTAAATATATCGTACTCAGATTAATATATGGATTTTGTTACACTGGCGCAATGTACTCGGCGTAAACACATTCCCCACAGTAGAGATATTGTGCCATCGCAATCACCAAGTCCGTTCATTTGCCAGTAATCTGCTACATATGAAGTCAGGCTTCGTGTGAATTATTTCACACCTGTTGCATCTATTTCCCATCCTTCTTTTCGATTCGGACTTTGGACCGGCACTGGCGAAGTTAAAAATAGATTTATACAGTATTTTGTTTTACATTTTTGCCTTTTTTTAGTAGTTCATTCAGAAGCGTCAATAAATTTTCTCAGATTTAGTTCCCAAAGATTAGTAATGCTTCTTTGTATGATAAGTCTCAAAGCAGGGTACAACACATAATGGAACGTTGCAAGTTTTGCATTGGTGTCTAGTTTCCCGGCGCACTTTCTGTTTCGTGAAAACCACGCCTCTGCGCATTAGCGTACTTTTCTGCGAAGGCTCATTCACGGTAACAGCCGGAAAATATCTCCCTGCGAATCGCAGAGGATTCTCGTCATCGTAGCGCCTTCCCCTATCAGCTTTTCTCCGTTCTGTAGCATATTTTTCTAAAATATCCCTTACGAGAGAAAAGTGCCATTTTTCGCCCTGTTACTGACCGGTGGAGAGCATGTTCATTTCTTGTTGTTGTTGTTATTGTGGTCTTCAGTCCTGAGACTGGTTTGATGCAGCTCTCCATGCTACTCTATCCTGTGCAAGCTTCTTCATCTCCCAGTACCTACTGCAACCTACATCCTTCTGAATCTGCTTAGTGTATTCATCTCTTGGTCTCCCCCTACGATTTTTACCCTCCACGCTGCCCTCCAATAGAATGCACGAATCCAGAATGTGAAAAAATGTTTCTTATACCATTTCACAGTCTTACGCACTGATCCCACTGAGCTCAGTAAAATGTCACAACGGTCAACTGCACCCATACTGCAATTGTAATCTACAATACATTGCCGTTTCTTTATTTTTTTCGCCAGTATTTCTGTCAGTCTTCTCTGTTTCAACCATTTGTGTTGTGTGACTTGTGGTCAACATGTACACCTCTCTCTTATCTCACCACTTGATAGCAAGTTTCTCCTCGTTTTAATTTCTTCTGCACTTTTGGCATGTTGCGCCTATTGTTACGAACGGTGCCACATGCGGTTTTTCCATGGTTGTGAAGTCAGAGGAACAGGTGCGGGCTGGAGTACCAATTATCGTCATATAGAATATGACTCTGTTCCAAATATGGTCCCATAATAGTTGCCACTACGTCGCCACCTTTTCCCAAATTGGGGAACCCAGTTTCTGTTGTTGCGCCTGTATATAGAATAACATCTAAAATATACCCACTCTGACAGTCACATAGTACAAATGTCTTTATTCCGAATCTACTTCGCTTGGTTGGAATAACTTGCTTAAAAGATAATCGTCCTTTGAACAGCAAGAGACTTTCATCTATACAAAGCTTGTGATGTGGGCGAAATGAATTACGAAACGTCTTACGAACTTTGTCAACAGTCGTCCGAATTTTAAATAGACTTTCGCCTCAAGTACTCGCAGAGTTATCACTGAAGTGTAACATTCTCAGAAGTAAAGAAAAACGGTCTCGGGACATAATTTCGCTGAAAACTGGTGTGTAATTTTAACTTCTTAGCTCGCGTCATTAGAAGGCAAACAGCAATAAAACAATACATTTCCTCAAATCCAGTGTCTATCCACTTCCACAGTCGAGAATTCACAGATTCTGTAGTATTTTTTCTGCTGTAAACGTAAGAACGATTTGTTTCGTCTGCAATAAATTGCAACAGCTCTTGAGACATAAATATTACCAAAAATGAAAGAATGTTAGAGTCAGTATCTAATTAACATTTGTGTTCTGAACTCGAGTCATCGAAGTAATGGTTTCTCTACAGTAAAATGTGTCACTTAAGCGCGTCCTTTTACGAACCGTTTCACTGTCACTTTTTGATTCCTCGGATTCAGAGGAACTGCTGACTGCAATTCTTGCTCTCCCCTCTGATGTAAAGGGCTGAGGACTACAGCTTCGAGATCCTGTTGAAGACTCATCACTGTTAGCGACATCAGATAATTCACACTGTCGCTCTTAAGTGAGCATATCCAAGATTTATTTATCTGTGCAACCACGGCAACGTGACATTTTTCACGTAGAAAACAAGAAAACTGACGAAAATACAGGAATCGAAGTCGAATTCTGCGAAGAGAGAACACAGTAACAAACCTATATGCACTGACGAACTATAACTATACAGTCAGACCACTGAACAGCTACCGTAAGAGCAGGGCTGAAAGACAGCTCTGCGACCTATACACGTCTGTAGCGCTCAGGTAGCTGTGACTCAGTAACTCGTCCCTAGCAGTGGGAAGGCCGATGGCACGGGATGCGTAAACGCATTTAGTGACCCAGACTCCGTTGCGCATTCATGCTCTTCATGAACAGCGTGGTGTCGTCCACACAAAACGCTAGGTTTACCCTTGGCGTTTTCGGGAAGTCAGCTGTCTAGGGGCAGTACAGTAGGGGGCCCAGAATGGAACTTGCGGTACTCCTGCTCTTATGGTATGTGCTGTTGATGCACCATCGTTGGCTCATAATTAGAAGATGCATTCTTGTAGATTTGACTGGAGCAGGTGGACGTGCAACACTGGCATCCCACACACAAGCAACTTGTAAAGAAGACCGTTGTGCCACATGCAGTCAAAGGCGCCAGTGACATCCAGAAGCACCACCCCTAGATACCTGCGACACTCCAGCACTCTCATCACCCGCTCCACAAGCTGCAGCAGCTGCTGTTGCATCAAGTGCCCTCTGCAAAATGCGAACTGCTTGTCAGGAAGCAAGCCTTCCTCCCTGACACGGTGACACAGCCACCTCGCATTAAGATGCTCGAAAATCTTCGATGTGGACGACAGTAGGGTGACCGATTTGTAGTTCTGGGCCAGCCTGGTGTTCTTCCCTGCCTTTGGTATGGCCACTCCCTGAGCATGCTTCCACGCCGGGGGGTAGCTGAAGCTCTGCAGGATGGAGTTGAAGATTGCCATCAGGACAAGCACTGTGTCAGGCAGCAGCTGTTTCAGCAGTGCATTGTTGATGCTATCGCAGCTGCCTGCCTCCCTGGTTGCCAGGAGGGTGAACTGTTGTTGAACTACTTCTTGTGTGATCTCTTCAATCACATCATCTTCTGCTCTGACAGCCAGGAAGGCATGCAGCCACTCCTCCACCAGGCGGACATTGTCATCATCGATGACATATTCCACAGGCGTGAATTTGACTGCAAATGCGTCTACTAACATGCTGGCTTTGGCATCAGGCTCTGCGAAGGCGTTACACCCCACCTCAGTGACGGAATGCGTTGGCGACCTCTCAAGAATCTCTTGGTGATTTGCCATGCGCTGCCATCATCAATCCTAAGCGCTGAAATCGGGCCCATCCACCATTGGTTCCAGTGGTCAGCTACTGTGTCTGCGATGTGGCGGCGACATTGGTTGAGCTCTAGTTTCACAGTGGGGTCTCTTGTGACCGGTCAGTTACGGAAAAGCCAGTCTTTCTCCCAGATGGCGTCTACAATGTCAGGAGGCAGCTGGTGGGAGTAGCCCCTTGGTTTCCTTGGTCCTTGCGGCCCAGCAGCATCTGTTGCATCCAGTGTGTAGCACGTGGAGGCCACAATGGCTGCGTCAGCTCCCATTACATCTGGGTCTGGCGTGACAGCAACTGTCTGTACCGGGTGCATCCAGAACTGCTCCCAGTTGACGTTGTGCAGCGTCCTGTAGCTCTCCAATGGTGCTACCCTGTCTGTGTCCAGGTCGAGTATCACTGGCAAGTTGTCCGATGTCAAGGCACAATGGGTGGACATGACTGCATTGTGGGTGAACCCCTTGATGATCGCGACGTCGAGGACGTCAGGGAGGTCACATCATGGGTGTATGGTAGGGTCATAGGGGCCTACCACAATCCCATCGTGGTTCCTGGCCACTTGGAGTAGCTGCCGTCCACTGTTGTTTGTTACTCAGGAGTTCCATTCCAAGTGCTTTGCGTTAAAGTTGCCGCTGATGAAGAGGTTGCCACACATCGTCAGCAACGCCTCAAAGCATGCTGGTTGTAGTTTCCCTGTTGCTGCTATGAACGTTGTTTTTCTGCCAGTGTGCTGATGGCGACACCATTCGCCACCACCGTCGACAGCTTCGGAAGTTGCACAGAATGATGTCTTGAAGTACACTGCTGTCCTACCAACCGCGAATTCTCGGTCTGTGCAGTAGCACCGGTAATTCGCTACCTACAGGGTGTGGTAGATAAGTAATGAGACTGGCCGCCGCGTGGCGCCCCAGTCGCTCGCAGGGCGGTCTCCACCTGTACGTCACGTGGTGGGGGATCTGAGCTAACAATAGAACCGGTTCGCAGTCGCGTCGGAGCTCTGGTGCAGTGAGGGTCGAGCTTCGCGTATTACGTTGTTTGTGTGCCCGTGACACTTGTGAAAACGCTGAAGATGGATCGCTCGATAGAACAGCGGTATGCAATCAAATTTTGCTTTCGCTTGGGCAAAACTGCTTCGGAAACTATTGCTATGATTACGGAGGCCTACAAAGAAGACTCCCTATCAAGAGCTCAAGTGTTCCGGTGGTTTAATGAATTTAAAAACGGGAGGGAATCCGTTGAAGACATGGAACGATCTGGACGCCCTTCAACGAGTCGTGTGGATGAAACGGTGGCCAAAGTGAAAGAACTCCTGGACTCCGACCGTCGTTTAAGTCTCAAAATGATCGCCGATGAGGTCTCCGTGAATAAATTTACGGTTCACCAAATTGTTATGCAAGATTTGATGATGAGGAAAGTTTGCGCAAAATTGGTTCCCCGAGTGCTCACCGCCGAACAAAAGCAACAACGAGTGGACGTTTGCCGTGAGATGTTGAATGATTTGGAAAATAATCCACACTTTTTAGACAACGTAGTAACAGGACATTCCAGTACGACCCGGAGACGAAAGCCCAGAGCTCGGAGTGGCACACACCGGCATCCCTGCGGCCGAAGAAAGCAAGAATGTCAAAGTCCCGCATCAAGACAATGCTGATTGTGTTTTTCGACAAGCGGGGGTTAATTCACAAAGAGTTTGTCCCTCAGGGGAAGACTGTCAATGCCGAATTCTACAAAGAAGTCCTTCAGCGATTGCACAGAGCCGTCAAACGGAAGCGACAGGACCTTGCTCAACGCTGGCGTCTCCACCACGACAACGCTCCGGCGCACACAGCATTCCTCGTGACCTCCTACTTGACCCGAATTGGAGTTGAAGTTTTGCCACAGCCACCATACAGCCCGACTTGAGTCCTCCTGATTTCTTCCTATTTCCGAAGGTCAAAAGATGCCTGAAGGGTCATCGTTTCGACGATATTCCGAACATCCAACGTGCTGTCACGAAGGCACTAACTGGGATAACTCAAACGGACTACAGTGGGGCCTATGAAGCTTGGAAAACGCGCTGGCAACGTTGTGTCGACGCCCAAGGCGAGTACTTTGAAGAATATTAACGTTTTGTATAAATTGGATCAATAAATTTGTTTTTCTAGACTGAGTCTCATTACTTATCTACCACACCCTGTATATGCTGACCCCTCGTTTTAGGTGAGTTTCCATGATGAGGCATATGTCCACTGCCTTGTCATGCAGAAATTGCTGGAACTCCCTTTCCTGGACACGAATGCTGTTTGCTTTCCAGACTCAGGCTTGGCTGCGATGCTCAGTATTGGTGTGTTAGCCATATCTGGGCATTGTGGATGCCATTGTGATGTTAGCCTGTGTCGCCACTTGCATTGCAGCTATGATAAGCTATTGGTGTGTTAGCCATATCTGGGCATTGTGGATGCCATTGTGATGTTAGCCTGTGTCGCCACTTGCATTGCAGCTATGATAAGCTATTGGTGTGTTAGCCATATCTGGGCATTGTGGATGCCATTGTGATGTTAGCCTGTGTCGCCACTTGCATTGCAGCTATGATAAGCTGTGGAATCTGCATGACGAGTTGTTTGAACACGTTAAACATCACACTGAGTACTACAGGTTCACTTGTTGCAGCTGGTTTCTCCTGGTGCAGTTTGTCTGTTCGGCCTGATCGGCAGTTTGGGAGTCTGTGGCGACCTATGGTGGCCGCAGTCCCCACCTATCACGTCTCTGGCCCACCCTGGCTGGTGTCAGTTGCTCCGTCTGTGGTCCACTCCCTATCGCGTCTCCTGCGATAGACACATGCGCCATCCGATGTCCACTCCACTGGACGTCTGTGGTGGCGTCTGGACGTTGTTTTGTTGGCCTGGTTGACGTTGATCTCGTTGCTGTTGCTGTGGTGCATCTCCTTCACTGCTGTGTCTGCTTGTTGGGGCGACTGCCCTCTCTGGTTTGTGGCTGCACATTTGAAGGCACAGCATCCTTCGCAGCTCGCCACATGTTTCTCCTCACAGTTTCAGCATCGTGGTGGGTCTGTCTTCGCGTCAGTGCAGCCCCAGCTGAGGTGTGCGCTTGCACACTTTATGCATCGTGGGGGCATTCGGCAGTACTTTTTGATATGGTCAAGGCCCTGGCAGTTGAAGCACTGTGCAGGACCTAATATTCTGTGAAATTTTGCATCATAGTTCCGACACTGCCTACTCTTTTGACTTGGAAAATCTTCCTGTTTTCTATACTGTCGTCCAGGATGGCCAGGAAGAGTGGTGTGTCAGAGTTATCTCTAAGCGACTTCATTCGTGAGGTAATACGAATGTTGTAGCCCATTTCTTCCAGCATCTCATTTGAGAATACAGGGTCCATGCTGAAGGGGAGCTTGCAGAAGAGCACCTTCGGCATCTTCATTAACTCCAAAGAGTAGGTGAAGCAGTGCAGGCCCTCCTTCTTCACGAGGTTCAAGAGCCCTTGCTCTTTTTAGTCTTTGGTTGTGTGTGGGACAGTTCACAGTTTGTACAGTTCACATCCTGTCACGCAAGTTGTGAAGTTGCCCTCCATGACCAATTTTATCTTCTGTTCAGATGTTTTGAAGATAACGATAAGTGGAGGCAGAGGCGGAAGCATCTAATTCTGCTGTTGATTCTCAATATTCGCCCCACCTTCCTCAGTGAGGTACAAGAATCAGTTAATGGTGTTGATGTTGTCTGTTGTTGCGAGTGTCACTGCCCTTGCGGTGTGCTTGTATTCGAGCTTCAAGAAGCCATCATCATCTGGGGTGTGTGGGGCCCTAGTACCCTTCCTTGACGCCTTTTCTTGCGTGCAGATGTGGGGGCGCCACTGGCGGCGCATGTGGCAGTGCGTTTTGTGCTGGTGATGGTCGCATTCATGTCAGCTGGCCGCTTCCTCAAAGTTTGCTCCACCTTTCCTCCTCCCAGCAGCTGGTTTTGCCCCTGGTATGAGACCTAGCATTAGGGTGATATACTCCTCTGCCTCTGAAATGGTGTCAGCGCTCGTCGCAGGTGGCGTGCACTGTGATGGTGTGCTGTCCTTGGCAGCTGCGGGCTGGCAGACAGTTGTCGTGGCGTGTGAAGCCGAAACTTCGCCCACAGTGATGTTCATACTGGTAGGGCAGGAGGCAGCATTCAGAGGAAAGCCCCCATTCATGGAATGCGCGCACCATCTCTGCTGTGTTGAGCCTTCCTTCCTGGGTCGCCGAACCACTTGCTTCCACAGCCAAGACTGTGGTGGCGTTCTTCTCATTCTCTGCCTGATGCCGATCCACCACCTCCTTCATTTCTTTGCTGCGTTCTGCACGGGAAGGCATCTCTGTGTCGAAAGCACAAAGGGAAAGGCCAGTGCCTGCTGCAGTCGCTCACGTGAGTGGATGGCCACCGAGAGAGCAGTTTCCACTGATGCTGCAAAGACAGCAGCGTGCCACTCAGAAATCGAAGGCAACTGAGGCAAAAGGTGCTGAAAACTCTCCTCCGTGAAGTTATGCTGGTCAGAGACACGTTCCGATAACACGTACTAGCTCAAAACATTGATTTCTTTCAGTGCAGTGTCCGCCGCTCGTGGTCTCGCGGTAGCGTTCTCGCTTCCCGAGCACGGGGTCCCGGGTTCGATTCCCGGCGGGGTCAGGGATTTTCACCTGCCTCGAGATGACTGGGTGTTTGTGTTGTCCTCATCATTTCATCATCATCCAGGACAGTGGCGAAATTGGACTGAGCAAAGATTGGGTAATTGTACGGGCGCTGATAACCACGCAGTTGAGCGCCCCACAAACCAAACATCATCATCTCCTCTTTCAGTGCAGCAGCTTATACAGCTTATACTGGAACTCTCACAGATAATTGTGGCTACAATGAAGTTGGCCCTAGTTATCATTGCCATGGGAAAACCTCAGAATTAATATGGTTAACACACTGATACAAGGTTTAACTGTTTGTGTGTGGAATGCCAGTTACTGCGAGATGAGGCCATTGATATTTGTCTCGTAACAGAGATATTCCTCAGACCTGGTGTAAAAGTATACAAAGCAAATTTCAGCTACTACTGTAACTATTGCGAAACGGCAGGAGGCTGGATGTGTTTATCAAACGAACACTGTGACTTCATGTAATCCAGCTTCCCAAGTTCTAGCAATTGGAAGCAACTGGTGTGGCAGCCAGCACATCTGTACGTCAAGTCATTTTTATACTATTCTACAGACAACCACGTAAACCACTATTACAAGGCGACATGGAAAAGCTATTAACAATACGTGGCAGATTATTCATCAGCCATGACTTTAATACAAAGCATTCTGAATGGAATTCACGAGTCACTAACAGTAACGGACGCCGTCTACTACGTGCCGCTCAATGACAAAATGAAGCAGTAGTTGGGCCCTGTGACCCGACAAATTACCACAGACGTGGCTGCCCAGACGTCCTCGACATCACGATCCTGAAAGGCGCAGGCCACCAGACTTGCCATCTACTTGTAGTATTTGATCTCGACCTCAGTGGAAATACAACAGAAAACGACCACCGCTAGCTGAGAGATGTCGACTGGGGTTAATGTGCACCTCTCACTGCAATACCTAACACAGATGAAGTCGCAGTGGATGAGGCTCTTGCAGTATTTGTTCAGCTTACATTGTAAGCTGTTGATGTGGCCACTCCCTGACAACCACCTAAGGTGACAGATTTTTCCAGACAGTTCCCTCTTGATGTACTGGAGGTCATTACGGAACTGCTTGGTTCGTGAATGGCACATCACATGAAATCCCGCGACGAAATCAAGGTTGCCGTAGAGAACCAAAGGAATCGAGACTGGGAGGGCAGGATCTCAACCCTCAGAATCGTTGATTATAGTGCATAACGAAACAGTTTTTACGTTAAAAAAAAAAAAAAAAACATGGCATTCCGCCACTGCAAGTCGAGTGTGAGATTGTCTGCAAGCCGGTTCAAAATGGCTCTGAGCACTGTGGGACTTAACATCTTAGGTCATCAGTCCCCTAGAACTTAGAACTACTGAAACCTAACTAACCTAAGCACATCACACACATCCATGCCCGAGGCAGGATTCGAACCTGCGACCGTAGCAGTCACGCGGTTCCGGACTGAAGCGCCTAGAACCGCAACGGCCACACCGGCCGGCCTGCAAGCCGGATGCCGAAGCAAACCGCCTTGGCAGATATATTTGCAGAGAATTTCACACCCATTGATGACAAAGTGGACGAAAACCATATTCAGCTTGTGGAGGAGAGGCTTCCATCTTCCTAGTAAATAGAGATGCAAACAACCTCATTGACGACATTTCTGAAGATTATAAATTATGTGTCCATTTGGAAATCAGATCTGGAAAACGGAGAGATTGAATAAGAGTCTCTTAACATTCTTTCCACCAACCTGTCGTTTACTAAAGTTGTGTCCCCGGCGGAAAAGACAGCTCGTCAGTTGTGGGATCTTCTTTAGCGGAGGCTGCTTCGCTGTCAGTTCGAATCCGTGATTGTGCTTTTTCCAGGATGCCACTTACCAGCTTATACACAGAGGGCAAGATCTGTAGTACTGACAATGATGGTAGGTGAGACTTTTCATTAATGTATCCTGTTTGGTTATCATTCAAATATTCACACATTTATACTGTTCTTTACAACACTCGACATTGATTTCTTAATTGTGGGGTAACTTTTCCATCCACCTTCGAAATATGATGCACGTGTCCGGCTTTCCGGTACGTACTAGATTTTGGTTTCCGCAGGAGACGCTTCACAAGACAATAATTACTCAGGCTAGGTGAGCAGGGCATGGGGGTACTAGACCATTGTGAGTACTTTGGGGGAGTACTATAAGAAGTGTCGAAGGCCTTCAATGGTATGTGACATAACAGCCTCGTTCAAGCTTCTCGACCAGGGGCGCCAGCGTCACAAGCGCCCCTACTCAAATCGTACTCAAGTAACAGAACACTTCATGTCGGAACCAATGGAGGCATCTCGACGGTATGGAAAATGAGGGCGGGAGTACCACAGGAATCTGTACTCCGGCCCCTGCTATAGGCTCTGTATACCGCCAATACTCCGAAAACCTAGAGAGTTGTTCTCGCATTATACGCCAGGAAGGAGAAGAAACGAGGACATCACACAAATTACATGGAGGAACATGACGATTCCAAATTCACATAAAAATTTAGTACTACTACTTTTCGATCTCATGCTTCAGAAACTGGAGCATTTGAATGAAATGTGTAACTATTTCCTAACATAAAACTTTTTGCTTGTAGTGGGCCTAATAGGCATTTAATATTGGTACTTCGTGAGTTATATTCTGTGGTGTTATTTATGTAAACGAGGTAGACAAAAATGACCATTTGTGCCGAAACACTCTCGCTTATTTGGCGTGTGTTACAATTGTGCAATATTCGAAAGGCCTATTTCGTTTTATCTAACGGACAGAGACAAAATAGACGTAGTCAAATCGAGATACCACACCACTCTTGGGTACTTTCATATTAACAGCTTTTTCAGTATTAGACAAGGACATATTCAGTTTTCATGTAGCAAAAACTTTGAAGAATTAAGGTGAGGTAACAGGTTTTTTCGCAGAAGGGAAAGCACGCCGTGTAAAGCTGCAGCAAGATTAGAGAAAAGAAAATGCTGGGACCTAAGGATTGAAGAATGTGTACTGTCTTGCTTGTCTCTTGTCTTTACTGCTTTTATGTTTCCTACATTTCATTTTATGTCACACAAAAGAGAAAGTTATTACGTAATAGGCAACATAGAGTGTAAATTTTCTGAACAGTTCTATTCTCCCGGTTACAAATAATCCGACCTAGTATTACTTGTGAGTTTTTTTTTAAGGGGGGTAGGATGTCAAACCGGCCGACTGGGAGCAGGAGACGCACCACAGAACATTTTAATTTCCACTGCACTGAATATAGGTTTGATGGCTTCCATTACAAAATATAGTCGTTCGAATTCCACAGAGCGAACTACAGTGACGCGCGACAGAAGAATTCTGTGTGAAGATTCGTTGCACTGCCCTTTGACACACTTTACACCAAATAACATGTCTTACACTTCCTCGAACATATATGTTTCATGTATCGAACTCTCCAGAAATATGTGCGCCACAAAATGAACTTATTTTTGAAAATCGATTTTTGAAAATTTTTGACCTCAAATGTTGGAGGGGCGTGGAGGTGGGGGGGGGGGGGGAGAGGAGGGGGACGCCACTACCAAGTTTTTGCCTCGGTTCTCGGTTCGGATGTATCGTAGATACGGAGCTGGTGTAAATTCCACTTACAAAAGCCTAATATATGCTGTGACAGAAGAGGAACGTTGTTACAACATCGTTCTTCCCATGACTTTCTGGGATAGGAAGGTCTGAGGTGTTCGAGATTAAAAGTAAGGGAGAATGATATTCAAATGTAATCTTAGTTAGAATTTGCGGGTTAAATAGCAAGCCGTTTTCCTTAGCCCCTTAGCTGATTTTCACTCTCCTGCAGTAAAAAAAAGTAATGCCCATTTGTAAGCAGTTTTCTTGCCACAATGTGAAATATTAGGAAACTTGTCACAAGGCTGTGTCATATACGACACTCAGCTAAAAAAGTGCTTCCCCCTTATAAATCGAATATACATACGTTGTGTAACACACGTTAGTGCTGTTTTTTCTGCAAACGAAAACAAACAAGACGTGTCAGATCCGGCACCGCATTCTCCTAGAAAGGTTAGTTTTAACGGAAATTTTGATCGTGGTGGCTGTATTCTGAACAAAATTTTGCGATGTAAGCTTTTATTACTGCCACATGTTGCGGAGCACAAATTGCAGTTATATTTTTACATTTTTCAAACGAGAGCTGTATTAATGTAAACAAACGCATTATAACCGAAACACATGAATAGTACCCATAAGACTGCTCAAGGTTGGGTACCGTAAGCTTTCGCTATCACCAGAAAGCAGTACAAGCTGCCGAGCCGAGGCCAGTTGAGAGCTTCCGATCGGTACCAACATTTGCTGTCCCTAGACACAAGTGAGATTATAGCACTAAATTCGTACGAGTGTGACATGCAAAAGTTTTTTTTTGTTTTGTGTTCTGTATTGTCATTACTTGCAAGTACTGTTCAGAAGTCAGTCGAGCTGAAAGGTCTGTTGCACGCTCTCTTGTTATTTTGTGGTTGCGTAACAAGTTACGTTTTTGTTTCACTGCACCAACAGTTTTAAGTTTTGTTATAGTGGAAACGAATTACATGAATGGAAGAAATGCTGCAGTGCTTCGCCAATTCGTCAAAAACAAAAGCATAAAGCTGGAAACTACAATACTGCGAAATAAGGACAGACACTGTTTCCTTTGTGCCACTTGCTAAACCAGCAGTGTTGGGGGAGTCAGAAGGTATTAACGGTAGTGAGCAGGATCAGGATTCTCAGAGACAAGGTACATTGTTAGTTAGACAGTTCTACTTGTAACTGATTAAGGTGGTTGTGGTGTAGGCATTAAAGAACGATCCTAAACTACAGAAATAAGTGCCAGTTTTGAAAATTTTTCAGATGTTGATACGCTAGGAAGACGTTATTTAGAAGCAGCTGTAGCATAAGCGGCGCAGAGATGGGATCAGGTCGATCAAGAGAGACAGTGGCATCTGACTACACACAAAAAGGTGATAGTAACAGAGCAAGTAACACTGACAGCTACGAAATCGTTCCAGATACTGAACATGTTTTAACAGCTAGATCGACAAGGAACGAGATGCTTCTAAATTTCGATATTTGTCTGTGGAGCGAAATAAAAATAATTCTGCAGTTTAGAGGTAAAAGATGTTAGGAGTGGACTGAGCAAACACCGAAAAGACTGCTACAAGACCAAAAATGTATTCAACCTTTACTTTCAATTGTGTTTGAGCGCATCCTACAGAATGGAGAAATTTCAAAAGAGACTTTTGTTTGTAGCGGAGAAAAATAAGCATTGTACCGATTTGCTTGCCAACTGCTTTTACAACGCACGGTTGTATCTAAAAGATTGTCTCTATAAAGGAGACCAACCAGCAATCGGATTTTTTTAAATTTCTTGTATTTATGGTACATAAAGTTCAGAACTCAGGTATCAATTTCCCAAAGTACTTCAAAGCAACTCTCGAGAAAATCGACTTTGAAGTAAGTTATTCCAAGGAATTTCATCCAATAAAATTGAGACGATTTTCATGATGGGCCACAGGAATTATTTGGTAGTGTCGGACGATGGTAAAAGGGTAATCGATGTAAAGCTGGTTTGAATCGCACTAGTGGTTTTTTTATTCAGTTCAAATACCTACAACATTAAAATATAAAATTCATCAACTATGTGCTATTTAACACATCTAATCCTCAATTTTTATGAAAAACATACATCCCGTTTGTAATTATGTATCACACACAACATTCGTTTTCATTGCAAGTATAAATTCTTAATTATTGATATTTTTAAGGATTGTTAATAAATTGCAATGTTTTCTTTGTAATTTAAACAATCTTTTATAAAATATCTATAATTAAGAATTTATATTTTCAAGGAAAACCGGAATTTTGCGTGTGATGTGTAATTGGAAACAAGAAGACATACATTTTTCATAGAAACGATGATTACATATTAATGAGCATACATGTGGTGATTTTTATGATGTAGGTATTAGAACTGAACGAAAAAATGAACACCATAACGAGATTCAAACCAGCTTTCCACTTATTACCCAATTGCAAAAATCCAGTGGCAAAGAGTGAGCCAACGAAAATCGTCTCAGCTTTAGTGCATTAAAGTTCCTCAGTAAACGTCTAAGTCAATTTCCTCGAGAATTTTTAAGAGTTGCGTTGAACTGTCTGGGGAAATCGATATTTGAGTACTGAAATTTACGTACCGTAAATGTAAAAAAATGCGATTGCCGGGTGGTGTCTTGTAAGTCCGATTTGCCTCCAAGAACAACGGCTGGGGATTATCAAGAGGCTGGGAAAAGCTAAAATCAACATTGATTGAACATGAAAGTAGTGCCAATCACATAACACCATGCTGTGAAAGGCGCAGATTAGAAAATGCGCTAAACAGACCGACACATTTAAAGAAAAGAGCAGTATTGGACCATGGTATGCATCACATAATAGAGTGATTCTTTTTATTGGCGAAAGAGATTTACACTATGTGATCAAAAGTATCCGGACACCAGGCAGAAATGACTAAAAATTTCTTGGCGGCCTCCATCGGTAAAGCTGGAATTCAATATGGTCTTGGCCCACCCTTAGCCTTGGTGACAGCTTACACTCTCGCTGGCATACTTTCAATCAGGTGCTAGGACGTTTCTTGGGGAATGGCAGCCCATTCTTCACGGAGTACTGCACTGAGTAAAGGTATCGATGTCGGTCGGTGAGGCCTGGCACGAAGTCGGCGTTCCAAAAGTCCCAAAGGTGTTCTATGGGATTCAGGTCAGGACTCTGTGCAGGCAAGTCCATTACAGGGATGTTATTGTCGTGTAACCACTCCGCCACAGGCCGTGCATTATGAACAGGTGCTCGATCGTGTTGTAAAATGCAATCGCCATCCCCAAATTGCTCTTCAACAGTGGGAAGCAAGAAGGTGCTTAAAACATCGATGTAGGCCCGTGCCGTGATAGTGCTACGCAAAGCAACAAGGGGTGCAAGCCCCCTCCATGAAAAACACGACCACACCGTAACACCACAGCCTCCGAATTTTACTGTTGGCACTACACATGCTGGCAGATGACAGTTCATCGGACATTCGCCATATCCACACCATGCCATCGGATCGCCAAATTGTGTACAGTGATTCGTCATTCCATACGATGTTTTTCCACTGTTCAATTGTCCTGTGTTTACGTTCCTTACACTAAGCGAGGTGTCGTTTGGCATTTACCGGCGCGATGTGTGGCTTATGAGCATAAAATCCAAGTTTTCTCACCTTCCGCCTAACTGTCATAGTACTTTCAATGCAGTTTGGAATTCCTGTGTGATGGTCTGGATATTTGTCTGCCTATTACACATTACAACGCTCTTCAACTGTCGGTGGTCTCTATCAGTCAACAGACGGGGTCGGCCTGTACACTTTTGTGCTGCAAGTGTCCCTTCACGTTTCCACTTCACTATCGCATCGGAAACAGTGGACCTAGGGATGTCTATGAGTGTGGAAATATCGCATACAAATTTATGACAGTGACACCCAATCAGCTGACCAAGTTCGAAGTCCGTGAGTTCCGCCGAGCGCCCCATTCTGCTCTCTCACTATGACTACTGAGATCGCGGATATGGAGTACCTGGCAGCAGATGGCAGTACAATGCACCTAATATGAAAAACTATTGCTTTTGGGGGTGTCCGGATACTTTTCATCACATAGAGTACCTGCGGTAGGTGACAGCGGCTTAGTCAGGGATATTTTGGGCCTTTTAGAATTTTTGAAATAGTTTGATCTGCAGGAAATCATTACAACATAATTCAAATCCAAAGAAGTAATCATTCTACAGAGAGTATATAACCAGAGCATGCAATACTATCTGTGCGAATTTTGTGAACCAGTTGTTTCAAAAATTGATGTACGGCTCACTCTTGTCTTAACACTAGCCTTGAATGCCTGTTATCTTTCTCGCTTCTCGGCCAGCGGATGAGGTAGTCATCACCCCTCCATCCCATGATGCCTCCTTGGACAATACTTCTCTGGTGGACCACAGGATAGAGAGGTGTTCGTCAATTGTACAGAACGGACACTGCCACCTTCATCCCCACAGGCCTCGAAAATTGCTCTCGACACACTTCTATTGGGAGCGAGTGTGGATTATGCCTTCTCCTCTGTAGGTTCCGCATTCTAGGGGAGAGGCGCTACGGAACAAAGCGGAGCTGCTCGTCAGGCGGCTGCCGCAGCTCTGCAGCGCGGCAGCAGACATGCTCAAATTAAGAAAGCTACTGAAAGAAAATCGAATAGTCTGCAATAGAAAATAGAGGTAGCTATGAATTTGCGTTTAAAGCACATTAGGTCATATGTTGCTGCGTATCAAATGTAATTACACTACTGGCCATTAAAATTGCTACACCAAGAAGAAATGCAGATGATAAACGGGTATTCATTGGACAAATACACTCCTGGAAATTGAAATAAGAACACCGTGAATTCATTGTCCCAGGAAGAGGAAACTTTATTGACACATTCCTGGGATCAGATACATCACATGATCACACTGACAGAACCACAGGCACATAGACACAGGCAACAGAGCATGCACAATGTCGGCACTAGTACAGTGTATATCCACCTTTCGCAGCAATGCAGGCTGCTATTCTCCCATGGAGACGATCGTAGAGATGCTGGATGTAGTCCTGTGGAACGGCTTGCCATGCCATTTCCACCTGGCGCCTCAGTTGGACCAGCGTTCGTGCTGGACGTGCAGACCGCGTGAGACGACGCTTCATCCAGTCCCAAACATGCTCAATGGGGGACAGATCCGGAGATCTTGCTGGCCAGGGTAGTTGACTTACACCTTCTAGAGCACGTTGGGTGGCACGGGATACATGCGGACGTGCATTGTCCTGTTGGAACAGCAAGTTCCCTTGCCGGTCTAGGAATGGTAGAACGATGGGTTCGATGACGGTTTGGATGTACCGTGCACTATTCAGTGTCCCCTCGACGATCACCAGTGGTGTACGGCCAGTGTAGGAGATCGCTCCCCACACCATGATGCCGGGTGTTGGCCCTGTGTGCCTCGGTCGTATGCAGTCCTGATTGTGGCGCTCACCTGCACGGCGCCAAACACGCATACGACCATCATTGGCACCAAGGCAGAAGCGACTCTCATCGCTGAAGACGACACGTCTCCATTCGTCCCTCCATTCACGCCTGTCGCGACACCACTGGAGGCGGGCTGCACGATGTTGGGGCGTGAGCGGAAGACGGCCTAACGGTGTGCGGGACCGTAGCCCAGCTTCATGGAGACGGTTGCGAATGGTCCTCGCCGATACCCCAGGAGCAACAGTGTCCCTAATTTGCTGGGAAGTGGCGGTGCGGTCCCCTACGGCACTGCGTAGGATCCTACGGTCTTGGCGTGCACCCGTGCGTCGCTGCGGTCCGGTCCCAGGTCGACGGGCACGTGCACCTTCCGCCGACCACTGGCGACAACATCGATGTACTGTGGAGACCTCACGCCCCACGTGTTGAGCAAATCGGCGGTACGTCCACCCGGCCTCCCGCATGCCCACTATACGCCCTCGCTCAAAGTCCGTCAACTGCACATACGGTTCACGTCCACACTGTCGCGGCATGCTACCAGTGTTAAAGACTGCGATGGAGCTCCGTATACCACGGCAAACTGGCTGACACTGACGGCGGCGGTGCACAAATGCTGCGCAGCTAGCGCCATTCGACGGCCAACATCGCGGTTCCTGGTGTGTCCGCTGTGCCGTGCGTGTGATCATTGCTTGTACAGCCCTCTCGCAGTGTCCGGAGCAAGTATGGTGGGTCTGACACACCGGTGTCAATGTGTTCTTTTTTCCATTTCCAGGAGTGTATATTATACTAGAACTGACATGTGATTACATTTTCACGCATTTTGGTTGCATAGATCCTGAGAAATCAGTACCCAGAACAACCACCTCAGGCCGTAATAGCGGCCTTGATACGCCTGGGCATTGAGCCAAACAGAGCTTGGATGGTGTGCACAGGTACAGCTGCCCACGCAGCTTCAACACGATACCACAGTTCAACAAGAGTAGTGACTGGCGTATTGTGACGAGCCAGTTGCTCGACCACCATTGACCAGACGTTTTCAATTGGTGAGAGATCTGAAGAATGTGCTGGCCAGGGCAGCAGTCGAACATTTTCTGTATCCAGAAAGGCCCGTACAGGACCAGCAACATGCGGTCGTGCATTATCCTGCTGAAATGTAGGGTTTCACAGGGATCGAATGAAGGGTACAGCCACTGGTCGTAACACATTTGAAATGTAACGTCTACTGTTCAAAGAGCCGTCAATGCGAGCAAGAGGTGACCGAGACGTGTAGCCAATGGCACCCCATACCATCACGCCGGGTGGTATGCCAGTATGGCGATGACGAATACACGCTTCCAATGTGCGTTCAGCGCGATGTCGCCAAACACGGATGTTACTATCATGGTGCTGTAAACTGAACCTGGATCCATCCGAAAAAATGACGTTTTGCCATTCTTGCACCCAGGTTCGTCATTCAGTACACCATCGCAGGCATTCCTGTCTGTGATGCAGCGTCAAGGGTAACTGTAGCCCTGGTCTCCGAGCTGATAGTCCATGCTATCGAACTATTCGTGCAGATGGTTGTTGTCTTGAAAACGTCCCCATCTGTTGACTCAGGGATCGAGACGTGGCTGCACGATCCGTTACAGCCATGCGGATAAGATGCCTGTTATCTCGACTGCTAGTGATACGAGGCCATTGGGATCCGGCACGGCGTTCCATATTACCCTTCTGAACCCATCAGTTCCATATTCTGCTAACAGTCATTGGATCTAGACCAACGCGAGCAGCAATGTCGCGATACGATAAACCGCAATCGAAATAGGCTACAATCTGACCTTTATCAAAGTCGGAAATGTGATGGTACGCCTTTCTCTTCCTTACATGAGGCATCACAACAACGTTACACCAGGCAACGCCGGTCAACTGCTGTTTGTGTATGAGAAATCGGTTGGATACTTTCCTCATGTCAGCACGTTGAAGGTGGCGCCACCGGCGCCAACCTTGTGTGAATGATCTGAAAAGCTAATCGTTTGCATATCACAGCATCTTTTTCCTGTCGGTTAAATTTCGCGTCTGTAGCACGTCATCTTCGTGGTGTAGCGATTTTAATGGCCAGTAGTGTATATTCAAATATTATTTAAATTTGGGATGGGGTCTATAAGTTCAAATGGTTCAAATGGCTCTGAGCACTATGGGACTTAACATCTATGGTCATCAGTCCCCTAGAACTCAGAACTACTTAAACCTAACTAACCTAAAGACAGCACACAACACCCAGTCATCACGAGGCAGAGGGGTCTATAAGTCACTACGTTCTCGAGAAAATGGATCCTATATAGCGCACACCGTTCCGCTACCATGCCCTGACGATGAAGTGAGAATGAAATATTCATAACGCCCTTGTATCTCAAGAATGGTTTGACAGCTTAAAACAAGATGATGGCAAATGGTAGCATACAAAGGGGAGACTGTGTTGCCATATGGTTACTCTACATTACATCCTTATCTAGCACAATATACAAGTTACTACAGATTTTTTTTCTACGTCTGCTTCTACATCGGTACTCCGCAATCCACTGTACAGCCATTTCGTTTCCCATTCCACTCACAAATAGAACGAGGGAAAAAGAACTATCTATATGCCTCTGTGTAAGCCCTAATTTCTCGTATCTTATCTTCGAGGTCCTTACACGCAATCAGTGTTGGAGGCAACGGAATCATTTTGCAGTCAGAATCAAATGCCGGTTCTTTAAATAATTTCAATAGTGTTCTTCGAAAAAAGCATCACCTTCTCTCCAGGGATTCCCATTGAGTCTCTGAAGCATCCCTGTAACACTTTCATGTTGCTCAAGCCTACCACTAACAGATCTAGCGGCTCGCCTCTGAATTGCATCAATGTCTTCCTTTAATCTGACTTCATGGATCCCAAACACTCAAGAATAGGTCGCACTAGCGTCCCATATGCGGTCTCATTTACGGACGAACCACACTTTCCAAAAAGTCTCCCAATGAGCCAAAGCCGACCATTCGCCTTTCATACCACAATCGTCACATGCTCTTTCCATTTCGTATCGCTTTGCAGTGTCAAGCACAGATATTTAACTGGGGTGACTGTGTCAAGCAGAACACTACTGATGCTGTGATATTCCACTATTTCAATGGAGTAATGTAATTTCCAAGGCTCATTGACAGATGGTGAAACGAGAATTGTTACAGGTTCTTAGAAACCACAAGGAGTTTTGGAGACATGGTTCTGACATTCACCATAGGATTGATAACAGTTGTAACAGCTGTGGAGTCAGCTACCAAAGTGTTGAGGGATTGTCTCCAGTCACAAGACAAGTGCCTTTTGAAGATGATTTTTTAAATACTGTAAATGATTTATACGACATATAGAACTTTTGAAATGCAGTCGATGATGCTGACAGCCATTTTCATTCAATTATCCTACAAGCAGTTGCAGATCCTCACAGCAAATTCGTCATAATCGATGTTGGGTGACATGGGAAGGAAAGGGAACTGGGTAGATTTCATTCTTCTAGTGTTTTTGCTTGATGCAAGAAGGGGAACTTGATATACCATCAGACTCTCAAAGACATCAGGTATATTGCCTTTTGCTGAGACATTTTACTAACTCCTACAGTTGATAGGTTTCAGATCCAGGGAAAGAATATTTCGACAAACGCTTTTCCAGACCACGGTGATAAATTGGATGTACTTTTATAATAATGAGCGCTGGTTGGAGCATATTTTGGAAGTCAGTACAAATATCACCAGGATTTGCTGACGATATTGTGAAACATACATGTTCTTCACAACACTGTCATTGACCTAGAACAGTGGTTGCCAACCTTTCTGAGACTATTACCCCTGAATGCAATCAATATTGATTAGTGCCTACTCCCTCCCCCCATCACCAATAACATTAGCACCTAACTAAGCATTAGAATGAAAAAGAATTTTCTTTGAACTCTTTTATTTTTTAAATGGCGCAAGATAAATGATTTTTAGTTTTCGTAGATGTCTTTGTAAATCACGAAATATGAGCCAATGAGGCAACTGATACTGGTGCATTCTATTTATTTTTATGGAAAGATGAAGTAATTCTCAGAGCATTGCGAGTGCTTCCTACAACTCTTCCTCAGAAAAGAAAGCTGATTATCCACATTGGTGGTAGATACTTATTACAAAACGTGCTTCGTCTGCACCACTCCTCTCCCTAGCGACATTGCTTTATTCACACCCTGCATCCACATTTTAAAATCAAGTAAGTCAAAGGGCGTACACTATACCAGGGCTTAACAACTGGCCGGTTTTGAGCGCGAGTACTCGCGTCTGCTCAGGCACGGGCTCGCGAGCAGGTGCAAGGAGTAGGGTGGGTGGGGAGGGAGGGGAAATGCGCGTGCACGTTTTAATAGGGCCGCAGCGTAATTCGCGCCGCCTGTGTAACGTTTAAAGTACTACGATCAGCTCCAACAGTTACTTCGCTGGTTAAGAATCATGTCAAGTCGCCGTTGTGTAACCCCGACCGTGCTTTCGCAGTTTGGGAGGAATTGTATCTGTTTACAGAAAAAGATGGTGTTGCAAAATGTTTAGTATGTCACAAAACGCTGAATTCTTTTAGGAAATTTAATTTGCAGCGACATTATATGTCGTACCACGCGAAAGACAACGGAAGTGGAAAATGTGATGGACCAGATCGTTCTCAGGAAGTTATTAAACTTAAAAGGAAGCTATCCGAAGAAGATCTGGACGACGAAGAAAAATCAGCTGAGGCAGCTCTCAGAGTGAGTTACAAAATTACTTTGCTTTTAGCAAAATCTCTGGGCCCCTTCACTGATGGCGATTTAACAAAAGAATGTTTGGTAGTTGCAGCGGAACATTTGTGTCCATCTCAAGTTGAACAGTTTCGGATTGTGCCATTATCTAACATGACCATTGCGCGTCGCATACAGGACATGGCAGACGACGTCCAGAGCCAGCTTGCAAATATCTGTAAAGATTTTATGGCGTAATCTCTAGCTCTGGACGAAAGTGTTGATATCACTGGAACAGCGCAGCTTGCCATATTTACTAGAGATGTTAAGAGATCTTCAGGAGAGGGAGGAGCTCCTCGATGTAGTAGCCGTGAAGAACACTACAACCGGAGGTGATATTTTAAGTAGTGTCGAAGAAAGTGTTGAAAATATAGGATAGTCGTGGAATTCTATAGTTTCAGTGTCTACAGACGGTTCACCAGCGATGACAGGGAAAAAATCAGGTTTCGTTCCGCTGTTGAAGGAGAAAATGCAAAAACTGACCGTGCCGAATGAAATAAGGGGCGTTCACTGTGTGATCCACCAGGAAAACTAATGTGCAAAGAGTATCACTCTAAAAAATGTGATGAGTGTTGTTGTTCGTACAACCAATTATATAAGGAAGCATGGGCCACAACACAGGCAATTTAAAAGCTTTCTTGAGGATGTAGAAAGCCAGTATGGTAGCCTGCCTTATTACAGCGAGGTCCGCTGAATTAGTCGTGGCGAATTATTAAATCGATTTTTTTGGCTATTAGATCAGATAAATATGTTCGTGGAAATAAATAACATGTGTGTTCCTGAATTAAAAGTGCCTTCATGGAAATGTAATCTCGCTTTCTTAGCAGATTTAACTAGCCATCTGAATGCTTTGAACATTTCACTACAAGGTAAAGATCTGCTAATTTTCATTTCATAGATCGAATACGAGCCTTTAAAATGAAATTGACACTTTGGGTGAGTCAGCTGGAAACAGGAAATCTAGCTCATTTTCCTAAATTATCATCCATGCAAGATGTTCACAAAGACTGTGAACGTTATTCACATAGTTTGGTTGCCCTTAAGGAAGAATTTGACAACGCTTTCAAGATCTGACAGCACTAGACAGTGATTTTGACCTGTCCTCCTCTCCATATTCAGCGAATATTGAAGAGATTCGTCCTGAGCTGCAACTAGAAATTATTGACCTGCAGTGTGACAGAGAATACAGAGACAAATTTCAGAACAAGAAAAACATTTTGGAATTCGACAGACACTTCCCTCAGGATAGATTTCCTCGTTTGCACAAACTGGCGGCTACAATAATATCAATGTTTGGTTCCACGTACAGGGTGTTTCAAAAATGACCGGTATATTTGAAACGGCAATAAAAACTAAACGAGCAGCGATAGAAATACACCGTTTGTTGCAATATGCTTGGGACAACAGTACATTTTCAGGCAGACAAACTTTCGAAATTATAGTAGTTACAATTTTCAACAACAGATGGCGCTGCGGTCTGGGAAACTCTATAGTACGATATTTTCCACATATCCATCATGCGTAGCAATAATATGGCGTAGTCTCTGAATGAAATTACCCGAAACCTTTGACAACGTGTCTGGCGGAATGGCTTCACATGCAGATGAGATGTACTGCTTCAGCTGTTCAATTGTTTCTGGATTCTGGCGGTACACCTGGTCTTTCAAGTGTCCCCACAGAAAGAAGTCACAGGGGTTCATGTCTGGCGAATAGGGAGGCCAATCCACGCCGCCTCCTGTATGTTTCGGATAGCCCAAAGCAATCACACGATCATCGAAATATTCATTCAGTAAATTAAAGACGTCGGCCGTGCGATGTGGCCGGGCACCATCTTGCATAAACCACGAGGTGTTCGCAGTGTCGTCTAAGGCAGTTTGTACCGCCACAAATTCACGAAGAATGTCCAGATAGCGTGATGCAGTAATCGTTTCGGATCTGAAAAAAGTGGCCAATGATTCCTTTGGAAGAAATGGCGGCCCAGACCAGTACTTTTTGAGGATGCAGGGACGATGGGACTGCAACATGGGGCTTTTCGGTTCCCCATATGCGCCAGTTCTGTTTATTGACGAAGCCGTCCAGGTAAAAATAAGCTTCGTCAGTAAACCAAATGCTGCCCACATGCATATCGCCGTCATCAATCCTGTGCACTACATCGTTAGCGAATGTCTCTCGTGCAGCAATGGTAGCGGCGCTGAGGGGTTGCCGCGTTTGAATTTTGTACGGATAGAGGTGTAAATTCTGGCGCATGAGACGATACGTGGACGTTGGCGTCATTTGGACTGCAGCTGCAACACGGCGAATGGAAACCCGAGGCCGTTGTTGGATCACCTGCTGCACTAGCTGCGCGTTGCCCTCTGTGGTTGCCGTACGCGGGCGCCCTACCTTTCCAGCACGTTCATCCGTCACGTTCGCAGTCCGTTGAAATTTTTCAAACAGATCCTTTATTGTATCGCTTTTCGGTCCTTTGGTTACATTAAACCTCCGTTTAAAACTTCGTCTTGTTGCAACAACACTGTGTTCTAGGCGGTGGAATTCCAACACCAGAAAAATCCTCTGTTCTAAGGAATAAACCATGTTGTCTACAGCACACTTGCACGTTGTGAACAGCACACGCTTACAGCAGAAAGACGACGTACAGAATGGCGCACCCACAGACTGCGTTGTCTTCTATATCTTTCACATCACTTGCAGCGCCATCTGTTGTTGAAAATTGTAACTACTGTAATTTCGAAAGTTTGTCCGCCTGAAAATGTACTGTTGTCCCAAGCATATTGCAACAAATGGTGTATTTCTATCGCTGCTCGTTTAGTTTTTATTGCTGTTTCAAATATACCGGTCATTTTAGAAACACCCTGTATGTTTGTGAACAACTGTTCTCTGTATGAAATGTAACAAGACGCGCCTGAGAAACGCATTTTCTGATCGAAATTTAAACTGCACGCTGCGCCTATAATGCACAAGAACAATTACTCCGAACATAGACGCAATTGTAAAGGTCAAAAAGTACAAGATAACCGAGAATCCCACACTTCAGTGACACCTTTTATTGTTTAACAGTTCACAAATTAATACGAATGTAGAGGCATACACTAAGCTAATAAAATTATGTGTCACTGTACAAACTCCTTTATTTGTTTCATTTGTCGCAGTAATAATTTGTGAGTGATATCCCTGCAGGTGGCCGCGGATTTACATTGACTGGCGGCAGCTGTTGTGTGCCCCACATGACTCTCCCCACTCTCCGCTCTGGTCCGGTAGTGGGGGTAGCGTGCTCGGCGCTGCTCCGTGCTCGCGCCTTGCTGCTCACAGCTTGCTCCGCGAGCACGTATGTTGTGAACCCCTGCATTATACTTACTGCTTGTGTACCATTAGATTCCTGGAATCCTTACCCCTGAAATGACAGAAATTGGAAGACTTCAGGTTGCCAATGCTTTGTGTGTGACCACTGTTGCACACTAGTGTAGTAGCCATAACATAATTACAAATATGTTCTCCATTAGATTGTTTATTGAAGCGAAGTGAATAATGAAGCAGTTTCTGGTGCATTGTGGGTACAACATACAACTCAGAGAAGGACTTTTCGTGAGATACAGGGTTTGTATAAAAAGTAATAAGACTGAGGTTGTGAATCAAAATTTATTGCAGATATCGCTAGAACCACTTAGTACTCTTCAATGTATGACCCTTGAGAATCAACAACCAACTGCATGCGAGATTTCCACACTTCAAACTCTGCCACAAATGCTGAGTCTGTGATAGCCTTCAAAGCCCTCGTCGGGGCAGCTTGGACCTCCTCCACAGTCCCATGACGGTGTCCTTTCAGGGGTGTTTTGTAAGTCTGGCGGAACCACATCGGAACTGTTGGGGGGCTGGGGAATTGTTGGAATCCCTTTCTTAAAGCAGGTGAGAGTTGGCGCATTGTCGCTATGCAGCTTCAAATCATAGGCGATGCCTGGCCTCACATGATGGACCCTGGCTTTCAGTCTCTCGAGCACTTCACAATAAAAAGCACCATTGACAGTTTCGCCTTGGGGCACGAACTCATGAAGAACCACACCCCTGACATTGAGAAACACAATCAGCATGGCTTTCACCTTTGATTTGCTCATTCGAGCCATTTTGGACGTGGGGATGCTGCAGTGTGCCATTCGGCACTTGTGAGCTTTGTCTCCGGGTCTTACTGAAACACCCAGGTTCCGTCTCTGGTGACAATGTTAACTAAAAATTCTGGATCAGCTTCAAGGCTCTGGAGAATGTCTTGGTAGGCATCCACAAGTGCTTGCTTTTGAACGTCTGACAAAATCTTCAGGAGCATCTTGGCGCAGATCTTCCTTATCGACAGTTCTTTGATGGTGATGATGTGCATTGTCGTTTTATCAAGTACGAGTTCGTCTGCTATCATCGTGACACTCATCCCACAGTCAGTGTTCAATAAACCGACGAACACGTTGATGTTTTCGTCAGTTTTGCTGGTTGGTGGGCGCCTGGAGCGGTTCTCGCCCTCAACGCTATCCCAGCCCTCTTTAAAGCTCTTCATGCACCTGAAAACCTGGGTTTTTGACAGGCAATGATCGCTGTAGGCTTGCCAAGACATATCCAACAATTCCGTACCCGATTTTCCTAGTTTCACACAAAACGTGATGGCGTAACGTTGCTCGATCGTTTGCTGCATGTTGCGCCACGACCAACGACTTTGCGACATGTCCAATCAACGCACGATGCCGCCGAGACAAGAGCCCGCAGACAAATGGCCAACGTCACCTAGAAACCTAGGTGGCATTGGACTGGCACGCCAAGCGTTTTCGGGCGGACACCCCCCCCCCCCCCCCCACCACCACCACCACTAATCTCCTGCGGGCGAGCGCTTGCTGCGAGATACAAACTCAGTATATATGTGTCAATGTTCAAAAATGGTTCAAATGGCTCTGAGCACTATGGGGCTTAACATCTGTGGTCATCAGTCCCCTAGAACTACTTAAACTTAACTAACCTAAGGACATCACACACATCCATACCCGAGGCAGGATCAAACCTGCGACCGTAGTGGTCACGCGGTTCCAGACTGAAGCGCCTAGAACCGCACGGCCACACTGGCTGCCTGTGCAGTGTAAGTCACAGATGGATGATACAGAGTATATGTGCAGTAGGTGGACTATATGCAGAACAAGGAAGATGCAGTTCATACATTCATTTTACAAGCTGTAACCGTCACCACATTGTCTCACGTGTTAATACTAACATTTGAAGTAAAAATGTAATTATTGGTTATGTATATAATCAGTATTATGAAATAGTGACGATAATAATGATGATCTTTTGAAAATAGTTCAGTTTAGAGACCCAAACGCTGCTGAACCCTCTTTTCACCTCTTAGAAATTTTCATTTTACCTCTCAGGGGGTAGTAACCACCAGGTAGGGAACCACTGGCCTAGAAGGATCCCCGAGTGTCGATGAGCAACATACAGTATAAATCGAGCATTCTATACAAGACACTTATCAGTCAGGACGAAACTTTAACAGAGCTTCAAATGAAGCTGTCCAAATGAGACATTTTTGAAAACTTTTTCTCACATAATAAATCATAATTTTCATGTGTTTGTCAGCCATACTACTTGGAATTTACTATCGCCTATCACTTTAAGACAGTGAAAGAAATGAGATTAAGGAAGTGTATTCTGCACATGTTATAATATTGCTGCCATCTCATCAGATAACTTGTCAGAAACGAATCAGTTGTGATGATAACTTGTTTCACTAGTTCGATTAAGAACGCCGAGTAAAAGCAACTGCTATCAAGGCTCTGATGATGCCATTTCTTAGCAGTACAACAAAAGAAACGAGTGCCGGCAACAGCCGAATGCTGCCGACATTGCCTGAACGCAACTGGAGTCACTCGACCCTTCTGTTCGCCACTGTTACAAACATGTTTGATTTGCTCAGCGCCGCTTTACTTGCAGCACCACTATAATCGGTGCACTGAGCAGCGCTGGTTTGTTTCGCCAGCGCCGTACCGCTCCACTATAACTGCAGCCCAAATATCCCTTGACATTTTATCTCCATCAGAAAATTGAAATAGCATATTAGAGGAGGCCAGTTCACCTGTCTGCTCATGTGAACTGGTCTGTGGTCAGGCCACAGCAGTGAGCAACCAGCAAGGTCACAAGGACATGTGGAAGGGACAGGAGGTGCGAGGGGAAGGTAGGGAAGTGAACGAGGAATCTGAGCAAGACAGCTTACCAATGTGTTTTAATTCTACAGCCGATAATGTCATGTTATATGAAGATGTATCACTTCACAGTGACTCGTTAATGTGTTTTGAGGCAAATTTATTTTCTAAGACTATTGTGTTAATGCGAAATGACAATGAAATGAAACATCTCTTTTTATATATATTTTGACGATGTTAATAACATGAGGGAGCTAATTACGAAACATATTTTTTACGATTATGACTGAACCAGCTGTATGACAAATGCCGTATTAGGACGAAATTTAAATTGACAAACTTATATTTCTTTAACATTTTATTTGAATATTAACCATGGAAACACAGAATGGCAATGAATATTACGTATTTTGCTTCTCACTGAATCACCAGTCTTTGGTACCGTTTTATGAAAACTGCTAATTACAATGTATGCTTGCAGTCTCCCTGTGACCTACTGTGCGTGGATTTTGTTGTCTTCATTGCGGAAAAAAGTTGCTTGCCCAAATGTGTAGGTCAAAACATCGACATAATCGTAACTGCAGGCTGCCTGTCACACTGTAGGTCGAACTTCTAACTGTAGATCAGTTTCCACACTATCAGCCCCAATTGAAAATCAGTGAACTGTACAAAGCTCTGCAAACTGAAAAGCTGTATTGTAACTTGCTCAACTGTAGACTCATGTGTCGAGTGTTCCTCCTGAAAATGAAAATATATTTTCACAGTGAAAATGTTTGAGAAAATTGTTCAGCATTTATTTATCTACTCCATATGATAAATTATTTCTTTGGTCACATCACTTCATTAATTTTTGCACCTCCACTTCTCGCTCTTTGCCTTCCACGCGCCCATAATCCTTTGAATGTGAGGTATTGTAATGTCATTGTCAACAGATTTTTCCATTGTCTTCAATTCTGAAGCACACCTATCAAATCAAGACACCATGGCATACAATAAACATATACAGGTGATGTACTGCTGTGTTGTAAACTGAAGTTGGTGTGTGTGACCTTCACTGTGAAGTTCCTAATCTAGCTGTAATACTACTTCATATTTATTTGAAAAGATCTACTCTCCGCTTTATACACTGCACCGTAAGCATATACATTGATCAGCCAGAAGATTATGGCCACCTATCTAATAACTGGTATGGCCACTTTTGGCATGTGATGGAAGCGATGAGACCTTGGTAGGTCGCTGGAGGGACTTAGTACCACATCTGCACACAAAAGTCACTTAATTCCCATAAATTCCGGGAAAGAGGGTGATAGTTCTGACACTACGTTCAATCGCACCCCAAATGTGTTCGATTAGGTTCAGATCTGATGAGATGAGGCCCAGCACATCAATTGGAACTCGCCACCGTGTTACTTGAACCATTTCTGGCCTTGTGACATTGCACATTATCTTGTTGAAAAATGCCCCAGCCATTGGGAAATTTGATCGTCACGAAGGAGTGTACATGGTCTGCAATCAGTGTATGCTACTTATTGGCCATCTTGGTGCTTTGCATGAGCCCCACTGGAACCATGGATGCCCAGTGTTCCCTAGGGCACAATGGAGGCACTACCAGCTTGTCTCCATCCCGCAGTACAGGTGTCAAGGAGCTGTTCCTCTGGAAGTTGACAGATTCACGCCCTCCCATCGGCATGATGATGAAGGTATCAGGACTCATCAGACCATGCAACTCTCCGCCACTGCGCCAATGTCTACTGACAATGGCCACATGCCCATTTCGATCATAGTTATCAATGTCATGGTGTTGACACTGGCACATGCATGGATCGTTGGCTGCATCCTTAGAAGTGTTTGGTGCACTGTGTATTGACACACACTTATACTCTGCCCAGCATTAAGGTCAGACGTTCCACCACAGTCCACCGCCTGTCCTGTTTTACCAATCTGCCTAGCCTTTCAACAGCACTCCTCAAACATCTGACAAGTCGTGCAGTTTCCAAAATGCTTGTTCTGAGCTCCAGGCCATCATAATTCGCTCTCGGTCAAAATGAGATAGATTGCGTGCCTTTCCCATTCTACACACAGACATCACCCTGATTGATACAGCATGCACTGTGGCTATGTGTCACTAGCTGTCATTCCTCACCAGGCAATGCTGCTATTGTCTGGACGAATTTAATCAGTAGTAGGTTGGAGGTCATAATGTTCTCGCTAATCAGTATATATTTATGTCTAAGGCTATGCCAAATCTAATAATGATCATTCATCTGAAAGCAGCACTTCGGTTGCACTTCCCTGTGCTACGTAATGACGTCTTTGCAGTGTGACTGTTGTGCCTGGTGCCCTACACCTACACTGAGCACTCTACTAAATAGGACTTCCAGACAGCTCCGAAATGAGCATGCTGTATTTAACACAGAGACTTAGTATGTGTATTTTTTGTACTGAGAAGTTAATGAAAGAAACAATTGAGTGCTTCCAAGAGTTCGGGTCTTGCCGACTCCATAATGTGCTTGGTCAGTTGCCTTCTGCCTTCTATTCCTGTCATATGTCGTGTCCTGATGTTCCGTGCTGCTTTGGTGAAGTTTAATATTGGTCCCATGACTTGCTCTGTTGGAAGCCCGTGTCCCCAGTCACAAGGATTTCAATTGATGCTTTTGAAAATGGTTTCCCAAAATTAATTGGTGGTAGCCAGGACTTTAATTTGCTGGTAATTCATTTTATGTCCATTTTCAGTGCAGTCATATGTTATTGCAGACACTTCCCTCCCCACCACCGCTGCACCCCCCGCCCCCCCTTCGACCCACCCTCACCACGAGCACAGTGCGGGGCCCAAACTCTGACCAACAGACATAAATACTGTCAGCACACTGCAGAAACATCATTCCAGCAGCACCACCTGATGATGGCAAAACACTTATTCACTGAAATTTTGTGGACCTTCGAAGATTGGATCCAGCAGTACACCGGAGAACCTTGAAAGCAGCACATATGTCTAGAAAGCCTCAGATCACAAAGAGCTGACTAGCAGTGGGAAAGCCACCCAGATGGCTCAGATTAGTGCAGACATACCACCCTAACGTACCGGGAAAACTGCTAGGAAGGATGATACTAATGCAGTAGCATAATGGTAAGGGTAAACAAACAAGCACCACTGTTGCCTTGCTGATACTACTAGAACACGAAAGTGTAAAATTCAGCTAACAAGAATTCTCTGGTTTGAATAGTAACTATGCATAAACTGACACCATTTGGTCATGTTCAGTTCACATTTGTATATGCTCACTCTTTTTTTGTTGGTTGTCAGTCTTTTAGTGAAAAAACACCGGGAATTCACATCTTTTCCACTTTGACACTAGTTGCACGGTGTCTGCTGCTTCACAAGCGAACTTTTGTTGTGGACAAGAGTTGAGATGAGCAATTAAAATGGTTACGGTACAACCAGCATTGGCTGAACCTTTATCTGGTATTCATATTCATTTGCTTCTCCAAATCACAATCAAATTATCACCTTCCAACCTAACCTAACCTAGGCTACATTACAGACCAGCCTGTCACCACAACCAAATGGACTGATTTCATGAATGCCAGTTATATCATACTTATTTTAATGACTCCTTGAGCTGAGTGATCAATGGAGTAGTCAGAAGACAACATAATTTTGGTGATAAAAGTATACAGATATAGGTGCTTGTGAGATTCAAGAAAACCACTGCACAACATGCCAAACAAAATGAAATAGGATTGATAGACAAAAGCCAAAATACTCAAATGTCAAATTTGGTACCTAAGAAAGATGGTAAAAGAAGATGAAAAAGAAAAGGACGATGCTTCCATTAGATGGGTGAGGCGTTAATAACCTGTATTTGTTTTTATTGAAATGGAACAGCACAATAAATTACCTTGAAAGTAAACAATTACAAGTATATATTGAAGAGCCAAAGAAAATGGTACACCTGCCTAAATATTGTGTAGGAGCCTCGCAAGCACACAGAAGTAATGCGACACAATGTGGCATGGACTCAACTAATGTCCGAAGAAATGCTGGAGGGAATTGACACCATGAATCCTGCAGGGATCTCGATAAATCTGTAAGAGTACTAAGGGGTGGAGATCTCTTCTGAGCAGCACATTGCAAGGCATTCCAGATATTCTCAATAATGTTCATGCCTGAGGAGTTTAGTGACCAGTGAAAGAGTTTAAATTCAGAAGAGTGTTCCTGGAGCCACTCTGTAACAAGTCTGGATGTCTGGGTTGTCACATTGTCCTGCTGGAATTGCCCAAGTCTATCAGAATGCATGAGTGGATGCAGAAGTTCAAACACGCTTACGTATGTGTCACTTGCCAGAGTTGTATCAGGGATCCCATATCACTCCAACTGCAAACGCCCACCATCATTACAGAGCCTCCACCATATTGAACAGTCCTTTACTCACATACAGGGTCCATGGATTCATAAGGTTGTCTTCGTAACTATACACGTCATTGGCTTGATGCATCAAGGGTACATGAGTTGACCTTTGGCTCCGAAAGCCCATCTCGATGATGTTTCACTGTATAGTTCACATGCTGACGCTTGTTGATGGCCCAAGATTGAAATGGGAAGCAATTTGGGGATGGGGTTGCACATCTGTCACGTTGAAAGATTCTCTTCAGTTGTCATTGGTCCCGTTCTTGCAGGAACTTTTTACAGCTGCAGCAATGTCGAGAGATTTGATGTTTTACTGGATTACAGATATTCACGGTACCCTCATGAAATGGTCGTATGTGAAAATCCCCACTACTTTACCTCAGAGATGCTGTGTTCCATCGCTCCAGTGTTGACTCGATATAACAACTGTGCCAGATATTTGTTGCCATATATAGGCACTGCCAAACACAGTGCCGTATTCTGCCTGTTTGCACATCTCTGTATTTGAATATGCATCCCTATAACAGTTTCTTTCACACTTCAGTGTATATGGTGCTGATTAAAATACACAAAAAGACATCATTCTCTTTGTTTCTGTTCATTGCATCTGTTATTACAGACATTTTTGAAACAGTGCTCAAAAGAATTAGGGGGACATGTATATATTAAGATGTGGTATGTTAAATCTAGTTTGATACAGGCAGTACATGTGGTCTTATTGGGTAACCTGAGAACTCCGCTTTCAGTGTATACAAAAATTGAAGTCATTTGCCATATATAGACTATGGTAAGCATTACAGTATCAGACGACTCCTCAGAAGTCAATACCTTTGTCCCAATGTTCTCTACTGGGGTACACAAAGGAATGGTGGCCTTTCTGTCATGTTGCTGCAGATGTCATCCTTGGCTTGTGGACACTGTACAGGGAGACAGTTCAGTACAGAAGACGAAATGGAAAAAGTCACAGATGCATTACAGCCTGACCTGAAGACTGATACCTGGCCATATCTGCATTATGGTGTTGTATGTCTACCACCAGAGCACTACAAGATAATCACAAGTGGGCCACTGTGTATGATCAGACTGTAAGGAACAGATAATAAGAAAGGACATTACAACTGAGATGTCCTGTTCAAGTACCACACTTGACAAAATATCTTGCCTTCAGTTCTGCCGTTCCCATGTCAACTGGCAACTTTGTCACTGGTGAAATGTTTTATTGACAGAGGGGTCTAGATTTCCTCAAACACAAGGCAATGGCCGTGTTTGTGTGTGGAAACACTATGGTGAGTTGTACCTGCCAAATATTGTCAAGCTTCTGTGATGGTGTGGAGAGGCATCAGTGTTGATAGCCACATACAGTTTGTCGTCGTCCATAGTCACCGTACTGCCAGGTAATACATTGAACAGATCCAGTTAGGCAATGAAGTGGCTCCTGCATATTGTGATGGCCCTGAATTAATCCTCATGCATGATATATCCAAAGCCCATATATTGGGCATCACCAAGGGTATCTTGCAAACCCTGGACATTGAAGCAATGGAATGGCCAATGGTGAGGCCCTACCTAAAACCCAGTGAGCAATTGTGGGACATTCTTGACAGACGTGTTCATAGTCATCCTGTTACACTGCTCAGACATTTTTAGACTCAAAGTATTCCATGCAGGCATTGCGTGATGATAAACTTTCACGGAGGGCACACACATTACTTAAATTCTCAAAGTCCAATGGGAAATACCCACAGTGAGGGATGAACGGCTGTTTCTACTTTGTTTCTGACATGTCAGACATTTCAGTTCTTGTTATATAAATGATTCATAATATAATGTTTCATTGTATACTAAATTTGTGATAGATAATGGTTTAATTTGGTAACTTACAGAATCAATTACTGCCCAATGGAATATGGCACACATCCAAAGTCATGTTTTCATAATTCTTTTGAGCAATGTATAATAACTGAATAAATAAAAATCGAATCACGGTCACACTATCTGGCCTCTAACCAATTTTATAGCAGATATTATAATGTAGCTTACCCAACAGGTTGTACACATATTCACCTTTCATTTATCATGCTGTATTAACAATATGTACTTAATAAAATGCTAGTAGTGCTTGCACATGTCAATTCTCCACAATATAACAGCTGTTCAAATGCAAAACAATTTTAACCTAAATGTCTTCAGATGCTAATAATCTGAATGTAAATGCTAGCCTTTCCTCAGATTATGTTACTCATTGGTTATTAATGTTCTGCTTTCAAATTTGTAATGAGTCAACTGAGATACGTGCAAAGCTTTAGAATAATGCTGAGGAAGGCTGGAGCTGCAGTTCAGTGTTAAGTGCAAGTTAAGCACTTCATACTTGTGTACAAATTCAGCCATCTAGGCTAACATTCTTCTTTTACTGTACAGTTTTACTTGCTTCATCAAAATCAACTTGCTCCCCATGCTAACTAATCCCACCTTAGTTAAAATTAGTGTTGTATCAAGTGAAATCTATTTTTGGAAGTACTAGCAACATAAACCAACAGTGTCAATAGGATTGACACACTATACCAATTCTCTCGTGAGTGGTAGTGAACAATTGTGAATTGTCTGCTGATGTTTGTTCACTAACATTCATTCCAGTGTGAAGGTGGGGCTTAATGAAAATTACATAATGCGTGACGCATAATTTCACAATGGTGAACAGATTCAAATGAATGTACAGATGTATATTTCTCCATATTTCTGGAAGGCTTGGAGCAATAGTAGCTGGACTACTTACTATCTGACAAGGATATGACTGGACTAGAACTCTCATATGGACATAGGGGTGGCAGTGGGAAGGGGTTATAGGTACCGAGAACTACCAATATTACTGTCAAACACACAGTTTTCAGGGCCTGTTGGCCGTTGATAAAATATCTGTTTAGTTGAACGGAATATTTTGGAAATAATTTTTTTCATATAATTTTGTTGTGAAACAAAACTAGAAACAACTCCATCACAATTTTGCAGATAGTATGTTCAACTTGTCAAGGAATATCTCAGAATTTCTGTAAGTTCTTTTTTTCTACCCATATCTAATGTAGATAGCAATGTCTTGCTGTAACTCTCGAAGTTGTGAAATGGTTGGGCAGCTCTCTCTCGAGTTGGAAACACTGGTCATTCACTGCACTGCAACCAGTTGCCCTCCACCAAAACAATGTGAGGTCGGTCTTCCAGGCCATAGCATTTTCAAAGAACACGTTTGTTGGACACAATGTTGTGATCTTTAATTGTAAATTGTCAGCATCTCATTTCATCACAATACCTGTCTCTAGCACTTAGGTTTACCTGAGCAATTTCCGTTTTTGCTCTGTTTTTTATTTAGTTGCACCAGCATCATAAAATTCATACACATTATAAAAGTGGGTGTACACACGTTCCACATCTTCTGAATATTGGATGGATTTCAACCAAAGTTGGTATACATAACACTTAATGTCAGCGAAGAACCACTGTGTGGGTAAGAATCACTTACTTCCCAAAGGGGTATGGGTGAAACAGAAGCATAGCTCAGCAAACTTCACCACAAAATTTCGAACCATTGAGAGACTTTTTGGTACCCCCACCACGAAAAATGATGAAAAGAAAAGAGTTTACCACTTACTAGATTTTTTCTGTTAAACTGCTGCATCACACTGAGCTTTTAGATATATTACTTCTTTACTACTAACCCTATTCACAACACATCACAGATAGTGTTCACATACACCACTAGATGAACCTGCAAAATTATAACATTGTCTGACATGTAAGGATATTTATCGTCCAACATTAAGCTGCATGAAAATGAAACTGCAGGAAAAATTCACGCTACATATAAGAGAAATATGTATACAAATATTTTAAATATGTGTCACTCATTTATGTGGGCAAAGCCACGAGTAAAAAGCTGCTTCTGCACCCGTGGATCTATTTCAACCAAACTTGGTACACATATAGCAACCTCCTAGTGAAGTGGGGGTCACAACATGGACAGAGCAGGCAGGAGGGGGGGTGGATGGATGGACAGACAAAAAGGAAGGAGTAGATGCACACACATGGGGGAAGGAGGAGATGGATTAATAGAACTGGCATAAATACGTACTGGGCAACACTGGTATTGTACTAATTACTATAATTCTTCATTGAAAAACAGGATTTTCTTTCTTACTTTCTTCCAGTACTGCTACTTTTCAATTTTCTATAATGCTCCAGAAATAAACAGTTGCCACTTCAACTGTGTCCTGCACTGGATTACCATAAATAATTTCACCTTTCAAATGTAATAAAGAGTTTATTTTTTATTTTTACCTAGATGTGTGACCATTGTGCCCTTTAATTTCTCTCATACTACTACTTTAATTGCTTAAAAATTCAGAATAATTTCTATGTAATAACTTGCGGACCTCATGTCGGGTTAACAAGTTGCACCTGCAGCATGCTTGTGATCCGTTAACAGGTTATGTCCACCAGGACACACATTAGAATTACATTAACACTTTCATGGTTTAATACCCAGAATCTGAATCAATACCAAAGTTCATTTTACATTTTTGATAAGCAACTTCCATTGTTCACACATCTATATTTGAAATTCTGCACATTTCCAAGGAAGGCTAATGATAGCTGGAGTATGTATTCCCACATCCAAGTAGGTATCTTTTTCTCGGAAAGCTGCTGCTGTTGTCCTCCCATGTTGAAGACGCACATTGCCCCTTTACGTAGCTCACCACACACAAAATAAATTTAATGCCCAGCACAATGCCTGTACATCTATAAACATTTATTACTTTTAGTTTTATCACCATTTAATAATAAGATACAGGGATATGCATCACTCTTCTGAAGTAGTACCTGGTTGTGATCTTCAGTCCAAAGGCTGATTTGATGCCACTATCCACATTGGTCCATGCTGTGCATCTCTCTTCATCTCTGTGCAACTACCCATTTAAACCAGCTTACTTTATTGAAGTCCTGGTCTCCCTCTTACAATTTTTACCCCATACACTTAACTCCACTACCAAACTGATGATTCCGTGATGTCTGAGGATGTGTACCATCAACTGATCCCTTCTTTTAGCCAAGCTACACCATAATTTTTTTCTCCTCAGTTCAATTATGTACTTTCTCATCAGTTATTTGATCTGTCCATCAGATCTTCCCATGTTAACAAAGTTCTATTTTTCAGAAACACTTTTCTTGCTACTGCCAGTTTACATTCTCTCTACTTTGGTCATAATTACTTTGTTGCTCAAAAAATAAAGCTTATCTACTACTTTCAATTTATCACACGATTTAATTCAACATTTTATTACCCATGTTTACTTTTGTTAATATTCATTGTATATTTCCGAGACACTATCCATTACGTTCAATTGCTCTTCCAGTCATTTACCATTTCATAGAATTAAAATCTCACTGGCACATCTGTTTTAAATTATTCTCTTTGAACACCAACTCCCTTCAAACATTTCTCCTTGTTTTCCTTCACGACTTGCTCAATGTACAGATGGGAAAACATCAGCCTTATGCTACAACACCGTCACACTTCATTCTTAACCAAAGCTTCCCTTTCATGTCCTCTCCTGCACCTAGTTTCTGTTCAAGTTATGAATAACCTTTCACTGCATGTATTATATCACAACTACTTTTAAAATTTCAGAGACTGTACTTCAGGCAACACTTCTGAAAGATTTATCTAAATATACAAATGCAATTAACCTAGATTTGCCTACCTTCTAAAATAAACTGCTGAGTCAGTATTGCCTCACATATTACATTTCTACAGAACACAAGTTGATCCTCCCTGATGTTTGCCTCTACAGTTTTACTGTTGTTCTGTAAGTAATGCTAGGTGAGAGTCACATGATTAAGATTCACAAACTCTGCAATACTACTGGACATACTCTACACATGACAGCATATATGGGTTGCATGAATACTGTGTCTAAGGCTCCGGCAGAAAAGCTATGCTTGAAGTTGTGAACAACTGTGTTGGTGATTGGAGAACAATTACAGATCAGTTCATCACTCAGAACAGTTCCTTGAAAGGAAAACATTAGTAGGGGGACACTAGAAAAGAACAAAAGCCATCATCTGCTTTTCATTAAAAGTAGTGTCAAAAGAAAAGGTAAATATAGTTTGCCAATGCCTTTTATTGTGGAAAAGGAAGTAAAAATGAGAAAAAAAGTGTTTTCAATTCTGAGAAAACATGTTACATATGGTTTGAAGAGAGAAGCATGTATGGAATAGATGTAACCAACGATAATCAGTGGAGGTAACAAGCTAAAGTACAAATGGCTGGTTAGTCTTCTGGCCATGTGAAAACCACATTTTGGTGGTACCACAGAAATATCTTTGACTTTCTAAAACATTTACTTGGAATGTCAACTAAATAAAAATTATTGTAATGAGCTAGGAAATACAGTCACTTATAATAATCTCTAGTCTGACATCAGAAAATATGAAAAACAGAGCCTAACACTTAGACAAAAGAGAAACAGAAACTGATATGACAGAGCTAAACTAAAGTAGCCAATTTTCTCATAGCACTCAGACTAATCTTTCCACTGTGATGCCTTGCTCTACTGGCATTTTCAAAATACTGATCTGAGAGGAAAGTTCACGTAGAACATAAATAGTATAGGAGGAAGGGGACCACTTACGAAATAGCAGAAGCATTGAGTTGTCATCACACAGAAAGGATGGAAACAGCTAGCTTGTAGAAGCAATCCTCTGACAAACTCAAGTACAAACACACACAAAAAAGCACTCATATTAAACTTCAGCTATTCAGTGAGTAGTCTTATTTACTCCTAAAGTATAAATATTGAACGGTTACTCATGTGTATAGCATGAGGGTGTAATTATTAACGACATCAGGATTTCCAAAAACCTGATTTTTTTTTATAACTTACCCATTTCTATCCTCCCAATAAATCATCTAGTCCATATTCTGGTAAGCCATCCAGTCACCTTTGGTGACATGAAAAGAAACAGTGAAGAAAAGCCAATAGCATTACAATGTTTACAACCATTTCATGTTCCCCATCATAACTGTCTCCACAGCAAAAGATGGTCTGAGTGACCCACCATTCCTTTTTGATCTTTCACAAATTATGCCTTTCCACCATCCGGGAACTACTAGTTCCAAAACCTAGAAGTGTTGGATACCCTGATATATGCCTCTCAGCAGTACAGATGTATCACTCCTGAAGGTAATTAATGGCCAGCAATTCTGTCACAGACTATATTTTCAGATTAACTTTCATTTTGAATAATTTAAAGAGGCACAACATAAGAGTCATAAAAGAATAAAACTAGCAAATTTCTTTGCATAAATTTGTATGCTATGAACTGAAATTAACTTGCAGGCAACAAACATCCACACCTGGAACAGTGAATACTTCGACATCTTTTGTGTCAAATTTCTTGACCAATGTTACTTACAAGGGAACCTCCCCATCGCACCCCCCTCAGATTTAGTTATAAGTTGGCACAGTGGATAGGCCTTGAAAAACTGGACACAGATCAATTGAGAAAACAGGAAGAAGTTGTGTGGAACTATGAAATAAATTAGTAAAATATACAAACTGAGTAGTCCATGTGCAACATCAAGGAGATTGTAGCATAAGGAGCACCGTGGTTAGCGTGAGTAGCCGCGGAACGAGAGGTCCTTGGTTCAAGTCTTGCCTCGACTGAAAATTTTACCTTTATTTTCGCAAAGTTATCATCTGTCCATTCGTTCATTGACGTCTCTGTTCACTGTAAGAAGTTTAGTGTCTGTGTTTTGCAACCGCACCGCAAAACCGTGCGATTAGTCGACAAAAGGACGTGCCTCTCCAATGGGAACCGAAAACATTTGATCGCAAGGTCATGGTTCAACCGATTCCTCCACAGGCCCCGAGTTTCGACCACTGCATTTTCATACATTATCCATCGAAGTAAATACAAATTCCATATTGTTCATCTTCGAATGTTGCATCATTTTAATGTACTACGAAAATCCGACTGGCAAGACTGTTAGGGATGTTTGTCAATATGGCCAACTCTACGTTCTGAATTTTTTCCTACCTGTGAGAAGAGATGGTTGCTAATAGGAACTTTTATGACTTGTGAATCACATGCAGTATTCTCTTCACCATAAGAATAATACGAATATAAACATTTTGCCATGTATTTTTTGTGTTTGCTGCTATCTCATTTAAATTCTGTCTGCCTAATAAACTACGAAACTAGACTCTAGAGTGAGACAACAGCAAACACGGAAGAATATACATATCATGTCATGTTTATATTCGTATTATTCTTATGCGTAATAGTGATACAGTCAGAAATGAAGCACGGCAATTGACTAGATTTTTAAATTCTGTGCAGAATGTAATGTACTAAAGAGGTGTCTGCAAAGATTTTCAAACGGAGAAAAATTTTCATCAAACTCTCGTTCAGAACATTTTCAATCATACGCAGTCTATTATTTGGTTCTTGTTGATCATTATCAAAGAAAGCAGCAGTGTAAGTAACAATAAATAGCAGTCTCTTGCCATTGTTTCGCTAATGAGACGATTCCTCTCTTTCTCTTTTTAAATTGTAAGCGGCGTTAGCACGCACAAAAGCAAGCCGTGCCGCGAGCGGCGACTGGCCGTAAACACTCATTATCAGAATGCGACAAACAATGCATGACTCAGTACAGTAATGCATCTCCAGCTTAGAGTGACAAACACCTATAACAAGGAGAACGGCACTTATCAGATCAAAGAAAATTAAGCAATCAATTCAAACCAGACGAAGCACGTGGAAAAGAAAGGGTACCCGTATAAATACGGACGGAGCGCCTGACACATAGCAATGGCTACCTGGTAAAGCGTAACTGCTAAGCTTATGACTCGAACCAAACTACTGTAGCTGTATCGTCATTCATTCGACCTAAATTGTGTCTCATATTGCAATGGACCAACTTTGTTTCGATTTGGAGGTGCGGCCTAAAACTTTTCTCTCCCCTTGAATTTCGAGTCTCAAATTTCAGGTGCGGCTTAGATTCGAGTAAATACGGTACTCAGTTTGTATATTTTATTAACTTTTTTTCATAGTTCCACACAACTTCTTCCGGTTTTCTCGATTGATCTGTGTTCAGTTTTTCAAGGCCTATCCACTGTGCCAACTTATAACTAAATCTGAGGGGGGGAGGGGGGGGGGGTGCGATGGGAGGTTCCCTTGTTAGAATGCAGAGCATTTTGGCTACGCAAGTGGTCATGCTTTTCACAACAAGATGACAGCTGTTCATTAGAGGGCTATATCATACAGATTCAGTTAGGAAATTTTCACTACAAAATCATTGATTCTGGCTAGACAACTGTGCAATCTGAATGCCCTTTGACAGATATGAGTGTCCCACTGGTTGAAGGAATTAAAGTGCAGAGGGTACTTGCTCAATGAGATTTAACAATATAATGTCACCTAATTATTAAAATTATTGAGTAAGATGTGCTGAAATCCTGTGAGGGTTTAATATTTCTCTTTAATCATACTTACATCTGTTTTGCTGAGGAGAGAAGACACCCACGTCTTACAACTTCAGTAACGTAAGAAAGAACACAGGAAAAAACTGTAGCGAAAGAAATATTCGAGAACATATTATGATGACTACCATGTGCAGAGAGAAAAAAGATTTCCAAGAGACGAGGAAGGAAACTGGCCATAACAAACAAGTTGCAAGGCAAATAAGAAATCTTTTATTAACAGGGAATCCGAGAACTGTTCATTTTAATTTTATAATTAAGCACCTGCAAGAGTGTAAATGTGTGTTAACATAGAAATGTTAGTTCAGTCTATGTCTTTAGTGAACATATTTCTGTTGTTTCAAGCCTTTGGTGACAACTGACAATTTCTAAGGGTAAGAGAGGGTGTGACAAAGAACCTGGTGCTGAAATTTTCAGTGACTTTTTTCATACTAGAGATCATACCAAACACTGCCTTAAATGTATTACTTGAACAATGGTAAGTCCAGATTGGAATATCAACAATATTACCAATACATTAAAATCCTGCTACCATCTAGTCCTCACACACTCCGCCAGACAGTATTGTTCTATTCTCGCCCTTCCCAGCCCCACTCTGGACTGCTGCTTTCATTCAAGAGTTGCATGAGATGTGCCTAATTGTGTGAATATAAGTATTTTCTTTACTGAATAAGGCTCTGGCAGAAAACTTACAGTATAATGGTCTTTTTGCTTTGCCTATCTGTAACTGTAACAAACTCTCTTTTTATAATACTAATAATTGCATTTGCCTGTAATTCATTTATGAAAGCTTGCAGAATTTTTTAAAACACACTCAGCAATCTTAAAATTTGTTAAAATTAAAATTTAAAACAGTCTTGATTGCAATTTTTATTTTATTTATTGGAGTGAGTGACCGGTTTCGACTCTTTCATAGAGTTATCTTCAGACTCCAGAGTGGTGGATGGACACCGGCCAGATGAGTTTCGTCGATCCTCGACGCTCGTGCAGAGTCGAAACCGGTCACTCCAATAAATTTAAAAAAAAAATGTGATCAAGACTGTTCTAAATTTTAATTTTAACTGGCAGAATGTTCTGGGGTCCACATAAGATCAACAGAACAGAACATAGACCGAATCACGTGAAATTTGACTCTTAGCTGTTGTGATCCACGTTACATCTGCTGCAAAACAGTGATATCGTTAAGTCCAAACATGTAGAAAAGTGTCTCAAGTATACTGGATAAACTTTTGAATTACCATTCTAATAGTTAACTGGAGAATACTTTCTGTGTAAGACAGAGACTTAGGTTAACATCTTCACCCAGTGCATTGTTTTCATTTAAATGGTACATGCATGTTTTTCCTTCAGAAATGGAAACTAGAGATACAATTTAGTGATAAGACTTTGTTCTAGTGTCCTAAACACAATTATTAATGGCATGAAACTTTAAGTCTCTACACAATGTGCAACACAGGAAAAAACCTGCATCACCTCAACAGATGTTCAATGTGCCCACTGTTTGCATCACTAAAGTTGTGGAGATGGTGAACAAATGAGTGTTGTACAGATTGTAGTGTTTGCACAGTTATTGCTGCACATGCAGTTTGACACATCATTGACGATGAGCAATCGCGCAAAGCCAGTGGGGATTTTGTACGGGTCACTAGCGCATGTTCCACAGATTAACATGAACATGACTTGTGAACCAAGCTTCACCCGTACACAATGTATCATGCAGAAAGTCAGGGTGGCCTAGCAATCGCTGAAATACAAAGCAACAGAATTCCATGTGTGATTCAAAGTCATTCCCACACAGTTCTTGGTGGAGGGAAATATATGAATGAAACGTTTGCCTATGCAAATTTCTCCACACACTGCTACGGCTTATTCAAGAACCACATATAATCTGTCTTACACCCACCTCAGGATTGTGAAACTATAGCAGTCTGAACAGCAGTTTTGTTGTCACTGTTAGTTGCTGTGTTTGCACACTGACGTTTTCTGGGTGCCGAGCCACCTGCTTCTATGAGCAATGTGCATATGCTGGAAATGGTACAATATGAAGGGTCCACATCAATACGCACATTGTTCATTGTACACTGCTACAGCTGTGGTCATGTTTCTGTGGCATTCACCGTAAATGAACATCATCACTCTTTTTTCTTCATTACTGAAGGTGGGCGTAGCAATGAGAGGACTGCAAATGTCACAAGCTAGAGTATATCTCCACTTTTACATTTCTGGTTAATGTTTTCTCGCAGTTTATGACATTTCTTTATTGCTCCCATCCAATTACCTATGACCAAAAATGTTAATTCGCACCCGATTTTGCATCAACGTATTCATAATTTTCCCATGATTTACGCTTTATGAAAAAAATATTGTGGAGACAAAAACTGACATAAAAGGATACTGGCACGACATTGGTCATCGTGTAGTGTTTACAAACATTACGTGGTTAAGTTTCTTGACACCAGGGCGCTCTACTCAGCAGATTTGAAATGGTAAATGTGAAGAAGTTTGAACAATTTATGCAGTATCTCCTCCTGCTGCCATTTTCTGCTCAGTGTGGTGGCTGATGGGAGTAACTAGGTTTGTTCAAATAAAGATCAACCATTTACAAACTGTCTCTATTGCACATGCACAATTTTGTGATTGTTGTGACCATCACGACACCTTTGTCGAACCAGGTTTAACATGTTTCATTGTGTGGTCACTTGGCTAGCGCTAGTTGACACCTTCACTCACTTTGCACGCTCAAATGTTTTTTGCTTAACAACAGGGCCAATTATGTATTTTTTCATGCTTTGAGAAACATGTCTGAAAATCACCACATAGAAAAACACCACACAAAATCCTTATGTAAATATTTGAACTTGACGAGAAAAAAATTCTCGTAACATGTCATGTTAAGCAGGAAACAATACGTACCTGGTGCAGTGTTTCATTATTTAAATAATGAATGACACCTGCTGGCTATCCAAAAACAACGGTTATGATGTATGAAATTGTGCCAGACATTTCTATTTCCCAGAAAGTTATCAGTTCCAGTTATATCAGCAGTTTTTGTTACATGATAAAAAAGTCCCTGAAAAGTATTTTTATGCCTCTTATGTACATCATACATAAAATGTTTCATGTACATGTCATACATAAAACACAAAAATGCAAGGGAGACCCTATATGTAACTTTTACAGCTTAAAACATTACTTCCCACATGTGTCACAGGATAGTTTCTTGTTTGACACTGACAGCAGGTCCGAGCAGGAGACACTAACAGACTGAACAGGGTAGGTAAAGCATACATACTGATAGCGGTCTGTTTGTAGCAGGCTGCAGGGCAGTGCAGGCAACCCTTGCGCTGCACATTACTGTAGAAACTGCAGCACCTGCTATTTCACAATGTATGAGGTTTAGAACAGTGACACCACATCTGCCATCACCTATAAACGCCTGTAGCTTTCATTTCTGTAGAAAAAACATACATGGTTTATACATTCCTGCCCATCGTGTGATCAGAGGCATAGGTGCTTCCCTGACCAATTTCATTTTTTAGTTTTGTTTATTTTCGGAAATATGTGAGGCAGCAGTTAGGTGACACACACACACACACACACACACACACACACACACACACACACACACACAAAAGCAGAATTAAAACAATCCAGAAGTGATAAGGTTAAAATAAAACATAAAGCAGTCACACTAAGTAAGAACTTGCAGATATCTACTGTGATAATATGAATAAAACTAGCTAATTTACTGTTACCTATGCAAAAATGTCACTGTAATTTGATTTCTCCCTAGGTAACCAGGATTTAAAATCCAAAGGGTTGGGGATTCAATCACTTTCACCAATGACTTGTTGACGTGAAAAATGCCACATTACACACATTAGTTCAGTGTTCATGTGAAATTGTAACCCCCTCACCCCATAAGGGACTGGGCAGGAAATGGCATACCATCCCCTCCAAGACCATGCTGTGCCTAGCACAACACTGCAATCTAAACTTATGATTGAGGAAAGATTTAGTTTTGTCACGATATTATCAGGATTCAGCTGCTTTCAAAAGTAGCTAAGTTCTGCAATACACTGAAGCCCAGAGGATGAAGAGAATTATATATTCTAATTTCTATACCTCCATTTCAGCATAGCTACCAACCACCTTTAAACAAATATGCAAGGCACTGTCTTCCTATCAACAGCATGCAAGTGTTAGCTTACTTTCACTCAAGTGACAAAATTCATGTTCAAACAACACAAACCTAATTTTAAACACCTAAACAGCAATTGTTTGCACTGTTGCTGGGTGTAGTAACATGACATTTTGACAGCATACTTTGCAGCCATCTTCAGGTGATACCTGTAGAATAAGTGTCTTTGCTACATCCTGTAGAAAATGGGATTAGCAAGGATGCTAATTCTACAGGTGTCACATGAAGGTGATAGCATGGTACACTGTCAAAAAATCGTATTATGAAAACGACAACCTGGCTGGACACCTGACAACAGTACAAACAGTTGATTCACTGGGAAAGCTGATGATCTCACATTAAATAACAATTACTCCATAAATAAACCAAATATCAGATACTTAAAAATGATTCTTCTCTGTGTGCCCTTTGATTGAGTCTACATGCTATATTGCAATATAAGGTACCACAAGAACTGCAGGAGAAAGTGGGGTGGGGTATAGGGGGCACAATATATGCTGCTTACCAAATCCGTAATGCGGCGAAGCTGCTTTCCTTTCTACATTAAATATCGTGACTTTCAGAAGGCTGGTGCAGTTAATTTCAAAAGTCATTGTGGACTTCGACAACACAGTTAAACATAAAATTTTCTTTCATCACATTTACTTGCGAAGTTTGAAGCTTGCCTGTTATCAATCTTTGCATCCGTGTATAAATACATACTACTGATAATATCTAACAACATCATGTACTAAATTTCTTTGCGGAAAGAGAACACATTATTAATTCAAATATGACAAAAATAAGTTTTTTACTTTATATTTCAAATTCAATTTTAAGTCTTTAAACAGATCATGTAATCAATATGACATTCATCAGCCTTTATTGTAAGTTATTTCACATAATTTCAGTAAGATTTGTCTCTCAGCCTTTCTTTTCACATCAAGATTTTTACATCAGCTTATAAAAACTGGAGTTTGTATTTTTTAAATTTAAGACAACTTGTAAAAAGTGTTTCTTCTGAATACTGTAAGAAGTCCATGATCTTTATTTGTTGTATGGAAGATCAAACTTACATGTGCACAAAATCTGATCAAGAGTATTTGGCAGCATTTCACTTTTTGTCTCTTATAAATATTTACTTTTCAAAAAAGGGATACGTATCACGCTAGCTTCTATACTCTGATGAAGACCCCGTGGCACATGGATGTTTGTGTTTCAAAACACATACTGAAAGTTATTAACAACTTTCAATACTAAAATTGACAAGTCGGGCCACTGAGTCACTTAAATAACAATTCCATTTAAATAGGACAACCTAGCGCATGCGATACACATTACTTTCATGCACTTCACCGAGCTCGCCTTTGAAGTCCAGCTCTATGGTAAAATCCAGATCCCTATTATTTCTAGCATTCGGCTTCATTGAGAACACACCATATATTTCCTCATTTTTCTTCACAGTAAGATAATCATCAAAGTAAAATACTGTCTGCTTCCAATGAGTGTACGGAGCCTCTGGAGCAGTGCTGAAACCAATACGTTTATGGCACTTTGTGAACTCTATGTTAAAAAATGTCACTAACGCTTGAATGTAGTCGTTCCGTCGCACCTGGAGATGAAATGGTGCCGTAAAATGTAAGTCCTCTTTCTGAACAGTGTACAAATCAACTTCCTTCAGAAGACATGCATTTGTAACCACCTGAAACAGAAACACATTTAATTCAACAACATTCCACACACTTGTGTCTTTAGTGCAAATTTTTTACTGCCTCTAAAAAATGTATGAAAAAAAAAAACCACTAATGGAGTACTACATTTAAATGTCTGAAATTATAATCATTCAAGACCAAATTTAAACACTTCTACAAAGTAGTTAATTTTTTTGTCAAGAAGTCTTGCTTCAATAAAGGTATAAGACTTCCCAATCATGTTTAGACTGCTCCAAAAAATTTCCTCAGAAACAATACAATCCATAATAATGCTTCACTGTCTGATATTACAAAAACTAGCCAAGCAACCTATGACCACGACTTTGCAACTGCGTAATATTGCTGGATACTTTGCTGCTACACCCTGAGATTCAGATTTTTTCCTGGAGAGTTTCCTTCCACAAAAATGTTGCAATAACTCATGAGAGATACTTTAGTTTTGAGTATCAATGAGCTGGCCTACTGACAAAAGTAATTTGTAAGCAGAATTCATCTTAAGCCTCTCGTCTGGTATCTTACATGCCACTGCAACGTAACACTGATTCCATTTTTAAAGTATGTTAACAGTAAAACAGCACATTAACAAACGGACTTTTAAGGCACATCTGTTTTTTAACAAATATTTCTGTCAGGCCCACAGAAATTGTCGTCAGAACAATGATACCAAAATTTGGTTTTAATGCACCTTGTTTGACGAAACAGACTGCTTTTAAGGATTAAATATTAAACAATTTGCAAACTGAAACCCAGTTATCACTAAAATCCAAACATTTTTGGACGAGTTGCATTAAATATCTGATCGAGGAAGGATTCTTACTGCCAATAGGTAGATCATAAAATTTGGTTAACAATTTGAAACAATTCCAGATTTCGGTAACCAAGGTAAGTGTATAACATTATAGAAAACATTTGTGTTATATGTACCACAGTGCTGATTGGCTGACTATATTGTCTTTAATTCTACACTGTAAGTCAAAGACAATTTGAACATTCAGCTCTTTGCCAAGGCAAAGAAATACGATTTGGTGTTATTTTCTTTGTGTGGTATACCCCGAAAAACAAATGAATCCTGAAACTCAAGGCCCACATGCATTAAAATGGGAGAACAACTGTGCATCATTTAAAGGGCTTTTAAGGATACAGTATTCTTTTTGGCTCAATAAAATGAAAAATCAACACCTATTTCTTTCAGAACATTCCTGAAGCATAGTCTTCATCCTGCAGCATTTCTTTATCTTCAAGCTTCCTCTTGGAATTCCTTTTAGCACTTCTTGATTCTTTGGTAACTTATTGAGCAAATCTTTCAGCTTCATGCACCCATTGTCTGTCACTCAGAAGAAATGGATCTTCCATATTAGAGCCACATTTTATGCCTAAATTTCTCAGGACTTCCAACCTTCCTATCACTCCATCATTGAAACATATCACTGCATCGAGTACACCAACTTTTAATGTATTTAGTTCTAAAAAACATTCTTGGGTAATCTTCCCAATATGCAACGGTTGAAACTTACATTTGTATTCTGAGTGCCCCAATGAAGACATTTACTAAGCAAAAGAGCGTCACTTAGGTCTCTTAAAAATGTTTTATTTCATTCATAATAGGTTCAGGAAGAGAATGCTTATGATGGTGTATGTGACCACTTTCTTTTGCTTTTTGGTAACTGCACCAAGAATCTGCTCTTTAGGGCAAAGTCTGTGAACAGGGTGGTCATCTGTGGACAACTTATGAAAGTAGGATGCCCGTACAACTTTTCTCATTGCTGTAACATCATTCAGAGGTGCAGTTTGCTTAATGGCCAGTCCTTAATAACTCTGAAGGAGGTCTATTTCAGTTTCTGTCAATCTGCCTCGTCCAGACAGAGATTTTCCATCAGATGGCAACTTTCCTTTCATTTCTCTTCATAGCTTCCTCAATCTAGCACCCACCCTCATTTGCACATGTCCACAACACTCCAGTTTTGCTAACAAGGTATCACCATAAAAATAGAACTCATTAATTTTATTGAAAGCTTTATAATCCCCATCGCCTAGGTAATTCATATATCGAACACTATAAACGGGCACTGACCTCTGAAATATTTTTAGAGTTCCACCACACTCCGTACTTCCACTGTAACCATCATAATTCTTAGAACACTGATGTTCAATATGTCCTTCAGTATTACCATGGCAGGTGTGGCAGTACTTAGATAAACACTCAACATCAACAACTTTTCCATTCTCCAGAGAAGTAGCACTTACAACACCATTCAAGGAATGATGTCCTCAATGTTGCCATGTCCCATCTAGTGGAACAACCATTTCCCTGGTTCCACTAATATTTACAGTTTTTTATACCACACATTTCATAGATGCTTTAGACACAACCGTCAAGGCACCTAAAAGTATTTTTATGTACTTGCTGAACCTACTGGGAGGAGGAGGAACGTCCATCGAACCACAAAACGTTTGGGCAGCCTTTTTTTCCTTTTCCAATTGCACACATTACATACAGTAACTTCAAATTCACATCATATGAATTATGCACAATGTTCAAAGTCATTTTTGAGGTAGATTTATTGCAGGATCTACACAGAACAACTAATTTTAACGCTAAACCCTCTCTGCTACTTTGTTGTTCAGTTATTTCCAGACAGCCTACACCATCACACTGTTTACATTTTGCCACTTCCTTTATCAAAGAATATAAGATGCCCATATCAACAACAACAAATCCACAACAAACAGCGCCATTGTTAACACAAAAATTTAAATCACCAGGAGGTGTGCCATGTAGGAGTTTCTTCCCTGAAGAACTGACACATAGGTTACTTTCAACAGTGTGGCTTGCTGTGTTTGTGAACTGGTTACCACAGAATTTCCTTTTGTTGAGTTTCTTGATGTGTGGGATAGTTCGTATTTATTGCACACTAAAGGATATGTACTTCCACAAATATATGTAGCATTCGGGCAACGAACATTCAGTAACACGTGAACAAACTGCTTCAGCGAAGCAAAAGCAAATACTAGCAAAGAATCATTTACAGACACTAGAAACCTGCACTGTTACCAACATATACAATGTATCATATGTATAATTAATGGAAACAGAAAGTTCACAGTTCTTTTCAACATAATGCTGGTTTCTGTAACAGAAATAAAGGGGGCATGGTGGCACACATGACCAAAACTTTAAAATATTGTATATACAGGTTATTTTTAATTTGATACTCTATAATGTATATATCAATGTAATCAGGAAATACTGCAGAATTTCCTCTCACAAGGCTGCAGTTGTCTATGGAATTTCACGCAGTTCTATAATTCTTAAAATGAAAGCTGTACGGGAAAACAATGTGGCACCAACTGGACGAAGCTGTGTGTTTACTTCACAAGAGGAGGAATCATTTGTAAAGCACGCTATCAAACTGAGCGAGTTCAGATTTCCTATTTCCACAATCGACCTTCGCTGCATTGTAAAAATGTATCTAGATTCATTTGGCCGTAAAGAAATAAGGTTCACCAACAATTTTCCTGGAAAACGTTGGGCTGAAACATTTGTTCAGAGACACTGTGACCGATTATCACAAAGATTTGCAAGTAATATTAAAAGGAGTAGAGCTGCTGTGACCATAGAGATCATAAATGTATACTTCGATAACACTGATAAGGAACAGGAAGGTATTGCCCCTGAAAATATTTACAATTGCGGTGAGACAAACCTGGTTGATGACCCAGGAAAGAAAAGGGTCTTAACTAAATGGGGTTGTAAATATCCCGAAGTCATAATTAATTCAAGCAAAGCGTCGGTCTCAATCATGATGTGAGGCAATGCGGCTGGCGAGATCTTACCACCATGTATCAATTATAAGGCTGAGAAAATGTGGGATACTTGGACAGAGGGTGGACCTCTAGGAGCCACATATAATCGCACAAAAAGTGGTTGGTTCGACAGAACCAGTTTTGAGGACTGGTTCATGACTCTTCTCTTACCTGAGCTGAAGAAGAAAGAAGGAAAGGAGGTCGTTATAAGGGACAACCTAAGCAGCCACATTAGCACGAAGGTTATTAAGATGTGTGAAGACAATGATATTTCATTCATTGCCTTACCACCAAAGACAACACATCTGACCCAACCACTGGACTTGTCGTATTTTCGCCCTATGAAAATCTATTGGCATCAGATAATAGATGAATACAAATGTACATCTTGCGGAAGAAAATACCCAACAATCCCAAAAGACATTTTCCCTTCGCTGTTAAAGAAGTTGGTTGATAGGTTGGAGGCCAATGGACCTTCTACTCTGAAATCTGGATTCAGAAAATCAGGCCTGTACCCTATCAACAGAAATTAAGTTTTAAATAGGTTACCGAATAATGAGCTTGATTCCTCACTACCATTAGTGAGTGCTTCATTCATAGATCATCTTGAATCAGCGAGGGCACAAGAAACTTGTACAAACTCTGGTACTCTGAGAAGGAGGAGAAATGTCAATGTCGAGCCAGGGAAGAGTGTGTGTGCTATAGATCTTGCTGATCATTCAGCCAACTGTGGCCAAGATGATATACCTGGACCTTCAGTAATTTCAAAGAAGCAAAAGAGATTTTCAGTAAGTGTATGTCACATACCGGTACCTACCTTATTCTCCTTTACTTTTATTATTTGCATCAAGGCAATGAGATTCATATTACAGTACGTTTTAATTTTCAGATTCCCGAGAAGACTGTGAGCACTAGTAGTGATGAGGATACAACAACATTTGTATCAGATGATGATGATACCTTTGACTTGAGCACATCAGAAGAAAGTGATGATGGTCTAATGAAGTCTGCTTATGTAACAGTAGCATAAGTGCCTGAAGTGGGTGATAATGTGATAGTTCAGTATGAGGGGGAACACTGGCCTGGTGTACTGAATATGCATAAATCAGACATCAGTCAGCTGTATGGAAAGAAGTGGGAATTACTGGAAATGGCCAACTGTAAAAGACATTTTAAAATACAAAATGTTAGATATTGTAATAAGTAAAATGTGTGTGCCGGTGAAGGTCTCTTCAAAAAGGGATTCGTACAGTATCCCAGAGCTAAAAGACAAGTGGGGTATAAAGGAGTAGATTGTTGAGTTCTTATAGCTGTGCTTAGAAACATTTGAGAAGGTCTTTCCTTTGTATTGTGATTTATATCTGTATTAAAATATTTCTACATCCTCCGACGTGTAAAAAGGAGTAAAATAAATGGTTTAAAATAACGGCATCATTGATCCAGTGTATAAAATACATAATGGTCTATAGTTGTGCACTTTATGTACAACAATGTACCACATTTTGGTATAATGTTTCACCAACACATTGACAGTGTTGAGTCCAGCTCTCACAGTAACTTAATGTCTCACAAACCTAGTATCTGTATAAAAAGTTTTGTGAATTTCAGGGATTATACAATAAAGTTACACATTAAAATATGTCAAAAGTGGTATATAGTTGTAGGTAATTACGGTACCCCGTATCATTAACACTTTCGGTTTAATTGTGCAGTTATCCATTCGTGTCAAAATCTTTACAGTCATCAGTCTTCTCAATTCTGACGTTCCACGCAGCATTTGTGACAACGAAGTGACAATGTAGAAGAAGAAAAGGTGGTGCAGATGTTTTACTTTCTTAGTTTTTTCCACAAAGATTGAAAGTACTTTATTTTCTTCACTACACCATTAGGAGTTCCGTCATGCAACAAAGTCTTAGTGTTTACATTACAATATCACTCGTGGATACTTTTACCTCAAAATCAAAATATGGAACACATTTTATATCCCAATGTTCAGATAGATTCCAGAAACCTTCAATCCAAAAGTGCATGTTTTTCATGGATACAATGAGAGCAGGTGGTTGAGGTCCAGGGACAGGTAATGATAAGAGTGTGAAACTGTCCAATTACCTGCGAGAACTGTTGCTGATGATTGTGCTATTGAATGGCTTGCCTGAAATACGTAGTTACCCCAGGAAATTGTGTAATAACTTTACTATTGACAGATCACATTCAAAAGTAATGACATTCCTGAAGTCATTTTTAGATATTTCTACCTATTAACTGCAGAAGTCCCTTGTAGCCTCTACACCAGGGCACAATTCATGCTACAAAGCTAAATAAAGAATGGCTGTTCTGCAGAGATCAAGTCCATTCCTCAAAGGAAAGGATGTAATAAGAACGAATATTTTACAATGTTTTAACCCTAGAGATACTGTTTAACTCCTGTCGGCTATGGGTCAGTATCGGTTTCTTTTGATTTCATTGAATTCTGTCACAGATATGGCAGCAAATGTGGCATTTCAGGAATTCGTTGTGATCTTGACATCCCAGCTTGCATGTCAGATTCAAGTGACTGGATGATGCTTTAATAAAGCTGCGGTAGAGGGTTATGTGGAGAGAGGGAGGGAGGGGGGTGGAGGAGAGAAGATTCTGATGAGGAGGATTTCACAGCACTAAGTTTTGTTGCAGCTGCTAGAAACTATTTTTTCTCACTCTGTGTAGATGAATTTGTTCTACCCAATATCAACTAGCTACAGGAACAACTGTTTTCGGAATCTATAGAAAGGAAAAAGCAAACAATTCTTGATTTTTATTTAGAGAAATAAAGGTTAATACTGTAGGACTTTTTTCCTTTGGGAATTTTACAGGAAACTTCAAAATAATGCCTACAGAGTTAGTGGAAGCTCTGCAGTGTTAATACAAATTTTAGGATTTGCTAAGTCCAAGTTGTGCATTTGTGGTTGTGGCCAAAAACATCCAAATTATGATAATGGATTCATTAACAAACTAGGATAGCCACTTGAAGGATAAACACCACATACGAAAAAAACCACTATATTCGTTATTGTGTGTGACACCTAAACAATAAACAACATTCTTCTATGATCAGTATAGTGTGTCTTACACAACTGGCCAGATATATGTTTTCTTGTTTTAAACTTATAGTACTATTTTATGTAACCTGACCCCTGCATTCATTTATTTACCATCATGTTACACATACATTCTATCGACGAGGAGAGCTTTCAGGAATACGGAGTAAGATTTCTGATAAAGCAACACATCATGCCAGATTTTTAGTAGTGCTACCATGGGGGATTTTTAAATAAGTCCCTGAAGTCTCCTTTCCTTTATCTGATGGTACGCACATAACACGATACATGAATGACTGCATGCAGTCAGTAACCCCCCCCCCCCCCCCTCAAACACACATATATGCAAACAAAGAAATAATCACCTGTTTGGGGTCAACAACATCCACTAGTGGTTCGCTGATTGCAACTTTACGGATTGAGCTCATGTCAAAACCGTAAACATCATCCCACCAATTGATTTTTTCATCCTTGTACTGGCGATCTTCAATTCCACAAATAAATAACGTTGCACGATCTGGAAACAGTAAACCATCAGGACGAAGCCACTTGTCTCGAGCAAAGAGAACTGTATCCAACATTGATTCATAAAAGAGACAGTATCCCATCCACTCCGAGATTATGATGTCCACATTTTCAATGCCATGGGGAAGTTCTACTTCTTCCACCTGAAAAGTGAAACAGAGGTTATATTATTGGCAAATAGTCCTATTACCAAATTTAATGCTAAAGTCATCAAAAAATGATGTCCTTATAAATCTATCTCTCTCTCTCTCTCTCTCTCTCTCTCTCTCTCTCTCTCTCTCTCTCTCTCTGTGTGTGTGTGTGTGTGTGTGTGTGTGTGTGTGTGTGTGTGTGTGTACGCGCGCACACGAGCACGCATATAGACCGTTGTGAGAACATAAATAATTATTAAGTTACAGACATCTTTGACATCGAAGGACTTCAAAGGGAAGTAGGACTATAGGAATATGTCATACACAAACTAGGAATTCATCCATATGTGTAATGAAAAGAAATAAGACCTTAGCAGCAAATTATTGCTGTCTGTTGAGCAACAACAGCTAATAAAATAGAACACATGACCAAGGCAATTCTCTTGTTGGTTATTTCTATGGTAACTTTTGTAAACAATAGCTGTCAGTTATTTGGATATTCTTGATTCAGACATTCCAGGTGCCCCAGGAGGAATGGTCAATATTCAGGGACATGGTAGGACTGATTATTTGAAGCATAAAGCTTGTTATGGATATATGCCCTATTCCAAATGGTTTACATTTAACATGCAGTATTATTTATTTTCTGTATTATTCCACTATATGTCAAGCTTACACATGTAGAATAGTTAATAAACATTACAATAATTTCCAAGAATGATTGCCTATCAAGTCGCGATACGTATCGAACGTGTGATCGCAAATCGATCATGCGACTCTGGTGGCGGGCGTTGTGATAAATTATTTGTGATCGTCATTTTTATCTGTTTTCCGTCATTCCCTTAGTTGCTCTAAATTACATGCTGCCGCGAATTATTTGTGAGTTGCTACGGAATCCCAGACAATTTATGTCGTTAGTGAGCAGGGATGGCTAGAGGACAAATGTAAGGATGTAGAGGCTTATCTCACTAGGGGTAAGATAGATACTGCCTACAGGAAAATTAAAGAGACCTTTGGAGATAAGAGAACCACTTGTATGAACATCAAGAGCTCAGATGGAAATCCAGTTCTAAGCAAAGAAGGGAAAGCAGAAAGGTGGAAGGAGTATATAGAGGGTCTATACAAGGGCGATGTACTTGAGGACAATATTATGGAAATGGAAGAGGATGTAGATGAAGATGAAATAGGAGAAACGATACTGCGTGAAGAGTTTGACAGAGCACTGAAAGACCTAAGTCGAAACAAGGCCCCCAGAGTAGACAACATTCCATTGGAACTACTGACGGCCTTGGGAGAGCCAGTCCTGACAAAACTCTACCATCTGGTGAGCAAGATGTATGAAACAGGCGAAATACCCTCAGACTTCAAGAAGAATATAATAATTCCAATCCCAAAGAAAGCAGGTGTTGACAGATGTGAAAATTACCGAACAATCAGTTTATTAAGTCACAGTTGCAAAATACTAACATGAATTCTTTACAGACAAATGGAAAAACTAGTAGAAGTCAACCTCGGGGAGGATCAGTTTGGATTCCGTAGAAATACTGGAACACGTGAGGCAATACTGACCTTACGACTTATCTTAACCTACGTTTCTAGCATTTGTAGACTTAGAGGAAGCTTTTGACAATGCTGACTGGAATACTCTCTTTCAAATTCTAAAAGGTGGCAGGGGTAAAATACAGGGAGCGAAAGGCTATCTACAATTTGTACAGAAACCAGATGGCAGTTATAAGAGTCGAGGGGTATGAAAGGGAAGCAGTGGTTGGGAAGGGAGTGAGACAGGGTTGTAGCCTATCCCCGGTGTTATTCAATCTGTATATTGAGAAAGCAATAAAGGAAACAAAAGAAAAATTTGGAGTAGGTATTAAAATCCATGGAGAAGAAATAAAAACTTTGAGGTTCGCCGATGACATTGTAATTCTGTCAGAGACAGCAAAGGACTTGGAAGAACAGTTGAATGGAATGGACAGTGTCTTGAAAGGAGGATATAAGATGAACATCAACAAAAGCAAAACAAGGATAATGGAATGTAGTCTAATTAAGTCGGGTGATGCTGAGGTAATTAGATTAGGAAATGAGCAGTAAAGGAGTTTTGCTATTTAGGGAGTAAAATAACTGATGATGGTCGAAGTAGAGAGGATATAAAATGTAGACTGACAATGGCAAGGAAAGCGTTTCTGAAGAAGAGAAATTTGTTAACATCGAGTATAGATTTAAGTGTCAGGAAGTCTTTCCTGAAAGTATTTGTATGGAGTGTAGCCATGTATGGAAGTGAAACATGGACGGTAAATAGTTTGGACAAGAAGAGAATAGAAGCTTTCGAAATGTGGTGCTACAGAAGAATGCTGAAGATTAGATGGGTAGATCACATAACTAATGAGGATGTATTGAATAGGATTGGGGAGAAGAGATGTTTGTGGCACAACTTGACCAGAAGAAGGGATCGGTTGGTAGGACATGTTCTGAGGCATCAAGGGATCACCAATTTAGTATTGGAGGGCAGCGTGGAGGGTAAAAATCGTAGGGGGAGACCAAAAGATGAATACACTAAGCAGATTCAGAAGGATGTAGGTTGCAGTAGGTACTGGGAGATGAAGAAGCTTGCACAGGATAGAGTAGCATGGAGAGCTGCATCAAACCAGTCTCAGGACTGAAGACCACAACAACAACAGCGAGTGGGATCTCTCGTGTTCTTGGCGTTCCTTCGGCAGGTTCTCTTACTTGGAAAAATCTAATCCCATGTTTATCTAGCGTAAAAGATTGTTTGACTTCTGGGCGAAAATATGCAGTACTACCGGACGAGGAAAGAAGGGACTGTGTAGAACGTGGCAGTGCGCAGTGTGTAAAACTTCATACGAACAGTTTCAATGCTGAAATACCGTTACGATTTCATTGCAGACAGTGCGGAAAATGAACGAGTATCAGAAAGAATACATGGTTCAACTCTTCCAAATTATCCATCCAGACCGCTGTAATGGAGTTTCACATGGTAACACCACCGACAACGAGCAAGGTAAGTCGTCTCCTTTTCAATCATAAGTAATTTTGTTACTCTCTTCTTTTGTCGTTGCTGTAGCGAACACCGTAAATATACTCATAATGCCTGCCACCAGTCGCATGATTGATTTACAATCGCTTGTTCGATATGTATAGTTTGGACCCCGTGACTTCGATAGGCAATCATTCTTGGAAATTACCAACATTACAATATGCATTTAACATCATCTATCGAAAATATGTATTTTTAACACATTCATCTCTAATCATTATAGTCATATTACAGCTGTTGCATAGTTCTTAATAAATGTTCAAATATCCCCTCAGTCAACTTGAATGAGTTTGTGCAATCTTGGTAGAACATGTTGTGATGCCACAAAGTAGTTTACCACCTTTATCCACGTTTTGTTTGCACACTCCAGACTTCAACCTCAAAAACAAAAAACTAATGGCGTAAAGATCTGTCAATCTTTCTAGTCAATTAATTGTATTACTACGACCAGTAAAGGGGTTACAGCAAGTACGGTTTATCCCTCATACATCTTGTAAAATGTGAATGGACTCCGTCATGCTGGAACAAAAATGCAGTCCGTGTGGGTGATGATGTTTGGTTTGTGGGGCGCTCAACTGCGTGGTTATCAGCGCCCGTACAATTACCCAATCGTTGCTCAGCCCAATTTCGCCACTTTCCTGGATGATGATGAAATGATGAGGACAACACAAACACCCAGTCATCTCGAGGCAGGTGAAAATCCCTGACCCCGCCGGGAATCGAACCCGGGACCCCGTGCTCGGGAAGCGAGAACGCTACCGCGAGACCACGAGCGGCGGACAAAGTCCGTGTGGCCCTCAAGGTGTGCAACACAAGAATATTCCTAACAGGTCATGTAATCCTGTCCTATCACTCATAACCAAACAATGATTAAAATCCACTGAGGCATGAGGATTTTCTTGTGACCATTGATGATTATTACATGTGTCATTGATTCCATACAGTCAAGTGTAGCTTCATCAGTGAATAGTATTAACGGATGCAAATGACAATCATTATTTAACCAGTAACAAAACTCAAGTCATGTGGCACTGTTACCAATGTGAAGATTGTGGACATGCTGTATATGAAATAGGTGCAAATTTTCTGCAAATAAGTTTCCCTATATACCTGTTCGTTGGGCACTACCACTGAAAGGAGTCGCCGTGTGTTGGTTGAAGGACTATGCTGCACCATTTTAACAACGTGTTGATCGTGCACAGGTTGTTGAACTACACACCCAGAAGAAAAATGGGAACTTACAAAAACATCTGTTTCACACAATATGCTGTAAAGTGTGGTAAAAGCTCTATTATCAGAAATTTAATGTGTTGGTAAATCCTGAGGGTATTCTTCGACATCAGATTAAGCACTACTATCACAGAAGGCCTAAACACACACCGTATCTGCATATTATTCAGTAGTGTGGATGTGTGAAATTTTAGCCAGCCCGATCTCTCATACTACTTGACTCACAATACATCATGGTCAACTGTGCTTTAATGGGCTAGTTTAAAGGCAGGAAGATAACCCGAGGAAAGAGGTTTAAAATGAGGTAGGCTGGGCTAGAATAACATCAATCAGTCTTGACACACAGTATGTATGTAGGAGAGCAATGGGGATAGCCTAATCTAAACTAGTAAAAGATCAAGAACTTTACAACTCTTCTTTGAACTTTTCTTAAATCAATCTGATCAAAGATGAATCCTATGATTATCACCAGAATGCCTTCTCTTAATAGAATATACACCATTCCAGAATACTAATGAATTGGGATCAGACTTAAGTCTTTGCTACAATAAGATTCTCATGGCCATTCAGTCACTTGCAACAGTGGACAAAACATGTGGTTTACAATAAATGTAAGAATGCTGGCACGTATCTGCAAACTTTTTGTTAAAGATGGAAATGGCTGTGGAAGCCTACAATTGCATAATCATAAGCTATATAAATGATAGCTTAATCTTTAGTGACTTACAAGCCTTCCTTGCTTCACTCCTTTCAGAAACAAATAATTTTCATATTGATTTTTTTTCCAACAATCTTAGGCATGATAATTCTTGATTATTCTGTAAAATTTAGCTAGTTTCTTTTATATCACTCTGGCAAATCTATGTGTACTCTGATAAGAAAATGTTTAACACAAGGCTGAAAGGCTGAGGCATACTAGCCAATAAGCAGTAGCTTAAAGCCCATCTCACATAAAGCAAGCTTTGCCATAAGTTTGCTACATGGCACACTTAACTGCTGGCTAGTAGGTAGTGGTGATGGCTACTTCATGTGTTTAATCTCTCACACAGCGTATGATTCGGTGCGGAAGCTGGCTGGCTGGCTGGCTGGTTTGACTCATCAGTGGCAAGATGCACAAGCTGGCGGAATTGCAATCTTTCTCAAGCAACTGTAAAGAACATATTCGAAGGGGGAGGGGGTGAGATTCTTACACATCTCTTCACGATTAAGTGCCGATCATTTTGTTAATGGTCAAATATTGTGAGATTTCAGGATTAAGTTAACTGCTGCAAGAATTTCTGAAATTTTGGGAGAAAAAAAAAAGTTGCTAGCAATGTTTGTTAGGTATCGCGTTCTTACATATGAGGTGTTGCCAACATAATGAATTATTCTTTAAATTTGGAAGCATACTGCTATCACTGAGCTTGAGAAAATGGAATGTATGCAAAGCACTTTGTCCTGAACTTGCATGCCAGTGAAACAGCCAAAATCAAATATTCATTATATCTTGAACAGTTTCAGATATCTGAACAAGGTATCAGTAAATGATAATACGCAAAGAGGAGAGTATTTCACCATATGCTTAATATGCAAAACTTTCTGTGGGTTTGGAATAATGTATGTGAAGAAGTAACAGTTGGTTTTTATACCGAGAATGGGCAGTCTCATAAACTATAGATTTGTCTATCAGTTGCTGTTTTGTGCTTGCATCGCAATTTCAGCATCATTAGAATGTTAGTGAGATGAATATTTATAAACTCTGTTGTGTTAACATGGCAACAAGGGAACTTGCGTATTACTCAAAACTCATTATTAATAACGTCTCTCTGAATAAGAATTAAGGGAATAAGAAGTCTGGCAAAAATAAATCTCTATTTCTGTTGAAATTCCAATGAACTCATACAATTCAATGTGTTTTTAATAATGAATTATGTGGATTGAAACTGGTCAAATAATTTCATTTCTTTATCTCAATAATCTGAAAAATATGAAAATGTTCAAATTTGCAAAATCCTGTCAACAACCCATCAATGTTGAAACAGATTACCAATGTCTGACGAACTAAAAGATGTTTGTGATGAAGAAGAATTCATCATTCTGTGTATAAGTGTTGAAAACCCAAAACAGTGTACTATGTGCTGTTACTTGTTTTCAGTTACAGAAAAACAATTCATTGGCTAGTTTCAATTCATATCATTTGTTATTAACAACACTGTACGGTACCTCATTCTACAGAAATTTCAACAGAAGTAGCAATTTATTTTTCCAAGAATTATCATTATATATACTGTATTTACTCGAATCTAAGCCACACTTTTTTTCCGGTTTTTGTAATCCAAAAAACTGCCTGCGGCTTAGAATCGAGTGCAAAGCAAGCGTAAGTTCTGAAAAATGTTGGTAGGTGCCGCCACAACTAACTTCTGCCGTCGAATATATGTAGCGCTACACAGGCAGGTTTTGTAGGCACAAAGATAAATACTGGCGCCAAAACCTCTGCGTCAGTAAACAAAGAAAGGAGGTGGAAGACGAGCTTTTTTTTCTCCGCCCCGAGTTTCGACCACTGCATTTTCATACATTATCCAACGAAGTAAATACAAATTCCGTATTGTTCATCTTCAAATGTAGCAGAATTTCAATGTACTACGAAAATCCGGAAGAATATGCGTATCGTGTCATGTTTATATTCGTATTATTCTTATGCCTAATAGTGATACAGTCAGAAATGAAGCACGGCAACTGACTAGATGTTTAAATCTAAGATGACTAATTTCTGTGCAGAATTTGATGTACTAAAGAAGTGGCCGCAAAGATTTTCAAACGGAGAAAAATTTTTGCCTAACTCTCGTTCAGAACATGTTCTGTCATACGCAGTCTATTATTTGGTTCTTGTTGATCATTATCAAAGAAAGCAGCAGTGTAAGTAACAACAAATAGCAGTCTCTTGCCATTGTTTCGCTAATGAGACGATTCCTCTCTTTTTTCATTTGTAAGCGCCGGTAGCGCGCACAAAATCAAGCCATGCTGCAAGCGGCGACATGCCATAAACATGCACTATCAGAATGCGACAAACAATGCATGACACAGTACAATAATGCATTTTACCGTAGAGTGACATAAACACCTATAACAAAGAAAACGGCACTTATTAGATCAAAGCAAAATAAGCAATCGATTCAAACCAGACGAAGCACGTGAAAAAGGAAGGGTACCCGTATAAATACGGACGAAGCGCCAGACGCATAGCAATGGCTACCTGGTAAAGCGTAACTGCTAAGCTTACGACTCGAACCAAACTACTGTAGCTGTATCGTGTTTCATTCGACCTAAATTGTGTCTCATATTACAATGGACCAACTTTGTTTCGATTTGGAGGTGCGGCCTAAAACTTTTCTCTCCCCTTGAATTTCGAGTCTCAAATTTCTGGTGCGGCTAAGATTCGGGAATTTTTTTTTTTCCTTTATTTCGAGTCTCATTTTTCAAGTGCAGCTTAGATTCGAGTAAATACGGTATAATAGAGGGAAACATTCCATGTGGGAAAAATATATCTAAAAACAAAGATGATGTAACTTACCAAACGAAAGCATTGGTATGTTGATAGAGACAATGAAAACAATAAAAAACACACACACAAATTTCAAGCTTTCGCAACCCAAGGTTGCTTCATCAGGCAACCCAAGGTTGCTTCATCAAGAAAGGGGGAAGGAGAGGGAAAGACTTACCTTAGGTGGAAAAAAAGGACAGGTATACACTCTCGCGCGCAGAGAGAGAGAGAGAGAGAGAGAGAGAGAGAGGTGTGTGTGCGCGCGCGCACATACCTGTCCCCCCCCCCCCCCTCCCCCCAAAGGTAAGTCTTTCCACTCCCGGGATTGGAATGACTCCTTACCCTCTCCCTTAAAACCCACATCCTTTCGTCTGTCCCTCTCCTTCCCTCTTTCCTGATGAAGCAACCATGTGTTGCGAACGGTTGAATATGTATGTGTGTGTGTGTGTGTGTGTGTGTGTGTGTGTTTTTCTTTTTCCTTTTTTTTAAAATTATTTTATTGTGTCTATCAACATACCAGCGCTTTCTCGTTTGGTAAGTGAAAGTGTTTTTTATATATATGATGCAAGTGACAAGTCTTGAGTGATACTAAAATCTCCTCGTCGCCACGTTAAAAAATCTGTCTTTTGGCAAAATACAGCAGAGTTTAAAAATCTCTCTAATGTTTTAACGCAGCTAAAATTGCAAAAGAAGCAGGAACGAGCATATTACTGAACTAAGAACTCAGGGAAAGACAAGTCAATAATGTATGGAAATGCCTATTCTCAATATCTAAATAAACTGCAATTTCTTCACATATATTGTTCCAAAATCATAGCAACTCTCATTTCAGCAGCTATTGACGCACTAAAATATTACATTACATTACCCACAAAAAAAATCTGCAGTTGCTTTAATATTGCACTAGATATGGATGTTTCGCATATTAATTATATGGCAAAATGCTCTCCTCCTCTTGAACTATCGTTTGCCAAAATCTTGTTTCAATATCTGAAACTGTTCACAGGAGACAAGGAATTCTGTGAATATTTCGTTCTTGGTTTTTTTACTGGTGAGCAAGTTCCAGACAAAGTGCTTTACATACAATCAATTTTCTCAGGATAGGTGGTAGATAGCAACCTCTTCCAAGTTTAGAGAATAATTCAATATATCAGCTACATTTCGTGCACTGCAACATATGACCTAACACGCACCAAACCCAAGTTCATATTGACCTCTTCTTTCACTGCAAACTTTAAGAATTTCTTGCAGTAGTTTACCTAATATAGAAATATCAGAATAATTGTGACTATTGCTCAAACGATAACCAGCTCATCACGAAGCTGACAAATGAATCTATAAAATGTGAGAGAATATTTTTTTTTTTTACCAAATAGTTCTTTTACAATAGTTTGAGAAAGATCGCAGAAAGGCCGGTGGCCATGGGACATTCTAGAATGAGATTTTCACTCTGCAGCGGAGTGTGCGCTGATATGAAACTTCCTGGCAGATTAAAACTGTGTGGCCGACCGAGACTCGAACTCGGGACCTTTGCCTTTCGCGGGCAAGTGCTCTACCAACTGAGCTACCGAAGCACGACTCACGCCCGGTACTCACAGCTTTACTTCTGCCAGTATCTCGTCTCCTACCTTCCAAACTTTACAGAAGCTCTCCTGCGAAGGAGAGCTTCTGTAAAGTTTGGAAGGTAGGAGACGAGATACTGGCAGAAGTAAAGCTGTGAGTACCGGGCGTGAGTCGTGCTTCGGTAGCTCAGTTGGTAGAGCACTTGCCCACGAAAGGCAAAGGTCCCGAGTTCGAGTCTCGGTCGGGCACACAGTTTTAATCTGCCAGGAAGTTTCATGGGACATTCTGTTTGGTCTCAAGGGTTAAGTGGTTTTGTCAGAGTTCCTGCCTTGTACGCTCTGACATCAGACAGAACTGATTGGCCAGCACTGTTAGCATTTAGGGAACCCAACAAGGCCTCACAAGGAAAACTGCACTGGAGCTATCAGGGAAATCAAGCACAGCTCCCTGCTGGGCAGCCGGTTAGCAGACAACACAGCCTGCATGATCTGGCACGTAAGGTCGCATCAAATCTTATGCCACACGAGACTGGTTTAGCTGCAGCTTTTAAAACTGACAATTTGTATAGAATAGGTCTAATATTCATGTAATTAACACACTTGAAATATTAAGTACCGTCAAATAGGGTGATTCCGGATGGTTTTGTCTTTATTTTGTTTGTAACTTTTGTTTATATTGTTAGATTAAATTGATTGTTATGAAAGTGGTAGGGTATTTGTGTAACGAATAAAATATCCTAGAACCAGAAAGTGTATATGTAGGCATATTTATCTGGGGCAGTTAAATAAACTGTCTGAAGTCACCTCAAGGATTGGGTGTTTTTTAAATCTGTGTCTGAAGTTACAGTATATAGAGGGTGAATTTGGGCAGTTGCTGCCTTTTTTTAAAATTCAACATGATTTTTATTTGATTTTGATGACATTTTACACATTTTAAGGTAGTCCTTTGATACGGAATGATTGTTTCATCATAGTTGATCATGTTACTAGGTGGGAGGTTTTCCAGCTTTGCCTTGATATTGGAGAAAAACATCTTAACAGTCTCTTTGTTCACTTCTGCACAAGCTCGTTTAATATTTTCACTTAAGCAAACGGAAAGGTCTTCTGACTGTCGTTTGAGGAATAAATGCACCCATTCTTCTCCTGGCAAATTATTATGATATTTTCTTCTCATTCTATTATGACATTTCTTCTGTTTTTGGCCAAATTTATCGGTGTAGCCCTTAACTAACTATCTAATACCCAACTTAGTGCAGGGAAATCCCCAATGTGCAGCCCTCAAGATACCTTGCTTCAACATTTTTTTCTTCTTTATTTAGCACTGGCTGCCCTATTTTTTTCGGATGTGCTTCCTGCACTTTCTTTTGTAGGGTTGATTTAGGTATACCACACAAATCACACGCTTTTCTGTACGATAATCTACCACTATGAACATCATGAACAGCTTTATCTAAAAGTTCCGGGTCATAATTACACCATACTGTAGCACACCTCTCCTGCTCTTATACGTTCTTGGCATTGTCCGAATCACCCCACACAGTACACAGTCTTACTAAAACTGTCATTATTTTATAACCTTGTACGAGAAACTTGACAAACTTGTACAGATACTGTCTCAATGCTGTTAGCTACGGAGCGCGCCGGCAATTACAGTTACAATAACTTCCCACTCGACGCAACAATGGAAAGTTTCCACTTTACGATAATGCATTGATTTTGAACACCGAGACTGTTCGTCAATTATTCATCTAGGGAAACAACTGACGCAAAATAAAAGTTGTGGAAAGCGATAAATGCAATCTTGTGCCTAATATAACTGGCACACAGACCATAAAATAAGTAACTCTTTGTTTCTACGCATTGGTAAAGAGCAAATAAGCCACACTGTCCGAATTCGCCCAGGTGTCAGAAATCAACCCGTATGACAGTATTTTAAAATTTGCAATTTATACGGCTCAATAAAATTAAACAACAATGCTAGGTTAAAAACACAAAATTCCCCGAGCTTTAGTAAATTCCAGAGATTTCCTCTATTTTTCCGTGTAAAATGTAATTCTCTGAGAATTCCAGGTTTTCCACAAAAATTATCACTCTGCGTTCAATGTTTAAAACCAACTGCACTATTTACATTACAACAACTAACTGCTAAGTAATGCAAGCAGCCTTTCTTTTGGTCATGGTAGGTTCTCTGTATCACCAATCTCCAAATCTACATGATGGTTTAACAAAACAATTTTAGTACAAATTCTCTCAGCAAGTTCGGTCTTCGTCTTATTGGCACCCACTCACTTCTAACTTTGTGGGTCACTTTCATCATCTTTTGTACTGAATTTTGCTTTCAAATTTCCAAGATGCTCTTTCAAGAAACATAACCACAAAGTACTCAAGAAATCAAGTGACAGAGATGAATGTTGTTATAAGTAGTCTTCCAGATAGAGTGAACATTGCAAGATTGACAGATGCAATTCTGAACTTATTAGGATATGTAGGTTATCATTTTTTTCAAATTTCAATTGTCAAATTCATGAATGCAAAATCTGAAAACACTTAGCGACTCCTGTTAAGTACTCAGAAACTGCATCGTGTATAAATTAACTTTTTGTGTAACCAGGAATTAATTTTACAAGATGGAATATTGCTGTATCACACCTTTCTAAAGGAGGGAAAAATTTTGCAAAGTAGCTTACATGCACATTGCTGTCCTAAATTCTGGGTATTGGAGTTCAAGCTACAAGCCATTTCTGTGCTAAAGTGAATAAGCACAGTACATGAAATCTTGGTACAGACCAAACCATATAATGCACACATTTATAGGAGAAGGAAAACAATCCTGTTCATAACAACATACTTCACGTGCACAGTAAAACTTCATTGATACGTTTTTCTCTCACTTATACGTCTTTTTTTTCTTTTTTTCGTGTCCCGGCTAAATATCCACAGTGTGCACGAGTTATGATGCAGCGTTTCAGAGTGGGTTGGCGGGAAGTGGCTTGGTAAGGCTGATATTACACTAATAAAATTTGATAGTCTAATAAGGAACTTTGTCAAAGTTAGGCATTGGTCAAATTTTCTCTGATCAAATCTAGTGCCTCAGCTTAGATTTGATCAAAGGAAGCGTTCGTCTTACGTTTAGTGTATGGAGAAATCAACAGCTTGGAGCGCTAGCTTCACTCCAGCTCTCTGACACACAATGTTTATCAATATCACTCCCAAATTTACAATATGCGTCGCATATATAAAGAAATGATAGAAATAATTGAGACAGATGAAGCACTGTGAAGCTTATGACATCCCAAATAAAAAACAGAATAAAAAGTGAAACTTATAAAAAAATTGTGTATGCCATTAGCCATGAGGTATGGCCAGGATATAACTAAGAACAAAAAGGGGGGAAAATCTACAACTTCTGTGGAAATAAAAAATTTTCATGACTGCAGTACACATTAAATTAATTTGCCTTCACATATTCCTCCTCCAGTGCATTATAAGTAGCTCCAAATGTTTCTGGTATTATTTTCGTCAATGTGCACTGCAGCATTAGAGTGCTATACTGGTGCTGTAAACTAGATTGGCTAGAAATCCCAGTATTATGGTAAGTCTTTCTTTTGCAGATGTAGCATTTCTGAGGAGTGTGTTCAGCTTCATAATATGAGGAGCCACTTTCTTGAGCACATATTGAAATTTACTCTCATCCATTCCCAAAGGGATTTTCATGCGACTTTACGTCCTCTACTAGTAGCTCCCGCAGTATATTTTGTTGTATATCTTTAGCATCTTGCCGTGAAGTGTATAAATGTAGATGTAGAAGTCCACGGTTCACCCAAGTATGTTTCCTTTTCTTCTGCTTCTCTTGAAAATGCAATGACATTGCAATTGCAGTGCACGCAACTGCAGACCAGGTATACTTTTACTTACGGCATCGGTGCTGTAGTGTGTTGATGTTGGCAACTACCATTCATTGCTGGGAATTCATTTCACCACAAAGTAAGTAATTAAATCCGTTCTTGCTCTGTGGTTGACAGGTTCTTGTATGTACCCTTGCCTGCTCAGTAAATTAGTTATACTCATGAAATGAACATTTCATAACAAAACATTTACATTATATGAAGATGGTGTTGCCAACATCAGCACACTACACCGTCGATGCCGTAAGTAAAATTGAACTGCTAAGTCATCGTCTGCCATTATGAAGGAACTTTGACGAAATATTTGATCAGTGTAATATCTCCTTTTGCACCCCATCAAAGATCATTGTCAAAGAAAGTTGATAGTATAACACCGGCCTAAGCTCCATCTATTAACACGGCACCCTGGTTGCCAATCAGAAAATAACTTTGTTGTGAGTATCCGAATCCAACTAACACTTAATTTTTAATGTGACAGTCTTGAGATTGTTTTATAGGTTGACAGATACGCAATGACAGTATAAACTGCAATAACACAGCCGTCACAGAAACCAGATGTTATATAGAGACTGTACAGTATTGGAAAGTACAGTATAACGTATGAAGCTTACTATTATGGCATTAGTGATAGCCATAGGGAAGGTTGGTGGTAGCGCTCATTCGTTTTTCCGAAATTACAAGACTTCTGCTGAACTAACGCACAATTGGACAAGAATTGTTGCACGTCACTCAGGAATCCCAAAACACACAACACCTAATACTGCATAGGCTATAGTACCGTATTACTGTATTTCTAATTATTTTGAGAACTGGTAACATGAGTGGAAGAAAAATGAAAAGCATTACCATTGCTGAAAAGCTATGAATTTTGAGAGTTTGAAGGTAAACAGTAATTGAAAGCGAGTGGATATTGCCAAGGAATTAGGAATTTCCGCGTTTACTTTAAATTCTATAGTAGCAAAGGCAAAGAAGCTGCAGATTGTGCACGTGTGTGTTCAGAATTTCTACTAGTAAGCAGACAAGCATTCAGGGTGGGAAAAATGAAGACATGGAAGACTGTTGCAGTGGTTCAGGCAACATAGAGCAGAAGGCATTCCTATTAGCGGACCAATGCTTTCCAGCAAATTCCACAAGTGAACTTGACCCACTTGACCTTTGAGTAATACACAATTCCAAGTTGCATTATCACAAAATGCTTGTGCAGCATACCACCAGGAGTGTAAACACTGCAAAAAGGAAGAAATGAAAATAAACCTTTTACAGGTAGGATTTTTAGTTGCCATTTATTTCATGTGCTACCAGAGCCGAAGAACACTTTGAGAAATTATTAATGAATTTGTTTCTTCTGATAGGCAACACATTACATTGCAGCTTCATGGCACAGAGTTTCAGATGATACCATCCAGAACTGTTTCCGAAAAGCCGGATTTCAAAATGAAGTCCACGATCAGGGGGGAAATGATCATACTGACGATATTTCACCTAATGATGAAGAATGGAATTGACTTGAAGAGCAGGCATCATTTGAGGATTATGCGAATGTTGACGAAAACCTCGTCACTACAGAACCTGTGACTATAGCTGAGATATTTCAATGTGCATTGTGCGACCTGGACGAGGAAGAAATTGACGATGAGGATGATACAGAAGAGCCTCAGCACTCCTCCATGACATTTAACAATGCAGTAAATACATTAGAAATAATTGAACAATTTGTGATGCGCCACAATGTTTCTGATGAAATAATGACAGAGTTATCTCATTTTGAAGGGTACAGTGTACGCTATTGCTGCATCAAAGAAAAAAAGAAGCAAAAATTACACTTTTTTTTACATAATGACATTTTCTTCTGTTCAGAGGTTCACATTTTTCTTTGTATCTTTGTTAAGTACGGCACCTAGTAAGTCCATATAACTTTGTATTTACTGGATTTTTCCATTTGTGTTTACCAATTAATTTGGGAGTATGGTGTTATATTTCATATATACATTTTTCACACTTATACCTTTTTTTCTGTAGTCCATTGAAAAACTTATAAATCAAGTTTTACTGTATTATTTATAATGGTGCCCCGCACTCGTATATCGAAACATGTCAAAACGAGGTGAGCATGTTCAATATTGCTTCTCACATAAGTAGCAGCAGTGTACACACTGTGATATGTAGCACTCATAAGATCGTAGCCATGGTTCCTACTTCTTTTACGCAGGTCTTAAATAGTTTGAGCATGTGTTTCCTGTAGTAGATAGGTACATGCTTTTAGCTCGGCTAATGCCTTCTATATTTAAATGGCATACTCGGATTGAAGGGTCAAGCCTTTTTAATCAGTTGGTCCTGAAAAGGTCCATTTTTTAAGGGTTTTTATTTTGATTTGTCTGCATTTTTGTAACCAGGAAATCCAATATCTAGCCTGGATGCCGATTTATTCTACTTAGAAGCCATCAAATGTGCAGTGGCCACTGGATGTTCTGCCATTTACTGCCCAGCCATTGATTTATGCTGAAAATTTTAATAGTCTCCATGGTAATTGGAAGTATGACATAACAATGAGAGTGGTATTATGCTCAATGACTGTGCTGAAAATGAAAATCTACCTGATTTATGATGCCAAGGATTTGGGAACTTTCAGAACGGCCACTTGGCGAAGAGATTACAATCCGGATCTCTGCTTTGTGTCCCGTGACTGCAGAAGGCACCCAGTGCATATACCCAGAGAAGTCCTACGTAATTTCCCACACGGCCAGCACAGGTCAGTAACCCTTGATATGGGGCACTCTGTCCCAATAGCGAGATCTTTACCACAACTCAGATGGAATTTTCACAGGGCTGACTGGTAAGAGTTTTTCTGACAACCTAGGTAAATATATCAGTTTTATTCCACCAGAACCTAGAAACTACCCTCTATTTGTCGGGGCTGTTCTTACCGCTGCTAAGAAGTTTATTCCTCGTGGATACAGAAAGGAATATATACGAGGGTGGAATGAACATTGTAAACAACTTTATATGAACAATATAGTGAAACTGGCAACAGCAATATTGTAGATGACCACCTCCCAGTTCTTGGGACTGCTAGAAGAGTAGGATGCTGTGAGGGGGTAGAAAATGTAAACTTCAGACATTCAGGTTGAAAAGCATGGAGTCTTCTGTGTACAATTGGCAGAGCCTCCAATAAACCCAGGCAGAAGCCTGGTATTTTAAGTAACCAAACTGATAACCAATTGAAACATCTAGATAATCCTGTGACAAACAACACACTTCCAAAATAAACTGAGAACTCTCCTATTTGAAATCTCAGTGCTCAAACAAATCCAATTTCTCTTCATCATTTACACAAATTGAATTGGATGACACCTTTAAACAAACTAAACATGGTAAATCACCACGTCTGGATAATACACACAGAGAATTTCTGATAAACATGGGTAATGATGGAGAAAAGTCTGCTTCCTCTCTAACATCCTAGACAGTCAATCACTGCCCAATAAGCTAAAGAGGACAACATTAGTGGCCATTTTGAAACCATGAAAACCAACTGACCACACTTGAAGTTTCAATACATTTTCCCTTTTGAGGTGTATTTATGAACTCTTTGAGTGGCTCATTTGTAATAGAATTGGTGGATTCGTTCTGGAACGTATCCTAGCTGAGCAAGTGGGTTTCAGGCCACAGAGAAGTTGCTGTGGCAACACACAGGCCATAAAAACTTTCATAGGTGGCTCCAACATCTTTCATAGAGGCTGGTTTCCAAGTAAACGTGAAGACATCTGTCACATTCATAGACCTAACCTGGAGAGAAGGGATGACATCCAGATTACTAAAAACAATCAGATGCGAAAAAACTGCCACTCCCATCAACACCATGATAAACAATAGATATTTCCATGTTTATTTGAAAGGAAATGTGAGCAAGGAGAGGAATTGTACCACCACAGCACTCCGTGTTAGCCCCTATTATTCAACCTATTTATTTTCAATCTTCCCAATATCAGGTCATCAAATTTTGCTAAGAGGACCATCTTGCTCTTGTTTGTAGAACCAAGGATCTCTGACAAGCAGAGAGAATTCTTGCAGAAGATCTAGACGTTCATGCTCCTATTTAAGAAAACGGCGACTTAATCCAGTACAAGTAAAACTGAAGTATGAACATTCCATCTGAACAACAAACAAGCTAACGCGGAGCTCAAAGTGAAAGTTAATAGAAACACACTTTGTGATAACAAGTACCTGAAGTACCTTGTGTCACCTTTGACCACACCATTTCATACAGAAAACATTTTGTAAATTCTGCTGCTAAGATAAAAACTCTTAGCATTATTATTCAAAAATTGTGTGGAATGGCGTGGGGGGCTTCAGCAGATATCTTGTGCATATCATCCATTGTACTGGTCTTCTCAGCAGCCAAATATTGTGTCCCAGTGTGGCTGAACAGCTGCCACACCTACCGTATTTACTCGAATCTAAGCCGCACTTTTTTTCCGGTTTTCGTAATCCAAAAAACCGCCTGTGGCTTAGAATCGAGTGCAAAGCAAGCGGAAGTTATGAAAAATGTTGGTACGTGCCGCCACAACTAACTTCTGCCGTCGAATATATGTAGCGCTACGCAGGCATGCTTTGTAGGCACAAAGATAAATACTGGCGCCAAAACCTCTGCGTCAGTAAATAAATTTTTTTAAAAAAAGTGTAAGAAGAGGTTTTTTTCTCCGCTGCAAGTTTCAACCACTGCATTTTCATACTTTATCCAACAAAGTAAATACAAATTCCGTATTGTTCATCTTCGAATGTAGCACAATTTCAGTGTACTACGAAAATCTGACTGGCAAGACTGTTTGGGATGTTTGTCAATATGGCCAACTCTACGTTCTGAATTTTTTCCTATCTGTGAGAAGAGATGGTTGCTAATAGGAACCTGATGAAATTTGAATCACATACAGTATTCTCTTCGCCATAAGAATAATATGAATATAAACATTTTGCCATGTATTCTTTCGTGTTTGCTGCTATCTCATTCAAATCCTGTCTGCCTAACAAAGTGAGACAACAGCAAACGCGGAAGAATATATGTATCGTCTCATGTTTATATTCGTATTATTCTTATGCCTAATAGTGATACAGCCAGAAATTAAGCACGGCAAGTGACTAGATTTTTAAATCTAAGATGACTAATTTCTGTGCAGAATTTGATGTAATAAAGAAGCGGCCGCAAAGATTTTCAAACGGAGAAAAATTTTCGCCTAACTCTCGTTCAGAACATGTTCTATCATACGCAGTCTATTATTTGATTCTTGTTGATCATTATCAAAGAAAGCAGCAGTGCAAGTAACAACAAATAGTAGTCTCTTGCCATTGTTTCGCTAATGAGACGATTCCTCTCTCTCTTTTTTAATTGTACGCGGCGGTAGCGCGCACAAAAGCAAGCCATGCCGCGAGCCGTGACAGGCCGTAAACACACACTATCAGAATGCGACAAACAATGCATGACACAGTGGAGTAATGCATTTTCAGCTTAAGAGTGACGCAAACACCTATAACAAAGAAAACGGCACTTATCAGATCAAAGCAAAATAAGCAATCGATTCAAACCAGACGAAGCATGTAAAAAAGGAAGGGTACCCGTATAAATACGGACAGAGCGCCTGACGCATAGCAATTGCTACGTGGTAAAGCTAAACTGCTAAGCTTACGACTCGAACCAAACTACTGTAGCTGTATCTTAATTCATTCGACCTAAATTGTGTCTCATATTACAATGGACCAACTTTGTTTCGATTTGGAGGTGCGGCCTAAAACTTTTCTCTCCCCTTGAATTTCGAGTCTCAAATTTCAGGTGCAGCTTAGAGTTGGGAAATTTTTTTTCCTTTATTTCGAGTCTCATTTTTCAGGTGCGGCTTAGATTCGAGTTTGGCTTAGATTCGAGTAAATACGGTACTTCATTGACTTCTAGTTGAACCACTCTATGCGATTAATAATTGGGACAATGTGACAAACACTGATTTATTGGCTTCCTCTGCTGAGCAGCATCTATCCACCCACAATCCGTAGAAATGGGGCTGTGATTATGGAATACTGCAAGCTACAGGAGTACCTGGAATTACCCGTACAGGACATCCAAGTCTGCGATGAAATAGACTCCGTTTAGGAAACCCACCATTACGGCAAGCAGAATAGTTAAATGCCAGTAATAATAGGGTGAGAGACCTGTGGGATCAGAACTGTCAACTTATTGAAAATCCTGAAGGGCGTGAGTGGTTTCGAAAGTATAACTGTGATACTGCAGAGGCAGAATTCGACAGAGAACTATGGGCCAAACCAAACAGAGCTCACACTAGACATGGACTATGCGCAGACACTTTACAAATGAGGTGGTACAGAGTCTCCGGCTTGTGACTGTGGGGCTTCGAACCAGACAATCAAGCACATTAGAGATAAATGCCCCTTGCATTCCTATCCGGGTATTTGGAGCAACCTCATGAAAGCTGATGATACAGTTCTGATATGGATTAGGAACTTAGATATTGACATTTAGTGAGTTTTTTATGTAGTTCCGTATTTTTGTTACACACAAATACTAATTTTATATAACTGTATTTTTAAACTGCATTTCAGCCACACAAATTAACAAACTTAAACCTTGTATTTCAACAGCACTGTTACTGCAACTATGATACTATCATAAGCTATAAAACAGAAATTGTGTAGCCAATGTCATGAAATAAAGCTACATTTCACAATAATAGGGTGAGCATTGTTAAAAATTTTGACAATGGCAACATGTCATCAGAGCTTATCAACTTAAATTCTAATAAAATTTAAAATTTACATTATCCTGTACCTTTCCTTTCACTATTGTGATGATATCACTCAGCTGATTTGCTTCAACAATCTGTTTTGCATATTCAACAATATTAGAACAGTCAATACCAATAACACGCGCAGCACCTGCTTTTGCTGCAAACATTGACAGAATACCAGTCCCGCAGCCGATGTCCAGAACAGTCTTCCCCTGAAGCATAATCACAAAATTAGGATTGTGTCTGTACAGAAAGAATCAATTTGAATTTGGAAATTAAACTTAACTAGTACTACAAAAAATGTTACAACTATCTTTCACATCTTCTCTCTTTGATAGTTATTTATTAATTACATTGTGAATTCTTTTATTCAAATCTTGATGTTAACATGAAAATTATTTAAATAATTATCATTTATACTGAGCTCTCAAGGGCCCAACACTGATTTATTTGACAATGCAAAACGCTACAGATAGTTTTTAACTGGAATGACAGAGGCACAGAAACATAAGCACCAAGGTGTTGAATTAAATATCGCTTAAAAATAAAATAAAAAAGTGTTTGATATTGTGACATCATCTAGAAGGCAGGAGCAAACAGCTAACACATTTTTAACACAAGAATAAGTTTTTTTTACTGTCACGCTGATAACTTCACAACCTGCCCAAGCACTAATTGACTGCATTCCTATTTTATGAATGAAGAGGAATGCTGAAACGGCCGCTTTTGAATTACAGCACCACTGTTAGGTGAATGTGGGTACTTGATAAAAAAGCAGGTGACATGCTACATTATTTTCTTATAACTATTCAAACTTACAATTGGTTAGGTCTCTGTTTGAAGAAGACCATTTACAGTTTTATTTTACTTTGATGTTTCTCTTGTGTACATACAATCAATTTCAGGACAATATTGTCTCGTCTTCAGGTACTGTTGGACATGTTTTTTTTTAAATCTATTGCCGTAAGTACCATGACTGTTCTTCCATCAACAGGGATGCCTTTATCGTGTCCACCAAACCGTTTGATAATTTAGGTCAAACATCCTCTACTATATGTGTCAAATGAACAGATATGGCATGTAATAATGAAGCACATCTAACATGCAGTTGAAGATGAGACAATATTTTACAAATATTACCTAAGCATCAAAATAAACTGAAACAAAGCTGTGACAAAACTGACTTTCATTAGACTAAATAAATAATACACACATATTTTGTATGTAGCCACCGACTCCAGAAAGGGGGGGGGGGGGGTACGGGAGTTATGTGACTGGCTTTATGACTTTTAGCGTATACGACCCTACACTTCTGAAACGAGACTAAATTGTCAGATGTAAAAATAACTTTAGGAGTTCCTGCACAGAATGTTGTAGGATAGTTTCGGTGAGGCAGTTCTTGGATGACGATTATATAGGGCAATTGCAAAGCAATGGCAGAAAATAGTGAAATACTGGAAGACTTATAGCGAACAATTGGTACAGGGACTGGCGATTGATACTTAATATAAATTAAGTATACCACATTGCACATAAATAGGCAGAAGGCCCAACCACTTTTCAACTGTCTACAAATAAATGGCAGAAGTACAGCTATTAAACTCATGGTGGAATAATGCATTTGTAGCTCAATGGCTTAATCGACAGTCTTTTAGGCAACTTCCCGATGACAAGGTTTGGTTCATATTTGGCTCTTAGTGCAATTCTTTTTGTGTTACTACTCCATTAATTTGTTTAACAGTAGATAAAAAAGCAAGCAATAGAATGAACAGTTCACTCTCCTTATTAAGGTATTTTCGACCTCAAAGTGCACAGTATGTGGCTTCTTTACCACTTACCACATCCACAGGTCTTCAACACCAAAGACTGTCTGCAGTCTGCAAGGAAAGGAATCTGTAAGGTAGATAATAGCTTTCTCGTTTTCTCCCCAACTACTACTAGGGTCACATTCAAACGGTAACCCTGAGTTCTTGGCATGATGTGAGGTTTTTATTTCAGGGTAATCTCTGCCCATGCATTTTCAATAAGATTTAGGTCTGGTACAGGAGAAGGACAGTTGAGAAGAAAACTCTCATTCTGTTCCTCAAAGCAGTCTTGCAATATCACTGACATATGTATAGAATACTGCTTCTGTTAGAAACAGATTACTCCCTCAGGATATGGTTGCCGCACTGATGGGATCAAAATACATGTCTACTGGACAACATCAAGAGAACTATCTACCTATTTAAGCATTCCAAGTCCACAGGAACACACACAGCTCCAAACTGACACCTGACACACACACACACACACACACACTCACACACACACACACACACGGCCACTGTGATATGACCTGTTGATGTCTTTGTGGCAAAATGGGCACCTTGCTGTCTCTACTTGCACTGGACCGTCATTTCTCGAAGACAATATCATTTCGACAGAAAATATCCCATTCCACCAGTCACAACTAACACTGTCCTCGGCATACGCTAATGAAATAAGTAGCATTGAGGATCATCAAGGAGAGACTTCTTGATAGCCAAATGTTCAGTAAGTGGTGTGGCACAAACAATATCCACCAGCCCATGAATTGCAGTAGTGTTTCCAACTGCATCACATTTACAAAAGGAATTCTGCTGTGACATGTTGACAAGTTTACTATCCTGGACACACTTTGTTACATGCCAAAGTCTATTTACCACACAACTGCTGGATTCTCCACAATGTTTTATCCATCACTGCACTGAACGCTCAGAAACACCGTACCATACCACCATCTCCAATACTGTCAAATTAACTCCCTGCACGAAAGCAATGACATGGCCATGAATAGCCTGCTGATGATGAGGAATGGTCTAAGAAAAATGCAAATTGACTAAAAGGGATACAATGCAACTATTTGACCTTGCTCGTGTAATGTCATTTCCTGTCCCAGAAGGAATGGTGCACTTGCGGACCCAACTGGCTGCAATGGACTATCAGTCTGTTACCATGTAATATCAATGAAACTGTGTGAATAATTTTTCCAGGTACTATGTCAAATATAAGCATTAAACTTAATTTCTCAATCGAAGGGAGACCATTCCCCACCAGAGGTGACTGCCATTGACTTATAGCCAAAATTCTGTTGCATCTCCTGTGAGACATTAGCTGCACTTGATCATAATGTGTTTCATTAACTATGACAAAGGGGTTCATACAACAACAACTTCTTGAACCAGAAGAATTTGTCTTATGGTGGGCAGGTCAATAGAAGACGAAAGATTGCACGTGTATAAAAGCAGCACTTGAAAGGTAGTTAAGTGTCTGCAGGTGTGTAGTCACATTTCATCAGAAATTAAGTAAACGTGTTCTCATTTCCAAACATATTCTCTTCTTTGAGATTTGACAACCCTTTATACTTTTGCAATAAAACAAAGGATATATTTTTAAAAAAGATTGAAGGTATCTATCATGGAAATTGAAGCCATCAGCCATTGGATAAGCAGTACGGCCTTAATTAGACACTGCAAGGGCAATTGTGTATTATGTGCACCTCATATTTATACTTACCAAAATATTGCTAAACAAACCACTCATCCTACACTCCTTTTACATCAGATACATAAGACACCAGAAATTGAAAGAGCTATAACAAGATTTCTAAATCAACAGATTATAAAATCATGGGAATTATAAAACGCTTAAAGTAAAATATATTTTAACATTAAAAATGACTAGAATATATAATATACTACCTGGATTGTCGATTAGCTCAATTTCTTCATATCATAGGCATCTCTGTTTTTCAATACCACACTCTCCTTAATTTTTACATTTTAATATATTTTGGCAGATAAAATTTAACATTTCATAGAAGTAATCTCATTTATTTCTGATTTTTTTAAAGCTACATTTATTCTCGTGTTCAGCCTCAGTTTAATTGCAGCCTCAGAGAAAACAAAAGCATATTACTTTTTGGCACAGCATTTTTGAAAAAGTAGTTACTACTAGAACTTATTAACACTGGCGTCAGTAGACTTATTGTACTGATGTCTCCAGAAATACTTGCAACATTATATGGAACTTTAAACAACATACTTAGAAATGATTACCTTGAACAAATGTTTGTTGTGAAACATTGAATTTCTGTAGGTCAGTGTCCTGACTTCATCCTTTAACATTTCTTCGTGTATTCCAAAATGTGCATAAGAGTCAAAATAATAATCTCTAGATGTCATGTCATCAACATGAACTTCCTTGGCACTCTTCTCATCATTTGCCATTTGTTTTAGGCTTTCTACTTTCTCAGCATTAACTTCCATGTTTTCCATGCTTGTACCCTAATTGTTGCAAAGAAAGAAAACAGTTCTAAGAAATATTTCAGTTCAACAGATCACCCGCCACAACATTTCTACAGCCTCTAAAATAGATAGAAAGCTTTAAATAGTGTTAATTTGGAACAACTATAAACTACAATAAACAAAACAAAGGACAGAGGAGTGGGGGGAGGAGGTGGGAGATAGAGAGAGTAGTAGTAGTAGTAGTAGTAGTAGTAGTAGTAGTAGTAGTAGTGGTACTACACAAGCAGACCAACAGACAGCACACAATGATAAATGTGGAAAAGCAAGGCCAACTTCCAAATGGGTGCAAAAGGTGACAACTGTAATAGCATAGCAACAATCTGAGAATATTAATGCTTGTGAAGGCAGGTAATTTAATGGTATCGATGAACACTGTCAATTGCTTTTTAGACGACACACAATACAGGCAAAAGTATTTTAACAAGAAACATTAAGGGTTTAAGGAAAGAAAATTAACTATTAATGTTGTATTTGCAATGAGCTCACCCAATACAAAACTACTTAAAAAAGATGGCGTAGAGAACCTATCACCATCTTTTCTACTAAAATGAATAAATCTTGTTTTGCCTGACCTGATTGAAGGAAATCACAAAGAACTAAGTACGATGGTCATATTTAAAACCCACTTCTTTCTGAATAGAAGCCCACTATCTTCACGCTATCTCAGTTTTAGCCATGCCATCACTAAACCATTCTGAAGAATAAATAGCATCACAAACTACAGGTCAACCAAAGTCTGCAGTATTTGCTTTCTTTGACCAGTGACATAACTGTATCGCAATGAGTGACATCACGGATCAGTTTACTTGAAACAGGATCATGTTTGAGTATATGCAATGACACTGTGTAGTGTGGGATGTTTATGTTTTTAAATGGTTTGAGAGTGCTGTTAATAATTCATTGGACTTCTTAAGTGCTGCTTGCAAGAATAATGTTACAACAGTTTGTGGATATTTGTCAGTGAATTAATTGATGTTGGCTGTTATGGGCAACAGTTTTATTTACAGGTTTGGAATTGTTTGCCAGAGTGTTTTTTTTTATGGATGGAGATTTAATTATGGCAGAATATTGTCAAGTGATCCTTCACAGAACCCAAAAAAATACTGGTCGTACGTAAGCCCTATTAGTAGCACCGAAGTTAGCGTCCAGTCCCTAGCGAATGAGACAGGAACAGAAATTGAGGGTAGCACAGCAAAGGCTGAAATGCTTAACTCGGTTTTCAAATGTTCCTTCACAAAGGGAAACCCAGGAAAATTGCCCCAGTTTAGTCCTTGTACCACTAAAGAGATGAACTAAATATGTATCAATGTCAGTTGTGTTGAGAAACAACTAAAATCTTTAAAACTGAACAAAGCTCCAGACCCCGATGGAATCTCTTCAGGTTCTATATTGAATTTGTGGCCGAGTTAGCCCCTCTTCTAACTAATGTGCTGTAGATCCCTCGGGAGGGAGGGGGGGGGGGGGGGGGGGGGGGGGGGATCTCTGCCCAGTTCTTGAAGAGGCACAGGTCACAACTGGCTACAAGAAGGTTAGTAGAAGTAATCCACAAAACTACCATCCATTATCCTTGACACTGATTTGTTGCAGAATCTTACAACATATTCTGAGTTAAAATATAATGAGGTATCTTGAAAAGAATGACATCAGTGCCAACTAGCATGGATTCCGAAACACTGATCACGTGAAACACAACTCGCACTTTTCTCACAGGAGATACTGATAGCTTTGGTTCACGGCTACCTGGTTGATGTAGTTTTCCTCGATTTCCTAAAAGCCTTGACTCGGTACTGCACCTATGCATATTGTCAAAAGTAAGATCATATGAGGTATCAAGTGAAATTTGTGACTGGATTGAGGACTTTTTGAGGGAGGACACAGCATGTTATCTTGGATGGGGAATCATCGTCAGATGTAAAAATAACTTCAGGTGTGTCTCAGGGAAGTGTGTTGCGACCCCTGCTGTTCATATTGTACGTTAATGGGCTTGCAGAATTTTGTTCCCTGTGCTTCACCCCTGCCACCTTCAGAATTCGTATTCTAGTCAACATTGTCAAAAGCTTTCTAAGTCTACTATTGTCAAAAGCTTTCTCTAAGTCCACAAATGCTAGAAACATAGGTTTGCCTTGCCTTTATCTTCTAAGGTAATTCGTAGGGTCGGTATTGCCTAACATGTTCCAACATTTCTACGAAATCCAAACTGATCTTCCCCCGAGGTCACATTCTAGCAGTTTTTCCATTTGCCTGTAAAGAATTCGTGTTAGTATTTTGCAACCGTGACTTACTAAACTCATAGTTCCCGGTAATTTTCACACCTGTCAACACCTGCTTTCTTTGGGATTGGAATTATTATATTCTTCTTGAAGTCTGAGGGTGTTTCACCTGTTTCACCCATCTTGCTCACCAGATGGTAGAATTTTATCAGGGCTGGCTCTACCAAGACTATCAGTAGCTCTAATGTAATGTTGTCTACTCCCGGGGCCTTGTCTCGACTTAGGTCTTTCAGTACTCTGTCAAATTCTTCATGCAGTATCATATCTCCCATCTATGTCATCTTCCATTTCCATAATACTGCCCTCAAGTACAGCGCCCTTGTACAGACCCTCTATATATTCCTTCCACCTTTCTACTTTTCCTTCTTTGCTTATAACTGTTTTTCCATCTGAGCTCTTGCTATTCACACAAGTGATTCTCTTTTCTCCAAAGGTGTCTAATTTTCCTGTAAGCAGTATCTATCTTACTCATAGTGACATATGCCTCTATATCCTTTCATCTGTCCTCTAGCCATCCCTGCTTAGCCATTTTAAACTTTCTGTCTATCTCATTTTTGAGACATTTGTGTTCCTTCCCACTTGCTTCATTTTTATATTTTCTACTTTCATCAATTAAATTCGATATAGCTTCTGTTACCTAAGAACTTCTACTAGTCCTCGTCTTTATACCCTACTTGATCCTCTGCTGCCTCCCCTATTTCACCTCTCAAAGCTACCCATTCTTCTTCTACTGTATTTATTTCCCCTTTTCTTGTCAATCAATCCCTAATGCTCTCTTTGAAACTCTGTACAACCTCTGGTTCTTTCAGTTTATCCAGATTCCATCTCCTTAAATTTCCTCCTTTTTGCAGTTCCTTCACTTTTAATCTACAGTTTATAACCAATAGGTTGTGATCAGAGTCCACATCTGCTCCTGGAAATGTCTTACAATTTAAAACATGGTTCATAAATCTCTGTCTTACCATCACATAATCTATCTGAAACCTTCAGTGTCTCCACGCCTCTGTCACATAGACAAGCTTCTTTCATGATTCTTAAGCCAAGTGTTAGCTACGATTAAGTTATGCTCCATGCAACATTCTACCAGGCAAGTTCCGTTGTATTTCCTTACCCTTATTCCATGTTACTCCCCTTCCTTTTCTTATTATCGAATTCCAGTCACCCGTGACTATTAAATTTTCGTCTCCCTTCACTATCTGAATAATTTCTTTTATCTCGTTATACATTTTTCGATCTCTTCATCATCTGCCAAGCTAGTTGGCATACAAACTTGTACTACTGTGGTAGGTCGGGGCTTCGTGTCTATCTTGGCTACAAAAATGCGTGCATTCACTATGCTGTTCACACAGTAGCTTTTTTAATTCATTATTAAACCTACTCCTGCATTATCCCTATTTGATTTTGTATTTAGAACCCTGTATTCACCTGAGCGGAAGTCTTGTTTCCTCTTCATTAATTCCCACTAAATCTAATGTTAACCTGTCCATTTGCATTCCAAAATTTTATAACCTACCAACCCGATTAAGTGATCTGACACTCCACACTCCGATCTGGAGAATTCCAGTTTTCTTTCTCCTGATTACAACATCCTCCTGAGTAGTCCCCACCTGGAGATCCAAATGGGGGACTGTTTTACCTCCAGAATATTTTACCCAAGAGGACACCATCATCATTTAACCATACAGTAGAGAAGCATGCTCTTGGGAAAAATTACAGCTATAAGTACCCCCTTTCTTTCAGCTGTTCACTGTACCAGCAGATCAAAGCTGTTTTAATTGATCTTACAGGGCCAGATCAGTCAATCATCCAGACTGTTGCCCCTGCAACTACTGAAAAGGCTGCTGCCCCTCTTCAGGAACCACATGTTTGTCTGGCCTCTCAACAGATATCCGTCCGTTGTGGTTGCACCCACGGTATGGCTATTTTGTATTGCTGAGGCACGAAAACCTCCCCACCAATGGCAAGGTCCATAGTTCATGGGGGGGGGGGGGTATATTAAGTATACAACAACAAATTTCACAAGTAGGTCTCTCAATAGCACAATGGAGGATGACATGTTGACCCCAACTAAATTCATACAGCTACTCAGTTTGACTGTCCAGTGTGTAAAATGTAACATTTGTAGAAAAGGTACGACACTGACCAATGGCGCTACATTTCAGACCACATATGTGATGTCACCAGGGCAATGTATGACATTTTATCCAGAGGGGTTTCTGGTTTGAGATGTCTATTTTGGACAAAGGAGAGATTGTGCTGAAGACTTTGCTACTGCTAGATTACTGGATTTGTGTACCAGTTGACTTTAGATGTTAAGTATCGTTTTATTGTTTCTTTCTGTACTATACTATGTATGTGTTTATGTGTATAGCGGAGTGTTTTGTACATCAATACTGGTGTCAACACAATTTTTTTTTTAGGTCACGTTGGATCCTGAATTTTGTTTGGTGTGTGTGTGTTTTAAGTGAGATGAGTGAGGGCAAGGTCACAATAGCGCTAGTTTGAAATACGGGTGTCAGGTATTTTGATGACACAATGGATCAAAGCCAATCTATGGTATTACAAAACTATAAATGCACTACTTTTCACCTAGATTCTATAAATTAACTGGACTCTTTTTTGCTGAGTATGCCAAAGCAACTAGCTAACATGGCTGCTGGTGAGTTATTGCCGATACTATATACAAAGAGGAGATTCCACTGTAATCACATCAGATTGGCGTGTTTCTTTTTACTGCATATTAAGGCTGTGGTGTCACCACCAGACACCACACTTGCTAGGTGGTAGCTTTAAATCGGCCGCGGTCCATTAGTACATGTCGGACCTGCGTGTCGCCACTGTCAGTAATTGCAGACCGAGCGCCACCACACGGCAGGTCTAGAGAGACGTACTAGCACTCGCCCCAGTTGTACGACGACTTTGCTAGCGTCTACACTGACGAAGCCTTTCTCTCATTTGCCGAGAGACAGTTAGAATAGCCTTCAGCTAAGTCCATGCCTACGACCTAGCAAGGCGCCATTAACCATATCTGAGAGTCTCACTTGTATTATCAAGAGCGATGTACCACAAGGATGAATTAAAGTTAAGTAAACAGAAGCTCCGTACTTTTCTTTATAGCATTCATTAAGTATCCTGTTTCAGACCTCACGCCAGCCGGCGTGTGTGTACGCGTGCATTTCGGCTACTTCCGAATGGCGTGGCTGTCTTGCTACGCCACAACAAAGGCTTCATCTCATTCAATTTACAGATTGTTTGTACACCTTCAAGGAAGTTGTTATTAGTCTAATTGAAACTCAGTTTCTAGAATACCTGAGGTGGTTTCTGAGACAGACTTATCTTTCTTCCAGTGCCTGCCATTTACAATTTTTCAGCATTTTTTTATGCTTTTGATTCCTCTGCGCAAGCCTCTGATTATTTGCATTTGTGCCCTTTACACACCCAATATCTCCTTTGAACTTTATCTAATATGGACCTTGTAAACTTGAGAAATATTTCAGTTCAGCTCATCCAAGTACTTTGTAAATGACTTCTTTTAGAAGGAAACTGCAGCTTCTCCATTAACTGAGTCCTGTTGTTTGCTTGTTTTTCCTACAACTGAAAACATTTCTTTATCCTACATCATATTTCAACTTGAAATCCAGGTATTTGTACGACATCTAGTTATGGGTCAGTTACCTTTTAGTCAAAGGTGCATTTATATTTTGCAAGGCGCATAACTTAACATTATTCTACATGAAAAGCAGGATGTGAACATCTAAGCTGATTGACTCATTACATCATGAGTCTATGCTGTGAAGGATGTAAGCGGCCTGTTAATAAATGTTATCTGTGGTCGTAACTGGTGCAAACTTTGCTATTTATTCTGAATACATCAATTTCTGAATGTAGTGTTAGGAAGGGTCCTACACACACAGCTTCAATTACTGCGAGTGAAACCTTGGTTCTCACAATATTTGGTTTTTGTTTCCCGAATATGGCACTATTTCTTTTTCTTTTATGGTGTGCACCTATGTGTCGTCTTGGATCCGATAGGACGTCACAGGTCACAGCTGATGGATGGAATCTTATGATAGATGAGTACACCATATATCACAATACAAATGTGTCAACAGATGCACAACGACAACTGTCTTTTACTGCTACAAGTTTCCCAACCAATAAGTTCATGTCTCCTACCACTCTCTTTCATATACAAGCACTGTTCTAAAAATGCTTGAATAAAACATTGCATTTAGGAGATAAACACTTTCCCTCTCAACATGTTACACAGTTTCCGTACATTACATGTACAAAGCATACCATGACAAACTGCCTATTGGCTTCCGTCTCGGGTTCTTCGGCCGACGTTCATCTAATGATTTCTCTGACGTTTCGCCAGCACGAGTGGCTGGCATTGTCAAAGCTTCACCCTCCATTGCCGGCAATGGAGGGTGAAGCTTTGACAATGCCAGCCACTCGTGCTGGCGAAACGTCAGAGAAATCATTAGATGAACGTCGGCCGAAGAACCCGAGACGGAAGCCAATAGGCAGTTTGTCAACAAGTGGCCACGAAAGCCTCAACAATTTTGTAAAGCATACCATCTTAATTTTGAAGTTCCTCAACTATGTTAGATGATGATTCTGAATTTACCGTTTGATTTTATACAATTTAAGGGCTAAAGGTAACAAATAGTACACATAGCCTACAGTCGTTGAAAGGCACACAAGTTCCCAGCCTTGTTTAACAGCATTTCAAAAACCCAGTGTCCCTAATATTCAACAAGTTGTTACATTTACTACTTCGATTACCCACCAGAACTTTGTATTAAGTTCCACTTCAGTTAGTTAGCAATGACAGATTTTGTTGAAAACCAGAAATGCCATTAGCCATCATCTAAGTTACATCTCAGTCCACACTACAGATCAGAGCAAGATTTAAGTTGAGACAATCAGGGAGGGCACTGGACAAAGAGGTCTATTCAATACTGGCTGTCTGCTTTGACCAATATCACTTGTGACTTTTTCGAACAAGCTACGCTACAGATCAATCTTGCACCTCAAGGAGTCCCCCCCCCCCCCCCCTTCTTTTTTTCCCCACACACTTTGAGTTTGCCATTTACTAACCTAGACCTTGGGCTAAAATACCAACTGATATATCCAAAAGCATGTATTTTTGCTTTCACATTCATTAGCTTAATAAACTCAGCCATGCTATTAAAGTATCCACCAAAATGTGACATCAAAGCATTCATCAACATTATTTCCCTGGTCAAAGCCGACAAACGGTATCAAATATTCCTCTTTGCCTGGGGATTTCCATTAACAAATCAAGAGGGTAATCTTGTGAGGTTATCAGTTTGTTGAAATAATAAATGGTCTTAGGAGTGTAACACTATGGAAATTGATATCATGTCAGGACATTAACGCCAATGATTTTCACATCCATACGTAAACTCCATTAGGGCCTACAGCATATAGCAGTAATGGACGAGCTGGTAAAATGAGCTCTTCAATGACCAGCATTCGAACACAATGTTACTGCACTTCTTGGCCTTCTGTGGCCGTTAAAGGAAACACGCACTGACCTTACTGTAGACTAGTTCTATGGCAACCAAGGAACACGCATTGCACTGTGAATGCTTCCAGTGTATCATTGTGAAACATCATGATAAAAAACTCATGATAAACTGGCCAAAGCACCCTCACTCTCAATAATATTGTGATCAACTAATACTTACTGGATCAGTTGCATTAATACAAAATAATTATGCAAACAGAGAACTAAATTATTCAATTCCATTGTAGATTACATAGGAAATGTGATATAAACCAGTAAAACAGACAGTAGGACTACATAGCACCCCCTAAGAAACTGCCTAAATGATTGACTATTATTTGACACTCTGCTGAAGTCAGAAAAGCACTACATAGTAAATCATACCTATGGGTCATTCCACACCAAGTGGTCTAAAACTGAAAAAAGTTCCCACCATCATGGTCTCCAATTTTCGTCAAATTTTAACTGTAGCTTTAGTCAAGTGTTGAAGTAAGTTTCCCAAGATTTCAGGCCTCTAGCTGCAATAGCTGCTGATCTAGACCCCCTTGTCTGAAGTGTACTTAGTCCGTGTGCATGCAACATAAAAAAAATGTCATATTTGGAGTCTAATAAAATCGAAACTAATTCATAAGAATGGTTAGTAAGATGCGACCCTGTACAGTTTTTTTTGCTGATTCCAACGAAATTATGTATAACATTACTCATGCAAACCCCGGTCAAATAACTCGACTCAAAGTATACTTCAAAATTTGTCGTGACACAACGCGACAAATTTTGACCAATATTAAGACTGCAATGATTTCCTTGCAGTTGAAGATATGGACTTGAACTTTTGGCCAAGCTTCATGCTTGTGCTAGACATAATGCAGCCGGATTTGCAATGATCCAGGCCATATGGTCGCCCTGCAGTATCTCTTCAAATTAGGCAGTGTCAGCACAAACGGTAAAATTTACCAAAGTTTCAAGCCAATTACTAAAAAATAGTTGGCCTGAATCTGCTTGTGAATAGTATCACCTAAAAGAGAAACTCTTGCTCTACAAGACTGACATTTGTTTTTTTTGCAACGCGACCATTAAGTACTCATTAACTCACATCAAAGTTGTTATATTTTGTATGCGCGATGCACTAATTTTTCTTCATTTCTAGGAATTTGAATCTTAATAGTCGCTTAGAATTACTGATATAATTGGATATTTCATTCGTGTTTTATTCAGTGATTGGCCAGTGAGAGATGTCAGAAGTTAATGAAGAAGAAGAATCGTTGGCCCCCTGTTCAATTGGAAAAGATGCTGCTGCATCAAAGTGCCATGTTATCTTCTATGCTAAGAAGACTGGATTCAAAGCGTTTAGTGATTTCACAGAATGTGACCAGAAATTGCTTGTTTCGCGTTCAGAAGCCAAACTTGACGAAAATTCCATCATTTGCTTCCACCATGAAGCCCTCTTCCTACATGAATATCAAGCGATGCAAAAGAAATGTTGCAATCCATTCAAGAAGAGGAATCACAATGTAAAAGCTGGACTTAGACTGCTTGATAATGAAACAGCTGCCAAACTTTGCCTGTTAAAGAAAAAAGAAGTGATTGATATAAAACCTGGTCAGAAGCTTTGCCCTCGCTGCATGTCGGCACTGAACCAAAAGCTAGAAGATTCATCATCACTATCAACCCAATCTGAACAAGATTTCACAACGGATGAAACTGAACCAGCCATCAACAAAAGTTTATCATTTATTGGTGCTTCACCATTGAAAAGAAGACAACTAAGTAAAAGAGATAAGCAAAGCTATGCAAAAAGAAAGATCTTGGATGCACAAAGTTTAATTGGGAATCAAATTGCTGCTGCTGTAGGAATCAATTACGATGAACAGCCAAGTTCAAGTAAAAGTCGCCCATGCAATAATTGTGCAGATCTTGATAATCTTATAGAAGAGTTGAAAGAAAAATGTAAAGTGTCAAATCGTAGGACAAAAGTTCAAATATTGACCTTGGTTCCAAGAAGCTGGACAATTAAAGATACAACAACAGCATTTAATGTATCAGAAAGAATGGTAAAGCAAGCGAGAAAACTGAAGAATGAGCAAGGTGTTCTAGCTTTTCCAGCAAATCGGCAAGGAAGGAAGCTTTCAGATGAAGTTGTCCAGAAAGTACATGACTTTTTTCAAGATGACGAATTCAGCAGACTTTGTCCAGGGAAGAAAGACTGTGTGCCTGTGAGAATTTCAGGAACAAAGGTGTACAAGCAAAAGCGGTTGTTGCTTTGCAATTTGAAGGAAATGTACGTGTCTTATCAGAAGCAAAATGGACCAGAAATTGGCTTCTCAAAGTTTTGCGAGCTTAGACCAAAATGGTGTGTTACAGTTGGCTCTGCTGGAATGCACTCAGTTTGTGTCTGTACAATACACCAAAATGTCAAGCTTATGCTCACTGGTGCATCAATCAATGAAGACTACAAGGAAATTCTTAGCAAAGCTGTTTGCAGCTTGGAAAACAAGGATTGTATGCTTCATCGTTGTGAAAACTGCCCTGGTCCAGAAGGTGTAGAAGCAGTTATTGCAACATATTTTGAAGATAATGACCCTGAAGAACTGATTGAGTACAAACAATGGATTCATACCGACAGGGATACTTTAGAAACAAAGCAGCTTTCAACAGAAGAGTATGTTGAAGATATTGCAGCAAAAATTTGGAACCTGTCTTGTCATCACTACATTGCCAAGCATCAAAGCCAGCACCTGAAAGCTCTCAAAACTGATTTGAAAGAAGGCGAATTCATAATACTAATGGATTTTGCTGAAAACTATTCATTTATTGTTCAAGATGCAGTGCAAGGCTTTCACTGGGAAAACAGTCAAGCAACAGTTCATCCATTTGTAGTCTACTACTGTGAAAACGAAGAGGTGCAATGTGTGAATCTTTGTGTTATTAGTGACTGCCTTCGACACGATACGATTACTGTCCATGTTTACATTGGAAAAGTAATCAATTACCTGAAGATGCAATTTTCCAAAATAAGCCACATCCACTACTTCAGTGATGGTTCAGCTGCACAATATAAGAATTTCAAGAATTTTCTCAACTTATGCTATCACAAAGAAGATTTTGAAATAACAGCAGAATGGAATTTCTTTGGAACAAGCCATGGAAAGTCGCCTTGTGATGGCATTGGAGGCACAACAAAACGGTTGGCAGCAAGAGCAAGTTTGCAACGTCCATATGAAAACCAGATTCTAACACCCAAAGATCTTTTCAACTTCTGCAATGATAATATCAATGGAATCAAATTCTTTTTCATCAGCAAAGAGGAAGTTGAAGAAGAAAAAGCTTCTCAAGAAGAAAGATTCCTGCAAGGGCACACTCTAGCTGGCACAAGAGAAAACCACCATTTTTTGCCCATTGATATGACGACAATTAAGGTCAGTAGAGTTTCTAATGATGCGACATCTTTTTTGGCCAAAATTAGTGCTGCTGAAGTAGTAGTTCAAGTCATGGATCTTCAGCCTGGGCAGTATGTTGCTTGCATTTATGAAAAGAAATGGTGGATTGGAAACATCGTTGAAATCTCAGTCGAACAGAAAGATGCTTTCATAAGCTTTATGCATCCTCATGGTCCTGCAAGTTCATTTTATTGGCCCTTAAGACGTGATACTTGCTGGATTCCAGAACAACTTATCATTGGTGTTATTCCAGCTCCATCAGTGACATCATCTGGTCGGCAATACAGTTTTCCTGAAAGCATTCTCTTGCAAATCAACGATGCTTCCAGAATGATGAAGTAACTGAGGAAGACAGGCTTGGGAACCTGCATAAAGAAACCCACAATCAGGCTTGGGATCCTGTGGTAAAGACACCCTGTAATCAGGCTTGGGAACCTGCAGTAAAGATACCCACCCGTGGCTGTTACTGCATGGCTATCGGGCGTGGCCCCTATGGCGATGGGGATGCTGGTTTTATTGTGATAACCAGTAATGGCTCAGCCATCATGGACCAACGCAGGGCACTGCGCACACAAAATATAAGATACTTTGACCTGAGTAAATAAGCACTTAATGGAAGCGTTGCAAAAGAAAAATATATCCATCTTGTAGAGCAAGAGTTTCTCTTTCAGATGATACTATTCACAATTAAATCCAGGCTGACTATTTTGTAGTAATGGGCTTTGAACTTTGGTAAATAAAGCCATTTGCGCTGACACTGCCAAATTTGAAGAGATTTTGCAAGGCGACTATAAAGCCTGGGTAGTTGGAAATCCAGCTGTATTATGTCCAGCACAAAGATAAGACTTGGTAAAAAGTTCAAGTCCATATCTTTATCTGCAAGGAAATTATTGCAGTCTGAATATTGGTCAAAATTTGTCGCATTAAGTCACGACAGAATTAGGGGTACACTTTGAGTCGACTTGTTTGACCGGATTTTGCATCAGTAATCTTATAATTAATTTCGTTTGAATCAGCACAAAAAACTGTACAGGGTCTCATCTTACTAACCATTCTTATGAATTGGTTTCAATTTTATGAGACCCCAAAAATGGCATTTTGTCTGATGTCGCGCGCATGCGAACTTACTACCCTTCAGACAAGGGGGTGTAGATCAGCAAGTATTGCAGCTAGAGGCTTGAAATCTTGAGAAACTTAATTTAGCACTTGACTAGTGCTACAGATAAAATTTGAAGAAAATTGGAGACATGATGGTGGGAAGGTTTAGACCACTTGGCATGGAATGACCCCTATGGTAAATATATTTATCACACAGTGGTCATTTGCTCGACTCCTGATGTGGCCCAGTCTACTTGCTGATAAAAGCAACGTTCATCTTTCCTGCCATTCACACTGTTGTATTGTGCAGTTGTTATATAATACCTGGGACTGAATGTATTGGAAACTTAATTCATCAAATCTCAAATAAAACCTTTTGCTAACTTTGCCTTGAGTGAATAGCATCAACTTAGGTTTCAGAAATAAATGTCTGCTCTTTGCAATAGTCACCTACTGATCTGCAATTTTCAGCACAAAACATAAAAACAATCACTGCAAAATGATGGACTATGACTGAACGTTAGATAGTATATTCTCTTCAGAGAAGCTTAAATACAAACAATCTTCACAGGTTCTAAGCAAGCCTACACTACAAAAACTCCAAATTTCTACTCTATAGATACAAGCTGAAAGATACAGTTGATAAAATGTTACAGAAGGTGATGGTTAGAATCAACGTTTTTTTAGCATTCCAAGTATTAATACGTAAGTTATATAGGCATGGCCTCCACGAGTGCGTGAACTTCGAAACGTAAGTCTACTACCTCCCTCCCCCGTTCCCCTCACCACAAAAACATTTGTTTGCTATTAAATTGTGGTAAGGAGGCCTTTCATTTTTGTTGCTGCGTACCGACGACAATGTTTCCTGAACACACGAAATTGATTTCACTGTTTGGAATTATTGTCCATCGCATGGGCTAAGCCAAACGACGGTACACTCTTAATAGTACATCGCAATTCATTAATCGTTTTATCATCACTGTTAAACAGTGCTTATTTTAATGTCCACAACATATGTGCTAAATGAACTAGAATAAATATGTCCCTTTCTTATTATACGCTTGTTAGCGAATACATTGCTGGATTACCTCTAATGATATATTTATTAAAAGTTACGTAATTATCCTTTTAACCTTGTTAGTATAAATGTTATAATAGTACTTCTTATTAACTTATTCTTCCACAAATTTCATCTCACCTAGTTACTTACTGAACTTCCAGTTTCCCGCGCACCCACGTGCACCGCTATTCGAACGCCGGACAAATCAATAATCTGCACTAGGTAATTATGTATAAACAGATGCAAAGCAAAATATTTCTAAACCCCTCCCTATTACGGTGTCGAATCACTGCACAAATAACAGAAACACAATGAAAGTAATAGCAATTCCTCCAGCGTCGTTCTCAGTCATTACGCGTAAATGCAACCAAAGGTTTCTATCCCAGTATAACATTAAACCTAGAACACTCTCCATACATTTGAACAACAAGAAGCTGGCAGTTCAAAAATTCGACTTTGTATGAGCTTCTGTTCCAAAATGCTTATCATTTGTACTCACCAGCAATTCAACTTTATTCGCATCCAATTCGTTATTTACTATGGGCGAACTTACTAGACTAGACGCCATATTCCCTTATACAGTAACTGCATATACTGAGTTTCATGCACCAATGTATTTTTTACGCACGTTTGTTGTTGTAAGCAACTAATATGATCCTGCCGGTATTAGCACCCAAGACATGTACAGCTTTTACATGAAGTAAATTACATTCCTGCAAAAATGTACAGAACGATGGAAAACGCTTTCTTACATATCACGTGACTTTCGGCCAATCAGGATCGATTTTCAAGTGACAAGTTGTTTTTCAGTTTTCAGCTTGCAGATGGCTGGGAAGGAGGTCAAGATGTGTTGTTTATATGATTGACAATTTGTGTTTCGATGGATATAAAGTTTCAAGAGCGTTGTGAGGGTCGGTGAAGTACACAGGTGCCAAAAAATGCAGGTAATTTCAGTTTTATGTGCTTAAAAACTTAGGAAAAATCGACAAGCTATTTTAAGGTAACATCAGTAGTTTCTGCAGACAGCCACTGCATCACTAGAAAACTACTGATAATAGAAAGCCAATAACTTCAGTATACTGATTATTTAATTTGAATATTCCATTCGTGATTATAATCCTGCCATTTAACACAAACGTTTTCCAATACTGTTGTTTCAAGAATAGTACGGCTGAACAAGTGTTATGGTTCGTAGAAAATTCAGTTTCGTAGCTTTCGTCAGGAGATTGTGCTCATTTTTATTGCGAGAGTATTCTATCCGAGAATTTACAGTAACATTTAATTTCAATATTTGGTGTTAGCTGCAGCTGCGGAATTTAAAGCTTATGGTCTTGGCCCTCGGTTGGCCACTGCCGACGCAAAAGGTAACCGAAAACATTTTGTCAAGAGAATGACATTTGATGGCCCGTCTGAAGAATATTGAATAAGAAAAATTTGTATGGAATGGGAGAAAGATATTATCTTTCTCATTTGTATGGTGTGTTGCAAAAAATAAACGTTAGTTTATTTTTTCTCCGCTTAAATGAGCGTTTATGTAGCAGTATTCGGCAAAAAAATAGTGCTGTAACGTTAGAGGACGGCATATAAACTTACTTTTTAAAAAAGTCTGCCAAGGAGTTGTGCAGTGTAATGCTTACACATACATTACGGCTCATAGATAAACTGATATTTGCATTTTGTTTACATACATTTCTTAAGAAATTGTCTAACTATCACTGCATGAAAAACTTGGTTTTCCATTAGTTTATTTTCTCATCAGTGGCTTAATATAAGGCCTCTTCTGTTCTAACAACCCATTTGATTATTTGTACATATCGGTAGCACCATGTTTATGACTTTTCTTATTCTTTATTTATTTCTCACTTTAACCACGTTTGGTTGTGAATAGATCACTGCCCACATTGAAAGGTTCAGTCAACTTCCTTGGCAGTAAATTGGCGCTTGATGTCTTTATTGTAGTAGGAAGCTTTTCTTAATTTTTGTCTTAAATTGTAGAATTAGTTTCTCTTCTTTTGTTTTCACCCATTGTATAATGTTCAGTGTGTTAAAGAGACTGTACCGTCATCACATCTTTGCCAACATCCAATTTTTTTAAGTGAACATCAATGTCAGGTAGGTGAGTAATACAACGTGTTTTTACTGAACTACACATGTTTTTGTTTCTTGCTGTTGGATTCTTCCATTTTCAAGCACTATTTCAGTATGCATTTGATACCACTTCACCATGCGGACAAAGGAGCCCTGAACCAGAAGAAAAAGTGCTTATCCAGTTGCACAATGATTTATTCAAAAATTAACAATATAGCTTTAATAACTATTGATAAGGGATAAGTTGTAAAAGTGGAAAAGAACCATTTGACTGCTCTTCTTGGTATCGCATAACAGTCTATTGAACAATTTGTTTTTGTTTGTCCAACCTATAATTTTTCTATGGTGTTTTTACACAAAGTGCACTGTCATTGGTGGAAGCATTAGATTTATAGTCAGTTGTTTTCCAAGTATGGCAGAGTATAGCGTTCTGGATTTTTCTGTCCCCACCTTCATTGCTCTTCTTTCGTGAGCTGTGGCTCCAACTCCAAATTTAAGTAGCACTTACAGGTCTTAGTTCTCCTCGTGGATTATTGGAACATGGTAATTGAAAATATTTTACCTGGTTTCTTCAAGTTGCACATTGCATAAGATTTTGTATATATCATACCACCATACCACTTATGTGCTGGTAGAATTATATTGTTCAGCTCAGTACATCATCTCCAGCAGTAAGCTTTGTATTTATTTGTTTTAGTTTCCTTTGATGTTTATGTTTAGGGTGTTTAGGTAAAGTTAACTAGAAATATTTACTCACCATGCTTTATTATTAAATCTATGCTCTGAATGCTTTCCAGGATACCATTATCTTTGCATCACCATCAGGTGGAACTGAATAAGTTATTCAGTAGTTAACCTTTGGGAAAAATCAAAACTAATCTTAATTGATTACAGGACACTACTTCTGTATTTTATGTAATTTCCTAAAAAAGTTCTTTGCTCATTTTGCTTAGTCCACTGTTCATTTTATAAAATTAAATAATTGCAGTGTGTCCAGTCAATATGCCAATAAACTGAAATGTTATGCCATTTCTAAAAAACTTTTTATTGAGGAAACAATGCAAGTAATATCATTTATCTGCGTAGTTTCCACCAACTTCTGTGTACTTCTCAGTATCTTCATAAGCTTCCTATTTCCTGTCTGGAAGCAGCTCTATACATTGGGCACATCCGCTCTCCTCTTGCACTGTCTTCACAATCCTGTTGTTCGATTAAAATTTGGATTCATGTTTCAGTATGGCGTGGATGTAAACAGTAGACTTTATTATTGATCCATTTGTTACCACAACCATATATTCTGCTTTGATGTTCATTGTCTTCGCCAACTGTCAAGTAAATTGTCACCATCCAACGTAACCTAGACATCAGGCTGCTCTATAGATCAGTCTGGCACCAGAGTCAAGGTTTCAGAGGGGAAGGATGGCGGCTCCAATACATATCTTAGTCTGGACTTAGGTTAAGACTATAAGGTGGATGCTCTAGCAGCTCAATATCAAGATTTTGAATGCACTGGATTGATTTCCCAGCTGTATGGGCATTATCCTGAAGTAAAATATCACCTCTTGAAAGATTCATCTCCTATGCTTTTTGATTTTGAGTTTCAAATCTTGTAGTGACTCACAATAACTGTTCAATACACTATTAGATCTTTAGGATTGTAAAGAATCAATAGGGGACCTTTCATGTCCGGAAACACCAACTTCACTTCTGAAATGGGTTTTTGAGATTTTTTGTTATAGGTAATGCTTGTTTTCATCTCCTGCGCTACTGCTTACTCTGTTGTTTGTAATGATGGACCCATATCTCAGCAGTGGTTACTGTGTGACTGAGAAAGTATTCCGTTCCCCATTCAGAATGCCATAAATGGGGTCTTCAACATTTCCAAATATACCTGTTTGTCAGTTGACATCTTTTGATGATTTAGAGACTCAAGGGCAATTGCAAAATCTGAACCATAACTTTTTCAACTTGTGTGAAACTGCACCAATTTTGTCCCAATGATCACTACAAGTGATTGTCTCAACAGTAGTGTTCCTGACTGTTTTCGAAGGTGGCATCATACCAGGACACTCTTTGCCACAGAGAAGCATTCACTTTTAAAGTGTCTTGTCCACTTATAAATGTACATTGTTCATTAAGAAAATTATCAACATACTGCAGCTGCATTGTGTGAATAATTTCTACATCTTTAGTCCCTTCAGAAAACAGAGAATGGGTAGCTCCCCTTATTTCTTCCTTTGTACATAAGGGCAGCAGGCTGTAGTAATAAAATGCAGCTATTGTCCATACCAAAACAGCAACAACAGTGATGTTAAGGCATGTCATTGTTGAGTCAGTGCTGTTAACTTATAAAGCAAAAACAATTTATGTTTACTTATTAACTTGCCTTGTACTTTATGGATGTGGCTTGACAATGCTAAGCTCAATTCAGTGCATTTTGCTCTTGAGAGTATCATATTCTGTTTAAAAAGATAAGTGTGTTTGCCTTTTGGATATTTAAATTTGTTGTCTTTCGACATTATCTTCTGAGGCAGTGCACTTATAGTAAATAAAGTATGTAATCAACAGAAGTGAACACTGTAAATACATAAAGTAGATTCATCCATTGATATGTCCCTCATGTTATATAGATCCTCCTAAGAAGGATAACCTTCAGGAATGTGGAATGAGTCAAGCTTCATAACACAAACACCATAGAAACTTAATGTATATAGCTTACTATATTAACAGTAATCTGTCATTATACTGCGTAATGTTATTCATTGTTATTCCATTTAAACTCAATTGAGTGGATTTGTTGAACATAGTCACTTTTGACTGGAAGAGGTTTAAAATTTCTGTCGTAAGGCTGTTATGAGGTGCTTCAGCACTTGTTAAAAAGTAAAGATCATCTGACATTTATACACATTGTCATTGTCATAACTGTTTGTTGGGCCTTTTAATATTTTTAACATATTTAACATGAATCACATCATTTAGTGTGATTCCTGTGAAATATGTTACCTATGGTGACAACAGCTGAGGTTGTCATGTAGACAGTGTAGACATGAAGTGCCTTAGTGTGATATATATTAACATAGGGATACAACAATGACATTTCTACAGGTCAGAAGATTCTTAGCTTTTGAAATGAGCTAAAGCTCAGTTGTAGCGCTTGAAAAATACCTCACTGCCAATGCAGTAGTGCAAATAAATCATTTTTACATTTTTTAATATCATTTCCAATATAAATATAATAGAGGGAAACATTCCACGTGGGAAAAATATATCTAAAAACAAAGATGATGAGCCTTACCAAACAAAAGCGCTGGCAGGTCGATAGACACACAAACATACACACAAAATTCAAGCTTTCGCAACAAACAGTTGCTTCGTCAGGAAAGAGGGAAGGAGAGGGAAAGACGAAAGGATGTGGGTTTTAAGGGAGAGGGTAAGGAGTCATTCCAATCCCGGGAGCGGAAAGACTTGCCTTAGGGGGGAAAAAAGGACAGGTATACATTCACGCGCACACACACACATATCCATCCAATCATCACGTTGAGACAGAGATTCCAAAAGAAATCAGATTTGAATTGTAAGGCATACTCCAGAGCAGATACAGACTCAGGTTTCAGTTGTGGTTGTCTTCAGTCCTGAGACTGGTTTGATGCAGCTCTCCATGCTACTCTATCCTGTGCAAACTTCTTCATCTCCCAGCACCTAATGCAACCTACATCCTTCTGAATCTGCTTAGTGTATTCATCTCTTGGTCTCCCTCTACGATTTTTACCCTCCAGTACTAAACTGGTGATCCCTTGATGCCTCAGAACATGCCCTACCAACCAGTCCCTTCTTCTTGTCAGGTTGTGCCACAAACTCCTCTTCTCACCAATTCTATTCAATACCTCCTCATTAGTTATGTGATCTACCCAAGTAATCTTCAGCATTCTTCTGTAGCACCACATTTCGAAAACTTCCATTCTCTTTTTGTCTAAACTATTTATTGTCCATGCTTTGCTTCCATACATGGCTACACTCCATACAAATACTTTCAGAAAGAACTTACTGACGCTTAAATCTATACTCAATGTTAACAAATTTTTCTTCAGAAATGCTTTCCTTGCCATTGCCAGTCTACATTTTATATCCTCTCAGCTTCGACCATCATCAGTTATTTTGCTCCCCAAATAGCAAAACTCATTTATTACTTTCAGCGTCTCATTTCCTAATCTAATTCCCTCAGCATCACCTGATTTAATTTGACTACATTCCATTATCCTAGTTTTCCTTTTGTTGATGTTCATCTTATATCCTCCCTTCAAGACACCATCCATTCCGTTCAACTGCTCTTCCAGGTCCTTTGCTGTCTCTGACAGAATTACAATGTCATCGGCAAACCTCAGAGTTTTTATTTCTTCTCCATGGATTTTAATTTCTACTCCGAATTTTTCTTTTGTTTTCTTTACTGCTTGCTCAATATACAGATTAGGTAACATCGGGGAGAGGCTACAACCCTGTCTCACTCCCTTCCCAACCACTGCTTCCCCTTCATGCCCCTTGACTCTTATAACTGCCATCTGGTTTACAAATTGTAAATAGACTTTTGCTCCCTGTATTTTACCCCTGCCACCTTCAGAATTTGAAAGAGAGTATTCCAGCCGACATTGTCAAAAGCTTACCTTACATTATGTATTAAAAATTTAAGGTGGTTTAGTAATAATCATTTATACAGTCATTAAATGTTGCACATTGTGTTGTGTTCTTATCAGCCATGGAGTATGTAAAAAAAAAAAATTGAAAGCTGTGTAGGTAATGCCCAAAAGCCAGTTTCATCTTGAAGATGTTCAATTGTGAGACCTTACGCCTTTTCTGAGAGATCCATTCTTGTATGGTCTTCTTTGATGCTGCTCTTGTGGGTCTGGCATATTGATAAGTATAAATCTAGAAACAGCAGACAAAGAATGGCTTGTTTTCTTTGTAATTACTAAGATGATAAAGTATATAAAGTGCAGCGAATTGGGGGTGCTACGTGCTTTGATAAAAGTCTGAACTATAATAAACATGGGGAAAATATTCTAACAGTACAAGTGAAGATGTTTTATTTTTGAATTCAGTTATGGTATTAATTTTATGATAGAAATGAAGTTAACTGTTTCCTAATACATTTCTTAGGTTGTTTAAGACTGTGGGAGTGAAGCTTTACTGTAAGTGAAATTAAATCAATGATTCTAAAGCTGCCCCGTGTATCTACAGTTCTGTTTGCTGTGTACACCTGGCCATATCAGGCAAGATAAATTTTCTCTCATATCGTAAATGTATAATGTCACAATCATTTAATGTAGAAAATTACTTTTAACACTTTTTTTTCTGTGCATGTGCGTGCATGCGCACATTCGTACGTGCTTGCATATGTGTGTAAATGAAACATTTCAACTTTAATCTGTTGTACTCTGTTTCAACAGGGAGACGATCCTCCATATTTGGCTGTTGGCACGGAAGTCAGTGCCAAATACAAGGGTGCTTTCTGTGAAGCCAAAGTTCGCAAGGTTGTTCGCAGTGTTAAATGCAAGGTCAGTTGTTGTTTTTTACAATATAAATCAGTTCACAGTTCCTGAAAATGTCAAATCTTTGTGAAATTCAAAATTTATGCAAACATGCTTTGATGGTTTACACAGTGACATTTTTTTAGTTCTGGTCAGCAGTTGGATTCTTTTACTGATTTCACCTGTTCATATATTTAGGTAGATATGCTTTTGAAGGGGAATTAAGTATTCCATCTCACTTGGGTAACCATCTTTGACCCTAAGGTGTCCTGAGTGGTTTTAGTCCCACAAAGTTGCAGGTTTAAAGTCTTGATCTCCTGTTTGCTTTGGTTGTAAAGTAGTTGTACTCCCTCTTCTTTTTGTACTGTGTGAGGCTATAAGGGTTACAGGTACGAAGGATGTGTTGAAAGGATGACTTCCATCTATGTAATTACGAAAAAGTCATGCCAGATGGGAGGATCTAGAGAAAACAGATTGTGAAGCAGCCATTGTACTCGAACATGTTGTTCTCAGCGGTGTGTTGGGCCACTAGGTGGTATACTTGCAATCCCAGCATTGTGTCTTCAGTGATACAGTGTGTGTGTGTGTGTGTGTGTGTGTGTGTGTGCGCGCGCGCGCTTTTGTGAGTGATGTTAGTGTGGTATTGATATTGTGCTGCATGTTACTCGATGTTGTGGGAGTTTGTTTTTTTCTGCCTTGACAGTATGTAACTTCAGAGTTGTTAGCTATTGGCTTCCAATTTATGTTTGGTTTTGTAACTGTTGGTTCATTGTGTTGTTAATGGTTTGATAGTTCTTTTTATTATGTATTTGTTTGGTACTATCAGTGGATGTTACAATGAAGTTTACAAGTCATTGGTTGCTTGCTGCCCTGGGTGACAATATGGTGAGTACAATTAAAGTTCTCGACTTGGCGGAATGTGTGAACTGTCAGAGCAATGTGTGGAAATTATGAAATTGAGCCAAGTATCTGATTTTCAGACCAGGGGCAAGTGTATGCAACAATGTTTCCTGTATGTTTGAGTAATTGTTATTTTGGTTTTTTGGTGTGTATGTGTGTGTGGGGGTGGGGGAGCAGGGGGAGGTGTGGGATGTCATTGTTTGCCTTTGAGCTAAGCTGACATACGGCCGAGAGAACGATGTCTGACCACGTGCCCCTCCATATCCGCATCCAGTGACACCTGTGGACTGAGGATGACATGGTGGCCGATTGGTACCATTGGGCCTTCATGGCCTGTTCCAAATGAGCTATTTGATTTCAGATTTTTTAGTGTTTTTTGTTTGGTTTATTCTTGAGGATTTCGTGTTTGTTTTAGAATGGTGCCATTCTTACTGTATATGTAGCTTGTCCCCACCCAAGACCCTGTAGTTTCTGCCTCATTAGTTTCATTTTATTTCTGATATGAAATATTTTACATGGTTTATATCTTTGTTTGTGGTTGTATTAAATAACTCTAAGATTGCCGTGTTGTATATACTGGGAAAGGGGTGTCCGCCATCTTTATGACGGCATGGGGCAAAGCAGATGGGCAGAATCGGACACTTCTATATTGCCCTAACTTGTTAAGAGATTCCTCTTGGAAGGTATCAGAGTGTTAATTCTTTTTTGTGTGCCTTTTGGCAGCTCAGTGTTTCCACTATAAGGCGAGTAGTTCCTTTACTCTCAAGTTATTTACATTCTGCCAGAACTTTTTCACTGTACATGGTGGATTGAGACTCCACTAACATGTTGAGAGATGGAAGTATGGAGCAAAACAAGAGAAATATGTAGTAAACATGACTCTAAAATACGCACATTAAGAGCTATGAGCACTTTCAGCTTCAGTACTGTGAAACAACTCTGTTATGCTGCAAGCTCTATGCTTTCCACATTTTGAAACCAAAATAATAAAGAAATGTTCACAGATATGGACTCTGAGGTACATACCTCAAGAGCAATGAGCACTTGTTCATCTTTGCTACTGTGAAACAATTCGCTTCTCCTAAGCAAACCTCATAGCTCTTGATGTATACATTTTGGAGCTCATATTGACCAGACATTTTTTTCTTGTTCATACTATCACCTTTGAAGGTTTGGATGCTGGTTCACTCTGTACTACAAGACATTCTTTTTGTTTTGACAGCTGTGTTTACTATGTCAGTGGCAGTAATTTTTTTCCACCAGGAACATTTTTCATTACAGGCAGAGTAGGCTCCTTTATGCAGCTGAATTACATTTTTTCCAAATGCAGTCCTTTCACCCTTGATCTCAATGAAGGAAGAAATGAAAAATGCACTGAGAGGAAACTTTTGAATTTTGAGACATTATCTTATCTAGGAGGAGATAGCAGAAAATGAACACTTTATTGCCCACATCATTTCTACGCAGAATTCAGGCAGTCACTGAATTCAAAGACACTGCCTGTAGTGAGGTATCTTGTGATGAATAGTGAAATACATCCAGGATCTGATCTGAGGAAGAGGCAAGAGGGGGAAGAAAGCACAATTTCTTTCAACATAAAATTCAAAACTAGTGAAAAACTGTGCATATTAATTACCAAACATATCAATGCTACTACTTTTCAGTTGGTAGGTATCAACTGACAAGTGACCACAAAGATACTGCGTGCAGGAAACCAAAGTATGAAAAGTAAAGATATTAACAACTGCACAGAATCTTTGGTTACAATATTAGACAGGACAATATTTGGCATCATTCACATTGTGTGTGAAGCGTGTTAGAGTAGTTGGTAACTTTTAGTTTAGTTAAATAGAAGTGTATTGATAAAGGAGTTGAGAGTAGATAAATTATAATGTAAATAGTCACCATAATAGGTGGGACACATTTCAATATAAAAATCACACGGATTCTTATTTTACAATACATCTTTACACAGTTAGACACAGTTGGTATACATTGTGATGCAGGATGGTGGTAACACAATGACATTGTATATATACAAGGGCATAAAATTAAAGTTTGCAAAATAAATAGTACCAAAACACACACACACACACACACACACACACACACACACACACACACACACACACACACACAAAAGTATACATATTGTATGAATACAATACAAAGTAAGCATAGGCACTGTAACAAAGGAAAAGAACTCGGAAATCATAAACTATATTAAAAAGAATAAATAAATCGCAATGCAGGGATTAATTACCACAAACTACAGTCTGCCTACATGGAATATATGAACACTATATTGTAAAGGAAGTTTGGCTATACCGGTAGGAAGAAGTACATAGTAGAGAAAAAAACTATGTGGCAGAGAACTACATGCAAAACAGAACAAGGCATAAATGACATATTGCAGTACAGGTTTATGATACGTGGAGTGAGTATATACCAAAAGAGGTAAGGGGCCGGTTTTGTGAGCTGTAGACTAATGAATGCCACCAGTCCTCCGTAACCATACAATTTGGGCATGGTTTAGCGACCACTGTGCGGCGCGGCAGTTGAACTTTGTGTGTTACGGGAACTGGCAATACAGACATAGCTGCGTGGTACGCGAGGATGGTACAAAACACTCTAAAAAGTCCCTCAGTCATAAGGTGTGCTGCACACATGGCTGTTTAGAAGGAATAGTCATCAGGGGTGTCCTCTGGGGACCTGCTGCACCTCAGTTGTATAAGACTTGTTCAGGCAAGTGGGGCTCTGTATAAGAGGACTCTTTATTTCCCTAGCCACTCATGGTATCAAGATGGAACCCCCAAAATTAAATTCTCCAACTTTCAGTGTGATTCAAGTACTGTCTGGGAGTACTTACACACACTCACTCAAAACGAATGAGGAATGCTAGCCTTCCTGTTATTCTAATTGTATTTAGTTTCAGGGCTTAAGGAGTTGCGAAGCAGAATGTGTTTGTAGTGATGAAGAGGAAGGGGGGAAATTTGAAAAAAGTTTCCCTTCCATATTCATAAAGGTTTTTCATGGCTTCCTGGTACCTTAAAGTCTATGAAACGGTTACAAAATGGTTCCTTAATAGGGCAAAGCAGGTATAACTTCTTATGTTGTCAGAAAAATTGGGTGGCTGTGACATAATTGCTGAGTTGCATAACTCCCTCAACTCAAGTAAGGGTGTGATCACATGCCATTATATGGGCATAGACATCGGAGAACTTAAACAACTTCAGGTCACTCACAAGGACTAGCATCTCAATCCATAGAAATTCTCACCCCACCCAAACCACACACCCCCACTTTTTACCTTCTTCCTAAGATCCACAAACCCAATCGTCCTAGCCATCCTATAGTTGCTGGCTTCAGAGCACCCATCAAACATATATCTGCCTTAGTTGATAAACACCTCAAACCCTTAGTACAAAAACTCCCATCAGACACCAAACATACCAACCGTTTCCTAGATAGTCTGAAATTCGTGCTTGTCCCACTCCCACAACAACCTTTGCTTGTCACCATTGATGCCACCTCCCTCTATACCAACATCCCCCATGTAATGGTCTGTCTGCTGCTGAACATTTCCTCAGTCAGTGCCCACCTGATTCCAAACATACAACATCTTTCCTACTCACCTTAATCAGCTTTATACTTACCAACTACTACTTCATCTTTGAGGGGCAGACATACAAACAGATCAGGGATACAGCCATGGGAACCAGGATGGCTCCTTCCTATGCCAACCTTTTCATGGGTCACTTGGAAGGGGCTTTCCTGGGATCCATATGTCTTCAGGGGTCTGGAATGTGTTATCAGCTACTTCGTCTGGGCTGTGACTTCGTAAAATCGTGCTCTGAAAGGAGATCCATTCTGTCTAAAATTTTGCCTATCACACCTAGAATAGCTTTCTGTCGCCCTCCCAATCTCCACAGTATTCTTGTCAGGCCCTATGCTCCTTCAACATCCCATCTCTGTACCATACGGCTCCTACCCCTGTGACTGTACCTGCTGCAAGCCTTTCCCTATACACCCTCCTACATCACCTATAACAGCCCTGTAACTGGCAAAACATATATTACTAAAGGCACCTGTGAAATGACACATCGTATACCATCTGTTCTGTAAACACTGTTAGCCTTCGACAACAGCATGACTACTGCCAAATTATCAGTTAGGATGAATGGACATAGGCAGAGGGTATATACTGGCAACTTGCAATATCCTGTTGCAGAGCGTGCTCTACAACATAACATTCATGACCTCGGCACCTGTTTCACCATACACACCATCTGGATTCTTCCCCCAGACACCAGTTTCGTAGAACTCGGCAGGTGGGAACTATCACTACAACATGTCCTTGGTTCTCGCCACCCATCTTACTTTAATTTACATTAATTTCTTCCATCTCAGCTTTTCTTCACAGTAACTACTCTTTGTTTCACTCTGTTTAAGTTTTCTACGTATGCCATTGTCTTTCCTGTCTATTTTTCACCAACCCTTCCCATCTTTGTACATACAATGCAGTTAGCTTCCCACTCTAACTCATGCACGTTGTTTTAGTAGTAATCTCTATCTTGCATATTACGCTGTCTTCTACCTTTAAGCTCTCAGGTTTCAAATCTTGTCCGATGCAGTCCCCAACAATCAGTCTTCCCTTCTCATCTCGTATGGTAAGTCTCCCCTGACGCAAGGTTCTGGGGGATGTTCCCAAAATCTACCCTTTCCTAGATCTCTCCAGTCGTTTTCCTTCATCCTTCTTTCTTCCCCTTCGACCATTCTGCCTGAAGAAGGAGCCACTGGCTCTGAAAGCTTGCCACTCATAACAGTCGTTTGTGTGTGTGTTCTGCTGGCACTTGGTGAGTAGATTTTTTTAAATCTATCCAATTAAATAATTTTATCAGTAAACAATAGTTTTCATTGGTATAAACAAGAATGAGAATCACAGGTGATAGTGGATGTGGAGCAGAGAACAAAAGGAATAATGGAGAAATTGAGAACACAACCAGTTTCATTGTGACCTTCAGTTAACTGATGTGCTGCCTGAACACTGAGTTGCACTGGTGAAGTGACCTGTGGGAAGTGTGGAAAGACAGCAGATGAAACTGGGACACACTGTTTGTTGCCAGAAATATGCATTAATTGCTCTGGGAACCAATCAGTCTGGAGCCGAGATTGCACTGCTTTTGCCGAGGAACACAAAATTCAGGAAATAGGTAACCAACTGAATCCCCTACGCAGAAGCTGAAAAGGATGTAAGGTGACAAGACAGCTGTGTTTGCCACTTCATATGCTTCTGTGGTGCAGAAAGCTGTTCCCAGTATAGATGCTTTGATGCAGACAACATCCAGAGCACCATTATTTACCACCATCACCTGTACTTGCACCTATACATGCCAAAGCAAAGTGATTAAAATCTTAGTGATCCAGGCAGCTACCATAGTAGAGACCAGCAACATTTTGCAGTAGGTATCGAGAAGAAACCCCAAAAGCAGAGTGCCTCTCAATGCCTCCTTTTCCATCATCCTTGATGTAAAAGCATCACTATATTCTGTAAAAGCTGTCCCAGGTGCCATTGTACACCATACTGACACTTCTGACTGATGAGGAAGACATCATGGATTCCGATGCCTCATCAGGGGATCCTGGCAGCCCCTCCACTCCCCCTAGCTCGACAAGTGCCTCACTATCCCTTCATAAGGACAGAGGTGAATCAAAACCACACTGCTGAAACGGGTCTGTTACTCAAGTGGAATATGAATGGCTACAGGCCTCATCTGAAGGAATTGAGACTTCAGTACAATGCAGACGTTTTTGCCTCTAAGAGACTCACTTTAAACAGACTGGAGGCTATCACAAGTACAGAAAAGATGACATTACTGGTGACAGGGCAAAAGGTAGACACGTTTCACTCCTCACCTGTGCCCTTCACCACAGCACTACATTCACTCTTCTGATAGTGGCCCATGTTGCTGTCACAGTGTGATCTGTGTAAGTGCCACCACATGAGTGCATTGACAGTGAGGTCCTCATACATCTTCTTGATGGACAACCCTGTCCCTTCCCACTTTTAAAGGAATTTAATGCAAACATTGCTCTATGAGTTTCTAACACCACTTTCCCCAGGGGTCAGATACTTGAGGATCTCTCATGAACTACAGACATCATATTAATCAACGTGGGTCAAGCTATGCAGTTTAGTACTGCTAGGGGTTTGTCTACAGCCACAGACCTCTCCTTCTGCATGTGTGCCCTCACAGACACTGCTCAATGGGGAGTGGACGACCACTACCCTGTTGGGACTCATCTGCCTGATAGACCAGATCCTAAAGTGAAGCTGAAATGGCTATTCAGAAAGGCTAAGTGGATGCTTCACAGCACCAATAGCAGCTGTACGAGAGCAGAAGTGTCTCATAACATTGCCAAGAGACATGGCTCAGACAATGGCTCAATCCTATAAGACCATTATGGTCAGTTCTAGCCAAGATACAGCTTTGTGTTGTTATCGGGAGATACAGGAGAAGATGGGTTTTGATTTATGTTCCATGAACACTGAGGAATACAGTCAGCCTTTCTCTCTGGAGTCTGCATTGTCAGTAGCTTGAGATACTACGGCCAGTCATGACCGGAGAATGTACAGCATGTTAAAACAGATAGACATGTGGTTAAAGGAGGTCCTCTTCCAGCTCTTTAATGAAATCTGGGTGACAGAAGATTTTCGCAGTTGGTGTAAATAATCGATTTTTATTCCAATTTTAAAACCAGGGAAGAAACAGGCTAATCCTGGTAGTTTTTGTAGCATTACTCCGAGAGACTGTATAGGAAAGACACCGATGCATATGGTCAATCGCTGCCTAGTGTGGGGTCTTGAAGCCAGGCCCCTAATAAGTCACACCCAATGTGGGTTCAGGAATTATCACTCCACACTTGATAACCTGACCCTGCTTGAAGCAGCAATTGAACAAGCTTTCCTCTGTAAGCAACACCTTATTGGTATCTTCTTCGATTTAGAAAAAGACTATGACACTACCTGGAGGCTGGTATTTCATTGCAGCTCTATCAGTGAGGGTCCCACAGGCATACTAAAGTCTTTCCTCTTCGACAGGTATTTTTGATACAAGGTTATGAATGTTCTGTCTGACCATTTTAAACTAAAACTGAAATGTGCCAAGGGGTTTAACATCCTTTATTTGCCCCGGTATCTTGTATTATGTTCGAGAGTTGATGGGGTATCTTTCATGTCCATGAAGCCTGAGGTTATTGTGGAGCATTTGGAGGACAAGTTTGGGGAGGTGGAGGGCTTGTCCAAAATGCGCTTTGGGTCAGTCTTGATAAAAACAGCATCCTGTGCCCAGTCACAGGCATTGCTCACTTGTGACAAGTTGGGCGATGTTTCTGTTACCATCATGCCCCATAAGAGCTTAAATATGGTCCAGGGTATTATATTCCACAGGTACCTTGTTTTGCAGTCTGAGGACGAGCTGCTCGCCAATTCAGAGCAGCGAGGTGTTCATTTCGTCTGGCCAGTCCATTGGAGTCCGAGGGATAATCAGGTTGCCACCGGTGCCTTGAAGGGTGACACATTGCCTGAGAGTGTCAAGGTGATGGTCTACTGCTCTGATGCAAGCCATATATTCCTCCCCCAGTGTGGTGCCTTAAGTGCTGGAAGTTCGGCCATATGTCTTCCCACTGTACTTCCAGCATCACATATCGAGATTGTGGACGTCCATCACATCCCAATACTCCATGTGCCCCACCTCCCATCTGTATCAACTGCAGAGAGCATCATTCACCTTGCTTGCCAGACTGCAGGATTTTACAGAAAGTGAGGAAAATCATGGAATATAAGACCCTGGACCGACTGCCCTACACTGAGGCCAAGATGAAATTTGAGCGTCTGCATCCTGTGGCTATGACCACCTCTTACGCTGCTGCTATGAGAACAGTTGTTGTCCCATCAGTTCCTTGCATTCCTGTCGCCTCTCAGAACCAGGAGACTACACCTGCCTCCTTGATGGAGGTTGGATGTACCCAGCACGTGGGATGGTATGAGACGCACAAGATGCTGTCATTCTTTTGCAAAGGCAGGAGAAGGAAATAATTTTCTACTGGATTCCAGGGCGTATAGAGCTCTGGGGAAATGAACTTGCCACTGTGGTTGCCATGGGAGCCTATTCTCTTCCAGCTCCTGGTCACTGTTCAGTACCCTGCAGACCGTTACCTCATTTGTGACAAGAAGACCATGGGTTGACAGGAGGGTCAGTGGCAGGAAGTTAAGAATTGTAAACTCTGTTATGTTAAGCCTTCAGTGCGACCTTGGCTTACCTTCTACCAAATGCAACAAGCTGAACAGCAGTCCTTACAGGGTGTAGAGTACGACATTGCCCATTGATGCATGACTTTCTCTTACATCGTAAGGAGCCATCAATGTATCACAAAAATGGGACACAGCTGTTGATACAACATACTTAGATTTGATTTATGCGACCTTAGGGCTGACCTGGGTCTCCCACAGGAACTATCCTCTCTTTTAGTCCTCTATTAGTTCTAGTAGTGAGGTGAGTGTGGTTCGTGTTTTAAGATTTTGTGTGATGTCTAGAATTCTTACCAAAATACTAGGTGTGAGATTGTAATGTGTCCTAGGCTGGCACGATCATTCCATTATTTCTAAGTGTCATCCAGACACAGTCACCTGTCCCATTTTCAACTGTCTGTACTGGTATTTGAGTTTTATCTATTACTGGTATTTGATTTTTACTTAGTTATTCTGCTGTGTTTTATCTGATCATCATTGTTTAGATTAGGGTGCATCTGACTGGTTGAGTAGATTATGTGAAGCTTAAGAATGTTGTATCCATTATTAAGTATATTCTAATATTATTAAGAACAGTTAAGAGTATTTTGTCCATTTCATATTGTACGATTTTATGAAAAATGTATTGTAGACTATCTTGTAAATAAGGTATTACTCTACTAACAGCCAGTAATTTTCATAATACAGGTTACTTTCAAGCAAGGTTTGGGAACTGCGACAGTGACAGATGACCATATACGTGGGACACTTAGGGTAAGTATTTCACATTTACCTTTTTTTTTTCATTTGGCAAGGTTTGTAAATGATGTTTCTGGTTTCCTTTATACATGCACAAAAAAAAGTTAAACATTAATTACAAAATAGGCAATCAAGAACAGTAGCAGCATAAAGTAATTTTACTTTCAAGAAATACATTGGTGAAATTTGATGTGATTGGACAAGATCTGACAAGGGCAAGTGCAAATGTTTACTTCGGTATGCAGTTAGGAAAAAGAAAATGAGTGTGAAACGTAATGAGATTAAAGTTTCAAAAATTACTCTAGCTCCTTACTGACACCAATGGAGGAGCTGATTAGACTTGATAATACTCTTATTAAAACACAAAATTTGAGCCAAGAATATGTAACATAGTGAAATTAGAGCTAAGATTTACAATTTTGCACATTGTTTCCACTGTTCCTTTTGGGAAATGGAATGACTTTCTGCCAATTACATGAGATGCACATATTCCAACTGTAATACACTAAAGAGCTAAAGAAACTGGTACACCTGCCTAATATCGTGTAGGGCCCCCACGAGGACACAGAAGTGCTGCAATATGATGTGGCATGGATTCAACTACTGTCTGAAGTACTGTTGGAGGGAATCGACACCATCAATCATGCAGGGCTGTCCATAAATCTGAAAGAGTACGAGGGGGTGGAAATCACTTCTGAACAGCACATAGCAAGGCATCCCAGATAATGTTCATGTTTGGGGAGTTTGGTGACCAGCAGAAGTGTTTAAACTCAGAAGTGTGTTCCTGGAGCCACTATGCAGCAATCCTGCATGTTTGGAGTATCACATTGTCTCGCTGGAATTGCACAAGTTCATCAGAATGCACCGTGGACATGAGTGGATGCAGGTGATCAAACAGGATGTTTAGGTATGTGTCACTTGTCACAGTTGTATCTAGACATACCAGGGGTTCCATCCCATATCACTCCAACTGCACACACCCCACAAAATTACAGAGCTTCCACCAGCGTGAACCGTTCACTGTTGACATACAGGGTACATGGATTCCTAAGGTTGTCTCCATATCCTTACACATCCATCTGCTTGATACAATTTGAAATGAGACTCGTCTGACCAGGCAACATGTTTCCAGTCACCAACAGTCCAACGTCAATGTTGATGGGTCCAGAAGAGGCATAAAGCTTTGTGTCATGCAGTCATCAAGAGTGAGCCTTTGGCTCCGAAAGCCCATATTGATGATTTGTTGAATGGTTCGCATGCTGACACTTGTTGATGGCCCAGCATTGAACTCTGCAGCAGTTCGCAAAAGGGCTGTACTTCTGTCACGTTGAATGATTCTTTTCAGTTGTTGGTCCTGTTCTTGCAGGATCTTTTTCCAGCTGCAGCAATGTCAGATTTGATGTTTTACAGGATTCCTGATATTCATGGTACACTCATGAAGTGGTCGTATGAGAAAGTCCCCACTTCATCGCTACCCCGGAGATGCTGTGTCTCATTGCGTGTGCACCAACTAAAACACCATGTTCAAATTCACTTAAATCTTGATAACATGCCACTATGGCAACAGTAACTGATCTAACAACTGTGGTGCGAGAGATTTATATAGTCTTACATAGGCGTTGCCGACCGCAGTGCTATATTCTGCCTGTTTATTATCTCTGTATCTGAATATGCACAACTATTCCAATTTCTTTGGAACTTAAGTGTATATCTATGTGGATACATAATGTGTGTAAGCCTTAAGAGACAGGAAATCCTGTTCTGCACTTACAGTAAAACTTTTGCCTTGACTAAAAATATTTATTATATTTATTCCTTACACATTTTGGCTTTGCTCAAGGAACTGAATGTGAAAATGAAATGCACACAATGAGAAACATATACATCACAAACAAAATACAGTAATACAGCCAGCAGAACTTGCACATACCAGAACACTGTTGATACAAAATATTGTGTCCAGCTTATTCTTTCTAAGTGTTAGTGCTGATTGCACATATGTGTCCATAAAACAATAAAGAAAACATCTCTGCCTGATGGTTCTAATTTACAATAGATGGCATTATGATGAAAGAAATACATTTTTCCACATTAAAAAAAAACGGCAAGTAAATGACATTGTAAAATTTACACTTGTCATGTTTGTTTTTAATGTGGAAAAACAAGAATTCCTTTCACTACAGTGCCTTCTGCTGATTTACTGTATGTTAGAGCCACCTTGTTGTGCTGTTTTCTTTGTTTCATTGCTGCATGTGAGCCACTTTGCACTAATTCTTAGACAGAATAAGCTGTGTCCAATTCTCTGTATCAACATTACTCAGTAGGTGCAAGTTCTGACACTTGTATTATTACATTCAGTTTATAGTGTGGATGAGTTTCTCATTGTGTGATTCTCCTTTTACGGTCATTTCTTTTGGCAGTATTGAAATGCTAGAAAGTGTAAGGAAGAAATACAGTAACTTCTCACTGTTGCATGCCAACCTGTCACTGTTGCGGACGAGTTACTTCCATATCTCGATGAATAAAAATGTTTCTAGTATTTATCCTAATATATATGCATGTCTTTGCATGCTATTAAAAAAAAAAAACCTTGCTTTTATATCTATTATGAAATAGTAAGATTATTCTGCTTGTTGTGACCACAAAATTTCCAGTGTGAAGGTTCAGAAATCGGCACATTGCATTGTGTGTGATGGTCCTTCAAATGTAGAAATCAATAATTGAAGAATGAAATGAAATGTCGTGTGGCTAGGGCCTCCCGTCGGGTAAACAGTTTGCCTGGTGCAGGTCTTTCGAGTTGACGCCACTTCAGCGACCTGCGTGTCGATGGGGATGAAATGATGATGATTAGGACAACACAACACCCAGTCCCTGAGCGGAGAAAATCTCCGAGCCAGCCGGGAATCGAACCCGGGACTTAGGATTGACATTCCGTCACGCTGACCATTCAGCTACCGGGGCCGGACATAATTGAAGAATGAAATGAGATATGGCTCTGCTGAGAATTTTAAATCAAATTTCAGTATCTTATCCACATTTCATACCCTGCATTGTATGAGCTAAACTCAACCATACGCAAAGTTTACGCAATATATATACACACTGCATATACTCACTAATGCCAACTGCAGCATATTGCAACACTTAAGGACTTAGCAAGAAAGTACTCATTAAAATTTTTAATAATGTTTGCACCTTGTTGCGTAAAATTTTGAGTGAAATGCCAGATGTTAGTAACTTGCTGCCATGAGAATTTCACAGCAGCCTTTTGGCCATCTTCGTGTGTATATAGTGTATACCTCAAGGTGGTGAGGAGATTGCACACAGAAGTTAGTACAGGGAGGAAAAGGAGGTCTGGGAAGGAAATGGGAGATAAAGAGGGAGATATGGAGGCAAAAAATGGAAAAATAGGGGAGGGAATGGGGGGGGGGAGAGAGCACGTGCGCGCGCGCATTAGTTTTGCTTGAGAAAGAGAGATACCTCCAAAGCTAGGGTAAATGCTGTTTTTTTGTGTGTTTCTATGCACCACACATCAGTTAGCTGTAAGTGAGTGGTTGCTTTGCTTTTATTTTATGTATTATTCCATCTAGGAATTTCCATTGTAGATATCTAAAAAGAGTTTTAAGTATCACAATGTTTGCATTGTTGGTCACTGTCTTAAAACAGAAAAGAATCTCACAGGTGTGTACTGCAGCATTTCTAAGGCATGGAGAACAAAATCATTGGAAAGATTATCAGCTGTTAAACCACACATGTCATAAAGTATTAGTCTTAAAAGTCACTTACAGTGTAGATCCCACTCTAATGTAGTGCGACAGACAGCTGTACAACAGTTATTCTAGCATTAGTGACGTGTGAAGGTGATGTATGAGGGTAGGAACTTAAATAGTGGCCACTATTTATTCGCAACTGATACAAAAGTTACATGTTTGCACCTGTTACTGTTCTTCAAAGTAGTCACCAGCATTGTGTAGAGCTCGTTGCCAGCGATGTGGGAGGCATAGCCTGTTGTGTTGATTTTGTGAATGGAGTGGTCTACTGCCTGTTGGATATCTGGAACAATTCGGAAGCATATGCCACGAAGTGGTTCCTTGATCTTCGGAATCAAATCAGAGTCGCAAGGACGTAAGTCCGGGGAGTATGGTGGATGGTACCGTACTTCCCAGTCCCATCAACCGAACAGAGCAGGTGATGCTCCAAAAACGAACAGTAATGTGACTTAAGTTCTTGTGACTTTGATTTGATTCCGAATATGAAGGAACCAGTTCATGGCATTCGCTTCAGAACTGTTACAGAGATTCGAGAGGCAGTAGACTGCTCCATATGCACCATCAACAGAACAGGCTCTGCTAATGGTATACCACACCTTCCACATTGCTGGCAATGATTCTACACAACACTGGTGACTAATTTGAACGACAGTAACAGGTGCAACATGTAACTCTTTTGTATCGGTTGTGAATAAATAGTTGCCACTATTTAAGTTACAACCCTCGTATTTTGTTCTGGTAATGCAGCATATTGTTTCATCTCTGAGTGTATGAATATGACTTTGTTAATTGCCTGACATCAGCTTAACATGTAGAGTGTAAAATTATTGTAGCATAGACCGTACAGTTCCAAACTATGATACTCTCTGCAGTATTTCCTTTCATCATCTCTAAGAATCAGATAACTTCACTGTATATGTCATGGAGCCTACAAGTCAGCAAGAGAGTTATATAACATTTGGATTTGTTAGTCTACTCAAATTTTCTTAGTGCTCTGAAATTGGACAGCAAATGTGTCTCTGCAGAATGAACCGCACACAACATCCAGCAATTTTAGACTCAAGGAAAGGCACTTCCATTCTGCTGGGTGGTAGTACTTGCAGAAATACAGGAAAACAACCTACCAAATTGCCAAGGAGAAAGTTCATTTCAGAATGAGTGGCCAAAAAGAGAGAATAATATATCCTGATCACCGAAATTGGAATCCTTTTGAAACACTATTTATTCATGGAATCTTAAAACAAGCAACACCTGGTTGTATGTTCGTTCTTTAATTATGATCATTTATAGAAATCATCCAAAGATAGCTACATTATGCACTACTGACTTCAACAATAATATACAAAACTTTACATAATAATACAATGCACAAAATAACACTTAGTGATACCATATTAAATTGATAAAATTATTTCCATTTAATGGGAGGTATGAAGTTTTTTTATTTTGCTTTTATTTTTGACCAACTGATTGCCAGGCTTGATAGGAGAGTGTTGAAGACACAGGTCAGGTTCAGCATCCAATGTATTGAAGTATTTTGTCTTTGTTGCTGCATGTGCTGTGATACAATTTCACACAAGTATGTTGTTGGGAACCAGATATGAACATACAGCCTGTGGTGTAGCAAGATGTGGATATTCATCATGAAGTCTGCACTAAAAATCAAGTAACATAGTTTTGAAAAGTAATTCCATGCTTGTATCTGATGTCATTTCTAAAGAGAATTCACATGCTTCATTTGACTTATTTTCTGCCGCCTGAAAATTTGGCACAAAATGATTCGGAAACCATGAATTCATTTTCAGTTTTGTATTCTGCTCTTCACGAACACATATCTTGAAACATGCACACATGTCATTGAGGCATTGGACCAATTCCTCAAATATTTCATTTTCTAATTCTGCTGTCTAACTAACAAACACGCCCAGTGTTCAGTTCTCTCTCGCCAATACGAACAGTCCAGAAATATAATTTTTCTCTCTTTTTCCTTGTGAAGTTAGATTGAATGCATTATTTGTCTAAATATATCAGCCAAAAAATCTACTATGAATAACTGAGTCACATCACTCAGACTTTTAATTTAAAGAAATATCTGCCATAAAAATTTACAATTCTGTTCTTAGTTCGAATATCTTGTCAAGGTATTACCCCGAGATAACCACGTAACCTCACTGTGGAGTAGTAGTGGTTTGTGTCTGCTCCCATAGTCTTCACACAACATTTAAAACAATCAGCAGTGAAAAGAGTGTGATTTGACTTAATAGATTATTTTTACTGTTTCATCAAGAACAAATTCTGGATTTTTGTGAGTGCTTGTTTATGTGGGATACAATGGCTGGAACTATAGTTGGCACTTTACTTTTTTTTATGTGATACCGCTCCTAATGTTTTACCAGTCAGGCAGCAATGCACACATAAGCAAGCCTTCTTCGAGTGAATTTTTATTTGGATGTTGTACAGTTATCGGCAAGCTGGCCAGTCTAGCAATATTAGTCAATTTATCAATTTGCAAGACGGACTTTTGTTGGGTTGAAATGGCACGGTAGAAAGATGCTTTGCAGATTGTTCCTCAAGCATACATTTTGTTATGTCGGCCACATATGGTTTTATTAAATTTTCAGTGATAGCTTGTGCAAAGCAGTAATTTATCAAATAACGATGCCTCTTCGGTCTTTTCACTCACAGTTTGCTCTTTGTTACATATGAAAGTTCTTCATTTTTGTCTTTGCAGTCAGTGTGTGATATTTCTAAATGTTGGAGCACCTTAGCAGGTGCCATGAAACTACATAATTGGCAGTGAGATGAGCTGGTAGAATCAACAAATCTGAGATTGATGTAAGATTCATCATACTTTCTTTTTTCACATTTAGTGAGTCATTAGATATCTTAATTCTTGAATACATGGAGCTTGATCTCCTTACATCACCTTCTTGAATCTCATAGTCTCGATCGGAAATCTTTGAGTTTTATGTTGCATGTTTTGGGTGAATCACCTGTGAATCTTCAGGTCACACCTTTAAACCAATGCTCTCCTCCATCTCTTAAAATTGACAGTTTAATGTTACAATATGACAAACGTAGAATAATATAGCCACAAGATAATGAAGTGGTGTGTTCTTTGCCTAATTGAACTGTGCCTTGCAGTCACAAACTCGAGTAGAAACTGTACTCTGTTTTGTGCAGTGTCACTCTACCTCTGTTCTGTGTTGGTTTGTACAGCCTTGAGTCATGCAGCATAGATAGCAAAGTTACAAAATCCTTCAAGGCAGTTTGAGTTGTTTGTGGATGAGACAGAGATGGAGAGAATTTAGTGGAATTAATGAGACAGTGCATGGGACACCGCCCCCCCCTCCCCCCCCCCCCCCCCCCACACACACACACAGAGAGAGAGAGAGAGAGAGAGAGAGAGAGAGAGAGAGAATACAAGCTGTGAAATCTTTTGTTTGTAGTTTTTATCATAGCATTATTGTAGATTTATGTTATTTATTGTCTCATTTTCTGCTGTTATGTACCGAGAGGAAAAATAACTTATAAAACCAACATTGATATGATATTTATAAGAGTTGTGTGCCTCAAGTGGGGCAAGACCTCATGTCATTTGTTCTTTATGCTGATATTTTAGTGGAGCCTCATGGCTCTGTGCAGCACACTTTGAGCATTGCTGATCTAGAGATACATGACCATGTCTTCCAGTGAGAAGAGTACTTAGTATTTCACCATTTCTCTTCCTTAATGCACACTCTACAGGCCCTTATGAACTATTTTGCACCACAAAATAATTATTTTTATTCTATTTATGTCATTAGTCAGCCATCTAAAAACCCAATTTAACTTACAACCATTGTTCTAGTCTGTATATAAGTCAGACGTTTTTTCAGCAATGGACTGCTTGGCACCAGTTACTAATTTCTCATTGTGGAAAGTCTCAAACGTCACTTCCGCTGTTCTGAAGATGCATGGGTGTTGTGCATTTTCCTGCTGCATGCCCATTTCAAGTCCTTCTTCGATGTTAATGTATTTGGTTTTGACAGATTCATTCATTTTTATATGGCCATGATTCCAAATCCTGTAATTTTTTATTTCAGACAGTATTTCTTGTTTCAATTTTTAAATAAGTTACAGTTTAGTTATTTGGTCCCAGTTGTTGTTGTCGTCTTCAGTCCTGAGACTGGTTTGATGCAGCTCTCCATGCTACTCTATCCTGTGCAAGCTTCTTCATCTCCCAGTACCTACTGCAACCTACATCCTTCTGAATCTGCTTAGTGTATTCATCTCTTGGTCTCCATCTACAATTTTTACCCTCCACACTGCCTTCCAATACTAAATTGGTGATCCCTTGATGCCTCAGAACATGTCCTACCAACCAATCCCTTCTTCTGGTCAAGTTGTGCCACAAACTTCTCTTCTCCCCAATCCTATTCAATACTTCCTCATTAGTTATGTGATCTACCCATCTAATCTTCAGCATTCTTCTGTAGCACCACATTTCAAAAGCTTCTATTCTCTTCTTGTCCAAACTATTTACCGTCCATGTTTCACTTCCATACATGGCTACACTCCATACAAATACTTTCAGAAATGACTTCCTGACACTTAAATCTATACTCGATGTTAACAAATTTATCTTCTTCAGAAACGCTTTCCTTGCCATTGCCAGTCTACATTTTATGTCCTCTCTACTTCGACCATCATCAGTTATTTTGCTCCCCAAATAGCAAAACTCCTTTACTACTTTTAAGTGTCTCATTTCCTAATCTAATTCCCTCAGCGTCACCCGACTTAATTCGACTACATTCCATTATCCTCGTTTTGCTTTTGTTGATGTTCATCTTATATCCTCCCTTCAAGACACCATCCATTCCGTTCAACTGCTCTTCCAAGTCCTTTGCTGTCTCTGACAGAATTACAATGTCATCGGCGAACCTCAAAGTTTTTATTTCTTCTCCATGGATTTTAATACCTACTCCAAATATTTCTTTTGTTTCCTTTACTGCTTGCTCAATATACAGATTGAATAACATTGGGGAGAGGTTGCAACCCTGTCTCACTCCCTTCCCAACCGCTGCTTCCCTCTCATGCCCCTCGACTCTTATAACTGCCATCTGGTTTCTGTACAAATTGTAAATAGCCTTTCGCTCCCTGTATTTTACCCCTGCCACCTTTAGAATTTGAAAGAGAGTATTCCAGTCAACATTGTCAAAAGCTTTCTCTAAGTCTACAAATGCTAGAAACGTAGGTTTGCCTTTCCTTAATCTTTCTTCTAAGATAAGTCGTAAGGTCAGTATTGCCTCACGTGTTCCAGTATTTCTACGGAATCCAAACTGATCTTCCCCGAGGTCGGCTTCTACTAGTTTTTCCATTCGTCTGTAAAGAATTCGTGTTAGTATTTTGCAGCTGTGGCTTATTAAACTGATTGTTCGGTAATTTTCACATCTGTCAACACCTGCTTTCTTTGGGATTGGAATGATTATATTCTTCTTGAAGTCTGAGGGTATTTCGCCTGTTTCATACATCTTGCTCACCAGATGGTAGAGTTTTGTCAGGACTGGCTCTCCCAAGGCCGTCAGTAGTTCTACTGGAATGTTGTCTACTCCGGGGGCCTTGTTTCGACTCAGGTCTTTCAGTGCTCTGTCAAACTCTTCACGCAGTATCGTATCTCCCATTTCATCTTCATCTACATCCTCTTCCATTTCCATAATATTGTCCTCAAGTACATCGCCCTTGTATAGACCCTCTATATACTGCTTCCACCTTTCTGCTTTCCCTTCTTTGCTTAGAACTGGGTTTCCATCTGAGCTCTTGATGTTCATACAAGTGGTTCTCTTATCTCCAAAGGTCTCTTTAATTTTCCTGTAGGCAGTATCTATCTTACCCCTAATGAGATAAGCCTCTACATCCTTACATTTGTCCTCTAGCCATCCCTGCTTAGCCATTCTGCACTTCCTGTCGATCTCATTTTTGAGACGTTTGTATTCCTTTTTGCCTGCTTCATTTACTGCATTTTTATATTTTCTCCTTTTATCAATTAAATTCAATATTTCTTCTGTTACCCAAGGATTTCTACTAGCCCTCGTCTTTTTACCTACTTGATCCTCTGCTGCCTTCACTACTTCATCCCTCAAAGCTACCCATTCTACTTCGTTGAGCCCACGGGTTGACGGAAGCACCGCGGACGCTTCTGAGCTCATGAAGCGGCCGAAACTGTAGATGAACTCCAGTTCTCTCCCACACAACGGCCTCCCAGTAGCTTGGATTACAGGAGCGCGCCAACACTCCCAGCCGACAGTCATGTGCTTCTGAGTGGATGAGGTGACATTGCCGCTTCTCAAAGTCTCCTGCACCCCTGGTCCCAGTATATTGTGTAAAATGTTCCTTCTTTCTCATTCCACTAGTAAATATCTGTCAGACATTCGGTTGAAATACATACATTGGTTATTTGACATAGCTGTGATGGTGAATTTTGGTATTTATAGAAAAGTTTCATTTTATATGTTTGAAGCAATTTGGAAAGCTATTTACATTTTTCTAGCACTTATTTACATTTCTTCTATCAGATACTGTTCATATGTCATATTTGTTCTATGTATAGTGTTTGAGTGTGTTATATTGCACCTGATATTTGACATTGTTTCTTGTTTTCCTGAGGATATTTGCGAGTCATTTTGTTTTGCTACTTCTTTGAGTACATTTATTTGTTCTGTTGCGATTTCAAAATCTTCTGGGGTCATGGCTATATCATCTGCAAAAGCTAACCATTCTGTTTCTACACCATTCTTCTTAGTCACAGTCCTTAAAGAATTAAAATGTTCATGAGGTTTCAGTTTCTGGTGGGGTTCTTGTGTGTTTTGCAATGTACAGCTGAAAAAGTGTGTCAGGAGTCCATCTCCCTGTCAAACTCTTTTTGTGATTTCAAATGGTTTAGAAAAACATCGTGCTTTGTCTGGGCTTAGGACCAGCAATAATACTACTGAGGTACTCAACTGAACCAAGAATACTGCAGGCACAGTTCAAAGTAACACTTGCGTCACATTCTGCATACCAGACATTTTGATCACTGTAAACATAGAGACCTTAGTTTAACTTTGTTGCTTATTTATAACACTCCCTCTTTTTCATGCAGTTAATTGTACTGATTCAAATAACTTTATTATTTAAATTGAAAAAATTTGTGCTGGATATATTACATTATTTGAAATTTGGTTCATGCAACCTGTACTGTAAGCAAATTTTGAAATTCGTCTTGTTAATGGGTTTATAGTCAGTGTAGGCCTGCCTACATTTGTCATAAATATTGTAACTTAACTGCTATAAAATTTACAGCAACTATGTTTAACTACCAATTTCAATCCACTTTTGCCCCCCCCCCCCTTCCACACACACACACACACACACACACACACACACACACACACACAGTATGAAAATATTAACTTCCTTTGAATAACATCTTCACAACTTCCAGATGACACAAGTATTGAAATATCTGGTGTGATGAACAGCACCAAAAATGTCGCACCAATATTACAATCTATGGTTGGCTGAATTTAATGTCAAGGTTGTAGTGATATACAGGCACCTGCAAAAAAATAAGGTTTTCATGCCATTCGTTGAAGACATTTCTGACTGCATAGGAAAGATCTTGATGAAACAGAATGTCACTTTCGTCTACAAAAGTGTTTTGTAGGGGGAGAAAAACAAAATTTGTTGTGGAAAGTGCTTTGCACCCAGGATACCACCAGATTCAGTTTGATAAGACTCAAGTACTTTCAGCTATGAGCAGATACTGTGAAAGGCTGTACAGAGGCCATAGAGATTGCCAAACACCCCAGTAATTTAATTGGAAGGCAGAGGCTGTGAAATTACGTGGTATTTGGATGACAATGGCAACCGACAACGACAAATGCACTCTAGTTTTCAAAAAGTGATGTCATGTCTCACTGTGGGAGCACATGGAAATGGAATTTTATTTAAGTCAGTAGCGAGCCAGAGTATTAATCCGACCTTTTAAAAAGCCCACAACCCCCCTTGAAGATGTCCTCCACAGATGGGGACAAAATGTTGGGTTTTAACAAGAAAATCATCGAACCATGGCATAATAGTCTGGCATCCATACAAATTATAAAACTACAGGGTTATTACAAATGATTGAAGCGATTTCACAGCTCTACAATAACTTTATTATTTGAGATATTTTCACAATGCTTTGCACACACATACAAAAACTCAAAAAGTTTTTTTAGGCATTCACAAATGTTCGATATGTGCCCCTTTAGTGATTCGGCAGACATCAAGCCGATAATCAAGTTCCTCCCACACTCGGCGCAGCATGTCCCCATCAATGAGGTCGAAAGCATCGTTGATGGGATCTCGCAGTTCTGGCACGTTTCTTGGTAGAGGAGGTTTAAACACTGAATCTTTCACGTAACCCCACAGAAAGAAATCGCATGGGGCTAAGTCGGGAGAGCGTGGAGGCCATGACATGAATTGCTGATCATGATCTCTACCACGACTGATCCATCGGTTTTCCAATCTCCTGTTTAAGAAATGCGGAACATCATGATGGAAGTGTGGTGGAGCACCATCCTGTTGAAAGATGAAGTCGGCGCTGTCGGTCTCCAGTTGTGGCATGAGCCAATTTTCCAGCATGTCCAGATACACGTGTTCAACTGTTTCTTCGCTCACTGCAGGCCGACCCGTTGATTTCCCCTTACAGAGGCATCCAGAAGCTTTAAACTGCGCATACCATCGCCGAATGGAGTTAGCAGTTGGTGGAGTTTTTCTACGTATCTGTAGTGTGTCGTGACCATATGTCAATGAATGGAACTACAGTGAATTTATGAAATTGCTTCAATCATTTGTAATAGCCCTGCATATGTATGTATGTATGTTCCACATCTCCTACTAAACTGCTGGACCAATTTCAGTCGTACTTGGCACACATGTAATTTACAATCTAGAAAGAATCACTGAAGGATTAAGAACCTCACACCTGTCAAAGGGGTGGGGGTGGGCATGGAGGTGAAGAAACAGTGTAGCTCACGACATGAGAATGTAAATTCTTTAGTCATCCAGTAGTTCAAAGGGAGCAATTAGAGACTTGCAGCAACTTAATGCATCATTTCAAACCTTACAAAACTTGTTCTCACTGTTGACCCCATGAAGTGGTGAAAGAAAAAAGTTCATCGCTCACTACATTTTCACTATTCATGCTGTAAAACTGCCACATAAAGCAACACTTTTAATTTATCACTCCTTTATCACTAACTGTATTTGTGACACATATTGCAGAGAGTATTCACGTACACTACTCAATGTACCAGATAAATTACATCTTGTACAACATTTATTTCAGGAGATATGACATCATAAACACTGTGATTCGCAGAAACTACTGCATCATGCAAGACATTTAAATTTATTCTTTGTTGCTGCCAACCCTATTTGCAACAGTTTCCTGTAACAATATTGACATCTGCCGCTGAATGAACATAAAAAAGTATATTATTGTACGACACGTAGTTCAGAAGAGATGCTGTCACAAACACTGAGATGCGGGAGAAACTGCTGCATCATGCATGACATTTTGAATTTATTACTACTTTACTACTAACTCTATTCACTATACATTTCACAGCCACTAGATATGTGTGAAAAATTATATCAGGGTAAGTCAATTATTATCTGCAATTTAGTTATATTTTCGTTGATTTTGTGAGTACTGTTGTTTTATGTTGATGACGCATGCTTTGTTTATTTGTTGTTGTATCTTTGCAATTTTCAAGCTGGTAGGTTAGTTTCGTTATTGCTGCTGTGCTGTTAATCAAGGCTGCTCCGCTAACTATTTGCACCAAAGAAGAGCAACGTTCAGTGACCCATTTTTTGTGGTCTGAAGGTGTATCAGGGACCGGAATTCATCGAAGACACTATGGGAACTATGTTTTGCCACAATGGAGTGTCTGTAAATGGATTGAAAAATTCCGAAATGGTCGCACAAGTGTTACACACGATGAAGGGGCTGGACGACTGTTTAGCGCCACAAATGAAGAAACCATTGAGCGTTCACGTGAAATGATTCTTTTAGACAGATGATTAACTATTGACGAAGTGGCACGTCGTCTGCAATTTAGTCACAGTTCTGCCTACAAAATCATCCACAACAGACTTGAGTCTCATAAAGTTTGTGCAAGATGGGTCCCAAAACAACTCGCACAGTTGCATAAACAGATGTGCTTGGACATCTGCAAAAAACATTTGGATCGCTGTGGTAACAAAGGGGACATCTTCTTAGACAGGATCATTACTGGTGACGAAACATGATCCATCATTACGAGCCAGAGAGTAAATGGCCAGAGTATGGAATCAAAACATCCAAATTCGCCGTCGAAACATCCAAATTCGCCGTGCAAGAAAAAGTTCAAGGCCCAACTGTCTGCAGGAATTCTTATGTTTTTTTTGGGATGCACAAGGCCCAGTACTGGAACAATATGGGGAAAGGGGCACAAGAATAAACAGTGTACATTACAGTGAGATGCTTACTGCCAGGCTTGCCAGGCTAAAGCCTGCAATTCAAAGCAAACACAGAGGATTTACGTCAAAAGGTGTTGCGTTGTTGCACGACGGTGCTCAATGTCCGTCCGCATACTGCTGCCCACACTGCTGAAACGCTCCAGAAACTTGAAGTATTGAAGTACTGGATCATCCTCCATATAGTCCCGATCTTGCCCCTTCTGACTATCACTTGTTTGGTCCACTCAGACAGACATTAAGGAGCCGTCAATTTGCCTCAACAAAGCAGTGCATTCCTGGCTCACAGCTCAACCGAGAACCTTCTTTTATGAGGGCATCAGGAAGCTTGTACAACGATGGACCAAGTGCATTGAAACACAAGGAGACTATGTCGAAAAATGATTCTCTTGTATGTTTCCTATTTTATTACAATAAAATATTATAGCTATTTTGCAGATAATAATTGACTTACCCTCGTATCATTGTACCGCTCCAAACAGCTCATAAGATATGATGTCATAAACACTGAGCTACATGAAAACTGCTGGAAAAATTCACTAGACATACAGGTGAAATGTGTGTACACTGTACACATATGTGTGAATGTTTTTAAATACGTGTATGTTTGAAATGCATTTGACATGTGTATGCGGGTGAAGTCGTGAGTAAAAAGTTCACCCTAAATCCCTGAAACAGTTTCAGTCAAATTTGGAAACACACATTAGTTACAAATTGGAAAGAAATACTGTTGTAGGGGTAAGACCTAACAGCCTCAGACTGGTTTGGGTGTGGTAACATGAGGAGGAGATGGGGGGGGGGGAGAGGGGGGGGTGCAGATGGACAGAGAGTTGGGGAAGGAGGAGATGGACTTACAGAAGATTAGAATAAATACATGCCCAGGCAATGCTGAGATCAGAATAAATACATACCCAGGCAATGCTGGGTACTCAGCAAGTATTTTAATAAATGTGAATCACTGTTAGGCAGTGGTAATACACGAGTAAGGTTGCACAGTAGTTCTGGTAAAACTGGTAGCTAAAGTGGCTCCTCTTCTTTGAAGTCCTTCTTTTGATCAGTCAGTAAAGACCCATGAATGGTCTTAAATAGGTGGTATTGTGTGGTCTTAATCATAGGTTATCCTCACAGTAATTCACGCATGGGGTACTACAGAACTGGGAGCAATAGTGGTGTATTGGTGAACTCGGTTGGGTGGGCAACGAGTACCACTTAAGATGGTATTCTTCATTCCAAGGTAGAAGAAGAGGCCTTTATTAAGGAATTGGTTTAATTTCATTGTTGTGGTTGTTGATTGTTACACATTTTGTTTTGTTAAGCATACTTCTACAGACAAGAAAAAATTGAACACTAATCCCTACCATTGAGTTTGGACGTTAATGGAGAGAGAGCAGACATCCCCCCTCTCCCCCCCCCCCCCCTCCTATTCCTCCAAATATTGGACACAAAAGTGGATGCATCATAGAAATCATTTTTGGGCATCAAACATGCTAAATTTTCGAATGAAGGAAACAAATTCTGCACTCATTTTAACTGCTTCTCTTCCTCTGTGCATTTGGGAGGACGACGGTTCAATCCCGCATCCTGATTTAGGTGTTCCGTGATTTCCCTAAATCACTCCAGGCAAAAGCCGGGATGGTTCCTCTGAAAGGGCACGGCTGACTTCCTTCCCTATCCTTCCCTAATCCGATGAGACCGATGACCTTGCTGTCTGGTCTCCTTCCCCAAAAACCAACCCAACCAACCTCTTCCTCTGTACAAAAGATGGGTAAGCATATGCGAGACTTCGTGCCAGCTCCCATTAATTTACAAATGCTACAAGTGCTACCTGGCAACTGGAGACACTGTTACTACCAGTTCAGTACCGATGTGCTTGATGTGTTTCTAAAAGTTGCAGTTTCTAAAATTGCAAGTGAAACAGTGACTACTATTTACAGTATACTGAAAGTAACCCGTATCTCAATAGTTCTGCTTTGTTTTCATTTCTAGACAAAATTCTAAGAGGTCAGTGGTGCTGTAAATGCACTGCGTGACAAAAAAAAAAAGTGAAGTACTCAGGAAGGGACAAGGAAACAAACTTAAACTTCATGGATTGAAAAATATTTGAGGTAATTTCAGTGATTACAAGATGACGACAAATTTACAAAGAACTTAGCAGTTTGAGCTCATGTATCAGTATGACATTTCTGCCGCTCTAGCAGCGATGGATGCACTTATTCGGTTGAGAAGGATATCCTAAAGCTGGTGTATCTGCTTCTAAGGCAAGCTGGCTGACAACTGTTGTGACTGCTTCTTTACATCCTGGATACTGGCACTGGAAAATGGACATACAAGCTGGTCCCACATATATTGTGTCAAGGTCAGATCTTGCAGACCACATGCGTACTTCCATGTCATGCAGACAGTTCATAGACATGTGGCATGTGGATGAGCATTGTACTATTGAAAAATGACACTAACAAATGAGGATGCTGGATATCCGTGATGTACTGGTTTACCATCACAGTTCCTTCAATAACTACCAGTGGTGAGCTGAAGTCATATCTGATGGCTCCCCACACTATGACAGCATGACTAACTCCACTGTGCCTCTCCAAAACATTGAAACAATGGGACCTTCCCCAGGGCACTGCTATACTACATGATATTGGTCATATTGGTGACTGTAGTGGTCATATTGGTGACTGTAGTGGTCATATTGGTGACTGTAGTGGTCATATTGGTGACTGTAGTGGTCATATTGGTGACTGTAGTGGTCATATTGGTGACTGTAGTGGTCATATTGGTGACTGTAGTGGTCATATTGGTGACTGTAGTGGTCATATTGGTGACTGTAGTGGTCATATTGGTGACTGTAGTGGTCATATTGGTGACTGTAGTGGTCATATTGGTGACTGTAGTGGTCTCGTTTGGGATGGGTGAAACTACGATTCATCAGCATTACAAGCTTCCCAGTCCTGGTACAGCTTCAAACGCAGCCATTTTGTGTCTGTGGCACTCTATGCATTGCATGATAATTGCCTGATCTGGCTGCTGCTTGTCTACGACTAGTGGTGCAGGAGGACAGAACGTTGCAGGGAGATGATTAGTTGTTCTCGGATGGCAGGTGCAGATGTGAATGGATTACACTGTGCTTGGCACACAGTATGGCGATCCTCCCTTGTGGCAGTCAGATGTTGTTGACCAGAATCTTGACGACAATTATGCGTGCCCTCATGTTCCTGTGCAGTCCAAAATCTGGCCATTAAAAGTTCATCCAAGCACCCCACAAATCTGAATATTGTACAATTTGACCAGCTAGTTAAGTGGAGACCCACAATGACGCTCCTTTCACACTCTGTTAGGTGCTGATAAACTTTTTTATATGGGTATGTGACGTCTCCATGTCCTCCACAGTAATCGCCTAACGTCTGATGTCATTCAAAGGTGGCTATGTACATTTATTAAGTTATATTGATATCTTTTGGAACCAGCCTCTGGTTCTGATTTCTTTTTTCTAACTCCGTGTTTTTCTTTGCCATATTACATTTTTTAATTGCATCTTTTACTCTGTCGTACCACCAACTGGTTTGTTTCTCTTTTGCTTTACCCTTTGTTTTGTGCATATATGCGGCAAAACAAAGGATAAAGTGAAAGACAAAGAAACCAGTTGGTGGAATGATAGAGTAAAAGACACAATTAAAAAACATGATATGGCAAAGAACAACATGGATTTTGAAAAAAACAATCAGAACCAGGGGCTGGTACGAAAAGATGAACACAAGGTGACAACACTGGAGAAGGAATACCGACAAAAGAAACTCCAAGCAAAGAGAATTGTGAAAGAATAAAAGGAGAAGAGTTGGGAAACATTCACCCAGAAACTAGAGCAGGATAGCAAAGGGAACCAAAAACTGCTATATGGGTTATTGAAAAGTAAAAGATCTGATAGAGAAGATGGAAAAGCAATTGAAACAGAGGATGGGGATATTATCAGGGATATTGAGGGTATCAGAGAAGATATGAAGAATTATTTTGAAATCTTACTGAATGGGGAAGGTGCACAAGAAAGTGACACCAGTGTCATTGAATTAGAAGAGGAGCATAATCTAATCTGTTGGTTAGAAACTGAGAATTCCCTGAAACAGATGAAAAGTGGGAAGGCAGCTGGAGTAGATGAGCTGACAGAAGATATGATTAAAGCAGCAGGAATCCTTAGAATGCAATGGTTACACTGGGTGATAGGAAAGAAAACAGTGCCGAATGAATGCCTTAAGATAATGGAAAAGGTCACAGAAAAAAGATAGTGGAAAATTCTAGAACACCAGTTAGAGGAACAACAGCACGGGTCCAGAAGTAATAGGGGAACAGTAGATCTCATTTTCTCCCTCTGTCAATTAATGGAGATGTTTTGGGAAAAAGGAAAGGACTTGATAGTACTATTCGTTGACTTGGAAAAGGCATATGACATTGTAGCAAGGGATAAAATATGGGAATGCTTGAGAAAACTAATGTTCCTGATTAATTAAAAAATTCCAGATGCTGTACGATGGTTGTGAGAGCAGTGCACAAGTAGGAGATGGAAGATCAAAATGGTTTAAGAGAAAGAGAGGTGTTCAGCAAGGCAGTTTGCTCTCCCTTTTACTCTTCATCACACTTACGGACACAACCATGAAAGAAATCAAGGAAGAAGAAAATGAAGATCTCAGTGCTTTTGTTTTTGGTCATGACATTGCCATTTGGGGAGTGATGGATGGAAATGGAGGTTCAGAGGAGACTAGATTACTGGAACACAAAATTTAAAAAAAATTCAAGTTAACTATGAGTAGGAACAAGACAGTACTAATGAAGATGAGCAGGACACCTACACCTACAATGTCATCGGCGAAGCTCAAAGTTTTTATTTCTTCTCCCTGGATTTTAATACCTACTCCGAATTTTTCTTTTGTTTCCTTTACTGCTTGCTCAATATACAGATTGAATAACATTGGGGAGAGGCTACAACCCTGTCTCTCTCCCTTCCCAACCACTGCTTCCCTTTCATGCCCCTCAACATATACTAAACAAAAATATATGAACAGCCCACAGAAAAAAAACAGGGCAAGTCACAGTTTGTACATTTCTCAGGAGAGGATATTTAAACTTTCAAGTTTACAACAAATACATAAAACGTTCCAATGAAGTGTAACTAATATAATTAAAATGCCAAATTTAATGGTTGTAGAAAAATAATTACAATTGAAATTGTGCAATAAAAAATACGCTACTTGCAAAAGACATGCATCTTTATCATGAAATGAACGTAGTAAGTCCATCACTTTTTGTTAAGCTCTCGTCCCGCCTTTGTGTTCTTTAAGACGGAAGTTTCTATTTGTTGGTCTTTGATTTTGGTTCATTATGTGCTAGACTGGAACAGAAATTTCTTGCGCCTTGACCACAAAACTGGTCAGACTACAAAGCTAGTCTGTATATTTTCACAAGGTCTTGGCAGGAACTCTGGAAACATACTCTCAGACTTAGTCATTTGCAAAATAATCTTGATTTACCTTTCAAAAATTTCATATTACACAACACTATATGCATGATTAAGCCATAAGAATTTGTCTGATCCCTGTGGTTTGTACTCGAGCTCGATGTCTGCTTGGGGCCCACTAGAATGTACTGGTGTCAAAACTCAATTGTAAGAAATCCTGTATTTGAACACCATATATTCCTTCACAAACAGATGTTCTCTGAGTAGCCATGACTTGAAAGAACATCGCAATTTGTAACGTGCTTTTAAGGTGGTTATTCAATCACGTATACTTTCTTGTTGAACAGGAATGACTTTAAGCGTTAGACTCATTCTTGTGATTTCAAAGGCATTTTGGTTACTCTGCAGTAACTCTTTTTATCAGACCAAAGTTTTTATCACATCCCATGTAGTGTGCCCTTATTGGAAATACTACTTTGACACTAACTAAACTCTTAACACAGTCATTCCATGTCAAATCAACACACCTATTTTACCTCACCCTCTTAGATTTTGCTGAAAGTTGGTATACTTATAGTGGGCACTGAGACTAAGAAAAATACCAAATTTCAATTTTTTATCTCAACCCATTCCTGAAATAAGGCTATGTAAACTTTTCAAAAACCAGCCAAAAATGTGTGGACGGATTTTTTTTAAATTGTCCTAGGAGCTGCCCTAATTGAGCTAGAGAACTGGGAAAGGTGTCATTTTGCAGCATTTTGCATGCTCTTTCCAGGGATATACAACAAAGCATAGCTTCTAATTAATATCCTTTTTCAAAATACTAATTAATATTTTGATTTAAGTTCAATTTTTTTTACAAAAAGCACATAATTGAAAATTTTCAAAATATTTCCATAACTACTTCATACTATTGTAAATCACATGGCAAAATATAAATCTGGGATGATGATTGGTTCATTGTTAAAAAAAATTATTCCCGACTCTTGTTTTTCACTAACGGCCCTAGTTTGACCAAATTGACAAACAGGAATTTCTTTAAAATATACTGAAAGGTAAGTAAAAAAAGTATTAGAAATATCAAAACATCACCTTATTAAACCAAAACTAATCAGCATATTTTATAATTAAGTTGATTGCTTATTTTAATTTCTTAAAACTTCACTAACAGTATATTAACCGATATAACAAAAACAAGAAATTGAGCATTTAATTACAAACTGAAATAAAGTATGAATAAGTACAAGTATTTACGTAATAGTTCTGGTCCATGATGTTTGAAATGGAACTATTAAACAAATTAAATACGTAATGCTTGTTTTTGAGTAACAGGTATCTGTACATAGCTAAATTTAACACAATAGATACTAACAATAATTTTGAAACAACTTTCTATAAAATATACATTAACAATAACCTGAGACGAAATTTAAGTTTTGAGTTGAAAGCAGTTTCCCAATAAATTGTCTTGGAACTTCACATATTACATTTTAATAAAGCTGACTGGGTTTGGTTTACATAACTTTCATTAATATTGTATGTTCTCCCTGTCGGAGTAAATGGATTCACTTTTGTGAGAAAATCCACAGCTGACACCCACAGGACATCTGCATGTGCAGGATAAGAGAATGACTTAGCTGGTCCACATGGATGAAGAAAAGTTGTTTTCACTTCGTCAAGTTCTTCGTTTTTTTCTAAAATGTACCCAAGCCACCAGTTTCTGCCATATACAGTGGTGACATAGCCTGATACATCTTGTAACTTCAGTTTGTCTGGTGATGTAATTACTTCCCTCTCCCAACTCTGCATACCACCTGAGAAGTATTTGACTATTAATTTTGATGTGGTGTTGGGAATGAAGGTGTGAAATTGCTATGTTCCTTTGATTGTCAATGCCTCTTCAAGTCGGCTTTTTAAGAATATTTCTGAAGCAGCGTAGTCTTCTTGAGTGGCAATGCAAAATCAACATTTGTGATATTATCTACTGCCCACTCAAACAGATCTCATGCGGTTTGGATCTGATTTTGGTATGGCCTTTGCAAACTTGCACAAGCTGCCAGTCTCTTTACTGAACCCCCTCCTCCATCACAAGGCCCTTTCCCATGTGCTGTGGCTGAAAAGTGCCACTCACCTTTTATGTTGAAGTCTTCCTCATGAAGACAAAGGTTCAGAAAGTTTTTCTTATTTTTATACTGAGCGGCAGAACCGTCAGAATAATAGTATATCTTTTTTGGAATCTTTTGAAATTTATTTGTTAGATATGAAATTAGCTTCTTTTGAAAGGTGTAAACTGCAGTTGTATTGTGCTCCAGGCAATCAGAAACAATGACAAAGCTCATATGCTCAATTTTGTCTTCCTGTTTGTAATATGTAACAATAGGATGAATGGTAATCTGTTGTCTTGTCCAGTGGAAACTCTGAGCTTCATCCTGTAGAACTATATTATAATTTTCTGAAAAATCACCTATGACAACAAATTTAGATTCCATAAGGTTTTCTCTTGTGGAGTTAAGGAATGTTTGTTGTTGCTTGGCAATGAAGTCATGCCGAATCAAAGTTGACATCTTACTACAAAATAAATCTACGAATTCTTCAGAAGTTTTCTGAACAATTTCCAGATTACATCCGTCAACTGACATCCTCTGTCGTAACTGAACTTGATCAGTTGTGCACACGCAGACAGTGTGTGTGCCACTCCGGCCAGCTAGTACACAATGTTTTGGTCTCAACTCAGCAAATTTAGAGAAACCTATTTTTATGTTAGGAAACTTGTCTTTAAAATGCTAGTAAGCTGCATTAAGGTTGCACAAAATAAGTCTTTTTGATATTTTTGTTTTATTTCCACTTGTTTCTGTAATTGTCACACAATCTTTAATACCTGGCATTGCCCTGCTAACTTTATCATTTTCATAAAATGAATGTACACTTTTGACAGTTTCTATTGGTAAACACTTCCCTGGTTTAGGGTTTGGACCTTCCATAAATCCTTTCTCTTTCAAAATTTTTTTGAACTGCCGAACAATGTAATTAGGAGCATTAAATTCCCTCATTATTTTCCTGACACTCCACTTTTCAGGTAAACTTGTAAGAATCATTAGTTTTTTTGCTCTACTTATAGAATTTTTAAAGTTTCTTTCAAGATTTTCAAGAATGGATTCATCAGTATCAGTATCCGATGAAGTTTCAGGAGCAACAAAAAGTTTACGTGTTATTGATGAGATTTTCTTCACTTTTGATTTGGCGTAATGCCTAGATGTTAGTTTTCTCTTGTCAATTGGGGACTCATCTAGTTCTTGAAGTGTTGTGTTAAATGTTTTAACAGCTACTGAAGTTGGAGTGAAGTCAGGGTCTTGGTCTCGGATGATTGTCTCTTATCCAGAAGATTCTTCTTAAACACATTCATCACTGATGGGCTCTGGTGTATTTTTCAATTTGGTTACATCTTTCCTACATTTATCACAAATCTTGGCACTACTTGGTATTTGAGGAAATAATTTGGGCATCCATGTTTTGACATTTCTCAGTTTTTTTCTGTCTCCAATAAAATGATTTGACTTCTTCAATGGATTACAACACTGCACTCTTGCAGCACTGCACTTTTTACTTGGTTCCATATTTATACAAAAACCACTTATAAACAGCCCTTCAGTGTATAGATTTACTTGAAAATGAACTATTAAATATAATAGATACAGACTGGTCAACACAGAGGTAACAATTGATTTGAACTAAAACCACAGTGCACAATAATGCTGTAGGCACACAAAGCCTTAGAAGGTAACAATGCAGACTACATCATCTCAACAATGGCCCCAGTCTCTGAATTATTGTACAGACATCAAGCCCTATGTATATGGTCCTCTACTGACGTACTACCTTAAAGGTCAGTTTGGTCAAACTAGGGCCATTAGTGAAAAACAAGAGTCCGGAATAATTTTTTTTTTTGACAATGAACCCATCATCATCCCACATTTATATTTTGCCATGTGATATTTATGGAAATATTTTGAAAATATTAAATTATGTACTTTTTGTAAAAAAAAATTAAATCAGAATATTAATTACCATTTTGAAAAAGGTTATTAATTAGAAGCTACGTTTTTTTTGTCTGTCACCGGAAAGAGCACGAAAAATGCTGCAAAATGACACCTTTCCCAGTTCTCAGCTCAATTAGGGCAGCTCCTAGAGCAATTTAAAAAGTCTGTTCACACATTTTGGCCAGTTTTTGAAAAGTTTACATGACCATATTTCAGGAATGGTTTGAGGTAAAAAATTGAAATTTGGAATTTTGCTTAGTTTCAGCACCCACTATAAGTATACCAACTTTCAGCAAAATCTAAGAGGGTGAGGTAAAATTTTTATTTAAAGTGTGTTGACTTGACATGGAATGACTCAATAGTAAGAGTGAGATGCTGATGATCTATGAACACTGCATTGTTCTTCTTCTGTCCTGAGCACCAATCACAGATTATTACAAGAACCCTTACTCTTGGACCAAGGATTTTACTCACATAATAGTGCAAAAAGTAACAACTTCATTTTCTCCTTTATTCCCCAAAACTTCAGTGCAAGTATGACATATTGCATTACTGTTGGACACCTGATGAATGTTGAAACAGAAAACCATCAGAAATAATGATGATCTTCTCTGCCCCTGTTTGCAGTTGAAAAATTTTACACATTACTAGCAAATTTTGTGCTGAGTCATGTCCTGTGTCATCACTTACAGCTGCAACACTTGTGGTCTTGTTTTAAAAGTATGTCACTCATGTAAAAATTGAAACCTGGTAATTGCTCCAATGATACTCTTGTACTTCTTGTGGGTGAATTACAGGCCAGTTTTCAGCAAAATCACAGTGAAGCATCAAACATAGTTCTTCAGCCTGTACACACCATTTCACTTCTGCAATGTGTTGTTGTTGCAATTTCTTCAGATGCTGGTGTGTTACTGCTTTCACTGACTATTTACTAAGTTTATCACTCGTGGTCTTGCAGTAGCGTTCTCGCTTCTTGCGTATGGGATCCCGGTTTCAATTCCCGGCGGGGTCAGGGATTTTTCCTGCCCTGTGATGACTGGGTGTTGCGTCGTCTTCATCATCATCATTATTCATCCCCATTATGGTCAGAGGAAGGCAATGGCAAACCACCTCCACTAGGACCTTGCCTAGTACAGCGGTGCGGATCTACCGCGTTGTCCCCTATGCTCCTCGGAGTATGGGACCTCATCATCATTATCAATGAAACTGTCAACGGCAACAGTTTTCTTAATTAGTTCATTTTCCTCCCATGTCACATATTTAATTTCTGCAGAGTTACCTGCTACATCTTCCAGGCCAAGTGTCTGTAAAGCAGTCCTCCCTTTCCATGGCAGTCAACACATTCTTGAAACAAACAAGTCTCTTGCTTTATGTCACAGACTTCTAATGACTTCACACACCCAACCAAGGTGTCATATGTCATGTGCTCCAGTAAGTTCTTCAAAGTTACCACACAATGTTCCAAATTCTCACAGTATACACACAGACATCTAGAGATAGGTGTGGAAATACCCACTTAGCTCGTAGTGCATAAAATTTTGATCTTCCAATATGTGAAGTTGTACAGTTGCTCTTATAAACTGCAAAAGTTTCTTTAATATTGTGAGTCATGTACCTCTTCACTTTAAGTTTTTTACCTTCAACAGTTACAGTTATAGTGTCTTTTTTTGTTGGCACTCTGGCGAGAACAGTCCCATTTATATTCCAGATAAAGTGACTGCACTACTTGAACACTTGAGCTGCTTCAACAGGATGACCGTAATATGGATCTGGTCTTCCCAAGACTCCTGTTACGGACCTCACATATCTTGATTTGTCTACCATGTACTTTGATACCAATGAAATGTGGTTCAAAATTGTTTTCTTTGATAATGTTTCTGGATTAACAGTTAAAACTTGCACCTATTCACTGTAGGATGCACAGTATTCAACAGCTGAATTGATATTTGTGAAAAATTCCTGGCAAGAGGTGCGGGAGTGCTTTGGTTCATTTTTTCTGAAGATGGAATTTCTACTTTGAAGAGTGTGGTCAGTGTTGCTGTAGTGTATTCATCCATAACTTTAGTAATTTCTCTGCACTTTCTTGATGCACAAAGCAGCTTATGACTCAACTTCACTGACCAAGGTATCTTAATAGGACTAACACCGACCTCTGTAGTTGACTGATTTAATTCTTCTTCTGTTGATGCAAAATCTGCATCATCTGCACCATGGAAGGCTTCACCTTGTTCACATACTATCATTGTTATTCTGTTAAAAAATTTAGAACAAAAAAGTCATAGCTGGAAACATCTTCACTTTGAAACAGACTTCAAATGAGAACACTTATTCCCAACTTGAACAAGGTCTGTTTTTTGTCTGTCTTATGTATCACTCTTTTATGGGTATGCAAATAGTCACCAAACTTCACTCTCCTGTGGCCCCAGTCAGAAGACATTTCAAACAGTCCTTTTCGCAAAACACACCGCAACTGTGTCAACTGGCAAACTCCTCACGAAAACACAGAACTCCCTGGTTGGTCTCAGATTTCTTAGAAGCATCTTCAGTAAACAAATTAGCACAGAACAACTATAATACAGAAACTTGCAATGAAAACCATGACAAAGAAACTGACAAGAAACCACAAAGTGCAAGAAATAACTGCAACAAATACAATAGAAATAAACAGCGTAACAAAGAAATTAGTAAGAAACAACTTCAGTGAAGACACAAATTACCCTTGAAAGTTACAAAAAATGATTTTTTAAAATAAAACCTGTACAACTTAAAGCTGGAAGCTCTCATTTACAGAGAATGTTGTACTACATGGTACTAATCAACAGAAAACAATTTTTTCTGTAAATTATAAATAAAATTCAAAGGCAACAGTGAAAGAACTTTGACAGATATGTCCGAACGGACGTTACCATTGTAATTATAGACCAATTATCTTTCAAATAAAAAAAAAACTAACAGAATATCTAGAACTGTTATAGAGATACAGCTTTTTAAAAAAAATTCCAAGATTCACAACTTCATTGCTTTTCTCTAGGGGCAGGAATTTTTTTGGAGAAAACAAAAAATAGGCATATGTGTTTTACTTCTAAATTTTAACATATGCTAAATTCAATAACATCACAGACTGTGAAGGTAACCCCCTTGCCTGTGGTGACATGGATTATGCCATTTTTGCATTTCATCTGTCGTGCTTTCTGGATGTCATCATTCCCTGTGGAATTTTTTTGTTTCCTCCTCACTTCAGTTATATTGGATATACAAAGTGCTGTCCAAGGATTCCTACTAGGGCGTGTCATCTTGCCTATTTGATGATGTTCTGCCTTAACTTTTTCAGTACAGGTAACACACTGCCCGGTGCTTTCTCTTGAAATTTCCAGCAGTCTCTGGTTCTTTCAATTTAAGCAAGTCCCACACCCTTAATTTTCTTACTTTTCTTCAGTTTTGGTCTGCAGTTCATTGTTAATTAATTATGATCAGAGATCATACCTGCACATGAAAATGTTCTGCAGTTTCATTTTGATATCTGATTGTATATAATCTTATCAGAAACATTCTGGTGCCTTCAGTTTTCTTCCACATATGCAATCTTTTCATGATGACAATGATTAAATTTCCGCTACCCCCCCCCCCCCCCCCTTCGTCCCCCTCAACTATCTGAATAAAAAGTTCTCAACGGTATTGAGCCACAGTCGCACAAAATCTTTTGAAAGAATAAACTGCCATTTGACTGTGTACCACCACTATATTCTGTACTACCTAGATTTCGGCTTTTATGTAATTATCAAGTACAATGAATAATACTGGTGTAATAACTTTTAGCTTTGCACTTGATAACGGTATAAAAGCCGAAAACAGGATACCGGCAGTGCAGAAGATCTACTAATACAGTACACAATCAAATGGCAGTTCACTCTTTCAAAAAACTTGAATAAAGTTTCTTCTTCTTTCTTCGCCGTACATTATTCGTCTCTTCAACTGCGGAGTTGTTCGGTATAGGAACTCGTCATATTGTGGTTGGCTCCCTAGGCTACTAGAATGCGTTCACTGTACTAGCTCCCCGCATTCCATGTTCTCATTCATTATTAGGGCTGCTACTGCATTCCCCCACCTGATTTGTATACTCACCTGCGTAATAGTAACAACAGAAAAAAGTTCATTACAAGTGCGTCTCGTATGTATTAGCCAGCAACAGCTAAATGGAAATAACATTTTGTTACTAGCTTGTTCGCAACAGTGAAGTGATTACATTGGCTGCATGACTTCTGCAAAGAACAAGTAACCACCTTCACATGACTAATCCTAAATTAGTTTATCACAACAACTGTCGGAGAACCGTATCGATTGCAGTGAAACATGCCGTAATGTGTTTGGAAGCGCCATCTTGAGTCCGCACGTAATGACACTACGCATTATACGCTCCGTTTGTTGGCTACTGTTCGGCAATTCGTCGCCATTTCAATAATGTCGTAAACACCCTCTGTAGCACACGTACATAACAGAATGCTTTTTTAAACATTCCTTTTCGCTGTCCACATGCTTCAACAATGATGGATCTTTTTGCACACGTCATTTGCGAAGTATTTTAGGACTACATAAGACAGTCTAGCTAATGTTATTGCAGCTGTTTCGTCTTGAGTTAAAAACACAGTAAACTCGTGTAACTTTTCGCATAAGTAATTATCTCATTGTATTAAAATAAACCCAAGTTTTGTAATTCTTGTGATGTAATTTAGTTAGTATCGTCAAAAATTTTCAAAACTTTTTCTTTGCATTCTTACGCCACGTGCTATTTGCTTTAATTGATTGTAGTTTTGAAGGTATGTCTCATTGCATTGTTGACGTAGTGCCCAATCAATGAGTGCTAGTTTCCCGGATTAAACACGATTTTCTCTTCGTGACATTGCGGCTGAATACGAGAAATTACCGTAACTACTCTATATTTTAGTCCCCCGCCCCCTCCTTACCACGTTGACGTTCGTGTCCGTTTTTTTACATCTTTTTCGAATTCGTGTCGCGGATGCGGCAAATAAGCCGCCACTTATGTTTTGATGAAATAGTATATCTAAATTATATTTTTTAACTGGCACAATTGCTATGGAGTCGCTCATTTTGTTGAAGATTTTTTGGGTCAACGCATTTTCATTTTGCGTTGTTTAATTCTTACAACATAAATCTGTGAACTTCATTTATTTTTGCGGTCTGATTCCGTTCTTATTTTGTTGGGATATCATCTAGAGAAACGTTTAATCTCTAGTTCATATATCAGACGTTGTCTATTTTCTTTCCTCCACACTACCACATGTAAAGACGTGACGGCAACTGAGTCATGTTTTATGTTTGATTGCTACCACCAGCCTTTAAATGAGCGCCGCTCTTCGGTTGTGGCTTCAGCGTAAACATTATTTAAATTTCTCAAAAATTTGCATAAGCACAACATTTTGGTTGTCATATGTATAGGCCTAATACGAAATTAAGGATTTCGTTCGTTGAGAGCAAGTTACTGTGCACCATTTTGTGTCGATTGTTTCTAGAAAATACAAATTATGTAGAGACAAAGTGAAGCTTTACCTGTGAGCTAATGGTAGCGTAAATTTATGTCATAGAAGTATTACTTATCGGTTAAAAATATGAACACACACACACAAGTACTTAATTTTAATCACATTGATAGAGATTTCACCCTAGAAATTAATTCACTTATGCTTTTTGCAACACATAAATTTCCCGTATTCTTCTCTGTAGTTGCAGTGAGGCTGCTTTTTAATTTCATCTTATCAGAAATCAGTATTGTGTGCAGTGGTGTAGTACATGTATTGAAAAAAAAAAATAAATCGATGCTGAATTGTTTTCTCCAGAGCCTGTGGCTACAGAATTCATCATCTTTGAAAAATCATAATTTCCTCCATTTCTAATCAAAATTGTACAAGTAGCAACTTTGATGGAACATGGGGAGAACATGGTGTGCTGTTTTGCAAATGCCAATTTTAGGGAGTACAGTGTATTCTTTAGTGTGGATATTCAGAAGGCTGTTAAAATGCATGCTATCTTTACTCTGTGGTAAAATATTCAGAAAATTCAAAAATGTTGATGCAAAATATAATAGATTGCCAAAAATTTCTATTTGGTGGTAGGAGTTCTACTTTATGACTGTTTTGAAGTACTGTAGAGTGTCTTGTGACAGTAAGTTTATCATTTATAGGGTACTTTGATCTGTGGCATTTATACTGTTGGTCATTAAAATTAAAACAATACCATGAAGCTGGCAGCTAACAAATATTAATTAGGCGTATGCCTAATGTGTACTACATGCTTGGCTATGCAAATGTTTAGTGTTTCAGCACAGCCACACAAAGCAGGTAGGAGTAACACCTCTTACGTTGTGTGTACAAGGAATTAAATGACAGAATTATCATTTAGAAATCACATTTGAACGGAGGTTATTTATGAGAAGATGCTGTTATGACAGCTAAAGGAGGAGGAGAGTGTTGGTATTTGAGCGCAGCAGAGCCGTGACATATTGAGGCTGTGGCTTATCAGTGTATGATATTGCTGTCCTTTTTGGTCGGGATTCCATGTCAGTCATATGAATATGGAGTGAATGCCCTCAGGAAAGCAAACTCAACGACATGCACAATCTTGGCAGCCCTTTGCCCAACTGTGCAGATTGAACAGTCATGTCACATACTTAGGGTCAGGTGATGGGCTTGTATACAGCAAGAGAACCTACCACACAGAATTAGAGATGACGCCTGGAATGCCAATTACTGTTAAGCACAGTGATCATAGTTACAGAGAATAAGCCATCAGTGGTGTGTCCAATGTCAGTACTGGACACAAGAATGACACTACATTGTCTCTTTAGATGGTTCTGACTTCTCCATTCGTCACAATGGATGGAATCCACAAGAAGGAATTAATGTTGCCAGATTCATCCAACCCCCTCCCCCCCCCAAACCACCACCACCACCACCACCACCACCTCCTCCTCCTCCTCCTCCTCCTCCTCCTCCTCCTCCTCCTCACAGGCCCAACACCTTTCATGTGATTGTATTTAATGGCATTGATTGCACATCACCAACACTTCTGGTTCCCAAACCTAGTAATGTGGACAGCAGGCATTACCTTCTGACATTTTAAGGTCAGTGGCTGTGCCTTATCTTCAACATATCTTTTGACGAGATAATACAAGAGTACATGTTGCCCCTGCTGTCGTATTCTACCTTGATGCAGAGCGTGTTCAATTGTGCTGTTGGCCAAAACACTGTTAAGATATCTCACCCATTAGAGAGATGTGATTATGGGTCCAGCACATTGTTCAGATCTCGCCCATTAGAGAGATTGAAACGTGGATTGCTAAGAGGCTGACATGCTGCAGCTTGCCAGCCATGGCAATTTATGAACTCTTGTCATATAGCTGAAGCAGCATGGAGTGAGGTATCTGTACCTGTCATCCATACTCAGTTCGACTCATGCCCAGCTGGGTTAGAGCCTTTGTTGCGCAGGTGATGACAGCTCTGTCTACTAAATTTCATACTCTGTAAACACCCAAACCATCCATAAATTTACTGTACACACACAATAAGTAAAGTTTATAAAAGGAAAGTTACTAATCACCATATAACGGAGATGCTGAGTCGCATATAGGCACCACAAAAAGACACAAAGCTTTCGACCATTGGCCTTTGTCAACAGTAGATGGATTTTTCATTGTTTAATAATTAAAACTTACTTATTTGCTATCCATCCTGGTGTTGCAGTTTTAATGGGCAGCAGTGTACCTTTTCTTTGTTGGACTTGTATTCCACTTAATTTTTTTACACTGATTATTTATCTGTTTTTCTGTCATAAGGCGGTTCTTAGAAATATTTAATTATATCATGAAGTGAAAAGAATTCTTAGTTGTGGACATGTCATATTTACCATAGCAAAGGTTAATCATTGTACATCTACATCAATACTACAAAATCCACTGTACAGCATGTGTTGGATGGTACCCTGTACCGGTACTATCATTTCCTTTCATTTTCCACTCGTAAATGGAGAGAGGGGGGAAAACAACTGTGTATATGCCTCCGTATGAGCCCTAATTTCTCATATGTTATCTTTGTGGTCCTTAAGTGCAGTGTATGTTGGAGGCAGTAAAATTGTTCTGAAGTCAGCATAAAATGTCGGTTCTATAAATTTTTCCTCGAAAAGAATGTCACTTCCCCTCCAGGACTCCTCACTCGAATTCCTGAAGCATGTCCGTAACACTTGCATGTTGTTCGAACCTACCAGTAACAAACCTAGCAGCCTGCTTCTGAATTGCTTTGGTGGCTTCCTTTAATCTAATATGGTACGGTTCCCAAACACACGAGCAGTACTCAAGAATAGGTAGCACTAGCATACTAGATGCAGTCTCCTGTACAGATGAACCACCCTTTCAGAGAATTCGCCTACTAAACCAAAGTAGACCATTTGTCTTGCCTACCACAATCTTACATGTTTGCTTGACTTCATATCGCCCAGATATTTAAATGATGTGACTGTGTCAAGCACGACACTAGTAATGCTGTGTCCTAACATTACGGGTTTATTTTTCCTACTCATCCACATAGAAATTTTGTCTAAGTCATCTTGTATCCTCCTACAGTCACTCAACTTCGACACCTTACCATACACCACATCATCATTAGTAAACAACCGCAGATTGCTGCCCACCCACTTCCCCAAATCATTTACGTATAGGGAACAGCAGTGGTCCTATCACACTTCCCTGGGGCACTTCTTGTCTTGAATGAACACTCATCAAGGTCAACATCCTGGGCTCTGTGTCAAAGACTTTCCCGAAATCTAGAAATATGGTATCTGTCTGTTGCCTTTCTTCCATAGTTCGCTGTTCATAATGAAAAAAGGGAAAACTGAGTTTTGGACAAGCAATGCTTTCTGAGACCATGATTATATGTGTACATAAGATTCTCTGTCTCAAAAAAATTTATTACATTCAAACTGAGAATGTGTTCAAGGATTCTCCAGTAAACCGATGGTAGGGATATTGGTCTGTAATTTTATGAGTCTGTTAGTGTGCACTTCTTATACACGGGAGTCACCTGCGCTTTTTTCCAGTCACTTGGGACTTAGCGCCAGGTGAGAGATTTGCAATAAATGTAAGCTAGGTAAGGTGGCAGTGCTGTATACTACTTTGTAGATACCTGAATTTGGATTCCATCTGGACTTGGTGACTTATTTGTTTTCTACTCTTTCAGTTGTTTCTCCATACCAGGGATGCTGATTATGATGTTGTCTGTACCAGAGTCTGTTTGATGGTCAAATGACAGTATATTCGTACAATTCTCTTACATGAATGATTCCTTAAATGTGAAATTTAAAACTTCGGCTTTTGTTTTGCTATTGTCAGTTGCCACACCAGACTGGTCAACAAGTGACTGGATGGAACCGTGAGACATGCTTAATAATTTTATTTGGACTGCCATCACAGGCAAAAGCATGGAATTATATGTACATCCTTTCTATAATCTGAGGGATAGTTTCCACACCTCCCGCTTCCTGTGAACTGCAGATCTTTCCGAGGTGGGGTGGCTCATGTCCCTCAATGATGAAGGTAATTGTATCATAGATGCAAACACAATGGTTAGGTATCTCCGGAAAGGCCAGATTAACACACAGCTCCTCAAAAGGGGCAGCGTTTTCAGTAGTTGTGGGGGCAACAGTCCAGATGATTAACTGATCTGGCCTTGTCACATTAACTAACATAGCTTTGCTATGCTGCTACAGCGAACAGCTGAAAGCAAATGGAAATGGCAGCTATAACTTCACCCCCCATCCCCCGGTCTCTCGCCTCCCCCAAGGGCATGTAGTGTTTCCTGATGTTGGTGGCATCCTCTTAGGTGAAAATATTCTGGAGGTAAAGTAGTCCCCTATTCAGATCTCGGGGCAGGGACTACTTAGGAGAATGTCATGAGGAAAGCCAAAACTGGCATTTTACGGGTCAGTGTGTGGAATGTTAGATCCTTCAGTTGGGTAGGTAGGTTAGAGATTACATAGCTACGATGAATAGCATAGTGAATGCATTATCGTAGCCAAGATATACACGAAACCAACACCCACTACAATAGTACAAGCTCGTATGCTAACTCTGCACATGGTCAAGAGATTGAAAGAATGTATGATGGGATAAAGAGAATTATTGGGATAGTTAAAGGCAATGAAAATTTGTTATAGATGACTGGAATTCAGTATTAGAAAAAGACAGAAAAGGAAAAAAACTGTAGAAAACATGGACTGGGGAAGAGGAATAAACAAGGAAACTGACTGGTGGAATTTTGCACAGAGCCTGATTTAGTCTTTGCTAACACTTGGTTTAAGAATCATGAAAATAGATTATATACATGGAAGAGACCTGGATACACTGGCACATTTCAGATTGATTATATAGTAAATCAGTATTTCGAAACCCAATTTTAAACAGTGCGACATATCCACGGACAAATGTGGACTCTGACCATAATTTATTAGTTATGAACTACAGACTGAAACGAATGAAATGGCAGGAAGGTTGGAAATTAAGGAAATGGGATATGGGTAAATTCAAGGAACCAGAGGCTGTCGAGAGTTTGAGGGAGAATCAGGAGATATTCTGAATGAAACAGGGCTAAGGAACACAGTAGATGATGTAAGGATAGCCGTGAGATACAAAATGATGAATGCAGCAAAGAATCAAATACGGAAAAATTTAAAGTTCAGTAGAAATCCTGGGATAATGATAGAGATATTGAATTAACATATGAAAGCAGAAATCATAAAATTGCAGCTAATGATGCACATGAAAGGGAATACAGACATCTAAAAAAAGATGGTGGACAAGAAGTGCAAAATGGCTAAACAGTAATGGCTAGAGGAAACAATTCAAGACTGTAGAGTAATGCGTGTATATATATAAGGGAAAGATATATGTTGTCTGTAGGAAAAGAGAGACCTGTTGAGATAAAGAGATGCACCTGTATGAATATCAAGCCAGCACAAAGTAAAGAAGGTAAAGCTGAATGGTGGAACGAATATAAAGAGTGGCCTAAGGCAAACAAACTGGAGGACAATGTTATAGAGATAGAAGAGGAAGTAGGTGAAGACAAGATGGGGAATGTTGCTGCAAGAATAATTTGACAGAGCACTGAAAGACTTAAGTAGGAAAAGGCTCATGTAATAGACGACATTCCCTCAGAATTATTAAGATTCTTGGTAGAGCCAGCTATGATAAAACTATTCCACGTGCTGTGCAAGATGTATGAGACAGGCAAAATACTCCCAGACTTAAGAAAGAGTATATTAGTTCACATTCCATAGAAAAAAAGTGTGAATACGACCGAACCATCGGTATTGTAAGTCACAGCTGCAAAATATTGACATGGAAATTCCAGGTAGGAATATCAATAATGTAGGAAAAGATAGATTGCTATTAACTGTAAAGAAGACACATCAAGTTGCAGACAGGCACAATTAAAACACTTACATAAATCTTTCGGCCACAGCTTTCGTCAGTAAGAGAGAAAATGATGTGTGTGTCTCTCTCACTGATGAAGGCTCTGGCCAAAAACTTTTGTGTAAGTGTCTTTTAATTGTGCATGTCTGCAACTTTACGTGCCTTCTTTATGGTAAGTAGCAATCTGTCTTTCCCTACATTATAAATATCGACATGAATTGTATACAGAAGAATAGATAAACTTTCAAAAGCAGATCTTGGGAAGATTAGTTTGGGTTCCAGAGAAATGTAGGCACAAGTGAGCCAATACTGACCTTAAGACTTAGCCTAAAAGATAGGCTGAAAAAAGCCAAACCTAGGTTTCTAGCATTTGTAGATTTAGGGTAATCTTTTGACAAAGTGGCCTGTATTACATTTTTGAAGTTCTACCGGTAGTATTGTAGATTTAGAGAAAGCTTTCGGCAACGTTGATCGGAAATTCTAAGGATAGCAGGGATGCGTGAAAGGGAAGCGGTAGTTGATAAGGGAGTGAAACAGTATTGTTAAGTCTCCCTGATGATGATCAATGTATACCTTGAGCAAGAAAAGCAAAGGAGAATTGTGGGAATTCAGTTGAAGTTCATGGAGAAGAAATAAAAACTTGGCAGTTTGCTGATGACATTGTAATTCTGTCAGATGATGCAAAGGATTTGGAAAAACAATGTAACGGAGTAGATAGTGTTTTGAAAGGAGATATGTGATGAATATCAACAAAAGTAAAACAAGTGTAATGGAATGTTATCAATTTAAATCAAGTGACACTGATGGAATTAGGTTAGGAAATGAGAAACTAAAAGCAGTTGTTGAGTTTTGTTATTTGGACAGTAAAATAATTGATTAGTGATAAAGTGGAGAGGATATAACATACAGATTCGCAATAGCAAGAAAAGCATTTATGAAAAAGAGGATCTAATATCAATTTATGTGTTGGGAAGTCTTTTTCTGAAAGTGTGTGTGTTGGGTGTAGCAATGTTTGGAAGCAAAACATGAATGATAAGCAATTCAGACAGGAATAGAACAGAAGCTTTTGAAATAATTTTCTGTGGAAAAATACTGAAGATTAGATGGGTAGATTGAATAACAAGTGAAGTAATACTGAATCAGATTGGGAAAAATGAATTTGTGGCACAACATCCCTAAAAAAAGGGGATTTGTTGATAGGACACGTCCTGAGGCAGCAAGTATTGTTGGTAGGGTGTTGGAGGGTAAGTGCATGGGGTAAAATTGCCAGAGGGAGATAAATGGGTGAATACAGTAAGCAGGTTCAAATGGATGCAGGCTGCTATAGTCATGCAGAGATAAAGAGCCTTGCAGAGGACAGCTACATTGGACCTGTCGTTGGAAATTGTTGATATGTTGAACCCAAGTGAATTGTTAATTCTTAGTTAACTTTACATAGCAGTTAATCATTGTATTTCTTTTGATTCTGAATAATATATTTTATTTTGTCCAATATTGCTGCAGGTGGGAGCTGTATGTGAAGTAAAGCATCCTGAAAGAAAAGAACAACTAGAAGCTACAATTACTAAGATTCAGGATTGCAGTCAGTACACAGTCGGTAAGTTCTGTACTCCTAATTATAATGCCATAGGATATAATATTTAATGTAAAGTTGCCCTGCAACGAGTGAGATCACTTTTGAATTTTTTTTATTATGGCTTTATCTTTACCATTTTATACTATACAGTGGAGCAGCAGCATGCTCTGATATCAGTTAAATCAAAAGTTACGACTTAACTAGTTTCATATGTAGTTAACAAAAACAAGAATTCTAGACACTACTGCTGGTTGCTGCTTCGTGAAATTTGTTGTTGTATTGTTTTTGTGGTTTAGTGTATGTTTGTTACTTCCCACTGCTGTTTTTGTGTTGATATTTTATGATCACATGAATCATTATTGGCAATATTTTGGAAAAGACAGATTGCTACTATTGTCAAATGACATGTTGAGCTGCAGACAGGCACAACAGAAAGACTATTCCACATTTAGCTTTCAACCAAAATGTTCTTCAGACTAGAAAAGAAATCACACAGACATTCACACAAGAAAGCACACATGACCGTTGTCTCTGGCCACTCTGTTCAGAATACAACTGTCACTTTGAACGAAAGTAGCAATCCGGGAGGGGGGTTTGCAAAGAGCACTGTCAGACACTGTGCAGGAACTAGATGGTAGCAGAGCAAGGCTGCTGGGTGCAACATCAAGAGGCTGTGGACGGGGGGGGGGGGGGGGGGGCATGGCAGGAATGGGATGTGGAAGAGGAAAAGAAGGGGAAAAGATTGATGGGTGTGTTGGCAGAGCGGTGCATAGTGAGGGCGAGGGGACATGAGTTGGGTAGACGGAAGAACAGTAGGTTACCAAATGTTGAGTCTGGGATAATTTCACAAGGATAACTCTCACATGCACAGTTCAGAAAAGCTAGCGGTGGATGGGAGGATTCAGATGGCCCGGGTTGTGAACCAGCCATTGAAATCAAGCATGTTATGTTCAGCTGCATGTTGTGCCACAGGGGTGGGTCCATTTTACATTCTTGGCCATTCACCCATGTGGACAGCTTGCTGCTAGTCATACTAATAGAGAAAACTGTGCAATGATTGTAGCAAAGCTGGTATATGACATGGCTACTTTCACAGGTGACCCTCCCTCTAATAGGGTAGGGTAAGCCTGTGATAGGACTGGAAGTGGTGGGTGGATTGGGGATGGGGGTCTGTGGTGATATGGCATGGGAAATCTGTCTGTGGACTGGGTCTTGGGGATATTGCCTGTCTGTAACAGCCTTTGTGAGAGGTTCAGCATACTGCGCAAGGGAGTTGATGCCCATCCCAAGGTGGCCAGGCTGCATAGAAGGATTTGCTATATGTTGGCCACCTCCTCCCTGATCTCACTTCAGTCCACATTGGGCAAGGGAGTTGTTGTCTGTCTCTGGGTCGCCAAGCTATATGGGAGAGAGGTTCTGTATGTTGACTATCTCATCACTGATGGCTCCATCCACACCTCACCATTCCTTCCACAATGAAAAATGCCTCTCATACAGCCTGGCTCCAGAGGAAGGCATATCTACAGTGACAAGAACTACCTTCTCCAGTATGTTGAAAGTTTCACCAGCATCTTCACTGGCAGCACTATCCTCCAGACCTAGTTGCAAACAGATTTCCTGTGCTCTTTCACCATGCATCATCAATACAGACCACCCTCAAGGACAGCTACAAAGATGTACGTCCTTCGTCATCCAATACCAACCCAGACTGGAACTGGACCCCCTCTTTCACCAGGGCTTTGGTTACCTATCATCGTGCCCTGAAATGAGGGACATCCTACGCGAGTTCCTTCCCAATCCTCCTAAAGTGGTTTCCTTTTGCCCACCCAATCTCCACAACTTCGTACTCCATCCTTATGCCACTCCCAATCCCAGCCCTCTTGCCACAGTGGATGGACTGAGATGCAAAATCTATCCAATCCACTCATCTATAAGTTGTTACCCCAGTCTTGTTACAGGCTTATCCTACCCCATCAGAGACCAGGCCACCTGTGAAAGCAGCCATGTCATATACCAGCTCTATTGCAATCATTACACAGCTTTTTATATTGGTATGACAACCAACCTGTTGTCCACCAGGATGAAAGGCCACTGCCAAGCTTTTGGCCAAGAGTAAAATTGCACCCACAATTATCCCGGCCATAACCTATGGTAACCTACTGTTCCCACACCCTCTAATCGACAGTGTCCACACCCTCTGTCCTATTACTCCGCTCAATCCACATCCCCTCACACTCATTGTGTGCAGTTCTCTGCCAACTCACACACAAGTCTTTCTCCCCTTCTCTCCTTTTCCACTTCCTTTTCCTTAGCTGCCAAAAACACCCCTCCAAGTTTCCTGATGCTGCACCTGTCAGCCTTGGCCTGCTGCCATTTTAGCCCTGCACACTCCGTCAGACAGTGCATCTTTGCATCCTCTCCCATATTCTTATATCCCTCCCCCTCCCCCTTCCCTTGTCCCCCTCCCAGATTGCTGCTTTTGTTCAAAGTGACAGTTGTATCCTGGCCAGAGCAGCTGAAGATAGTGATTGTTTGTGCATGTGAGGTGTATTTTCTTGTGTGAACATGTGCTCGTTTTCTTTTCTGAAGTAGACTTTGGCTGAAAGCTAAATGTCTTTACATTGCTCCAGTCTGCAACTCAATATGTCACCCTCATGAAGAGTAGCAATTTATCCACTTTTTAACAGTGTTGATATTCCAATCTGGACGTTCCATTGTTACACTATTATTGTCTTCTTTCGTTTCATGTAGCCACTGTTTCCTGTAAGGGGACCCATAAAATATAAAGTTACTTGAAACTTTCAGTATCCTCATTTTGCTGGAAATTCATACATTCAGCATAAATATGATGAATAAGAAAGTTGCTACTCACCGTATAGCAGAGATGCAGATTCACAGATAGGCACAACAAAATGACTGTCAAAAGTAAAGTAAGGTGACAGTCTTTTTGTTGTGCCTAACTGTGACTCAGCATCTCTACTACATGGTGAGTAGCAACTTTCCTTTTCATAATACTGTTACATTCCATCCTGGATTTTTCATTGTTCGATACTTTCAGCATCCTTATTTTGCTGGAAATTCATAATTTGAGTCAGCTGTAGTTTGTCATTGCTTTCTGCTTTTATTGCATGCCTTGTAAACGTGTGCTATAGTGTACTCTCTGATAGGCATAGCCTTTCTGTTTTACATCTGACAGTTTCACTGTGTTTCCTTCCTTCTTGGTTTAGATTGTGCTCTTCTTAGGACAACCTGTAGTTTCCAGGGCTGACATTTATTATAACATTTTTGGGCGTACTGTATGATATGTTGCTATGATGCAGGTGATTAGTAAGTTACGGAAACTACAGTTTATGAGAAAGAGTGAGAGCTGGTGAACCATATGCCTTTCAAAATGGTTTTCTCAACATGGCATATGACAGGGTGTATATGCCCCAGGACAACCGGGAAATCAGGAAAAATCTGGAAAATTTTTCATCCAAGAGAAAATCTGGAAATTTTTCATTGTTTTACTTTTCAGTTAATTTTTTGTAACTTTGGCTGGTAAGAACTGATACTCTAACAAAGAATTTTACTCCAGCTTGCAACTGCAGAATAATACTGCAGCAATAAAACATAAGATGGGAAAACACTAAAATAAAACTTAAAGACAACAAAAATGTGCCATTTACAACATCAAAACAAAGTGCGCACACAATCTCACGCTGGCAGCAAAATGTTTCAGATACATTAGGATGAAGACAGTACAATACTTTGTAACAACAAACTGCTTTGTGTGAGGCTGATGTTGCAACTGTTAACATTTCTAACAAGTTGTGGAAAAATATTATGCATGGTGGTGTAAGAAGTGTTACCTCAAAGTAAATTTACTTTTACGCAAGATGAATTAGGATATGTGTGAGAATGTGCAATGAATTTCTTAAGTCATGGAGCATAGACTCTGTTTCAAAACTTAACACTTTGATGACCAACTACTCGGAAAAATTTTGGGTCCAGCAGACTGGATATCTATGTCATTGTTTAAAATTTTAGTGGCACATTTCTGTTTGATATATCTTAAAGAATAAAACGAGCGGAAAAGGACCAGTACTATATGTGCAGGCTTAGCTTTTCTGGTACCTATCCTCTTATGTGTATTAATTTAAACCATTAACTTTCCTAGTTGCTATTGGCTGTCATCACGTGTCCTATGCGCTGAATATCTGCTGTCATTGACTGGCGATATCATGTGATGTGAGCTGTAATTGGCTGACAAGGGTGCATTGCAGTCTGTTTCAAAGCTTCAGGAACTGATGTACTGTGTTTGCTGGAATTCACATTTATACTTTAGACAATATAATGTAATTTTATAGATAAAAAAATCTACTCACCAAGCGGTGGCAGGAGAACACGGGTATAAAAAAGGTTTTACTGATTCAAGTTTTTGGAGACAGTGGCTCGTTCTTCCAGCAGAAGAATTGAAGCGGAAGGAAGAGGGGTGAAGAAAAAGGGATAGAGAGGTGTAGGGAAAGGGGCAGAGTTTGGAAAAGTCACCTAGAAATCCCTTTCGGGAGAGACTTACTGGATGAGATGAGAAGGAAAAATTGGTTGTTGGGGACTGCACTTAACGAGATTTGAAAACCCGATAGTTTAAAGATGGAAGGCAGGATAATATGCAAGAGAAGAGATTACTGCGGAAACATCATGAATGAGTTAATAAGAGTGAAAAAAGTTAATATATGTAACAAAGGTAGGAGGGGGGTGGTGAAAAATTGACAGGTCAAAAAAGAAAGATGTAGAAAACTGAAACTGAGTGAAGAAAGGAATAGTTAATGTGAAGAAATGCACTGCTACTGTTGCTCGTAGTGTGACTTCAGCTGCCAGAGGATGCAGTTTGTGTAGTCCAGTCTGTTTTCGACATAGGCCGTGATAGCTGAAAGCTTATATTGTGACAGCCTTTTTATTGTGCCTATCTGTGACTCAGCATCTCCCGCTATATTGAGAGTAGCAACTATCCTTTTCATAATTTTTTTTGGATTTGTTTATTTATTTAAACCCCCCCCCACTTTAAAGTGCCAGGAAGTTCTTTGCTACTACATAAAACCTTTACCGTTCAAAGGATGGGCAAGTTTTACAGTTATGATGGAAAGTATACTTTACACTTAATGCGGAGAAAGTGTATTTTCACCTCGGAAATTTTTATTTTCACCCAGGGAAAATTGTATTTTTAACTGGGAAACCAGGAATTTTTTTTCTTTGTCTGTGTATATACCTTTGTAGTAAAGGCTATACAGTTTCCTCTGCTCCAATTATTTATGTTCATACAGTTATTCAGGTAACAAGTTTGTTTGTTGAGTTAATGTGAGTATAAGCTGTTTGATGCAGTTGAATAGTGTTCATATTATTGAGACACAGTCTGTATGTCATAATCTTTTTTTTCCATCACTTTTTATGTTTTGAGATCTTACATAAGTATACCCCACTTGACTAATAAATGTACTTGTTTTACAGTATTTGATGATGGGGATATCACCACATTGAGGCGAAGTGCATTATGTTTAAAGAGTGGTAGACACTTTGCGGAAAGTGAAACTCTGGATCAGTTGCCTCTTACGCATCCTGAGCATTTTGGTAATCCTGTCATTGGAGGCCGCAAGGGTCGAAGAAGTCGCCAGGCACAGTGAGTTTATAGCTACTCGTTTAATTACATTTAGTAGGCTTCTGCTGCCATTGAGCTATTATCATAGTATTCAGTTCTGTGACAAATAAGTATGTTCTGCAGTAAGTTACCATAATAAATTTTGGTTACTGTGTGGGTAAAAGATTCCAGCAACAGCCCGTATTGTGTTATATATTTGTTACTTAGAGGGAGCTAACAAATAAAATAATGACTCACCTATCGCACTTTCATGGAATGAAATGAAATCGAACAGCACCATTTCATTATGTGTTCACATTAGAGAGAATTTTAACATAATGTCACAACACTCAGCGTAGTATGGGATAATTAAAGGCAGGTCATGAGGGATCATGTGTCTTACAAAAAGTCACAGTATATTCACAGCATTAAGGGACTATCATGATAGTAAAATTTAATAATGGCTGCAGCAAAATCATTGACAAAGGAAAATCTTCCAACATTTATTTGTTCAACATTTTTTTTGTGTGTGTGTGTGTGTGTGTGTGTGTGTGTGTGTGTGTGTGTGTGTGTGTGTGTGTACACGTTTTAACGAAATTACTTGTGGGTAATTATTTTAAGTTAATTTTCTTTACCTTACTTTCTTTGCGTGCGAACTTTGTTGTAGAACCTCTCTCTTATTTACGTGTGGTAATAAAAATTTTCACTTTCAAAAGAATTACGTACATTTACAAATTACGTGAACTCATATTAACTGATTAAGAATATTTGGTTGAAAATTAAATTCCTTACATCATTCGGCCTTGGCACACATTTTCTAAATGCAGTGGATTTTTTTTTTTTGTTAAATATTTTTACTGAATTCTTTCCCGGCGTTAGCTTTTGAACACAAGATTATCACTATTAGCAGAAAATGGTTAATTATTACCAAGCCAACATTTAATTATCACCGATCAAACCTACTTCGCTATACATTAAAGTTATTTGAAAGAACCAAAATTGTTAAATTTCAATGTTAACTATCCGTCTAAGAATGCACAAATGTGTAACTACTTTTTTTTTTAAATCTCAGCCAGTCTCTGGATCGCTGTAAAAGAAGAACATTCTCTTAGTTCACTGTTAATGTTTATCTATCTGTTCCCGATTTACGGGTTTGGTTGACTTTTCCTTTAGCGGAACAATTTTTTAAATGTGCCGCCGCTGCAAATCGATCGGTCGCGGCACAGCCCAGCAACACCGCTAAAAAATGCTGAAAACTCTTTAAAGAAATATTATAGATGACATGGGCAAGCTAATTTACATTAATAATACACACTTTTTATAAATTCTGATATATTTAGATCAAGCAATAATTCAACTCACATTAGTTCGTAATTTCTCCTTCAATGGCGGCTAAATCTAGATACAGACAATTGACGTCTACCCAAACACCAAATACATCGATACAGCTTCCTACCGCTTTCAGCTCTAAACGAGGAAGACCAAAGAATACATAGTGCATTGTGCTTTTATAGTATTGCTGATTATTAACATTTCTTTGTAATTTCACGACATTATTTCCCTCTGGCTGAATTTCACATCTCTGTTATCTCAGATATTGACACATTTCGCAATTACATATTTAATATAGAAATATTACCATCCTAAATACAGAGAGAATATTACTACAAAAAATATTACAATAATAACAAATGTCTTTTACGCAAAATTCAATAATATTTTTTGTTAAATAATTACATTATATACAAATTGCTCAGAGTGGCGTATATGGTACAAATAAATTTCAGTTTGTAAATGTGTGAGTTTGCCAGGGAACGTTACAACGTAGCACCTTTTTGTTTTATCTTTTGCGCCTTCTGTTCTTTCTGATTGCGAGATGTTGGGAAAGAAACAGTTTCTCTCCCATTTTCACTGTTCAAAAAATTTTCCTTATATATAATAGAGGGAAACATTCCACGTAGGAAAAATATATCTAAAAACAATGGTTCTGTAACATACCAAACGAAAGCGTTGGTATGTTGATAGAAACAATCTCTCTCTCTCTCTCTCTCTCTCTCTCTCTCTCTCTCTCTCTCTCTCTCACACACACACACACACACACACACACACACACACACACACACACACACATTTCAAGCTTTCGCAACCCACGGTTGCTTCATCAGGAAAGAGGGAAGGAGAGGGAAAGACGAAAGGATGTGGGTTTTAAGGGAGAGGGTAAGGAGTCATTCCAATCCCAGGAGCGGAAAGACTTACCTTAGGGGGAAAAAAGGACAGGTATACACTCGCACGCACACACATATCCATCTGCACATACACAGACACAAGCAGACATTTGTAAAGACAAAGAGTTTCTTTGCCTTTACAAATGTGTGCTTGTGTCTGTGTATGTGCCGATAGATATGTGTGCGCGTGCGCGTGCGCGTAAACACACCACGATCTATACCAAATCTCTTCAGCACTTCAATTCTGTCATTATTTCCATTATTGTAACAGAAAACTGCATCATAGACACCTATTTTGAGTACTTAAAGTCTACAGAATGTCCTTTTTGAGCATCTAATCCAAATTAAATTATTGAGGCTTTCATTTGCATTTTCTCTCTTTCTGTGAAGACACTTCCTCAATAAATCAGTGTTTACAAGAAACCTGAATGTGGGCTTAATTGCATTCATAACAGGTTCTGGTAATGAGTGTTCATGCGAATACTTCTCATTTCTGTTGTTGAACTTACACCAATCGTCTTTCAGACACAGATTGTGCATTGGTGTTTGGTCAGTGGATAGTTTGGGGAAAAAAATTGCCCACACAGCATGCCTCATTGTCTCTAAATTGTGTGTGTTTTTCCTGATAGCTCTCCCATAAAAGAACTGAAGAGAATCAGTTTCTTTCAAAGTAAGGCTGCCTTTTCTTCCTATTGGTTTTCCATCCTCAAGTACTTCACCTTTCTTCTCTTTCAGCAAGTGACGAAGCCTACAACCAAGCCTCTTTTGAATGTGGCCAACACATTCCAACTTTCCTATTGTTGTATTGTACAGATTTTTATCTGTTCCAGCTTTGAATGAAGAGGAGTCCCCATGAGCAAGGTATTTAGTATTTCTAACACCATACTGGCCCTCAGATATGGAAAACATCTTCACAACTGCAGCAGCCTCAATGCCCCCACTTGAGCCACTATAATTTTTAGAGCATACTACTGCATGCTTATCTTGCCACAGTTTCTCACTGTCTTCATTGTTGGACATTTTCCTTGTTGCACACTAGTGGCAGTATTTGGACATAATTTCTACATTTAAAACTTTACCTGAGTCAATACCAATAACAGATGCAACTCCGTACAGAGATGTGCGACCCCTTTTCATCCAGGTCCTATCTACTGACACACGCAGGTTAGCAACATTTGTAGGAAATTCACTGTCATAAATATCCACCCCAGGATCTGTTTCTTTTTGGTTTATTTCCACCAATTCCTCCTTTTCTTTCTTCGTAGAAACTTTGGCAGTATCACATACAGCATCAGACATCTCTTTATTTTTTTAAACCTTGCACAAGGTGGAGGCATGTTCAGAAAACCACACAATAAATTACCTCCTTCCCTGCCCTGTCCAAGGCATCTCAGAGCATATGCTAACCTAAAATTGCTTTCATAGGTACCAGTGTCCAGTGTCCATTATTTAAGGATGAAAATGAAAATTCATAGCCACGCGAATTACAAATTAATTCAAAATCACAAGCTATTCCCACTCTTCTTTCCTCAACAACGATCATGCATTCCTTATTTTTGCAGCTAACACATGAACATGAAAACTTCATAGCCTGGCAGAGGAGCTCTAAATCAATAAGTCTGAGTCCAGTGGAATCCATATCAACATCATTCATGAACCTGTAAAATTCTCCTGTCCTAAGTTTTGATGCTGAAGCTATTTCCTCTTTTTTGTTGGTAAACCAATTTCCATGAAACCTCCATTTCCTAAACACAGTTTATCCACCACCCATTATGCATAAATCACGACTTCCACCTAAAGGTTTGTGAATTCAACCTTCAACCTATTAATATGTGTTAGTACTGTCAAAATGTAAATAAGCCACATGCAAGAAAGTTTTCAGTCAAAGATATAGTTGTCAGCCACAGATATAGATGTCAGCCAAAGGTATCGAATGAAAATAGCCTTCACATTGACAAAAATTCTGCTGAAGCAAGCAGTTTCCCAAATATCGGAAGAGGTGCGAGTGGCTGCCAGTGCAGAGTTAATCAGTTTAACAATTTAAAGGCCTTTCTAAAGCTGCTATCATGATAAATTTCACACACTACATAGATTGGACTGTAGATCAAGAAAATACGATTTTGAAAATTACTTTTTTGGACCAAAATCAATTACATCCTCCCTTAAACAAAAATTTACCATTTTTCTGTTATAACCTAATGGAAGAAAGAAAATGATCTGCTGTGTTGTGATAATTTGCTATTCATGTTTCATCTTGAAATCAGCTGTGAAAGAAAACCTCTGTATTAGGACAGTTGCATTTATGGCTTATCAACTTGTGTTTGGAATACTACAGTCCTACCTGAATAATTCAAAACTTCGTAATGCTACCACTCCACACATTAAAACTATGTGAAATAATGTCATTGAAACTACTATTTTCACAGATACAGCAGGTGGAGAAATTTCTGTCATACCTCCCATACCGATGAGCCCAACCGATTTACCCATGCTGTGGTCAGTTGTATGTGCTCTATTACTAACTTTTACTGCACATTATCCCAAAAACTAAAACTGTACTCTATACTATTAGGACATAGGTTATACATATTTTTAAACAACTATTGTAAACACAATATTATTGAAGCTATTGATTGTACTCTTAAGAGATCATAGATGGTATGATAATTGATAGGTGGCTTAACTTTCGTATTTATGGTGATTTTCAGCAAACTTTGACAGTTATACCTAAAAGACAAGGCCTGAAGTTATCAAGGCCCATTTTAAATCATAACCTGTATGGAACTAACATGAGTACACCTTGAATATGGTGATATTCAGTTTACATTACAATTATTCAATATTGGAAATAAAACAATATTATATGAGTGTAGTTATGTGTGTGCCAGTGAGGAACTTGGTAATGTTGTGCCATCTAGTGTTGCCCCGGTTCGAAATATCGTAAATCCATGTTATCTGTGTTTACATTTAGTGATTTTGCTGTTTCCTCTTCGTTTACTGCTCTCAGGTCAAATGGAAAGAAAGTGATTTCTGTGGCTGGGAGCTATCAAGTGAATTAAAGTACATCCACATAATTATCAAATGCTACAGTATGTTGTTAGTTCCAGATTTTATTTTCACCTTTCTGACAGTCAAGCAATAATCGCCTTGCAGAACAATGAAGTTACTTTTGTCTCTTTGCTAAAGAAATTCGGCTTTTATTTATCTTTTCCGCTGAGGCAGCCAGTTTGTTTCAAACGAAGTGTTTAATTCCACACTATTGGCTAGTTTCAACTGTCCACTGCATTCCAAGTGCACGTTTTCATCTTGTACAACGTATGGCATTATGCCATAATAAAGAAACAAACATGAGACAATACAGTACTGGTACTCCAAGAAAATTTACATCCCGAAAACAACACTGAAAAGGTTAATATTAGATCAAGGCCTACTTCGCTGGGAATCTGGACGTATGAATGTGCACTTTAACGCAAATTATTCATTTCAGTATGGTTCAAGAAATTCTGACTCTTGTGGAGTATCCTCTGATGTCTTGTTTCTTTTACATCTACATCTACATTTATACTCCGCAAGCCACCCAACGGTGTGTGGCGGAGGGCACTTTACGTGCCACTGTCATTACCCCCCTTTCCTGTTCCAGTCGCGTATGGTTCGCGGGAAGAACGACTGTCTGAAAGCCTCTGTGCGCGCTCTGATCTCTCTAATTTTACATTCGTGATCTCCTCGGGAGGTATAAGTAGAGGGAAGCAATATATTCGATACCTCATCCAGAAACGCACCCTCTCGAAACCTGGCGAGCAAGCTACACCGCGATGCAGAGCGCCTCTCTTGCAGAGTCCACCACTTGAGTTTGTTAAACATCTCCGTAACGCTATCACGGTTACCAAATAACCCTGTGACGAAACGCGCCGCTCTTCTTTGAATCTTCTCTATCTCCTCCGTCAACCCGATCTGGTACGGATCCCACACTGATGAGCAATACTCAAGTATAGGTCGAACGAGTGTTTTGTAAGCCACCTCCTTTGTTGATGGACTACATTTTCTAAGGACTCTCCCAATGAATCTCAACCTGGTACTCGCCTTACCAACAATTAATTTTATATGATCATTCCACTTCAAATCGTTCCGCACGCATACTCCCAGATATGAAGTAACTGCTACCAGTGTTTGTTCCGCTATCATATAATCATACAATAAAGGATCCTTCTTTCTATGTATTCGCAATACATTACATTTGTCTATGTTAAGGGTCAGTTGCCACTCCCTGCACCAAGTGCCTATCCGCTGCAGATCTTCCTGCATTTCGCTACAATTTTCTAATGCTGCTACTTCTCTGTATACTACAGCATCATTCGCGAAAAGCCGCATGGAACTTCCGACACTATCTACTTGGTCATTTTTATATTATTGTGAAAAGCAATGGTCCCATAACACTCCCCTGTGGCACACCAGAGGTTACTGTAACGTCTGTAGACGTCTCTCCGTTGATAACAACATGCTGTGTTCTGTTTGCTAAAAACTCTTCAATCCAGCCACACAGCTGGTCTGATATTCCGTAGGCTCTTACTTTGTTTATCAGGCGACAGTGCGGAACTGTATCGAACGCCTTCCGGAAGTCAAGAAAAATAGCATCTACCTGGGAGCCTGTATCTAATATTTTCTGGGTCTCATGAACAAATAAAGCGAGTTGGGTCTCACACGATCGCTGTTTCCGGAATCCATGTTGATTCCTACATAGTAGATTCTGAGTTTCCAAAAACGACATGATATTCGAGCAAAAAACATGTTCTAAAATTCTACAACAGATCGACGTCAGAGATATAGGTCTATAGTTTTGCGCATCTGCTCGACGACCCTTCTTGAAGACTGGGACTACCTGTGCTCTTTTCCAATCATTTGGAACCTTCCGTTCCTCTAGAGACTTGCGGTTCACGGCTGTTAGAAGGGGGGCAAGTTCTTTCGCGTACTCTGTGTAGAATCGAATTGGTATCCCGTCAGGTCCAGTGGACTTTCCTCTGTTGAGTGATTCCAGTTGCTTTTCTATTCCTTGGACACTTATTTTGATGTCAGCCATTTTTTCGTTTGTGCGAGGATTTAGAGAAGGAACTGCAGTGCGGTCTTCCTCTGTGAAACAGCTTTGGAAAAAGGTGTTTAGTATTTCAGCTTTACGCTTGTCATCCTCTGTTTCAATGCCATCATCATCCCGGAGTGTCTGGATATGCTGTTTCGAGCCACTTACTGATTTAACGTAAGACCAGAACTTCCTAGGATTTTCTGTCAAGTCGGTACATAGAATTTTACTTTCGAATTCACTGAACGCTTCACGCATAGCCCTCCTTACGCTAACTTTGACATCGTTTAGCTTCTGTTTGTCTGAGAGGTTTTGGCTGCGTTTAAACTTGCAGTGAAGCTCTCTTTGCTTTCACAGTAGTTTCCTAACTTCGTTGTTGTACCACGGTGGGTTTTTCCCGTCCCTCACAGTTTTACTTGGCACGTACCTGTCTAAAACGCATTTTACGATTGCCTTGAACTTTTTCCATAAACACTCAACATTGTCAGTGTCGGAACAGAAATTTTCGTTTTGATCTGTTAGGTAGTCTGAAATCTGCCTTCTATTACTCTTGCTAAACAGATAAGGGGTCTGTTTGTTACCAGTAGGTCCAAGATGTTATCTCCACGAATCGGTTCTCTGTTTAATTGCTCGAGGTAATTTTCGGATAGAGCACTCAGTATAATGTCACTCGATGCTCTGTCCCTACCACCCGTCCTAAACATCTGAGTGTCCCAGTCTATATCTGGTAAATTGAAATCTCCACATAAGACTATAACATGCTGAGAAAATTTATGTGAAATGTATTCCAAATTTTCTCTCAGTTGTTCTGCCACTAATGCTGCTGAGTCGGGGGGTCGGTAAAAGGAGCCAATTATTAACCTAGCTCGGTTGTTGAGTGTAACCTCCACCCATAATAATTCACAGGAACTATCCACTTCTACTTCACTACAGGATAAACTACTACTAACAGCGACGAACACTCCACCACCGGTTGCATGCAATCTATCCTTTCTAAACACCGTCTGTACCTTTGTAAAAATTTCGGCAGAATTTATCTCTGGCTTTTCTTTTATGACACAATGTAAGATCTTTATGTTTTACTCATACGAACATACGGGCTCCCTACGTCATCGTAGCTGCGCAAGCGCGGGGATGCCTTGTATGTACCACTCTCTGGCAACTGCTGGAACAAAGCTATTTGTAACAGATCTTTGCGAATTGTGGTTTGAAAAGCGTTATTTTCAAAGTAAATTTCCTTTTGTGCAAGATGAATTATGTACAAGAATGTACGATGAATTTATTAAATCACAGAGCGTTTGACTCTTATTTAAAAATCAACTCTTTGATGACAAGCCATTTAGAAGAATTTCGAGCCCAGAAGATCAGAGATATATGTTGGTATTAAACATTTTACTGGCACATTTATGTGACATCGTAAAGTGTAAAACGCGCAGGAAACATCAACATTATATGTGAAAGCTTAGTTTCTCTTGTAGCTTAGTAATCTTTGTGACAAATATTAAAAATGAAAACTTTGCTTTTCCTGTCGAAACAGTGTATATTAACTTAAACCATTAACTTTTCCTGTTTGTGTGTTTGCGCTGCTGTGATGCTGGTGGCTGACTACATCACTTGACCTATGCTATGAATATCCGCTGTCATTGGCTTGCGAGATCACATGACATGAGCTATGACTGGCTTACAAAAACGCATTGCAATCTCGATTTCAATGTTTCGGAAAGTAACATGTGGTTTTTGGTGCAATTCGAATTTATACTTTCATAATACAAAAATATGCAGCGTATATGTTGCTGCACATTAAAGAACTTCCCAAAACGTGGTTTTCCTCCCTGAGATCCACCACACAGTATGTGGCTTAAAGTCAGCATTCCTGTAATACTTCTGCACAGCCCTCCAAAACTTTGTAATGGTATCTGTTCCCAGATTAAAACTATGAGAAAGCTACTATCCTCATGTTCAACAGCTGGAGAGGTAGCTCTCACAACTCGAACACCAGTGATCCTACTGACGTACACATTCATTTTAAGGTTTCGTTTACATTAACAATAAGCAAGGCTCTAGGTTAGATATTCAAATACGTTGGAATTGTTTTACCATCTCTCTCTCTCTCTCTCTCTCTCTCTCTCTCTCTCTCTCTCTCTCTGTGTAGGGGAGCGCGCGCGTGTGTGTGTGTGTGTGTGTGTGTGTGTGTGTGTGTGTGTGTGTGTGTGTGTGTGTGTAGGGGAGCCGAGTTGTATGTTGCCCTTTCGTGACCTGGTAGTTCAGAGAGCCAGCTCCTACTCTTACCATGCAGTATCAGAAAAATTGAAAACATTGTATATTCTGAAGTTTTATAATTGTGTGGTATACAAACAATTGAAAAAACTTAAAAACAATTATAGAAACAGAAAATACTTGTTAATTTATATTCTATGAATTATTATACTCGTAATTTAGATTTCCTTACATTCCAAGTCGCAGCAAGGAGCTGAAATTTGCTTTCCGACACAAATGCCTTCCCCAAGGTAACCCAGATTAGGACTCCAATCCATTTACCATGTAAAGTAATTGTCATGTGAGACTGTAGGTAGGTGTGTGTGTGTGTGTGTGTGTGTGTGTGTGTGTGTGTGTTTGTTTGTTTACTTTGATTATGATGTATTTTTGTTAATTCGTCCTTGCATGTCTCACATTCTCTTTCTACTATTACTTGTTATTGTCACAAGAGTATGAGTTTACCAACAAAGTGTTACTTGCAGGTGAAACTGTAATGGTGATATGTACATTTGACTGCAAATAATTTCTTATGTTGTGTGGCTTCTACTGCAGTTGCAAGAAAATATGGCAGTCCTTACAATTGTTTTGCAGGGATGACAGCAGTGATGAAGATGAAGAGAGTCAACGCAAGGGAAAGAAGAAGGAGGAGAAAGAAGCTGATATTGGAAAAGTTGTTTGTGTAGAGCTTGGAGACAAAAAGAAACAGAAAGATAATTGGTTTCCAGGTCTTGTAGTGGCACCAACTGCCCAAGACACAGTACGCATCCGTGTCCGTGATGAATATTTAGTGCGATCATTCAAGGATGGCAGATAGTGAGTAATCTTTCCGAAATTTTAATTCTCTAGTAATATTTATAGTTTTTCAAAGGATCAGTTTCAAAATTGTGTTGTGTTTTCAAACTACTGAAAGATTGAAGGTAGTGAATTTGAAGTGTGCACTCTCTGTTGGTGTTGTAGGGCTGTCCTAATGGAGGAATGACTATTGAGTTCTAAATAACTGAAAAAACCCTAATTTTACCCCTCTGAAATTATGAAATTTTGCAAGATCTATATGTTACTTATAGACTATTTCTCAAGTACCTTAACTGCAAGAGAAATTAAATTCCACATTAATATGTAAAATCCATTTGTGTTTATTTTTTCTTAATTGTCACAGTATAAAGCATTTTACTTTCATTATTTTGGAATGAGTGGTGCTTCAATTTTTATTCATTTACTACATAAGTGCTAATTGCCATCAGAAATGTTACATGCAGGTCTGTGCTTCATTTGTTATATCAGATATAATCTAGTTTCTTGAGATCCCTGTAGTACGATGAAGAACTATGGTGCCCATAACTAAGCTGAAGCATTCCATGTAAAGGACTGTCAGCATTCCTTTCTGCTGCGGTCAATTCGGCTTCTCTTACATATCAGGATGTCACTGACACATGCAATAATTTTTACTATTGCACAAGATATTTGTGGCTTTTGTCATCATATAGAATTTATACGTATTGGTTTCTTCAAAATGTTATCCTCCATTGTATGGTGTCAATGGTTTTGATTACTTCAGATTTGTGCTTAGTGTTAAGAGACAATGGTACTTCACTTATATTGTGTAATCTGTACAATGCTTGTGATATATTGAAGATTGTACAATCAGATATGTGGTCTTACTGAAATAAATATTACCTCAGTAATTACATTAACATCTTACACTTAAATTAGAAATTGTCCACTTCGAGGTACCGTGAGAACAGTTCATAAAATAAATTTTAGTAAACATCTAAAGGTAGTTAACACAGTAACTGTTTGTATGCTGTAATTTTTTGTGTATAAAGCGGTTACACCAAATTGCTGTGTTCCATTTTCTTATCAGTCTCGTTTTTGTTGTCTGTTGTATCCTCTTTCATGGTTGGAAATGTTGATTTGGAAATTTATTTAGTTTTACAGTTCCAAAAAAGGAGGCCACAGAATTCACAAGGGAGATAGGAGGGAAGGTTGATAATAATACCCTAAAGACTGGTATGTAAACAGCAGTATTAGAGAATATTCCATAATATGTTGATTTGTTGTACATGAAATTATTAACTGTACTACCTATGGTAATGTTGTTTGTTTTGCTCTGCCAAAAGTGGAGCCTACTTTTGCATTGCATAATAATATAGAAAATATAGTCATGCTAAACTGTTGATATTTCGTGGCACGTTTCCTTTCAGCGGTTGAAAAGGCATTACAGTTTCTTGACAAAGAGGAATTGCCACCTCACTGGGACCGTGACCTGCTCTTTGGTCTGGATGAAAGTAGTGCAAATAGTGACGGAATTGACAGTGACGTGAGTAACCTTCAAGAAGTAATGTTATTAAATGGTTATGATATTGCCTCCACAATATTGTCATAGCAATAATAATCAGCTTCATCATTTTCCGTAATAAATATTTCGTTTTAGGGCTCGGATGATGAACCACGGGAAGAAAAGGACCATTTTGTGGCCCAGCTGTACAAATTTATGGATGATCGTGGCACTCCCATTAATAAAGGGCCTGTTATTTCTGGAAGGGATGTTGACCTTTATAAACTTTTCAAGGTATTTTACATGTGCTAAAATATGAAGTAAGTGGGGACACCCAAATAACTAAATTTGTGAAGATTAGTGACATTGTAAAGTCAGACTAACGGCATTATGCATGTTTCTGAAAATTTCAGTTAAATATGTTTGTTGTACAAACACTTTTTATTAAATTCTGGTGAGTTTGTTTATTTACTTTACTGATATTTACTTTATAATTCTTCTTTTTGTCCCATCTCTTTTTCAGTAAAAGATTTGGGTGCAGAATTTTCATTTCTCGCTGTTTGTTCGAATGAAAAAAAAGAAACTACTACTGCTATCACCACCACCGCTACCACTACCCTACTTTCATCCTGGTCCTAAGTACCTTAATCTGCTTCAGTTCTCTACTAGGCTAGCAGAATGCTTATAATTTGTTGTTGTGTTTCTGTAACTTTCTTGTAAATTAAGATATCCTGTTTTTCACAACTGCTATCTTACTGCAGTTAGTTTTTACTGCAATTTTTTTGCCTCACTTATTAGTTTTTATGATTTTTGCTTAAGCATATTTAGATTTATTGCAAAATATGAGAGTCTGGGGCCGTGAATCACTTCACAGACCAGCATTTATATAACGGTACCGTAACTGTATTTAAAATGACTTGAAAATAAGGGCTTGCAATGTGCTAGGAGATATTTTTGTGAAGCTTCTGTGTTTTGTGCAGACCAAAGTGAGTAGGAACAGAGACACTTACATCATTTTTCTATGCTACTCATTGCAGGTTGTTGACAAACTTGGTGGATATAATCGTGTCACAAATCATAATCAGTGGAAGACAATCACTCACAAGTTGGGGTTTGGTGATGTTAGTGGCAATACGAACCTGGTTAAAGTTGCATATAAAAGGTAAACAATAGAACTAAATGTATTCTCTCTGCTTTTTTATGAATGCAGAAGGCCATTTCTATGTAAGCTGATTATCACCACTTTTGCCAACAGATTCTTACATAGCTTTGAAGATTTCTATCGAAAGTTAGGTTGCACTATGGTTAATCACCCGAGGGGGAACAGGGCTCGCCATCGTGGAGGCCGTAGCCTCATAAGGGATAGAGATCGTGCAACTCCGGTCAACACTTTGAAAGAAAAGGACAAAGAAAAAGATAAGGAAAAGGAAAAAGAAAAAGAGAAGGAGAAGGAGAAGGAGAAGGAGAAAGAGAAGGAAAAGGAAAAAGAGAAGGAGAAGGAGAAAGAGAAGGAAAAAGATAAAGAAAAGGAAAAGGAAAAAGAGAAGGAAAAGGATAAAGTAAAGGAAAAGGGGAAGGATAAGGAAAAAACAAAAGAAAAGGACAAATCAAAAGAGAAGGGAAAGGAAAAGGAGAAAGATAAAGAAAAGGTGAGTTATCTTTGTTGCTTTGGAATTAGGTGGACTTGAGCCTGATTAGTAAATTTTGATTAATGGCTAATATAAGAATTTGCTGATCCCTCTGAATTACGTTACTTCTTCATTACTGTCAACAAGAAGCAGATTTTTCAGTTCCCATGGTTACCAGTGAAATTTAAGGCACATGAATACCTTGAAACTTCAGGCAAGTAACAGCTTCATTTTCTTTTGATTACATATTCTCTAATTATGTTTGCTTGATTTCATAAAATCAAAACAGCAGTTGATTCGAGTTCCATCACCAACATTAAGTATTTTATTCTCAGTATCACCTCATCCCATACAACTTTTTTGTAATACAAAGTATGAGAAGCAGTAGCTCATGTTTTGATAACATTATAGTTTTGTTGTTCTTCCTGAAATTTTTCCATTATTCATCACTTTTTGGCAAGTATGTTGGTCATTTTTTGATAAATGTTTGTAGTGTGTCTAAAAATCTAAATAAAACATTATCTAGAATATTTAGAGTAATTTATGAGGCTATTGCTGACATTAACATCCTGCCCGTGTTACGGCATTTAAATCATTACTTTCATTCATTTTTTAAATTGCTGTTTGAGTTACCGAATTGCATTCAAGCCCTTTCCATTAATATTATACTCAGTGAAAATAATTCTTGTCTGGGCAGTTCTTTTTAAATGATTACAGATTTTTCGTAGACTGACATTGTAGTTACGAAGAGAACAATGAAAAGAAACCACATCTATCCCTGTAAATCGAAAATACCACTTTATCTCTGTTCTGTACTAGTTGGTGTCCTTAGTACACATTGTATCTGATGGAAATGCTGCCTCCACCATTACTTAGATCATCTCCATTCTGTCCTATCACCTGAAGCCAAGAAATGCTGTAAATGCTTTCCTTTTTGCAACTGTTGCCATCATTTATACAAATGGGTAATTCCATGTATGAGTGCTCAGTTAGCACAACCTCTGCAAATGGATACTGGAAAAAGAAGTGCCCCTGCCTGCTAATGGAACAGATCCATCTCTCAGGGAGGCCTCCAAGCACAACCCATTGTGTCAGGAACTATATACTATGTGATCAAAAGTATTCGGACAGTTGACTGAAAATGACTTAAAAGTTCATGGTGCTCTCCATCAGTTATGCTGGAATTCAATATGGTGTTGGCCCATACTTAGCCATGATGGCTGCTTCCACTCTCGCAGGCATACATTGTCGGGTGATGGAAGGTTTCTTGGGGAATGGCAGCACATTCTTCAAGGAGTGCTGCACTGAGGAGAGGTATCGATGTCAGTCGGTGAGGCCTGGCACGAAGTCGACGTTCCAGAACATCCCAAAGGTGTTCTGTAGGATTCAGGTCAGGACTGTATGCAGGCCAGTCCATTACAGGGATGGTATTGTCATGTAACCACTCTGCCACAGTCCGTGCATTATGAACAAGTGCTCGATCATGTTGAAAGGTGCAGTCACCATCTTCAAATTGCTTTTCGACAGTGGGAAGCAAAAATATGCTTAAAACATCAGTGTAGGCCTGTGTTGTGATAGTACCTTGCAAAACAACAAGGGGTGCAAGCTCCCTCCATGAAAAACACAACCGCACCATAACACCACTGCCTCCAAATTTTACTGTTGGCACTACACACACTGGCAGCTGATGTTCACAGGGCATTCGCAATACCCACACCCTGCCATCGGATCATCACATTGTATTCTGTGATTCGTCACTCCACTGTTCAGTCAACCAATGTTTACACTCCTTACACTAAGCGAGGCATCGTTTGGCATTTACCAGCATGATGTGTGGCTTATGAGCAGCTGCTCGACCATAAATCCAAGTTTTCTCACTTCTCTCCTAACTGTCATAGTAATTGCAGTGGGTCATGATGCAGTTTGGAATTCCTGTGTGATGGTCTGGATAGCTGTCTGTCTCTTACACATTAAGAGCCTCTTCAACTGTCAGCGGTCTGTCAGTCAACAGATGAGGTCAACCTGTACTCTTTTGTGCTGTACATGTTCCTTCATGTTTCCACTTCACTAACACATCGGAAACAGTGGACCTAGGGATGTTTAGGAGTGTGAATATCTCGCCTACCGACGTATGACACAAGTGACACCAAAAATCACTTGACCATGTTCGAAGTCCCTGAGTTCTACTGAGCGCTCCACTCTGTTCTCTTGCAATGTCTTATGACTACTGAGGTCGTTGATATGGAGTACCTGACAGTAGGTGGCAGCACAATGCACCTAATATGAAAAACATATGTTTCTGGGGGTGTCCAGATACTTTCGATTACATAGTGTATATGTACCCACGCTGCAGCAGTTCCGCTTGCTACTCTTAATATGAGTTAAGTCACTTTTTGTTTCCAAATCTGAATCTGATAATTCAGTACTGTGGAAGCTCCATCATGGATGGACTGGAAATATGTTGCAGTGGTAGAGCATTGCTCACAGACAAAAGATGTCCAAGTTATCTAGAATCTGCAGTTAAAGTTATGTTCCCATACTTCTGTCATGTTATATAATTCTTTATGTAACAAAATTGGTGATGTTTCCAATACTGAAGCTGTAGCTTTTTTTCAACATACACTAATATTCATATTTTGCACTTTGTCGTATGAAACAGAGGACCCTCTCTTTTGTTTAGCGTTCATCACAAAAAAGTAGCACTATTAGTCCCTTGTGCTTCAGAATATTTTTCTATCTGTTTTGTAATATGTGAGTAGCAGTCCATCACTTCCATGTTGTTGTTGCCATCTAGATTCTACACACCCACACTATCTTTCCTAAATTTTGCATATCTTCCATTCCAGTAACCTCCCTGGGCTCAACTTTCACCAGTCCCTGTTACCCACCTGGCTGTCCCCTGCCTTTTATCTTGCCAGTGCACCTGCATAGTACTCTTGCCAGTGCACCTGGCCAGTTCTTTCCCTTTCTCTACTTCTCTACTCTACCCTTTGCTCCCCCCTCCCATGGCACAGCTACTTGATGCTGCACCTAGCAGCTCATTGTCTCATCCCCACCATGTCCCTGCATACTTTGACAGGTGGCACCGCAGCAGATTACCATATGACCATTTTCAAGAACAAGTTATTAATTTACATTAATCATTAATAAATTCAGCTACTGCTATTGGTACTTCTTTAGTGCTTATACTATGTTCAAACCGACTTCATTTTGATGATTTATGTAGTTTGAACACACCACCATGTGAGGGTATGATTTGCCATTATATTAATATCCTTTGTGAATCTGCTATAATTATGACTATCATTATGGTAATGCACATGATGGAGTATTTGAAGCTCGTTTGCTATGTAATTAAGAAATGAGAAGTACTTTATTGTATAATAATACAGTTTTGAAAATCTCAAAACTAGTCATATCTTTACATTTATCCTCCTACATCCATAACAGTTTCAAAATTGTCACAGAATTGTGTTGATTCCCTAATTGTATAGCTAAATGGCAAGGGAAGCTTCAGATCCAATTTTTGAAGGATACTTTTTACATAATTAGGTTGGAAGAAACTGTGTTGGTTTTAGAAGTATTGATTCATGGCAATTACCTGTTACAGGAAAAGCCACCTGCAGTTAGTGAAAAATCCACAGAAGTCACATCAAAGCAGCTGGCTGTGACTGCAGTGAGTGAAAAGGAGCAACCAAAACCATCTTCAGTGGATGAGAAGAAACCACCAGAACAGCAGTCTACCAGGACAAAAGAAATAAAAAAGGAAAAAGTCAAAGAAAAGGTGAAATGTTCAAACTTCCCTACTTGATCAGTTTTAATTTCTCTTTGGTCTGAAAATTAATACTTCCTGTAGTTACAATACACAGACATTGTTTAACCATAAATATATGTACAGTTATTTTTTAAATGAAACTTGTCTTTGATATTTTATGTGGATTGCTTATTTGTATTCCTTAAAGTAGTTGATAACATCTGTTGCTAAATAGTAAATGGGGGAGGGGCAGGAGCAAACATTTTGTCAAAAAGTTACTGAAGTTCTTGTAAATTGTGCTCAAGATCCACAATGCTTAGTACGGTAAGAATAGTTTTCTCTTGTTTCTTCGAATTCTCAACTTGGTTCAGGTGATCGCAATACAGATCATTGTTTAAGCTGCATACGGATACTCGTGCCATTGTACGAGTTTCTCCAAATTTGAGATTTGAATGGGTGGGGTATTTAAAATTTACCTGATTACAATAGTAGAGACAATTTCAGATAGTATCTTTTTAGAAAAAGTGTATTTGAAGGGGGGGGGGACACTGTATTGTTGATGTGCTTGTTGCCTATTTTTCCATGTAATTGCCATCCCTTTCATTGCATGTGGTGAGCCGTGGCATGAGCTGCTTTATGCCCTCCTCGAAGAACTCTGCTGCCAGCTCCTTCCCCCCCTCTTCAGAACCTCTTTGTGCTTCTGCTCATTGATTGAAAATTAAATTTCATTCTTGTGTGCCTTCAGGGAGGTGAGAAGAAGGGAATACCAAAGGGGGGGGTGGAGATTCAAAACTTAGCAACCAAATATGTCCAATAGTGCCTTGGTGGCTAAGGCTGTGTGAGGATGGGCTTTGTCGTACAACAAACGCATTCCTCTTGTCAGCATTCCCTTCCTTTTGTGTTAAATGCTCCGGGGGAGTTTTTTAAGGTCTCACAGTATTGTTCAGGCATAAATTTGGCAAAAATGATGCCATTTCAGTCCTAGAACATTGAGGCCATGATTTTCGCCCGAAATTGCGGTTTTGAATGTTTTGGCAGGTAGGGAATAGGTGTGACATGACTGTGACAAATGTCTTTTTGTCTTAGGCATCTAATGGGCAGGTGTTTCATCTCCAGTCATCATAGAGCTCAGATAATCCTGACCTTCCAGTTCAAATTGCCCAAGAAACTCACAGGTCTGTTGACCCCAATTTCTCTTGTGCTCATCTGTCAGCTGTTTGAGGTATTGCACGCAGTTGGTGGTATCCCAGTGTTTCTGTTAGTGCTATGTATAACGGAGTTCTGGAGAGTTGTGGAAACATTGCAAAACTTTTATCGACTGCTATTTCAGTCTTCCCCAATTTTTTGCATCCCACTGATCAGTAAAAATGGAAGGTCTTCCACTCCTTTGTTCGTCATGATCATTTGTGCTGCACCACTAAACTCCCTACATCACTTAAACACATTTCTTCTGTTCATACAGCCTTCATCATAAACCGTTTTTATTCGCAAAAAAATTTCAGTAGGTGTTATTCCTTTCAGGAATAGGAAACGGACCACAGCACGTGGCTTGCATTTGGCGGAATTTCATACTGACATCTTTCATGCAGCTTGACACTGCAACATGAGTTTATGTACTACCATGTTCCTGTGATGTTCACTCTGGTCAGGTGATCCCTGGTTAACATTAGCTTTAGAGTTCTTTCTCTAGTCAGTGCACACACCCACACACGCACACTCAAATGTGGTGTGTCCGTGCGTTTGTGCGTGCGTGCACATGCTTGAATGTCTGTGTGGCTGTGAATACTCTTACTATAAAAGAGTGAGAGTTCGAAAGCTAGTATTGACTCTTTCTTCAGTTGCGTGTGTGCTGTGCGCCAGTCCTCTATAGGTGAGTGGTTGCCTTTCACTTATTTTGTTTTTCTCCATCCAGGAAATTCCATTATTATTGATATATTCACATATAAAATGTGACAGTATTATGCCTTTATATCCCAGTTTCTCTAGAAGTTGGCAACTGATTTCAGAAGAAATAAGATTATCTGTGATGTAGAATAACCCAAAATAGATTTTGAAGATTCTGAAATCCATAAGTTTTGATTTTGATCATCCCTTTATAAGCACATGCAGTTACTAAATCAGCTAATACATATCTTGAGTAGTTGTAAAATTTTCTTGCAGTATACCTGAAATAAGTGCTAGATAGTGGGTGCATGGGACAATTCCTACAGCAGCAACAGTTGCAGGGAAAGGAACTGTTGGATAAGGATGGTAATATAAAATTTGACAACAGAGTTGCATATAGTAGGTGGCAGACAAAAACTGGAAGTAGGTAGTGTGGGGAGAATTTCAGGATGAGATGATGACATTTCTGGGCTTACCTTCTGAAACATAGCTCTGGTGTAGGCCCCTACTGAGACACTAGGTCATAGTAATTCTGGGTGATCAGTGTAGGAGTTGGGGTCACCTTATATTTTTTATGTTGGAGCTTTGTAGGGCAGAACAACAGAGGAGCAAGCCATCCAGAAAAAACTCTTGAGGAGATTGGCATAGGATGCTGTCAGTTTGATTTCCAAAGCTTTCTGGTTTGTTTGTAGGTCTGACCCTAAGGTAAGGAAGTTGTGGGCAAGGATTAACTTGATAGTTTGATGGTGACTGAGGTTTTTTGGAAACTTCAAGGTGGGTGTTGGAAGAGGTAGTATTAAAGTGCTGAGAGACCATATGTATGAGGGCTGCTAACACGAAGTTTTCAGATGGAATAAGTGTTTACCCAATGTTCGATTTGTGTTTGCTGTACATTGGAGGTTAATGTTCAGTATTTGCTTTTATGTTGTTCTAGGGTCAAAGATTTTCTTAAACTTGATTTTTTATTTTAATTATGCAGATTGACTTGACTAAAGAAGAGAAGAAGACTGAGAAATCAAAGGTGAAGAATGAAGAGAAAGTAAAAGTTGAAGATAAAACAAAGCAGGAAGAGAAGAAACAACAAATAAAGCAATATGAAAAGGATAAACAAATAAAACTGGAAGAGAAAAGACTGGAAGAAAAGATAAAAACAGAAGAAAAAGTTAAAATTGAAGATAGGGATAGTTCTAGAGCACTGGTTCGTAAGGAGGAACATACCAAAGAGAAGGAATTAAGAGGTAGAATAGATCGTGGACGATCTCGTAAAGAAGAGCCAGCTACTGGCCCAGAGAAACAGTCTGAAAACATTCAGGTTGTGAAACAGGTAGAGGAAAAAAATAAAGGAAACACTTCCAATGAAGAGGATATTTGCAAGAAGACTGTCAAAGTTGAAAAAATACCAGATAAAAAACAGGATGAAGATGACAAGGTAGGTTACACAAAGAGTTGTTTTGTACGATGTAAATGAAAAGGGGATTGTCCTCACTGATAACTTTGTAAGGTTACTAACCTTTCCTGATGTTTCATAATTCTTCTTTTACTTTGTCCAGCTAATGACTATTAGGTGCTTTAAGCAATTTTTAAATAATTCATATCGACACCTCAAAGTTTCTTTTCATTTATTGATGATGATGATAAACTTTTGGATAATAAACTTCTTAACTATCACAAAAAGGTAATTAAGCTACAGACACCGAGGAGTCTAAACAAACAAGTGGTGATTTGTAGTAATATGATGAATAATTTCAGAGACCCTTGCTAAAACAAGCTGCCTGTATGAACATTATGTAATCGGTGTTTTGCTATGTACAGTTGGCTGTGCTCAAATGTAACTTCATGTGGGTTGACTGACAGTTACATGACGGAAACTTGGTTGTGACTAACTGAAGCAGTGTTCATGGTGCCTATTTAAAAACTAGCAGAAGACTGATTTTACAAATTATTAAATTACATAGCAATTACGTATTTGTTTACAACATAGCATTTAAGAGTGATAGTTAATACATGTACACATATGTCTATCAAATTATTTTGTTTAACTGTTGTTTATATATTCTTCAAATTGTGTGAATACTGGGTTCTACTCTCATGAACGGAATTTCGGACATGCTCTTTTATCCCCAGGATTTAGCAAAGCCCACCAAGAATTTTTCAGAAACTCAGTTTCTGTTTTTAGAATATTTCGTTAACTAACGTCAGTATGAATTGGATAGACAGCTACTAACCACACAGAGGTGGTATTGAGCAGCAGACAAGTGCATTCGAAAGAAAACTGTTAAATATTGTCAAGCTGTTGGATAATGTCCACTGTTGGCTTCATGTGCTGAGACCCGGCTGGGGTTGATAGTGGGGGAACAGTAGTGGTGTGGGGAAGGGAGGGCAAGGGTAGTGGGTAGGGGTGGCAGGAAGTCTGTAATGCTGACTAGGTGTATGCAGGCACAGGATAGTGGCTGCTGGGTGCAGCACCAGGAGGGTGTGCTGACAACGAAAAAAAAAGATAGGAGAGAAGCAGAGAAAAGATCAAAAGAGCTATGCCGATGAACTTGGCAAGAGTTGGGAGGAAGGGGGGGGGGGGGGGGTTGCAGGGGTTTAAGAGATGTGTGTAAGGTTGGAGTGAGAGGTTATGACAGGGACTGGAAAAGGTTGAGACATGGGGTTAGAAGAATGAAGAATGTGTTTTAGTGTTCCTACCTATGCAATTCACAGAAACCAGTGTTGGTGGGAAGAATCTCGGTGGCACAGTCTTTGATGTAAAGCACACCATGTTGCATGGCCTGATTGACAACTAGGTGGTCCAGCAGTGTCTTGGACACAATTTAGCAGTGGCCAATCATGCAGACAGCTGGTAAATGGTCATGTACACATTGAAAGCCACATTGTGATTGTAGCTAAACTGGTAGACCTCATGCCTGCCTTCAGCAGTGTTCCTGCCTCTCATTGGGTAAGAAATGGCTAAGACAGGACTAGAGTTTTATGTAGTGTGAGCATGTATGGGACAAATCCACACCTCACTCTATATCTGGATATGAGCTATGGAGAAAGAGGTTGGGAGGAGGGATTGAATGGGGATGATCAAGGATGTTGTACATTGGGCAGGCAGCAGAGTAATAAAACTGCGGGAGGGATGATGAGAATATTTCTCACTTCAGGGCACTAGGAGATGTAGTCAAAACCTCGGCAGAGAACGTGATTGAGTTGCTCCATTCCAGGTTTATAGTAAGTATTGTGGGGGTCATTCCTTTGTGGCTGGATGCTGGGTGTATGGGGCATGGTATGTGACTGGCAAGAGAAGGCACAGGAGACCTGTATCTGTAAAATTTGGAGAGGGTAATTTCTGTCTGTGAAAGCCTTGGTGAGATCTTGGTCATAATTGTCTTTGTCTAGTAAAATTATACATTTTTGGAAACATGTGGTTTAAATGAGTCACAGTTATTGACTATTTACTTAAAACTTTTCCACGCAAACTGTTAATGCTGTTGCAATCAGTACCCTGGAAATTATATGCTGAATTAAGAGGGTGTTCATGCCCTGGGACCACTGGGAAATCCGGGACAAACTTGGGAATTTTTTTGTCCGTGAGAAAATCAGAAAAAAGCCGGGAATTTTTTAGTGTTTCAGCTTTCGGTTAAATTTTTGTAATTTTAAATGGTAAGAACTGATGATCTAACAAAGAATATTACTGTTTCTCACTACTGCAGAATAACACTGCAGCAATAAAACATAAACAAGAGACAAAAAACAAAATAAAACTTAAATTGCAAGGGAAATGCGCCATTTGTAACAACAAAACACAGTGCGTACATAAGTGTCTACCAACAGCAAAATGTATCAAAGGCTTTAGGGGGAAGACTGTGCAATACTTCATAACAACAGACTGCTTCCGATGAGCATGATGCCACAATTGTTTACATTAGGTTCATTTTAGCTGTTGCCAATGGGCTCGTGTGCATGCACAGTTGAGTCGCATATGAGCAGTACCTTCTCCCGCTTACAGCTACAAGAAGTGTTGCTGTTAGCTGTATTGCCAGTAGCAACAAGTGGAAAAATCACCCATGTGCAGTTTCAGTTTTCTGATTTTATTTTTCAGTTTATTTGAAACAAAGTGTTTCATTCCACACTGTTGATTACATCAACTGTTAGCTGAATTTCAAGTGCACATTTTCATATTCTGGCACATATGGCATTATGCCATTATAAAGAACCAAACGTGGAAATTATACAGTACTGGTAAACCAAGAAAATTTACATCCCAAAAGCTTAATATCAGACTGGAGCCAACTTCATTATGCACTTCAAGCTAAATTATGTATTTTAGCATGGGTATGAAATCCTGATGCTCTTGTAGTAGCCTCTTATGTCCTGTTTCTTTTATGATTTAATGTAAGATCTCTTAATGCTATATATGTACGAACATATGGGCTTCCTATGTCATTCTAGCTGCACACAGGCAGTAACACCTGTTTCCTGGTACACTCTGGCAACTGCTGAAACAAACCTATTTCTAACCGGTCGCAGGAAAGTATTGTGAATGGTGATGGTTTGAGAAGCATTACTTTGAAAGTAAATTTCCTTTTATGCATGACGAATTACGTTACATGTGAGAATGTTAGACGAATTTCTTGAATCACAGTGTGTTTCACTCTCATTTAAGACTTAAACACTTTGAGGACCAGCCACTTAAAAGAATTTAGTGCCTGTACCGCCAGACATCTATGTCATTATATAAAATTCTACTGGCACTTTTGTGTGATGCATCTTTAAAGTGTAACCCATGCAAAAAACAACCAGTATTATATGTGAATGCTCAGCTTTTCTTGTAGCTGCACTATGTATATTAATTGAAACCAGTAACTTTTCCTATTTGAGTGTTCGCACTACTTAACAGTGATGTTACTATTGGCTGACCACATCATGTGTTCTATGATTGGCTGGGGACGTCATGTACCATAAGCTATGATTGACTTACAAAAGTGCATCGCAATCTCTATTTCAATGCTTCGAAAATTAGAAATTAAGGTGCTGTGTTTTACAGAATTCAAATTTATACTTTCGTAATATGAAAATATACAGTGTACCTTTTGCTGCACACATGCGCGTGTGCGCACGCGCGCGCACACACACACACACACACACACACACACACACACACACACACACACACACACACACGCCCAAAACTACAAACAACACCTCAGCTGTCGAACTACATGCTGTGCTGGACAGCATCAACATGAGGAAAATACACTGCTGAGAACTAAGTCAATGTCCAGGGCAGGTAACTGGAATGTCAATGCCCACAAGGCAGGAGATACTGCTGGTACACTTAATTAATGAAGGCATGAATTAAATTAAGTCAAAAACCACACAGGAAGACGGCTGCAATTCTAGCCGACTTCAATGCGCATATGTTGTTGGCCGCGGGAATCGCCCAGAAAGCAACAACCAGGATCAAATGAAGAGTTGAGACTTGATAGTAGGTTAAATGAGCACTCAACTTTAGTGTCAAGGATCGGAGGGCGATGAACTTCGTAACCCTCACAACTCCAACAGCGCGTGCACGTCGCCAGTGGCTCCAGTCTGACTACGCGCCACGGAGACTTCCTCGCTGCTCTGCCCCAACCGACCAACTCACCCACAACACACCCGGAAAATATATCCACCACACCAAAGATAGTACAGCAGTACTAGTATCGAGAGACACTGCTGCTGCCACTCACAGAGGGAAGACAGCAACATTATGGTGGTAACCGAAGAAGAAATAAGAAACCACTGGACTGTAACCAATGATAAGAAAACAAGGCATGACGTGAGCCAGCCACGGCTGAGGTTCTCCCCTCTCTCTAAAGTATTTTGAAACTGGAACTTTGTGTACACCCTTTACCTGGCATTTGTATTAAATATGTAAAACAAGGCAGAAAGAGGGAGGAAGTTATTTACATTACAAGTAGTATTATAGCAAAGGGAATTATTTCATCGTACTGTGTTTCAACTCCTATGACAGATTATATTTTGCATGTTGTTGAGTAATTTTCTTACTACGTGTATGATACAAAATCTGCAAAAATGGGCATATATAATTGTGGTTGTGTACGTTTCCTTCAATATGTTGAACTTCCAAATTTCTTGTCTCACAGATTTTGAAATTTAATTTTGAGACTCAGTATATACGGTCCAACATGGTTACATGGTTTCTCTCTCTCTCTCTCTCTCTCTCTCTCTCTCTGTCTGTGAGTGTGTGTCTATCTGATAAAAATATTTTGGAGATGCTGTGTCGCAGATAGGTACAACAAAAAGACTGTCACAAATTTTTTTGTGACAGTCCTTTTTTTTTATCTGCAACACAGCATCTCTGCTATATGGTGAGTGGCAACTTACCTTTTCATTATGTTGTTACATTCCATCCCAGATTTTCCATTGTTTGATTAATAAAAATATTTAATTTGTATGGTAAACTTATGGTACTTGCAGCATTAATTTATGGAAAAAGAGCCAAAATACCATAGATTTCGTTTGGAAGCTGTCTCAAGCAATCAAGAATTCTAGTCTGTAGTTCGGAGTAATACATTCAACCTGCCTTGCTGTATCTCATGCACTATGTTGTATAAATTGGTTTACTTACATTATTTCAAGTATCCACAAAGAATATAAGTGTAAGATATCTGGAGACACCAACTAGTTATGTTGTAAAGTTTCAAGATAATATACCCAGGAAATATTTCTCTTCCAGGTCACACTTTATTCCTTTGGTGAAGTTATTGCTTCTATCTGTTTCTAGAAAAGCTGACAGTTTATAATACATTACAGGTACACTACAAGTCTGTGCCCTGGCCCCTGCCCCCCTTATTCCCCACCCCAAACTAGTAAACTGATGTGTGTAGGCGGAATGGATTTTAGTAATTACTCATTCACTGTCACATCTCTTGCTCTCAGATCAGTAACTGGAGTTGGGTCTGTTGACAGACTTAGAGGTGGAAATGTTCATCACTTGTGTCACATTATCGTCTTGTGCGTTGTTTTTGGGGCAAAATAATAATACAGTCTTCTGCAGTTATAATAATCTGAATGCTTCACAGTTCTCATTTCTTATAAATGAGAATTAAACTGTAAAATTGTCATTGCTAACTTACTGGTGGAAACAGTCATAAACACATCCATTAACTGAGATGGTGGGTTGGCTTGTAGTTTGCTTATCATCTTAGCAGCATTTGGGTAGTTTTTGATGCTCCTGTTGAAGTACGTTTAAATTGTAGCTCGAATGTTTTGCATAAAAACCATCAAAATTTTATTAATAAGACAGAGTTATACATTTATTGCATTCAGTTACTCAGAAAGCAACCATTAACTTGAAGGTTAAACAACTAAAATGTTTGTCATAAGTACTGGAATAGCTCCATTGAATCTAATGATTGGCCAGCCAATCTGTCTGTATGTATATTTACTCTTTTCTGAAGTGAACTCCCTCTTTGATACAATTAAGAACGTAGTTATCATATTCAAAAGGAATATTAACAGATTTTGGACAGAAATGTGACAGCCGATAAATCAAGGAAGCCTGAAGTAAGATGTGCCCTCAGAGTCTTTCACGATGGCATGCTTCAATAAAATATTATCGGTTTACAAGCTGTGTCATATCGAATAAAACACCCGAGCTTTCTATAACTGTCACTGCCATTGTCATCAGGAGTTAAAATGACTGACTGTCGGGGCTGGCACAGTGTTCTGCTTATGTAGATCTAGGGCCGGAGTGGTGCATGAGTGGAAGGCAAGCTACAAGCTGCCGAACTTGTCTTCCATGCATGCATCACTTTGGCCCTCTCTTGAAGGTTCCAGATGCTGCGATTGCACTGTGCCAGTCTTGACAGACAGCGATTTTAACTCCTGATGACAATGGCGGAGACAGCTATTGAAAGCTTGAGTGTTTTATTTGAAATGATGAGGCTTGTAAACCGAGAAGATTTTACTAAAGTAGGCTGGCCACACAGTTTTAAAAACCATTTTAATCTCAATAATTCAAAATTTTTAGAAAGAGTCATTGCCTTAATTATGGAAATTCCAAACACTCTTGCAAGGTTAATGAACAATTCAGAATAACAGTGTGCTGATAGTGGGCTGTTAGTATTTTTAGGAGAAATATTGAAAGATGGAACTAAAAAAAAAAAAAAGTCGTTGGTCACAGATTTAAATAAGAGGTAAAGTTCTAGAAAAAATGGTTGACCCTGTCTCATAACATTTGTAATTTACCTGCTAGATGCTGTGCCTTTGGTTGCACACTGGCAGCTTCATTTAACCACATGCTCAGTTGAGCATGTATCTGCTGACATTCTTGTTACTTAAATAGTATGCTAATAGTTCAGAGGGCCACTTACTGTCAGAGACTGTACTGGTACTGTCCTTCTTATACCTACAAATTGATGCTGTTGTAGCAAATAGAGAACTCTTATTATAATTTGTCCACCAAAATTCATTGTAATTAAACTAGTCGTGAGGAAAATAAATAATAAAATCTCACTTAGTAATTGATATTAATACTCATATGAACACAGAAACAGTATCGTTTGTAGACACTTTGCACATATGACGAGTATGCACATACATTGGTTTGTCAGTAAAAAAATTGCCCTAAATATAAGTTCATGCTGCAAAATCTGGTTGTGTGACAATAATTGTCCTATACACCAGTACATCAAGGGGGAGAAAGTTCTCCAACCTAGTAGGTAATGAATGTGAACCAGTCCATACAAACAGTAGCAGTAGTAAGCTATGTTTGACCTGCAGTGACTTCTACGCAGTCAAGGCTGAGTCAGTATGACCAGACTGGAACACAGTTTACCCTTGAACATTAATTAATTTAGATATTAGTCACTTTCAACATCACTAACAGTCATGTGTATAGTGTGATGCCAGTAGTAAACATAATGAACATATTGATGTGCAGGACATTTATGGTTACACAATCTGAAGTTGCCAGCACAAACTGATATTTCTGGTAACTTCTTCATTGATAAAGCAATGCGTATCTGTACTCGTCGTATGTGTAAGTTGCCTAAAGATGATACAGTTTCTGTGTTTGCTAGATGGTGTGGTATCCATAAAATAAGGGAGGGTAAAACCTTTAAAAATACTACCAGGAAAAAGTGTAGAATGTGTTAAGATAAATGTAGCACAAGTAAACAGATTGCTAACATTGTAGATAGAAACAAATAGGGAACTGGAAGAATTAAAAGACAGTTTGGCTACAAGTGAAGTGCAAGATTTTGCAAAAGTGATACAGTGAGAAAGTGAATGGCAGTAGGATGAGGAAATTTGGTGGAAAAGATGGATGGGTGTACATTTCCACTCTCTGCCATTCTTATTTGTACAGTTTCTTGTTTTCGGAGCCATTTCAAGCTCTCCAAATAGCTGAAATTAATTATCTTGTCAGACAAAACTTGAGCTTCAACTAAAGTCTCAAGAACTCTGAAATGGAACCTTAAATGATTGAAAATTATAACTGTTCATTTCTCTTGGTGAATTAATTTTCCATTTGTTTATTCCTTTATGGAGATCATTTATCAGTTCCTCTTTCACAATATTCTAGTGGTATTATTCTCTTTTCATTAATATAATTTTCAGAATAATATCAAGGCATTCTGGAATATAGGTAGTAAGGTTTATTTTAATGCATTTCGAATGCTTGCCTTTTATCTTTATAAGAAATATCTTTAAAATAAAATAAGTTTTTTGAAATGAACTGTTTATATACTTTTTGATTAATGTATTATACAAACACTTTTCTCTGGTAAAATGCATCTTCTTTTCGTTTTCCTTGAAGGTACGCAATAAGATTAAAGAGGATACATCGCATCAGACAAAGAAAGAGTCTCCAATTTCACCACAAGGGAGGGAAAGTCGTACACCATCAAGAGAAAAAGCGCCAATGTCACATTCACCTCGCGCACCTGTGAAGAAAGAGGACAATTCTTCTTCTGTACTCGCCTCAGATTCACCATTGTCAGGTCCAAAAAAGCGAGGTCGTAAACGCAAGGACACGGAAACCAACCTTGAGGAGTAAGTAAATTCTTAACCTCTGACTTAGAGTAGTAGTCTAGAATCTCTCCAAAGCCTGATTAATGTAATTGGTTTGATCTTGATCCCATGTTCCATTACACAACTAGACAAGAGATACATGTCTTGTGAATCTTCCACCTTAGTTAGTTTTGTGTTCCATATATAATAGGAGTTGTCAATGAGAACCTTTTTTGGTTTATTTTCAAATTTAACTTTGCTTTCTGTCAGTTATTTTATGTCTATAGTAAGAAAAGTTCTGGTGGGATGTAAATAATTTAGGAGTCAAGGAGTCCACTCACTAAATAGCAGAAGGGTTGAGTCATAAACAGGCACACACAAAATAGAACGAAAACTCACTAGCTTTCGTAAGAAACTCTTTATTCTTTGACGATCTAGAGTAATCCTCCCTCCCCCCCTCTTCCCCCTTCCCACACACAAAAACCTGTGCCTCTACATGGTGCCAGCTGATACTCAATGGACTGGGTTGAAGGTTTTGTCAGGTGGGGTGGGGGACAGAGAGAGAGAGAGAGAGAGAGAGAGAGAGAGCGCTCCAAGTGGGATCTGCAGTTTGGGATGGGTATCTAACGGCTCAGAGGGAGGCACCAAGCGCATAGGATAGGAATGCAGGAGAGAAGAGTGGCTGGCACAATAGATAGGCATGTGGCACACAATTGCTGAAGCTGGTGAGACATGGATTGGTTAGGGGATGACAGGTTGTGGAGAGAGGGGACGGGTGTTTATGAGCGAGTGGAAGGTGTGGGTACAGTAAATTAGTGGAGGTTGAAGCCAAGACAATTATGGGCGTGAAAAATGTTTTGCAAGGACAATGCCCACCTTTGTAATTCAGAAAAGCTGTTGCTGGATGGAAGGATCCACATGGCGTGTGAAGCAGCCATTAAACTTCAACATGTTGACTTGGCAGCATTTTGTACTATTGGCTGGTGAACTTTGTTCTTGGCCACAGTCTGAGAGTGGCCATTTATTCTCAATGACAGCTGGTTGCTGGTCATAAACAAATAAAATACTGTCCAGTGATTGTAGCACAGCTGGTATATAACATGACTGCCTCTACATGTTGCTCAGCTTCTGATGGGATTGGATATGCGTGTTACAAGAATTGGGGCAGGACTTGTTGGGTGGATTAACTTGGGCTGTCAATAGGGATATGACCCTGTGGCAAGAGGTTGGAAGTGGAAGTGGCATAGGTTGGGTGGGTGACGTAGTGACAAGGAGGACCCTCCTGTGCATGTGATTCTTGGAGATGGCGGGAGGATTAGGGATTTGTGAGGATATGACATCAGAAATCTGTTTGCATACTATGTTTGGAATAAGTTAGTACCTCTCTGTGAAGGTGTTTATGATACTTCAGAACGCTGGTCAAGGGAATTCCCATCGCTGCAAGATACCCTTTCCATTGGTGTCTGGGCTGTATGGGAGCAATGTTTTGGTGTGGGTTGGGTGGCTGCTGTCAAAATGCAGGTACTGTTGGTAGGTAGTGGGTTTAATATGGACAGAGATATGGATCAATGCCCAGAAAGATGGTATGTTGGAACGAGGAGGACTTCATGAAGCAGATGAGAGAGATGCTGAGGTTGTGGAGGAATGAGGAGAGTGTCTCAGCCCTGGGTCCAGATCAGAAAAGATCATTAATGAACCTGAAATGACAACCGTAATGTGGTGTAATGAATGTAATTTTTTCTTCTGTTGTAAATGTGTATGAGGGGCATTCAATAAGTTCAGCATTTTTTGTCTTGGCCAATTTCATTTGAAATTTCTTTCGTCCTTATAGTTTCATGAAATTCTAATAGGTGGCTGTGCTATATGTGGCCTTGAAAATGGTGGCTGTAACCCAAGTGCGTTCCAAGCAGAGAGCAGTAATTGAGGGTAGTTTTTTAAGAAACAAAGCATCGCATATGCTTATAGGCACTTCAGAATGTCTACAGAGACCCAGCAATGAAGAAAATCATGGTGAGTCAATGGGCAAGGCAGCTGTCGTCATCGCGAGCAAGGTAGCGCGAACCTGTCAGATCTCGCACATGCCGGCCGGCGATGCATAGGTGCAGTGTTGGAGTGTGCAGACACTGTCATTCAAGGTGATTGTCAGATAACAGTCGGAGCCCTTCCTGCTGAACTAGATATTTTTGTGGTAGTGCTGACACTCTCACCCATCACTTGGGCACTCAAAGGTGTGTGCCCACTGGGTTTCTTGCTGCGTAACAGAAGACTGTAAAGAACAGAAGACTGTAAAGAGCAACGAAGGGCCATCTTTGTGGAACTGCTTGTGCATTACAAAGCTGATCGTGACGGTTTTTTGCCGAACATCATCACAGCAATGGAATGTGGGTTTATCACTTTAAACTGAAAACAAAACAGTAATCTACAGTGTGACATCACACCACCTCACCTCCAAAGTAAAAGTTCAAAGCCAGTAAAGTCATGGTAATGGCCCTCTGGGACTCTGAAGGGGTTATTCTGTTTGGTGTCCTTCCTCACTGTGCAACAGTCAACTCTGAACTTATTGCGCTACCCTCAGGTAATTGAAGAAACGACTTCAGTGTGTTCATCTCCACAAAAATACAAATGAACATCTCCTTTTGCGTGACAACACAAGGCCTCACACAGGTCTTTGCACCTGAGAGGAGCTCACAAAACATAATTGGACTGTTCTTCCTCATCTATCCTACAGCCTGAATTTCATGCATTCTGTTTCCATCCTTTTATGCCAATGAAGGGTGCATTCCGCAGAAAGCAGTATGTGGATGATAGGGAGGTTGTTGATGGAGCAAGACTTTGGCTCCGATGTCAACCAGTTAGAGTGGTACCATGTAAGCATACCAGCTCTCCCAGTGAGGTAGCCTAAGGCCATTGCCTTGGATGGATATTATGTTGAAAAATAAGGTTGTGTAGCCAAAAAGATTGGGGAATAGTATGGTGTATTGGAGACCTAAATAAAAGGAACTGCTTTCAAAGAAAAAACTTGTATTGTAGTACTTAATGAACCCAACTAATACATTGTTGTTCCTTTCATACTGCAGTGGATTATTTATGACAAATTACATGGTGCAATAAATATACTGTGAAGCAATAGTAAAAATGTCTTAACTTGTTGAACAGATGTTTACAAGGTGAGTGTGTGTTTCCATCACACATTATTCTTACAGCTCATTTTTGAGCAGTGGAGATCTTATTTCTTTAAGATCAGTTACCCCTGAACATTATTATATATGACATTGAATGAAGGTACACAAAATATGCCAACTTACGGATTTCTCTCTCTGGATTTTCGATGATTCAAAGTGTAAATGTGGCTGAATTACGTTGTTTTATGAGTTACAAAATGTGCTGCTTCTTGTTTACATTCACATCAATATGGGTGCCTAAGAATTTAAGTTTTCACCCTTTTCATTAGTTCCTCACTGTGTTACATTTACCATTGGTTTAGTACCCCTAGACATGCAGAACAGAATATGTTGTGTCTTTTTAAAATTGAGGATGAGACCATTTGGAGAAATCACTCAGTGATACTTTTAAGAAAATAATTTACCATTTCTTCTATTGCTGTATGTATGTTTGGATTGATGACAATACTAATGTTATCCGCAAAAAGAAATAATTCTGTTTGTTGTATGTCAGATGGAAGGTCATGTGCTTATATGGAAAACAATAGTCGATCTTAGAGTGATCATAGTGGATCCCCATAAATGGTTTCCCCATAAGAAGAATCTCTTGTGCTTACATTGTTTGAATTTTTATGCAAACCTTTCTGTATTATTTTGTTTTGAAATAACATTATCTTTTGGTTGGCCATGCCGTCAGTTCCACAAAACCTCGGTTTATACTGGAGAGTACTGATTGACTCAGTCTGATCGTCTTAAGTAGGTTACAGAAAATACCAACTGGTGGTGTTTTGTTGTTTGATGCTTGTAAAATCTGTTGAGTGAATATGCAGGCAGCACTCCCCCCAGAGCACTCTTCTGAAATCGAAACTGTGATTCACTGAGGATATTACTGTTGCTCAGGTGTGATACTATTCTAGAATACATCATTTCGAAAATTTTGGAAAATGATGTCAGTAGTGAAACAGGTCAGTAGTTACCGATGTCTGCTCAATCATCTTTCTTATAGTGCAATTTAACAGTTGCATATTTCAATGTCTCTGGAAAGATGCCTCGAGTTGGTGATGCATTACAGATTTCAGAAAAAGACTTCTCTTACTACATGGGAAAAAGTCTTTAGTACTCTGTTGGAAATGCCATCAAATCCAAATGAGCTTTTATTTTTCTTAATTTCCAGAGTAGAAGTTGGTGAGACATTCATATGGTTGCATTTCATGAGTGTTGCATTTAAACATTCTGCTTTGATTTTTCTCCTGAACCGTTTGTCCGAATCCTCTATTTTTCTACTTCAATTAAGGAATGCCTTGTCATGTCAATATGTGACCAAACTAAGGTATACATATGGCTTATTCAAGTAGACCATTCTCAAGATAAGGGCATGTGTACACACACACACACACACACACACACACACACAGTATTTTCTTTCTTTAATGTCTTGAACCTCCATCAATATTGAACATTTTTCTGTCATGTTATTGTTTTTATTTATGCCTGTTTTATTTCAGTGCATTGTGCCATATTGGAAATAGTGTGACTATTAATGTTGGAGACAAGCTGAAAGTGTATTATGGACCAACTCAAGACTCAAACAAAGTTACATATGAAGCAAAGGTAAGATGCTTATTCATGCCAGCCTTCAAAAAATTCAATATTGGTTATATATCTGTGTGTGTGTGTGTGTGTGTGTGTGTGTGTGTGTGTGTGTGTGTGTGTGAGAGAGAGAGAGAGAGAGAGAGAGAGAGAGAGAGAGAGAAAGTCATTGCCAGTCACTATATGTGTGAATACTGTGTAACAGTTGTTTCCATTAATAAGTACTTAATGTAATGCATTTTTTAAAATTATGTGGGCACAAGTCAAAATAAGATTTCATCACTGATCTGTGTGGTTGTGTTAGTCAATAACACAGCCTGATTGAAGTAAGTGTGTGCCGATCATATGTTTCTGTGTCATATAAATTGAATTCAGCATTCAGAGCTAATGGAAAATTGAACCATAAGTATGGTAGAACTGTCTACACTTACTGCCGTTCTCCTCACAATATACAAAAAGTGAGACAGTAAGGAATAGAGTCATCCTAAATATAGGAAATATTTTTTACAGTCAGGACGACGACTATCTAGGACCACCAATCAGTATAAAAGCATACTGTTGTTGACTTTGTCGACAGTTTCTTTAGAACTGATAACAATATCACCTCCAGAGTCACTAAGTTTCATCACTAGCTAGGACAATTTCTGCTCCTTAGGGCACCTTTTCACAGTTTTCAAAGTCAGAACCAGTGTTATTCTGATGGATGCACATTACTGTGAATGTACAATGTAAGTGGATGACTTGCTGTAGTGCCATCCCACAGTGTGATAATACATTAAAATGTACGCTTCGCTCGATGAGGCTTCAACTTAAATATGAGAATTTGTAAGCAAGATATCTGGTTATGGTGTGTTTGTAATACACAAAAGCATATTTCATAAAGAAAATAACAAGAGCTGCATTATCTGTGGACTTGTGGTATTCCCCTCCCCCACCTTCACCCATTTTTTCCTTGCTGGTCGTACATTGTCTGACAAGGTAATAAATCACTGCAACACAACAGTGGTAGTTCAGAATACTTAGTTCTTAAGGTACTGTAGGGGAGTAAAAAAGTAATATCACCCCTTATTTTGTCCACATTTCACTTACGACAAAAGTGATGGTATAAGGACTCAGTTCCTGTTGGTTATGAAATGTTTTTTAGTCATTTACTTATGATTTTGAATATTGTGCAGATCAGCATTTGTGATGTATTTGACCCAAATAAAATAAAAAAAACACAGCTTAAAACTCCATGGTTGTCATACTACCTAATGATGAATTGTATGCTATTGTAAGCTAGCAATGAATAACTGATAAATCATTTTAAAAGCAGTTCTGAAAACCATAATGCTAATGCATTAAAGGTCAGTGCCAGGAAACAACCATTGGCAATGAATTATCTACACCAGGGTGTTTGTATTATATTGTCTAACTGCACCATTCCATTGTTAGGAAAACTATGAGGGTATGACAGGTGAGATAAACATTCTTGTTCACACATGACCTGTACACTTGTTCTTAAAATCTGTAGAAATATTTTAGGATTAAAGACGACGACTCACTGAAAAGCAGAAACAAAAAGAAAACTTGCTAGTGTTCGGGTTTATCATATGATAAGCTAGAGTAAAAACACATGTGCACACCTACTTACACTCCTATATGATGCCAGCTAGACTGACATGGCAAAGTGCACTTCTGCGGCAGCTGGACTGGTTGTGGTGGGGCTACTGTCGGGTCGGATGGGGTGAGCAGATGGCAGGGAGTCAGGAGGCAAGGCAGAGGACTGGGGGTGGGCGGCAAGTGACTCATAGGGAAGAAGCCGGTTTGCTAACTAGGAATGTGGGAGGGAGAGGTGGCAGGTATATGGGCTGGTTTGATTGGAGCAGTTACTGAGAAGCAGCACACGCTGAAGGCAACATGGGGATGTGTATTGGGAGGAGGTGACAGGATGGACTAAGGAGAAACTGTTGGGTGGAAGGTGTGGGGACACTGGCTTATGTGAGGTTGAGACCAGGAGGATTACAGGATCAGAGGGTGTGTTGTAACAAGAACCCCTGTCTTCATAGTTCAGAGAAGCTGGCGTACGCAACCAGAACCGTCCGGATCCTTCCCTCCACTATCAGCTTCTCTGAAGTATGCCTCTGATCCCATAATCATCTTGGCCTCAATCTCAGGTAACCAACTGTGCCCGCACGTTCCGCCCTACAGTTTTCCCTTCCTCTGTCCTGACATCCCCTCCCAATTAATGTGTCTACATTGCCTTTAGCGTGTGCTGCTTCCCACTGGCTGCTACAATCTCGCCAGCCCCTACACCTGCCACACTTCCCTCTCGCATTCCTAGCCAGCATATTGGCCGCCTCTCTACAAACAACTAGCCACTTACCTCCATTCCCCTCTCTGCCTCCCACCTCCTCTCCTTTCAACCACCCATCTGGCACTAACCCCACCACAACCAGTCTACCTGCTGCAGAAGGGCATTGGCACTATCAGTCTAGCTGGAACCATATATGGGCATAGGTCTGTGTGTGTGTGTGTGTGTGTGTGTGTGTGTGTGTGTGTGTGTGTTTTACTCTAGCTCATCAAAGGCTAAATCTCAAAGTTAGCAAGTATCTTTTGTGTGTGTGTGTGTGTGTGTGTGTGTGTGTGTGTGTGTGTTGGTGTGTCACAATCTCTTCTATATGGTGAGTTCCAGTTTCAATTTTTTACTTGATAAAATATTGCTAGTTTGTTATTTGAGCAATCAAGCACACCCAGAAAAAGTAATGAACCATTAAATGTTTATGCTAAGATTGCAATTTTGTTGCCATTGACTTCTGTTTTGTTAATATCTAATGGAGCTATGAGGGTGGTTTGAAAAGTTCTCAGAATGAAATAGAGTAAAAAGTACTTACATCACTGAAACCTTTTTTTTTTATTTGTCGATGTAGTCTCCTTGTAGATTAATGCATTTGGTCCAACGATTTTCCAGTGCCTTGATCCCATCTTGAAAATGAGTTTCCACCAAGCCTGCAAAATAGTTGTCAACTCGGCTATAAATTCTTTGTTTGAAGTGAATCTTCGTTCACCAAAAAGAAATTTTCCATTTTGGGAAGCGATGGAAGTCTTGACAGCTATATCAGGTGAATAAGGCGGGTGTGGCAACAATTCATACCTTGGTTCGTGTAATTTTGCCATGGTGACAGCACGTCTTGATGGAAGATGACTTTCTTTCTTGCTGGCCTTTTTTCGCGTATCTTTAGTTGCAATTTGTCCAGCAGGTTAGCATAGTATTTTCCAGTAATTGTTTGCCCAGTGGAGAGATAATCTACAAACAGAATTCTCTTCGCAGCCCAGAACACTGATGCCATGATCTCTCCTGCCGAAGGAATTTTCTTTGCTTTTTTTGGTGGCGGAGAATCAGCATGTTTCCAATGCTTTGACTTGTTTTTCCTTGGCGTACAGTAGTGCACCCAAGTTTCATCTGTGGTCACAAGCCAGCACAAAAAATCTTGTTTGTTTCTTCTAAAATAGGCCAAACATTGTTCCAGTATGTCCATTTTCATGCGTTTATGATCCAGCAACACGAGTTGTGGCACCCATCTTGCAGATAATTTTTTCATTTCTAATTCTTCAGTTGAAATGTGATATACCCTTTCAGATGACATCTGGAAAACTTGATTTCACACACTTTCAATCAGCAATCCTCCGTGACCATTTTGTGCACTTTGCAGTGATTTCTGGAATAGTGACACATCTTGGCCAACCACTGCACAGATCACCATCTAAGCTCTCCCTACCAAATTTAAATTCATTTTTCCACTTAGTAACAGTTGAATATGGAGCAGTCCCCTGTCCTTTGCTTTCATACTTTTCTTCACGAAGTACTTAATCACTGCTTGAATCTCGATCTCCCCCTCCCCCCCCCCCCCCCCCCCCCCCATCTTCGCAAATCACTATGCGGGAACAACAACAGGGCCATGTCACCGCCACAGCTCTCTTCCTAGAGCACTGACGTGGCACATGTTTATAGGCAACAGTCCAATGAATATCATGTGCACAACTCATTGCGCCAGCACTGACCTCTCGTGGTGGTTCTGAGAACTTTTCAAACCAGCCTTGTACATTATTTAAAAACTTATTTTTTATTAACACCTTAAGTCATCCGTCAGATTGATATTAAATAGTGGTATTGAAAAAATTATTTTGTTGGTTGTATGTAGTAAAATGTGTTTAATATATTGGAGGTAATATATTTGTTTTCCGAGCTATTCAGAATGCTCATAATTTTAGAAAGTTTATAGAATCTTCAGTGGACTCATTTGATAGGATTGGTGTGAAACAAATATTCCATATTCTGGTTTGCTGTCCATAATGTTAATTTTTCAAAGGTAATTGTGAAAGTATTAACGAAGACTTCAGGTGGTTACGCTTTTTTGATTGCATCAGCATTTTCTTCACGTTTTTATCACAAGCTTCTCACAGGTCTGTAGTGAACAAACATGACATTTTATCATTGTCTTTTTGAAATAGACTGAATTGCGTTATCCTGTCCTCTTGCTTTCTCCTCTGACCTTCTCTTCTTTATCTTTGTATTGTTACTATTAATCATCAGTTGTTTCTACTCTTCTGTGGCTCTATCTTCCTTATAAGTCCATAGTGGTGATCTAACATGTTCCTAGATTCACAAAGGTTTTCATTTGTAAATGAAATGAAGATAGTTCACACAATAACATACGTCTGTGTTTCATGGTGGTAACGATCTAGCTTATTCAGAGTGGAAGAGCCTGCTTAAATGGCAGATTTTAAAATTTCTATTAAGTAATTATTCTTTGTTAAGCATTGCATACTCAAATTGCACTATAAGTGAGCAGTGCACAGTTCTATAAAGGTAGATGAAAGATAAAAAACAACTATATTTCACATTTGTAGTGATTGTATCACACAGTGATTTGCTGACTAGAATCATATAATGCCTCCTTTGAAATCCCTATTTTATTTTTCTCGTGCTTGCTTTCTTCTGGTAGCCCATATTTACATATATTTATATAAAACTACAATGTTCCTTTCATTCTACAGTGTCTTCTGTGCTTTGCTTCCACAGCACGGGCAAAATATTTTCTAGCACATTCATGTTCATCAGCATTTCCCTGATGTGGTGAAGTTAGGTTAACTCGTACAATGCCTATACATCTACAGGCATATTGTATGTGTTTGAGTTACTATGCCAGTACATTTGGAGAGTAATCCTGAAAAATGCACTTGTAGATTTTGGGTAATGATTCACATTTGTGTTGTCTTGTTGAAATTAGTATAGAGACATGAAGATAACACTAGTTGTGTCCAGAATTTTGCATTGCATGTTGGGGAAGTCTGTGCAAAAAGAAATAAAAAACCAGGTAAGACTACACCTGCTTTATGTCACTCACGTTATGCGCTGTTTGTTGATGTTGGGTGGTGTGTTTAGTTGGCTCTGGGGATAATGGTTAGTACTCTCTGTTTATATGTCCCTCTGTTTTCTGGTGTTAGGTACAAGCTGTTACTAAAGTGGTAGTTTCTTACATAGCCATCTTCTCTTTGTACTTACTGTTCTATATAACACTCCAAACTGTCCTAGAAATGATCTGTATTTGGTTGAGATTTACCGTTTGAATCAGTTAGTTGTGTCTGTGTTTCATTCAGAAAAATTCATCAGTTTCTTTGTACATGAAGTTCCCAGTTCTACTAAATTTTTCTGTAGGTTTTGCAAGTTTTTTCACATTCCAAAATAACCCAGTTGCAAGAATTCAGTTTGAAATGAAGGGTAGTAGGTTAATGTACTAATCCACACTTGCTAGTATGCATAGGAAATGAAGGTACAGCAAATCATTTCAGCATGAGGTGAGATTCATGCAGTTTTGCCTCTGCTTTTGAGGTTTGGCTAAAGAGCCATTGTTGTTGTAGGTGCTAGAAATTGAGGACGACGATCTGTTTCTGGTCCATTATACTGGCTGGAACACTCGTTACGATGAGTGGATCAAGCGTAGCAGAATTGCTGACAATCTGAGCTGGAGTCCAACTAGAGCGAAACGTGTGAAGCAGCAATCACAGGTTCAGGTAAATTGAAGGCACCCTTTCAGCGCCTGCTTGCCAGTACTCCCACCCTTAACCACTCAGTTGACACAACTACTTAGGGCAGTTTCCATTGAGCAGAGTGTTTGTTCACTTGATAGTCTGAATGTGAAAAATTACAGAAGACACCTCAGGAACACAATGAGTAGCACATTTGTTTTTCATATTCATTATTCATTCATGGATTTACCATACCATGTAAATTTTGGTAAAGAAAGGCTTCTGCTCTTCATGATTTCTGTTCTTTAGTGCAAAGTAGAAAGCTGCCTTCACTAAGTAAATCTTATCTGTGCCTGCTGAGTGGTTAATGCTATGTGTGTGTAGTGTGTGTGCGCCAAGGATGTCAGAACGCTTAGCATGGAGCTTTCATTTGGTTATAGTCACTGCTTCCCTTTGCAGTACTTCGTAAAGTGCATGTATATGATTGTAACATAGTATGGGAGAAACTAAAGCACAGCCTTCACTTTTAGACTAAAATATCTGCTGTAGATTAGAATTTTTTGTTTTTATCATCGTTTTCCTTCTATATCAACATATTTCAATAGACTTTTTGCTGTAATAATGAACTGTACTCTCTTAAATGCAGTTTTCCTGTGTTTAGAGCCCACTCCATATTTTCATCATCTCCTTGTGTCTGAATAATTTTTGGTTAATATTTTGTAGTCGTTTCAATTGCATGAATGTTTTGCCGTAGACAAAGTTACATGTAACTAATAAAAGTCTGATGGTATGATCATAAGTAATATTTTACTTAGTGGTTTTTCTTCTTCTTTTTGTCTGTTGTATTACATACTTAGGAAATATAGATACAAGTAAATGTTAAACAGCAAAAGTAACCCATTGCTTCAGCAAATGAGAACCATGGACTACAATTGACAGGAAGCGAAGGACAGTATTTTAAAAATCATAAAACATGAAACATCATCATGGATATTCTCAGAAACTAACCCTTGAAACAAAAACTGATTTTGCAAAGAGGATGATAAAACACATAAGCAAATTCTGTTGCTATAATACATAAATCTCGTGCACAAGGATTTCTCCTGGAATGCTACACGTGGTTATAAAGACAGCATTGTCACTGCTTATGAACAACCACCAACTATATAGTAGGCATTGAGACAAGCTGCCTGTAGATTTGTGATTGACATTTAAGTTCTGTATGTTGTCAAAGGAAAGTAGAATTTGATGCTCTCATAAAAAAAAAAAAAAAAACTGTTATTACAGATTAAGAGTTAATATTAACTCAGTACTTTCGAGACAATAAATGCATTCTTCAAATTGTTTTGAGGAAAAAAACTTACTTTCAGAATGGTAGGTATGGTGTGCTATAAACCAGATAAAGAGAAATGGTGTTGTAAGTTGACATCAGACACAGATGAAAAAGTTGCAGAAGCCTAATTATTCCATTATTTGAGTGATTTTCATGAACCTGTGTTACGTGACAAATTACAAGAAAAAAATTTATTCAATTTCATAGTTAAGGTGGTAGCAGAAGTCTGAGTAAATCTCCAACATAGTTATGTATGAGATAAAAATGGATTAGAATAATGTTTGCATGGAAATGAAATTATACTGCAGTCACAATGTTGCCTTCAAACAAGAGTGTTATGATGATAATTGTGATGAACAAATATGCTTTATACAGGGTGATTTTTTTTCCACCGTGTTCAAACTGTAGTGATAGATCAGTGGGAGGATACGGAACAAAAAAGATCTAATGAACTTGGTCCGGAAATGCATGGTTTCTGTGTATTTCATCATTCAATCATACTTTGTTACAGAGACTGCGGCCTAACAGGTGTTGCCACAAAAAGCCACATTTACAGTATGCGTGGTTTCCTCCTAGAGGATGGTACTGTTCCTCATACGTCATGCCCTAACACCCTCTCCTGCCATAATAATTGGTAATCTTGTGTCTGATTCATTTCCCTTTCTGACTCACCCTGTAGTGAATGTGATACAGCATACAGATGTATTCAAATCGAGAGGTTGCCGACATGGTGTTTACTTATGGAAAGGCAAAAGGACGTGGGCAGCGTGCAGCAAGGTTTTATCAGGAGACCTATCCCCACCAACCACCACCACAGCAGTCAATGTTCACATCAGTGTTTCACTGTTTACCTGACAGGGTCGTTTCAGGAAGCTGGAAATAATGAGACATACACTAAATGTTCAGACATGATACTCGGAGGAAAACATGATTGACACATGGAAGGTGACCGCCATGTCAGTACCAGGCAGTTGGCCTCCCAGTACAGGGTAAGCCAGATGACCATTTGGAGCATTCTTGATGACAAATGTTACTACTCTTATCACTTAGAGCATGTACAGGGCTTATCAGTGACAGACTTTCCACATCAGGAGCAGTTTTGTCACTGATTTCTTAACTAGGCAACCTCAATTTTGGGATTTGTGTCATCCATCTTTTTCACAGATGAGGGCACCTTTACGTGGAGTAGTATATTCAAGTTCCATAACAATCATCTGTGGGATAGTATGCAGAACCCCCTGGTATGGTGACAGCGAATCATCAGCATCGGTGCAACCAAAATGTGTGGGCCAGGATAATTGGCGACCACATTTCGTGACTAGTCTTCCTTCCATGTTGCGTAATAGGCTGGAACTATTGGCATTTCTTGCAGGTGACTTTGTCTCCCCTGCTGGAAGTAGTTCTGTTGATAATTTGATGGGTTAGTGGCTACTACATGATGGTGCTCCAGCCCACTTCGCCATTAATGGCTGGATGCATCGCAGTTATGTGTTCCTTAGTCAAAAGCTCAGATAAGAGGGAGTCCAGTTGTGTGGCCCGCCCATTCACCAGCTCTCAATCCATGCAATTCCTGGTTATGGAGCCATCTCAGAAGTATCATTTATGCAGAGCCTACTCCAAATGTGGAGACACTGGAGCAGCATATTCTTGCTGCCTTTGACACTGTTTGGATGCAGCCTAATCGATGTGAACGTGCGAGACGGAACATGCTAAGGTGTGTAGATACATGCTTTGAGACACATGGAAACCATTTTCATCACATACTGTAACTGTGTTTGTGTGGTACAGCACACATTAAAGTGCAGTCTCTGTAACAATGTATGACTGAATAAATTCTCTCTCACATGGAAACCTTGCATTTTCGGACATAAGTTCATTAGACCTTTCATGTTCCATATCCTTTCATCGATTAATCCCTAGGATTTGTACATGCTGGAAAAAATCACTCTGTACAATACATCACTAATACATGGCAAAACAGGAGAAAAGGGAAAAGAAGGAAGAAAACTTGTTTGCAACGCTAGTAGTAATTGTGGTGAAAGCTTACACACAACAGAATTTGTATCATCCAGAAAATACTGAAGACCGCTGGTTTAATAAAATTAGTTGCTTGGCTGATTTTGGGGAGGAGACCAAACAGTGAGGTCATTGATCCCATTGGATTAGGGAAGGATGGGGAAGGAAGTCAGCTGTGACCTTTCAAAGGAACCATCTCGACATTTGTCTGAAGTGATTTATGGAAATTGTGGGAAGCCTAAATCAGGATGACCGGACGCGGGCTTAAACCATCGTCCTCCCGAATGTGAGTCCATTGTGCTAACCACTGGGTCACATTGCTCAGTAATAAAATTGTTTTACTGTTAATTTTGATCTATGATTTATGTAAAAGTACTGAAGAGGAAGTAATGTAGTGAATATCCTGTTGCCTTGCCTCTTATAGAAGTATGAGGTATTTCTGAAACAGTATGTATTAAAATTTAAATCCTTTAATTTCTTGCAGGGTGCTCGTCAAACTCCTAGCCGCCGTGGGAGACCTTCACGTGATTCTGTTTCGTCAACAACAGCTCCTCCACGACCTCGCTCTACTACTCCATCTTCTGTCACGTCATCTTCTAGTCGGAATAAATCCCCAGGGAGTGGTGGACGCAGTGCTTGTGCACAGAGTGGAAATAGCTCCACCAGAGGTCGTGGGCGACCTCCCTGTCGACGAAGGACTAGAAGATCTTCTGCACATACTGGTAATTAATTCATACATTTTAAACATAACCTGTCTATTAAGTATTTTTAGGTGGGGGGTGGAGAGAGTGTGAATGTGTGTGTGTGTGTGTGTGTGTGTGTGTGTGTGTGTGTGTGTGGTGTGTGTAAGCACTCGCTACCCATGCTCCTGTATTCTAGATCTAGGAAAACTGTGCCACCATTTTCCTGTCACAGCTACTAGTTTTCGCCTATTTAGTGTAGAGACTCTTTCATGTCCCATGTTCAGTTTGTGACTTCCTAACATATATATTGATTACTATAACTATGTATTCATAGTTGTGCTATTCTCACATACTACTGGCTCGATTAGTTTTTCCTGCAAGTTGTCACAGAAAACTTACAATTTTTATCCCTCTAAGTAAATATAAATATTGTCTTTTAACAAGAAGTTTACTGCAACTTGTGCCTTTGGTGTACTATGAGAAACAAAAGAGTGTTATCATGAATTCTGTTTTGATTGCAACTGAAATACTTAATGTCATTTGACAATATATGACATTGCTTTCAGGCTCATGGAGTCTTTTAAAGATGATTTTCAAAATATTACTTTTGATGGAACATCTTGAAATTTCTTAGTTTCCTGTATAAAGAATGCTATAAATCTGAGGATGTCAGTTAACCAATGTTCAAAAATGATAGCATAAGCAAAATTGAAAATTTGTGTTAACACAATTGCCAAGATTACATCAGACCTGCATCTAGCAGGAAAGTGTTGTTGGAAAAGATAACATTGTTGACTGATCATAACTGGTGTGTAATTGAATACACATTGAGCAGCTGCAGTTCCATGCCAGTTTAGAAATCTAATTTGACTGTCATGGTTTCTTTATCACCAATATGAAGAGTGGTCAGTTTAATTTCAAAGAAGGCATCTGTGACAATAAATAGTGAAGATTGGTATGCCAAGTATAAATGAAAATATAGTTGTCAAGTGTTTGAAAGTTGCATATTGAACCTTCTGTAGACAGTCAAATAAATGTCTGTAGTTGCTATTATTACCTTCAACAGCAATGAAAATTCAGCATAAATGACCAGAGGAATCACATTCAGATTGCTTCTGATATTCCAACTGCAGCCATGTTTTCCATAAAAAGAGGTGTTTCATAAGATTTCCGTAACTTTCAAACAACTTGAGGGTTTCCTGAAACAAATCATCATAAACAACAAACTGAAATTTTATTTGTCATAAAAATTCAATCAATTCATTTTTCTTCATAGAGAGAATTTGCACAGGTCATACATATCTGAAATAGTTGCAATAGACTGGCCATATAATGGCCACAGATAAAACTTGTGCACAGCCAAAGTGCTTGCCAGTTTTCTGTAGGCATTCAAGTGCAGAATTTACATCAAATATAAAGAGTACCATGCCTCCATTTCTAGTGGCATTTACAGAATAGAAAATTTGCATGAATATAGTTGTCAAGATAACAACAGACTTGTGTCAGAGGGTAGGCAAGAATAGGGGAACTGTCTGGATGTTTGTTTTGCTACCTGTGCATTTAAGATAGGTATCAAACTTTTGACTTTTAGATAGTGGTAAGATCAATTAATGTTTGTTGATAAATAAATAAATGATTGTGAAATCAATTAATAAGTTATATTCTGTATTTAAAAAAATGGTTCAAATGGCTCTGAGCACTATGGGACTCAACTTCTGAGGTCATTAGTCCCCTAGAACTTAGAACTAGTTAAACCTAACTAACCTAAGGACATCACAAACATCCATGCCCGAGGCAGGATTCGAACCTGCGACCATAGCGGTCTTGCGGTTCCAGACTGCAGCGCCTTTAACCACACGGCCACTTCGGCCAACTCATATTCTGTATTCATTCGCTCTTGCAGGGAGGAGGATAGTTAATTATGAAGAACATTCTTAGTGAAGTAAGCAAGCGATTATGTTCAACAGACCATCATTCACAATACACAAAGCCATTATGTAATGGAAAGGCACTTTGAAATTAATAGAAGGGTGTGCTGAAAAGTGCCTCTGAATTTTGTATTCTGTTCTCAATATCGATTGAGGTACTACATATCATGCATGTTACTCGATTGGTTTAGTCACTTTGCTGATGAAAGTTGCTACCCTCTGCCATTAGAGGGCTTCAAATTGTGGTATGTAACATGGCGGTGTGTAACGTAATTATGTCGGTGTGTGAGAAAGTGGCAGTGTGTGAGAAAGTGTTCCGTAGTTGAGTTTCTAGTCGCAGAAAACTTTGTGTGCATGTGGAGCACCCTATCCTTCGGTATGACAATGCCAGACCACACACGAACAGTGCGACATCTGCAGTAATCCGGCACCTTGGGTTTGCTGTCATCAGTCATCTTCCATACAATCCTGGCGTTGCCTTATGAGATTTTCATCCATTTCAAAAACTGAAAGAACTTCTTCGAGGATTTCACATTAACAGAGATGAGGTTGTGGCTCTGTCATCAAAGTCAGACAGCCTACTGTGATGCTGTCAACAAGCTGGTCTCTTGTTAAGGGAAATGTGTTCGTCACCAGGATGACTACGTTGAGAAATATATATGTAGAAATGAGGAATAAAGATGTAGGTTGTTAATAAGGTTCGTTTTATGTAAGTAGTTCTAAGGGTTCAAATGGTTCTGAGCACTATGGGACTCAACATCTGAGGTCATCAGTCCCCTAGAACTTAGAACTACTTAAACCTAACTAACCTAAGGACATCACACACATCCATGCCGGAGGCAGGTTTCGAACCTGCGACTGTAGCAGTCACGCAGTTCCGGACTGAAGTGCATAGAACCGCACAGCCACCGCGGCCGGCGTTCTAAGGGTTTTCACATAAACTCAGAGGCATTACTTTTCAGTACGCCCTCGTAATTATTGTGCTTAACTCAATTGAATGTTTGTTCCTTGTCTTATGTGACTTTCTGTTATGTAGTTAGCCAAGGTCTGTGACACAAACTAAAAGTTTTGTAGCTAAGTGGTAATCATCTATTTTTTGTGTACTTGTCTGTGACTAACATTATCTTTCTCATGCTAGTTTTTAATATTCGGTTCAAAAGTTTGTGCTACATTAATGTAATAATTTAGTTGAGGATGAGAAAGCACAAAATACGAAAAGCAGGACATTAACAGACATATGCACAGTGTGCAACAGTTGTCAGTTGTGAGAGAGCCTTTCCAGACATTGTATAGGTCTGTATTTTGAACTGTTAATTTAAATCATAACTTGATTGATTGTAGCCTGGATGAACCCAATATTCTAGCATCATATTTCACATCTCTCAGAAAAATTGCCGGACTTTTAAATTTAAATTCATTTGAATTTGTTGTGCAATAATAAAAATTCCTTGGTTGTGTACCGACAATGAAATGAGTAATAACAACCACTCACCATTTAGAGGAGGCATTGAGCAGTGGATTTTTTGTGTACCCATCCACTGTCTTGGACCAGCATAAGATGGCTGATTGTGTTTATTTATTCCACCAGTTATCAATTTGTTTATAGTTGATAATAAAACTCACAAACTTGTCATTGCACTCCTAATAGTTTGCTTATGTTTCATTTCAGATATATCTCTCGCATCTGAAACAGAGAGTGATGGATTTGATTCTGAACAGGAAATAGAGCTTGCGAGGCTTCGTAGTGGTAATGAAAAAGTAATGTCTTCCATAGCAAGTGTGGAAAATGATGAAATGAAGCAAGAAACTATATCATTTAAAGAGCAATATGCAATTAGTAAGGCTGAAGTATCATTTTCCAAAGATGATGATGAAAGTATAGGTGGTAACTATGTCCTCAGAAGTAAAGGCATTGCAGAGCCCTCGTCCTCACTTGAGGAGGAGGAGGCTGACGATAGTAGTATTCCTGCTACTCCTGAGCCTGAAAATCAGAACTTGTGTAAACGACGTACAAGACGTGCATTTCATTGTTTAGATATCAAAACGGAAACGGACAGTGATGAAAATGAACCAAGAGGTCGTGATTTTGATCTGAATGAGATACGCTCTGAACTGAAGGGCATAGAGAAAACCGTTAAGGTCTTACCTGATGTTGAAGAATGTATTATTCCTCTTGAGATTAAAACAGAAGTTCCCATACACATACCAGAACAAGAAAAGAGCCTTGCATCTTTAAAAGCTGATAATTCCTCTCTCAGAAAGCTTCCTGAAAAGATATGTGAGACTGTTGCAGATGATATTTACGAATTCAAAGAACCAGAACCATTCGAATTGGAAGTTCGACCAAAGAGAGAATCGTCACTTTTTGATGACAGATCTTGCAAGGGCAGTAGACGATCGGTAATACCTCGATTATTTGAAGATGTTGGATCATCATCTCCTCCAAAATCTGATAGATCACCTCAAAGGAAAAAGTCAACACACACAAAAAATGGTGAGTCTTCAGACTCTGAAACAAAAAAGAAGTTATCTCACATTGTTCAAAAATCGGATGATGATTCTATTTCAGCTCTTGATAACACATTACTATCTTCTTCCAAGAGTCATGGAGTTTGTGAAGATGCTTTTGATAAATTGTGTGTGTCACCTTCTTTCAGACTAGTGAACAGCAGACCAGCTTCAAGGAGCAGTGTCAGTGGAATTGGCAGTATTAGCCTCTTTGATGGTGACGATTGTGGTCACGATGCTGACGATGACGATGATGACGACGATGATGATGATAATGATGCTGATGCTGATATTGATGATGACGATGATGACAATGAAAATGATGAACAGCTTGGTACAATTAGATCTGAACCACTATTTTCATACCCACAACGTAATCATGAGGATCTTCTGCCTCCTCCTTCTGAAGATGAATTTACTTTTGGAGGGCAGATACGTCCACCTTCTAGCAACATGGGCGGCAGGTCATCTGATAGTCATCCAGCATCAGCAAACGAGTCTCCAGAGGAAGTCATGAATATGATTCTCAAAGAGGCAGAATATGAAGATGACACAATTAGTGCAGCCATTCAGCGTGTTATTGATCAGTCAATTATGGATGACGATGATCAAGAAATAGATCTGTTCGGAAAGAGTGGACCTCCAACACCACCACCCCCTGCACCACCACCACCTGCTCCTCCTCCACTTGACGTGAGAGAGGCAAGGAGCAGATTTGCTGCTGCTGTGGATTCATCTGATACTGATAGTAGTGATGAAGAATCCAGGCTTGTAATAGCACCATTGGATGAGGAGGAAGAAGAAGAAGAGGAGGAGGAGGAAGAGGATGATAATCAAGAGGAGGAGGAAGATGATGGTGATGACGAAGAGGAAGAAGGTGAAGAAGAAGAGGAGGAAGAAGAAGAAAATGGTAGTGAAAGGGGATCACCACAAGCTACTACAGAAGTGGGATCTTCGACTGATGGTTCTTCTGACATACCAAGTATGACAGCAGGTGCAGGAAAGTCAATTCCAGAAACTGCAGTAACACTTCCAGATTCTGTGGAAGTTGAAATGCCTGTCCTTTCAGAAGATACACCTGTCATTATAGAAACGTTACCAACACAAATCATTGCAGAAGAGAATGTGCAATCAGCAACAATTGATCATCAGAGAGAAGCTCTGACTGCTTCTGTAAGCTCAGTATCAAATGACTCAGAAAGCGATTCAGTAAGTGCTATGGAAAATCCTATTAGGGAAAGTATGCCACAATTATTTTCAGTGTATGACAAAGCAGTTCTCAATGCTGCTTCTGTCAGAAAGGATTCCAGTACCTGTGAAATGCAAGATGGTGGCTCCAGAGATGAAGAGATGAAAATGTTGGAGAGGGGGGAGATTGTGCAACAGGAGGTATGTAACATTCATAATTACTGCACAGTGTAGGTACTACTAATGTAAAATTGGAATGAAATAGAAAGCATTAAAGCTGAACAGAATAAAGAAAAGTATAATGTTCGGTTGTTACATATGTACCTCATGTAAACATTACCACTGAAATATTTAAAGATATCTACACAAAACAATGCAAAATACTTTAAAGAGGGACACGAATATTTAAAAAATACAAAAATGTTCACTCTGTGGTATAATTGGTTGTTTGCTCATGGTACTGAATTATCACAACCACATTAATGAACATACTCTAAGAATAACATTCATAAAGAAGCATCTTGATTACAAATTCAATTAGTTGATATGTCATATTCAGGAAGTCTTCAAATTGTCCTGTGTAGGGTGGTCTTAGGGAACATATCTGCACTACATGCTGGATTGTCTGCCTTTCTGCTTCACAGTCACACTTTGGAGATATTTTTAGTTTTCATTTATACTATGAGTTCATACATTTGTGGTGGTTGGTTTCAGTTCAGTTTAGAATTACCCATGATTTTCTTGGGTGATCAGAGCCAGTTGGTTTTTCAGAGATACGTCGAAATTTATTGAGATCTATAGTTATACTATCTTCCCAAATTTTCTTCCAGTATTGCACAATATCAACGGTGTTATTTTGTAAGTGCACAGCCTCTGTAGCGTATGCTATTTCTGGAGCAGAGTTGTTCAGTATTTATGGATCAGCGAGCAAATGAAAGGGTGACCTTGAATTTTTCTTAATTCACTGAGAAGTGCTTGTTGTCTTTGTACTCACAGTGGAGGTATATGACTTACGACTGATAGCCAGAAGATAGCTAATCAGATAATCTGCTGATCTGATCAGCACATATCACAGTAATAACATTTTATACCTAAAAACAAAGATGATGTGACTTACCAAATGAAAGTGCTGGCAGGTCGACAGACACACAAACGAACACAAACATACACACAAAATTCAAGCTTTCGCAACAAACTGTTGCCTCATCAGGAAAGAGGGAAAGACAAAAGGATGTGGGTTTTAAGGAGTCATTCCAGTCCCGGGAGTGGAAAGACTTACCTTAGGGGGAAAAAGGGACGGGTATTCACTCGCGCACACACACACACACACACACACACACACACACACACACACACACACACACACACACACACACATATCCATCCACACACATACAGACACAAGCAGGTATGTCTGCTTGTGTCTGTATATGTGTGGATGGATATGTGTGTGTGTGCGAGTGTATACCCGTCCCTTTTTCCCCCTAAGGTAAGTCTTTCCGCTCCCGGGACTGGAATGACTCCTTACCCTCTCCCTTAAAACCCACATCCTTTCGTCTTTCCCTCTCCTTCCCTCTTTCCTGATGAGGCAACAGTTTGTTGCGAAAGCTTGAATTTTGTGTGTATGTTTGTGTTCGTTTGTGTGTCTGTCGACCTGCCAGCACTTTCATTTGGTAAGTCACATCATCTTTGTTTTTAGGTATATTTTTCCTACGTGGAATGTTTCCTTCTATTATAACAACATTTTATGAAACACATGACTGCAGCTGTCTTTACGTCCTTTATCATCACTTCCAGTTTCAGTTAACAACCATTATCTGGACTTTAAAGTTCATGTGTTACTTATGTATCGTTTCATAGCCAGTGGCAGTATTATTAATACAGCCTCAACAGAATTGCTGAACATCATAAGAATAAAGAGGTAGCTGTACTCGAGAGGCAGTGTGTCAGATGTGAAAAACACTTGACACACCAGCTCTTGAGTATGGATACATGTTTGTTCTTTGTACATGTGAGAACCTAGTTATTCACAGCAACATTCTTGGACATGTATTTCTCGGATTTTTTGCCAAGTCAAATTTGTTGGCAAACTCGGGCTTTCAACAACTTCCCCCAGCAGCATTTTCAGGATTTCACTTCTGCCTTTATATTTAGTTGGCCAAATTACGCCATTATGGATGGGAACGTCATATTAGAAATACCCAACTGCTTGCAGACATAATTCAATGAATCTGAATCGCTCCAGACAAAATTATGAGTTTGGATATGGCCAGACAAAATTATGATGAGTTTGGGTGTGGTCTCTTTGTGCACAAAGATCCCTGTGGAATATGTATTTCAGCTATTAACAAATTACTGTATTGTGGGATTTAAGTGAAGTTGAGTGGAGTTCGGGTTGGGGGTAGTGCAGATGTGGAGCTCAGTTTAACAATTATTTTATCAGACATCCAAACTTCAACTAACAAAATAGTAAACTACTTACAATAAAACAAAATATATATATTTCTGTAGCCTAAAAGAACTTTGAGTAAGGTCGAAATAAAAATACCACAATTATTCCCATAACAATAATGGAACACATTCAAATACAGAACAAATTCAATCTTGTCCTATAATGGATGCCAGGACACAACATAAGTTTGCAGTGTTTTGCATTTAGCCATAACCATAAATAACAACAAAAATTTACAATGACAAAGAATACTTAACCTTACCTAGGGTCAGTAAAGATAACCTCTAACTACATCTTGATCTACTATTGCAACTGCCACAAGACGACTAAAACATCAGTTACCCACACCACTGCCAAACTACTCACACTTATGATTGAATAATTTCTTATACAATAACATTTGTAGCTCATTCGCATAAGAGCAATAACAGAAGAATCCTAATGCAACTACAGTGAGCCATTGCCATTCACTTCAACTCAGTAACTCAGTGAACTGTAAAAACTACTGGAGTAACAAATTGATTTACATTTGCAGTGATAAACAATAAATTTCGTGCTTAACACTTTTGCAGTCAGCCATTTTAAGCAGTGGATGCTAAAAAGTGATTATTTTTTATATTGTCATCCAGTATTGTTTAAATTTCCATATATCAAGCTGCAATCAATTTAAAAACGTGAAAAAATTATCACTTACCCAGGAAAGTATTTATTTTATTGCAGTATACACAGATTGTCACACTTATTCACTTTAAATGGTTTATAAGTGTCAAAATAAAAATTATTTTTAAAAAATAATATAAATTTGATTGAGTTTCCATATAATTAACACTACACTCAATTTAAAGAATGCTAACTAATGTCCATAAAATTTATACAATTTTTTTAGGAAAATGATATAAGAAAATAAATTTTTTTACCATTATGTACAGAGATAATTATTATAATAATTGGACACTACATTAGTCTGCCCAATGTATGCAGTTCTGTACCACCTGACACTTCTGTTTTAGAACAGAACACATTTTGCCAAACCATGGATATGCCTTAGATCGTATTGTGCTCCAGAACGAAAATTATGTAGGTCTATTGTTAAGTAAAATATTCAGTAAGAATGCGATGAAACCTCATACTTCAGCTATTGTGACATTTATCAATTTTTTACATGGACTGGACAAAGCAGCAGCATGTTTTCAGATATAAATTGCTTAGCTGAGCAATTCATTTAGGTGACAGTTAACTGAAGTAATGGTGCAGTGAAAAATAAATTGATATATTCAATTGTAGAAGATACCACTGGTGGTATATGTTTGGGTCCAGGCACATTGTGAAGCAGATGAGGTAGCAACTGTAGTGTTTTGTGTGCAATCACTTCAATTTTCCATTCTGCCTTCTCTTTTAATCAATATACCAGCAAGAATGTCATTTTCACTTTTTGAACTGCTCAGAAATACTCTGTATCACTAGTATTTTCCAATAACTTGCAAATTTCATTCTTGGACACATTTAAAAAAAAATCACAAAAGTGAATGAAATAAACAAACTGGAAACATCAACTCAAAGAAAAATAGCACAAAACAATATTAAGTAACGATACTGCACAAAAACAAAAACTTCCAATGGAATAACAAAATGTAAACAAGTATTACGAAACACAATGTTAACAAACAAACAACAGAACAGCAGAATTACCAATTCTTGACATTTCACTGCAACAAAAGCTGGAAAACAATAACTATCAGTGTACATGTAAATCAACACTTTAGAACACCAGCAATATCTAGTGTCGAATTTTATAAGCTAAGGGAAAGTAAACAGAGTACCAATGAATTGACATTATGCCAGTAATTGCATTGATAGAGTGTAACAATAAATCATTGCCTTGGCATTCAAAGGATTAATCCAGTAAATCACTCCCTCAGCTCATAACTACACGATCATGCCTATTTTGCCTCTCGGCATACATAGTCGCCTACCCTGCATAAACAAACAACTAGTTACACAGAACCTGCTGACATCCATGTGGGAGTATCCTTCCCCTTGGGGTTTTATCTGCTCCGCGCCTTAATGTCTCGCCTGTTTTTGGAATGGGGGACTGATGACCTTAGCTGTTTAGTCCCCCTTAAACATCCTAACAACCACCACCACCATCCATGTGGGTAGTTGTAAACAAGTAGCTACACTCTATGCACAGTTCACATGTAACACTTTGTACTGCCTCAATCATAATGCTACCAGGATGTCACCATAATTGTGAAAGCACTCAGGTAGCGTTCCTTATGACTTGCCAAAGATTTTCCTTCACCTCCACTGGAATTGCTGTGCATCTGCCCCGGAAAAACAGCAATCGCTCTACTAGGCTGTTGTCCACATGGCAGTCGTACCTGTGCTGAATGTTGTCTCTTCTGGTAACTGTCCTGCAAACTAGCTTCTTGAGGCACTTGTTGGAATCCAGAAATGTATTATTCGTGTCACTCCAGCATCTGACTAGCTCTTGTCAGCATCATACCCAGCCTGCTGTTAAAAACACAACGGCCGCCACGCCAAACCAGCACCATGTGACGCGCTGCAAACTTGTCCCCACTCTCACTGTGGTAATTGTGCCACCCTCAGAAGATGTTGCTAGTTCCAGTCACTCCAGCTGTCTGTCTCCTTCCATCTGAAGCTGTCCCCAGCGCGACAGTGGTGGCACTCATGACCGTCACGTGCCTACACCATGTGCTCTCCAGCAGCATGAGCACGACATTTCACTTGGAAATAATCCCCGCTGTTGAGAAAATTGGCTATCAACTGTCCCGTTCGATACAGTACAATCCTGCCCTCACTCCTGAAGTTGGGCCTCCTCCCCAGCCAGCATACAAACAACATACATCAGGTCTGGAAATAGTAAAAAGAGTCACAATCCCACATGGCCGGAGTATTCCAGGCAATAATACAGACATATGACATTATCATGTCAGGCACCTTGAAATTAGATTCATTCGCAGTTAGGCACATTTAAAACATAACGAAACGTGTCAAGGAGGTAGTTATATACATAACACGTACTAAAATCTTAGTCATTGCTCTTATTTTCACTGTCTAGACTTGACTGTACGACAATATGTGCTGCATCTATAGAAGTACACCAGACTGAACCCTGACAAACTTGTCCCGACCACTGTACATCGCCAGGTGGAACAACACAGTTCAGACTGACAGGAGACTACCTCATTTTGAAAACGCAATACATCCTCACAAATAAATTCACTGTGCCAAACAGTTAAATAAACTAGTCTTTACTGACAGTGAGACAATAACATTACGTATCATCTTCCACCACTTTATTCAAGACGGTTTGGCTTCCTTGCACTGAATATACTAATAATAATTCAGCAGTTATTACTTCTAACGTGGTCAACTTCTCATACAACCTATTTAACACACATCTATTTTCTTCCCCAACAATTCCTAGCAGATTATTAATTGTATTCTTATAATGCATTGCTCTTGCTTGTAACCATTGCACCTGGTCCCATGAATGTGATTCACATTGCAAGAATTGCACAAGAAGTGCAAATTACGAGAGAGCCAAACTAACAACAGTGATAGTTCTACACAAGTCTTAGCGCTGTTAACTGCACCAGCTTATGCATGACTTGCCAAAGCTACTGGGACAGCACCACCACTGTATTGCCCCGAACTCCCCACCTCCGCTTCCATTGCCACCTCATACAAGAGCCCATTCTCTCTAAGCCAGGCCATGTCCGGCACATCCCTCACTGCCATGGCTGAAAGTCCATTATCTGTAATTTAATGCTATCAGAGTGCGCCCTCACTGGCACAGTGCAAACTACTCTCTGCTAACAAAATGTTTTGTGGGGTTTAGATGGTGTCTGGTTCAGGCTGGGGGGTTGTGCAGATGTGGAGCTCAGTTTGTTATTAGGAATCCAAATTTCAGTTAACAAAATGGTAAACCACTTACAGTAGAACAAAATGTATCTTTCTGTAGCCTGAAAGAGCTTTAAGTAGATCCAAAATGAAAAAAAAACACAGTTAAAAATTATGGAACAAACACAAGTACAGAACAAATTCAGTCTTGTGCCATCATAACAATTTACAATATCTGGCATTCAGCCATAACCAGAAAAAAACTGTAAAACTTATTATGTCCAAGAATTCTTAGCTTTGTGTAAAAGTAACCTCTAACTACACCTACTGTCACCAAACAATTGAATTGCCAGCTACCCACAACAATGCCAAACTACCCACACTTACGTCTGAATAACTTCTTACTCAATAAATATTCACATAAAAACAATAACAAAACCTTAATGCAATGAAAGTGAGCCATAGGCTGTCACAAAAATGAGTAACACAATAAATTCTTAAAACCACTGGAGCAACCAGTTGATTCACATTCACAGTGGTAGGCCTAAACAACAAATTTCTGATTTATACACAAAATCATGCCTACAGCATATAGTGACACAATGATACCTACTTTGCGTCACAGCAAACATTGTTGCATGCCGTGCATTCCATAAACAACAAACAGCTAATAACACAACACCCACTGACTTTCATGCAGGGAATTTTCACTTGGTGTACGGTTTGTGCGTAATACAGTGTATCACCTCAATCACAATACTATCAGGATGCCACCGTTAGTTGTGAAAGCACGTGGGTAGTGCCGCTTATGACTTGTCAAAGCTGTTCATTCACCTCCACTAGAATTGTTATGCATCCGCCCTGGAAGTACAATCCACAAGGTCGTCCTCCACACAGAAGCTCCGCGTATGCTGACTATTGTCTCATCCGGTAACTGTCCCATGCACCAGTTTATTGAGGCCCATGGGAGTTGCTCCAACCAGAACCATGTTCTTCAGGTTATTCCACCAACTGACTAGCTCCAACAGCTTCAGTCCCAGCCCGCTGTTACAAACACGTCAGCCATCACGCCAAACTGGTGCAAGGTGATAAGCCACATTCTTGTCCCCACTCCCATCATGGTGATGGTACCAGCCTCACGGCGTAGCATGTTGCTAGTTCCACCAATCTCTGGTGGTGGGGAAATCAACTGTGACGTTCAGCATGGCAAACCACTGCCTGTATGAGATTATCAGACTGTTTCTGCATACACTGATGACAACTAATTTTTTTATCATGGTAAATTTTTTTGAAATTACTAACAGAATAGTGTGTAATTTCATTATGAAAGATTTTGAAGAACACACTTCAAATTAAAGTACCTTTCCTTCATCTCTCTTATTTTGCTATGTCAACAACACTGTATGATCTGGTCACATGGGATTAAAGCTCTTCAACTGTAGATTGGTCATACGAATAGTACGCACACTAATATGAAGTACACCAGTGATATGCGAACAGAAGGAAAATGGCCTATATACAAAATTCTTGGGAATGTGGTGGTGAGTCAGTACACAAGGTTTTAGAATGCTACACAGAAAACTACATTAAATATCTCTGTTTCAACAAATGTACTGTTGCTAAACAGTAATATAAAAAAGTGGATCATCATGTTTAATGAAACAAAACTATTTCCCCATGTGTCTAGCTACTGGGTTTCTGTTGCCAAAGAAGCCGTTGAGATCAAGATATACAGGTACTACCTTCACCAAAACAGTCACTAAGTTCTTTAGTGATGTATGGAAATGGACACACAATGTTGAAACACTACAAAGAAACAAGCAGTGTTACCCACCCTCTAACCAAATCAGCATCACTGCTAATTTACCTCCATTGTAGACATCAATATAACCTCTTGTAGCATATGAAAGTTCTGTGACTTGATGATGTCTCCATGAGATAAATCGGCCAATTAAATATGAAAGTGCCCTGTGGCCTATTATTAGAAGAGAACTCCTGACTATGGTAATAGAGGAAATCATTGGAAAATTGAATTCACTAACAAGTCTGACTTGGTGCAATACTTAGCTTTCCTATTTCTTTTCATTGTTTAATTTTTAAATTCTTTATTAGTTTTTGTGTGCTTGCAAAGTTTAGTTCTTAAATTCATTGTGTGTGTGGGTTTTTATTTATTTATTTATTTATTTATTTTTATTACTTGAGAGGTATGGTGTTGTGTTTTAATAATGGTAAAGTGTACATTCGTGCAGTCTATAGTGCAGTTTGTTTGAATGGCCAATAACTGTTGACCATAGCTCAGTCAGCTGACGGTCTCTGTTGGTGAAGCATCAGGGGACCAGTGAGACACACATTTAGCTTTTTCTATTTGTTTGTGTAGTTTAATTCTGCTACTTTGTGGTGTGGCAGCAGTGGGGAATCTGGCTTGTTGCAGGGAACACTTCAGGTGTCCTTTGTTTCACTTACAGGCTCTGCTGTCAAAGCCCATTCCAGCATATACAATGTGGGATCCACACTCACTGCAGGGTTAGTGGTGGTTTGTTACACGGTCACGTCACTTGAGGCAGGGTGTTAGTGTTGAGGCTGATAATCTGGTTTTGACCATTTACTCTGTGAGTGGACAGGTGTCCGCTCATTCAGCAGGGTCTGAGCAGGCATGCAGGGGGAGCAGTTAAATGATTATTGGGAGTTCCAGTGTTAGGCACATCGTGGAGCCCTTTGCGAAACATCGTCCAGGGCCAGAAAAAATTCCATTGTGCACTCAGTGTACCTACCGGGCCTTCGCCAGAGATGTGCAGGAGGCCCTGCCTGCAGCTGTCATGGGTGCAGGGTGCAATAGTGGGGAACTTCCTGCTCATGTCAGTACCAATGATGCCTGTTGCTTGATTACTGAGGACATCCTCAGTTCCTACAGGCAGATGGCTGAAGTGGTGAAGACATCTGGCTGACTCAAGAGTGAAATCAGATCTTACATGAAGTAAGACACGCTTTGACCGTCAAAATTCTAACAGTAAATTGTTGAAGTGTTCAACCCTCCAGGAAAATTGTTGCACTCAAATTATTCTCAGAACAGATAGCTGGCTGAAACCCGAAGTAAAAAGCTTCATAATATTAAGTGAGGACAGGAACATGTATCAAAAAGACAGATCAGAAATATAGGAGGGGGAGTGTTCATTGCTGTCAACAGAAATATGTCTATCAAGGTCAAATTTGAATATGACTGTGAAGTTATCTGAACACAAGTATTAGGCCTAGGTAAATTCAAGTTTATTATCGGAGCTATTTAAGGAACAGTCATAAGTCACGCAATATTCTTTATTAACTTAAGAATTGTGCAATCTATGACAGTTTCTAAAGTAGTAGCAATAGAAGGTTGCTATACCATCACATCAAGTCAGAATGGAATAATTTTTAATTATGGGATGGTTTTACTGGCCACATGATTCCACCATAACAGAAGCTCAGTAATGAGGGAATACCCAAATCATACAGTATCTACAGGCAATTTTAATCTACCAAGGATAAAATGGGAAGGCTATGTATTCACTGCAGGTGGTGTAGATACACAATCTCGTGAAGTAGTCTTGAATGTTTTCTGTAAATGCCTTTAACAATTTGCTGGATAACCCACACATTGGAAATAATTTAGATGTTACAGCTGTAAACAGGCCTGACCTTTTCGATAATGTCAGTATAGACAGGGTCATTCCATGTCGAGTCACCCAGGCCTTGACACCAACCATGTCAGATTTTGATGAAACTTTGTACAATTACTTCTTTTATCATCCTGAAAGCACTTGTAAAATTTTTTTGCTCTACCTCTTATAGTTTTTATAAATTTTTAAAGTTTATAGATTTGGCGTTGTTTCAACAGTCTGAAATCGTAACTTAAACGTGTCCTCACAACTAAAAAAATTTGTATATTAAAGAATACTCAAGATATCAGTATGAAATGTTGGAATAAGTTTGTGTATTATATCTAAATGTTACTGACGGATGTTCAGTTTTACAAAAACTGCAATATCTAGAGTCTCAGACCTGATAGAAAGCTCAAATTTGTTTTAAAATACTCTTAATTGTATAGGCTATTAGATAAAAGAAAAATTATGTTGGCTTTTTAACCTGTTTAATAGTTATCTAATTTTTAAAATAATATTAATTATATTTTAAAAATAAAAAGTACCAAGTGACCTAGACACCAAAAATAAGTTTTTGTCTTCTTGGAGTAACAATGTACGCTTGGATTTTGTTTTGTTACTCCTGTGTTTTGAAGTAAAAAATTATTACAGTGTTAAATAGTGCTTTGATAGTATTTTATTAAGTTTATTCGAACTTTCAGTAAGTTCTGTTACTTAATTTACAGAGATTATTTTCCAATATCTTATAAAAGTAACCAGAACAGTAATCAGACCAAAAGTGAAATCATTATCAGATATTCAAATCTGTAGTGTAGGGTTATTTAAAAAATCTGACTGTTTCCAAACAACCTACACACCTTCAAAAAAGTTACAACCGGTATCTGAATTGAGTGAGGAAGAAAAAGATTTGATCCACTTACGATCTAGAATTAATCTGTGTGAATTTAAGAATATATGTTCACACCACAGCTACTACTTTTTAAATGTTTTTGAAAAGCATCAAACAACTTGTGTAGACCCACTAAAAAAACACAAAAAGCCCATCAAAAAATCGTTGAAGTGTAGGCTTGGATCTTTCTAAACAGTTACTGACAAAAAAAATTATGCTAAAACCTGGACAAAAGCTTTGCTCAACATGCCGTAACTTCTGTGAGGAAAAATTAGAGTTGAAGTCAATGAAAGTGAAACAGATGATGAAGTCATGGTTTAATTAGAATCATTGGAATCCAGAAATGAATCCCTTGTACAAACAAACATTGCTCTTGATAATTTAGGTTTAACTTCATGGCTTGTCAGAACAAAGTAAAGGGTCTTATTTTAAAAGGAAGGTTAGCAGTGTTGAAAAGACTGCAAAAAAGGCGGTTTCAAAAGCATTAAAATATGATGCACCAAGTTCTGATGATGACGAAGATCCAAGTGTGGTTGAGAAAGCAAAGGATTTTGATGTAATGATTTCTCTTATGAAAGAGAAGATTTCATCTGGTGGGAGGTCTAGAAAAATCCAGATTCTGACCTTGGCTCCAGATTCTTGGAGTCGAAATAAAGTGATGAAAGAATTTAATGTAAGTGAGTACATGGTGTGACAAGCTAGAAAGCTAAAATCTGAAAAGGGTATTTTGGAAATTCCTGGTCCAAAAAAAGGTAAAACTCTTTCTGAAAATACAGTAAGACTTGTAATAGATTTTTATAAAAAGGATGAAAGTTCCAGGGTGCTACCTGGAACAAAAGACAAAGTAAGTGTTAAAAAAAATGTGTACATGCAAAAAGACTCATTTTGTGTAACTTGAGAGAACTCTATTATTCTTTCAAATGGGAGAATCCCGAGGTAGAAGTAGGATTTTCAAAATTTTGTTTCTTGAGACCTAAATGGTGTATCCTTGCTGGTGCTGCAGGCGCACACACACTGTATGTGTATGCAGTATCCACCAGAATGTTAAACTATTACTGGATGCTGTGAAAATTGAAGAATCTTATAAAGACCTAATTAAGATGCTTGTGTGCAACACGGAAAACCAAAACTGCATGCTACATCATTGCGACAGCTGTCCTGCAAATACTGCACTGACTGAGTACTTAACTGAAAAACTAAGTGAAGATTATGATTTAGAAGAAGATATTGTAATCAGTCAGTGGGTTAACACAGACAGGGCAGAAATGATCAAACAGTCTATCAGTGTTGAAGACTACATTTCTTTATTGGTTAGGTCATTGGAAAAGCTCACCCCGCACTCGTTTATAGCAAAATCCCAATCAGCAGGCTTTAAAAGATTGAAAGAAGACCCACCACCCAAAACAGTAATTATTGTGATGGATTTCAGTGAAAATTATTCCTTTGTTATACAAAATGAGATCCAAAGTTACCACTGGAATAGAGGTGGTTGTACTCTACACCCAGTTGGAGTTTTTCTAAGAAATGAGGAAAACGATGTTTCTGTTTCCAACCACTGTTTTATTAGTGATGACCAAGAACATGACACTGGTTATGTTAACTTTGTAAAAAAAGAAATTATAAAGTGGCTGACATTGACTCAGTTCACTACTTTACAGATGGTTGTGCTGGGCAGTACAAAAATAGAAACAGTTTTAAAAATTTGACTGAACACTTGAGAACTTTAATTTGAAGGCCCAACACTCTTTTTTTGCAACAAGTCATGGGAAGTCAATTTGTGATGGCCTAGGAGGAACTATTAAAAGAATTTTAAGGGAAGCCAGTCCACAGCTTTCAGATGAAGAACAAATAGTGACAGCAATCGTTGTGTACAAGTTTTGTGAAAAAAATATTGAAAACATTCATTTTCACTTTATTGACAAAAATGAAGGTGATTTGCTGCGGTTAAAACTAGAAAACAGTTTTTCAGCAACCCAAACCATTCCTGGAACAAGAAGTTTTCATAACTTCAAACCACTTCCAACAAACAACCTTGAAATTAGGACTACAGATAGTGTAAAACCCTCCTTAGTCTTTTCTTTCCATTCTTCTTCTGATTGGGTTCGTGTTGAACCATCCATAAATAGCCATGTGGCTGCAAATTATGATGGTAACTGGTACTTTCGACTGGTAAAAACAATATTCAATGATGAAGAAAATGCAGAAATTCTATTTCTACATCCTTCAGGACCAGCTGCATCATTTTATTGGCCTGATGGAGAAGATTCTTGCATAGTGCCTTTGGAGCACATAGTCCGTGTAGTAGACGCACCTCAATCAAGCGGCACTGGAAGAATGTATTACTTCAAAAAAGACTGTATCAAAAGATCTGAAAGCTCTTGGATGAAGTGGAAAAACAGTTTGAATCAGCATTAATGTTTATTAAAAAGACAAAATTACTCAAAAAATTCAATGTTTCGAGCAATCAGTTGGGTTATACATAAGTGTTGTAAGTACACTATCTTTGTACATAATTCTAATGTAATCTACTATAATTAATAAACATGTTAAAAAGCCATCATTATTTTTGTTTTATCAAGTAGCCTATATGTTTAAGAGTAAATTAAAACTAATTTGAGCATTCTATCAGGTCTGAGACTCTAGATATTGCAATTCTTATAAAAAACAAAACATCCGTTAAAAAAAGAAAAAAATACAGTTTTTTAGCAACCCACTTAGATAATGGAGAATGGACATAATGTAGTCCCAATGTGACAGATGTAGAGGAATTATAGTCAAAGTTCAAATTGATTGTGAATCAGACTCTGGAGACATATGATCCAAGTAAAGGATTAAACAGAACGAAATTTGCACTCTGCAGTGGAGTGCACTGAAATGAAACTTCCTGGCGGATTAAAATTGGGTGCTGGACCAAGACTCAACTCGGAACCTCCTGTCCTCACAACTTTACTTTGGCCAGGAAGGTAGGAGAACGAGGTACTGGGTGAAGTAAAGCTGTGAGGATGGGTTGTGAGGTGTGCTTAGGTAGCTAAGTCAATAGAGCAAATGCCCACAAAAGGCAGAGGTCCCGAGTTCGTCTTGGCCCTGCACACAGTTTTGATCTGCCAGGAAGTTTCAAGTGGATTAACCCTCAAGCAGGTGCACTGTTTTTCATAAAGTGAGCAGGTACGCGGTGTACTTTGTACACATGTAAAGAATAGCAGTCTTTGTTACCAAGGTAAACATGTATTAGCAAAATCAATATTTAACACTTTCGAGATGAGCAACGTAGCTCCTACGTCGGTCCGACAGTACCCCAAAAAGACGATCGATGTAGCTCCTACATCGGCAGATTATCAGTGATGTTAATGGCTCCCAGCGCATGACTTCCATATTCTGTACATTAAAAAGTACCTTCTGGTTATCCTAGTACCAAGAAAAAATTATAGATGGCAGCATATGTCACTGTTGGAGGTGGTACAGGAGTATATTTTGAGTCATTTGCTTTGCCGCGTTCACGCTCAACTTAACAACAGGCTTGCGGCAGTTCGAAACTTTAGATTGTTGTCGGCTGATAGCCTTGCGAGATGAAGAAATAGAATTTTTATTGAACAATAGTGGTTCAGAATTAGATGAAGAAATTGCAGATTTTGACATTAGTGATGGTAAGCTATTTATTGTCCGAATTTTCCGTAATTCTGTGGTTTGATTCCTGGTCAGAAAAAAGATAATTTTTTACGAATTTTCTTATAGATGAAAACAATACCTTGGACGGTCAACCGTCAGGAAGACCTGAAAATGAGGCTGTTGACATCGTTGTCACAACAAACACAACTGGTCATTGCAATTTGCCATATTCTTCTGGCCAGTGGACAGATGACGACACAATCACTCCCCAGCTTCCTGTTTTTTCTGAATCCTGTGGGATTCAAGATGGGATTGACCAACATTTTTCAGTGTTTGATTGTTTCACGTACTTTTTCGTTGAAGAACTGGCGAGACTGATCAAACGAGAGACAAACCGCTACACTAGAATGACAATAGAGACACTAAGTGCTACAGGAAAACTGAAGCCTCAGTCAGTGTGGCATAAGTGGACAACAGTGAAACTCAGTGTACTGTATAAATTTTTTGGTATTATTTTGCATATGTGCCTAGTCAAGAAACCAAAACTGTCTGACTACTGGTCAACAAATCCCGTGTTGCAGTCCTCATTTGCGGCAAAGTGTCTGCCAAGAGAGAGATTTTTGTCAATTCTACGAATGTTACATCTCGTAGATAAAGCAACATATATTCCTAAAAACCAGGTAGGTCACGATCCTATTCATAAGGTAAGACCTATATTCGACAGATGTGTGACCCAAAGTGGAAAGGCTTACAAGCCAGGTGAAAATATTACTATAGATGAAGGAATTTGCCCTTTTCGTGGTAGACTGAGTTTTAGAGTGTGTATGAAAACTGAGCCTAATAAATATGGTGTAAAATTTTTTATGCTATGTGAAAGTAAAAGTAGGTATGTCTTGAACTGTGAAATTTATTCTTGGAAACAGTGTAATGCCGATAACAGCATTTTACACATTGTAGACAGATTGTGTCATTCGTTTCATAATAAAGGTCTCACATTATACATGGACCAATTTTACACCAGCTCTGATTTACTGGATTATTTGTGTGTGTGTGTGTGTGTGTGTGTGTGTGTGTGGCGGGGGGGGGGGGGGGGGGGGGGGTGCTAAGGCAGTTGGTACTGTGCAGAAAAATAGTAAAGGACTACCAAGGGATCTTTTTGGCCAGAAACTGAAAAAAATGAACCTGTTTCGCAGATGAGATCACTTGCTGTTTGTAAAATGGAGCGGCAACAGAGACGTTTTTCTTTTGACATCAATGCATAAAATGACAGCAACAAATGTCAGTGTAAAAACTAAATTTGGAATGGTGGAGAAAATGAAGCCAGACTGTGTTTTGGACTACAATAGTAAAAAAAATCTGGTGTGGATCATAGCGACCAGTTAATGGCGTACTATCCTTTTGAACGAAAACAAATAAAGTGGTGGAAAAAGTTTTCTTTCACATTTTCATGCTCATGGCTGTAAATTCATACATTTTGTACAAAACGTCGCGAAATACAAGCAAACATCTGGTTGAATACATTACAGAGTTAGCAGAGAACTTGGTTCACAAAGGTGGCCTCTTAGATTCGTGCACTTCTCAATAGTTCACCCATCAACAGACTAAGCGGAAGACATTTTCCAAAATTAATTCCATCCACAAAATTGTCTAAGTGGCCCCAGAGAAGGTGCAAAGTATGCACAGAAACAAGCAAGGCCAGATATGGTAAAGTTTCAAGGAAAGACAAGCGATATTATTGTGAAACCTGTGATGTAGGGCTTTGTTTTCCAAAATGTTACGAAACATTTCATACAAAAGCCACTGTAACAATGTGATTATTAATAAAATAAAAGTTCATATTTCAACAGTTATTCATTTAAAACTAACAACTTCAATCCTATGTCCATTAGAGGTCGTAAAACTTTTTTTTTTTAATTTTTTATTTTTTTTTTATTTTTTTCCCCACTGTGAAAACAGCATACTCTCAAATTAATATACAACTCTTGTCACTAACATAAATATTTATTTCTTTGCAGTACTCTGAAGGGAATCGACATAGTTTTTAAATGCAAAAGAGCAATCTATTTTCTGTGGTATAGAATCTGCTGTAGAAAATTCAGAAAAACTGTGAAATCGCTCAGTACCAGCCGGTTGAGCGTCCACACTCGCACTCAGTCCTCAAAGTATTAATATTAGTTTAATTAAACAACAATAAAATAAACTTACATAATCTGAGCTAAAGCACTGTTAAAGTAAATAATAATGAAATAAAATTTCATTATATCATTCTGTTGCTGTGGACAGGCCACAGTAATGACAAGCTAGAAAAATTAATCAGTGCAGTTGCATCAGATCCTAGCCATTGGCTTACTCGATTACTGATTACCTCATAGACAACTGCCTTATTGTGCAGTTGTGCTGCTAGCTCGTAATCTAGGTCATTTGTAAATTTGTTCTTCCATTATTTTATATTTATACTGCTCACTTGGCAGCATGACAACATAATTTATCACTGTGTTAACAGAAGCAATGATCAAGGAATAGGTATGGGCTTGTAATTGTGAAACAACAGTGGAATGGTGCAAAACAAAATTTATTTATGGTTGGTGCACTTTATACATAGGTGCGCCCACTCGAGAGTGAACGACAGATAGGACCCTCTGTGGTGTAATAATAAAACTTGGAAAATGCTGTGGAAACAGATTGGTGTGGTTCAAAAGAGATCACTCAAATGTTTTCAGGCAAAAGTTAGTAGAAATTCATGCATCTGTAAAAAGATCAATTTGCGAAGCATACAACTACTTCCACCATTATATTGTAGCGAAGGATCTTGCTGAGAACACAAGAAAATTATGGTCGTACATAAAATCACTAAGGGAAGGCTTCTACCCAGTCATTTGTTGAGCAGTCTGGGATGGATATAGAAGACAGCAGAAAGAAAACTGAAATTTCGCTTTTAAGAAATCATTCGCACACAAGAATCATACAATACATCCTTTGACTGATATACACACTGTCACATGGAGGACATGGAAATAAGCATCTGTGGTCTAGAGAAGTAACTGAAAGAGCTGAAAACAAGTAAGTTACCAGGATCAGATGGAATACCAATTTCGTTTTACAGAGAATACTCTGTGACATTTTCCCCCTACTTGGATTTATTGTGAGTCTTTCACAAAGCGCAAAGTCCAAAGCAGCTGGAAAAAAGCACAGTTTATCCTCTATATTTAAAGAATGGACCTGCATAATTGCAGACAATAACTGTAACATGGGTTTGCTGCAGAATTCTTGAACACATTCAGAGTTTGAGTATAAAAAATTTCCTTGAGACAGAAAAGCTTCTGTCCACAAATCAGCACAGTTTTAGAAAGCACCGCTCGTGCAAAACTTGGCTTGCCCTTATCTCACGTGATAGCCTATAAGCCATGGATGAAGGGTAACAGGCAGATGCCATATTTCTAAATTACTGGAAAAGTGTTTGGCATGGTGCACCACTGCAAACTGTTGCTAGAAGTCCAAGTGTACAATTTAGGTTCCCAGATATGCAAGTTGCTTGAAGACTTTTTACGTAATAAAACCTGGTATCTTGCCCTTGGTGGCGAATGGTCATCAGAGATGAGGCTGTTATCAGGAATGTCCCAGGGAAGTGTGATAGGACCACTCTTGTTCTATATATACATATATTATCTGATGGACAGGTTGAGCAGCAATTTATGTTCATCTGTTGACAATGCTGTGGTGTATGGGAAGGTGTCATCGTCGTGTGGCATGTGTATACAAGCTGACTTAGCGCGAGTGCTGGGAACTGTGTCACTTCAACTGGCCATAAATAAATATAAGTAATAAATACAGCTGCAGGTATTACTGCTGCACACTTTTGTATTGTCTCTCATTGTTGTTCATTTAGCATTTCCAAGATGCTCTTGTACTGAATAAACAAACCTCTGACAAAACATGCAGCCCTAGTTTAACTTATCATGTTTGACTCTTCTCTTTATATTCAATCCTACCTAATATAGGTCCCACTCTAAGGAACAATAATAGAAAATCAGTAAAACATGGATTTTGTATGTTTCAATCGTTGTCGTTGAATCAATTTCCTTCTGGTCCTTCCCATGTATACCAGTCTTGTATCACTATTCTTACATTTAGATTTTGAATGGGTCTTGTTCATTAAAACACACTACTTACTCCTGTCCATTTAAATACATTACATTACACATGTTGCTGTTTAAAGGGCCAGCCGGCAGTCCGAGCACCTAGTGTAAAGCTTGTGTAAATCTTCCTGCATTTGTTAATCGAATTATTAATAATTAGTTGTTTGGCAGAAGCTGCTTGTTTAGAGGATTGTTCTGTGCTATGAAAAATTTGTGAACATAACGTTCTGTACAACAGCATCAACTATTTTCACATTTCTCAGTTTTGAGAATGATGTGTTAACTTCTGTTTGCTAGGAACTGTTCAATTCAGTCTCAAAGGTGGCCCAGTATTCCATTAACTCATATTGTATTCATTAGGTAATAGTCCGGAACTGTATCAGATACTGTGTGAAAGTCAAAAAACACGTCAACAACTTAGTTACTGAAACTTCCTGGCAGATTAAAACTGTGTGCCCGACCGAGACTCAAACACGGGACCTTTGCCTTTCGCGGGCAAGTGCTCTACCATCTGAGCTACCGAAGCACGACTCACGCCCGGTACTTCGGTAGCTCAGATGGTAGAGCACTTGCCCGTGAAAGGCAAAGGTTCCGAGTTCGAGTCTCGGTCGGGCACACAGTTTTAATCTGCCAGGAAGTTTCATATCAGCGCACACTCCGCTGCAGAGTGAAAATCTCATTCTGGGAACTTAGTTACTGCTATGTATTCCAGTCAAGATCTTGTGGATAGACAGAGGAAGCTGACTTTCACATGAACACAGTTTGTTGAAGCCATTTTGATTCCTGCAGAAGGGGCCGTGTCATCCTCAGGAAGGTCTCTGTACATCAAAAGCTCAAACTGTCTATTTTGATGGATATATTGTGTTCGTAATGTGTATCCCTTTGTACTAGATTGTTTTTTCTTTTATTGGTAAATATAGTGATTGTGATGCATAATTTTTAGATTTAAAACTTAAGTGTTGAGTGACTTCTTCCTGTAATATTTTTCTTTCTGTTTGGAAACAGATTGAAGTTGGTGAAGCAGATCTTCTGGACACTGCAGTAATGCCAGAGAGCCCAAAAAGGCGTCGACTTGACACAGATATTGCTGAGTGTGAAGACTGCAGTGAAGTTCCTTCCTTTGACCACTGCAGTAATAAAGCTGCTTATGCTGAACAGCAAGCATTGGTGAAATCAGATGATACCAAGATATTGCAGGATGATATCATATTGTTATCACAAAAGGAGGGAGAGCTGGAAGATGAAGATGAACTAGTGCAACAGCAAGTGCAGGAGGAAGAAGAGGAGGATGAGGAGGAGGAACAAGAGCAACAGCAGCAGCACTCTCAAGAAGAAGAGGAGGAAGAAGATGAAGAAGAAGAAGAAGAGGAAGAAGAAGAAAATGAACAGGAGCAGCAGCAGCAACAACAACAACAACAACAACAACAAGAACGAGAGGAGGAGAACAGTGAAGTAAGCAAGGAGGAAGGAAATGACGAGCAGGTTGACCAGCAAGACCAGCAGAAGCAATTGCATTCGCCGCAGAAACAGCAAGATAATAAACATGAACAAAAATGTGGGTGGGAAGAAAATGAAAGGAAAGATGAGGATGGAGAGGAGGCAGAAAGAGAGGTTGAAGAGGAAGAAATAATGGAGGAGGAGGAGGAAGAAGAAGAAGGGGAGGAAGAAGAAGAGGAGGAGGAGGAAGAAGATGGCGATGATGAGGATGATTGTGAAGAAAGTGAAAAGAGTGATCAACAGAAACACCAAAAGCAACAGCTACATCACCAGAATGATGAAACAGAAGACGAAGGGTTACGAAAAAATAGGACCAGAGAACAAGACGTGGTAGTTTGTGGTGAAAGTAATAGTGATTCCAGAGATGTTATTCTTTTAAAACCGAGGACAGAAGAAGTGTTAGATAAAATTTCGTCACCTGTGGCTATGTCGGACAATGCTGTGACTACTCCAGTGTCAGAAGCATCAGACCTGGTGCACAAACAAGATAAACAGATGGCTCCCAGTATTGTCACAGATCCTGCTACATGTTTACTCCCAGAAAATGCTGCGCCATTAGTTGCAGAGGAGGTCAGTCACTTTCCTACCCTTTCTTTCTGTTATTCCAGTAGAAGAATATATTTTGTGTGTTGGTACATGGCTGCTGAACTTTGATAACTGTAGAAATTTGATGAACCTTCATCAACACTTACAAATACGTGCAAGACATAAGTGGAGACCCTTTTATGCCCCCAACAACCTGTGCTCAGACACACTGATTGCACATCATTCAAGCTGTTGCCTATTGTATCAGATTTAATTTCAACTATCCTAAATGGAGTGTGATACTTTTAATTCAAACGAAAATGAAGTTTTAAGTGAAGACAACAAAAATTCTTCTGTAAGAAATTGTTCCCCACTCCCTCTAACCTCATCTGCAACCTCGCAATCATCTCTCCCTATTTCTGGGATTCTCCCTTGCTGTGTTGAGAAGTACATTAGTGTTGGTGAAGAAAATTTCAAAGCTTTGTTCCATGTTGGTGATTCTGAAAATGTTTGACCTAACACATAATGTTACTGATAAGTGGTGGTATTCTGTCGCTCTATCACTCGCATGGCCAATTATGTCCTCACCGCAGCATTAGGTTTACCAATACTCTCGTTGCGATGCCCACTAGTAAAACTCTCTCTGAGTGCAAAACACTTATTTTAAATTTATTTCATTCCTTGCTGAATGATGCCAATGTCACACAATTCTCGCTCAGAAAATTCAAAGTGAAATAGTTGTGAATATCAAAGCAGCAACAGTCAAATAATTATATCCTTGTGGAGGATAATGTACTTCCAACTTTGATCGACTATGAAGAGAATGTGCCGATCTTACTGTCTGTCAGATCTTACTGGCTGTCTCTAGTGACAGCTCTTCAGTTATATGGATCAGGTTTGACTCCTCTACTAGCTGTCATAGGCCTTTCACAATTTTGTCCATCACTTTCTCTCTGGGTGTACCTGCCATACTGCTCCACCACCATAATGTATATGGTAAAGTTACACTAATGATATATGTGCTTGTTAAACTACACATTTAATTAAACTTGCCAAGTTTTAGAATTTCCAAAATGTAAATGTGTGTGCACCGGGTTTCTTGTGTATTTTTTACAGTGTATCCAATATTCATGTAGCTTATAGATTCTTTCAGTCTATTAACTGAGCACATTTATGTTCTGCGCATGGCGCAAAAAACTAAACTGTACCTCCTTGAGTACCCCCCAGTGAAAGCAAATTAATGTCAGCAACCTCTTCATTATGCAGTTTACATCATACTTTAGAACAACCCGCAGTCCAAAGATTGTTAAGCTGTGAATGAGGGTGACATGTAAGTTTTGTGTAGTTATAAATTCTAGCAAGTAAAACTCGTTGTTCATTCTAGCTTTGTTCCACTGCTACACAAGATGGAAGACTGTCTTAAGTTAAGATTCAGTAAGATATCAAAACGAACCTCATTTCAAAAATTAATTTTGAAATTGAAAATCTCATGTAAAGACATAAAATCTGTGAAGTAGAGCTGCTAAAGATGGACACACACACACACACACACACACACACACACACACACACTCTTCCTGTGGACACCATCATCATCATCATCATCATCATCTGATTCAAATAAATATTTGATCAGCTAGTAAAATCCAGATAACCATGCTTTTTTCCTTGCTAGTGGACTGGTACTCATTTGCTGCAGTGTCTTCAGTGCTAGAGGCTAAAGAAAGCTAGAATACTGCTCATTTTTTATGTATTGACCAACAATATTTCTTCTTTAAACACCAATTTATTTAAGCTTCTTTGTTCACTGAGTTACTTATTCTGAGAGATATATATATTATAGTCGTATCACCACTGTTAGGATACAGATATCTTCCACAACAAGATTACATTTTGACATGCAAAATGACTGAGAATGTAAGATAGAATGACAGTTTTACTACTTCATTTGTTCTCCTTCTACAATGACACTACTGTTATTGTGAGTGCCATTCTTCCATGGCTGGAACAAACCTCCAAAGCACATTGTCCAAAAACAAGCAGCAAGTGGACATCATTCTGTCTTGGAGATGTGCTGTGCCCAAGTACCTTGCATTATTTGGCATTCAGTTAAAAGATGTTGAGAAGTTACTTTCTTTAAATAACGAATAACTATATTTAATTTTTTTTATGCTTTTGTTGGTGTATAGTTTTAATTCATTTTTAAATAAACTCTTGCTTTAAAAAGCGATTGTATTGTGTTCTCCTACTTGTCGATCTTATTCACCTTGAAATAATTTGCTTGCTATCCCGTACTTTGATGCATCAGTTGCAGACTTGAATGGTTAATGCATTACTGGGTGTTTCAGTATGGGTGCTTCTATCAAAGCTTGCTTGGTATTCTGAAACACTTCTGATGTCCTCTCATCCCATATCCACATTGATCTTTGTTTTAAAAGGGATAATCATCATGGATCATTCATCGGTTGACACCTGGTGAAACATCTGTAATTATTGTAATAAAAAATCATACAATTCCTGTGTTTGTTCAATTGTTAGAACATTTGACTCCCAAGATTTTACCTGTATTTGTTTTCAGAGTTCCTCGTAGTTCTCCATGTTACAATTAGTATTCATTACTTTAGCTGTTGCTAGTAAATGAACCTTATCTGCTGATAAATTTGGCTTAATTGTTTGTTTATTACTCTCTACTCTATACACGGAATCTCCCCATGCCCAGTACAGCTCATTAGTTTTGATACTTAACAATATTTTAAGTAACCAGTCTATCTGTAGTAGTATATTCAGATTTATATTAGGAACCACTAATTTAAAATTATTAGATGTTATCAGCGAATTCATTTCTTCCTTTATTAATTTTTCTTTACTTCCAGTAATCCCCACTGTATATATACCAGTTAAGGGTAGTATTGACCTCGAATTCCTGTGTCACATTTTTGCTAGGAAATCTTGGGGTATCAATAAAACTTCCTGCAATATCTGTATAAATAGTTACATTGCTATCAAATGCATTCTCGACTATCATTGGTTTAATATGGTCTTCACATTTTATTTTTACTTTCTTCCAACAACCACGTGTGCTTTGGTATGATGTGGGTGGAAGCAATTAGCCTCACCATGTACGGGCCTATGGCTGCATCCTCGATCCTAGCCCTTACATCAGGATGTTTCTCGTTTCCTGACATTGGAATAGAGTGAGATCCATTTGAAGACACCTGATCCAGAAAAAAACCATGTTAGAGGATATATGGTTGTCTAAATTATTTGTGGTATTGTTTGATTTGCCATATATCGTGTTGTTTCTCTGATTGTTGGTCCTTTTATTTACATGACAAAAGTTACATTCTTCTTTTGTTTTGAAATTTTGATAGGTAACAATTATCTACACTGCTTTCGCTCCGATTTTGTGACTGTGTGTAATTCCCCCATTCTTTATTAAATGTATCCAGGCCTTATATAAAGGTTAGATCATTGATAGTGGTCCTGATATCATATTTCTTTCCTCACATAGTAAGGTAGTCTCCTAATAAAAATCTTTACCAATTGTGTCCCCTAATGGCTTATATAAATATTTAGATCTAGTTAAATGCCCTCAGAATATTTCTTATAACTACACCATGTTCTGTTATATTATTTGGGATCAAGCAATTCTAGTATCCTGTGTACTGGGTGATCAATACTTTATTTTGGTTTTTTCCTGGAAATTTCCCAAGATTTAACTCTTCTGAATGAGTGGTTCCCTATTCCGCCATGTCACCTACTGAGTAATTAAGTTCAAAATATATTTTCTTGGAATCTTTCCACCTCTTTGGTAAAGATGTGGAGAACACACTTACAAAGTAGATTGGATGTATATCACCATCTGGTTTAAATGCAGGAAACTGTTTGGACAAATTTGTCCTATTTGTTAGTTGAAATCTCCTGATAATCTGTTACTATCTTTAACTAGCCTTTTTTTCAGTTCTCAATTTTTTTCTCTACTTCCTGCTCTTTAATTTTTTATCAAATCTCCTTTAGAATTAGGTGTACTGACAGTTGAGTCAATTTGCTCCTGTACCTTCTGCTCGACTACGTCATTTATTCAGTTCTCCAACCTAGTAAAAGTAGTTTGGGAACCAATAGTCACATTAGCATCCCTAGTCTGCTGTAATACATTCAGCCTTGCCTGGGTATCTGAGATTTGCTCATTAATACTGTTAAACTCCTGCTCTGTAAATTATTTCTTTGTTTCAAGTCATTAATATAAGAAATTGCTCATTAACCTTATTTCATACTAGATCACATTGTTCACCTCTGTATGTAATTCCCTTTTTAAAGTATTGCAATTACAAAATCTTAGTATCACTATTACCTGTCTTACTGCTTCCTTTGAAAGGGCTTGAGCGCTTTCCTTCTCCATCCTTCCCTAATCTGAGTTTGTGCTCTGCCACTGATGACCGCATTGTCGAGGGGATGTTAAACACTGATTTCCAATAAGAACTAGCTTAGTCTCACAGCATTACCAAAACACAAGCTTGTACTACTAAGATCACACAGCCACACTCAATAGAAAAATAAATCATTTATCACAGGAAGATCACCCAAGCTGTGTAGGCGCCTATGTTGTTGTGGTGAACTGCTGGTGTGAAGGTAATGGGGAACTACAGTTTTAACATGAAATCAGGAAAGTCATTCAGAGGTGAAGGCCAGATTAAAATGAAGACTGAAAAACCCATAGTCTATCAGATTCAGTATCATGACTTATCCATTTCCAGGCACATGCTTTACCACTAAATCACCAGGCCCAACATGTACATACATAGTTCATCTATAAGTTTTGATGAGCGAGTTTGCAAGTGTCAGAATGACATATGATTGTATCTTTTGATTATGGAACATAGACTCTAGTATTTGACAGAAAGTTCATCTTGGTACATGTACCCATTCCTGGTGAAAAAGGGGCCTTTAACAGCCAGACAAGAAATGTCAAGAAATATTTTTTGTATGATATAATTACAAATTAACAAATTTGGGATTTTTTCCCCTTTACTTGTACTATGAAACCTTACTTTTTGCCAAATTTTATGATTGTAATTCAACCGGAGTAACCCTGTGAGTTTTGGTGGGTGAGTTTGCGAGTATCAAAATATGACATAAATAGTCATATCTTTTGATGTCATTGTCTTAGGGGCTTAAATTTTTTACACTGCCAAGGGACCATAAGCATTAGTATCTGACATAAATTTCAAACAATGAAAATCAGGATGGAATGTAACAATATTATGAAAATGGTAGTTTCTATTCACGATATAGCAGAGATGAGAGTTGCAGATAGGCACAACAAAAAGACTGTTACAGAGTAAGCTTTCAGCCAACAAGGGCTTTGTCAGAAATAGATATCACACCTATCCACCCCCCCCCCCCCCCTCTCTCTCTGTCTCTCTGTCTCTCTGTCTCTCTCTCTCTCTCTCTCTCTCTCTCTCTCTCTCTCGTACTGACATAAATTTCAACTTAATACCTATACCCATTTCTTAGAGAAAAGGTTCTTGACAGTAGGATGGACAGACAAACAGACGGACAACAAAGCAATCCTCTAAGGATTCCATTTCTACTTATTGAGATACAGAACCCAAAAAGTTAGCAGTTTTCAGTTACTGTTATTGCACATAATCAGGTGAAGCTTGATTTTTAAAGAGAATGTTTGTAAGAACACATTTGCAAGATAGATTGCAACTATGCATAAATGCCACGACATGTCAGTATAGTCATGATATGTTCTGGCACTGCATCAACTATGGGCCATTGAATGTTCTAGAAGATACATCCTGCATAAGCCTATGGCCACAGAGGACTCAGCTAAGGTACCTAGCATTTTAGAACAAAGAAACATGTATCTTTGTTTGCTGTTGTGCGGAAAAACATTGCAGGTTTAGATTAGGAAGTGGACGTTTTTGAACTATGGTTCCATAAGATACTGATAGAGGTTGGTCATAGACTGTCATTCATGACTGCCAACCTTGGCAAACAATAGTGTGATATCTGTTACCAGATGCTTTGTGCACTCCATTTTGCTGTGGGTTATGCATAGCTTGTTGTTTTCTTTCCTAATTTGTAGTATGACTCTCACAACACCAGAAGGTATTGGCGAACTGTATAACCATGTATCAGTTCTGCTTTCGCACAAGCAAGGAACACGGGTGTAGGCCCATTGCCTGCAAGAGTAATTCTGGGTTCATTCCTCTCCCCTCTAATGGTCAAAATTCTCATTTGTTTATGCTCATGTCTAACAGCCACATTGTAGTGGCTACATGTAGAGCAATTGGAAGACAAAAACAATCAATATATTTTGACCAGGCCATGGAGTCAAGGTTGCGTCTCAAAAGGAACAGTCAGTTGACGAAAGTATAAAAAGAGCCAGAAGAAGAAGAAGAAGAAAAGCAAAGACCGTTTTGGCAAAACTGTTGAAGTTTGTGCATAAAAAGAGGGATGCGAAGTTTGTGAAAAACAGTTGCTGTTTTTTCTCAAAATAGATGCTAATACTAACAAAAATAGATGCTACATTTTCAGGCCTCTACCTTGGGCTATCCTCAGGTTTTGTACGTTTCGCACATTTAGCATTAATGTGTCACTTTCGTAAGTTAGTACTGGCAGTTCATGCTGGTTATAAATGTACTGGAAGTTTACTTCCAGGTGTGGTATTACGTTTTTGTAGGTAACTCAGTTTTCAGATGTCTACATCTACATCCATATACTCCGCAAGCCACCTGACAGTGTGTGGCGGAGGGTACCTTGAGTACCTCTATCGGTTCCCCCTTCTATTCCAGTCTCGTATTGTTCATGGAAAGGAGGATTGTCGTTACGCTTCTGTGTGGGCACTAATCTCTCTGATTTTATCCTCATCGTCTCTTCGCGAGATATACGTAGGAGGGAGCAATATACTGCTTGACTCTTCGGTGAAGGTATGTTCTCAAAACTTCAACAAAAGCCCGTACCGAGCTACTGAACGCCTCTCCTGCAGAGTCTTCCACTGGAGTTTATCTATCATCTCCGTAACGCTTTCGCGATTACTAAATGATCCTGTAACGAAGCACGCTGCTCTCTGTTGGATCTTCTCTCTCTCTTCTATCAACCCTATATGGTACGGATCCCACACTGCCAAGCAGTATTGAAGCAGTGGGAGAACAAGCGTACTGTAACCTACTTCCTTTGTTTTCGGATTGCATTTCCTTAGGATTCTTCCAATGAATCTGTCTGGCATCTGCTTTACCGATGATCAACTTTATATGATCATTCCATTTTAAATCACTCATAATGCGTACTCCCAGATAATTTATGGAATTAACTGCTTCCAGTTGCTGACCTGCTATTTTGTAGCTAAATGATAAGGGTTCTATCTTTTTATGTATTCGCAGCACCCGTGTCTACATTGAGATTCAATTGCCATTCCGTGCACCATGCATCAATTCGCTGCAGATCCTCCTGCATTTCAAATTTTCCATTGTCACAACCTCTCGATACACCACAGCATCATCTGCAAAAAGCCTCGGTGAACTTCTGATGTCATCCACAAGGTCATTTATGTATATTGTTAATAGCAACGGTCCTATGACACTCCCCTGCGGCACACCTGAAATCGCTCTTACTTCGGAAGACTTCTCTCCATTGAGAATGACATGCTGCGTTCTATTATCTAGGAACTCTTCAATCCAATCACACAATTGGTCTGATAGTCCATATGCTCTTACTTTGTTCATTAAACGACTGTGGGGAACTGTATGGAACGCCTTGCGGAAGTCAAGAAACACGGCATCTATCTGTGAACCCATGTCTGTGGCCCTCTGAGTCTCGTGGACAAATAGCACGAGCTGGGTTTCACATGACCGTCTTTTTCAAAACCCATGCTGATTCCTACAGAGTAGATTTCTCGTCTCCAGAAAAGTCATTATACTCGAACATAATACATGTTCCAAAATTCTATAACTGATCGACGTTAGAGATATAGGTCTATAGTTGTGCACATCTGTTTGACGTCCCTTCTTGAAAACGGGGATGACCTGTGCCCTTTTCCAATCCTTTGGAACGCTACACTCTTCTAGAGATCTACGGTACACCGCTGCAAGAAGGGGGGGCAAGTTCCTTCGCGTACTCTGTGTAAAATCGATCTGGTATCCCATCAGGTCCAGAGGCCTTTCCTCTTTTGAGCGATTTTAATTGTTTCTCTATCCCTCTGTCGTCTATTTCGATATCTACCATTTTGTCATCTGTGCGACAATCTAGAGAAGGAACTACAGTGCAGTCTTCCTCTGTGAAACAGCTTTGGAAAAAGACATTTAGTATTTCGGCCTTTAGTCTGTCATCCTCTGTTTCAGTACCATTTTGGTCACAGAGTGTCTGGACATTTTGTTTTGATCCACCTACCGCTTTGACATAAGACCAAAATTTCTTAGGATTTTCTGCCCTAAGTAACCTACACAATTTATCAGCTGTTTACTGTCTGTCTTGCCATTCACATACTGATTGTACATTATTTTGGTCTTACTGTAATAAACCTTCAGGCCTCCTGTCATGTGTGTATGGTGCTCATAAATGAAAATAGTATGCTGTCAGAGTAATAGAGAAAAATCATCAGGTTAATGATGAATAAGTCAGATGCATACTACTTGCTGATTTATTCTATAACCGTCGACTGATTCATCCGAGAAATAAGATTTGAATGCAGCTATCCTATTTCATTATAACATCAGTAGAAATCTTCACCTTGAGACACAAACTACTATTGTAGTGTTCTGTACCATCAGCAAAAGAGGATCGGTTAAAGTTCTTCATACAGTGTAACGGGTCTGTTCTTCTGCTGTACAATAAACAGGCTCATGTCGCTTCACGTGTTAGTAGTAGAGTAGCATTTTGCAGTCATTGATTGACTTATACAAATCCATGAAATTTTCCTCCAGGTAGAGGCACTGGAAGAGGCCGCAGAAGATTGTGAGGTTGAAGGTGACTGTCAGGTCCTGGGCTCTTTGTTGTGCCAGGAAACTATACCAGGATCTCCTGCAGCTGTTCAGCCAACACAAGATGAGGAGACGGACTCCCAGATAGCTGCAGTGGATGAGATGCCATTTGCCAGTGTTCCTGGCTCCAGTCCTGGGCCAGCACGCACCAGCAGCCCGTCGAGGTGTCATTCGCGACCATCACCGCCCCCATCAGCTGAAGTATCTCTGCCGGTTCACCCAGCACCAGTTGCCGGTGTCTCTGGAAATAAGAGGGATGCTGCTCCTGTCATGGATAATACACCTCCAACCACACCTGACAGCAGTCTGTCCACAATATCTGAGTAAGTTTTGAAAATAAATTGTCAAAGGTTTGATTTAATGAGGTGAAAAGTGCTGGTGTTTTATTTTTTTGTACAACACACGCCTCATTCCAGGTTTACACTAGAAGCTACTCTGTAGAATATGGCTATTTAATTTCAGTAGCCAAGCAGAATTTAATTTCATCTCAAGTGTTTTCCTCTCCTAAAGTAAATGTTTATTGTGATTGTGTTGATGACACATGTTATGATGTATATGTATTCCTTTCTCCATTCATGGGTGTTACTGTAAATTGCCGAAAGTATCTCTTTACCTCACTTTCTAATAATTTATTCTCATGGTCTATTTAAACTATTTTTCTCACTATGAATGTTTGAGGCTTAGCAAAGCATTTAAGTATTTGGTAAATTTCTTCTTTTTCATCAGTGTTTTTAAAGAAATATCTAGCTCAATGCCTCAGTCAAAAATAGATAAAATTGCAAAACTTAAATTTTATACAACAATAATTTATAAATCTTAATGTTCAGTGACTGTACTGAACATCCATTCCTGGCTAATCAACACTGAAGTGAGAAGTTCATTAGACAACATAAGACGCACATTTCTTAATATGCTTTCTCAGCTTAATCTTCATTGTCCACAGCACTTTTGTTTAGCAGTGTTCTGTTTTGTTATTGCCACATAAAATGAATTTGTTCTAAAGCGTAATTTGCTACAATTGCCACCTCTTCATCAGATATAAATTTCTTTCTTCAGCTTACTTTGTGAGGGTAGGAAACAGGCAAGCCAAAATTTTCAGAAAAGTGTAGGTATTTTTTGAAACCCCTCTAGTGTCCTTCTGTCAGCACATCTGCTGATGTGAGAGTTCCCTTATTCTTGTGTAATTACAAACTTTTTGTGCCGATCTGTTGTACAATAAGAGCTTGTCATTAATTTATCCTTTTCCAAATAATTCTGATTATACCCTTCGTATCCTGTGGCTCTCTCTCTCTCTCTCTCTCTCTCTCTCTCTCTCTCTCTCTCTCTCTCTCTCTCTCTCTCTCCCCCCCTCCCACCTCCCCCTCTTCTCCCCCCCCCCCCCAAAAAAAAAATCAATATTTCCACAAATCGAATTATTCTCCCTTTTTACGTATTTTCACCTTTAACCAGGCCCCCAGTTTTGACCAGAGTTTAGTCTCCGGATTGAATTGGCATGTTAAATACATTCACACAATAATACAAAACAACCTTTTTAGTAATTGACACAGCACATTACTTTAAATGGATGCAGAGAGTTTAAAGCTCCTGATTTGGCTTCTAGATGGTTGTCCTTGTCATCTTACTTGACTATTGCTATGGTAATTACATTTAATTGGTTATTAATTTATTCTGTGACAGGAGTCACTAAGGTTAAACAGTTCATTGCCCTCTGAACCTATTATTGTTGTCTACTCACCAGACAGCTGGAGGTGAAACATATATGAAGGTTAAAGAAATATGCAAGCTTTTGGAGCCAATGGCTGCTTCTTCTGATAGAAGGGTTGAAGGGGAAGGAAGAGGGACGAAGGAAATTGGTCTGGCAAATTATAGGAGATGGAGAGTATTTGGAGAAATTGCTGAGGCCTGAGTGCCAAAGCACTCAGCCTCAAATTACATTTTCCTCACTGCCACGCCACACTGTCTGAGTGCGAGGAGCGGGAAGAGAGGAAAACGTGCTACATTTAAATGGCAGTATAGTTGTACTGCTTACGACTCAGTTTTATATTTCATATTCCTCAACAACATAGATCACAAACGGAAAAAGTTTCCAGTATTAATTATTTATTTTCGGTGTGCAGAAGAAATAATGTAATTCTTATCTGGTACAAACTATTGGCGTACGGACAATATCACAGAGTTTTGCACTCAAGTTGCCACATAATCATGACTTATTTAGTTTCATAATTGAAAAAGGGTTTTTCAGGCAAATATATTGATCAAAATAATGTAACCCTTTCGCAGCCTCATTATGGAGACACTATCTGAGGAAAGCAATGTAGACGGGCTGACAGTTTTAATGTAAAAAGATTTGTAATTAAAACTGGAATTACCTTGCAGGTCAATCAGTTACCTCTGCACATGCTGAGGAGTGCTTTCAACTGAAACAGCAAACGGTTTCGAAAACAGGTGTAAAACTGACAGTATCCCCAAAAACTTTGTAAAACTATTGTTGTAATGTTTTCAAGGCCACAGTGAATTCTTCAAAGCTCGCACTTTCTTCAATGCCAGTGAGTTAAGGGAACTGGATTTTCGTTGTCAAAATGTGTCCCTTCTACAATGTGTGTGGTCTTTGTTTTTCTTTTTAACGCATCGCTATCACATCAGAAAGAAGTGAACCATGCAATGTCTTACTGTGGGCAGTGTACAGTCAAGTCAGCTTAATATGCGTAGCCTGCAGCCCATTCCATATGTTCTAAATTTTGTTCATGCATGCCTTTTTCCTTCTTAAATTCAACAATAGCGAGATTTAAATCTGAAAATCATTCCAGACCTGCCCCTTAACTTAACAAAAGCACTTTGCAGTGGTATATGAAGTCCCCCTTACTCTCTGTTCATTTCCATTGAAAACCTTTGCAACTGAAAATGGCATAGTGTGTATGACTTCGGAAGTTTTACTATTCATACCACCAATTTCTTCCAAGTGCCCCATGCCTGCAAATTTAGCACAAAGTGCTTCTAGGTGTACAGAACAATCAGTCTCGTGTGTTGATCGTTTTGCTCTTTCATTGTCATCTAAAAATTTAAATTATTTCTACGTGGTATTATAATGTCATTTTGTAGCAAATAAACAGTACACATCCCTTATGCAAATAGAGAATTCTCATCCGTCTTTTCTGTCGTTCCCATTCATTTTAAAGGTCTGTGACAGTAGATTGCTAGACTGCCTCTTTCTGTGAACATCCTTCCCACCATGAACAAATTGTGAAGGGTTAACAGCACTGACATCACAGTTCTGCCGAACTCTGAGTGTTATGCTGACTGCAGAATACCACAGTGCAATGCTAAATGAAATGTCACACTGTCCCCGGATACTTCCGAAAAGTACCGAGCAAAGTCAAGTGACAGGCTGGGCCTTGGCCTGCATGCAGTCTGCACACACTGCATGCATGAAGTTTGGCACACCATGGCCAGCCCTGATCTAAACCAAACAAGGAGCTGAAGACCGCTTCAAGTGACCCATAAGAGATGTTTGTTTGTCTGCCTCTCAAAAGTAAAGTAGTTGCCTGTAAGTATAAAGTTTATTAAGGTGAACAGGAAGGAAATCTTAGATTTGGAATCAGGTGGGCACTGATCGAGGTAATGTCCAGCAACAAACAGACCATGTATGTGGGGGGGGGGGGGGGGGGGGAGTAGTTGGTATAGAGGGAGGTGGCATCAGTGGTGACAAGCACGGTGAGTGATGGGAGTGAGATGGGCACAGATTTCAGATGATCTAGGGAATGGTTCATTTCTTTAATATAGGAATGATGTCTTTGTGCTATAAGTTGCCGGTGTTGATCTGTGTTATAAGCTGCAGGTGTTGATCAAGTAAGGTAGATATATGTTTGGTGAGTGCCTTGAAGCCAGCAACTGCGGGACAGCCAGGGTGATTGGGTTTGTGGATCATAGGAAGAAGGTAAAAGGTATGGGAGTGTGGTTTGTGTGAGGTGATAAGTTATAGGGACTGAGGTTTTAGTCCTTGTGATGGAGCAGGGGTTTTAAGGAGGGACAGTTGGTCAGTTTGTATCACGGGGATGGGATCTTGATGACAGATGCTGTACATAGTTGTCAAGACAGCTGGGTAGATCCTCTCTTGCATACTCCTGTTGGTCAAGTACTACAGTGGTAGACACTTGTCTGTTAGTCAGCTGGGAGGATAATGGAGTCACCAGTTTCAGGGAACAAAGAGCCTAGATTGCTGCAGAGGAAAGTTTAGGGTCATGTTGTAGGGACCTGAGAAAGAGTTGTTATGCAGTGCTGGATGTTAGGAGTTCTTGGAAGGTTGAGAAGTGTGATTTTGAGGTAATGATAGTGGATCGAGTTAGAATCATGATCAGAACTGTTCGAGGCTGGGTTCAATGTCAGCTTTGCTGTTGGAAAGGTTTTGGGGTTGGACTGCAAAGTTATGTTTCCAGTTGATGTTACATGTGAAGCAAAGCAGGTCTTTCACCAAAACAGCATGGTTAAGTGAAGGATTGTTGCTGAAAGTGAGACCTTTGGATAATACATATAATTCAGGAGGTTGAGAACATTGCACTGTTGTGATTGGTTCTTGTAACAATGAGTTTTAATTGCTGTGGGAGGCAATGGTGAAGGCTGGGGCATGTTAAGAAGGTTGGCCAAGCTCGTTCATAGGTGGGGAGTGATGGTTGACAGCTGGAGAGGGACAGAAACAGAAACACTGTTTTCTGACCTGTCTTAGTAAGTCTTTCATGATGTTTTGTCAGTAATCTATGTCTTGCGTATCTTTCACTATTAAGCTGTCAGTTTTTCAAGTCTCGTTTGGTGCAGTCCTTGACAACCATCCAGTAAGTACCCCTTGACCCAGGCTTCTGGGCAACTTTCCTGAACTTTCCCCATATCCTAAACCTCTTCAATTCAGTTGCCTTCATCCCTCTTCCTTCCCATTCAACCCTTTTGTCAGAAGGGGCAGCCACTGACTCCTAAAAGGTTGCACATTTCTTTAACCTTCATATATGTTTCCTCGTGCTGTCACTTGGTGAGTAGATTTTGTCTATCCAATTACGCAATATTTTCAAAAATAGATTATTTTGGCTTGTATGTTGTTGTTGCCTGTGTTGTTTCCCAACTTTAAATTTTTCATAACCAGGATAAATACAGTAGAGAATCATTTTGTGTTGCATTTTTGTTCACAAGTTCTCGTCAAACAGTAAGTGCATTGTATTGTGGTTGCTAATGTTACTAATTGCTCAAACAGTTGCCCCAGAGATGTATGTGTGGAGTATTCCCCATATAATTGTAATCATGTAATCACTTCATTTTACATGTTGAGTGCGTATTCATAAAGTCAGTTCAAAATGTTATAGTATAGGCACTTTGTTACCTACTTCCTCAGGCTTACTGGTTCCTTTACAAATAGAGCAGTTGATATAAATTATGTGGTAATTAATCTGAAGGTCATTATTTCAATAAAATGTTTGGAGACATACAAACCATTAAGTTATTGTATTAAGTAGTTCACTGCTACTTAGAACAAAACTGATTGAATATAGTTGTTTTATGTATAGGTTAGGTTTGTACATAATCTTGCACTGTGTACAGCTTGATTTTGAAATACTGCCCTAAATATTGGTGACGCTTTTTACAATACGAATTGAACAAATTATTTTCAAGCTTCAAAGGAAGATGATTTATTTGTGGAAAGACAAATAATAACTTTTATAAATTTATCATTTACAGTTTTCTTTCTTGTGATTTACATCAGTTAGTGTACTCTTTACTTTTAGATAATGTGTAAAATTATTCTTCCTACACCTTTAATGTAAGTGATTGGTTTAAATAAAAATTAAAGAGGTAATGATTAACCTGATTTTTTACACCAGTTTGTTCTCTGTTTCAGTGAAAGAGGAGGGCTATCACCAAATCTGGATAATGACAGCTCTAAGTCTCATAGAGACTCTTTTGAAATTGATTTGGATAGTTGTGCTGATGGAACAAAAGGAGAGCATTTCAGTGAGGATGGTAGGTTTATTTCTCATTTTTTTCCTTTACCGTCTGTCTGTAAATAAATGGTTTCTCATCATCTACATCTGTACTTTACCAGCCATCCTTCCCTACTCAACACATGGGTAGAATGATGGTCAGTAAATCTCCGTATGAGCTCTAATTTCCCATTGTGGCAATTTCATGAGACATTTTTGGGAGGAAGTAATACGTTGCACAATTCCAGAGGGTGCGTGTTCGTTGTACATACTGAATATTTGTACTGAGTGAGGAAGAATGTGGTTCAATCTGCCATGTATTAAAAAAAATTATTCTTTTTGCAGATGATGACAATGAACAAAATCCCCCCCCTCTCTCTCTCTCTCTCTCTCTCTCTCTCTCTCTCTCTCTCTCTCTCTCTCTCTCTCTCTCTCTGCTGCTGCTGGAAAAGGGGAACAATAAGGTGCAGAATGTGATAGTGACTGCTTATGGGATACGTATTTCCAGTTACAAGCAAGGGATGAAGTTGCACTAACCTATGTATTTCATTGTTCATAATCTAATGTAAAAACCAACTACATGGGTGACAAATTAATTACTACAGTAATTTCATTATGCACAAATTCACATGTGCATGTGTTGTTTGAATGGATAGTGCAATTTTGTAAAGGAATACATATTAAGTGAAGAATTTGTAACTGATACTCTTTTCCTTTGGGGTCGTATTATTAATACAGACAGCTCAAATTATAAGGTATTGATTAGAAACAGTTTTTCTTGTCTTCCTGTTCACTCTATTTTTTAGCAGTTGGGAAGTAAAAATATTGTTTCATGGTTCCATTTTCAGATTCGCTATTAAACATAGAAGTTCCAAGTGAATGCCAGCAACAGTTACCACGTACGCCAGCTGGTACTTCTCCCCTGGCTGAATCTACAACAACAAGTGGCAAAAAGCGCCGGAGAAGCAGAAAGCGTTCAGAATGTGGCGAGACAAGCGCAAAGAGGCCAAGGGCAGGCCGCAGTCCTCGTCACAGCATTTCAGTTGCAGTCTCTTCAGATTGGATAGGTGGTAATAGCAGTGCAAGTGACCGTGAAAGAGACAGACGGAACAACATTAATGGTGGCAGTGATAGTGATGAGCTTTCAGAGAGTTCAGCAAGTGGTATTGCTCCTGACAGCACTGCAGCTACTCGTTCCCCCCGCCCTTCAAAGTACAACTTTTATGTGGAACTTGGTAAGTAATGTTTGCAGTGCTTATTTAGATCATTGTTTGTTTGGTTAATTAATTCAGCCACTCATGATCTAAATCACATAATTGTGTTGACTTTTTACGTCCTTTTTCCTTTAGTCAATACTTCATCATTTGCGGACTCAGTTTGTTCGCTCTCTCGAGAATATACGTTGTGTTCCTTGTGGTCTCTCATTGGATAGGAGCACCATTAACTGATCTCTCATTGTTCATTATTTGCTGAATGAGATCGTTCAATTTTCAGCAAGTACTAAAAGTGTAAAGCCTTTCATGTTTAGTTTTCAACTAAATGTGTAAAGAGTCAGCTTCTTTTTTATTTCTGTGGGCTTAATGAAGTTCATGATATTTCCATTCAGATGTTACAGTGAAGTTACTGTTGACACTCTTTTTATTAAAGTTGGGATAACAGTGATCTGTAACATGTAAAGTAGCTGAAGGTCTGTTTGGTTGTGAATTGGCAAAGTGTGTGGTATGACAATCTCGTGCGCTCATTTTGCGCTCCATAATTACATTTACATTCTGATGAAACTCCTTTCTTCCCTGCTTTGTTTTGTATTTTCAAGTTTTTAATATGTGTGAAGTTGAAGTTGATATTAACAAGAATGTCCCTGCCCAAAAACTATTGTGGTAATGATAATAAGATTGTTGTAAACGTGATTGTATGTTGCCCTTGTCACCATTGTGGCTATAAAGTGCTCATGGATAGGTCCTTTCGTAACAGCATCACTGTTCAAAGCTGAATAGTTGTATAGTATTGTTCACTATTTCCATAAATATTCGTAACACTGCCCTGTCCTTTGTCCAGCTAAAAGTAGAATGTTGCATGTGATGTATTCAGTTTTTGAGGAAATTTAAAAGTTAAAATTTCATTTACGCTTTTCTGATAGCTCCAGAATTGGATGGTTCCCAGCGGATTGCTCTGCTTCAGCAAAAACTTCAGGAGCTGCGGAAGACCTATATGAATGTAAAGGCAGAACTGGCATGTATAGATAGGCGGCGGAAGAAGCTGAGGCGAAGAGAACGGGAAGGTATGTATTGGCTGAGATACAGGTTGATACAAAAAATACCAATATGAACAGTTTGCTTTTGATCATGTATTTTTAGGTCATTTGAGAGAATTTGTTGTAGGATTTGCTTTTGTAAAACGTCTAAACATAAAACTCTAATGTTGTAAATACAATTTTGTGTTAATAATGTAATAAATGCAAAACTTAGTTGCTGTTTGTCACAATGTTTCTTAATTACTGCCAGTAAATTTCTTCAACTGTTAATAAGTCAGTAAGTAAAATTTCACAGAGACAGAATGGCTGGCCAGTACTTATCTCCAACAATTACAATTATGTAATTATGTCTCCTTGAAATTTTACATGTTGTCTCAAGTGACTTTTTCTTTGGAATAATAAATAACTCTGTACTTAACATGTTTCAGCAGGGAACAGCCTTTTATTTTTTTTACATTTTCGGATCTAAACACTTCACACACAAAAACAATGACATCAGTGTAAACTGGAGCAACATTTGTTAAAGAAATTTGATGGATAATTAATTGAAACATTTGACTGCAATACCTGTAATATAATTCGTCAAAAAGAAATAAAATCCACAAGATGTGAAGCAGATTTATTTTCACTTAGATTTTGATCCTTCCACCTGTACCTTCTAGAGATTGTCCAGTTGGTGGTTTGAAAGCTGAAACACTTCAGACAATTTTTTATTTTCTAACTCCTCATGTTATTGAAATTGTATCAACGGATTATTAACTTCATTTATCTTAAACTATTCTCCTTTCCAGTGATTGAGCTACAGGAAATAAAAAATCATACTTTAGAAATTTTGAGACTTGAGTAACTGCCCTGTTCATCTCTACATTGCTGCTGCTTTGAATCAGTTATTTAAAAAGTGTCTGCAGCATAATTCAGATCCTACAAAAATGACAAAATGAGCTCTCATCAAACTATTGAAGATGGGTTCAGCATTGGTTAAAGACAGAAGGGATGTTTTTATAATAATAAAAAAACTATTTCTTGTTAACAGTACTTGGTTACATGCTATGGAGTTTCATGTAATGCATATTGATGGAGCAGTGAGAACCTGCATTAATAGTGATTCCATTGTTTATTTTGGTGGGTACATTGTCATGAAGTGTAGATATTAATGTATTTCACATTATATGAATCATTTGAGAGTTTGTATTGTTCACCCGAGTAACTCTATTCTGACCTTTCATAGTTTCACAATATAGTGATCACAGAGAGTGTAAATCATTCTGGCATGAGAGAACAACCTGCAGACAGTTCTTGTTTTTATTTTTCCTTGAAATGGGAAAAATCAGTTTCATTGTGTAATCATGTGTATGGGTTGATGTTGTGGAGGAACGTTTGCATGCAACTTAAATGTTGCTCAGACAGTGGGGAAAATGTATTAAAGTATAACGTTGGTGGAATAATAGCAGAAAATGGAGTGAAAAAGTTTGTCACAATGACAATGTTATTTTTGTAGTAAATAAGACCTCATCTTAAAATAAATATTAACACCCTGCTGCTAATGGATTAAGTTGTTGCTACATTACTGAATAGGAATTGTGTACATCACTCAACAACTGGACACATTACATTCTTTGCTTATCAAATCAGATTAACAGTTTATTGAATGACTGGAAATTTTCTTTCCAGAAAAAGCTGCAAAACAGGAAGTCACTTGCTCATGACGACAGCAGGAATGCTCTTCAAGTCTGAACTGCCCGAGTGAAATGAAATAGTTTTCTATTTTGTGTATGTATATATTATACATAGACATTATACAAAGTAAAAACATATTTTCTTGGCAAATGTACAAAGTTAGTTTCTCAAACATTTACTAATGTTTTGATGTCTCTAACCATTAATGATTCTTTTTTTAAACTGTTGAGATGTGGAGTTCCATTAAAGCAATATTTTACTCATATTGCTGCAGTTGTGAATGTATGTTGTATTATATGATGATATTTTTAACTGAAAGAAAACCATTTCCAACAAGCTCTTTGTTAGAGAAAATAGATTGTAAAGTTTACACTCAGATTTAGTTTTATATGCTGAATTCATTACTGTCTGTAATTTTAAATTAAGTGCAAAATCATCGGGCACCGATAAGAGTGAATGGGAAAAAGTTGAAAGTTAGAGAGTTTTTATATGAAAAAGAAAATATATGTATACATATATTTATATTTTTATGTAATGCTGACAATTCTCCATTGTGAACGGCACAAAACTGATTGTATTTATTTGCAGTTCCTTTAAATGTTCTTTCGTATCTCACGTTCATTATTTTACAGTGTACAGTTTGAATCGTGACCTATGTACAATATCATGTAATTATAACAGTATATTTTATTTTTAAAATAATTAACAATTAAGCAAATATTTTGTGAAAATTTATTCTTGTTTGTATCAGTTTTGTCTTTGTTGCTTCCTTCCAATCTTTCTTTCTGTCTTTCTTTTATCTTTTTGAATGTACTGACAGTATTGCAGCAATTCATGTATTGTAGTTTTATTGACATTATAATTTGAAATAGAACAACTTTTACATTTCATGTGTGTAAACTTTTACTTTATTGTAAGCAGCTGAATATTTCCATTGAGATCAGTCATAGTTCACTCCATATTGGAAAAAAAAGCTAATAAAACTACCATGTAAAGAACCTTTTTTTCATATAGTCGTATAAACAATAAAACCAACAGGTTACATTCGCCAGCTCTGTGCAGTTTTGCTCCCACTGTTCTCCAGATTACAGTCCCACTTGTTGGGTCATCCTGCTACCTTCTACATCTGGTGCTTTGATGTGATTATTAGATCATGCTACATAGTTAATTCCAAATAAGGTAATGAAAGAACAGTTCGTGAAATATAAACACTGTAAGGAGTGAAAGTAGCAACTCACTGAAAGCATGTTCATGTGCACACTCTAGCTCTGAAGAGTTCTTTGTGTGAAATGCTAGCAATATTTTCAGCCTTGTTTATGTTCCTGTCAAAAGATTTCAGCCTTGTTTATGTGCTCATTAAAAGATTTTCCCATGTCACATTTATATCTCTACATATCCATCCTCTGCTGCTGTCTCATGTTCTACATCTTTTCTCCCCCATCCATCTTTTCTCCTGCATCCATCCCCCTCCCTATATGTTCTTTCTCACTTAGCCTCTTTTCAACTCAGAATATAAACTATTCAATGAGTTGTTATCATTACTCAATCCATAATTTACGTAATTGGTTCTGATTTGTATGTTGTCTGCTTCCATTGAATGTGGTCCTTAGTTTGGTGTTGTGCAGTACAGACATGCATTGAACTGATACTCTAACAAACAATTTTACTTTAGCCCCATACTGCAGAACAATACTGCAGCAATAAAACATAAACGAGTAGGGAGAAAACCAAAATAAAATTTAAGTTGCAAAGGAAATGCGCCATTTATGACAACAAAACACCATGCACACACAAGCGTCTGCCAACAGAAAAATATGCCAAAGGCTTTAGATCGAGTACTATGCAAGACTTCTAACAACAAACTGCTTTCAATGAGCACGACGTCACAGCAGTTCACATTAGGTTCGTTTGAGCAGTTGCCAGCAGGTTCAGTCACATGCGCAGCTGATTCGCATATGTCAGTACCTAGTCCCATTTCTGCCTACTTGAAGTGTGTCGGTTACCTGTACCAGCAGTAGCAACAAGCAGCCAGATGCCATCCAGAAAAATTTTCCTGGTGTGCCTAAGCTGCCAGATTTGCGTATGTGCAGAGCAGACTGAGTTGTAGTGGGGAGAAGGGTAGTGTTCACGTGCCCCGTGTTTACATTTAGTGGGTTTGCTAGTTTCCTCTTCATTTACAGCTCTCGCGTCAAATGAAAACAAAATGGATTTCTGTGGCCAGGAGCTATAAAGTGAATTACAAGTCACATAATTATGGAAGGCTAAAATATATTATTAGTTTTGGTTTTATGATTTTTATTTTTATTTTTTTTTTTTTTTTTCAAAGTTTTTGGCAGTCAGGTATTGCCTTGCAGAACAGTGAAGTTATTTTTGTGAGTTTTCTAAAGAAAATTGGCTTTCATTAATCTTTTCTGCAGATACTGTCAGTTTATTTGAAACACTGTTGGCTAGAATCAACTGTTTGCTGAATTTCAAGTGCACATTTTTATCTTCTTACACATATGGCATTATGCCATAATAAGGAACCAAACACGAGATACTACAGTAGTGGTACTCCAAGAAAATTTGCATCCCATAAACCACACTGAAAAGCGTAATACCATGTTGGGCCCACTACGTCTTGAACCTGGGCATACAAATGTTTACTTTGAGCTCAGTTATGCATTTTAGTATGATTTACAAAGTTCCGATGATCTTGGAGTATCCTCTGATGTCATGTTGTTGTTGTTTTTGTGACGTAATTGAAGATCTTATGGTATACACATACGACCATATGGGCTTCCAAACTCATCACAGCAGCTCATGCACAGTAATGTTTTCTGGTGCGTTCTGACAACTGCTGAAACGAATTCTAACAGGTCGCGGGAAAATATTGGGAATGTTTGTATGAAAAGTGTTACTTCCAAAGTAAATTTCATTTTACACAAGATGAATTATGTTATGTGTGCGAATGTACTTTAAATTTCTTAAATCACAGAGCATTTGATTTTCATTTAAAACTTAACACTGAGAACCAGACAATTGGAAGAAGACCAGACATGTATGTCGTCATTTAAAATTTTAGTGGCACATTAGTTTGATGTGTCTTGAAGTGGACCACAAGCAAAAAAAAGACAAATATTATATGTGAAAGCCGAGCTTTTCTTGTAGCAACGCTGTGTATATTAATTTAAACCATTAACTTTACTTTTCCTATTTGTGTGGGCACGCTGCTTAACAGCATTTCACCCCTCCCCCCCAACCTCCACCTCCCGGTTTGTTTTCTAAAGTGCCGGAACGTTCTACGCTTGTGTATAAAACCTTAACCGCTCAAAGGATTGATAAGTTTTGCAGTTCCAAGGGAATATGTACTGTCACTTCACGGAAATCCAGGATTTTTTTTTTTTTTTTTTTTTTTTTTTTCCTTCCCCTTGTCGGTGTATTCACCCTGATTTAGAAACAAATTATTGTCTAGATTTTAATTTTAAGAAGTGCTTGAGGTAAGGAAAATCATCACAGAAATCTAAAGGCGTTGGAAGTAACAGTGACGAGTAGGAAAACCTCAAATTCCTTAGTATTAATGTGTAGTTGCTGCTAATCACTGGCCAAAGAAGAGAGAATCAAAAGAAATGCCAGTGCAAATGGAAATGAAAGGAAAACAACAAGAGAGAGAGCTGCTGTTAGAATGCATAAAATAAATATAAAAGGTGGTGAAGGAAGGCCGTGGGAGAGAATGCTGATACAACAGTGGAAGAAACTGGTGTAAATTAATAACAGATGGGCTGCAAGGGCCAAGTGTATGTTGATGGGCTATTTATTTTCTCCATTGTTTGGAAACACTTTAGTTTGCAGCAGTGATGAGGTGAACAGTAAAACAAATTGTGGTGTTTGTTAGGCCCATAGCACCCCTTCAAATGGACAACAGTTGTTGCTGGCATAGGCAGTTTGTTCACAGTCAGCCTTTGATACTTTCAAAATGTTTAGGCATTGTTGACACTAGCTTTAACACTGTTTTGATGATTAGAGGCTGTGAACATTTTCTTGTTTGACCTGCTCATTTACTGTGTGATGTGCGTAAGATAAAACCAGTACCAGTTAGAAATAATTCTTCAAAGTGTTTTCTGCAATGGTTAGCTAGATTCATGACTATTAAATACACAGTAAACAAAGAAGGGAACTCCATAATTCCCCCCCCCCCCCCCCCCCTTGTCTGTTATGTTCTCCTCCAGAATGGTTCATGTATGTTCATGTATTGACACGTGACTTGACACCTTGTGTTTGTACTTGCTATACTGTTGCAGGAAGCCTGCATAATTTTGAGCTCATTTGTGTTTTAGACATCTCTGTATAAATAATTTTTTGTGAATATAAGACCACTCAGAGACAATGAAAGAAGGGAGGGAAGGTTGGGGTAGACGTTATTCTCAGAACAATATGTGAATGTCAGGTATGTATCCCTCAAAATCTCAAAGAAATGCAGAAATTTGTTCATTTATGTCAATTCAAGAAAGAAAACAAATTAGCTAATGCTTTTAGCATTCGTGCACCAACAGTCTAACATTTCAGTTTACAACATAGAAGATGGCTTTGTCCTTCTCACATTCAAGGAAGGCCAAATGAAGAGAATCTGAGAACAAGTATATGATCTACAGGAAATCACCACAAAAGTAAAAAAGTTAATAAATATAATTGTTTTACATATATTGCTAGTTATCTACAGCTAACATGTTGCTACCTTTGTGAAAGAAGTCTGTAACAAGTTGTTTTAGTAGTTAATAGGATGTGACTTCTGCCAAGAGCAACATTATTTATGTGAGCACTGTGTAAGGAATAGACTTAGTTGATTTTTACAAAATTAGTGATTGCCAAGCAGCATGTCAATTGTAGATTAAAATAATCTTCATTATATTGGGTATGATCCCAGTGAGAGATGAAAAGTTACCTTCAAGTACATGGTGTACATTTTAGCATCAATCACTTTGAAAAATTGGATTTGATTAAGCAAATCAGAAATGTCAGTGGTATGAAATTATAAAGCTGCTGAAACCTTGCCACAGGTAATGTTATTGTCCATAAAGAGAAAGTTGCCATCACCCAAAAAAGAAAACAGAGCTAAGTACAGTTATATCTCAGGAAGAAAGAGAAGGGAAGAATAGAGCAAATTAAGATTTGGTGCAATAGTATAGTGTGAAGAGAGGAAAGGGTAGCTATAACTTAATAACAACTACTTCAAAGTAATGGGCAACAATTTCTTGAATTGTCTGATAAATCAGATGTTTTGTATTTTATGATCACAGTGCTAAGCAGGTATTAAATATTCAAAAATTAGGTAGAAAAAGGAGTCAGTTTAACATAATGCTTCAGAGTGAACCACCACTGACCATGCTTTCATGAACTTCCAAGCACACTTACAGTTGTGTGATGATTAAATGAAAAGCATACAAAAAGATTTTGGAATTACTCTTCAGTCCAGGTAAAGAGTCTTTTCATCCACCACAAAAGAATGTGAGCAAGGTAGAAGTTTTCCAGTAATAATTTAACTCTGTTAAGAGAAAAGCAAAGTGAAGGCAGCAATGAAACTGGCTGTATTTGTGCAGCAGAAAGATGACATGTACGAAGGAATTTACCACTGAAGTTTTGTAGGGTTTGGTTGCTGGGGTTCTGCCAAAGAGCAATTGTCATTGTTTATGGGTAAGTTTTTCATGTATTAGAGCCAACTGAGTGGTAATCTGTATCAATTAATTCAGATGTTTTTGGAGTCCCAAGAGCTCACTTTGAGAATAGCTCTGGACAGTTACAATATCATTTGTCTATGTAATTAGAGGTCAGCACATGAGCTCTGGGGAATCACTTCATAAACTCAGCTAGAGATGGAGCATCCATTGTTGCCATGGCCATATTCTTACTCTGTTTGTACATCTGATGTTCAAAGGTCAAATGGTTTTTTGCCATAGATGGAAATTTTCAATGCAAGAGTTAAGGTTTTCAAATGTTTGGTTTTAGTGTGCACTATTTGGGAAATGTTTATTAGATTATAGCAGCAGGCAGACAGTACATGGCAAATAATGATGCAAAGGAAATATAAATGGTGTGGGCTAATGTTTCGTACTGTCTAAGATAGGCCTGGCAAAGCATGGCTCACAAGACATTCCCTCCCAGCACGTGCTTCCCTCTCCGGCTCTATTTGCACTGTGTGGTCATGGCCATGCCACAGCATATGATGCACTTGTTTATCTGCAGTCACGAGGGGTAGCATCTTCCTTCAACCACTTCCTCAAAGCATACTGGTATGCTCTTGCACCTTGACAGGCATTGGTTGCGCTTGGCAATTTATTCCAATTTGCTCTCAATATCTGTCTACTGCTCAGGCTGTCATTTTGGTTGCTACTGTGGCTATTATTCTGGTTTTGATTCTGGTTATTATTGTGGCTGTTGCGGCTTTTGTAAATGTCACAAAAAAACCTAGAATCTGTGTTTTCAATGATGTTCAGTAAACAATTTTGATGAAAAATCCAAACATTTAATGTGGAAAAACAAATGATGTATGACGGCAGATAGGCAATGGTTTGATAATCAAGAGGAGCTGCAGTTGAAAAGATACCACTTCTGGGTATCCACAATTTCCCAAAACAATTTGTAATAAATACTTTAATAGTACCTTTACTACAGCAATGGTTAAACCCTTCTTCCATCTTTATGCAATTGTAGTGCCTACTGACCTTGCCCCTGAGAAGAAGTTAATGTTAACAAAGGGAGTCGATGTGTCACAAAACATTACTTCATACTGCTGTTTGTAATCCATAAGCTGTTACAACAATGGTTGTCTGAAGATTCATTTACTCCTATTTTTTCCTCCTACTTTTACCAAGTGCAGTGGCATAGTAATTAAGAGATTAGTTTTCAGTCCAGGAGGAGAATGGTTCGAATCCCTACTTGGACATCCAGATTTATGTTTCCTGTGGTTTTCCTAAATAGCTCCAGGCAAACACTGGGTAGTTTCTCCCATGAAGACATAGCCATTTTCCTTCTCCATCCTTCAATCAGAGCTTGTTCTTGTCATCAATGGAATGTTAAATTGTAACCTACCCAACTTATTTCTGCTTTGATTTTCTATTGTTATGTTTATTTGCAACAATTCCAAAGTGTGTCATTGTTAGCATTCTTTGCTTCTCAGGAGTTCACTACTGTACAACCCTTGCAATGTGCAAAGAAGTTTTGGAGGACACAGGAAATTGTCTGAGCTGGATTGTTTATGTAAGCAACAGTGAATGGTAAGTTCATATTTAACCTAATTTTGTCAGGAAATTAGTGATATAAATCAATAAACTGAACTCAAAGTTGGACATCAGTACTGCTTGAAAATGAAACCAGAGTGGCATGGAACTGTGGCAGTACTGAGGTGTTTCCTTAGAAACATAAACAAAATCAGTCATGGTAGATGCGTAAAGCAGCCATGCAAAGCCCAAGTTAACTGTCACATTGAACGGGCTGTAGTTTGTTTTCCAGCTGGACAGAATTGAACACAGTATTTCATTTAGTACCGGACCATTAATGTTTATTTCTGGCACTAGCATATCACTTTCATTCATAGGAAATTGCTTAATTGTGAGATCAAGACTTAATTTTTTTCTGTGAACTAGTTGTAAGATTTTCCAGAGATCATAAGGGCTGTACTGGGAGTGGGTGAGTTTCACCTTGTAATTGCTATGTTTGTGTCACCAGGAATCATAGTTTTTATATAGTACTTCAAAATAATTGAAAGGTCATTTATCCAGATTAGGAACAGGAGTTAACCCGAATTTTATGTTCGTCCAGTTTGAGTTTATGTTAATTCGTTGCAAATTTAGTCAGTGTGATTCTTTCGTGTTATGCAGGTAAACCCCACCCAGTTAAGAGCGGCACCATTAATGCCATAACGTTTTAGTTTCCCACACAGAAGAACTTTATGATCGACACAATCAAAGGATTTAGCATGGTAGTTTTTGTAGTTACCCCTTCCAAGACTTCATTTATGAGATCATACACTGCTTTCACCACAGACAATCATTAATTAAAGCTAAACTGCGTGACATTTACAAACAATATGTTATGCTGTGGGAATTGAGTCAGTATTTAATTGTGTGACAATTTGTAAAAAGAATGAGGTGAGTGGAATAGTTCTGTTTCAAAGATTATTTCTTATTTCCATTTTTATAAATGGGCTTCACTACCATGTATATAAACATGTAGGGTAGCACACCTCAGTTCATTGGCCAGTTACAAAGGTTACTCAAGAATGGTGCCGCAACGTGAGCACAGAATTTTAATACTCAGCTAGAAACATGATAATTGCAAGAAGAACTACACCTAGTAGAGACATGATCAGTTTTACAATCTCTTGAAGACTGTACACTGAGCAAAGGGAAAGCAATATGCTCATATATGGATGACAGTAGCATCATGGACACAAGGTATAAAAAGGCAGTGCATTGCCAGAGCTGTCATTTGCACTCAAGTGATTGCTGTGAAAAGATTTCCTATGTGGTTATTGCCGTACAATGGAAATTAACAGACTTTGAATGCAGGATCGTAGTTGAAGCTAGACGCATGGGACATTCCATTTTGCAAATTGTTGGGGAATTCAATATTCTGAAATCACATGTGTGCCAAAAATACGAAACTCCAGGCATTACCTCTCACCATGGACAATGCAGTGGCTGATGGCCTTCACATAACAACTGAGAGCAGTGGGTTTTCATAGAGTTGTCAGTGCTAACATGTGTAGAAGTATGAAACCAGAATTTGGTTCCAATAACTACGCATCTGTTGTTTGAAACAGATAAACAATATTTTATTTAAAATAATCTCCATTGCTATTTATACGTTTCTCCCACCTCTCCAGCAGGCTATGAATGCCACACCAAAAAACATTTCTTCCTTTGAAGCGAGCCATTTTCATATGAACTGAAGTGTTGTTCAGCAAGAGTGTGTCCCATTGGTGCAAGTAAATCATAATCGGACAGAGCCAAGTCTGGAGAATAAGCCGCATGCCCTAGTATTTCCCAAATGAGTGCCTCAATCGTTTCCCTGACCCATTTTGCTGTGTGTTGTGGGGCATTATTATGGAGCAATATGACTTTGTGTTACCTTTTTCCCATATTCCGGTCATTTTTCACGTAATGTGTGATTTAAATTTATCATTTGCTGTTGGTAGCAATAAGTATTAACGGTTTCAGCAGCTCATAATAGATGACACCCCTCTAATCCCACCAAACACAGGGCACACTCTCTTCCTTCCAAAGTGATTTGGTCTTGCAGTGGATGTTGATGGTTTGTCTGGATTCACCCATGATTTATGATGCTTAGGATTCTCTAAATATATCAATTTTTCATCACCTGTCACTATTTGATGTAGAAACGACTTTCTTTTGTATCTGGTAAGCAGTGTTTCATAAGTGGTCTTTCAATTTACTTGCGGTCTTTCATTCAGTTCATGCGGAACCCATTTTCCCACTTTCCGCAACTTTACATTATCTTTCAAGCAAAGAGAAAAAGCTTTGTGCATCACATTCAATTGTTCCGTGAGTTCCTGTTGAGTTTGAGTATCATCTTCATCCAATAAGGCCTGCAATTCATTGTCTTCAAACTTTCTTGTGGTTTCCTACGCTTATTGTTTCTCACGTCAAAATCACTACTTTTGAACCACTCGAACACTATGTTCTCCCAAGAGCAAGTTCACTGAAAGCTTCGGCAAGCATTCAATATGATTCTGCAGCAGTTTTCTTCAAATGATAACAGAAAACAAATGCTGCCCACAAATCGTAGTTTGTAGGTGCAAAACTTGACATGTTCACTGGTTTGAAACAGGTATTGATACATGGAACTTGGGTTACTGTGTGTTGACATTCGTCATCAGCTGTTACAAGAAGCAGATGGCACTGCAGATGCAGTCTCACAGGCCCTACACTGACAGATAGCCTCATCTATATGCAAATTCCGATTTTATACTTCTACACTTGGTAACAGCCAAACAACACTGCATGAAATAAATGTAGGACATACGAGGAACGTATCTGTTAGAACATTGTAGCAAAATTTGTCATTAAAGGCCTATGGTAGCAGATGACCAATATGAGTGCCTTTGCTAGCAGCATGACATAAACTGTAGCACCTTTCCTGGACTCGTGAACATATCAGTTGGACCTTAGATGACTGGACAGCCGTGGTCTGGTCAAATGAGTCCCGATTTCAGTTGGTAAGAGCTGATGGTAGGGTTCAAGTGTGGCGCTAACCCCACAAAGCCATGGACCCAAGTTGCCAACAAGACAGTGTGCAAACTGGTGGTGGCTCCATAATGGTGTGGCTGTGTTTACATGGAATGGACTTTGTCCTCTGGTTCAACTGAACCAATCATTGACTGCAAAATGGTTATGTTCGTCTACTTGGAGACCATTTGCAGCCATTTATGGACTTCATGTTCCCAAACAACAATGGAATTTTAATGGATGACAATGCGCCATGTCACCAGGGCACAACTGTTTGCAATTGGTTTGAAGAACATTCTGGACAATTCGAGCAAATGATTTGGTCACTCAGATCACACAACATGAATCCCACGAACATTTATGGGACATAATCGAGAGATCAGTTCGTGCACAAAATTCTGTACCAGAACACTTTCACAATGTGAATGGCTATAGAGGCAGCATGCTTCAGTATTGCTGCAGAGAACTTACAACAACTTGTTGAGTTCATACCACATTGAGTTGCTGCACGACACTGGGCAGAAGGAGGTCCGACACGATATTGGAAGGTATCCCATGACTTCAGCTGTCTGCAGCTCGTGGTCTAGTGGCTAGCATTGCTGCCTCTCGATCACAGGGTCCTGGGTTCGATTCCGTGCCGGGCTGGGGATTTTCTGTGCCTGGGGACTGGGTGTTTGTGTTGTCCTCATCATTTGTGTACTGGGATGGCAACAGAAAGGCCATCCGGCCGCCACTTAAACTAACCATGCCAAATCCAACCGTAACCATGCGAAAATGTTGGACGAAGGTACAAGAAAAAGAAGAAGATCCCATGATTTTCAGTTAATTTTTTAAATTAATTTTATTATTGTTTGTTTATTCAGTTAAGTCCCATTTTTCGGTAACAACAAGTAGTTTACATTTATGTCAGTCATTATGGCAACCATTTTTACTGTGGGTTACTACAATAAATATTACTCTAAGTTTACTATATTTAAAATATCATTTTTCTTTGTTTCTGTTAATGTAAGTTTACTATATTTTAAATAATACTTTTCTTTGGTTCTCTTTCTTACTCCTATTAATGCAACGTTCTGATGCCTACCCACATGCCACTGTCAATGCACCATTCATGTGGGATCTTCTTCCATTCTCAGTTGGATGTCCTTCTTCTGTACCTGGAAAAAAGCCACAAGTTTTTGTTATGTACAATCTGTTTTTTAATTATTTTTGCTGTTACCTTTGTCACCAAGCTGCTAATAGTTCAGTTACAACAACAACAACAACAACTACTACTACTACTACTACTACTACTACCACTACTACGATTAAGGTGTGTTAACTTTTAGTTGGCAGACCATACTCCAGTCCTCAACCAGTAGAAATTGGTAGACGTTCGAGTGCTTCGGTCGACTGTGATTTGTTTTTTGCAGCAGCCAACATTGGGTAGCAGACCATATTGTGTGAGGTAGCTATTGTCGCCTGCTTTGTTATTTTTTTGCGCTTCACTGTTCTGAGTGTTTCTTATTGTGCAATATGTTATCAACATGAGTGATGAGACAATTCCTGGCCCATCTCATGAAGAAATCAGTGTTGGGTAGCAATGTTCGCAAAATTATATTGTGAGCAATTGAATTCTGCAAAGGGAAATGTATTGGAAAGAATTACTCTACCCCATCTAAAAATCTTCCATGAGGGCTGCTACATACTTCCCATGCATAGCATTGGTATGTTCAAACAGTTTTCAAGAAACATCCTGGCAAATCACTGAAAACGCCTGGGAAGAAAACATGAGTCTTAATTTAAGATATTTTGAGATTGCTTTAAGGGAGCCCTCTATTTCATCTGAATTACTTTACATTGTACCTTTCATTACTACCATATTGCTTTACATGGGGCCACTGCTGGTTATTGTATGGGGACACTGCTGGTTATTGTATTACTGTATTTTGAAACACATTCATATTACAATACACCCCACTGTCGATGAAATTATCATTAACCCAGTTACAGAGATGTAATAGAGGAAAAATCAGACACATAAATGGAAGATCATGGCAGTGAAAGTGAATAGCCAAATGGATTTTTTTAAAAAAGTATGACAGCTTCAATAAATGCGAAAAACAGTATGCCATTCATTGTGTCATAAATTTTATTTCTATTTCTTGCAGCGATTCCCAGCCGGGTTGGAGATTTTCTCCACTTGTGGACTGGGTGTTGTGTTGTCGTCATCATCATTTCATCCTCATCACTGGCATGCAAGTCGCCCAATGTGGCGGCAACTGAAATAAGACTTGTACTCGGCGGCCGAACTTCCCCAGATGGGCCCCAGTTTAGCATGGTATTCTTAAGTAATTGTTTGCCCAGTGGGGAAGACTGATTCCATGACCTTTCCCACCAAAGGAATTGTCTTTGCTCTCATTGGTGGCAGAGAATCGGTATATTTCCACTGCTTTGACATGTTTTGTCTTTGGGGTACAGTATTGCACCAAAGTTACATCTGTGGTCACAAACTGGTGCAAAAAATCTAGTTCATTTCTCCTAAAATGGGCCAAACATTGTTCTGATATGTTCATTCTCACGCATTTTTGATCCAGCGTCAAGAGTCGTGGCACCCATCTTGCAGATAATTGTTTCATTTCTAATTCTTCAGTTAAAATGTGATATACCCTTTCAGATGACATCTAGCAAGCATGAGAAATTTCACACTCTTTCAATCAGCAATCCTCCATAACCATTTTGTGCACTTTTGCAATGATTTCTGGAGTATTGACACATCTTGGCCGACCACTGCGCGGATCACCATCTAAGATTTGATCTCTCCAGATCAAATTTAAATTCATTTGTCCACTTGGCAACAGTTGAATATGAAGTAGCAGAGTCCCGCAATGTATTCTGGAAATTGGCATGAATGTCCTTTGCTTTCATACCTTTCTTTACTAGGTGCTTAATCATTGCTCGAATCTCAATTTTTTCCATCTTCGTAAATCACTATGTGAGAACAACAACAGAGCCACATCACTGCCACAGCTCTCTTCCTAGAGCACTGATGTGGCAAGTGATTACAGGCAACAGTCCAGTAAATGTCATGTGAACAACTCATTGTGTTAGCTCTGACCTCTCGTGGTGGTTCCGAGAACTTTTCAAGCCACCGTCGTACTTTTGCAGATGCACAACCTGCTGTTTGTAGTGCCAGCACTGCAGAGGGTAGGCATGCCTTGCTCCCCCACACACACAGCTTCTCATCCCGAATCTCCCTCTGTGGGAACTGGTATTAATAGGTCCTACTACTATTACTACCACGACTAAAGCTTGCTGCATTCACGAGATTCTCTATACCGTATCTGCCTTCTGGGTTGTGCAAAATGGTGAGTACTTCAGAGAGCTCAGTCTTCATTGGCTGAGTATAGGTTTTGTGAACCCAGAGCTGGGAACTGGTAAATACCACCAGTGCTCCGTAACTATAAGCTCTGGGCATGCTTCATTGACCACCATGTGACTTAATGTTGTAGTGGGGATCTTCATTTAACCAACATGATCATGAGGACAGTACGTACCCTCAAAATGTACTGCATACTAATGAGGCGGATTACTGTTGAGACAAAACAGTCATTAGTGGACAACCTTCAAGGAAACTGCCGCAGTTGTATAAGACTTCCTCAAGCAAGCAGAGCTCTGTCTGGGTACTCGTGGCACAGCCAAGAAACTTACTACATCTTACTGTCCCACTGGTTTTGGTGGCCTGTTGGGCAGAATTAGTACTCAAACCCCAAAGGGACCTGGTCTGGGTAGTCCACCTGAGAAGATCAACACAAGTTGAGAAAGTACTGTTGTTAACAGTGGAAAACAATGTATTAATTATGTTTAAACATGTGGAAGGTACATTAGGTAAACAATCACTCTTCTTTGTACATAACGTGTTGGGGAAACCTGGAGAGTCCCTGAAATCAATTAAGAAACTGCAAAATGGTACATCCTGACTGAAACCTCAAAGGCTGCCCCTCAAATAAGCCACTACATTCCAAGTTGTTAGAATGTGTCATAACTAAGAGCTAGACTCCACTCTAAATTATGGTGAGGGGGTAATTTTTGGTGTAGGGACATCATACACTTCAACACCAAGAAATTTCAACAGGAAGTTCATAAAGTCATTTGCCCGAGCATTGAAGCAACCTATCCAAAAGCCAGTGTTGTTGTGTGTGGACCATTTTCACTCCTTACCAGCAACCCCTCCCACACCAGTATCGTGTGAGTGGCCTACACAGCGAAGCCGTAGGGGCCACACCTGCAGATGATAGACAGAAGACCTCAAGCTGTCACCAGGTTGAAAGGCAGAAGAGTGAGCGCCACCAGAGGTCACTAGCCCGACAGACCTGCTTTGTTTCGCAGGGCCACGAGGCCACAAATAGATCCAGCTGATACCCTGGGGCCACCAGGGTATCTAGGCCAGCGCCAAGCTGTGCCAGATCAGTTCTTTCCTTCGAGTCCTTTGTGCTGGGACCAGAGAATGCCGCATCACTGTTATTTTGTTTTGTAACTTCTCAGCTCCAAAGAAAGCTCAGACTTTGATTTTGTGATTTATTGGATCTACGTGCCCAATTAAAAATCTGTGTCAAGTCAGTGATAACCACAATCTACCACAAACAATTCCTGTAAATAACTCATTCCAAGAAGAGGTTTTTGTTTACAAGTTGTTTAGTTAACATGTTCTGCATTATTTACCTGGACACTGTCCTTGTTGTGCATCCGGTATGGGACAGTTCAAGTGCCATAAAGGTGTTTCCCTGTGAACTTTTGAGAGGCATATAATAGGTAATGCAACACTTTTTTTTTCTCAGCGTATTTCAGTCAAAAAATGTGGCATTTGATGTGGGATATCACAAAATATTCCTGCTTCAGCCCCTATAGTTTCATGAAGTTCTGATGGGTGGTAGCGCAATATGTAGCCTTAAAAATAGCCATTGTAATGGAGTTACATTTCAAATAGAGAGGTGTCATTGAGTTTCTTTTGGCAGAAAACCAGAGCATTGCACACATTCATAGGCACTTGCAGAATGTGTTGGAAATCAGGCAGTGAACGAAAGCACAACGAGACACTGGGTGAGGTGTCTGTCATCGTTGCAACGAGGTAGTGTAAACCTGTCCGATCTCCTGCATGTCGGCTGGCCACACACAGCTGTAAATCCTGCATTGTTGGAATATGTGAACACACTCATTTGAGGTGATCAACAGGTCACAAACATCTCACTTCTCAACTGGCCCTCTCCATTGGTAGTGCTCCCACCCACCTGTTGGAGTACTCAAAGGTGTATGCCTGCTGGGTTCCTCACCTAACAGAAGACTATAAAGAGCAATCAAGGGCCATCTTTGCAGAATTGCTTGCACATTATGACACTGATCGTGACAAAATTTTGTCGAACATCGTCACAGGCCATGAAACGTGGGTTCGTCATTTCAAACCAGAAACAAAAGTCAAATCTGTGGAGTGGCACCACACCGCCTCTCCTCCACAGAAAAAGTTTAAAGCCACATCTTCATCTGGTAGCCCACACGGTACCACTCGACTCGACGAAGTCGGAACCGATGTCTTGCTGCATCAATAACCTCCCCGTCATCCACATACTGCTTTCCATGAAGTGCATCCTTAATTGGGCCATATAGATGGAAGTTGGAAGGTGCGAGATACAGGCTGTGAGGTGGACAGGGAAGAACAGTCCAATTAAATTTTCTGAGCTCCTCTCAGGTGTGCAGACTTGTGTGAGAAGCTCATTTGTGTTTTTGTGGTGACAAACTTGTTGAAGTCATTTCTTCAATTTCTTGAAGGTAGTATAATGTACATTAAAGTTGATTGTTGCACCATGAGGAAGGACATCTAACAGAATAACCCCTTCAGAGTCCCAGGAGACTGTCACCATGTCTTTACCAGCTGAAGATGTGGCTTTGAACTTTTTCTGTGGAGGAGAGGCGGTGTGGTGCCACTCCACGGATTTGACTTCTTTGACTTGTTTCTGGTTTGAAATGATGAACCCACGTTTCATCGCCTGTGACACTAGAGGAGTCGAGAGCGCTGGCATACCGTAAGACGAGAGCACATTTGGTCACCAGCGGGAAGGATTGGGATCACCTCATCACCTGCTATAAAACCTCTATTCTCCTCAAGCTCATTCTCAGAATGAGGCCATTCCATCTGCATCATGGATACTGATGGAAGACAAGCTCTGTTAAGTTGCAGGATGCTCTGTGGAATTCAACAGATGCCTACAATCACAACTGTGACTGACTGAGGATGGCAGCTGGGCCAATCTTCTGTGGATGATGAAACAATCTGCTCATCTGCAAGGTGTTCAATTTGAGTGCTGGGAACCTGCATCACCACTACTGGGGCAGTACTGCCTTACGGACTGTATCCTGGGACCACCTCTCAGGCTGTGCTTAATATTGCTGTAGAGTCTTTGAGGTCCTGGCAGATGTCCATAGCCACGTTGGGATGCAGAGATGCACGACCACAGCATCATCCTATGGGCCACAACACTGACCACAGAGAATGCCAGAACCTGTGATGAGCAAGTTCCTCATTGGGCACTGACGTACCACCACGTGCTTTCAAGCAGCACAGTCTCAGGGTGGTTGCTGCTAGTTAGTGACAGGAAGAAGATGGAGTGATTGAAAAGCTCTCACCAATAAATAATTGTTAATTGAATGATGTTTCATTGGTGCCTCAGCACTCCACATGATACTCACTGCTGCTCTTTGCTTGACCTCCTGATAACAACATGACCCTGACTCAGGTCATAATACTGATGTCAAGAAGTGGAGCTGAGATGTAACATTGGTGTCAGCAGTGGTTCTAGCACACTATATTCACATCAGTAAGTGGTTCTGATATGCAGTGAGGTCCCAGAAGAACTTTCAGTCCTACACATTGAGCACCTGAGGTACTGACATCAGCTATCACTGCAGTTGAGAAGCCACACCTATACACTAACAACCATCATCATCTGGTAGCTTGAAAGTGACAATGTACAGGCCACAAGAGACTGCAAACCTTTCACTATTCTGGCGTAGCTGTAGGGCAGGATATTTATGTCTGACTAGGTGCCAGTTTTGTAATGTAATTTATCAGGGCATGAATTACTGTATACTAAGGAAGTGCCTGGGACTTGTGAAACCTGTAGATGATTTGGCCATGAACCATGGCAGAGGATTGAGTCTCACTGGACTACGTATGATGCGAAGATAAGGTCAGTCTAGTTATTTTTGCTTATTGATATTGTGGTGATATAAAGGGATCTCACTTGTTCTGAAGTGTAGTTCAGAATGGAGGTTGCACAATGGCCAGAAACGCATTTCCTAACTCTGAATGAAACCATTGAAGTGTTGAAAAATCAGGTAGCTGCATTACTCCAGGATAAAATAGAATGGAGCTGGGCTAGCAAAGAAATGCAAAGGGTACTGGAAGCATTACATGCAGCAACTGGGATAACACAAGCACAAGGAGGGATACCAAGACCATAGTTGTGTACATATTCCATCTATTGATCCTATGGCAGCTAGTCTCATTACACCTTTTTCTGAGAAAACATCTGAGGAGGTGTCAGCTTTTCTGGATGACATCAAGTAAGCAGTTCAGATGCAGGGAATTGGCGAGATGCAACATGTCTTTCTATGGCTAAGTTATGGTTAACAGATGATGCATGGCATATACCATGAAACCCATGCTGAAGCACAAACGTTTAATCAGCTGTCCAAAGGACTAAACTGATGCTATCACAGGCAAAATAGGCCTAGATTTTTCAGAGAAAAACTCATGAGATTAATGCAGAAAGATAATGAATCAGTAGAGGTGTACAGGCACTTTCTGACAGGATTTGCAAGCTGAACTCATAGACTTGACTTATGAATTAACATATAAGCAGAGAATTCTACGGGAAGCAAAGAATAGCGCCTTGTCCATATTTGTGAGGGCTATCGTGTGGATATGTCACAAAGGGTAGAATGAAGAATCCTAGTGATTTATCCTCTGCTTTCAGAATTGCAACTCGGAGAAGGGGTGACTGGGGTGTTTGCTCCTCTGATTTTAAATGCTACAGATGTGGAAAAATGATCCACATGAAGAGGTAATGTCACCAATGACAGTGCTATGAATGTGGTAAGGTTGGACATAAGGTACATGATTGTGGAAACAGTAAGCAGGAGAAGCGCAATAAGAAAAAGCATTCTTTAAATGCAAAGAGGAGTGCTTTGACTGTCGGAGATCATTCCCAAAAAACAGTACTCTGCAAGGATGACTGAAGGGACAGATTGTTGCTTGATTGGTGTAATAGAACACTTGAAACGCTTGAAACTATGGACAGCACACTTAACACTCATAGCCAATAAGTGCCATGTCCCTCAAACAGAAGTAAACTATCCAGGACATGTAATTAGCCAGAAAGGAATAAAGACTGATCCATACTCAATATCAGCAGTTTGTGAATTTATGTCACCCCAGATTATAAAACAGTTACAATCGGTTATAGGTCTCCGTAATTATTATAGGAAATTCAAGAGGTATTCTGTGAAAATTGCAAAGTACTTGAATCATCAATCAAGAAAAGGAGTAAAATCTGTGTGGTCAGTATAGTATCTAATTATGTTCAAGAAATCGAAGTATGCTTTAGTAAGCAGTCAGTCCTACTTTGGTATTTACTATTTTTGAACAAGAGTTAACCCTATCCTGTTATGCAAGCAATATAGCAATTAGTTGTGTTTTGAGCCAAATCATGGATAATAAGGAACATACAGTGGCTTATGCATCGAGACAGTTGAATAAAGCGGAATGCAATTATTCAGCAGTAGAAAAAGAGATGTTAGCTGTTATTTAGATTGTTATCTACTTTCACTAGTATTTGTATGGACAAACATTTGATGTAATGACAGATCATGCTTCCCTTAAGCAGGTATGGGGATTGGAAGATACTTCCAGTTGATTAACATGGTGGGCATTGAAATTAGGCAAGTTTAATTGTGAGGTAGTGCATAAAACTGGGAAACTGCATACTAAAACAGACAAGCTAAGCAGAAAACATGGAGCTTTGTAGGCAATAGGCAGAAGCTTCTCAGAATGGCAGAAAGCATAAGCAATAGACAGAGACAGTTGGGCTTTTAGGTTATAGCCACAGTTTGTGTTGCATGGTAGTTTGCTGTGCAGAAGTATAAAGTGTGTACTGTGTGTGGTGGTTCCTATATCTTTTACAAACCAGGTGTTGCAACAGGCTCAAGATCACTTGTTGGTGGGTCATGGAGGATATGGAATGACAGATAGACATGTAACAGAAAAGTTTTGGTGGAGGACCAGAAAGCAGTACATGAAAGACTGTGTGACATGTGCACAAAGAGCAGATTTGAGTAACTGATGCATGCAATTGCAGAAATTTTTCAAATGCTTGGTTCAGATATTCTTGGACTTTTTAACAGGACAGGAGCTGGTAACAAGCATATTCTAATGATAATAGATCATTTTCCCCAGTTCATGCTAATGATAGCAATTCTGGACGACTGAACAAGCACAGTTATGAATGCGATGGTTAGTGACTGAATGCTAACATTTGACTTTATCGATACTGTAATTAAAGATCAGGTTACAAATTTTATGTCAGTCCTTTTGAAGCAGTTGTGTTGCCTACTTCATATCCGAAAACTTCACATTAGCCCTTTCCATCGGCAAATGAATGGTTGTACTGAATGTGTTCACTGTGCAATTTCGATGTTAAGCCATTACGTGAATCGTTGACATGATAATTGGGACATGTGTTTCAATATGACATCTCACAGTCAACAATTCAAAAATTCACAGTAGTACAGGTATTTCACCACATGGGGTTGTATACGGTAAAAAGGTGCCATCTGCTTTCAAGGTTCTGGATCCTAATGTGAATCAGTGAGAAGTTCACGAAATGGATAAGAGAAGTTTAGCAGAATGTCAAAGCACTCGAAGGTAAAGACAAGATGGGGCAATGTATGGGGAAAGTGCTGTAATATCAGGTAGGTCAGTTGATTTTGATAGCTAACCCATAAACATGAAAAGGAAAAACAAAAAAGTTTTAACTAAGTTCCATATTCCATATTAAGGGGTAGAGATGACCTCACCAGTGAATGTGAAAGTACAATTTGAATTGGGTGGCAGATGCTTTGCCATAGGTTCTAACATGAAAATGCCGAACTGAAAAAGGCGCGTAATATCCCGATCGCCAAAGCAAGTAAAACACGGAACTGGGACCACAGGACTAGCATGATCACGGAAGAAAGAAGTGAAAAGGTGATAAATACATCGAATGGAACGAACTGCGGCAATAAAAGCAGTTTCAGTGTCCTACCTACAATAAACGAGTGCTCTGAAGTGGATATAGGCCTACAGGCAGAAACAACAAGGCAACATATGTTTACTAGGCAAAAAAGGGTTGGTCGTGTGAAACCCAGTGACTGTAGAATTCCTGTGGTAACAAAAAACCGTTTTCATGCACTAGATTCAGATATAAATGTGGAATCCACGGAAAACTGTGACGAAAACAACACGCCGAATCTATATAGTGACATGCACATGAGCAGAAACTTCCGCAATAAACATGAAGACAAACTCAAAGTGAAAATATTCTCTGATAGCCATGGACGTAAGATCGCAAAAATACTACATTACAGTCATTGTATACAAGCAACTAGTATTGTCAAACCAGGTGCACCCATCCAAGAACTCATTAGAAACATAGAAACTGAAAATGATCGTCATATTGTCGTCATAGCTGGAGCCAATAATGTATATAAAAACGACCTCCACAGTGCAATACGAAACCTTAAGGCAATACTAAATTCAACACAAGAGAAATCAGTTTTTGTAGTCGGAATTCCACATAGGCATGACCTTTCGGAATGGTCATGTATGAACGTGGAAATCATAAAAGCAAACAGGCAATACTCAAAGATTTGCAGGGCCTACCAAAATGCATATTTTATAAGTATGGACTCCTTGCAAAGAGACTGTTATACGAGACATGGCAAGCACCTTAATAACAGAGGCAAGAAGATTCTGTGCCAAAAAATCAGCATGATACTGAAAGCATCTGACAACCAAGAAGTAATTGCTGCTCTTCCTGTTCCTTGCTTGACGCAAGCAGAGCCTGAAGAAATGGTTACTTCTATTGCAGCAGTAGAAGTAGAGGTGGAAGCAGCAATTATACCTACACACATAACAAATGCTGCAGCAGCAGTACCTACCACACTTCATCTACAGGATTCAACAGCAGCAGAAGATGAAGCAACATCCAAATCTCCACTCTCACCAGTTGCCACAACAATGCCTACAGCAGCAGCAGCAGCAGCAGTACCTATCACACTTCACCAGCAAGATTCAACAGCAGCAGAAGAAGAAGAAGCATTCGCCTTATCTCCTCAGTCACCAGATGCCACAACAGTGCCTCCACACACCATAACAGCAGTTCCATCAATTCCTGTAGTAGCAGCCTCCTCTACAATATCATCACAAGGAGGAAAGAGTAGGCATACAACAGTAGATGTGCTACCACTCCAAGTGAACAATTTTTTAGTAAAAGGCAACAAGAGGCAGAAATCCAAAAGATAAGCCCTGAAAAAGGTTTGAAAACCAATCACCATAGTGTTCAGTGTGTAAGCAATAAGAGCATGGATCTTAAAAAATGTTACCTTAACGTTCAAGGACTGAAAGATAAAGAACTAATCATAAATGAGTTTGGTCTTGATAACCAGTTTGATATTTTTTGTCTGAATGAACACTGGGCTAATGAGAATGAACTTGCAGTTGCCAAATTTGACAATTTTAGTATAGAAAATAGCTACTGTAGGAAAAAGCACATTAGAGGTGGTGTGGCAATTTATTCCAACCAGTGACCCAATTGTACAATAACCAAACTAGACCTAAATTCCTTGTGTGATGAACAGCACTTTGAAGTTACGGGTATAATCATTAATAGTCATAAGCTAATAGTAGTATCCATGTACAGATCACCAAAGGGAAGCATTAACATATTTTTAGAAAAAATGGACATGCTATTGAGTGAATTAAGTAATATTAAATGGCTACACTATGATATTGCAATAGGAGGTGATTTCAATGCTGATTTTGATGTTACTAAATGTAAGGGTAGTGTTGCAGATCTGGAAAACTTACTAAGACAATACAATTTACATCATGTTAATAACAGGCCCACAAGGAACAAAGCATGTTTAGATAACATCTTTGTAAACTTCAAGACCACTGAAAACACATGCAAAGTTGTAGTGTTCCCATTCTCTGACCATGACTCCGTATCTCTAAATTATGCAAGTAAAATTCCCATCAATAGGAGCAATGCAAACAGACCTGTCCCAACAGTTGTGATTACCAGACCCGTAACTGAGGATAAAATTAACACATTTTGTAATTTCCTTGCTGACAGAGACTGGTTTGGCCATTGTAGTGTCGATCGACATTACACTTCAAGTAATGACCTGCCAGCCAAAATAATATTTGATAGATTTTTTAATGCATTCTTGACCCTGTTTAACTATAGTATTCCCATAAAGAAAATCAAAATAATGGACAGCAGCCACAAACCCAGATCTCAAAACAGACAAAATATATGGTACACTAAACAGCTGACAGATCTAAAGAAACAAGTTTTGTTACTGTATAACATATACAATAGTATGAAGTCTGACTGTGTCAAATCAGCCTATGTGGAATGCAGGAATGAATACAAAAAAGCCATCCTGCAGGCCAAAAAAACCTACAATGCCAACAGCATACATAATTCCACCAATAAATGCAAAACCGCTTGGAAAGTAATTAACAGTGCTGCCACAGATACTAAAAAAGACAAAATTAATATCCCACCACAAACACTCAATGAGTTTTTTATTAATTCAGTGAAAGAAATAGGAGACGCAATTATCAAACCAGACATTAGTCCATCTGAGTTACTCTCCCAAAATTGGGGTAGACAGTCACTAAATACAAGCATGCTAACCTTCTCTGAAGTAACACCTAGATATGTACAAGGGGTCATAAAACAACTGAAATCATCTGATAGCTTAGATATATATGGCATATCATGCAACCTGCTAAAAAAAGTGTGTGATTGCATTCTGTACCCTTTAACCCATTGCATAAACAAGTGCTTACTTGAGGGATATTTTCCTGATGAGTTAAAACTGTCTAGGGTTGTCCCAGTATACAAAAAGGGAGATAAAGACTCTCCATCTAGTTACAGGCCTATTTCAATAGTACCCGCATTCTCCAAGGTAATAGAATGCATCATGTACCAACAATTATCATCTCACTTTGAGAATCTAGGAATAATTAATGCTACACAATACGGGTTTAGGAAGAATCTGTCAACCATTGATGCAATCAACACGGTAGTCAGTTACATCCTCAAAGTTTTTGAGAACAAAGGCTTTGCTCAGGTCTCATTCTGTGACCTAAGCAAGGCCTTTGACTGTGTTGAGCACACGCCACTACTAGAGAAACTAGAATTCTACGGCATCAAAGGAAACAGTCTCAGACTATTAAAAGCTTACCTCAACAACCGTAAACAGGTAGTTTGTGTTGGTAAGGAAATGTCAAACATAGAAAATGTTAAAGTAGGTGTGCCTCAGGGATCTGTACTGGGGCCCTTCCTGTTTCTGATAATGATCAATGACCTCCCCTCGTTTATTAGATCCACCACTGTATTGTATGCAGATGATACGACTTTTCTTCATAGCAGTAACAATCTTAATGATCTTAAAACCTGTGCTGAAAATACACTCACTAATGCAGCATATTGGTTCAGAGCAAATGGTTTCCTGCTAAATGAAAATAAAACTCAGCAGATAATCTTCACTCTAAGAGACAAGCCACTATCTGATGACCCTAGTTCTGTTAAATTCCTGGGAGTTTATTTTGACGAAAAGTTACCCTGGGGCCAACATGTAAACTATATTAGTAGTAAGCTATCTAGAGTAATTTATTTATTAAGACAACTCAGAAATTGTGTACCCGAAACATACATCAGATCATCTTATTTTGCATTTTTCCAAAGTATAATATCCTATGGCATTATCTTGTGGGGTAACTGTAGTCATATACATGACATCCTATTATTGCAGAAGAAAGCCATTAGGATAATTACAAATTCTTCACATAAGGCTCACTGCAAACCCTTATTTACCAAACAAAAAAATTATGACTGTAATAAACCTCTATGTATACAATGTCTTAATCTTTACGAAGAAGAACCTACAAGATGTGAAACGTAGAGAAAATGTACATTGTTACAACACAAGAAGCATCAAACACATATACACGCCTTACCACAGACAATCACAATCAATAAATAGCTATGAAGTCACAGGGCACAAACTATTTAATAAGCTGCCACATGCCATACAGGATCTTCCTGAACATACATTCAAAGAAAGACTGCATGAATGGTTTATTGCCCATCCGTTCTATGATATCAACTGTAAAATGCAGTAATCCAACAGATGACCCACTGTACATTTATTGTAATATAAGCTAAAATGTTTCAGTAGTCAATACCTTATCACACTGTATTATAAATTGTAACTTCATTTGACGTTGTCAATTGCTGTAATGGCCTAAAGACAATAAAATCTTTATTATTATTATTATTATTATTATTATTATTATTATTATTAACACCACAGCTGATACAGAATAAAAACTTTAGGAAGACGAAGAAGCCATTAGTTAAAACTATTCAGCATTCATGTAGAGTACCATATACATTAAGACCATGTGTTTAGTTTCTTTTTGTTAACTGCATACACTTTTTCTTTGTTTCAACCATTGGGGTTCATTTTATTTTGTTCTGGAGGTTTCATTCATGTTTATGCTAGATAGATTAATGGGTTCATGTTGTGTAGTATTCAGTAGTAAATTGTTGTGCACTGAAGCTGTTGGAAGGAGGAAGGGAAAATGATGAGAAATTTCTTTCTCTCAGGTGGCATACCAGCATGGGCAGCCAAGAAGAATACAGTAATTTTGCTGCCCCAGCATATCATACAGAGGGGAACAGGTGGTGAATCTTGAGCTGTGTTCTCGAGACAACATGACATCTTGTTAACCAGTCATCATTGATTGCTCAGTTTAATTCTGAAATGTGGAAGATGAGAAATGAACAGTGAAGTTTAGAAGGTATTTTTGGGTGATTTAAGAAAGAAGCAAGGAAAGAGGGAATTCTAGCAGAAATGAAGGAACAATACTGCAGATTGCAGCTCTGTTAGAAGAAACTGAGGAAACAGTTGAAGCAAGTGACTGACCTGGTGCCAAAAACATTGATTAAGAGAAACACAGGATGGATAAATGCAGATGGAAAACTTCTGAAGGCAGTGTTTGGAACAGCAGAAGATGAAGATGTTCGAAATTTAAATAATACATTAGGTCAGGTACAAGCAGTAGCAGACATTATAAGGAGCAAGATAACAACACAAGAGTGGTACTGGAATGAGCAACAGATTTTATGCAGTGCACTAGAAGCACAAAGCGGACTATAAATGAATATCTTGAAAGGGTACAGAAACAATTACAGGAATTAGGTGGCGAGATAGTTGTAGCCAGACTGTTTTCTTCAGAGAACCTGTTAGGGATATTGCCAGTCCAAAACCTAACATTTTTAAATGATACCCTGAACCTGGATATCCTTCACTCAGTGCACCAACTTACAGCATCACAGAAGGTGTGTATTTCTGCAGAACAGATGTTACAACACACCCAGAAGTATCACAATAAACAGTTTAATCAGGCTATAAACATAAGTATTTCAGCTACGAGTACTATAGTGGTTCTGGTCGTCATTTGTGTAATTAACTTTTGCTACAAGAAAAAAACCATATGACACCTGGAGTTACCTATGCATGAGCTACCTATTGCTTGGTCTGGCAATATGACAGACAGTACTGTGGAGTAGTCAGAGTGAATCATAGTCCTAAGACTAGGAAGAAAGTGTAAGAAATTTATTAGCAATTAGTGCAATATTTTAAGCGGATTATGATTAGGAGACTGACTTCGATTTTGTATAGCAGGGATATTCCACGCAGGATGGATTAGTGAGGGATGTAGAATAGTAGAAAGGTATGAAAATTATGGACAAATTTTATAAAGGATGGGGGAACGTTGCACAGTAAAACAGTAAGTAAATGCAGGAATAAAATCCTATTAGAAACTGACTGAGATGTTGCTAAGTGGGACGTGTCTGCTGGCTATGCAATGGTAATCAAATGTCAACACGGAAGGTCTGAAGCACAAATAAGCTAGGAGCTCTATCAGACTATTCCAGAAGGAAGCCAAGAACACCTGATTCCGTATTTTGACAACAGTGCAAAGCAGGTGGAAAGCCCTACTGTAACGAGGCTACATGTAGTAACCTCACCTAGAGATACTCTAAGAACACCTTTCAGGATGCAAACTGCAAATAATGTAATGCCCTGAAATCCTAGAGCCGTCAATAGTGCTGACAGGCTTAGAAAACGAGAGCTCATTCAGTCAACAGTGTAGGAGGGCAGGATCATGTCATTGCCTGCTATAAAACCTCCACTTCTTCAAGCTCATTCTCAGAGTGAGGCCATTCCATCTGCATTACAGATACTGACAGAAGGCCAGCTCTGTTTGTAGGATGCTTCTGGTGAATCCAACAAGTGTCTACAAGCTGCCACTAACTTGGAGTCCACTGCTGCAAATCCACAGCCATCTAGCCATGGAGGGACTTCTGATCTGCAAGCTGTAGTCCTACCAGCCACAGTGGTGACTGACAGAGGATGGGGACCAGGCCAATTGTCCCTGGATGAAGAACCGATATGCCCATTTTCAAGCTGTTCAAATTGGGCACTATTTGCCTGTGTCTCCATTACTGGGGCAGTACAGGTACCACTTTACCATTTGCATGCTCAGTCTACCACTCAGGCTGTCCTTCGTGTTGCTGTAGAGTCTTCCACTTTCACGTCCTCTTAACAACCGACTATAGAGCTAAGCAGTATTCTGGGATCAATCCTACGTGCAGCTTCACTCATCAAGAGCACTGAGGCTCTAACAGATGTCCACAGCCAGGCTGCACCACGGAGATGCACAGCTGCAGCATACTCCTACGAACCATGACATTTACCATAGACAATGCCAGGACCTGCACCCACCATGTTCTTTGCTGGGCACTGACATACCAACTTGTGCTTTCAAGCAGTGTGAACTCAGCCAAGTCGCTGCTACTAGGCAGTGCCAGGAAGAAGATGGACTGATTATAAAACTCTCATCAATAAATGATTATTAATCTAATAATGTTTCATTAGCACGCTGGCACTCTGCATGATCACTCATCCCTGCTCTTTGCTTGACCTCCTGACAACAACATGACCCCGGCTCGGGTCATAACAAAATTAATCTCCAATGACAAAGCTGCATTTTGTCTTCCTGGAAAGGTCAGCTGACACAATAAACACATGCATGGTACAGAGAAACCACATTCAACTTTTTAACATGTCAGGAGTACCATGAAAGTTAAGATGTTGTGTATTGTGTCCAACAAGACAGTCTATGGACCCTTTTTCTCCAATGAGGAAACAGCCAATGGTATCACCTCTTTCAACAAACTACAGAAAGATAGCATGGATTTAATCTTCCAAGAACATGATGCACCTCCACGTTTCCGAGTTGTGTAGGGGATTACAGGACTCAGATGTTGACAGTTAATGTGTAGGCTGTGTTGTGGCTGCTGACATGGCGGTACTTGAGTGGCCACCCCAGTCATCAGACTTGATGCATTATGATCATTACTTGTAGTGTTACATCAAGGATAATGTTTATGTTCCACTTCTACCACAGAACCTCAAAGACTTGTGACACCACAATGCAGCAGCTGTTCTTACCATCACCCCTGGTATATTTGGACTACTGACTAGATGTGTACCACATGACAAAGAGTGGACATATAGAACATTTATAAAGATTGTAAAAAAAATTGAGTGTTTGTCTTTCACATACTGTATCATTTTTTGTGTTGTTCTTGGCCATTTATCTGTACCGATTTCTTGATATGTTTCATGGACTGTATAATTATCCATACTTGCAAGTGCTAGCAGCTATTCTGAGTTTGGCTGTTGTGTAAAGTCTATAAATTTTTAGGCTGAAGTTAAAACAGTGAAAATTGGGTCCTTATAAAAATTAATAGAGCCTCCCCTCCACCAGTCTGCAGCTCGTGGTCTCGTGGTAGCGTTATCGCTTCCCGAGCACGGGGCCCAGGGTTCAATTCCTGATGGGATCAGGGATTTTCACCTGCCTCGAGATGACTGGGTGTTGTGTCATCTTCATCATTCATCCCCATTATGATCGGAGGAAGGCCATGGTAAACCACCTCCACTAGGACCTTGCCTAGTATGGCGTGCAGGTCTTCCGTATCATTCCCCTACACTATGTCAAGGAGTATGGGACTTCATCATCGTCCCCTCCACCCCAAAAAATTCAGATAATGCCCATAATGCCATACTTCTGAAAGCAAGAAATGATTTAGATTTTACAATACCTGGATAAAGAAGAAACCTCCACTATGAATAAATAAGAACATAAATTGGTAAAAAAAAAATTATTGAATTACCCTCCTTTTACACTGAAAAAGTCACCTCTGTACACTTGTTTTTTACTTTATTTGGTACTTCAAAAGAAAAAAAGCATTGCATATTGTAAAAAGTCTCTATGAGTAATGCTTCCTAAGTATTGTTTTGTTTGTATGATGTAGATGTATACGTTTTCTCTAGAAAATAAATGTCAAAGTTTTGAATTTTTTGAATGGCACTTCTTCTCAGCAATTTACAATTCAAATTTTGTCAAGAACATCTGTTATGAAGTTCGTTTTGGCCATTAACAAACTTTAGCATTGATAATTCCTCAAATTGGACTCCATATTTTGATGTTTTGTACCACAGTGCATTACTTGGTGAGCTAAACTAAGAAGATCACCAGAAGTGCCATAGCTGTCAGATTCTATTCAGTGTGTATCACAGTTAGTAGTGGCTGTTTGGGGCACCAAGCTGAGAGGGATGCCAGAAGTACCGCGGCTGTAAGATTTCTGTACAGGAGATATAGCAAATAGAAGAGATCGCTTGTGGAGCCAGGCTGAGAGGGGAATGAGGGGCACCACAACTGAAAAATTTATCTACAAGATATATCAGAATTAGAAGAGGCCGCTTGGGGCGCCAAGCTGAGAGGGCGCCCAATTACAGGTTTGTATACAGTGGGTATCACAATTAGTAGTGAAAACTCACAGCGGTGAAACTGTACAAGGGAAGAAGGAAAGAGCACCAAATGATATGTTGCTTGTGTGGAAAAATGTTCTTGAACTGGCCCTGATCTGCAAGTAAATCTAAAAATCCTAGAGGATGATGGTGTACAGAAGAAAAGCACATATGATGAAAAGAACAGACATTATAATGCATTATCGACAGTACTCAGGATCATGAAAAAATTCTTAATGTAACTGCATTTGGTTCTTTGAACAAGTGTAAATGACTTCACGCTTGGAGATATTGAAACTTTACTTCTAGGATGGTTCAACATATGCACACTTCCAATGTAACTTTAAGTTGGCCTGAAATTCAGTCAAAGCAAATGAGATAACAAGAAATTTAAACATCCAACGTTTCAGTCCTGCTGGTTGACTGTACCAGCTTCAAAGGAGACATTCAGTTTCATCATTAGTGGTTTGTGGTGATGTCAGATAATGGGTACCTACTATTTCATAATGTTCTGCAATATGTTGCCAGCCTATTGTTGGATTGAGAAGGAACATAACTTTGGATGACACAGAACTTTCAGCATGACACCTTGGTGATGCAGATTGGCATCAGCCAAGTAAGAGAGCGCCATTGGCAGCACTAGTTAGCAATACACAGTGTTACACAAAATTACAACTGCATGGTCTGGCCGAGATGCAAGGCAACAGATCCCTCCCTACCCGATGTCATGGGGAGCAGGAGAGGCCACCTCATGGGGAGGAGGCCACAATGAGTGTGTGTGTGTTGGGCATAGCTCCTGCTCATTACATTAATAATACAAGTTCTAATTAAGGATAGTATCATCATCTGTGGCCTCCTTAGTCAGCATATCGAAAGTGGTTTTCATGCATTATAATCTAGTTTACTACTCATATTGGATAATCGTGGTCTGTGAGTGTGAGATGGTGTGTATGCATGATACATGTGCATTCTGGATAATCTGCTTGCAGCTGCAGACTGGATATAATTGTACATTGAAGTGTAAAGTGCAGTTTACGTGATGACACGACTGGGTGAGCGGAATTAGAAACTGGATTTCTTTACAATCTTTTGCAAAGTAAATGAAATCAGTAAGCCATACCCTCGAAGTAACAGACGACAAGTCCATTGTGGAGCACACAGCAAGCAACATTTAAATCTTATCTGTGTAATCTGTAGCTCAATCCCTTGACTGGGCTATTAGTCTAACTGTAGATTGAGTATACCTTTTCTTCGCCGCAGCAGTAGGAAGAGATAGATAGTGAGCCCAGCACCTTGGTCACCTTTAGCTCCCAGGAAAAATCCCCGGTACTTATTTGATAGCAAGCTGAGTGGATCTGGATCTTGGAAGAACTGGAATGAGGAAAAATCCTCACTCCTGTTTGGGACCAGGATTGACCCTGGGTCATTTAGGGCTGAAGTCCAGTGATGTACCCTCTGGACCACTATGCTTACTTAACTGTTGTATTTGTCTGTAATTCAAATGTTTGTGATAAAGACCGTCCCTGGGTGATCAGTAAGTCTGAGAAACCACTTAGTTTTAGGAAAATTAACATTGATACTTTACATGGCATCTTCTCTGACCATAAGTAAGCTTGGACCGACAACTGATCATACTGGAAGTGGCTTCTTCATTCTAACTGTCTAATGCTGGCTCAGAATATACATGTTCTTCTAACATTGAACAGGTGTACGTCCCATAACACCCAATCTTAATTTAGTCAATGTAAAGATTTACTCCCCCTCCTCCCCAAATGCAACAATTTGTCTTCAACCTTTAGATGAAGGCATTCTATGAAGCGGTCTTATAGCAAGTGACTTGTGAGAGCTACAAATCACGTTGCTAAAAAGGAGATAGAAACAACGTGGAGTATGCTTGATGCAATAACATGTCGTCGCATTCTGGGAATCTGTGTCACCACGACACATACAGAACTATTTAAGCAAAGCCAGGAGACTTATATACGCTAATCCTGTTGGCAAATTAAATGGTAACAATGATACCAATTGGCTTGAAAAATGGAATTTCCTTCAAGACTTTGTGAACTCTGACGTTACTTTTGAGGAAGTTGTTCACGCAGATGACGATGTTGGCATGTGTGCCTGAGTGGAAATTGATGTACAAACAGTTGCGTCTGAGATGCAAAAAATGGCATCCGAAAAAAGTGAGGAGCATTCTGTCTTCCCACCAACATCTAAAATAACCATTAGTTTTATGGAAGCCTTGAATTCAATTGGCCATGATGTTACCAGGCGTTTTTGTTCTTTTCTGCAACAGCGCAATATAGAGGATTATTTTCACCAGAAAGTGATCTGTGTGTATCGACAATTTTTTGTGTTGTTGTTGCAAACTGATGTTATAAATAAGAAAACCACCTATTTAATCCACCAAGACAAAGAGAACAGCAGGTACTGTAGTGTTTTATATGATGACAAACTTAATATTGTTAATGATGTTGCGCTCCAGAATGTATTCAGTGTGCATACCTACGAGTTTTTTTCTAAGTTTTTACCTGATGAGCTCAGAGCCAATGAGGCCTGCTAAGGGCCGATGTGTCAATCGGAATATCGACATGGCGCACCGCCTATATAGCAGAAGGCAAGGCATTAGGTGAGCGTTACCCCACATCTTTCGAGCGAGACAAGAAAAAGACCAAACACTGCAATACATCATTACAGAGCAGTATAAAGTAATGCTCCGAAACTCCAAGCACCCGAGCACCGCTGCAATAATCAAACTTTGCGGAAAGACCCGATCTTAGCAATCCAGATTAACTATTGCGTCACCACAGCAAGGCAAGGAATGCTAACAAATCGAACAGCCCAAAGCAAATTCGCCCATCCATCCAGAACCAACGCGCCATAGGCATTCAAACTTAATATTAGCACAGTCTTGTGCCACCAAGCCTCCCACTTAACGATGGTGATTTCTGGTATTAAGCTGTTTGCATGCATGGTAAGAAAACTATTTTGTGCAGTACAGGAAGCTTTTCATTTAACGATACCATGCAACAAATATAAATTAGATATTCATATTTGTATTCATTATCCTCTTGCTGCAGTAGTATGATGCTGGTTGACTTTCCATACTTACAACTTTAAATCATTATGGTCGAACTTCGAATTCTTTTAATTAAACTGAACAGGTGTTTTTGCCAGCATTATACTATTGAGGCACTACAGTGAAACAAGGAACGCTGACAAGTCCAATCCGCTCATTCACCTAGATGCGGGCTCTGCTGCTTAAATAACAGAGCTTTCAGGGCTCGTGAACACATTCAGCCACGTTGCTATTCTGTCCGGCTCACCATATGAAAGCCCCGGATGATAGTTTATCGAGTTTCAGTGAAACCACAACAAGCTCATCGACAGTGGTCTGCCTGCTGTCTAATTGCTGACTCGAAGAAAGCCACAGCTGTGGTCTACTGTCACACCCTGTTTGAACATTATATATGAGGGGAAGTCTGGTGTACTGCCAGTCTTCCACCGACTGAAGGTCGTACATGGATGATCTGCAAGGTGTCATCCCCACACCATCCACCATCCCAGCCCGTCCACCTGCTGCATCTTGGTCGTCCCTTGGTGTGAGGCCAGGGCCTGTACTTCATGACAACTGTCGTCCTGGACCGCACAGTTGCCTACCCTCACTTAAGTGATGGACTGGCTATCTGTGAAAGTGCTGAGTTGTTGACCTGCCCTGAGCTACAGGACGTCTGTAATGGACAATACTTACACCTCTCCCTGCTGCTACCCACACGACAATATGCTGGCCGCTGCTCACTGTCTTCTGCCACCAGCAGCGTGACTCGCTGACGAGGCATGTCAGCAGTTCTCCACGGAGTGCAATGAGGCTTGCATGCTGCATGACTTTATGAGGCAGTTACATTACTCTGTGTATTCATCCTGGCAAGAAAATGTCATTGCAGATACCATTGTGTTGCCAGTGTCCCTGGTGGTAGCACCAGATCAATCCCAGACAGCCGCTTGGCTCCCGGCCCCGTAGTGGCTCTGGCGAGCCCGGGCTGCTACAATATGTGGAAAAAACTGTATTCCAAAACTAGAAGTCTGAGTCCCACAGCTAACGCAAAAGAAATGCACACAACTTTTTTTAAAAATCCATCTTTTATTCTACATGTTTGAAAGTTTTACAGTGTGTAGATACTTCCTTTAGGAACAATATTTTCATTTCTCCACATAATTTCCATCCCTCTCAACTGCCTTACGCCATTTTGGAACCAGGGCCTGTATACCCGCATTGGTAAAATTCTGGACCAACCTGTTGGAGCCACTGTTTGGAAGCGTGCACAAGGGAGTCATCATCTTCAAACCTTGTTCCATGAAGAGAGTCTTTCAGTTTCCCAAAGAGATGATAGTCACATGGAGCCAGGTCAGGACTGTAAGGCAGGTGTTTCAGTGTTGTCCATCCAAGTTTTGTGATCACTTCCATGGTTTTTTTGACTGACATGTGGCCGTGCATTGTCATGCAACAGCAAAACATCCTGCTTTTCCGCAAAAAGTCGAACACAACTCAGTCGAACTTGAAGTTTCTACAGTGTCGTCACATATGCATCAGAATTTATGGTGGTTCCACTTGGCATAATGTCCACAAGCAAGAGTCCTTTGGAATCGAAAAACACTGTAGCCATAACTTTTCCAGCAGTAGGTGTGGTTCTGAATTTTTTTTTCTTGGGTGAATTTACAGGGCTATTACAAATGATTGAAGTGATTTCATAAATTCACTGCAGCTCCATTCATTGACATATGGTCACAACACACTACAGATACGTAGAAAAACTCATAAAGTTTTGTTCGGCTGAAGCCGCACTTCAGGTTTCTGCCGCCAGAGCGCTCGAGAGCGCAGTGAGACAAAACGGCGACAGGAGCCGAGAAAGCGTATGTCGTGCTTCAAATCACTCACATCAGTCAGTCATAACAGTGCAACGACACTTCAGGACGAAGTTCAACAAAGATCTACCAACTGCTAACTCCATTCGGCGATGGTATGTGCAGTTTAAAGCTTCTGGATGCCTCTGTAAGGGGAAATCAACGGGTCGGCCTGCAGTGAGCGAAGAAACGGTTGAACGCATGCGGGCAAGTTTCACGCGTAGCCCGCGGAAGTCGACGAATAAAGCAAGCAGGGAGCTAAATGTACCACAGCCGACGGTTTGGAAAATCTTACGGAAAAGGCTAAAGCAGAAGCCTTACCGTTTCGAACTCATTGATGGGGACATGCTGCGCCGAGTGTGGGAGGAACTTGATTATCGGCTTGATGTCTGCCGAATCACTAAAGGGGCACATATCGAACATTTGTGAATGCCTAAAAATACTTTTTGAGTTTTTGTATGTGTGTGCAAAGCATAGTGAAAATATCTCAAATAATAAAGTTATTGTAGAGCTGTGAAATCGCTTCAATCATTTGTAATAACCCTGTATATGATACCACTCCATTGATTGCCTCTTCATCTCTGGTGAAAAATGATGGAGCCATGTTTCATCACCTGTCACAATTCTTCCAAGAAATTCATCTCCATCATTCTTGTACTGTTCCAAAAGTTCGGTGCATACCGTTTTTCTTGTTTCTTGTGAGCCACTGTCAACATCCTGGGAACCAAACTGGCACAAATCTTTTTTAACGCCAACACTTTCAGTATTCTGCAAACACTTCCTTCCCCTATCCCAACGTAGCGTGACAATTCGTTTACTGTGATGTGTCTGTCAGCAGTCACCAATTCGTTAACTCTCTGCACATTGTCTGGAGTGTGTGCAGTACGAGGCCTGCCGCTGCGAGGACAATACTCAATATTGCTGTGCTCGCTTTCATTAGGTAACCACCTACTAACTGTACTGCGATCGACAGCAGCATCTCCATACACCTTTTTCAATCTCTTGTGGATGTTTCCCACTGTCTCGTTTCCACAGCACAGGAATTCTATGACAGCACGTTGCTTCTGACGAACGTCAAGTGTAGCAGCCATCTTGAAGACACGCTGTGACGGCGCCACTCACGGGAACAGGTTGAACTAAGTTTGAAAACAAGCGGGAAGGATGTATCTACGCACTGTAATACTTTCACACATGCAGAATGAAAACTGTATTTTTACGAAAATAGTGTGCATTTCTTTTGGAGTGACCTTTATACTATTATTGCATGTAGTGCGGCACTGATTTTATGAGTAAACAGCACATTTACTTGAGTAAACATTAATGTTGCAAATATGGGTAGAAAGCTGCTCCGGAAGCCTCAGACCAGTAACATAGATGTCTCTTTGGGTATAGGGTGGAAGGATACACTACAGTCCTAACAGCCTGGCGCCAGGAGCCCCGAGCACTATTCACCTCCGCAGCCTTCGGCGCTACTTGACCACGTTTTGCCAACTTCATGGGATGCTTACCATTGGCCTAGGCTGCACGGTCGGGGTCGGTTCTTTCAGCGCAGCCCCGCTTGTGTTGGCCCTGAAGCCAGATGCTGGGGGCCTGGATGAACAGGATATTCGAACTGCGAACCTATAAAACCTACAGTGTCCCATTTTGTCTCAGTTCTTCACATGGTTAAGTCAAGTTATGCGGCGTGTTGCCAGTTGATGTGGAACATTACACTGAGCCATTGATACCTAGCTCTACTGGCCAACATTCAGTGTGCATGCCCCCTGTTATAGCTAGCCACGGCTGCTACAAGTTGTCAACAGTGTACCAGTTCTTCAGCAACAAGCTGAGTGAAATATATTTATTTAAGGTGCACTTGTGTCAACTAATCTTTGTTTCCTGTCCAGATTTCTATCGCGACAAATTCCTTTTATCACCTCCTCCTCCCCCCCCCCCCCCCCAATTTATCATTAGTAACATACCTTTGGCTCCTCAGAACATTCAATTGCCGATTTGCATAATAACAATTAGCATATCCAAGCACATAGTACACTTCATGTCATTTTGATATTTGCTGCATTCCATCTTTTAGTGTTGCAATTTTTAATTACAAACTATGTAGAATCTTTCATACAAGGTCGAGCAGAAAATTAATGCCTCCGAATTTTTGTGTGAAAGCTCTTGAAGCTTTTTAAATAAACCATGCATTATTAACGTTCTACATCTTTATTCTACATGTCTATACAGGGTGTTTAAGAAGTGGTGGTTAGTATATAGGCATATAACAGGAATGATCATTCGAAAAAAAAAAAAAAGATCAAGGAAACAAGGAGTCTAAAATGCATACCTCAAGAGCTATGAGCAGTTCTTCATCTTTGATACTGTGAAACAGATCTCTTCTACTGCAAGCCCTTTGCTTCCCATATTTTGTGAAGTGGTAGTACGGATCAAAACAAGAAAAAAGTCCAGTAAATATGTGCTCGAAAATGCATACCTTAAAAGTTATGAGCACTTGTTTATTAGAAGAGTTGTGTATCAAAACAGCGAAGATGAACAAGTGCTCAGAGCTCTTAAGTTCTGCGTTTTAGGGCACATGTTTACTGGACCTTCTTTTTTCTTGTTTTAGTCCATACTACCACTTCCCAAAATATGGAACGCGAAGTGCTGGCAGTAGAAGAGATTTGTTTCACAGCATCGAAGATCAAGAATTGCTCATAGTTCTTAAGGTATGCGTTTTAGACCCCATGTATACTTGAGTTCTTGTTTCGAATGATTATTCCTGTCATATCCTTGAATATTGACCATCACTTCTGAAACATCCTGTATATCGGATTGGTGCACAAGTTTGTGGTGTTTTTCAGTAAGTTTAATAAACACAACAGATACACATAACAGACGCTCCAGTCATCAATAATACACTACTGGCCATTAAAATTGGTACACCATGAAGATGACGTGCTACAGACGCGAAATTCAACCGACAGGAAGAAGATGCTGTGATATGCAAATGATTAGCTTTTCCGAGCATTTACACAAGGTTGGTGCCGGTGGCGACACCTACAACGTGCTAACATGAGGAAAGTTTCCAAGCGAGTTCTCATACGCAAACAGCAGTTGACCAGCGTTGCCTGGTGAAACGTTGTTGTGATGCCTTGTGTAAGGATGAGAAATGCTTACCATCACGTTTCCGACTTTGATAAAGGTCGGATTGTAGCCTACCGCGATTGCGGTTTATCGTACAGCGACATTGCTGCTCACATTGGTCGAGATTCAATGACGGAACGACGTGCTGGATCCCAACGGCCTTGTATCACTAGCAGTCGAGATGACAGGCATCTTATCCGCATGGCTGTAACGGATCGTGCAGCCACGTCTCGATCCCTGAGTCAACAGATGGGGAGGTTTGCAAGACAACAACCATTTGCACGAACAGTTCGACGACGTTTTGCAGCAGCATGGACTATCAGCTCGGAGACCATGGCTGCAGTTACCCTAGACGCTGCATCACAGACAGGAGCGCCTGCGATGGTGTGCTCAACGACGAACCTGGGTGCACCAATGGCAAAACGTCATTTTTTCGGATGAATCCAGGTTCTGTTTACAGCATCATGATGGTCGTGTTTGGCGACATCGCGGTGAACGCACATTGGAACCGTGTATTCGTCATCGCCATACTGGCGTATCACCCGGTGTGATGGTATGGGGTGCCATTGGTTACACGTCTCGGTCACCTCTTGTTCGCATTGACGGCACTTTGAACAGTGGACGTTACATTTCAGATGTGTTACGACCCGTGGCTCTAACCTTCATTCGATCCCTACGAAACCCTACATTTCAGTAGGATAATGCACGACCGCATGTTGCAGGTCCTGTACGGGACTTTCTGGATACAGAAAGTGTTCGACTGCTGCCCTGGCCAGCACATTCTCCAGATCTGTCACCAATTGAAAACGTCTGGTCAATGGTGGCCGAGCAACTGGCTCGTCACAATACGTCAGTCACTACTCTTGATGAACTGTGGTATCGTGTTGAAGGTGCATGGGCAGCTGTACCTGTACACGCCATCCAGGCTCTGTTTGACTCAATGCCCAGGCGTATCAAGGCCGTTATTACGGCCAGAGGTGGTTGTCCTGGGTACTGATTTCTCAGGATCTATGCACCCAAATTGCGTGAAAATGTAATCACATGTCAGTTGTAGCATAATATATTTGTCCAATGAATACCCGTTTATCATCTGCATTTCTTCTTGGTATAGCAATTTTAATGGCCAGTAGTGTATATTCTCCTTCACTAGTACAACAGTCTGCCAACGCTGGCTTAACTTTTCGACTCCGTGACTATAGAAACCACGGGATTTTGAAGCCAAGAACTCGTCGAGCCATGTTCAGAGCCAATTTTCATCCGGAAAAGTTCCTTGAAGGTCGTTCGACACAGATCGGAAAGGTGCAAAAGCAGGTGAATAAGGTGGGTGGGGAATGGATTCCCAACACAGATCTTGTATAGCGGTTTTTGTCAGACTAGCAGAATGCAAGTTGACGTCATCGTGCAGTAGCATCACTTCACGCAATCTTCCTGTCCGTTGTTCTTTGACTGCGTGTGCAAGACGTCACAGTTGCTGACAATAAATGGCAGCATTGATGGGTGCATCTCGGGGAAGCAATTCGTAGTACACGACATCGTCGTGGTTCCGACCAGATGCCTAACATTAACCTTTGTATATGCACGCAGGACTCTTTATACAGGGAGTTGCTGCTTTGTTTGGGCTCAGTCATTCCTTTCTCTCCCCTATGTTAGCATAAAGACACTATTCCTCGTCACCACTGACAACAAGGTCAGGAATGGTCGGTGTTGTTCACACGCCAACTGATGACGAGCAAGCAGAGATGCACATATGACCGCCTGATGATTTTTGTAATTTTGGCTTAGAGCATGCGGTATCCATACGCCCAAGTTTTGAACGTTCCCCATTGCTTGCAAATGTCGCACAATGGGGGAATGGTCACAGTTCATCTGCCAGTTCTCGAGTACGATGACGTGGATCGTTCCGAATTAATGCGTTGAAACGAACTTCATCGATCCCCGAAGGTCTTCCTGAACGTGGAGAGTCATTAATGTCAAAACGTTCGTCCCGAAAACGAGGAAACAATTTTCTTGAGCTGCGCGGTCTGAGGCGCCTTGTCACGATCCATGCGGCTGCCCCCGTCGGAGGTCCGAGTCCTCCCTCGGGCATGGGCGTGTGTGTTGTTCTTAGTGTAAGTTAGTTTAAGTTAGATTAAGTAGTATGTAAGCTTAGGCACCGATTACCTCAGCAGTTTGGTCCCATAAGAGCTTATCACAAATTTCCAAATTTTTCCATTTCTTGTCGTGTTCTGTCCAATGGCATTATCTCCATACACGGCGCAAATGTGCCTGGTTGCCTCCGCTGCTGTCACCCTTCAGTTGAACTCAAACAGAAGAATACGTCGGAAATGTTCCAGTTTCTCCATTTGGCACTAAATTTTTTTGCGTCCGAAGTTTTACTCAGTACCTCCAGATAACAAAAAGACAATATGCAAACTCAAATAGCAATAGTGAACTACAAATAAAAAATGCCAACCGACAAACAAACTCATAGCACCCAACTGCAAAGAAAAAACGCTACAAACTTACGCACCAGTCTAACATTTATTTCCCGACATAATGAGTCTCGCGACGAACACATTTCTCCCAATGAGAGCTCAGTTTGTTGATACCGGTAACTTCACCATCAAACGTCTAATTTTGTTGACAGAGCCACAATCTCACCTCTGCGTGCACAGCCGGCTGCGGTGGCCGAGCGGCTCTAGGCGCTTCAGTCCGAAACCGCGCGACTGCTACGGTCGCAGGTTCGAATCCTGCTTTGGCCATGGATGTGTGTGATGTCCTTAGGTTAGTTAGGTTTAAGTAGTTCTAAGTTCTAGGGAACTGATGACCTCAGATGTTAAGTCCCAAAGTGCTCAGAGTCATTTGATTTTCTGCGTGCACAGCTTCATCACTATCAAAGTGACGTCCTCCTAGGTGTTCTTTAAGTTTTGGAAACAGTTGAGAATCGTAAGGGCCAACTTGGGACAGTACGGAGAATGATCTACATCTACATCTATATCTACATCTACATACATACTCCGCAATCCACCATACGGTGCGTGGCGGAGGGTATCTCGTACCACAACTAGCATCTTCTCTCCCTGTTCCACTCCCAAACAGAACGAGGGAACAATGACTGCCTATATGCCTCTGTACGAGCCCTAATCTATCTTATCTTATCTTTGTGGTCTTTCCCCGAAACGTAAGTTGGCTGGAGTAAAATTGTACTGCAGTCAGCCTCAAATGCTGGTTCTCTAAATTTCCTCAGTAGCGATTCACGAAAAGAACGCCTCCTTTCCTCTAGAGACTCCCACCCGAGCTCCTGAAGCATTTCCGTAACACTCGCGTGATGATCAAACCTACCAGTAACAAATCTAGCAGCCCGCCTCTGATTTGCTTCTATGTCCTCCCTCAATCCGACCTGATAGGGATCCCAAACGCTCGAGCAGTACTCAATAATAGGTCGTATTAGTGTTTTATAAGCGGCCTCCTTTACAGATGAACCACATCTTCCCAAAATTCTACCAATGAACCGAAGACGACTATCCGCCTTCCCCACAACTGCCATTACATGCTTGTCCCACTTCATATTGCTCTGCAATGTTACGCCCAAATATTTAATCGACGTGATTGTGTCAAGCGCTACCCTACTACTGGAGTATTCAAACATTACGGGATTCTTTTTCCTATTCATCTGCATTAATTTACATTTACCTATATTTAGAGTTAGCTGCCATTCTTTACACCAATCACAAATCCTGTCCAAGTCATCTTGTATCCTCCTACAGTCACTCAACGACGACACCTTCTCGTACACCACAGCATCATTAGCAAACAGCCGCACATTGCTATCCACCCTATCCGAGAGATCATTTATGTAGATAGAAAACAACAGCGGTCCTACCACACTTCCCTGGGGCACTCCAGATGATATCCTCACCTCCGATGAACACTCCCCATCGAGGTGAACGTACTGGGTTCTATTACTTAAGAAGTCTTCGAGCCACTCACATACTTGGAAACCAATCCCATATGCTCGTACCTTAGTTAGGAGTCTGCAGTGGGGCACCGAGTCAAACGCTTTCCGGAGGTCAAGGAATATGGCATCCGTCTGATACCCTTCATCCATGGTTCGCAAGATATCATGTGAAAAAAGGGCGAGTTGCGTTTCGCAGGAGCGATGCTTTCTAAAGCCGTGCTGATGCATGGACAGCAACTTCTCTGTCTCAAGGAAATTCATTATATTCGAACTGAGAATATGTTCGAGAATCCTGCAACAAACCTATGTTAAGGATAGTGGTCTGTAATTTTGAGGATCCGTCCTTCTACCCTTCTTATAAACAGGCGTCACCTGCGATTTTTTCCAGTCGCTTGGGACTGTACGTTGGGCAAGAGATTCGCGATAACTGCAAGCTAAGTAAGAAGCCAATGCAGTAGAGTACTCTCTGAGTTACAACCCATTCAGCTGCTTCACAACCCCAGGGATGTCTATCACTATGTCCTCCATACGGGAATCTGTACGAGACTCAAACGGCAGTATGTTTGTACGATCCTCCTGCGTGAAAGATTTCTCAAATGCTAAATTTAAAATTTCAGCTTTCGTTTTGCTGTCTTCCGTTGCCAGGCCAGACTGATCAGTGAGTGACTGGATGGAAGCCTTCGACCCGCTTACCGGTTTTACGTAAGACCAGAATTTCCTTGGGTTTTCAGCAAGATCTTTTGCTAAGGTATGATGGTGGTAGTGGTTGAATGCTTCGCGCATCGCTCTTTTTACAGCAGCACAAATCTCTACTAACTTTTGCCTGTCCTCATTCTCCCGATCTTTCTTGTACCGCGAGTGCAACTGCCTTTGCTTCCTGAGCATTCTCCGAATTGCGCTGTTAAACCACGGTGGGTCTTTTCCGTCCGATAACAGTGAACCCAAGGCGTCGGATTGTTGCAGATGTTGCAGCGCTCGTGTGTGGTCTCGCATGGCCATGCTGAAGGAGAAGCTGTTCCATCTGGAGACGAACTCATCGAATTCGAAACTCGATTACAATACGCTGATTCTCACGCATCGACATAGGTACATAACACGCCGTCATGTTACACGCTACAATTCAGAACCTTTTAGCGGCAGAGGGATGCAAGTATGTAAACATGAAGAATAAAGATGTAGAATGTTAATAACGTTTATTTTATTTAAAAGGCTTCAAGAGTTTTCCCACAAAACATTTGAAGGCATGCCGTCGTAGATATCCAGTCAGGTACTGTAGCCTTTACTTTGTTCGAATCCCACGGTCGTTAATCTATCGTTCGAGTGCTCTTCTTCACAGCGCACGTGGAGAGAGCGCCACAAATCAGTATTGCCTCTTGTAAAGCATACTCGCGCACGCATTGTAAACTGTGGATACGAGAAAGCATGCGTATTGAACAGAAGCTGGTAACTGCTTTAGGGTGGCGTGCTGTTTACTCGCCGTCTCGCGATCAATTTCTAGTCCCGCTTGCTCATGCAGCTCACACAAGGTCACTAGAGTGTTATTAAGTTACGTATAACTCGCTGCCGTTGCCGAGGTCACCAATGGACTGTCGTGCGGAGTCCCTCGGCTCAGAAGTAGCTAATTCGAATTCAGCTGAGAAAATAAATTTTAATTGCCACTGTTTGAAGGGCTAGTTTGGAGACGTAGTGGCGTGCAGATCTTTAATGCTAAACGTTGCACCAATGTCCTGGACTAAATTCTAAACCTATTCGACCTATCTCACAGAGTGATGGCATGAACACTGTGCATGTTGCGTAGCGATCTTAACCTACGTTTGCGTCTAGACTTCTCAAGCCACTTTTTGGTGTGTGACGAAGGGTAGTTTGTGAATCACTCGCATTTTCACCCTTTCCTGTGCCAGTCACGATAGGTGCTCGAAAAGAATGCTGTTGGCAAGCTCCCTTTCTAATTTAACCTTCATGGTCTTCTCGCGAGGTACACATATCTACATCCACATGGACACTCTGAAAATCACATTTAAGTGCATGGCAGAGGGTTCATCGAACCACCTTCACAATTCTCTATTATTCCAATCTCGTATGGCGCGCGGAAAGAATGAACACCTATATCTTTCCGTACGAGCTCTGATTTCCCTTATTTTATCGTGGTGATCACAAAATATTTTCGCATTCGGGGGAGAAAGTTGGTGATTGGAATTTCGTGAGAAGATTCCGTTGCAACGAAAAACGCCTTTCTTTTAATGATTTCCAGCCCAAATCCCGTATCATTTCTGTGACACTCTCTCCCATATTTTGCGATAATACAAAACGTGCTGCCTTTCTTTGAACTTTTTCGATGTACTCCGTCAGTCCTACCGGGTAAGGATCCCATACCGCGCAGCAGTATTCTAAAAGAGGAAGGACAAGCGTAGTGTAGGCAGTCTCCTTAGTAGGTCTGTTACATTTTCTAAGTGTCCTGCCACACAACATTTTCATTGTGTTCTTTCCAATTTAAGTTGTTCGTAATTGTAATACCTAGGTATTTAGTTGAATTTACAGCTTTTAGATTAGACTGATTTATCGTGTAACTGAAGTTTGACAACTTCCTGTTAGTACTCATGTGGATGACCTCACACTTTTCGTTATTTAAGGTCAACTGCCACTTTTCGCACCATTCAGATATTTTTTCTAAATTGTTTTGCAGTTTGTTTTGATCTTCTAATGACTTTATTAGTCGATAAACGACAGCGCCATCTGCAAACAACCGAAGACAGCTGCTCAGATTGTCTCCCAAATCGTTTATATAGATAAGGAACAGCTAAGGGCCTATAACACCACCTTGGGGAACGCCTGAAATCACTTCTGTTTTACTCGATGACTTTCCGTGAATTACTACGAACTGTGACCTCTCTGGCAGGAAATCACAAATCCAGTCACATAACTCAGACGATATTCCATAAGCACGCAATTTTACTACGAGCCGCTTGTGTGGTACAGTGTCAAAAACCTTCCGGAAATCCAGGAATACGGGATCGATCTGAAATCCCTTGTCAATAGCACTCAGCACTTCAGGTGAATAAAGAGCTAGTTGTGTTTCACAAGAACGATGTTTTCTAAACCCATGTTGACTGTGTGTCAATAGACCGTTTTCTTCGAGGTAATTCATTATGTTCGAACACAATATATGTTTAAAGTCCTGCTGCATATCGACGTTAACGATGTGGGCCTGTAATTTAGTGGATTACTCCTACTACCTTTCTTGAATATTGGTGTGACCTGTGCAACTTTCCAGTCTTTGGGTACGGATCTTCCGTCGAGCGAAAGGTTGTATATGATAATTAAGTATGAAGCTAATGCATCAGCATACTCAGAAAGGAACCTAATTGGTATACAGTCTGGACCAGAAGACTTGCTTTTGTTAAAAGTTGCCTCACTACTCCGAGGATATTTACTTCTACGTTACTCATGTTGGCAGCTGTTCTCGATTCGAATTCTGGAATATTTACTTCGTCTTCTTTTGTGAAGGCATTATGGTCTTCTCGCGAGATACACATATAAGTAAACAAAATACACCCTCTGATCAAAAGTATCTGAACACCTATTAGTGGCCATTAATATGGGGTATGTCCACCCTTTGCCATTACGATGGACTGAACTCGTCTCGGGACTCTTTCAGTGAGGTGTCTGAATGTCTGTGGAGGAATGGCAATCCATTTCTCGTCAAGTTTAGAAACCAGAGAAGGTAGTGATATTGGACGCTGGGGTCTGTAGCGAAGTCGACCTTATAACTCATCCAAATGCGTTCCGCTAATTTCAGCTCGGAACTCTAAGGAAGCCAGTTCATTTCGAGAATGCTATTGACCACAAACCATTGCCTCACAGATGCCGCTTTACGCACTGTTATGCTGATACAATCAGTCATCGTCTCCGAACTGTTCTAAATAACAGGATGCTATAAAATGTATTCATATTCTTCCGCCTATAGTGTTTTTAAGCGGTATAACGGGACCGCATCCAAAAAAAGGGCCAATACCATAACATCATCTCCTGTATACTTCAATGGCAGGTAAGGCTCTCCAGGCATTTGTCAACCCAAAGCCTACCACTGGATTGCCTCAGGTCATGATGCGATTCACCACTCAAGATAGCTCGTTTCCAGACATCTACACTCCTGTGATGTCGCTCTTTACACCAGCTCAAGTATCGCTTAGCACTGAGTACAGCTTGATCATTGTACCACATTCTCTTTTAACTACCTACAACTCAGTTATTGTTCTACCTGGACGGCTGATGGCACGAGTGATTCGTTCTGTTGTTTAAGGCGAATTTTTGCAACCGCCCTTGCACTGTGCCGAAACTGCCACCTATAACTTCACGTAACTAGCCCTGTTGCTAGCAGACACAATCCAGCACCAATAAGAGAAGAAACCTAGAACATTTTTTAAACAGTCTTAAGAATTATGATTTATAATGTGCAGGAATGCAACGGTAACACTCTCTCTACACAGAAGTTCAGGTTCTGGGGAATTGCAACTGAGCGCACAAACGGCAGCCACACTACTGGCCATTAAAATTGCTACACCACGAAGATGACGTGCTACGGACGCGAAATTTAACCGACAGGAAGAAGATGCTGTGATATGCAAATGATTGGCTTTTCAGAGCATTCACACAAGGTTGGCGCCGGTGGCGACACCTACAACGTGCTGACATGAGGAAAGTTTCCAACCGATTTCTCATACACAAACAGCAGTTGACCGGTGTTGCCTGGTGAAACGTTGTTGTGATGCCTCGTGAAAGGAGGAGAAACGCGTACCATCACGTTTCCGACTTTGATAAAGGTCAGATTGTATCCTATCGCGATTGCGGTTTATCGTATCGCGACACTGCTGCTCGCGTTGGTCGAGATCCAATGACTGTTAGTAGAATATGGAATCGATGGGTTCAGGAGGGTAATACGGAACGCCGTGCTGGATCCCAACGGCCTCGTATCACTAGCAGTCGAGACGACAGGCATCTTATCCGCATGGCTGTAACGGATCGTGCAGCCACGTCTCGATCCCTGAGTCAACAAATGGGGACGTTTGGAAGACAAAAACCATTTGCACGAACAGTTCGACGACGTTTGCAGCAGCATGGACTATCAGCTCGGAGACCATGGCTGCGGTTACCCTTGACGCTGCTTCACAGACAGGAGCGCCTGCAATGGTGTACTCAACGGCGAACCTGGGTGCACGAACGGCAAAACGTCATTTTTTCGGATAAATCCAGTTTCTGTTTACAGCATCATGATGGTCGCATCCGTGTTTGGCGACATCGCGGTGTATGCGTCATCGCCATACTGGCGTATCACCCGGCGTGACGGTATGGGGTGACATTGGTTACACGTCTCGGTCACCTCTTGTTCGCATTGACGGCACTTTGAACAGTGGACGTTACATTTCAGATGTGTTACGACCCGTGGCTCTACCCTTCATTCGATCCCCGCGAAACCCTACATTTCAGTAGGATAATGCACGACCACATGTTACACGTCCTGTACGGGCCTTCCTGGATACAGAAAATGTTCGACTGCTGCCCTGGCCAACACATTCTCCAGATCTGTCACCAATTGAAAACGTCTGGTCAATGGTGGCCGAGCAACTGGCTCGTCACAATACGTCAGTCACTACTCTTGATGAACTGTGGTATCGTGTTGAAGGTGCATGGGCAGATGTACCTGTACACGCCATCCAAGCTCTGTTTGACTCAATGCCCAGGCGTGTATCAAGGCCGTTATTACGGCCAGAGGTGATTGTTCTGGGTACTGATTTCTCAGGATCTACGCACCCAAATTGCGTGAAAATGTAATCACATGTCAGTTGTAGTATAATATATTTGTCCAATGAATACCCGTTTATCATCTGCATTTCTTCTTGGTGCAGCAATTTTAATGGCCAGTAGTGTATTTGCGTAGATTGTTATCGATACAGTTTTTAAGTACGAGGGTAATCCCAAATGTAAGGTCTCCTATTTTCTTTATAAGTACATAGAACTGTTTATTTCTACAATGATTTACATCAGTTTACAGCTTGAACAATTAATTTTTATCGACATAATCACCATTTCTGTCGATGCATTTTTGCAGACGCTGTGGCAGTTTTTGTATGCCCATGTGATACCAGCTCGCCGCCATGCTGTTCAGAAAGTTATGAACCTCTTCTTCACCTCGTCGACGGAGCTGAATCGCTTTCCGGCCAAATGTACTTTTAACCTAGGGTACAGGTGATAGTCACTGGGCGCCAAGTCAGGACTATAGGGTGGGTGGATGATTATGTTCTACTGAAACTGTTGCAGGAGAGCAACTGTTTGCCGAGCGATGTGTGGGCGAGCGTTGTCACGGAGAATATGTACGCCCTTGCTCAACATTACTCCTCTCCGGTTCTGAATTGCCCGTCTCAGTTTCTTCAGAGTCTCACAGTACCTGTCAGCGTTAATTGTGGTCCCAGCGATTCTGCTCCGACGACGAGGTCAAAGAAGAGGTTCATAAATTTCTGAACAGCATGGCGGCGAGCTGGTATGACATGGGCATACAAAAACTGCCACAACGTCTACATAAATGCATCCAGAAATGGTGATAATGTCGAAAAATAGCTGAATGTTCAAGCTAATAACTGATGTAAACCACTGTAGAAATAAACAGGTCTATGTACTTATAAAAAAAATAGGAGACCTTACTTTTGGGATTACCCTCGCATATTTTCGTTATCTGTTATTATTAAGGACAATAGCAATGACTTTTAATACGTAGTTTCTCCTGTACTGACGTCAACACACTAACCGACAAATTCAATTGTGTATCGTACACAGCTCAGTAATACCAGAGATTGAAGATCAGAAGTTTATCGAAATTAATATGAAATTTTGTGTAAACGCGTATGTACGACGTAGCGCTCTAAAACTATTCCTATAACAGAAATAATTTAATTTTCTTACTCTTAACCGCTTAGAGTAACCAAGAATCAACACTAGCAATACAAACGCGAGACCGCTCCTTAACCTACGTCACAAACTTGAAAGGCACTCACTTCCATGTTGAGGTTTCAGTAAAATCTCAGTAAAGGTTGACATATTTTGTTACCTACTTATTTACGCGTACTATCTTCACCAAAAACCCAAAATTTTTCAAATGTATGAATTTTGACAGATACAGTCAATAACTTATTTTGTTGCTACGGCAACGCCCGTTAGTAATATAAACAATGTCTTTGTGTTATGAAGCTACGTTCATAAACTTTAAACTTTAGAACAAAAATAAACCTTTTCTGCACTTTTAAATAGATAACTCACTGTTACATCCTTTTAAACACAAACTAGAGACCTAATTATTTTATTATGATTTTATCAATTAAACGGTCTTGAAACGAAAATTCTTTAACTCGTAAATACTTTGGCAGCTCTCTTCTACTTGTTAATATTCCACAGTTTAAGATCTCTCTTGTTTCTGTCATAATGAATGATTTCTCTCAAATAGAAATTATTTAGTAACTGCAGACTGAAGAACTCGGGGACTAGGTCTTGACTTCTAAACAAAATAATAGTTTATTTCCTTCTCTTTACTAACTACGTACAGAGACAAACGCCCACAAGTGATCGAGAAACAAACAAAACTACATCCCCACTCTAAACGAAAAGAAGTAATAAAACAAATTTAAAAAATTCCCAGGTGCTACTACCACTTTTTAACTCAATTTAAAACACAAATTGCCAAATTCTCAGCCATTTAAGGTGTTAGCGACCCGCGATCCCACTAGTAAAACATCATTGAAAATTTCACTCGTCTACTAACTACAGGAATAATGTTTGCAGTGGAATTCCGCTTAAATATGATTGAGTTGGGGTCTGTATCAACACGAAACATTACTATCGCAACTCTAAGTGTGGTAAACTTCATCAAAAACAAAAAATATCGGTCTGAGTGTTTCGGTATCAATCTTCAAATCTCTTCAATAATCGAGAACCCCGATCAACAAAACTATAATTTAGTATCCACAAACTCCTACTCACATAACACCTCAAATACCAAATCCATCTAATGCAGGCAAGGCCGTTACTCTACGCCTCAGAGAAAGCCTTCAACGTCTATAATTAATCACGGCACTCACTTTATAGGCGTGCTACAAATACTCGTAGCGGAACTCCGACTCAAATAACTTCTGTCCGACCGCTGAAATCAAAAACTACTTCTTCGGTTCACATTTCACAATCCCCAGAAAAGTACAAAACTTAAACCCTCACTCAGCTAATGTGAAGAATACGTCACTGCGATAATTCTTCAAAATAAATCGAGGAGCGCAATAAAATTAAATTATTTCCAGTCTTTGATATCCAGCCCTATACCTGTTGCTGCAGTCCTTCACCGAAATACAGACGCTTTCCGTCATGCTTCTAAAACTGCGGGAACTTCCTACCTGCACAATAAATCCGACTAATTAATATCGATAGTTAACCGCATCAGCTCTAGTTAGCGAACGAACGGCAATTACATGTACAGTCCTTCCGATCCTATATACACAAACTTAGTTCCTCTTAAGTGTTTCTCACAGATCCTCGATAGTAACTGCATTTCCTTGGCCATAAAACCATAACTGAACCATTTCGTTGACAAATGTACGACGCCACCATTATTCCTTAACAATTATCAATGAGCGATATATAGCCGTCGGTCGTTCTTCTAGAGGCCAGCTGGTGCACGATGGTCTCTGGCTTGGCGCACTGGGCTAACGAGTGATCTTTTCCTCCATCTCCCGAAGATGCTGTACAAGGTACTCGACTATCTGCACAAATACTCAAGACATACATTACATACAGAAAATAACAAATTTTTGCATGTTCCTTTTCCCATCTTTTATTTGTCTCGTGCGGTTTTAATAGAGTGTAAGGAACCCCAAAGAAATTCCGTGACCAAAACTGGCGAAACCATTCTGTCCTAGCACACCCTCCGCAATGCTCGATGGTCCCTATCCTACGGTACATGAGATACGCCAGGTCTTGGTTAAGCTTAGTCCTTCCTTCGCATTTACACGTCACACTCACATCACCAACAGTCGACTTTAGCAACTTTAGAAGGTTTGAAACGTCCCTGACGGATTTATTGCTAAGGTGACACCCAATGACTACTTAACATTCGAAGTCAGTGGGCTCTCCTGATCAACACATTCAGCTATTACTGCTTCTCTGCTGGCAACACAGTTCTCCCTGGCTCCTTTTATGCTGGTGGATCCCGCTGTCGTATCATTCTGTGGTCAGTTCCAGATTACAAAGAGGTGTCCGCATTCATTTGATCCCAGGAAAGTTCGCTCCATACCGTGATGCAGAACGCATCTCTTGGAGCGTTTGCTTCTGCAATTGGATGGGCATCTCCACGACAGTTTCGCCCTTACTAAACAAACTTGTGAGGAAACGCACTACCATTCTTTGTGTCTTCTCTATTCAGTCTATCAGTCTTATCATGCACGGATCACACACTGACGAGTAACATTCAAGATTCGGTAGAGCGAGAAATTTTTATTCTACGTTCTTAGTGGGTGGACTACATTTCCGGACGTTTCTTTCAATGAATATCAGTCTGGCATCTGTGTGTCCTAGTTTCTTGTGATAGTTCCATTTTAAATCACTTGGTACACGTACTCCCAGATATTTAAAGAATGCGACTACTTCCAGTCATTGGTCGGCAACTGTGTGATCTGCAACTACATACATACTCTACAAGTCACCATATGGTGCGTGGCGGATAGTACCTTGTACCACTACAAATCATTTTCCTTTCTGTTCCACTCGCAAATAGAACGAGGGAGAAACGACTGTCTACAAGCCTCTATACGAGTCCTTATTTCTCTTATCTTACCTTCGTAGTCCTTACTCGAAATGTGCGTTGGCGGCAGTAGAATAGTTCTGTAGTCAACTTCAAATGACAGTTATCTAAAGTTTCTCAATAGAGAACCGCGAAATGAACGTCCTCTTCCATCCAGGGATTCCCATTTAAGTTCATGAAGCATCTCCGTAACACTCGCGTGTTGCTCGAGCCTATCAATAACAAATCTAGTAGCCTGCCTCTGCGTTGCTTCTATGTCTTCCTTTAGTACGACCTGGTGGGGATCCCAAACGCTCGAGCATGCCCAAAAATGGGTCGCACTAGCGTTAGTTAGTTATGAATGAGCTATACTTTCCCAAAATTCTCCTAATAAAAAGAACTCATTCCATTTCATATCTCTCTACAGTGTTTATGCCTAGATATTTAATCGATATGGTTGTGTCAAGCATCATCCTGCTAACGCTGTATTCGAACGTTACAGAATTGTTTCTCCTACTCACTTCATTAACTTACGTTTTTCTACATTTAGAGAAAGCTGCCAATCATCAAACCAACTAGAAATTCTGTGTAAGTCATCCTGTATACTCCTACAGTCACTCAACGACGACATCTTCCTTTACATCACAGCATCATCAGCAAACAGCCGCAAACTGCTGCTCGTCCTGTCCATCAGATATGCTATGCCAGAGGCAAGGTAGCCCCTGAGGGCCAGCAACTCATATTACACCACAGAGGACGGGGTTGTCTGTGTCCAAGGCGTACCAGAAGCACCAGGGTAAACACCGGCTATTTACATACAAGATAATGGAAACAGACATTCTGAGCAGGAAGTAACACCACATAAAAACCTGATTGGCTGGAGACAACTATTTAGGGGCTACAACCATCCCCGAAGTTCAGTTCACTCCGGATGCCGACCTTGTGGACGTCGACCGTTGAAGATTACGTCTTCGTCTCTGAATTGGACTTTTACTAGTGTTTTTTTTTTTTTTTTTTTTGTGGTTTTAGGGCGCAAAACGGACTTTTACTAGTGTGTGGGTGTTACCACGAACCGTTGCGGAAAATTAGAAGTGAACTTTTGTTTGCCTCAATTAGGAGACTTTTACTAGCATCATTATAGTGACCCTTCTTTTGTTGTTCAGTCAGCAACCTTGTAAACGTACATAAATAAAAGTTGTGTTTGTGAAAAATTGCGAATTGTCAGTCACTACAAGATCATTTATGTATTTAGAGAAGAGGAGAACACTCCATACAATTGTCTCTGACGAACATTCGCCATCAAGATCAAAATACTGGGTTCTGTTACTTAAGAATCTTCGCGCCACGCACATTTCTGAGAACCTAATCCGTACGCTCTGTCCTTCGTTAACAATCTGCAATGGGGCACCGTTTCAAACGCATTCTGGAAATCTAGGAATATGGAATCTGCCTGTTGTCCTTCATCCATCCTTCGTAGGATATCGTGTGAGAAAAGGGCAAGATGAATTTTGCTCTTACACAGAAGTCATCTGCGCCTTTTTCCAGTCGCTCCGGACTTTGCGCTGGGCGGGAGATCGGTGATAAATACAAACTACGTAAGTGACCATTTTCATAGAGCACTCTCGATAAAAATGAATTAGTAGTGCACCCTGACCTGTCGACTATGTGTTTTCAGCTCTTTCCAATACTTCTCTACGCCAATGGTGCCTGTTACTATGTTTTCCACATGGGGGAAGTCTGTGTGGCGGTCAAACGATAGTATGTTTGCACGATACTCCTGCGTGAACGATTACTTAAACGCAAAAATGAAAACTTCAGCTTTCCTTTTGATGTATTCTGTTGCTACACTAGACTAATCAACGAATCAAAGAATGACTGGATAGAAGCCTTCGACACACTTAGCGATTTTCATGTAAGACGACAGTTTGCTCAATGTCTCGGCAAGCTTTTTCACTAAGGTATGGCGGATCAACCTGTTGTATACTTCGCACATCAATCTTTTTACAGACGCAGGAATTTCTACCAACGACTATTGGCCAAAGAGGAACAGTCTGTTCTTCAAAAAGGAGGGAATTTCGTTATCATCCCGAAAACTATACCCATGGAAGGCATAATTGCTAATACCGAAGCGGCCATTGAAACCATTCCTTGTAAAAGAGCTCAGGAAACACGCACTGAAACCGTCAGGATACGGCACCAGCTTGCAGCCTTAAGAAAGAATTAAAAACTATTAAGAGTCTTAATACCGACAAGAATATATTCGTTCTGCCTGCCTAAGGGAAATGCGACCGTCGTAATGAAGACCGAAGATCATGAGCAGATGATCCGGGCGGATCCGACACAGCAGAACATACGAATCGGTTAAACAGGGCGTCTTCTCTCTCGGCGGGCATACAGAGCAACCTGTGCAACACAGAGGCCCTAATACCTCTGCTCCGTGGATTACCAAAGATCCATAAAAATAATGTTCCAGTAAGACCGACTGTAAGAGCTTCTGGCGAAACACTTGGCCTCTCTGCTCCAGCCGCACGTCGGAAAGACTAACACATACACAAAGGACTCAAAACATTTCTTTGAGAAGCTGAAGAAACTAAAACTTGGACCAAACGATATCCTAGTCAGCTTTGATGTTGCTTCTTTGTTTACCAAAGTGTCAGTCAGTGACTCTCTGGAGTACATCAGTTCCATTTTCCCGCGAGACATCACAAAGCTCTTTCATGCACGTATCGCCACGAGTTATTTCATGTGGAACGGCAACTTCTACGAACAGCTGGAAGGCGTCGCCATGGATAGTCCACTCAGTCTAGTGGTGGCCAACTTCGTAATGGAACATTCTGAAGCACAGGCACTGGACTTGGCACCTTGTAAACCTATGGTGTGGTACAGATACGTCGATGGCACGTTCGCTGTGTACAACCATGGTTGAGGAACAGCTCTATGGCTTCCTAAGCCACTTGAACAGCCTCCATGTAAATATAAAATTTATCATGGAGGTAGAAAAGAACAAACAGCTACCCCTTCTAGATGTGCTGTTCTCAAGGGATGGTGAAAACCTCGGACACAGCGTGTATCGAAAATCATCACACACGGACCAACACCTGCACAGACTTTCCAATCACCACCAGAGTCATAAAAGAAGTAATGCGAGTAAGACAAATATATGAGCCGCAGCACCTCAGACGCGAGATGCAACACTTGGAAAGCGATCTGAGAGCAATGGATACAAGTGTTACGGAGTCAAACACTCGTCGAAGTCGTTCATTGGAAAAAGAAATGTCTGGTAAGTCTTTCTGCCATACATCCCCAGTATAACGGACAGAATCGGCCACATATTGCGCAAACACGGAGTAAAACCGTTTATAAATCGACAAAGGAGATCAAAGAGTGTGTCAGATCGGCAAAGGAAAAAAAGAAAAGGGGCCCACTTGCAGTGTCGGGAATATACTGCATACCATGTACATGCAGAAAAGTCAATGTTGGAATGACGATCAATCAACAACGGGATCACCGGACATAAATTGCATTGCAGGTGGGGGCGGGTAGAGAAATCGGCCGTGGCAGAGCACGCGTTGTGGGAGACAGACCACACAGTTAAATTCGCCGGCAAGGAAGTTCTTGCTGTAGAGAACTATCACACCCGATTGTTCAGAGAAGCTATAGAAATACACAAACATGACAATACCTTCAACAAGAAAAAAGAAAGCATCAAGGTGAACGGACAATGGCTTCCCGTGCCGCACTCGAGCTCATTGTAAAGATCTATTCAGAACACTGGGGATTTTAACTGACCCATGTGAATACATTTACCAGTCAGTTGTACACATCAAAAATAACATTAGTAATTACTGCACAAACAGCTCTGTCCATGACCGTGCAACAAGAGACAGAGTCATGTTAACATTTACCAAGAAAAAAATAAACATAAAACTCAAAACAGCATTTTCTACCAAGGGATAAAACTGTACAATAAATTACCAAAGGAGATTAAAGAAATTGCAAAAATACACTTATTTAAAAAGGCAGCTAAAAAGTACCTATTATGCAATACATTTTGTACATTGAAGGATTACTTAGCTAAAACTGAGTAGTGGTTTGATAAAAATGTTATGCAAATAAATAACAATAATATTGATTAAAAAATATCCAACATTCCACATAACACCTTCACGTTATGTTTTTTTCCTTCTGTTTTTTTTTTTCCTTTCTAGAAATACTTACCCCCAAGCTATGCATGGCACAACACTAACACCTCTTCATCTTTCTAAGCTCAACATCTCACTCATTATGGAGGGATACTGAGACAGTTTTTCAGGATAGCAAATGGGAAGTTGCGGTTCAAAAAATGGCCCAGAGATCACGTGTGTGTGAGTGTGTGTGTGTGTGTGTGTGTGTGTGTGTGTGTGTGTAGTGAGTGAAGTGTTATGAAACAATGTGTGTATAGTGTGTGCAGTGACTGATAGTGAGATAGGAGTGAACAATGTGGCATTACATTATTTAATAAGTTATTTGTAAAAAAGTATTGGATGCCAGGGGTAAATCTAATGATTGTCTCTAACTAGAAGTCTGTAAATATATGTGCATACGAATTAGCTTGTTTTAAATTGATCTAAATTTGTAAATACTTTGACATGTCCTATATCCTTGTAAAAACAGATCTACTGATGAACAAAGCTACTGCTACTACTACTACTAGCGAATGATCATAGCAGGTGGGAAGGGGAAAACCGCACTACAAATGACCACAGAAGAGCCCTTGGACTTTGGCCCGCCTGGTGCATATAATCTGCGGCCGCGAGCTCGGCTCCAGCCAACCACCAGTAATGGAGGGTGAAATTTTGACAATGCCTCCCACTCGTACTGGCGAAAGGTCAGGAAAATCATCAAACAAACGTCGGCCGGAGGACCCGAGGCAAAAGCCAACAGGCAGTTTGTCAGTTTCTACTAAATTTTGGCTGTCGACATTTCCAAATGGCTCTGAGCACTATGGGACTTAACTGCTGAGGTCATCAGTCCCCTCGACATTTCCGCCTGGTTTTTTGAGCCAAGAGTGCAATAGTCTCTTCAGCATTTTCCGAATTTTGATATTAAGCTATAGTGGGACTTTTCCAACCTTAACTCATTTATTCGGGTAATATATTTTCATACCGTATTTACTTTGCCTATAATACCTCTACTTCCATCGCATTGAAATTAAATAACGTCCATCAATTATCTAAGAAGGAAGCTAACACCTGTTTATCTTCTCTTTCTAGGAGAAATACTGTGCTAGGCTTCTTGATGGATTTTGTTGCAACCCAGGAACCTGAGGTCACGTTGTGTACAGAATGATAGGCACGGGGCGTGGGAGAGTGATCCAGTTTGTATGTAGAGGCGTTAGTTATCTGTTATGACATTTATTTTACGAATTATAAAGTGTATCATTGCGGCTAGACATAAGTGAGAGCTGTGAAGAAATGCTGATACATCCCATCAGTGAGTCATGACCTGCAAGGTCAGTGAGCTGCGGGCACGTGGAGTGGTGGCGGCAGCTTGGAGACAAGTAGTCATCGCCTGTCCAGACGTTCTGCAGCATAGTATGTCTCACACCTCACATTCTTGTAGACGCCCATCGCGTACTCAAGTGTAGGCAGCAGACTATTGGATTCATGATGTCGGTTGCCATTAAAACTAGGCTCTAGTCATCCAACCCTGATCGACCAAGACTGCAGCAGACATTCTCGAGTCAACTGGGGGGTTGCATGAACGTTCCATGCCTGGATGCTATGTTAATGGCAGCTTGCAGATCATCCACAATTGACCCTCAGTAGAGGAGCGCTGGCCACACGTCAGTTTTCTCCTCATCTACAACATTCCAGTTAGCAGCAACGGCAGACAACAGCTATGGTTTGTATCACATTGGCTGCGTCTCAGTGCTGAAGTCAGTAAGTGGGTAGCAGGCAGACCATTTGAACCATTTTTCAGTTTGTTGGTTGGGAAGGGAGTGAGACAGGGTTGTAGCCTATCCCCGATGTTATTCAATCTGTATATTGAGCAAGCAATAAAGGAAACAAAAGAAAAGTTCAGAGTAGGTATTAAAATCCATGGAGAAGAAATAAAAACTTTGAGGTTCGCCGATGACATTGTAATTCTGTCAGAGACAGCAAAGGACTTGGAAGAGCAGTTGAACGGAATGGACAGTGTCTTCAAAGGAGGGTATAAAATGAACATCAACAAAAGAAAAACAAGGATAATGGAATGTAGTCGAATTAAGTCGGGTGATGCTGAGGGAATTAGATTAGGAAATGAGACACTTAAAGTAGTAAAGGAGTTTTGCTATTTGGGGAGCAAAATAACTGATGATGGTCGAAGTAGAGAGGATATAAAATGTAGACTGGCAATGGCAAGGAAAGCGTTTGCGAAGAAGAAAAATTTGTTAACATGTAGTATAGATTTAAATGTCAGGAAGTCGTTTCTGAAAGTATTTGTATGGAGTTTAGCCATGTATGGAAGTGAAACGTGGACGATAAATAGTTTAGAAAAAAAGAGAATAGAAGCTTTTGAAATGTGGTGCTACAGAAGAATGCTGAAGATTAGATGGGTAGATCACATAACTAATGAGGAGCAATTGAATAGAATTGGGGAGAAGAGGAGCTTGTGGCACAACTTGACTAGAAGAAAGGATCGGTTGGTAGGACATGTTCTGAGACGTCGAGGGATCACCAATTTAGTATTGGAGGGCAGCGTGGAGGGTAAAAATCGTAGAGGGAGACCAAGAATGAATACACTAAGCAGATTCAGAAGGATGTAGGCTGCAGTAGGTACTGGGAGATGAAGAAGCTTGCACAGGATAGAGTAGCATGGAGAGCTGCATCCAACCAGTCTCAGGACTGAAGACCATAGTCATCACTAATCCCTGTCTCTGTGTTGACACTGTTGATAAAGTTAGATCTATTTGTAGTTGCAAGCTTTAAAATCTTTCCATTGTGTGTGGTTGGCGAACTAGTTGCTCCAGAGAGTTCAGAAGTATCTTAAAAGGCTGTCTGCATGTACCACCACCTGCAATGAATTCATAGACGTCCAAGTCTATATCTGGTAGTTTAAAATCGCTGAGTATTTTCGTGCCTATTGTGCGCAGGCGTTTTTAGCATGATTCAGCAACTGTTACAGCGGACCTGGGTGCCCAGTAAAGCCTTCCGATGATTAACTTGAGTTCACTTACATCGGTTACTCACGTCCAGATAACTTCACAGCCAGTCTCAGTTTCGACCTCTATAGACACGATATTTTTGTCGATTGCTACGATCACTTACCCGCCGTGTCTAATCTGTCTTTTCGATATGCGTTCAGTGCCTCGTTATATATTTCGGAGCTTCCTATTTTGGGTTTCATTCAGCACTTGGTTCAGAGAATAATTTGACCGCGACGCCTTTCCTGGCGAGCAGTAAATTCAGGAACTTAATTACAAATGCTTCGCCAGTTTACTGTTAAAATTTTGACAGTCGTTATGTCTTTACTTCGTACGTGATCTTATTTCGCTCATATAACAAGGTGTATTTCTGCTAATTCAAGTGCATTACGTACGTTTGTTTTCTTTAGGGTCAACTGCCAATCGCCGGCGCCAAATGTCAGTCCTCTGCAGGTCTTCCTCCACTTCTATACCATTTTCCAGCGTTGCTGTTTCTCTTTACATAACAGAACCATGCACTAACAGCTCCATGGAGTTTCCGAAGTTGTCCACTAAATCATTTATATGTAGTGTGAACAGTAACGGTCTTATAACACTCTCTTGTGGCGTGTCCGAAGCTACTTTTCGCCTCAAGATTTGTCTCCGTTAAAAAGGCATGCTTTGTTCCGTTTGCGATGGTCTCTTCAATACAATCACAGGGTAGTGTGATATTCTGTAAGAATGAACTTGTTCATCAGGTGAGAGTGCAAAACTGTATCGAACCTCTTTTGGAATTGAAAGAACATGGCGTCATTCTGGTCGCCGGCTGTTATTGTCTTCTGAGTCTCGTGGACGAAAAGAGCGAGTTGGGTTTCACACAGTCGTTGTTAGCGGAATGCATATGATTCCTAGAGGAGTTTGCTGTTTATTTTTGAAACACAACCTACGACCATCTTAGAGACAGAAGTGATGACACTTTCTGCAGGACCTGACCATCATTTTGCAGGACAATGCTCAAGCACGTACAGTGCAAGCTGTTACTGATTTGTTTGACTGATGGGGCTAAGTGCTATACTACCTACCGCACTCTCCTGACTTAAGCCCTCGTGAGTTCAACTCGATTTATAAACTAAAAGGAAACCCTTCACGGCATTCGCTTCATAACTGCTACAAAATCGCCGGGCAATAGACTGCGCCGCTCGAACTGTCAACACAACTGGCACTGCTAAGAGTATCCTACGACTTCCACATCGCTGGCAAAGGGTTATACACAATGCTGGTGACTACTTTGAAGATCAGTAAAACTTTGAAACACTGATAGTGAGATATGAGTGAAAAGTGTGGCATTACATTATTTAATAAGTTATTGGTAAAAAAAGTATTGTATACCAGGTGTAAATCTGATGATTGTCTCTAACTAGAAGTCTGTAAATGTATATGTATACGAATGAACTTATTTTAAATTGGTCTAAACTTGTAAATACTTTGACATGTCCTATATCCTTGTAAAAAGAGATCTACGGATGAATAAAGGTACTACTATTAATTCTACTACTACTCTTGTCTCGACATCCCAACAAGACCCAATTTTGTCCCAAACTTTACAAAATACTGTTACGAGCTTGGCTCAGGTACTGAAGTAACGCCATCTGTTAGCGCAAAAAGTAAATGCAGCCTCAGTTAGTTATATGTATGTCAAGTTTATGTTGACAAGGTCGTTTCACACGTGGCGTTTCATATTGCGTAACGACGATGCAAGTACCTTCTAGATGTAGCGCCATCAGTCGAGAAAATACCAGACTTCTTCAGTAGAACGGGACTGGAACTATTTAAGCAGCGCCATGCGGAAGAATCGGGCAGTTCCCATTTGAATAGCGATCCGATAACACAATTCTTTCTAAACGTAATACGAACAACGAGTGCAAGTTATTAACGTCTGTAGCGTTCACTGTGAGTATTACAGGGTGTGAACTGTATAGTAACATGTACTCCGTTGACTAAAGTGTTAAAGTGTCTACCATCTAATAAACTTATGTTATCAAAAAATGGTTCAAATGGCTCTAAGCACTATGGGACTTAACATCTGAGGTCATCAGTCCCCTAGACTTAGAACTACTTAAACCTAACTAACCTAAGGACATTACACACATCCATGCCCGAGGTAGGATTCCTTAACGCCTGCAGAAAGCGTATATCCTGCAGAATAAGTCTCTCGTTTGCTTATGCATTATTCATCACTTACCGCCACAATCAGTGGTGACAACTCGCAACAAATGGAATCGAAATTCACTAAACAGCTCGCTATGATCATTCATGAATAATTAATACTCGCATTAACTACAGTATTAACAGCTGAGCGCTCAGAATACTGCTGAACGCTCATTGGCTGTCGGAGAATACGTGACGTAGGCGCGCAGAACAAGTCCAAACTCGACCGCCATTGTTCGTGAAATCGTGACTCCAACTATAACAACAAAGTATAAAATTTTCAAGTATCGCCAATCCTTCATTTCTCTTGACTGTACCGTTAAACTGAATGCCGTATTGTATTCGGACTCCAAAGTCGTCGCAAAGCAATCTACAGGCAGGACCAAAGCTACAGCGGATGTTAAAAATATTCTCGCACCACCCTCCGTGTCCGAATATATTACAACTGCAAGAAGTTTCTCATTTTACGGCATAGGCACCGAAGCATCGAATCCCAAGGGTGAAAAGATGTTTCCTTTAGTTGTTCAACACTTTACTGAAACTGACAGAACTCAACAGAAGCTGTTGAAGTTTGGTTCACTGAATAACGAAACATCGGCGTCAGTTGCAAAGTTTAGTCTAGACACTTTAAGACAACTGCAAATCCTATTAGATAAATTAATCGCATTTTGTGGAGACAGTACCAATATCAACTTCGGAGGGCTTCATTGCCCCGGCCAGCGGTATGTGTTTCACCAAATTAAAGAAGAACTAGGAAAAAATGTAAAGCCCTGTCCACACTCTCCACAATACTATATCAAGCGCTGTTGGAGTCTCAGCTGTCGACACTGGAATAATCATCGCGAAGATATTTAATTATTTTTCAATACACTCTGTAAGGACCGAGAAACTGAAAGAGTTCTGCTCATACGTTGATGACAGCTATCTGACTCTTCTATCTCACTCAATAACGAGAAGGCTGGCCCGCATCTCGTGGTCGTGCGGTAGCGTTCTCGCTTCCCACGCCCGGGTTCCCGGGTTCGATTCCCGGCGGGGTCAGGGATTTTCTCTGCCTCGTGATGGCTGGGTGTTGTGTGCTGCCCTTAGGTTAGTTAGGTTTAAGTAGTTCTAAGTTCTAGGGGACTTATGACCACAGCAGTTGAGTCCCATAGTGCTCAGAGCCATTTTCGAGAAGGCTGCCATTGATACCCGTAGTTGAGAGACTTCTTAAGCTATGGATTCTCTTAAGACAATTTTATGAGCCGAAGACAGACCACCTTAAATAATTTCAGATTTTTTTCAGTAGCCCAATCAGTGTAATTTACTTCATGTTTCTATAGTCAAACTTGATTCTGTCTCACAAAAAAAATAGAGAACATGCAGAAGAATCAAGTCTTGATGAATATATCATTCGACACTCAAAGATGTCTGAATGAAAGGAAGACTGACAATTTTATTGGTGTGCAAACCAAGATCAGTTTGAACAAATTAAAGAATGAGAACTCTAACCAAGAAATAATTAATTTGATTTCGAAATTTGGGGAAGTGACAACGGCTTTCTATACAATTGCATTATATTACTTAGAGACATGAGCTACTTCTTTTAACAAATATCAAGTATTTGATTGGATGACGCTATCTGAAACCCCAGGTTTGGAGATGAATGAAAATACTATTATTTATCTAACTCAAAATGGTGTGAAGATTTCAGGCGACAATTGTTTTCAGGAATATACGAAGGTAAGTCAATTATTACCCGCAATTTAGTTATATTTTTGTTTATTTTAGTACTACTGTCGTTTTACGTTGATGACGCATGCTTTATTTATATGTTGTTATATCTTTGCGATTTTCAATCTGCTAGGTTAGTTTCGTTATCGCTGCCATGCTGTTAATCATGGCTGCTCCGCTGTCTATTTGCACCATAGAAGAGCATTGTTAGTGATCCGTTTTTTTGTGGTCGGAAGGCGTATCAGGGGTCGAAATCCATCGAAGACTTTCGATACAGTACGGAAACTGTGTTTTGCCACAACGGAGTGTCTATGAATGGATGGAAAAATTCCGAAATGGTCGCACAAGTGTTACGCATGACGAAGGACCCGGACGACCGTTTACCGCCACAAATGAAGAAACCATTGAGTGTTCACGTGAAATAATTGTCTTGGACAGACGATTAACTATTGACGAAGTGGCACATCGTCTGCAAATTAGTCACGGTCCTGCCTACGAAATCATCCACAGCAGACTTGGGTTTCATAAAGTTTGTGCACGACGGGTCCCAAAACAACTCACACAGTTGCATAAACAAACGCGCTTGGACATCTGCAAGAAACATATGGATCGCTATGGTAACGAATGGGACAGTTTCTTAGACAGGCTAATTAATGGTGACGAAACATGGATCCATCATTACGAGCCGGAGAGTAAACGGCAGAGTATGGAATGGAAACATCCAAATTCGCCGTTCAAGGAAAAGTTCAAGACCCCACCCTCCGCAGGAAAACTGATGCTTACGTTTTTTTGGGACGCACAAGGTCTAGTACAGGAGCATTATGGGGAAAAGGGCGCAACAATAAACAGTGTACGTTACAGTGAGATGCATACTGCCAGGCTAAAGTCTGCAATTCGAAACAAACGCCGAGAATTGCTGTCAAAAGGTGTTGTGTCGTTGCACGACAATGAACGTTCGCATACTGCTGCCCACACTGCTGAAACGCTCCAGAAACTCAAATCTGAAGCACTGGATTTCCTCCATATAGTCCCGATCTTGCCCCTTCTGACTCTCACTTGTTTGGTCCACTCAAACAGGTATTAAGGGGCCGTCGATTTGCCTCGGACGAAGCAGTGAAAGAAGCGGTGCATTCCTGGCTCACAGCTCAACCGAGAACCTTCTTTTACGAGCGCATCAGGAAGCTTGTACAACAATGGACCAAGTGCGTTGAAATGCAGGAGACTATGTCGAAAAACGGGGTTCTGGTAAGTTTCCTATTTGATTACAATAAAATTTTATAACTACTTTGAGGACAATAGTTGACTTACCGTCGTATGTATCTGAAGAGCTTTTTAGAAATTAAGCGTGAGTCGGAAGAATGGAAATCTAAACACTCCATGGAAGAAAGGTGGGGCTATTTTCTTAAGGAAACCGAAAACCCTGAACGCAAATGTCAAGTGCGAAATTTAGACGAGTATTTGTTTTCTATTCTCGCACACAACGCCACTGTGGAAAGAGTATTTTCGCTGATGACGCTCAGTGAACTGTTGAAAGAAATCGACTGCTGCCAGGGACTGTGGAATCAGTCTTACAGTGTCAGATTAACTACAAGCTGACCTGCATTGAGTTTTATAAATACATAAAATAGAAAAAAGACTTACTGAAAAAGTTGAAATCTTCCGAGAAATATGGTGTACTTCTGCCGCAACAATTTCCACGTAATTGTTTTCTAAGTAAAATTATACTAAATAAATTTTTTACTTCATTTCTACACTCCCATCTCAGAGTGTCCCGACGAGGTTGGTTGGTTTGATTTCGGGTAGGGGTCCAAACAGCGAGGTCATCGGTCCCATCGGGTTCGGGAAGGATGGGGAAGGAAGTCGGCCGTGCCCTTTCAAAGGAACCACTCCGGAATTTGCCTGAAGCGATTTCGGGAAATCACGGAAAACCTAAATCAGAGTGGGCGGACGCGGGTTTGAACCCTCCTCCTCTCCAATAGGACTCCAGCCGACGAGGTTTGAGCTAGATATGGCAACGCTACGCCCCAAACGCTGGATTTTACTATATCCTCCAACAGGGATGTCTTCTAGCTTACCTGGGCCACAGTGGAAGGAAAAAATGTGTGTGAAATCTTATGAGACTTAACTGCTAAGATCATCAGTCCCTAAGCGTACACACTACTTAACCTAAATTATGCTAAGGACAAACACACACACCCATGCCCGAGGGAGGACTCAAACCTCCGCCGGGACCAGCCGTACAGTCCATGACTGCAGCGCCCCTGACCGCTCGGCTAATCCCGTGCGGTCACAGTGGAAAAAGACTAGCACTTTAGGCCACACATAATCCCTAACAATAACCGCTGAAAAAAAGAAATGTTTGGACAAATGAGAGAGTAGCATCGTGTGGCGTGATCTTCAGTTTAAAAACATCCCATTTATCGCAAGTTTACAAGAACGGATTTTATGGGTTTCTTTTTTTCTTTTTTTAATGATCGTTTCATAGGTTGCTCACTTCTTGGATCGTATTGATATTTGCTTTCAGCCGCATGCGGCTCATGGGCCTCGGGTTGGACACCCCTGCACTACAGTGTTAGTATTTTCTCACGTCATTCTATGAGACTGTTGATGGTTCCGCCTCAGGTAAGCTTTCGTTCATCAAAAAAAAAGAATCCGTGGAATGAGTTCGTCATCATGTACAGCAGCCAGCCGCCTGGCATTATCTGTTTTTTGATAGCGCTGCACACACGCTGGTGGTGATAGGGATAAAAGGCGTACGCGCGTGTCGCTCGCTACACTGATGCTCCTGCAATCCCTTGTCCTGCAAAAAGTCTGCTACAGCAATGTGTTGGACTGCGTTCAATTGCTCGACAGAAGTTATTTGCTTCATTTGCATGTCGTTGGCCTTGTCGGCGTGCTACAACACATGCTCCGGGAGAAGACATTCCTCATCCACAGTTGTAGAAAACTTTTTGAAAATTAATGCCGTCTGCCCAACTTCGTTTAATTTAAAAAATATAAACGTTTGTTTTTCCAGCATTCACTTGTGCACAACAGCTGTCTTCGGCGTGTCATCATTACCATATACAGTGAAAAATGTTTAATACAAAAAAAATTATTTAATACGAATTAATAACGCTGGACCGAAAAAATACTATGTAATTTCATACACCAGACAAAAACCACTTAACATGAAAAAATTTTGCTTCTCGGACAACCAGATTACCTGCTTACTACAATCACATCGAAGCCTAAAACTTTTGTTTATTTTTTGGAGACGAAATAAGGTAAACAAAACTTGCTACAGTACTGATGCTATGTTGTCCCTTGTCTTTCGGTATTGCAACTGTCGAAATACTTCAGCCATTTTTCGAGTCCAGTTATGGGCGTGACGAAGTATGTTAGTTGCGTGTATAATTAGTTGACTGTTGCCTTGAGACTTCTCGTGATTTAAAAAGATTGTACCTACCGCATGTTTCCTACGAGCAACAAACGTGAAATTCGGACTAATACAAACCGTAGTTCGCTTAAATTGAAGAAAGAGCTACCTGAGACGTTGATGAAAAACAAGAAGTCGAAAACGTAAATCGGTAAAGAGTTAAACATTGCTTTCTATACTGTCCACCATTATTAAAGATAGACACCAAATTAAAGTAACATTTTTACGCTACAGAGAAAACGTATGAGAACAGCTAAACATGATGTGGAGACTGCGTTGCTAATTCGGTTCAAAAGTTCCATGTTTCAGAATACTCCCACGTCAGGACCTATGTGGCTGGAAAGAGCTGATGAACTTGCAAAATAAATGGACATTGTGCTTTCTGCAAATCCAGACTGGTTGAATCATTTCGAGAAGAGGAATGGCGTGGTGTTAAAATGTCTGCGGTGCCGAAAGATGTCTTCAGCGCTGACAGAAACTAGCTAATTTTACCACTCGTTATCCAATAAAACTTTATCGTTCAAGGGACAGTAATTGCGTTCCGGAACGGGCGGCAGGGGAGAGGGGGGGGGGGGGAGGAGGGAAGGAGACGAAGAAACTTCTACGAAAAGGACTGCAGTACTGATACGATGTGATTCGGATGAATCTGAAAAACAGAGAAAAATGTTTAATACGGAACTGAAGGGAAAGAAAAATTTTAAATATTAAACGACGCATGCGAAAAAAGTACGATGACATATACAAATATTAATTTGAAACAATTGATCAGCCAAAGGTGGCAAAAAACCTTCTTTAAAAGAGACGCAAATTCACGCAGTGTCTCTAACACCTTTGGGATCTCTTGTCTGTGGGATTGTATTTGTATAGAAAAAAGTAGCGTTTTCTTGAAGTTCACGCATGTATTATAGTGACCAAGACGCACTTATGGGAGTTCTCGTGCCATCACATCACAGAATACAAAGTATACTTGTTAACGGCTCCTACCATTCTGATGCTGATCAGCCAGTAGAGTTCGATCCATTGGGAAATCCCCTGGCGTTAGCAGCGGGTCCATACAAATATCCTACATGACAAACGTCGTAGGTTTCAAATAGCTGTAGTACGGAAACCGTTTGCAATAGAACTTACTTCTATGTGATGTGTTCCTGTTGTCCGTCGATGTAACGAGATGTATGAACACTCTAGAACATGTCAAACACTATAGAAGGATTAAAAACAGATTTACTTATTTACAACTTCCTGAGACCCGGCATTGGCAGGATATATATTTATTTCAATTCTATTAGTCAGTCTCCTTCTTCCCACTCCCTCTGTCCGTCTGCTGTGCACTCCCTTCTCTTTCCATCGTCTTTCCCCCCTTCCCCCTCCCCACCTCCTCCGCCATCCCTTTTCTGTCCATCTCCTGCCCTTGTCCCTGCCCACCTCCTCCTCCTGCCCTTCTCTCTGTCTATCTCCTCTTCCCCCTCTCTTTGTCCAACTCCTCCTTCTCTTTCCTTTCTATGTCCGTGTCCTCTTTCCTTGTCTCCCCGTCCACACCCTTCTCTTTCCTCTGACCATCACCTCCTCCCTCTTTCTCTGTGTCGTACAATGTTATAATTTTGTACACTCATTCTACTGGATTTATGGATACCGTCTGATAAATGTGTTGCGATTGAGTTTGTATCAAAGAAGTAATAAATTCAAACGTCATGCACGATGCGGAAATTTTTCACGCATCTCCTGAACTACACTGACGGGAAAAGAATCGCAACACCAAAAAATAATTACTGTAGAGTGATGAAATTTCGTGGATATATTTGTCTAGGTAACACATTTCGGTGAGTAACAATTTCAAGAACACAGGTAATTATAAGCACGAGATAAGACACAGCAAATGTGAAATTCTGGACCATTAAGAACCCGTGTAACCGCTAGAATGTTGGATGCAAGCATGCAAACGCGCTTTCAATCGTGTTGTTCAGATGCTGCATGTCAGTCTGTGGGATGGAGTTCCATGACTGTTGCATTTGGTCGGTCAATACAGCGACGGTTAATGGTGGTTGTGGATGAGTGGACGACGCTGGAGCTGTCATCCGATGACGTCCCACATTTTCTCGATTGGAGATCGAGCAGGCCAAGCCAATATGTCGACACTCCTAGAGCATGTTGAGTTGCAACAGTGGTATGTGAGTGACAGCTGTCCTGTAATGCGCTTCATGAACGGCAGCGCAACAGGTCAAATCACCAGGTTGACGCACAAAGTTACAATCACCATGCGTGGGATAACCACGAGAGTACAGCTGCTATCATACGAAATCGCACCACAGGCCATAACTCCAGTTGTAGGTCCAGTGTATCTACCATGCAGACAGGCTGGTTGCAGGTGCTCAACTGGCCTTCTTCTAAACAACGCTCGGTCATCAACTGGCACCGATATAGACCCAGCTTTCACTAGAAAACGCAACAGACCTCCACCCTGCCCTCCAATGAAGTCTTGCTTGGCATCGCTGAAGCCGCAACTGGCGATAGTTTGGGGTCTGTGGAATGCGCGCCGCAGGTCGTTTGGTTGAGAGGTGTTCTTGAAGTAGCCGATTTGTAACAGTTAGTTATGTCACTGCGGTGCCAAGTGGGCGGTAGTCAGACTGCTGCTGCAGATGCAGTATGGCGCGCCAGAGCCATACGCTGAACACGATGGTCTTCCCTCTCGGTAGTGCCATGTAGCCATCTGAAGCCCAGTCTTCTTGCGACCTTACATTCTCGTGACCACCGCTTCCAGTAATCATGTACACTGGCTGCGTCCCTGCCAAGTCTTTCTGCAGTATCGCAGGAGGAACATCCAACTTTTTACACTACTGGCCATTAAAATTGCTACACCACGAAGATGACGTGCTACAGACGCGAAATTTAACCGACGGGAAGAAGATACTGTGATATGCAAATGATTAGCTTTTCAGAGCATTCACACAAGGTTGGCGCCGGTGGCGACACCTACAACGTGCTGACATGAGGAAAGTTTCCAACCGACTTCTCATACACAAACAGCAGTTGACCGGCGTTGCCTGGTGAAACGTTGTTGTGATGCCTCGTGAAAGGAGGAGAAACGCGTACCATCACGTTTCCGACTTTGATAAAGGTCGGATTGTAGCCTATCGCGATTGCGGTTTATCGTATCGCGTTGGTCGAGATCTAATAACTGTTAGCAGAATATGGAATCGGTGGGTTCAGGAGGGTAATACGGAACGACGTGCTGGATCCCAACGGCCTCGTATCACTAGCAGTCGAGATGACAGGCATCTTATCCGCATGGCTGTAACGGATCGTGCAGCCACGTCTCGATCCCAGAGTCAACAGATGGGCACGTTTGCGAGACAACAACCATCTGCACGAACAGTTCGACGACGTTTGCAGCGGCATGGGTTATCAGCTCGGAGACCATGGCTGCAGTTACCCTTGACGCTGCATCACAGACAGGAACGCCTGTGATGGTGTACTTAACGACGAACCTAGGTGCACGAATGGCAAAACGTCATATTTTCGGATGAATCCAGGTTCTGTTTACAGCATCATGATGGTCGCATCCGTGTTTGGTGACATCGCGGTGAACGCACATTGGAAGCGTGTATTTGTCATCACAATACTGGCGTATCACCCGGAGTGATGGTATGGGGTACCATTGATTACACGTCTCGGTCACCTCTTGCTCGCATTGACGGCACTTTGAACAGTGGACGTTACATTTCAGATGTGTTACGACCCGTGGCTCTACCCTTCATTCGATCCCTGCGAAACCCTACATTTCAGCAGGATAATGCACGAACGCATGTTGCAGGTCCTGTACGGACCTTTCTGGATACAGAAAATGTTCGACTGCTGCCCTGGTCAACACATTCTCCAGATCTCTCACCAATTGAAATTTCTGGTCAATGGTGGCCGAGCAACTGGCTCGTCACAATACGCCAGTTACTACTCTGTGGTATCGTGTTGAAGCTGCATGGTCAGCTGTACCCGTACACGCCATCCAAGCTCTGTTTGACTCAATGCCCAGGCGTATCAAGGCCGTTATTACGGCCAGAGGTGGTTGTTCTGGGTACTGATTTCTCAGGATCTACGCACCCAAATTGCGTGAAAATGTAATCACATGTCAGTTCTAGTATAATATATTTGTCCAATGGATACCCATTTATCATCTGCGTTTCTTCTTGGTGTAGCAATTTTAATGGCCAGTAGTGTATTTCCCTATTGCACGACCTCATTCAAATTGAGTGAGGTGTTGATAATGGCGTGTTTGTCGCCTTAAAGGCATTCTTGACTAACACCAACTCATCACATTCAATCTCAAAGGTACCTCCCGCTCAGGACTGTCACAGAGTGTATTTGAAGCAAACCTTATTTGCATCCTTATAATGGCGCTACTAGCGCCATTCTTATGTTATGCGACTGGAGCGAAAATGTTACAGACATCACTTTTAGATGTAGAAATGCGTCTACCAGCTTTCGTTTGAAACGTGCAGCTTCTCGTAGCCCTATTACACGACAGCGTTCAAACTCTGTGAGGAGTTGATAATGGCGTCTTTATCACCTTAAAGGCATTCTTAACTAATGTCGACTCAACGTGTCGAGTCTCAAAGGTAACTAACGTTCACGGCCTTTACAGCGTGTATTTAAAATAAACCCCACCAAGCGCCGTAAGGTGGATTACGTACATTCAGTGCTATATGTGAGTATTATCTGCGAAATGTGCCGTGACCACAGTTAGTAGTAAAGGTCTAATACAAGTGTAATAAATTAAAACGTTATGCCTGATGCGAAAATGAACGTCGAAAATGTAGTAAGCGATAAACGTTTTTCCTTCCAACTTTATGTGGGGGAGTCAGCGAGAAAAAGTTTCGTAAAGGTTTAAAAGTATGTTTAAAGTCTATTGCATGTCACTAATTGCTCTCGTTCTCAAATACTGTATGAATAAAATTCGCGTATTCGCACGTCGTGGCTCTAACTTGCGTATCACCCCGACCCTTACCCCTTTGATAGACAGGCGGCTCTTACCCTCACAGCGATTCTTTCCAGACAGAAAGTGATTTGTGTACCCATGTTTGGCTGAAATCGATCCAGTGGTTTCGGAGGAAATGTGGAACATACATACACCAGCAGCAAGACGCTCCCATTGGAGCACAAGAAAGGCGAATATTCTCCTCTTTGTTAAAAGACACTGACAGAAAAGTGGGGTATCAGCTGCCTCATCCTGCCTTTCTGACCACCTCTAAAATTTTTCTCAAAAATATTGACTTGTGAACGTATCCGTGCTCTTCTTAACATGCAACTCACCTCTCACTACCACAGGCTGCTCCAACTGCACCTCGCTCACACACACACTACTCCACCGCTGTAAGTCTGTCCTGTTGGAAAACATACCCTGCAATGCTTTTCATGGATGGCAGCACAACACGTCGAATCACCAGAATGACGTATAAAGTTGCGGTTTAGGTGTCTGGGAAAAACACAGCTCAACTCATTATCTCTTTGTGGCTCTCCGGCTGTCATTGTCTCCTGTCTCACAGTCACAGTTGTCATAGACCCAATGAGCCCTCTGCTGTACATTCTTGCCACTGAAGAAGTACTCTGAATTGGAGAAAATGAAGAAGATGTGTATGTATATGCATACGCTGACGACATAGCCGTAGGTTCAGCAGATATACTGAAGCTGCGCAGAATCATTGAGAAAACAGACAAATGGTGCAGTGAACACAAACTTGACATAAACATAACAAAGACAGAAATGGTAATTTTCAGAAAAGAAGGCAAAACACCCAAGAATGCCGAAATCAGCATCAGAGGACAAACAATAAAAATCTCATCAGACTTTAAATACCTAGGAGTGACATTGCAACCAACTGCCAAATGCTTCACAAAACATACAACAGAACGTGCAGCCCAAGCAATAATAGCAATACAGGACATCAAAAACATCCGCCTACTCAGCCTAGAAACAGCCATGAAATTATTCAACGCAAAAATCTTGCCAATCCTGGCCTATGGGATGAAGGTTATATGGGACAACCTGACAGAAAAAAATCTAGAAACACTAGAAAAGGTAAAATCGACTTATCTACAAAGAGCACTAGGTCTCTCAAAGACAATAAGATCTAGACTAGTGTACCTGCTAGCGAGAGAGACATTCCTAATTGAAGACATCAGACTTCGATATATGATACCACACACCAGGGCTTCCAGAAAGCAACTGAAGATCATGGAGGACAAACGAGAAAAAATATGGCCAGAGTTCTATGGCACCGAAGCAATGACAAACCGCTCATGGACAGCACCAAACTTCGAACAGCGACATGTCGTAACTAGACTTCCTATTCACGGCTTTCATCATCTAATCTGCAAAAACAAAACTTATCACGACCCAATCACAACATGTGTATGTGAACTGTGTAACGAAGCTGTGAACGATATTACATAGAACTGTGCAGAAAAAAGAGTGAAATCGATAAATGAATATGCAAAAATGTAAAATGTAAATGTAAAATGTTAAGCAAAGTAACTGTATATGGCTATTTGGCTGCAATTTTATTAAATAAATAGACTCTGTCTCTCAATATCATTGGCTCTCCCACATCCTCCTTCTCTTTATTCCTCTCCCACTAGCACTGTCTCCTTCAATCTCTTCTTAGCACTGTATTTTCACTGTCTAATGTGTTCCACTGCCACTGTGTCTCTCTCTTTCTCTGTGCAATGCCAATTTCTCCCTCGCTTTTTCCATGCCACAACCACTGTCTACTATCTTCCAGTATTTATTACTTCTACGTCTCTTTTCCACTGCCACTGTCTCCTTCTCTCTCAGCATAAGAAAATGCAAATACGTTCACATGTTAACATTTTTGGGAAAATTTTTGAAGTTGCTGAGGAGGGTAGAATTAGGCAACTGCTACTGCACTTTTCAGTCAGAACCTTTTAATTAATTACCGTATAGCATATTTGCTCTGACAGGAGCTTTTTCTCGCCGATTCCCTTCTTCTCCCTGCCACAACATGGCGCGTCACTCATATGAAAAGAACTTGATGGGTCAGTAAAATTTTGATAGCTTACATTTGTGAAACTGAGTTAACATAAAACTAATTTTACACCTCAGACCGGATTTTATGCACACAAAAATTTGCATTTGCTTCAGTACAACAACGTGGAGTTTCTAGAATCACTTTCATGATAACAGAGACATTTTACATCAATTTCTCCATGATACATCACTTTATATGAAGGTTGCTCAGAAAGTAATGCACCGCATTTTTTTCTCAGCCGAAAAAAATGCCACTAATGCGAAACGTTACGTATGTATTATTAAAAGTCTCTCTCCTGAGTGAGCGCGCCAAGTTTCCATCACTTCCGACAGATAGCGTAGCTGCAGGACAGTTTCAAAATGGCGTCTATAGGTGATGTACGTTACAAGCAACGTGTGTCATTGAATTTCTCACTGCAGAGAAAGAAACTGTGTAGAATATTCACAAACGCTTGCGCAAAGTCTGTGGAGCGTCTGCTGTCGACAGAAGTACAGTTAGTCGCTGAACACGGAAGGCGAGGTCATCAGAAGGCGGTTCGGCGAAGCTCCACGATTTACAACGGTCGGGGAGACCGTCCACGGCTGTCGCACCTGACACGTTGTAGCGAGCTGATGTCATTCGCGGGAATAGATCCATTACGATTTGGCAGTTGGCGCTGCATCTGTCAATCAGCAAAGGAAGTGTGGATGCAATTATACGCATTCTTGGACATTCAAAAGTGTGTGCAAGATGGGTCCTGTGGTGACTAACGGTGGATCACAAATCACACAGAAAAACCATTTGTCTTGATTTGTTGCAACGTTTTAAATCTGAGGGGGAGACCTTCTTGTCTTGGATTGTGGCCAGCCCGTTCTCCTGATCTTACACCTCTGGACTTCTTTCTGTGGGCTACGTTAAAGGAGAATGTGTGCCGTGATGTGCCTACAACCCCAGAGGATGTGAAACAACGTATTGTGGCAGCCTGCGGCGACATTAGACCAGATGTACTGCGGCGTGTACGACATTCATTACGCCAGAGAATGCAATTGTGTGCAGCAAATAATGGCCACCACATTGAACATCTATTGGCCTGACATGTCGGGACACACTCTATTCGACTCCGTAATTGAAAACGGAAACCACGTGTGTACATGTACCTCACCCCTCATGATAATGTACATGTGCGTCAGTGAAAAAGACCGATAGAAAGGTGTTAGCATGTGGACGTAATGTGCTGTTCCAGTCTCTTCTGTACCTAAGGTCCATCACCGTTCCCTATGGATCCCTACGTAATTCGGTGCTCTCCGATACACACGATCAAACAGCGGAGGAGTGGTACTCAAGCGTCAACTTTAGGTTACAATATCTCCGGATGTAATTAACATTTTACAATGCAACAAACGGCACTGATTACGTATTTGTTTATATGTTCAGACGTGCTAACAAAACTAACGGGGTTCCATTTAAAAAAACGTAGGTTTGTGTTAAAAAACATACTTCCGTGCATTTTTTTATGGTTTGTATTAACCAATTACACTAGCCCCTCTCCTCACGTTCGGTCTGTGGAATCGATTCGTCAGTATTTGATGTGGTTTACGAAATATATCCAGCGGTAACGTTAGGTGACTCACCCTGTATTGTAAAAGTATACTGTGCAAAGCCACCTTGGAGACTGCGGCTGTATTTGGTTCGCTGCTGACGGCGAAAAAATAATCACTAACGCTTTTTTTTGGGGGGGGGGGTTCTTAGAATCCGCTCATGAATTTACGCAAATGCATCATTCAGTCATTCACGGAAAGCTCTTCAGTTGCATTAAATCGTGTTTATCACGGATATACCCCTCATCACTAAATCTATTTAATTTTTACGTGCATATTTTGTTTTTATGAGTAGGGTAACTTAGAACTTCTGTATCTGGGAAAGGGATTAAAATATCAAGCAAATTTTTAACGTTGTTCGAGATCGGGATCCTAGGAGTATATCGTACAAATTTCAGCCATTTTCTGTGCATAGCCATTTTGGAATCCTCATCTGGGTTTCTGTCCGCGGATGATGGCAAAATATAGTAAAAGACCCTATTCTGGATTTTACAAGTTAATACCTATGAATTAATGGCGCCTCCATAAGTCCCATCAAACCCACTATAGATCACATCAAATGCAAAAAGATCCAACCAATTATCTCTATTTGACTAAGCAGTAGGAAGCATGTAATATTCATACTTTGACCCTGTAATGTAGGATAGCGGCTCTAACACGTTCTTTCTGTTGGGCATGCAAATGTTCCCTAGCCCCAAGAGCTATCCAAAACACTTGACCCTACCTTTTTACCACCAATAGAACCCGAGGTGTGAGCATTTTGGAACATATTGATAAACATGATGAAGTCTTCTCGGGTTATCAGCCGAGTCAAGACGTCGTTCTGCGGCACCGTTTCAACAAGGTTCCTACTTGTCATCTTCAGGTGAAGAAACGGGACAAGCAGAACCAGGTGAAGAAAAGATCACACCCACACACATGCACTCAAACACATACACATCTATATATATACTTGCACACGTAGTACACACAATATATGAGGACACATAGTGTACAGTCATTCACACATACACCTACACACACCTATTACAAACATTTCATTCAACTATTTTACATACACTCCCACACACATCCGCTGTTTATAAATAAATACACATCCACAGACTCAGTCACTCAAGCGAATAGTGTGAGAATGAGATGATCACAGTCCCATCCACACAAACGAATCGTTTGTCATCATGTTGTGACAGTCTGCTTTCACCTGCAGTGCAGTATGAACCACTATCGAAAAACTGTTTGCAGCACCACACTTGAAGCATCGTCAACACCCTCAAGCAGGCATTTCTTGTAATCTTTGATTGTGACAGCCTTTGAGGCTGCACGATGCACACCCTTAGTCTACCCTCGCATCTCTTGCATACGTTTTAGATCTGAGCCCCACAAATTCCACAATCTGTGATCCATTCGCCTCGTCATTTCATGCTGATAAGGACTATCGGCCATAAATCCAGACGTGTCGAATATTTCGGGATTGTTTCTAAATATCTGATATGTATCGCAACCTTCCACCCAGTTGATCAAACTCTCTTTATCCATATAAAATAATGTGGGATCAGCGAAGCTTTGCTTCACAAACTCATAGTAGAATCAGTACGTCAGTACGTAGTGGAGGTCCAGATTGCACGTACCTATATAGGCAGGGTTCGTGAAATGCACAGAAACCGTAGCCATCTCCACAGCAACTAGTCCTTCATTGATGATTATGGCCTACTCAGAATTTAGCCTGCCATTGTAATCTCTTGAGCCATAGCACCCCTCCTGATGGTAAACTAAACGATTTTCACGTGGTTTCTAACTTTTCCATGGTTTTGCCGAAAACGAATTATTCATTATTTTACAAAAATATTTTTCAAAATCACACATGTTCTTTACATCAGTCTACTCCTTCAATTAGGGGCACTGCTTGAAGGAGATGCTGCAGATGATTCTATTAAGTTCTACCCACAAACTGAGATAATGATGGAGGTTTCTGTAGTGCAGAGTTTATCTCTGTTTATTCCCCAGCGTTGTCATCAGCTTGGGGACAGAACCATTGTGGAGGACTAGGTGCCCTGGACACAGTGGCAAGCCGCTCTGCACATCAAGCAAATGGTTAGGACATTCAGGTCAGCCTTCACTAGGATCCGCAGCCACATGGATATTTTCTCCAGTGTGACGTTTTCCTTTTTAAATAGCCATCGGAACTCTCCAAACGGCAGAGACTGTTGCATGGCATGCCCATAGAGGTTGTTTACATCGAAGTAATGAATGTGACTCAAATCTTCACATGGCGTGTACTCTTCCTCACTAATTCACGGGCTATTTGCCTTGGGATACATGTGCACATAGTGGTAAAGTCCCCTGTGATCCTGCGTTCAAAAAAGAGCTGCATGTCAACTTCATTCAACTGTTCGATGCTGAGATGTGTCTTTTTTTTTAACACTGTGTCCCACAAAAGCCCTGGCACAGAGTAACAGGAGGCAGATCCAGAGTGTATGTGTCAATGCACACACTCTGGAATTTCTCAAAAATGTCTGCAAGCAGGTGTACGTCAGTGTTCCTGAATAATCTAGCGTATTACCCTAAATCAGGGATGCTGCACTCCTGCCAAACATTTACCACGTGCCCATACTCCACAGCTGTTATGGCCATGCCTCTGAGTTTATTGGTGAACGCGGTTAAGTCAGACAACATTGTTTTATTGAATCTCTCATTTCAATTCAGGTATTTGTAAGGAAAGTCCCCCTTCTTCGTCATAAACTGGAACTTTTCATCATCAGGCTACGCAGCTCTGGTGATTATGCATATCCTCCCGAAAAATTATCTCAGCAAGTTTCTGAAAAGAAACCTTCACGAAACGCTGTGAACCCAGCTTTATTCTTGATGTGATCCGTTTGGAAAATGAAATGTAGTTTTCTACGTTGTCAGGTATGGTACTGACCTAACCATCTTTCAAACCGAAATCACGTAAATGCTCAACAAGAAAGAGAGTGTCATATCGGCTCAAATTATGGAAGAAGACAGGTATGTGTCATGGCAGTTGGTATTTCAAGTTTTGTGAGCTGCACTGCGGAACTTCCCTGTTGGATGACAGTGGTCTCCATGTGTAGCTTCCGCTTTTCTATCCAACGGCAGCCCGCAAGTATGACAATCAAGTCCCTTCTAGTACAAGGCATCAGTCTCCTGTGGTTTGGTAATGGGAACGTTTTTGCTGTAAATAGCATCAAGACACAACGCAAGTTTCTCGACCTCGGAGAGCAACAATCTCAGGATTATCCCTGATGTTTGATGCAAACTGATCAAGATTAGAGTTATTGGGGAAGTTCACAAGCTAGGAAGTATTCCAGGAGGAGGTGCGCAAGTATTTCGGCGACACACAACGACAGAAGTGCAAGGCTGAAGATAAATTAACGTGCAGGGCACAGCGTCCAGCAGAAACTGCAGCATCCTACATTCAAGACGTCTTGGAGCTGTGTCAAATAGTGGATTCTAGAATGAAGGAGGAAGACAAAGTTGCACATCTCATGAAGGGTGTTGCTGAGGACATGTATCAAGCCCCACTCCTGAAGGAAGTTTCGACAGCAGAGGACTTCATAAAATGGTGCCAGTATATCGAGACAATGCATCAAAAAACAATTACACACAAGAAGTTTGAAAGACTTCTAAACGTCGAATCGATGTCTGTGATGGAGGAAGGCATTGATTTCACAAGGATTTTCGTCCGTTAGTGAGAGAAGAAGTTCAGAAGGCACTTGGATTGCACGGCGAGCAAAGAACCGAGATGCTTCAAGAGGTCATAAGGGAGGAAGTGGAACAGACATTGAACCCAATCTCTCGTCCTTCATTTCCCTTTAAAACGGTGAAAAAGTCGAGACCCAGGCAGAGTTACGTTCCTACTATGCCGCATGAGGAACCTGTTTGGGCACCAAGGAAGTCTGACGTCTGGAGGACCCAGGATAATCAACCAGTATTTCCACTGCGCACGACCGGGACATGTGGTGCGCTATTGTTGAGAAAGGCAGCGGATATTTGATGATGCCCGCGCCAGAAGACAGCAGACCGATATTAGCCGACGCCAACTCCGGGACGACGAAGATGAATAAGAAGATGTGGGCGCAGGACGACGTAGGTCACCATCGCTGCAAGCTAGCCGCTGGAGAGGACGCTCCCCAACACGTCGATCAAGGTCACCATCGTCGTTTAGAAGCTCCAGCCGACCACCTAGCCGCCGCAACCTGGAAAACTAAAGGGTGCGACCTTCCTTGGAGATGAGGCCGCCGAAGAGAAAAATTCTCTGCTGTCGATCACTACAAAAATGATAGGAAACTACGTTGATATCCTCATGAATGGCCGACCAGATCAAGCTCTTGTGGACTCTGGAGCATCATATTCAGTCATTTCGGAGAAGTACCGTCGCCAGTTGCACAAAAATTGTATCCGTCAACAACAAAACATCTCTGCTGAAGGTGGCTAATGGAAAATATGTAAAACCTACAGGAGGATCTACCATTCGTGTGGGTATAAGTGGCCATACACAGCCCTTAGAATTCATCATCTTACAAGAGTGTAGTCATGATATCATTCTCAGATGGGACTTTTTGAAAGCTTCTCGGGCAATTATAGATTGTGGTCGCTCGAAGATTATGCTAGAAGGGATGAGATACTATGGACAGGAAGATGCGCATCCGAGTGTGTGGAGACTATGTGTGCTGGATCAAGTAATCATTCCTGCAGTCAGTGCTAGAAAAGTAACTGTCACGTGTCAAGCCATGCATCAACCCATGGATCTTGTAGTGGAATGTAAGAGAAGCATACCACTGAAGAATAACTTGGTCATCCCAACCTCTGTTGTCTCGTTTAAGAACGGATTAGGTGAATTGTGGATAGTTAACTGTCGCCGAGAACCGCAGATTCTTCCAAGACGCATGTGCGTAGAAAATGCTGAGCCATTAATTGAAGAACAGCTGAGCTTCATAGAAACCTGTGGGTGAAATTAGCGCTACCACTATGAGACAAGATCTTCTAGCTCGACTATAACCAGATCTCACTAAGGAATAACAGAAGAAGCTACTTGCCATTCTTCAAGAGTTCTCTGATTGCTTCAACCCACAGGTGAAGAATAAATTAGACAAATCGACGGTGAAGCACCGACTTATCACTGGAGACCATCAACCAATAAGCCAGAGAGCATACCGTGTGTCAGCAACGGAACGTCGAATAATTCGCGACGAGGTAGAGAAAATGATGAAGAATGACATCATTCAGCCTTCGCAGAGCCCATGGTCGTCATCAGTGGTACTCGTTAGGAAGAAGGATGGCAGTTGACGCTTTTGCATTGATTACAGGAAGCGTTATAAGATAACTAAAAAGGACGTATACCCTGTTCCACGAATTGACGATACACTAGATTGTCTGAAGGGGGCTAAGTTTTTCTCAACCATGGACATGTACTCGGGATACTGGCAGTTCCAGGTAGATTAGACTGATCGTGAGAGAACTGCATTCATCACCCCTGAGGGCCTGTGAGAGTTTAAGGTAATGCCGTTTGGTTTGTGTAATGCACCAACAACTTTTGAACGGATGATGGATAATCTTCTACGTCACCTGAAGTGGACGATGTGTCTTTTGTTATTTAGATGACATTATAATGTTCTCAGAGACATTTGATGGACACATAAAAAGACTGAGGGCCATTCTTAAGTGTCTCTAACAAGGCGGACTGAAACTTAATCCAAGAAAGTGTCCCTTTGGAGCTAAAGAAATCAAAATACTTGGACACCTTGTGTGAAAATAAGATGTGCGGCCACACCTAGAAAAGGTGAGATCTATAACGGAATTTCCCATTCCTAAAAGTATTAGAGATATGAAAGGATTCCTCGGATTATGTTCTTATTAACGTCGTTTTATCAAAGACTTCTGTATCAAAGCCTGGCCACTCCAAGAGTTGTCAAAAGCTGATGTTAAATTTATCTGGGGTGGTGCTCAACAAGATTATTTCGATGTGCTGCGAAGAGATCTGACGATTGACCCTGTACTTGGTCTGTATGATGAGAGAGCACTACACACAGATGCCAATGGGTATGGGATCGGTGCTGTTCTGGTGCAAATTTCGGATGGAAAAGAGAAGGTCATACCCTATGCTTCTAGGACACTTACAGAAGCCGAGAGAAACTACTCGACTAAAGAAAGAGAATGTCTTGCTGTGATCTGGGCCATGTGTAGATTACTACAGTATCTCTATGGAAGGCCATTCACAGCTGTTACAGACCATCATTCACTTTGTTGGCTGACAAGTCTTAAGAATCCAACAGGACGACTCGCCTGGTGAGCACTACGTCTTCAAGAGTATGATATTACCATAGAGTACAAAAGTGGAAGAAAACACCAAGATGCCGACTGTCTCTCAAGAAACCCTGTGCAAGACCATCAAGACTTTGATGAAGATTCTGACTGTCTCGCTGCACTCCAGGATCTCTCTGCTGAGCGTAAGGACGCCAAGGTATCTGTAATTATGCTTGCCTTAATTCGGTCAGAGGATGTGAAAGGACAATTTAAGGTAGTTAATGGATTACTTTGCAAGGAAAACTTTGATCCGTTTGCAAAGAGGTGGCTACCAGTGATTCCCAAACACATGCACCCAGATGTTCTACAGAAATTCCATGACGCACCTGAGGCCGGACATTTAGGATTTATTAAGACATACAATAGAATACGCAAGAGATTTTTCTGGCCGGGTTTATTTAGGAGGGTCTATCATTATGTGTCGCACTGTCTATAGTGCCAGAGAAGAAAGGCAGTTCCTCAGAAACCATCTGGCCGACTCACACCAATTCCGCCAGCCAAAACGCCTTTCCAGCGTGTTGGGATTGACCTCCTCGAACGATTTCCATCGTCTGCTAGTGGCAATAGATGAATTATTGTTTGCACTGATTATCTGACACACTATGCCATTAGAAAAGCGGTGAAAACAGCCGAAGCATCCGAGGTGGACAAATTCATCGTGGAAGATATTATATTAAAACATGGTGCCCCAAGGTCGTTAATTAGGGATCGAGGGAAAGTTTTCCATCGAATCTTGGGACAGGGATAAACTGTAGGTGCAACATTACCCATCACATGACGACTGCCTACCATCCGCAAACTAACGGGCTTACTGAACGCCTTAATAAGACCTTCGCCGATATGCTATCAAGTTCGTCAATGTTGAGCAGACCAACTGGGATGAGGTGCTACCTTTCGTGACGTTTGCCTACAACAACGCCAAACAAGACACCACAGGATTTACGCCATTTTTCCTGGTGCATGGCGTGAGGCAACTACGACGATGGACGCTGTTTCCATTACATCCTGATGACGTGGACGACAACTACACCAGCCAGGTGTTAACCAGAGCTGAGGAAGCTCGGCAATTAGCTCGACTCCGCACGCTGCAGGCTCAAGAAAACGATCGCCGAAGGTATGACGCGAGCCACTGCCCTGTTGATTACCAGCCTGGTGACCTCGTCTGGATCTTCACTCCTGTTCAGGAGATTGGTCTCTCTGAGAAGCTCCTTAGGCGCACTTTGGACCTTATAAGGTTGGAAGACAGTTGTCTGATGTTACTTATGAAGTTGAAGATTTCGACCCCGACACAAGACGATCAGAGATACAGTCCACGTCCTTCGAATGAAGCCCTACAAGGATCCTGCAATCCAGGGTAAATTCTGAGCTCCAGCGACAGGCAATAAGCGGAAAGGTGACGAATACTGTAGCGGCAAAAGAAATTCTTAAAAGATCACCGCCAGGGCGAGCATCAGTCATCGGGAGTCGGAGTATGCAGGACCGATGACTCGTTCCCGTACTAGCAGGACGTAACACCAAGACGCTCTTCTCGTAAGGAGGGAGCAATGTCGCAGAAGAAGCTGAGTAGCACCGTGGTGTAGTGGTTATGATACTAAACTGTTGCACAGAGGGTCGTGAGTTTAAAACTCACCTGGACTGTACAATTTTAATTTCTGTATTCGGTTCGAGTACATTCTAGAAGTATCCACAAATGTCAAGCATCATTGTACTGGAATGTTATATAGCTGTATATATAGTGTATGTGTTGTGGCTGAAGGCAGTTCGCTCCGCGCTCTTGTATGTGCAAGTGTTGAATAAATCTTCGTTAAATGAAGTTAGTGTTCGTCATTCATCTAATTACACTTCTTCTGCGTGACAATACCTTTCTGCAAACATTATGTGCCATTCTGTGAACGTAGTACGAGAGTAAGAGGGATCATCTTCACAAAATGCTACAGGAGCTAGTAAACGTTCGTCAATGTATACTATGAGAGGAGATCCCTCTTGGTGGTGGGCATTCTCAAATTCTAAGAAACTTTTATCATTGGTAGGCATTTCCATGCATAGCAGTTCCTGGCTCGAGCAATTAGTCATATGCCTCTCTAGACACTTGCTCTTAGTAAAAGAATTATGGCATCTATGGCAGAAATGCCTTGCACCATTATGTTTTGATAACAGGGAGGTTGGGTGGTGGGTGTTCTCAAATTATAAGAAATTTTTATCATCGGTAGGCATTTCCATCAATTGCAGTTCCTGGCTCGAGCAATCAGTCATATGCCTCTCTGGACACTTGCTCTTAGTAAAAGAGTTAAGTCATTTATGGCAGAAATGCCTTACACCGTTATGTTTTGATAACTGGGAGGGAAGCAGGTGAGACATGTTTTTGATCCAGGTGTGGTGATGCATATCACTCTCAGAAAATTAGAGGGGTCTGAAAATTTTATCCTTTACTTCTTTCTGCACAGAGTGCTCTTCCTCATCTTCTGGCCTGTTATCATCTACTGTCAGGCTATAAACATGAACTGAATAATCAGGATACTGGCTCTCAAATTATATACATCCTGGAGTTTTACAGGGAATGAGATGCCTTCAAAGTTATAATGCCCACAGAAACTAGGTGTTTCATATGAATCTGTACGCGTGATTTGAGTAATTTGTATCGCAAGCCAGAAGCGACCATACAAAGCAATATTCCTCCCCAGCAATATTCTAGACATTAGTACATACTTTTTAACAGCAATATCTTTTGGAAGAGGGGCAAAACTGGACCCTCTACTTACTGGGTCATAAACATGCAAGCACACATCAAGATGGAGCACCTAACTGAGTACCTTACCAGACTGTCTTTCCTCCACCTCGGGAAAATGACCCAGTATGACACTCTTCGTAAACCAGTCTGCAATTGACTATCCCCATGATATCACGCCATTTGTCCCCCAAAGCTTGACAATACTCTTTTCCTCAATATCACTTCCTTCTTTGGGGGATTGCGTGAGCTCACAGTATAGAACTACCATGTACCTAATTGCAGCATAGTGCAGTCACTGACCATTTCAGCAGGTTTCCTTTTCAAAATGGCCTGATATACATAGGAGAAAGTGGCTGGATCTTCGTAACCCGCTTTAGTGTTGTCAATGCGAGCTGACAAGATGCTATCCGCTAAAGTGCCAGCAACCACTGAGTAGTCCAGCGGGGCTGTCCGATTTACCTGATGATCTGTAACAGACTGGGCTGTAGGGCAACTGCCCCTCGGTACAGACCAATGTCAATGTCGGTATGGTCTACAGCATGATGGACTGTGCTGGGATGAATGCACCACCGTCAGTGAGCCCACGTGCTGTGAATACATTATCACTGATGGACTGGAATGGCATAACAAACGCTTAATAGCTGGGCCTGGCTGCGGTGTCAAGGGGCCTGCATGAGGTGAATGCTTCGTTGATGAATACATCATAGTCAGGTCTGGCCACAGTGTTGTTATTATTGGTGCATACCCACCTCCAGATGGTTCCAATACTCCTGGAAAGGAAGAATTGAGATTGATAAGTATCGTCAGTGAAACACACAAACACATACACACACACACGCACACACACACACACACACACACACACACAAACAAACAATAGACATATGCATTCCAATAATACTTACGTTGGCAGAGCTTAAAACCAACGGAATAACAGCTTTTAGCAGAAATTCGTTTTCAGTACATTGTCAACTTGAAGTTGTACCTGGCTATATGATGTTGGAAGCGGAAGTGGTCAATGGCAGCCTGCTGCCATACTCCAATAGGGTCGTCTCTGACAGTCATTTAATACTCAATTTGATGTTCATACCTAGTCTCATCTGGAAAATGTACTCTTTTTTTCTAGCCTCCATGCTCTGTGCTGGCAGGCCCAAGAATGTGTGAAGCGTTTACCATGAATGCCTATGGCTGACTACACCCAGTCCCACTTCTGCATAGCTGTCAGTATTGCATTTACTGTACTCTCAATATTGCGAACACTGTGGCATGAATGGAGTTCATATCACGTGGTGGCAAGCTGGGTCCTAGAAAAAGTATGGCCTGTGATCGTATTTCACAGTACAGAAGCAGCCAGTCACACTGAGGTTGCTCCCAACATTAGTGTGACACTACCAACTGACCTATGCCTGCACCTCAAGAGGGACCTCATATGCTGCTTGACCATATCTACAGCTGAGAGTGAACGTTGGGTGATTGCTGACGACGACATTGGCGACAGAACTCCGTCACCGATCTTGCGCCACCCCCACAGCAAAGTTCAAGACTGGTTGCTCTATGTGCTTTGGCTGAGCCGGCTGCCTAGCCAGGCAAGTGCCATTCTCACAACTCAGTAGTCGCATCCATTGCAACAACTAGCAACCCCTGCTGACACTGTGGTTGATGGTCTCACTGCAGCTCCATGTCCTAGTCCAGCTCATGTTGCTGCTACCATGGTGCCTCCATTACCAACACAACTATGTTCCCAGCCAGCACAGTGGACCACAATGCTCAGCACCCACCATTGTTAGTCAGGAATTCGAACTGGTTTCAGCCCAGACTGAAACCCTCGCAGTGCAAGTATCTGCACATTGTGCCCAGTCAGCTGTTCCTCCCACACAACCACACCAACACACCTGGGACAACTGATGTGCCAAAGACCAACCCACTATATGTTGATATCAGTATACATTTTGTAAGCAAGAGTTCCTGCTGCTGCCCAACACGCAACGACCCAAGCACCAGCAGGCTCAGCAAGTGAGCAGCTATGGACAGCATGCTGCCTCAAAGTCCTGGGCATCAATCAGTTACACAGTTTCAGCTGTCAGCCGCCAACAACTCGTCCATCGCCACCTATGGCGTACTGGGCGAGGTGGTGCAGTGGTTAGCACACTGGACTCACATTCGAGAGGACGACAGTTCAAACCCACATTGGGCCATCCTGATTTAGGTTTTCCGTGGTTTCTCTAAATCACCACAGACAAATGCTGGGAAGGTTCCTTCGAAAGGGCATGGCCAACTGTCTTCTTCATCTTTCCCTAATTCGATGGGACTGATGACCTTGTTGTTTGGTCCCCTCCCCCAAATCAACCAACCAACCAACTTCTGGCGTCTACCTGATACATGATGCAATTGGACTTATGACTGCACCACACCTTCAGCTGGCAATTCACCATTGGAGATGTCACAGAGCCAAACGCTGGTGTTGGTTTCTTAGCATATCTTCCACTTCTCCCTGATTTTGGTAGCTCTCCTCTCATTGACAAGGACTCTGGTCACACAACAGTTGGGCTCCATCATACTGCGCAAAATTTTGTGCTGAAGCTCGTCCATGCTGCTGACACAGAGCAGCACAAGGACCTTCCTGACCATTTCCGAGCTATAACACTCCTCCCTGGAGTATCACGAGAGGTACAGCACAGCACAGTCCATTACATTTGCACCCCACCTGGCTTTCCAGCTTTCATCAGACAGTGACATCTCACACTGGAGCGATTTACTGCTGCTAAAGCCGAATTCCAGGTTATGCTTCAGGTTGGCATCATTCACCATTTTGATAAACCCTGGTCCTCTCCATTCATCTTGGTACCACAGGACATATTCTGGCGACCCTACAAGGACTATTGCACTCTTAACTTATGCTTGTTCCCAAACAGATATTTGCCCCAAACCTTCATGACTTCAACCATACCCTCAGGGGCGCTACAGTGTTCACCATTCTCTACTGCATGAAGACATTCAAACAGACGACATACCAAAGACAGCCACCACCATGCCATTTGTTCCTTTTGAATCATTTTAGATGACATTTGGTCTCTCAAATGCTGCACAAATATGGGTGTGATTCATTGATGGTGTGCTATGTGACTTATCTTTTTGCTTTACGTATCTTGACGACATATTGGTGTCTTCTTCTTCACTGTAGCAACACTGTGACGTCTGTCATCAGGGTTCCAATGGCTGAATGATTTAGGGATTATCATTCATCCCTGTTAAAGCATTTTTGGTGCCTCCCAGGAGACAGTCCTGGGCCACCTGACTTCTGTAGACAGTATCACTCCCCTTTCTGAAAAATTTCAGGCTAGTTAGGAAATTCAGTGTCCACTAACTTTTCGAGAACTCTGCTCATTCCTCGAGATGTTGAACTTCTACCACCGTCATCTCTCTGGCACTGCCTCCATTCAGAAGCCACTGACAGACGTTCTTGTTAGTTCTAACACTAAGGGCGACAGTCCTGTTACTTTGAGAGAACAAATGAATGACATCTTCACTGCTGCCAAGAACAGCCATGTTCATTCTGCATACCTAGCTCACATAGTACATGCCATGTGGCTGTCATTGGTGGTTAACGACAACCAGCATGCTTTGGTACAGCGTTGCAGAAAGACTTAGATGGTTTCCAGCAAATGTTAGCCCTCTTTTTAAAGAAACATGCTCCTACACAAGGTCAACGGAGTGCCAATGCCAGAGAACGGCTTACCATCTATGATGCGATCCACTACTTTCGCCCATCGCTGGAGGCTAGGAATTTTACAACCACACACCAATCACATATAGGTTCTAGCAGGGCAACAATCACTGCTCAACATGCCTGTTTCGCCAACTGTAATATATCTCTCACTTAAGAACAGGTATGTAAAATATATCGGGAATGGACAATATTGTTTCCAGTTGTCTGTCATGAGTCACTGGGATATTTGTTGCATCTGTTTTTACCATGCTCGTTTCAGCACAAGCGAGTGACACAGAGTTGACTTCTTATCGCCAAGATCCAAACACTGACTGGATAATGTCTCTATGTCTGGCACAGACAAAAAACTGGTGTGTGACACCTCCGCTGGGAAGTCACGACTTATCCTACCAACTGCTTTCCGCCAGCAGGCCTTTGACAGCATCAACACTTTGCACAACCCTGGCGTTAAGACCTCTACCACGTTTGTTACCCAACGCCACATATGCCTTGGCATCTGGTCGGAGTGCCACAGCTGTCAGCTTAGTGTGGCTGGCCAGCACATTCATGGTCCTATTGGTGATTTTGGCAAGGCTACATGGTGGTTTACATGCTTCCATATCAACTTTGTTAGTACCCTTCCCCTCTACGATGGCCAATGGTGTCTTTTAACTACCATCGATTATTTCACATGCTAGCCAGAGGCGACTATTTGGCTCAAGCTGTGGCACAAGCACTCATGAGTATGTGAACTTCTCATTTGGCTCCCCACTCCACATCACCATAGATTGCAGAGAGGAATTTAAATCACGGCTGTTCAGCGAGCTTGCCTGATTTGATTTAATTTGCGTACAGAGATAAAAACAACAGTGGTCTCAGCCCACTATTGGCCACACTGAAACTGCCTTTATTGTGCGATTTCGCGCCTTGTGATTCTAATACAGCCAACAATGGCCCTTAATGAGTAGTAGGAGATCCCTTACTATTTCCTTATTAAAACGATTTCGTCAGGGCTTGATAGCCCAAATGTTCTGGTTTAATTATTTATTTATTTTTTTACTTCCAACACTTGGCTTTAGAAGATTAGGTTCAGTGTGGTTTCAACTACATCACAACATAGGCTACAATTATGGGCTTATTTCTCTATATGCATCATATGTAACATAGCTTGACTCATTATGTGGCACTCATTGACACCATACAACTGCATACCACCAGCCAGTAGTGCTATTGTTGATCGATGGCATTGCACTTTGAAGGTTGCTTTACTTTACCATGACACAGCATGGACTACTGCTCTCCTTGTTGTCCTCCTCAGCCTCTGTAACAGTTTAAAGATGAAACCCAATGCCTCAGTTACCAAGCTGGTCTACAGTGAGGCCCTTTGGTCCTGAAAAATTTTTTGAGACCTCTGTTACCACGTCTGCTTCTGACATACTGTCCTTCCCAGATTTGTTGCACTTTCATTCTGCATACATCAATCCTCAACCTGGCTCTCGGCATGGCAAACTGCCTTCTTCGTTCATTGAAATTTGGCGATTGCCACATATGTAAGGAGGCTGGACCTGGTCTCCAGCCTCCAAACTCTGGTCATCACAAGATTGTTGGACAAGGTCACGGTAAGCTGGTGATTTCCATCAGTGGGAACACTCAGACAGTGGTACTGTACTGCAGAAAGCAAGCCTACACCTTTCCATTTGAGCCTGCATGTATGCACTCTCCTCAGATAGACTCACCACCACCACCATCACAACCAACATGTACTCAGTCATCACAACCACCAGTTCAACACTGTAAATCCTGCTCTAGGCAATGAGTATACTTGTCAGCTCAGTTCAACTCCATATTCTGCTACTCCTGGGAGGAGGAGGGGGGCAGGGGGCAAGGCTGTGTGGTGACTAAACTCCACGATTGCCAAGGTCAGCTAGCCACAGTACCGCCATCTGCCAGCTTAGGTGTGAACTGACAGTGCTGGCCACAACAAAATGCTCCTAGCAGTCTTAGCCAACCTGTGAGCTTACAGCATCAACCACAGCACGGCGCTGTCAGCTGGCATAAAACCAAAATACTGACCCTGACTATAGAGTCTGCGAATGTAGCATCCAGTTCTTACCAACTGTAGTGTTGTCTGATTGTGATCCCAATTTTGAGATCCCAGTAGGACTATGGAGCAGTGAAATTTGGTGTGTTCCCTCTGCGTCCAAATTTGCTGGTCCCATATGTAAATTATTTGCATCAGTGTGTGCTGTTTCGTTATGTGTGCTATCCTAGCATATCGATTTCAGCATTGCGAGAGAGAGGGACTGTGTAGTGTTTTCAATAGACACTCATGTCATGGGCAGGCCATGTTCAGTGTCAAAATGGTCGCCCCTATAACAGGGTGAGCGAGTCTGTAACTAGTTACTTGTACCAACAACACTACCAATATATGTTAACTTAGTGAAAACTTTCGTCTTTTATGTGCTTGAATACTCTTGGCCTACTTTCTGTGTAAATTATCACAAAGTGGCACATGTTTTATGGATAGGCATGCTTATAATTACAGCTTCACATTTCTCCTCTAGCCAAACTTGTATTGCTATTTTCACTTTTTGTCAGCCTGATCTTTTTCATAATTTCATTTCCCATACTTTTACATTTCTTCCTTTTCTTTCTTTCATTAATTGAATTTAATATACAATATGTCATCCAAACATATCTACTAGGTTTCGACCGTGTATTGTTCGTTTGGTGTATTCACCATCTTTGTTGTATTTATTGTATTTGTATCATAATTTTAGTAGGATGGTGCTTAATACTTCATTTGAACTCCCGGGAATGTCTGTGTGTTTTATGTTATCCAGGGTCCTGTCTCTGTAATTTCCTAACTTTCTGCAATCTCTTCAGCTTTAATGAGCAGTTCACAATTAAAAAATTATGATCAGAGCACACATACTTCTGTAAATGTTTTGCCATTTAAAATCAGCTTATTGCAATGGCAAATAAATGAAAACTACAAAGGCAGAAAACAGTAAGTAAATCCTATTGTTTCAAAAGTAATCGTTATGACTTTTAACACACTTATCCTACTGTGTGACAAGACTGTCAATGCCATCATGGAAAAATGTTTGTGGTTGCGTAAGGAAGCGTAATTGAACCCAGGCATGCATCTCATCGCCTGAGGCAAATCGACAGCCACAAATATTTATCCTTAGGGCTCCAAAAATATGGGGATCGCATGGGAAGAGATGAGTAATGTATAGAGAATGTGCAGGGGCTTCCCAGCGAAATTTCCACAACGTACTTGGAACAACATTGGCAACATTTTCCATCGTGTCGGTAAATTTTATTATGTAGTCAGTCTCTCTCCACTATGATCAATTTCTCATCTGTCCCAAACTCCAGGACCGTATGTGATCAGCGGTTCTAGTGTTAATGAAAGGTACAGTCATCCCATTGTAGGCTTTCCCACATATGCAAGGTATGCAGTATATTCCCAATATTGTTAGCGAGTCCCTTTTGTTCATTGCCGATATGACAATGAGATACTTTTCAATCTTCTTTGTCATTTTGTAAATAGTACTTGCAGCATGTAGGTGATGTACAGCCTTTCGGCGGTACCCAAAATTTAATCTTTCGATGTATCACTTCGCTGAGTGTTAGATTTTGTGACATTTCTTACACAATGGGTGGAGTACCCATTACTCCTCAGACAGCTTTCCAGGTGTTGCAACTCGCGTACTAGATGGTGCGGCTCACCTATTCGTCTTGCACGCATCACTAGTGCATTAATCATCCCTTTTTCCTGTCTCAGGTGATGGTTTGACAGTTTCTGCAGGTATTGGTCCGTGTGTGTCGGTTTCGATACGCGCTGTGTCCCATGTTCTCACAGTTCCGGACAACCGGCATATTTACGAGTAGAAAGGGTAGCTGCTTGTCCTTCTGCAGTAAATTTTATGTTATCACAGAGATCGTTGGGACGTCACAGTAAGACACCAAGCTGTTTTTCACCATGGCTGCACATGACGAAGGTATCGTCAATGTACCATACCACACCACAGGTTTACAAGATGCCGAGTCCAGGTTCTGTATTTCGAAATGCTCCATGAAGGAATTGGCCACAACTGCACGAAGCAGACTACCCGTGGCGACTCCTTCCATCTGTTTGCAGAACTCACCATTCCACATGAGATAGCTCGTGATGAATATCCTCATAATACGCGCAGCTCGAATATGTGAGCCACAGCATCTCGGATGCGAGATGCAAATCGTGGAAAGCCATCTGAGAAGCGATGAGTATTCCACTAACTGCATAGGAACTGTCACAAATTCTAATTCTCGGCAAAGTGACACATCGGAAGAAGAAATGTTGGGTATGGCCTTTCGGCCAACCGAGGGTTACGGGCGGAATCGACCGTGTATTGCGCCATCACAGCTTAAAGACAGTTCACAAACCGATCAAGAAGATCAAAGAGTGTTTCATATCGGCCAAGGACAAAAGGGAATATAGCGCATATCCCAATCATGTGGAAAAATGTACGTTGGGATGACTGCACGTTCCAGCAACACCAGGATAACCGATCATAAACGGTATTGAATGTTGGGAAATCGGTATGGCGCTGCACATGTTGTGTGAGACATACATCGTGCCCATAAATGCTTACCCTGATTTCAGTATTAAATATTAATTATGGTAACGTTTGTTTTTTGTTACAAGTCTACTAGGAAACACATGAAGTTTCTGCCTTTCTGTACAGCTGAGTCTCATTCAACACTTTCGGCAGAAGTAGCACTGTGCGAGCTACTGTGTGCTGTATTGTAAAAATAGCTCCCCCCCCCCCCCCCCCCCCCCCCCCGAGCAACCTAATGTGATATGTAGTTAGCAGAAACCAAATCAACGATTGCAGTGCAGCGGAAGTTTAAATTCTATTATGGAAACAGATCACCTCATCTCAAGTTAATCAGAACATGGGTGGAAACTTTGTTAGAAACGGGGTTGATTCAGAAACGAACAGGCAGCAGCAGACCATCTGTTTCGGAGGAGACTATGCAGGCAGTTCAAAACGCATTCACGAGGTCGCCACAGAAATCGGCCTGACAAGATTTGTGAGAGCTTCAAGTGCCAAAGAGTACAGTGCATAAAGTGCTTCACAAAAGTCTTAAATTGTATGCAAACAAGGTCCAGATTGTTCAAGCATTACAACCAGATGATCGTCCAAAATGTTAACGATCTGCAATGGACATCCTGAACTGTTTCGAGGAGGAAAATGCTTTCTTGAAGCATGTGTGTTTTACCGATGAAGTTACATTTCATGTCTGTGGCTGGGTTAACCGCCATAATGTCCGGATATGGGTATCAGAAAACCCTCATGCCATACGAGAACACATTCAGAACAGTCCAAAGGTTAATGTGTGGTGTAGGTTAAGGTGTAATCTAGTGACTACCCGATTTTTCTTCCTTGAAAGCAATGTAAGTGGATATATTTACCTAAACATTATGCATTCCTCAAACTACAGGATACGCAAGACACTATAATCTTTCAGTAACATGCCGCTCCCGCTCATTGGGATCTAGAAGTCGCGATTTTCTTAATGAATCCTTCCACAACAGATAGATTGGTAGAGACACCCCAGTTCCGTGGCCCCCAAGATCACCTTACTTTACCATTGTTTTGTTATCAGGGTAAACATTTGTGGGCGCCCTGAGCTATATAATAAAATTCGCCCACACAGAAATTCTCGCTGTGGAGAAAAAGCTATCACACCTGCTTATTCGGAGAAGCTATAGAAATACACAAACTTGACAGCAGCTTCAACAAGAAAGAGGAAAGCCTCGAGGTGAACTGTTTCTGGATTCCCACACTATAGCGATTTTACTGTTGCAGGTAGCAAAAGGAGAAACACAGTGACAATGTCCAGGAAAACTCCTCAGATGTTGGCGTGATAAGTTATAACCAACCCTTCCGATTTCTCGTTTGACCTCTCTGCCAAATTTTCACGAAACTGATGACGTGGAATCGAACGTACTATTTTTTCATGACTGAAAATACATTTTTCAGTTACGACATTAATAAGTGTGGTTCAATCAGTGTACTTGGAGCAGTCTTTAAATACTATACGGAATCAAAATGTTAAAATTTTGAAACCATAGTCCAGCTTGCTGCCTTTTGTTTGCAAATCGGCCACTCGACCGCCCGTTTCTGTGACGGGGCAAGCTGTGGTTGATGTTCGCGTGTGCAGTCATAGAGAACTGCTATTCATGACACCCACAGTTTCCAGAAATGCTAACGCTTTTGCTCACTCAGCTGAGTATTGGCATTTGTTCTGCAATTCACAGATGCTCTCCTGGAGGTATTTCAGTCACTTTCTGTTACTTTGATTCAGATACGATGTTTTGAATCATACTAATTTGCACAAAATCTTTTATGGAATATATAACTGGGTTAAATAAGTGACAACTGTAGAATTAATTTAATAAATTTTTTGAATGCCTGCTTATATTCAAGTATTTCATAATAAAAAGTGACTATACATTCTTACACAGTTCTAAGCGCAATTAAATTTATAAAAATTTCTTGCCTTAATTGTTGAAGATGTATTTCCAAATTCAGAGTTTTGATGGGTGGTAATTTGTTAGGCTCTTCATATCTCAAAACTAATGGTATAATATTTAGCGAACTGTGTTGCCAGCAGGAGTCATTATTTTAACGTAGCCATGGCTCAAAATTACACTTTAGATTATGACTGGAAAATCTTGCATTCCGTGCCCTATAATTTTGAGAGATGACATTGCACCATAAATACACATTTTCCAACCTTGTCTTACTTAAATAATTTAAGATGTTTGTACAAACTCATCGACATAAAATAATTTACTTTTTATTAAAACAAACAACAATTTTTTGAAACTTTTAAAGAGAGGAGTGTGCCCCAGAGCGCCCCTTACTCTCAAGACTTTTTATATCCTTTGTTCACTATTCTGAACATCTTTTACAGTACTACTTTGTGAAATCCTTGTCCAAACTTTCTCTTTTTTTCCTGTGATTTTCGAGGCTTTCTTTAAAGCACTGTCATCAATGTTGATATATCAACAAAGATATTGTTCTTTTTAGTTATAGATTATCACTATTTCCTGTTTTAATATTATTTTAGCCTATATTTAGTTTCAAATTTAGTATGTATGTTCTTATTTTGAACTCTGGATTCCTATTCTCTTAAAGCTACTAGACACAGGAATTTTCAAATAGTATACATTTGCATGAAGTATATGTACAGTTTTAAATGTTCTATTGTAAACAAATTTAAATTTGATTACTTCATAATTTCTTTCACTCAGTTCCTTATGGGCCCTCATGAGAACTAAATCACCATTTTTGAAATTCGAAATTTCAAATTCCTGTAATGTTGAAAAATCCTATCTTCGTCTTGTCTCTGCATTTTGTTTTTAAATAATTGTTTTCTCTCATCTGTCGTAATTTCTATACATGGAGGACAATTAAGTAAATATTCCAATAAAGTTTTTGGTATTTCATTCCTCAAAATCTCTTCTGCAGTACGGTCATAGTTTTCTCGAATTCTGGCACATACTAACACCCAAGATCAGCATAATCTTCAAATCTCCAGCATGTAACTTTCTGATGGATGATAAGTGTATATATGCATGATCTGTACTTGGCTCTCAGCCATTTCAGTTTTCCATCTCATAGCAAAGTTGTGTACCATTATGTAATAACACCCTCTTAGATTTACCTATATTCATGAAGTAAACCAGGACTGTTTTATTATGTAATGCTCTGGAATTCGCTTTTCTTAAGAGATGCAGCTTTATAAATTTGGAAAAAAACTCCACAACTGTTAAAATTTACGAAACATTACCTGAGGTCTTCACTAATGGACCGAAAATGTCCAAAGCAACCACATTCATAACAATGTCTGGTTTAATTGCTGTATTGGCCCTCTACTGATAACATTCAGTACTTCTGCACTTTGACGAGTGTTGCATATTTAATTCTTTGTGCTACCCTTCTGATTAAATCATTAAACGTTATGCACTCTAGAATTGCTTCCATCATATTTTTTGGCACCACAGTGTTAATATACCAAGTGGAAATAGTTTGTAATTTTAGTAACGAACTGTGAGAGCCAATAAACCCTGCATATTCCAGGATATTTTGCTCTCATTAGATGCAAAACTCCCTTGTATATTTTATAAGATGATCTAATATTGCTGGCATCAGTATCATCACATTTGAACTTTACCAATTTAGGATTTCATCTGCATTCTGGTATCGTCCCATATTATGACTGCTATCCACAATCACATCTTTTCCTTCGACAGCTTTAAAGTAACAAAGCTGTTCCATCATTTTCTTCAACCTGGCATTTCACCATTTCCTGAATCTATCCAGCTGCCAAATCGAAATTGATATTGTTTTTTGTGTCTTTAAATTTTTGAAGTAACTCATCTATATCCTTGGATTGCCAGTTTCTCTTCTTCTTATTTTATTCAGTGCTCTAGCATCAATCACTCTTCATAAGCTACCATCTTTTTTGCTAACAATCACTAGTGGATTATTATATTGACTATTACTACACTCAGTGATTCAACACTCAAGCATTTGGTCAACTCCTTCCCCTACTTCCACGTTTTTGGCTAAAGGAATTGAACAAGATGGCTTGAAAAATGGCTTACAGTTGAGTAATGTTGATATACCACCACCTTTCATACTTTGTCCAAAAATAACTGTTTATTCTTGAGTACCACTTCAACTAATTCCTCCTTCTATTCTGCTGTTATATCATTAGTCTGGTTTACAATTCGTCTGGAGTAATATTCTTCATCAATATGATTCAGATGACACTCTTATATTGTACTGGCTGACTCAAAAGATTTGTAACACTTTACCTTCTGCTTGACATGTAAATATTTCTTAACCACAGAGTAAGACACTGTTTAATCAACCAACATATATCTAAGTTACTTTAGTGCTCAGTTCTAGTACTTTTCTGAATGTGTAGCTGAATAACTGAGGCATTCTGTGGGACAATGATTTAACTGAAATCTAAATCAGTCAGCAATTCTTACATATTACACTATCACACAGTATGTTATAAAATCATTATATTACGTTTATACACTCCTGGAAATTGAAATAAGAACACCGTGAATTCATTGTCCCAGGAAGGGGAAACTTTATTGACACATTCCTGGGGTCAGATACATCACATGATCACACTGACAGAACCACAGGCACATAGACACAGGCAACAGAGCATGCACAATGTCGGCACTAGTACAGTGTATATCCACCTTTTGCAGCAATGCAGGCTGCTATTCTCCCATGGAGACGATCGTAGAGATGCTGGATGTAGTCCTGTGGAACGGCTTGCCATGCCATTTCCACCTGGCGCCTCAGTTGGACCAGCGTTCGTGCTGGACGTGCAGACCGCGTGAGACGACGCTTCATCCAGTCCCAAACATGCTCAATGGGGGACAGATCCGGAGATCTTGCTGGCCAGGGTAGTTGACTTACACCTTCTAGAGCACGTTGGGTGGCACGGGATACATGCGGACGTGCATCGTCCTGTTGGAACAGCAAGTTCCCTTGCCGGTCTAGGAATGGTAGAACGATGGGTTCGATGACGGTTTGGATGTACCGTGCACTATTCAGTGTCCCCTCGACGATCACCAGTGGTGTACGGCCAGTGTAGGAGATCGCTCCCCACACCATGATGCCGGGTGTTGGCCCTGTGTGCCTCGGTCGTATGCAGTCCTGATTGTGGCGCTCACCTGCACGGCGCCAAACACGCATACGACCATCATTGGCACCAAGGCAGAAGCGACTCTCATTGCTGAAGACGACACGTCTCCATTCGTCCCTCCATTCACGCCTGTCGCGACACCACTGGAGGCGGGCTGCACGATGTTGGGGCGTGAGCGGAAGACGGCCTAACGGTGTGCGGGACCGTAGCCCAGCTTCATGGAGACGGTTGCGAATGGTCCTCGCCGATACCCCAGGAGCAACAGTGTCCCTAATTTGCTGGGAAGTGGCGGTGCGGTCCCCTACGGCACTGCGTAGGATCCTACGGTCTTGGCGTGCATCCGTGCGTCGCTGCGGTCCGGTCCCAGGTCGACGGGCACGTGCACCTTCCGCCGACCACTGGCGACAACATCGATGTACTGTGGAGACCTCACGCCCCACGTGTTGAGCAATTCGGCGGTACGTCCACCCGGCCTCCCGCATGCCCACTATACGCCCTCGCTCAAAGTCCGTCAACTGCACATACGGTTCACGTCCACGCTGTCGCGGCATGCTACCAGTGTTAAAGACTGCGATGGAGCTCCGTATGCCACGGCAAACTGGCTGACACTGACGGCGGCGGTGCACAAATGCTGCGCAGCTAGCGCCATTCGACGGCCAACACCGCGGTTCCTGGTGTGTCCGCTGTGCCGTGCGTGTGATCATTGCTTGTACAGCCCTCTCGCAGTGTCCGGAGCAAGTATGGTGGGTCTGACACACCGGTTTCAATGTGTTCTTTTTTCCATTTCCAGGAGTGTATTTTAGTGAAATTTAGTACATATGCATTGTAATAGTTTGAAATGAATTTACAAAACTAATATGTTTGTTTACATAGCCATCTTCCAAAGCGCCTATTAAAACCAATTATTATTAGTTTCTCCATTGTAAGCTTACTACAATTAATTAAAGAGGATTTTACACCTAATAGTCCGCCGCTCGTGGTCTCGCGGTAGCGTTCTCGCTTCCCGAGCACGGGGTCCCGGGTTCGATTCCCGGCGGGGTCAGTGATTTTCACCTGCCTCGAGATGACTGGGTGTTTGTGTTGTCCTCATCATTTCATCATCATCCAGGAAAGTGGCGAATTTGGACTGAGCAAAGATTGGGTAGTTGTACGGGCGCTGATAACCACGCAGTTGAGCGCCCCACAAACCAAACATCATCATCATCATCATCATACACCTAATATGTTTTGCTTTTATTTACTAAACGTCTTCTGAGGTCATTGGTGTTTCTGACTCTTGTTTACATAGTCTGCAAATTGCTGCTTTTTGCTCTGCAAACAAAGAAGGAAAAAGCAATGGTTTCCAGAATTTGTGTACAAGAGGCAGAAACACCAATGACCACAGAAGATGTTTTGTAAATAAAACCGAAATGTGTCTGGTGTAAAATTCTCTTTAAATAATTGCAGTAAGCTTAAGATGGAGAAAGCAATAATAATTGAATACAAAACCATTTAAAACGTTTGATGCTCTGTGTCTCAATCTCAATATATTTAAGTTAAATCATTGATCATGAGAATACTTAAATCATCCTAGTATTTTGAAATGAATCATTATTTGGCATTTGATTGTTTTGCTCAGTTTTCCAGTGGCTTTTATTACTTTTGCTCTTTCACAAGCTGATTTCCACATCTAGTTGTTCTTCGAACATCTCACAGAATGCATTGGAAATAGCACTGATTTGCACTCATGTATCTGATAAGATATACAGATCAAATTTCGATAAACTTCTATAGATATTACTGTTAAAGTTCTCATATTCTTTTGTCTTTTCTCTTTAGTCTCCCACAATAAATCTTTTGTGTAGCTAAGTCTTGCTGAGAAACCAATCCTACTTTTATGCCTCACTGTTTTCCCAGAGCCTTCTTAACCTCTATGTTCTGAACTACTTTCTCTGTCTGTTTTACATTCCCATCACCTTTATGGTCCACTTGGTCCACTTCGAGTTGTGTCATTTGTAGGTTCTCTAGCGTTTCAATAGCTTTGGTAACAGTTTCTTCAGACAGCACTGTTTTGCTGTTATTGGCTACTTCTTCGTTCCCTTTTTCAGTACTATCTCCTTCATGCAGGGTATTTCCGATTTCACTACACATCTTTTGCAGAAGAAAAATAAACTTATCATCATCACTATTATCACTTGCCTTCCTTTCTTGATGGATCTAGGCTTTACTTTATTTAAGTCAAACTAAAGCTAACAATTCCACTTTTAGTCTGTATGTTTCTTTAGCAATGCAATTGTCCTCTAACAAAAATCCATTAGGATCATAAGTGTCTTCCTCATCTTCAACCTGTGTTGACAATGGATTTTCGAGATTTTCTAAAACTATCTCTATTGTGTACTTATGTCAGTCAGAATGGCTTTCTTTTATTTTTATCTTTGGATCATGTTCATCTTTTCTTTCTGAAAGTTACTCTCTTTCTGGCAGTATTAAATTCAAGTGCTGCTGTTCATAATCTGGAATAAACTAGTCTAAACTTGCTTGTGCATGCATTGGTCTACAATGCTTTCTTCCAACCTTCCTTTTAAATACTACTGGTAGAGCCTTTTTTAGGTTACCACCTCTCATATTTTACTCGATTTTCCAATCTCATAAACCATCACAAAATGGAGTCAGTTCCATAAACCACGCATCACACTCAACTCCTTTACCTGGATATATTTACTTTCATTATCCGTGACAATATACACCTCACTTCGAACTTACTATCTTCCGCATCCTGTTCTTCTATTCCTCTTCCTGTCCTCAGTTGTGCTTGATCAGTAGTACCATGTTTTGATCTACATCATGTGTGAATGGTTTTTGATTTGTACCAGATGCCTATAACCAAATGGATATAATTGGGAGGAGAAACAGCATTGGTCGTATTTTTTTGTTTTATTATCCGGAAAATCGATTTTTGGTCACTTAGTGACCATCCACAGTGCTGTAATATACAATTAAAATTGGTAGGCACTGGTATCAACAAGCTTAGAGCGATCAGTTTATGTGATCGCTCTAAGTAATCAGTTTATGTGATCGCTCTAAGCAATCAGTTTATGTGATCGCTCTAAGCTTGTTGATACCAGTGCCTACCAATTTTAATTGTATATTACAGCACTGAGGATGGTCACTAAGTGACCGAAAATCGATTTTGCGGATAATAAAACAAAAAGATTCGACCAATGCTGTTTCTCCTTCCAAATATATCCATTATCTTGGTCGTGGTGCACAGAACACACCATGGAGTTGCCAATCAATGTAACCAAATGGTTACCGTGTTATCGTTTCGGTTTCGAAACTGGTTTTCAGCATGACTGTGCCTTCTACTTTTGTCTCTATCTCCTCACTAAAGTACTGTTGCTTCTGCCTGTTCTTGGGCCGATTATGTCGTTCCATGCCTGTTAGGAACTTTACCTACGCAGGACTTATTGTAATTTTCCACGTCCTCTAAGAGCCTATTATTTCTAAAATTTTCATGACCACAGTTGGCAAAGTTTCCTTGCCGTGCCCTCTCATTAGATGATTTGGGTTCCGTTTTGACCACCCATTTCAGATACACTGTAGTTCCAGAGGTTTTGTTGGTTGTGTGTTTCACTCCAGCGTCCTCATTCTTTATTCTTTCAAGGAATTCGTTGAAAATTTTAATTTACTTGCGACGTCTCTTCTTTAATCGTTCGGCAGTGTTTTCCACAACTCCAATGCTGTTTCTAAATCAGATCGTCTATCTTTGATATACTTGAGTCTTTTAGACCATCCTTCATGGTAATCTTTCGTGGAACCTCTTCTGTGATATGACGTTCTTGCGATTACGAATTTGCGCCATAAATTATCTTGTTATTGAATCGACCAAATTCTTCCATAAACAGGACCTGCCGCATCTAAAATTCAAGTCCCACCATTTTGCGTTAGCAGGTATAGCATCAAATGTTATGTTGATTATTTTCTCGGTCAGTCAGCTCTTTCGGTAAAACTCGTTTGCAATTCCTTACCCCCTTGCTTCTTTCAAGGATCGTACCTTTCTATCTTACTTAAGAGATCGGACTTTTGTACGACCCTTAGTATACAACTCGGCCTACTCAGCAACTGTTGTCACATGACTCAATTTCACTACATAAATCGGTGCCAGTACCAACACCATTTTGAACATTCATGAAACTGCTTTTCAATATACTGTATCTGCATTTGTTTCGTCTGTAATTTCCGTTTTCATCACAGGGACAAATTCCTGCATTTTAAGGTTTAACGTTGGTTTTATACTGTTTTCGATTTTGGAATAGAACCTGTCCTTGATACTAGCAACTTGCATTTGAACATCCTTTCCCTACAGAACCTATGGATTTACTGAGTTCAATTATTCTTTGATTTTGTGTGTTCAAAATAGATAAATTCGTTTCCATCTTGCCTGAAATATTTGTATCTTAATCAGATATTTTCTTATTATTTTTCTTCAACTGATCCTCCAATTTACCAGTTTCATATTATTCTCTGTTTTACGACATCCATTTTCATCTGAGTAGTGAGATTCGATTGTAGCACAACTTGTTACTATTCTAAGTGGCCATATTGCAGGCCATGGTTTTTTAACAATTCCATGATTGCAGAATTCAAAGTCTACTGTTTCACTCCTAACGTTCGATCTTCTTCTACATTTTCCTGTTCATAAGTCACTGTTTCAGTAGTTCTCTTAATTGGAAGCGGGGTTGATTTTCTTAGCGGATTTGAAAAGCCGTTCACTCATTCAATATTCATTGTTACTAATTCCTATCGACTAATGCCAGAGCTGTCTGCACTCACACACCCACCATCTACAAATATGGCGTCGTCACCTGCTTTATCAAGATCCGTTTTGGATTCTAATGGTACTTTGCTATCGGGTACATTTTGATTAACCGCCATGTTGTTTCATTCTCCTTCTTGCCTCAGTAATGTTCAAATACAGTCCACAAAAACTGACATACTGTTCTAAACTGTTTTCTGCCTACCGCTTTACAGTTGTCGTCATAACTTCATCAATTTCGGTACATCTTTTTGACACAATTATTACGTATAACCACCAGAACATATTTAAAGCCCTTTCACGCGGCGACAGACTCGCTGAATTCCCGTTTAACCTGACTACAAAATTTTTACAAAACTGATCGCATGGAATCGAACCTATAAATTTTTCGTAATTAGGACTATACTTTTAACTACGGAATTAATAAGTGTGAGTTGGTCTGTGTTAACTACTTTTACTTTCAGCTGTGTGTAGATACTGTACAGAATAGAACTATTAATGTTTGGAGACCACATGCCACCTTGTTGTCTGTTGCTTGCAAATCGGCTCGCCTGCGCGTGTGCAGTCGCAAGAAAGTACCATTCTGGACACACACTGATTCCAGAAAGTCTAACATTTTTGATCACTCATTCCTGAGATCTGGTTAAATAGTTTTTATTCTTTAAAGAATTCTCTTCAATTTTTAGCAATCATTATATTCGACTCCAGTAAACAGTATTGTTAACTGTGACACTAAACGCTGCATCCTTAGCAATCACTGTAGTTATACATTGGGTTTTCTTCGTTGCCACTATGTTCATGGGAAATTATCCGATTCTTTGGTGCAGCTGCAACTTTGACACTGACCTGCAATCAAGATGGTATGAACATTTGCAGAACCATGATGAATCTGTCTTCAATCTATTTCTATTGCTTCTTCATTTGCCCTCCTAATTCTGAATTCAGTTTTACATGTTACAGCTATTTTAGTACACTCAGAAAAACACAGTAATGCTGTATTGTACATTGTCCAGTCACATTAATGTAACCAGCACCTATGTTCGACTTCAACGTACAGTAATCACTCACAGACAGCAAGTGGCACCACTAGCAGTGGAGTGTTGGCGCGGAAAACAGGGCAGTCGTAATGCGGAAATGGAGTGATTTATCTACTTTCCAGGACTGGCACTTTCTCAAAGTCTATGGGTGCAACACAGAGCCACATGTAGTCACAGAGTTTCAAATTCTACATTTCCATTGGCATGCTACACCATAACTGAAAATATTATGTTCATGCAGTTCTAGGCTGCTAGAAAGTGATTCTTTGTGCCAAGTTGAGGATGATTTCTGGAAAATATCCATATTCATTTCATCATAGATTGTCTCTGTGCTACACTTTACCTAACCCAAAAAATGTAGTTTTCAAAAAACATTTCGTTCAACTTCATTTATGCCAGTTGATACTACCATGACAGTAATGCAATAAAGTCATTAACGTGAACAGCTGATACATTTTATAAGAAAAGTGCTATAAATTGCATCGAAATTGAATAAGCCTTTATAAGCGCATGCAATATATGCATATGCATGCATGCATGCATGCATATGCATGTGTGAATGATTGAGAATAAATAACTGGAAAGAGGAAGCAGATGACAGGAGAAAAATGGCTTTGAGCACTATGCCACTTAACTTCTGAGGTCATCAGTCGCCTAGAACTTAGAACTAATTAAACCTAACTAACCTAAGAACATCACACACAGCCATGCCTGAGGCAGGATTCGATCCTGCCTTCGTAATGGTCGCTCGGCTCCAGACTGTAGCGCCTAGAACCACATGGCCACTCCGGCCGGCAAGACAGGAAAAGCTGGAGGAATCATGCAAGATTGGCATGGGAGCTTCGAGTCCCTTAGAAGCCTGCTACTGCTTCTAAAACTGCTACTACTACTATTTTGTAAATGTATATTCCCTGTTCCTCCATTTTGAGGAGTATTAAAGAACCAATTTTTTTGAAGTCCAGCAGGATATTTCTCAGTCATTCTGACTTTTCTTCTTATTCCAGCTTTTTAATTTTCACTTTCAACCTAATATTATGAATGTGTGAATAAGTTATTTTTGTGAATATTATATAGTTTTATGTATTTCATAACACATTGCATACCCTTGATTTAAATGAGGATTTAATTTCAGATCGTTGAATCAAAAGGTGGCATCCATATTCATGTTAATAACATAAGAAATGAACTTTTAATGTGCTATTGAAATATGTTTACTGTTTTGGCACCAACATAATTTACCTTAAAAATACTAAGCAAATAATTATTAATCTTTTGCGTACTTCTTGTAAAATTTAGTTCTTGGTGTAGGACATGTTTTCAGCCTCACCAAACCAGTTATAACAGAACTGGTAAGTTTTGAATCTTGCCCCCTCTGGGAAAAATTCCTGTGAACCTCCATACAATAGAGTACTGGCATTTGTTCTGCACTTTACTGTATGCATTTCAAATACTTTTTAATACTTTTAAATATGTGTAACCTAACTGGAATTTACTTTATAGTCAAGGGAATCAAAAGCTGTCAGCGGGTTCTTTCCAAAGTGTGAATAGGGTAACGAGTCTAATTTATAATTTTGATGAACACTTGTGGAACATGCATATAAATGGCATTTCACTCCACTGGCTACCTCAGTTGTATTCCTAACAACTCGGTTTTATCCTCAGCATAACAACTAATATTACCATGCTGTATGGCAATCCCTTTGAAAAAATGTTATTTTACAAAGTTTTTGGTTGCCAGCTCTGAAGGAGCAATTTAACTTTAACATTTCAGGAATAAAGTTACAAGTACTGCAATGAAGTTAATTATCTTTTGTCAAATAGGTTTTTACTTAGAGACACTTTTTTACTTTAGATGGATGCAAACAGTGAAAATCTATGTAGCACAATCGCTACCGTTTTTAATGTTTTGAATTATATGATTGTTGAAAATAAAAACTTAAAATGGTGGTGCTACTTTAAAACAAGTTATCAATGAGACCACAATGTTTAACAATAATAGCTCTTTAAGCTGTAACATAGTTATCTAGGACTTATGACAAACATGCTTTATCGTAAAATGTTTATTCCAGAATGATGTTTTAAACTGCATAAATTTACACAGAAACTCTTACAAAATAAATGGTCAGGAAACAGTAAGTGACAATTCTGGAATAAATTTAAAGACCTTTTTGAATGCTAGCTTGTATTTAAGAATTGGACAATAATAACTGACTAGTATTCTTGCACAATTCTATGTGCAATTAAGTTTACAAAATGTTCTTGCCGTAATTATTGGAGATGTTGTGATGCTGTCACAGATTTTCAGTGAGTGGTAATTTTTTATGCTTTTCATGTTTTAGAACTGATGCAATAATATGCAGAGTGTCAAGTTGCCAACAGGAACCATTGTTCTTGAGATAACCATGGTTCCAAATTCCATCTTAGATTATGACTGGAAAATCTTGCATTCTGTGACCTATATCTTGCATTCTGTGACCTATACATATTTATGTAGTGTAGTGTACTCTCACTCATTATCACAATGAAGACAATTACTTTAAAAGTCTAAAAAACTCTGACACTTCTGACTTTGTTTCTAGACAATATACATGAAAAAGTGTAAAGGCATCAATAAATGTTAAATCATACCTTTTATTATCATCTCCTCGAATTTTATGAGATCATGAGGTCTATTTCCCTTCAGTACATGTATGACAAATCTCTTAATCTGACTAGCTATATTTATGATTCATTCTGTCCACTTGTGTCTGGAACTTACCAACATTGTCATAACTCAGGTCAAGTCCTAACTGTTGGTGAAGCTACATGACCTGAAGTTCCTTACTCATAAAATTTATTGTTTAGCTGTTTCACTCACTTTCTTGCACCACTTCAACAGTCACATTATCCCTCTGAATAATGTCTTTACATTCTTCAAAATAACTTGCAAATCTATTGATTCTGGTTTACATATTCAAAGCAGGCTCTAGCTAAGGTCTGGAATTGACAGAATACACATAATTAACATAAACATGAACATGTATAGAGGGAAGTGATCAACAAAGAAATAAAGTCATTGGAATTTAATGAGACATGGGAGTTGACTGAGTACAGTCCAGAGAAGAAACCAATTGATAGCCAATGTATCTTCAAAATGAAACATAATCAAGGTGGAGAGATTGAAAGATATAAAGTGAGGCTGGCAATCGAAGTCTGTGCTCAGAAGAAGGGTTATGATTGTAAAAAAAATCTGTGCTCCTGCTACATGTTTGACTAGGTTGAGATCTTTAGGTTCAAACATCATTGAAGAGATCCATATATGTTTTTTCCTTCATGTGGGGCACCACAGTCACATATTTGTTGAAAGACATTTTATTATTTTCCCCCTTGTATTTAGTTTACTATACCTTGAATGATTCGCCAATTTCAGTCTTGCAGGCCATTTTAGAGTGCAGTGGATGTTGATGTGTTGTGCATTTATCCTGTTAATAAACAATGATACAACCAATCTGAAAGCAACTACATAACGTGCAAGTGACAAAATTAAAACCAGAAAGCTTACTGTGTGGTAATAGTCATCCAAAGTCAGTGTTTGACAACAAAAGCGAACATATGTAGTGTTCTGTAACGTGGCATTAGTAATGAAGATGGCTACTACTGCATACAGTAAACTTTCTGCTTTAATTCTGACAATTATACTTTATGGGCTCCCTTTCAGATCAGTTGTATCGCCGTTTGTTAACAGGATAATTGTGCAACACATCGACACCTACAGTGCTATAAAATGGCCTTCAAGGCAGAAATTGGCCAATCACACAAGGTATAATAAATTGAATACTTGTGAAAACAGTCAAGGTGAAAAGTACCAAAATGTCTGTTGACAAATATATGGATGTAGTGCCCCACGTAAAGGAAAAGAACTCCCTTAGGAATTCACACATTTTTGAAGAAAAAGAACATATATACACTCCTGGAAATGGAAAAAAGAACACATTGACACCGGTGTGTCAGACCCACCATACTTGCTCCGGACAGTGCGAGAGGGCTGTACAAGCAATGATCACACGCACGGCACAGCGGACACACCAGGAACCGCGGTGTTGGCCGTCGAATGGCGCTAGCTGCGCAGCATTTGTGCACCGCCGCCGTCAGTGTCAGCCAGTTTGCCGTGGCATACGGAGCTCCATCGCAGTCTTTAACACTGGTAGCATGCCGCGACAGCGTGGATGTGAACCGTATGTCCAGTTGACGGACTTTGAGCGAGGGCGTATAGTGGGCATGCGGGAGGCCGGGTGGACGTATAGCCGAATTGCTCAACACGTGGGGCGTGAGGTCTCCACAGTACATCGATGTTGTCGCCAGTGGTCGGCGGAAGGTGCACGTGCCCGTCGACCTGGGACCGGACCGCAGCGACGCACGGATGCACGCCAAGACCGTAGGATCCTACACAGTGCCGTAGGGGACCGCACCGCCACTTCCCAGCAAATTAGGGACACTGTTGCTCCTGGGGTATCGGCGAGGACCATTCGCAACCGTCTCCATGAAGCTGGGCTACGGTCCCGCACACCGTTAGGCCGTCTTCCGCTCACGCCCCAACATCGTGCAGCCCGCCTCCAGTGGTGTCGCGACAGGCGTGAATGGAGGGACGAATGGAGACGTGTCATTTTCAGCGATGAGAGTCGCTTCTGCCTTGGTGCCAATGATGGTCGTATGCGTGTTTGGCGCCGTGCAGGTGAGCGCCACAATCAGGACTGCATACGACCGAGGCACACAGGGCCAACACCCGGCATCATGGTGTGGGGAGCGATCTCCTACACTGGCCGTACACCACTGGTGATCGTCGAGGGGACACTGAATAGTGCACGGTACATCCAAACCGTCATCGAACCCATCGTTCTACCATTCCTAGACCGGCAAGGGAACTTGCTGTTCCAACAGGACAATGCACGTCCGCATGTATCCCGTGCCACCCAACGTGCTCTAGAAGGTGTAAGTCAACTACCCTGGCCAGCAAGATCTCCGGATCTGTCCCCCATTGAGCATGTTTGGGACTGGATGAAGCGTCGTCTCACGCGGTCTGCACGTCCAGCACGAACGCTGGTCCAACTGAGGCGCCAGGTGGAAATGGCATGGCAAGCCGTTCCACAGGACTACATCCAGCATCTCTACGATCGTCTCCATGGGAGAATAGCAGCCTGCATTGCTGCAAAAGGTGGATATACACTGTACTAGTGCCGACATTGTGCATGCTCTGTTGCCTGTGTCTATGTGCCTGTGGTTCTGTCAGTGTGATCATGTGATGTATCTGACCCCAGGAATGTGTCAATAAAGTTTCCCCTTCCTGGGACAATGAATTCACGGTGTTCTTATTTCAATTTCCAGGAGTGTAGATCCTCTTCAATGATGATAGACCATAATGTTCTCAACCTACCCAAACATGCCAAAGCAGCAATCGTTTCATTGTAATCATGACTCTTCCTCTGAGCACGGACTTTGATGACAAGCCTTGCCTTATATCCCTCAGTTTCTCCATCTTGATTACATTCATTTTGAGGACACATTTGCTATCAACTGGTTTCTTCTCCGGACAGTACTCAGTCAGTGCCCATGTCTCATTCAGTTCTAGTAACTTTACTTTGTGCTGGTCACTTCTCTCCACTTATGTCATCATGTGTCCCTTTATATCTTCATGGCATTCAGAAACATCATCAACCAACGATTCAACATGCATGGCCAGCACTGCTATATTATCCCTTCCTTTCTGTGGCTATTATTATATTAAATTATGTTTCAAATGAGCGCCAGGCTCTCTACAAATTATTTCAAAAGCTTTCGGCGAAATGTAATGCAGGCTAAGTTCACTAACCTAGAATAAATCGTATGTTTGGAAGTACGCATTTTTTGATGAAATAAAATTAGTGAAGCTTTGCACTTAGTTAATTGAATAAGTTGAAATTATGAGATTTTCACTCTGCAGCGGAGTGTGCGCTGATACGAAACTTCCTAGTAGATTAAAACTGTGTGCCGTACCGAGACTCGAACTCAGGACCTTCGCCTTTCACGACCAAGTGCTCTACCACGAGCTACCCAAGCACGACTCACTCCCCGCACTCACAGCTTTACTTCTGACAGCATCTCGTCTCCTACCTTCCAAACTTTACAGAAGCTCTCCTGCGAACCTTGCAGAACTAGCACTCATGAAAGAAAGGATATTGCGGAGACATGGCTTAACCACAGCCTGGGGGATGTTTCCAGAATGAGATTTTCACTATTCAGCGGAGTGTGCGCTGATATGAAACTTCCTGGCAGATTAAAACTGTATGCCGGACCGAGACTCGAACTCGGGACCTTTGCCTTTCACAGGCAAGTGCTCTACCACGAGCTACCCAAGCATGACTCACGACCCGCACTCACAGCTTTACTTCTGCCAGTATCTCGTTTCCTACCTTCCAAACTTTACAGAATCTCTCCTCCAAAGCTTGCAGAACTGTCTTCGCAATATCCTTTCTTTCAGCAGTGCAAGTTCTGCAACGTTCGCAGGAGAGCTTCTGTATAGTTTGGAAGGTAGGAGACGAGATACTGGCAGAAGTGAAGCTGTCAGGGCGGAGCGTGAGTCGTGCTTGAGTAGCTCAGTGGTAGAGAGCACTTGCACGCGAATGGCAAAGGTCCCGAGTTGGAGTCTCGGTCCGGCATACAGTCTTAATCTGCCAGGAAGTTTCATATCAACGCACACTCCGCTGCATAGTGAAAATCTCATTCTGGAAACATCCACCAGCCTGTGGCTAAGCCACGTCTCCGAAATATCCTTTCTTTCATGAGTGCTAGTTCTGCAAGGTTCACAGGAGTGCTTCTGTAAAGTTTGGAAGGTAGGTGATGAGATACTGGCAGAAGTAAAGCTGTGAGTGTGGAGCGTGAGTCGTGCTTGGGTAGCTCAGTGGTAGAGCAGTTGCCCACGAAAGGCAAAGGTCCCAAGTTCGAGTCTTGGTCTGGCACACAGTTTTAATCTGCCAGGAAGTTACAACTTGAAATGATTCTTCCTGCTCCGGCTGTGGTGATATGTTACACAAAAAATAAATTTAAATACGCCGAGTAATGGCGGCCAATTGTTGCCAGTCAAAGATCGCCACTGCTCGCTTCTCAGAGACTGAAAAAATGGTAAATAACTTCTTGTAATTATTAATTCAGGAAGAATTGTTTGCATAGGTTCTTTAAGTAATACAATGCACTCACTTTTTGTAAATATATTTCCACTAAGCACAGGATACAAACTTGAATTATTCGCTACATACGAGATCAAATAGAACAGAAGCTACTGCTTTATATTAGTAAGCGTACCTTGCATACAGCAGAAGAAATGATCTGACTCAATGTGATTTTAAATGTTTTTTTCCTCTTATATATAATGACAAAGACAATAATGTTAGTTTCGAGAACGTTATGCACTACTATCTCATCTAATATAAATAATGTCTTTTTATTACATTGCTATCGTTATAGTCTTTCTTTGAAGCTAATTTAATATATTTTCATAATTAATTTGTCGTTTATGTCCATATAATATTATTCAGAGTCCTTTTACTTTATACTTCAAATATATTGGCTTGAATATTTCAAAAGGGACACTATACTGCATAATCGACAAATTACACTAGCATCCTTCATTTCCTGTTGCTTCATCAAATAATTCGTGCCATTTCAGGTGCCACAGCTTATTTTCTTGAATTTTCGATCTTCTTTCCTTCCATCTTGTTTTCGTCTGTCTTGCAATCCAGTGTTCTATTTTCATCTATCTTGTACTTGTCGATCTTGTATTTGTCTGTCCTTTTTTCTTCTTCTCCTGAAAGCCACTACTATTCAATAGTTGTCTCATCAGAATTGAATATCATCTCATCAAACATTACATCCTTTTCCTGAAGTACTTATTTCTACAGCTCTGGACATCAAAATCTGGATTTTAGCCCGAGCAATTGCATCAGAGTGAACAATAACCAATCGTGTGCTTGTGCTTGCAGAATTTTTAAAAAGCCTAGACAACCAAAACACTTCATCTTCTCCTAGCTGAGTTTTCTTCCATACCATAGAGCTGCTGGTACTTTTCATTCCAGAGCTGTATATGGGGCTCCTATTTCCCACATAGACTGCAGCCAACTTTGCTTACATCCAGAAACACTTGCCAAGTTTTGATTTCAGAAGCATATGATGCACTTCATCCAAAGTAGTCCTATTTAAATGTCAGAAACCTCATTCTGCTGCCGTGTATATCTCGTTATGAATTCAAATTGAATGCCAAAGTATTCACTGCAAGTCCTCAGCTAATTCGACGTTTTCTCTCACTCATTATCAGAATGAAGATAATTTCAAGTAAAAGTGATGTGTAGACATAACTTAAACATCTTTGAAAACTCTGACACTTCAGACTTTCTTTGTGAAAAACATACACAAAAAGGAGCAAAGACATCAATAAATGTTAAGACGTACGTTTTACAGTGAAGCGCCAAAGAAACTGGTATAGGCATGCGTATTCAAATACAGAGATGTGTAAACAGGAAGGTTGTAAAGATTTAAACGAGTTTGAACTTGGTGTTATAGTCGTCGCATGAGCGATAGGACACAGCATTTCTGAGTTAGCAATGAAGTGTGTATTTTCCCATACGACTATTTCACGAGTGTACCATGAATATCAGGAATCTGGTAAAACATCAAACCTCTCACATTGCTGTGGCCAGAAAACGATCCTGCAAGAATCGGACCAACGACGACTGAAGAGAATCGTTCAAAGTGACAGAAGTGCAATCCTACTGCAAATTGCTGCAGATTTCAATGCTGGCTCATCAACAAGTGTCTGCGTGCGAACCATTCAACGAAACATCATCAATGTGGGCTTTTGGAGCTGAAGGCACACTCGTGTACCCTTGATGACTGCAGGACACAAAGCTTTATGCCTCGCCAGGACCTGTTGACACTGACATTGGGCTGTTGATGACTGGAAACATATTGCCTGATTGGACAAAAAAATCAAATCTGTGTGAAATATTATGGGATTTAATTGCTAAGGTCATCAGTCCCTAAGCTTACACACTACTTGACCTAAATTATCCTAGGGACAAACATACACACCCATGCCCAAGGGAGGACTCGAACCTCTGCCGGGACCAGCCGCACAGTCCATGACTGCAGCGCCCTAGGCTGCTCAGCTAATCCCACGCGGCCCCTGGTTGGACAAGTCTCGTTTCAAATTGTATTGAGCAGATCGATGTGTATGGGTATGGAGACAACCTCACGAATCGATGGACCCTGCATGTCAGCAGGGGACTGTTCAAGCTGGTGGAGGCTCTGTAATGGTGTGGCCCTGTGCAATTGAAGTGATATGGGATCCTATTACGTTTAGACATGAGTCTGACAGGTGACGTGTGCATAAGCATGCTGTCTGATCACCTGCATCCATTCATGTCCATTGTGCTTTCCGATGGAATTGAGTAATTCCAGCAGGACAATGCGACACCCAAGACGTCTAGAATTACTACAGAGTGGCTCTAGGAACACTCTTCTGAATTTAAACATTTTCGCTGGCCACCAAACTCCCCAGACATTATTGAGAATATCTGGGATGCCCTTAATGTGCTATTCAGAAGAGATCCCACCCCATCGTGCTCTTATGGACTTATGGACAGCCTTGTAGGATAGTGTCAGTTCCCTCCAGCACTACTTCAGACATTAATTAAGTTCATGCCACGTCATGTTGCGGCACTTCTGGGGACCTCACACGATGCTAGGCATGTGTACCAGTTTTTTGGCTCTTCGGTGTATTATTATGTGAACTTGCAGTAATTGGTCCAATTAGATCACTATGAATAAACCATAGTAGATTGCTTGTATTTACTTTTCGCATTTAATAGGCTGTGAGGTCTGTTTCCCTTCAATATGTGTATGACTTATCATAAGTCAGGTCACCCATACTTTTACACCATAATTCAGTGGTCTCTCTTGGCAAAGCTACATGGTATTTAAATTCCTTATGTATAAAATTTAATGTGTACATATTTCCCTCACTTCTCACTGTAATGGCAAGAGTCAATTGTCTTTTTTAAAGATACCTTTATAGTTCTCAGAAACTGATTGTAAACCTTTTGCTCCTGGTTGCAGGCTGTAGGTGAGATCTGGAACTGACAGAATAGCTATTATAAAAGCAGGAACTTCTTATAACTTCAATTTTACACCACATTTAGCAGATATAAAATGTTCCTCACTTCGAAACATTAATTTTAACTGTCTCTGGCAACTTTTTATTTTTTCAACTGTATATTACCATTTAGTTTCAATTGATGATGCTGAATTTTCATTGGTAGCTGTTAGGAAGCAAGTCATTATTCTCCTTTTGCACTTTGATCGTCATGGGGTGCCTCTGTAGAATTTTGTTTTGATTTCTGTGCTTTGTGTTTCTTTTGTTTTCTATAATTTGACATTTGTATCCTTTCAACACACAGTTACAACACTAAAAAAATAAAACGATTGGTACTTTTGTTATTTAATTTAATATTGTTACCTGACTTCGATTTCTGTTGCTGGCTTAAAGTGGACTATTGACATATTTCCTCTTTGTCTCTTCATCCAAAAGTACATTCTACACGAAGTCTAGATTTAAATGGTAACAGTGTTTCTCGCTCGGTGATTAGATTATTATAATCTGGCGGTGCTGTGAACACTATTTGCAGACAACATGACTTTCGTCTAATCTTACTCCATATGATCATCACTATTGAGTTAATTTGTCGAATTTCAAAGCGATAGCCTCAGATCTAAAGTCGTAGCTTCGTTTTTGGGGTACTCCAGATAATTATCTGCAATTCTCCATATGACTTCAGCCTTACATATGTTGTCACATTTCTTCAAAGTTGCTAATTGGTCATCTTTCTTTGGGCATACTTCTGCCATATCATTCTCTTTCTATATCATAATTTCAAAATGTTTCATTTGAATAAAAGTTTCCCCAGTCCATTCCACCAAACATCAGTTCGAGTGTTTTTAAATTACTAAAATTGGTTCCATCGAACAGTTTTTATGCTGAAGCAGAACTTCCAAACCTTAGAAAACTGGTCCGTGATAATGAAATATCAGTGTCCAATAGCCCGCATCTCGTGGTCGTGCGGTGGCGTTCTCGCTTCCTACGCCCGGGTTCCCGGGTTTGATTCCCGGTGGGGTCAGGGATTTTCTCTGCCTCGTGATGGCTGGGTGTTGTGTGCTGTCCTTAGGTTAGTTAGGTTTAAGTAGTTCTAAGTTCTAGGGGACTTATGACCACAGCAGTTGAGTCCCATAGTGCTCAGAGCCATTTTTCAGTGTCCAATAATGTGAGTAAGTCATCTTGGAACCTCATCATAAGTATCAAAAAACTTCCATAACTAGGTATTGCTTACCTTTATGCATTATACAGGATAGTAATATTATAAATGACTGAAAACTAGTGTATAATCTTTTGTAATAACCGTTTCATGTCACCAACAAGAAATGCAACACAAACTAGAGACATGCTCCCAGATATACCGAATCACATCACTCAAACAGTGTACTTTGAATCTGAGGAGGTTAAAGACAATGAAATAAGCAAGATAACCCTCAAATTAAAGAACAAATATTCAGCTGGATGGAATGGTATCGAGTACAGTCGTTAAAAATGCATAATAGAAATAGTTTAACCTCTAATGTACCTCATAAACCGTAGTATCAGACAAAGCACTTATCCTAGTTGCTTAAAAATAAATATTGTTAAAGCAGTGGGTAAGAAGGGAAGCACAAAAGAGGCTTCAAACAACCACTCTGTATCATTAGTTCCTACTTTCAGTAAAGTTTTTGAAATAGTGAACCTTTCTCAGCTCTCTGATTATTTTACAAAAAACGAATTGCTGATAGACACACAGCATTGCCTTAGAAGGGATCCCTGCGCAACAACTGCATTTACTGAATTTTTCCATAAAGTATACACCCTCCTAGACGAAGAAATGAGGACAACAGGCATATTCTTACATTTTTCCAGAGTCTTTGACTCGGACAACTGTGTGCTGCTCGTTAAGAAACTGAAGGCACACGGCATTAAAAAAGCATGTATGGAGCTTCTGTCCACATACTTAATAAACTGAATGCAGTTTAAAATAGATAATAACGTCGTACATTTCCTGTTTTGTAGGGATATAGTAGTCCGGGGTGCTTCACGTGCCAAGCCTTGTTCGCTTGCTGTTCATGGTGTATGTCAGTGACATAACAGAACCTTTAAATGTACATCTCTTAAGTTATGCCATTGGCACTTCCCTCCTATTTATTGAGAAATACTCTGAGGCATTGCAGCCGGTGGCAACCAAGGCTGCAACTAATGGAACCATGTATTTTCTGCACCCAAGTCTAAACAGAAACATCAGTAATTCCAAGCTACAAATATTCTGCTGCTGCAGAAAAGATAATTTATGTTAATAGCTAGACTAAATCTGTAGAGCCCTGCCATGAAACTTTTGTGTTAAAAATTTCATTTAAAACCAGTGCGTCTGTTAGAACATTCATCTTTGGCGTCATTTCTATAGACTTTTTTTATATGTGTCTTCTGTGAACTAATAAAAATATTATTTTTGTTTCAAACCGTAACTGTGTTTTCATTTAAACTCATATCACCACAGTTTGTCCAACATTGATATTAAAAATATATTCCTTACGTTTGTGTAAGCTTATGTTGTTGAGAATAGTAAAAACAGTGTAAGCAATAAGCCACAGGCAATCAATTGCAACATGTATTAAATTGAGAATATTAAGTTGAATAAATGTTTTTATATTAGTTTGTTACTCATCGTATGTATAAAGTTTGCAAAAGACATCAGCTCGATGGATACACGTAAAAAAAGTAAATAAATAAAATATATATTTCCCCGCCTAGCCGGCTGTCGTGGCCGAGCGGTTCTATGCGCTTCATTCTGGAACCGCGCGACCGCTACGGTCGCAGGTTAGAATCCTGCCTCGGGCATGGATGTGTGTGATGTCCTTAGGTTAGTTAGGGTTAAGTAGCTCTAAGTTCTAGGGGACTGATGACCTCAGATGTTAAGTCCCATAGTGCTCAGAGCCATTTGAACCATCCCCGCCCAGTCAACCATGATCAATAGTGAGATCGCGTCTGTTGTACAGTACAAGTAAATTAACGCAGCTCTGGGGTCATAACCTAATAAATTTAAAGAGCTGCGGGCAATCCTCAGGCACACAAATTATAAGTCACTTGCGTTAATAGTGGTTTATTTGATCATCTTGTGATTTATTGACTTCTGAAAAAGCGCAAGAAACTGTGGCACTTGGCAACCACATATCAACAACAGAATAAAAGATAATAGCACGGAATTACCATCAAAAACGAAAAAGAAAAAGGAATATACTGAAAACAAAATTAATTTGAGAAATTCGAGCTAAAACTGTCAAATTAAATGTTATTAATCGAATTGGTTTCCTATTAGTTCTGGTGTAAGTACAAAATTTTGATAGCAAAATGTGTAATACCCAAAGACCAATTCAAATAAAAATCTGAAATGGAAAAATAAAGAAATAGTTCGAGTAAATACAGTGGCTGCTCTTTCTGCCAACGTAATGTTACAATTTCACAAACTGATGGATAAAATCTTGGCTACTCAAAAGAAAGAAGATAGAGAGTGAATTTAAAACGTACGGTATTAATTTTCTCATCTGATGTCCGAAATTCATGTAGTTGTAATACTTTTCCTATGAAAAATCTTTACGGGTATTTCTAAATTTAATGGGATTACATTTTAATTGAAGGTAATAGTTTTTATGGCGGAACTACTATCGATAGCTTCATTTTGTGACAGTTGGCGTGCATCTGAATTTCTCATACCTCTCTGCCACTTTGGCATTACGTCAATGCCGTAGACTCCTATAGAGTTGCAGTTCACATAGCAAGAGGCAGCCATTGTTTTTACGTTACCTGCAACACTTTTAAAGGGCCGAAGTAATTTGTGTACGGTTTTCTTGAAATACACTCGTCGCACATTTGGTGATGTCCACGATGAACCCCGAATAGTAAGTACGGAGTGTCAACTGTGCGGTTCAGTATGTGAGCTGTTTGTCGATGACATTCTCTCTGCGTATATCTCATATTGATGGCGTTATTGTGTGGTGTGCCTAATTTTTGTTGTTACAGTGTTTATTAAAATTTTGCGAAGTAGCGTAGATATTTGCGCAAGTCTGAAGCTAACAGTGTAACGTTACTTCGTTTCATACGTTTTTGTGACTCACTGTCATCCATGACGGGTGGAGGCACAATGAAATCAGCAAACATGGATGGTTGCCTTTATGCTTTTAGTGCTGTGTAAATGGCAAGTAGCGTTTGTGAACATGGAGAGGCAAGAATTGACTTAATAGCATATGTTATTTTTCAGAAGTGTGGGAGATTATCTTATGTAATTTTTTCCTTGCTTCCGTAATCAACAATTCTAATTTGTTATGATTTATAGGTTGGTGGTAGTTACTCGATATTCGTGTTGATTTGTGCGTATCTGTATCAAGATATGGTTGTCAGAGAGACCTGTGGCTGCTTCAAATGTGTTTTTCGGAGACTATGTTTCGTGTTGGTATTTGTTTGGAATAGGAAATGATGTGCAGTAGGTGTGTGAGCACTAGGGACTCGACTAGACTAAGGAATATTTAGGACTTAATTACCCGGCATGAAGCGGGAAATTAAAAAAAAAAAAACCTACGTATTTACGAGTAGGCTATATTTCTTCGTCTCACATGCCCAGAATGTGAGTTTTACGACATAAAGAGGAACCCGTTCATTTCTTTGCGGTTTGAATGTTATTCATTTTACTGTCATGAAGTGAAGCAATCGCAACATCACAATCCATTCTAGACAGTGACACACCAGCGACTTCCAGAATGTTTTTGGGTTTAATTAGAATTCTGTAAAATTATACAATATACTGTATGTATATGCCCAGAAGTATCACACAAATTTGATGGGTTTGGATTTTGAATTAAAGCTGATTGCATTGATAATTCAGTATTGGTGCCACAGTCAATATTGGTCACTGGATATTTCAGATTGTTTCATTACGTGAGTAGGAAGTTTCCTTGCATTAATAATTGTTGTAGTAGTTTGATAATCTGGAAGTCTAGTAAAATATTTTATTTCCATAATTTGCTGCAGATTTCTTTATGTAAAGGTAACTTAGTGGAGCATTTCACATAATGTATTTTCTTGCCAACTGTTACTGCACACTGAGTTACCTAGTTCATTGGAAAGTTAATTTCACTTAAGGGTTGCATTTTGACAGAATATTCTGATTGAGCACATCCCTATTCGAATTTCAAATTGACACACTGTTTTTGTAAGGAATAAAGTAACCAAAGCATATGCTGTACATTGCAAATCTAATATTATTGGGAGTGTTTAGTGATAATGTGCTGCATATAGGTGGTTTTCTGCCAATAGTGGCACGTTTTTCATAGTTTTAAATGTTATGTTGTATTGGAACTGGCAAGTGTGGTAGTAGACATTTACTGAATGAAAACATTATCCTAATTGCAGGCAAACTATTAGTATTGTGACCTCTGATTCAGATCTGTTGCGGTTACTAGCATTTTGGGAAGTTATGCATCACTTTGTGAATTGCTTGTGAAGATATGATACAGTGCTGTGCTATGTAAATTTTCTTGACTGTGAACAGATACTAAACATTGCATTGACCATTTTTCAGTGACTACCTTTTCAAGCTTCTGCTCATTGGTGATTCTGGTGTTGGCAAATCTTGTCTTCTGCTGAGATTTGCGGTATGTGCTATTAAGTATGTGAAATATTAAATATTTCAACTATTAATAGTTTTTAATGCGTATGTTCATTGTTTGCAGGATGATACGTACACGGAAAGCTATATTAGCACTATAGGTGTAGATTTTGTAAGTATTTCAATAGTTTTATTCAATTCAGTCTTTTTTATACTGAGCATTTGGTGTAAGAAATTTCTATTCTGTTGCAGAAAATAAGAACAATTGATCTGGATGGGAAGACTATAAAACTACAAATTGTAAGTTTTTATAATTTTGAATGCTTGGGTTTTAATGTTTGGGAGCAGAGCATTGCTCCTTTTATGTAACAGTCAGTACTGAACGACAAAATTCTGTTTTACAGTGGGATACTGCTGGTCAAGAGAGGTTTCGCACAATTACGTCAAGTTATTATCGAGGTGCTCATGGAATTATTGTGGTTTATGATTGCACTGACCAAGAGTCATTCAATAACGTTAAACAATGGCTGGAAGAAATTGATCGCTATGCTTGTGACAATGTAAATAAATTACTTGTAGGAAACAAAAGTGACTTGCATGCCAAAAAGGTTGTTGATTATACTACTGCTAAGGTAAGATGTTAAATAGTTCTTTGAAAGATGTGAATGTGTTTTAGAAGAGTGGAATACTTTAACCTGTATGTGAGCTTTGGAATAACATGGCAGTGCATGAGATGTTTGTGACACTGGCAATGTGCATGTTACTACATTTCATGTATTGGTAGATTGTTTTTAATAACTTTTACCATTGCCTTTAAATCTGTGCTAAACGTTACTGTAATTGTGAAATGAAATAATTTAAACGTTCACCTTGATATATATACTCTTTTCATTATTGCATGCATTTGGAGCATTGTTCTTCTGCTACTCAAGAAGCCGGTTGATAGCTGTGTCATTGGTTACTAAAATTGCCATAATAGTTTTCTGCTTCTAGAACATAATGCTGCCAGCAGTCTGGCACATCAAAACAGCAACAATTTCAGAAAAGTTTCTTGCAGCCAATCATGGCATTTGATTAGACATAGCAGTAGTAATTAAAGGCATCTAGTTCCAGCTATCAATTAGTAAATGAGTGAACTTCATTTTTATATTTGAGATCCATGATATTAAGCTTAATTTTTATTGAAAGAATTGTCAGGTGTGTACTTCTGATAAATTATCTATGCTTAAAACATAACTAGTTTCACTTTGAACTTGGAATTGCAGTTCTGCAGCACACTTCAGATATTTAAATTTCCTACATTACTTTGACAGTGAGTGTAAATGGCAAAATGCTGTTTACTATATTGTGAGACAGATCTAACATTAGGTTGAGGAAAACATAAACATTGGGATGCAGGAAGGTGTCAGTTGTAAAACTTTGGAGTTGGGAAACATTGGATAATTGTAGTGCTGGAAGGTTCACTGACAGCAATATAGGGAGTGTTTAGGCTTGGTGTGTATTCATTAACTAAACTTGTGCTGTTGCTTCCAGTGTGACTCAGGATTTTGCAGTTTCTATAACTGTAAAGGAATTTGTAAGGACTTCACTCTTGCATTCAAAATAAAACCTTAATGACATCTTTGGATAACTGGAAAGTTTCATTGTTTTGCATAAACTACTATGAGCTCATTATTACCTACAGGAATATGCAGATCAGCTAGGAATTCCATTCCTTGAAACTTCTGCGAAGAATGCTACGAATGTTGAGCAAGCATTCATGACTATGGCAGCAGAAATAAAGAACCGTGTAGGACCTCCATCATCAGCTGCTGACACGGCCAATAAAGTTAAAATTGACCAGGGTCGTCCAATTGAAACGGCAAAGTCTGGATGTTGCTGAAATTAGTGCAGTATGTAACACACCTTGTTTTGGAATTACTTTATATTGTACTAGGCATATTGATTTCATTTTAACACTTTCTTTCTCTTCAGATTTATTGCTGCTGTGTACACTTCCCAGCTCAGCATGTTGCAGTAGCATCTGCTTGGGAGATCTGGCAGGGTTTTCCAGAAACTTTGGAAATGTGTTAGTTTTTGTGAATATCTTTTATCCAAAGACAGCCTGGAGTACCATGTGACATACATTTCAATCCAGCCAGTTTGTTCTGCAGTGTTGCTGTATTATAATGGCTGATGTGCAGGTTTTTGTTCATGTTTTTATAGAAATAGTGTTATTCTGTGTATAGATGTGTGGAGCAGATCGTGCTGGTGTGCTTAATTCTGGAATAGCCCTGTGACTTACAAATCTGAGGAACCTCGAAATTTAATCAGATGTATATTTAATATAAACGTTTGATACTTCTAAGAATTTCACACATGTAAAATATTATACATAGTATACTTAAGTATTAAGTAATACACATTTCAGAAAATATCCTTGAAGGGTTAGGATTTCTTTTGGGGTATTACATAACCAAAATTCTTGCACGCTTTATGCTATATAATTTAAATACTCGTATTTGTACATCAGTTTGGTGCAAATTGGCCCTTCAGAGTATTAATATTTAAAAGATTAAAAGTCAAAATAAATAATTCACAAATATCATTCCATAAATTATATTTCTTGTAGTGTCTTTCTTCCTGAACAATAAATATTCTGAATGGTTAAATGGATGTTTGTCCATGACGTGAGCATGTGTACTGTATGCAGTTCCCACAGATAACCTTGGCAGCAAGTAGCTGTGGGACAACTGCAACAAGTGGTGGACCACACTATTGGTTTCACAATCCTAAAAAAATTGTGTGAACTATTTATTTTTTGTACTTTACTTACTCTACAATGTTCCTGCTGTTGGTGCCAAGGAACAATGTTCATTCTACATAAAATGCATCAACAGCAGGAATGGCAAAATATTGTCAGGAACAATGAAACAATGGAGATGTCCATAAAAATGCAGAATGAGGTGATTGATAACCAGTTATCTGTGATCTGAATTTTAATAACTGTATGGTCCACATTTACACTTTATTATATAAATTTTGCAGTAAGTGAAGCATTAGTAGTGTACAGTGATGAAAACAATTTTCTGTAAATTAATTGCATTTTGCGATGCAGAACACAAATAAAATTTTGTTTAATGGAGTCAGTTTTGTCCTACCCTCTTGCCATTCCACAATCCATTTTGTTGGAATAAAAGCTGTTTACATTTCTCATCTGACAAGACACACATGTACTGCATTTATCTAAGTCCAGAACTATGTGGTAACAGTAAAATTAAAGCCTTGTGAAAGAGAAACCAAGTGGAGAATGAAAACATTGTTAGCCATAATTGTACCATACTGTGCACAATAAGAACGAGAGCTCATCTCTTGGGACCAAATAAGATTAAACTTGCAATCTTTTTGTACTGGACTACTTAGATTTCTGCTCTTTGCTGTACTCCAGAGTAATGTAGCATGATTGAGATAAAGTATAAGACAAGTTGGCAAGTAGTGACAGAATGGTTTAATCTGCTTAAAATACTCACACAGGCATCTTAATACCAAATGACATGTAAAAAATATCTTTCATGCAGTTCATTGTGGAATTTGTCAATTATGGGTAGTGTCAGTAATGAACCATGAACAAAAATTTTCAGTGATCTAGGGGTAGGGATTTCATACTGGTCTTTAGAGAAAAAGCCAATTTTTTTTAATCTTTCAAAGCTCTTGGAAAGAAGTCTGTCAATTCCTTGTATGTAGGTTACATGCACTCCCATATAAGAAAAAATTTGACTGATAAGTGAACCCAGAGCTGGGGTCAACATACATTAACACATTCACTGTGCGTTTAAGTATGAATGTAAAAGGCAGAAACTGTGTGTGTGTGTGTGTGTGTGTGTGTGTGTGTGTGTGTGTGTGTGTGTGTGTTGGAAAAGTACGAAAAATATTTTTTTAAGTCACTGATAAATTTTTCGGAGAAAAATTAATCTTAAGCACCAGCCACAAAAACTATTTCATTTACATAAAGTCTAAGATTGTTCTACTGAATGTTATTTTCACTGTTAGAATAGAAAAATAATTCCTGGGGGTTCTTGTCCTCGGAGTTCAAATATTGTAATATCGATCGAAAGAATTAATGTCTTATTGTTTCTGCGGTTTGAAATTGCCGTCCATACACTCACATGGTGGCAGACAAAAGTCTAGACTGAGTATTCTTACCAAAGTGATTTTTCATAGAAAATCAATCACATCAACCCTTCTTTCTGTTGACACCATTATGACTGTTCACAATAACAGTATTATTCACCAATTACCAATAATTCAGTATCGCTGTACCAGGCACTAATGGCCGCTTACCTGTTTGCTGCGGATATTAAACTTAAAACATTCATTGTAGGTCATCTAATTCCATTTAGTAGATGGTATGTTATATTTTACATTACTTGTACCTCACATAATGCAATTATTTTTTACAAAATTTAAAAGGAAAGGCATCTGCTTAATCTTTGATCTCAGCTGCTTCATACATCATAGAGAACAATAGAAGGAAAAAATTTTGGACTGCAATGACAATACATTGTTGTAGTGGTCTTATCTTTTGTCATGATGATTCTTTGTAGAAAACTGTTTATAAAAATAATAAAACACATTGCTGGAAATTATTCACATATCATAATATGTCTTTCCTTTATCAGTTTTCACACATAGGCTTCAGTCATTTCTTCAGAGATACTGTGTTTTTTACAGTCCACTAAGGCAGTGGCACATCAGTTTTCACCGTAGGTAAGGAGCTTCAAAGTTTTTGAAGTTTAGATAGTGGTAAGACAAATCAAGTAGTATACCACATGTCTGGCATTCATGTGGTAGTTTTACATGGCTTCAGCAACTGTATAGTTTCGAAGGAGACTTCCCTTAATTGCTTATCTCGCCCCATTTGGATTTACTGGATCTGGAAAACAGGGAACAAAACCATCCAACAGCCTTCAAAAAAGTGTCAGGCTTGACATGTTCATTATAGAAAATATTGAATCTGTTATTGAGGTCAAAAGAGGTCAGTAAATGTAGAAAAGTTAATTTCAATTGAAAGAAAATTTAAATGAAGCTCCCGGTGATTTTGAATACCCAACCCCGTATCGAATTGCTGGTGGAGGCTGCTGCCGGTTTGCCCCGACACGTCGCTGGAATGCCACCTGCTGTCAACTGCACCTGGTTCTCAATCATATTTCTGGAACAGGTCTTGCTTCCATGTTCCTCTCGTCCAATATGGGTACGTGCAATATCGAAAATTGGGGTAAGTGGCAAAGAAACTACTTACGTTCAAGAATCAAGTTCATCTCCATTCATATAGATTCACTCATTTTATTTACAGAGTATGTTCTGTATATACACCTTTTTTTTGTAGTAGTAATGTAGTGACTTGCAGTTCATTTAAATAAATTACACATCTATGACGCTGCACTTTGGAGTCTGGTGTTCGTGTGGTTTGTTTATTCCTGACTGCGTAGACATTTGCCCATGGCGCAGCGGAGCCAGTGTTGCACTCGCATTATTGACGTGCAGCTGGCAGTACAGTCTATTAAGAGTTTATACTCGTGAGGTTATCTTGTTATATTAAAAGTCTGAGGTACGTTCAATTTTATTTAACTTTAAAAATTTGTGTACCAATTTCCAGTTGTTGTTGCTAACATCTGCACTCAGAGTATTCATATTATCATGATTTGACTGCTGCTTAACACAGTTTTAAAATAAAAAAAACACAGTTTGTGCATATCCATTTGATTTTTAAAGTTCTTGTGAGACATACAGCATAAACATTGATTACTGCAGGGGCTCATAGTTCTACTCAAACGACAATCTTCATATCACCTAAAACTTACACTGCAATGATATTTGTTTTTGTTTACATTTGGTGTTATGTCGAAACATGGAGATAAAAATAAAAAATTGACTGATAGAATCTTCATTTTTCTTGATCAATGGATCACTTTCAAACTGTTTAGATTTCAGTACATTTCCATAAGTTGTTTTTTTTGTTTGTTGTCATTTATTCTCATTCATTCAGTTGATTAAATCTCATTAGTATTTTGTAACAGATGCCCATATTCGGTACACCTACTAGTAGGTAGCTCAGAGTTAACGGCAAAGCAAAACCCGAAAAGTTGAAAGTACCGAAAGTAGTACGCAAGAAACCAAATGCTCCAGAGCCAAATCGGAAGTAAGCAAACACGCCGACTAGCACTCGACTAATATCTGTGCGTGTGTGCTATATAAATCAAGGTAAAGTACATTCATGACTCGTCCACATTCGTAGGTGCATGATATACTTATACATATATTTACCCCAATAGAATCTAGGTAGAAAATCATATTTACATCAAAACATTTACTCCATTTTTTAAAAAATTCAGTGAATGAACTTTCAGGATGGAAACTTCAGACTTCAAATTCTTTAATTGTTCCATTGGGGGAACTTAGATTTAATCAGGAATTACAGTTAAACATACCGTCAGGTCATACATGACCTGAAATAGACCCTTATAAACTAAGACATGTGAGTAAAAGAATTTACAATAAAACTGTTTACATGTTTTACAATGGTGCTTGTGCACCGAATATATTTTGGTACTTGCAGTCAGTGAACTGTGGTTCTTATTGCAAATATTTCTTAAGGTCTCTGTGACGAGAATCCTTTTTTCCTTTAAGTATTGATGTCTTGCAGTAAATGGCAACTATCATGAGGGATTCTGGAATGGCCCTTCATATAGTAGATGCACTTTTTTCTTCTCGATCAGTGATGGCTTAGGATGCGTTCTAAGCAGTACTAGTTCATCAACTGAGTACTTCTGTTTGTTGCGGTCCTGAAACTTTGGAATGGCATTAACCCACTCACTTACTTCCTCTTTCTGTTCCCTGATTAATTCAGTTGGTGTAAACCAGTTGAAATGTGGGGTAGGTTGTTATAGATTTCCATGAAGCTGTTAACATATTCAACCCACTTCAGTGTTTGTTGTGGACACGTCATAATGAATTAATTCAATTCTCGAAATGTCTTCTCCAAGGGATTACTGCTAGGTGAGAAACGTGAGATGACGTGTCTGATACCATCTTCCGTTAAAGCCCTCCATCTGTCTTCTGTGAAGTAAGAAGCATTATCAGTAAGCACAGTTACTGGGCAACCAAAAGATTTTATATATTTGCCTGCTAGCTTCCTTCCAATGCTGCTTGCTGTTGAAGTCCGGGGAGGATACATCGTAATGTATGTAGTCAACAGATCAGTCCAGAGACTGGTTTGATGTGGCTCTCCATGCTACTCTATCCTGTGCAAGCTTCATCATCTCCCAGTACCTACTGCAACCTACTTCCTTCTGAATCTGCTTAGTGTATTCATCCTTTGGTCCCCCTCTAAGATTTTTTACCCTCCACGCTTCCCTCCAATACAAATTTGGTGATCCCTTCATGCCTCAGAATGTGTCCTACCAATTGATTCCCCCCTCCTAGTCATGTTGAGCTACAAATTCCTCTTCTCTGCAATTCTATTCAGTACCTCCTCATTAGTTACATGATCTACCCTTCTAATCTTCAGCATTTTTCTATAGCACCACGTTTCAAAAGCTTCAATTCTCTTCTTGTTTATACTATTTACCATCCATGTTTCACTTCCCCCACAAATACTTTCAGAAAAGACTTCATACTCGATGTTCACAAATTTCTCTTCTTCAGGAACGCTTTCCTTGCCACAGCAAGTCTACATTTTATCTCTTCCCTACTTCGACAGTCATCAATTGTGCTTCCCAAAGAGCAAAACTCATTTACTCCTTTAAGTGTCTCATTTCCTAGTCTAATTCCCTCAGCATCACCTGATTTAATGCAACTACATTCCCTTATCCTCTTTTTCTTTTTGTTTATGCTCATCTTATATCTTCCTTTCAAGACACTGTCCATTCCATTCAACTGCTCTTCCAGGTCCTTTGCTGCCACTGACAGAATTACAATGTCATCTGCAAACCTCAAAGTTTTTATTTCTTCTCCATGGAATTTAATTCCTATTCCAAATTTTTCTTTTGTTTCCTTCGCTGCTTGCTCAATACACAGATTGAATAACATTGGGGATAGGCTACAAACCTGTCTTACTCCCTTCCTAACCACTGCTTGCCTTTCATGCACCTCGACTTGCATAATTGCCACCTGGTTTCTGTGCAGATTGTAAATAGCCTTTTGCTCCTTGTATTTGACTCCTGCCACTTTCAAAATTTGAAAGAGTATTTCAGACAATGTAGTCAGAAGCTTTCTATAAGTCTGCAAATTCTATAAAAGCCTTTCCGTAATTTATCTTGTAAGATAAGTTGTAGGATCAGTATTGCCTCACGTGTTCCAACATTTCTACAGGATCCAAGCGGATCTCCAAAGTCAGCTTCTACCAGTTTTTCCATTTGTACGTGTAGAATTCATATCAGTACTTTGCAGCGGTGACTTACTAAACTTATAGTTCGGTAATTTTCAAGCCTGTTAACACCAGCATTCTTTGGGATTGAAATTATTATATTCTTTTTGAAATCTGAGGGTATTGCGTGTCTCATTCATCTTGCTCAGTAGATGGTAGAGTTTTGTCATAGTTTGCTCTCCCCTGGCTATCAGTAGTACTAATGGAATGTTGTCTACTCCCAGGGCCTTGTTTCAACTTAGATTCTTCATGCAGTCTCGTATCTCCCATTTCATCTTCATCTACGTCCTCTTCCATTTTCAGAATATTACCCTCAAGTACATTGCCCTTGTATAGACCCTCTATATAATCCTTCCACTTTTGTACTTTCCCTTCGTTGCTTACAACTGGTTTTACATCTGAGCTTTTGATGTTTGTTCAAGTGGTTCTCTTTTCTCCAAAGGTCTCTTAAATTTTCCTATAGGCTGTACCTATGCTACCCCCAAGTGATATATGCCTTCACATTCTTACATTTTACTCTAGCTATCCGTGCTTAGCTATTTTGCACTTTCCGTCAATCTCATTTTTGAGACATTTGTATTCCTTTGCACCTGCTTCATTTACTGCATTTTTATATTTTCTTCTTTCATCAGTCAAATTCAATATCTCTTCTGTCACCAAAGTATTTCTGCTAGCCCTAGTCTTTTTACCTACTTGATCCGCTGCTGTCTGTACTACTTCATCTCTCAAAGCTACCCATTCTTCTTCTGCTGTATTTCTTTCCCCATTTCTTGTCAATTGTTCCCTAACACACTCTCAGAAATTCTCTGCAACCTCTGTTTCTGTCAGTTTATCCAGGTCCCATCTGCTTAAAATGCCACCTTTTTGCAGTTTCTTCAGTTTTAATCAATAAATTGTGGTCAGAGTCCACATCTGCCTCTGGATATCTCTCACAATTTAAAACCTGGTTCCTAAATCTCTAACCATTATGTAATTTATCTGAAATCATCCAGTGTCTCCAGCCCTCTTCCACGTATACAATCTTCTGTCATGATTAAGCTATGCTCTGTGCAAAATTCTACCAGGCAGCTTCCTCTTTCATTTCTTGCCCCCGTTCCATATTCACCTACTATTCCTTGTCTTCCTTTTCCAGCTATTGAATTCCAGTCCCCCCATGACTATTAAATTTTCGTCTCCCTTCACTATCTGAATAATTTCTTTAATCACATCATAAGACTTCTTCACTCTCCATCTACAGAGATAGCTGGCATATAAACTTCGTACTACTGTGGTAGGCGTGGGCTTCGTATTTATCTTGGCTACAATAATGCGTTCACTATGCTGTTTGTAGTAGCTTACCTGCATTATTATTTTTTATTCATCATTAAACCTACTCCTGCATTACCGCTATTTGATTTTGTATTTATAACCCTGTATTCACCTGACCAGAAGTCTTGTTCCTCCTGCCACCGAACTTCCCTAATTCCCACTATATCTAACTTTAACCTATCCATTTCCCTTTTTTAAATTTTCTAACCTACCTTCCCTATTAAAGGATCTGACATTCCACTCTCTGATCCGTACAGTGCCAGTTTTCTTTGTCCTGATAACGTCGTCGTCCTGAGTAGTCCCCTCCTGGAGATCCAAATGGGGGACTATTTTACCCCCGGAATATTTTACCCAAGAAGATGTTACAAATCATGCACTGCCAAAATATACTTTACGCCTCCTCTTGCAGTAGGTAGGGGTTCCGTTACGTCAAGTGCTGTGATTTGTGTTGGATGTCATGCAACAATGGGATGCAAATCCGTGTCCCTGCAGACATTATTCGGTTTAACCTTTCGATAAATGTTGCAGGTTCTGAAAACTCCTTGTACCCTTTCTATATGTTTGGATAGTAATAGTATTGACTGACTAAACAAACACTGTTTTTAGCCTTGTTTCACAATTTATTATTAATGTTATTGCACAACCTAGATTTCGGGTTAGAAGCCCATTTTCAAGTACATTAACTGATAAAGGTAATGCACAGATAAACATGGTGACAAGTCAAAGATATCATTTCAACTTCTTACGGTATCGATCCATAACTTAATGTGCAGTTATGTCAGTGACCATTTTTTTTAACAAATTACACGTATTATTTCATATTCATCGATTATACTTACGACTGGGCTAAAGTTATGCAGCAGCCAAGATGTTTTTAACTAAAACTGATTGGGGCCCAAAGTTTTGCTTCTATCATGAGGTTGTGACCTCATGTAACAGAGGTGAATAATTGAATTGGGTTTGCTCATTTAATAATAGTTGTGGGGATATACACATCTGTTTTTTTAATTTCTAAAAATTTCTAATTGGTTGAGTTGGCCCCCTTTCCTCTGTATGTAGGACTTTTATATCTATTGTGTATTTGTGGTTATTATTCTGGCAATGTTCTGCTAAGGCTGAATCAGGGTTCTTCAATCTCCAGCTTCTGTGGTGTTCTTTACGTCTGGTACAGATTGACCTCCCCATCTCTCCAGTATAGCAAGACTGACACGATGTGTGATTTTTGTAAACACCACTTTTTGTGATATCTTGTTGTTCGTCTTTACAAAAAAGTACTTATTGTCTGACTGACATAGAAAAACACAGAGAAACTCTTTGCCTTCAGGATGTTACTTACGCTATTTGATGTTATCCCTATAAAAGGTAATCTGCACCATTTCTTTTCCTGTTTGTATTTTTCATTGGGGACAGTAGGGACCTGGCTTGCTTCATCTTTTTACCTAAAATTTTATCAGTGGTGCTGGGGTCAACTTCATTATTTATGGCTATTTGTATAAAGTTCCTGGTCAAAGTCTTCTTGGGGCTGGGGCAGAAGGGAGATGGGGATCATGTGATGGAATGCTACATGTTTGTAGGATGTTGGGAGGAAGCTAAGATGAGTGTCAGTGAAGGAATCTTCTGGGGAAAATTTTAAATTTATGGGTACTGCTTTCTATCTTTAAGCTAATATCCAGGAAATTTATGCTGGCCTTTATGTTAGTGTGCCACCGGTCCATATTTTCCACAAATTTATGGAGTTGTCTATTGGAACCTTTCCACATCCAAAGAATATCGTCTACATATCTGTACCGATACACAACATGTTTTGCCAGTGGATCTCTCTTCAGAAAATCAGTCTTCCACTTGTCCATGAACCTTTCTGCTAGTAAGAGGGATAAAGGTGAGCCATTGCCAGACCAACTGTGTGCTGATATTAGCTCCCTTAAAAGCATAAATAGTTTTGATTCAAACATTATTCCACTGTACTAACAATGATCAGCTGCTCTTCTGGATTTTTGTTGTTTGAAAACAATGATTGTGGCACAATATCTATACAGTCTTTCACTGGAATAAATGTGAACAAGCTATGCACATCAAAAGAGACTAATTTTGCATTTGTTGGAACCTTAACATCTGTTAACTTGTTAAATAAATGTAAACTATTCTTAATGCTAATTTCTCTTTGAAGTGCAGCTTCTTCTTCAAGATGGTGTTGATTCTCCTGGCAATCTTGTGTACTGGAGCTTGTATTACGGATACCACAGGATGGATTGGCACTTCTGGTTTGTGGAGCTTGGGTAAACTGTACAGCTGTGGTGCATATTCAGAAAAGATATTCGAGCAATTTTTTGCTACCTGACCTCATTACCTGATTCTTCTTCATCCGAGTGACTGAATACGAACCTTTACAATAGGTCTGGTGTGGATACACTTTCATATCATGAATATAATCTTTTATAACACCTGGCGATCTATGAATACTTCTTCATAGTTAGACAATAGATTTATTAACTGCCTAGCTTGGATTTTGTCAATGTATGAAGCTTCCTTCACTTTCTCCTCAATCATGGCAGAGATGTCACTCACATTGTTGTGAACACCATCCTTTTGGCTAGTATGCCACCCTTTTGGGTGATCATCCTCTAATATAAGCAGTTTTTGTTTGCTGACCACTATATTTACACGTCTAGTCAGCTGAAGGCCTACCTAGATTTCCCGATTTAGCTGTAAGGTTATCTCTAGCTCTTGGTATTTCAGTTCGCAAACTCCTTGGGCGAGATCTATTATTGCTTTTCTATCCCGGAGAAATTCAAAGCCCAAAATAATTGGTACTACAGGTTTTCCATAAATAAGAACGTACACTTGAGGCTATCATTTCCAAAGGAAAGCTCTATCTGCATTTGGAACTTTGTCTGTGACTTCTTTTCCAAAGCTCCTATAATTTAACAGTTACTCACTGGCAGAACCAGTAATTGCTTTACTCACAAAACCCTCTGGAAAAATTGACCACTTCTCACTGAAATGCTTGTGCCAATATCAAGGAGTATTGAGGTAACAAGTCAGATTACGGATACATTCACCGTATATATTCTACTGTTTCATTATCAGAGACGGTATCTTCTTGATGTAATTCATCCTCTAATTTTATTCTGTCCTCGTATCTAATCATATTAATTCTGTTGGGAATAGACCTATTGCCTTCATTTTGTAGTCCAGTGTCCTGACAAAGGCCTGTAGGGACTGACTCTAGTTTCCAATTCTGGAAACATCCCCCAGGCTGTGGCTAAGCCATGTTTCCGCAATATCCTTTCTTTCAGGAGTGCTAGTTCTGCAAGGTTCGCAGGAGAGCTTCTGTAAAGTTTGGAAGGTAGGAGACGAGGTACTGGCAGAAGTAAAGCTGTGAGTACCGGGCGTGAGTCGTGCTTCGGTAGCTCAGTTGGTAGAGCACTTGCCCGCGAAAGGCAAAGGTCCCGAGTTCGAGTCTCGGTCGGGCACACAGTTTTAATCTGCCAGGAAGTTTGACTCTAGTTTGTCGGATTCTTTGTTGCTTGTTTCGTATCCGGTGATAATTCCACTCTTCTCTTATTCTGGATATTATTAGATGGAGGTGGTCTGTTTGGATCTCGTGACTGTGAAAATGGACTGTTCGGTACAGAGACAGTCTATATAATTTACAGACTGCACTTGGTTTGCAAAATTATAGTGGGGTTGCCAAAGAATCTGTACTGGCTGTTGCCAGTGCTGATTGTCATTATGCATATTTTTTGGTCTATCTTTTTGTGGACTTCCCGATTTCCTATTGTTTCTCCTTTTTGAATTATTTTGATGTTTATTATTTGTATTGTCATTTGAATACTGCTTCTGATTATCATTCGCCTGTTGATAATCTGTTTCCCTAGTAATTACTGTTACTGGGATTGTCCCATTTCAGGTAATAGTTACCTTTCCCATTGTAATTGTTATTATCATTAAATTTATTTTTATTTTCCTTTGGACTATTTTCGCCCCCTAGTACAGTTGTTGCCATCCCAAGAGCTTTTTCCATTGGAATAGTTGCCATTAGAATTTACTGTATCTGAACTTTTTCGTACATCTTCCTGGACCAGGTCTAGTGAGTCTATTGCGGACAGAAATTATTCAAGGTCAGTGTTCGTAACAAGCTTTTCCCTTATGTTAATTGGTAACCTTGCTTTTAATACTCTCAATGGATCTCGTGTAGTGACCGACTTGTCCCAGTACAGAGTCATATTGATGAATTTTTCAAAGTATTTTCGTAGACCCCTAGTCGTCAGATTATATACTTCTGCATTGTAAACAATGTAGTAAGTCTTTCTTGTATTGAGGCTGACAAAACTGATCAAGAAATGCCTTCTCAAAATCACTGAAAGTTTGGCAAGTCTCGGCAGCATTTAATGCCCAAAGCGAAGCTTCCCCAGCAATTTGTGATACCACGAATTGTATGTTCTGTTCTTCCATCCAAGATTTTGGAAGGACACTACTGAAGTTGTATAAATACGACTGGGTGGATATTCTTTTTGCTCTCTTCATTGTAAATCTGAAATTGACTATGTGTAATGAGGCTTTCCTCATGCATCAATGTACTCAAATGCATGGATCGCCTCTCATTAGCAGTCGGTATACTCATTTTGCTACAAGTACAGTCTTTTTCTAGTTTTAAATTTCTTGTATGCATCAATGGCTGTGCTAGTAAAAATTAGCTACCATGGCTTGATTTATCATAAATTGTAAATGGGGTTGCTGGCAAACTGTGTGTGTTACTCTGATTTATAACATGACCAGTGGGCAAATGTGGTTTATTCTACATTGACATACTAGCAGTTGGCAAATGTTCAATTCTAGTTTACCCATCAGGACCAGATTCTTCATTACTGGATTCTGGCATTACCTCTAAATTTCGATGGTCTAGATTAAAAACTCTGGCTACCTCCATTTGTATGTGTTTCTTCACTTCGGTTTGTATTTTACATTCAATTCTTTCTACGGCAGTAGTCAGCATTTTAAAACTAGTTTTTAAGTTACTGATTTCTGGCTGCATGTCATTTACTTTGGTGGGAATGTTTGCCAACTGTTATATCATGTCTTTAACTGCATTTATCTCTGCATTAAAGTGTGCTGACAATGCTTTATCCCTGTTGATTATCACTTGGTTAATATATTGAACAATGTCTTTGTCCCACTGGATAAAGACCTGACTGATTTGTTCTAAGAATTTTCTTTGTCTTTCCTGTTCTTTTCATTCGCCTTTGCTTTTCTGTAAGGGTTTCTTCTTCCCTATGTCGCTTTTCTTTTAAAGCCTTCGCTTCTAAACGCTGCTGCTCTTTTAAGAGCTGCTTCTTCCCTTCATTGTTTTTCCATCAATTCTAATTTCTGAAATAATATAGCTAATATAATACCATCTGGCAACGTCATAACTTCAGCATTGTTAGGTCCTGCTCCTTGCCCGGTAAAATTACTATCATTTGCTTCTAAAGCTTTCACCACAGGAATGTCACTCAATACTGGCAACTCCTCATTTTCAGTATCAATGTCCGATAAAATACTATTATCAACAACACTTAAGCTAGCTCCTGCACCGAGAGGCCTAATAATATTTATTAGCAGCAGATATTTCACACAATAAGGCAATCCCCAGGAATATTCTATAACTAACACAAGAAATAATCACTATAATTAAATGTGTGTTTGTGTACACAATAATTCACTAGAAACAAGACAATATTTGAAAATGTTTCTCGCAGCCAGAATATGATACTGCTGTTACTTATGACTGGAGTGATTTTGGCTGAAGTGCTGCAAAAATTTTGCAGCACGCGGACAGATCTTAGCTGTGTGCCTGTGTACTGGGATAATATGTGCACCCGTTCCTATCTTTAGCTGACAGGCGATGCTATCAGTGAAACAGGACTACACACTGATTACATATTCCCAAATAAGATCATATAGCAACTCAGTTACAGTTTGTTTGGATAATTACAATAATCTTTCCAGGTGTCAGTTTGATATTTACAACAGTATCTTGTGTGTTCTCAGTTGATACATGAAAAGGCAAACAAACAAGCATTAACACTTTACATTTGCAATCTATACACAAAAAGAAATACACTGATTAAAATAAATACAATTACAATGTTTGTACTCAAGCCCTATGTGACAGGGCACCAATGTGATGGGTTTTGTTCTGTTTGTTTAAAGTTGTCGTGGTGTGTGTGTGTGTGTGTGTGTGTGTGTGTGTGTGTGTGTGTGTGTGTGTGTGTGTGTGTGTGTGTGTGTGTGTTATTTTAAAACATATGAAAATGTAGCAGCAGCAACAGTATTATTTAAAAGAAAGAAATAAATAATCTCTGATAATTCTTATTTAGGTGCTGCTGAGCCCAACCGCAATGAATTATTTTGTCATACCTTATCACTACAAATAAATATTGAAATGCTGTTTCATTAATTCAGTAAGTGACATTAAAATGTTTGCACCAAATAACTAATATATCAAACCTCAACCTCTTCCCTTTAATATAATGTAAATATTTTTTTAACTCACTGATTAATTTTTTGGAGAAAAATTAATCTTAAGCACCAGCCACAAAAACTATTTCATTTACATAAAGTCTAAGATTGTTCTACTGAATGTTATTTTCACTGTTAGAATAGAAAAATAATTCCTGTGGGTTCTTGTCCTCGGAGTTCAAATATTGTAATATCGATCGAAAGAATTAATGTCTTACTGTTTCTACAGTTTGAAATTGCTGTCCATACGCTCACTTAATGGTGGCAGGCAAAACAGTCAGGACTGGGTATTCATACCAACATAATTTTTCATAGAAAATCAATCACATCAACCCTTCTCTTTATGTTGACACCATTATGACTGTTCACAATAACAGTATTATTCACCAGTTACCCATAATTCAGTATCGCTGTACCAAGCACTAATGGCCGCTTTCCTGTTTGCTACAGATATTAAACTTAAAACATTCATTGTAGGTCATCTAGTTACAAATAAGTCCATACACTAGAATTCCATTTAGTCAATGATATGTTGTATTTTACATTACTTGTACCTCACACAACACGAATATTTTTTACAATATGTAAAACAACAGACCTCGGCTAATCTTTTATCTCAGCCACTTCATACATCATAGAGAACAATATAAGGAAAAAATTTCACATACTCCAGTGACAACACACTGTTTTAGTGGTCTTTTGTTATGATTATTCTTTGTAGAAAACTGATTATAAAAATAATAAAACATATTGTTGGAAATTGTTTACATTTCACAATATTAAGCCTTTTCTTTATCGGTTTTCACATAGGGGCTGAAAAGTCATTTCTGGAAAACTATTAATCACTCCATAAACCTCGAGCATTGTTGCATACACTGGTGACACAAAATGTTGGTGTTGGCATGACAGTTTACTCCTTGTGAACTCAGCAAATTAATGGGGCGACTTGGGAACATATTCATATTGTGCATGGGGTAATAGCAAACTGTCCCCTAAAATATTATATTGGTGACATGATATACATGAGCAGGGTACACAATGTTTATTCCACTAGTCTCCATTAGTTGCTAAAGAAAAATGTGAGAGTGCTGTTCGTGGAACAAGATTCATGAACTGAAAATGTAATAAATATTCTGAAGAAAGGAAAACTGCTGCAGCCTTCATAGTGCATCAACCCCAAGGAAAGTAGATAGACATCAGTAGTTCACAGGGTCATCGCACTGCTGTGTTGCATAAAGTTAAAGCATGTGATCCTGAAACTTGCAATAGACGCTAGTTTCTGAAGTGTGTATCGCTCTTTCTGCCACCGCTGCCTCCTTTCTCCATCCACTGTACAACAAGGGACAAATTGATTAAAATTTGACCTATGAAGCCCTTTCATAAGTTGGCATGCATTAGAATATTAGTTTGGACAACATAAATACGGGAAATTATTTCATTTCTTGATGACGGAGCCAGCAATAACTTCTTTACTCTCATACACTGCGGATTATCATTCAAAGATGAAAAACTTAGTACACAACCCATGCAACCCATACTACAAAATGCGTTGTGAAAAGATTCAAAACTGCTCAAAAAAATACTTGTTAATAAAAGGCTAACCATGTTCATGGTGCAGTGTCCCAGTTGTAGGGTGCCTATATCAAACAGCTTTGTTGAGTAACAGTATGATTTTCAATACATAATATAATTGACAGAATTTAAGAATTGCCATCTACTCATTAAAGGTTTAATTTTACATTAAAGATTTGAAACAGAAGACAAGTATTACAGTTAAAAACTTGTGTATAGTGGGATTGGACAAAAATGTGGTAACACTGTGTGATGCATGCCTGAACATAATGCAGATGTCAGTCAATCTAGCAGGTGTGTTGTTGTATTTGACCATTAATGGCATATGTGCAAGGCACTTGAGATACTGAGTGTCCTGTACAGTTGTGAATGCAAATTGTTGGAGCTAAGTGAACCCGAATATGGCAAATTGTTGCTCATATGGTGAGTGCTTCTTGTAACAAAGGGAGCTGAGGTGTTTGTTTCAAGGGGCAGCATATCGAAGGTTTGTGTGGCATACAGGGAAAGTGGAAGTTCTGTTGAGTCACAATCCTGTCGGAAGTGTGTGTGTTGAGTGATCCTGACAGATGGTCATTGAATGGGGTTGTGACAAAAAATAAGAGAATGATAGCTGCAAAAGTCAATGCAGAACTGAACATTGGACTTTGAAACTCTGTCAACACGAAAATAGCACGAATGAAGCTCCATAAGCTGGGAATTTCAGTGAGAGCTGGAATTCCAAACCACTCATAATTGTAATGGCAAAATGTGAACTATGGATTTGTGGAAGAATGTTATTTGGTTGGATAGGTCTTCGCTCTCACAGATCTGAACTTGTAGCATACACTGTCTCAAGTCCACAATGTAGCCTGCTTGCTGCCAAGAGTGAAACATGAAAACAGTAGCCCCATGCTTACTCTGCAGGGTCTCATTACTGCCAAGGATTATGTGAACATTTTGGCTGATGAGGTCTGTCCCATGGTACAATATTTATTCTCCTATGGGGAAAAATTCAGAGTAGGTATTAAAATCCATGGAGAAGAAATAAAAACTTTGAGGTTCGCTGATGACATTGTAATTCTGTCAGAGACAGCAAAGGACTTGGAAGAGCAGTTGAACGGAATGGATAGTGTCTTGAAAGGAGGATAATGGAATGTAGTCGAATTAAGTCGGGTGATGCTTATGGAATTAGATTAGGAAATGAGACGCTTAAAGTAGTAAAGGAGTTTTGCTATTAGGGTAGCCAAATAACTGATGATGGTCGAAGTAGAGAAATTTGTTAACATCAAGTATAGATTTAAGTGTCAGGAAGTCGTTTCTGAAAGTATTTCACATGGACGATAAATGGTTTGGACAAGAAGAGAATAGAAGCTTTCGAAATGTGGTGCTACAGAAGGATGCTGAAGATTAGATGGGTAGATCACATAACTAATGAGGAGGTATTGAATAGAATTGGGGTGAAGAAAAATTTGTGGCACAACCTGACTAGAAGAAGAGATCGGTCGGTAGGACATGTTCTGAGGCATCAAAGGATTATTAATTTAGTATTGGAGGACAGCATGGAGGGTAAAAATCATGGAGGGAGACCAAGAGATGAATACACTAAGCAGATTCAGAAGGATGTAGGTTGCAGTAGGTACTGGGAGATGAAGCTTGCACAGGATAGAGTAGCATAGAGAGCTGCATCAAACTAGTCTCTGGACTGAAGACCACAACAACATGGGGATGCTGTGTTCAGAGATGACAGTGCCCCTGTTCACACAGCTCTCATCACCCAGGACTGGTTTTGTATACATGAGGATGAATTGTCACATCTCCTCTGGCCACCAGTGACCATATTTCAATATTACTGAGCCTTTGTGGTCTACTTTGGAGAGAAGGATGCGTGATCGCTATCCAACTCCATTGTTATTACCTGAACTTGCCTCTATTTCGCAAGAAGAACAGTGTAAGATTCACTTTAAAACCACACAGGAACAGTATCTATTTTGAGATGATTGAAAGCTGTTTCGAATGTCACCGCTTTTCGTACACTGTATTACATGTGGTAATGTGCTGCCTTTTTGCTATTTACATATTTTTTTCCATCCCCTGTAGATCTTGAGGCAGTGTAACTTGCGACAAGCAAATTAACCAGATTATATTCAAACCAGTATCGAGATTGAAAGCACTTGGTGACTTCCTACCAACTGTAAACATAATTTCAAACATTTTCTAAGTTATTTCTCAATTCCATACCTTGGCAATTAACACATTAATGCGTTTGTAAAGTAATGAGAAATCTGGAGCTGTTCTATATTTGGTAATTTAATTTTTAGAGAGAGTAGGGTCTACTGGTAATCATCTAACGTGGATAGGACCATTCTGCAGCAGACTAAAATTCTTCTGATCCTCCCATACCAAGGGCTTGTGCTCATCATCAAGAGAACCTCTTCGGTGAAAGTGAGACTGGGAAGCTAATGCTCCTTAGTAACATTTACTACTTGCTTTGGCTGTAACCATTCAATAAATGTACTGCAGTGGTGGTTATCATGTGTGTCAAGCTTTCTCATTAAACGTGACCTAGGTAGTTGTTCAGGAGTGGAGCAATGAGACACTCATTACTCAAACATGGGCATTCATGAGCAAGGCGACTAGTGTACTCATAGTGGAAGGAAGGAAGATAAAGCGACTAGTGTACTCATAGTGGAAGGAAGGAAGATAAGCAAACTACGATGATAAATAGCCTGCAGTGAAAAGTGCATGCATGACGAGTGTTGTCTCCTCATAATGATATTTGAATTTAGGAATAAAGGGGGTGACTCACTGAAAGGCAGGAGCACTGCATCATCGACAGATTCCCTTTCCCATTACCCCTGCCCAATGTGTGTGTCAGCCAGTTGCATGCTGCCATCTCGTGGTCTAGTTTGTGAAATAGCGTGTCCAACCATCTGCCACCTGCCTCTTCTACGTGCACCCCTACTTCAGCTAGCCCACGGACGGCTACCCTAACCCCCTCCATGCCTCCCACCCCTGTCCGTCCCTCACTATGCTGACCCTGCACCCTCACCTCAGCCCAGTACCTTGACCGTGGGCCAGGAAAGAGATCAGTCAACTGAGCACAATGTAGAGAGGCAGGCATGTGCATGTGAGTGATGATGTAGAGAGGCAGGCATGTGCATGTGAGTGATTTTTGTGTGTGTGTTTTTCTCCTACAGCTTGAGAAAGGAATTTCATTCCAAAAGCGAGGAAAGTAAAGTTCTGTACCTTTTCTTTGTGTGTCTGTCGACAATGCAGCACTTCTTCATTTTGGTGAGTCATCTCCTATGTTCTTAAATAATTCATTATTCTCAACCAGTACTTCCTGTACACTATTTTGATACATTTTCTTGCTTTCTGGTTTAAGACCATTGTTGTATAGAAGATGGTCACAAGGTTTGTTTATTGAGCATGTACCTAAAAGCAGAACTTCTGTCCACTATAGTGGTATTCAGTTTAGGAAGTCATTCTATGGCTCCTAATGAAAGAGATAATATTCATGATATCTAAATGAAAAATAAAATTAAAGATAAGTCAGACAAAATAGAATTTGAAGATATTGTAACTCAGTGTATGTATCTGGAAGCCAGAAAAATTATTTGTAACGGTGACTTCAGAATACGAGATGATGTATTATAGAAGTACTGGCTATTCACACGAATTCTGTTTTATCTCGCTACCCAAGATTTGCTTCACACTGTAGCATACTTGTCCCTCTTATTTTTATGAATTAAGAAAATGTCATTGACACGATATGGATTGATACAGCAGTGCTTCTGGTACAACTAAGCCTGCCCTGCTAAAATTTCCCTGTGCTTGAAGCACTACTGGTGGGAATGCATAGGACTTACATCACTGACATGAAGAGTTCATGGAGGATAAAGGCAGTGGCCTTCCATAAAGACAAAAACATACTTAAACTCATCACGTGGTATATTCATTTTGAATAATATCTTGTTCATGTTTATCTAGAAGTTGAACACCAGCTGTGGAATTAATGTAGAGGAGAGCAGATGGAATATTTCTTCTCTTATTAGTGTACTATCAAACCTCTGATGAGCAGGTCAACATATAAAACTTCATGGAAGATTAAAACTATCTTGTGGACTGGTACTCTAACCTGGGACGTTTGCCTAGTTTGGTGCACATTTTCTTTCTTTTTCCTCACTTGGGATTGAGTCTTGAAATATGGATGAAAAAAATGTAGCCATATAATGAAAGTGATTAACAGTGCAAAATGACAGGTTAATGTAAGTGTGAGATAACCCATTGCAACTTTGAAATGCTAGCACATTAATAACCAGTGTAATTGCGAGAATGTCAAATACGAACACGCAAATGTGCCTGCATTGTGCTGTTCAGGTGATGCATATCAGTTTGTGGGATGGTAGTTCCATGCCTGTTGCACTTAGTCGGTCAGTATAGGGACACTTAATGCTGTTTGAGGATGACACTGGATTTACCTTCTGATGATATCCCGTATTTACTTAATTGGTGGGAGATCTGCCAATCGAGCAGGCAGGGGAACAGGTCAACACTCTGTAGAACATGTGGGGTTACAACAGTGGTATGTGGGCAAATGCTGTTCCTGGATGGCAACACAACAGATCGAATCACCAGGTTAACATACAGATTCGCTGTCAGGGTGTGTGGGATAACCACTAGAGTGCTCCTGCTATCATGTGAAATTGCATCGCAGACTTGTTTGCAGGCCCTCAACTGGCCTCCTCCTAACCAACATAGGGCCATCACAGGCACCAAGGCAGGACCATCTTCCACCAGAAAGCACAACAGACCTCTATCCTGCCCTCCTGTGAGCTTTCACTTGACACCACTGAAGTCACAAAAGGCAGTGGTTTGGGGTCAGTAGAATGCACACTACATGGCATCTAGCTTGGAGCTGTCATTGGGGTAACCAATTTGTAAGAGTTGTTGTCACTGTGGTGCCAGCTGCTGTTCAAATTGTAGGTGCAGTATGATGCACTAGAGCCATAATCCAAATATGGTGGTCTTCCCTCTCAGTAGTATGATGCTCCTTGTGGTCATACATTTTTGCTACCACCACTGCCATCAGTCACGTACTGTGGCTGTGTTCCTGCCAGATCTTTCTGCAGTATTGCAGAAGGAACTTCCAGTCTCTTGTAGCCGTATTACACGACCTTGTTCAAACTTAGTAAGCTGTTGATATGGCATCTTTTTTTACCTTAAAGGCATTCTTGACTAACATCAATTCACCATGTCCAATATCAAAAGCAACTAACACTCACCACCGTTGCAGTGTGTATTTAAAGCAAACCTGATTTGCACCCTCATAGTAGCACTACTACACTTACATGACTGGCGTGAAATTTTAAGACACATCACCTTTCAGATGTAGAAACGTGCCTACCAACTTTTGTTAATGTAACCCAACTCCTTCTTGGTCTTACAATTTTTCTTTCTGTCAGTGTAATAAAGCCAATTTTTTGAAAATAGGGGACAAGTAAAAGCAAATTAGTAAATATTATGATAATTAGTCCTACATTTGTTCCAAGTTGAAACTTGGGAGACTGTTCCTTCAGTAAATAATAAACATCATTCAAATGTTTCGATGAAATCGAAGAAACACTTTTGCTAATTTTATTCTCAAAAATTATTTTCATTTTAATGTTTCTTTACCTGTGATGCATGATGATATTCCTGAACATTTGTCCATGACAGCTTTATGTGGAAGTGAGAATTAGATGATGAGCCAAAGAAATGCAGCGGTTTTTATAATTTTAATCTGCCGTTGCTCAGAAACTAAAAGATGTATGAAAATAAAACTTCAGTCTTATTGGGTGTGGTTGTACGACTGATCAAGGAAAACTTTAGAAAAATCTGATAAAGTTACATTAGACACCTCACTCATCTGACATTAAATGGTGCAAATTTCTGATTAAATTAAATGAATTGTACTTGAAATTATCCTAGCTTGTGCTACTGCAGCTGGTTCTGTGTTTGTTCTATAGCCTGTAAACTTTCACAGAATGTCTTTCATCACTATAGTTCTGTGACAAACAGCATTCAAGTGTTACGAACACAGAGTGAACTTTCAGGCTTCCCTCACAAGAGGTCTATCACCACCCCTTGCATGTCGTCAGCACACCATTGGCCCAGTCATTGTCGTGTTTTTGACCTTGGAACAGGTAGTAATCGGTCAAGTAGCTCTTCAGTTAGCCTCATGAGGTTGAGTGCACCCGGTACCAGGCCTCCCACTTAGAAAATATCCCTGGCAGTACTGGGAATCATACCCAAGTCCCCCACAAGGCAGTCAGCTGCACTGAGTACTCAGCTACGGAGGCGGACAGTAAAGGTGAGTAAATATTATCAAAACATTTGACTATGCTCAACAATTAAGTTCCATATTATGTCATGTGTGGTTAAGTTTCTGTTGGTACTCAGTTTTATGTATGTCATTAGGGTATTGCAAGACCTATTTTAGCTGCAGTTTTCAGTACTAATGGAACACTAGAAACAGAAGGAAAAAGTAACAGAAATAGGACCAGAAATTATAATTATACACTCTAAGACAGTAAAAGACTACTCACCACAAGGAAATTACAGTGGAACTTTGATTTTACATTCTTCAATTTTACATTTTTTGCGATTCTACAACACAAATTCGTATCCCCTGAGAAAATCTTACAAGATAAATCCTGAAAATTTCCCAAGTTTACATTTCTTCCTATAAAGGTTTATCTTGATTCTACATTCTTACTCAGAATCTTGCTTGACTTTGTCACATTTTCTTCTTTTTGACATTTAATGTGACTGAACACGTCATAAGTGACGCAACAGACAGACTGTTCACAACACAGGTGGTGGTGGTGGAGTAAGGTGAATAGTTCAGGCCATTGCAGAGAGGGGAGACGTGAGAGAGGAAATGCTGGCGTAATCCATGATCGGCTTTGCCAACACAACTTACGACTTGTAGCTTCACCAAGCAATTATGATGCTACTGCTGCTAGGTTGTGGCAGCAATGGAAAAACACGAAGTGTTCCAGACCAAGCCAATACATTATGAAATGGCCCAGCTACCACCTTTTCTTGTGCCGCTTATAACTTAATCTTGTCTTTTGGCATGTATTTCCAAACTACTGCATTTAGCAACCATGCAGATTATCAACCTCTTAAACTTATACCCTGAGTCTCAAAGAATATTCTCAGTTACAATCAGGGAAACGTTGGCCATTTCCGGCTAGTGAGCTCGTACTGGCTAGTGTAGCGACTTGTTATATTAGCCAGCGTAACCACCACACCACACTAACACATGTAAAATGAACTTGCCACTTTGTTTAGCTCACCACATAATAAGTTTACAGACCTTAGCCTACGAAATATTCGAAATTCCTAAAGTACTGAATTATAAACAGACACAGGAGCTATAAAACAAAGCTGGCACGAGAATTTCATTCTTGTCCTCCTAGGTAGCAATTTTGCCAACACTCATAATGTCAACTGACATCACCAAATCACAACACTACTGCCACAAATTATACCTTAAAACACACATTTTGAGGTTCAAACAGTCCACGGGTATACTGCTGGTTCATAGTGTCCAGCGGGCACAATATTTCGGCAATCAGGCATGCCGCCATCGTCAGGTGCGCTGACGAACTGAGCTCCTGAGGGCGGGCAGCCGATTTAAATCCCCTCCCCCCCCCCCCCCCCCCCATGGGCAGCTCTCTTCGCCGTACATGCGCGGGCGGTCATGAAGACTTGGGCGTCGGAATCTGTCGTAGCGTCGATGTGCTTGCCACTTCCGCCCTGGTCGCCAGTTTGTACTTCTTGCTGAGAGTCTTCTTAATTACATTCAATGCCGGGTCCTAAGCCTTGCTGAGATTGTAGCCGCAATCTTGGTTGATAAGATCTTCCCTTTTGCGAATTTCGATAGCCTCCCTTATAACACTGTCCCAATATTTAGAGGTCTAAGCCAGGATCTTAGTATACTCATAATCCATCTCGTGTTTCTCGGACAAACAATGCTCTGTTACCGCCGTCTTATTTGGATATTTCAGTCAAGTGTGCCTTTGATGTTCTCGGCAACGATCTTCGATGGTGCGTACTGTTTGTCCGATATAAGTCTTCCCACACTCACTGGGAATTTGGTATATGCCGGCCTTCCTCAAACCGAGGTCATCTTTCACACTTCCCAGTAATGACCGTGTTTTATGGGGTGGGCAGAAGACGGTTTTAACTCGGTGTTTCTTTAATATACGGCCGATTTTTCCCAATAGTGCGTCATTGTACGGAATAAAGGCAGTGGCTACCTCTTCTTCCGTGACTTCATCCGTCTCCACAGGTTGTGCTGTGCTGGTGGGATGGAGTGCATCTAATCTGCACTTAAAAAGGCCACTCGACGCCATATTTCAAAATTCTCGTGTCTCTCAGATAAACCATCGCTGGAGGCACCATGAAAGACAATCATCAATCTCACTGAACATGGAGCTGTCTCATGAGGTGGTTTCGGTTCTGGAGAAGGGACTCAACTTTGCTCCCACCCCTAGGTTCATGCCGGTTGTGGACATCGTCAGTGCAGTGGAACAGGTTGCAGTGCGATTACCACCTGAAGCAGCAGAAGAAGTGCGTCGGGAAACCTGCCGGACTCTGACCAGAACTAAACCTACAAAGACTAACATTACCAGTAGAGAGAGGACGGCCATTCGGGACTTAAGAGAGTGCTCTGAGATTGTTATCTTACCTGCTGACAAAGGCAATGCCACTGTTGTTCTTTCCCGTAAGGACTACATTGAGAAGATGCAGCGCCTGCTCCTGTAGGAAGATCAACACTGACCCCACGAAGAAGGTGGAGAACAAGACCAGGGCTGTACTCAAGGACGCGGATCTACCATAGGGGGACGCCAAGAAATTGTCACCTGTAGGACCTGTACCACCAAGACTTTATGGACTCCCTAAGGTCCACAAAGAGGGGGTACCTATGTGCCCGATTGTCAGCAACATTAGGGCACCTACTTACTTGCTGGCAAAATATCTGGCTGAATTACTTAGCCCCTATGTAGGTAAATGCCCTCACCATATCCGTAATTCCATGGATTTCGTGAAACGTCTCGACAACGTCAGACTGAAAGACACTGATATCCTAGTGAGCTTAGACGTGGTTTCACTATTTACAAGGGTGCCTCTATGAGAGTCAGTCGAGCTTATTGGGCAGAAATTTGACGAGAAGACCACCGAACTCTTTAGGCATGTCTTGACCTCAACGTATTTTCCGTTTAATGGGGAATACTATGAGCAAACAAATGGAGACGCAATGGGCATCCCACTCTCGACGGTGGTCGCAAGTTTGTACATGGAGTACTTCGAGGAGAAAGCCTTGGCGTCATCCAATTGGAAACCTACTTGTTTCTTCCGCTATGTCGATGACATGTTCGTCATCTGGCCCCATGGTAGGGACAAGCTCCTGGATTTCCTTACACACCTAAACTCCACAGATCCAAACATCAAATTCACTATGGAGACCAAAGCAGAAGGAAGATTACCATTCCTGGACGTCATGGTCAAGAGATGAGCTCATGGTACCCTGAGCCACTGTGTGTACAGGAAGAAAACGCACACTGACCTGACCTGTACCTGCCTGCAGACAGCTGCCACCACCCTTCTCAGAGGAATGGAGTACTACAAACACTAGTACACAGGGTGCACAGCATCTCAGACGCAGAGAATCTGCCCCAGGAATTGGAACACCCCAAAACCGTGTTGCGAAAAAACGGATACTCAGAATGGCAGATTAGACGCGCTCTCCATCCCACCAGCACAGCACAACCTGTGGAGACAGATGAAGTCACGGAAGAAGAGGCAGCCACTGCATTTATTCCGTACAATGGTGCACTATTGGGGAAAATCGGCCGTATATTAAAGAAACACCGAGTTAAAACCGTCTTCTGCCCGCCCCATAAAACACGGGCATTACTGGGAAGTGTGAAAGATGACCTCGGTTTGAGGAAGGCCGGCATATACCAAATTCCCAGTGAGTGTGGGAAGACTTATATCGCACAAACAGTACGCACCATCGAAGATCGTTGCCGAGAACATCAAAGGCACACTTGACTGAAATATCCAAATAAGTCGGCGGTAGCAGAGCATTGTTTGTCCGAGAAACACGAGATGGATTATGAGCATACTAAGATCCTGGCTTAGACCTCTAAATATTGGGACAGTGTTATAAGGGAGGCTATTGAAATTTGCACCAGGAAAGATCTTATCAACCGAGATTGCGGCTACAATCTCAGCAAGGCTTGGGACCCGGCATTGAATGTAATTAAGAAGACTCTCAGCAAGAAGTACGAACTGGCAACCAGGGTGGACGTAGCAAGCACATTGACGCTACGACAGATTCCGACGCCTACGTCTTCGTGACCGCCCGCGCCGGAGGTCGCGGACGGCGAAGAGAGCGGTCCATGGGGGGAGAGGGGATTTAAATCAGCCGCCCGCCCTCAGGAGCTCAGTTCATCAGCGCACCTGACGATGGCGACATGTCTGATTGCCGAAATATTGTGCCCATTGGACACTATGAACCGGCAGTATACCCATGGACTGTTCGAGCAACAAATACGCCGGGAGAAACTGAAGAATCACACATTTTGAGGGTTCTTTCATTTTGGAAACAACAAAAATTTATAGCCTACTTGTTGAATAAACTGAAGACTGTGAAATATGGTGAAACCTGCCTGGTTACAACATCTGTGATGTTTGTTTTCCACCTGTAGCCAATAGCTGTATAGCATGGTGACCTCACACTAATGGAGTGACTGCTACCATATGGAGTGTAAACAGCAGGCTTACTTGGCAGGTTGTTCCAAAGGATGGCTGATGTGATTGGTGTACAGCAAATAGAGTGACTGTGCCTTCCACTTAAGTTTAATTTATATAGTTACATCTCGTACACCCTTCACTTCCCTGCATTAATGTTACTTACAGTAGTTCCGGTCAGAGCCTGTCGACAGAATCTGAAATGTATTGTACCTCCACTGACTGCATCCAATGGAGGTTACTCCATTTGTTGCATGCGGCACCACAATTAACAGGACATGTTCAGTGAACGGTTGTATGATGGCTTGTTCATCTTTGTTGCAGTCCTCAATGGTGTTTTTGTATTCTTATAAACGTAATGGATTTCTGGGATAGAGAAACACTGAAATCAAAGCAGGCTTAACTTTATTTCACATCCATTAGTGTAAATAATCACCACATGTGAAGGAAATTTCCCTAATCTGAGATTGTACTCCATCTCTAATGACTTCCTTTTCGATGGGAAGTTGAACACTAATGTACTACTCCTCCTGCAATTAAAGTTCACAAGGTTTCAGAAGTATCTTGAGATTGAAAAATGGAATTTATATTCTTTTTGTGTATGTTAGACCCAAAAATACTTTTTAGCCTTTTTTGTTTACCCAATGGAATAACAGTTTAATATAAATGATCAGTCTTGTATCACAGTTCATAAAAGTCTGGAAGCACTTGTATTCCTTTGCTGAACATTGTGATTTAAGAGGAATGTGATTTATGTTTTCTCTATAATACTTTATTATTGGTTGTCATCTGTTCAGTTATTACAAAATTACTATTTAGAGCTATAACAGAACATTTATATAATGCTACATGAACAGCATGGCTTACAATAGCAAAACAGAATAAGAAAGAACACTGTTTAATATATTATCCCATTATTGGAACTATTTCAAACCACTTGGATCACTCCATCTTCTCATGTATCATAAGAAAGGGTATTTAGATAATATACAACATAAAAAACCAGTATAACCCTACATAAATGTAACTATCTAGTGACCACACCTAACTAATTTTTTTTTCCAGCGTAGTGTTGACACTGACAGACTCAAAGGTACTCAGCAATTCTTTCTTGGTAGACTGGCATGGTCCATGGACCTTCCATCACCATACCGGTACCACAAAATGTGATGTGCTCTCCTAGTAGAACATGGGAGACATGTGCCGTCCTCAGAATACTTCAAAAATAAGAAAATAGATGCTATATAAAAATACCACACCATCAATTTGTGCAATAAATACGTGCTCACTATACTAATTCCTTGAGGGTTCACATCGAATGTTGTTCAGCAGTAAGAGAATTCAAGAGATGCCTGCCATCTGAATTGTGGGAGATGCAAATCACTAAAACTCCATTCAGTACTGTCCTATAATAGGAAATATGAGGAATTCACCAGGAATTAGTCCCACAAGTTCTGCATCTCTAGCCAGTGACTTGTAACCACTTTCTTAGAGAAGCAATTGGGGAGTTTTACATTTTTCCACACAAGCAAAATCATTTGCCCCTCCCCAAAAGGGTTTCATGCCTCCAGCATATCAATAAATAAGTTAATTTCAATCTTGGTTAAACAAAGCATTTCAGCAATTGTTTACTCAGTGTACAACTTCTGTTTTTGTGTACGTAGAAGCACTGAAACAATTTTGTCTGGTAGTTAACTTTGGCAGTGATTACCGGTGAATATCATTTGATTTATATTGAGTCAGTTGTTAAATTTGTGGATCTTATTCTAGTGCTAAATATTAAAAGAAGAAACAGTTCATTTCCATTTTAAGATAATTCCTGAGATCTTTAGAAACAGAAATAACTAGAAATTTTTTATTGTTCTAGCTTCAATAAAAATGTGCTATTTATTAAACTCGCTGGAAAGAATGAAATTGTAAAATTTGTTATTTTTCACATTAACAGTAGGACTTTTTATCATGTAATTCATAAATTATTTCACTTTCAGTTGGAGGAAGTGGGGCGCAAATGAAAAAAGTATCATCTAATTTTAAACTGATGTGCATTTGCAATTATCTAGCAAATGGCTTCTTTGCAGACACAAGTATAATGGGATGTTTTTGCTTCTATTGTTATATACTTTCATGCGTGCCAGTTTTTACTGCTAATTATGATACACCCTGCACACAAATATTGCACATGGGTACCTGCGAGGATTCCTGTAGACTATCCTGACCGTGGAGTTGAAATTAATCATTTGGAACCTCGCTCTGAAGTCAATCTTCACTCCTGATAGTCAGTTACTATTGGAATAAGCATAGAGGAATACATTTCTCACAGGGGTAAATTATGCTGCCACAAAAGTCTTTGGTCACCTACCAAACAGCATCAAAAGCCTGACAGACAGCCAACCAACATTTAAAAATAAATTAAAAGAATTTCTAGATGACAACTCCTACTCATTGGCTGAATTTTTAGATATAAATTAAGGGAGGGAAAAAAAACCTCAAATATTAGTGTCATGCAATATTTTGTGTAATGTAATATCTTGTACAGACATCTTTTATTAACCTGACACATTCCACATCATTACGAAGTGTCGTATTCATGATCTATGGAACAAGTATTAATCTAATCTGTTACATCCTGTTCCCATTGATGAGAATCTTAGGTAGCCTCTCCAATTGAAGCTTTGTGATCATAGAGTGGGTCTTCAGTTTCTCTCTCAACTATAGCAGGGCTTCATACAGAGGACATGGGTGACATCTCTGCACTTTTGTCTTCTTGTGAAGGCTCATAATCCTCGACTTCATATGTGATGTCTGACATGAGATGAGATATGATATGGCCCAAAGTAGCACTTTAGTTGTCAGTGCAGACTACTGTCCATCAATTTCTCTTTGTCAACCTTGGGAACCTCCGCAAGATGTCGAGCCCAGTTAGTGGAATGTTTCTGCTGCTGGCAGGATTGGTACCACATGCCCAGAGGTAGCTGTGGCACATACTTCCATCATTGGCATTTCTTACAGTGGCTCACATAGTGTCTAATGGATCAGAAGAGACCTGGCCAGTGATACCTGTGTCTAATTCCAGATGATAGAGCATTGGGGAAATAATCAAGGATGGCTCGCTGTAGTTGAGCTGGAATGAAGTTGCAAGTATTTCCACTCACACTGGATCGCAGTTCTTTTATACAATACTCGGTTTACTAATTGGAATTCTCCTTTGGTTGATTCTTCCTCCTCTAAGGCTTCTGTGGTCTTCAGCAGTAATGTCATTGAATGCAGCAGTGACTGTGATTTCACCTTACTGCTATGTTCTGCCAAAAGATTAGTTGAAAGGCAGTCTCTGTCCTTGTGTTTTCATCCTCTTTTTCTATACCACTTGACTTCATACTCCTGAAGCCTGAGTGCCCATCTCACTGGCAGTCACAATGGATTCTGCAGGCTAGTCAGCCAGCATAGTGAATGCTGGTCCATCACCATGGTGAATGGTTTGCCAAATAGATGCAGCCAGAACTTGTTGACAGTCCAGACAACTGCAAGGCACTACTACTTAGTTATAGTGTAGTTCATCTCATACTTGGGAAGCTGCTATAACTTTTTCTTCTCCTTCCTGAATTTGTACCAGAACTACACCTATCCTGTAACCACTAGTGTCTGTGTGAAATCCTGTTTTGGCATTCTTGTTATACAATGCCAGGACTGGAGAAGACATTAAACAGATTTTTTTTACTCCTCATTCCATGTAAATTTGTTGTACCCCTGAAATTGTTGTAAGGGTCTTTCTTGCCTTGGTACAGAACTCCTTTATGAACTCCCAGTAGTATGAGAACATTCTGAGAAAACTTTTCACGTCACGTATGTGGCAAAAAGTCTGAAAATCTGTGACTGCTCTTCTTTTCTCTGGATCAGGACAGACTCCATCACAGAGACACATTGTCCGTTTAAGGTGTTGAAGCAGGTTGTCCATCATAGGTTCAGCATCACCCTGGCAGGATTTATGAAGGCAGTCCTTTCCTGGTCAGCCAGTCTGCATGTCTATAGCTGAGAAATACTTCTTTCCTTTCAAGGGTGTCATCAGTGTGCCCTAATGGATACACACCTTTCCTCATGATTTTGTTTAGTCGATGCAGAAATGCCAGATGCTGTTCTCCTCCTTCACAATGACCCAGGAGAAGACAAAGGACACACTGAAGGTGCAATGGTGTCATCTCAAGCATCTTCTCCACTTACAGGTTATTTGTCATTCAGCAAGGGAACTATATAAGCACTGCCTAATTGGTGGAATGGCTCCTACTGTTGGTACAGTGTTTCACCATAGGCCACTTGATCTGTATTTTCTCCACTCCAGATTTGACAGCATCCAAAAATTGACTCAGTGTCTATCACTTGCCGACATTGTACCTCAGTCATCCCAGATACTATTGACAGTTCGATAGTAGCTTTTTCCCCTATGTTGTCTCTAGGAGTAGTTAAGCACAATTCCTCATTATGACACTAAGCTGCCCTCCCTGGACTTGTTTGGCTGTCCCTACGCACATACCTTTAGGGGTGAGTTGTGGTTGCTCATGACAGTTAATTCTCCCGGATGGCCTACAGTGCTTATGATTGTCCTTGAGATGTAGGTTTATTTTGTGAACCTATTTTACCAACTGATAAAAGCTTCACAGTTTAACTGAGTATCTTGATTGATAACTGGAATTTGTCTCAATGATTGTGGGATAACAATGCCTGCAATGGCAAACAGCTGCCCAAAACAATCTTTGTTGGGTATGTTTGTTGGAATAGCTTCATCAACCTGGAGCTCTGACAGGTCACAGTACATTGCTGCCTGTGATGGCTGCAAGAAGTCCCATCCAAGAATAAGATTATGACTACAGTCTGCTAAAATAACAAATCCAAAGAGCCGTGTTCTGTAGTTTATACGAGGTTTGGAACTTAAATAGTGGCAACTATTTATTCACAACCAATACAAACGAATTACATGTTTGCACCTGTTACTGTCCTTCAAAGTAGTCACCAGCATTGTGTAGAACCCGTTGCCAGCGATGTGGAAGGCGTATTATACCGTTACTGTCCTTAAAGTAGTCACCAGGGTTGTGTAGAACCTGTTGCCAGCAATGTGGAAGGTGAAGTATATCATTAGCAGAGCCTGTTCTGTTGATAGTGCAAATGGAGCTGTCTACTGCCTGTCGAATCTCTGGAACAGTTCTGAAGTGAATGCAACGAAGTGGTTCCTTCATCTTCGGAATCAAATGCACAGTATTACTGTTCGTTTTTGGAGCATCACCTGCTACCAGCTTTACGAAAGAAGCGGTGACACTTTCTGCACAACCCATCCATCATTTTTCATGACAATGCGCGGGCACGTCGAGTGCAAGTTGTGGCTGCTCTGTTCGGCCGATGGGACTGGGAAGTACTGTACCATCCACCAAGTTCCCCGGACTTAAGTCCTTGTGACTTTGATTTGATTCTGAAGATGAAGGAACCACTTGGTGGCATTCGCTTCAGAACTTTTCCAGAGATTCGACAGGCAGTAGACCACTCCATTCACACCATCAACAGAACAGGCTCTGCTAGCGGTATACTACGCTTTCCACATCGCTGGCAACGGGTTCTACACAACTCTGGTGACCACTTTAAGGACAGTAACAGGTGCAAACATTTAACTCTTTTGTATAAGTTTTGAATAAATAGTTGCCACTATTTAAGTTCCTGCAATACATGTTCCTGTCAGTTGGATGTGTTTCTCATTTGAGACTTTCAGCACAACTGTTTTTCTATCACATAACATGGTCTTCTTCAACTGACAATAAGCATCCAACATTACGAAAAAGGAAACCCCTTGAGCTGATTAGTGCGTGGATAGGTTGGCCTTTGATGATGATGTCAGTGAGATTTCCTTTTCGACTTTGGAGGATTTGCATCTATGGTGGCCGCACTTCCACAGATGATCACTTAAGTCAACGGGCAGGCAAGCAGCTGGTATCTCTGTATGGAAACAACGAATGGCTACAGCATTTTGGAGAGTTATCTTGTCCAGGGTGCAGTGATGGGCTTCATGCCACAGGTTGACTATAATCGTCTGCAGCTGACTGGCATGAATAGAACTGTTGTGATGTTTGATGTCTGGCAGCATAGCAGTTTTCAAAAACTCACCTTCTTTGTTTACAGGAGCATACAATGCATAGGACATCCACAGTGGAAATGCACAGGCATTTTGTTGTCTGTCCTTCAAATGTCTGTTCTTGTATGATGCACTGTATTTGGTGTAGGAGTTGGTCGCTTACTTGGTTCTCATTTGATGGCTGCAGCATAAATCTGAGTTGGCCAAAGTCATCGTTCTTGGTACATTTAGCTGGTGGTAGAGATTGGTGCTAAAGGTTGATACACCATTTCTTCAACATTCTCCTTTACCTCGTGGCATATAGGGTCGATATTCAGGGCTGCTATATCTTGCTTAATCTGTCCAACAATTCTGGTTGCTATAAAATGCTGCATCTCTCCTCTCACTATCTGGCATATGACTTAGGTGAGGTTGCGGTGATCTTCCACAGTCAGGAGTTAGTCAGAATAGAAATTATAGAAGTGGCTATTGTCACCATTGGTACTTTTGGTAATATCCAAAAATCATGGTTTTATAGGATTTTATCAGGAACTGACCACAAATAAATGATGTTTTATAAGCTGCCTAAGGCCCATCCTGCACATCTAATGCAAAAGAATCTACCTATTTTTCTCAATTTGCCTGGGCTCAAGGAAGTATACGATGTTTAAATTTTGACCCTGTACTGTATCACAGTACAGTATGCCTATTCTTCTGACATGTTTACAAATGTCACAAGGCCAAGGGCCTATCTGATACACTTGACACCTTGTCTCTGTGATCAATAGGACCTGAGATATGACCCCCTGGAAAACCACATTTGCACACACTGATATTGTGCACTGTTGTCCCCAGGTTGACTTCCAGGTAGACTATGGATTCCTCTCTAGGCTGCAGTATGGAGTAATATACTATGGTGCAAACATGTATATCAGTCAAGAAACTGAATATTTTCAAATATTGAAAAACAAAGTGAAGGAATGCCTCATTAGCCACTCCTGCTACAATTTATCAGAATACTTGGAATGTAAATTCTGCCTAACTTCACTATGTGTATTAGATAACACAGTTCGACATGGGTTCTATTTCTGATATTAAAGTATGTGCTTCTAGACCATTTTACCGTGGGAAATTCAAATATGTAAACAAAATATCGTTGTCAGGGATACTTTTTATGTAATATGTATATATATATGTATATTCACAATTCATGGCAAACACAGAGACGTTATAGAGAAATACGGGTATGTTGCCGCATCCAGTAGTGATAGAACGTGATAATTTCTTGTGCAACAGCAGGTGGGAAGAATCAGACATCATTAAGTTATCCCCCGCCACACTTATGTCATTAAGACCACCTGAAACATCTCATTAACTTGAACGGCGACAGCCGGTCGCTGCCTCGGCAGTAAAGCTTCACGCCTCCTAGGGGCAGGTGCATTGAGTTTACAACAGTGGTGTTAGCCGCAATTTGTGTTAGTCTTAACGAGTGGGTGTTTTGGCTGACAAGTAACTGTCTGTCATATTTCCGAGCACGGTTGAATTTTTTAGTTCCTGTGTGTAAACTGATTGAGCCTGGTGCTGAAGGTAAAACGACTGCTTGTTTTTACACATCAGCGTTCCTCTAGTTCCCTACTATTAATTTAATACAGGTGTATTACCAAAGTGGTATTTTTAAATTTGCAGAAATGCCACGTCGTCGTGGATGTCAATATAAGCCGGACAACTTCTGCTACATCTGTGGGAAGTTCACTTTTGCCAGAAATAGGAAGAAAATTTCTTCAGTCATAAAGAAAGCATACAAACATTACTTTGGATTAGAGGTAGAAGACCAAGAGGTAGGAGACCAAGATAAAGAATGGGCACCACATTTCTGTTGTGCTATATGTTACTGCAAACTAATTCAGTGGTGGAAAGGTAAAGAGAATGTGGCCTTGTTTGCTGTTCCCATGGTGTGGAGGGAGCCTAAGGACCATGTTACTGATGGTTATTTCTGTCTAACAAAAATTCAGGGTTTTACAAACAAAAAGTCAAAGAGGCACATTGTTTACCCAGATCTGCCTTCAGCGAGAATGCCAGTGCAGCATTCCGACAACCTTCCAGTACCTTCAAGAGCTCGAGGTCAAATTTCGAGTGACAGTGAAATAAGTAGTACTGAAGAAATCACAGATGATGATTCTTTATATCACTGCACAAGTGAGTCATCGCCACATTTGTTAACACAGGCAGATTTAAATGATTTAGTACGTGATCTAGGACTAAGTAAACAAAAGGCGCAGCTGCTTGGTTCAAGATTACAAGAGTATAATCTACTGCACCAAAGTACTAAAATCAGTCTGTTCAGGCACAGAGAACATGCCTTTATTTCTTATTTTTCAACTGACGAAGCACTGACATTTTGCAATGACGTTGCTGCCCTGATGAAAGTGCTGAACTGCACTTATATTTCACAGGAGTGGAGACTTTTCATAGATGCATCGAAAACAAGTCTGAAGGGTGTTTTGCTCCATAACTGAAATAAAATACCCTCTGTTCCAGTAGCTTACGCTAGTTTGACAAAAGACAATTACGAATTCATACAAAGGATGCTAAATGCATTAAAATACAATGAACACAAATGGAAAATATGTGCAGATTTCCAGGTAATTGCTATGGTACTGAGAGTGCAACAAGGCTACACAAAGTATGCCTGTTTTCTTTGCAAGTGGGATAGTCGAGACCGAAATTCTCACTACGTGAAAAAGAAATGGCCTAGGCGAAGATAGAAAGTTGGCGAAAAGAATGTACAACGTGAAAGTCTGGTAGCTCCTGAATATATACTACTTCCACCCCTTCACATCAAACTTGGCCTGATGAAACAATTCGTGAAGGCCATGGATCCAACAGGCTGTGGGTTTGCATATCTAGTTACCAAATTCCCCCGTCTTTCAGTTGCAAAAATAAAGGAAGGTGTATTTGTGGGCCCATAAATCAGGGAGCTGCAGAAAGATGCAAATTTTGAAGCATGTTTAACTGATAAAGAAAAAACCGCATGGGACTGTTTCAAGATGGTGTCGGAAAACTTCCTCGGAAGATGAAGAGCTACTAACTTCAAAGCAATGGTGAAGGATATGATCAAAGCGTATCAGGATTTGGGGTGCAATATGTCTTTGAAGATACATATGATGGACTCTCATCTGGACTACTTCACAGAGAGTTGTAGTGACGTATCGGATGAACATGAGGAAAGATTCCATAAAGACATTTCTACCATAGAAAGGCGCTATGAAGGGAAGTGGGTACCTTCTATGTTAACAGATTATTCGAGAGAAGAAAGATTCACAATACAAGAGAAAAAAGTGATGTGCATTACAAGGCAGTGGCTCATTGTTTGTCAATTTTCTGTAATTTCTCATGTCAAATAAATGCTTCAAAGTGTATACACAAAGGCTACTGTGTTATATGTTAGATCCCACCCTCCATTAATGTGATGAACTTATAACATCGTAAAGATGTGCATTTGTTTGTCGAATTTCACCTTACATTTGCTGCACTATATCAGAAACTGAAAAGAGAAATAAAATTGCGATTACTCATAAACTATCCCTGACAGAAAAAAACCAAAAACAGTTTTCAATTCAGCACTCAGAATACAACTAGGATCACAACATTTTTCATCAGAAATAGAAAAAAATGTTTTTTTTGTAGAACAGTGTAATTCGTGACTGTCAATGAGTAGACGGCTGGTAGTAACCTGTATACAGCTACATAAATGCTGTACTTGAAGTATTACATAAAAACAGCACTGGCTGTATAGGAGAAGCAGTGGATTTTCTATTGAGATACAAATATAAAGAAATCTGTAAGCAACTACCGTAGTTACCAGTTTGAGTAGCTTAGCACTACTTATAGTTTGTTGTTGCTGTACTTCACATTATTTTCCAGCAGTGGTTGCTTCTGCTTTACTCTATGTTCTTGGAGGCTGGGCGATATTTACAGAAGACTATATGTTAATGAATGAATGAATGAATGAATGAAAGCCATGACACTGCTACAGGAGGTTAATTAGAATATGAATTATTAAAAATAGTAGATGAGTTTTGTTGTTTGGACAACAAAATAACAAAATGACAGAAGTAGAAAGGATATAAAAGCAGACTGGCAATAGGAAGAAAATCATTTCTGAAGAAGAGAAAATTTTTAACATAGAATGTAAAGTAAATGTCAGGAAGTCTTTCCTGAAGATATTTAACTGGAATTTAACCTTGTATAGAAGTGATACATGGATGGTAAATGGTTCAGACAAGGGCACAAAACATTTTGAAATGTAATGTTACAGGAGAATGCTGAAGATTAATTGGGTAGAGCAGATAACTAATGAAGAGGTAGCTATTGAATCTACCTGGGAAGAAAAGAAATTTATTACACAACTCAACTAAAAAAAGGAATGGATCAATAGAACATACCCTGGCACACCAAGCAATAATTAATTTGGCAATGGAGGATAATGTGGTGGTCAAAGTTTGCAATAGTTACTGGTTCAGGTGGATGTAGTTTGCATTAGTTATGTAGATATGAAGGAATTTGCTTTACACAGCATAGATGGTGTGAAGGGGCAAATTAACTTAATCCTTGGACTGAAGATGACAACAACAACAAAATCCCTGCCACATAAAATTATTACTTAGCGACACTGTCATCCTGCTTTGTGTTGCAGTGGTGAGCAAGCAATGTGGACTCTGTTTCTTTGCTCAGCCACTTTGCTTTGCTTTTGTGCAACAACTTCATTTTGTACATCTTTTTGAGTGGTCAATGTCATTTTGATATTTTCAATGTCTGTGAAGGCAGATGGTTCCTGTTGCAGGTATGTGGGTGGGGGAAGCATCAGATGTCGTTTTAGGTTGTGCTGTTAGGGGTAACTGGGTGAGGCAAGTTCAATATGGTTGTTAGTGCAGATGAGGTGGTGCTCACCTAGTGGGGTGACATTGCATCTTCATGGTATACAAGCAACAGCACAGACACCTACAGTGGCTGTTATCCAACCCCATCATCTCCTGGATGGCCTCACCTGCACTGCTGCACCTGGGTGTAAATGTGGGGTTTGGTGGATAGCACAGTTGTAGTGCTTGCTGTCAGCAAGCATGGCTGCCATTCAAGAAGTATGTCCACCAGGCTTATGTCCTGGATTGATGCATTTCTACACAAGTTTAAAAACAAGTCGAGCACTGCCTCTGAGGAAGAAGCGTCAGCTGTGGTTTGTCAAGAGATGAAGCTTAAATTGTTCTAATCAGGTACTCCACTTCCCTAATACTCCGAGGATGAGAAGAGGTCACAGTCAGGTGACATCCTGTATTTCAGGCAGTATTGTTCAGGCTCCGAGGTGAACTGACCCATAATTGGATACGGGGTTTGTGGTAGACCAAGAGAATAGATTTTAGGTGGTGTTATCGTTGCTTCCATTGTTGGATTAATTACTATATTTCCCACATTTGGGGCCTATGTGACACATTATCCACATTGATGAGGTACAGTGAAGGCATGCATAGTTAGACTGAACAAGATTTCATAGTGAATAGCACACTGGACTTGCATTCTGGATGATGACAGTTCAAATCCCCTTTGGCCATCCCGTTTTAGGTTTTCTGTGATTTCCCTAAATCGCTCCAGGCAAATGTCAGAATGGCTCCTTTGGGAAGGGTATGGCTGATTTACTCCTCCATCTTTCTGTAATCTGAGCTTCCCCCATCTTTCTGTAATTCGAGCTTGTGCTATGTCTCTAATGACTGCACTGTTGACAGGACACCAAACTCTAATTTTCCTTGCACAGTCAGTATAGCTACAGTTCCCAGGTTTTGGTGACAGGTGATGTATGAGAACCCAATAATTATTTGACCAATCTTAAATTGATGTCCATATGCGTGTACTAAGGATTTTGATCCTGACTCCTAATTTTGCCTTTTGATTAGATTAGATTAGATTTACTTTCATTCCAATTGATCCGTAGTGAGGAGGTCCTCCAGGATGTGGAACATGTCAGAAAAACAACAATATATGACAAATATTTACAACTAAAACAAATAAGCTAATGTACCATTCCACAGGTCCCAAGTGGAATGATCGTCATTTTTTAATGAACACTAAGAGTCATTTTACAAATACTAATGCACTGAATTTAAAATAAAAAAGTTTGTATTTATTTATAAGGTAATAAACATGTAATACAACTACTGTAATACTTATTTACAATGAACACATTACTGCACTGAAATGGTGCAGAAGTTAGATTATTCTTAGACACACACACACACACACACACACACACAAATTTTCAGTGAACACATTACTGCACTGAAATTGTGCAGAAGTTATGTTGTACTTATATACAAATCAGTTGGTTTTACTAAGAAATTCATCACTGGAGTAGAAGGAGTTGGCCACCAATAAATCCTTTAGGCTTCTTTTAAACTGAATTTCATTGGTTGTTAAGCTTTTTATGGCTGCTGGCAAGTTATTGAAAATGTGTGTTCCTGAATAATGCACACCTTTTTGTACAAGACTAAGTGACATTAAATCCTTGTGAAGATTATTCTTATTTCTAGTATTGATTCCATGAATTGAGCTGTTGGTTTGAAAAAGTGATATATTTTTAATGACAAATTTCATTAAGGAATAAATATATTGGGAAGCACACATTGACAAAAATGTAGTTATAATTAGAACAAGATGGCAGTTCAGGATGGTGCTGTAATCTATGGGTAATTATAATTATGTTGGGGTGACATACTTCACAATGAGGGAACTGTTTGTTTGCTGTCTGTTTTCTACTGCTGTCCAGCTTGCTACAAGAAAAGCATTGCTTTTGAGTTTAGCATACATCTATGTGATTCTGTGGCATGTCCTGTACTTCCAAACTTTTCTCGTGCTCTTGTAGCCATTTGCTTATAACCAGTACTACTTCAGATGCCAAAACAGTTTCAATATGTCTATTAAATATTATGACAGAGCGCGTGGATTAGTATCCATCTTATGTTTTTCTCTCTCCCCCCCCCCCCCCTCCCCCTCTCATTTTTTCTGTCTTTTTTTCCAAATTTTATAACATCTTCAATATTGTCTTTTATATGGAATCTGCAAAGTATCTTTAAAAACCTCAAATATTGACTCGGGGCTGGTTCAGCTTAACTTTATTATCTGTTACCTTATTTTGGTTATTCTGAATCCATTAATATGACTGAAAACCATGCTCATTACAAAATATCACTAAGTTCAGATTTTGTTATCATTGTTCATTTGTAAAACATGTATCTGTTTACTGACTTCCTGATAAAGAAGATAACAACACTTTGGAAGTAAGTAAAGTATTCATACAACAGGCAATGAAAATATGTTAACAACACCAACACTTAGTTGTTTTTGAAGTAATTAACGGTGTTAAACTTCAATACTGGCTAGTGAAAATTATGACAATAGGATCAGGCTATGCCCAATGTTAGTCCCAAAAGTTACTTCGTATTGATATGACTCTTAGAGGTGAAGGACAGTGTCTTAAGCGTTATATTCAGTGACTGTGATAATTTTGTATTTGCCACATGTGAATATTTGTGAATGGTATGTCAGTGTTGGGTTACTGCACTCTTAACTATATTTTTGGATGTCAACGAAGTGCAGTATGTGGCTACTCATTTATCTGTAATGTAATTGTAATTCATGCGACACACAGTGGCCATAAACAGTAGTTCTTTCATGCATTCACATGCTATTAAAGTATGTGAACTGCAAATTTTGGTATGAACTACATTATTGATAGTAGGTTGTTCCCATCACTTCTTTTCAGCCAGTTTCAATGCAGGGGTTGCTGCAAGGCTAATTGTACAGGTAAAAAAGGGTAGGCCACAAGACGAGTTGAATAATTTCAGTGTCTCCTTATCTGGGGCTATCTGCGAGTACAACACTGATTAAAATTCATGTGCCTCATTGCACAAAGCTTTATTATCCAAGTGCAATACAAATTATGCTGTTTTCCAAATAGGTGAAAGTTAAGCCCAGATGCAATTCAGTGGGGTAATTGTTGAAATGTAGACATAACAAGTCACAAATTGCCTCAAAAGACAATGTTGGATCTCTCAGGGTAGCAAGTCTACTTAACGAGAAAAACTATATTTCCAAATTCCCTCAATAGTGGGGGAAAATCATCATTGAGGAAAAAATTCCGCATTACTGAATCTTCTGGATTTTGATCAACTGACACAGTACAATTGCTGTTACTACACGAATGACAAATTTTCAATTCTTTGCAATGAAAATGAAACTAAAAGAATACCATGTTAAATGACATTAGGTTGTGAAGAAGCTGTACATTCTGATTAACTCAGAAAGAACGAAATACCTGTAACTGGAGCATCTGATGCTCTGTGATGCTGTTCATAGATGGTGGTATCTACAGGAAGGTTGTATTGCCAGAAGACTATAGCAAAATGCTGGAAGACCTGCAGAGCACAGGTACAGTAGCTGACAGCTGTCAATAGTTCTCAAAAACAAATCTGCACATTGATATGCCACTTTTAAGAAATAAAACATTTATTTTCGGTAAAAAGATCGTTTTGCGAAAAACTGTCTCTTTCCAATATGCTGTGACTGCATTTACACAGTAAATATAAAACTGACAATATGTTGCTGAAGGTGCCAAATGAACATGAAGTATTGAGTGCTATTGATAAGGGATTTCAGATTGATTCCTTATTTCCAGAAGGCTTTTGACACTGTACCTTAGAAGGGGCTTGTAATCAAATTGCACATTTATGGAATATCGTCTCATATGCGACTGGATTCATGATTTCCTGTCAGAGAGTCACAGTTCATAGTAATTAATGGAAAGTCATCGAGTAAAACAGAAGTGATTTCTGGCATTCTGGTAGAGTTATAGGTGCCATGCTGTTCCTTATCTATATAAAAGATAAGAGACAATCTGAGCAGCCTCCTGAGGTTGTTTGGATGATACTTTCATTTATCATCTACTAAGTCATCAGGTGATCAAAACAAATTGTAAAATGATTTAGGAAAGATATCAGTATGGTGTGAAAATTGGCAGTAGACCCTAAATAATGAAAAGTTTGAGGCCATCCACGTGAGTACTATTACGAATACGTTAAACTTTGGTTACACGCTAAATCAATCAAATGTACAGGTCATAAATTCAACTAATATCTAGGAATTATTATTACAAACAACTTAAACTGGAAAGAACACGTAGAAAATGTTGTGGGGAAGGCGAACCAAAGACGGTGATTTATTAACAGAACACTTACAAGATGCAACAGATCTACTAAAGAGACTGGCTACACCATGCTTGTCTGCCCTCTTTTGGGGTACTGCTGCTCAGTGTAGGATCCTTACAGATATGATTAACAGAGCACATCAAGAAAGTTCAAAGAAGAGCAAATGGGACAGAGTGTCAGGGATATGATACAGGATTTGAGGTGGACATCATTAAAACAAAGGCGTTTCTTTGTAGTGGGATCTCCTAATGAAATTTCATTCACCAACTTTCTCGATGTGGCTCTGTAAACTTTCCCGGCATAGTAATTGTTGATATTCTTGTTGGGTCTCCAGCCAGAACATATCATCACGTGGACACAATATGTCGGCACTCCATCTGGCTGCCATCTTCAGGTGAGTAAGCTGTCGCATTAATTCGCCGCAACTGAAATCAAGAATGCCGCAGCAGCTCCTTTACACACTGCCCATAGGTCCACCATGCATGCGCGAATCTAATGCCCTCTAGCATAAGATACAACAGCACACCGGTGCTGAAAGCTTGTGGAAATGGTAAATCATTACCTAAGACTATTGACAGCTTTTGATGAACAAAACAAAGACAGTTGTTTTCTAATCTCAAACAAAACAGGATTCCCCTTATCTCAGTTTATAATATTGTCAGATAGCTGGATTTCAATGGCTTCTTTCATTACACAATCCTGATACCACGATGCAGTGGTAACCACTTGTGTCTCGTCGTACAGTATTTTGTGCTTCCGTAAGACAATGTTCCACAATAGCAGATTTCTCTGGCTGAAATAAACGTGTGTGATGATGATGGTGCTCCACATATTGATCCTGCACATACAAATTGTTTGTCCACTATAGCCTTTCCCCCAGTTGCAGAGAATTTTGTAGACACTGGGTTTCCTCAAACCCAAATCATCCTTTACTGAGCCCAGCAGTGCTCTGGTCTTCGCTGGCGGGTGGAATACACTTTTAATATCAAATTTCTTCAAAATTCTTCCTTATTTTTTTTTTAAAGATATGCTTCCCACAAAAGGTTGGAATGCCACCGATTTGCTTGTATCTTTTGTTGGTTCCTGCAAAGGTCCAGTCTGTAGAACATGACAGATCTGATTGTCAGTATAATCATTCTGCTTAAACACAGCTTTTAGATGATCCAGTTCTTACGTCAAACTATCTGCACCTGAGATGACATAAGCTCTTTTTGCTAATGTACGTAGGACCCAACTGCATTGGTATGATGGATGAAAACTTGATGCATGAAGATATCGATCCAGATGTGAGGGCTTACAATAAACGCTGTTTCCTAATCTCTCATCCTTCCTGTAGACCAAGACATCTAAAATGGAAGTTTTCGATCCCTTTCAACTTCCATCATGAACTTAATACTGGGATGCAGACAATTAAAATGATCTAGGGAATGATCCAGAGCATACCTCTCATGTGGCCATACCATAAACATATGATAGACATATATTCAAAAACAAGTTGATTTTAAGAACACCATCTTCAGTGCCATGTCCTCAAAATCTTCCATAAACAAATTGGCGACCATGGGGGATAATGGACTCCCATAGCCACTCTTTCAGTTTGATCAAAGTATTTGTCATTAAATAAAAAATACATTGACGCCAATAGTCCCCCATTCAAGGCTCCAGGACGTGACTACTCAGGTGGACATCATCAAGAGAAACAAAACCAGCATTCTACGTATAGGATGAATGAACTTAAAATTGCTGGGTGCTACACAATGTTGTCATGAGCGCCCTTTCTCATTATCGTTGCACTGTTGTATGATTAGTCACTCTTGTTAAAACAAAAAGCTGAGGTCATATAACTACAATTCAGTTGGTAGATTAGAGAATTTGAAAAGAGAGAGGGACAGGCTGAAGTTAGATATAGTGGAACCTACTCCACAACTTTTGCATCCACATTGCTATTGATACCCAGCAAATGTCATGAGTAAATCAAATAAAAAAAAAAAAAAAAAAAATGTTCCGGTAACCATCTGATGGCTTGTTGATGTTTGTAATAGCCACCCAAACAGAACTAAAGGGTCTCCACTTAACTGGGTGAACTATTGAACAATAACACTTATTCTCACATGCTATTAAAATCGTGTTCACTATACTGAAAAGACAGGCTGAAGACCTCCTTGCTCATGCAAATATTAGATAAATTTATTACAAGAAAGGGAGCCCGTGAGCAGATCCTAAACATCCGGAACCTCACAGAAAAGGCAAGGGAATATAATCTCAAGATGCTCAGGTGTTTCATGGCTTACAAGAAAGCTATCAACAAGGTGAAATGGCTACACTGAGACACCTGATCCAGCAACTAAACTTTCCAAACACAGCAACAGTAAAAATCTGTAACACCTTCTGAGACATCTTTTCTGCTAATGCTGCATCGGACAAGATTGCATTCTCTCTCCACTATTATTAAATGCATATAGTAAGCACAATATGAAGGAGGCTCTTGAAGACTGGTGTGGTGGTATCATTGTTGTTGGCAGGGAAATTAACAATGCAGATGATGCTCTGATAACTGGAACAGACAGATCTCAAGTGGAAACCATCATGCAAAGGTTGGCCAAATGAAGCAGAGAATATGTTCTTGAAACCAACAACACAGAGACCAAAGTGATGATTGTAGATTACCCTAACGACAACAGACATGACATCACAAAAATTGCTGGCTGCAAGGTTAGTCATTCACTTTGAGTATTTAGGCTCTTTGTCACTGATAGTGGAGATTGCGAGCCTGAGATCTGTAGGTGCATTTTGACTGAGATATTCTACAGCAAAACTTGCTCACCTCTGGAAGGACACCTCCATCACTGCCAAGACAAAGCTCACCCTCGTGCAAACTTTAATCTTCTCTTTCATGATTTTAGCAACAGAAACTTGGATGATGAAGATGGTGGATTGTCACAGGATTTATGTTCTGGAAATGTGATGCTACGGAAGATTACTTTGAATACCATGTTCTGCGCATCGAACTAATTAATTGATCCTGAGGCAGCTCAGCTTCAGAACAAGACATTTGACTCCTGTCAACCAAAATCAGCTGAAATATTTTGATCATATTGCCAGAAGTAAGAGACAATGGAAAGATCAACCATAGAGGGGAAGTCGACAGGTCAAGGGGGCTCATCACGTGATGCCACTACACCCTCGCATAGGATTAGAAGAAGGAAAAAAAAATGCCAAGATGGAGAAAAACCAAAATAGTTGCATTTTAAAGGCTATAAAAGGACTATGTGATCCTAAAATTTGTTGGTATATGTCAGTGGTCCCAACCATATAACGTACTGGAAATGTTACTGTTAAATCGGCTGGCACCTAAGACTGTCTGTCTGATATGGCATAGCACAGATAACCAACTGGATGCAAGTGGAAATCCAACCGTAATACTATTTATTTGCCTCTCATCTGCCTGTGGCATCATCCAGCACCATACATTACTCAGCAGAAGCTATGAAATTACTCATGGCTATGTGTTTACTAAGACCATTCTCACTTTTAGGAGTAATGAATATCTAAATTTTTCCATATAATCTCCGATTTCTCCCATTTTATTATGATGGTAATTTCCCTCTATGTAGGTGGACATTTGGACAAGGAAGTTGGTGATGGAAATGTCATGAAAAGATCTTGCCACAATGAAAAAGTCCTTAGCTTAAACGACTGCCACCCCAACTTGCTTATCGTATCTGTGATGAGTCAGAACACTTCTGAACAACAAATACAATCTATTACCTTCAACAATTAGCTCGTGTATTAAAGACACTGTGCGAGCCAAAAATATACTCCATTCATACACTTAATGAGAGCAATCAGGAGCCTATCCAGTAGCACTCACAACATCCGCCGTAACAATGTTTATCCATAGAGGATTGTGTTGCGTGGAGTAAGTCCATTCATGTAAAGCAAGTTGATGTGGCTCGTAAGGAAACCTTAAGACTAGTTCTTAAATGCTGGAAGCCATTACCAATGAAAAATGTTTACTATCCAACCGCCATTGCTCCACAAGTTATTCACCAAAAGATAACTGCTGCCGATGAAAGAAAGGAGGTTATAGAAAAAAAAGATGCACTGACTGTATGGTTAAAAGCTAACAATACTAAGATTGAAATCCAGATACAGCTTCCCAGTCATCATCAACATTAAAATATGTAACAACAGAAGCCAGATATGAACACTAAGCAGCACGAACTGGGTATCTCGAAAACATGTTAAACCCTTGAAACTTTTACTGGTGGGAAGTAATCTCAGTTGTTCTAAATGGTAGTCACTGATCAGGCTAAGAGCAGATGTGAATAAATCGAAGGACCTTTTTCTTTCTTATTCAATAAACACATTCCATTGCTGCTGTGGAGAGGTGCACGCAGTGAAACACTTGTGTATGCACCAGTGTTGTTATGTCTGGAGTGATGAGGAATTCTTCAAGCCTGGAGACTGTGCAGTGGAAGTTGTCTGATTATAGATGAAGATTATTTGATACTTTCTACCCTGCAAATATTTTGATAGTATGGTTAAAAAAAGTCATTTTGTATATTTGTGAATACTGTTGTACATCCTCTGTAAACTGCCACCATTCATAAACATTAGCTTTTAACACTAGTAATAATGAGTTGCTCCATTTGATTTTGCTACTGTACAATCACAGTTGTGCCTTATACTGTAAATGCCTATCCAAGGCTTTTGATTGTGTCAACCACGAAATTCTGGTAAAGAAAACAGAATTCTGTGGGTTAAGTGGAAAGCTGGGGGCCACATAACAAGTCTTATATAACAGTCTGGGAGCAGAAGGTAACAATTATTGAAGTAATGGAATTATAGCTTCATCTAAGAAGGGCACAGTTAACACTGGAGTGCCAGAAGACTCGGTGCTGGAGCCCTTGTTGTTTCTTATATTCACAAAATCACTTCATGATCTGTACAGCGAGTTCACCTTCTTTCCAAACGATACTTCTCCCAATAGAGAAAACAACATGGAAAACCTCCTAACAGTGTACTTAACGAAGTCGTCAACTATTTTAGCTGTAATTGACTCAATGAATGTCAAAAATCTGATTGTGTACATTTTCATGTGACATGGAAAGAATGTAAGTACAGCAAGCAGACACTCCTAAGTTCTTGGGTGTGTACTTTTGACAGCAAATTAAATTGTTCTTACCATGTACTAGATCTACCAAAAATAATTCATTTTGCAGCTTTTGCCTTGCACATAATGGCAACATGTACACAAAAGAATGCTGTCAGAGCTGTGTACTTTGTATTTTTTTCATGCATTTTATCCTAGATCATCTTTTGGGGTACTCAGTCCCTGGTACAAAAATCATCATTCATAGGAGAGTTATACACATTATTAATGGTGTTCATCCAAGACACACTTGCAAGAATCTGTTCTGGAGACTACAGGTTTTTACAATGATATCTCAGTTTCTCACTTCCCTTGTGCGTATCATTAATAAAAACCAATGGTTCATATTATGGTGAAAACGGTACTTTGTTGTAAGCAGACAAATTTTACTCATAGGCAGGAAGGTGTAAGTTAATCAGACATAAAAGTTTTCAGTATTCTAGAGACATCAAAAGACTTGCTATTGTAACACTGAAATTCAAGAGCAAACTGGAAAAAAATATATGTTGCAAAATTTATTCTACTCATTTAGTGAATTTTTTTTAGAGAGAGAAAGAGTGTGTGTAAATGCCCACTGTCCATAGCAAGGTTGGATACCTCCTGGTGGCGTTGCAGGTATGTGGCACAGTAAGAAAAGTATGTAAGCCACGCAGATACAGATGGGGGATTACCCTAGTAAGGATATGTGCTGCAAATGGAGAAATTCACTGAGATGAGCGGCTTTGCTAAGGGGCAGATTATTATTAGACAGAGTCTGTGAACGAGTATCTCTAAAGTAGCGAAGCTGGTCGAATGTTATTGTGCTACTGTCGAGCATCTACAGAAAGTGATAGAAGGGCACTGAAACTACCATTAGGCACTAAGTGCCCATGACTCTTCACAGAATGTGGGGTTTGGAGGCTTGTCTGCTCTGTGAAGTGGATAGATGGCGATCTGTGGCACCTCTGGTGAAAGAGCACAATGCAGGTGGGTGCACACGTGTTTCAGAGCACACCGTTCAGCACACATTGTGAATGATGGGCTCCGCAGCAGATGAACCCTGTATGTTCACATGTTAGCCAAATGACATCATCAATTACAATTGTAGTGGGCACGGAACCATCAAGATTGGACTTTGTATCACTAGAAATGTGTCGGCACATCAGATGAATCAAGTTTTTGCTACACCAATCACTCGTCATCTCCTCAAATGCCATCATCCAGGAGAACGGCTGCTTGAAACGCGCACTGCACCATGGGTGCAGGCTGGTGGGAACAGTATTGTGCTATGGGACACATTCTGTTGTGCTTGCATGGATCCTGTAGTAGTAATCAAAGACACCACGTCAGCTGTGGACCTCCGGCATTCCTTCATGCTTGATGTCTTTTCTGACAGCAATGCCATATTTCAGCAGTATAATTGTCCATGTCTTGAAGTCAGACTTATGCGACGGTGGTTCCAGAAGCACAATGGTGAAATCACGTTAATATCTTGGTTGCGAAATTTGCCTGATGTGATTCTGATGGTTCCCATCTGGGTCCCTATCAAGCGCCATCACCACGTACACAAATATGTGGTCAGTTAAAGTACTTATGGGAGTTACATGACTTCTGTGTACACACCTGGTGCCACATACCTCCACAAATTTACCAATGAACGGTAGAATCAATTATATGCAGAATCAGTGATATATTTTGCTACAAAGGTGGCTCAACAAGCTATTAAGCAGGAGATCATAATGTTTTGGCTTGTCAGTGTATTGTGGGTAATATTAGTAGATGAGAGTGTTATCATCAATCTACCATACTGTAGGCCTACTCTACTGTAATCATTATTATAAATTTTATGAAAAATTAATGTTAGGGCGTAAAGTCAAGTGCCGGCGCACCTGTCCAAAATGAGAGAGCAGAGAGGGCTGTGAAGAAGATGTCAGCCAATTGCATGCTGACACCCCTACCCAGGGTGACAATGTGACGGCAGCAACCTCTATGTGGAGAGGACACAAGTGCCATGCAGACTGGCCACATCCCAGTTCTATTTCTGCAGAAGTGTCAAGACTAGTGACCTGGATAGAAACATCCACTGTATTACTTCACTTTTATCAGAATCGTTATACTGAAAGACATTGATCATATAGCATGTCACCCTTTGCTTGCAACACATTTATGTATTTTTCAAAGTTAAGTATTGTCATTGATTCATTTCGAAATAAAGCTCTTTAATACGATTTTCTTGAATTTTTGTCTAGTGATCTGATAAGTACGTCTCCTAGACACTCATCTTTGACAACTAGGCAGGATACAACAATTACCGACTGTAAATACTGTAAAAACACTGACTCATTCCATATCCCAATAACTCTAATACTACTGAGATCAACGTAACTCTCAATAAAGTAAGTAAGTAAAATAGTCATTCTAGGTCTATGAAGGAACTCAGTATATCTTTAATTTTGCATGTTGATTAGGATACAGCCTTTATCTTATATCTGTCCAAGGTTCTGTCATGGTAATCAGTGGCCACACATACTGTAAGAAAGTTAATCACTTGATGCCTTTTCTGCAGCGCCTTTCACCCTTCAGGCATTTTATTTGTACCTCCTAGTAGCCACATGTCCAAATGATTTTGTGAAGGAGCATCTTACAGATATCTCAGGCTCTGTGCTCGACAATACAATGTATCTTGGCAATTTGTCTGCAAATCATGAGTCCAGAACTCATTATAAAGTTGCTTCAATGTGACACACTGTGCACGGTTATTCACTAGTTGATGCATAATAGGCATCTGTCTTGTTTTGAGCTCCTTGAAGATCTGGTTCTCCTAGCAATCATGCAGTCTTACTCTTGGTCTCTTCTAACATTTTCACCAATAAGTGTTGCCAGATTTCTCTATCCATTACTTAATTTTTGCCTTTGCAAATCAAGAATGAAGGAACTTCATCACTGCTGCCTGGAAAAGGCTCTTAATTGGACAATCAAGTGAAGTAGTTCAGTGTTTAACGCACTGCATTCACAATTTGTGCTGCATTTCTAACAATATTGTCTTAAACCCTACTCTAATCCCTTTCCTTAACCCCACATTGTCCACTAACTGTTCCTGTCTCCAACCCATGAGTATGACCTTTTCCCAGTTTCATTTCTTTAATGCCAACAAGAATTTCCTCAATTGAAACAGTGTGTTAATAAGGAGAATTCTCTTCAGATAATGATTTTAGCCTTTCACATTTTTGTGTTTCATGTTGGTAGTACAAGCTTGCTCTCCTGGGGCTCTACAATTTCTCACAATGTGATCAGCAGCGTTGTTTAGTGATATATAGTTAGTTTCGAAGGTAAGCTGATTACTGCCCCCCCCCCCCCCCTTGCCTTTTAGAGACTGATCACTCCTGACTGATTTTGTGAGATTCAGTTGTGTGTTACAAATCATTTGGCATGCTCCAATGCATCTAGGCTATGTAAAAGTTCATCTTTAACCTACCTGTTTCCACCTTCAAGAAACTGGTGGTCGAGTTTGTTGATGTGTTCACTTATTCCTGGAATATGTTTTCTTCTAAAGCCTCTTGGGTTGACAAACTAAAGAAGTGAAAGGGAGGTCCTTACAAAAACAGTGTATGTCATTAAACCAAGTGGTAGATTAAAAATACAATTTGTTAGGGTGTTTTGCCATATTTAATGGAGAAAGAACATTTCCAAAGAAATGCGGCATTTTACAATGCATGTACTGTTCACATATGTGAAATAGGCAACAAATGTAAGACTCGCATATTAAGTTTAACCCTGCTGTTCTGTTCGGGTCTATATGACCCGAAACGAATATGAACGTTATTTTACATTATGTAAATACCAATATATATTTATGAAACTTTGTGACTTTGTCTGAAAATGGATGAGCAGCATGTGTTTTAAAAGGTTTTAAAAAAGTTTAAGAAGTTTGGGCTTCAACTGTAATAGTTGCATATGTAATGTTCGGGTCATAATGACCCGACACAAATATGTTTAGTGTAACTCGTATTTATTTCTAAAATCTGGAAATGGCGAAAATTATTTTTGTTGTGTTGTGTGGGAATAGTGACTGCATCATTCCAACTTACTCTCAACAATCACCTAAAGCTCCATGCGTTCACAACAATGGGCTTGTTTGTTGCTTTCCCCAGGAAATAATAATTGGCAGTTCTCAATAATTGGAATGCTTTGTTTCTGCCCAGTTTGACTTGTGACACCATGGCGATGAGACCATTGAATGATCGTGAGTTGGAAGAAATAGTAAATGCCTCACCAGATGAAGGATCACTTTCTGAGTTTGAAGATCACATCAGCAATGCATCTGAAAGCGAGTGTTCCGATGACAGTTACGACAGTCCACAGCCCATACAAAATAGTGTAGAGACTTTTCTTTCTAAAAATGGGAATATAGAATGGCAGTTGCATCCACCAGCACAACATGGTCGCCTACCAGCTTCGAACATCATCAAGAGTACCCCAGGAGTTACCAGGTATGCAGTCAGCAGAATATCTGATGTAAAATGTTCATTTGAAGCAGTATTTCACACAGCGCTTCAAAATGAAATAATAGAGATGACAAATATTGAAGGGCAGCGAGTTTATGGTGAACAGTGGACAGATATTGATGGTTCTGTTTTCCATGCATACTTAGGACTCTTACTCCTAGCGGGTGTATATCGATCTCATGGGGAGTCTACAAAAAGTTTGTGGGATAAAGATACTGGGCGAAACATATTTCGAGCAACCATGTCTCATGAAACATTCTGTAAGATATCACGTGTCCTGCGATTTGACAAGAAATCTACTAGAGAGGAAAGACGACGTACTGACAAACTTGCCGCAATTCGTAGTATTTGGGAGAAGTGGGTAGAGGTCCTTCCTCAACTGTATAATCCAGGAGAAAATGTTACTGTTGACGAGCAGTTAGTAGCATTTAGAGGTCGCTGTCCATTCAAGCAGTATATCCCAAGTAAACCGGCAAAATATGGGATCAAAATATGGACCATGTGTGACAGCAAAACTTCATACGTACTGAAAGCCCAAATTTATACAGGAAAGGTGAGTGGAGCGGCACCAGAAAGAAATCAGGGAATGAGGGTGGTATCTGATCTCACTTCTGAGTTACGTGGTCAGAATATCACGTGTGACAACTTTTTTACGTCGTACAATTTGGGGCAGCTGCTTCTGAAAAGGAAATTGACTATGTTGGGAACTATACGGAAAAATAAGCCGGAGCTTCCACACAAAATGACCAACAAGGAGGTACACAGCTCTTCATTTTACTTCACAAATGACACTACTGTGGTTAATTATATTCCTAAGAGACACAAGAATGTTGTACTTATGAGCACTCTCCACCATGATGCGGAAATCAGTGACAGGGCTGATAAGAAGCCAAAAATGATTTTGGACTATAATTCAACCAAAGGTGCTGTAGACACGCTTGATCAGTTATTAGGTACATATACATGCAAACGAAAAAGTAATAGGTGGCCAATGATAGTTTTCTACAATATTCTTGATGTTTCTGCTTATAATGCATACGTTTTGTGGATTTCGGTTGACCCTAATTGGAATGCAAGCAAATTGACTAGAAGGAGAATATTCTTGGAGGAACTTGGAAAGTCACTGATAAAAGAACATATTGCATCAAGAACGCATTTCCCAAGAACAGAAGATTCTTTGAGAATGGTCACAAGCATCCAAAACCCGAATGATGTGGGTGGTGTGTCAGAATCGGTAACAACAAGAAAATCTACAAAACGTGCACGCTGTAAGTTCTGTCCATCAAGTAATGACAATAAAACAAACATGGTGTGTGGAAAATGTAGTAAACATATTTGCAAGAAACATGTAACCTACTTGTGTCCACAGTGCAAGCAGTAAGAAAAGAACTGTAGTATTTTATAAGATGATTGTATTGAAAATTCTGTTGTTTCAAATTTATGTGAATACTTGTGCCTAAACTACAATCAGTAAGAAGAGAGGATTCTAAAGTTGTAGTGCTTTCTATGTTGGAATGTAATAAAAAAACTGTAGTGTGTTCTGTACTGTAGTGTGCTCTAAGATGAATATCTGTAATGACAACTGTCTGTTGTTAGAAAATGTCAATACTTACGTCTAAACTGTCAACAATAAGAATAGAAGTATGGAAAAACTGTAGTGCTTTCTAAGTTGAATGCCTGTAATGGAAACTGTCTGTTGTTTCAAATTTATGTGCATATTTAAATGAAAAATATCCCTCAATAAAGTTGTATGCATTGTTATTATTATTATTATTACCATTATTATTATTATTATTATTATTATTATTATTACTAACAAGGTACTGGAATAGAACAACAATGTCGATAGCTAAAACTGTACCAAAATTTATGTTTCTAAAGCATTTTGATATGTCGGGTCATATTGACCCGAACAGTATATATGTCAAGTAAAAGTGAACAGAACAGCAGGGTTAATAAACCCAGATGGTGTATGATAAGCAGTGTGTGATACTGAAAAAGTTCTTGTGTAGGAATTACACTTGTAGCTTAAGTTACTGAACTTACTACACCTTAACAATTAACTATACAGTTCAATCCATTTAAATTTTCGTCAGTGTGTACACTCATTACTTTAATAAACATGGCAGAGACAACTTTTTCACTGCATTAATCAAATGTGTCATACTTTCAAAATAAGGTATTCGATAAGCTTAATTTCTCAAAGTTCGAATTATGCACTCAGTACTAATTTTTCCTTAACAATACTGATTATTTTCTTTCTTGATATTTCCTAGCATGGCCTGACAACACTACCTGTATCATCTAAAAAGATTCTAATTCCAGCCCAAGACGACAATAACGTGTTAGATCATTTACTTATGCTAGAACAGCTGAGGTCCATGACCAAACACTGTGGAGCATCCATTTCTTGCAATGATAATGATGCAACCACATTTTATTTTTCCCAAATAGTTTTAAGAGGAACGCCAAAAAATGCACGGAGTAAAGCTAAACACAATGTACGACTTATTACAAGAAGACAGAATAGCTTGTCAGTACTTACCATTAGGAGATGAAATCCAAGCACTGTTGACAGAACTCTTAAAAATACAAAATTATATTCCTAGCTTCGGAAATTTTAGGTTTCTTACACGGGGTGGGGGGGCGGTGGAGAGAGGGGGGGGGGGGGGGAAGGGGGATTGATTGCGGAAAGTTGGAAATGAGTGGTAGGTCACTCAGGAAGTGACATCAGGATAGTAATTTAATAATTTTCTTGTGTGTAAACTGAATGCATAAACAATTATCTCAATAAAAAAAAAAGTTACTTTGTAGTCATAACAAGGATTACTTAAATGGATTACAGTTCTTTAGTGCACTGCCTACACAAAAGTTCAGTAAATGAAAGTGGGAGAGACACTGATCAGTAATTTTTGACCTATGTAGAATCCTAAGAATGACATATTTTAAGCTGTCTGGAAAATTACCCAGAACTATTTATGTATGAAGAGGGACACAAAGCAACTAAATTTCTTTTTCTGCATGCGTTGGGGCAGTAGTGATGGGTTCTCCTGTGGTCAGGTGCTTCCACTAGTGTTTTGGATTGAACAACATATCAGTATACAAGTAATCCCACTTATTCTGATCGCCCCCAAATAAACTGTCTAGAATCAAAATAAAAAAAACTTATCAAGCAAATGTTTAGCTAGCAACAGGTTTGCCTTTCTTGCAAGTTTGTTCTTTACAAAGATATGGACATTAGTCTTCTTTTTTAAGTAGCAACCTATAGTTTTTTTTATTCTGTAATCCGCTCCCCCCCCCCCCCCCCCCCAAGACCTGTTCAAAAATGTATCAGTGTACTATTCATGCCCAGAGCTTCGCCGCCTATGCGTATTCCAGATATGTTGCACACATCTCCTCCTCCTACTTCTACTCCTTCCCCTGCCCATCACCTCCTTAACCCTCACCCTGTCCATTGCCTCCTTTGCACTCTTTCTACGACTCTCCCCTCCTTTCTCATCTATCCATCTCTTTCTCCCTCTTCTCTTTCTCACCCTCACTGCAATGGGAGTTAGGTGGTTCTTAACCCCACAGTACTTCTTTTCACACAATAAGTATAATGTGTACCATGTTTGGTTGAAATTGACCTACTGGTTTAGGTGAAGATGTGGAGAACGCGTGCACACGCAAGCAGAGAGAGAGAGAGAGAGAGAGAGAGAGAGAATGGTAGTAAAGTTGCAGCGTCCTTGATTCTGGAAGTGTTGCTACCTGCTATATCCAGGGATTTATATGAGCAGCTTCATGAAACAGAAGAAATACCTGTACTATCCACAAGAACTGTGCATACAGGTACAACAACTAGTCATGAAAGCCATCTGTTACCAGGCAAGTGCTCTTTAGGTGCAAGATTTCAGAAAGATAATTTGATGTGACTGTGTTGATTATTAAATCTTTATCTGTGGATTGGATTTGTGTTAATGACTGTTTGATTAAACAAAGATACAGAACTGATTTTGGGAGAGGGTGTTTTAAGCATTTGTGACACGAATGGAGAATTGGAGGTTAATTTTGATGAGTTTGTAAGAGGAGGAAAATAGTTTGTGAGTTTAGGAGTTAGGGTTATTAAGAAAAATACAGATGATACGACAGATGCAACAGTTTACATGAATGATAATGTGGCCTCAGTAAGAGAAGATGAAACCTGAGAAACCACATCAAAAATTCAGTAGTAATTGGCCCACATCTTATGGAGAGGAACTGTAAGAAGTCTTACGTATGCATGTTGAGATATTTTCAAGTAAACCTGGTTTGATGAAAGGATGCAAATGTCAAATTAAGGTGCAACTACACAAACCTTTCAAGATGAAATTGAATCTAGAAGACCAGCTGTAAAAATGACATTTAGTTTATGATAGAAAATGACTTAATTGAGAGATCAGACAGTGAACACTGCAAACTGATACATACAGCAATTAAGACGGACGGCTCAGTCAAACTCGTTTTGGATGCACGAACTATCAATCCATTCTGCTTCACCGAGATCATCCCAAAAATATACAATAACTTTTGCAGAAACTTACTGGCACTTGTTAACTCAGCACTAGTTAACTTGTATGTGACAAGCAATTATTAGCAGTTGGATAAACAAAGCAAGTTCACAACTTTGTTGTGTAATGGATGTTGCGACCGCTTCATATGGATACTGTTCGGTTTAAACGTTTCATCAGAAGCACTGTTCAAGCTTTTGGCAATATTCGTGGGGAGAAAGTTTTCCAGAATGTAACAGTCTACGTAGATGACCTTTTTGGTTGCATCTACTTTGTGGGAAGAGTGCACAGACACATCTGGATAAAGTTCTGACTGCATTTAAATCAGCTGTAGTCATCTTCTATTCATAAAAATTGGAATTTACAATGAAGATATGGTTCTTAGGGCATGTCATCTCGTCACTGGGACAGTAATCATATCTGAAGAAATTAAAATGGATTCTAAATTTTCCAGTACCAGTCTTTGAGAAAAAACATTTGACAAAATTAAGAAGCAACTCTTAGAAGCTCCACTCTTACACCTGCCAGAAATCATTTTATCTTGAGTCCGACATCAAATTTGAGCTTGGAACTCATTTATATCAAATAGTCTTTGAAAATAGTCAGAAACAATTTCACACGATAACATTCAAGTCAAGTTCTGTCAGTGTGGTAAAAGAAACAGAGCATGACAACAGTGCGAAGTACTCACAATTGTTTGAGGATTCGACCAGGTCTGCTGTTTTCTGCTCCGGCGACACACCATTGTACAGACAGATCATAAGACATTATCCTTCCTATTTCAGTGTAAATTGATGCATGATCGACTAGCTACATGGGCCCTCACCCAACATGAAGTTACTGTGTGTATTGTACTTTTTATGTGCGTGTTTACTCTTCACATGTGGATGTGTAGTTAGCTACGTTTGCCTACAATGATAACAGTAATAACGGGATCATTTCCTCTCAAAATACATTTTTCTGAACCTATTGTATTTTGTTTAAAGTAAGACTAAAATTGAAAAAAAAATGACTATTAGACAATGGATTACCTTCATTTACATCCTTTACTCATTTTTGATAATTACATTACATAAACATCATTTCTTAAAAGTTTAATAATGCAGTTGTTATTATGAAGGTCTGCAGCTCGTGGTCTTGTGATAGCGTTCTCACTTCTCGCGCACGGGGTCCCGGGTTCAATTCCTGGCAGTGTCAGGGATTTTCCCTGGCTCGAGAAGTCGGGGATTTTCCCTGCCTCTAGACAACTGGGTGTTGTGTCATCATCATCATCTTCATTCATCACCATTACGGTTGGAGGAAGGCAATGGCAAACCACCTCCACTAGAACCTTGCCTAGTACAGTGGTGCAGGTTTCCTGCATCGTCCCCTACGCTCCTCTGAATATGGGATGACATCATCATCATAATCATATTTTGCCTATTAATTATTGGTTACTTTCTTATTAATTGCTACAGTTACAGATAATAAACAAATTTTGAAAATAATCATATTTTGCGTCATTTTCCCCACATACTGTACATTTCCTTGAACATCACATTTTGAAGATTGTGTAATTACTTTGTAAAGTGTGTTTTCATGTAGTGACACTTGTGAAGAATATATGATCCCCATGCCTGTTTGTTTAGCATCATGTAATACTTAGCTATAGTTTCTTGTCTGTGCACTTGGGCTCTTCCTTTTTATTAATTTCATACTGAAACTGTATGTTGTCATAAATACCCATACAAAACTTATTTCTTCAGGTCTGGGAATGTGTGAGGATCCTATATCCTCCTCCATAAGAATACTTTTTACACTTGTGAAATTTTTATGTATGCTTAATGTTTAACATCACCGCAGAGTACCACTGGTTTAGCCGTGTCCAGCATTTAAGAATAATCTTTCGCCGCTGACAATGCTTTCTGATACAATGATCGTTGCTTTGTGTGCGTACTTGGCACCACACTATGGCTACAGTGGTGTTGTTGTTGTTGTTGTGCACCTGGGCTTGGTAATTTATTCTTCAACTATTAATTTGACCACATTCTGGCAATCTTAAGGTTTGGTGTGAAATTATTAATGATTTATTGTGGCACATGAAATATTGCAAAAACTGAATTAAATTTTTTTGAAATAAATAACTTCGGCAATACATCATAGTCAGTGGTCCGCCATTAATTGTTCTCGATCAAACCTTTCATTGTCTGTATCCTAAAAATTAACGCAAAAAAAAAGTACATGAACAGATCCTTGAGGTGAAGAAGAGAGATATGGTATTGTCTCATAAGCATCACCACCAGGACACTGCCTTATAACTGCAACAGCCTGTTTCACATATCATGATGACTGCTCCAGCTTTCATCTACTCACCTCTTTAGGCAAGTGAATATGTTTTGTTTCTGCCTGCAACTTCTACTGTAAAGACAAACACTTCACATTCCTGAAGGTATGACAAGATACAGGGTGTTTCAAAGTTTTTACGACTAATGTCTATAGATGTTACATCATGTCATGGGGAACAGCTTTTTTTAGAGACAAAATGTTTGCTTCCTGGTAATGTCAGACATTGTTTAAGACTGATTATGCGATGGAGAGGAGGCAGGATGTTCACATTCTCCAGTATTTGTGGACTGCAGTGTATATTGCTTGTCATCCAGTCATCTGCTCATTTTGAGAGGTGGTAGGGTGAGTATGAAAGAAGTTCATGATTTGGTTCTACAATATCTGTCTCCACTTAGACACACTAAAACAAAGCAAGCTAGAACCATTCCACCTATTACTGCATCCCTATTAATAATTTTTTTTTCCTTTCTCTCTTTTTCATTTCAAGTCCATTCTTACACATTGAATATATGTAGATTGTGTCCACATCTGTCAAAACGCTATTCGGACTACTTCATATAATTTATTATGCAGGTGACAATTTTCAGTATGCTGATTACAGGAATGTGTGTAGTTTTTTTGGAAACCATATTGATTAAAGGTAATGAATAACTGAAATTGTCATAATGGCATGGAATGGTAGATTTTGACTAGGCTAATCAATAGTTCTGGAAGTACTGACCCTACCTTTAGAAAGCTGAGAATCTAAACTTTCTGGAAACGAATAGCCTAACAAATAATTGCTGTCAAAGTTTGGTATCTGTAATCACGTAATAAAGTTGGTGCTTAAAAAGTACTCAACTAACATCTCAATGGAAGCTTGTACTAGATCAAACTAGGTAGTGAAAGATATGAAGGTCAGTCTGCTATGGAACAATTGACATATCCATGTCATTTCTCCTGTTAACATCATGGATGTGTTAAAACTGTAAGAACTTCTTTGGTTGTCATGACTATGAACTGTGTTCTTCAAATGCAATTGAAGGGGTCAGTGGAAGGAAGTGCTTAACCCTCAATCTAGCTATCTGTTCTGGTTTCAGCTGCACAACATGCTGGCAACAACTAACTCCACTTTAACTGGTAGAAAGTGTTTGTCAGCTATGTACATCGTTTTGCCATATTGTATTTATGTTCTGTCATTGGATGAAAGTTGCCACAGATCTAACTAAAAAATTTGAGACACAGCATTTATTAAAAGTTTGGGAAAACCACATGGTAGCAGTTTATGAATTTAATATAATATAGAGGGTGAGTGTTTTATCCTAAGACAATGAAATCTCTAAAGCTATACATCAGATTAAAAAAGAAAAATGTGTTCAACATTTAAAAAAATGTTATCCAGCGATACTGAAGGTGACCCTTTGCTCCACCCCTAGGAGGTCTAAGGTGAGGCAGGAGGGGGGGCAAATTTGAAATCTGAAATAGGAGCATCTCAGTTTAGTTTTATTGTAGATTTGTATTCTACATGAAAAAATACACAACTTTTGTACGTAACCCTTTTTTGTCATGTAACAGATGACACTAATTGAAAGGGGTTAGTGGGAAGTATAGTTCAAAAACGGTGTTCTCAAGAAAAATACATTGGATAAAAAAAACACATGTTCAGTAATAATTGTGAAAAAAGCTCATTTAAGATTGCACTCTCACCAATGCAGTGCTCATTTAAGGTCACATCTCACCAACAGGGTGCTGGTTTGTAAGAATTACTTCACAGGAAAGTACTCAAAAATTTTACTACCCACTTTGATGCACTTATTTATCCGCACATGGAATGATTCCACAACTGAGAAGTGTTTGCAATGTAACCTTCCAACATGGATTAGTGATATAATGAAGTGTGTTCTCATGTGTTGTTGGCACTTTATAATAAACTTCACTCTTAAAGTAATCCTGCAAACAAAAGCCAGGAGAAGTAAGGTCTGGCCATCTCACAGGTCAAGGCCTGAACAACCTCTTCCGATTCACCGACAATTGTACACACTATGTAGCACTTCCCATGATCCTATCGAATAATGTGCTGTACAATCATCATGTTCAAACCCCATGGTTTGTTGCAAGTCGGAGGAAAGATCTGCAAGCAATATTGGAAGATTGTCTTCTAAGCTTGCTCAGTATTTATCATGATTTAAGGTGCCATCGATAAAGAATGGAGCACTCAGTTCTCACCAATTATTCCTTGCAAAACATTCACATTCCATGAATGTCGATGATCAACTTTGGGTAAACACTGTGGATTTTCCCACATGCTAATAATGCTTGTTGCGTTGAGTAAGTGTACTGTGGTTTGTTGAAGTTGGCTCACTGGAGAACAATATTTGAGCAAGGAAATAGTGGTATTTCTGTATTTTCTGAGCGAGGGAAAGATAAAACATGATAGTTTCTATGTTTCAAAATTTGGCAAAAACAGTTATCTGACTATTTTTGATTCACGACTTATTGTCGAGGGTTATGATTCACTGCATCTAATATCGTAACTTTATCATCATCTCCAGAAATGGTTCTTAGGCCATTCCCTTTTCGTGGTTGTACAGTTTGCTTCGTGTAGAACTGTCAAATGACCTAATTAAAATGACGCACGTGATTGGAAAACGCTGAGCACAAAGGTTTACAACATTATTGACGTCTCTGCCACTTTCTCCATAAATGTAAATGATTTTAGTTTATCTTCTATTTTAATAGCCTGCATTCTCGCAGTCAGGTTATGAGAAGCATACCTAACAAATGAGGGTGATGTGCAAGCATTGAGATCAAGTCAAATAAAGAACGAATTAATTAATTAAAAAAAGAGTTAATTAATTAAAATTAATTAATTCTTTATTTGACTTGACTTTTAATTAATTAAAAATAAAGAATTAATTAATTAATGTTTTAAAACAGCTATGCGGAGAAAACTGCGAAACACTGAGTCATTCATCACACGTACATTTTTATGATTTTGGTCCCACACATTTTTCTCATGAACATGAGAGTCCACCAGTGCTCTTGGCCCACTGCATGATTGTAGGATAGAGAAACGTAAGTGCAATGGTGGAGTGCTATGGAGCACTGGGGCACTAATGAGACATAATTCATTTAACGGACATTTATTTTGAGGGCTTTAAAATGACTCTGCCTTCTTCCCAGTGATGGCTAGCTGCTGCTGTGCTGGGCCCATTGCATGAAGGCACAGGGTAGTACGTTGTTGTATAACACGAGTTATTCATGAGAATGGTCTTATGTTCCACAGAGGACACTCATGCTGGTGAAAGATGGTAATGTCACGTACAAACATTTTATGTAGTGTGAAAAATACACTTTGTGCATACCAATTTGTGATCTGAGCAGATGGTGTGTATGCAGTGACACAACACAGAAGGGCCAAGTCGTGGAATGGTGAACACCGTAGCAATTTCTGGATGTGGACATTTGTGCCTTGGTGACGTCTCTTGAATGTATCATGAACACCTCAGAAAAAAATTGACATACTACAATGTTAAAATTCAAGACAAATGAAGATAGGAAATCTTAGATCTTAAATTGAGATCAATGTGATTGGATATCTTGACTGATGTATTTCAATTTATGAGTTACTGATAGATACCTGGATCAGTCTTCACAACTAATGAGCATAGTTGAAACAAAACAGAAGATTATCATTTAAGATGTGTTCATCAGAACAAAACAAAAAGGTGACTATATTGGAAGAAGAACTGTCAAAGATAACATAAGACCACATCACACTGACAGATCTGCCACACAGTGTTTCCTACTCATCATACAGTCAAGTTGCCCCCCCCCCCCCCCCCCACACACACACACACACACACAAGAAAGGGAAACACTGCAATGGAGCATCCAGTAAGGAACCTGCAGACTCAAGTTCTGGTATTGTCTGGGGTGAGTGCTGAAGCCTTGTTGTAGGAGGGTCTGGCACGGCTCTGGACATATGTGGGAACCTCAGCACACTCGCTGTGTGAAGCTGCACTTGGAGTCAGCCCAAGAAGTCTGAATGCCCCTGCTGTCGATTGTCGTGTAGGTGGAAGATCAAGGAGGAGGAGAGTAGTGTTTAACGTCCCGTCGACAACGAGGTCATTAGAGACGGAGCGCAAGCTCGGGTGAGGGAAGGATGGGGAAGGAAATCGGCCGTGCCCTTTCAAAGGAACCATCCTGGCATTTGCCTGAAGCGATTTAGGGAAATCACGGAAAATGGAAGACCGAACAGTGACACGAAGGACAGCCCAGGAAGTGGTCCCAGCATAGAGCCAGTAAGACGGTACTTGTACTGCCCCGGAGTGGTGGCAGAGGCACGCTGCTCTCCAGAACAGCTCACAGACAGGCAGATGAGTTCTTTGGCTACAGAAGATTGGCCTGGTCCTTATCTTCAGTCAGTCACCATTGTGACCAGCAGGAGTGCAGCTTACAGACTTCTCTCCCCAACCAGACAGGTGCAGACTCATAGGACTCCAACGTGGCAGCATCTACAGAACCAGGTCATCCTGCAACTAATAGAGCTGACCTGCCATCAGTATCAGTGATGCAGATAGAGTGGCCTAACTCAAAGTATGTGGAAGGAATGATGAATGATTGCGTACAGGTGACCAAATGAGCTCCTGTTTTCTGAGCCTGTCGGTGCTCTTGGCTGGCCTATTGTTTAACTTTATCCAAAGTTTGTAGCCTGTAAGGTGTTCTTATGTTATCCCTAGGTGAAATTACTAGACGTAGACCTGTTATAAAAGAGTGTTGTGGTTGCTCTGCACTGATTTCCAAGTGCAAAATCAGGTTTTCCTGAAATTCTCTCTGGTGCATATTGAGAAAATAACCTTCCTGTCTGTACCTCATTCCTTCAGAGTGTAGACAACATACTCAGAAGACACAGGGATCAATATTTCTATTGCTGACTGGATAGCTCTTTTAGAAGTATTGAACACACATTTTTCTGTTTTTTAATGCGATGCATAATTTTTTTGAGATATTTCATTGTCTCTAGGTAAAAAAATTACCTTGTGTAAGGCTGTTATAGTGGCTGGTTCATTTTACCACACAACAATAGTCCTATAATAAACATGTTGGAGAGTTATGATTGTTTTGGCCCTAACATTGTGGCTTAGCACTATTTTTATCCTGTTTTATTTCTCTACAAACCTTTGTATTTATTTTTAGGATGGAGCACAATCTAGATCCATGGAAAGAGACGTAAGAAGTAGGTGAAAATGTCAGTGGAGGTCAAATGGGAATGCAGACTTTTTAAATGTATTACAAAAGAAAGAGGTAGAGAGGCAATACCTAAGAATTTCAGGATTAGCAAGAAAATATGTTAAACCACATCCTGTCATACTACTTTCAAAACCTTCAAGTGAATAATGAAGAAAAGGAAAATAGAAAATTGTTTTATTAGTGTTGTGATGATATTTGGTTTGTAGGGAGCTCAACTGCGTGGTCATCAGTGCCTGTACAAAGACCCAATTTTTTACACAGTCCAATCTCACCACTGTCACAAATGATGATGAAGACAACACAAACACCCAGTTCCTGGGCAGAGAAAATCCTCAACACGGCCGGGAATCAAACCCGGAGCCCCGTGATCCAAAGGCACCAACGCTAGCCACTAGACCACGAGCTGTGGACTCTTAGTTTCTCCCTGAACATTTTACAGAACAGCAATTTATTTATGCGAGATATTTTGATTCTGTAGTATTATTTCCCAATGCAAAGGAAAACGACATGAAAGTTTGGAAACACTTGCTTACTTAATTCAGTCACTACAGAAAACCTCACATTGTTACTTTGCGAATATTACTGTCATCATTTCTTTTTTTCTTTCTTATGTGAAGTGTCTCTCTTCTCCTAGTCTCTGAAGTAAGGTAGTAAAAGCAACACACATACTTTAAAAACTTCCCAGGTGTTTTTTGACAAATATGGTGTTAACAAAAGTAAGGACACTGTTACAAGTAAACAATTTTGCAGGACTTTATTATTTTTTGTCCATTCAGAGATAATATAGCTAAAGGAATGGTGTAGCAATCTGTACAAAAAGTTACAAGTAAGTCCATTGTGATTTACTATCTATGGACTTAAACACTTGACACGCAATAGCTCACAACCATGCTCTTTAGGATTCATCCTTCCTGACGAAGCAACCATGGGTTGCGAAAGCTTGAAATTTGTGTGTATGTGTGTTAGTTATTGTCTCTATCAACATACCAACGCTTTCATTTGGTAAGTTACAAAAAAACAAAGATTCCATGACTTACCAAACGGGAAAGCGCCGGGGAAAAAAAAAATAAAAAATAAATAAATAAATAAATAAATTTTTTTTCAAGCTTTCGCAACCAACGGTTGCTTTGTCAGGAAAGAGGGAAAGATGAAAGGATGTGGGTTTTAAGGGAGAGGGTAAGGAGTCATTCCAATCATGGGAGTGGAAAGACTTACCTTAGGGCTTTGACAGGTATACACTCGCGCACGCACACACACATATATACAGACACAAGCAGACATATTTAAAGGCAAAGAGTTTGGGCAGAGATGTCAGTCGAGGCGGAAGTGCAGAGGCAAAGATGTTGTTGAATGACAGATGATCTGGATACTTCCCACTAACACCAACCTGTCAGAACTCCGGAGATGGGAACTTGCCCTTCAGTATATCCTCTTCTCGTTATCCGCCAGGCCTCAACCTCCGCTAATTTCAAGTTGTTGAAAGACAGGTGAGGTATGAGCGGCGGCAACCTCTTTGCCTCTGTACTTCCGCCTCGACTGACATCTCTGCCCAAACTCTTTGCCTTTACAAATGTCTGTCTCTGTGTGTGTGTGTGTGTGTGTGTGTGTGTGTGTGTGTGTGTGTGTGTGTGTGTGTACGCGAGTGTATACCTGTCCTTTTTTCCCCCCCTAAGGTAAGTCTTTCCGCTCCCGGGATTGGAATGACTCCTTACCCTCTCCCTTAAAACCCACATCCTTTCGTCTTTCCCTCTCCTTCCCTCTTTCCTGATGAAGCAACCGTTGGTTGCGAAAGCTTGAATTTTTAGGGAAACATTCCACATGGAAAAAATATATCTAAAAACAAAGATGATGTAACTTACCAAACGAAAGCGTTGGCATGTTGATAGACACACAAACAAACACACACACAAAATTCAAGCTTTCACAACCAACGGTTGCTTCATCAGGAAAGAGGAAAGGAGAGGGAAAGATGAAAGGATGTGGGTTTTAAGGGAGAGGGTAAGGAGTCATTCCAATCGCGCGTGCGCCCACACACACACACACACACACACACATACACACACGAGAGAGAGAGAGAGAGAGAGAGAGAGAGAGAGAGAGAGAGAGAGCAGGGGGGGTTCATATCAGCTTTTGTCACCATTTATAAGTCACCAGAAAATACAAAAATAAGGATTTATTCACCAAACCCAGTGATAATTACAGGAAGCTTTTTCATTGTCATTATTAACAACATGATGTTACAAAATTTACTGTATAAACAAGCTTAATGTATTACATTGAGCACAATTATTCATGCTGTGAAATTTATCCCACATCTTGATCTGCATAGCGGCAAGATTTCTGGGCAGTCAACATTATGGCACAGTCCTGAATAGGAACTAATAATTCTAATTTCACGAACCAGCATTCCAGTTCTTTAACAACTGATATGGATTCGTATTTTTACAAACACATTAACAACTGTAGAAAATAATTTCTCTCATATATCTGATGTAAATTCATATAACTCTAGTGCAAATATAACAAAGTTCACTTCAAAACTTCATAATACAGAACACTTGAATTCTGCACAACATTGCAACAACAATAATAGTGTTGCTACCCAGTAGTTGTGTGCTGCTGCTATGCAAAGAAAATTACAAAATAGAATGTAATGAAATCTTTAACATTATCGTACAACAAGAATTTAAAATAAATCAGATTTTATTTACAAAGTACCAATTTTAAATAATTTGAGTTTGAACTAAATAAATCCACAACCCTTTCATCATGTAAAACTTTGATTTATATTTTGCAGTTCCTCTGACATTCTAATTTGGAAAAGTAACAAAAAACTATGGAGATTACTAACTTCAGTGGAAAACAATAAACCAAAATGACAAGTGTAAAAACTTGGTACAGAAAAACTTTTATGTTCCAGTTTAAGATGGTAGAAATATCCAAAAGTACATACAAATTTATTCATGAACAACAATTCTTCAACTCCTCTGCAACAGCTATGCTCTTTCACCTTTTTGTACTATTACAAACTTTTAAAAATCACTGAAATTATATATGTCGTAAGATTTGATTTTTGCATAAAATATTAATCTTTGCAGTGCTAAAATACAGCTACCACTCAAGTTTATTATCATTAGAGTATTAAGTAACTCTACATATCCTCTTAAAATATTGTGTGTGCACTGCTTACCTGAATCACATTCGCATAGCAAAACCAAGATCTGAGGGAGGTAGAACTTTTAAACAAAAAGCGACTATGTAAATTAATATTCATCCACAAAGGATGATAACATACAATATGGTATCATTCACGAGATATCGATTTATCACTGGAAGATAGTTACATTAGGCACTGACGTGGCTGACACTGAGACGCCATACTTAAATGTTTCTTAAGTATCACATTCTCTGTCCTCATCGAATCACTCCTCATAACACACACATATCACAAAAATAAAGATATTCTCTAATTCACCAATAGTCATGTATGTTTCAATTTACCATTGGCTTGGATTGAATTAACGGTGGTTACCGACTCAGTTGCCTGGATTACAGCTTGCTGGATGCTAACTTCCACAAAATGCTGATAGACTGGTTTCATTACCTGAAAATATTGTGATGTTCAGTCAAAACTCAGCACCACAATCAATGAAAAATTATAATGTGCATTTGCACTTTTTTAAAACTGAAAATGCTGACAGCACAGCAATCGACCGTTAAATTAAGGTTAGGTAGGTAGCCAAAAATTGGACCAGAAGAATGTATTGTAATATGACTTACATTTTGCCATAAGAAGTTGGCCATTTCATCAAGTTGTTCTCCAATTTCAGACAGCTCTCCACTGTACCTATTGAAAACCACACATCCACCAGTTGCAGTAAGAAACATGAATTGTATTCAATTTGTTCTATAATAAAATAAAATTTTATTATGTGTACTATACCTGATATATGCCCATAAAATGAGCACCAAAAGTGATGTTCCCATCGTTAAATTGCACATATTTGCCATTGTATAAATTCCCAACAATCCAAAAATCCCAGATGCCAAGTAAAAGACAACAGCAATTGACAGGAAAACAGCAGGTGTCCTTGCAGCTTTGAATATATTTTTGCTTTCATTGTGCAGTTTAAATTGGACAAACATTTCATCCAAATCCTAGGACGATAAGTTTGGTAAATTTCACATATCCTGTAATTGATATACATTTGTTTGATAAAACACTATGACTTACTGAAGTACCACTAACCTTTTCAAGAGCTTCCCTATATTTTTCTGAAAATTCATCACCTCCCATTTTACGCTTACTTCGGAATTGGTGTATTGCTTTATCTTTAACACGATTATGTTCGGCCTCAAGATGAGCTGAACTGAGGTACGGCTTTGTGCCACCACACACTTCTTCCATGTCATGCTTGTAAGTGTCTTTTGCTACTGCCACGGCAGCCAAGTTGTTACCCTCAGCTGTTGCCTGAAAACAAATAATGATTATATGAATTTTAAATGGAACAATGAATATTAATTTCAGAACATTAAACAAATAGAAGTAATAAGCAATGGGGTTATATTCAGCTTAAAAGTTATTTTAACTATAAATTTATTTATATGGTATTCATGATATTACATGCATGAACTGTACTTTTCAAAAGTTTCAGATATATACAGATGTAGCAAAAGATAACTTGCAGAAAATACACATACTACCAGGTACTAAGAGGAACTGAAAACTCTCAGTTTGGAAGCAGACAATCATAATGTAGAAAAGCTTCGACCATCTCTGCCATAATGTTTACTGGGCATGTTACTTATTCTTTGGAACAAAAGAACATAGTAATAAGATGCCATGTGCCTTGTATATTGACAGTTACTAGTACAGTTTTTGTTTCACAACATTAGCTTAGCTAAATCTCGAAAATTGCATTATGTTAAAGATGAAATAAAGATAGTTTGTTATAAGAAAGATGACACTATAAAGTTAACTACACATCAGTTATTGCAGGACATATCACTGCTGTGCTGTAAAATGCACTAATTTAACTGTATATAACAATATAAGGCAGCATGGATGTAATGGTGTATTTGTGCTGCAGCCTTGTTGCTATCACATCATTGATCTGGCCGTTACAATTAAACAGTGACATATTTAATTTGCAGCATCATTGTTGAACTTGCTGCTTGCTCCATCCCAAGCCAAGCCAAGCAAGTGTATCAAGCTGGTCTGTGTTTCCGACAGGGATCAATGCTATCTGTCCTGAAACTTTAGCTGTGATTGGCTGTTTTAAAGTCACTAACCATGCTGCTGTTAAGCTCACTGCTGCTTATTACACGGTTTCCCAGAAACCGTATACAGACAGTTCTATTTGTTGTGAGCTTTGAAAATAATATGATGAGCGAGACCTATGATCGATTATTTTATTTCAGACATGTTTTTAACACACAATTATCTAGAACCAGAGGAATACAGATCATAACTGCATCATATTGGGTAAAATTAGGCTCAATAATTTTTGCAACAATATGGTAAGGATAGACAGCTACTCACCACAAAGGGGAGGTGTTGAGTTGATGGGCACAATGAAAAGACAAACATATAAGCTTTCAGACAAAAAGTCCTTTTCCTGAAAGAGGAAAAAACACACACACACACACACACACACACACACACACACACACACACAAAGGACTTTTTGTCTGAAAGATTAAATGTCTAACAGTTTTTTCATTGTGCTTATCTGCAACTCTTTATGTGGTAAGTAGCAGTCGGTCCTTTCATTATTCCATTCTTGACTTTCCATAATTTAATAATTTTTGGGAATTCATAACATTGCTTCACTTAACATTACTCAGTAAATTATCATAATTAAACTCTACATGTGGCAGATGTATTACATGAAGTAGTTGTAGACAAAAGCTAGTAAAATGTTATCTTAGTGGGAGTACCGATTAACATTTAATTGAAAACTGTCTGGAGGAAAAAAAAAAAAACTATGAATAACTTTTCAGTTTTTGACTGGTGAAAGTATCTCTAGCGTGAGCATTCTGCATTCAAAGTAGGCACACCATACCGCCTCTTCTTTCTCCTTGCCAGTAACATTTCTGTCATCAACAAATCGCTGTTACTATGATCAAACAATGGCGAGAACATTGTTCTCACTTCATACCATTACACATAACACAAACTACCGGTGTGAAAAATTGCAAGGTAATGCCTGCAGGGAACAGTGGTGTTACTGCGTGAGCAGGTTGCCATATAAACATATCCTAATACTTGATAAACATATGCTACTATTCCCACTGTCACAAATAACATTCTTTGGTCACTAAATGACTGTACTTTGACATGGGGACCATCTGCTAATGGTGTCACTTTGTGTAACCACCTCCATCACCAACACATAATTATGAATGACTTTAAAGGGTTCTTACAACATTTATTAGTACGTCTGTCATGCAGGAACATTTGACTCTTGACCAGTTGTCTTTGAGGACCATTACAAGTGCACTGTGTTTCTGTAATGAATACGCAGACAAAACAATATTTGCTTTTCAAATTGCAACTGAAAGGCCAGCAAATTTTCTTTTTGTATAGATGCTTTATGGTAAAAAACACAAATGACTGAGAAATATCTACTAAATACAACATTCACAAATATTTAAACAGGAGACACTAGTGGTGTTAATGGACAAAAGAACAATGGAAAGAAAACAAGGATGCAGAAATTGAAGTCTACAGACAGCTGAAGCCGAACTTAAGACACCAGTCATGGGAATACAAAGAACAGTGATCTTGAAAAAGATGCTGCCATAATTTACAAATGACACTAATGACTTCTGTTATAAGCAACAATCATTTGGTTACATATCTGCAGAACAGATGGCACAGATCTTATTACAGTTAGCATGCTCTAATAAGAAAATATGGAAAAAACGATGAGATTCAAATGTGGAAGATACATTTCAACACAAGGTGAGAAATGTTTGGTTTGTGGTACAATCATCTGTTCAGCCTAGTAAGATGCAATGTTAATATGACACACAAACTATGAGAGTAGCTGAAGAATGACCAGATCTAGCAGTAGCAAGTACAACAGCAAACAGAAGTACTCAGCAAAGTCATTGACACAAAACAGTTGCATATCTGACTAGTCACTTGGGTTATAAACCACATGGAAAATAATGAAAAGTACCACATGGTTATAAATCTACACATCAGGACTCAGCTATATGGCAGACATGAGTTTGTGTGCTATGAATCCAGAGATAATGTTCTGCAGATTTTTTTGACTTTTGAATAGAGTAGGGGAAAGACTGATAATATCATCAATCACTCTACATCAGATGAGCACTTAATTAACACACCATGTAATGTTGCTTTTCAACAAAAAAATTAACTATTGAAAGCTTAAGCAGTTCTAACTGAAGGAAAAAGGTTTGATTAATAATTTAGCAGAAACCTACAGTAACAAATTTTTATTATTAGCAATAGTCAAGAAACTTATTGAAACATAGCTAAAACCTACAAAGTTTCTGTGATGATTATTTTTATTACCATGTGAATTGAGCATGATGTGTCGATACAGCCTTACCTGGAGTTATTGTGGATACCAACAATACTGATAGCGAATAGGTTTGTCCTCACTCCAGTCCTGAGATACGTACAGTATCTTTGTCTTTGTGTGATTGGTCAAATGCATGTTTTTCAGTTGCAAAATTTCAGTTTTGTTTCTTTCATTAGAAGAATGATAGAATTATGAGGGTTACCTTTAAGTAAAAAAAAAATTATATAATTCAAAACGTGTGCACGCGACCACAGTCTCTGGCTGCCGAGGCCAGACCATGCTTCAATGCCGTTACATTACATCCTAGATTACACACCATTCATTGTTTACCTCCAAGTTTTGTTTCCTGTTATATTATTTTATAGTGTAAGGTAGCATTTCATTTTGTACAACGGTATTTGTCATTTCACCTTTGCCTACTTTGTGTGTGTTTAACCATGGCTTCAAACCAATTCTTAATATTGAGTGCTGATCGCCCATCAAAAACATGTACATTTCAGAATTATTTTTGGCATCAGATATAAAAACTCAAAATGAAGCAGAATAGCATATAATATAAAATACTATCAACTACTCACCAAGCGCCAGTGGGGGAACACACACACACACACACACACACACACACACACACACACACGCACACAAAAAAAAGAGTTCCAACTTTTACCAGATTTTGGAGCCAAAGGCAGAGGAGTTGAAGGGGTAGGAAGGGGGGGGGGGGGGGAGGAGGTGAAGGAAAAGGCCTGGAGAGGTTTAGGGAAAGGGGTAGAGTTTGGAAGCCACCCAGAACAATATCATCATGCAATGCTTCAATGAGAAAAATTACTGAAAATGCTCCACGAAGGCAGCTTATGTAATTTAAAAATGAAACTATTTCAATATATTAAATTCAACACATTATTCCTGAGTATTGTAGAAAAATGAAGGAGCTTAACAGTACAATGTAAACTTACAACAAGCATGGATTTTGGTTCTGGCAACTCGTCTCCTTTATATATTTCAATGTATGATTTGAAATACTGTAGTAATTCTTTTGCTTTCACTTTCTGACCAGCAATTTCTTTTGGCACTAAATTTTCAGGTGCTAGTAACATTGGAATCAGCCTCTGCAGCTGAACCTTGAAGTCACTCTCAATATCTGTAACAATTGTAAATTTTTCATAGTTAACATGCTACAAGTTACAAAAAAATTTCAAGTGGAAAGACAGATCATGGACATAGGTCACCTTTCAGTTACTTTTCAAAGACTGAAAATGATTTTGTGGCTGTATCAACCATTGGGACATGTATAGTTTAATCTCAAATGCCCTTCATACCTTACTACAGGAGAGAAAAACTATGTTCTGTGTTTTTTTCCCTAATATGTGTGCCATATAAGCCTGTGTAGCACAATACATATGGGAAAAACTATTACCTGGAGGCAGCAATACAGATATTGACAGTAGTTAAGATCAGGTGTTAACTCATCCTGCATAGATACTAATGGGATGAACGGAATTCCCTATGATGAGATTAAACAAAAAGATATCATCTGTATCAACAATTTGTTGGGGGCCACTGAAGGACAATATTATGTATGGAAATCGGCAACATAACGCTATTAACAATAAAGATCTGGAACCCTGAGAGGTTAAGTGTTATACATGATAAATGAGTCTAATATATGACAAGGCAAACTAATATTAAGTATCTATGGGGGGGGGGGGGGGGGGGAAGAGGCCAACATGAGGCACAATAGTGAACAAATGGAGGGAAAAATATAAGGAACGAATTTCTGAAATTGGGAAACAAAAAGAGTGAAAGACAGAAAACAATGGAATAAAGGAGGAAACTAGGATGCCTGCTTAGTGCACAAGTAAGTGCAGAACCAGTATTTCAGATTTGGTATGTTCTCCCCTCCCCATTTTCTACAGGGAATGGGACACCAATGCCTCTAAAATTAATGAGTCACAACCAGAGATGTGCTCAGAAGGCAACCTGTTACGTTTGTTACAGACAACCGTATGATCTGTAGCAGGTTAACCGAAGTGCAATCTCAAGTTGAATAATATGATTCTTGAAACAGGACTATAAAAAGGCATATCTGATCCTTATATTATTTTGTTGAAAAATTAGTAATTTTGTTCCTTATAGTGTGTGGAGATATTAGTATACCAATATTTGCATGAAATAAACTAGAAATTTTGTTTTTAGTTTGTTTGCTTGCACAGGATAGAGTAGCATGGAGAGTTACGTCAAACCAGTCTCAGGACTGAAGACCACAACAACACAACAAACTAGAAAGTAAAGAAAAGATGAAGAGAAAATTCAGATGAAAGGTTTTGATAAAGTGAAGCAATATGTTGGCATGAAAATAATAAGACATCATGAAACATAAAGGAAATAAATCAGTGAATTATTAGATTACTTTTAACGTCAAATATCGGACCTGTGAGAACTCCCACTGAAGTGAATGCAAAATCTGTTAAAAAGCCCTACTGGAAGAAATAGCAACATACCCTACAGACAAGTAATAGAATGTCTTTCATATCTTGTGAAAGTGACACAATCCAATTTCCACTGCAATGATCTAGGAAACCAACATTTGTTTCTTATGAAAGGAGTTTCAAAGTGTCTTCATTGGACTACACATCTACAACTATGTTTCTGTGACAAAGGCATTTTTTGGTTCCAGAAAATTACTTGAAATTCAAGTAAATAGTGAGATGTAGCATTTTTTATGGCAGATGCAGAATACATGGCAGTGACACTGACAGAGCAGGAAGCATTCTGGCTTCAACAGCTGCAACTGATCTCTGTCAATGAATGTACGATGTGATATACAGCAACAGTCAAAGCACAACAAAGGTGGTGTTTACAGACTGCTATCATTTGAGGACAAAGCATCCAGACCAGGGTGTATACGGGGACAAGGAAAAAAAATTCCCGGATTATTCCCGGATTTCTTCCGGATATCCCGTTTAAAAAATTTGCTTTTTCCCGGGCGAAAATACACTTTTTCTGTTCTAAGTGACAGTAGGTTTTCAGTAGATTTTCCCTCGGAACTGTAAAACTTATCAATCCTTTGAATGGTAAACGTTTTATACAATCGCATAGAACTTCCCGGAAAAAGAAAAGACGAGGCAAAGAAGGTTTGGAGAGACTTAATAAAAAAAAAAAGGAGAGAAGTTTTGGAAAGACCTTTGATTTGCAGCAAAATATACGTTGCATATTTTCGTATTACGAAAGTATAAATGCGAATTGCACCAAACACAGGGCGTTAGTTTCCGGAGCGTTGAAACCGAGGTTGCGATGTTCTTTTGTAAGCGAGTCATATCTCAAGCCACGAGATCTCGTCAGCCGATGACAGCAGCTATGCCCGCATCTCGTGGTCGTGCGGTAGCGTTCTCGCTTCCCACGCCCGGGTTCCCGGGTTCGATTCCCGGCGGGGTCAGGGATTTTCTCTGCCTCATGATGGCTGGGTGTTGTGTGCCGTCCTTAGGTTAGTTAGGTTTAAGTAGTTCTAAGTTCTAGGGGACTGATGACCATAGATGTTAAGTCCCATAGTGCTCAGGGCCATTTGAATCATTTTGACAGCAGCTATTCAGAGCATATGACACGTGTTATAGTCAGCCAATAGCAAGATCACTGGTTACATAGCGCGAACACGCAAGAGGAAAAGTTAACGGTTTACATTAATGTACACAGTACCGTATATCTACAAGAAAAGCTAAGCTTTCACATATATTGTTACTCTCTAAGATTAACACGCTACAACAGAACCTAAGCTTTCACATGTAATATTGATATTTTTTAGCGTGTGTTATACTTTAAGACACATCACACAAATGTGCCAGAAAAATTTAAAATTATGACATAAATGTCTCGGCTCCAAATTCTTGTAAGTGGCTGGTCCTCAAACTGTTCAGTTTCGAACGCTCTGTGATTTAGATATCCATCCCACTTTCTCACACGTAACACAATTCATCTTGCGTAAAAAGAAATTTACTTTGAAAGTAATGCTTTTCTAACTACCGTTCGTAATACTACCCGGAGACTGTTAGAAATAGGTTCGATTTACCAGTTGCCAGAGAGCGCCAGAAAACAGGCATTATTGTGCGTGCGCAACTGCAGTGGTGTAGGAAGCCCGTATGTTCGTGTGTATAAAGCACTAAGAGAGCTTGCATTACACCATAAAAGAAACAGTGCATCAGAGGATACTCCAAAGAGCATCGGAATTTCGTAAACCATACTAAAATGCATAATTCGGCTTGAAGTGCAAATTGGCTTTTTCCAGATTCACAATGAAGTAGGTCCCATCTGATATTAAGCTTTTCAGTGTGGTTTTTGGGATGTAAATTTTCTTGGAGTACCAGTGCTCTACGATCTCATTTTTGGTTCATTATTACGGCATAATGCCATATATGGCAGAAGATGATGACGTGCACTTGAAATTGCACTTGAAACTCAGTGAACAGTTGGAACTAGCCAATACTGTAGAATGAAACACTTCGTTTCAAATAAAATGATTGCCTCGGCGCAAAGATTAATAAAGCCAAATTTCTTTAGCAAACTTGCAAAAATAACTTCACTGTTCTGCAAATGCTGGCTGCTACTAACTCGGAAACAAAATAAAATCAGAAAACTGAAATTAATAATATATTTTTGCCCTCCGTAATTATGTGAATGTATTTTAATTCGCTTGATAGCTCCCGGCCACAGAAATCCGTTTTGTTTTCATTTGACATGGGAGCTGTACACGAAGAGAAGCAGCGAAATCACTTAACGTTAACACGGCTAACGTGGAGGTTAACCCCCCCACTACAACTCAGACAACTCAGTGCAAGCGTGAATCTGGCAGCTAGGGCATGCGGAAAAATTTTTCTCGTTTGCATTTGGCTGCTTGCTGCTACTACCGATACAGCTAACAGCCAAACTTCAAGTAGCGGGAGAAGGTACTGCTTAATACACTAGTCAAATGCGCATGCGCAATAGACCGCTGGCAATTGGTCAAACGAACCTAATGTGAACAGTTGTGACGTCATGCTCATAGCATGCAGTTTATTGTTACGAAGAATTACAGTCTGCGCCCTACGGCATTTGAAATATTTTTGCTATTTGCAGACGCTTGTGCGTACACGGTTTTTTGTTGATGTAAATTGCACATTTCCTTTGCCGCTAAAGTTTTATTTTTTTCCCTCTCGTTTATATTTTATTGTTGCAGTATCATTCTGCAGTAGCAGGATATAATAACATTCTTTGCTAGAGAATCTATTCCGCAGTCAAAATTACAAAAATTTAACTGAAAGCTAAAACAATGAGAAATTCCCGAAATTCCGAAAAATTCCCGGGTTTTTCCCGGTTTTCTCCCGGATGAAAAAATTCCCGCGTTTTTCCCGGATTTCCCGGGTCGTATACACCCTGCAGACGTACATCTGTACTTCCAGAGAAAACATTTTACCAGGTCAAGAATCAAGTTTGTAATCATTAACGAGTGTGACACGGTGGCCAACTGTAACTCAAGTAATGATATATGAAAAATAGCTATATTGTGTGGATAAATTGGGTTTATATTCTGGTGGGTATGTTTGATATTAGAATGAAAATCATTTTACACTCAGGCAGTCACTTTTCTTAGATAAATGATGTTCAAGCGTTTCTTCACTCGAGCCCCGGAACATGTCAAGAATCAAGAGGAAATGACAGCAGACAGTGGCGGGGTTAATGGAGTCCGTAAGACCATGCAAAACGGTCTAGACGAAACTTCGGCTGAGGTGTATGCCATGGAGATGTACATGAATGGACCTGGAGGGGAGATTGTAAAGGGAAAGACTCCAGTTCGGAGAGAATGGATCAAATGCGAACTGCAATCGTGAACCCTGACCTGGGCCGCCGATGTGGGAGATGAACTGCCACAGGTGGGAAAAAGGAGACAGTCATTCGGACGCTCAGGAGGACTATGAATGTGTGCAACATTACTGGCGAGCCGTTGTGCATGTCTGATCCACAATGGAGGGACTCCAGCCTCCACAAGGACACTGGTCACTGCACTCGTTCTAAAACCTCCCGTCGCTAGGCGAACACCACAGTGCTGCACTGGGTGGAGTTAACGCTATGCTGAGGGTGCCACCGAATTGTAAACTGGACTCCCATGGTCAAGGCGGGATTGAACAAGGGTGCAGCAGCGTAGGGTCATCTGCACCTCAGTTGGTGTTGCTCAGGCAGCGGAGAGCACCGAGGTGCTACAAGCACTCCCCCTTAAGCTGACAAATGTGAGGCAGCCAAGTCAATCACTCGTCGAAAACCAGTTCTAAGAATCAATATGTGTCCATTACAGTGAATGGATCATCATTAAGATAAAGTTCAGGTTCTGGATGAACAGTACGGCGCTGACAGAAATGCACAACACACGACTTAGCAGCCAAAAACTGGAAGCGGTGAGCGAGAGCCCATGACTGCGCCTTATGGATGGCTTCCTGTAGGCACTGCTCAGCAACAACACTACTGGTGGAGCAGTACGAAATGCAGAAGTCATCTGCATACAGAGGTGGTGAGACAGATGGCCCTACAGCTGCTGATAGACCATTACTGGCCACTAAAAAATAGTTATACACTCAATACAGGGCTCTGCGGGACCCCATTCTCCTGGATATGGGGGGAATTATGGGAGGCACCAATTTGGACAAGGGAAGTATAGAGGTAAAGGAAATTCTGGATAAAAATCAGTAGTGGGTGTCGGAGACCCTGGTGGAAGCTGCCCTGACATGGAGCCAGTAGGCCATGTGACTCCATTGGTGAGGCTGGTGCACCAATAGCCATCCACATCAAGCGGATTTTCACAGGGTTTTACCACCGGAATGACTGTGCTCTCCCACCATTGCGATGGAAAGACGCAATTGAACCAGACCCGCTCGAAGATGATGAGGAGATATCACTTTTAGTCAGACGAGAGATGTTAAATCATTTGACTGTGGATCCAATCCGGCCCAGGAACTGTCAGGGCAATGTGTAAGGGCACTGAGGAGCTTGCACTCTGTAAATGGGGTGTTCTACGGTTCACTATGGCGTGTAGTGAAGAAGAGGACTTTCCTTTCCATCCTCCGTTTGAGGATGCGAAAGGCTTGAGTGTAGTTCTCCGACACAGAGGCTCTAGCATAGTGCTTGGCAATCGTGTTTGCATCGGTACATAGCATGCCATTGATGTTAATGCCAGGGACACCTGTTGGGGTCTGGTACCCAAAGAGACATCTGATCTTCATCCAGACTTGGGAAGGTGTCATACAGCACCCAATGGTAAACACATACCTCTCCCAAAACGCAGTTTTATAATCAGCCGAATGCAGGTGCGGAGCCTCTTAAAGGCTATTGGGTGTTCTGGGGGAAGGGTGCTGCTTATGTCGCTGCAGAGCTCACAGACACACTATAATTGCCTCAGTTCACTGGGGGCACCCTAGAGAACGAGGGATTGTGTTTCCCGCCGCAGAAATTATCGCTGTAGTGACCTGCTCAATCACAACATTGATGGCATAATGTGGGGGAGATTCAACAATGACAGCAGAGGTGAAGGCTACTCAGTCTGCCTTGTTTAAGGCCCATCTGCGTAGGCATCCGTGGGCATGATGCCGGGGCAGTGACAGGAATATGGGGCAGTGGTCACTACCACACAGGTCATCATGTGCTCTCCAGTGGATAGATGTGAGGAGTCCTGGGCTGCAAATTGATATATCAACGGCCAAGTAACTACCGTGAGTCACACTGAAATGTGTGGTGCAGCGAATACGTTCAGGGGTACCACACCATCTGGAGAGAGGGAGAGAGAGAGAGAGAGAGAGAGAGAGAGAGAGAGAGATACATTGCAGTCAGTTTCAAAAGGGGTTTGATGGGGCACAGGCTCACTACATACAGAGTTCAGGACATAGACGCAAAGTCCACCTGACACACTGTCATATTTGCCATGGTTCTTGTAATATCCCCTGTAGCCATGAAGGGCAGGGGTCCGTATTGCCAGGAACCATGTTTCCTGGAGGGCAATACTGAAAGCAGGTGTAAAGCTTAACAGTTGCCATATCTCAGCCAGATGGTGGAAAAAACCGCCACAATTCCACTGGTGGATGACATGATCATGAGACTGGGAAGGCATGAAATACTCAATGAGGTAGTCGACGCCTCAGGGTCACCTGCTGCCACAGACTTATTTCCTGAACAGGCTATATGTATTGTGTCTGAGGGTCTGTCGAGATCTAGGTCATCAGCAGATGCCAGAACCTACACCTCATCCTCAGACACAGAGCTTATAGACAGTGGTGGTGTGGGTGCCACTGCAATTCCCTTGGTCTTGGGGGTCTCCTTTCTGAATCTCTCTCGCAGCTCCTTGGGTTTCCCTGTCTGGGAGGACTTCACTGGCTCAGTCTCTGAGACTGAGAATGAGCGTGATGACCTACGACCAGCTGACTTACACTTCTCCAGCTGAGAAGTGGGGACTGGTGTCCCCGATGGTTGGGACAACAGTGCTCCTGAGGTAGGTGGTGCGGGAGCAACAGGGAGAGAAGTGCCCCCCATCATCAAGGGAGCAGGTGTAGTCTTCCAGCTCTGAGAGCCGACTGGAACTCGTGAAACTGATGGGGCTACAACTGTTCTCGCAGTGGCGGCATAAGAGGAGGTCATAGCCACAGGATGTAGGCGCTCAATTTTCCTCTTGGCCTCAGTGAAGGCGAGTTGGTCCAGGGTCTTGTATTCCATGATTTTCCTTTCTCACTGTAAAATTCTGCAGTCTGGTGAGTGAGTGAGCAAGGGGAATGACGCTCTCTGCAGTTGACACAGATGGGAGGCAGGGCACAAGGAGTATTGAAATGGGATGGATGTCCACAATCTCGACATGTAATGCTGGAAGTACAGCGGGAAGACATATGGCCGAACTTCCAGCACTTAAAGCACTGCATTGGGGAGAGATATATATGACTTGACATCACAGCGGTAGACCATCACCCTGACCTTCTCGGGTAATGTGTCACCCTCGAAGGCCTAGATGAAGGCACCAGTGGCAACCCGATTATCCCTCGGACCCTGAAGGATGTGCCGGACGAAATGAACTCCTTGTCGATGTAAGTTGGTGCGCAGCTCGTCGTCAGACTGCAAAAGAAGGTCCCTGTGGAATATAATACCCTGGACAATATTTAAGCTCTTATGAGGCATGATGGTAACGGAATCACCCCCCAGCTTATCACAAGTGAGTAATAACTATGGGTGGGCGGAGGATGTTTTTATCGAGACTGAACCTGACCACATTTTGGACAAGCCCTCCACCTCCCCAAACTTGTCCTCTAAATGCTCTACAAAAAACTGAGGCTTCATCAAGACAAAGGAGTCCCCATCAGCTCTCTTACATACGAGGTACCGGGAGGAATAAGGTTCGCTGCCATCCTTAGCCTGGCTTTACTCCCATGGTGTGACCAGGGAGGTGAACAATTTAGGACCAAACTCCCTTGCATTGTCCTGAGACTTGGAACGCTTAGAGACTGCTGGTGTTTGATCACCAGCAAGTGATGACGTGGTACACTTCATCGCACATAATTAGCCCTGATGCTACCCACTCCGACCAGGGGACCTCCCCACGGGTGTCACCCATCCGCAGCAAAAGCCAGCTGGCAGGATGGCCACTGGCGGGAGTCCCAATGCCCCATGGCGACAGGCATCTACTCCTTGGCATACCTGGGGAGTTAACGGGACAGGCATCAGCAGAGTGATCCCTGTGTAGTCAAGGGGCTACAACCAACAGGTTACATGGCGGTCCCACCACAACGGACTGGCTACTGTGCTGGATATGAGGTGCAAAGAATTCCATGATCCTTGTTGGCACCGAAAACAACACTGCATAGTGGGTGGAAGAAAACGCACCCAGGAAGGTGTCCTCGCTCAAGAGATGGAGGCTGAGGGGGGACTGCAATGCCACGATGAGGAAGTGGGCTAAAGATCTCAATGTACAATGGACACGATGCACCATGTAAGGCGCCCTTCCCCAACTCGCTCGCTCTTCGGGAAAATTTTGAAAAATGGACGTCAAACCCTACAGGGGACCATCACAAAGGCCGAAAGGTGAGAGACTCCTTTTAGTCACTTCTTATGATGTGCAGGAATACCTTGAACCTATTCTAACCCCTGGGCCTGCAAGGAGGAATAATTTCTGGTTCTGAAGGAAGATCACAATAACAATGCAAACAGAAATCCTTTGTCAACTGATGTTTCTGCAGCAGTTTTTTTGTGATTTCCTGAATCACGGGTGTCGGGCAAGCCAGTAGAATCTATATCAATAATAATCTTTTCCCAAAGTACATTACAATACGCAGAAATAAGTTCAAAATTTGGCCAGAGAACTTCCCATGTCTAAAGCCAATTTGCTCTAGCATATGTTTAGCATTGACACATTGGTGACGAGAAATGGGAACCGCAGTTTTTTTTTTTTTTTTTTGTGGTTTTAGGGCGCACAACTTCAATGGTCATTAGCGCCCTGACTACTCTAAGAATGCACCGCGAGGCACAAGTTGACAACAACAACTAAAAGGGAAAACACGATAAAAGACAGACTGACAGGCATAGGATTAAAAAACAACATCATCAAATGTCCTTAGCGAGGTTTGTCAAATTGATAAAACGAAGAACACGAGCAGCTGCTCGTGGGTCATCCGCTAAAATGGCATCGAAAGTATTTGGCAGGTTAAGATTGAGGCGCAGTGTGTTAAGATCTGGACAGGACATTAAAATGTGTCTAACCGTCAGCAAGTGCCCACATGGGCAGAACGGCGCCGGCGCAGCCGTCAGCAGATGGCGATGGCTGAACCGGCAGTGTCCAATTCTTAACCGGGCTAAAACGACCTCCTCCCGCCGAGAAGGGCGTGAGGAGGACGTCCAAGCCACGGGAAGAGGTTTTAAGGCCCGAAGCTTGTTGTCAGTAAGTGCAGCCCAATCGGCATGCCACAGCGATAAGATGCGCCGACAAATGACCCCGCTAAAATCGGACGAAGGGACACAACAAGAAGCTGTCCGAGGCTGGAGGACCGCAGCCTTGGCCGCGGCATCTGCAGCTTCGTTCCCAAGGATACCGACATGGCCAGGAACCCACATAAAGCTAACCGGAGAACCGACGTCCACCAGCTGCTGAAGAGAGCGTTGGATCCGGTGTACGAAAGGGTGAACCGGGTACGGATCACTGAGGCTCTGGATGGCGCTCAGGGAATCTGAGCAGATGACATAAGCAGAATGTCGGTGGCGGCAGATGTAAAGAACAGCCTGGTAGAGGGCAAAGAGCTCAGCTGTGAAGACCGAACAATGGCCATGGAGCCGGTATTTGAAACTTTGTGCCCCGACAATAAAGGAACACCCGACCCCGTCATTGGTCTTAGAGCCATCTGTATAAATGAAAGTCATGTTGATGAACTTCAAACGAAGTTCCAAAAAACGGGAGTGGTAGACCGAACCGGGGGTGACCTCTTTTGGGAGCGAGCTGAGGTCAAGGTGAACGCGGACCTGAGCCTGGAGCCAAGGTGGCGTGCGGCTCTCGCCCACTCGAAAGGTTGCAGGGAGTGAAAAATTAAGGTGTTGAAGGAGGCGACGAAAGCGAACTCCAGGGGGTAGCAGGGCAGAGACATACAACCCGTATTGACGGTCAAGAGAGTCGTCAAAAAAGGAACGATAAGACGGATGGTCGGGCATTGACAGTAGCCGACAGGCATACCGACAAAGCAGTATATCGCGCCGGTAGGTGAGTGGCAATTCGCCAGCGTCAGCATGAAGACTCTCTACGGGACTGGTATAAAATGCTCCGATCGCAAGTCGTAAACCCCGATGTTGTATGGAGTTGAGGCGGCGTAAGATGGATGGCCGTGCAGAGGAGTATACGAAGCTCCCATAATCCAGCTTGGAGCGGACGATCGACCGATATAGACGAAGTAGGACGGTTCGATCCGCTCCCCACGACATACCACTGAGAACACGGAGGACATTTAAAGAACGGGTACAATGGGCGGCCAAATATGACATGTGGAGACCAGCTAAGTTTCCTGTCAAAGGTAAGGCCTAAAAATTTGGTTGTCTCCACGATTGGGAGAGCAACGGGACCGAGTCTTAAGGACGGTGGGAGAAACTCCTTGTAGCGCCAGAAGTTAATACAGACTGTCTTCTCGGCAGAAAAACGGAAGCCATTGGCGACACTCCAGGAGGAAAGACGGTCAAGAGAACGCTGAAGACAGCGCTCCAGGACACGTGTACACTGCGCGCTGCAATAGATGGTAAAATCGTCCACGAAAAGGGAGCCTGATACATCAGCTGGGAGGCAATCCATTATTGGATTGATCGCGATGGCGAAGAGAGCGACGCTCAAAACTGAGCCCTGTGGCACCCCATTCTCCTGGCGAAAGGTGTCGGACAGGACAGAACCCACACGTACCCTGAACTGTCGATCCATTAAAAAGAAACGAATAAAAAGAGGGAGGCGACCGCGAAGGCCCCATGTATGCATGGTGCGGAGAATGCCCGCCCTCCAACAGGTGTCGTAAGCCTTCTCCAAATCAAAGAACACAGCCGCGGTCGGGCGCTTCCGCAAGAAGTTATTCATAATGAAGGTCGACAAGGTAACCAGATGGTCAACAGCAGAGCGGCGCCTACGAAATCCACATTGTACATTGGTAAGTAGGCGTCGAGACTCGAGCAGCCAAACCAATCGAGAGTTAACCATTCGCTCCATCACTTTACAGACACAGCTGGTAAGCGAGATAGGTCGATAACTGGAAGGCAAGTGCTTGTCCTTCCCCGGCTTAGGAATCGGGACAACAATAGACTCGCGCCAGCATGCGGGAACATGTCCCTCAATCCAGATGCGATTGTATGTACGAAGAAGAAAACCTTTACCCGCAGGAGAAAGGTTCTTCAGCATCTGAATATGAATAGAATCAGGCCCTGGAGCGGAGGACCGTGATCGGCCAAGTGCGTTTTCGAGTTCCCGCATGGTGAATGGGGCATTATAACTTTCACAATTCGAGGAGCGGAAGTTAGGTGGCCTAGCCTCCTCTGCCTGTTTGCGGGGGAGGAAGGCAGGGTGGTAATGAGCAGAGCTCAAAACCTCTGCGAAAAAGCGGCCGAAGGCATCATTCGCGACCTGCAAGCCAGAAACTGGTGAGTGGACCTTAGTGCCAGATAGCCGGCGCAGGCTACCCCAGACAACGGAAGAAGGAGTAAAACTGTTGAAGGTGCTTGTGAAAGCAGCCCAGCTGTCTTTCTTGCTTTCTTTGATAATACGACGACACTGAACACGTAATCGTTTATAATTTATACAATTCGCCACTGTAGGGTGGCGTTTAAATGTGCGTAAAGCACGTCGACGAGCACGTAAAGCGTCCCTACATGCTGCGGTCCACCAGGGAACCGGTACGCGACGTGGAGAAGAAGTAGGGTGAGGGATGGAATATTCAGCAGCAGCGAGAATGACTTCCGTGAGGTGTGCGACCTGACGATCGCAGCTTGTGAAGGTTTGATCCTGAAAGGTCGCCCTGGAAGAGAAGAGCCCCCAGTCTGCCTTGGAGATGGTCCAACTAGAGGAGCACGGAGAGGGGGTATGCTGCAGGATATGGATAACACACGGGAAGTGGTCGCTCGAATAAGTATCAGAAAGTGCATACCACTCAAACCGGCGTGCAAGTTGGGGAGTACATATAGAGAGGTCTAAATGGGAATAGGTGTTAGATGTGTCCGAAAGAAAAGTAGGGGTGCCAGTATTGAGGCAGACAAGATTGAGCTGGTTGAAAAGGTCGGCTAACAAGGAGCCCCTCGGGCAGGATGCTGGAGAGCCCCAAAGGGGATGGTGGGCATTTAAGTCTCCAGTTAACAAAAATGGTGCAGGTAGCTGAGCAATAAGTTGCATCATGTCTGCCCTGGTAACGGCAGATGACGATGGAGTGTAAACGGTACAAATGGAAAACGTAAAAGTGGGGAGAGTAATGCGGATGGCAACTGCCTGCAGGCCGGTGTGCAACGTGATGGGATCGTAGTAAATATCATCCCGGACCAGCAACATAACCCCTCCATGAGCTGGGATACCTACCACACGGGGTAGGTCAAAACGCACAGAGGTGTAGTGTGCCAAGGCAATTTGATCGCATGGGCGTAGCTTCGTTTCCTGGAGGGCTACGACGAGCGGACGGTGCAAGCGGAGCAGCAACGTCAAGTCCTCTCGGTTGGAGCGAATGCTGCGAATATTCCAGTGAATAAGTGCCATCGTAAGAAAAGGAAGATGAGAGAAGGGGTCACCTCGAAGGCCGCTTAGGGCCTGGCTTCGAGCGAGCACTGCCGCCGCTATCAGTAGGCGGACAGTCATTGTCCATTGGGTCTATAGGGTCATCGGCCATCTCGGGAGGATGGCCGGGAGGGGGAGCTTCCTCCGCCGGTGAACGGCCAGATGTACGGCTACCAGCAGTGCGGCCAGGCGAAACGGATGACGGCCTGGGGCGGCAACCGCTGGGTGGCGCAGGAGAAGAGATGCGCCGTGGCGGAGAAGGAGAACTGTGCTTCCTATGCGCCTTTTTGGAAGGACGTTTGGTGGAAGTACCGGTCGAAGGCTGGGAGGTCGAGGTACGGAGGAAGTCTGCACGGGATGGTTCCTTCTTGAAGGCCCGTGCATCTGACTTCGGGGTCTTCGTCTTAGCAGAAGCTGAGGAAGGGGCTGGTGTCCGTGGGGTGATGGGAGGAAGAGGAGACGTCGACCGCGCGATCTTAGCACTGGCCGAACGGACGACCGTGGTGCTGAAGGTCAGATCGCATGTCTGGGTTGCTACCTCCCGGGTAGTCCGAGGAGAGGCGAGGACAGTACTGTATTTCCCCGCTGGGAGCAGCGTGGGCTTCCTACTAGCCAATAGCTTGCGAGCAGCCGAGGTGGACACTTTCTCTTTGACCCGAATTTCTTGGATACAGCGTTCTTCCTTATAGACAGGACAGTCGCGGGAGGATGCGGCATGGTCACCCTGACAGTTCACACAATGAGGCGGCGGAGGTGGACAGTCACCCTCATGGGCATCCCTGCCACAAGTGACACATTTAGCCGCATTGGAACAAGACTGTCGAGTGTGATTGAAACGCTGACACTGGTAGCAGCGCGTAGGTGTCGGGACATAGGGGCGAACCTCGTAGCCCGCCTTGATGCGCGATGGCAGCTTAACACTATCGAAGGTCAAGAAAAGTGTCCGGGTCGGTACAAGGTCATTGTTGACCTTTTTCATGACCCTATGGACAGCCGTCACGCCCTGCTCAGCGAGGAAAGATTGAAGCTCCTCGTCAGTCAATCCGTCGAGGGAGCTAGTATAGACTACACCACGAGACGAATTCAAAGTTCGGTGGGCCTCCACACGGACAGGGAACGTGTACAGGAGGGTGGCCCGAAGCAGTTTTTGTGCCTGAAAGGCACTCTCAGTTTCGAGTAATAAGGTGCTGTTACGCAACCTGGTACAAGATTTGACAGATCCGGCTATGGCATCTACGCCCTTCTGAATAACGAAAGGGCTGACAGAGGAAAAATCCTTTCCGTCCTCAGATCGAGAAACTACGAGGAACTGTGGGGCAGGCGGTAGTACTTTTGTCACTGTTGGCTGGTCACATTTCCGTTTTTGGGTCGAAGTCGAGAGAGATGGAGTAGAATCCATTGCGGAGGAATCCCCCATGATTGCCAGCGTCTCCAATGGCGCGCTCCTTCCTTGTGGGGACCCTCTCAGAGGGCACTCCCGCCTTAGGTGAATGTTTACACCTCAGGTCACACCTCCCGAGAAACAGACGGAGGGACCAATCGGCATGGTCAGAAGGTATCAGCTCAGGCAATCACCCCTCCCCGGGCCTGGCCTTTACCAGGGGGTACGCGCGTGCCTTATATGTCTACCCAGGGCGGGGACTTACGCGTTACCCCGTCACCGGCTACGCGTGCGAACGCGTGGGTCGGCCTTCAGGCACGCACAGGGAGGAAGGAAGATAGGAAAAAGAAGAGAGAGAGGGAGAAAGAGGACAGACTGTCTCAAACGCCGAGGCGGAGACCAGAGAAGGCAAGGAGAAGAAGGCAATGAGAAAGCAAGGAGAAGAAGGCAAGGAGAAGGCAAGGAGAAGAAGGCAATGAGAAGGCAAGGAGAAAAAGGCAATGAGAAGGCAAGGAGAAAAAGGCAATGAGAAGGCAAGGAGAAAAAGGCAATGAGAAGGCAAGGAGAAAAAGGCAATGAGAAGGCAAGGAGAAAAAGGCAATGAGAAGGCAAGGAGAAAAAGGCAATGAGAAGGCAAGGAGAAAAAGGCAATGAGAAGGCAAGGAGAAAAAGGCAATGAGAAGGCAAGGAGAAGTCAAGGGAAAGAGTAAGGAAGACAGTGAGGTGGAGAAGAGCAAAGAAAGGAACCAACAAAAGGAAGGAAGAAACGAGAAGTGAAAAACCAAAAAGACCACGATTATAGGTCGTGGAACCGTCCGTCTCCGGACGCAGGCGCTAACTACCCCCGTGAGAGGGATGGACTCCTTTTAGTCGCCTCTTACAACAGGCAGGAATACCTCGGGCCTATTCTAATCCCCGGACCCGCAGGGGGGAACCGCAGTTGTGCATACCATGGGCTACACTGATAGGCCTTCATTGGTTAATACATCAACCACCAGTTACATCATCTCTCTTAAGCAGACAGGTAGGACAGCTTTTAATAGGGAACCGGGTAATCAGAGAGAAAAATTATCACTTATTTATCTGTTAAAATGATTGCCCATCCTGAAGGCAAAGTGCTGGCACCATAGAGATCTTGGAAAGTAAGAAGAAGAAGGACTGGGTGAGAGAATTTTACAGCTTTCACATAAAGTTGGGGAGCTCTTTACTTCACAAATAGATTGTTACCAGAACAGGCAAGGTCAGATGCTGGCAGCATTTAATGGGTTAATTATTTTACTAAGTCAGTGGGATGCACCACTTTCTTGTGAATTTTCATCTGTTCTTGTGGTAACAATTTGTTTCTCAAAACAGAGAATAACTTATTTATCAGGCTGCCTACTTATACCTTTACCGTGACTTTCACGATCTCTTATGCAATGATAGACAATGACATGAATTTGATAGTAACTGCATATAAGCAGCATGTAGCCTTTACTTTTTCACATGTACATCTTCACGACATCACACTTTGTGGCACCCAACAAAATGGTCAATGTGAGAGAATGTGGTGTGGGCTACTATTTCAAGGTAAATAACAATGGAAAATATATTTCCATTATTGTAGTGGAAAATTGTTTATCTTGGTAAGGACGTAAAATTTTCATTCTTACTCGAGAACACAAAATGACACGGTGAAGATAGGAAAGATTAAAAAGTGATACTTCATTACAAAATGCAAAGTTTATGAAATTTGCACAACAGTGATTCTGTGCAAAGCATAAAATTTATATTAAGAAGAAAATTTCGCCTGAAAAGTAGATTAAGAATATCCCCCCCCCCCCAAAAAAAACAAACAAAAATCTGAGTTTTTAAAGCAGTGTACAATAATCATTGTGAATATAATAATACCGAAAAGGTCATAATTTCATTTTGTGGTCTTCTGCGTTATTTTGCAAGGTAACTGTTAATTTCTTGCTAGTAAGCTGGACAAACTGACAGACGTTTATTGCAAAACTACAAACGAATACACTCATTTTCAGTGAGAATAATCATATTCACACCCTCCACCTATTAATTCATTAAAATATTTAACAAATATTATAAACACAACTTGGAAGCACTTGTTCAATTTGATAAACAGTTGTCAACCTAGGACAATAAAATATTTATTGCCCTAAAACAACCAAATCTTTAGAAGAGAGAAGAATTATCACAAAAAGTGTTACAACCATGACCATAAGTGAAGGCATGAGCGAATCTTTTTTTAAAGTTGTGGAGATACCACGTGGACTAAATTTTGGTGGGGCAACACAGAAACATGTGGAGAAGGAACATTAGGCTTTAATTTCCCACCAGTAATGAAGTCATGTGAGATGCAACTGAAGCTCAGATTGGGGAAGAAAACTGGTCATGTTCGTTGCAAAGAAACCTACTGGTATCTGCCTAATTCAATTTGCAAAACCATGGAAAACATATATCTTGAACACTGGAGGGGAAATTGAACCCCGGTGCTCCCAAATCCGAGTCTATTGCCTTAACCGCTAAGTCACTTTGCTAGGTAGAAACTTTTGACATGAATGGTATGTCAAATTGCTCAGGCAACATCCATGTGGGTTAATGTCTTGGGTATAGTGGTTCTGACAGCTTGGTTTGTGCATCTAAAGATGGTTCTATAGTAGCAGGAAATCAATATAGCACAGTGAACTGGATGACATTTTGTGTGACAAAATACTTAGTAGATTAGATGCCAGCTCCTTTCAGTGTGAAGTGGTAGTAGTGTCGTCTCATCATTGTGGAGAGGATTTGAGGTGGACAAATCATTTGACTGTAATGAAGAAAACAATAACAATACAGCATCTTTCCCATTTTTTTGCAATAGTCTCAGAGCTATATTTACTTGTCATACCATGCGGAGTTTGCTTACAAAAAACAGTACTCTCTCAACAAAACACTACACGACTTAGCAGTTATCTTATCTGAGTATTATTCTGTTTAAAGATGAGGTACTATTCTGCTTAAAGATGAATTGCGGGTTAACACAGAGAGTGATTCTCAGAATCTGGTCATTTGGAGGAAAGGGGCGATTGCAATTTTGTGGAAAGATATCGCCGCAGTAAAAAACTATTTTTGTTTTGATGACTGCCATCCCAACTCGGCTCTGTCTCCTCCATTTCGTGATAAAATGAAACAAGATGCCCTTTTTTGAGCTTTTTTATGTCCTCCACAAATCCTACCAAGTATGAATCCCACACTGCAAACCAAATACTCCAGAAGAAGATAGTCAATCTCTCTAGTACATCTGTTTGGTACTTCTAAGTGTTCCAGCAGTAAAATTCAGCATTTCATTAGCCCTCCATTGATCTTTTCTATGAAATGGTTCCAGTTTTACTTATTTGTAATTAATACCCCCTGGTACTTAATTACATCTACAACCTTTAATTTTTAAATTATTACTGATGTGGAGGACCTCTCACTTTTTATTGTTTAGGGTAAATTGACACTTTTTGCACCATGCAGATATTGTGCCTACATAATTATGCAATTTGTTAGCTGGTGCTTTATATATATGCATTTGGATTTAAGTTTTAATGCTGCCAGCAAGGTTAATTGCTGACCTACAGAGAGAACATGAGCAGTTACAGGAAATATTGCCTGGGGTACATTATACCATTATCCATAGTACACCAAGTAGTTGTGCATCCAACATTACCATATGAAGACATGCATCCAGCTTTATACCATATGAAGACATCACAACTGTTATTGATATTCTGTCTGTTGCAGTGGCAGGACACAACACAGTATTTAGCACCTACAACTCGTTGTCTCTCTTGTGTTCATATCACTGTCTCATGGTTCACAATTTTATTAATGTATTTTTTCCTTCAAAAATGTTTCACCTAAACATGTATCAAGGACTACTATACAATTAGATGGACACAGTTATGCTTACTATCACATCACTATTTTATTGCTACTGGCTGTACATTATATGTTTACATATAACAACTCACCTGAAAGTTTACCATCAAATTCAGGATGTGTGGCGACTTTCAGTCCTGGGTGAGGCATAAGAAAGCATGAAATATCTGAAAAACACGACCTTATGTGTTGTCGTAGTGACTGCAATTCTGGGTGTTGTTTCTTTGAAATCTGGAGGGGGAAAAAAGATTTTGTATCATATCATTATTATAGAAAATAAGTAAATCCTTCCTGCACTGATTCAAATGCTGTTCAGTATAAAAATAGCATATCCTTAACATGTGAGAAATACAGGTGGCATACTATGGTAATTAAGTAAAATTTTACTGAAGCATTTTTTATTAAAATACTGAAAGGTTGACAAAGAATTACAATTTATTTTAGGTGTTTTTTAGAAGATGAGTAATGTGTATATTAGTCATATGGAGTCTGTATGTGTGGCCAAAAAAGAGATCACATCCCAAGAGCTGTTAAGTCAATCTGTGGCATCTGTCAGAACACTGTAGCATGAACTATTAATTTAATTCTAAATATGAACTAAGTTTCTTACACTAGTGCTATTTCTGAAATCATAGTGTGTATTATAATACCACAAATACATCATGGAAGATGGCCAAAATATGTACATATAAGGCAGTAAAACAGTGGCCGTAAGAGGAATATTGCTGTAAGCTATGGTTCAAATAGTATGCCTTAGTGGAAGTCAGCTGCACATCAGGCATCCATCATTGTTCTATGGAGATGCTGGTAAAACAAAGAAATTGCTGAAAGGATTCAACTGAGTCATCAAATACAACACATGAGATGAAATGATGTGTGTGGCAAATGTGTACTTTTACTTTGATGAGACAGCCTAGCAATTTATCAAGAATAATAATGACAAGCTAAATAAATTCCAATTCCAGGTCGAACTTAATGAAACGTTTGGCGTCAACTGGCAATAAGCACTATTAAATAACAGGGCCAAACATCATAGGAAAACAACACATTCCTACATACAACATATTTTGCCCAATGTCACACACAAGGTCTGTTCAAAAAATTCCAGAACTTTCATAATTTCACACCAATGATGTGTTGGAACGAACCACAGTTGGCATCCCTGCACATGCCTACATTTAATGTGTAACTGCTGGAAGTTTCATTGTTGTATGTCTGTTAGTTATTGTTCAGTGCTGTATTGAGTAGAATGTTGTGTCTTACAATTTGTAAATTTTGAGATGGCAGAGTTGAAGAGCAACATGTCAGCATTAAATTTTGGATGAAACTCAAGAAAACCTTCACAGAGAGGTGACAAATTATGCAGTAAGCCTACAGTGATGAGTGCTTAAGGCATACTCTGTGTTATGAATCATTCACATGGTTTAAAAATGGCTGGGCAGAAGTTATAGATTACCCCTGTTCAGGATGCCCTTCAGGGGTCTACAGACGACACTCATGCCAGGAACATCAATGAAATTGTGTGTGCCAATCGAAGACTGACAGTCCAAGAGATTGCAGAAGAATGTAACATTTCAGCTGGATCTTGTCATGAAATCCTGAATGCATGCTGCAAGTTTGTCCTATAGCTCATGAGGCAATATCAGAAAGATCTTTGCCTCACAATCTGCGAACAGCTTTTGGATCGCACTATTGAGAACAAGATGTTCCTTAAGAGAACTGTATGGCCCCTGTGGACTTTTTTTTACTTCCAACACTGAAGACCCCACTGCAACGATGACGATTTTCAAGGATAGTTGAGATGAAAGAAAATTCGCAGACTGTGTGTCGCGCTATCCAGCAAGAGGCGTACCAAGACCATTTCCGGAAGTGGAAACAGCATTGGGAGCAGGGTATCAATTGTGCAGAAGAGTATTTCAAAGGAGACCATGCACAATAAGTAAGAGGTATGTATAGAATTTTTTTTTTTTTTTTTTTTTTGGATAAGTTCCGAAATTTTTTGAACAGACATTGTATATGACAGAACTGGACAAAATCTCACCCTTGATGGAAGGAGCTGCAGAAGACAAGTTCTCTTAAAGGATGTCACAATAACTGAGGAATTTATTAAGTGGTGCCAACACACTGATTAAGTGAAACAGAAAATAATTAGACGAAAGTAGTATGACCGACCACCGATTGCAGTTTTTATGGAAGTTGTGGAAGACCACAACCTCAACTCACACACACACCAGGTAGTGAGAGAAGACGTACAGTATTTTACACCGACCGGAACTGATGGAGCAGGTAAACAGAGATAGCAGCCCATGGACTCTGCCAACTCTGATGTATGCTCCAGTCATATCAAACAACACAGCTCCCGACCAACACACACACACACACACACACACACACACACACACACACACACACCCCAAATCCTATGCCAAGTCGGACTCCCCGTAAAAGAACAGACATTTGGAGAAACCCACATTAGTGTGGAGCGTATTTCCACTGAGGCCAACCTGGATACATTGTACACTAATTCAGAAAAAGAATGCACTTTAAACAACAATTATGCCACCAGACATCAACCATCACAACATTTCTATTTGTGCCAGACAACTGCAGATGATTACAGTCAATTGTGGGTTGAAGCCTATCGCTGTATCATGGATGAGGCCATTCATCAACAACACACTGTAGCCATTCCCTGATGCCACACAAAGGTACCAGCAATTTGCCTAGCCACAAACTTCATGTAAACTAAGTGAAGCAATCTATGAAGTGAGGTCACCAAAGATGTAAATTCTCCATGGGCAACAGTCACCAAGATGTCAGGGAATCTCACTGACATCATCATCATCATCATCATCATCATCATCATCATCATCATCATCATCAAAGGCCAACCTGTCCAGGCACTAATCAACTCAGTGGTTCCCTTTTCTGTAATGACCAATGCTTACTATCATTTAATGAAGGCCATGTTCTGTGATACGAAGTCACAAATGAGAAATACATTCAGCTGACAGGAATGTGTATTCCAAAAATTGCTACATAACACAGCCCTCTGTATTTGTTGTTTTAACAGAATGGCATCATAATCTTAAATCTCAGATGGGACTTCTTATAAGCATCACGAACAGCAATAGAATGCGGCAGATCAGAGCTATCCCAACAAGCACACGTAACAAAGATAGTTCTGGTTGTTTGGCACTGCAGACATTATTAACCCACCATCACCAACGAGATAAGTTCCAGTCATCAATCAAGATACTGAGTTAAACTGTGAAGCAGGTTCACAAAAGAAATTTACAACCAGTGACAATCATAAGCATTGTAGATGGTCAAGGAGAATTAACTGGCATGAGAAACCAGAACTCATCTCTAAAGGTACGTGCACAGGAACACCCAAACAATTCCAGGAAGGGCACTTACTGGCATCAATGAAGAATTGTGCTCCACTACCACTATAGACGAAAGTAGGGGAGAAAGCTATTATCGAACTGTGTATAGGCTCTGGCATGACCAAGGAACAACATAGGCGAATGATAGCAGCTCTGAGTCAACTTCTGGATGCTTTCAAATTTGATATGGAGTATAGACAGACCAAATGGTCCATGGTGAAACACTGTATCAACACTCAGGATCATCCATCAATTACCCAACAATCATAACTAGAGTCATCATCCAAACAGGTGATCCAGGAAGAAGTGAGGAAGATGCTGCAAGATTACTTCACTGAACCTCCATAGATTCCTTGGTCCTCTCCTGTGGTCCTTGCAAAGAAAAAGACAGAACACGGTGTGTATCGACTCAACGACTGGGGGGCGGGGAGGGGGTAATCACCAAGAACAGTATCTTTCCATTGCCATGCTGTGATGACTGCTCAGCACATTCATGATGTGAGAAGTTGTTTCGGAATTTGTTGTACTATTGGCAATTCATAAAGGACTTCCATACCCAGTCAAATCTGCTGCAAGAACTACAGCAAAGATATATAAAAATTTTCTGGAATGATGAGAACAAAAGTTCTTTCCTTATTCTTAAGCAAGTGTTATCATCATCTCCTTTCCCAGCCTGACAATGAGAATACGGAGACAGAACTTCCCACCAACACTTGCGTTTATGGAATAGGAGCAGTTATAGTGCAAATTGAGAAAGGTACTAGAAAGTGTTGAGAAGGTAATAGCTTATTAACTGTTTTCATTCTCTACACAATATTTCAACAACTGATGCAGCTGTCTCTTCAGGTGCTGCACGATTCCAATCAGATTGGTTGCCAGAGAGTACACGTAACAGCAGAACTCTGAATACCTGATGAAGGTAGCTGGATCAATCATCAAAATATTGTGCAGAAAATGGCAACAACTTCACTGAACACCCGGAACCATGAGATGAACTACTCTGCACACAAGAAAGAGTGCCTTACACTTGTTTCTGCCATCAGCTAGTTCTGGCCACATTTATTTGCAAACCATTCACTGCTGTGATGGATCCATCCGGTCAACTGGAAAGAAGGGCACCAAGGCTCCAGGAGTACTTCAGTGGTAAACAAAAGCACGCGTGTGCTTTTGTTCACCACTGAAGTAATCCTGAAGCCTTGGTGCCCTTCTTTCCAGTTGTCCTGATGGATCCTTCACTCTAGTCACCTGGCATACACAAGGCACCAACTACTTTACAAGGAACCCTTTGCGCAATACAGCAGTTTGGACGAAGTTTCAGGCACCAATAGTTTAAATGACATTGCTGCTGTACAAATGGAAGGTACTGCACTGCTGAAAACCATAGAAGACTTAAAGAGGGAGGATGAACTGACCAAAAAACAATTTCAATAATAAACGGAGCACTGTATAATAGGAACGATGATCCAATAGGATTGAAATGGTTGCTCATCATCCCAGTTCTACGGCCAGATATCTGGATGTATTTCCGCACCCCAACAACTTCTGTTCACCTGGAATTCATGAAGACCATGGACAGAATCAGACAAAGGTATTATTGGCCAGGTCCCTACTGACCCGTTCAACACTGTGAGAGCCACTGCAAGGAATGTCAATGATGGCACCACAGGCCATTATTTCCTCCAGTGCATTTGGTACTATCCTCATCCACAGCAGTTCCATTCCACTAAACTGGATTTGACATCTTGGGAAGGTTCCTGAAATCGACAAATGATAATCGATGGATAACATTTGCTCCGACTACCTTACCTGCTATACTGTCACCAAAGCCATGCTGACAGCTGGTGTTCCAGAGAATGTGAAGTTGTTTGTAAAATACATCATCTGAAGCACAGAGCACCCAGTGTGGTGATTCAGATCTTGGAAAAGTTTTCCAATTGAGACTAGCATCGGAGGCAATTTCTTGTTGCTTCATCACCCATGGGAAGACAATTGCATACCATCTCTGGACGAATGGCTTCACAGAACACTTCAACAAGATGTTGCCAGACATGTGCATATAACACAGTAGTGCATGACACACAGGCCTCACACCATTTGTTCTGCTCCATGGACACAAGGCCCAAAATGACAACAGACACGCAGTTCCCATTTCAACTAGGCAATACTGCAGATGACTTTGAAATCCTATGTCACCAGGACTGAAAATGCAGGGCAACTGGCTCACCTACAGACCCTGGTCTGTGAGTGCTATAACATCAAGCACTGGCCAGTGACATAGTGTGGGCGACTTGATACAAATTTTTACACCTGTGCGATAAATGAGACTATCAGAAAAGTTATGAAAGTGCTACTTTTGGCCATATCATATCCTTTGTTGCTTTTCAGACAGTACATTTTAAGTTGAGGATTATGATCCTTCATCAAGACATCAGCCATCTCATTTGTAATGTTAGCATGTTCAGGAATATTAAATATTTGTATAAATAACTCAACTCTGCCCAGGAGTTCAGTTCTGATCTGTCTGTCTGTCTGTCTGTCTGTCTGTCTGTATGCTGGTGTTTGTAATGAATGTGATACTAGTTTGAGGTGTTTTACTTCACTTATGATCCTGCTTCAGATATGGACTCTAGTGTGATTATCACGTAACAATATTAGTAGACAACTTTGTTTTTAACATATTTAAAGTACAGAACTGTCACATTATTTTTAATTTATTGACTAGTTTTACTCAATACATGTGAACATCCTCTCAATTCACTGCCTGCTGGCAACACGTTAGAGGTCTAAAGAACAAACTGGCTCCATTGGATGATTGTACAAACAGTGCTTTAAACCTCTAATGCGTTGCCACACGGGCAACAAATATCTGGGGATACTCACACTTGGTGAGTGAAGCTAGTTAATAAATGAAGTAATACGCAACCTGTGGCATTTTATCTGTACATTAGTTACAATGGTTGCTGTGTCCTCTGAATGCAATGTCTGCATTGGCAGGTTGAACAATAAATATTTACTGATGTCACCCACACAATAGTATATGAGCACATGAGAAAAATATGCTTATAAATATATATGAGGTATAAAAAACTTCCCTTACTATATACTTTCAGTGTTAACTTATACAGTAACAAGACATCTTGGACACCCTGTATGACACTCACAGCATTCTCAATGGAGATATATCTGACATATTGTCCAGAAATATCAAGTCTTACTGAGAGTATTATGTCCATCAAAAGACAACATTAAGTCATGTTACAGTGACTTCTGAATAAAAAGAGTGGTTACTACCCCTCCACAATTGGGCTTTTGCATTAACTTACTGCACCTTAAACCTATGTCTCTTATTTACTCCCCCCACCCCCCTACAAGAGTACTCTGACAAACATCTTTTCTGCATAAAAATGGTTGTGAAATGTGATGTACATTGAACGCTTATTACAGTTAAAATTAAGACTGTACGTGCAGAACATTAAAATATCAGAGGGTATCACAAGCATACATCTGTCATAAATACATGGAATGAAGGTGGGTTACCCCAAAGATCTTTTTTTTCCCACTGCATCTCAAATGACAATATGCAATGAATGTGTGATATTTACATAGCCTGCAGGTGTATGTTACATTAACATTGAACGGGCACAGTTCAAAATGCAGATGTCTTGTGACTGCAGAGTGTCTTACATGGGTTAAGATCAATTTTTACCACTAGGTTGCTTCACAATACCCAAGACGGCAAAATTAGCCAACCACTGATGAAACAATATTTTGTTAATATGTTAGACAATTTCACAACAAAAACAAATGATAACTGATATGAGCAATGAAGTATTTTGTTAAAAAATATTTCCATAAGCAGGAAAAGAACTACTTTCAAGTAATTTAATGTTGCTGAGTTCTCAAGTACAAATCAAATACCTTTGTGTAAACAAAAATTCAGTTTTTTAACATCAACATGCTGACATATTGCATTTTAATTCCACAAGAAAATTATTCAGTAGCTAATGACTAATGCAATGTTATTGTGGCACACAACCTTTCTGTGTCCACACTAATGGCACTAGATATAAATCACTGAAGCCACATTACTCTTCAATTTATTTGTCAAGCACTCTGTATTTATACCCAATTTATGTTTTCGGACAATATTAATATCAGTAATTCTTTCGGGATTTAATACTGAACCATTATCAATTAAAAATATTTTGCATGTTTTTGTAGACAATGAAGGTGAAAACTGATGGAACACATCCAGCAACATTGTCTACAAAACTGACAAAACAACAGATGGGAGGCAGATAGTAACACTGAATATCAATAGACTTGACTTACTGAACCTGTAGTTCCCATTGGGAAATACTTATCCGCTTGTGACATAAGAAATTACTGTGTATTAGCATACATTAATTAAATTAATATGCTTGCAAGCATAATGTAGAACAGCAGTTCCCAATCTCGAGCAGCGTGAGAGATTTACAATGGAGGGAGGGGGAGGTGGTGCACAGATAGCTGAGAAGAAAGCAGTTATATGGACAACTCAAAAATGTTACATTCTTATTAAAGTTAGCAAGCACTTTTTTTAGTTGTTTGCATCAGCTTTGCCTCATACGTCACTAAGTTATTGGGGACAACATGTTCTTCAGCCTGCACTCTGCATTCTCAACTTTGTACTAAACCTGTTGTGTTCTGTAGAAGTAAGTAATATTTTTATTGGTTTTGTATGTGAATGAAAATGTCTGCTAAAATAAGACTGTACAATGAAGATACAACTCATTGAAGCCTATGCTTCTGGATCATCATCCAACATAACTCATCTGGTATTTGAAAATACACCAAAACAGATTTTTGTTGGAAAAAGAAATTCTTTAAACTGCACAAAACTGCCCTTGTAGGAAAATTTGAAAGTTACTGATGCACAATATGAAATTTCTCTCGTAACAGCGAACACAAGATCATCATACTACTGGTGCGATGTCAATCGAACCTTCCATTCTTAAAACAACCAGAATCGTTTTTGGAGAAGACCGTCAGCGAAAAGTAAACAAGATACCTCTTTCAAACAAAAGTGTGCAACATAGGATCGAAGAAATGACATTGAATGTGGAAAGAGAGACACTTAAAAGACTGAAAACATCAATTTTTTGCCTTGCAGAGTGACGATTCTAGTGATATAGTTCAACAATGTCACTTAATAATATACTGCTGATTTGTGGAGAATAAGAAAATAATGGAAGAACTACTGTTTTCTAAAAATTTAGAAACACTATCAGAAAGTGCTGCTGTGTTTTCTGCTGTTAACGAATTTATGGTTGAAAATTTTTTGCCTTTGGACAGAGTAATGGGAATTTGTACTGATGGAGCACCAGTCATGTTAGATTTACGTTCTGGCTTCCTAAGTACTGCCAAAGAAAAAAATCCTGACCTTACTGGCACTCACTGTATGATCCACAGGCAAGCTCAGCTTCAGAAACTTTGCCTGAGAAACTGAACACTGCACAGACAGTGGCCATCAGTGTAGTTAATGAAAGTCAAGTGCTGTGAATCACCCGGGTTTGAACCACTGTCCTCCCGAATGCGAGTCCAGTGTGCTAACCATTGCATCACCTCGTTCGGTTATGAAGTTGTAATTAATGTGTTACTGGATAAAAGACTAAATAAAATAAAGACAACAATTTGATTTGTTATTAGAGAGCAGTAGCCCCGGCTGATAGATGTGGGGAGAGGTAGGTGGGATAGTTACCCATATCACTCCTTCACCACTGTCTCTCCCACCCCTTCCTCCTACCCCTCTTCCTCATTAGTGTTGCCACAATGGTGCACATTCAGGTGTGTGAATGTGTGTACTTTCTGCTAGAAGATGAGACAAGGTTTGAAAGCTAGTTAATACTGTGTTCTGCGACTTGTGTCTATGTGCTATATATCAGTCTGCTAATGGTGAGTGATAGCCTTTCTATTATTTTATGTTATTAATGAGTTACTAAATCAAATTATTTTGGAAGGTTGCTAAGTTCCTTTAAGACCAAGCCGAAGTGAATACACTTACCTGCAATCTCCTGTCTAATATTTTGCGTCCTCCAGATTCTCCGTACTCTGCCTCATAAGGGAAACTCCAGTCTCTAACAAGGAACTGAAGTTTTTGGAAAGGCTTCGTACCACTGTCCTCAAGGGCCAGCCTGCCATATTCTGTGAACAACTAGAAAGAAAAATTTATTTAGATGAGTTATTTGTTAATGGTATATACACAGTGATTTTTTTAACTGTAGCATTTCTAACAAGGTTAATGATCTATTTGAGGTTGCTACACCACCAAAATATTTCAGTTTATAGCACTGCAGAAATAAAATTCTTAACTTTCTCCCAAAAGTATAGCAATCTGCTTGATATGCCACCCACAGTATCTGAAACATGGACTCAGTCACATGAGAAAGGATCAACACAGTGACAGTATTTTACACACACCCATTTGGTACATTGTCTCTGTGACTGCTTCAAATATAAATAAACACACACTGTAACCATCACAAAATTCAAAATTTTTCCACTTATGACATGTTTAACACACTTTACTCCATTACCAGTTCAGTCATAATCAGTGGAGTTCCAGTGTTTAGCTCAAGTGCACTGCATTTGAACTTTTGTTTGTTAACAGTGAATATGTTAACTTTAAATGCAGTGTTCTCAAGGGAAATACACAGGATGTTAGATAATTCAACACTAACAAAATACTCCACTGGTGTATTGTCAGTTGTTTGTGTCCAAAGTGTGCCACCTACTGGCATTCGTTGCCCAACTATCATTAATATGACTGCCAGGCGACTGGGCAACAATACTGCTTCAGTCCTGGAAAAGGAGGTTCAATTTTGCACTCAGACCAAAGTCAGCTCCAATCACGGAGATTAACAGTGTAGTACAAAAATTTGCTGTGCGACTTTCTCCCCAAAATGGCAGATCTAAATTAATCCCATAGGAATAATAGCCATCTGCGACCTGAGAGAAGATCTAGCTATTTTAGTCTTCCTGGCTGACAAGGTCAACAGTGCTGGGATCCTTTTCCACAATGATCACAGTGAAGATGTTGAGCCTAATGAAGGATAAGTTGTACTGGAAGACAGATGCTAATCTGACTGAAGGTAGAGAAAGCGACTACAGATGATCTCAAAAGTTCAGACCTGCTGGTAGAGGTTGTAAAAAAAAACAAGTTACATATTCATGAGATTGTCACACACGAGAATTTATGGAGTTCCCAAGGTCAACAAATAATGAGTACCATTATGCTCCCACAGCTTCAGATGGTCAACTGATCAGCATACCAGATCATGGTGACAGGGTCAATTGCCAAAATACTATACGCTTTGGACACTAACAACCAACAACATTACACATTTTGTTATAAAATATGCTGGGAGAAACTGAAGAAATATTTTCATGTTGTACGTTTCCCAGGAGTAATGCACCTGAACTAAACAATGGAACTGCCACCTGATGATGGAACAAAGCTTCCAAAATGTGTCACAAGCCAAAAACTTTACACTGAGTTAAGTTATACAGCAACAGTACTGCGCAATTTAAGCAGAAAACAGACAGTTAATGTCTTACAGGAGACTAAGAACTAACTACAAAAGCTATGTACAAAACAAAAGAATAAACATGGACAAGAAATGAATGAACACAAAATATACATTTAATGTTTTCACTCTGAGGTCAGAAGTATTTCCTGAAATGGTAACTATATTGGTGTCACAACACTTGGTGTTTTATGTTTTCATTTATTATTCAGATGTTTTCACAAATAAATGATTTTAGAGTAAATAAATATGCCCGACTGTGTATTAGCATACCTTAATTAAAACCATGTGCTTGCATGCATAATGCATTTTAAATTCTTACCGATTTATATTTCTTTACTGTTCAAAAGCAATTAATGTTTCAAATTTGACCTCCAGAATTTTCACTCCACTGGAAAGGAGGGAAAGATTAAGTTTTACTAACTTATCGACACTGAAGTCAGTAGTGATCGAGCCCGATTCAAATGTAACAAAGATGTAGAAGGGAATCAGCCAAGCCTGATTCAAATGGAACAAAGATGTAGAAGAGAATCAGCCAAGCCCTTTTCAAAGTGACCACCCTGACATTTGCCTTAAGCGATTTAAGGAAGCAACCAAAATCTTTTTCGTCTTACAGGAATCTGAATCCTGCTCTTCTCCATAACCCAAGTCCAGTCTGCCAACTGCTGTCATTATCACCTATCTTGGTCTCCCCATCTCTCCCCCTTCCCCTTTCCACCAAAAAGAGCTACCAGAAGAGGAGTAAAACCATGATGGATTTTCTGGTTCAGTACAATGTGTGTCTACTTTCACAAAGAACTCATTTGAAGTTGCTTCTGTTTGCCAGCTACCTTATTTCTTCCTCATTCTCTTCATCACCGTTACACATTTAAGAGTGTATTGGTCTACCTCTGGAACGCAATAAAACAGCGAATGTGTGTGGCACACATTCGTTGTACCTGTCTGCAACTCAACATCTCATCTTTATGGTGAGTAGCAATCTATCATTTACATAACTGTTGATATTCCAACCTAGACCTTCGAATGTTTCGACACTTTAATTGAAGTCTGATATCTTATTCTAAATCAATTAAAGTAATGTGTCACTGTTGGCAATGTAAATAGCAAGCAATAATTACTACTGCGTAATGGAACCTCACTCTCCAGATGCCTGTGAAACCAAATGGATTCACTAAGTACATTGCACATACAGCGTAACTAATGTTACAGTAGTAACTATTATTTAAAGTACAGCTGTTGTAGTAGAAACTTTAATTAGTTCTAGCATTTGTAAAGTACACCATGCAATATTGTCCCCATTGAAAACATTAACCTAATTCCTAATTTGAGGTTATGAGCATACCAGAAACAATGTTACATAATTGCTTTTTATTTCGATGTATACTGCGGTACATCTCATTGTCCAGAACCAACAGTCACATTGCTTTCTATCGATGAAGCTCATAATGACAGCATGATATATAACACTGTAGGTAAATAAGGAATACAAGGACACCAGCTAAAATTTGTTGGTCATTGGTCATATTTAATTCATAGCACAAGAAATATATGTATGAGAATTTTCTTACACTAAATTAGATGAGAAGCAATGGGGAAATTAACTGTAAGAATGTAAAATGGCAGTGAACTTGCAGCAAAATTCCAGACTGCAATACCAGCAAATTAACAGTGGGTTAATATTGACTACCAAAATGAATGTACCACGTAAGAGAAAGACCCATCAACAGTATGTGAAACATTAACATCTTACTATGTTAAACTACTTCAACACAAGATATATTTTATTTATTACAGCCAAGTCTTCTGTTTCTTACCTCCAGCCCCCCCTCAAAATTCGAAGTATCAAACTTTCGCAGTATCAAATACTCTTAAATGGGAAAAAATTCTTTAAAAGAAAGTAAAAATGACTACCATCTCTCTTCTTTTCCTTTTCTATGTACACCAGTTATATATTTCTCCATAAAACACACACAGTGGTCATCTTCACCTGCACAACTCAACTATAACAACCATTTTTCTGTCAAGCCCAAATTCACTTCCCTATCTGCACCAACAAGCACTTTTTAAAAGAATGATAGATGCAAGCACCACAAACTCCACTACTACTACTACTACTGCTGCTGCCACATATAGTAATTATTACCTGCAGATGCTGCAAATCATCTTCCTGTATGTTGTGCAACAAATTGTATATTTGCACTGAACTGACCATTGTGCTAAGTGCAAATATTGTTGCACAGTCTCTCACTGTACTTTCACTGTCAAAGGCACCCTGGGTATCCATTAATAATACTGCTACCTGGTGAATTGGAAGAACAATAATGCATAAGACAAAATAACAAATAACTGAAACTTCAGAACAAAGAAATTTTTGAACTTAACTTTTCCTCCACATGCCTTAGCTTTCTTACTTTATAGCTCATACATAAAAAAGGCCCCATTACCAGCAAGAGAAATTCAAAGCTAAATGACAAATACATCAGAAAACGAGGAAAAAAAAATTGTAAGCTAGTTGACAACACTATGTTACTTAGGAGAGACACTACGAAATACACAGGAGAAAGAATACAAACACAGAGATTAAAATTATTACCCAAACAAAGCAATATTTTAATGAATGTATCATTGCATACTATGAAGGTTACATTCGGTTGATGCTGTTGTTAAGTCCTTTCTGGTTCTGTCTTGCTCTGAACCCACTATCCAACATGCTAAATAACACAAATTATGGATACAATATTACTGGAACATACCCACATAAAATCACATATTTGCTATACATGGATGATCTAAAACTACTGGCAGCAACAAATCAACAACTCAACCAATTACTAAAGATAACAGAAGTATTCAGCAATGATATAAATATGGCTTTTGGAACAGACAAATTTAAGAAAATTAGCATAGTCAAGGGCAAACACACTAAACAAGAAGATTACATATTGGATAACCACAGCGACTGCATAGAAGCGATGGAAAAAACAGATGCCTATAAATATCTAGGATACAGACAAAAAATAGGAATAGATAATACAAATATTAAAGAAGAACTAAAAGAAAACTATAGACAAAGACTAACAAAAATACTGAAAACAGAACTGACAGCAAGAAACAAGACAAAAGCTATAAATACTTATGCTATACCAATATTGACCTATTCATTTGGAGTAGTAAAATGGAGTAAAACAGAACTAGAAGCACTCAATACACTTACACGATCACAATGCCACAAATATAGAATACATCACATACATTCAGCAACAGAAAGATTCACATTAAGCAGAAAGGAAGGAGGAAGGGGATTTATCGACATAAAAAACCTACATTATGGACAGGTAGCCAATTTAAGAAAATTCTTTCTAGAACGAGCAGAAACTAGCAAAATACACAAAGCAATCACTCATATAAATACATCGGCTACACCACTGCAATTTCAGAACCACTTCTACAACCCTTTAGATTACATAACATCAAGAGATACGAAGAAAGTATATTGGAAAAAGAAAACACTACATGGGCAAGCACCCGTATCATCTAACACAGCCACACATCGATCAAGACGCATCGAACACATGGCTAAGAAAAGGCAGTATATACAGTGAGACGGAAGGATTCATGATTGCAATACAGGATCAAACAATAAACACCAGATATTACAGTAAGCATATTATTAAAGATCCCAATACCACAACGGATAAATGCAGACTTTGCAAACAACAAATAGAAACAGTAGATCACATCACAAGCGGGTGTACAATACTAGCGAATACAGAATACCCCAGAAGACATGACAATGTAGCAAAAATAATACATCAACAGCTTGCCTTACAACATAAACTTATAAAACAACACGTTCCCACATACAAGTATGCACCACAAAATGTACTGGAGAATGATGAATACAAATTATACTGGAACAGAACCATTATAACAGATAAAACAACACCACATAACAAACCTGACATCATACTCACCAATAAAAAGAAGAAATTAACACAACTAATCAAAATATCCATACCCAATACAACAAATATACAAAATAAAACAGGAGAAAAAATTGAAAAATACATCCTACTGGCTGAGGAAGTCAAGGACATGTGGCATCAGGATAAAGTTGATATTATACCAATTATACTATCAACTACAGGAGTCATACCACACTATATCCACCAGTACATCAATGCAATACAGCTCATCCAAACTTGTATATACAACTACAGAAATCCGTAATTATTCCTACATGTTCAATTACCCGAAAGTTCCTAAATGCAATATAACATATACCGTACAGTTAAAAGGAAGTCACGGTTGATCAAGGTCCGCGTCACTTTCCATTTTTGACCAGACGTAACGTCTGAGAAAAGAAATAATAATAATAATAATTGTGTGTGGCTCAACAGCCTTGTGCAAGTACTTCAATCGGACGCCACTTCAGTGACCTAAAATAGCAGACTCTTACTTGACATTTCACTGTCCAGCCTGTACAGATTTATACAGTGATGAGCCAAAACAGTAAGACCACTGGTTTAACAGTATATAGGTCTACTTCTGGAAAGCAATAAAGCAGCAATTCTGTATGGCATGTATCTGGCAAATTCTTGGTAGGTTTCCGAAGGTATGTGGCAGATGTCTATGCACAGGTGACAAAATTCCATAAATTACAGGACACTGATTTGTAAGTGCAGAGTTGGTGCCTGTAGGCATCTCCGATTTGTACCACAGGGTTCAAATCAGGCAAATCTGATTGGCTGCCAGGCATTTAAGTGTGAATTACAGTGTACTCATGTACGTGCAGATGTGGATGCAGAGGTCCAAACAGCGAGGTCATCACACCCTCAGTCAAGAGATCTTCAGTTAGTGACATCAGCCAGAAACCTGATCAAATTATGAAAGCATGTGGGAGTGGTAACAGAGCTATTGAAAGCAATATTAATGTCAGAGCTGAGAAATAATTTGAAGCGTGGTAAAAGTATATGGGTCAGATCAGTATGCTGGCAAAACAGCAGAGTGCAGAGGGGACACCTCTCCTCCCCTCCACCCCCCAAATGCTCACCTGTGGCGACATAATAATCACCAGCATCTCACCCCCACCTGTCCAATTAAAGGCTAACGCAATTATGGAGGAAATGTGTCGTCCTAGTTGGGTGTTTCGTTATAGTAAAAGTGACAAGGCTAATAAATGGTAATGAACATCAGTTGGACCTAAAAATAAGGTGATAAGAAACAAATAGACTAGTGTGCATGTGTGAATGTGTGAATGTGTGTGTGTGTGTGTGTGTGTGTGTGTGTGTGTGTGTGTGTGTGAGTGAGTGAAGGGGAGGGGGGGGGGTGGTTTCTCCATAAGGCTTTTCCTTAATCACAGTGCTACCCCTAAAAAACAAAATAAGGCACGGCAGAGAAAAGGCCTAACCACTTCCAAAAGTAATTAAAACTGAGCTAAAAAGGGATGATCAAGGCAACTGACAGGGACTCAGCATACAGCAGGAAATTGCCCAATTGCAACAACCCAGTCCCCTCCAAAATAATGTCTAAAATATTGTATCACTACGTATTATAAACTGAAGTCCCTTGCTGCATTTTTCTGTCTGTGCATGAAGGCAAATCTTGGAACTACTGTTGGGATTTTAAAATAGTTTATGCTAATAAACAGAGTGATGCATGATGGAGGTTTGTGTGTGTAATTTATTACTGCCTTGGTAGACGTCATCCAACCATAGATATGCACGTTCTATGGGGGTCATGCGCCCCTCCCCCTCCCCCCCACACACACACCCATCCATCCGCACATAAACAGACACAAGAAGACATATGTAAAGCTTTACACATGTCTGCTTGTGTCTGTATATGTATGTCTGCTTGTGTCTGTATATGTATGTCTGCTTGTGTCTGTATATGTATGTCTGCTTGTGTCTGTATATGTATGTGTGCGCGCGCGCTCTCACACCAGTGTACACCTGTCCCTTTTTTCCCCCCAAGGTAAGTCTTTCTGCTCCCAGGATTGGAATGACTCCTTACCCTCTCCCTTAAAACCCACATCCTTTCCTCTTTCCCTTTCCCTTTCCTTCCCTCTTTCCTGATGAAGCAACCGTGGGTTGCTAAAGCTTGAAATTTGTGTTTGTGTTTGTTATTGTCTCTAACAATGTACCAACGCTTTCATTTGATAATTTACAGAATCTTTGTTTTTAGATATATTTTCACACGTGGAATGTTTCCCTCTATTATATTCATTTTACATGTACTGTGTGATTTTTCTTTCATGAATACACGACTACATAGTGTGCAAACTGCCAGGAACTGACACAGTTTTCTTTATTGTCCATACTTTGTAATATATAAACTACTTTCGAAAGCCAAAATGTAGTGGAATAAATAAAATGTCTTAAAAATGCTGCACTGTACAATGTACTTGTGGTGAGACAGTCATAATTCCTGAAATCCATCACCCATGGCCTCTGGACTGTTGAGGAACACTGCTCTCCTGGATTCATGGATAAACCACGAAAATCTGCCGCATTACGTCAAACACAAATAGACCTGGCTTGTGGGCAGATTCGTGGGACTAGATCCAACAAGCAGGGCACATTAGTGGGAAATGATGGACTTTAAATTGGCACGCCTGATCTGTTAGAAATACCCACAGAAATGGCCTGCGGTTTTGGCCCGTTATTGAAGTCCACTTATGTGGCCAGCTACTCACGTGTCACAGAAATCATGTAAATGAAATGATCAATCCATGCAACAGATAACTTGCGCAAATACTCTGAGACTCAATACTAACAAGTAGGGACCGGAATAACTCGCATTTTGTGATTAATGCGAAACAAATTCTGCCTCAAAATGCAAAATTACTTAATAGACGCCGTTTTATAGTGAATTGTATCCAGGTGAGCCATTTATCAGCGATAGTTTGAAATAGCTGTATTTCCTGCATAGAATATCGAAAATGCAGTTACTGGCATTATACATCATCTGGCGAAGCCCAATTTGGAAAGATAACGTGTGCAAGAACCTACATGCAAAATGAAGTGTATGAACACAACAATCTATTAATATGCTCAATGATTTGATGCGATGCCAATTGTGGACGACTGAATGGTCTGTTTAAGATACACTTGCGTAGTGAAACGTAGTACTCAGCCATGGGATCTAGCATTTTATAAGAACGAAATGCATACTTTTGTTTGTGAAAGCTCAAAAGATAGGACAATGCGGACAGTTTTAATGTGGCAAATTAGGTGGCTGATGTCTTTAACTGTAGTTGTGTAGGGCACCACTAGAGGTCTGGTCTGAACTACGTCATTAACAATACTCTGCTAACTTCAACAAGCAAATGCGCAGTAGCCATCCCCAAATGCTTTTGTGCTGTGTGTTGTTCATTGTTTCATTTTCTTATTTTGAAATAAAGAAAGTGACTAATCCTAGTACATCACGGATTTTGATTAAGGCCCTTACAATACCAGAAGAGATCGGTGATCCCGTTGACAATGTGAGAGTTCTGCTGCATGTTGCTGTGCAGCAATGGAGGTGGGTTTTGTTTCCCTGCACCGCTCCTTCCCCTATGGCACTCACTCAAAATTCTAGTCTGTTTACACTCTCTGCCATCTGCAACTCTAGCCATAGTTCCTGCCATCTATCCTATAGTGATTGGAAAACAAAATCCGTAACGTTTTTCGATGGTGCTGAAATTCTTCCCCAAACATTAAAAATCTACTACTTTATGCTAAGTGTCTTGAAAGTTACTGCCATCTCCAGCCTCTGCATCAACAGTCTCTGAGAATCAGAACCACACAAACCACCACTCACGCATGTCTGCCTCTTGTCGGCAGTTGCTAGGCTAGCAGCAACAAGTGGTGGCAGCACTGACTCAAGCTGAGGGGAGTGGTAGAAAGGGGAGATGCACGAAGAATCAGAGTACGGAAGCAGCACACAGACTCAGCTGCGTTCAGCCAGTGACGATGCATGACATCTCAGTAAACAAAACATTTCATCTACCGAGAGGAAACCAGATTTTTTCCAGTGTCTTTTTCAAATTTCCCCTATATTTCCAACCAACACATTTGAAATTCCCTGATTTCCAGAACTTGTGGTAACACTGAGAAAACCTTAAGATTTAGTTGAAAAATATGGCGCAGCCATGTCAAGATTTCCAACAATGAGGAGACCCAAAAATTGGGGCTATGTAACAATGTTCAAACTCTGTAGTCTGCACCACAAGGGCTGCAACAACAACAATTAATATTGTTTTGGAGTCTGATGATGTGAGGGGGATCCGGCATCTCTGCAGTCACCAGAGTAGCCTTCACCCAAAATTTCAGTTTTCTCCTATTTCACTGCTTTTGTCAGAAGAGAGTCTTGCCAAGACTTATTCGTTGTGAGAGCAGGAGAGGAAGACCAGTGAGCAGTCCTGGACTCTGGTCATTAGGTATCTGAGAAGAAGGTTCCTGAAAGGGAGTCCTGTTACTGGTACACACCAGAGGATGATGCTGCTTCTTTGGCTGGGTGTAAGGAGTGGTTTCCACAGGTGGTGCTGCTGGAACTATGGTCTAGTTTATTGGCACAACTACCGGAGGTCTACGATGGATGACACGTACTGACAACGACCTGGCCACAGTAGTGGCAGAAGCTGGTGTCATGAAGACAAGATATAAACCATCATATTTTCCCAAGCTTAAAAATATTAGAGGCAATCAGAGATCTGATATTTCTGTATTTTGCATTCTTCAATTTGGGTAGCCCAGTTCAGAGATCGAGGAAGGTGGTGGTTCCCGCAACTGACACAGACAGGTAGTAGCGCACAGGATGAATTTTCATTAAATGGCTGGCTACAGTCCCCACAAATCTGACTGTACGTACACCAGGAAGACTTCTGCCCAAAGCACTGGTATTTAATGCACCACATTGGAGGTTAGAAACATGGCTTCAAATTGCAGTGGTAAACCATAAATTTAACCACCTCCGGAAGCACGCCCCCTTCAAAAGTGAGGATTAATTCCCTGTATCTGCTGGGTCTCTATGTACACCAGACAGTTCCAACAAGTGACCTGTAGGCAGGACTGCTCACGGCCTCAGCTTGCAGCTGCGGTGACTGTGTGAGCTGATGTCACGCGCCTTGGTACTCTGTGGGCACAAGTACACAGATGCACTTCTTGTGGATGCAACAGAAAGTCTAGCCATGAGTGTCCACTGCCTATTTTGTTACAAGGAACATATCTCTTCACAGACAGACATCCACAGTGCTTGTTGGGTCACAACATGCTTTTTTCTGCAAACAAATACGATTTACAGCATCATTACACTTGCTTTCAAGCAGTAGATTATAACTGAATAGAAGGGGATCCTAGCATGGAACTATTTTCTAATTTGAGGAAGATGTAAGTTAAGAAAATGAATGAGGATTTTTTAGAACTGTAATAAGTTTCTAGTACTACTATAATGCGTTTATTCATTAAAGCTGAAGCTGTAATTTTCGTGAGTTACAAAGTAACTCCCGTCATAGCAATGACTGGTACACCATTCTCTTTGGGACCTCTCATTATATGCTGCCTGGTAGCAGTAGCAGAATGCAAACTTCCAAGGGTATCAAATCTTTTGAAGGTGTCTCGTCTATTTCTCACATGGGAGCTGATTTCTGAGGCACAACACGGGAATAAAGCTCAGAGTTTCACAGCTTCCCTCTCACACTTAGTAAGAGCACAGATATATCCGATTTTGTTCAACTCGCAATTTTTTTTTGTGTTGCGGACATGCAGTGCAAGTTATGGACAAGCTCCTGGATTCAAAGACACTGGATTACACGAGAATAGGCGCAATATTTTTGGAGCCATATATGAGTATATGGACGTCATGAATTTCTCATGGAAACACCTTCAATCTGTGGCCACAAATGGTGCACCAAGGGCATCAGCAAGTTTTTGTCTCTTGCTTAAAAAATGAACTGAAGAGTGACATGGGAAAAAGAGAGCTACAGCATACCATGTGTAGCGTACAGACCACATTTGGTCAGAAATATGCAAAATAAGAAATGGTTTGCAGTAGCTCCAACTGCAGGCAAGCAAAAGTATTACACCTTACAAAATATAACATGGCTGTCGCAACGATGCGAAGCGAGATGGCCTGGTGAGGTGTGGGAACAGCTGACACAGCAGTGCCTAAGCAGGTGAGGGTGGCAGCCTTCGCAAACCAGCAGCCACCAAAATGCTTAGTCTATGTGCCACATAATGAAGCAAAGCCCACATGATCTCAGCTCTGAAGCATATAAATACCTAGCCATTTCTAATTAAAATCAATTGTGTTAGTATCACATCTCTATTGCCTAGGGCATCATTTGAAATGCTGTTCCTGGACCACAGTTTGACTCTCCATCACAACAGTCCTCCCTGAAACCACAGGACCTGGAGGCACCACCACATTGGACCACAGCTGGTCATGGGCATCAGCATACTGGCCATCAATACGGTGCAGTGGACCAATGCCGTTACATCACATGCCTGCCACCTATTGGGCAGTGCATGGTGTGCAAGTCGTACCACAAAATATGCGGCTGCGGTTAACCGAGACTGCCCGGGCCTGCAGCTGCTGTCGACAAAAGCAGTTGTGTCACATGCCGCTGCCCGGCTCATACTGACCTCTGTCAGCAGTGTGGGGAAGAATCACAGATGAGGCCACTGGATGCCACAGCCACATTGCTGCTTCCTGTATGGAGCCACAGTGAGGAGCCGAAATAAATGAATTTAGAACATCACGCTGTTTGACTGGCACTGCACTGTGTCCCTCACCACTTCAAATCCACCACCTATTACAACTGTGTCGTATATCAGGAAGCATTGTGTGTTGAAACTGTGGAACTTTGTCATGTAACGGACACTGCTGTGAAGTGACTAAATTTTGTACAAACACACAGAGACAGCCACCATCAGTTTGAACAGTTTCTTCAAGACACTGAAGTTGAGTATGGCCTTACCATTGCACTGTTCAGTGGAAGTATTGTTTTTATTCTTCTTCTTCTCCTCCTCCTCCTATTTGTGACTTAATTGCTTTGTTTCTAGACATGAAAGGGGGAGAAATTCCTTGCCTCAGAGAATCAAAATAGATATCAGACCTCACTTTTCTGGCTGATAATTCTGCATCTGAATACACTGAATGTGTCATTACACGGGGAAAATTTTTGTTGATACTACACACACAAGGCAAACACAGGGTGTTCAGAGATAGGCTCCATTTATTTGAGAGGCAAATGGGGAACTGGGATCTGATGTTTTCACATACCTCAATTCTCTAAATTTATCTGCTGACCTCCCCTTTGTAAACAGTCAACTTATAATTAATCAGCTAATAGTTTTGAATCATGGTTACAATAACTGACGTATTCTGACAAGAAACTGCATTGTTTCAGTACTCCTTTTTCTGTTATACCTGATGACCTGCCACCCACGATGTAATTCGAACTGACTCACAAAATTCAATGTTGTTAAAGGACAGGTACTACAATAGTCAGAATTTGTATCAATGGTATCAAAATGCAACAGCAGAAACATTCATTCGGTTTCAAAGGAATGCACCTGGAATTACGTGCATGGTCAGGTCAACATACTGTTGTGAGCAGCTATTCTCTGTAATGAAGAGGATAAAAAACAGGAAAAGATCATTGCTTCAGGAACCTACAATGAAGGGTATGCTGTGCATTGCTGTAGCAAACAAGATATCACCCCACATAAGGTCATCGGTCTCACAAAAAAAATCTGTAAGTACATAATCTTTTGTTAGTTGGGCAAAGGTTACTTGATAATTTGTTCTGTTCGTCACTTCCAAACAGGCTGCTCATCCCTTACCAGCTAATACATTTTTATGGCCCTCAAATTGTAATTCTGATTAATTTCATGTACATTACACTACAATTAGACTAATTTAACAAAAGCCATGCTCATGATGGGATTTGAATTACAGCTTGTTTTTCATGATTTCACGCTCCATGCAGCCCCTTCACTTGTACCCTCGTTCACTGCAGATGTGTTCATATAACCACAGCCCACAGCCGAGAGGCAGTGCTCTGAGGGCAAGTGAGTGCTCCCCAGCTCACAAGTGAATGCATAAGCTGGAATAGTCTATAATACATGACATACAATGTGGATCCTTCGCTTCCCAGTGTTCACCTACTTCTTAAACCACTTGCAATGTTACATCCTGGTGAAAAATTATATCCAGCACTATGTTTAAGTTCTTATACGTTGTTATGGTATTGAGGTATATCACCAAGCTATTTACAATAGAGTATGGCCTCGCAGTGGGTAGGATATCTCATCTAAATTAAAATTGACCTACTTCGTAATTTACAAATGGATGAAAGTTCACCAAATATGCTTTCAATATTCCCCATAAAGAACACTGGCTTAGTGCAGAGAGAGGATTCTCCATATGTTTTGGTACAAACTAGTAACTGGAGGGAGTGTCTCCAAGTCATTCGCTTTTGCTTTTCTCCCATGGCATTGCCAAGGAGGGACAATTCCCAGGGTCATAATGATTTGCACTGAAAAGTGTTATGTCTGGGATAATGGCTGGAGGCATGTAGTCTCCGGATTATAACTTCAGTCTTTTCATGAAACAATGTATCGGTCATAATACCACCAATTCCAAACAAAGGCTCTCCCTGCAAATTTAATGATGAAGATATGAACCAAAAATAATTATTATACTCCTCAAACAACTACTGCACGATTCCTTGCCTGTGACACAACAGTTATCCTGCTGGAAGATGCCATCACAATCAGGGGAGATATCAAGCATCAAGGGATTAAACAGGTCCACACAGCTATCATGGTGCCTTTGAATATGACCATAGTTCCCATCAAAGCCCAAGTGAATGTACTCCATAGAATATTACTGCCCCCAAAAGCCTGCATCTGTGGCATGGTGCATGTTTTGTGGAGCTGTTTTTCACAATGATAGCGTATCCACATGACCGTCAATCTGTTCTAACAAAGAAGAGTGATTCATCCAACCAGACAGCGCATTTCCACAGATCCGTAGTCTAATATTGATGATCCTGTGCCCACTGCAATCGTAAATGATGTTGAGGCAACACAGAAAGACATGTGGGTCATCTGTACAGGAGTCTCACATTCAAAAATGTGCACTCCACAAAACTTATGCCTGCACCAGCACTGTACTCTATTGTCAGATCTGCTACAGACAGCTGTGGCAATCGGCCAGACAGTGCTGGAAAGCCTCACATGACACATCTTGTCACTTACTGTGGTTTCACTATGCTTAAACCAATTCCCATAGATGCCCACAGTAGTAACTTGTGGATGCTCAACCAGCTTACAACATTTACAAGACACTTATTCCCCATCAAAGTCACTTATGTCAGTGGAATTACTCATTTGCAGCCCATAAAAATGATTCCCAATTCATCTCTGTTTCACTTATATACTTACCTTACCACATAAAGTACCTGCAAAGCCACCAGGCAGTGTTCTGTCTCATGGTGGGCATTTGTCATGTTCTGACACATCAGTTTGTGTGTGCTGAACTACTAACACTATAAAATACAAGAATTTGATGGCAGATGGGTAAAACTTGCATGGAATATATTCAAAATGTCCATCACGTCTTACTGAACTGGTTAATGACAAAATACTTTTAACAATGTGACTCGTGGGGCCAAACCTACAAGGGATTATTATAGATTGCATATCCTTTTGAAATCTAAGACTTTTTGAAACTGTGACATATTGTCAGAGTTATCTGCTATAACACAACATGAAAACATGTCAAGGAAATTCTTGGGATATTCAGTGGTGAAAAAAAATTCACTTTTTGCAAGTAAGTTCAAGTTCACAGGATGGATAAGTGTACGTATATCGTTAACACTGTTGTTTAAGCATGGACTGTAACTATTAATTCTCCACTTACATAACAAATGCTACCAATACCTGTGAAAAAAGAAAGTTTGTATAATATGGCATAATTATATCAACATGCTATCTTCTACAATTGCCCATGTTGCTGTCAAAATAGTGTTCAAACCAATTTTCTGGAATTCATGCACTACCAAAAACTGATTTGAATTTTGTAATCTGTTCTTCATAAATCTAGTGTGTGTGTGTGTGTGTGTGTGTGTGTGTGTGTGTGTGTGAGAGAGTACGCGCGCGCGCACGCGCGTGCGCACGCGCGTGCGCATAATATACTATAGATATTGAGAAGAAGAAGAAGAAGAAGAAGAAGAAGAAGAAGGTAATTACAAACCAATATTGGACTGTTTATAATAGTATGAAAAATAACAAAACCTGTTCTCCAGTTGGGAGATCCACTATGAACACTTCAGACCACAGCAGGATTCCAGTAGTATCTCTCTCGGAACCACCACGCCATGAGAAACCATCCAGGGGCATTTCATCTGTCCCCATCCAGTCAGCTCTTCCCTGTTAGCAGAAAGTCATATACATTAATTTGTGTGTTTGCTAATATTCTAATTTTGTAGACACTGCTAAACTTTGATGAAAACGTGAGACTAAGTACCACAACTACCAGAAGGAAAAATTTCATTAATTTGAGAGAGGAGTTAAGTACAAAAGAACAGAGCAAATTGGAAACACACAATGTGTTTACTGACGCCCCTACAGACATCATCTACTTTCGGGTGTGAGAAACAAAACAGACAATAGACTTTTAAGTTTCCCGAAGTTCTTATTTAGAATATGTGCACATAGTGAACACTCAGCCATCCTGGATTTAACAATACTCCAATAATTATTTTTTGTAGTCGGTCATCAATCTGTTCATCAAAATGTCAGTTGTCATAAGGTGAGAGGAGAGGCAAATCTGTGCCTACTGCTTGTCCTGCAAATAAGATAAATTTTTGTCCAAGTGTTATTTCATATTAGGAGTGCTGGGTTTATGCAGCAGAGAGAGTGAAACCACACCAAAATTTGGCAAGATGAGTGTGTGAAAGTATTGAAAAATACTCAATCAGTATGGTATTATCAGATCCACAACTGTTAAACTGGTGTTTGAATTCAAGGAAGGAAGAGTAAGTTAATATCTTGTTGCAAAGATCATTGATTGCATTGCACACGCTCAAGTTTTCAACTTAGTTCTCGCTCAGCTATGTCTCTTAGTATAGCATGCTACTATTTTGGGTCAAATATGGAATTACTGGCAAAATAGAATTAGATGCTGCTTTAGGCAAAACTATGTATACACTTCCAACATAATCTGAATTACAGCTCTCAATATCCACACTAAACCATGTGAAAGTCTGGCAAATAAAACAAACTGTGGCAATGTTCTTTAAAAAATCTCTGCTAATTAAAAGTTCATCAAATACAGCTTATATTTACTCAATGCTAAAATTGCAGCTAACTAATGTAACAAAATAAATGTGAAAGAAATGTTTTAGGCTACACTATTTGAGATAGGAATACTGCAATGCATTCAAGAATGAGAATAAATTACCTTTGAATCGAAAGTCTAGATCTTTGACACTACCCTTTTCAACATTTCAGTGCTCTTACTTTCAAATACTGAGTGATCAGTATGTTACAAAAAGACGTAATTTAAAATTATTGCAAGCAGTATATCACAAGTTCCATGGGAATGCTCAGAAGGAGATGTAACTTCAAGAGTAAAACATTTTATCAGTTCTTTGTATTTTAGCGAATCACAGCTTTACATGTGTATATTTAAGTGACAATTAAGTGGAAAGTGTGCCACAGTGAGGTCGTCAGTTGGGTTATAACCTTTATTTTGGTCAGATGGCAAATTGTTTACACAATAAGGGAAAAGTAACTCCACACTCACTATAGCACCATAACATATTTGCGAAATATGTAGGCTCAACAATTCTTGCAATGAATATTATCCAATATTTCCAAAGAAACATCTCTTTTCATATACATACACAAAAACTGAACTGTGCAAATAAATCTTTCAAGACAACGTAGCAGTACAACATATGAATGTTTATTAACATGATATGACAGTAATTCAACACTTTTGCTTCCCTTGAATGTGAGACAGATTTGAAGTTCAGGAGAGAAAGAAGCAGGGAGCAGCACAGAGCACAATTACAAATAGTGTGAATAACATCAATTCATTTTCTAATTGTTCTACAGTTATCATTGCAAATACAAATACCAACCTGTGCCTTCAGGTAACGCAGGAAAAAATCAAGCAGAAAAGATTTTCCTTTGCGGAAGGCTCCAGCCACAGAAACAACAACTACAGTCTTGTCTTTCACATGATCTTGCAGTAGTATTTCCTGAAGTGCTGCTTCATCCAGTTCAAAAGTATGATCATCCTTAGCTACAACTATCTGCACGGGTCTTGCTCCCATCTTTTCTTTTCTTCCCCTGATGTTACTATCTCCGGCAGCAGCTGAAACAAAACTAGAACATTACAAAAATCTAGACATGCTTACAGATATACTTAAACTTTTGTTACTGGAGATGCATTCTCAGAACAGGTTGAAAAAGGCCAATAACCTACAGTAAAAATTATTTTGTTTCTTTCATTTTGATGGAAGACATATGCCAGCTTGAAGAACACCAGAATGCACAAATCAGATGGCTCAAAGTGACGTCATGTGTACAGTTGCAGTCTTTTTCAGGTCAAAATAATGACTCAACTAATTTCGGAGCAGAATACCGAAGAAAAATACAGGTATCATGTGTGTTGCACACGTGCTTGTAGGAGAAAATATTCCTATTTTACGACAAAATTTGGAAATAGTCACAAGTCTAAATAAATAAACTTACGAGCAAAATCATGCGTGCAGCGGTGTGTCCCAAGGACGACGGCAAACCTGTTCCAAGTGACAGCGGTGTTATGGAGGGGATAGGCGCGCTTGGGTCGTCCGCGCTTGCCGAAAGGATTCGGACATGCTGTAGCGGTGCGCGCTACCCACTATGTTCACTCCGGTAACTACAAAAGCATGAAATTTTTACTTACAGTAAGATCGCCAGGGACTTGGAATGTCCTAGCATTTTCGAAGACGGTAACAATCGCGAGCTGCCTCGAACTATACCTACCTTAATTTTCGTCACTTTATGTTAATTCGTGCCGCTAACCTCTTATGTCCATAAACTTTTTTTTTTGTACAATTCGTGTGACACATGAATTTTGCACTATGAAGACTGGAGCAATGCACGAGGGGTGGAATTATGAAACTGCGTAACTGTTCGCATATATGTTTGTAACAGTGTCATCCTTTTAATGAATGGAGAAAAGGAGAAATATGGACGTAGAAAATAAATTATTTGAATTTTTGCAGCGGTCGATTTAGTCACCGGTTCTAAGCCAAAGGGCTCCACGCTATTCTCGAGGTCACTAGAGACAGTGCACAAGCTTAGTGTGAAAGAAATCCAGTCTAAATACGCTATCATTTGTCTGAAAACCATACCGCTATTCGACTGAAACTTTATATCACGGAAACCTCCAAAAACCTGATTCAGATCGAGATTGTGGATTCCAATCCCGCTTCTCTGGAGCGAACGTTCAGTTTCTTAAACACTGCGCCAAGAGGCACGGTTCCTTTATTTAACGTCTTCCACTCGTCTCACGTTGCAAGTAACAACATAGAAATAAAACTTCGACTACTAAAATTTCTGAAGTTATTTTTTTACGTGAAATATCAAAACCTTTCGAAATTAAAAGAAGTGCATGACAGGGTATGGACTGCCTGCATCATTATGCAATTGCTTTTTGGAGAAAAAGAACAGCAGATGAGAGCAGGAAATAAAGTGAAAACTTGGGAGAACAAGTGACAACCTTGAAAATGATTGCTTAGCTTTTGATGATGATTTATCAATTTTAGAAGATAATCTACAAGATGCAGCAAAGCAGATAAACATCGCCGAAGATGCAACAGGATAAACTGGATTACAAAATTTGTTTGAAAAATTCGTACAAATAACCAACGTAAAAGGTGCACCAAATATATGAAACCAAAATATGGAAAAATAAATTAAGTTCCAGAATCTAAATACCTGATAGAAACAATCAAACCAGATGCCCTGAACAAAGTAGCTAACATAAACAGGGCCAGAAAAATGGAAGCAGCAATCCACTTAAAAAGGGACATGTACGAAAAAAATCCTCATCCATTTATACAAAACTGAGGCATTAAAATGTGGTCTCGACATGAGCACAGTCAAAAAGTTAAATAATTTGAAGAATTCGAAAAATTTTGGGTCCGAAGTATGAAAAATAGGATCTGGAAATTGAGAAGTAACAAGGAGCTCTACGAAAAACCTGAGAACATAACAAATGCTATAAGAAAGCGAAGGATTAAATTTAATGGCAACTTGAAACGAATGATAACAAGAGGCTAACAAAAAAAATCAACTTTGACAAAAACCCAGACATCATGGTTTATAGAACTTAAGAAATATCGACAGCAGTTGGAAACAAGAAAAAGACATAGGAAAAGAATTCAGGAAAAAGGTAAAAAGGTCGAAGGTTTCCAGAACAGGGACGAGTTATGAACAGAAGGAAATAGAGCGGGAAAAAAAATACAGAAGCTGTTATAAATCAGCTATTTCACTGGTTCTGAATTGTCCGAACACTAACAGTAGTAGTAATAATACATCGCAACAGGAAAACAATATGCAACAGTAGAGGGGAGAGTGTCTTTTTGCATTTCTCTATCGTTGACCCCGGAACAAACTTGTGTTAATTACGCTGTGACGAATAATGTTTTTTGTTTAGCTTCGTATTTATGAAAACTAGCTGAAGAAATAAACTTTGCTTTAAAAGTACACCGAAAAAGTTCCTTCTCGACACCACAACCAATTGCATGGAGGATTTTCGTTATCACTTTCGTTATAGCACAGTGTAAAAGAAAACATTGTTGTTAACACAGTATTCATTTTTCTCTATACTATATACAGAATTCCGACAAATAGACGGAGTAATATTATACATTCAATTTTTCTATCCTATTAAGAATACAGCGAAATTACGTTTGGAGCAAGAATCTGAACACCTAGTTACGGAAAGACTTGCAGCCCATCACGAGACTTTTGACAAAGAAAAAAAATTACTTCAAACGTTCAACCATGCGTTTACGACCTGTATTTGTACATCCATTATATATATGCATACATGTCCGAAGGGACACTGCATAGTAATTTGGAACAACACAGGCACTGCAATATCGTAAGGAAAAAAAATGTTTAGGTCACCTTTGAACAGGCGTTGAGTTAATCGCTGCTTACTGTTAAGTTTCCGGCCCGTGTGGATATATACAAGTTTAGTATCCTCTTACGATTTTGTTGTTAGGTTTTAAATTTCCTCGGCCGAATTTTTTGAGCATTTTCTTACATCGACCGACAAGAGTGTTTTTGAGGTTGTCAAAGAGTGGGGAAACCACCGGCAACAGATCTTTTTCAAACTTTAAACACGTAAGAAAAATCGATATGCCTAAGAACACCCCTTCATCATGGTCACATGACAGTCATCTTCAATTAGCTTGCCCACAGCGTTTCTACAACGTCCGCTTCAAGACGACTTTCACAAAATCCATCCATGATGGAAGCAATACCATGACAAAATCAAACTATTCGGCCATTGTTAGACGGTTGAAGACAAACTTCCTATGTTGCCCAGGTACAAGGTTACTATCACGATGTTGTCTGTCTGGAGGAACGGGATCATGAACGTCGTAAACTTTTGCCTTTCAAATCAGTTTCAGTTACCCACGGCCGACAACAGCAATGACTTGGCACAAGGGAGACGTGGCAGTAGCGTAGGCCTCTGGCAGTTGTCTATGGCGTCAGCACAATGCGCTTGGTTCGGCTAGCAACCAGAGATGTTAAAGCGATCTAGTGAATTAAACATTGCCAAGAAAGGCAGTGTACAGAATAGGCATTGACAACACTTGAATTTTTGCTACCGTGCATAAATAAAAATGCTATAACAAAAACCCACAGACAAGGTTTACATGAATCATTTGACTGACTTTACGTCAGATGTAAATAAAGATCGTAAGTATTGTGATGTGATTTCTGAAGTTAACTCCGCGTGACTGACTTTTAAGTATTACTTTAGGGCTGTGTTGACGATTTCATTTTAATATACAAAATGGAATTCTGATTGACTCCACGACGTGCGCACGATTTGGACATCGCTCTTAGTATCTGAGGAAGATCAATTGGAGTGCATCCTAAAGTTATAATATCTACGTTAAGTGATGGCAAGGTATTGCACGATTACATTTGAAGGGAGACTGCACGCTCTCGATATGATGTAATAAGTCTAAAAGACCATATATTGTTGAAATCTACTACATCGATCACTCACTGAAGACCCTGCGAATAGCTATTCGCAGATATTTATGTTCACACGAACACATGAATCTCGTTGCGGAGATGTCAGATGCCAGAGAGATTAATGGGAAGAGTCGTAAGTGAGCTTCATTTACACCCAATAAGGGTCTAGAATACACATCTTACGAAACTCTGCTAAGTCTAATCAACGGAAGGTACTGAAAATATTCTGAGAATACGTGAGGCTTGTTTCCTCAGTGCGATGGAGTCCCAGAATGGATTGAGCAGGAGATATCACTAGAGCGGCTGTACATCACGGAGAGGATTATTTTAGTTCGAAGAATGGGCAGTCCAAGACGAGCATAACATTACTTTCTCCTACAAACATCTCGTCTGATTATAAAAATAGCAAAATTAGATAAATTCAAGGTTATACGGAAGCTTCTCGAATGGAGAGGGTGATACTAGCACACGTTGTATCTTCCATCCACCATACAATATACAATATACAGCGGCTTGAGGGCATATAATGCTTGTGTTTGGAATGATTCTATACAAAGCCGACACTTTTCTACATCGTCCCAGTTTGAACTGCTTATCGCAGCAATCTAGAGTCCATGGGACAGTTATGGCTGATTATGCCCGGGGCTGCACTTCGAGCCTCAACCGTATATCCCCATATCCCCAGCCAGCTACTGACGAATATATCCAACAGTTGGTCACTTAGTATTGTTTTTATGCTCCTGGAAAGAACAGGCATGTACAGGGTGATCAAAAAGTCAGTATAAATTTGAAAACATAATAAACCACGGAATAATGTAGATAGAGGGTGACGCAAGTGCTTGAAATGACATGGGGTTTTATTAAAAAAAGTATTGCTAGACGCGTGAAAGATCTCTTACGCGCGTCGTTTGGTGATGATCGTGTGCTCAGCCGCCACTTTCGTCATACTTGGCCTCCCAGGTCCCCAGACCTCAGTCCGTGCGATTATTGGCTTTGGGGTTACCTGAAGTCGCAAGTATATCGTGATCGACCGACATTCTAGGGATGCTGAAAGACAACATCCGACGCCAATGCCTCACCATAACTCCGGACATGCTTTACAGTGCTGTTCACAACATTATTCCTCGACTACAACTATTGCTGAGGAATGATGGTGGACATATTGAGCATTTCCTGTAAAGAACATCATCTTTGCTTTGTCTTACTTTGTTATGCTAATTATTGCTATTCTGATCAGATGAAGCGCCATCTGTCGGACATTTTGTGAACTTTTGTATTTTTTTGGTTCTCATAAAACCCCATATCATTCTAAGCATGTGTGTCAATTTGTACCTCTCTATCTACATTAGTCCGTGATTTATTCAGTTTTCAAATTTATACTGACTTTTTGATCACCCGGTATGTTTATACGATCGGCGATGACTAATTCAGAATGGAGTTTTTTAATAGTGTTGACCTATTCACACAGACTGCAGACTGGAGTCCCAGAAATCGTTCAGAATATCACTAATGTTATCATTAGCTTGCGTTCTGGCAACTTTTTAACCCACACATTTCGACACCTTACGAGAGCGTGACACACAAAATGACTAATGTAACTTCGGTATCTCATAAGATCACAAAATTAGATGTCTTCCTTCCTCTGTGTTCTGAACAGAAAGCTGCCAGTTCTGCTAAGAGTAAACATCTGATACCCCGGTTGTTACTTTTCTCGATGGGTAACTGCCGCTGAATCTCAGTGTTATGGTGGCTGAACGTTTTGTCACTGTGTACCAGCATTTGCAAGTAATTAATGCTGTTCCGTAAACCCCTCTGATGTGCAGGAACTTAAAAAAATAGTACAGCGATCTGGACTGGGTACAATATTACTGAGACACTTGCAGAGAGCATTAATTTATATCCAGTTTAATACTTTTCAAACATTCTCACTATTTCCAATTTCTTTCTTCATATTTCAAAACTAAATTTAAAAAAATCGTTGATTTCCAACTTCGGCACATAACATTTTGAGAGCTAAAAGAACGGTGCTCTAGAATTTTAATTACGGTAGAAATTTCAGCATATCACGGAAACATTTTGTATTGGCTGAACAATGTCGTATTTCTGTATTGGAATGATAGCTTTCACCGCCTCTACGATCATTCTGTGGTCTAGCGGTTAAAGCTGATGATTACTGACGCTTGTAACGAAATAGCCCGTGTATTATATACTACAATACTGTTTTGTACGTTCAAATAAGGACAAACAGACTCAGTAAGTGAACTGCTCCACGTACTACTAATTCTTGATATTTATGCTCATAATTTTATAATGTTCTCCTTAAACGCTCTTGTGATGGTAAGTGACAGAGCGGTTTGTGAAATGTGGGAATTAGAACCATGTTTGCGACCACCTACATATCTTGGCTCACTATGGGACTTGACATCTGTGGTCATCAGTCCCCTAGAACTTAGAACTACTTAAGCCTAACTAATCTAAGGACATCACACAACACCCAGTCATCACGAGGCAGAGAAAATCCCTGACCCCGCCGGGAATCGAACCCGGGAACCCGGGCGTGCGAAGCGAGAACGCTACCGCACGACCACCTACATATCTTGACGGTATCATCTTGGAAAGGGGTTTAATTGTGGCTAATACTTTATTTACTTCGACAATGAATGTGTCGTGTACGAAAGAACCGCAAAAAATGGCTCTGAGCACTATGGGACTCAACATCTTAGGTCATAAGTCCCCTAGAACTTATGAACTACTTAAACCTAACTAACCTAAGGACATCACACACACCCATGCTCGAGGCAGGATTCGCACCTGCGACCGTAGCAGTCCCGCGGTTCCGGACTGCAGTGCCAGAACCGCTAGACCACCGCGGCCGGCGAAAGAACCGCTAAGTCAGATTAACGAGGAATATAAATTGATGCATAATCTGGTAACACAATTAGGTTCAAAATTTACGTATTTATAAAAATATTACCGTCCGATAGTTAACCTTTCAGTGAAGTTCAGAGAGGACGCAACATTAACGCACGAAGATTACTGAACCTGATGGCCTTCTCTTAACCCATATGCCCAGAACGTGTTCTAACACAGTGTTTTATCATTTTCACATAAAGTCATTTATTAGCGACCACAGATAACATCTGTAACAGTAATTTGTAGTTGTGAGTTCTGAAAGAAGGATTCTTTCAGTGGATCTTCAATGAGTATGGGACACACAAAATCTTACACTACTGTGGAACAGGAATAATCAAAACAAAACAAATTACAGTGCTTCAAACTAAACCGCTTTTTGTATGCTGTACATTTTTTCCATTTTTTTGTGCACCCAAACGCGTTTCGCCCTAGTTACATGGCATCTTTAGTGGGCGTCAGATCAGCGACTAATTCATTATATCTAAGCCAAACAGCTTCGTCTCTGGTGATAAACTGGATGAAAGTTTGCACGTTTCCGTTCTGTCACTGTTTTCTATGTATAAAAAGAAAACGTGCAAACTTTCAACCAGTTTACCGTTTGGCTTAGAAATAAATAATTACACGCTGAAGACGCTTTGATACTAAGGAGAAAGGCGCGTCTGGCTGCTCAAGAAAAATAAAAAACAATGTGAAGCACGCAAAAAGCGTTTCCTTTTGAACGACTGTAATTTATATACAGCTGTAGCGAAAATGGCAAGAAATGAAACATTTTACGCTAATCAATGTTTATTATTAGGCATTAGATAATCAGTCATTATTTGTAAGTTACGAACCGTTACGTGATTATATTAGGCTGATAAGGAACATAAAACATATCATTACGCATAAACTCTGCAAAGCATTTGTCATGCAAGTTTACATTTGTGGAACATTTTTGACATTAATTTTAAAAAAGCGCAAATCATATTTTGACCTGACCAGTAAGAATATATTTACCTTGACGAGTCGCAGCAGGCTCGTTATTGACCCTGTGACCATATATGGGTTAATTTGTTTGGATTAATTTCACAAAAGTCACTGTGTAAAAGTTCTGCAAATCTGTTACTTCGAACCTGGAGTTACTAACTACGCATTTTCGACTTGTTTAAGATCTTCAAAAACGAAGCTAAGCAATATCATGCCCCCTAGCTTTCTTGGGCATAAGGGAATCTGTAGGGCTGAACTCCCGTCAGGCGGGACGGCACATGCATATTCCACCAAGATTCTGAGCGGAGGTCATGCGCTGAAATTCCAATAGCAGTTCCTAGTGACAACCGCTGATTTTTCTGGGATGGTGAAGTCTAGAACGAGACCCATCCATCCCCATGCGGTCAAGTGACATGCTGCTCAGATCAATAAGCAGTGACACAGACACTCAAATCGCCAGAGTGGTGTCATATCAAATGACTTGCACACCAGTCTGTAAGGTAGAAGAGATTTATTTATTGTCTCGGTGAGCTGATAGAGCCTTTGTTTGAAATAGCAAATTTTAACTGCGGTTTAGAAGCTCGAGCCAACTTATTTAAAACTTTCCTCGCAGAGAAGAGAACTGCTATTCTCTTTAGGATGTGGACATGGGATTGCGTCTAGCACACCCTCATTTTCGACTTAAACGGAATATAGCAGCAATAAAACTAGGTTCGGTGCCTATATCAGTGCTATTCATATAACGAGAGGCAACATATTCCGAGTCTGGTTTAGCGAGACCGTATGTGCCATGCTCTTAACGAGTGCGGCGTCCAAAACTAAAGGTTGACTCCTTTGAGCAGTGTCTGGGACAGAGTGGTAGAAATTGCAGGTACACAAAAGAACATGTTCAGGTGGTACGACACACACTAGCCTTCCTCCTGTTTACGTACGGTAGCAACTCTTTCTTCAGCGACAGATAAAGGATGTTGGTCTGAGTGGATAACGTACATCTTGTGAATGCAGTTATTGTTCTTGGACATACTTCAATTATCTAAAAATTGGAAAAACATGTCGTCAGCATTCTACACGCAACGGCAGCGTTTCTTGGAAGCACTAACACACCGGTACTGACTAATATACCACAAAAAGTGTTCGTAGTAGTTTGAACGCTTTGCTGCATAGCATGTATGGGAATATCTTAACATGTATAGAAGGAAGTTTAATTTTTTTTAAGCTGTAGTCTTACAGTACGAAGCATTGGCCTTCGCATGACACGTTAAGACAGCAGAAATAACACACCTTATGCGATTATGCTTTTGTACATCTACACAATTTTTCTAAGCATCTTGGGATGAAAAATGGCCTTAAGGTCCACCATAACAACAGCTGTGGCTTCGCCGTGGGGAAAGTTAAAGGGGCTGTTGTTGTTGTTGTTGTTGTTGTCTTCAGTCCTGAGACTGGTTTGATGCAGCTCTCCACGCTACAGTTAAAAGGGCATATTAGTCGTATTGTGATGCTACTGCCACTAAATTAATATTGTGTTAAGTTTAATTTTCTACGCCGAAGTCTAAAGAATTATCGCAGAAATGTATAACTGTTAGGAAGTTTACACAAATACAGCATACTGACAAATATTTTCTCATTCTTTTGCCTCTATCTCACTATTAGAACGTCCATTTCCAAATAATATATGTATTTGCGAACTCCGTGGAGTCCGTCTGACAAGACTAAAAGAGAGTATACAGTATTCTGATAAATATTTCTGAGGATGTGAACTGTTTTGAAGTAACAGTGAAGGTATGAATAGGATAAATTAACACAAAACAGAGAAAAGTGTAATTCAGATACAGTGGGACCCCATCCTATATGTATGACAGCTGTGCTTGTGTGAGTTGTTCTATCGTCGAAGCACTTAAACGTTTGAGCGAAAAGCAACTGCGTACCGGAAATTCTACTAGCATGGGACGAGTCGACGACCAAATTACGTACAGACACTTGATATTTTTCAACTATATTCTTGCGGTAGAAATGTCTAATCCATGACAGACAGGACATAAACGGTGCAAAGGGATGTTTGAAGGAGGACATTATTTCAACTAGAACGGCATATCTGCTGACAAGGGAACCTCCCCATCGCACCCCCCTCAGATTTAGTTATAAGTTGGCACAGTGGATAGGCCTTGAAAAACTGAACACAGATCAATCGATAAAACAGGAAGAAGTTGTGTGGAACTATGAAAAAAAATAGCAAAATATACAAACTGAGTAGTCCATGTGCAACATAGGCAACATCAAGGATAGTCTGAGCTCAGGAGCGCCGTGGTCCCGTGGTTAGAGTGAGCAGCTGCGGGAGGAGAGGTCCTTGGTTCAAGTCTTTCCTCGAGTGAAAAGTTTACATTTTTTATTTTCGCAAAGTTATGATCTGTCCCTTCGTTCATTGACCTCTCTGTTCGCTGTAATAAGTTTAGTGTATGTGTTTTGCGACCGCACCGCAAAACCGTGCGATTAGTAGACGAAAGGACGTGCCTCTCCAATGGGAACCGAAAACATTTGATCGCAAGGTCATAGGTCAACCGATTCCTCCACAGGAAAACACGTCTGATATATTCTATACGACACTGGTGACGGCATGTGCGTCACATGACAGGAATATGTTGTCGACCCACCTAACTTGTACACTTAGCGAATGGGTAAAAAGATTCTTCTACCTTGCTCGATTTAGGTTTTCTTGTGGATGTGATAATCACTCCCAAAAAAGTGATGAAAACATAAGAGTTTGTCACATAAACTGAAAATAAAAAATTAAACTTTTCACTCGAGGGAAGACTTGAACCTAGGACCTCCCGTTCCCTAGCTGCTCTCGCTGACCACGGGACCACGGCGCTCCTTGACTGCCATTCTCCTTGATGTGGCCTATCTTCGCATGGACTACTCAGTTTGTATATTTTACTAATTTTTTCATAGTTCCACACAACTTCTCCCTGTTTTCTCGATTGATCTGTGTTCGGTTTTTCAAGGCCTATCCACCGTGCCCACTTATAACTAAATCTGAGGGGGGTGCGATGGGGAGGTTCCCTTGTGAGAATATTGTTTATTTGTACCAATAGTGGTCGATTTCCACTATACAGACATTTTCAAGTGAACTTAACTCTCCAAGACCATAACCGCAAGTCGCGCAACATCTATATACAAGGAAGTTACCACCATACGCAAACAACCATGGTATTTAAACAAGGTATGGAATCAGCGAACGTCACGCAAGCTTTAATACTACAAAATCAAACATTACTTGTACTCTCTTGTGCTAGTAAACAAACACGTTGTCAGTAGTGCAATAACAAGGCAGTCATTTTAACGGATGTGGTATCAAACCTGCAGAAATCCAAAGAATTATTCTTGATAAACAAATCTGTAAGACAAACTTTGACGCGAATTAGTAAATTAAAAGTGCCCTAGACTACTGAGTTTTATATTGTAGATAATTTTAAATGCTTTGAAAAATGATCATCATCATTTAGGGAAACAGGAAACTATGTATGTTGAAGCCCTGATGGGGACGCGAATCACTATACAGAAACATCTGAAACCTGTCCTGGTGCTATGGAATTTAGTCCTGAGAACGGTGCCGAGGAATGAGCAAATCAGAGTTAAAAACAGAAAACACAAAGGTAATTCCGTTTCACTACCGAGGCGTGACGGTTCACTCATTTTCCTGGTAAAAACTAGTAAGGCAACTACTTAATGTAATAACGGGTATACTATTCTGATATAGCTATCATCTTTCTAACAGTGCTCAAAGTGCTGCATTTGAATAATTGACAGCATTGTCCAAACTTCATCGGTTCTTCTTTTACGGTTTCAGCGTTAGTCGAGACAGCCCTACTCAATACGTTTACATGCGACACATCTTCCGAAAGACGAAAACCTAATTTCGCAAACAGTTTTTCGCTGTCGTGTTTACATAATGAAGTCTGAAGTGGATTTGTTTGCCCAGCTAAATATGGTGTCTGGAAAACAGCTGTTGCAGTTTATGATTTAGTCAGCACAATCACTATTTCTCTTCAGTTAGACGAGGTGTAAACAACTTCAGTCTAATATTTTTTCTTATCCTTCACTATACAAAATGCCACTCCGTTCATATTAGCCTAAAATTTTTCCAAACAAGACGAAACCTGACAGCCAAAGCAACACCAAAGACAAAAAGAAGTAAATCTTACGACAATAATTATGCGTCAGCATCCACATTTACGGTCGTATATGAATAGCAACATTACAAACCCTGTTCTTTCAGGTTTCGCATGTACGTGTGCACAACACAGTGCTGCTACTGGCGCCTCTAAAATTTCTAGTGTGAATTAGAAGAGCTTAATGTTACTTTAAATTGAAGATAAACTTCCAAGTAACAAAATATTACCGCAGCAGACAAATCACCACTGCTATATACAATTGTAGCAAGGAAGGCCACGGGGAAACACCCGCCTTTCTGCTCGGACGCTCAGTGGCAGTTAAGCACGCAAAGCGGTGGGCAAATAGGTTACATTCGTAAAACAAGAAGATGGGGGAGGGAAGGGGGGGCGGGGCAGGGAAAGTATAGGTCACCAGTAAACATATTACGGCAAATATTTGTCTTGCAGAACAATAGCCAAAGCTTCATGTGAACGAACGCTTACGAAGACATGTGCGAACTGCGATGAATAACCAGGTGGATGATGCAGTCTTGTAGCCGGACTACTCAACGCTGATGATAGCAGTAGGCGCTTGGCAAAGAAGTGATAGCTTCATTTTATGTTAACGGTGAAGAGTATGCATTTTCCTGCGAAATATTCTGTCCCGCACCTCGCACTGGACCAATGTTTTTCGTTTTCATGAAGCATCAATCGCCGCGAGTACAAAGACCAGCAGTACCGACGGCACAAAGGCAAGACGCGTGGCGGCGGTCGCGCTGGTCGCACACCTGATACAATATCTCGGTGCAATGTCCACAGAACAACGCGCGCGCGCGCTGCGAAGCGTGTATGCGGGTCAACACATCCTGAACACGCGCGCTGCGAGCTTCGCGGAGATGTGCTCACCTGCGCACTAACAAATGACAGCGGCATCTGTGATGCCACGTGAAGTCCACAAAAACAGGAACACACACACACACACACACACACACACACACACACACACACACAGAGAGAGAGAGAGAGAGAGAGAGAGAGAGAGAGAGAGAGAGAGATGTAGTGGTGGGATTAAAGGGGGGGGGGGGAGGCGACTGTTACTTCCAACACAACAACATTACGAGGTGAATAGGACAAGTCGAAACAAGGTAGATACTTAAAAGGGACCATCCAGGATTCGTCTGAAGCCATTGCAGGAACCATGAGTAAACCTAGAACAGAATGGCATGACAGGGATTCTCCCGAAGATGAATTCAGTATTTTAACACAATATTATCCATACGCAGCTGTCACTATATAGCCGAGGTCAGTGACACCTGCCACTGCAACGTTTACACGCAATACAGAACTCATTTTTGTTTTAATTGTAAGAGGGCGACGGAAGTTAAAACACCATGAAACGTGATAACATCTTTTAATAAGATAATGTATCTAATGATATTACACACTGGACCAGATTTACAGACGTTCATTTCCTGTGACATTTCTCAAAACACTCCATGCACATAAATGGCTTCCTAGGGCAACCTGATAAAATGTGAACAGACCGTGCTCTTAGTTTGTTTCACCGGCGGGTGGCAGACTGTCTACATTCTTTGAGTTTTCTTCACTTTATTTTCTTTGTTGAATGACTGTGTGTTGATACGCCATTTTTTCCCACACAATCAGGAGGAATGAGAAGCAATGATACAGCAATTTTCTCTCTCAAAGGTCTGATGTCATTTGCGTTCTCGTCTGCTTTTTGTTATCTTACGTGCGTTTAGAATATCTGCCAACAACGTATGTTTTCCACCATTTTACTGCTTTGCAGCATTTAGTTGCATAAAAAGGCATATGATCAGAGATCTGTTGCAGCCTTTCTTTTATTGTAAACCAAGACGATTTCTGGTTTCTCAGAAAATTTGTTTCCTACCTGTACAGAAAGGATCGTCATCTATGTTCCTGACTTTGCACATATAAGAGGAATGGTTGGTAAAAGCAGCTTCGGCAGGAACTTCCTGCCGTCATTTAATGTGCGCACAACAGGCGTTCCAAGCTTTGGAAATAATGAAGTCAATTCATAACTTGTGTAGAAACTGTCAATGCATAACGTGTGACTTCATTCCGAAGTTCTTTTCCAGGTTCTAGACAAACTAATTTGCCACGACAATGTCATTATTGTAGAAGGAAAATTTTCTGTTTGCAGCAGTATGTGCGCTGAACTTCTCGGCAGATTAAAAGTGTGTGCCGGACCGATACTCGAAATCGGGACTTCTTGATTTTCGCGGGCGAGTGGTCTACCGACTGAGCTACCCAAGCACGACTTACTACCCGTCCTCACAGCTTTACGTACGCCAGTAGCGTATCTCCACTTGCCTCCAAAAGGGGAAGGTCCCGAGTTCGAGTCTCGGTGCGGCACACAGTTTTAATCTATCTGGAAGTTTCATGTCATTATTATATTTCTCAAATCTCCCGAACGATAGTCCAATGTGCTGGCCTCTACGCCATCTCACTGTCACTATAGACATCGATATTACAAAAATATTAAAAGCTTGGTCAATACGGCAACAGTTAAAAAGGTGTAGACAGTAATCAGCCGCGATCTTCTTTACAGAATCATTCCGTCATCTGTACTGAATGATTTAGGATAATCGTGGGGTTCACGTCAGTTCCTTCCAGAAAGTTCAGTGTCTTAACAGTGCAGCCTCTAATATTGGAAAGGTTTTATGTATTTTATAATACGATGTGCTGACTGTCATCATTAACTGGAAAGCTGTACAATGATTGGCTGATTTATCGGAGCAGCCCATGTATTCAACTCATTCCCTGAACTTTTATGGAATTACGTTTTAAATGCTTGTCCATATTTCATACGCTAGATGGCGATGTGACCTTTTTTGGACGGTTTTATGCGAATTATGTTCTTTAAAAATGGTCACGACGACCACGTACGTTTTACCGTTGCCTGAAAAGCTCTGAGCGCAGTACCAGACGTCGACATTCCTCCGCTTTTCTCATTGGTATTACGCAGTCGGATAATGCTCCTTATCTCCATCCTTCACACACGTCAAGCACCGCACTTCCCCATTGCTCGACGTTCACGTAATTGCAACTCTGGTTACATCTGAAGTTACGCAACTGCACACGCGATCCGCCGGCTAGTATACCAGAGATTCTCATCTGAGTATGTGATATACCACGAACGTTGTCAACGCTGGTGTTTGTTTATACGAAGGGTTCGAAATGGCGCAGAGGAATACACCAAACGAGGTGTTAGTCTAGTCTCTGACAGAGTTTACGGACGGAATTTAATGCCTGTTAAGCGTTTTAGGAGTTTGGTAAGAACTTCTGCATTACATTGGTAACTTTGAGGGCGGTAGTTTCTCTACTACCCTCTTGACTATTTTCTTGTACAAATGAAAACAAAATCTGTGTGAGTGATGTGAGTTATCTACACCACTTCAGAGTTGGCGGAAACATGTGGTGACAATGCAATTTATCACCCTCACAGGCCAATCGATAGGTACGATAAGCAACAGGTAAAATAGACTGCAGCTGAAATGAAGCGTTTGGTCTACTACAGGAATTTAGGAACAAAATATACATGCTAAATGAAAAAGAGAGATCAAAACTAAATCAGTTTGGCCTGGTCGAGAATGAGATACGTATATTCTCCAATACGACAGAAGACCTAGTTCCGTGAAGGTGATGAGTCAGGCTGCTGACTCATGTTTATTCTGAGTGTTGCCGTAATAATTCAGTGTCATGGTAGCTTTTATTTCCAGCCATTACGGAGTTTTAACGCGTCTCTCACGCCCTTTACCAACCGATAGATTCATACTCTAGAAGAAAGTTAATGAATTTTACACGTGTAACACAGAACATCATATTGTTAAGTTTATATTGCCAACAAAATACCGTACAATAGGCTTCATATATACGAATCGTGACCAAAAAGTGAAGAGAATTCTTGTTTTTCATAAATAATCTTTATTCATCAACATCAGCTTTGTCCTCTTCAAAGCATTCTCTCTCGGATACAATGCAAATGTGCTAGTGCTTTTCCAATCTTGGAAGCACTTCTGGAACTCACTTTTCGTTATGGTGTTCAGATCTTTCAGCGATTCTGTTTTTATCTCATCAACGGTGGCAAAACTAGGTCCTTCGTTCTCTTCAGCCTCGGGAACATGAAGAAGTAGCATGAGGCCATGTCCGTCAAATAAGATGGGTGAGGCAACGTAACTTCAGGTAGTATTCCTTACTAACCATACGACCATAAGGCAGGAACTCATGATGCATTATCCCATTGTAATCGAAAAAAAGGGTGAGAAGAATCTTTCGATGTGATTTAACTTGTCGAATTTTTTTCGGTCTTCGGGGCCTTGGTTTCGACTTCATACCCGTATACCCATGACTCGTCACCTTTTATAACCTCCTTTAGAAGTTCTGAATCGTTGTCGACTTCACTCAGCAATTTCTGAGTTATGTCTGGGCGACTTTTTTGTTCCAAATTAAACACTTTTGGAACAAACTTTGCAGCTACACATTTCATACCTAAAACATCCGAAAAAATGTGAACCAAAGGATATGCCGACATATCATCAACTTCTCTGACGGTGATTCGGCGATTTTCCAGAACCATTTTCTTTACTTCCTCCACACTGTGTCAGTAATAGATATGCTAAGGCGTCCAGAGTGGTCGTCGTCTTCAAGGTTTTCTCGACCATCTGTGTAACGTTTATATCACTCGTAAACTCTTGTCTTACTGAGAGTCGCCAGAAGGCACACTCAACATTTAGAATGCAGTGATCCGCTTTATTCCATTTTTGAAGCAAAATTCAATGCAAATTCTGTGATCCATCTTTTTCGAAACTAAAAATTCATCGAGCACTCGAAAACACCTGTAACATTTCCGACTGTTAACAATAAGCTGAATATTCAAAACGACTGGAAATGCAAACATATCAGGAACACGTCTACTAACAAGACAAAAAATTTGAAAATTCTATGTTTAAAGCACGCGAAATTAAAAAATATTCTTTATGTTTTGATCACACCACGTATAATACATGCTTTAAATCTGTTGCAGTGCCTGCCATGACTTAAAAGCAACTTAAAGAGCAGTCAGGTATTTGACTTGAAAAACTGCGCAGCAGCAACTTGCAACAGCTTCAGACTGCCGAGAGTAATATGAAATCTAGATGAAGGGCCATCACAGACAGAGAAAATTCAAATGGACGCCAAAACATATAAATTTTATGATAATCACTAGATTATATATTCAACTTCGCAAAGGAGACAAGAAAATTTTCGGCTATATGAGAGCGCAAGACAACGAGTCCTCCACTGTTTTTATAACATGGACCATGCTGGCTGGTAACATTAATTCTGTTAATTGTGAAGGCAAAATCGTTCTTGCACAATCGTCGTCGTGTGACTTATCAAGATACATGCGTCGTGTGACTTTCACCCACAATTCCTGAACTGCTCTTTTATTTTCGTAAACGCTTCATCGACGTACAAATTGAACAGTAGGGAAGAAAGAAACATCCCTGCCTCCAGCCCTTTTTAATCTGAGTAATTTTTTTTCTTTTTTGTTATGGTTTTAGGGTACAAAGCTGCTACAGTCATTAGCGCCCAGACTGTGACTTAGGAAAATCTAAAAAAACGAAACTGGAAACCAGCAGCAATGGGAACAAAACTCAAAAAACTAAAACAGAAGGAAAAACCACTATAGAAGGGGGTTGGTTGTCCCCAAAAAGAGCTTCAAATGACTGACGTCATCTCACTGGCACTAATAAAACTCGAGAACGCGATCGGCTGAGCGCGTGTCATTTGCTAAAATGACAGATACATCAGACGACAGCTGTAGACAGGCGCGTAACGGAGTAAAATAGGGGCACTCAAGTAAAAGTTGTCTTACCGTCCACAGCTGAGATCAGTGGGGACAGAGTGGGGGAGGATCGCCGCTTAAAAGATGTCGATGGCTAAAAAGACAGGGCCCTATCCGGAGTCTAGTTAAAATTACCTCCTCCCGACGACGCGTTCGGGAGGAAGAGGTCCAAGCACAGGGAAGAGCTTTCACGTCCAGCAATTTATTATGGGGAAGTGTCGACCAATGTGCATGCCATAGAAGAATAAGACGACGACATAAAACACTCCGTGTAGATCGGCGAAGGGAATCGTGCGAATAGCTGGCCGAAGAAGAGAGACTGCAGCCTTGGCCGCTATATCAGCCGCCTCATTTCCACAGATACCAACGTGTCCTGGGATCCAGAGGAACGCCACAGAGACGCCCCCCCAAAGTGCAGCAAGCGTAGGCAGTCCTGAATCCGGTGGACCAGAGGGTGGACAGGGTAGAGAGCTTGGAGACTGAGGAGAGAGCGGAGAGAATCTGGATAACATACTGTATCCGCTGATGGCGGCGGATGTATTGGACAGCCTGGAGAACAGCGTAAAGCTCCGCAGTATAAACCGAACACTGGTCGGGAAGCCGAAATCGATTTGGGGTGTCGCCAACAATATAGGAACTCCCTACACCGAACGATGTTTTTGAGTCATCAGTGTAAATAAATGTGGCTTCCTTCATTTGTGCACATAGAGCAGAAAATGCCCGACGATAAACAAGTGAAGGGGCACCATGCTTAGAAAACTGACAAAGGTCACGGAGCGGGCAGGTCCGGGGATGGAGCCAAGGCGGTGCTGTACCCCAAGTTGTCAAGAAAGTTTTAAGAAAGCGGAAGGAAAGAGAATGGAGCAGTTGACGGAAGCGGACTCCCGAGGGAGGAAGGGCGGCCTGCATACCCTAAATCCAAGGAGGCGTCGATAAAAATGTCATGGGCCGGATTAGCAAGCATGGAAGACAAATGGCTAGCATAACGACTTAGAAGGACAGCTCGCCGATTGGACAGCGGAGGTTCAGCAGTCTCAGCATAAAGGCTTTCCACAGGGCTGGTGTAAAAAGCTCCAGACACTAAACGTAATCCACGGTGGTGGATAGAGTCGAGACGCCGAAGAATAGACGGCCGAGCAGAGGAGTAAACTATGCTTCCATACTCCAATTTCGAGCGCACTAAGGCGCGATAGAGGCGGAGAAGGACCACTCGGTCCGCTCCCCAGGAGGTACCATTCAGGACACGGAGGGTGTTGAGGGATCGCAGACAGCGAGCCGAAAGATAGGAAACGTGGGAGGACCAGCACAGTTTTCTGTCAAACATAAGACCCAAGAATTTAGCGACGTCCGAAAACGGAAGGTTGACAGATCCTAGATGCAAGGAAGGTGGAAGAAACTCCGTACGACGCCAAAAATTAACACAAACGGTCTTACTGGGAGAAAAGCGGAAGCCTGTTTCGATGCTCCAAGAGTGGAGGCGATCGAGACAGCCTTGAAGATGTCGTTCAAGAAGGCTGGTCCGTTGAGAGCTGTAGTAGATCGCAAAATCGTCCACAAAGAGGGAGCCCGAGACATCAGGAAGGAGTCAATTCATAATTGGATTTATGGCAATGGCAAACAGTACAACACTTAGCACGGAGCCCTGGGGTACCCCGTTCTCTTGGGAGAAAGTACGGGAGACAGTAGTGTTCACCCGCACTTTAATGTGCGCTCTGCCATAAATTCGCGAAGAAAAAGGGGCAACCGACCGCGAAAGCCCCAAGAGAACAGTGTGCGGAGGATGCCTGTCCACCAACAGGTATCGTATGCTCTTTCCAGATCAAAAAATATTGCTTCTGTTTGGCGTTTCCGGAGAAAATTGTTCATGATATAAGTGGAGAGAGCAACAAGATGGTCAACTGCTGAACGATGCTTTCGGAAACCGCATTGGGCAGGTGTTAAAAGACTGTGGGACTCCAGCCACCAAGCTAAACGGCAATTCACCATACGCTCCAAAACCTTACATACACTACTCGTGAGAGAAATGGGGCGACAGCTAGAGGGGAGATGTTTGTCCTTTCCAGGTTTCGGAACAGGAACGACGATAGCTTCCCACCATCGTCTGGGAAAAGTACTTTCGGTCCAAATTCGATTATAAAGGCGAAGGAGGTAACGCAGACCATGGTATGATAAATGCAGCAACATTTGGATGTGGATACCATCCGGTCCTGGGGCGGAGGAGCGAGAAGAAGAGAGTGCATGTTGGAGTTCCCGCATGGAGAAAACAGTATTATAGCTTTCGCGATTTTGAGAGGAGAAAGCAAGAGGTCGCAATTCCGCTACACGTTTCTTCGGGAGAAACGCTGGCGGGTAATTTGAAGAGCTCGAAATCTCAGCAAAGTGTTGACCCAATGAGTTAGAAATTGCGACGGGGTCCACTAATGTATCATGCGGGACAGTGAGCCCAGAGACCGGGGAGAAACTAGGCGCGCCTGATAACCGTCGAATCCGACTCCAAACTTCCGAGGAGGGAGTGAAGGTGTTAAATGAGCTAGTAAAGAAGTCCCAGCTTGCCTTCTTGCTATCGCGGATGACGCGACGGCACCGTGCACGGAACTGCTTATAGCGGATACAGTTGGCCAAAGTAGGATGGTGTCTGAAAACGCGAAGAGCACGTCGCCGCTCACGTATTGCGTCACGGCATGCCTCGTTCCACCAAGGAACTGGGGGGCGCCGGAGCAATTCGGAGGTGCGAGGTATTGAACATTCCGCAGCTGTAAGAATAACGTTTTTAATATGAGTGACCTCATCGTCGACGCTAGGAAAGTGGCAAGTCATCGAATGTCGCTAGAGACGAGAAAAATGTCCAATCGGCTTGGGCAAACTTCCAGCGTCTCGGGCGCATATATGGCAGTTGTGGCTGCAATCGAAGGACACATGGAAAGTGGTCACTCGAGTGTATCAGCAAGGGCGAACCATTCGAAGCGCCGAGCTAGCGGAACAGTACCGACCGAAAGTCCAAACGAGAGAAATTTGTCGTGGAGGCAGACAAAGATGTAGGGTCCCCAGTGTTGAGGCAAACAAGATCCGCTTGGTGGAAGACGTCTATCAATAGTGAGCCACGCGGACAAGGATGTGGAGATCCCCAAAGCGGGTGGTGGGCATTGAAGTCCCCAACCAACAAATAGGGGGGTGGAAGCTGACCATGAAGATGAAGGAGATCAGCTCGTGCCATTGTTGTGGACGATGGAATGTATACAGTACTAAGAGAGAAGGGGTATCCAGAAAGGGAAAGACGGACAGCGACTGCTTGGAAGGAAGTGTTTAAGGGGATTGGGTGATAATGGAGAGTATCATGGAGAAGAATCATGAGTCCTCCATGTGCTGGAGTGCCTTCAACAGAGTGGAGATCAAATCGGACTGACTGAAAATGGGGGGAAAACAAAGCGGTCGTTTTTTTTGTGGTTTTAGGGCGCACAACTTCAATGGTCATTAGCGCCCTGACTACTCTAAGAATGCACCGCGAGGCACAAGTTGACAACAACAACTAAAAGGGAAAACACGATAAAAGACAGACTGACAGGCATAGGATTAAAAAACAACATCATCAAATGTCCTTAGCGAGGTTTGTCAAATTGATAAAACGAAGAACACGAGCAGCTGCTCGTGGGTCATCCGCTAAAATGGCATCGAAAGTATTTGGCAGGTTAAGATCGAGGCGCAGTGTGTTAAGATCTGGACAGGACATTAAAATGTGTCTAACCGTCAGCAAGTGCCCACATGGGCAGAACGGCGCCGGCGCAGCCGTCAGCAGATGGCGATGGCTGAACCGGCAGTGTCCAATTCTTAACCGGGCTAAAACGACCTCCTCCCGCCGAGAAGGGCGTGAGGAGGACGTCCAAGCCACGGGAAGAGGTTTTAAGGCCCGAAGCTTGTTGTCAGTAAGTGCAGCCCAATCGGCATGCCACAGCGATAAGATGCGCCGACAAATGACCCCGCTAAAATCGGACGAAGGGACACAACAAGAAGCTGTCCGAGGCTGGAGGACCGCAGCCTTGGCCGCGGCATCTGCAGCTTCGTTCCCAAGGATACCGACATGGCCAGGAACCCACATAAAGCTAACCGGAGAACCGACGTCCACCAGCTGCTGAAGAGAGCGTTGGATCCGGTGTACGAAAGGGTGAACCGGGTACGGATCACTGAGGCTCTGGATGGCGCTCAGGGAATCTGAGCAGATGACATAAGCAGAATGTCGGTGGCGGCAGATGTAAAGAACAGCCTGGTAGAGGGCAAAGAGCTCAGCTGTGAAGACCGAACAATGGCCATGGAGCCGGTATTTGAAACTTTGTGCCCCGACAATAAAGGAACACCCGACCCCGTCATTGGTCTTAGAGCCATCTGTATAAATGAAAGTCATGTTGATGAACTTCAAACGAAGTTCCAAAAAACGGGAGTGGTAGACCGAACCGGGGGTGACCTCTTTTGGGAGCGAGCTGAGGTCAAGGTGAACGCGGACCTGAGCCTGGAGCCAAGGTGGCGTGCGGCTCTCGCCCACTCGAAAGGTTGCAGGGAGTGAAAAATTAAGGTGTTGAAGGAGGCGACGAAAGCGAACTCCAGGGGGTAGCAGGGCAGATACATACAACCCGTATTGACGGTCAAGAGAGTCGTCAAAAAAGGAACGATAAGACGGATGGTCGGGCATTGACAGTAGCCGACAGGCATACCGACAAAGCAGTATATCGCGCCGGTAGGTGAGTGGCAATTCGCCAGCGTCAGCATGAAGACTCTCTACGGGACTGGTATAAAATGCTCCGATCGCAAGTCGTAAACCCCGATGTTGTATGGAGGTGAGGCGGCTAAGATGGATGGCCGTGCAGAGGAGTATACGAAGCTCCCATAATCCAGCTTGGAGCGGACGATCGACCGATATAGACGAAGTAGGACGGTTCGATCCGCTCCCCACGACATACCACTGAGAACACGGAGGACATTTAAAGAACGGGTACAACGGGCGGCCAAATATGACACATGTGGAGACCAGCTAAGTTTCCTGTCAAAGATAAGGCCTAAAAATTTGGTTGTCTCCACGATTGGGAGAGCAACGGGACCGAGTCGTAAGGACGGTGGGAGAAACTCTTTGTAGCGCCAGAAGTTAATACAGACCGTCTTCTCGGCAGAAAAACGGAAGCCATTGGCGACACTCCAGGAGTAAAGACGGTCAAGAGAACGCTGAAGACAGCGCTCCAGGACGTGTGTGCACTGCGCGCTGCAATAGATGGTAAAATCGTCCACGAAAAGGGAGCCTGATACATCAGCTGGGAGGCAATCCATTATTGGATTGATCGCGATGGCGAAGAGAGTGACGCTCAAAACTGAGCCCTGTGGCACCCCATTCTCCTGGCGAAAGGTGTCGGACAGGACAGAACCCACACGTACCCTGAACTTTTTTTTTTTTTTTTTTGTTGTGGTTTTAGGGCGCAAAACTTCTATGGTCATTAGCGCCCAGCCCGTGACTTAAGACAGTAAAAAACCGAAATTTAAAACCAGCAGCAATGGGAACAAAGTCAGAAAATTGGAGAAACTAAAAATAGAAGACTGCTTAAAAATCCACTACAGAAAGGGGGTGATTGTCCCCAAAAAAAGCTTCAAATGACTGACGTCATTTCACTGTCACTAATAAACTGTAGAACGCGGTCGGCGGAGCGCGTGTCATCTGCTAAAATCGACGATAGATCAGGCGATAGCTGTAGACGGGAGCGTAACGGATTAAAATAGGGGCATTCAATTAAAAGGTGTCTTACCGTCCACAGCTGAGAGCAGTGGGGACAGAGTGGGGGAGGATCGCCGCTTAAAAGATGTCGATGGCTAAAACGACAATGCCCTATCCGGAGTCTAGCTAAAATTACCTCCTCCCGACGACGCGTTCGGGAGGAAGAGGTCCAAGCGCAAGGAAGGGCTTTCACTTCCCGCAATTTATTACAGGGAAGTGCCGACCAATGGGCATGCCATAATTGAGCAACATGGCGACATAAATCGTTCCGAAGATCGGTGAAGGGAAGCGACTGAATAGCTGGCCGAGGAAGAGAGACTGCGGCCTTGGCCGCTATATCGGCCGCCTCATTCCCACAGATACCAGCGTGTCCCGGGAGCCAGAGGAACGCCACCGAGACGCCCCTCAGGTGAAGCAAGCGCAGACAGTCCTGAATCCGGTGGACCAGAGGGTGGACAGGGTAGAGAGCTTGGAGACTGAGGAGAGAGCGGAGAGAATCTGGATAACATACTGTATCCGCTGATGGCGGCGGATGTATTGGACAGCCTGGAGAACAGCGTAAAGCTCCGCAGTATAAACCGAACACTGGTCGGGAAGCCGAAATCGATTTGGGGTGTCGCCAACAATATAGGAACTCCCTACACCGAACGATGTTTTTGAGTCATCAGTGTAAATAAATGTGGCTTCCTTCATTTGTGCACATAGAGCAGAAAATGCCCGACGATAAACAAGTGAAGGGGCACCATGCTTAGAAAACTGACAAAGGTCACGGAGCGGGCAGGTCCGGGGATGGAGCCAAGGCGGTGCTGTACCCCAAGTTGTCAAGAAAGTTTTAAGAAAGCGGAAGGAAAGAGAATGGAGCAGTTGACGGAAGCGGACTCCCGAGGGAGGAAGGGCGGCCTGCATACCCTAAATCCAAGGAGGCGTCGATAAAAATGTCATGGGCCGGATTAGCAAGCATGGAAGACAAATGGCTAGCATAACGACTTAGAAGGACAGCTCGCCGATTGGACAGCGGAGGTTCAGCAGTCTCAGCATAAAGGCTTTCCACAGGGCTGGTGTAAAAAGCTCCAGACACTAAACGTAATCCACGGTGGTGGATAGAGTCGAGACGCCGAAGAATAGACGGCCGAGCAGAGGAGTAAACTATGCTTCCATACTCCAATTTCGAGCGCACTAAGGCGCGATAGAGGCGGAGAAGGACCACTCGGTCCGCTCCCCAGGAGGTACCATTCAGGACACGGAGGGTGTTGAGGGATCGCAGACAGCGAGCCGAAAGATAGGAAACGTGGGAGGACCAGCACAGTTTTCTGTCAAACATAAGACCCAAGAATTTAGCGACGTCTGAAAACGGAAGGTTGACAGGACCTAGATGTAAGGAGGGCGGAAGAAACTCCGTACGTCGCCAAAAATTGACACAAACGGTCTTACTGGGTGAAAAACGGAAGCCAGTTTCGATGCTCCACGAGTGGAGGCGATCGAGACATCCTTGAAGACGTCGTTCAAGAAGGCTGGTCCGTTGAGAGCTGTAGTAGATCGCAAAATCGTCCACAAAGAGGGAGCCCGAGACATCAGGAGGGAGACAATCCATAATTGGATTTATGGCGATGGCAAACAGTACAACACTCAGCACGGATCCCTGGGGTACCCCGTTTTCTTGGGAGAAAGTACGGGAGAGAGTAGTGTTCACCCGCACCCGAAAAGTGCGCTCTGCCATAAATTCGCGAAGAAAAAGGGGCAGCCGGCCTCTAAAGCCCCAAGAGAACAGTGTGCGGAGGATGCCTGTCCTCCAACAGGTATCGTATGCTCTCTCCAGATCAAAAAATATTGCTACCGTTTGGCGTTGCCGGAGAAAATTGTTCATGATATAAGTGGAGAGAGCGACAAGATGGTCAACTGCAGAACGATGCTTCCGAAATCCGCATTGGGCTGGTGTTAAAAGGCTGCGGGATTCCAGCCACCAAGCTAAACGGTAATTCACCATACGCTCCAAAACCTTACAGACACTACTCGTGAGAGAAATGGGGCGATAGCTAGAGGGGAGATGTTTGTCCTTTCCAGGTTTCGGAACGGGAACGACAATAGCTTCCCGCCACCGTCTGGGAAAGGTGCTGCCGGTCCAAATTCGATTATAAAGGCGAAGGAGGTAACGCAGACTATGGGTGGATAAATGCAGCAACATTTGGACATGGATACCATCCGGTCCTGGAGCGGAGGAGCGAGAAGATGAGAGGGCATGTTGGAGTTCCCGCATGGAGAAAACAGTATTGTAGCTTTCGTGATTTTGGGAGGAGAAAGCAAGAGGTCGCACTTCCGCTGCACGTTTCTTCGGGAGAAACGCTGGCGGGTAATTTGAAGAGCTCGAAATCTCAGCAAAGTGCTGACCCAACGAGTTAGAAATTGCGACGGGGTCCACTAAGGTATCATGCGCGACAGTGAGCCCAGAAACCGGGGAGAAACTAGGCGCGCCTGAGAACCGTCGAAGCCGACTCCAAACTTCCGAGGAGGGAGTGAAGGTGTTAAATGAGCTAATAAAGAATTTCCAGCTTGCCTTCTTGCTATCGCGGATGACGCGACGGCATCGCGCACGGAGCTGCTTATAGCGGATACAGTTGGCCAAAGTAGGATGGTGACGGAAAATGCGAAGAGCACGCCGCCGCTCACGTATTGCGTCACGGCATGCCTCGTTCCACCAAGGAACTGGGGGGTGCCGGGGCAATTCGGAGGTGCGTGGTATTGAACGTTCCGCGGCTGTAAGGATAACGTCGGTAATGTGTGTGACCTCATCGTCGACGCTGGGAAAGCGACGGTCATCGAATGTCGCGAGAGACGAAAAAAGTGTCCAATCGGCTTGGGCAAACTTCCAGCGTCGCGGGCGCATATAAGGCAGTTGAGGCTGCAGTCTGAGGACACATGGAAAGTGGTCACTCGAGTGTGTATCATCAAGGGCGAACCATTCGAAGCGCCGAGCTAGCGGAACAGTACCGACCGCAAGGTCCAAATGAGATAAGGTTGTCGTGGAGGCAGACAAAAATGTGGGGACCCCAGTGTTGAGGCAAACTAGATCCGCTTGGTGGAAGACGTCTAGCAATACGGAGCCACGTGGACAAGGGTGTGGAGATCCCCAAAGCGGGTGGTGGGCATTGAAGTCCCCAACCAGCAAATAGGGGGGTGGAAGCTGACCAAGAAGATGAAGGAGATCAGCTCGTGCCATTGGTGTGGACGATGGAATGTATACAGTACAAAGAGAGAACGTGTATCCGGAAAGTGAAAGACGGACGGCGACAGCTTGGAAGGAAGTGTTTAAGGGGAGTGGGTGATAATGGAGAGTATCACGGAGAAGAATCATGAGTCCTCCATGGGCTGGAGAGCCTTCAACAGAGGGGAGATCATATCGGACAGACTGAAAATGAGGGAGAACAAAGCGGTCATGGGGACGCAGCTTTGTTTCCTGAAGACAGAAGATGACCGGCGAGTAGGAGCGTAAGAGGACCGACAATTCATCCCGATTGGCTCGAATGCCGCGGATATTCCAGTGGATAATGGACATGGGGTGAAAAGAGAATGGAGGAATGGGACCAAAGTTGCTGTCAACTCAAAGACAGCTCGGAGCTAGCAACCGACAGCATGGAATGGCATTCAGCCGAAGGCAGAAGATCCTGATCCATAAGTTGGTCAGGAGCAGTCCCTGCCACCAGCGATCGGCCGGTTGACCGGCCACCAGCAGTGCGCCTCGGCGACACAGAAGATGGCCGAGGGCGATTTCCGCCAGGTGGTGCTGTAGAGGGGGCACGCCTTGGCGGAGAAGGAGAGGAACTGGGTTTCTTTGCAGCCTTCTTGGAAGAATGTTGTTTAGAGGAAGGAGGAACCGATGGTTGTGAAGCTGCGGTCCGTAAAAACTCTTCACGAGTATGCTCTTTTTTCGAAGACTTGGCGTCCGACTTTTGGGCTCGAGATGTAGCAGAACCCGACGAAGGGTGAGCCGTAGAGTGGGCAGGCGAAAGTGGTGAGGTTGAACGAGCGATCTTTGCGCTGGCCGATCTGACGACCGTGGTACTAAAGGTGAGGTCGCAAGTCTGCGTGGCCGCCTCCTTTGTTGGCCGAGGAGAAGCAAGGACAGTGCTGTATTTTCCTGTCTGAGGCACGGTGGGCTTGCGACTGGCGAATAATTTTCGAGCAGCAAAGGTCGACACCTTTTCCTTCACCCTTATTTCCTGGATGAGCTTCTCATCCTTAAAAACGGGGCAATCTCGAGAGGAAGCAGCGTGGTCACCAATACAGTTGATGCAGCGAGGGGATGGAGGTGGACAAGCACCCTCATGGGCATCCGTGCCACACGTAACACATTTGGCTGGATTGGAACAGGACTGGCTGGTGTGATTGAACCGCTGACATCGATAGCAACGCGTAGGGTTTGGGACGTAAGGGCGAACGGAAATTATCTCATAGCCTGCTTTGATTTTCGATGGGAGTTGAACTGTGTCAAATGTCAAGAAGACAGTGCGGGTTGGAATGATGTTCATGTCAACCCGTTTCATTACTCTATGAACTGCCGTTACGCCCTGGTCAGACAGATAGTGCTGAATTTCTTCGTCAGACAATCCATCGAGGGAGCGTGTATAAACGACTCCACGCGAGGAATTCAAGGTACGGTGCGGTTCCACCCGGACAGGGAAGGTGTGGAGCAGAGAAGTACGCAGCAATTTTTGTGACTGGAGGGCACTGTGTGTTTCTAACAACAGGGTGCCATTCCGTAATCTGGAACAAGACTTTACAGGACCTGCTATTGCGTCGACTCCTTTCTGAATAATGAAAGGGTTGACCGTGGAGAAGTCGTGACCTTCATCAGACCGAGAAACAACAAGGAACTGTGGCAACGATGGAAGAATCGTCTGTGGCTGAGACTCAGTATGCTTACGTTTGTGACTAGACTTAGTGGAAGGTGAGGAAACCATTGCGGAAGAATCCCCCATGATTACCGGCGTCTCCGATGGCGCGCTCCTCCCTTGTGGGGGCCCTCTCTGAGGGCACTCCCGCCTTAGGTGATTGTTCACACCTCAGGTCACACCTCCCGACAAACGGACGGAGGGACCAATCGGCATGTTCGGAAGGTATCAGCTCGGGTAATCACCCCTCCCTGGGCCTGGCCGTTACCAGGGGGTACGTACGTGTCCTACCTGTCTACCCGGGGCGGGGAATTACGCGTTACCCCGTCACCGGCTACGCACGAAGGGCGTGGGTCGGCCTTCAGACACGCACAGGGAGGAAGAAAGAGAAAGGGAAGGGAAGGAAGAGAGGTCTCAAACGCCGCAGCGGAGAAAAGAGAAAGAGAAGAGGTAAGGAAAAGAGAAGGACAAAGGAAGGAAAAAGACAGAGAAGGACAAAGGAAGGAAGAAGACAGAGAAGGACAAAGGAAGGAAGAAGACATAAAAGCAAGGAAGGCAAGAAATGCAGTACATTTACGAGCGTCCGTCTCCGGACGTAGGCACAAACCATACTCCCAGATGGGGAGAAAGAAAGGAAAGAGCCAGAGGTGAGGGGAGGAGGGGCGAAGATAGGGATGGGGAAGGATGCGGAATGGGAAGGTATGCAGCCCGGAAAGGAAGGAAGGCCACATTAGCTCGGGGTCCCGTGCTCGCTACGCACGTATCCACAAAAGAGTTGTGGACCCCCTGGGGGGGTACCCTGAACTGTCGATCCATTAAAAAGGAACGAATAAAAAGAGGGAGGCGACCGCGAAGGCCCCATGTATGCATGGTGCGGAGAATGCCCGCCCTCCAACAGGTGTCGTAAGCCTTCTCCAAATCAAAGAACACAGCCGCGGTCGGGCGCTTCCGCAAGAAGTTATTCATAATGAAGGTCGACAAGGTAACCAGATGGTCAACAGCAGAGCGGCGCCTACGAAATCCACATTGTACATTGGTAAGTAGGCGTCGAGACTCGAGCAGCCAAACCAATCGAGAGTTAACCATTCGCTCCATCACTTTACAGACACAGCTGGTAAGCGAGATAGGTCGATAACTGGAAGGCAAGTGCTTGTCCTTCCCCGGCTTAGGAATCGGGACAACAATAGACTCGCGCCAGCATGCGGGAACATGTCCCTCAATCCATATGCGATTGTATGTACGAAGAAGAAAACCTTTACCCGCAGGAGAAAGGTTCTTCAGCATCTGAATATGAATAGAATCAGGCCCTGGAGCGGAGGACCGTGATCGGCCAAGTGCGTTTTCGAGTTCCCGCATGGTGAATGGGGCATTATAACTTTCACGATTCGAGGAGCGGAAGTTAGGTGGCCTAGCCTCCTCTGCCTGTTTGCGGGGGAGGAAGGCAGGGTGGTAATGAGCGGAGCTCGAAACCTCTGCGAAAAAGCGGCCGAAGGCATTGGAGACAGCCTCAGGGGCCACAAGGACGTCATTCGCGACCTTCAAGCCAGAAACTGGTGAGTGGACCTTAGTGCCAGATAGCCGGCGCAGGCTACCCCAGACAACAGAAGAAGGAGTAAAACTGTTTAAGGTGCTTGTGAAAGCAGCCCAGCTGGCTTTCTTGCTGTCTTTGATAATACGACGACACTGAGCACGTAATCGTTTATAATTGATACAATTCGCCACTGTAGGGTGGCGTTTAAATGTGCGTAAAGCACGTCGACGAGCACGTAAAGCGTCTCTACATGCTGCGGTCCACCAGGGGACCGGTACGCGACGTGGAGAAGAAGGAGGGTGAGGGATGGAATATTCAGCAGCAGCGAGAATGACTTCCGTGAGGTGTGCGACCTGACGATCGCAGCTTGTGAAGGTTTGATCCTGAAAGGTAGCCCTGGAAGAGAAGAGCCCCCAGTCTGCCTTGGAGATGGTCCAACTAGAGGAGCACGGAGAGGGGGTATGCTGCAGGAGATGGATAACACACGGGAAGTGGTCGCTCGAATATGTATCCGAAAGGGCATACCATTCAAACCGGCGTGCAAGTTGGGGAGTACATATAGAGAGGTCTAAATGGGAATAGGTGTGAGATGTGTCCGAAAGAAAAGTAGGGGCGCCAGTATTGAGGCAGACAAGATTGAGCTGGTTGAAAAGGTCTGCTAACAAGGAGCCCCTCGGGCAGGATACTGGAGAGCCCCAAAGGGGATGGTGGGCATTGAAGTCTCCAGTTAACAAAAATGGTGCAGGTAGCTGAGCAATAAGTTGCATCATGTCTGCCCTGGTAACGGCAGATGACGATGGAGTGTAAACGGTACAAAAGGAAAACGTAAAAGTGGGGAGAGTAATGCGGATGGCAATTGCCTGCAGGCCGGTGTGCAACGTGATGGGATCGTAGTAAATATCATCCCGGACCAGCAACATAACCCCTCCATGAGCTGGGATACCTACCACAGGGGGTAGGTCAAAACGCACAGAGGTGTAGTGTGCCAAGGCAATTTGATCGCATGGGCGTAGCTTCGTTTCCTGGAGGGCTACGACGAGCGGACGGTGCAAGCGGAGCAGCAACGTCAAGTCCTCTCGGTTGGAGCGAATGCTGCGAATATTCCAGTGAATAAGTGCCATCGTAAGAAAAGGAAGATGAGAGAAGGGGTCACCTCGAAGGCCGCTTAGGGCCTGGCTTCGAGCGAGCACTGCCGCCGCTATCAGTAGGCGGACAGTCATCGTCCATTGGGTCTATAGGGTCATCGGCCATCTCGGGAGGATGGCCGGGAGGGGGAGCTTCCTCCGCCGGTGAACGGCCAGATGTACGGCTACCAGCGGTGCGGCCAGGCGAAACGGATGACGGCCTGGGGCGACAACCGCTGGGTGGCGCAGGAGAAGAAAGGCGCCGTGGCGGAGAAGGAGAACTGTGCTTCCTATGCGCCTTTTTGGAAGGACGTTTGGTGGAAGTACCGGTCGAAGGCTGGGAGGTCGAGGTACGGAGGAAGTCTGCACGGGATGGTTCCTTCTTGAAGGCCCGTGCATCTGACTTCGGGGTCTTCGTCTTAGCAGAAGCTGAGGAAGGGGCTGGTGTCCGTGGGGTGATGGGAGGAAGAGGAGACGTCGACCGCGCGATCTTAGCACTGGCCGAACGGACGACCGTGGTGCTGAAGGTCAGATCGCATGTCTGGGTTGCTACCTCCCGGGTAGTCCGAGGAGAGGCGAGGACAGTACTGTATTTCCCCGCTGGGAGCAGCGTGGGCTTCCTACTAGCCAATAGCTTGCGAGCAGCCGAGGTGGACACTTTCTCTTTGACCCGAATTTCTTGGATACAGCGTTCTTCCTTATAGACAGGACAGTCGCGGGAGGATGCGGCATGGTCACCCTGACAGTTCACACAACGAGGAGACGGAGGTGGACAGTCACCCTCATGGGCATCCCTGCCACAAGTGACACATTTAGCCGCATTGGAACAAGACTGTCGAGTGTGATTGAAACGCTGACACTGGTAGCAGCGCGTAGGTGTCGGGACATAGGGGCGAACCTCGTAGCCCGCCTTGATGCGCGATGGCAGCTTAACACTATCGAAGGTCAAGAAAAGTGTCCGGGTCGGTACAAGGTCATTGTTGACCTTTTTCATGACCCTATGGACAGCCGTCACGCCCTGCTCAGCGAGGAAAGATTGAAGCTCCTCGTCAGTCAATCCGTCGAGGGAGCTAGTATAGACTACACCACGAGACGAATTCAAAGTTCGGTGGGCCTCCACACGGACAGGGAACGTGTACAGGAGGGTGGCCCGAAGCAGTTTTTGTGCCTGAAAGGCACTCTCAGTTTCTAGTAATAATGTGGCGTTACGCAACCTGGTACAAGATTTGACAGATCCGGCTATGGCATCTACACCCTTCTGAATAACGAAAGAGTTGACAGAGGAAAAATCCTTTCCGTCCTCAGATCGAGAAACTACGAGGAACTGTGGGGCAGGCGGTAGTACTTTTGTCACTGTTGGCTGGTCACGTTTCCGTTTATGGGTCGAAGTCGAGAGAGATGGAGTAGAATCCATTGCGAAGGAATCCCCCATGATTGCCAGCGTCTCCGATGGCGCGCTCCTTCCTTGTGGGGACCCTCTCAGAGGGCACTCCCGCCTTAGGTGAATGTTTACACCTCAGGTCACACCTCCCGAGAAACAGACGGAGGGACCAATCGGCATGGTCAGAAGGTATCAGCTCAGGCAATCACCCCTCCCCGGGCCTGGCCTTTACCAGGGGGTACGCGCGTACCTTACATGTCTACCCAGGGCGGGGACTTACGCGTTACCCCGTCACCGGCTACGCGTGCGAACGCGTGGGTCGGCCTTCAGGCACGCACAGGGAGGAAGGAAGAAGAGGAAAAAGAAGAGAGAGAGGGAGAAAGAGGACAGACTGTCTCAAACGCCGAGGCGGAGACCAGAGAAGGCAAGGAGAAGAAGGCAATGAGAAAGCAAGGAGGAGAAGGCAATGAGAAAGCAAGGAGGAGAAGGCAATGAGAAAGCAAGGAGGAGAAGGCAATGAGAAAGCAAGGAGGAGAAGGCAATGAGAAAGCAAGGAGGAGAAGGCAATGAGAAAGCAAGGAGGAGAAGGCAATGAGAAGGCAAGGAGAAGAAGGCAATGAGAAGGCAAGGAGAAGAAGGCAAGGAGAAAAAGGCAATGAGAAGGCAAGGAGAAAAAGGCAATGAGAAGGCAAGGAGAAAAAGGCAATGAGAAGGCAAGGAGAAAAAGGCAATGAGAAGGCAAGGAGAAGTCAAGGGAAAGAGTAAGGAAGACAGTGAGGTGGAGAAGAGCAAGGAAAGGAACCAACAAAAGGAAGGAAGAGACGAGAAGTGAAAAACCAAAAAGACCACGATTATAGGTCGTGGAACCGTCCGTCTCCGGACGCAGGCGCTAACTACCCCCGTGAGGGGGATGGACTCCTTTTAGTCGCCTCTTACGACAGGCAGGAATACCTCGGGCCTATTCTAATCCCCGGACCCGCAGGGGGGAAAGCGGTCGTGGGGACGCAGCTTTGTTTCGTGAAGACAGAAGATGACCGACGAGTAGGATCGTAAGAGGATCAGAAATTCATCCCGATTGGCTCGAATGCCGCGGATAGTCCAATGGATAATGGACATAGGGTAGACAGAAAATGGAAGAATGGGACCAAGGTTGCCGTCAACTCAACGACTGCTCAGAGCTTGCGACCGACAGCGTGGAACGGCACTCAGACGAAGATCCTGATCCATAGGTTGTTCAGGAGCAGCTCCTGCCACCAGCGATCGGCCGGTTGAGGTTCATCGGCCGCCAGCAGTGAGCCTCGGCGACACAGAAGACGGCCGAGGGCTGTTACCGCCAGGTGGTGCTACAGATGGGACAGGCCGTGGCGGAGAAGGAGAGGAACTGGGTTTCTTATTAGCCTTCTTGGAACCATGATGTTTAGATGAAGGAGGAACCGATGGTTGTGAAGTTGGGGTACTTAAAAATCTTCACGAGTATGCTCTTTTTTGGAAGTCCGGGTGTCTGACTTGCGATCGAGATTTAACAGAACCTGATGACGGGTGAGCCATAGAGTGAGAAGGCGAAAGTGGGGAGGTTGAACGGGCGATCTTTGCGCTGGCCGATCTGACGACCGTGGCACTAAAGGTGAGATCACAAGTCTGCGTGGCCGCCTCCTTTGTTGGCCGAGGAGAGGCAACGACAGAGCTGTATTTTCCTGTCTGAGGCACAGTGGGCTTTCGACCGGCGAATAATTTTCGAGCAGCAAAGGTCGACACCTTTTCCTTCACTCTGATTTCCTGAATGAGCTTTTCGTCTTTAAAAATGGGGCAATCTCGAGAGGAAGCAGCGTGGTCACCCATACAGTTGATGCAACGAGGGGATGGAGGTGGACAAGCACCCTCATGGGCATCCTTGCCACACGTAACACATTTGGCTGGATTGGAACAGGACTGGCTGGTATGATTGAACCGCTGACACCAATAGCAACGCGTAGGGTTTGGGATGTAAGGGCGAACGGAAATTATCTCCTAGCCCGCTTTTATGTTTGATGGGAGTTTAACTGTCAAATGTCAAGAAGACAGTACGGGTTGGAACGATGTTCGTGTCAACCCTTTTCATGGCTCTGAACAGCCGTTACGCCCTGGTCAGACGTAGTGTTGAATTTCCTCGTCGGACAATCCGTCGAGGAAGCGTGTATAAACGACACCACGTGAGGAATTTAAAGTGCGGTGCGCTTCCACCCGTCCATGATGTCGTTCAAAAATACTTTGAGATCCCCATTACTAGTACCTAAGTTCAACAGACAGTCTCCTTTGCATGGGCTATACTAACCGGCAACAATATCAATGGCGCGGCTCCAAATTTCTTACAATCCTCTCAAGTCTACTTGATAAACATTCCATATACTCAAGCAACAATGTAATGTGGGACGGTAATTTCTTGAGTGAAGTTTCCATAAGAGAAGTACTTCGCCTTCCTTCAATCTTTGCGAAGAATGTGTCCTGTATTTGCCTTGTCTTCGTCTGATTTAATGTGATCGTTCAATTTCATATCGTTTCGCAGTATTACCTCCAGATAATTAAGCAACTTCATCCATTACACCATTTTGCAGCGAGAACGCCGTTAGAAACAATGCAAACATTTACATCAAAGACTGAATTCCTATGCCAGTTAAAACCATAATTAATACACAAGAACGTCGAAAATTATCTGAATTACCTTTTTAGTTCACAGAATTGGCGATGGACAGAAAACGAAACACGAAATCAGAAATGCTTTAGTATAAAAACATTGGTAGTAGTCAGCTGCTGTATGTTAACTTAGGACAACTACAAATAATACAGTTTGAACCACATATTACCGAAGTCGCACGACGTTGGATACATACAGACGAAATGTCACTATTAGAGCTGCATTTTATGTCGCCCGCAACATTTCTATGCAACATAATATAAATAACATATCTACCAGCATACGGTCTTCTTTGGAATAAACGCATATGCTAGCGATAGGCAGTGTAAGTTTACAGTATTTCATTTTTATCAAGTTAACTACAAACAGGCACGGAGAAATCAAGAATAGGAGAGAGGGGGCGGGAACTATTTACTTCCAGGACGTTAGCCTGCTCGCCCCGGATTCCTCAAAAACTATTGCTTGTAATTTCCATCATCACATGATATTTTTACAACGTATGAAACGCACAGGAGACGGGAATAAATAAAAGAGAAAAAAATCTGATTATCTGATTCTACAGCTGCGAATGACTGAAAGATAACTCACGGACAATAGCGAAAAGTAAAATGATGGCTGGTAACAGTCATAATTAGAAATTTAGGATGATACTTTGGAGATGACGTCATGAACTACAAGGTGTACAGCTTTGCTTCCTCCGTTTTCCGATAGGTGGCGACAACGGTAAGTAGAGGTCGAAAGGAACAGATCGCAGACGCCAGGCAGTTAGCTTGGACCTCGGTCAAACACCTCATTCAAACACTGGTCGATTTGTGTCTGCATCATAAAGCTGTTCTTGATTGAAAATGTCAGTTTGCGAGCCTAATTCTCGTCATTTGCGGGAGGTGTTATTGTTTTGTTTCAATATGAAGAAAACAGCGGCTGAGTCTCATCGAATGCTCTCAAGTACGTATGGTAAGGACGCTATTAGTGAAAGAACGTGTCTTGAGTGGTTTCAGCGCTTCAAGAACGGTGATTTTAACGTCGTAGACCGGCGTAGTGGTGGAAGAGAGAATGTTTTTGAAGATGCAGAATTGGAGACATTGCTGAGTGAAGACTCGCGACAAACTCCAGAAGAATTGGCACGATTAGTGGGAGTGACACAGCAAGCCATTTCAAAACGTCTCAAGGCTATGGGCACGAATCAGAAAGAAGGAACTTGGGTCCCATGTGAACTGAAACCAAGAGACATTGAACGGCGTTTGCGAACAGTTGCTTCAGAGGCAAAAACGGAAGGGATTTCTGCATCGCATTGTGACAGGGGACGAAAAATGGGTTCATAACGATAACACTAAATGCAAATAATCATGGGGATATCCCGCCCATCCTTGCACGTCGACGGCCAAACCGAATATTCATGGCTCCAAGATCATGTTCTGCATTTGGTGGAACCAGCTCGGCGTCGTGTACTAAGAGGTGTCAAAACCAAGTGAAACAACCACAGCTGCTCGTTATCGAACGCAGTCTATGCGTTTGAGCAGAGCATTAAAAGACAAACGGCCGCAATACAGCGACAGGCACGATAAAGTGATTTTGCAGCACGACAACGCTCGGCCCCACGTTACAAGAGGGGTCGAAACATACTTGGAAACGTTAAAATGGGAAGTCCTGCCCCACCCCCGTATTCTCCAACCATTGCGCCCTCTGACTATCACCTGTTCAGATCAATGGCGTATCGCCTGGCTGATCAACACTTCAAATCTCATGAAGAAGTCACAAATTGAATCGATTCGTGGATCGCTTCAAAAGATGAACAATTTTTTCGACGCGGGATTCGTACACTGCCCAAAAGATGGCAGAAAGTAGTGGCCAGCGATAGAAAATACTTTGAATTATACATGTGCAACCAATTTGTTTCATCAAATGTTGGGGAAAAAAACGGCCGAAGCAAAGTTGTACACCTTGAAAAAACCAGTGATAACATCGTTTAGCAAAGCTTAGAATAGTTGGCTAGTGAGCAACACTTGAATAGATCAAAGAAAGGTCACCAACTGGTGTAAAACCATTGGAAGGCCTTCGTTGTACTTCTACAGCGAACGAAAATACATAAAACCGAGGACTAAAGTGTTAAAACACTACAATTTAACCATTTCAGAACCTTTAGCTACAATTGTGTACATTAACTTCCACTGTGTGTTAGCTGCAAAAGAAGCTTTTTTCGCAATAGAAACCTGAGGTATACATTTGTGAATGTTCAACCTTTTCGAAAGGCTATTTACAATTTGTACAGAAACCAGATGGCAGTTATAAGAGTCGAGCGGCATGAAGGGGAAGCAGTGGTTGGGAAGGGAGTGAGACAGGGTTGTAGCCTCTGGCTCTGAGCACTATGGGACTCAATATCTTAGGTCATAAGTCCCCTAGAACTTAGAACTACTTAAACCTAACTAACCTAAGGACATCAGACACACCCATGCCCGAGGCAGGATTCGAACCTGCGACCGTAGTAGTCCCGCGGTTCCGGACTGCAGCGCCAGAACCGCTAGACCACCGCGGCCGGGGTTGTAGCCTCTCTCCGATGTTATTCAATCTGTATAATGAGCAAGCAGTAAAGGAAACAAAAGAAAAATTCGGAGTAGGTATTAAAATCCATGGAGAAGAAATAAAAACTTTGAGGTTCGCCGATGACATTGTAATTCTGTCAGAGACAGCAAAGGACTTGGAAGAGCAGTTGAACGGAATGGACAGTGTCTTGAAAGGAGGATATAACATGAACATCAACAAAAGCAAAACGAGGATAATGGAATGTAGTCGAATTAAATCGGGTGATGCTGAGGGAATTAGATTAGGAAATGAGACATTTAAAATAGTAAAGGAGTTTTGCTATTTGGGGAGCAAAATAACTAATGATGGTCGAAGTAGAGAGGATATAAAATGTAGACTGGCAATAAAAGGAAAGCGTTTCTGAAGAAGAGAAATTTGTTAACATCGAGTATAGATTTAAGTGTCAGGAAGTCGTTTCTGAAAGTATTTGTATGGAGTGTAGCCATGTATGGAAGTGAAACATGGACGATAAATAGTTTGGACAAGAAGAGAATAGAAGCTTTCGAAATGTGGTGCTACAGAAGAATGTTGAAGATTAGGTGGGTAGATCTTGTAACTAATGGGGCGGTATTGAATAGGATTGGGGAGAAGAGAAGTTTGTGGCAAAACTTGACTAGAAGAAGGGATCGGTTAGTAGGACATGTCCTGAGGCATCAAGGGATCACAAATTTAGCATTTAAGGGCAGCGTGGAGGGTAAAAATCGTAAGATTCAGAAGAATGTAGGTTGCAGTAGGTACTGGGAAATGAAGGAGCTTGCACAGGGTAGAGTAGCATGGAGAGCTGCATCAAACCAGTCTCAGGACTGAAGACCACAACAACAACCACCTTTTCATCAAGCGAAAGTGCTTTCAACCGTTGGGCATCACTACGAAAATATCAGCAAGTCAATGTAGCAGTGGGCAGCAGCTTGTGACCACAAAAATACACGGATGTGGTTGCTTCAATATATTCCACTACGCAAATGAATAATTACTTGGCTTGGTAATTACTGAAGTATTATTATGTATTACAATAAAGAATTTTTCGTAATTAGTTATTTTAGTCTATAAAATGTAGCCCAAGTACACAAAGTATGTTTTGAAAACGGGTACATATTTCTGTGTTAACCTTGGCTCTAAAAATCGTTAAAAAATCATTAAGACCATTACCATATAAATAAAAATTTCCTTCTTCCATAAAAAAAAACCAGGTCTGAAAGGGTTAATTGTGAAAGACTATGATACGTATTTGTTAACAAGATATAATACTAACAGGTTATTATACTGCAGAGCCCTAGGAGACGAAGTAGCTGTCTTCTGGATTTTGTAACGTTTAACTGCAGGAAGTAAAGGAAGCCTCAATAAAAATCGCAGCATTTTATCGATGGGGAGATAGGAGAAAAATTATAATCTAGCACCAATTTCATAATACGAGAACTTCGCTGTTTCTCTTATCAGCCGTTTGGCTTCAGCAATTCATTCCTCGTATTCATTACGCACTTGACTACGCACGTTCCCCACTGATCACTTCTTTCTTTACTCGATCTCTGATAATTTCTTTCTTTACTCAATCAATCAATCTGACTTTCAACATACGAAAATCATTAAATTTTGGTGTGTCATGTATACGAAATGTTAATCGGAATGACAAAACTGGAAACTTGTCGGATTTCTGAATGACAAAGCTATGTCTACTGACAGGAAGAAAATACTACAAGTGGTCAAATGTGAGAAAGTAGTTTACTAATTATAATAGATTTAATTGTCAGGAAGTCGTTTCTGAAAATATTTGGATGGAGTGTAGTCATGTATGGAAGTGAAACATGGACGATAAATAGTTTAGACAAGAAGATAATAGAAGCTTTCGAAATGTCATGCTAAAGAAGAATGCTGAATATTAGATGGGTAGATCACATGAGGAGGTATTGAATAGAATTGGGGAGAAGAGGAGTTTGTGGCACAACGTGACTAGAAGAAGGTATCGGTTGGTAAGACATGTTCTGAGGCATCAAGGGATCACCAATTTAGTATTGGAGGGCAGCGTGGAGGTTAAAAATCGTACAGGGAGACCAAGAGATGAATACACTAAGCAGATTCAGAAGGATGTAGGCTGCAGTAGGTACTGGGAGATGAAGAAGCTTGCACAGGATAGAGTAGCATGGAGAGTTACATCAAACCAGTCTCAGGACTGAAGACCACAACAACAATTACTCTAAAGCTAAGTAGGGTACACAACATTCAGTAACAGCAGGCTCAGGATGAACAAATTACATACGTCTAGAACATTATGGAAAAAAGCGACATGTACTGGAGTAAGTGGGAATCAGTTTAATGCACAGTAGGACTAGTGTCAAAAACGGCTTTACGTAAATGTTATAGATACAGGATCAAATATGCTAATGAGAATGACATTTTCTGGGGTCACGCAATAATAACCGGATAGCTGTGGAAAGAGACAGCAAAATCGAGTTTGTTTTGTAATCAGTGACTAATTCGACAATCGCTACTTGTATATACGGTAACTCTGACAAATGAACGCATAATAGAACAGAATTAAAGTTAGTACTGCCTAAGAATATGCACCATAGTGTTTCCGTAAACGCCACTTATTCTCCACTGAACTAAAAAATTACGGAAGTCTGAAGAATATTTTCCATCTGATGTTTCATCATCTTTAGGCCTTAGTTGCTCGTACTCATCAGCGGAACTCCGAGCAACACATGCAAATAATGGCGGATAAACAGCTATATCCCGTTCAAGTACAAAGACGACTAAAACAGCCACAGAGCAGAAAAGAAGGCACAAGAAACCACTTGAGTTAAAGGTGGATACATGAATACCCAGCAATAATTCCTGATATAAATTTCCCACTGTAAGGAACAAACGCGTACATACTTTGCATTTAAATAATAGTTCATGGCTGTATTGTCTTGATATAGAGGTAAAATTAAAACATTTTCCTTTGCGAAAAAAAAGGTGAGACGATAGGGTGCCCTGCGTATTCTATATATAAATAAGACAAGAAAACACTTAGCGAAAAGCAATTGAATGGCCCCATGCATAAAGGGCTTCAGTCACAAAATTGTGAAAATGAGATGATGGAAATCTTATCTTAATGACTGTTCCCATCATTCTGAGCAAAAATGTATTCCGTCCAGGGCTTGGAGACACATAAACTGAAGCTTCTTGTTTTGAATTATATGCAGAAAGGAATTCAGTCCAGGACTGAAGCCCTTCTTGCTAAGCAACTGCATTTCAGGCACGAAGTTGGACACTTCACACGGAAATGTTAACTTCAATGTGCAGAGCATGTTGGCTAACGTGCGCAACTTATTCAGTGGAGGGAAACAGCTGAAAGTGTACGTTGTTAACCTAAACATTCGTTTGTTGACGATATTTCCAGTTTTATTTCCGAAAGCGACGGAAGGCACCACTGTATCACGACAAGAAGAAAGTAGACAAGGGAAGAAAAGGAATCTTTCAACATGGAAGAGGAATATTTCAAAAACAGCAAAGCTAGAAGGCCAAGAATATATTAACTATAAATGACAACGCATACCAGCTAAAATTACAGGATGTGACTGCAGGTAATGTTTAATTATATTGGATGTTACTGACAGTTTTTTGAACACTGTAACTAGTGTTTGGGATAAATTTTATTATGGATCGTCCATAACGCTGCTCTTTTTCACAGCGCACATTTTGGCATCGCCTCTGCTAGTGTGGCAGTCAACTGAGAATATGTTTCTATACAAGATTCTTTTATGTTTTCAGGTGCAAGAGGGTCAAAGTGCTTTCAAGACATCAGTGCAGATGAAAAGGAATCTATTTTAGTACGGCTTCATAACTTGCCTTCTAAGGATGAACAAGATGTTTATATTCAGTCCTTATAGACATACATTACGTCCAGCGACTTCTACCTAGAAAAGACGATTCAAATTCGACAAGTCGACGAAGTATTTACTTACCATGTAATTGTGGGTAACACCAAAAGGAAGGTATGTTACAAAGCAGTTCTGGCTCTTCTAGCTTTAAGTGACAAGAGAGTGAAACGACTGAGAAAGCTGTCTATATCAGATCAGAGTCCACATGATAAAAGAGAGAAAACTCCCAGCGTAAACGCTTTGTCAGCCGAAGTCAGAAAACTCATGAGAGAACACATTAATAGCTACCCAGTAAGAGAAAGCCACTACAGTAGGAGAACAACTAAGTATTTAGACGCAAGACTCAATATTAAGTTGATATATAAAATGTTCAAGGAGAAACATACTGCCGTTAAATGTAGCTACCAGACATTTGCTTTGCCTTTCAATGAACACTACTCCCTGTCACTTGGGCGACCTCAGGTAAATGCATGCTGCTTGTGTGAAGAATTAAAAGTTAAGATTCGAAATCCCCATATTAATGATGCGGCAAAACGGTGTGCAGTGGCTGAGTTTATGGCACACAAGAGACGGGCTAAAAAATTCTATAATAAACTTGAAGCGGAAACTGAAATGAAAGATAAACGCCATGTATTATCTTTGGCAATAGATTTTATGCAGAACATTTAGTTACCAGTGATCCCTGTCCAGGAAACTATTTACATGCGCCAGCTGACTACTAACGTGTTTTGCATTCATGATATCGAGAAAAATAAAGCTAAAATATACATTTATAACGAGCTTCTATTTTTAACACACTGGACGATTTAAGCAAATTGAGCAATTCTTTCCAGTCAGTTTCTGCCCTCTGACAGGGATTTTGCTACAATCAAACGCACCCTTCGAAAGTATGATCGACTATATTGTGTGCAGGAAATAACCAATCTGATCATAGAAAGCAGCACATCTGTGAAATTTGAAGTATGTGAAGTGAAAACAGAGGAAATCTTGGATTTCAAGAACTGGTGGCCAATTCCTTATAAAAGAAACTGCATATCAGAAGAAACTATATCGAAGTCAGTACCACGAAACCAGAAAGTGCATTTCGGAATCAGTACAATGATGCACTTTTCATTCAGTAGCTAACTCTGTGGATGTATAACAACATCCCAGTGTATTGATGGTATTGTGAAACACATTCCGTCGGTCTCAACCCGGCCATATTCACATTCTACTTTTCCACCCAATGGTGCATATCCCATGGGGAAAGTTCCAATAAAATCAGCAAAAATAAAGGACATTACTAGATTACTACCTTATGTACCGAATGAGCATGAAGAATTCTACCATGAACTGACATGTTGGCACACAGGTGACGTTGTTAACAGTGAAGAGCAAGACACTAAAGAAACTCAAAATTATGCATTGAATTTTTTTCTTCTCAGTTATTTTCTTAATAAATATTGATTGAAAACCAGTTTTGTTTTTCTAATGCTCATGATCCTCTCACATTCCTGAACTATAAGCATATCCTCAAAGTAAGAAAGGAAACATATTTTCCTCAAGAAACTACTAAAAGCGTGAAAATCTATTTTGGTCCATGCAGAAAGGACTTCAGTCCATCACCAAAAAACATTTTTTTCCTAAATTAAAACACTTTAAATGCCTGTAAACTTTGCAAGGACCTTGATACTCGGTCGATAAACAACATATTTTTTCCTCTTAGCTTTAATCTCTTACTTCAGTGTCTAGATTGGTTTTTTTAGTTTTCTCAAAACTAGGTACAATGGACTGAGGCCCCTTCTACATGGAGCGATTCAATTATAGTCGTGAAGCAGGATATGTTATGATTTGTTATTAATTCCACTGAAACGAGCGAACGTCATACAACTGACGCGTTACGCAAATTGCGGTTGGGTAGCCAGCAGTCTTTTGCCACTGAGCAGACACCAAAGTCCAGGGATCACACAGCAAGTAGTTTATCACACGACGCGTGGATGCTACCGCAACTGACGTCTACGCCCGTCAGATAGATATAATGATTGAAATAACGCAACCAACAACATAAGGACAACCTTTCTAACAAAACAGCCGCACTGACGGAAGCGATACAGGGAAATGCAAGAACAGAAAGTGGATTTTCTGTTTGGGAGCGAACGTTCGCTCAATAACCCAGAGGAAAGGATGTGTAACGTTCTATTTATATTGACCATTTGACTGGAGTCAAACATTGGCTCGAGACGGCTGGTGTAAGGAATGCTCAAAAAATACGACCGACAAAATGTTTAAATCAAAATATATCTACATGGCTACTCTGCAATTCACACTAGTGCCTGCACCACCTTCAGACCATTTCTCTACCTTCCCATTCGCTAGTAGCGCGTGGGAAAAATGAACACACATTTCCCTATTTTATTACGATGATCATTTTTCCCTATTTAGGTAGCGCAAATAAAATATCTTCGCATTCAAGAGAAAGTGGGTGATTGAAATTTCATTAAAAAGGTCCGGTCACAATGAAAATAACCTTTGTTTTAATGACTGCCATCCCACTTCGCTCATCATATCCATTACCCACATTCCTCTATTTCGCGCTAACACAAAACGAGCTGCCCTTCTTTGGACTTTATCGGTGTCATCCGTCAATCCTGTCTGGTAAGGATCTCCTACTGCTCAACTACTTTCTAGCAGAGGACGGACAAGCGTAGAGTAAGTAGCCTCTCTAGTAGATCTGTTGCACCTAAGTGTTTTGGCAATAAAACGCGGTCTCTGGTTTTTCTTCCCCACAACATTATCTAAGTGATCGTTCCAATTTAAGTTTTTCGACTTAGTAATTCTTAGTAATCTAGCTGAATCGACTGCCGTTATATTTCTGTGATTTATCGTTTAAGCGAAATTTAACGGATTCCTTCCAGTACTCATGTGGATGATCTCACACCTTTGCAAATTTAACGGATTCCTTCCAGTACTCATGTGGATGATCTCACACCTTTCCTTATTTAGAATCAACTTCCACCTCTCGCATCTTGTCTAAATCGTTCTGCAATTGGTTCTCATCATGTGATGGCTTTACGAGACAATAAATGGCAGCAGCATCTGCAAACAATTTAAGACGGCTCCTACGATTGTCTCCGAAATCGTTTCTATGTATTATGAACATCATGTGGCCTGTAACACTTCCCTGGGGAACGCTAGATACTAATTTTGTTTTAACCGACGAGTTTTCGTCAATTACAACGAATTGTGACCATCTTGCAAGGAAATCACGAATCCACTTCACAGGGACGCAGTTTGATTAGAGCTCTCCTGTGACAATAGGGGTAACAAGCCTTCTGGAAACCTAGAAGTATGGAATCAATTTGAGATCCCCAGTCGATAGCACTCAACACTTTGTGTGAGTAAAGAGCTAGTTGTGTTTCTCAAGAACGATATTTTCTGAATCTGTGCTATGTGTCAACATACTACTTCGTGGTAATTCATAATGTTTGAACACAGTATATGTTAGAAAGTCCTACTACAAATCTACGTCAGAGTTACGGGTCTGTAAATCATCGAATTAATCTTTTTCCTTTATTTGCCATTGGTGTGACCTATCTAACTTTACTCTCTTTAGGTACGGAGCTTTCGTCGAATGATTGGTTGTATATGATTAGTAAGTATGGAGCTACTGCATCAGCATACAACCTAGAACAGAAGACTTGCCTTTATTGAGATAAATAAGCTGCTTCGCTGCACTACTTCTAAGTTCATGTTGGCATCTGTTCTTGATTCGAATTCTCGAATATTTACTTCGTCTTCTTTGATGAAGGAATTTCGGAAAATGTGTTTAATAGCCCTTTTTTAGTGAAATTGTAATCAGTAATATTATCATTGGTATTGCGCAGTGAAGGTGTTGATTGTGTCTTGCTGCTGGTGTACTTCACATATAACCAGAATCTCTTTGGATTTTCTGCCAGATTTCGAGACATCCTAACAGGTGACGAAATTAGATATAGGCACGAGGCGGTAACTAAGAAGCTACAAGCTGTTTGGCCGTCCCAAGAAGCATAAAAATGAACAGAAGTGGTTTTTCTGCGGAGCCCTCCCATGAAAATGATGGGTTGATTGATTGTTTGGTTACACTGGCTGTGGCGCGGCTACTGATGATTCAAGAACAGTTAATGATAAATTGTATACAACAATTTCTTTGCTGCAAGTCAGTAATGTGATCAGGAAAAACTGAAAACTAGAATTATACTTCAGCATGACTGCCAAGTGTCATACAACACCGCAACCAATTATTTGACGAATGCAACATCTAATAAAATATCTCAGTGACCATATTCACATAATTGATCGCCGAACGCCTTTTTGTTCCCTTATGTGACTTTCACCACTTCGTGAAACTGTTGAATATTTGCAAAACCACGATTTTGAGGTTGAATCATCGGAGCAGATAAATGTTTCCAGAACTACTTCGTACGCTAAAATTATAGAGCCGGATATTTTGAGAAACAATGAAACTATACCAAAAAAGCTTGGGCAGCTGACGTATAGATAATTTTCCATATCTGGAGACACTATAGCGATAATGTATCTTTATTCGCCAGTTTTTTTGGTGTCTATAACGTTCATCCATTATCGTATGCAAATGAGAAGAATATTTCACAATCATACCCTGTTAATATCGGCAAGTTAAATCAAAATTATATTAGTTCCAGAAAATAAGGAAAACTCTTAAAAAGATGGTCCAAGACAACTGTATAACTGACAGCTACAGGATATTGGCAAAGATGTAATTGAACCACTTATTAAATTCATAGACTCTTCCAGGGGTACAATAAAATATATACCATGACACAGATCAGTGTACCATATACAAGGGGCGTTTGAAAAGTCCGTGTAAAATCCGAAAGATGGCACCACCGGCGCGTATGGTCATGTTTAGTTAGTAACATCTTTGGAAAGAGCGCACACCAAGTTTCAGCCATATTGGTCTATTTCTTTGTGTTTCGCATTCATTTGAATTAAGAAAGTCGAGTGATAGTCAAAAAATGGATGAAAAAGAATTTCGTGTGGTGATTAAACATTACTTTCTGAAAGACAAAACGCCTCAGGAGACTAAAGAGAAGCTTGGTAAACATTACGGTGACTCTGCACCTTAGATTAGAACAGTTTTGTAAGTGGTTTCAAAATTTTCGGAGCGGCAATATGGACACAAGTGATGCTGAACGTTCTGGACGCCCTGTGGAGGTTACGACACTAGAAAACATTGATAAAATCCATGATATGGTGATGGATGACGGAAGAGTTAAGATGCGTGAGGTTGCTAGTGATGTGGGCTTCTCGAATGAACTGGCACATAATATTTTGCATAAACATTTGGACATGAGAAAACTATCCGCAAGATGGCTTCCGCGATTGCTTACGCTTGACCAAAAACGGAATCGAGTGGAGTGTTGCATGGATGGTTTGCAGCTGTTCAGGAAGAATCCCCAAGACTTTAAGCGTCGTTTGGTCACTGCGGATAAAACATGGATACATTACTATACCAAAGACCAATCCAAACAATGGGTTACCAAGGGAGAATCTGCACCAAAAAAGGAGAAGACCTTTCCTTCGGACGGAAATCCTCATCGACTATCAGGAAAAGGGTAAAACTATTACAGGTGCATATTATTCATCGTTATTGGACCGTTTGAAAACCGAGCTGCAAGAAAAATGCCCGCGATTGGACCGAAAAAATGCACCAGCACACATCTCAGCAGGCGTGGTGGCAAAATTAAAGGAAATTGGATTCCAACTCGTTTCACAACACCTCCCCCCCCCCCCCCCCCCCCCCACGCCGGTCCTATTCTCCAGACTTGGCTCCCTCGGACTACTATTTGGTCCCCGGTTTAAAGAAATGTCTGGCGGGACAGATTTTATTCAAACGAGGAGGTGATTGCAGCAATTAATACTTATTTTGCAGACTTGGACAATTGCTATTATTCAGAAGGGATCAACAAATTAGAACAGCGTTTGACAATGTGTGTAGGTATAAAAGGAGACTGTCGAAAAATAACAAAGGTTTACCCCAAACACATAAGTAGTTTTTATTTTTACACTGATTTTTCAAACGCCCCTTATATTTCTTCTGTACAAAAGTCATCCGCGCAATGTGTGTTTCAGGTGTCGTCATTTCCCGTCAGACTGAAATATTCGTCAGTGAAACCTCTTTAGAGCGAATCTAGATAATGTAGACAGACTCGCAATTTCATTTCAAGAAAGAAGTATCCACAGAAAATTTAATTTATGCTCTTCTGTGAGAGGCAGTAGCAGTGTTAAGCGATAAGTAGAGGACAATACTTATTTACTTTAATTTAATAGAAACATTTACTTGTGTGGCGTATGTAACACTTTTTGCATAAGTTAGAATATCATGGGATTAGAGAAAAAGCTTAACAATGATTCACTTCCTATCTTCAAATCAGAAAGTTTTTCTCCATAGCCAACAAACAGAAAATTTTTTAAACGTAACTGGGGTAATGTGGGAGCCTACCGCAGGGTCCTGCTAGTTTTCTTGATGTGTATCAATGATTTGCTACTAAAAACGACAGTTAATTCAATAATACTGAATACTGACACAGCCTCGCTTATAGTATGGTACTTGAGGAAATTAAATGACTAGGGCGACCAGATGAAATTGTTTAAAAAGGAAGACAAACAGCTTCAAAAAGGACATAATAAGGAAAAAGAGGACACATCAAACGGGTCAACTGCAGATGTGGATACCACCTGTCAGCTTTGGACAAGTCATGTGACTGCCGGGAATTACCGGTAAAACTAGTAGTTAATTGTTACTGATGGTCAGGTGGTTAACTGAGCAATATAAAAAAATTAAAAACATTGAATGTGGTGGCAGTGTGGCGTCAATTCTTTTGTTATGTCAACAACACGGAATTTTTTACAAAGCGAAAAACGTGGGACCATTCACCTCCCTTCATTCGACGCATAGCTACCAACATCTACAATTCAAGCAGCAGCTGACGACATGTAAACTGCACTTTAACCTTTCGGATACAAATAAATTGAATGACTATGAAACAATGAAGTAAAACTATGACAGTTAATCTGTCGAGTTATTTCTTACCTTTATTGGCCACTGAGACGTACGTTCCAGCTCCACATATCTTACATTCCGCTTCAAATTCATTTCTCCCTTTCTTAAAGCCGGATATTTGGAGGAAAGTACATCAAAAAATGTATACTTTCGTTTACGCATAGCCAAATATTTTACATAACTCACTCGGTTAAAAATTACACTCATAAATCACACGTACACTATAGGAAGCCAAGCCAATACAAAGCCAAGATACGATACGAAAATTTTAAATAATCGATATTTCATTCGCTTATAGGTAGATCAACGATAACATCGACGATCCTGGTGCCACCTACTAACACCGCCTTCGTGCGTGTCTATCACGATTGGTGTGCCAATAGTTGAAGTATTTAAGAAAAGAGCAATAGAACGGGACGAATTATAAATTTAACTGTATTACGCTCAACTTCGCGAAAAAGCCGGACACTAAAAATCGGCTCGGACCCCGAACAAAGAGCTAAAAAGGGGGACATGTCCGGATTAATCCGGACGTATGGTCACCCTAGAAATACCTAGTAGTGGTACAGGGTACCCTCCGCCACGTACCGCACGGTGGCTTGCGGGGAATCTATGTAGATATAGTTGGTACGCACACACTAGCTCAATGAAGGCAAATTAACGACACCCAATGGATTAGGCCGAACGTTGGTATCGAATGCATTGGCATTTGGCCTATCATCCTCACCAACCCAATGGGGCTGGGACCAAGGGATTAGGCCTTGTGGAATCGCAGTTGGCTTTGATAACTCCTCTTGGTTGCTCCCATTTTGTTGCTGTTATAAAGTGGCGTTTTAATAACAGTTCCACTTGCCGATGTTATGAGGGAAGAGGAGGACTGAGCATTCGTCGCACGAGCTGCGTTTATTTTATTGCAAGAAACTGATCATAAGAAAATAGGTAGAAGAAACGACGCTGGTGGACGAGCACTCTCAAAAAGTAGGGAACAGTGTTGTGGAATGAAATATGTCCGACCTTAAAACTGAACTGGAATATGGGCTACTTCAAATGTTTTTGCGAATGAGAGCTACAGATTTAAAATTTTTACTGAATTGTGCAGGCCAAAAAAATTCCGATGTTTGCACCTCTTTTAGGAGCGCTGTACCTGCACTAGTAACGATATCCATAGAGACTCCACTTCTTCACATTACTTTCTCACCGCTCCAAGAGTCTAATCTCTTCAATTTATTTTTTACAATCGCAGTTTGTATGGTCTCAAACATTGCCGTTCACGATAATATCAGCCTAAATACTGTCTCCGCATTCCACTCAATAGTAAATTACTTTTAGGCACTATAAATACATACCCGCTCAACAGAGACAGCAAATTTGCTACTGAACCAACGAACATTAGACCTGGCGTCCACACCAAGACATGGGTCTCACGTACGTGTCACCGTCATCGCTTTGATGTTACCGCCGGCAGTCCGAAACGCAACCAAGGCCAACCGTTACGTTGGCACCGATTTGCCGCCCGTACAGTGGTTGGTTGTCGTTCGTTGGTCTAGTGATTACCCGCTTTAAAAAATAGATCTTCAAGACAGTCTATCCCGCTGCTCCGGTTGCACAAGTAAGGACGAATAACGCTTCCTGCGATCTGGCGAAACGGGTCGGTCTGATCAGCAAAACAGGCAATAACTTCGTAGCATTTCAAGGCGCGTCTATATATGCTCTGTATGACAGATAGTTTTCACCTGCTTTGTATTGTACGAAACTCTACAGAGTTCTATCTTTCATGAGTGTAATTTTACACGTCGTCCATCATCACGTACGAATGATTGTTGTCCAGTAAATTCGTATTATCACATTTAATCAGCTTCAGTATTTTTGTGTAATGGTCTACGTGAAAATAGTACCTCGCAATGTCGCTATCGCAAACGAGAACAATGCTCAATATTTTCCATATTAATGTATGAATCATGCGCCCATATGGCACACACAAAGATCCCTAATGATAAAGGGGCTACTACAACGTACTGGGGACGTATGAGGTTAGGTGGTTTATAATTCTGGCTTTCACGACTGTTACTGATAATGGCGGCCTGAAATTAAACACCGCGTCAGATTCGACTCGGTGTCGCAGATAAGGGCAACGCTCCACACTGTTGTTTCGAGATACATACTGCTTAAAATTTAAAACTGAATTGTGCGATTCGATTAGCAATATGAGTATCTCCTTAAAACTCTCCACACAGGCGTCACTGGAACTGCTAATTCACTATTAGACGTTCAAACTGATTTCTTGGGGACTGCGCTTGTAAAATATCTCTTGTCCAACATTCTTCAGTCATTCTTGGTCGTCCGGACTCTTCCCTTTGCAAAGACAGTGGCGAAGAGTTATACAAATAAAATTGTGAGTTACTCTTTCGTTTGGTATACCCATAAAAATTACAAAAATGTATATATCATGTTCCACATCTCCTCCTAACCCACGGAGCGAGTCCAACCACGCTTGGTAAACGTATCATTTACTTCCTGGAAACAATCACTTGGGCGCAAGAAAGGTCCTCCTATCAAAGGGATGAGGGTGTAAAAGCAGAGTAGCCCCCGACGCGAGAATACCCATATTTCACTCATCCAATGTTTGAGAATGAGAGGACTTAACTTGCAACAAACTATGAACAAAATTTCAAACTTTTACAAATCTTTTTCTAGAGACGAGCCCCAACACAGACTGATGACAGGAAAAAAGTAGAGAAAGGAAAGAGGAGTTGGACAGAGACGGGGGGGGGGGGGGAGGGGGGGGGGAAAGACAAGCAGAGACATGGGGAAGGAGGAGATGAAGAGCAGAAGGGGGGGGGGGGGGGGAGAAAACAGGCAGCGTAATGGAACAGGAAGAGAGGGACTAATAGAAGACTGGAATAACTACATACCCGAACAACGCCGGGTACGCAGCTAGTTATTTATAATTGTAAACTGAATGTAACAAATGCTATAAAACCTTGAAAGCCCCAATATTCATTCTGAAACACCCACAACAGATATATGTGGCAAATTTCAGGTTAATTTCAGTTTCTCTTCAGCTGAGTCAACCATACGTTGCTTACTCCTACTTACATCTGGCGGAAAGACGCAGGTAAAAATTAGAGAGATTCGAGCTCACGAAGGGTGGAGATTTTAATCTGCCGGATATAGACTGGGAGACTCAAACGTTCATAACGGGTGGCAGGGACAAAGAATCCAGTGACATTTTTTTAAGTGCTTTATCTGAAAACTACCTTGAGCAGTTAAACAGAGAACCGACTCGTGGCGATAACATATTAGACCTTCTGGTGACTAACAGACCCGAACTATTTGAAACAGTTAATGCAGAACAGGGAGTCAGCGATCATAAAGCGGTTACGGCGTCGATGATTTCAGCCGTAAATAGAAATATTAAAAAAGGTAGGAAGATTTTTCTGTTTAGCAAAAGTGACAAAAAGCAGATTACAGAGTACCTGACGGCTCAACACAAAAGTTTTGTCTCAAGTACAGATAGTGTTGAGGATCAGTGGACAAAGTTCAAAACCATCGTACAATATGCGTTAGATGAGTATGTGCCAAGCAAGATCGTAAGAGATGGAAAAGAGCCACTGTGGTACAACAACCGAGTTAGAAAACTGCTGCGGAAGCAAAGGGAACTTCACAGCAAACAAACATAGCCAAAGCTTTGCAGACAAACATAAATTACGCGAAGCGAAATGTAGTGTGAGGAGGGCTATGCGAGAGGCGTTCAATGAATTCGAAAGTAAAGTTCTATGTACTGACTTGGCAGAAAATCCTAAGAAATTTTGGTCTTATGTCAAAGCGGTAGGTAGATCAAAACAAAATGTCCAGACACTCTTTGACCAAAATGGTACTGAAACAGAGGATGACAGACTAAAGGCCGAAATACTAAATGACTTTTTCCACGCTGTTTCACAGAGGAAGACTGCACTGTAGTTCCTTCTCTAGATTGTCGCACAGATGACAAAATGGTAGATATCGAAATAGACGACAGAGGGATAGAGAAACAATTAAAATCGCTCAAAAGAGGAAAGGCCGCTGGACCTGATGGGATACCAGTTCGATTTTACACAGAGTACGCGAAGGAACTTGCCCCCCTTCTGGCAGCGGTGTACCGTATCTCTAACGTCGATCAGTTGTAGAATTTTGGAACACGTATTATGTTCGAGAATAATGACTTTTCTGGAGACTAGAAATCTACTCTGTAGGAATCAGCATGGATTTCGAAAAAGACGGTCGTGTGAAACCCAGCTCGCGCTATTCGTCCACGAGACTCAGAGGGCCATAGACACGGGTTCCCAGGTAGATGCCGTGTTTCTTGACTTCCGCAAGGCGTTCGATACAGTTCCCCACAGTCGTTTAATGAACAAAGTAAGAGCATATGGAATATCTGACCAATTGTGTGATTGGATTGAAGAGTTCCTAGATAACAGAACGCAGCATGTCATTCTCAATGGAGAGAAGTCTTCCGAAGTAAGAGTGATTTCAGGTGTGCCGCAGGGAAGTGTCGTAGGACCGTTGCTATTCACAATATACATAAATGACCTTGTGGATGACATCGGAAGGTCATTGCGGCTTTTTGCAGATGATCCTGTGGTGTATCGAGAGGTTGTAACAATGGAAAATTGTACTGAAATGCAGGAGGATCTGCAGCGAATTGACGCATGGTGCACGGAATGGCAATTCAATCTCAATGTAGACAAGTGTAATGTGCTGCGAATACATAGAAAGAAAGATCCCATATCATTTAGCAGCAACTGGAAGCAGTTAATTCCATAAATTATCTGGGAGTAGGCATTAGGAGTGATTTAAAATGGAATGATCATATAAAGTTGATCATCGGTAAAGCAGATGCCAGACAGATTCATTGGAAGAATCCTAAGGAAATGCAATCCGAAAACAAAGGAAGTAGGTTACAGCAGGCTTGTTCGCCCACTGCTTGAATACTGCTCAGCAGTGTGGGATCCGTACCAGATAGGGTTGATAGAAGAGAGAGAGAGAAGATCCAACAGAGAGCAGAGCGCTTCGTTACAGGATCATTTAGTAATCGCGAAGGCGTTATGGAGATGATAGATAAACTCCAGTGGAAGACTCTGCAGGAGAGGCGCTCAGTAGCTCGGTAAGGGCTTTTGTTGAAGTTTCGAGAACATACCTTCACCGAAGAGTCAAGCAGTATATTGCTCCCTCCTACGTATATCTCGCGAAGAGACCATGAGGATAAAATCAGAGAGACTAGAGCACACACAGAAGCATACCGACAATCCTTCTTTCCACGAACAATACGAGACTGGAATAGAAGGGAGAACAGATAGAGGTACTCAGGGTACCCTCCGCCACACACCGTCAGGTGGCTTGCGGAGTATGGATGTAGACAGATGTAGAATTGTTGTCCCCGCTCACCATTCACGACTGGAACAGGGTAAGAGGAAAATGCAGACCTAATACCGTCAGCAACACATCAGGAAAGTAGGCGCGTTAATACTGCTTCTGTAGCGGGCAAATTTCAGTCTCTACAAGGGTCAAGCAACAGGCTCACCACTAAATAATACGGGGGAGGTTCGGAATGTAACGCACAATAATTTTTTTCTCCCCTGGTGCTGTAGCTGAAATGTTGAAATTTCACAAAGTTATAGTTTGAAAGTTGTTCTAGAGAGGGTATTTTATTTTTTTGTGCCGCTCTAGCGAGGGAAGCCTGGGCTAAGAAATGAACAAGTCGTGCATGTGTCTGTTCTCAAAATGTGAAGAGCAGCGAAATGTAGCTCGATATTTGTACGAATAAGGGCATAAACTGAGTGAAATTCACAGGGGCTTGAGGGGCACGTATGGAGACGACTGTACGGAACATAGCAATGACTCCTGGTGGTGTGCATTCATCAGAGTGGGCCGTGTGAACCTTACCGATTCGCCAGGCTCCCGGCCGCCCCAACAACTGCAACCCCGCAGGAGTTAGGAGTCACTGAGGCGGCAGTTTTAAACGACGGGCGTGTCCAACAGCGAAACTAATCACAGTAGTTCAACACTTCCTATGGCGGAGTGTACAATACTGTTCATGACACGCTGAAATTTCGTTAAGTTAGTGCTCGCTGGGTGCCTAAGAACCTGACACACAACCACAAGGGGCAGCGAATGATGCCAAGATGGATCCCTTAACGCTTTACGCCGTGGAAGAGCACGACTTTCTGAAAGAAATCGTCACTGGTGATGAGTCGTGGGCGTACCACTACACGTCCGAAACCAAGCAGGCCTCTATGGAGTGAAAACATGCTGCTTCCCCAGTACGAAAAAAAAAAAAAAAATCAAAGTGACTCAGTCTGCTAGGGAAGTGCTTATGAGAGTGTTCTGGGCTATGCTATCGGTGAACTTTGCTGAACACGGAACCACTGTGAACGCTGTAGCCCACATTAAAACTTCGGTTACGTTGCGTCGTGCTTTTCCTGACAGACGAGGTAGCATTAATGCAGATATTGTCAAGCATCTTCATGACAATGCTCGCCCGCCATTCTGTTACTTCTGTTCGTGAGAAAATCGCCAAATTTTGGTGGTAGGTGCTAAAGCATCCACCATATAGTCCAAACCTAGCAGCGTCTGACTTTCGTCTGTTTGGTCCCGTGAAGAAATTTCTGGTCGGCCAAGGCTTTGCGACAGAGGCGGCAGTGAAGTCGTTAGTCCGCACAGACTTCTACGAACAGGGCATATTGAAACTGGTACTACGGTTAGAAAGTGTTGAACGTTGGTGACTATGTACAAAAGTAGGTAAAACATATAAGTTTGTGGTTTTGTTTTGTTCACTTTTGAACTTTTTGGTAATAAAATTCTTATGCATTACTTTCAGATCTTCCCTCGTACTTCTTAGTAAAGTATTGTAAAATGCGTATTTTTTTTTCTTTCCTTGATTCACTCCGTGACTTCATGTATGTGGACATATTTTCGATATAATTGTATGGAATGTAAGTAATTTATACACAGAAGAACAGTTTTGGTAGCGGCGTAAGAAGGGAAGAACAAGAATATCTCAGGGACAATGTATACAATGTATTCAGACGGAGAACGTGGTAATCTATTAGGACTTAGAACTTTCTGGAAGACAATTGTTTCGCTATTGTTGCAATAAATTTGCTAAGATGAGAGGAAGATTTTATTCCGTACATAGACACAGCAGGTGAAAGCAAATGGGGAAGATAAAAAAAGAAAAAATCACCAGCGACAAAATTTATTTCATCACAGAAGAATCAGCCAAAGATATATCGAAACTATAGAACCAGAAGCAATCACACAAAATGAACGCAATTACATAGTGATTTCTTCCAGCACCAAACCGAATTGGTTTTCTTTGTTACGTTGCACAGACAAGAAAATGCGAATTGTTTGCTACATGAGCTGGTTACGAGCGGAGACCAATCGGACCGTTTTGTGCATTATCTGAAAAGTGGTTACATAGTGTGAGGACCCAAGCTTCTAAGAATTTAGTTTGTGCGGAGTTAATAAAACGATGATCTGCCATTTAAAACAGAGTCCTGCAGATGTCATTGTTGAAAGAGCAAAATCTGTATGTTAAATTTACTAACCCGACACATCACGCCCCGCATCCTATTTGGAAATAGCTGAAAAATGTTACAGGGTATTTAGCCATGGTACCACGCCGCTGGAGGTTTATTTAAAATTTTGTAAATTTGTTAATTGACGTGATATCTACCACCAGTTTAGGTGGACCAGCGTTCAAGAAACAGCAGCATCGCAACAACATCGAATACATTCCTCCACTGCAGTGGAGTTGAAGGTGAACCATATCTGCAATTCACGATTATTATTTAGTCGCCATCTTCGTTGTTAGATCGCGTGAGCAACAGAATTTTGACAACTATTTAACTGAAGTGAACATAGGCAATGCAGCACCAAGGCATTGTAGCACCTAAGGGTCGTTCCTTGAGAAAATGGTTAACAGTATGTCATAGCTTAGCAGCTACATTAACAGTAACAATTCTCTCCCAGAGCTACTGTAGAATTTTTGATCGTACACTATAACGTGATTTCTGTAGTGACTCTGTATTAGTAAACACAATGTAATACTGATTTTGCATTTTGTTCAGAAGTTTGGTCGTTTAGTGTATTAAGGGTCATCTTATACAGCTATACCGAACACTTGTTCGGCTTTATCCATCCACATGTGATTGATATTTAGAAGTGTCACATTCTGCTACTGCGTTCGATCTGAATACGTATTATACGCCGCGTGGCAAGCGGTCTAAGGTGTTGCAGTCTTAGATTGTGTGGCTGATCCCGGCGGAGGTTCGAGTCCTCCCTCGGGCATGGGTGTATGTGTTTGTCCTTAGGATAATTTAGGTTAACTAGTGTGTAAGCTTAGCGACTGATGACCTTAGCAGTTAAGTCCCATAAAATTTCACACACATTAGAACCTATTATATAACAGTAGAGCATTTCTGTTCATTTGTCCTTTGTAAGAAAATTGCATCATACGTAACAGAGATAAAGAAAGCTGCTGTCCATGTGTAAAATGCGATTGGTCAGGTACGCAACTGCCAGGGGCTTTCACAAGGCACGAATGCACAATCCATAGATTTAGACAAACATCACTTTCATCACAAACTTCCTTTTTTAAATGGCTTTTTTTTTCAGGAATGAAAACTACAGCTACAATTAGAGATGACCCACTTGTCTTCACTGTTATAAGCCTAATATCTTCTGAAATAAGTACACTTTAAAGGATGACAACGGCGCCACAGTCTGCCGTAATGCGCAGAGTAAGGATTGAGTACAGTAGGCTTCGGTACAGCGCAGGCATCACGGCATTGTGGTATAAACTGTGGCACCGTTTCCATCATTTAAAGTCTATAAGGTTTAGAGCAGTGAAACCAAGTCTGCAATCACTGGCTGTACCTCTAATTTCCATTTCGGTAGAAAAAATATACATCGGCCATTTAAACAAAACTTAACTTTGTGCTGAAAGTCATGTTTACATTAATGGACTGAGCATTCCTGCCCACTGTGTGGTTCAAATGGCTCTGAGCACTATGGGACTAAACATCTGTGGTCATCAGTCCCCTAGAACTTAGAACAACTTAAACCTAACTAACCTAAGGACATCACACACATCCATGCCCGAGGCAGGATTCAAACCTGCGACCGTAGTAGTCGCGCGGTTCCGGACTGAGCGCCTAGAACCGCTAGACCACCGCGGCCGGCGTCCACTGTGTCAGCCCCTGACATAGGTGCATCACTGACCAATTGTACTGTTCACATTTTGTTCCATTTCAGGAATATATGAGATAGCAAAAGTGAGGTGGGGCACCCTGTATATTTTTACAACAGCAAACAGTTATGTAACTCACGTTGCAACCCTCTGAGCTAGACGGTTCCGAATTGTAGCGTGTTAAGATGGAGGCGTGTAACATAACTATGTAGGTGCAGTCTGCTGTAATAACTGTAGAAAACGTGCCTCCAACTAACTCCATAGAAGAATGAAACCTGTGTACGGTAACGATTGTATCGGTATCAGTATCGAGCTAGTTTGCGTTGTTCGTCCTCGTAATGAAGGAAACAATGTGCTAATCTCAATGTGTGTGACAAGAGCTCTGAGTGGACGACCGTGTCCAACCGACGAGGCTCACGGCGGGTAGATGAACTCATCAGAGAAAACCGTCGGATAACACTGACAGCTCTTCGGTAAGTGTGACACATCACGACAGCGTGTACAGGCCATCACAGCAGTATCGAAAATTGTGGGCATCACGAATGCTCAGTTCTTACCTGAAACAAAGGAGATTGAACATCTGTCAACAATTTTTTCTGCGTTTGAACGTGAGAGTGAAGGGTTCCTTAGAAACATTACTACTGGTCATGAAATCTGGGTTCATCTTTTTATTCTGAAAACAAAGCAGCAATGGAATTTCGCAACAAAAAATCATCGATATCAAAAAACTTCAAGAGCATGTCAGCAGCAGGAAAATTCACACTCATAGTGTCTTGGCATGTTCAAGTAGTGGTGCATTTGGAATTCGTGCATAAAGGTGCCACAATAAACTCTGCAAAACACTGCGAGACGATCAGAAAATTGAAAGCACAAATTCGAGGATTTCGTTCACACATTGAGCATCATCTCCTTCAGCATAACAATGCCAGACCTCACCCAAGCGCTGTAACCTCACTGTCATCGATCCTCCTCCATACAGTCCCAATGTCACTCCCTCCGACTTTCATCTGTTTCCAAAACTTAAAGAACATCAATGACTTCACTTTGATAGTGATGAAGCAGTGCACGCAGAGTTGAGGTTGTGGCTTCGTCAACAAAATCAAACATTCTACAGTTACACTGGTGTCTCATTTGAGGGAACTGTGTATCACCAGGGTTACTACATTGAGAAATAAATACGTAGGAATGAAGAAGAAATATGCAGAACGTTAATAAAGCTTGTTTTATTTAAAAAGCTTTAAGAGTTTGCACGGAAAAAATTCGGAGACATTACTTTTCAGCACGCCCTCATATTTTACTAAGCGACTCTCCCAGAATCCGTACCAGTTACAGGCAGCCTATCCAACCGCTTCCAGTGGCGACAAAAAAATTTGATTTTACATATTTCGCGAAATTACTGACCGAATTTAAAAAGCGGACTTAATTTATTCATTAGGAGATATAACCAAATGGTAAAGTTTACCGCAATAAGTATTACAGTTTAATACTGTGTGTGTCTATTAGTCTAATATTTGGGCAGAGAGCACTAAGCGACTTTCAAAAAACTTAAGCATAACTTCAAACCTTTTCCGAACTTTTTCTCGCTTACGCGCTTAACGTCAATATCCGACACTAATTGATTTTGTAGATGTTTGAAGCTGTTTAATACATGGTAGTTAGATTTTTTTACGACGATGGTTTGGAAAGTTTTCGGAACGGAATAGAAAAAAGTATTTACATCACTGAAACTTTTTTTATTTTTCAATAAAGCCCAACTTGGTCCAACGATGTTCCAGTGCCTTGGTTCCATCTCGAGAATGAGTTTCTTCCAGGTCTGCAAAATAGTTGTCAACTCCGGCTATCAAGTAGTCTTTTGAGGTGAATCTTCGGCCATCAAGTATAATTTTCAGTTTTTAGAAGAGATGGAAGTCTAAGCGGTGCGGCCAGGCGAAACTGATGACGGCCTGGGGCGGCAACCGCTGGGTGGCGCAGGAGAAGAAATGCGCCGTGGCGGAGAAGGAGAACTGTGCTTCCTATGAGCCTTCTTGGAAGGTCGTATAGTGGAAGTACTGGGCGATGGCTGGAAGTTCGAGGTACGTAGGAAGTCTGCACGGGACGGTTCCTTCTTGAACGCCCGTGCATCTGACTTCTTGGCAGAAGCTGATGAAGGTGCTTGTGTCTGAGGGGTGACGGGAGGAAGAGGAGACGTCGACCGGGCGATATTAGCACTGGCCGAACGGACGACCGTAGCGCTGAAGGTCAGATCGCATGTCTGCGTCGCCACCTCCCTGGTAGTACGAGGACAGTACTGTATTTCCCCGCTGGGAGCAGCGTGGGCTTCCTACTAGCAAATAGCTTGCGAGCAGCCGAGGTGGACACTTTCTCTTTGACCCGAATTTCCTGTATACAGCGTTCTTCCTTGTAGATGGGACAGTCGCGGGAGGACGCTGCATGGTCACCCTGACAGTTCACACTACGAGGAGACGGAGGTGGACAGTCACCCTCATGGGCATCTCTGCCACAAGTGACACATTTAGCCGCATTAGAACAAGACTGGCGAGTGTGATTAAAACGCTGACACTGGTAGCAGCGCGTAGGTGTCGGGACATAGGGGCGAACAGAAATAACCTCGTAGCCCGCTTTGATGCGCGACGGCAGCTGAACACTATCAAAGGTCAAGAAAAGTGTCCGGGTCGGTACAAGGTCATTGTTGACCTTTTTCATGACCCTATGGACAGCCGTCACGCCCTGGTCAGCGAGGAAAGACAATCTCCTCGTCAGTCAATCCGTCGAGTGATCTAGTATATACCACACCACGAGACGAATTCAAAGTGCGGTGAGCCTCCACCCGGACAGGGAACGTGTACAGGAGTGTGGCCCGAAGCAGTTTTTGTGCCTGAAAGGCGCTCTCAGTTTCTAGTAACAAGGTACCGTTACGCAACCTGGTACAAGACTTGACAGATCCGGCTATGGCATCTACGCCCTTCTGGATAACGAAAGGGTTGACAGAGGAAAAATCCTTTCCGTCCTCAGATCGAGAAACTACGAGGAACTGTGGGGCAGGCGGTAGTACTTTTGTCACTGGTGGCTGGACAAGTTTCCGTTTGTGGGCAGAAGTCGAGAGAGAAGAGGAAGAGAAATCCATTGCGGAGGAATCACCCATGATTGCCAGCGCCTCCGATGGCGCGCTCCTTCCTTGTGGGGACCCTCTCAGAGGGCACTCCCGCCTTAGGTGAATGTTTACACCTCAGGTCACACCTCCCGAGAAACGGACGGAGGGACCAATCGGCATGGTCGGAAGGTGTCAGCTCAGGCAATCACCCCTCCCTGGGCCTGGCCTTTACTAGGGGGTACGTGCGTGCCTTACTTGTCTACCCAGGGCGGGGAATTACGCGTTACCCCGTCACCGGCTACGCGTGCGAACGCGTGGGTCGGCCTTCAGGCAAGCACAGGGAGGAAGGAAGAAGAGGAAAAAGAAGGGAGAGAGGGAGAGAAAGGACAGACTGTCTCAAACGCCGAGGCGGAGACCAGAGACGGCAAGGAGAAGGAGGCAAGGAGGAGGAGGCAAGGGAAAAAGTAAGTAAGACAGTGAGATGGAGAAGAACAAAGAAAGGAACCAAGCAAAGGAAGGAAGGAAGAAACCAGAAGAAGTGAAAAACCAAAATGACCGCAAATGTAGGTCGTGGAACCGTCCGTCTCCGGACGCAGGCGGTAACTACCCCCTTGAGGGGGAGGGACTCCTTTTAGTCGCCTCTTACGACAGGCAGGAATACCTCGGGCCTATTCTAACCCCCGGACCCGCAGAGGGGGGGGGGGGGGGGAAGGTAAATTATTCGGGAAGGTGGTGTTGGGACCAATGTGTACTAAGGTATTACATACTTCTGGCAGCATAGTGAATTCTTGCTATTGGGGCATTATAGACAGTGTGAAGTGAGATTATTGGTTTCATCCAAATCTTGTCGTCTTGGACATCTAAACGATGTCATTCACACACGATGGATCGACTGACTCACAAGAGAATACAACTCTCAATTATCCACGCTGTTTATGAAATAAATAAACTAATAACACATTTCCTTTCATTTGCCCGGCCAGCCTTAAAGAGCGAGCGGTTCTAGGAGCGTAGGACCGTCAGTCCGGAACCGCAGCTACTGCAACGGTCGCAGGTTCGAATCCTGCCTCGGGCATGGATGTGTGTGGTGTCCTTAGATTAGTTAGGTTTAAGTAGTTCTAAGTTCTAGGGGGCTGATGAACTCAAATGTTAAGTCCCATAGTGCTCAGAGCCATATGAACCATTTCATTTGCCCGATGGTTCATGTTAATAAATTTTAGTTTCGGAAATAACTTGTCTCAAAAGATTAGTATGCCATATTTCTGATTTACAGTTTCTGTCCTTTCGATGTTTTAAAGCTGAATATTATTCAAATTCCGTTCTAGCTCGACTGACGTCTTAAATAATTGAGGAGACTGGTGTGTGTTTTTTAAGGGTATAGTATGCTCCACTGATACTATAGTCGTTGAGTGCATCCACATACTTAACGGAAGGTAACTTGATGGAGTTTTACTCAAGTAAAACAGACGATCCTAGCATAACTGAAAAATGATGATGGCTATCAAAGTACTTGGTAAAACATCAAATTGCATCTTCATAATTGACGACATGTCTCAGGAAACCATAATCTCTGTTCCTATAATGAATGAAAAGTAGCGTCTGGCTTACTATTTATGTTACATTCTTACCACTTGCGACAAACTAAACTTTGCAGCACCATGTATGAATGAGTTTACAATGTTTTAATGTTATTTATAGTATCTTTGTTGGTATTATCTATAGTGCTACATTTACGTAATTTATATATTGTCACGCCTCTGTTTTCCTCTGTCAACCTTATAAACTGGTCATCACCTGCGGGTTGTTCGAAATGATCTCTGACCTGGGGAATGAAAAGCGTCTATATTGCAAATGTTTGAAAGTATCTTATCAAGAACGGCAAGTATTTTCAGCAGAAGGTAAACTAAGATTCTGGTTATATTTACAATGTGGAACCAGATGAAACTGCCGTTTCCTCATGTCACTGCCCAAACCTAACAACTGTCAGGAGCAATGGGCAAGTAAGGAGAACGTGCTGCATGTTCAGTGCCATTACCTCAGTGGCGCAAGTTTTCATTCAGCCGGAGTACGAAGAGCCACCACATATGATAATGTAGAATCGATTCTGTTCTGCAGACATCGATAGTGGATCAACTGCAATAGGGTTCAGGGAAGACTCACAGGTATTTTCTTTAAACTTTCCAGAGAGATACTCTTGGAAAGAATTCGTAATTTCGTAAGTAGTAGTATTTCACTGTGTGACTTATTTAACTTGGTGCGACACATTGAATGTCCCATGTATAAACATGCGTTGCCCTATATTTTACATAATTTGTTCAAAATTTAACTTTGCTTGATAGAACTTACTCTAGACGACGTGTTTCAAGCATGGGCGTGTAACTCCAAATCTAATGTGGACAGTGGTAACGATGTTTGGAGATCTGTATTGCTGCTGACGGCAGGAAGCAGACACCGGACGCGGCAAAATGGCCTTCACTGAGGCCACACGTTATTTATGACCGCAACGCCTATTTGCAGCGTTACCAGACACCATTTCAACTTCAAAAGCTACTGACAACGTCCAGAAATTGAAGCTAATTTTCGAACTGCACATGTAAATGCAGAACGAGCACAAGCAACCGCAGTTTTCTTTTGAATAGTCAAAATAGCTGGAGTCTATTTGCAAGTTCGACTACTGTTTCCTCCACCAAATGAAGGTCAACTACAAATATAGCTACGCTGATATTGCACTACTGGCTGCCTAACATGATTTAATATGGATATATGACGGCCAAAATATGCGGAATATATAATACGTCTACGCTGTAATGTGTGTACTACTTGGCACCTTTCAAACTTAAAAATGGGTTGAGTAAACAGCCCGGAATACACTAACACATTTATCTTAAGCGTGAGATCAGGAAACCTCTTATTTCTGCTGGGAACACACATATATCACAAGAAACTTAACTGCCAGGAATTGATTAGGAAGCGAAAAGAAAACGTTTTGCGTAAAATATAGTGTAGTCTGACGCTTATAATGTGATCTGTGCATACAAATAGCTGCTGGAGATAAAATTAGAGTATTTTTAAAAAATTTCTGGACGTTACACTTCATATAAGAATGGCATAGATCTGGATACAAAGCTGTACAAATGAGTAGTTCTTCCCTGTATGGATGCGAAGAGACAGATGAAGTGGTGGAAGGGGGGGGGGGGGGGTGGCGGCAAGATACGAATTCAAACGTTAGAAATCAAATTCCCAATTGGCACACTTAGATATACACTTTGCCAACTTGAAAAATATCCTTAGATAGAAGGACTCTATATAAATAAAAACGTAAATGTTGGTTTGCTCATAACCCGTGTATCTCCGAAAGTCCTTGATACCTATTTTCTTTAATGTATGAGATTTTTTGTAACAACGTTTCCCTATTATTAAATTTATAAAATATTATATATTACATATATTTGGAAAGGTAAATAAAAACACATGCGTATAGCAATGGAAGGCTGTTTCAAAATTTCAAAGCAATCGGTCAAAAACTTTCGGAGATTTCCGATTAGTAACTACATTTTCTACACAAGTACAAACACAGATGGTACTTTCTTCAAAATCTCGTATCTCCGAAAGTTCTTCATGTAATGCTTTTACATTTTGACACAGCATTGTATTCGAATACTCCATTGTTTTTATATGTCTGCTGGAACCCTATATGGTAGGTACATATGTAATAGAAGGGGAAACTTTATAAAAATGTAAATGTTGGTTTGTTCAAAATTGTTAACTGACCGATTGCTTTGGGATTGTGACAACGTTCCATTGGTATACGCGTGTGTTTTTATTCACACAATTGGTTCAAATGGCTCTGATCACTATGGGACTTAACATCTGAGGTCATCAGTCCCCTTGATGTTCAAATGTGTGTGAAATCTTATGGGACTTAACTGCTAAGGTCATCAGTACCTAAGCTTCCACACTACGTAAACTAAATTATCCTAAGGACAAACACACACGCCAATGCCCGAGGGAGGACTCGAACCTCCGCCGGAACCAGCTGCATTGTCCATGACTGCAGCGCCATAGACCGCTCGGCTAATCACGCGCGGCAGCCCCCTTGACTTAGAATTACTTAAACCCAACTAACCTAAGGACATCACACACATCCATGCCCGAGGCAGGATTCGAACCTGCGACCGTAGCAGCAGCGCGGTTCCGGATTGAAGGGTCTAGAACCGCTCGGTCACAACGGCCGGCTTTATTTACCTATTACTTAAATACACTTAATAAATAAATTTAATAATAGGGAAACGTTATAATGAGGCGTTGTTAGTAAGCAGGAATGTTGGTTTATGATTAGAATACAACTACAAAATCAGAGTTTGCAACAACAATAAACAAGGCTCAAGATCAGAGAGAGGGGGAAGAAGAAATGGACAGACGTGTGGGAGGAAATGAACATAGAAAACGGGAAGGAGGAGACAGGGAGAAAGGGAGCAGCAGATGGTGAGAGGGGGGAGGAGAAGATGGACAAAGGAATGGGAGAGGATGCGATGGACAGAGAGGGGGAAAGAGGGGGCAGGAGGAAATGGATGAGAGGGTGGAGGAGATGGCAAAGAAAGAGGGATGGGGAGATGGACATGGACACGGTAAAGGAGGAGTTAGAATAGGAATTATAACGCATATCCAATTCACTCATATCAGAAACGTGTGTTTTCTTGTATTTCTTTTCCATTTAAACAGACTGAGCCACAGTAATGCGTGGCCGAGTACAGCTAGCACTTAATAAAATAAAAATAGAAGGCAGAAGCTAGTAGGAACGATTCCAAAGGACACCTGGATACAATTTAACATGAAGTATGACCATTAAGCAGTAACCATAAAGTATATCGCCGAAAGATAATGGGATGCCGGATACCAAGGAAGAAACGGGCACGGACACGGCCTTTCTTGCAGAATAATGCTGGAAAAGAAGAAGAAGTAGGCTTACGGTCTTTTGTAGTTAAACGACTGACATGTCACTACGAAGCGCTCTGGAAGGTTTTTCTTTGTGGTCATGTTAAGGAGAGAACAGCCTGAGGGGCCACAAAGTCGTGTCACAGAGAGATGGAGACCCAAGTTAAAAAGCATTTACAGCACATTACAAACGAAAGGTCGCCAGCCAGCTGGCACAATTTTCAGGTATTACGGCGATATTACGAAAGGTTTAATGCCAGCTCAGCCGATTCACAACGTATTTCCGACTACATAAAGTCTTCGTACATTATTTTAACTCGGTCCGGTTTTCTCTTACGCACAGCGGACAGAACGACATCCAGTCTACGAATTGATATGATACCGCCACCTACACAAAATCAGTGAATCATTTGTGTTATACACGTCGGGTTCCTATGTTTAGCTATAAATAACTTGATACATACGTAACTGTATTACTGTCTTAAATCCAATACGGAAATGAGACCGAAAAAGCCATAGCAGCCACGCGTTTTGCGTACGCCACTTAATCAGCTTAAAAGCTGCAAGATTACTTTCATTTGCCTCATATCGGTCTTAAGTGTCTCCTCGAATGGAGGTAGTAAGTGCGCTGCTTTAGAGATTATTTAGGTGTTAAGTAAATGTGATACACTACGGTACAATTAAATGAAATGATCTTATGGCATTGTTGGCCGGGTGGCCCCATGCGGGGAAGTTCGGCCGCCGAGAAAGTGAGAGGATGGAAGTTGCTAAGCGACCTATCAGCTACTCCCTCGCACGTTTAGACACAGATTTCAATAAGACAAAATGTATTTACCACTTAATACCCGCAATATACTAATAAAGGCAAAATTCGTTTTGGTGTAATTCCGCTACTACTTGCTGGAAGGTATTCGTTGAAATAAACAAAACAAAAGAACCGAGCGGCTCTAAATATAAGATTTTCGAATTACCTGCAACCTTCACGCAATACTGTGTTCGAAGCAAATGAACCTCTAGTGTCAAGTGTAATTTCCACTACTGAAATTACAATGCTGTCATCTGAATAAAAATTCATCACTTATACCAAGAATCTCAAAAAAGCACCATCCAAATGACAATGCTCAATCAAATTTGGCGTCTGGGGAACGAGCCCTTGAGCAAAAAATTACATTACGCCTCATTCGTCTAAACAACGTGTGTAAGTGGCTCATAAACATACGTTCATCGCCAGTGAACACTAACTAAATCAACTTAAGTTTATTTTCAGTCTGCGACAGCTACTTTAATATTCGTAGGAACTTGCCCAAATTCATGACAAAGAATCCCACAAAATAATATTTTGATAAACTGAGTTTTTAATTTGAACTACTATACAGAATGTTAATCACTGAAAATATAGTTTTATTTTGTTTTATTTTTTATTTATTTTTTTGCAAAAGCAACTGCGGTCATATGCGCTCATTTCATAATTTTAGAACATCAAGAAGTAAAATAAGTTAAAAGTGACTATACGTCAAGGAAAAGCTAAACACAAGGTCTTCTCCTTGGAGAAAGGGCCACAAAATACGCCACAGAGACAGGGGAGTTCCCAAAGCAAAGATTAAATGTCCTTCGCTATATTGCTATGACGGATAAAAAGCAAAACGCAGTCGACAGCCCATGCGTCAGTCGCTAAAACGGCCGGTAACTCAGACGGCAAGTATACGTTGGAACGTAAGTGGTTAAAAAAGGGTATTGCGTCAGGAAAAGGCGAACCGTCAACGGCTGATGGCAATGTGCACAACGTGGTGGGGGATCACTACGTAACAAATGGCGATGGCTAAAATGACAGTGCCCAGTACGCAACCTAAATAAAATGATCTCGCGGCGAGATGGCCTAGAGGAGATCGGCCAAGCCTTAATTCGCCGGAGCTGGCTCCCGCGAAGAGAAGACCAATGGTGATGCCAAAGTGACACCACCAGCCGACAGACGGCAACACGCAGATCATCCGAAGGAATGGAAGAGCTAGCAGGACGAGGTAGAAGGAATGCAGCCTTGGCAGCAGTGTCGGCAGCCTCATTACCAGCCAGATAGACGTGACTAGGAACTTATATGAACATCACGATGGCTCCCTCAACAGCGAGCAAATGGAAGCTTTCTTAGACCCGTTGCACTAAGGGATGGATCGTGTACAGCACAGTGAGGCTCTGATGGGCACTGAAAGAATCGTAACGTATGACAATTAAAAAGCCTGTGTCGCCGCATGTACTGGGTAGCCGGATAGAAGGTAAAGAGCTCTACTGTAAAACTCTAGCAGTGTTCTGTAAGGCGACACCGACAATGGTCAGTGCCAATGACGAAAGCACACCTGACACCACGGTCAGTCTTAGAGCCATCAGTATACACGGAAGTGCTAAGGTCGAGAAACTTACAGTGATTATTGGAATCTGAGTAGCGTCCTTGGGAAGCGAATGTAGTCCAAGATGAAGACGCGACGCCGCACGAAGCCAAGGCAGTGAAGGGAATGGGGCAGGTATGTGAAGTTAACTTGCCGAAGCAGTAGCCGAAAGCGAACTTCGGAGGTAACAAAAGGGCACGCCCATACTGGTGGTCGCCACTAAAATTGATACAGTGGGGAGGAGGAGGTCGACAATTACTCTCGTGATCATCTCTAACACAAGTAACATTTGGCCGTTTTGACAGGACATACGAATGTGGTTATAACGTCGACACTGGTAGCAATGCATCGGACTTGGAATGTACGGACGGACTTTGATTACTTCATAGCCTGCCTTGATCTTCAACAGAAGCACCACTCGAGCAAATGTAAGAAAAAAAGAGTGCTTGTAAGCACTAAGTTTGCATCAAACTTTCTCATCACCCGATTGACTGTGATGCCCTGCTGAAGAAATAATTTTGGATTTCTCCCTCAGACAGACCATCAAGCAGCGAAGTGTAAATAATACCACACGAAGAATTCAGCGTACGATGTCCTTGATACAAACAGGTTAGTCATGGATGAGCGAATCTGCAGGCAGTTTTGGTCTTGAAAATCACAATTGGTCTCCGAAGCAAAATCCCTTTACGTAAGCGAGGCAGGATTTCACATGCAAATGCACCAACACTTTTCTGAATAACAAACAGATTTACCTTACCAAGTGACTGCTTACTTTGGCATGTCACACAACGACGAACCAAAGTGCACTTGAGAGTGTCTCTGAATCTTTAGCCTCACATCTTTTACAGAGAAAGAGAGGCTGAGATGGTGATTTACCCACTGCGAAAAAATCCCCCACTATTGCCAGCGCCTGCGATGGTGCGCATTTTCCAACTGAGGGCCTCCTCAGAGGGGAACTCACTCACCTTAGGTGATTGCTCATGCCCCTCACACTTCCCGAACTCCTGACTGAGGGACTAACTGGCAATTGGAATGGTAACAGCTCACGCAATCACGCCTCCCTGGTCCTGGCCTGCATGAGAATACGTGCAAACCCTACCTGTCGACTCGGGGCTGGTAATTGCGTGTTATCCAATCACCTGCTAAGCGTCAAACGCGTGAGAGGGCCTTTACGTTCGCACGGGGAGGAAAAAGGAACTAACAGAGACCTCAAAAACCGATGCGGAGAAAGGGGAGGAGACGTAGAACGAAGGACGAAGGAAAAAGCAGACAAGGGACTGTTCTGATACCGGACTACCGGAATTTCAGAAAGCGTTACCGAAGATACCCAAGAAATGTTCCCAAGGGAGGGGAAAAAGAATAACAGGAGGATAGACATGCATCACAGAAAGGGAAGGGGTGCTGCGAAAGCTAGGGGCCCGTGGTGGCCACGAACTAACTCACCAAAGAATGGAGACCTCCTGGGGCAGGGCGGGGATATAGTTGAAGGCATAAACACTGTGGATATCCCTCAATCAAGATGAAACGATAAATAGTTCCCGGTTCAGGTATCAGCACAACAATCAGCTGTAAGGAGAACCACCTGTTTCCAATATTTTACCTGACTAGTTAGTTGACATAATTATTCAAAACAAAGTTATCAACGTAAAGATTTTTCAAACACTCATGTCATCACTAATTCGGTTAGTCAAAAGCATGAGGCAAACTACTGCCGAACAAAGAACTCCGCAGTGATGAATGATTACCTTTTCCGAAAAACCAGTGGCAGTGCGAAGTTACCAAGCAGCCGAGAAACATTAGTAGCACGGGATGGTACTTACGCGCATTGACAGAATGCTTTAGTAGTGACTGCTATCAGTGATAAAACGGTACTCACTGAAAGTGTATTTCACACTACGGTACCATTATAATGGTGCTGTATCTCTATCGGTGTTACTCACACTCAGAATTAAAAATGCAAATCTCTTCACACACTGCTGTTCTATATCGCACTAGTGGTGCGAATTCGCCACGTGAAACAACCTTTTATCCTGGATATCAAAAAAGAACAATGCGTGGGAACTGTGCTGCTCTGCGTGCCTGGCTACCAGAGTCTTCCCTGTGGCTGTAACAAGTTGTTCTACAGCTGTTACAGACAGGGATTTTACACCTAGCTATGCCAAACAGCTTGAGCTTCTTCACTGTCCGTTCCGTGAATAGCTACACCTTAATTTTCTTGGTGCGTTGATAATGTAATTTCCGCGCTGAATTAACTGTTACGGTCCGAAACAACGATAATGCGGCTGAGAGCGTAGACAGCAAATAAGAACAAAAATATTAAATTCTACCGTTAATTCCTGAAGCAAAAGCTCCATTATGACGAAAAAGCTATTACTGAAGGAGGTACCAGTTTTCCTAGAATTCCATTTTATTGTTTGTAGTCACTGACAACGCTTCGTTAAACTCTCTTGGAAAGTTAAAAAATGGTTCAAATGGCTCTGAGCACTATGGGACTTAACTTCTGAGGTCATCAGTCCCCTAGAACTTAGAACTACTTAAACCTAACTAACCGAAGGACATCACACACATCCATGCCCGAGGCAGGATTCGAACCTGCGACCGTAGCGGTCGCGCGGTTCCAGACTGTAGCGCCCAGAACCCCTCGGCCACTCTGGCCGGCTCTTGGGAAACTGATTGATGAAACAGCTCGCACATGGTCCAGTCTATCGTCCATCCTTTCCAAAGTTGATGACTTGCGTAACTAACAAAGGTTTTGTAGATTTTACAGCGCGTTGTAACGATGCGCAGCAGCTGACACCAGTGGTGGATACCGGCCGCCTGTATTTCAGATCGGGTGAAACCGATAATGGAAATTTAAAAGTGATGTACACTAGGTTTTGTTCTTAAAAATATGAAACAAGGTCACTTATCTCATGCAACACAACCGTCGACTTTGAGTTAATTAAGTTTCTTTAGGAATTCTCTCATTGATTTTCGGTCTGGCGTCTGCCTTCCTAATATACAATTTTATGAGGTCGTTACGTTCTGTATTTCGATATAATTTTCTACCGTTGCAATTTTCCATAAACAACAGCTGCACACGAACAGCATCTAGAGTTCCCGACGATTCCCAATAAATCACACACATGCAATGTATCGTGCAATAGGGGGTCTTGTTGATACTTCCTTGCTGTGCACAAGACGTAAACTTTACATCTGACGATTTCCCCGCGCTAAGAATGACGTTGGATCCATTTACTCATCGAATAATGAAAGCCAATACGATGATTCGCAAACTAGTATGTAATTCACTAGATGACAGTGCGGTGATGGCTCGAATCCTTGCCGCAGCTCTTTAAGAGCACTCCACCATGTACGGCGCAGGCATCTATGTCTTTGCAGTTTCATGGACAATTATGACTAGCTGAAAAGAGCTTTTCGTTTCTACAATTCTTAACCTCTACATTTCGCTCCATTGCGAAATCAACTACTCCTTCATACCTCAGGGTGGAATCCAGCAACCTATACCTCCTTTTAATCTGCTTGTGGTATGGGGATTTTTTTCTCCCCGATTTCTATTAATTACCTAACTTATCCGCTAAATCTTCAGCTTTCGTCTGTAGCAAAACATTTCAAAAGATTGTATTTTCTTATCTGTACAGTATACCGTCCACGTTTCATTTCAATGCAACGCTACACTCCCACAAATACTCTGCGAATACTAACCGAAAAAATACTTGAGAAATGCAATCAGTCTACAAGAAGTTTGCTTACTCGTGTGATCCATCCTATTGCTGAAGCGTGTGGTACCCGTACCAAATAGGACTAACAAGTGATATTGAGAGAAGGGCACTATGAAAGATCACAGGTTTGTGTGACCGGCAGCAGTGTCACGGAGCTGTTGATAGAACTTAACAGGCAGACTCTTAAAGATAGACGTATGCTATCCAGAGAAAGCCTGCTTACGAAGTTTCAAGATCCGGTTTTAAAAATAACTCCAGGAATGCCCTACAATCTCCTACATGTAGCTCCCGTAGGGATCGTGAGGACAGAATTAATTACAAGGCGCATAGCGGCATTTAAACTGCCATTCTCGCCGCCCACCATACGTGAGTGGAATAGTTGAAGTCTTAATAACTGGTACAATACGAAGTACCCTCGGCCTTGCAATTCACAGTCGTTTGCACAGCACTGATGCGAATACAGATGTAGACAAACCGCCCGTCCAAAAAGTTTCGGGATTTTATTCCTGGCGTATAAGCGACGTCCGCACAGTTACAACGGTAGCTGCTTGAATATCTGTAAACAACAGATGTGCTTTCGACCAGTCAGTTGCGACCAGGCAGTGTGAGATAAAGGTCTTGCGGCTATAACGTGCAATGCTGTCTCTCAAATCGCAACATCTATAAATCAAGTTTTCAAGAAATTCTCCAGAAAGTTTTGTTGAAGAGAAAAGTGTTTAAAAAGTTTGTACGGCAAAACTTGAATCCAAAACAAGAACAACAACGCGTAGGCACTTGCCGCGACTTCATTGAAATACAAAGCGCCGAAAATCCTTTTCTGGAAAAAATGATCACGATGACGAGTCTGTCTTATCAATACGAACCAAGCACGAAACAACAGACTACAGAAATTCACATGAAGGGTCAACGCTTCGACGACATAATTGGCTTCAAGACAATGTGACGTCAGAGTTAGAATAGCATCCCAAAGAAAGACTTCTGTGACAGTTCCACATCCATAACATAGTACTCCTTCGTATCGCCACCGATATGCTACTGGATCGATAAAGTTTTATCTAACAGAGGAAAGAACATTAAATAAACAAAGAAACGGCACAATCAGGCCCTTAAGACCACGCGATGTCGAACCAACCGCTACGTCATCCTCCGCCACTGGCGTCATCCGGGTGCTGATGAGGGGGTATGATGTCAGTACACTGCCCTCCCGGCTGTTGTCGGCTTTTCAAAAGCTTGTAACCGCTTATTCTCATACAAGAAGCTCCTCAATTGGCATTAATGAGAGAGTGCATCCCGTTCAAGCCCTCCCGCCGTGTAAAAATTCCAGGCAGTACTGGGCATTGAGCACGGCTCCTCCGCATGACAGTCAAGCGCACTGGCCATTCCGCTACGGAGGCAGGATGTACAATACACTGGAAGGTGTATGTCCAACAGGAACTAGTCCAATCGAATGTCCCCAGGAAGCGTAATAGGACACAGAATGTTTTCATCATACGATGGTGGTTTGATGAGTCTGGTAAATTTCCATGAAAGAAGGAAACATTTTTGCTGTGTCTTCATGGTTGGTGGGCTTGTTCATTCCAAAGATCGTATAAATTTCAACAGCGTACAGCGTAGAGTTAATTGTTGACAACTGCACGAAGTGGTCGGTATGTCGACCACGATTGAAAAATGGAGAAAACCGAGTTTCGTGCTGTTATTAAACATTTCCATTTGAAGGGCTGGACTGCGGCAAAAATTAAAACAGAATTAGGTGAAGTTCACACGGGCTCTGCACTATCAAAGAAGAATATTTACTTTTGGATTAATGAATTTAAATGTGGTCGGACAAGCACGCAGGGCGAAGCGCGCTCCAGCTGTCCATTTGAGATCACCCCCTAAAGAAACCACTGACAATATCCATGACAAGGTAATGAAAAAAAAAAAAACCAACACGATGTCTGCTGATACCTGGATCCATCATTACACGAGTCAAAAAACAGGTAAAAAAATTACATAGGCTGGTGAAAGTGCGCCGAAAAGGTAAAGGCCATTTTGTACGCTGCTAGGGTGTTAGCCACTTTTTTTTTTTTTTTTGGGGGGGGGGGTCGTTCTCAAGGTATAATCCACATGGATTACTTTGGAAAAGGCAGAAACATGACTGGACCCTATTATGCTTCCTGAATGGATCATTACAATGTCTGGAAAACGACGAACAATGGTAGGAAAAAAATGCTCTTTCACACCAGGATAACGCAACCTTCCATCCAACACTAGCGATAACAATGGCGGAGGTGAGTGAGGTGAGCTTTGACTTTGTTCCACCCTATTCACTAGACGTAGCCACGAATGACTTCTACCTATTCCCTAACTTGAAACTTTGACTTGCTGGAAAGAAATTTTCATCAAACGAGAAAGTGCAGTCAACGAGTATTTTACAGAGTTTGACATAACCTATTTTTCCGATGGGATGAAAAACCTAGAGGATTGCTGGACCAAATGTATATCCCTCACAGGAGAAGTGAATTGTTTATGAAACAAACATTGTTTCTTACTTTGTTACTAGAATTATCAAGCCAAACGATTTGTCAGATAGGTTCAGTATCACAGTATGACTGTTCGTTGACGATGCTGATGCCTACATGCAATATCGCCGTTGGACGATCGTAAGAAATTGCAGAAAGGCTTTGACAAAATTTCAGTTTGGTGTAATGAGAGAGAGAGAGAGAGAGAGAGAGAGAGAGAGAGAGTCCGACCTTATCTGACTACAAAATTAGTGGTGAACACTGAGCACGTCAAGCCGTACTTCAGAGGAAGAAGCATATGAAATGAGACAATCGCGTAAAATCAGTATTAAGGAAGGCGCTTAGAAGACTTCAGATTTTTTGCAAGGGTATTGGGCAAAATCTAATACATCTGTAATGGTATGGGCACGCAAGATGCTTGTGTAACGAATGAGAAGAGCACTGTTGCAGTGTTGGGCCTCTTTATCAGGTAGGCCTGACAACACACCGAACGGATTTAGCGACGCACTGGTACGATCGTAACAGATAGGTGGTATTGCCCATACAATACGGCAACAGAAATGCTCGGGGAAGTTGACTGTGGATCACTGGAAGAAATACTTCTCGCGAAATGCTGTTGGGTAAATTTAAATAACCTGTACTCGAAAAATACTGTGCGATAGTTCTGCTGGCGTCATTTCCTCGCATAGGGGTCATGAGAATAATATATGAGGCATATAGACAATCAGTTTCTCACTTGCACAATATGCGAATGGGTCACTTCACGAATCAGACAAAAGGGATATGCTCTTTTCGCGGCATAGTTTTTGTGTTTGTCATGAGCGATACGGGTAAACTACGACCTGATTTTCTTGCGGTCTGATGGCGAATTGGCAGCGACACACGTCTCTAAACAATGATAAAAGTAGAACGACGAACAGGCAACCGCGGCAACCTTCACGCTGCGGCGCAGACAGCCTTCTAGACGCCGATCACGCACGCTCAGCCTGCCAGCGTCCAGTGCATAGCAGCATCTACAACCGACGGGGAGCGAATACGAACTGACTACCTATGACGGCGACACACTCGTGCTCTGTGCTTCCCTCTTGCTCCATTGACATGCGCTTAACGTCGTTACTTAGTACGCCCGCGTACCTCTGTCGCCAGTTCCCTGTGCCCTCCTACCTGACAGTGTGCTCCTAAAATCGTAACCACGCGTCCCAACTTACACACAAAATTTATACGGCTGCATAATGTTCGATTACACTGAAGGTGCGACACATCAAAGTCCTTAAAAACTTTTGGGAGCTCGGTCAAAGATATCAATTATCGTATTACAATTCCAAATGTTCGGTGTTTGCTACCACAATGGTCCTCAGAATTACGCTTTGGCTAACATCTGTGAACTAAAGCTTTGGAAAGAACATTTCATCGAGCTGGTTTTTTAAAAGTAATTTGTTGTCAGACACAATCACATTTATTCCTGGTATCAGCCGGCATCGCCCACCCTCGTATCCCAAAAGAAAGGCCGTGGTTCAATCCCACAGTGCAAAAAACACGTTGTCAATTCTGAAGTACGGTTGTGAGAACAGACTCTCCGGCTACAGTTTTAATCTGCCAGGAAGTTTGACTATTTTACTTCCATGTATAATCTGAACGTGACACAGCGTTGTGTCAGCAATTTAAGCACAGGCTTGCTTTTTGAGAATACGGCTCCCCATCGCGAAATCAAAATATGACTTCTGAGCCATTATTTGCTTACGTCGTGTACAAATTAAAACTGTTGAAAGCGTAAGGTAACCGTTACTCTACGGTTTTACCATCAATCAAATTATTAGCAGGCAGCAATGACAGTCGACCGCATTCCAAGAGAAATGTATCATAATTCACGTCAAAAATTAAAATGTGTCGAGTTATACACTTTTAAGGTTTAACCTCTGGATACAAGAAATGCTGGGAGATTCTATGTTGGGCTTCGCTGTGGAAGATGGAAGTCTAACACAGTGACTTTCGGTTGGGGAGAATAATAACGCTGGCGTATCTGAATGTCTTAACCTTAAATAACGTTGACAATACAAAGCAAACAATCTCTGAACAATATTGTGGTGCAAATTTGCAATATGTAAATAAGATTATAATGCCAATTTCGTAATACGTAAAATGCGGTTTAATAAAGTACAATTACGACCAATATATTCCTCATGCGCAATGTTAATGATCTATCAATTGAAGTGCTGCACAACCATATGTACGTAATCCTAAATAGTATTACTGTTTTTAATTGAAAACTGGCACCTGCTAATTTTCCGCGGTACAACGGGCAGTGCTAGGCCCGCTGTATTGCTATATACGCTATAATCTATTTTGATAACCACCTCTACATTCAACAGCATAATTATCAGTGCCACTACTGGCAGGAACTTGAGAGAGTGGTAATGTTACAAAATCTCTCTTCAGCAACATCACGTTGACTAAGTACGTCAATGCTGCATTGAATCATCACTGTAAGGCACAAACAACTCAGATGAAACCTTTGGATTGTTACAGCATGCACATAATTTCATGAATCAACAGCTGTCTGACAACGACCAACAACCACATCGCTTAGGAGGGCGAAGAAAGCCGTGCCACAAATGCCAGATTTACGAGGATAACCCGTTCGCCCAAACTAAGTTGACACTCGGCGCTTTGGCTGATAGGTTCGACAGTACAGGCATTTGCCATTTACGGTCATTCCCATCAAACGCTGCGCAGAGTGTCTACTTAGCTTGCGTAAATAGTATTCTCCCAGCTCACACTAACACTGTATGTCCTGCTCTTTCCCTACATGGTTGGTGAATTGACTGTAACAGGTGAGTGGTACAGTGATGAACATTTAATAAAATAAGTGTATAACAACTCCAAAACAAAAATAAAAGACTGTGCAATCAGAAACAAATAGCGGTTTTACATCAAACTATGTGGCTGGTCAATTCTTCTTCCACCCTTTCAGTCTTCGGACTTGGTTGATAGACCCGCTCCAATTCTGCGCCAACCTCATCACCTCAGAGCAGCATTTACACCCAACATCACAGATTGTTAGATACATTGCAATCCCTGTCTTCCCTTACAGGTTCTACCCTTCACAGCTCCTCAAATGCCATGAGAGTTCTTCTCTACCGCCGTTAACCCATGTCCTATCACCCTGTTTCATTCTTACTGTTACTGTTTTCTATACATACCTTCGCATGATGATTCTGCACAGAACCTTATTTCTTACTTTATCGGTACACCTAATTTTCAACATCCTTGTATGGCATCACATATCAAATCTTCCAATTCTCCTTTTCTATTCTCCCCTCTCCCGCACCCCAACCCACACACAGTCTATAATTCAATTCTATAGAAATACGTTCCATATCTACAAGTACATTACTAGAATTTTTTTCTTCAAACTGATACATTTGATACCAGTATACATCTTTTGCCGAGGAATGCCCTCTTCGCCTGTGCTAGTCAGGTTCCTTATATCCATGTTTCGTCCATTTTACTTCCGAGGTACCGGTATCAAAATTCCTTCATTTCATGGCTCCTATTTGTAATGTAAAGTTTAGCGTTTATATCATTTCTGTTATAATGACTGGTATATGGTCACTTTGAAAAGGGCGGTCCTAAGTTTGACAATACGTAACGACGACAACAATCTGCTGACTGAGTAAAACAAATACTTGCTGTCAGACTGTTTTGGTTTTTATATACATTGTCATTTCTGTTACTGATTTGGTCTTTTTTTTACCTCAATCCATATTCTAATCATAAAACTGTCCGCCCTATTCAAGAGATCTTTCTGTTACTGTTTTCTATACATACCTTCGCATGATGATTCTGCACAGAACCTTATTTCTTACTTTATCGGTACACCTAATTTTCAACATCCTTGTATGGCATCACATATCAAATCTTCCAATTCTCCTTTTCTATTCTCCCCTCTCCCGCACCCCAACCCACACACAGTCTATAATTCAATTCTATAGAAATACGTTCCATATCTACAAGTACATTACTAGAATTTTTTTCTTCAAACTGATACATTTGATACCAGTATACATCTTTTGCCGAGGAATGCCCTCTTCGCCTGTGCTAGTCAGGTTCCTTATATCCATGTTTCGTCCATTTTACTTCCGAGGTACCGGTATCAAAATTCCTTCATTTCATGGCTCCTATTTGTAATGTAAAGTTTAGCGTTTATATCATTTCTGTTATAATGACTGGTATATGGTCACTTTGAAAAGGGCGGTCCTAAGTTTGACAATACGTAACGACGACAACAATCTGCTGACTGAGTAAAACAAATACTTGCTGTCAGACTGTTTTGGTTTTTATATACATTGTCATTTCTGTTACTGATTTGGTCTTTTTTTTACCTCAATCCATATTCTAATCATAAAACTGTCCGCCCTATTCAAGAGATCTTTTGAATCTTCCTCACTTTCACTGAGGACATCAATGCAGTTGCGAGTATTATTATAAAAAGACAAAGAAACCAAAAATTAACGCTATTTCACCATACCCTCATACCACATACTGATGTTTCCTCCCCACTGGACATGGAAGAAACCCACTTTAGACAATTGCAGCGAACATCTGTACAAATGTCTTCAGTCACCGTCCAAAATCGAAAACGGTAATTTCAGAGCTGGCTGCAGTGAGGCATATCAGGTTTGAATGTGCTGAAGCACTACATGTGAATTACATTCTCTGGTTGAGTACCATGTCTAAGCAGGAACCAATGAATTATCTGTTAAAATTATCAGGCTGTTCTATGTATGTGAGTCTATGTTGAGTTGCATGTCTCTATCTTAAATGGTTGGGTGAATTGGTTTCACAGGCCGGGGAAAGATTAATCACCACCAACTAACAACGCTTACTAAAGCACTATGTGGGACACGACAGAGTGGTTAGTAAAACGGGAAATGTGTTTGGGAGGAACCGCGTTAAGACTTCCACCCAATTATTCTGATTTTGACAGATTAAGGCGAATGGTGGAAAAGTTTATTTGAAAAGTACATGGTTGATTTCATTCCCACTAGTATCCCAAACCCATCCAGAGCTCCGTCCATAACAACATCATTGTTGATGGGACGCTAAATGTTTATTTTTATTATCATCTCTTTAGAGCGAAGACGTTTTCAGACCAGCTTCTACTGTGGCACCTATTCGCATTGCATGAAATATCTACGTTATTCTCCGCAATTACTAGCGGCAAAACTTTTACCATTTTTTCGTTAGGTAAGAGAGCCACCGGAAACAACGTTCCACTTTTCTGCGACAAGGATAAGATAGAGTATTCAGTGAGAAGTATTTTGGGATGGGAACCACAGAAAAATCAGAACACCATAGTGAAGAACGCCGTTTTTTCTGCCAGTCTCAAATTCCACAGCTGCTCTATTTTTCGCAACGTGCTTAACAGACCAAAAATAATTAGAAATTTGTAGAAGGGTGCGGCTGGAAGCAATACATTAAATCCGGTCTGCTTTCATACTGCCGTAATTCGAGCTCATTCGGAAGGTTATTGACAGTCTTTCTTCCCGCGCAACATTCACGAATGGGTCAGGAATAAATTGAGAAGGGTTAGGGGGAGTGGAGGGGAGGTAAAGTTCCAGAACTCTGGGAGGACAACCAGTAATGAACTTTACCACGCTCCATATAGCGTGGTTCAGTGATAACCGCCAGACTACCAACGTACAGGGTGAATCTCTAGGATTTCTTTTTTCTGTCACTTATCGCTTCACCCCATACGATTTGTTAACGTGAAAAATGCCATTCCGCATCATGTGTAGAACTCCACGTTAAACTGTAGATGTGCGTATAATTTGCTGGGAAGTCAGTTTAAAGGTCTACGAAATGCAACTGTGGTTTACAACTTATTTTGAAGGAAGTACATTCCAACTGCAATGGGACTACGCTTGGCAAATCACTACGGCGCACAAACGAACTTCGTGTTAATGACAGCTTTGATGTACTACTCCGAAAAGTACCGACTGCTATCTAAGGTGCACAAAAAGACAATTCCGCAACAAGTCTAGCACGGCTTTCTTGCTCTCCTGCAAAAACCGGTTTGGAATCTGCTGACGTCAAACGTCTTCAGCGCGCGTTCATTTGTGAGTATAAAAACAATATTCTACGTAACGACGGAGAGCGTTTAAAGAAATGGCTATATGAAACTGTGTCCTTCGACAGTAAGAAGAACGCAGCCACGAAAACTAACACAATACAGCCTACAGCTATGTGACTGTATAACGATGACTGGGCAATATCTGTTCCACAATTATTAAGCGAACAGATGCAGCCGCTGACTTAATCGTGATGCGGCAAATTAACTAGTAACTGCCCATTGTTTTTCAGTGCACAACATTTGGCTTGGTAAAAACAGTTAGAAAAGCAGCGGTTATCACTTTCGTTTTTGTACAAAGTAATGATGGACGCAAAGAATTTTACAAACACATTGACTTCTGTGACATTGTGTACGTACCAGCTGTATGCTCCTCTAGAGAAGACAAACCTACTTCGGTTCTACGAGTCTTGATAACGTTTTGCTAATCAGACTATAATTTTTAACTGTTATATGACTGCTTGCTTCACTTTCTTACGAACCTGGTCCCTCTTTTTAGATAGGACGAAGAAAAGCGTCATAGAACTTTTAAGTACGAGAGTGCTTTCATAAGTCTGGTAAAAAGAAAAATGTTTGTTTCATGAACAACTCACTTTACTTCTCGACATAATCTCCTTTGAGAAATATTCACTTGGTCCAGCGATCCTCCAGCTTTTTCATTCCCTTGGGAAAATAGGTTCTGCAAAACTGCAAAATACTCGTTGCCTGGAACTACCACTCCTTGTTTGATGAGAATTTGTTCCCAGCAAGCGAAAGTGTCATGTTGGGGAACAGGAAGTCACTTTGGGCTAAGTCTGAAAAGAAACCAATTCGAAGCTAATTCATGCACTTTCACCATTGCTATCGATGATGTGTCGGATTGTGCATTATCCTGGTAAAAGGGCACTTTTTTGCGTGCCAACCTATGCCTGTAGTCAATGCAAGTTTCAAACTATACAACAATGAAGCATAATATGGTCCAGTTATGGTTCAGCTTTTTTTCCACGTATAGACAGATTATTCCCTGGGATTCCCAAAAAACTGAGAGCGTCGTCCTACCAGCTGACAAAATGATCTTTGCATTCCTCGGTGCACTTGCACCAACCTTGTCCATTGTTTGACTGCCATTGTGTAATGATGAATCCAGGTCATATCAAAAGTCACAAATCTGCGCTAAAAGTCTTGCGGACTTCGATTACACATTGCCATGCACATGTTGAAATGCGTCGGCTGCGCCTTTGGTCGACTGTGAGCAATGGCGGCACCCACCTCTGACACCTTTTTCATTGTCTATTCTTCGTGCAGGATACTATGCACATGTTTAGCTGAGATGACTACAATCTCACGAATTCATTAATGCAAAAGTAAATGAGCTTCAGCGATTGTGCAGACCATGTGCACTTCTTCAAATTTTGTTCTGATTTGTGCGGCAGTTCAACTCCTCAAATGAAAATGTTTAACAACAGCACGAAACTTTGATTTCTCCATTTTCAATCGCAGTCGAAAAACTGGCCAATTCAATTCAGAGGCCTGTCAACAATGAAGTGTACGTTGTACATTGTTTATATTCTTTATACGATCGTTGGAGGTAAAAATGAAGCTTACCAACTATGAACGCGCGCAACAAAAAAATGTTCCGCTCTTTCATGGAAATTTACCAACTTATCAAACCACCCTCGTAAGTGTCCACATGACTCTTTCATAGTCTTTTCACTTTGGTATGTATAAATCACCAAAGTTCCTGGCAAGCAGGCAAACTCTCTCTCTCTCTCTCTCTCTCTCTCTCTCTCTCTCTCTCTCTCTCTGGTGCAAGAACATCAGTTACGAACCAATGCACTTAGATGGTTCGAAGTAATCATCCATTAGGAACAATCAATGTGGACAACAAAAGTGGATCGTAAAGTATGTAAGGCGGTTTAGTTCACAACCAGGAGGGCATCTGATTAGCAAGTTGACAATCTCCCTCTGTGAATCAGTCGAATGTTTGGATCTAAAGTAGATCCTAACTTCAGTTGGATATTGCAGTTAAGTGACGCATGGAATAAAGATTGCGCTCAATAGTTTCACCTCAATCGTTTCCTAAAAGGAATCACCTGACCACCCAAGCTGAAGTGCCGTTGCATAATATAGCGGTCGCCCCAAGCGCAGAGTAAGGCTGTGGAATCTGCGCAAGGCCATATAGCTTCACTTAAAGACCATCTAAACCAAGCTGCTCACTTAACATAGACAAAGTGCTCTGACAAGATTTACGACTTAGCTCGTCTACAGCTTCATTCAAACGAACGAACTTCCATTTCAAAAACTCTTAAAGTTTCACCCTCATTTCAAGTAAGAATAGCAACATTTATGCAACCACAGGGAAGTGGACACAAACAAACCGTAACATTTTATTCTTAAAGTCCTAGTTGAGACACAAGTAACAGAAACGTCCAATCCTACCATGAAATGAAACTTCGATTCCTGAGCACAAACCTGTACGTTACCGCCAACACAGAATCCACAATAATGCTGACAGAAATTCCAATAATACGAAGAAATTATTAAAACCAAATTAATTTTAGTCCGTATTCGACATACCGAAAATAAGTATGGCGAACGCTTTAGGAGTGGAAAAGAAACTACCGATTAGCCACGTTGGGTTTATCGGAAGACAAATGTAACAGAGAGGAACGATGAAATTGCGGCAGATGCTGGTACAATATAGGTAACTGAGGATTTGGAAACTGTCAAACTGACGAACAGATTTGCAATCGCAAGTGTAGTGCAAGACACCTAATAGGCACACTGTCGTAATAGAGGATAATGCTTGATGTTACCATCAACATCCGGACTAGAGTACGCAATCACGATATCCGTCAGACTCGCAATTAGATGGAGACACTTTTGGACTAAATGGACAACTTACAGCAGCTTTACAAACGTTTACAAATATTTAGTGTAGGCCTGTAGAGATTATCTTGAAACTGAGTAATGTTTTGTTTGCATCGAATATTTTCTTTGCTTAATGACACCATTCAGCGAACTCTTTGAAGACGTGTATATTATCCGATATTTCAATTCCTGTGAATTTTAAATCGCTTGCATCCTTCGTAGGTGGTTTTATGCAGACCACTAACGTTGCTGAGCAAGTGGAACACCAAGGCTAAGAAACATTAACTGTAGCTAACGATACAGAGAAGTCCCTAATTGTTGTATATCTGCGTACAAAACGCTCCGTTGCAGGCAGAGAGACGGGCACTACGAAGAATAGCACACGACCCCGCCATGTACAACCCATTGAAGCACTGCCACTTAGACCAATTAGATGGGAGTCGCGCGCTAGGAATAACGGCGCTTGGATTGTCAGCTAGTTGCGACGTCTTTCAGACTCATCATTGTATCAACATTCAACACGGTGAAGCGTGCAAAGGTATAGGACATGCTATATGCTGGATTGGTACAAACAATACATGCTATGTTGACTGACAAAAGTGTTACCGCGGTCGATTTGCTGCAGCAGACACAGATGCAATATTCAGAAAAAATACTGCCTACTACAAGAATATCAATACGTTTAAAAGTCGTCAAGTAAAATCACACGTCTCTGCCGAATAAACATGTAGGGCTATCTAATAAACATGTAGGGCCTCGTTTAATAAAAGCGTGTTTTACTCGTTTCCCGATGCCCGACATTTTTCGGCTTGTGTATGGTGACTGACGTCAACGTAATTCTAGGTGGGTGTTGTAACAAACTGTTATGTTGTTTTGCAGTTGGAGGCTTTGGGTGCTGCAGCTGCAAATGTTTCACTGGCGATGCAAGTACTGTGTACAAGCATTTGATCTCATCCTAGCATTTTTCCTGCATCAGCTGACAATTTAGCACCAACAATAAACTGTAAAGAGAGGTACAAGCGTTGCTTTACATTTTTTTAAAGCAAAGTGACGGAGGATTAGTTTTGAGACAATGTTACTAGTCCTTGGACTAGACCCCATTGTTATTTATACACATCCAGATAGTTCATAGTGTTCTTTATCAGCCACTCCGAACTACAAAAAACTATTGGGGAGACAGCACTGTGACACGTATCTCCTGATTGGAAGATTTTTGTTCCTACTGGAACACGCAGTTCACAATTTGTAGTCAATTACAGTTGAAGGTGGCAGCTATGTTCTATGTAGATGTAACACTTCTTGACGCATGGATAGGTTTTATGCCTTCTTTCGTAAAGAAAAACCTCTAATGTTTCGCTACCTGAATAACTGCGGGCAGGAGTAAGATTACAATTCAGGGTGAAAACATAATCAAAAAATTTGCGAATGACAATGCTAATATAGGTGAAATCTAGCAAGAATTACAGGACCTGTTGAATGGAATGAACGTTCTAATGAGGATAAAATATAGACAAAGTACGTTAAAGAGAGATGATATAAATTACGAGTACCTCAAACGAGATTTTATACGAGCAACTTTCTGGTCGGTTTTGACCAGGAAGTCAACAGACTACTAAAGTGCGTGCGCCTTTCGTGCCTATCTGTAAATCTGCTACCAACCACGATACAAATGTGTCTATGACGTGAATGATGAATAGATTGTGTCGAATATGCAGTACTATATTTGATGATACTGGACACTGCGCATGCGCAGAAGCCAGAGACTACGACAGGGTCTGCAAACATCTGAAGTAAACCTATTCTGGCCCAGCTCACTCCTATTATAGAAATGGATTCTATGCTTTCGTGTCTTCTTTATCGTTAATGTGTTGTTTGTTTTGTTGTCCAATAGAAATATCTCAAAGGAGAAAGGTACTTACGTTTTACGCCATGCATAAACAAAAATGTAAACAGATAAACGTGTTTTAATGAAACGTATTTTAACAGTGAAAAGGCGAACTAATCGACCAGAAAAACAATTTTAGTTGTCACTTGGGACTAAGCAAGAAAACAGGATACAAAGGATAAAGCAAAAAGGCGCCGTTTACTGCGCTCCGGATATTGTTTGATGTGTTTGCGTACCGTTGCATATTTTCTTAAGGAAATAAAATGGTTCAAATGGCTCTGAGCACTATGGGACTTAACTTCGGAGGTCATCAGTCCCCTAGAATTTAGAACTACTTAAACCTAACTAACCTAAGGACATCACACACATCCATGCCCGAGGCAGGATTCGAACCTGCGACCGTAGCGGCCGCGCGGTTCCAGACTGTAGCGCCTTTAACCGTCTTAAGGAAATAAATGTATGTATTGTGAAATGACTGGATGACACTTCTCGTGTTCTTTCAGTTCTCTGGAGTGTAAAGAATTTGCCATACGACCTTTGACAATAACTTCCACTATGAAATCTGTTTTCGTCTTTTATAAACTAATGCCATTGCTTGTTCCTGGATTCTGTTACTGCATTTCGATTTTTCCGTAAAAAGGGTAGTCCCTCACTATCTCACTTTCACCGTTCATACGCCGAATTGCACACCAGATTCTCGTAACACCAGAAATTTTGGCGCTGATGTGTAAACGAAAATGATCAGTTGAAAAAACAGTAGAGGAATAAAAGGCCAGGGGTAGTGCAGTAGACTCGCTTGTTTCCAGGAATCAATTCAGGCACGACAGTCGATCGCGTAGATGGGCTTTAGTTTGTACAGCTCTCCAAAAATGGCATTAGCTGTAAGCGTGGCTCAGAGAAGAGTGTTTTTTTGTGTTGCTGTCAGGTTTATTCATTTGTCTTTATGGTTATGATATCAATAAAAATGATTCTCTTCAACCGCTAGGTAGACAGTTCTCACTGTCACATATGGTAACCACTTCTTTGTGGCTGTGTTCATCATGACATTTTTCGTTTACCCGCATGTGTTGCTGCAGGTGTCAGGACAAATTTGCTCGACGAACGTAAACTGTGGAGTAGGTTTGGGAAACAAACATCGGAACATTAGACAACTTCTTATTGGGCTCATACACTTCTGGAGCGTTCCTTTCAACCGTACCTCCGATCTTCCAGATTGTCGCACTAAAAAACACTCACGGTCGTAACCAGTCGTAGCCTCTTCAACGTTAACAACGTGGAGCGTGCGAGATTCAAGACGTACTGTTTGACGGATTTAATCTTAACAGTTTACTGGCGCACGCAGATTACGCCTCTACTCTGCTAGAATATCAAATCAAAGTAAACAAGCGTCGCCTATCTCGCTCAGACCCGCAGGATAGGATAATATCTTTTAATTACTCCAAAGTCAATAGTGAAATGCCCTGTAGCTATTAAATACTATCAGGCAGATTCCGATACACAATCACTGGACGGGAATATATTCACTACGAACACTGTAACACCTACAACTGATTACTAGCGACCCACGCTGATAACAAGAATGCACTTCAAAGTCATTAGGAAAAACTCAAGAACAACGACATCTAAATTTGCACAAAAAATATCGATATCTATTAACCCTTGCCAAGCACGTCCTCTTCATCCAACCCCATCTCGAGCTGGCTCCACGCAGTGCTCTGAGGCCTCTTTTCCCCCAAGAAAGTCTACACTAACTAATCCGCAACGCTAGCCGAGAAAAACGGCAACGTGCCTAAGAAGAATTTGACGCCCGGGCAAGGGAACGCTCTTTTAAATGTTTGCTTTGTAGGCGTTCCGCAAGGGAAACGTGACGTCACTGATCACGAAGAATAACTAACTCCAGCCTTCCGAAGAGATAACTTTACAAACACGAACTCCTGCCCAGTGGACCCATCACTTGCCGCTCAAACCTTGCGAGGTCTGCCGTTCGGCCGATTTCGCGAGCTGCAAACCGCTCCACAACGTTGTTTCACATTTAAGACTTTCAGCAGCAGCAGCAGCAGCAGGCCGTCTCGCTGGTCATTTCCTGCCTGCTTACAGCAGTTTTGTAATGTGCTGCCTCGTGGCAGGGCTTTCAGAACTTTCTCTACGAAGGTTGGAAACATAGGCCTTCCTGGGGAACTCATTCAACGTTGAACCGGCATCTTACGTCCGGAGCACTGCCAAATTAGTAAGATTTGGAAAATACCGGCACATGAACTCCTCGATGATCACGTTGCTCTCCTAGAAACCGACCCCGCCGTAGACAACAGCAACAGGAAGATCTCTAATATCAACTCTGTAAGACGGTTGCGAGTGCAACTACAAGTTACCAGGATAACGAGCAGGTCATCAATTATTAAACCTAACGAGGATATATTTGACATACTTTGTCTACAAAAAAATATCACTCACTTATAGACAACTATGGTCGCGTTTCAAATTAGCAAATATATCAAACTTGTTCATACAAAATAGACGTTTCCGAAAATCAAATTTATGGACAAACCAACTGTCACACGACTAAACTGTTTTTTGACCATGTCTCAACATCCTACATTTCCTTGAAAAAAGTAATGACCCACTTGATGTTTTGAAATATACTAGAATCAGAACATAAAGAACAGACACTTTATGTGCACGCACGCACACACAAGTAATGACTTGTTCCAACACTTCATTGTCCTTGTTATTTTCATTAAGCACATTCGGGGGCTTGAGATTTCGGATAAAGCTGCCGATGCACCTCCGATTATTAAGCATTATTACCATGTACATGATGATGACTCTAAATCATGTTGTCAACCCTACTGTGCAGTGCAGAGCAACTAAATTATGTTTTGCGCTTTGGGCCCATGTGGAAATGAATATTCGAGAAATCAGCGACGCAGCTTTCCGTAAATGTCCATACATACAGTGTGGGGGCTTCTAATAGAGATAAAGCTGGTTCATCATAAGATCAACAGATGTCACGGACATGCATACACGTCATAGCCTCAACATCAATGACGCTTTGCTTTAGGCCCTTATGATCTTCAGCACCTCAAATGAGAGTAATTTTTACTACGTTCAGAAATCTCTCCGCCTCTCCTGCAAAATCTAGCTTCTGTGACACACGCTTTCCTGCGTCAACGCCTCAGTTTCAGGGAGCAGATACAACATTTGGAATTTCATCACTTTCAAATTTCGGTCTTGCAAAATAAATGCCAGACCTCTCGGTGATTCAGTGGCGTACCACTGTCGGAATGCGTGGATATTACAGTTACCAGTGCGTGCACTGCAAATACCTCACGCTGTGGAGGGTCCTGTCGTAACAGTAAGCTATGCGACGTAGGGCAATGGCCTATGCGTTGGCGGGTCGAGACGAGTTTGCTACCACGGAGTGGGAGTGGAATGGTGAATGCGTATCGCAATGAGCCGCTTATTTACAAACAAAGCCTTAGAGTAGCTGACTACGTGGAATGTGTCCACATCGCAGAGATAACTACATAGGCAGAGCGATAAGCTACCGTCACCGTCAGCAAGACAGACAAAGAGAAGCCTCTGCCACACACCGCTTGCTATGAACACTCAACGATAAACTTATCTCCCAGCAAACAGCACTGAAAGGCAATTTAAATCCAGAACCACATCCTATGACCTATCTAGTCTAGTTTTGTCGTCTAATACGAAGACTCCTTAAATGAACTGCCTTACTGAAGGAAACAATAATAACCGAGAGCAAAATTCAACTGTCATCACGGGAACTAAGACTACGGGCCAAGATTATTCCGGCGTCTTGTGGGACAAAGATTACTTGCTCACAACCGCCGCTAGTCTACTAAATAAGAACAATGGCATGAGCTCAGCGCTAGGATGCTGCCAAAATATCTGGGCGCACGTTCACATCCTCCTTGTTCTACAAGCCCACGCAGAACTTACGCGCATCACGGCTGCTGTTCGAACGCGAACACGATGCAAAGTCATGCAGTAAAGGCGCCAATAGACCCCCGGTCTTTAACCAGGAAAACAAACGGCAGAGTGTTAAATCTGTTACACCGATACCGTCACTAATTGGCTGCGGCCTGCGGGCTTTCCGACAGCGTGCTACACATGCCCGGACAGAACACTGGCAGTGAGAAGTGGCACACCACGGTTTAAAACTGAGTATTCGGCAACAAAGGCACATCACGCCAGCAATGCCCTCCAATGCCCTCCATCCGCTTTCGCCACAGTTTATCCAGCAGCGCCTTTTCCTTGTCCCTCTAGCGCAGTGATCTCCAATCTTTCTGAAATCATTACCCCTGAGTGCAGTCATGTATCAGATAGTACCCCTCCCTGCCACCACCATCACCAAGATTACTACGTAACTACATTTTAGTATGAAAAAGAATTCCTTTGAACACTTTCAGTTTCAAAATGACAGTTGATAAACAATATTTAATTTTTTAATAATCAGTGAGATTATAGGTACGGCTTATTTCGAATAACCTTTTTTTGGAATGATAGACCAATTCTCAGTGCATTGTGAGGGTTACCCAAATCTACTTCTAATAAAAGAAAGCCAACTATCGACAATGAGGCAAATACTTGTTAGTAAAAACGCTTCCTCTGTACCAGTCCTCTCCCTGGCGACACTTGCTTCACCAACCTTCTGCACCTCTACCGAATTAAAATGTGTACACTTCACTTAGGCCTATTGTTTTTAGATCATTTGACTGCTGTATTCCTTAACCTGAACAGGCTGCCAATGCTTTGTGTCTGACCACTGCCACTAATAATAATAATAATAATAATAATAATAATAATAATAATAATACAGTGTAGGCCCTGCAGCAGTATAGTAGTTATTACATAGTTGCTGTTGGTGCTGTCAATTACTTCGCTTACTGTTGCGAAATGAAAAACGCAGCTATTTCTGATCTAGCTGAGGACCTACCTACAGTTCGGAGACGAATTTTCATGAGATATTTAAGCATATTTGACGTGTGTGTCTCAATTTTACTGGCATAGATCCAGGATCAAAGTACAAAGAGCCAAAGAAACTGGAACACCTGTCTAATATCGTGTAGGGCCCCTGCGAGCACGCAGAAGTGCCGCAACACGACGTGGCGTGGCCTCGACAAATGTCTGAAGTAGTGCTGGAGGGAATTGACACCATGAATCCTGCAGGACTGTCCACAAATCGGTAAGAGTACGAGGGGGTGGAGATCTGAACAGCACGTTGCAAGGCATCTCAGATATGCTCAATAACGTTCATGTCTGGGGAGTTTAGAGGCCAGCGAAAGTGTATAAACTGAAAAGAGTGTTCCTGGAGCCACTCTGTAGCAATTCTGGACGTGTGGGGTGTAGCACTGTCCTGGTGGAATTGCCCAAGTCCGTCGGAATGCACAATGTATATGAATGGATGCAGGTGATCAGACAGGATGTCACCTGTCAGAGTCGTATCTACACATATCAGAGATCCCATACCATTCCAACTGCACGCGCACCTCACCATTACGGAGCCTCCAACAGCTTGAACAGTCCCCTGCTGACATGCAGTCTCCGGGGTTCATGAGGTTGTCTCCATCCCCGTACACGCCCATCCGATCGATACAATTTAAAACGAGACACGTCCGACCAGGCAACATGTTTCCAGTGAACAGTCAAATGTCGGTGTTTACGGGCCCAGGCGAGGCGTAAAGCTTTGTGTTGTCCAGTCATCAAGGGTACACGAGTGATTCTTCGGCTCTGAAAACCCATTTCGATGACGTTTCGATGAATGGTTCGCACGCTGACACTTGTTGATGGCCCAGCACTGAAATCTGCAGCAATCTGCTGAAGGGTTCCACTTCTGGTACGTCGAGAGATTCTCTTCAGTCGTCGTTGGTCCCGTTCTTGCAGGATCTTTTACCGGCCGCAGCGATGTCAAGATTTGTTGTTTTGCCGGATTCCTGATATTCACGGTCCACTCGTGAAATGGTCGTACAAGAAAATCCCCACTTCATCGCTACCTCGGAGATGCTGTGTCCCATCGCTCGTGCGCTGAATACAACAGCACATTCAAACTCTCTTAAATCTTGATAACCTGCCATTGTAGCATCAGTAATCGATCCAACAACTGCGCTAGATACTTGTTGTCTTATACAGGCGTTGCCGAGCGCTGCACCGTATTCTGCCTGCTTACATATATCTGTGTTTGAATACAAACAATTTTGTTTCGTGACGGAAATACGCCCGAATCCTTTCTTTTTACTTCCCCAGAAAATTACATTTTATCCCTCAGGTGTATTAACCCCCCCCAGACTGGGAACCACTGCTCTAGCGAAACATTAAACGGCTACCAGTCATCTGATCCTAAAGCCGCTGCCATACGGTGGCCGGACAAGGACCCTTTCATTTACATCGTAAAGTAACCAAGGAAAGAGCAAGATGAACCAATGGCATGCTACTATGTTAATAAATAACATTCCAAAATACCAAGACACCAAAGTGAAACTGAATGAAGAAAGGGTCTGGTTTAACGACCAGTCGAAATCGTTGTCATTGACACCACCTCAGATAAGCGTAAGGGAGGAGACAGTATGATGCCTTTCGGAAGGAACCTCCCAACAATCGACTGGCGCGATTTACGAACAACTAATTAGGATGACTGATCGGTGATTTGAGCATCGTTCCTTTAGAATATGAGCCATGTCTCCTAAGCATTGTGCTGCCAAACCGTCTTATAGTTGCACAAGTTAACTTCGATGTTCTGAGCTTGTGTGGCACTAAAATCGCAGATGACTTCGGAATGTAAGCCTTAAAAACGCTAGACGAGAGAGGTTGCTGCAATGTTAGTTTTAATTTAAATTAATGTTCGCATTGTTATAAAATTAGTAATTACAAATAAAATGTTATTTTTATTAAAAATTATACTTGCACATTTACAATTAACAATTCCATCAGATAAATACTGAATGCTACTACAAGTAATAAAGTTCCGTCTAAAGAAATCAAACCAGCAAATTCGCGATTGCAAGCTTAGAAGGCTACCTATACACGAACTATGTACGATTCTGTAGTAAAGTTTGATTTTTTTTTTTAATCTTTCACAGCACTCTGAAGTCTATCGTCTGGCGGTTTCTTCTTCTTCTTCTGTTGCTTCTTCAGGTGTGTTTCCGAAATGCATCGTACCGCTTCAGGAAGTTGGTGCCCGGGCACTGACATAAGTACAAAGAACACTGAGGTGGATCAGTTCCTAAGGTTCCCTTGTAAAACTTTCGTAGGTATACGTTGTTGTTTTGACCGTGGAACTAATTAGAGCGAAAGGAATACATGCATTACGGCCTCTTATTCAGCACAATCGCTGTCATCACTAACACAAAAAGTGGCATGGATGCTTTTGGTAAGTGGTGGAATGTGTTCGTAAGAGTGGGAAAGACAATTTAGCACTTTACTGTTGGTCATACAGTACCACATACAAACATAGCTATATGGGGGAGAAGTATAAGACACGGTAAAAACACTGTAAAACCAAATCAAAGGCTAAGCCCAAGAGCAGAATTTAAACAGCACAACAAATTCATTGGTGAATATGTACACTATCACTGCAACAGTACCATATTCGTGGCTTTGTACAGCAAGATACTGCACTCACTTTCATTCTTACGTTTGGTGTATGGTAGAAAGAATACGTATGCTAAAAATGTCACAAAATATTAGTTTAATCGTTTACAATGTTCAGTGTTAGCTTGACTGAACATGAAACTTCCTGGCAGATTAAAACTGTGTGCCCGACCGAGACTCGAACTCGGGACCTTTGCCTTTCGCGAGCAAGTGCTCTACCATCTGAGCTACTGAAGCACGACTCACGCCATGTCTCACAGCTTTACTTCTGCCAGTATCTCGTCTCCTACCTTCCAAACTTTACAGAAGCTCTCCTGCGAACCATGCAGAACTAGCACTCCTGAAAGAAAGGATACTGCGGACCGAGTCTCGGTCGGGCACACAGTTTTAATCTGCCAGGAAGTTTCATATCAGCGCACACTCCGCTGCAGAGTGAAAATCTCATTCTTGACTGAACATGTTTGTGAAAAATAGGAGCAAAAGTTTAGAAAATTATCACTTGAGATATGCATGCGAAAGTAGGTCAGACTCGCCAGTAGTTACACTTCCTTGGGTTGAACCGATCAGGTGGCTAATCAAGCCCTCAAAATCATCATTCTAGTAATGGTTCATCCAGCTAAATTCGGCTGTACACCCGAAAACATACTTTCTGACGATAACGCAGAGGATAACTCAATGACAGCAATCGCTTTTGGGAGAACAAACAATCCCAGATACCAGAATCAACATACCAGACTGTGCTAGGTAGCTGCATCTCTCAGTTCTACTTCCAGACTGAAAAGCCTCTGTGGTTTCTAACACTTGTCAACAATGTCTTCTACCAAATGGGTTCTCGACAACATCTGCAAAACTTTTGATATATTAACGAGGCACACCTGCAAGTACCAGAGAGCCATCTTCTCGAATCCCACAGACTCAGTGGTATTCCAACTGTGGACTACTTGCTCTCCATCCGTACACCTCTACACTTTATGAAACAAACGAACCACGTGAAAAAGGGGCTCCACAGCGACGGTATCAATTTCGATTTGCATCGTTTTGGACTGGAGTTAATATTTCTTATAATTTTCGCTCCACATTGTACGAAATGCCAATTTTGCAATATTAGGAGAAACAGCTGCTGCAATTTTTGGTAGATAACGAGTTTGAATTTGCTGTGAACGCTACATCCAACAGCAATTATCCTGTAATCATACATACAACAACAATTACAATTTTTATAGAAGGTCACGTTTATTCAGCACTAAGAGCTACTGATAGAACAAACCTTTATTTAGTACTAGTTTAGACTGAACACATCATGCAATATAAAATAGTTGCAGCAGCCTATATGATATAGCTCTTACTGTGGCGTCAATAGTGAATATAAAATTGTAAAAAACCGTTTGCGTCACTGTCAGCGAAGGTAAAATGAACTTTTACAATTAGGTAATCCTAGTCACTGTCCATTTCTTTCTTCCTTCTGCTCTGTGTAATTCACTCTCCATACTGCATAGAGTAGACAGTTATAGACAAATATTACTTTCTATACATTTTACCCTTGAAGACAGTGACGCAAGATGACTGACTTCGTATTTATTACTGAAGCCACGGTAAAAGAGACGCTGTAGTAGCTGTTATAACAATTTTATGTCGCCTAATGATAGTTTCAATCTAAATTGGTGGCAGCTGTGTCAACAGCTATTGGTGGTAAATAAATACAATTTTCTTTAAATATTTACGACCTTCGGTGCACCATCTGCACAACGTACTAACAATTTCGACAACTCAGCTTTGGGATGTTCTTGGTATCTCCTGACAGAAGTTTTATTTAAGGTACTGAACCGTATATTCTTGTTCCCGATGTTAAGCATGTTGCGCGTTTCACATCACCACACAAAGCTACGACTGGCATATAGAAAGCATCCAAGGTCGTTTCTATCATTAGGCAAGACTAAGCGACCGGTTAAAGTGGCAACATTTTTGGGGCAGCAAAAGGCGGAAAAAAATTATTTCAAATTAAACAGCGAGTAAATTGAGCAAACGAGAAGCAAAAATGAGTAGAAATTTAAACAGTGAATTGTTTTCAAAGCATACGGAACAGTTATTTATTAAGTCTTTACTTAGTCTGACGAAGGTAAACCCACTGCCTCTAGCTTCCTAAACACTAACGCAGCCGCAACTGAGTATGAGAATTACTTCTGATATTTTCTAAATGTTACTATTACGGGCCAACACAAAAACAATGCTACATTTGATTTCGTACTGAAATTTCAGTGTGATTCTGTAAAAGAAAAAACCTGAAGCCAAAAATTTATTGTACAGAAGAAGGGTTATTCTGTTTCGTAACTTTGATTGAAGGAACAATTTAATAAAAAAACGCACTTAATTTTTTTCTTAGGGTTTAAACGACCACCGTGAGCAACTCAATGGGCTACAAGCAGTCGCCCGTCTCTAATTTAGGGGCCACTGACTTCAGGGAAGGGATCGAGCCAATGCCTTTAGATAAACAACATCCATGCCTCGCAGGGAATCGAACCCGGACCCATCTTTGACGAATGATCAGAAAATCGCTCAGACCACTGCGCCGCCGGGACTGCTAGTACAGAAAATGCAAGCGTAGCGTCATTTATTTATTTAATCACAAGAAAGTTTATGCTGAAAAAGAGTAGATGTATTCCTCATTCTAAAAATATTTCAACTACAACAGATAACGAGTATCCAGATGATCTAGTTTCATGCTTTGCATGTCTCCTCTCAGTATAGCATAATTTCTAAATTCAAGCAAAAATTCATTAGCGCCAGAAAATAGTTCCACACCTTTACTAGTCCACTTTCCTGTAATCAAATGAAATAAGTAAGTGATGCTAAATTTGGCTACGCTGTGTATTCAGTTGAGTTTCGATTTAAAACCTTCAGCACATTCTTTCAACTTCAGTTATTTTGGGAATTTTGAAAAACCGAACAAAAAATAAACTGAGGATACTTGTTGTCCTCAATCAATATTAAAGGAAATGAGGACAAAGCTTGAAAATTGAGGGATACTCGAAGAAAAAGAGGGCGTTTTGTCACCTTAGTTTAGTGATTAAAAGTGTAATAGGAAATTTATATTCTTGTGCCGTTGAATGTCGGTGGTGGAGAGAAGGAGACCGAGAATACTAGACCGATGGTATTGAAAAAGAGGGGGCGTATTTTATCAGTTCTCGCCTAAGGCAGTAAAACACCTAGCAGCGTTCCTGAAAGTATCACAAGTGTCGGCATTACATATGACCATGCATGCCCTTTCTGATTAGCAAAAGATTTCCAGACGGAGTGATATGCTTGCCTGATGCTTGCTGAGTAGATGACCGCTGGGCAGGTAATCGTTGAGTAGACATTTTCTCAACTGCTGGATGTGCAGCAGGCACTGTTTCTTGCTGGGCAGGCACAGGTACTTGCTGAGTAGGCACTTGCTGAGCATATATTCGTGGGGCAGGCACAGGTACTTGCTTAACAGGCAGAGCTCCTTTCTGAGCAGATACCTGCTCGGTATCCACAGGAACTTGTTGAGCAGGTACTGGCTCGGCAGGCGCAGATACTTGCTGGGTAGCCACAGGAGCTTGCTGAGCAGGTACTTGCTGGGTAGCCACAGGAGCTTGCTGAGCAGGTACTTGCTGGGTAGCCACAGGAGCTTGCTGAGCAGGTACTTGCTGCGTAGCCACAGGAGCTTGCTGAGCAGGTACCTGCTGGGCAGGGGTCACTTGCCGACCCGAACTCTGCCGTCTGGCCGGTCGGCGAGGCCCGCTGCGCCCCGGTGTCGGGGATTCGTTACTACGCCTGTCACCCGTCATTGCTTAACTTGCAAGCAGCTTCGCAACGCTAGCCAGCACTTGCGCTGTGCTGGAGCCCACGCTGCACACTACAGACAGCGCGCCGCAGAGGCCGTCGCCGCAGCGCACCACGCGATATTTTAGGCTCACGAAAACTTTGCCAAGGTTTCATTTTATTCTGCGTATCCGGCTCTCCCTAGAGTCTGCAGGCTCCTGTCGTTGATGGGTTGGGCTTCTCCACATCTCTGCAACGCTCCGCCCGAGTACTGTTAAGGACACTACAACACGTTATACTCCTAACGACAACGATAACAATGTAATAACAGACGTTATCCAACTCATTGCACGGCAATGAGATCGTGCGCAAGTGTACTGGCATACACGTACGAGGGGCATTTAATAAATAACGAACATTATTCTTATTTCTTATACGTTTATTTTTTTCAATACCTCGTTATAGTCCTTCAATATAGTTCCCTGCTTCTCTATGACTGAGTCCCAACTTCTCGGAAGCTCTATTATTCCATTCAGGACACCACTTCTGCTCGTCTGTCGAATGGCTAGGGCAACGGCGGTAGAAAGCTCTTATAGAGAAAGATAACGACGCTCACGCATAGGTTTTTCCCAACTTCGGAACCAAGTCGAAGTCTGGTGGACTCGTGTCCGGGATGTAGGGAGAACGCGGCAACACTTTTCATCCGTATTCGCGCAGTTTTTGGGCTACAACGTTGCTGTGGCCCAGCCTCAAGCAACTGGGATCGGGTTTTGTGCATTTTTCTGAGCAGGTTTTTGCATGAAGTTAAGATAATACACAGCTGTGACACTTGTTCCACGCGGTACTCTGTAACGATGATTCCTTGGTGATCATAAGCAAAAACATTCATCATTTGCTTGAACTTTGAATAAAAGCGTCGAAATTATTTTGGACATGGAGAATCTGAAGCTCTTTACACATAGGACTGCGATTTCAACTCCGATTCAAAGCCTCTCTAATTTAAGTTTCATCAGCATCGACAATTCGACACCAAGAATCCTTGACCATCACGGTCGAATTGTTGTTTGAGCAAGGCTGCAGAGTCCAGGCGTTTCTGCTTCTCCAGCAGTGTGCGACTCCTCTCGTAGAAATTTTTCTCTTCTTCAAATCATTTCTCTGAATACAGAATTCTGATGTTGGGGAAATTCCCGTGGCTTCAGAGAGTACCTCAAGTCAAACTGTTACAAGACCATCTGCCACAAGATTCACACCATCTTCTTGGATCCCACCGTGAAACTGTACCACGGTCCACTGTAAAATCGCCACAAATGCAATGTGCATTTCTGTCGCGTGAAGTTCCGATCTTGATGTACGACATCTTGTCTTCGACTATCACAGTACCAGATACAATTGCTGCCTCTATTTCTAATTGTCGCCAATTTTGTGTGAAGAGTACACGTGCTTCTTCCTCAAGCTGCCAGCTACATCTGACGTAATTTTCGTTGTTGTTGCATCAACAATCCACAGTAATATCAATATATGCATTATTTATGAATATCCCTCGTATACCTTTTTGATACTACTCATTTAATATAATTTGTCCTTATTTTTATGAAGACTGATTTAAATCGTTTATTTAGCCGTCTCGGCTGCACATTTTCATGATCTGACTAGTTTCCATCAAAGTTGATCACTCTTCATATCTATATGAACTAATAAAATACTGCTAGTCAAAATTTTCTTTTAGTTTTCCGTTTTTTATGCGAGTCATCGGCGGGATAACTGAGCAACGTTGGTAAAGGCCGTGCCACGTTAAAACGTTAGTCAGCGACTAATACGATTTTCACTATTGTTGCGGAATAATATTCTAGCAGGCGACTACAGGAAGTGAATGTTTCGGTGACTACTGTTCCCCTAAGTTCAGCTGGAAAAAAGCCCTAGAGCAACTAATTTGATGTTATCTCGAGCACTAAAGAATCTCCAGCGCAGCAGATACGCTTCTATAAAACGCTCACCATAAAAATAAACCTAATGTAAATATTGCACTATGTATCCCGCGTTTGCTAGAACGTCAGTGGATTTCCGATCAAGTGGGACTGCAGTCAAGCCGTCTCGAGTACTGTCAAGCATGATAATAGGGGTACGTTTTGTGCTGTGCGTTACGCCCACATCGACTTAGCGATAATACGGGACAACAGCTTTACCGGAGCATTTAACATTGACAGCACTGGCCCGTCAGCTGTTACAGCTAGCCTGCAGTGATGTGGCCAGCTGCAGTTCACACGTAAAAAGATACGAGCAGAGGAGCAATACAGCTTCGAATGTCTTAATTTTAAAGCAGAACGAAATATTAAATGGCAAATCTCTCACAATATGCTCCTTAGACGACTAGAAGAAAACACAAATACATTATCGTTTTTAGCTAACATAGGCCTACTACTGTAATTAAAAACAAGAATGATGAAAATTCCTGACTTAATCATAGGGTAATTTTTATCTGCGTAAGCTGTGTGTAATTGAGAGAGTATTGAAGGATTTCATAGTATAGTTAAATACTGATGCCACTAAGGATATAATCTCTTAGCTCCTTCCTTATCCGAATCCGAGAAATTCATTTCAGCTCTGGAAGTGTCACCTGCTGCTACATTGATAACGGGCCTATCAACAACATTTTCTCTTCTTTCACGACGAGTCGTCCTATATCCTGCCAGCGTTCGGCAGTGACGTGTGAAAAAGCTGTGTGTGTTAGTTCCAGTACGACTGGCAGCTTAACAGTCTTTGGATACTTCTCGGGCCAAATCCCACATCTTGCTTGGGTTCATATTGTATTGATACAGTAGCAAATGTAAAAATCCAGCATTTGTATGATCTGCTCGATGCTGTGAAAATGATTTTTTTTCATGTTTCTACTATATTTATCTACGTATGTGGTATGAAACAATGGACATAGTACAAATAAAGAGGATTTGTTGTTTCCTTTTTTCCTTAAAAATTAAACTTATGTTTCTTAATTTAAACAACATACATACAACAGCAGACAAAATTCTTTGTGAGGTGATAAAATTATGGGCGTGTTAATATTGGTCTTTTGAAATTTGAAGGCAACAATGAACTTGGGCCCGAGATCAAACATACATACATACGCATCAACTGAGAATGGGTAAAATGCTGAGGAATGCTGTATAATGTCTTGAATGAGTTCAAAATTTTTGGCTATCAGGAGAGTAGTTGCGCCTTACGACTTTAGCTGCGTACGTCCTTTCTGAATTTATTTGTTTTGTTCTTTGGTTTGCGCAATGAATACCAAGAAAGGCAACTTACTGGGAAAAAAATGAAGAATGAAAGTCTCTTAGTATAAGCTTTTTCATCACATCACAAAGCAAAATGTCATGATCATCGACATCCTTTTGCAGAATAAAAACTGCAAGAATATTCTCAGATTGAAGTGTCACTGTCTTTCATTTAACTTTAGTTGGAAACATCAACACACTGAAATGCAGTACTACTTCCCAATAACAAATCAGCAATCTCTTTCATTAGTTTACCATCTAATTTCCAAAACGAAAATGTTAGGTTTCAATAATGTAATACTTACTTAGTCCTACTTTGTACAAATGCAAGAACACTTTATAAGTGTGTTTATTTTCCATTAAATAACTTTTTTTGTTTTCATTTCTAGCCTGTTACCCACAATACAAGTCCACCATTGCTCTACAAAGAAACACCAGCAATATTTTAATGTCACTGAACAGGAAATGCAATAATCCAATGCGAAGCAGGGAAAGGTGCTGGTTTCAGTGCTGTCACAGCAGAACAATGATCTTCCGTATGGCCACAAAGGAATGGTTGATACAGCTTTTTAATGAGGCCCAATATTCCAAAACCATGACAGAAATAGCCATAGTGTAATGGCCTTTTTAAAGCTCAGAACACAGTAGAAGTTATTTGAAAATATACTACTCAACTGACTGACTCACTCAGGCTGTTGATCAATAGTTCAACCCACAATAAGCTGTCTTTGAAACAGGCAAGAGTTCTGGTACACAGATCCTCCACCTAGCTCAACATACTTAACATTGTTTCGAACACAGATCCATCACAGGCGTAAGCTTCATTGACCTTAGTACTGCATTTGATACTGTAACCATTCTATTATCTTACAAAAGGCATTTGTTCCCAATAAGGATCCAAAACTTAGCACGTAGATGTCAACGCTATTGCAGAATGGTAGGTTTCTTCTTGATTTTAAAGGGCAACAATTCAACTGGAGAATTTAGAAAAAAATGGTCTGCCTCAAGCAATCGATTTGTGCTGGCTCTGTTGCTGTTTCATATGTATACAAGTGACCAGCCACTTCCTTAAAACAAGTTTTATTTATGCAGACGAACTTGCCCTGGCCCCATAAAGTGAAACATTTGAACAGAGAGAACTTGTTCTTGATGGTGCTCCTATAAGTCTAACTACCTATAGCCCAACCTCCCAAAAACTCTACTGTGTTAATAGTGGCAAACAGCGGTGATTGTACAATGGGCACTCGCAAACGATTCTGCCACATCTGGCGGTAGTATCTGTTTCTGGTGCACTTGGAACATTTACTCTTGATTTTCATGTTAGTTAAGGCATGGTGAGGTTATTTAGCCACTACATTGTTCAATATGGGTGGCATGAAGCACACACAAGTGATACATAGAAGAGTTTAGTTTTCTCAGCATACACATTCTACCAGGGAGAAGAGAAGCAGTGGTCTGGTGTAGCGCTCACCCCAGCACTGTCAGTTACGAGGACAAGTAATGGCTGAAGCTTATGACACAAAATGCCACAAGACATTCTCTGTCACTCCGTCTTTGCACCACATGCATAACATGGCCGCCTTCTTATGCACACACCAGTTTAATGGTATGGTGTATCCACAGACAAAATGGCAAAATTCTCAAATGGACTACAGTTCAATACCTGTGAAGACCTATGTGAAAAACAATAGGAAAATACCACATTATTATCCCCACAACAGACATGGTAATGGCCCTCTATGAGATGGAGCGCCAACATTATGTACAGATATGTTGATGAGAAAGCACTAAAAATAAGTAGTAGCTAGACAAAATGAAAGCCTATGCTGCACTCATAGATATCACTATGTAAATTCTGCCTCAATTAATATTTTGAGTGCCTGGCCCATAATATTATATTATCTTCAATGTTGAAAAGAATTCCCTTCTAGTAATATTACCAAACAGTCTTAGTGAGGACTGCCACATTCTGAACATAACTGATACTGCAGATCTGACTACAACATTGTGTCTGTAATTTAGGCTAAACTGAAGACTACACTATACTACACGCATGGCACTCCAAAGTGTTAAATAAAGTAAGGAATCTGGATGAAGTGATAACTGGGGTAGCTACAAGACAAAACATGGAAAAGCATTCAGGTGCTTCAGCAATATGAAAAGATTGTAGTTATGTGGCACAAAAATTCTAACTGTTGCAGGTATTTCATAGGAGAAATAGTAATTATCCCATACTGCCAACAATGAAGTTTTCCATCCCAAAAATAAACACTAACATATTTAAGAATGTAGCCTCACTACCATATTTTGCATACAATAATTACTTTTCATGTTTTCTAATTCATCACTTTTACTGAGAGAAGAGAATCCAACTGTAGAAAATAGAAACAGTTTTATATCCCTTGAAAACCTTAACGTAAAAAAAAAAAAAAAAAAAAAAAAAAAAAAAAAAAAAAAAAAAATCACACACACACTTATTTTGTGGTATTTTTGTTGTTCAACATACTTCACAGTATCAGTATTTGTGGTGCTCTCACAGATTTATTCATTCACATGTCACTAGAATGTGATGCCAGCAGGTAACTTATGCAAAAAAAATGTAAGTTTACATTTTGCATTATTATGCACACTGAAAGATTATCCAAATCACTATGACACGGGGTAAAGCAGGTGGCTGACTTTGGTTTATTGGCAGAATAATGGAGAAGTGCAGTCAGTCTACAAAAGAGATCACTTGTGTGATCCACCCTAGAATAATAATGCTCAAATGTGTGGGACCCGTACCAGATAAGATTAACAGGGGATATTTAACGTATACAGACAAGGCAGCATGAATGACCACAGGTTTGTTTAATCCATGGCAGAGTGTCACAGAGATAGTGAACTGGCAGACTGCTGAAGACAGATGTAAACTATCCTGAGAACATCTATTAACAAAGTTTTAAGAACCTGATTTAAATGATTAATCTAGGGATATAATACAACCCTCAATGTATCACTCGCACAGGGATTGTGAGAATAAGATTACAAAAATTACTGTTAGCTCAGAAGCATTCAAACAATCATTCTTCCTGTGCTCCATATATGAATGGAACAGGAAGAAAGCCTAATAACTGGCAAAAGGGATCTCACATTGTTTGCAGAGTATAGATGTAGACATGGCACAAAAGTTCCACGACACCAGAGATATGATTGCTGTTCTATCAGGGTTACAAGAAAGTAGTACTGATGTTTCTAAGTCGTCACAACAGATAAAAAAGATCTTTACTTGGTGAACCCTCTCCTTGAAACACACACATCATCACACAACTCCTGTTTAAACTTTTTCAGTTCAATAGAACAAGAGTATTAAAAATGATCAAGACGTAACTAACAAATAGTTCTCTCTTGTTTTGTTGACAAGCACATAACAGATTACTGCCAATGAATTACACTATAGAAAGTACTTCAACAATACTAGAATCATATAGTTTTGCCTCATTTAAAGTTCAACAATCATCTCAAAATATTGCAACTACAACCATGAGATAGATCACAGATGATATATTGTAAAAGTAGTGAGTGTTTTAACTGCATTTCATTTGTCTATTACTACAATTAGCTGCCTGTCACTGAGCTAGGAAATATCAAAAATGACAACAGAATAACAGTTCTCAGAGAGCGGCAACCTCTTGAACATAGTTTGTTCATTTGCGACAAAGCCAATGGCAAAAAAATAAGAATATAGAATGGCTAGACATGTCTGACTTTGTATCCTGTATTCACCAACACATTTCAAAAACTCGACGCAAGTTTAAAATATGTGATACATCCCATACGTATACATTAGCTCCGCGTGAGTTTCATAATGTTTACATCAATATAATGGTGCATGAGAGCAACTAACCAGTAGATTCCAGTGGAAATTTAAGCACACTAATTCATTACACACAGTGCTATATTCAGATTATATTAACGACTCGCACTGTCGCTGCCGTTATAAACAATAAATGCCTGAACAGGTGTGTATCCACAGCGTGTCCACAAACGTGACAGGAATATGCTAAACGAAGCGCGGTTTTGATCCAAAACACTATAAAAGAAAACAGTCTCTAACCCAAACATTTACCCATCATTTCTGTACACAACGCAACATACGTTCACAAAACTTTTCCCATATGGTGACAGATATGCTAAGGTTATACACACCACCAACTGTGGCGAAAAATTGTTCAGTATTAGCACATCAGTTTAGAAAACATGAAACATAACCTACGTCTACTAGACAACACATAAACAAGAGCACGTAAATTTTGTCAACTCGCTTTTGTCCCAAAAATACGTGCACAGCAAACCTACTACCATAAAATATGCACCAGTTACCAGTCGACGTACTTGTCTAAGGAATCAATCGCTTCGTGCGTATTGTGCAAAATAACATAACATACAATATTGCTAATATGTATATGTCATTGGCAACAGTCAAGTTTAAAGTTTTTACCGTTGCTCATTTCACACAAATAGCTTCCTTACAGTGACAGTACAAAAGGACACAACTGCACTTACCTTCATGCGATCTCTCCTTTGTATTTGAATGTTTACGTCCTTTACTGTCAGCCATACTGTTCTAATTCCAACGTCATATCCTTCCTCGGAGGCGGGAGTGGTAATTTGCGCGTTGTTCATACAAAATTGAGATATTCAGACATGATGGAAAACATGTAAATTCTGAGGTTACCTATATCTAGGTTTCAAGAACGTGTCCTTGAACTTTGCGTCTTTTGTTTCTTTCGTTGTCGTCGACTCCGTATCAAAAAGAAACTATTCGATATTACATGGCGCTTATGTTTAATCACAATCTTGGCCGTTCAAAATAAACATATTAAGATCATCCACAGCGTTTACAGATAAAATCAACCAAATAAAAAGGTCTTCTATGAAATCTGCTTTCCATAGTATGTTATTAAGTGGCTATTAAATAATATCCCATAAAATTTGTAGTTCAGTTTTACAATGTGCGCTCGCGTAGTCGTTACCCATATGGAGATTCGTAAGTAATACACATGCAGTAATTTTCATCTCCAAAAGCTAATGCGAACCGTAACAATGCTCACAGGATTAAAACACTGCTTACTTGAAATTCATAATGACTAGATTGGTATTGGAAAACATCCTTAAAATATGAGAGGTTCAAAAATATTAAGTACCATTCATTATTTCACTAAGAATACATCGTTTTACATAAATCACACACATGAAATGAAAAATAAACACACACAATTCGTAAGTCTTTAGTTCTGGTTCATACATGTTTTTCTTTTCCTTTTATACTAAATTAGTTCATGCATTAAGACGTTGTCGTCTGTCGTAACAATCGTCTTTTCTTAGCCCGCCTTTTCCTTTTATAAATGTAACGCTTTCTCGGTCCAGAATATAAGAATTTATTGGCCTATGACTCAAGAGCGAATCCTGTCGGGGGCAGGAGACTACATCTGTTTCTTCTTAATCTCGAGAAAGAAAGAGATTTTTTACAACATAGCTGTCAGACTAAACAGTCTCGAAAATTTTATCGCCATTGTAATTGGTACTAAAATGGATAAAGAAACCCCTTCGTTTACTCTTGCGGATTTGGAGACGCCTAGATGATACAAAATATCTATGAGCTCATACTCCTACCAAAATCCTCGATTAGACTCTGAGAGTGACTTCATGATTGAAAAATAGTGAATAGTGTTTTCTATTCGTCTCATAACATACAATTTCTAATCATACGATTAGTGTACAGGAGACTCGTAAAAAAAAAATGGATAACACAACTTAGGCCTAATTGGTACAAAGAATTTTAACATTAATATAAACTTTTATTTTTCATTCTTGCCTTTTGTGAAGGACAGCTACATTTACACACAAGACTATATGTAAATTTATCCTGCTCAAATGTTCAGTTCATCCTTCATGTACTCCTCAACAGTGTAGTAGCAGCGTTTGACAAGTATATCATATAGCTTTGTTTTCAGTGTCTCTAGGTTCATACTCAGAACATTCTTTCCTTTTAGCTTGTTATGAATTTTCATTTACATATACTGAGGAAACCATGATTCAATTACGTCGTGCAACAGTGGGATAAAACAATGTGAGTAGATATGAAGTGAAATAACCAGCATTGTTCAGCTGCATGTAAACTGCAGTCTTCGATTATTTCACTGATCTTAGGAAAATAAAGAGGGTACTACTCATAAAGTTCTATAGCGGATGCTGCTCGAGAGCACAGGACACTTATCGCGCTTAAAGAAGATTCAAGCGAGGGACTGTACAAAAAGGGGCAACGAGAATAGCAGTGACCAGTTAGACTTTAGGAAGATATCTCAAAAATACTAAAAACCCCAGCTGATGGATACTCAAGCAAACGAGCCAATACATTTCTTTCTCCATTAAAGGCCGATTCAAAGTCGACGTCAACGGAACGGAACGGAACGTCAGGCGACATCATCGTCAAACCATGGAGGATTCACAGTAAACTGAACGTCAGTTTTATTAACCCAGTACCGAACGGTTAAAATGAGCTTGTGAGATGCCGTCCATAATATAAGAAGTCGAAGTCTAATGTTTATCAGAATTAAGAAACTAACAATTATAAAGTTAATTAACAGCCAAAGCAAACTTCGTAATGGATATCCTTGATCCATTTTGTATAGTAAATTGCCGAGAAGTGAAAATATTTCAAAACATCGACATTTATTTGCTAGAGAAAATATATAAATACAAACACATCAAACAATATTTCTAAAGAAATACAGAGTCTGTTTGCATTATCAATTCCGTTTATTTTCGTTTTTGTTTTCGTACATAGCAAATAGAGTCACAAAAACTGTATTTTTCTCCTTAATAGAGCTGACTTTTTCACACAACAAAAGGTTTTCAATGAAAATTGCTTCGTCAGTTCAAGTTCTTATTTATACACACCTTCTTTGAGTTATTGCAACACGTACATCATTTTTCGCTTTCAGGCAAATGGCATATATTATGGAAGAACTCTCAACGGAAAAAATACCCTAGTGGTCATAGAACATTTGTCATTCTCACGAAAACAAGGGAATATAATAAATTATAGCCTATGAAGGAAGACGCAAAAGCACAAAACCCACAACTATAGCATAAGTCAGCGTTGCGAAAATAAGTTAGCTTCCGATGTTAGCAGACGACGACAAAATTCTCCCCCCCCCCCCCCCCCCCTTTTCCCTGCAACGTCAACATCCCACAACCCTTTCCAACGTCATGTCAAAGCTTTCACCCTGAGAAATCTGGACAGTGGCGTCCTGTTCCATATCTACCGTTCCGTGCAGTTGACGACGTATGTGATTATCGCCATTTGAAATGCATTGTGGAACGTTTTTACATTCCATTACGTCAAAGCTGGTGAGCCTCAAGCAGCCGCAGGTGTAGACAGGGCACAACAAACTTTCAGCAGCAAATTGAAAAGTAAGAATGTAGGGAAATCAGTAAAGAGAAAGAAAGTGTTGTTGTTAGGTAGTTCCCATGGAAGAGGTGTTGGCCAACTTCAGAATACCAGGTCACCAATTTTTTTAAACCTAGTGCTGGTCTGGAGCAGGTGACAGAGGATTTAGGATCATTTTGCAAAGATTTCACTAAGGAAGACACTGTGGTTATAGTGGGTGGGGCAGGTAACAGTATTGACAGAGATCCTGGGTACAGTATAGAGTGTGACCTGGAGAAGATTGCATCAGCATCGAGGCATACGAGTGTTGAGTTTGTATCTGTTCTTGGGTGCCATGACCGACCTCATTTGAACTCTTCTGTCAAGAGAGTTAATTTGGAGCTGGAACGGCTGCTCATGTCGGGTGCAGGGTCACACATTGGTGTGGTTCATGTTGATTCAGTAAGTGGGATTATACTAGGCATGGCCTTCACCTCAACAGGAAGGGGAAGGGTAAATTGGCTGGGGAAATAGCAGGAAAGTTAAAGGGGGAGGCACTGTCATGAGTGGTAAAATACCAGTGGTTATAGGGTTCAGAAAAGACCCTTTTTTAGGGTAGGGAGGACAGAAAGAAAGCAAATTTTAAGAGAGGTTAGAACTGAGACAAACCTTCAGTTTGAGAAAGAAATCAAAAAACATAATTCCAGCTTATTACATCAGCATAAACAGCCATTGGTTAAGAATTTTCAAATGTCAGCAGATATTTTAACTCCACCCAATTTTAACTCAGTCAATGTGAAATGTCAGCTATCTTCATTGCATCAAAATATTCGAGGACTGAGAAATAAAATTAATGAATTAACTATCTGCATAGATGAATTAGAGTTTTCAAACCCAGCTGACATAATCTGCCTCTCTGAACGTCATGTGACCACTGGTATAGAACTTTTAAGTGTTACAGGGTTTAGGTTAGCATCTCACTTTTGTAGATCAGAAATGGAGAAAGGAGGAGTTGCCACATTCACCAGGAACTGTCATAAATTTAAGAACATAGACATTCATAAATTTTGCCTAGAACAGCATATGGAAGCATGTGCAACAGAATTAGAATTTCACCAAAAGTCCTTCATAATATTAAGTGTATATCGAGCACCTGCAGGTAACTTTAATCTGTTTGTAAACCACCTTGAAGCTGTACTGGCCCATTTAACAACCAAAAACAAAAAAATAGTGGTTGCTGGTGATTTCAATGTACATTTCCTTAAAGACTCTCCCAATAAAAACTTATTTGAGTTAGTAACACTATCATTCAACTTAATTCCCACTGTAAAGTTCCCCACTAGGATAGCCACTTGCTCACAAACAACCATTGATAATATCTTTATAGAAAAGTCCAATGAACAAAATTATATTACAAAACCAATAGTCAATGGCCTCTCAGACCATGACATGCAGTTCCTTCTGTTAAATGTTAATACTGAACAGGATATAAAATCTGTTAAATCTGAGCTCAAGAGGGTAATCAGTAAGCCAAAAATTGATTATTTTAGGACACTCCTCAGAGACATTCACTGGACTGATGTTTACAGTGCTCATGGCATGAATGAAAAATATAACATTTTTGCTAATAAAGTGCTTACCTTATTCGAACACTGCTTTCCCCCAAAACTTACCAAGGTTAGAGCAAAGTCTACAAAGCAGCCGTTGATTACTCGAGGAATAGGGGTATCTTGTAAAACAAAAAGAAAACTGTATCTGTCAATCCGAAACATTTCCAATTTTTTTGTGTGACTCACGCAGCTGAGTTCCCGATACACATAGAAACAGTTTAATTATTTTGTGATCTTCATTGGAGACACTTCCATTGAAAGCAGTGTCTTCAGTTTTATTATTGTTAATTTGTAAATAATATGCCTGGAACCAATTAGTGCTTCGATGTATATATTGCCTTATTTACATTATGGTGCTGCTGCCCTAGGTCATCAACTTTTGTTATTAGTGTTGTATCATCTGCATACACATGGAAATAATAAGGGTAATATTATGAAAATCATAGACTGCTACTCATCATATAGAGGAGATATTAAGTCATAGACAGGCACAACAACAACTGCTTACATATGAGCTTTCAGCTAAAAGGCCTCCTTCTAAAGTAGAATACACACACACACACACACACACACACACACACACACACACACACACACACACACACACATTCATGTAAGCAAAGCTCTCTCACACATTCATGCAAGCACAATTCACACGCACACATGACTACTTTCTCTGGGCGTAGAGGCCAATGGTCATGCATATGTGAGTTGTGCTTGCATGAATGTGTGGATGTTTTCTACTTTAGAAGACCTGTTGGCCAAAAGCTCACACATATAGCAGTCTTTATGTTGTGGCTGCCTGTGACTCAATATCTTCTCTATATGATGAGTAGCAATCTACCCTTTTTAAAAAGTTGTTATTATTCCATCCCAGATTTTGCATTGTTTGAAGAATGAGGGTAAATTGTTTATACACACAATGAACAGGAATTGAGACATTACTGAGCTCTGTAGAATGCCTTTTTATAATAGTGAATGAGTCCGATATTTAGATTTTATAGTTATCATCTGCTCTCTGTTATTTCAGTATGACTCAGTAAGGTAAAGAGCATTCTCTCCAACTCTGTAGTACTGGAGTATTTTGATAAGTATACTATGGGAGACAGAACCTATTTACTCAAATCCAGAAGAGTAGAACAGATTGTTTCCTTACTTTCAAGAGAATCATATATTTTTGTGACAATCATCTCAACTACTTTGACAATGGAAAGATGAGGTCTGAAACTATATTGTGAAGAATTAAGTATATTAGTTTGCCTGAAGTGCTGGTTCATCTGTTTGTGTGTACAATATTCTGTAATTTTTCCACGTGATTGGTGTGATTGAGATGGGATGATGGTTATAAGGGGATGTTTTGTCATTTTTGTTAGGGGTGGATGTCACAGTAGGCAATATGGGAAAATTCCCTCATGTTGATGATTTTGGTTAGTGGAAGTAAAATCTTTTCTTTGTATTTTTTTATTACATAATTTGTAATTTGAAAGTCTATATAAATATTCCACTTTTGAGTTGCTGCTTACTGATGTTAAGTCTCCTCTGAACTGGGATTCTGGGCAATTTTTTGAACTTTACCCCTTTTCCTAAACATCTTCAGTCCTTTCCTTTCCCCTTCAACTCTTCTGCCAGAAGAAGGAGCCACTGGATCTTAATGCTTGTAAAAGTTAAACCTTTTTGTATGTGAGTACGTTCTCCTGCTACCACTTGGTGAATAGATTTTTTTTTATTTATTCAGTTGCATCAAACATTCATAAATATTTCATGATTTTAATATGTCAGAATTTTAGATGTTTTAACTACACTGGTCAACAACAGTTTGGAATACTACTGTAAAATGTAGTCTACAATACTAGAGGTCTCATTGACATAGACACTTCATGTATTATCCTTTCAGAGCCCATGCTCTGCATGGTGTTTACTACTGAAATGCTTTATGGCTATTTCTCAGTAATGTAAACATACTGCTGCCACAGCGGGACACCAGGAGCTGTCCTTTATCAACAACAGTTTCATTCAGTTTGTGTTCAGCACTCAAGTAACATGCCATGTAGAGGCATATGACACTTTGATAGAGTCAGGGTAGTAGCTTTACTTTCACCAGGTCATACACAGAAAGATGTTGCCGATTGGATACATGTCACCCAAAGTTGTGTGTCTAAGGTGTGGAGGGACTACAGAGAGATGGGAAATGTCAGGAACAGACCTTGCAGTGGTCATCCTGATATGACAATACAAATGCAGGATCCTGTCCTCCAATTGTCGGCTCACAGGCACCCAATGTCAACTGCCAGAAGCACTGGAAATGACTTCTCCTGGGCAACAAGAATCTGTATCTCAAACAGTGCATAGAAGATCTCATCAGGATGGTCTTCATTCCGTAAGACCAATGAGAAGTTATGCAGTGGACCAATGGAACCGACACAATCAAAAGACCTGGGCTCTCGCACATCAACATTGGATTGTTGCAGAGGGGAGAAATGTCATGTTTGCAGACAAGAACAGGATTGGGTTGTGATGTGACACTATATGTGCGAGGGTTTGAAGTGCTAGACAACATAAGGAGTACTGATATATTCAGGAAGTCCATCCATTTGTTGTGTAAGTGTAATGTTCTGGGCAGCAATAATGATGGGATGGCAGACACCTGTAATTCCCATCTCTGGCAGTTTGCCTGGTCCTCGATACCTACAAGAGGTCCTACAAATGATTGAAAGACCCTGTAGACATAAAGTCAGTGACAACTTCATCCTAGCAGATGACAACGCAAGACCACACAGTACTCTAGCAGTGTCTCAGTATCTTCAGAGATGCAACATCAATCAAATGCATTGGCCAGCACCGTCCCTAGAAATGAATTCAACTGAGCATGTATGGGACCTGTTTGATTCTGCTTGATGATCATCAAGACCTCACTGAAGCTGCCTATGAGGAGTGGGACCTCATACCTCAATATAAACTTGTTGGTCTTATCCAGAGCATGCCTTCCAGAATGAAAGAACTCATCCATGCGTGGGGGGGGAGGGGGGGCATACTACTAAATACTGATAATCATCATCATCATCATCAAATAAAGATTTTTGCTATTTTTGTCTACCAAGTGTACACTTAGGAGAGAGCCTGCTTTGTTTTGTAATGATTTTTTGTAACTAACCAAGATCATTTCTGTTTTCAGAAGGAATTATGTTTATTTTGTTAGTAAGATATTGTACAAACCTCAATGGGTGTACCATAAGCAGTAATTATAGTAAATTCTATGATATTTCAAAATTTTGAGGAGGTGTGTATACATGGTGTTCTGATATTTTTTCTCATGCAGAAATTGGTGAAGTGCTAGGTAACTAGCAGTAAAGCTATGAAAAAGGGGACTAGGAATAATATGAAACAAAATGTTCAAGCAAGCATTCTAGGAAAAGTAGAAAGCTGCCAACGTGCTTCTTCCTGTCAAACACAGTCTTCTTGTTCTTTTCCCTAGCAGTCATCCCATCCAGTACAGGGTCTAGTTTTTCATGAATTGGAGAACTTTATATTGTTATTCAAGTGTATGGCTGGATGCCTTTCCTGACATCACAGTCACTAAGGTAACATAAAGGATGGAAGTCGTATGCATCAGCTGACTGTGAACTTTGTCAACTTTGTGCTGACAGCAATATTATGAATAGGACCGACTGTTACTCACCATGAAGATGAGAAATTGAGTTGCAGACAGAAACAAAAAGACTGTTACATATTGAGGAGTTTCCAGTAAAGCCTTCTTCAGAAAAGAAAATACAAACAGATTCACACAAGCAAGTACACCTCTTGTACACTTGACCACTATTTCAAACAGCTCTAGCTGGAAGGCAATTGTCGTGTCATGTTGAATGAAAGCAGCAATCTGGAATGGAATGGGGAAGGAGGAGGGATAGCGGGACAATGGTGGTTGTAGAGAAGAACGCTGTTTGGCAGAGCATGCAAGGACAAGATGGGTGCATGACAAGGCTGCAACTTGCAGCACGGGGTGGTTGTGGGGGAGGGGGGAAGGGAAACAGGAAGTGGAAAGGGAGAGGAGCAGAGAAGGGAAAAAAACTAAAGGATGGGTTGGGAGAGAGAGCACACAATGAGGGTGATGGGACATGAATAGCAAAGAGATAATAGGACAGAGGAGGCAGAAACTGTTGGGTCAGGGTGTGGGTACAGTTGGTTACCATAAGTTGAGACCAGGATAATTTTGGGCTTGAAAATGTGTTGCAAGGATACTCCCATCTGTGGAGCTCAGAAAAGATGGTGGTAAAGGAGAGGTTCCAGATGGCCCCTGTTGTGAAGCAACCATTGAAATCAATCATGCTATGTTCAGCTGCATGTTGCGATGTTGCACAAAAGGCTGGTCCCCTTTGCTCTTGGCCATAATTTGGTGGTGGCCATTCATCCTCGTGGACAGCTGGTAGGTAGTTACAAATATAAAGTTGTGTTCCATCGCCCATTCAATCTCCATAACACCCTAGTCCATTGATATGTCACTCTAATCCCAATTTTGCCACAGCTGTTATATTCCTGTGGAAGACCTAGGTGCAAGAGCTGCCCAGTCCACCCACCCAGTACTTCCTATTCCAGTCCTGTCACAGGATTATCCTACCCCATCAGAGGCTGGGCCACCTGTGAAAGCTGTCATATCAAATATCAGCTTTGCTGCAAACTCTGCACAGTTTTTTATATTGTTATGACTACCAACCAGCTGTCCACCATGATGAGTGCCCATTGACAAACTGTGGCCAACAGCAAAGGGGAGCGTTCTGTGGCACAATATACAGCTGAACACAACTTGCTTGGTTTCAATGGCTGCTTCACAACCTGGACCATCTGGATCCTCCCCTCCACCACCAGCTTTTCTGCACTGCATAGATGGGAGTTATCCTTACAACACATTCTCTGATCTCAAAATTATCCTGGCCTCAATTGGTGGTAATCTACTGCTCAACACCCTCCAATCAACAGTTTCCACCCCCTCTGTCCTATCACCTCCTTCCTATTCATGTCGTCTCACTCTCATTGTGTGCCACTTTCTTCTAATGCACACACTGGTCTTTTGCCCTTTTCCTTCTCCTCTCCTTTTCTCCTCCATGTTCCCCCTTCCCCCTCTCCTATTATGCCCAAAGCCTCCCAACACTGTGCCTAACAGGCTTACTGTGCCACCATCTAGTCCCTGCACACTACAACAAACAGTGCTCTTCTCTATTCTCACTTGTATCCTGCTACCCCTTCCCACTCCAGATTGTTGCTTTTGTTCAATGTGACAGACGTATTCTAGCCAGAGTTGTCAGAGATAGTGGTAATTGTGCATGAGGTGTACTTACTTACGTGAATGTGTATGTGTTTCCAGAATGAGAATAGGTAGAACACTTGCCCGCGAAAGATAAAGATCTCGAGTTCGAGTTTGGTCTGGCACACAGTTTTAATCTGCTAGGAAGTTTTGTGTATGTGTTTTTTTTTCTGTAGAAGGCTTCTGTCGTAAGCTAAATGTGTAATACCCTTCTCATTGTGCCTGTCTGCAGCTCGATGTATTATTTTTATAGTGAGTGGCAATCTATAGTTTTCATAATATTGTTGATATTTCATCCTGTCCTTTTAATTGTTTAAACTTTGTCCTGTGTGACATCGTAATTTGGCTGTTTGTGTATTGTATTCAACGAAAAGGAATTTTGGAATCAGCCCAGCATTTACTTCGATGACAGTGGGAAAGGGCCTAAAAGTTGCAGTTAGGTTGGCAGATTTACCAGTCCACAGTCATTAATCAGCTGTATGGATTGAATCCAAATCTGGTTCACATCTCTGTCTCACAGGCTGGCATGCTGCACATTATGCTATACAGGCAGATCACCCTTCTGGTAAAAGCAATAACCCGATGAAAGATACAAATATAAAAGGGGATAAATGCTGATGCTTCAGACACACTAGGAAAGCTAATATTGATATAAAAGCAGCTTAGAGCAGGCTATATATGGTTGCTGAATAGAATAAAACACAGAAGAACAAATAGATAGAGAAAGGAGATACTGTCTGAAAAGTAGTTTTGTTTCACAAAAGAAAAATGTAACGAGAGAAGCAATTCCAACTTTTTGAATAATAATAGAAAAAAAGAGTAAAGATTAATCAGTATACCTTGCTAATGTTTGTGGGACTAGAAAAAATCTTTGAAAGTGTCCTGAGATGTTTGAGACCAAATAGGAAAGACTAACTATCTTCTTAAAACAGCTCCAAAAAGTAAATGGCAGTAACAAGTAGAACAAAGACAGTTTTTGTGAAGAAAGAACAGAGGCTGGGTGCAGGTTAAGACCACTGCTTTTGACTTACATGTTGAAGAGACAATTAAGAAAGTAAAATAATAGCTCAGAAAAAGAGTAAAATTCTTAGCAGATCAAAACCAAATAAGCAGGTTTCTAGATGACGTAGATATATGACAGTAAGTGAAACTGGCATTTCTTGTGCAACTAAGGTGCCACTACAACTAGTAGTGCAACATCTGAAACTACAGGGCACAGGCTATCTTTTGCACACGGTGCAGAAAAAATTGTACCACAGTTTTCAATAGTTCATCAAAACTTTTTCAATTTGCTTTCAAATTTTAGTTTGCTGTCTGTCAGACATTACATATCACTTGGTAAGTGATCAGATGTTTTGGTTGCAGCGTTGTGCATCTTGTTTTGTGCTAAATACAAACTTGTCGTGCCATAACAACTGTTGATTTTTCTTCTGGTACCATGTTGTAATTATGTACATCATTGTTACTCTTGAACTGCAATGCATTATTTACAACAAACTTCATAAGGAAATAAATATAGTGTAAAGCAGTAGTCAACATACCTAACTCCCTAAAGAGATGTTTACAAGATGATCTGAGGGGAGCACCATGTATTTTTCTTACAGCACCTTTTTTGAGCAGTGAAGACTTTCTTTTGTAAAGATGAGTTACCTCAGAACATTATTCCATATGGCATTATTGAACGAAAATAAACCAAACATGTCAACTTACTGATTTGTCTCTCGCCAAGATTTTCAATGATTCTAATTGCAAATGTGGTTGAACTAAGTTTTTTTAGGAGTTTCAAAATGTGCTTTTCCATTTTAAATTCTCACCTATATGGACATCTAAGAATTTTGAATTTTCCACCTTCTTATTATTTCCTCACCTTGCGTTACACTTACCATTAGTGTGGTACCCATAGATGTGCGTAACTGGATGTGTTGCATCTTTTTAAAATTTGAGCATGGGATCATTCACAGAAGACAAGTCAATGATACTTTTAAGGACACTGTTTACCATTTCTTCTGTTTCTGTTAGTATGCTTGGAGTGTTTACAATATTAAAGTCATCTGCAGGAGGAACTATTTCAGCTTGTTTTGTATGAGACCTTAATCTACATAACTGTGCTGATCATGTCACTAAAGCTAATCAAAGAACAAAATAAGGAGAAACAAAAACAAAAATGTGAGGTCCATAATGGATCAAATCTAAAAATAATAAGAGGAAACAAGTACGCCTACACTTATAAAAGAAACAACACAGGAACAGGAAGATTTATTGACTCTCCAAACAATATTGTTATGTTATAAAAAGTTTAAAATGGAGCCTTATTGGTTTCAAATATTTATGTGGAATTCAGGCAGAAATTCCTGAAAGTGGTCATCTGGAGCATAGTATTGTGTGAACCATCAGAAATCAAGGGAAAAATAAGGTGTACAGAACACATGTGAAATCATGATGTACAAAAAAGAAAATGTGAGGAAAGTAGTCTAATTAACCATTAACCAGGAGAAGGATGAGGATAGTGAGACTTATATGGAATAATTGATAGGAGATGATCTGGGGAAGATAAGTTTGTGCTCCATAGATGTGTAAGAACTTGTGAGGCTGTAACTTATCATAAAAGATAGGTTGAAGAAAGATAAACCCAAATTTATGGCGTTTATAGATTAAAAAATGGACAATAGCTGAAGTAAAGAATAGATAAAATGTAGGTTTTCAGTAGCAGGAAAAGTGTTTTTGGAAAAGAGAAATTTGTTCACATTTAATATATGAGGATATGCTAAAAAGTAATGCCTTCAAATTTTTTATTCTGTTCTCAACATCTGTTGAGGTATTATATGTCATGCATATTACTCAGTTGACTTTTCGTTTTGACAGATAGCCAACTAACATTTAAAAATAAATTAAAAGAATTTCTAGATGACAACTCCTTCTACTCATTGGCTGAATTTTTAGATATAAATTAAGGGGGGAAAAATAAAATTAAATTAAAAAAAACTTAAACATTAGTGTCATGCAATATTTTGTGTAATGTAATATCTTGTACAGATATCTTTTATTAACCTGACACGTTCCACATCATTACGAAGTGTCGTATTCATGATCTATGGAACAAGTATTAATCTAATCTAATCTAATCTAATCTAGCTGACACAAGTTGCAGCCCTCTGCTGCTGGAGGGTTCCAAATTGTAGCATGTAATATGGTGGTGTGTAACATTATTGTCAGTGTGTAAGAAACAGCAAGCTGTAATCAAATTTCTAATTGCACAAATCTTCCACACATGGAGCACCAACTCCTTCAGCATGACTATACCAGACCACACAGGAGTGCTGCAACCATCGGACACCTTGTCATCGATCACCTTCCACACAGTCTTGCTTTTGCCTCATCTGATATTCATCTGTTTCCAAAAATTAAAGAACACCTTTGAAGACTTCACCTTGATAGTGAAGAGGCAACGGTAGCAGAGGTAAGGTTGTGGGTGAGGTTGTGGCTCCATCAAAAGAGTCAAATAGTTTATAGTGCTAGTATCAACAAACTGGTCTCTCATTGGGAGAAATGTGTTCATCACCAGCAATGCTATGTTGAGAAGTAAATACCGAGTGTTTCAGAAAGAATATATGTATTACAAAGTATTATTTTGTCCAAACTATCGATTGCTGTGCCTCGGTTTGGCTATTGGAGAAACGGATACGTAGTGTAGTTCATATTAATAGCTGCTAGATGTCAGTTGTCTTCTGTTTTGCTTGGTAACCATCATACATTTAAAATGGCTACCCCACAACAGAAATAATTTTGTATTCTTGAGTTTGCAAAGTGCAATTCCATGATTACAGTGCAAAGACATTTCAGAACATTTGCAGATGGTATCAACAGTTTCTAGCTACAGGATTTGTATATAAAGGAAAGAGTCCTGGCCACCCTTGTGTTCCTGACGAAAATGTTGCATGAATTCAAACTGCTTTCCAACATAGTCCTTCAAAATCAACTCCTCATGCCAATCGGGAGTAACAACTGCCTGTAACAACAATTTGGTGTGTTTTGAGACATCGGTTGGTTATGAAGCCTTACAAGTTACAGCTGTTACAAGCTCTGTGTCATGATGATAAACGCAAACATATGGCATTTTGTAATGAGATTCTTGATGCTATTGACAATGATAACATTTTCGCACAACATATCATGTTCAGTGATGAAGCAAATTTCCATGCTAGTGGTCAGGTAAACAAACACAATGTTCGAATTTGGGGCCTACAGAACCCACATGCAGCCACTGAACATGTACGAGATTCGCCAAAAGTCAATATGTTTTGTGCGATATCCCTATCATCTGTTTATGGCCCAGTCTTCTTTGACGGAAACACAGTTAACGGTCAGCAGTGTCTCACTATGTTACAAAACTGATTGTTTTCGATGCTGCACGAAGACAACTTCATTTTTCAACAAGATGGGACACCCCCTCACTAGAGTCGCCAAGAGTGTGAATATCTGAATGAAAATCTACTCCAGAGCACTGAGGATTTTTCTTCATGGAGAGCCATGAAACTGTCTTGCCTAGGGAAACAAGAGTGAGAAAAAATGCTTAAAAGTAATTTTATGAGGGAACTGCCAAGCCCTCAAGCAAGCAGCAGGCAACAAGTTTGCAGGTACTGCTGGGCTGGTGGCCTTCAAGGAAGCAGATATGGACATACATGAGTCTTGTGACATCTGCATATTGCACTCTGGATGGAAACAGCTTTGGCATGTATGCAGGAACAAGCAAGAGCAGAAATCATATCACAGAACTACTTGCATGCGATCTGAACATGCAGTAGAATATTCTCAAAGAAAAACAAGGGTATAGGCTCCTGGAGGGGATGCGGGAAGCACATGTCACTGGAGGATATTTATACTGGGTGTTATAGCAACCTAGAATCAGTCACAGTCATTTGTAGCCAGAGTCAGCTGCAGTCTGTCGGTCATCTTGTCAAGATTTTTCAGTAGCAAAAAATGTTTCAGAGACATTACTGTGTGATGGAGTAGGAGTAGATGCTAGTAGCAGTTCAGTAGGGTCCCTCAGATGGTTTTTTTGTAATACTATGCCTCTCTAAGGACTTTACTTCCATCCCTTGCCTGTAACTTGGCTAGTTCCACAAAATCCTATCAGTAGCTGCTTATTGTCCTCCTTCTTCAGACTTTTTAGCAGCTGCTGATCGATCCATGAGCTCTCCACAATGCTGCACAGTCATAGTTAGTTGTCTTGTTTTCAGCTGCCTCTCCAGGATGCGACACATGGGCAACCAAATTTTTGCTGCCAGGTGTGGGGTAGTTGAGGCAATTAGTTAGCTACCCACATCATAGGAGATCAGAGGTTGGTCATAGAGCTGACCCTGTTAATAGACAACAACCTGTAGTTATGGTTTGTTGTAGCATGTGAGTTAATGGAATAGACAGAGCAAGGAAATTTTTGTCAAAACGCAGCCTGAAGTCAGGTAGAGACTAACAGCTTTGAGGCTTATAACTGAAGAAGTAGCATTCATGAGTAGCAGCACAGATCTTCACAAATAGCAGTGCAGACCTTATGAGTAGCAGCGTAGATCTTTGCAATGTGTGTGTATGAGCAGAGGACCGCAGCCTAGCAGCTTCAGTGCCATCCCCGGGAGCACCTTACAGTAACACCAAGCAGCATGGAGCAACAGAAAAGGCAGCTGGTCAACAGTAGGAGTGAGTGAGCAACTACCAAAATGTCACAGGATAACCTTGAAGAACCTACCACTCAGTAAGTAAGTTTAGATGATGCTTTAAAATTGTTACCCCAAAAATTTGGTGGGAGACGAAATCATTGTAGTGAGTTCCTACATAACTGTGATAGTATATCTGAGGTTATTGACCACACTTTGTATGATTTATTATAAAAATTTGTAAAGGCACAAATCGTAGACACCAAAAGGAAAACGTATTATTTAGAGATAGAACAACTTACTGGTCAGAAGTCCATGCAATGCTCATTGATAATTATCAAAGTTCACAAACATTTGATTATTATGCTTGCCACATGTTTTCTAGTCAGCAATGAACATCAGAAATTACAGTAAAATGGGGTTTGCAGGTTGACCAATTACAGTACCAATTCAGGGGAGCTCCTTGAAGAGTATTAGACACTTCTAATTTACAGGGAAGCAATGTGTTAATTGGGAAGCACATAAAAACTATTATTAGGGTGAGGGGAGAGGACATCGCCTCATCTGAGCCAATAGATATTGCATTCATGGAAGAAAATGCTATTATGTCCGATAAAGAAAAACCATTTCAAAAATGGGACAATGACCTCGCTGTTTGGGCCCTCCCCCAAATCAACCTACCAATCAACAAACCAATTCAAAAAGTAACATTCAGCCTCCCCCTAAACAAACTAGCAGTACACAGTTCTGTAATACATCCATGAAATGTTGTAATTGTGGAATGATAAGTCATATGCTGATGGGCTGCAAGAGTGCATGAGTAGTACACACAGTAGGAGCAAATCCTGAATGGAAATTAATAACAGCCCATACCCAACAGATACAAAATTGTATAAGGGGAATGGGGCCACTCCATGTCTAGTACCAGTGAAATGTTCAACGTGCAATTTATCAGGACATTCTGTACCTTGCACTGAATACCGAGATACGGTAGGCTTTAAATGTAATCAAAGGGGACACTATCTTCAACAATGTTGGGAGAGCCCCTGGTTAGCACTCAGAAAACAACAGCTGAAGGAAAATTAAATACAGGTGTAACAAAGAAGCTACATTATGTTGCACACGGTATCACTTATACTGTAGGCTGCGTGAATAAGAATGAGTACCTAAGAGTAAGTTGTAGACAAGCTAAGTAGAACCCATTTAAGCTACTGATTGATAGCAGGGTGCAGGTGAGTCTGGTAAATAAGCATAGTTTATGCAGACGTCACATTAACAGAAAACAGAGTAATAAGATATGGAGTACTGATAGTGTGTGTGATGGTTAACACTGAAGGCACAGTAGAATTAGAAATACAGAGAGGAAAGGATTTCTGGGTAATGTGTGTATTTCAGGTAGTGGGTAATGATGTGGATACTCCATTCACAGGATTAGTCAGTTGAGACCAGGTAAAAAGACAGAGTCATAGCAAATTATGCAAAGTGGAAGATGTGCATCCACTGGAAATGAATCTCGCTCCAGACAGAGCTGGAAAAACCATTACCTAATGAAAGATGTGAAATGGTTATGGCTGTAAATTCAAACATGAGGCAGACATACATGGAAGTCATAAGAACAAATGCAGTCGGTGCTGCAAAGTCGAAAAATAATTGTGCACAGACGACAGGAAACATAAGCACACAAGAGAGAAGTATGAAAATGGTAGGGGGCTGTTCAACTGAAAATGGAACTCTGATGCAACAAGTAGTGAAATTGAAAGGTGCTCATAACACTAGACAGTGCACAACTATAATGGGTATGGGCCTGCCAGGTGATGACAGCCGATGCTGTCAAGCAGGAGAGCGATTTTACCCAAGGGCATAGACACTAGACTAAGGAAAATAAAGTTTCATGCAATAATGGAACCAGACTGACAGAAGTAAAGTCAGACATGATCAGGGCCATAAAAGTTAAAAACCAGAGTGACAGAAACCAAGGTAGGGGCAGTTGGAGCCATGAGACATAAGAGGAAAAAACTGGAAGTGGTTGGAGCCTTGAGTCACAAGAGGCAAGAATTAGGAGCAGCTGACACAATAATAAGGGATAGTACCAAAGGAAAAAGTCCGCAAAACGAGAGTTATACATGCAAAGATACCTTAACAGAGGTAAGTCTGTGAGAAGAAAAAAATTGACAAATGAATGTTGCAATTAGGCAAGAAACTGAAGAGATCATACCCAGGCAGGAGTGTATGTCACAGAAGCATTGGTGTGAGTGGAAAATGAACAGTTTATCATAAGTGTATTAAACACATGGGAAAATACGGTCAATATTAAAGAAGTAATACTGAAAGCAGAAGAGGTACCACTGATAGGAAAGGAAGATGTGAAAGTCAGACAAGTCAGAAGTGATAAAGCTATAAGCAAGTCTAGGCTAAGTGGGCTAAGAGAAAATCTTAGAGTAACCCACATCAACAGAGAGGAAAGATCAGAATTACAGGAACTGGTAGATGCTGATGATGATGTGTCCCATTTAAATGGAGATTACTAACATATACAGATGTGGTAAAGCACCAAATGACATTGCTACCTAAAGCTGAGGTCACTAATATCAATAAGCAACCATATCATATCCCACATGTGCATGTGCAGAGCCTGGAATTTTCCTCTCATTACGTTATCTAAAAAAGTTGATACGAGTGTAAATCACAATAGCTGATTACCAAATCTTAAATGACATATTGTTGAATGCAGTATACCCTTTACTAAGAATAAACACAATTTTGCATGGGTTCAACCAGGCAAAATATTTTTCAACTCTTGATATTGTTAAAGGACACTACAAGTGCTACTAGATGAAAGGGACGTAGATAAGACGGCATTCAGCATTTCCTGTGGGCCTTACAGTTACTGTCACATACTGAAAGGACAGAAAATGGCACTTAGCACCTTTCAAAAATGAATGAATTCAATCTTTAAAGGTCTCCAGAAGAAAAGGCACTCATTTCTTCAGACAACATTGTAATTTTTTGATCATCTTTTGAAGAACACCATAGCAAGTTAGAGAAAATATTCAAAGGAGTGAGGAAACACAAGTTAAAATTACCGATCGACAAATGTGAATTTTTGTGGAAAAAATTGACATTTCTAGGTCATGTACTAACTGACACCAGATTGAGGCCTGACTCCAGTAGAGTCACTGTGACAGAGAATTATCAGAAACCAAAGACCACAACACAGTTAAAATACCTTGGACTTGTTAGGTACTACCGACAATTTATCAGTAATTTTAATAAAGTGGCAAAACCATTGTACATCCTACTGAAGAAAGGGGTGGCATACAAGCAGGGTACTGCACAGGAAGAAGCATTTGTACAGCTAAAGGAAAAACTAATTATGCCCCCAGTACTTCAGTACCCATACTTCAATGAAGAATTTATCATAACAACAATTTTGAGCCAGAATGTGATTGGGGTTGTGCTCAGCCAAGGTAAATTGTAAAGCCTGACCAGTAGCTTATATTTCTGGGACTTTTAAGTAAGTGTGAACAAAGAAAAAGTACAACAGAATGAGAAATGCTAACCATATGTTGGGTAGAGAAATATTCGGTAGAAAATTTAAAATATGTACTGACCATAAGCCACTGCCATGGATCAGTATGCATCTGATCCATCATCGAGATTAATGAAATTTTGGCTGAAATTTGTGGAGTATGACTATGAAATTTTGTACAAAGAGGGTAAAAGAAGCCAAGTAGTGGGTGTTTTGTCCATAATATGGGACGTACAACAGTTAAATTACCCGGGAGAGTCAGTTACAGAAACCTGTGAGGCAGGAGCTCAGATCCTAAATGAGGAAAAATCGGAGCAGGAACTAACCAAAGCAGGAAAGGAAAGTATTCTGAAAGACTTTCACAACTTCCTGAAAGGAGGACATCATGGGATAGGCTGTACTTAAGAGAGAAGGTATGAAAGCCAATACTAAAGATTGTATACAACACTGCAAAAGCTGTCAGAAAAATAAAATCACACTACTTAAGGCCTGAGTGTTTAAAGAGCTGACAACAATGCCCAAATACCTTTTCAAACATTATGACATTGACATTGTCAAACGTTTAATTGTTATAATTGTTGGAAACTGGTATTTGTGAACATACCAAGATATGCTGAGCAATGTGTGGTAGCAGAACTGATAGAACAGCAGGACACTGATACGTTGTGCATGCACTAGTAGGGAAAATAATACTAAAATTTGGTATTCCCTCAATACTGCTGAGTGATATGTGTAGCAGTTTCATTGGAGAGACAATGAAACATGTTTACGAGTTGTTACATTGAGAGAAAATACAGAGTACCACCTATCACCCACAAACAAAAGGAGCTCTGGAGACAATTTACTGCACAGTAACAGAGATTTTGTGATATTTCATGAACAGATCACAGACAGACTGGGGCACTTGGATTCCATGTCCTGTATTTGCATTCATCACCATGCCACTCAGTGGAACCAGACACACATCATTCAAATTATTCTTCGGATAAATAATACTAGGAATATTGAAAAGAATCTGGTACACATGGTATAAAACTGTAATGATTATGTCTTAGAAATGAAACAGCAAATGTAGTATGTGCTCCAATGTGAAAAAGAGAATAATATAAAGCACAAGGAGAAATATAAAGACCAGTATGATACAGATCAACAGTAAATTTCAGGCCAGGCAATAAAATACTACTATACAATGAGAGTGTACACTGAAGCCAGTCATATAAATTAGATAACCAATGGAGAGCTCCATACTCAATAATAAACAACCCTAACCTCATGATAAATAGAAAAGGAAGGCATTATGAGAAGATACATGTGAATCTCCTTAGTGGCTTTTCTAATTACAGGAAAAAAAGTGGAAAAAGTTTGTATCATGATGGTGATGATAGTGGTTTGACTACGACAGGTAAGTGCTTCAGAGAGGCACCACAAAAAATATCTTGACCAGTTTGTCATTGCCCAGTATTTATCATGATGATATGGGACAAGCTAACATGTATAGTGTGACTTGATGTATAGTTTGTTATATGAATCTTAAGAAATTAAAAGATGAATCTGAATAAACTGAGAGGATAGACAAGTAAGCTATCACCTTTTGTAAACAAAAATTAACACCCATTAATAAGGGTAAGGCAGAATGCAGCAGAGTGAGACAGGCACTACAGTGGCAAATAATTGAATAGAGAGATCACAAGAATTAATTGGTCAGCTAGCTAGACATTAGAATTGACCAAGCAAGGTATATTGAACTTTGTAGTTCTGGTGTAAACATTATATGAGGAGAATGTCTCATATTTCAAAGCCAAAATACACATGTTGGAAGAACAACGATGAGCCCTGTTAAAATTAAGTAAGGAACAGGTAACAATTGTCAAAACTACGATGTGAAAAGCAAGAATGTTGCGGTTTATCAGAGAAATTCCACAGGATTGTTTATAGAAAGTAATTACACTGAATGATGGTCTGTGGGCATAAATAAAAAGTAATAAGTGGATTTTTGTCACCCTGAAAGAAAGGGCTTAACAATAATCAGTAATGAAGAAAAGCTGTGTGACACAGTTCTTAGAGGTACAGGTAAATTAAAGTTTTTAGAAAAATATAGAGCATAAGGAGCCCAGATACTTATCCAGTCAGAAAATACTGTCAGAACCATCATTAAAAACAATACCATCATACCTAACTTAAGTTTAGATTTAGACTGTTATATCTTAGATAAGGAAAAGAAAAATGTGTCCAAGCCCAATTTTAATTTATCTATTGAATGTAGTAAGACAACTGGATGATTTGAAAGTGACTGGCTGTAAATTGGATGAACTCCAAGATGAGCTTGAGTACTAACAGGCAACTGTGTTTAGAGGCCTACCACTTAAATGATATTTCACATGGGGATAGATGGGATGAAGCATATCATAATAATAGTAATATGTTGTTTATGCATGTATTGTAAATGTTGTCGAGACCGTTTTAGATTAGTACAATGGACTTTTAAGGATGACTGCTGTAGCTGGGTGGGCGTTAGGAATACGGTGGTAACAGATACAGTGAAAGGCCCCCATTCATTATCAGCCCTCTATGTAAGAACATGACAGTGATGAAACTGTCTTTTATGAACAGGAACTTGTGCCTCTGTCTTATTCTCCTAAGGAATTAATGAGAGTATTGGTGCAGAGTCGAACACCCATTGTATATAAGCAAGAAAAGTGTGATGTAAATAGGTTAAATCCTACACCTAAACCAGGTAAGAGACAATACAAGTGTAAATAAAGCCTTAAGACTGTGAAACACTATAAATATAAGATACATAAGTGACTGTAAAAAGAAGAATGTAGAAGAAGACAAATTTCTATTACTGTAAAGAAGACACATTAAGATGCAGATAGGCACAATGAAAATACACTTATATAAATCTTTCAGTCACAGCCTGCACCAATAAAAAAGAGACTCACGTCATTCACACACACAAGCATGCACAGCTCATGCACACATGACCACCAACACCAGCATCGTGGGCCGAGATGCTGGCACTGGCGGTCATGTGTGCATGAGGTGTGCTTGCTTTTGTGTATGAATGATGTGTGTCTCTCTTTTACTGATGAAGTCTGTGGTCAAAAGCTTTATTTAAATGTCTTTTCATTGTGTCTGCCTGCAGCTTAATCTGTCTTCTTCATAGTAAGTAGCAATCTGTCTTCTCCTAAATTGCTGATATTCCTACCTGGAGTTTCCATTGTTTGACTGTAAAAAGAAATTGTTGAATATTTTTATAGAGAAGTGAACCTTGTGTTCAAGAACTATGAGAGTTTATATGAAGCAATGATGAAGATTTCACACTAAGAGAAAATACTTAAGAAAAATTGTAAAATGATTATCATGTATATAAGAAGGAAATAAATGATTGAGGAGGTACTCTACTTGAATAGTAAAACTAGCAAAGAAGACATTTTTGGGGTATTCTTTGAAGGGCAAAACTCAAAAAAATTTACCCCTGGGGTGCCAGGCGTCATGAAGTCCTTAAGCCAGCAATGGGCACCAAGACAACACTGTGCACTTGCTGGCACTGTCAGGTTGATGGCCTACAAGGAAACAGGTACAGACAAACATAAGTCTCATGCTCTTTGGATGGCAACAGCTACCAGCACATGCAGTGGAATCTTCTTGAAGAAAAAGGAGGGTGTAGGCTGTAGGAGGGCATGCAGGAAGTGCATGTCAATGGAGAGTGTTTATAGTGGGTGCTGTAGTGACCCAGAGTCAGTTGGAGTCATACGGAGGCAGAGTCAGTTGCAGTCCATTGTTCATCTTGTCAGGGTTCTTTGTAGTGAAGAATATGGAAGAAGCTTCACTATATGATGGGAGTAGGGGTAGGTCCTAGTAGCAATCCAGCACAGTGCTTCAGATGGTCTTTTTGCAACACTATATGTAAGGACTTTACTTCCATCTTTTGTGTGAAGTCTGGCTAATTCCTTAACTAACAGAAAATGCCATATATGCTTTCACTAATCAAATTTTGAATGATCTGAATAACCAAACACCACCCATTGGGATTTTTTGTGATCTCTCAAAGGCTTTTGATTGTGTAAATCATGAAATTCTGCTAGACAAGCTCAAGTATTGTGGCATGAGTGGGACAGTGCACAAATGGTTTAATTCGTACCTAACTGGAAGAGTGCAGAAAGTTGAAATAAGTAGTTCTCATAATATGCAAAGATCAGCACATTCCTCAAATTGGGGAACTATCAAGAATGGGGTTCCACAAGGGTCAGTCTTGGGTCCTTTGTTGTTCTTAATATATATTAATGACTTGCCATTCTATATTCATGAAGAGGCAAAGTTAGTTTTCTTTGCTGATGATACAAGTATAGTAATCACACCTGACAAACAAGAATTAACTGATGAAATTGTCAATACTGTCTTTCAGAAAATTACTAAGTGGTTCCTTGTAAACGGACTCTCACTGAATGTTGATAAGACACAATACATACAGTTCCGTACAGTGAATGGTATGACGCCATTAATAAATATAGACCTTAATCAGAAGCATATAGCTAAGGTAGAATATTCCAAATTTTTAGGTGTGTCCATTGATGAGAGATTAAATTGGAAGAAACACATTGATGATCTACTGAAACGTTTGAGTTCAGCTACTTATTCAATAAGGGTCATTGCAAATTTTGGTGATAAACATCTTAGTAAATTAGCTTACTACGCCTATTTTCACTCGTTGCTTTCATATGGCATCATATTTTGGGGTAATTCATCACTGAGGAATAAAGTATTTATTTCACAAAAGCGTGTAATCAGAATAATAGCTGGAGTTCACCCAAGATCATCCTGCAGACATTTATTTAAGGATCTAGGGATATTCACAGTAGCTTCTCAGTATATATACTCTCTTATGAAATTTGTTATTAACAACCAAACCCAATTCAAAAGTAATAGCAGTGTGCATGACTACAATACTAGGAGAAAGGATGATCTTCACTATTCAAGATTAAATCTAACTTTGGCACAGAAAGGGGTGAATTATACTGGCACTAAAGTCTTTGGTCACTTACCAAATAGTATCAAAAGTCTGACAGATAACCAACAAGTATTTAAGAAGAAATTAAAAGAATTTCTGAATGACAGCTCCTTCTACTCCATAGAGGAATTTTTAGATATAAATTAAAAAAAAAAAAAAAAAAAATATTAAAAAAATAAAATAAAAAATAAAAATAAAAAACAAAAAAATGAAAAAGTTGTTATATTAACTTCAGTATGTTGTTAAATTAACTTAATTATGTCATGTATTGGAAAATTTGACTCGTTCCACATCATTACGAAATATCGTATTCATGATCCATGGAACTAGTATTAATCTAATCTAATCTAATCTAATCTAACAAAAACCTGCCAGTAGTTGCTTATTGTTCTCCTTGTTCAGGCATTTTAGCAGCTGCTGATGGGTCCATAAACTCTCTACACTGCTCCACAGTCACAGGTAATTGTCCTATTTTCAGCTCCTTCTCCAGGTTGCAACATAGGGGCAACTGAATTTTTGGTGTTAGGTTTGGGGTAGTTAAGGCAATTAGTTAGCTATCCACATATAGGAGATAAGATAGGTTGGTCGTCATGTTGATACTGTTAACAGACAACAACCTGCACAGGGTCCTTACCAGACACATACTCTTGCCTGTCTTTACCCTACTACTAATCAAGTTTAACTAGCATACTTAATGAAACTTTCTGGCAGTTTCAAACTGTGTGCCAGACTGAGACTCAAACTCAGGACCTTTGTCTTTCATGGGCAAGTGCTCTACTGACAGTGAGAATTCATTCTGGAAACATCCCACACACTAGGGTTAAGTAATGTCTCTGCAATGTCCTTTCTTTCAGGAGTGCTTGTCCTGCAAGTTTCGCAGGAGAGCTTCTGTGATGGTTGGAAGGTAAGAGATGAGGTACTGGTGGAAGTAAAGCTGTGAGGATGGGTCATGAGTGGTGCTTGGGTAGCTTGGTAGAGTACTTGCCTGCAAAAGCCAAGGATCCTAGTTTGAGTCTCAGTCCACCAGATAGTTGTGTTCTGTGATTGGTTATATCACTGTACTTACTGCATAATTACTTACAGGTGTTCTATTCATTTTAGGAAATTTTTGTTGCAATTTCTCTGCAATGCTTGAAAAATACTCATTCATGTAGTTTTTGATGTAGTCTTTAGTCTGAAGACTGGTTTAACACAGCTCTCCATACTAGTCTATCCCTTGCAAGCCTAGTCTTTTCTGCATAGCTACCACAGCATACATCCATTTGTACCTGCTTGCTGTACTCAAGCCTTGGTCCTTCCCCAAAATGTTTGCTCCCCCCCCCCCCCCCTCTTCTCCCAAACACATACATCCTTCCAGTACAAACTGTTAATTCCTTGATGCTTTGTATATGTCCAGTCAATGTATGTCTTTTTTTAATCAAGTTGTGCCCTAAATCTCTTTTTTCTACAATTTGATTCAAATCCTCCACATTTGTTTTTGGATGTTCCCATTGTGACGACACTTTCCTGCTTTATTTCATCATTTGTTCGTCTTCCATGTCGACATACTTGCTGAAAAAATAGGGTTGGAAGAACAATACTGTCTACTTTAAATAATGTAGCCAACAGGTGCACATTTGTATTTCACAGTACTTTACTTTCACTGTTCCAACCCTCCAGTAATACACAGTTATATGGCCAGTGCACTATTGCTTAACTTTCGATAAGCCTTATTAATAGATTGCAGGCAAACATCCACATACTGCTACAATAGTCTACTGTTGAACATCTACGTGCAGTAAAAGCCTAACCACACAGTTCACAGTCTTTCAAATAAATTGAACAGCCACTGTCATTGCTTTAACACACAGCCTATTGGTGTAACACTGTAAAGTTGATGCACTGTTGTCGCTCTAACCAACACAGGATCCTTGTCTGAAACTCGGCCGTGGACTGACTGTCTCGTGACCAAAAATCGAGCCCTTATATATCTTCAGAATAGTAGGTGCTGAAACTACACATTGTTTGAAGTTAAATTTACAGAAATAACAATTAAAACTTAACTCATTAAATTAACTGAATACATAAAAAAATTGGTTCTTTTTAACAGTTTCTTCTACTACAAGAGTTAGGCCAAATTATTTGTTTACATCATTAAATAACAAACATAAGTACTCAAACAATAATCAAATGAAACTTAATTACTTTTGAATTAATTAAGCACTAGTTTTGCTAATAAGTTTCCAACTAGAGCCAAATAGATACTTTAAGAACACTAGCATTCATCTTGTAAATGTTTATAATTAGTACATAATTTATATTTGTTTATAGGTAAACAACAGAATTTAAGTTATGAAACAATTACTGATTTCACCCTATAATGAAAGCTCCTAACTAGTACTAGTCAAAATAAATTAGAAAATCAATTACATACATAAAACTAAGCACAAAATTAGATCTGGTGTTATGTTCTTTAAAACTGAGGGCCAACCTTTCTCTTTTATGAAAATGCAGATTATACTCTTGTATGTTAATGGTAATCAGTTAAAACTGAGAAAATGATTTTAAGGAGGCAGTTGGAAAAACAAGAGGGGAAGTAAAAATATCCTAGCTTGCTTTGTCACATCATCTAACCTTTAGATTCTTATGTAGCTCTACATTTCAAAACCTTCTATTCTCTGCTTGTCTGAATTTCCTATCATCCACATTTCACTACCATACAAAGCTATACTCCAGACAAATACTTTCAAAAAAGACTTCCTAACACTTAAATTGATATTAAATATTAACAAATTCTTCATTTTCAGAAATAATTTGCTTGCTATTGTAAGTCTGCATTTATTGTCTTCCCTACCTCAGCTACATCAGTTATTTTGCCTCCCAAATAGCAAAAGTCATCTATTACTTTTAGTGTCTCAGTTCCTAATCTAATTCCCTCAGCATCGTCTGATTTACTTCAACTACATTCTATTAGCCTTGTTTGGGTTTTGTTAATGTTCATCTTATATCCTCCTTTCAACACGCTTTCCATTCTGTTCAACAGCTCTTCCAGGTCCTTTGCTGTCTCTGCCACAATTACAATGTCACTGGCAAACTGCAAAGTTTTTACTTCTCCTCCCAGAACTTTAAGTCTCTTTCCAAATTTATCCTTCGTTTCCTTTACTGCTTGTTCAATGTGTAGACTGAATAACATCAGGGATAGGCTACATCCCTGTTTCACTCCATTCTCAACAACTGCTTCCCTTTCATGTGCTTTGACTCTTATAATAGCTGTGTGGTTTCTGTAAAAGATGTAAATAACTTTTTGCTCCATGTATTTTACTGCTGCTAACTTCAGAAATTTAAAGACTGTATTTCAGGGAACATTGTTAAAAGCTTTCCCCAAATCTACAAATGCTGTTCTACTGCTGCCATAGTACATTGCATGTAGGGACCACAAAGATAAGAGAAGTTGAGGTTCATATGGAAGCACATAGATAATCATTTTTCTCTCACTGTACTTGCTTGTGGAACAGGAAAGGAAATGACTAATAGTGGTACAGGGTACCCTCCAGCCCACACTGTACAATGGCTTGCAGAGTATATATGTAGATGTAGATACAAATGTAAGTTTGCCTGTCCTTAACCTACCTTCTGAGAAAAGTCATAGAGTCACTATTCCTTTTGTGTTCCTACATTTCTGTGGAACACAAACTGATCTTCCCCAAGGCTGGCCTCTATTGGTTATTTCATTCTTCTTTAAATAATTTGTCAGTGTTTTGCAACCATGACTTATTAAACCAATGGTCATGTTAGCAACTGCCTTCTTTGGTATGGGAATTATTACATTCTTATTGAAGTCTAAGGGTATTTCACCTGTGTCATATTTTTTTGCACACTAGGTGGAATAATTTTGTCGTGGCTGGCTTTTTTATGGATCTCAATAATCCTGAGAGAATGGCATCTACTTCTGGGGCCTCGTTTCCACTTAGATCTTTTGGTGCTGTGTCAAATTCTTCTTGAGCATCTATCTCCCTTCTCATCTTCACCTACTTTCTCTTTTCTTTCTGTAATATTGTCCTCAGGTTTGTTCCCCTCATATAGTCCTCTATATATTCCTTGCACCTTTCAGCTTTCCCTTCTTTGCTTCTTTTCACCAAAGGTCTCTTTAATTTTTATATGTATGCCACCTATCTTTCCATTTGTTATGCATACTTCTGAAACCTTGTCCTCTAGCAATTCCTGCTTAGCCATTTTGTACTTTCTGTCGATTCTGTTGTTTAGATATTTGTATTCCTTTTTGCCTGCTGTGTATACTATTTTTATATTTTTCTTCTTTTGTCATTTAAATTCAGTATCTCCAGAGTTATCCAGGGATTTCTGATAAGCTTTGTCTTTTTATCAGTGTGACCCTGTGTTGCCTTGCATGTTTCATCTCTCAGTGCTGTTAGCTTTCTGTTGGATTCCTTTCACTGTTTTCAGTCCAATATTGCATAATGCTCCCTCTGAAACTCTCAATAACTTTTGGCTCCTTCAATTTATTCAGGTCCCAGTACCTTGTAATTTCTTAATTTTTAATCTGCAGTTCATAATGAATAAATTATAGGCTGGACCTTTATATGTCCCAGGAAATTTCTTACACTTTAAGAGCTGGTTTTGAAATCTCAATCAACCTGAAAGTGCCCAGTATCCCAAGGTCTCTTCCATCTACACAACCTTCTTTTGTGATTCTTAAAACAAATGTTAGCAATGAAAATTGTGCACTGAGCAAAATTCTACCAGGCAGCTCCCTTGTTTATCCTTTCCTCCCAGTCCATGTTTTCTACTATTTTTCTTTTTCTTTCTTTTTCTACTATGGAATTCCAGTCACCCATCAGAATTAAATCTGAATGATTTCCTTTATCTCATCATATATCCTTTCAATCTCTTCATCATCTTTGGAGCTAGTTAACACATAAACTTGTACTGCTGTGGTGGGTGGTGGCATTGTGTGTGTCTTGGCTATGTTGATGTATTCACTATTCTGTTAATATTTGATTATCCTCATTTCTGTTTTCTTATTTCTTTTTAAGCCCACTCCTGCATTACTCCTATATGAATTTGTGTTGATAACCCTGTACTGACCTGATCAGAAGTTCTGTTCTTCCTGGCACCACACTTAATCAAGCTCCACTATAACTTCAACCTATCAATTTCTCTTTTTGAATCCTCTAACTTACTTATCTGATTACGGGACTCAGTATTTCATGTTCCAACCTGAAGAATGCCAATCTTGCTTTTCATGATGACAAAGTACATCTGAGTTATTCCTGCCTGGAGATCCAAATGGTGGCTATTCTACCTCAGGAATATTTTACATAAGAGGATGACATCATTATTAACCCATACAGTAGAGCTGCATGCTCTCAGACAAACAATCACAGCATTTGCAGTATCAACACAATAGTGCCATGTTATCCTCTGCTGCCAGATCAATCAATCATTCAAACTGTTGTCCCTACAATTACTGAAAAGATTGCTGCCCCTCTTCAGGAACTGCACTTTAGTGTGGCCTCTCCTCAAATATCCCTGCTGTGTTGAATCATATTATTTTTTTGTTCTTTTCTTTTTTATACATACAAGCCATATGTAAACTGAATGAGACATACACAGTGCCTAAGGTGAATTAATGAGTTGTTTTATGGCAAGGATAATGTTTTGATACATCTGCATAAAAAAGGAAGAAATAGCTCTTCAATTTATTAATTCGAAATAGCTCTTCAATTTATTAATTCCTGTTTGTTTCTACAAGTGGTAGCATGCAGATGTGTGCTTGGATCCATGTACCAGCATTGTTAAAAAATGTGTACCTCAACCATACATTAAAAGTGTTATAAAAAAGGTAAAATTAATTCACATATGTGAGATGTGTGACCCTGTCTGTTCATCATTTGGCCTGCCACCGAGATCCTGCATCAGGAGGTTCGAAGCAGACAAGAGGAATTTTCTTGAGCAGGGGAGGAGTGATCCAGCATCAGCATTGTTATGATCAAGACTACGCACAATGGAATTAATGTGAAGCAGTACGTAATGCAAATTATGAATGTTGACCTTGAATATATTGATATTGAAGGTGTGTTGATATTGTTATCAGTTAAAGTCACCCAGGGTCATGTACAGATTCAGAAATTACTTTCCAGTTTCTTTCAACTTTTCTTTCCAATCAGTTTTTTCCAGTTATTCAAGCAGACATTATTAATCAGTTTCCATTACCCTTCCCCCCCCCCCCCCCCCCGCTACCCCCCCCCCCCCACACACACACACAAATACATCACTATTCAATGGAACTGTTTAAGGGACAGCGCTGAGTGAAATATGAACAGACCTTTCAATTGTTGAGATAAAAAAAATTTTGAGATAAATAATTCATTTTATTGTTATAAGAAACAAATGAAAGTTACATTGTATTTGTTACATGTCTGCGAGGTTGGGAATCATAAAAACATTGAAGGAGCAAATTAAAATTAAATTCTGTTTTGCAAATGAGACATGCTGGGAATGCTGATTTCAGTGGTAAAGATAGGAAGCTGCTATGCTGTATGCTTATATGGCTGCATTTGGCGCTGTCTCTCTGGCAGTAGGTAATATCTTTTCCTTCCAATTAATATCCTTTATGGAAAGTGCATTTCTGCGGAAAAGATGAAAATTTGTACAAAGTCATCATTGAAGTGCAAGATGAGTCATTTAAATTCTATAAGACTGTGTCAGATAATACAGATACGTAAGTGAATACACAGATAAACCTACTTTAATTGAAAAGTACTAATACACACAAAATTTCATTTTTGAGAAAAAAATTATTCATAATTTTGTTAAAAACTATTCACAATGGAGTCAAAGGAAATGGCCATTGATGAAAATTCATTACAAAATGTAGTATGCCAAGATGTCGGAAATCCGAGTTTGGCAACAGTTGAAGGTAATGCGGCAACCCGTGAACTGGCCGATGGCAACCAAAACAATGAGGTTGGTGACCCACTATCAAAAAGCAATGGCACAGGAAATATAACTAATCATGATGTCACTTTTATGACACTTTATGAAACAATTTCTCAGTCCCCCACGAGTGCAAGAACAGGAAACAGTTCGTAAAAACAATGTAAATTCTAGAGACATACACAATTTGACACAACTCATGCAACTAATAAACAACAGTTTGCAAAACAACAGGAATTTCAGGAAAGTGTAACACAACAGTTTACAAAACAACAGGAATTTCAGGCAAGTGTAGCACAACAACTTAAGGATATGACACAGCAGTTCACAAAACATCAGGAAAATAGATGGGAACAGTGTACACTCCAAAATCAGGCATTTAATGATTTCAAGAATAATACTAGTCAACAGTTCAGTGAGGTGAGCAAAACTATATGCACTGAACTATTGGATGAACTATCTGGGAAGTTGAAAGAGCTAAGTAAACAACTAAAACAAGAAATAATTACTGACTTATCATGCAATATAAATACGTTAACAGAAAGAGTATCATTCATACATGATAAACAGGAACAACTTGCAGGTCAGTTACAAAACCTAAGTGAAGCATATTCTCAAATTCAGAAGATGCAATCCGAAGTGGATATGTCAGTAAAAATTGTGACAGGCAAAGTCAGTGAGCTGCAAGACGTGTGCAAAAACTCATCTACAAAAGTACAAAAGTTAACTCTCTAAGAGTGGATCAGTTAGGTTTAGAGCCAAGATTTGCTAAAAAACAGAGAGGTAAGATATGTGCAGATGTAAAGGAAATAACTGAAAAGCTGAAGCTGGGATGCTGGATAGGAGCAGCACCCATGCTGAGAAGGTAGAAGCAGAGTGCAAAATTTATGTCGATACAGTATGCAGATGTAGATTCCCTAAAAGAGAAAGAAAGTCAATTTCTAACTAAAATAGATTTAGGTTTAAGGGAAGCAGAGGAAAGGTTTTGAGGCAGTATTGCTAAAACTACTGACATTCAAAAAAACAACTTTTGACAGAAAACAAATCCATGCTTTTAGAGAAGTTAGATACTTTCACTTTATTTTATTTATTTATTTGTATGGCTAGAGCCCTCCATTAGGCAGACCGTTCGCCAGGTACCAGTCTTTCAATTTGACGCCACTTCGGTGACCTGCAGTCGATGATGATGATGATGATGAGGACAGCACAACACCCAGTGCCTGGGCGGAGAAATTTCCCCGACCCATCTGGGAATCGAACACAGGCCCAGAGGATTGACAATCTGTCACGCTGACCATTTAGCTACTGGGGGCGGATGATACTTTCACTGGTTACCCACATAATATGCCTAGCCCATCGAAGGAAAATAGTGAAGGTTTGAAAATGCAGCAACACTTGCCGGCAGCTGTACCTGTTGAGCAAGTGCAATTGCCATGCAGTACGCCACAAGTTAACATAAACACACCAGTCATGGGCAGTGCGGCATGTTTGTCAACATTACTTGCAGATGAGTGGTTACTTAGGCATTGACAATTTCTGGTATTTACCCCTGAAGGGAAAAGAACAAACCCCATGGTCTTTACCAGAGCATTTCAAAATGTTTTACCTCATACCTGGACTGAAGCCCAGAAAATTAGATCTGTTGTTGGATACACACAAGGTGACTTTCTGCTATGGGCTACAGACATGGTGGATATTTCCACTACTATGAACAGTTTGAGAGAGCATTTCTGGCTAAGTATTGGTTTCAGGCCATACAAGAGAGGCTCAGACATGAAATATTCAACCGAACTCCATAGCTCAATTGCAAACACGGAAGCTTAAGGGGTATTCTGAAAAATATTTGAATAAAACCAGATACTGGACCAACCCAGTATCTCAAGCAGACATGATGAAAATTTTGAAGAGTCATCATCCTGCCCACATTAGGGAAAAACTCATTACCATTCTGGAACATGATGCTGAATACTTTCTATCTGTACTGGACTCAATAGATTTGATGTACATAGAGAGATGAGTACAACCCAAGCCTGTTAATATGCAGATAGTGCCACAGAGATTTACAGACCAACAAGTGAACAACAGATTCGTAGTACAACACAGGTGGAAACCTTACTCCTCACAGACCTATGGTAACAGTAATGGTAATCACAATGGCATAGAAGAAAGCTGTAAATTTAAGGGCAGATATAAAAGAAATGGGCAAAAACTGAACAAGAACAACTACAATGGGCAAGTAGCACATCACCAGCCTGTACAATAAGTACAGATACAAGTTACCAGCAATAATCAGCCGATCGCTTGGCAAACACAAAACAATACCAGACAGCTGAATAATCCACAGACAGCAGAATTTGGCTAGCAAAGTAATGCACATATGCCAAATAATGCACAAAAGCAAAGAGAATTTCAGTCAAGAGCCTCACAGTATACTAATTGGTGTAATCAAACACCAACAGTCCATATAGTAGAAGTTACACCAAACCCAGAGACAGATGCCTCCGTGACAACGGAAAACTTGAACTGGTCATGGTAAGCCCCCATTCTGGGACATGGGAGGAGAGTGGGGGCACAAGCTTGATCGACACTTGCTTCATCAGATATAATGAGGTCTTTACCCACACAAAGGCTTGAGAACCTATGTAAACATTGAAGAAGGGCTGTATACCCTCAAAGTTGTATATATGTATAATAATATTAGATTTAGGATGCTGGAAAGCCACAATCCAGAATTTATGTTGTTAGTTGATAACAAAAATTTTTGTTTGTGTTTTTTCTTATGTGTCAAATGTGTAAACGATAAGATGAGTGGTTGTAACAAGGAAGAATTTAACTTTTATGTGTCTAAAGATAATGATACTCTAAATTCCACACTTTGCCTTGCGCTTAGCCCAGTTGTAAACAATGCATGGTAGCATATAAGTGTGGGGAGATAATGGAAATTAATCAATAATTGCTGCTTGAATAATTGGGAAAAAATTGATGGGAAACAAATTGGAAGGTAATTTCTGAATCTGTACACAATCCTGGGTGACTTTAACTGGTACCAATATCAACACACCTTCAATATCAACATATTAAAGGTCAATATTCATAATTTGCATTATATACTGCTTCAAATTAATTTCATTGTGCATGGTCTTGATTATACCAATGCTGATGCAGGATTGCTCCTCCGCTGCTTGCGCAAATTCCTCTTGTCTGCTCCAAACCTCCTGATGCAGGATCTTGGTGGCGGGTGAAATGATGAACAGACAGGGATGCACATCTCACATATGTGAATTAATTTTACCTTTCTAATTACTTTTTATAACAGTTTTAATGTACGGTTGAGATACACATTGTTTAATAATGACGGATCCATGCATTCGTCCACATGCTACCACTTATAGAAACAAACAGGCGAAGATACAGGAATTAATAAATTGAAGAACATATTTCTTCTTTTTTTTCATGTAGATGTATCAAAACATTATCCTTGCTACAAAACAACTCGTTGATTTACCTTTGGCTTTGTGTATATCCCATTCAGTTTACATATAGCTTATATGTATAAAAATAAAAGAATGAAAAAATAATAGGATTAAACACAACTGCCCCCCCCCCCCCCCCCCCACGCACACACACACTGTGCTCTGATGTCATACGGAGGTTCACAGTGTGTGAGCTTATTTTTGTTACTGAGGGTTGATAATCCTGGCCGATATGGGCATAGCCTTTATTTTTGGCCACTGGAGTTACCCTAAGTGGTTATCAATTTATATGGGCAAGTCAGCTTCTTTTAACACATGGATATATATGTTTTCTCTCCTGACAAAGCACTTGCGTAACTGCATAGTCCCATTGTTGTCAGTCAACATCTGCACAGGGTTTAGCTTGTGAAGCATGCGCGCACAGCGCAACGTCCGTTATCGTCCCAGTTCACACTCATATGTTTAGTAGAAGGCCAGAGTGTCCATGTGATGCATTTATAGTAGCTTTTGCTGCACAGATTTGTGAAGCTCATGTTCAGTAGCGTGATCCTTTGTGAAATCTTCAATGCGGTGAAAACGGGTTTCCATATCAGTGGCCCGAGGAATTTATTTCACCTCGTCGCTCTCAGTTATTCAGTCGGTACACCAGCCGTACATCCAACAACCATCAACGAGGTAAGTTCCTTGCCACTTTTACGACATTATCGAGCACAGAAAATTCATTTTACACAAAGTATTGCCATTTTTAGTTTATCACATGCACACCCACGTATTGTTTTATCACATGCACACTTAACACTTTGCAGCAATGTTTTGTATGTTTTTGTGCTTTTTTTTAGCTTCTTTTATACAGTTGCATTACATAAAGTTTCTCTAGTGTCTTTTCTGCATACTATACACTTAACATAATAAAATACAAATACAATTACAAATTACCCTTATCCCATTGATTGGCTGACATGCAATTATCATCACTTATACACATTATAGTCTGTAACATATTCTCTCCCCTTTGTATGTACAGTGTCACTGCTTGTCATTTTGTTTTCATTTTTGTTACATTATGAAAGTCCAGTTATATGAGTACACATTTCACTCTCTTTTGGATAACATTCTTCATATAACATTCACACAATAGTAGATTCTGTTTTCATTTATAGCATAAATTGATATACATTTCATTTCAATTTACAATGAATTCTTGTCGCAGTGTATTTATTCAATTCAAAAGACTCAAAGAAATTAACAATAGTTGCTACAATAGATACAATGTGCCAATCAGATAACTATGTATGGCCTCACCTCTCTAGCATTCTCCAGGAAGGATCTACACACTACAGGGTTGAGAAGATTCCATGGAAAGGCATGAATGTGCATGGTTACCTCTCATTAATAGATTTAACTGTGATCTCAAGAACAAAATAGTTTGTTGTTTATAAACACAATTCAAATCTGATGATACCAATCATATCAAATACTTACTCAGTGTTTAAAAGTGCAGCTCAATATTTACTTGTTATGCTCATTGTATGAAGGATAACCATATCATGTGCTGAGGTATACAGAATTGTATCATCAATATGATATATTATGTACAATGATGGTAAAACAATGTTTACATAAGTAACAAATGTGCATAAAAATTTCAATATAAATCAGTTGTTTGACGCTTTCATGGATAGTCAACACTCACAATAATTAGATTTCGACCCCTTGATTATTTTGTTGTGCTCAACCTTAGTTCAGCATCATGATATTTGATGTGATGCAATTGTTTTCTTCTTCACATACTTTCACACTGTCACATTTATAGATATCATAAACTTATAACTATATTCACTTGCGGTGTGGTCCTTTCTTATGTTTATAAGGTACCTGACACTGTACAAGCATTGATCTTTTCTCACTTTAGGACATGTCAATGCATTGTTCCCTGGAAGAAAAAAACTTAATACTAACTTAAAATTAAATCTTCATAGATAAGTGTATTGTGGATCGATGGCTATTAATACCTTTTTCATTTATTCAACCATGTATTCATTCACTTAAGTGTGCAGTTGTGCAATCACAAAACTTATTTACTGTCATGTGTGCATCTCTGATTACCTTATAAGCCTGAAATATAAAGTGTATTAGAGGTGTGGCGTGATATCTTTTCAGTTTGCCTCTTATATTGTATTCGCTTGTTTACCTGCAGCAAGAAGACTTTTTCTCGTCCATCAAGTATAATTAGTGTATGCACTTTTAATACTTCAATTTGTAAATATTGTGCATAGTAGCATAGCTTAAGTAAATATCTTGCTGTTTAGCTTCCCTTTCCTGCATATATAATCCCTTAGCTTATCTTTTTGTGTGTGTGCTGTAGTATAGACTCCCCCTGAATTTTCTATGTCCCTGTTTATTCAATAGTCTTTACAAATGCTAGTGCAGGCTGTAGCTCATCACGATGACATCATTATTAACCCATACAGTAGAGCTGCATGCTCTCAGATAGTAAAATCATGGCATTTGTAGTACCAGCACAACAGCGCCATGTGATCCTCTGCTGCCAGATCAGTCAATCATTCAGACTATTGTCCCTACAAGTGCTGAAAAAGCTGCTGCCCCTCTTCAGGAACCGCACTTTTGTCTGGCCTCTCCTCAGGTATCCCTGCATTGTGATTGCACCAACAGCATGGCTGTCTGTGCTGTTGAGACATGCAAGCCATCCTCTGCACCAGCAAGGTCCATGGTTCATGGTGGTGGGGGCAAGGGGAAGTGGGGGACAGGTCATTCAGATAGTTTGCGAATTGGTGTGGATCATTTATTAATTTATCACCCTCCCTTTTCCTTTTCGGTATAGTATTATGATTTTTTGTCTCTCTCCCTGTTTTCTGTTTAATGAGATCCTCGAATATTTTGCTTTTACTCATTGCACTGCATATGACTTTGTCATTTGATGATTTTGATTGTGCAATTAACACCCATCTACAAATCTTTATGTACCTATAATAGTGGTTGAAGAAATCCAGCTCATCATCAGCCTTTTCTTGGAAGTGAGGTACCATATGTAAGAGTATGGGAGTATGTCCCAATACATACTGTTAACCATTTGTTCGTGTGATACACTGCTAATAATATGTGTACTTTTGGAAACATCTTTTGAAGTACCAATTAAAATGAGGCAGAGAACTGCATTTACATTGGTTTCTCTATTCCCTTCATTCAAACTTTAGGATTTGCTAGTTCTCTTGAAAAATTTTGTATTTTGACGGATTTTTTTCCAAACCAGACTTTACTGTCAGTATTTAATAAATGGCCTGAGAGTTCAAGATCTGTACAGCTAAATCACTCTTTCCCTTGCCTGTCCATATCTGTGACCACTTGGTTGATTATTACTGCAGTTACGTTACTGTAATCATTCTTGTTGCAGCATTGACCACCAAGGACATGCCGAAACTGTGAAGGAGTTTATGATGCTTGAAACATAGTGAGGTGGAAAGGGGATGAGTTAGCTCCACTTGCTACAATTCTATTTCTAATGTTTATAATTTTTTTCATTATGTATATGTACATAATACGAGGGTTGTACCAAAAGTAAGGTTCCCAATGAGCAACAGCGTCAAGAGAAGATGCTAGGCTAAATCTAACAACAGTGCCATGCGTGTTGGTTCCCCCACTCTTGAGCCCACCCATCTGTGATTCACTATGTCGCTCAGTGTTGGCTTGGCAGCTGTCAGAGATGGAAGTGCTGATCACCGCTCCCACCAAGTGCAAGGTTCGAGCAGTAATCCGGTTTCTCCACGCAAGGGAGTTACCGCCCATGGAGATTCATTGGCACCTGACGGAGGTTTATGGTGAAGATTGTATATCTGTTCAGCACATCTGCAAATGGTGCAGGGCTTTTGCTGAGGGTTGCATGGAAATTCATGGTAAAGAATGGAGTGGAAGACTACCAGTTTTGAATGTGATTGTCCAGAAGATCAACAGTGAGCTGCTCAATGATTAGAGGGTCACTGTCCATGAACTTATTGAACACATTCCTGAAGCTTACCACAGCACAACTGAAAGAACTTTAACAGAAACGTTGTGTTATCACAAGGTGTGTGCTCACTGGGTCCTCCAGATGTTGACTGACGGACACAAGGAGCAATGCCTTGACTGTGCTCGCAAGTTTCTTCAACAGTGTGAGGGGGGGAGGCAACGAGGAGAAGTTGTTGGACTCTATCTTCATGGGAGATGAAACATGGGTGTTTCTTACAGCCCCGAAATAAAACAACAGTCTCGTCAGTGTGTGACTCCAGTTCACTGCCACAAAAGAAATTCAAACAAACGCAGTCGGCAGGAAGGGTTATGGTGACTGTGTTTTGGGATCAGAAGGGGGTACTCCTCATTGATTTCATGCAACCTGGGACAACAATAAACTTAGACAGAAATTGTGAAACATTGACCAAACTCCGGCGAGCCATCCAGAATTGGCGGAGAGGGCGACTGATGGAGGGAGTAGTGCGTCTTCACGACAATGCTCGGCCCCACATTGCTCATCAAACACAGGAGCTTTTGAAGAAATTTGGGTGGACTGTTATGCCCCATCCCCTGTACAGCCTGGACCTAGCCCCCAGTGATTGTCACCTCTTCCCCAAGCTAAAGAAATACTTAGGTAGAAAACGCTTCAAGACCGATGATGAAGTCCAAGCAGAGGTCACACACTTCCTCAACGGGTCGGCGGGAGACTTCTTTGACTTAGGAATACAAAAGATGGAGCACTGTCTTCAAAAGTGTGTAAAAAAAATGGAGACTATGTTGAAAAATAGACAAAAGAGTAAGCTTTTCAACGATGTACAAATTATGGGAACCTTACTTTTGATACAACTCTTGTACATATGCTATAGTCATGTAAAATGATTAATTTCTTGTTCCATGTCTTATTCATATAACATTATAGTTCACCAACAACCGTCATGATATTTAACTGCAAAGGAATAGTTAGTTTATTTAAAAACAATTTATTTGAAGAATTATTAAACATTTAAATTCTTCCAAAACAGTTGGGCAGATAATTAATGGTTTGTAAAATAATGTACCTCATTCAAACCCCTTCAGTTACTCTTTTCAGTAAACATTTCCTGTTTTCCAAAAGCCAACTATTTAAAAAGATATTTGTAATTATAATTTACCTCCCATAAGATACTCTTGCTATTTTGGTATTTAAGATTGTGTAATTCCAACAAATGATGGAATAATTTTGCTACCGTAAATCTTTTAACTGAAATTTGCATTTGGTTAACTGAATAATGGTTTGATTAAAAAAATTAACAAAATTGAGAAAATTATGAACCTACAAATATTGCACAAATATCGGTAAATCCCAGCAGAGGTGTACATGGTGTTAATTAAACAGACTAGTGAACTTTATTATTTTTGTGGTAATCAATCGTGGAGATAAACCAAATTATTGTTTTTCTGAAATGCATTTGCACCTACTTTCAACATTGTTCTCATTACAAACTAGAATTTAATAACAATGTTTAATAATTATCTCTAAGCACATCTATAAGTAACTATGAGAGTCAATTATTGAGTGAGTGTCCTGTAATCAAAGCATGGAGATATATCTCAGAGTTCACAATCACCATCAGTGTGTTAACATCTATATGTCAGTGTAAATGTTTTTGTAAAGTCCTTTGAACTGGCAAGAGGTATTAACCTTGCCAACAGTGTATAGTTAATGTTTTATATAAAAAGCACTCCGTCATCAGGCCACAAGTGGCCCATCGGGACCATCCGACCGCCGTGTCATCCTCAGATGAGGATGCGGATAGGAGGGGCGTGTGGTCAGCACACCGCTCTTCCGGTCGTTACGATGGTTTTCTTTGACCGGAGCCGCTACCATTCGGTCGAGTAGCTCCTCAATTAGCATCACGAGGCTGAGTGAACCCGGAAAAATGGCAACAGCACATGGCGGCCCGGATGGTGACCCATCCAAGTGCCGGCCACGCCCGACAGCGCTTAACTTCGGTGATCGGACGGGAACCGGTGTATCCACTGTGGCAAGGCCGTTAATGTTTTATATGCATAGTGATAAACCGAGAACTTGCTTGTGGTTGAGTAGTATAAAATATTGCCATGTAAAAATAGTTTGTTGTTGAGTGAATGTGCTTACTTGTAATTATTACTCAGTATGACACATTATAAACTAAGCTGCTCATTGAGTGAGTATGAGTGTTACTAAATGCGGAAATGTATCATATTAACTCATGCTGTATTGTGAACATCATTTCAAAAAGTGGTAGAAAATCAGATTATGGGCAGCAGCCACAAGACAGATACTCACCAATGACCTACAAAGGCTGTCAATGAATTTACAGATGAGTCACATTACAAGTTGCAGCTAGCTTCATTGCTGATATTCATGTTTGTGACAAAATAATGTTAATTTTGTAGGTGAGACTTCATCTAGAATTTACGTTAATTTACCAAAAAAGCATCCACATTACCAACTGGGTGACTGATACATTCACAAAATGATTAATTTCTTCCTGTTAACTACCCCCATTAATTCAGTATCTGATATTTCAAACTGTTTGTCTCCACTAACTGTACTAAGTTCATGTCTAGATTTAACCTATTTTTCTTTACTGATTTAAATGCATGGGTAATAAACTAAAATGACTTCTACACTCCCATATTCTACTAAGGGTTTACAGCCAGTTTATCTTGTCCTCAGAAGTTTCTTGTTAAGCAGATATGCATAAAAGAATATTAAGACATGTATCTTATTTTACTTTATTGTCTCCAAAGACAGCTAATATAGATCTAAGTAAATATTCCACAGAAATAAACTTTATGAATTTTCCTGACCTCCTTTCTGGTGCTCGTTATTTGGCCAACACCAGACCAGGACAAGCATATTGATTCTCTAGTTTCACCGAGTACCAACCCATGTCATTTACAGGGGTTTGTGACTCCCAAAGGCATTTTAAAGGACATTTTGAAGCTACTGCTAGAGGGAGGAATCCAAATATCCCTTCTGTCTGCATCTAGTGTAATTTTCTAGCCAAATGTGACACTGTTTGTGCACCATGTATCTGAGATTAGACATGGAATCAATCCAGTATTTACCTAGATGGATATGGAAGATCACTTAAAAACCAGATCCAGACTGGCCAGCACACTGGCCTCCATTTTGATTTGTAAGGCGGATTCGATCTGAAGCCAACACCCCTCCCTGTGTCCGGGAAAGAGACACTGTAACATGCTCAGCTATACAGTTCGGTTTTCTGTATTTTATCGTATGTTCATAACTATGAACTGTGCAAGATCTCTTCAAGAATGTTAGTATTCTTACACTTACATAACAGTATACTCAATGGCACCACCTGATGTCACTATGGAACTGAACAGCTGATGCAACATTACTGTCAATCTGCAACATTACTGTCAATCATTGGGCAGAAACATTTGATAAGACAATGCCATAATCTGGCATATAAGCTGGTCCAGGATCAATCCATGTCAGGTGTAATGTGATCTGTGGAGTGAACAGTGAGTGTGGTAACAATTTGGCTGAGGTGTTTACATTGTGTATTGTATTTGTCATAAGCAGAACTTAAATATGGCATGGACTAGTTTTGATTTGAAATACAGACTTAAAATAATTTGCAGTGTTTTTGATGAGCATCCTGTATATAAATCTCTTGTTGTGAATAAACTGGGGCAATTCCCCATTAGGTTCCCTGTGCAACTTGTATTTTACAAAAGTGGTGATACCTAACATGCTTGCAAATCAGATGTTCAACATTTTGGTAATTACACAAGATTGTGGGTTTTCAACTATGGAATGCTTACAACTACCACTAATGCAAATTGAACAGCCGTATGGACTGGCCATGCGGTTTGAGGCACAATGTCACGGATTGCGCGGCCCCTCCTGCTGGAGGTTCGAGTCCTCCCTCGGTCATGGGCGTGTGTGTTGTTCTTAGTATAAGTTAGTTTAAGTAGTGTGTAAGTCTAGGGTCCAATGACCTCAGCAGTTTGGTCCCTTAAGTATTCACACACATTTGAAACTGAACAGGGCTATCAGAAGATAACAACATATTTATATCATAGGCAGAGCAAGCATTAGTGAATGTAGTAGGAATGTCTCCCATGCTACCTGTGTACATGGGTTTTCCATCCTTCAATGAATAAAGTGAAGAGTGGGGCACCTACCACTCATAACTACAGTTATATTTTTGGCTTCACAAATTTCCAACTTGGAAAGACAAAAGAACATGATCTTGCCAGGAAATCCTGAGCTGTATTATCTAATACAGAAATAGGAGCCATTAATGAAGTGGGCACCACTTTAACTGTCTAAAGTATTTTCTTTATTACGATAACATTTTTTGACCAAAAAATTACAGCAGAGAGATTACAATTTTTGCAGCTAAAAAAGGATGCCAACCAATCTTATGTGGACTTGACCACTTCCTTCTCTAATAGAAGTAGTGAAAATAAAAGGTGTACAACTTTGCTTCTGCCATTTTCCGATAGGTGGCGACAATGGTAAGTAGTGGTTGAAAGAAACAGATCGCAGACATCAGGCTTAGCTTGGACCTCTGTCAACATCACCTCATTCAAACATTAGTCAATTTGTGTCTGCATCACAAAGTTGTTCTTGATTGAAAATGTCAGTTTACAAGTCTAATTCCCATCACTTGCAGGAGGTGTTACTGTTTTGTTTCAATATGAAGAAAACAGCAGCTGAGTCTCATCGAATGCCCTCAAGTACACATGGTAAGGATACTATTAGTGAAAGAACATCATGTGAGTGGTTTCAATGCTTCAAGAATGGTGATTTTAATGTTGTAGACTGGCATAGTGGTGGGAGAGAGAATGTTTTTGAAGATGCATAATTGGAGACATTGCTGAGTGAAGACTCGCGTCAAACTCAAGAAGAATTGGCACGATTAGTGGGAGTGACACAGCAAGCCATTTCAAAATGTCTCAAGGCTATGGGCATGATTCAGAAAGAAGGAACTTGGGTCTCGGGGAGCTGAAACCAAGAGACGCTGAATGGGATATCCCAGCCATGCTTCCATGTTGATGGCCAAACCAAATATCCATGGCTCCAAGATCATGAACTGCATTTAGTGGGACCAGCTTGGCATCGTGTACTATGAGGTGTTAAAACCAAGTGTAACAATCACAGGTGCTCGTTATCAAAAGCAATTAACGTGTTTGAGTAGAGTATTAAAAGACAAGCAGCCGCAAACCAGCGAGAGGCATGATAAAGTGGTTTTTCAGCATGACAACACTTGACCCCACATTGCAAAAGAGGCCAAAACATACTTGGAAACGTTAAAATGAGAAGTCCTAACCCACCCACCATATTCTCCAGACATTGCTCCCTGTGACTATCACCTGTTTAGATCAATGGCGCATGGCCTGGCTGACCAATACTTCCAATCTGATGAAGAAGTCACAAATTGGATCAATTCGTGGATCACTTCAAAAGATGAACAATTTTTTTGACACATGATTTGTACACTGCCTGAAAGATGGGAGAATGTAGTGGCCAGCGATGGAAAATACTTTGAATAATACATGTGAAACCAATTTGTTTCATTGAAGTCTCAAATGTTGGGGAAAAATGGTGGAAGCAAAATTGTACACCTTGTAACTTAAGTCATAAATTTGGACAACATGGTCCAGAGGAGTAACAGCGATCTGGTGAGACAACTAGATTGAAACAACAGTCTAGATCACAATAATATTTAATATATATAATGACTTGTTTTGGCTTCATGTAGAAGACATTTTCAGGAAATGAGCATCATCTGGTTCCTGCTGGTGGCTCCTTGGATGCTCATGCGACAATACGATCACAAACTGAGCATAACCTGAGCATCCGAGGAGCTGCCAGCAGTAGCCAAATAGTGCTCATTCTCTACAGACATCTTCTACATGAAGTTGAAACCTGTGGTTAATAGAATATTTTTGTGTCTAGACTGTTGTTTTAACCTAGAATAACTTAAAACCATGAAACTGCCCACACAGTCCAATGTTTGTTGACAACAGAAGAAAATGTTGCAGCAGTTAGTTTCGTAGCACAGATTGTGTGGGATGTCATTATACCTGCAATGGGGCCCTTGCCTGCTCTGCAATCTGGATGACTCTGTAAAAAACCATACCAGCAGCGACAGGCCACATCAGCAACAGCTGTTGCCCAGCTGTAAATATTGTTTCCTTCACCATACACACAATGTGTGCCCCAATTTATGTGCAACATACCACAGGTATAACAAAAAGGGACACTTGCAAGAGGTATTTTTTAGCAATGCCAAAACCTACAGAAATGAACCAAGTGAGTGATGAATCCATAGAAGTACAGACTTCTCAGTACACAGCCCATATTAGATGTGAGGTTATTCACGGATGTTGATGCTTTTGTGTCCTTGCTAAATCAATCAACTTACATAAGTTTAATAATACCACCTTTGCAGGCAGTCAAGACCAATCTTTTGGGTCTGTGGATGCCATAACGTGCCTTTACTAGGAAAGTTTCCAATTTCACTTACTTACAACCAAGTCACTTATACAATAAATTTTATGGTGGTAGCTGGATCAAAATTGGACAATGTTTTTGTGACAAACCCTTTCCATGCCTCTGGAATTATAGTTCACAAAATAGTATATGCCAGATCTGGATTCAGATATTTCAACTTCTCCCTAAACATCACATTATGTTGTGGCTGCCATCTGCAAGAACCCAACATGATGCCATCTTGCTCACATTGTACAGAACAAGCGGTTGGACATGCCTCCCAGGCCTGGATTTTGTCCCTAGTGGCTACAGTGGCATCAACTACACCTAAACCAAGTGGTCTTGGACAAGGACCTCTGATACATCTTGATTCCTCCCTCTTTTTAGCCATATCCTGCACATTGAGGGCATGTCTCAGATGAAAAATTTGGTGTGACAAGAAGTATTCTGGTCAAATACTAGTTCCAACATTGTGGGGACCTGGTCTGCTAATATTCCATCTGTCAGACCCATCAAGCTGCAACCCCACAGCAATTCTCTTCCTGGCCCAATGCTGCAGAGATATGGAAGTATACACACTTAGATTTTACAGGCCCACTTTTGGGCTCCATTTTTTTGTGTTATGCATGTGTCAGGTGACTAATGTTGCTACTATCATGGGCTTAAAAAAAAAAAAAAAAAAAAAAAAAAACTTCACCCTTGATGACATCCCACACATTAATGGGTTGGTATTTATGCCCTATGACTTTGAATGGTTTTGCACTTTTGTGGGACTCAACACCTTTTCGCCTGACCCCCAACAGTCATTTGGAAAACTTTATCTGCACCTTCAGAACCTGTTGTTGTTGTTGTGGTCTTCAGTCCTGAGACTGGTTTGATGCAGCTCTCCATGCTACTCTATCCTGTGCAAGCTTCTTCATCTCCCAGTATCTACTGCAACCTACATCCTTCTGAATCTGCTTAGTGTATTCATCTCTTGGTCTCCCTCTACGATTTTTACCCTCTACACTGCCCTCCAATGCTAAATTTGTGATCCCTTGATGCCTCAAAACATGTCCTACCAACCGATCCCTTCTTCTAGTCAAGTTGTGCCACAAACTTCTCTTCTCCCCAATCCTATTCAATACCTCCTCATTAGTTACGTGATCTACCCACCTTATCTTCAGCATTCTTCTGTAGCACCACATTTCGAAAGCTTCTATTCTCTTCTTGTCCAAACTAGTTATCGTCCATGTTTCACTTCCATACATGGCTACACTCCATACAAATACTTTCAGAAACGACTTCCTGACACTTAAATCTATACTCGATGTTAACAAATTCCTCTTCTTGAGAAACGCTTTCCTTGCCATTGCCAGTCTACATTTTATCTCCTCTCTACTTCGACCATCATCGGTTATTTTACTCCCTAAATAGCAAAACTCCTTTACTACTTTAAGTGTCTCATTTCCTAATCTAATTCCCTCAGCATCACCCGACTTAATTTGACTACATTCCATTATCCTCGTTTTGCTTTTGTTGATGTTCATCTTATATCCTCCTTTCAAGACACTGTCCATTCCGTTCAACTGCTCTTCCAAGTCCTTTGCTGTCTCTGACAGAATTACAATGTCATCGGCGAACCTCAAAGTTTTTACTTCTTCTCCATGAATTTTAATACCTACTCCGAATTTTTCTTTTGTTTCCTTTACTGCTTGCTCAATATACAGATTGAATAACATCGGGGAGAGGCTACAACCCTGTCTTACTCCTTTCCCAACCACTGCTTCCCTTTCATGCCCCTCGACTCTTATAACTGCCATCTGGTTTCTGTACAAACTGTAAATAACCTTTCGCTCCCTGTATTTTACCCCTGCCACCTTCAGGATTTGAAAGAGAGTATTCCAGTTAACATTGTCAAAAGCTTTCTCTAAGTCTACAAATGCTAGAAACGTAGGTTTACCTTTTCTTAATCTTTCTTCCAAGATAAGTCGTAAGGTCAGTATTGCCTCACGTGTTCCAACATTTCTACGGAATCCAAACTGATCTTCCCCGAGGTCGGCTTCTACCAGTTTTTCCATTCGTCTGTAAAGAATTCGCGTTAGTATTTTGCAGCTGTGACTTATTAAACTGATAGTTCGGTAATTTTCACATCTGTCAACACCTGCTTTCTTTGGGATTGGAATTATTATATTCTTCTTGAAGTCTGAGGGTATTTCGCCTGTCTCATACATCGTGCTCACCAGATGGTAGAGTTTTGTCATGACTGGCTCTCCCGAGGCCATCAGTAGTTCAAATGGAATGTTGTCTACTCCCGGGGCCTTGTTTCGACTCAGGTCTTTCAGTGCTCTGTCAAACTCTTCACGCAGTATCTTATCTCCCATTTCGTCTTCATCTACATCCTCTTCCATTTCCATAATATTGTCCTCAAGTACATCGCCCTTGTATAAACCCTCTATATATTCCTTCCACCTTTCTGCCTTCCCTTCTTTGCTTAGAACTGGGTTGCCATCTGAGCTCTTGATATTCATACAAGTGGTTCTCTTCTCTCCAAAGGTCTCTTTAATTTTCCTGTAGGCAGTATCTATCTTACCCCTAGTGAGACAAGCCTCTACATCCTTACATTTGTCCTCTAGCCATCCCTGCTTAGCCATTTTGCACTTCCTGTCGATATCATTTTTGAGACGTCTGTATTCCTTTTTGCCTGCTTCATTTGCTGCATTTTTATATTTTCTCCTTTCATCAATTAAATTCAATATTTCTTCTGTTACCCAAGGATTTCTATTAGCCCTCGTCTTTTTACCTACTTGATCCTCTGCTGCCTTCACTACTTCATCTCTCAGAGCTACCCATTCTTCTTCTACTGTATTTCTTTCCCCCATTCCTGTCAATTGTTCCCTTATGCTCTCCTTGAAACTCTCTACAACCTCTGCTTCTTTCAATTTATCCAGGTCCCATCTCCTTAAATTCCCACCTTTTTGCAGTTTCTTCAGTTTCAATCTGCAGTTCATAACCAATAGATTGTGGTCAGAATCCACATCTGCCCCAGGAAATGTCTTACAATTTAAAACCTGGTTCCTAAATCTCTGTCTTACCATTATATAATCTATCTGATACCTACTAGTATCTCCAGGATTCTTCCACGTATACAACCTTCTTTTATGATTCTTGAACCAAGTGTTGGCTATGATTAAGTTATGCTCCATGCAAAATTCTACAAGGCGGCTTCCTCTTTCATTCCTTCCCCCCAATCCATATTCACCTACTATGTTTCCTTCTCTCCCTTTTCCTACTGACGAATTCCAGTCACCCATGACTATTAAATTTTCGTCTCCTTTCACTATCTGAATAATTTCTTTTATCTCGTCATACATTTCATCTATTTCTTCATCATCTGCAGAGGTAGTTGGCATATAAACTTGTACTACTGTAGTAGGCATGGGCTTTGTGTCTATCTTGGCCACAATAATGCATTCACTATGCTGTTTGTAGTAACTAACCCGCACTCCTATTTTTTTATTCATTATTAAACCTACTCCTGCATTACCCCTATTTGATTTTGTATTTATAACCCTGTAATCACCTGACCAAAAGTCTTGTTCCTCCTGCCACCGAACTTCACTAATTCCCACTATATCTAACTTTAACCTATCCATTTCCCTTTTTAAATTTTCTAACCTACCTGCCCGATTAAGGGATCTGACATTCCACACTCCGATCCGTAGAACGCCAGTTTTCTTTCTCCTGATAACGACGTCCTCCTGAGTAGTCCCCGCCCGGAGATCCGAATGGGGGACTATTTTACCTCCGGAATATTTTACCCAAGAGGACGCCATCATCATTTAAACATACAGTAGAGCTGCATGTCCTCGGGAAAAATTACAGCTGTAGTTTCCCCTTGCTTTCAGCCGTTCGCAGTACCAGCACAGCAAGGCCGTTTTGGTTAATGTTACAAGGCCAGATCAGTCAATCATCCAGACTGTTGCCCCTGCAACTACTGAAAAGGCTGCTGCCCCTCTTCAGGAACCACATGTTTGTCTGGCCTCTCAACAGATACCCCTCCGTTGTGGTTGCACCTACGGTACGGCCATCTGTATCGCTGAGGCACGCAAGCCTCCCCACCAGCGGCAAGGTCCATGGTTCATGGGGGGGCTTCAGAACCTATTCCACAAGAAAATGATGACTAATACTGCACCTAATGCCCTCTGTAGTTCTGTAGTGACTTATAGGACCACCCTGTCTGAGGACAGGATATGCTATGGCCACTGCCAGAGTACATCATCACCAATACCTTAGCCTTCCAAGTGGGCACCTCAGTGTGCGCCTGTCACTTCGGGCACCACCCAATCTGGACCCATGGGATATCCCCAGCTGCCACAGGTTCATGATGTATTCCTTGATCTCTGCCCATGACTTCTCCAGTATCATCGAAACAACTTTGCCTGCGATGTCCTGGTCAGCAGCCAACTGCTTGTCCACATTTGGTAGCCCCTTTGGTCCTGTGATGAGTCATTCATGTTTCATCAAGCCTTGTCCTGGTTCGGCCTTCGACAGTGACATCCGTGGACATTTGCCCATCACATTTCCTGTGGCAGGTCCTCCAGGCCATTAACCACAAGCATCTCATTCCCCCATGGTCATTCCTTGGGGAGAGAGGATGTAGTGATACCATCCAGTGTCACTATGAAACCAAATAGCCTGAGTATCGTTACTTCACTGTGGTGCCACTGCCGAAATGGTCTTTCCTTCATTAGTGTTCTCAGATGGGACTATGCCCGATTTTGTCATATAAGCCAACCTGTGACTGGCCTGAAATCATTTGTGATGGAGTCTATGGAGTGTGTGGTGAGTGTGCTGTTGGTTTGACTACAGTGTTTATATTGTGGACACTATTTGTCATGGGCAGACACAAACCAAAAATGTGACTAACCATATAGACAAGGTGATAACGAGACAGACAATAAAAAGGCCAATAGTAAGAATAATGGAGAAAAGGAGTGGAGTTTCTGGAAGTGTCCAAGAAGAAGGGAAAACAAGGAACAGACAGAATGCCTACCTCTAGACAAGGAAGACTTAAAAAAGGATATCCTATCAAATTCAGAAAAACTGAGAGTCCAATAAATGCGAAGTGTGACAGTGTGTAACACATTGTAACAGCGAGAGTGTGAAAGCACGCAACAACTAATAGAGGAAGATTATGAAAATATATAGATCATAGAACCTACAGATGGCAATAAGAATTATGAAAAGGACGCAAACAGTTTTGGACATGACATGAAAGATGGAAGAAGTTTATGGCCGAACCTGTGGTCTGTTTATGAGATGTGTGAAAATGCTATGAGATTGTCTAAATTAGAGGATATGGATGTGTTCACCATCCACATTAAGACACCTGGTTAGGCACCATCATACAAAAGGCTGCACCATAAATGTTCTTGTCATGGAGGAAGCTGATCATATTTAGCTTAGTGTCAACAACCTCTCTGCAAATACGAAGGAACCACAGGCTCTACTTGACTTCGTCTAAAAGACAAGACAGCAGACACTTCATATTGAGCATCTCTAAAGGCAATTAGTGACGACACATGACCAAATTGTATATGATTATAGGTTACAATGGCCCCATAGCTATGTGCTCACTAGGTTCCTGTTGCATTCACTTACAATCAAATCACATAACAATGGCAATGGAACAGAGACAAATGATTAAAATTGGCCAGATAAATGTGGTGCACAGTGCCATGGTGATACAAGAACTCGGGAAAGAGTTAGAGGAGTTGGATCTACACATATCATGTATATAGCAGCCATATTCCAGAAACGGGGCATTAACCCACATGTCACTTACAGCATAGACCATAACATCAGTCAACATCCAATGGCCATGACTGCGGTGCCAGTTAAAGACATAGCAGTGATAAAGGTACATCTACTCTGTCACTAACACATGGGGACAATAGAAATAATGACTGCCTTAGGAAAATTTTACATAATTAATTAATATTTTCAGTACAGTCAGGAGATACAACCACTCATAGAAAATGGCAGCAATACTGGGTCGACATGACAGACACATTTTCATAATGGACACAAACATGAAACTAACATTGTTGTATAGCGGAGTAACTGACAAAAAGAGGGCTCTGCCTTCAGGACATTATACGAGGTGCGACTAGAAAAAAACCAGACTGATGCTGGAAAAAACATTTATTTACAATTATTTACAATTTCATGTTATCTCCTTCAATGTACTCTCCTCCTCGGTCTCTACACCGCTCCATACGAATTTTCCAGTGTTCATAGCAATGCTGCAGATCATTTTCGGTAAGTCCATAGATTACTTCCGTCGCTTTTTCTTTTACTGCTTCAACAGTCTCAAATCTAGTTCCTTTCAAAGCTGACTTGACTTTAGGGAAAAGAAAAAAGTCACAGGGGGCCAAATCAGGTGAGTAGGGTGGATGATCTAAGATGGGAATGTTGTGTTTTGCCAAAAACGTCTTCACTGACAACGCACTGTGAGCTGGGGCATTGTCTTGGTGAAGGATACATGACTTTTTTCTCCACAAATCGTTCCGTTTTCTCTGTACTCTCTCACGTAGGGTAGCCAGGACGCTAATGTAGTAATGCTGATTCATTGTTTGTCCCTCTGGTACCCAATCAATGTGCACAATCCCTTTGATGTCAAAAAAAAAACAATCATCATTGCCTTGAATTTCAATTTTGACATTCGTGCTTTTTTTTGTCGTGGAGAACCAGGAGTTTTCCAATGCATCGATTGGCATTTAGTTTCGGGATCGTAAGTAAAAAAACCACGATTCATCGCAAGTAATAACATTTTATAAGAAGGTGGGATCACTTTCAATGTTTTCCAGGATGTCAGAACAAATCATTCTTCGGCGTTCCTTCTGTTCAATTGTAAGATGCTTTGGAACCATTTTTGAACACACTTTGTTCATATTGAAACTTTCATGAAGAATCTGCCTAACACTTTCCTTGTCAACTCCTGTTAACTCAGACACTGCTCTGATTGTTAAACGGCGATCTTGTCGAACAAGTTTAATGATTTTTTCAATGTTTGCATCAGTTTTTGCTGACAATGGTCTGCCAGTGCGAGTGTCATCACTGGTGTCTTCGCGGCCATCTTTAAATCGTTTAAACCACTCAAACACTTGTGTTCGCGATAAACAATCATCGCCGTACACTTGTTGTAACATTACAAACGTTTCACTTGCAGATTTTTCTAGTTTGAAACAAAATTTGATGTTAACACGCTGTTCTTTCTGTACACTCAACATTTTCCAACGCACAGACAAAACGTCAACTACTTAAAACAGACGCCACGGGCAGACTGAGTGCAGGAGGCAGATGAAACTCGAGCAGTAGGCAGAGCGAGAGTCACGTGACAGGCCACGCGACTTTCAGCCTTATTGCATTCGTTTTATTGTTTCACCAGTACTAGTCCGGTTTTTTTCTAGCCACACCTCGTACAAGAACTTGACCTTCTTGCCATGAATACGCTACTCAGCCCAGCTACTTCCCAAAATCATGCAGGTGCAGCAACAAATAGAGATATCACCCTTGCAAACTCAAAAGTCAGTAACCATATTGCCAACTGGAAGGTCTGTGATGGACTTACAACAAGTAACCATAATCTCATTTATTTCACAATTACAAATACAGATAATGACTAAGACACTAACATCCAGCCTGAGTGACTATACAATATACACAGAGGAAATTGGGAGCTTTTAAAGGCAGTATTCAAGTTATAGCCACTGCAAGGAAGCCGATCAGATGTTCTCACCAAAGTGGATGAATTGTTGTGAGTGCTGCAGATGGTGCAAGACAAGAGGCAATCCCAACATTTGTTAGGAAGTCAAAAACACTCAAAATTCCCTGGAGTCCCATGATATAGCGCTTAAGATGTAGAGCCAAGGCAAGTGAGGAGACTACAAAAGATCTTTAGGGGAAACAGAATGTCACAGAAGGCTGATTTTCTATTGAACAGTCAAACGACACTATAAAGAATTACTACACCAAACAAGAGTAGAAAAATCAGAGTCGTACATTAAGGACCAAATGGTAACATTTGTTTGATGTTTTCCATACAAACATGTAACAAATAAGGTTTAATCACCAACTCTATTATCAACCCTGAGAAGATCCAGTGGCACAATGGTAACACACTGGAAAACATCAGCTCAGTTCCTATTCAAAACTTTGTTGACAGACAATACAATGACGGAAGACACAGAGCTCCATCAGCATTTTTGCTCTGAATTACTAGATCAGCATAGTGAAGCTAAAGAAGAGGAAAGCAACAGGACATGATAGAATACTGGCAGAAGTATTACATCAGCTAGTGCACTAATTTGTGCCATATATAACACTGTTATTAGACGAATATCTTTTGCAAGGTCAGATGCCCAGAATCTGGAATTGCTTGGTAAGTGCTGTAGCCAAAGTACAGGAAAAGCTTCTGTGCCACCACCTAAGAAACCACAGGCAGTAGGCTTGAGCCATCTGCAGTACCATATGAGGAAAGGGAAATCCATTGAGGATGAGATAAATCATGCAATGAATACTGTAAACACCTCAGATGACAAGTATGTTATAGGCATAATGATTGACATTACTGGGGTGTTTGATAATTTGTGGTGGCCTGCACTATTAAAAAGACTGAAAGAGATGGGACTGTTCAAGGTGTCCCTGTAAGTGTCTCTGAGATTACTGCACAGACAGGCAGGTGAAATTAGAAAGTCCCCAAAAGAAAATTGTGAAAAACATCACCACAGGCTGCTCATAGGGCTCTGTTTGTGGTCCAGAGTTTTGGGATGTTGGCGTAGAGCCATTAGCAAACCAGCTTCAGAATAGAGGCTACATCACAGTCTGCTAATTATAGTATGTGCTAACAAAAGGGCTAAATTAAAGGAGAACAGTGGAGTAGTTCTCAAAAGACTAAGAAGCTGGTTCATAGAAAACAAACTAATGTAGCAGTGCACAAAACAGCCTGTATGTTACTAAAAGAAACATTATCAAGAATGAGAAATCCCACAATCAGAATAAATGATCAGCCTGTGAAAAGGAAAGAACTATGTGGGTACCTTCGAATCAACATAGACGAAAAGTAAAACTTTCATGCACATGTAGAAATGGGCTGCCAGAGAGCCATTAAAATCCTAACAAAAATAACAATAATTGGCCAAAGAAGTTGTCAGTTGCCACTAAGTGAAATAAGAATGTACCAAAACACAATCTTACTTGCTGTTGGGGGCTATAGGTCGGGCATTTGGGCTCATAGGGCCAGGAAGGTAAGGACAGCACAGCTTCTATGGTGAGCACAGAGGAATGTACTCCTGTACCTGACAGGTGTATACAGAACAACACCAGCCGAGGTGCTGTTGGTAATATTAGGCTTGCTAACTCTAGACCTAGCAGTCAGAAACAGATATGCATAATATTGGCTCAAAAAGCATGAATATGATAAGGTAAAGAAGATACTACAAGAGCCATATCAAATAAGAAATGGAAGTATGCATTGAAAGACAATGGCAGAAACAGGAGGAGACCCTACACTTGCTCTCTAACATAAAAGAAAGAACAAGGATGACGTACTTCCTCCGAACCAAGGAAGCCACATACTACTTTTTGGGACATGATCCATATCCCATTTACTTACTAAAAGCACGACAGTGCAACACAGATTCTTGTGAACGTGGGGCATTCAGTACAGTAGATCACAACATTGGGAAGTGTGTCATTAGACAAAATGTTACAGACTGGGACAGGAACACAGTTGGAATGCAACAGTGTATAAATAAAAAGAAATGAGGGACTGTGGAATAAGCTGAACTCGCTCACAGCTAAGATATCAGCTTATGTACTGCAAGCCTACAAGGCTTATATCGTGATAACGAGATGCGCCATATCAGAAATCCAGCTACAACAACCCTCTGGACGGAGTGAGGAGACAAGCTTTCCTGAGACCCTGACAGCCATCTCCCAACCTCTACACCTTGGCTGGCACAGCAGCACAGCTCCTATGAACCCTTAGTTGCATCTCCACATGCCGGGGGTTAACCATCCAGAGAAATGAGAAATGCAGATTGGTTCTAATACAGAATACAGTTGTGCAGTGTTGGGTAGTGTAGTGCTGTATAGTAAGTTTGTAGCAGAGTAGTCCAGAATTATAAATTACAAACTTTGTGATCTATCAATGCTGCATAGTGTAATAGACCAGTAGTTGTGCCTTCCGGATTCCAGACAAACATAATTTGTGTGCCAGATAGCCAACTGGTGGTATGCAGACCTTTTTGTTGTTATTGTTGTTATTTATTTTGGTATAGTTATTCTAAGTAGATTTTTCCCCTTTGAATAGCACAATGCTTAGTCATTACTAACACATTTGAAATTATGTTAAAATATTATGAGCTTTATTCATGCCAATTCACGTGGTCTGTTCTGTCACATAGGTAACAGACTAAAAGAAAATGGCAAAGAAATAAATGTCATAGGTGGAACTTTAATATGGCATGCACTGGATTTGCTTTGGATTATGGACTTAAGATAGTTTACGCTGTTTCCTGTAGAGACCTCTTTTGATTAAACTGAGGTGGGACTCCATCAATTCTGTATATAACTCTCCTTTTACAAAAATAGCTAACAATGGAAACGAAGTTGTGAGTAACTCTGAAAACAGAGGTACAATAGTTTTTACACACACTTTTTATCTCTGTCCCATACTCAGAGAACAGTTCAATATTTGAATGTTAAAGTTTTCACAGATCTGCCAGTGGTTATATGAAAGGATGATGGATCACATGTAGTTACTTCTGTAACATATCTGAAGTTTCCCATTTGGAGTGACAAATGACAGTTAATGGATTTTTCTTGAATAACATTGGTTCAATAATGTTGACCAGTTTGTAATTAAGTAAATTTTCTTCTGTAGTCCTGAAGGTGAAACTTCAAGACTGCATAATTAGCATCTGTAATCAACAGGTACAAATATATAGTATCAAACAATACATTAATACCGCATTTAAAATGCTATCATTTATTTGTTGTACTGTGTTTAGAGTATATTGAATAAAAGAGATTGAGAAATCAATTCATAGTCCATCATAAAAACCACTCAAAACTCATCAGGGAAGTGTTTGTGGTGTTAATTATGAGGAACATTTAAATATTTCTGATTGGTATGTGAAAATTTTAAAATCCTTAAAAGACTCTGTCATCATTAATAAAGAACTTATTATACTGTTGCGAGCTGTGATGCTTGCAGTATGGCATAGTGGTTAGTGTTGCTGGATGGTGTGCTGTGGGGCAGCAGTTCAAACCTGACTACTAGCAATTATTTGTTATTTAGTATCTATCAATTCTGGAAAGTTCTTGAAATATCTTACATTTGTACATCCTGGAATATTTGGTGTATGGATAAATACCAGCATTCTGGAAAATTCAAAGTTTTCATGAATAACTATACTCTCCACCCAGGTCACTTCTGTTGTGACTGTACATCAGTGTTTGTAATAAACATACTTCCACTGATAACTGCAGCATTTCACTGATGACCCTCTTTGGATTTGAACTTGATTCTGGTTATGATGTGACATTGTTTGGTAAAAAGGCACCGTGTACTTTAAAACATCTACATAACCATGAGTCCAGTTGTGCAATATAAAAGCTGTTGCCTACATGGACAGGAAACAGAATACAAGCAATATATTGCTCCAGAGGTACATTCAGGGGACCAATGGATTCCAGGCCAGAAATAAGTAAGCTGCACAAAAGGCACCCATCATTTCTGGAGTCTTTGGTTAGGACCCAATGAAATGGTTGACAAGATTTGATCAAGTTGCCAAGTACAACAGACAGGACAACATATGTACTTGGCGAATGCATTGTTTTACTTTGATGGCACAGGCTAGCAATTGTTGAAGAACAACAAAGGGAAGTTTGAACAAACTGCAGGTGAATCTGAAGGATACTTTGGTGACAATCAACTGCAAGTCCTCTTTATGAAAGAGGAACAGGACCCAATGTGATGGCAAAACAATATAGCCTTACATAAAAAAAAGTTTTGGCAGTTTTCAAAATTAAGAAACAGAATATGACAGAAATCAATAGAAGCCAACAAAATATCACATTTGACAAAAGGAGGTGCAGAAGACATGTTCAAACACTTCTGGTAAAGAATGTACAACAGAGGAATTCATCAAGTTGTGTCAGCACATCAAGGAAATGCAATAGAAAAGTTTTGGACAAAAGAGGTGTGAGTCCCAAATGCAGTCCCTATGGCAGTTGTGGAAGACCACCGTGTCCTCACCTCTCTCACACAGCAGGTCACAAGAGAAGAGATACAGCATTTTTTGGCAGCCAGAACTCTCAGACCTACTACACAAGAAATAAGTCTCATACAACAAGAGGTAATAGAGGACATTGAAGAAGAGGTGTCTTGATGTCTCGCACTAATCTCCACCACCAGTAGAACATGCTGTGAAGAACAGACTCAGTCAGTTCAGACCTACACCATCATTGTCAAACATCAACCCAGCATTTGACCAATGCAGGTACAACCAACCCCACCACAAAGTACTGTGCCCCACAGAAGAAGAAACATTTGAAGGACAGAGAGCAATATGCTGGTCTGTTTTCATGTTTTCACTGTGGGTTCCCTGGACACATTGTATACTGCTGCAGAGAAATAAGATGAGTGTTCGACAACTGTTATGCAGCAAGACTTCAAACATCACAACTGCCCTATTCAGTCAACTGCAGAACTTTAACTGACCAGTGAGAGGAGGTTCATCACAGGAACCAGGATGAGATTGCTCCCAAACAAGCTGTAGCCATTTCCCGTTGTTATGTAAAGGTACCAACCACTTGCCTAGCCACTGAATTCAGGAAAACTAATGACGTGATCATCTGTGGAGATGAGGGCATCACTGGTGATATTCCTCCATGGACAGTATTTACCAAGGATGACAGGAAATCTTATTGATGGCCAGCCTGTCTGGACACTAGTTGACTCAGGGTCTTCTTCTTCTTCTGTAATGTTAAATGTTTATTGTTGCCAGCTAAAGAAGACTATGTTCCATGACAAAGTAATTATGCTGAATGTCACAAATGCCACATTTTGGTCACATTGTTCCATCCTTTCCACTATGATGTGGATCAAAGGCAGGCAAATGTCATGATACAATGAGCAGTATTGTTCCTCATCTCTCTTTTCAACATCCATATACACAGAGGGCATATCTGCCAACATCTTATAGAAGCATTCTGTGAGATCATGCGTCTGTGGATGGTATGCAGCTGTCATCCTGTAGGTGATGTCACAATGTGAAATTACCTCCAACACTAAGGGGCACAAAAGGGAAGCAGTGGTTGAGAAGGGAGTGAGACAGGGTTGTAGCATATCCCCAATGTTATTCAATCTGTATATTGAGCAAGCAGTAAAGGAAACAAAAGAAAAATCTGGAGTAGGAATTTAAGTCAAGGGACAAGAAATAAAAACTTTGAGGTTTGCTGATGACACTGCAATTCTGTCAGAGATGCAAAGGACTCGGAAGAACAGTTGAACGGAATGGACAATGTCTTGAAAAGAGGATATAAGATGAACATCAACAAAAGCAAGATGAGGCTAATGGAATATAGTCAAATTAAATTAGGTGATGCAGAGGGAATTAGATTAGGAAATGAGACATTTAAAGTAGTAGATGAGTTTTGCTATTCGGAAATAAAAATAACTGATGAGGGTCAAAGTAGGGAGGAAATAAAATGTAGATGGGCAATGGCAAGAAAAGCATTACTGAAAGAGAAATTTGTTAACATCACGTACAGACTTAAGTGTCGGGAAGTCCTTTCCGAAGGTATTTGTTTGGAGTGTAGCCATGTATAGAAGTGAAACATGGATGATAAGTAGTTTAGACAAGAAGAGAATAGAAGCTTTTGAAATGTGGTGGTACAGAAGAGTGCTGAAGATGAGATGGGTAGATTATCTAACTAATGTGGAGGCACTGAATAGAACTGGAGAGAAGAAAAATTTGTGGCCCAAGCTGACTAGAAGAAGGGATCAGTTGCTAGGACACATTCTGAGGCATCAAGGCATCACCAGTTTAGTACCAGAGGGAAGCATGGGGGGGGGGGGGTAAAAATCATAGAGGGAGGCCAAGAGATGAATACAGTAAGCAGATTTGGAAGGATATAGGTTGCAATAGTTACTCAGAGGTGAAGCGGCTTGCATAGGATAGAGTAGCATGGACAGCTGCATCAAATCAGTCTTTGGACTGAAGACCAACAACAAACAACTGTCAAAGTGCAACCAACACAGAACTTGGTGCACCATTCCCTAATGGAGCTTTTCAAAAGACATGCTGACCACAAACTTTCTTCATTCTTTGATGGATGTCTACCATAACACCACATTGGTCTTGTTCAGACACATTTGGTAATAATACCACCATAGTTCACTTTTGTGCATATACCACATACACGTCAGAATGAACAAACACCACACTAATCCATTGCCTACATGTCATTGCTGGTATGTCTGCATCAGTCATGCTACATTGCATATACATTGCAGTTCTCAAACAAAAACTTTTGAATTGCCCCTTATATTTCTTTTGTGTGTTGGTTATCAAACTCATTGCTTGAAAAGTTTTCGTACAGTGCGTTTACAATTCTGTCTGTCTGTAGCACCTGCAATGAATTCACAGATGTACCAGTTTTTACTCGGTAGGTTAAAGTTGCTGCCAACTAATACTGCATGATCAGGGCACTTTCACATTACTGATCACAGACTTTCTTTGAATGATTCCACAACTGTAAATCAGGTGGCCAGTAAAACATTGTATGATTAATGCGAATTCACCAAGACCAGTTACTTGCATCCAGATAACTTCACAGCCAGACAAATTTTTGACTTTGATAGACACAGTATCTTTGATGGTTACAATGAATACTTCTCCTCCTATGGCATCTAATGAATCATTTTGATATACATTCCCTACCTCATTAAATATTTTCAAGCTCTCTATTTTGGGTTTCATCGCACTCTCGATTCCAAGTATAATTTGGTCATAACAGATTTTGGAGGGTAGTAAATTCAGGAAAATTGTTACAAATGCTTCAGAAATTTACTTTTAAAATTTTGACATTGAAAGTGTCTTTACTTTGTAAGCAGTCTGATTTTGCTCTCTGTGGATCAATTGGCCAGCATTCACCAGAGGACCTCAAACTATCATTTAACCTACAATAAAACGCATGTGCACTTCGTAAGTACTGTACTACCTGAGTAGTTAGTTCCTATGCACAGTGCGACCCTCAACTATCAAGGGAAGTCCTGCAATTCTCCACGCCCCAATTCAAGTCCAGAAATGTGCAACCAAGAGTGTAACAGAATTGGCAGAGCCTGTAGATGAGATCCCCCACTTGGTTCCAGATCAAAGACTGCTGATCAATTCTGGGCATGCCACTGAAAATTGTGTGTTCTACTTGCACACTACAAATGATGCCAGCAGTCTTCACCACATCTGCCAGCCACCCATACAAACTGAAGATGTGCTGACATGAATGACAACCTGAAGATGACTGCACTATGCACCATCATCTCAGGTTCGCCTCACACTGGACTTCTTTCCAGCCCTGGACATGACTCTCCTCAGAGGCTCCACAAAGTGTCTAACATTAGAACTCCCAACAACTAGCAAACCCCCCTCCTTCCTCTCCTTGTGTGTCTGCTTGGACTCTGCTGAAAGAGCAACTACTTGTCAACACACAGGGCAACTGGGTGAGGCCAGATGGTCAGTACCCATATTCACTCTTCTCCTTAAGTGACAGGGCGGTCTACAGCCTGATGTTCACTCTGCAGTGAGTGTGGCTAGACTGAATTGGATACATGGAAGAAAAGAGTTGCCAGCAGAGACTGTAGGCAAAACAAGTGACACCTGAGCTGTTCCTTGGGATGTGCCCATTTCTATGGTGCCACTACACACTGAGGCAGCAGCCTAGATAGCTGACCACAACCAATAGTGTCTTCAGTTGTTTGCAAACTCCATTGAGTCCACATACATCATGCACACTTCCATCTACCCTACTGCAAAATGTTGGATGAAAACAATAGGTACCAAAAAAGATAAAAAATGAATCCATTTTTCTTTTATACAAGGTTTTGCACTATCAAACTAGTTAGAAACAAAACCTGAGCTATAGACAACACTTTGTGTTTAAAAGCTATACTACCTTTCTTGAGGAGGTGAAGTGTACTGTCTGATTCCATTGTCACTTGAGTTATCATGTAAAGAATTTGGGGTTGATACACCCCACCTCTTTATAGACTTCAGTTCAGCCTGCAACAGTATTGACAGAAGGGAGTTGTATACAGCAACGGTAGAGTTACAGATTCCTAACAAACTGATTGCCTAAGTAAAAGTTACTATGGAAAATATCTGGAGTTGAGTTAAAATACAGAATATGTTATAAAGTGCTGTGACCAAAAAAATGGAGTAAGACAGGGAACACATTATCCCGCCTTCTCTTTAATATAGTTTTGGAGTAGGTCATAAGAGGTGCAGGCATTGGTACTAGGTGGGAATATCCTGTACAATCAGTTCAGGTGATGGCATATACAGGTGATAGTGATGTAATTGCAAGAACACCGAGAACAACAAAAGAAGCCTTTACAAGTCTCAAAAAGGCTGCTAGAAAGATGCACCTACAGATCAGTGAAGGGAAAACTATGTACATGCATGTAACTAAGAAAAATCATCTAAATGAGCCACCATTCATATAATCTGGATCATATAAATCCAATGTTGTGGTGTGTAGTTTCACTTACTTTGGATCAGAAGTAAACCATGTCACCTCTGAAATCCAAAAGCGAATATTGTCTGCCAACAAGTGTTACAGTGACCTCAGAAAATATCTGAAATCTAAGTTGCTACTCAGGAAAACTAAAGTTATCATGATGTACAAATTTTAGTTAAGCAGGTGCTAAGATACTGTGCTGAAACATGGATATTAACAAAACTTGATAAAAAGCAACTGGGCATATTTGAAAGAAAGATCTTGAGACAAATTCTTGGACCAGTGGAAGAAAATGGTGCCTGAAAAAAAAAAAAAAAAAAAAAAAAAACACACACACACACACACACACACACACGCACACACACACACACACACACACACACACACACACACACACATCATGCTCTCTCTCTCTCTCTCTCCCCACGCCCACCCCTCCCCCAAACCAGACATTATCAGCTACACTAAGATTAAAAAGGCTGGAATTTGCAAACAGGAGAATGATTCAGAAGATATTCAATACAGTTCCTGAAAACCAGGAGAGTTTTATGACCAAAATGAAGGTGGGGGATAATGATGATGATGATGATGATGATGACAATGACAACAACTAGAGAACACTGAGCCTTTCTCTGATTATAGTAGACACCAACAAAGGATCTACTCTCCTGGCAATTTATGGATGGAGGCTGGCACCTGATCAGGAAATGCCAGTGCAAGTGGTTACATTTTCTGTATTCACACTAAGCGACTGTTGTGCTGCTGTCAGTGTTAAGCTAAATTACAAAACTAATCCACAAAGAATGAAAATAAATAAAAATGATTCCTCTTGTCTTTTACACTTGGAATTGCACACCAAACTTCCTTAGATCAGAAACACGAGCTAGCAAAAAGTGCTAAGACTGCTTCACTGAACATTGGCAGACAAGGCAATGCAGCAAATGTCATTCATGCCAACATGAGCCACAATTTGCAGCCAGTGCACTGAGTGGCTGCAAGCAAAGCCTAATTCATATCTTCAGAAAGATCTCTGGCAAATATACCGAGTGGACACTTGCCTTTGGCTTTCCTTCTAAGCCTGACCATTAGATCTCTGAGTGCTCCTTTACCTACCTAATGTTGATGATCCAAGCTGTGAGACTCCCCTTGCTTCACTTAATGAGAATTACACCTCTTTTTTATGATGACTTATTGATTAATTAATAACTTTTAATTGAATTCAGTTTGTCAGTGGTAGTTACAGAATCAGAATAATGAAGTCATGCCACGAGATGGTAATACCACCTCACTTTCAGAAACTTCATTTTGGGATGACACTCCCTACACTGATGCTAATGGTAAATATTCTTCAAGAAAATTGCCAAACACTCATTACAACACTCATTTAATGACTCCCGCTGACTCTGAAATGATAACTTCAACCACAACACTGGGTGCAAAAATATAGGTCACCAAGCTTTGATTGTTGTGACCAGAGAGGCTTTAACATGCATTGCTGCTGCTCACAGAGGCTATATTTATTCTTAGGAGACAGCAACAGTGGCCTCGCACAATTGCTTACAAACCCATTCTCCACATCTGTCTGGATTTACCAGAGGGAGCATCCCCTATTCCAACTGGCTTGAATGGACAAAACCTCAAACCTGTTTTAAGGTGTAAGGGGAGAGCCATGTGACCAGTACCCACTTTTACCTGCTGCCCAGAGATTCGTGATCCTGCCACAGTTTGCTGTTAACCCTATCATGACTGTAAATTGGCCAGGTCAGGTGTATCTGAAGACCCTGGGACCCATCAGTTCTAGGGCTACAGGCATTAGATCTGTCACAGGTGCCTCAACACCACCAAACCCAAGGATAGCAGATTGATGTCTGCCAACTATGGCCAACACAGCTTCCAACTGTTTTCAGACAGTCGCCACTTCTTTCCCTCATATGCATTCACAACATGTGCAGTCCCTATACCTGTGTTCAACTATAAACCAAGAAGTAAACTACTAACACAATCAGTTGCTAGATACAAAGCTTGTATCAGTGTTATTATATCTTAATAGTCACTGAATGATATGATTAGGTGATTTAAACAGTTTTTGGTGAAATTCTAGTTTATCTGTTGTTGTCAAATGGATGCCATATCAAATAACAGTGTGGTCATTGTGGTGCTTTTGAAAAATACTGATATTATTTTAATCTGCCTATGATATTTTAAGATGGTAGGACAGCGGGGTTTCCATCTGCAGCATAAAGTTTTGTTTGGCAGTTGTAAATCCTTTCAACAGCAATGTGATGTTACATAACCTCATAATATTTGATGATGACAGACAAAAAGCAATAGATTGAAAATCTGACCGAGGAGAAAAATTACACAACCTGGTGAATTATCATATTTTATAGGCTATAAGATGCATTTTCTTCTTCAAAAAATTGCCTCCAAAATTTTGGTGTATCTTATACTTGAAATTAGTATAAAAATGTTTAGTGTTTGATTTAAAATTGATTGATTGATTGATTTATTGAGCACCCGTTTTATCATGTACAATGATATGGGATTTGTCATGTGTTACATACAGAAAAAATATGAATAACAACATATTATGTAAAAAATATCAGTGAACAAATCTGAATTAAAGATATAGGCAAAAGCAATTATAGCTTACATGATATAAATTTGTAACAATATAGGACACAAGTAAGTTACATACATTCTGTGTATAATGGACAGCAACAAGAAACAACGATTATAACACTCTATATTGACAAATTAATTAATTTTTGTGTGTACATAAAAGAGACTACCCCACAACACAAGTTTGTATATGAGTGAATTATAAGATAGGTGAGGGCACGCTATCTTTCTGAAGAATTCATGTATTCACTAACACTGTAAAAACTATTACTAATTAACATTCTTTTGAGTTCACTTTTAAAATTGCTCAGCTTTTGAATCCTTTTAATTTTTAAGGGAAGAGCACTATAGAGAATTTTCGGGTGGTATATAGCACTCTTGTTGTACTGGGCTTTCTTATGCACTTCTCTGTGAAAGTCATTACTCTGTCTTGTTGTATAGTCATGGAACTCACTGTTTAAAGAAGAAAACTGGGGGTGAGACTTCAGAAAGCATATACTTTCATAGATGGAAGATTCATGATTTTATATTCCCTGAAAAATTCCCTACATGGATCTCTAGAAGCAGCTCCTTTTATGATCCTTATCGCTCATTTTTCAATAATAAAAGAGCATTTTGCCTGACTTGAATTGCCCCAAAATATGACACCATATCGCAAAAGACTATGCATAAATGCAGAATATGTACACAATACTATTTGATCACTGCAGCAATTTTTGAGCATTATAAATACATAGCAACATTTACTTAATTTTTTTATTGAGCACATCAATATGCTTGTCCCACTTTAGATGCTCATCTAACCAAATTCCTAAGAATTTTGTATTTGGCGTTTGTAATATATTCTGTTGGCCTAGCTTCATAGTTATATTGGGCTTCATATTGTTTGACACATCTGTAATTCATCATAATGTTTTTTTCTCATTCACAAATAAACTGTTGTCCCTGAACCATTTACTTGCTTCAACTGTTGTTGTTTCAATTTTCCTGTTAAGATCAGTCTCATTCTGAGCTTTAATAAAGAGACTTGTATAATCAGCAAAAAGTACACAATCAGCTTGTGTTAAATAGTTTGGCAAGTCTTTAAAATGGCCATATGATGCTGTGAGGAACCTCTCTCTCTCTGGCAACATTGGATTCAGCTGCAGTACATCGATGTGACAAACATATGTTGCAGGGATTCACAAGTTTGCTAACACTGTCTTACCCTCATCCGGCCATCACAAGCCCAGAACGCTGTCTAGCCTATGATGTGTCATTGCAGTCTCTTGTGCTGTGACAATGAGATTGAATTGAAAGTGATTTGTGTTATCGTAACAGTACAATATTTTTGTTAGTAGCTGGTTTTGTGATGGAAATAATGAAAGGTATTCATTTGATGCGGGCTACATATTGAAAGTAATAGCATATGCAGAAGAACATGGAAAATGAGCAGCTGAGTGGCATTTTGGCCCTCTATCAGCAGAAAAAACCTTTCAGGACTGGCAGGTCAGTAAAGAAGAACTGAAAAAAAAAAAAAAAATGAGGAAGACTAAATATGCAAATGGAGGACTGAAGGCAAAATGGCCAAAACTAGAAGATGACATATTAAAATGGGTTCAAGGACACTGTCAAAATGGCACTGGAATAAATACAAAAAGATTCAAATACATGCTTGTAATCTAGTGTAAGCTTGTAAGCAGTGAAACTTAACAGCATTTGGGGATGGTGTGGGTTGGTGCTATGGGTTTATGAAGTGTCATGGACTTAGCACGCAGAAAAAACCAAAATATCTCAGAAAATGCCACAAGTGTATAAAGAGAAACTACTATCTTTCCATCGCTTCATTATTCAACACTGAAAGAAAATCAATGTGGAACTAAGCCACATAGCGAATGTGGGCGAAACTCCTCTGACATTTGATGTACTGAGCAACAGAGCTGTTACCACGAAACATGCTAAGAGTGTAACTATAAAAACAAGTGGACATGAAAAACTGCACTACACTGTTGTCCTCTCATGTTGTGCTGATGGTACTAAACTTAATGCAATGATAATTTTCAAGTACAAAACCATGTGGTGTTGTTCATGTATATGACAACGTTTGGATGGATGAGGCTGGTATTAAATTATGGATTAACAGAGTGGGGTACAGTGGGAAAGGTGCTTTATTGAAGAAGAGTTCTCTTCTTGTGCTAGATCAGTTTAGTAGCCATTTGAAAAATTCTGTGAAAGAGAAATTGAAATAGGGAAATACAGAGCTTGCCATTATTCTGGGAGGATTTACTTTACAATTACAACGGCTTGATGTTATGACAAATAAACCATTTAAGGTGGTTGTGAGATAGGAATGGAATAAATGGATGAAAAACAACACAAATTAACACTGAAGGGACCTTTAAAATGACCTAGACTGAAACAAGTGTGTCAGTGGGTAAAACAGTCATGGTCTAGAGTAAGAGAAGACATTATTGTTAAATCTTTCAAGATGTGTGGCATAAGTAACACTCTCAATGGCAGTGAAGACTGTCTTATATATGAAGAAGACAACAGTGATGATGACGATGATGATGAGGAGGAGGAAGAAGAAGGAGAAGAATGAAGACCTTTTTGTGTGATTTTTGTAATCTTTGCCAAAATAGTTTGATTATATTTATGTTGAATGGGATGACTTACCTCCTGATAAAACATGGAATAAATTACAAGCAGGATGTTTACTTTATGAGTTGAGAATAACAGTTCAAAAAGATAAAACTGTTGGTGTTACAGGAATTATAGCAACAATGTAGCTTAATAATTCTCAAGATTAACAGATGCAGTCAAACAATATCTGAGAGTGATGTGACAGGTATTTTAAGCTGAATCAAGATAGAGAATGCTTTTCTTGTGTCAAGGTAGGTCATTTATCAAATCTCAAAACTTGTTTGAGTAGTTATTGATGCAGGAGAAAATGTCATTGGTCAAATAAGCATCCGACCTAAATAAAACAAAAGATTGTGCAATGCTGTCAGTTTGAGAAATGGCTGTGGGAAATTCTAGGATATAACAACACAAATACATACAATGGAAAATACAGGATGGAATGTAACAATATTAGAGAAGGAAGGTTGCTACTCACCATATAGCGGAGATGCTGAGTCGCGATAGGCACAACAAAAAGATTCACACAATTATAGCTTATACATGTGTGTCTATTGCTGACAAAGGCCTTAATGGCTGAAAGTTATAATTGTGTGAACCTTTTTGTTGTGCCTATTGCATCTCGGCATCTCCGCTATATGGTGAGTAGGAACTTTCCTTCTCTAATATTGTTACAAATACATACAAAAGTGGAAGGAAGGTTATAATAATGTGAAACTGTAATGCCTTGACAGATCTGAGAAGGAACTGGATTGTAGGTTTCACTGGACTTCTGGGATGGGACCACTATGTCAGAGATTGTAGGAGGAAGATTCAGACAGTTGGTAAATACATACAAACAGGACTTGTGGTTCAATGCATTAAATTCCGATTGATGTCACTGGTACATGACTTACCAAACACTTAAAATACCAAGAAATATGAATAATGGCAAAAATGGTGCACAAATTAAAGGGTTTGGAACAGGCCAAACTCATGTGCAGGTATTCAATGAACAGAAACAGAGAGACCAATATTTTGAAGATGTTCAGTTTTGTTCAGTTGGAGCTTATAACTTAGTTTGTCGAAAAAAGAAAAAAAAGAGAGCCAGACAAAAGGGCATCACACAAATAATTTAGAATAATAGTAAAGAATAAAACTGCAATTGCTATTGGTGCCCCCAGTTGCAAAAATACTGTTTGGAACTGAAAGTTGTTTGTCAAGGAAACTCTGTATTATAGCTGAAACTGTCGAGACAGTACTAAGAAAGCATGAATAACTTGATTATCAAAATAAACATTATGTTCAGCAGTTTTTGAAAGAACATGGTAGAGAAACAATGACTGATAGCAGGTATGCAAAAATAATAACTCCAAAAATTACACAAGCCGCTGAATCTGCTACTATTTTGACTATGTTATTGAGAAGGGCTGTGTTAACAAGATGTATTTAGTGACATTATTAAAAACTAACTTCATGATGTGGAAGTATAAGTTGAGAGCAATTTAAAAGCAAGAAATGATGGGAAAAGAAACTGCGATTTCTGTAAATAACAAAGCTGGAAGAAACCAGTATTACAGCAAAGATTCAGCCCATTAACCAACAATTACACACTCTTATGAGGTACCAAGGATGTTTTGCAGTCAGGAGATTGAGAAATGAAAAAAAAAAAAAAAAAAATGGAGGAAGAAATTAATTATCTGAAGAAGAAAAAAGTATATGAGGTAGGAAGGAAATGAATTCAGGAGAGAGGTTTTGGGGTCGGCCTAGGGATCTGAGAAGAAAGTGGATTGTAGCTTACACTGGACTTTTGGGATGAGATCACTATGGCAGATTGTAGGTGGAAGATTCAGACAGCTGGTAAATGCCTTCTATCGTATACACATGGTTCATTGTAACAGTGGCGAGGTCTTTGTATTCAGGAAGGATGATTAAAGCACAGTCTGTTTTAAGATTGTGTTCTTTCTTTTTATTTGAGTTTAAATTTTCAGGAATGAATTTAACTTTGAATTGTATCAGTCCAAATGTACAGCATTGTGACTGTGTATCCATATATATTTTTCAGAAGAAGTGGACATGAGTTAACTCTGAAATGTCTCAATGTTATGGTCGCTGATTGTCCCTGCTTGCTTTTTGTGGATAACATTGTTGTTATTCTATCACAAGTGGATTTGCCTCCTATAGGATAGGAAACAATGGAAATGTTAGGTGGTTAAATACATTTTTTAAGAGTTGATATTATGGCGTGTATGATATTCCTCAATTGAAGGGATGTAAAAATTTAGTTGAAGCTCTAGCAGAAGATGTGGTTTAGTTGTTAAGAGTCCTCAGTGATACTGTAACTGATCAACAGGTATATGAAGAAGTGTTGGCTGCAGATGAATGTCAGGCTAAGGCACAGGAAATCTTTTTCTTATCAAGGGGAGAAGATGGTGTCAGTCCACAAAGACCTCAGAAAGAAAGGAAGGAAGATTGACGAAAGACTGCAAAGGCCTCTGCAAGTCTATCAGACCTAATGGGAGAGACACTGCTTGTTACACCAGATGCAGTGTCCATAGGTGGGCAAGCAGTGTGGCATGGCCACTTTAGAGTGTAGAAGGGGTGGTGTGTGTTTAACTGGAGGTGGTGTTACTGACTGGCACAGTTCATGTACACTGACTATCTCATGGAGCCACTGATAAGGCAATGGACAACATCACAGTCATCCATAAGGGAGAAGAAGGTGCACTTGTCTCCTCCCCCCCCCCCCCCTCCCCTCCTCCTCTAAAATTTCCTGTAATCTGGAGTACACAGTTTTTATTCATTATAGAATTGTCACATATTTCCAAAGTGACTGAATGATCATCAGTTTTCTGGGATATAATAAGATTTTTTTTGTCACCTATACAATTTAGTTATTGTGATATGATTTATATTTTTTAAAAATGGCAGCTGTAAAATCTTGTCCTCCCCATCCCCACATAAATTTCTGCAGATGCCCATGGACAACATCCAGTAATATAGTGCACCCAGGTAGAAAGACCAGGTAAAGAACAAGTTATGAGTTTGCCATTTATAGGAGCAGTAGTACATAGTTTATGCAGAATATATCTTTTACTTCATTTATTTTTTTATTTACCTCATCGTGTGCTTCTATGTGAAAGTGAACAGTAGCTAGTTTATGACTGTTCAGTAGAACTCTTTCATAAATTTCTGCACATGTTTGTGTATTTTGGGGGCTACATTAAAGTACAGTTTGCTTCGTAGCATAGTTTCATGTTGCTACAATTCAATGCGAACAACCAATTGAGCTGTTCAGATTAGTTTATGGAGGTATATAATGACCTTTCCTGTTTCTCTTATTGCTGCTATAGTCCCCTCAGAACTTTGATCTGACAGCAATGTGTCCAAGTGCTTGTCATTGGTGGAGCGGGCGAAATCTGCAACTGTTTTATAGTGAAAGCTGTATGTGATAAATCCTCATACTTCTAATGAATATGTTTGTGGCAGTGCCTCTTGTTGACAATGTAACAGAACCAGTGAGTTTGCTTGAGCTATAAACTCTTTGTCATCGAGGTACAGGCAACCACTTAGGGAAAAGTAGTAGTGTAGAGTGTTTTAATGGTATGTGCATGAAGAGGAAAAAGTTGAATGTGCACATATGTGTATACTGGGAGAAATCATGTGCCACATGGAAGAGGGCATCTTGGGAGCTAGCATTAGGACGAGTCGTAGTTAGATACAGTTAATCTGTCATGCTGCTACCAACATTTTGTGCTGTGTTAAATCTGAGACTATTTTTTGGTCTTTCAGGAGACTGGCAAAGACATCTAACCCCCTTATGAGGTCTCAGCACAGATGTAAATCTGCAGCATCACCATAAAGACTGTTCTGGATATCTGGTGTGGAATAATGTGACACATCTAAACCAGAAGTTTCATTGGTTCTGTGGTGAGCTTTGTTGCAGATTCATTGGCTGGCACTATAGAGTGGATAAGCACTCTAGAAAAACTATTGATCACCCCCCATGAAAGACAAAACTGGTCACTTTTGAGTGCTGTAGATGTTATCCATTGCTGCTGATGTACAGGGTGCCCATAATTAAAGTTCCAGTATCAAAATGCTGTAGAAAGAAAATCCTGCTCAGAGCGAAGATAAATTTAAACAGCATATTATTGATGCACAGGGAAAAAAAGCTGCCAGTCAACAGTTGTGGCACTGTCAGGTAAGCACATCCACCATGGCATCGTTGTACTGCAACAGTTGGGAAACAATGGTTTTTAATTGGCCTGTGACTGAAAATCACATGAAAAGCAAAATGATATCAGTTTCAACACAAGTTGAAATCGAGAAACAGCATGTTTCACAAGAGATTGGAGTGTCTTGTGCATCATTTTCAGAAATTGCTGTACCATGTGTGTCTTCAATTCATCTATGTTCGTAATTGAACCACTGAACACAACATCTTTCAGATAACCGCGCAGCCAAAAGTCACATGGATTAAAATCAGGTGATAGGGACTGCCATGCCATAGAAAAATTATAGCTGCTAATTCTAACATTTTTGAACTGCCTCAGCAGCAGTTGCTCCACTGGCTGCACAATGTGCGGAGGAGTGCCATCTTGCGTAAAACTGATCCTACCCACACATTCACCCTGTTTGAAGGATTGGAATGACACTGGTGTGCAAAAAACTCTCATAGTGTTCACCAGTGATGATACATGCAACAGGACATGCAAGACTCATATGCTTGAAAAAATATGGCCCTAAGATAAATGATGCTGTTGACCCACAACACACAGTTATCTTGGCAGATTGAAGTGGTATCGGTTGATGTGTGTGCACATTTTCCACTGGCCATATTCTGATTCTGCAATTCTGTATATTGACATGTCCTTGGAGATGGAAATGGGCTTTGTCCATCCGCAAAATGTTCCATGGCCATTCACTGTTCACTTCCATGTGAGTAAGAAATTCCAGAGTGAATGTTTGTGTTGTTGGCAGATCAGCACTAAGCAACTCCTGAACTTGGGTGATTTTGTATGGAGAGCAATGCAGGATGTTTCATAGGATTTTATGCCCCGTGTTCATAGGCATGTCCAACATTCAAGCAATTCCCCATGCACTGTGTGTTTGCATACCACTGCTTGAACTCTCATGCATTCCTGTGGCCACATCTTCGACAGAAATTGGATCAACTGTTTTCCTCCCTCTGCCACACTGCACTTCAAAACAACCTGTCTTTTGGAATTTTGTCATCATTTTCTCCAGACCTTTAGTGGACACTGGGCCAATGTGACATTGAACCTGCAGTGTCTGGTGGGTGTAGTTTGGACTAGAGGTGGTTCAATGATGCCCAAATTATTGGTTTATAAACAGAGACTGTTCATTTCTACAAGGAATGGTTTACCATTCACAGACATGTTACATGATGTAATGCTAATGGTCATAAAAATATCCTAACTAACAGGAAATGAAGATGATGTCACATCTTTTCAATGACAATGAGTCTCAAACCCAACAGAAATTGCTACTGTTAGTGAATGCAGGCCTATCTCCACCAGTTTCCAAGTGAATTTTCTGATGAGAGCTGCATGCAGTGGACATTTGGAGTCAGGTATCTTGCAAAAGGCCATTATTCACAGTGGCACAAAAGCACCATGTCTTCAATGGGCCAAAGAACACAGACATTGGACAGTAACTGACTGGAGGCATGTAGAGTGGTCTGACGAGTTACTGAGTAGCCTCTTTTCAGATGTTGCAAGGTACTGAGTACACTGTCTGAGCAATGAGACATTTCTCCTGCAGTGTGTGGAGGGTCCAGTTCACCTCAGAGGTGGTTCAGTGTTTCAGGGGTACTTTTCACACCACGGCTTGTGCTCACTCACTCAGGTTACCATGAATATGAACCAGGAAATCTATTTCAACATTCTTGGTGACCAAACATTGCCTTGTCTTCTTCACTTTCAGGGTGAGAATGTTGTGGACACACATCTTCCAAGATCATAATAACTATGCACACTGTGCTACAAGTAGACAATCCTGGTTTGACAAATAATCAGACAGCCAATCACACCTTGACTGCCCCACTAAATAACCCAATCTGAATCTCCTAAAAATATCTGGACTTACTTGGAACAGTGGGTCAGACATAATAGTTTGGTAGCTCTGTGGAATCTAATCATCAAAGAATGGTTTTTAACTGGGGTGTGCCATATCTGAAGAATCTTGTGCCCTCTCTTCCTTGGTGAACTGATGCCATTATCAATGCTGGACAAAGTGTTACACTATTTGTGAGTGCTTTTCTGGAGGTGGCCAACTTTTTTTTCGGTGTGCTTCCCGAACTGCTGTGGGAAGGCTAGGCACGCACTTTACACCAGAAGCTGTCGCTCAGCTAGTGCACTACATTGGAACAATATAGTTTCTTTTGTGTGTGTTTTGTTAGTCAGTAAGCTCAGAGAAAGAAAATTATTTTAAACATAGCAACAATTTAAATTGTTGCTGATGCTTCGACCAATGCTCCTGTTGACTACTCAATGCCTCATTTATGTGGTTACTGTTTACCTACACTCCTTTCATTACTTGTAATCCCACCAGCTACTGCTGCACTGAAAGAAGATGCTCTTTTTTCAGGAAGTATTTTCTGTTTATCCACTACTGCTTACTTAGTATTTACGAGGCTTCACTGGTATTTGCTAAGGAATAACTGTCATTTATACAATGTGAGAAAAAAGTCCCATTTAATGTAAACATTGTCACTTTCATGCCATTAACATGAGTTTGCAATCCTTGTCTAGTTCATGTTGTAAGATGATCATTAGCAGTAGACAATGAGAAATATTTTTCTTTCTGAATCTAGTTAGAGTTGAATTTTCTAGCTTTTGTTTGCCAACTGAAAAATTTTCATTAACAGGATATAGTTAATAAGTGGAGGGAAATGAGTGACATACAGTTAATAAAAGATTATTGTAGGTAACTAATATCCCATGATAGTGGTCATGATAAGATCATTTGGATGCACAACATTTAGGCATTTAGTAGCTACACAAAAGCCTTACATGAAGAATGTGTGTGTGTTTTTTTAATATTTTCCTGAAAATTCTTATGTGCAGGCATCCTTATGCCATCCTTGTCATCGTCATCTCTCTCTCTATCCTATGTCAGCTCTAATACAATGAAGCAAATCACTGGACTAATTGGCCTGGTCTTAAATACCCCAGTGGCTCATCTAGTTCCCTCATGGTGGACAGCATCTAATATTTTTTTAACGTGACTCACTGGTTGTCCTGTCCACCATACATGATTACTCAAGCTGGGATAGCAGAAAGGTTTGACAACACTGGAGCAAACATTTTGATCTGCTCTTCTAGATCTGTAACTAATACATTTTAAAATATCAAATGTCCTGAGATTTATTGCTCCCTTAGGTGTGGCTGGAAAATTTGCCTTGTTCAAAAATTAGGCTCAGAAACCTCATCGATTTAAAGTCTAAAATGGTATTTCTCATTTTCAATTCAGGCAGTTTAAAAACAGGGCATGAACATTTAAAAATGGTACCCACAGATTTCCCACTTAAAAATTTAATTTATCTGTCCACTTCTTCAGCCTCCTAGCTGCCTTGTGCAGCTATCAAGTGCTTGTTTTAACGCTGGAAAAATAACTAAAAATGGAGAAGTCATCCCTAAGTAATTAATACTGTACAGTATCTGTTAGTATGGATGCAATACTATTGGGAGCAACTGCAAACATACTTACTATTAAAACATTATGCTGAGGGTCTCATCCTCTTGTTCAAAACAAGTAACAGAGGATTATACAATCTAAAATCAAAACAATGTGAAGAAAAATTGAAAAATGTCCACAGATTCCCTATTTAGAGAGCCGTCCAAGGATATTATGAATCAAAATAGTGTCAGGAGCCTTCTCAAAAGTTGAAAAAATTCTTATTAAGTAATGCCTGTGTGGCATAGCCTGTTGTAGACTTCATAGTGTTAGATTATCAGTGGCTGATAGACATCTCCTGAACCTACACAAAAAATAATTAAGAACCTGCTGGATTCTAAGGCCCTGGAAAGGCAGTGGGTGAGCATTTGCTACAAGATCTTTCCCATACAGCAAGTAAGGGCAACACAGTAATAACTTCTTGAGCACAAATGTGTTCCTTCGCATGTTTCAAGACGCAATTAAAATAGCATGTCTTCACAAAACTGTTCTGTAATGTAGATAAAATTAAAGATGGAGACTTCTCTTCATAATGTGCTACAACATACTCTAATAACTCTCACTGTAACCAGGTGATGTGTTGTAAGTCACAGACAAAGGTGAATCCTGCTCTCACTTTAAGTTCTATGCTTCACCATTGTTGAAACTGAAGGTTCCACTACCTCTCTCAATGTCAAGTCTGTGGTGTTAGAAGCTCGGATCCTGACTAGCAGTGGCAGTTATTCATGTGAAATGTTCTACCATTGTCCGTGCTTTGTCTTTTAGGTCAGGCTGGGGATTTCCATTTTGCATCGTAACAATAACTGGTCATCTCCAGCCTCTTCCTGAAATTTTCATAAGGGTTCCCACAAATTATACTATCAGTGGAATGGTTTATACTATTTAGGAAAGGTTGCCATGATAATCATTTACTGTTCTTTGTAACTTGGTAGCAATTATCTAACCAAAGTTGATTAGTATTTGATCCTCCATGTGCCATCAGCCTGGATATGACAGCAGAGTAGCACTCGTCACTCAACCAGGCAACTGACTGCCTCCATATATGCTCTAAATACAATGGGATGTATGCTTCAGCAGTGTGTTAAGAATGTCTTTATAATTTGGTCCACCCATTCACAGAAGGAATGATGGTGCTCGAAAACAGCAAGTTGATTTTACTGTGTCCACTTTACATAGATAAACATCCATTTTGGCAGTTTTCATTTGAACATTCTTCTGCATGGCAAGTGTATACAGAGTGAAAAATGGTCATTAAAGTGCAGATCACTACCCAGTTTCTTCTAGGCAATGTCTGATAGGGTATGAGATTGTATTCAACAATTGACGGTGCAGAACAACACTATATCAGTGATGAAATGTGTGCTCTGTCTCGTTTTCAGAAGACACAGACCTTCTGTCAACAAGAGACTCTCAAGAGCTCTTCCCCTGGGCAGAGGGTAGTGAATCCCTGTAGCACAATGTTTACATTAAAATTTTCATCCATGAGGGATTGTTAGGAGAGCTGTGTTATGGCATTCGTGGGAACCTCCTGTTTTACTGGGCGAGGAGAGGTCAGATAGAATGAACACATAGCAACCTTATGAGTCACTTACACTGTGGCAATTACTGTTTACAAGTTGGTGGTAAGAGGAAAAGTTGAGAAGTTAAATGCACCTACAAAGATATCCACTCTTCCCCCTATCATCCTTATGGAACACTTAGTTCTAAAGTATGTATGGTATTAGCAACAACTACTCACTTATCACAGTCCTTTGAAATGATTCACAGCTGCATCACCTCAAACACATACTGATTTTTTTCTGTGCATCCATACACTTTGCATATGATGGTAGTAAAACCATAGTTTAAAAGTGAGGTTACATAGCAGGGTATATTTTTTAAAAAATAATAGTAAGCTGTCTTGGGATCTGCTGTGAAATTATTAACTGGTGTTAAACTTAGTAATACAGAGCACTACAATCATGAAGAATTGGACAACATTTTACTTTCGCCCTGTCTGCAATACACTATGTAATTCACACGACTGGCAACTCAATTACACAGTTCAGGTAATGCTAATGTAGGAAGTTGAGGTGGAAAATAGAGAAATCGGATTGTGATCTGGAGCTGTTTGTTATAAGTAGCGGGGAGAAATTTTTCAGTCTGTCTAAAACTGCTAGGTTCACAATGGAGAATACACTTGAACTAGCATCAGTGGTATGAAAACAGCACAACAAACAAACATTGTAAAATATATTAGAAGTTATCGAACTTTAAATTTTTAATTCCATCAATATACTTCATTTGTATGTGCAGTGTTGGTACTTTTAGTGCGGAACTGTGATGGTAGAAACAGCTTTTTAATAATTGCTGAGTGGGCAAGAAATATCCAGTAGGATGTCACATTTGCTTACACTGAAGTATTATTTTGCCATTGTAATTCAAACGGGAGATTTTTAATGACTGAAGGGTAGGCAGTTAGGTGGAGAGTTAGTGGGTGGAGAAGAAAGGGGGTGGGGCAATGACAATAAACTGCCAGCTAGTAACAACTGTACACTCACAAATGAAAATTTCTTTGGAAATTGACTGGTTTATGGAACTAAAATGCCTGTTCATCGTGATGGTCCAGTTATTTACCGAAGAAGTTTTCATTTTTGGTGTAAGCCAGGAAAAAGTAGTTAATTGTTGGAAACTTACATACTTATCTTGATCAGTTTGTGCAAAAAAAAAAAAAAGAGTTCACATGCCTATTTAGGTGCCAAACACTTCTCTCTGCCGAACACATATTGGCACAAAGTAGTAGCTCTAGATAATTGGTTTATTAATTTTGAAAACATGAAAAATACAGGAGTACATTCGTAAAACAGCATTTTACTTTTTGACACAAAATTTAGTTTCTACCAGTTCGTAGGTAGTTTTTAATAAGACAATGTGGCATCTGAAACATGGAATTGTTTGCATTAATTTAGCTGGGTGACATAATTGTTTGTTTTAGTGTTTCTGTAAGGGTATTATTTGATATTTGAAAAGTAATTAATGCCAACACATTTCATAACCATAGTAAGAACTCATGTTTCATATGGCATGCTGTGCTGTAAATACAACCTTTATTTCTTAGAGCAAACTGACACTTAATATGTAAATAAAGAAAATACACAGAAAAATTAAGCAAATATTTAGTAACCCATAAACCACTGTATTTGCCTGTACATCACCCGCATTTGTTGTGTGGCACTATTCTCAAAATTAAAATCCCACTGATGGCAGAACTTGGCTGAAGTAATAAAATCGTTATGCATGGTGTACAAACAAATTCTATGTTATGAGGTACTATGTTTGTGAGTTTTCCATAACTCATGAAATAAGAGTGACAAAACCAGAAGATTCCTTTCACAATTAATAAATTTAATCAACTACAAGAATATGTTTATCCTATTTAGAAAACACAACTTGGTGTAGTAGCAAGAACTTCTAGTTATTAACCTAAATGTCAATTAATTCCCTCCAATCCTATCCTTAAATATGGACAAGAAATTAAGAGAAATAAAACACGTAGGAACTAACTTCTCGTATTGCAACAATAATCCTTAAGGTTATTTTTATTGCGTGTACGATTTGTAATGAATAAATATCTTAATACAATGGCCTGCAACGTTGTTTGTAGAATATTCACACATTTTAAACAAAACACTGTGAAACGGCAATATCCGACATCAGTAGGCCAACACCTTTACTTATATCAGAGCTGCTCACTTTGTTATAGCAGTAAATACAACTTTAACGTGGAGCATTAAACGAAAATTCCTTTCTTGTAATTTAATATGTATTTCTTCACCGTATCCATGATGAAGCTCCTATTACTAATTTGTTCGATTACGAGAACTCTTGCGACGTACTCTAGTTGGCCAAACACCATTTACATGGACAAACAAATAATATTAGATATGTATTTTGACGGATACGAAAAATATATGATACCAGTATATGCCTCACTGAAATCCTTTCAAGATTTAATGACGACTAGAATGTTCCCTCATTCTAAAACTAATATACATGCATCGTTACTGAACACTTAAGTTGGACTTCAAACACCTATAAAGTTTACAATCTGAATTAAGTTTTTCCTGGTGTATACAGTTTACTTAGAATCATACTTCGCATTCACATGCTAATTAATTGGACAGACGAATAGTCAGAAATAGTTTATTAACAAAGAAGACATGCAGAAATTTTCTAATTTTGTACTAAATGCTACATTTATTGTGGGTCATGCGCTTGGTAAAGTCCTCAATCAACATGACGTTTCTCCCTTTCTCATGCGGCATTCACAGACAACTGACTATCGGCGACAACAATCACAGTAGTTGTGCGAATGAAGTGCTCTGACTACGAAACACATTTTTCCAGTGGTGTATCTACTATCTTTGACTAATAATCGATTCCGCAACAAAACGCGAATTATTAACACACTATTATATACAGTCCTAAACATTGATTTTATGGTGTTGAACATTTGCATGTAAAAAAAGTGTCGTTTGTTAAATGCCAACGGAGTTTACATAGCGGTATGTAATCTTTGGTAAGTATTTCTACGCACGTATAGAAAGAGAGGGTAAACGCGATTATTTAGAAACCCGAGTGATAAATTTGCACAAAAGCTTCAAGAGCCATTATAGATTTTAATAGCCGCGTTTTGTATTGTACTTACCGTTAACCATAGCGTAAAAAGCTGAGATGAATGGGGAACTATATTCTTTAGTGGCAGAGTACTACTGACATCTGGAATCGGATTCCCACGGATGATGGCTGCTTGTGCGGGTGCCGTGTACTAGTGAGTGTATAATTTTTGTGTATTTCGCGAAAAGTGAATGAGCGACGGACACGGTAAGTACCGAAATTATTTGTAATTATTTAATCTATAATTTGCGAGTGTCCGTTATGACAGTCATGCCCTCAAATTCTCGAAAAAAATTCGTAAATTTGGAGCATTAGCGGCACGGGGAAGTCAGAATGTCAACAAACGCTATTTTTCAAAAATTTGCTCGATGAAATTATGCGCACCATCCATTTTTCTTTTTTATATGTAAGAGTTTGTCAAACCGGTTATTGTCTGTAGCCGTGGTGTCAAATGAAAGCGCGTGCCGCGATTGTTTTCAAAAATAAAGCTGACACTGTACCCTGGCGTTCAGAAAGAAGAAAAGTGAAGCGCGCTTCAGGTGTTTTAAATTCCTGCTTCGGCAGTGTACTTAATGCGAATATTCACTTAATGTCTAACTTATCTATTATTTAGAACAGCTAAGCAGTGACTTACTTTCATTAAAGTTTTATGTTTTTTCGTTAATGAATTTTTTCCTGGAAATTCGTTACGTTTATTATTCTACGTTCCAATTATTGGTAGATCTTACTACATAACGGCCATAACTGAAGCTAGATATTTTTTAGCTGCATAAAGAAGAAGGATAAGTTTTCTGTTACATCTTGAGCGCCTCAAAAATAAAAAATTACATTAATTTATTAAAAACTGTTTGTGTTGCTACTGTCCTGAACGTTCATCAGATACATGTAGTTTCATGACTGTAAATACATAAATGTATTAGTAGTATTGGGGTTTTCCAGATTTTGTGAGAGTGCCTGAGGTTACTATTAGTTTACTATTCAGTGTTTTCCAACCTGTTTATTTATTTGTTTCATATCAATGATACAGTGGTATTTGAGTTTCAAACGGTTTAGCGAGTACTCGTTCAAGGTTTTCCATGTTCTATCATCTGGAGTCTACAATTGTGTACGAGGTAGAGCGATAAAGTAATAAAAATAATTTAGCAATTTATTCCCTTCTTATTATAAGGTGCCAGTTATACCTACCTACTTGTGGTTTGCTTAATAGCGTGTCACAGTGTTTTACCTAATACTATGTCCTCTTTTGTGCTATCGTCTGTAGGTAGTGAAATACATTATTTATATAGGAATAACTACGCTATTAATGATGCAAAATATACTACAGACCTACAATAATATCGTGGGAACAACGTACAATTCGTATAGCCTTTGGTGTTCTTTTAGGTGACGCGATAAATTCGAGGCACTAAGTGGTGGGAGAAACGCGCTTCAAGAGTGTTTGGAACGTCAAGTACTATTTCTTTACTTATTAATCCATCTTTAAGCATTTGCGTAATCGATTACTTTAAAGAAGTACAATTAAATAATTCTGTACCTTTGACTAGCACAGGCTAACTTTGTATATATTTAGGAGTCTACGAGATTTTAGAATCGGACTATTTATTAAAACTGCTTTGTCGTAGGTATGTGAGCTTGCACATTACGATTTTTGTTTATTTATTTTTTTATGATCCATCTACGTTCTCGAAGTAAAGCAGGTAGAGCTAATAATAGGGTTGGGGGGGTGGAGCTGCCAGATAGTGATATATTTTATCATATTTTGAATTCACAAGTGATACAGGCTAAACAAAATGCAGGAATATCATCGCGATTCTTATGCAATTTATAATGTCAAATAACAACGATTATGAGGTCTTAAAATCAGTCTCTGAATTCAGTGACGTCTGTGCTTTGTATAAAATTTTTTTTATTTCTTATTGTCATTTGGCTGTTTTTCGCGACTTTTGAATGACATTTTTATACACTGTTGTTTCAGTTTCTCTCTTTTACTCTTCTCTTGCAGTCACTTTATGCGACACCAGCTGCCTAGAATCAGAAGTTTCCTGTCGTTGTACAGGAGATTTTTACTATTGATACTGATTGTAGAGTATTCGTCATCCTTTTTCAAACTAACGTTGAGTATAGAGCATTTACCACCATCTTGAAAAAAAAAAAAAACGCACTCTGGACGTCATATCGCCTTGTGGTGATACTTTTCGCATTTGCACAGTCTTTAATCATTTATTTTAGATGTCTTGTTCGGTTAAAATAAGGTATATTTGCCTTAAGAGAGTTTTTCATTTACGGCGTGTGTCACCTACATTGTGTTTATACATGTGCTTAATATTCAGCTCTTGTCATATGTACCATATTAGAAACATTTAACAGCAGTACTATGAATTATAAGTGTGATTATTTTGTCATTTTTTCCATTATTCCTGATATTTTCAGACTGGTTTATAAGTAAATTATAAAACTATTTATTTATATACAGTTATTATAATAAACACCCATCCAAGACAGTGAACCCAACGTACCTTATTACTTCTATTGTTTTCTTTACAAGTAGTCCTGCTTAAAATATTTTTATTGTTTCAGGAACGACCCTAGTAGCGAGTTCATTACATGTTGAATATTTGTTCCCATAGCGCTGAAATGATCGGATATTATTTTTGAAAAATGGAAGAACAAGTCTTCGTTCAAAAATAATGGTGGAATGTTTATCGTTGGTGAAGGGTTTCTTGAATGCCGTACATCTGAAAGCCGAGACGGACCGCGTCAGAAATCGCCCGTAACTGCACTACAGTTTGTAAAAGTTACATCAGCAGGACGGACATTGCTTAATGCCACATTGTACCATAAGTGGCTAAGCAAGACTGTCGACGTGGAGAGATCCACACTCATTACGTAACTCGAGTGCAAAGACAACACTGGGCAAGACTGAAGCTTTTGTATAGGATGGATATCATCTCACGCTGTGGTTACACTGTGTTGTCCAATACTCTCCTTTCGCTGCCTGTGGCCCTCTTATACCCACTGATAACGCAGATCCGTCACAGCCATACCAGCATGCCATGTGTACTACGACATTACAAGGTATGTCAAACTCAGTTTCTGGAGACGGATCACTGTACCTCGTTTGAGCTCATTTGCAGGCTTGTATTACACCATACAAAGACGAAGGGGCATATATGGCACTTTCTTTCTCGTTTCTACTTCGTTTGACGATCTTCATTAACTAATCTTGGTGTAACACCAACCTTTCGATCAACGGAGAAAGGATGCAACTTCATATACTTGTACATCATTTCTATCCCTCCCCCTCGCTCTCGCCCCCTCCATTCCACCTCCCTCCCCTTCCCTCCCCTCCCCTTCCCACCCCACCCCTTTCCTCCCTTTCTATCTTGTTGTTGTTGTTGTTGTGGTCTTCAGTCTTGAGACTGGTTTGATGCATCTCTCCATGCTACTCTATCCGGTGCAAGCTTCTTCATCTCCCAGTACTTACTGCAACCTACATCCTTCTGAATCTGCTTAGTATATTCATCTCTTGGTCTCCCTCTCCGATTTTTACCCTCCATGCTGCCCTCCAATGCTAAATTTGTGATCCCTTGAACGCCTCAGAACATGTCCTACCAACCGGTCCCTTCTTCTTGTCAAGTTGTGCCACAAACTCCCCTTCTCCCCAATTCTATTCAACACCTCCTCATTAGTTATGTGATCTACCCATCTAATCTTCAGCACTCTTCTGTAGCACCACATTTCGAAAGCTTCTATTCTCTTCGTGTCCAAACTATTTATCGTCCATGTTTCACTTCCATACATGGCTACACTCCATACAAATACTTTCAGAAACGACTTGCTGACACTTAAATCTATACTCGATGTTAACAAATTTCTCTTCTTCAGAAACGCTTTCCTTGCCATTGCCAGTCTACATTTTATATCCTCTCTACTTCGACCATCATCAGTTATTTTGCTCCCCAAATAGCAAAACTCATTTATTGCCTTAAGTGTCTCATTTCCTAATCTAATTCCCTCAGCATCACCCGACTTAATTCGACTAAATTGCTTTATCCTCGTTTTGCTTTTGTTGATGTTCATCTTATATCCTCCTTTCAAGACACTGTCCATTCCGTTCAACTGCTCGTCCATGTCCTTTGCTGTCTCTGACAGATTTACAATGTCATCGGCGAACCTCAAAAGTTTTTATTTCTTCTCCATGGATTTTAATACCTAATCCGAATTTTTCTTTTGTTTCCTTTACTGCTTGCTCAATATACAGATTGATTAACATCGGGGATAGGCTACAACCCTGTCTCACTCCCTTCCCAACCACTGCTTCCATTTCATGTCCCTCGACTCTTATAACTGCCATCTGGTTTCTGTACAAATTGTAAATAGCCTTTCGCTCCCTGTATTTTACCCCTGCCACCTTCAGAATTTGAAAGCGAGTATTCCAGTCAACATTGTCTATCTTAAACACTTATTAATGATATACCATTCTACACATTGTCTGAGTTTTTATTCATTCAGCTATTTCTTTTTAAATGTTGCAAATTGCACAAACATTAGCGTTGTTGTTTCTAATTACCTGGTAAAATGACTCCTTTTTGCTGCAGTAATAATTATCCTTTATGATCTGACAACGAGGGATGCTTATCTTTGTAGGATGCACGTGCAGGTATAAATAGATTTCATACTAAATCCTCTTGAGGCAGAGGTGACAACTAATTTACCTCGTCGCAGTTTGCGAACTACAAAGACTTGCCAGAACATGAGGACCACCAACTCAGCTGCGTGTCATTTCAGCTTTGGTACGCAGAAAAAAAATCATTTATTGTGATATGAATTCTAAATATCCTTACTATGTGGCCGGTGGCAGATGGCGCCAGATTCCAAGTAGAGGTAACCCAATTTCTCTGTATGAAAACGAAGTGATCTGAGGGTCCTGACATAGATTCTTCTAACAAACCAAATACTTCGGCTAACGTTGACACCAAGCAATTTTGGTGGTCAGATATCTGCTAAACTTGTTCATTGCTATCTTCATATCACCGATGTTCTGTTAAGGACTTGCGGCTTTTGTAATTGTTCTTCTGGAAAACGCTATTTCCGATGTGGAAAAAAAAATAGCAACTTGAAGACAGCAGTGGAGCTGCAGGTGACATCAGATTTTATGTTGCCTTATGAAACTACCAATGGCGTTAAAGCGGACTAGGTGAATGTACTCCAGATCAAGATTCTGCCAGAGCCTGACTACGTCTCACGACTATGTGCCGCGCAGGCATTCTCGTGGGAAAGTGACCCTTCTTCAGCCGCATATGTAACAGGAACTGTTGACAATCAGACGGGCTACTCTTTCTCATGTTGTGCGGCGCAATCACAACGTTAGAGTTTCCTCTGGAATCCTGAGCGATGATGTCTCTGGGTTAACAACGGCTCATGTACGAGGAATCCTCTGCAAAGCCGTGCTTACAACGTGGCCTTTCAACAGTGTGTTCTAAGTTCGAAAAGCTGTTAAATGCTGTTCACTACACTGTCCGGTGGTCGTGATGGAATGGCGTTTGCTCAAGTCGGCGCGTTGTGATCATCTGCGATAACATGTGGATACAGCGTGGTACATTGTCTTCCAAGATATCTGACACATTTTTATTGTCGCTATACACGATAGTAGGGATTGCACTGGTAGCTAGAGGAGGCTACAAAAACATTCTGGAATTGCTGGTGTGTCGTTCTATAATTACGGCAATGTATGATGTATAGCCAATATAACATATAATTAAAATTTCATTCACGTGTGGCCGTTGTTTATGGATCCTTATTTTTCATTTTCCACTTGTGCATAACTTTTTGTACCACGCTACATAATCTTCTCGAGTCTTAGTCATCTCACTCCGAACGTTGGATGTGGTCATGATGTCCAGACTGAACGGTGTAATTGCGAAATTGTGGAGTTACTTGTAAATTACCCGAGCGAAATACTTTTTATCTAGGTGTTATTGATCTGATGCATTTACGTATGTGTATCTAGATTTGTTATGTGCAAACAGTTATTTTCCACTTGGCGCTGAAACAACACACGATCGTGACCTTCTAAGGCCAAGAGAGAAAGGAACATATACTTGATTTTGTCATGCCCCCATTACTCGGATTCTGTCATCGCCCGTCTTACCTGAAATCGTGAAGGAAGGTGAGTTTTCTTCATAATACACGGGTGTAGGCTGCCGGAGCTTTGAGAGCAGTTTGTGGGGTATAGATTAGATTAGATTAAATTAGATTAATACGCGTTCCATAGACCTTGAATACGACACTTCGTAATGATGTGGAACGTCTCAGGTTAATAAAAGGTGTCTATACAAGATATTACATTACACAAAATATTACATGACACTTAATATTTTTAATATCTTTTTTTGTGGGGGTTGGGGATATTACCCACTTACTATATCCAAAAATTCATCTAATGAGTAGACTCCTTATTAAGCTACCTATCGTGTTGAGCATCCTGAGTATACGTAACTATTTGCGAGATAAGCTTGGTCTCCAACTTTTTCAAGCAATGTGACTTGGTTGAAGCCGGACAGAACCGAACAAGGAAAATGAAGGATAGGAGGTAGGTAGGTTAGATCTTAACGACCAGTCGACGTCGATGTTATTAGAGAGGAGCAGCAGTTTGATTAGGCAAAATTGAGGAAGGAATCAACTTTATCCTTTATGAATATATCTGATGTGATTCAGCGGATCCATAGAAAACATGCCCAGTGTTGTGGAGGCAAGCCGACTCCAGTTGTGCTAGGTTTCTCGGTTGAAGGTCCGTGGCGCGAACAGCCCGATCGAGGGGCCCCACAAATTCTCAATTGGGTTTAAATCCGGGGAGTTTGGCTGGGAGAGTATGATAAATCCATCCTGGTGCTCCTCGAATCGCGCACGAACACCACAAGCTACCTCAAGTGTTGCGTCTTCCTGTTGGTAGATGGCATCGTGCCGAGGAAAAACACACTGCATGTAGAGATAGACATGGTCACTTGCGTACCTGTGTTGTTCAACTGAGATTCCCAGAATGATGAGATCACTCAGGGAATGCTACGAAAACCACAATGCTCCCTCGTCCGGCCTGGGCCATTCCGATGGTCGTTCCAGGGCGTATGCCATTTGTCCGATAGAGTATAAAACGTGAATCGCCTGAAAAGGCCACCTGTCGCCACTCAACGGACGCCCAGTTGTATTGGCATGTAAATTCCAGTCTTAATCACCAGGGAATAGCAGTCGAATGGATGCATGAACCAGGGGCTGAATGGTCGTTGAGGAGACGCTGTTGGTAGGCCCTTGGTTCATCTGGGTGATCAGTTGCTTAACGGTTACACGTGTATTTGGCCGTACACATTTCCACAGCTGTTGTTCACTCCTGTCATCTATGGCTCGTGGTGCACCACAGTTGCCTTGGCGCCTGTTCTGGGTAGCGCCATTTTGCCAAGTACGGTATACTTTAACCACAGCGGCACACGAACAGTTTACTAACGTAGCCATTTCGGAAATTCTTCTACCCTCGGGCCGAAAGCCAATGATCATGCTCGTTTGGATGTCGGATACATCGCTCTGTTTCCGCATTGCGAAACGACTGCAGTGTGCACTATTTTCTGCGTCCCCCCCCTCCCCAACACGCTTTATACACCCTCCACTGCTAGTACTGTCATCTGCCGTCTGTGAGCGGTTATTGCACCTTGACGTGAAACGTAGGCGGTGGTCCATTTATATCAAAATACTGGGGTGAGATTTGAACTTAGTTCATCTTGTATACCAGTTCGGTAGCTTTTGACGATGTTGACTGGAATACTCTCTGTCAAATTCTGAAGGTGGCAGGGGTAAACACACGGAGCGAAAGGAAACAAAAAAAAATCGGAGTAGGTATTAAAATCCATGGAGAAGAAATAAAAACGTTGAGGTTCGCCGATGACATTGTAGTTCTGTCAGAGACAGCAAAGGACTTGGAAGAGCAGTTGAATGGAATGGACAGTGTCTTGAAAGGAGGATATAAGATGAACATCAACAAAAGCAAAACGAGGATAATGGAATGTAGTCAAATTAAGTCGGGTGATGCTGAAGGAATTAGATTAGGAAATGAGACACTTAGAGTAATAAAGGAGTTTTGCTATTTGGGGAGCAAAATAACTGATGATGGTCGAAGTAGAGAGAATATAAAATGTAGACTGACAATGGCAAGGAAACGCGTTTCTGAAGAAGAGAAATTTGTTAACATCGAGTATAGATTTGTCAGGAAGTCGTTTCTGAAAGTATTTGTATGGAGTGTAGCCATGTATGGAAGTGAAACATGGACGATAAATACACTCCTGGAAATGGAAAAAAGAACACATTGACACCGGTGTGTCAGACCCACCATACTTGCTCCGGACACTGCGAGAGGGCTGTACAAGCAATGATCACACGCACGGCACAGCGGACACACCAGGAACCGCGGTGTTGGCCGTCGGATGGCGCTAGCTGCGCAGCATTTGTGCACCGCCGCCGTCAGTGTCAGCCAGTTTGCCGTGGCATACGGAGCTCCATCGCAGTCTTTAACACTGGTAGCATGCCGCGACAGCGTGGACGTGAACCGTATGTGCAGTTGACGGACTTTGAGCGAGGGCGTATAGTGGGCATGCGGGAGGCCGGGTGGACGTACCGCCGAATTGCTCAACACGTGGGGCGTGAGGTCTCCACAGTACATCGATGTTGTCGCCAGTGGTCGGCGGAAGGTGCACGTGCCCGTCGACCTGGGACCGGACCGCAGCGACGCACGGATGCACGCCAAGACCGTAGGATCCTACGCAGTGCCGTAGGGGACCGCACCGCCACTTCCCAGCAAATTAGGGACACTGTTGCTCCTGGGGTATCGGCGAGGACCATTCGCAACCGTCTCCATGAAGCTGGGCTACGGTCCCGCACACCGTTAGGCCGTCTTCCGCTCACGCCCCAACATCGTGCAGCCCGCCTCCAGTGGTGTCGCGACAGGCGTGAATGGAGGGACGAATGGAGACGTGTCGTCTTCAGCGATGAGAGTCGCTTCTGCCTTGGTGCCAATGATGGTCGTATGCGTGTTTGGCGCCGTGCAGGTGAGCGCCACAATCAGGACTGCATACGACCGAGGCACACAGCGCCAACACCCGGCATCATGGTGTGGGGAGCGATCTCCTACACTGGCCGTACACCACTGGTGATCGTCGAGGGGACACTGAATAGTGCACGGTACATCCAAACCGTCATCGAACCCATCGTTCTACCATTCCTAGACCGGCAAGGGAACTTGCTGTTCCAACAGGACAATGCACGTCCGCATGTATCCCGTGCCACCCAACGTGCTCTAGAAGGTGTAAGTCAACTACCCTGGCCAGCAAGATCTCCGGATCTGTCCCCCATTGAGCATGTTTGGGACTGGATGAAGCGTCGTCTCACGCGGTCTGCACGTCCAGCACGAACGCTGGTCCAACTGAGGCGCCAGGTGGAAATGGCATGGCAAGCCGTTCCACAGGACTACATCCAGCATCTCTACGATCGTCTCCATGGGAGAATAGCAGCCTGCATTGCTGCGAAAGGTGGATATACACTGTACTAGTGCCGACATTGTGCATGCTCTGTTGCCTGTGTCTATGTGCCTGTGGTTCTGTCAGTGTGATCATGTGATGTATCTGACCCCAGGAATGTGTCAATAAAGTTTCCCCTTCCTGGGACAATGAATTCACGGTGTTCTTATTTCAATTTCCAGGAGTGTAGTTTGGACACGAAGAGAATAGAAGCTTTTGAAATGTGGTGCTACAGAAGAATGCTGAAGATTAGATGGGTAGATCATATAACTAATGAGGAGGTATTGAATAGGATTGGGGAGAAGAGAAGTTTGTGGCACAACTTGACTAGAAGAAGGGGTCGGTTGGTAGGACATGTTCTGAGGCATCAAGGGATCACCAATTTAGTATTGGAGGGCAGCATGGAGGGTAAAAATCGTAGAGGCAGACCAAGAGATGAATACACTAAACAGACACAGAAGGATGTAGGTTGCAGTAGGTACTGTGAGATGATGAAGCTTGCACAGGGTAGAGTAGCATGGAGAGTTGCATCAAACCAGTCTCAGGACTGAAGACCACTGCAACAACAACCAGTTCGGTGTTTAATTTGAACTGCCAAACGCAGAGTCACAAACAGAACAATAGCAATATGCGTTTGCTGTAATACAATCTTCTCTAGAACTTCTGTGAGCCATCTTCTTCTGTGATATGTTGCACTTACCGAAGTACTCTTACTGAACTACTATTGTTGGTTCGTCTTCTGCCTGCTGACTTCTCTTTAAGTTGCCTAGAGAAATTTACCTGTGGGCTGGTTATAGAAACCCAATGATGTTTCAACGGAATGAAATGGTTTTTCCTCCTATCTTTTTTACATTATGTTCCTTTCAAATATCTTTGGAATCACTTGCCTGTTGCAGGAACTGACACTGAATCTCTGTCAGCTTCTCTACCTCAGGGTAAACTACTTGTAGCTAACGTATATATTCAACAGAAACTTCGATTTTAGGACGGACATTTAGAATCTTCAGTGGTTATTGACGTAGTTAATCAAGGTGTTCGTCATTTATGTTAATGGCGAAGTTTCTAATTCTGAACATGCCCAGCTTCTGCAACGTTGTTCTTGTTTAGCAGTTGACGTAACTTGTGAACCTGACTTTTTCCTTATTTGCCACAGTGGTTGAGGGGATACTCAGCAAAATAGGAGAGCCGTTAAGTAAGTGAACAATTCTGGTGATACCACGAACAATTCATCACGTGAAAATTAGGCATACTGTTTTCGAGCAAACGCTGTACTTGATGTGCATCTTCATATTTTCGCGGCGCAAATATTGTTCCATAAAATTTCGGACGTACAGCCGCATTAATTCGAGTTCTTCTTCTAATATTTCGGTTGAATACTGTCCAGTCATCTCGGCTCACTCTAAAGATGGCTAGACGGTATTCAGTCGAAATATTAGAAGAAGAAGTCGAATTAATGCGGCTGCACGCCCGAAATTTTATGGAACAAAGGGTGTATTGTTCACTCATTTGAATCTTAATCACGTAATAGTCAGGCAAGACTTCTCCAAAATATTTCATCCAAACATATGGTCAATTCCTTTACTAAATTCTTGTCGCTCAGAAATGATGGATATCTGAATTGTTTTCCACAAGCCCAGGATCAGAGAAATGATGAATAATAAAAGATAGATGAAGTATCCCAGTGGCAGCGCACATCAATAAAGGGTTGTCCTAGATCATTTGGATTAACATTTATTTTCGTTTCAGCGCAAATATAGAACTAAATTATCCTTGTTGACAAACTGTGAAAATTCAGTACATATTACCACTACCACAAGTTGTGCACAAACATATGGAAGATAATAAGTTCCACAGAATGAGTCACATGGATCAAAGCCACTGAACTAGTAGGCCTATTTATCAGGTTAATAAATCTATGTCCAGTTAGCACTGGTACAAAAGGATTAAGGTCAGTCTGTGTAGTCATAATAATGGTGATCACAGAGCACAGTTAACAAACTAATAAGTTTCACACAGGAATACTAGTCTTGGAGCACCAGTACCATGAGAGGCCAAGTCGGAAGTGGCGAAGTTCCTCGGACGACGTCTCACTGCTCATAGTGGCTGCGCAGCGGTACCATCGAGGTGAAGCTGCTGCTGGGATTCGCCCTGTGACAGAACTGCTTGCAGTGGCTCAGCGAACTGCACTGAATGTGGGTGGTAGGGTGCCACCTTAAATACACGCCTAACACAGTGATATTTGCTGTATACCTGGAGAGCACGTGATTGATTGAGACAAAGTAGTGCTCCCGATTATGGCGCTGTTGTCTTGGAAACCACGCGAAACAGTGCCCATGATTGTGGCGCTGTCACCCGGAATATACGCGCCACTGGTCTTGAAGTTGGCAACCCTTTTGGCGAAGCTAGCGCGGCATGTTTCCAGGAAGTGGCTGGGAGTAAACATGCTGCACTCGGAGACTGTGTAGTGACCCTGTGGCAGCTGAAGCATTGGGGGCTTCAAGTGGCTTTGCAAAAGATAAGGATATATACAGCAGACATCTCAGAAAGCAGAGGGTGTTGTGGAGCACTAAGAGGTTGAGAACAAGGAAGGGCCGACAGGGAGGCACAGTGCATCACGGAAGACAACTGGGAAATGTTATGGTGCACATAATCAGTGAAAACTGTCAAGTAGTCCCACTGCAAACGACGACTTGGGATTGTTACTGTTTGCATGATCACTAGGGACGGGTAGAAAATCCTGTTGCTTAGATCAGATTAGATTAGTACTTGAACCATAGATCATGAATACGACACTTCGTAATGATGTGGAACGTGTCAGGTTAATAAAAGGTGTCTATACAAGATATTACATTACACAAAATATTACATGACACTTAATATTTTTTTGTGGGGGTTGGGGAAATTACCCACTTACTATATCCAAAAATTCATCTAATGAATAGAAGGAGTTGCCATTAAGAAATTCTTTTAAATTCCTTTTAAATGCTATATAGCTATCTGTCAGACTTTTGATGCTATTAGGTAAGTGACCAAAGACTTTTGTGGCAGCATAATTTACCCCCTTCTGAGCCAAAGGTAGATTTAACCTTGAGTAGTGAAGATCATCCTTTCTCCTAGTGTTGTAGCCATGTACACTGCTATTACTTATGAATTCATTCGGATTGTTAATAACAAATTTCATAAGTGTATATATATATATATATATATATATATATATATATATATATATATATACTCCTGGAAATGGAAAAAAGAACACATTGACACCGGTGTGTCAGACCCACCATACTTGCTCCGGACACTGCGAGAGGGCTGTACAAGCAATGATCACACGCACGGCACAGCGGACACACCAGGAACCGCGGTGTTGGCCGTCGGATGGCGCTAGCTGCGCAGCATTTGTGCACCGCCGCCGTCAGTGTCAGCCAGTTTGCCGTGGCATACGGAGCTCCATCGCAGTCTTTAACACTGGTAGCATGCCGCGACAGCGTGGACGTGAACCGTATGTGCAGTTGACGGACTTTGAGAGAGGGCGTATAGTGGGCATGCGGGAGGCCGGGTGAACGTACCGCCGAATTGCTCAACACGTGGGGCGTGAGGTTTCCACAGTACATCGATGTTGTCGCCGGTGGTCGGCGGAAGGTGCACGTGCCCGTCGACCTGGGACCGGACCGCAGCGACGCACGGATGCACGCCAAGACCGTAGGATCCTACGCAGTGCCGTAGGGGACCGCACCGCCACTTCCCAGCAAATTAGGGACACTGTTGCTCCTGGGGTATCGGCGAGGACCATTCGCAACCGTCTCCATGAAGCTGGGCTACGGTCCCGCACACCGTTAGGCCGTCTTCCGCTCACGCCCCAACATCGTGCAGCCCGCCTCCAGTGGTGTCGCGACAGGCGTGAATGGAGGGACGAATGGAGACGTGTCGTCTTCAGCGATGAGAGTCGCTTCTGCCTTGGTGCCAATGATGGTCGTATGCGTGTTTGGCGCCGTGCAGGTGAGCGCCACAATCAGGACTGCATACGACCGAGGCACACAGGGCCAACACCCGGCATCATGGTGTGGGGAGCGATCTCCTACACTGGCCGTACACCACTGGTGATCGTCGAGGGGACACTGAATAGTGCACGGTACATCCAAACCGTCATCGAACCCATCGTTCTACCATTCCTAGACCGGCAAGGGAACTTGCTGTTCCAACAGGACAATGCACGTCCGCATGTATCCCGTGCCACCCAACGTGCTCTAGAAGGTGTAAGTCAACTACCCTGGCCAGCAAGATCTCCGGATCTGTCCCCCATTGAGCATGTTTGGGACTGGATGAAGCGTCGTCTCACGCGGTCTGCACGTCCAGCACGAACGCTGGTCCAATGAGGCGCCAGGTGGAAATGGCAAGGCAAGCCGTTCCACAGGACTACATCCAGCATCTCTACGATCGTCTCCATGGGAGAATAGCAGCCTGCATTGCTGCGAAAGGTGGATATACACTGTACTAGTGCCGACATTGTGCATGCTCTGTTGCCTGTGTCTACGTGCCTGTGGTTCTGTCAGTGTGATCATGTGATGTATCTGACCCCAGGAATGTGTCAATAAAGTTTCCCCTTCCTGGGACAATGAATTCACGGTGTTCTTATTTCAATTTCCAGGAGTGTATATATACAGGGTGTTACAAAAAGGTACGGCCAAACTTTTAGGAAACACTCCTCACACACAAATAAAGAAAAGATGTTATGTGGACATGTGTCCGGAAACGCTTAATTTTCCTGTTAGAGCTCATTTTATTACTTCTCTTCAAATCACATTAATCATGGAATGGAAACACACAGCAACAGAACGTACCAGCGTGACTTCAAACACTTTGTTACAGGAAATGTTCAAAATGTCCTCCGTTAGCGAGGATACATGCATCCACCCTCCGTCGCATGGAATCCCTGATGCGCTGATGCAGCCCTGGAGGATGGCGTATTGTATCCCAGCCGTCCACAATACGAGCACGAAGAGTCTCTACATTTGGTACCGGGGTTGCGTAGACAAGAGCTTTCAAATGCCCCCATAAATGAAAGTCAAGAGGGTTGAGGTCAGGAGAGCATGGAGGCCATGGAACTGGTCCGCCTCTACCAATCCATCGGTCACCGAATCTGTTGTTGAGAAGCGTACGAACACTTCGACTGAAATTTGCAGGAGCTCCATCGTGCATGAACCACATGTTGTGTCGTACTTGTAAAGGCACATGTTCTAGCAGCACAGGTAGAGTATCGCGTATGAAATCATGATAACGTGCTCCATTGAGCGTAGGTGGAAGAACAAACTAAAATGAGCTCTAACATGGAAATTAAGCGTTTCCGGACATATTTTCTTTATTTGTGTGTGAGGAAAGTTTCCTGAAAGTTTGGCCGTACCTTTTTGTAACGCCCTGTATATATATAGTGAGGCTACAGTGAAGATCTCTAGCTCTTTAAATAAGTGTCTGCAGGATGATCTTGGATGAGCTCCAGCAATTATTCTGATTACACGCTTTTGTGCAATGAATACTCTTTTACTCAATGATGAGTTACCCCAGAATATGATGCCACGCGAAAGCAGAGAATGAAAATATGCGTGGTAAGCTAATTTACTGAGATGTATATCGCCAAAATTTGCAATGACCCTAACAGCATAGGAAAACAACGTAGGGTATGATGTTGTGCAAGGGGACTGAGGACTAGCAGGGCGTACCATGATGTCGTGGGGAAAGGTTCTGAATTGTTATCATGTGGATGCACACAGAGAACTGTCGAGGAGCCCAATTGTGTCTCGAAAAACGACTTCAAATCGTTAGTGTGCCCCAGAGTCAAAGGGCGGGCAGGGGCCTCGTGGAAACGACTGGTGGTTCTGAGCATGTGCCGGAGCTATGTGAAGACGAGTTGGAAGGGGGAACGTGCGCTTGTGCACTGAAATTGCTTCGTGATGCATAACAGGCAGTAAGTTGGGATTTTAAATGGGTGTTAGTAAGGTACGAGGATGTATGCTGGGGATGAGACATTGAAGAACTTGATAGGTATGAAAACTAGTGTAGGCTAGGAGAAAAGATCGTTGGTGTGTGTCACCCTGAACTGCGGAGGCCACGAAATGTCGCTGTAACCGTGTAATGAAGGCATGCCAAGGCTCTGTGTCCCCATCAAATTCTTGAAATGGTAGCGGCTGAATCGTCAACGGCCTGGTCGTCATCTATAGCAAAAGCTCCTATTGGTGCTAAAGTTGCTGGAGGACTTCGAGTAGGGCAGTGTTCGAGTGGGCCACAGTTTGCACAAGGGTATTCTGTGCTTGCTGAAATCACTATAAGGCATGCAGCAGCTGCGTCAACTTATCTTTTTACTGCGTTGTCATGTTGGAATGAGAAAATTTGCTTAGACACTCGAACTTCTGTAACTAAATGGTGCTAAAATTCGTAAAACGACTTTAGACACTGGGAATGTAAACGATAAGTCAGTTGATAAGTTTGCCGTTGGGAGAAAGAACGAACTTTGAAACCAAATAGACTACTCGTTGCCAATCGCTGTAAGAAAAATGGAGAACTTATACTCGCATGGTAAACAGTGATGATGTGAAACACGAGAAACCAGCAAAGCTGTACAGTGCCACTTGATTCACAAGAGGAACACAGTTATAGGCGAAGGCTATGTATAAAGTAATAGGTTATGCCTCAAATACAGCGTAACTTAGCCAGAATGTAGAAAGCCCATCATGACAAGTAAAACATGCAATGCAGTGAGGAACAATTTAATTAGAGCTTTATTAGAGAGAGAGAGAGAGAGAGAGAGAGAGAGAGAGAGAGCGTTCTTGTTGCTATAGTGAACTGGATAATTTGGCGTGATTTTAGGATTGGCAAGGCCCTCGTTATCAGCGGATGTTATCATGGTCAGATCATGGGAGGTGACAAGTCAGACGTTTCGTCTATGAGGTCGTGCAGGCACTAGACTTTTCAGTTCACTTACCAACGTGCATACTTCATTTCGGAGAAAACAGCCACTGCCAGAGTCAACAATTGTGGGTATCAACTTGCCTGTGATTGGGGTCTCCATCAGCTGTCACGGACTGTAACAGCGGACAGATAGACCATAGCTCAGCAAATCATTCACCAGTTCAGGCGATAGTGGATGAGCAGTTGTACGATTCACAAGCACCCCCTCTTTAAGGATTACAGCCACCTTATGGTAAGCTGGAACTTCCTTAGGGCGAGTCCCATATGCTATTTTGTTCTTTAAAGTTCAGAGATTTGTAACGACGATGAAAGTTGAAGTAGAAAAGTAAACTGAGCTGCAAGAGCATCATCCTGTTGACGGAAGTTTCTTGACTCTCACCCTGTCTCGATGATCGGCATACTGTAGGTATCTTGTGTAAGCTGTGATAGTTACGTTTCGTGGGATTTCTAGTGTTCTCATTAACTCTTTTTTCAATTACCTTACACTCTTTCTAACTTTTTCTGCACATAACTACACTCGAGAGCAATATTCTTGTTGAGTCTGCAGCCAGATCATACGATCATCTTGAGACGATATTTCGCCGGCCTGAGTGGCCGAGCGGTTCTAGGCGCTTCAGTCTGGAACCGAGCGACCGCTACGGTCGCAGGTTCGAATCCTGCCTCTGGCATGGATGTGTGTGATGTCCTTAGGTTAGCTAGGTTTAAGTAGTTCTAAGATCTAAGGGACTGATGACCTCAGAGGTTAAGTCCCATAGTGCACAGAGCCATTTGAACCATTTTTGAGACGATATTTCATCGGATCACTGACCGCCACTACGCCTGGAGAGGTGGCACCTTCGTCTGAAGGTCCACCCATCTACACTTGAAGGTGAGCCATCTTCGCCTGAAGGCGGCGATCATATGGACCGCTGAAATATCGTGTCAAGATGATGGTATGATACGGCTGCAGACCCGACAAGAACATTGTTAGTTAATACACCGGGAAAGCTTACGTATTCACCAGTGTTTCTACTTTCCTCGTTTAATCACATGTGCACAGCCACTAACACGTATACACAGTTACTAACTCTTCACTCAATGTCATCTTCTCACTTGCGAAGAGACTTAGTTTGTATACCATTTTACAGTCTTTTAGGTCATTTGAACACGCTTATAATCTTAGGATGCATCGTTTCTTGCCTTTTAATGCTGTGCTATCCTTTGAAGCGTGCTTTACGGCTCCTTGGAACTTAAGTTTTGAGTATATCTCGTCGATATATAGGCTATTAAAGACACAGCAAAGTTGGACAAAATTCGTGAAGACAGTCGGCTAAATCGTCATTTAAAAATCTCTCGTTCGCTTGAGTGCATTAAAGGATTGAAGAACCTAAATTAAGACAGGCAGATGAGGATTCCGAAAATGGCTTCAGTGTCTTAGCCACTGCGCCATCTCGTCCGGTGTCGGTGTGTGTGCGCGATGGATCGGTGCTTTTATTTTTAGCGCCTAATATGTCATTGGATTTACTCCCATCAGAGTTCTTGAAGTTGTATATTTCCTTCCGAATATTTGTCCCCCAACACGACACATTTTACCCTACGATCGACGGTTTGGTTGTCTACATCCGCATTTTGGCTCTTCAGGAAGCGTTCCACCTCGGAAATCAGCTTGTCGTCATTCTGAAAATGCCTGCTTGCTCGATTCCAGAGGGTAGACTTGCAAGTGACGTCAAAATAACACGTACGTGTCCAGCACGGGGCCCGCTGTAACTACGGGGCTCGCAGCGAACTTGTGACGTCACGGTAGTTGCCTTGTACGGGCCCAGCAGCGCATTTCGAGTAAGCTTTGCGTGGCACTACACCGCCTTCTCCCGTGATTGAGTGGACCTCGAAAATAGCAGAAACAACAGCTAAATTTTTCACTCGCGGCCATTTGACCCAACTAGGGACGTGAGAAAGGCGATAAATTTCATTACTGGTGCTTGCACTAGGCGAGAACGGAGCAAATGTAAGTGCAAGCTTTTATTAAAATCGCCGGTCGCGGTGGCCTTGCGGTTCTAGGCGCTGCAGTCCGGAACCGCGGGCCTGCTACGGTCGCAGGTTTGAATCCTGCCTCGGGCATGGATGTGTGTGATGTCCTTAGGTTAGTTAGGTTTAGGTAGTTCTAAGTTCTAGGGGACTGATGACCACAGATGTTAAGTCCCATAGTGCTCAGAGCCATTTGAACCATTCTTTTTTTATTAAAAGGAGACACAAAATAAATTTTAGTGAAAGTAAACAAGTGTGAATACGCATCCATTATGCTGATTAAAATTAAAAATATACGAAAGACTTGTTCATATGTGCAATGTATCACTGTTATGATAGAAGTTTTTTCTAATAATTAAAAATGGTTTACCCAGGATCACATATTTTGCCCTCTAACAAACTATAAAGGCTATTCGGAAATTCAAGTTACAAATTTCTAGGACTTGTAAAGGGGAGTGGAGTGAGTAGGTCATATTTTGAATTGGAACCCATGTCCGGAAACGCACCGTTTCTGTGCTACAACCATTTGATACATGTTGGTAACGACTTTTACAGGTAACTGATTAGGCGTGGCTCAGTAAATCACTTGTTTTGCAGTTTCACTCATTAATAGCCAAAGAAATTGCTCTTGTACTCGTTGATGGGTTCTCTTCAACGTGATGCAATACGGCCTCTCCCAGTTCGGGTGTGCGGCGTCCCCTTGGAGCACTAAGTCCCACCTGCTGATGATGAAGGTACCCTTTCTCGAATCTGTTACGTAATTGTAGCGAAAAGGGTATGCAATGAAGTCGGATGTTGTGGAGAACGATCTTGGTAAAGGCGATGAGCAGCTCTTCCATTACCACGACCTTCGGCATTCAGAAGGATCTTTTCGGTGTTTTCGACAAATGTGTACTCTATGGTGTTGTTCTAACGGTCACAGATAAGTGAATGAGGCTCGAGCCAGGTCAGAGAGGTACGACAGAAGTCAAACAAAATCAGCCGATCCAAAGTAACCCCCCCCCCCCCACCCGATATCTCCACTGTTGCATACCTAGATAGCAAACATGTTTTCAAACGGCTGTAGCTCGAGAACCGTACGTTTCCAGAGATGGGTTCCGATCCAGAATATTATACACTAACTTCCCTCTACAAGTCCTAGGAGTTTGTAACTGGAATTTCTAAACACCCTGCATAGCAGATCTTATGAAGTAACCTACTTGAAAGGTCGTATATATATTTCAAATTTAATTATTGTTTTATTGACATTACTTTCCTTATGTCCGCCCCCGGTAGCTGAGTGACAGCCAGCACGGTAGCTCAGCGTGTTCGGTCAGAGAGCTGGTTGGCCTCAGTAATAAAAACTGAGTGAAAGGATCAACAACGAACTTGAACGGATGTCATGTGACGTCCGCAGCGACCAAACACAACGATCAACAACGAACAAAATGAAAAAAAAAGTCAATCTAAGGGCCCGGGTTCGATTCCTGGCTGGGTCGGAGATTTTCTCCGCTCAGGGACTGGGTGTTGTGTTGTCCTAATCATCATCGTTTCATCCCCATCGACGCGCAAGTCGCCGAAGTGGCGTCAAATCGAAAGGCTTGCACCCGGCGAGCTGTCTACCCGACGGGAGGCCTTAGTCACACGACATTTATTTCTACTTTCCTTACATGTACTTTTACAATCGTTGAAAGGTTTCGCATATGTTACTCAGACATCAGAAACCATCTCATGTATAGCAACTACTGAAATGCAACTTAGTATCATCAAAATGTTTAGAGAGTCGGACTAAAAGGTCCGCCCTTCGTCTTAACGACGACTTGAACTCTGCTGGAGACACTTTCAATGAGATGTCTGAATGTCCGTGGAGGAATGGCAGACCGTTCTTCCTCAAGAGCCGAAACAAGAGAAGGTAGTGATGTTTTCTTCTGAGATTTGGAGTGAAGTCGATGTTCTAACGCATCCCAAAGATGCGCAGGCCAGTCCATTACAGGAATGTTATTGTCCACAAATCATTGCTTCACAGATGCTGCTTTATGACAGTCTTCGTCTCGGAACTGTTCCACTATTTTACGCAGTACACAATGCCTATAAAATGAGTTCATATCCTTCCGCAATTAGCGTTTTCTTAAGCACAGTCAGGGAAGCAGAATCTAACAACGAAAAAATACCCCCACACCACTCCTGCTTACTTCACTCTTGGTATTGCACATGGTGGCAGGTAACATTCTCGAGTCATTCACCAACCCCAAACCTTTCCATCGGACTGCCGCAGGTTATAGCACGATCATCATTTTAAATCACTCTTTTGAGTCATTCACTTTCCAGTGGCGTCGCTTTTTATGTCACCTCAACCATTGACTTACATTGACTGCAGAACTGTATAGCTTATGAGGAGCTGTTCGACAGTTGTCCATTGTTTTTAATTGCATACGCACAGCCATTATGGTAAGTGGACTGCTGGTAGCACTTTGGAACTCACGAGTAATTCCATTCGCTGATTTTATGCAATTTTTTACAGCCACCCTCTGCAGTGCTCCACAGTCCCTGTCCGTTAGGACACCAGGTCTGATTGGTCTCGGTTTTGTTGTGCTCGTTACTTCGTGCTTCCCCTTCACAATCGCATCAATGACAGTCGGCTTCGGCAGCTTTAGGATGGCTGAAATGTCACTGACAGGTTTTTTACTCAGGTGAAATCCAGTGACTAGTCCACGGTCGAAGTCACTTAGCTCTTCCGACCGCCCCATTCTAATGTCCCTGCTCGTCTAATGACAACGCAATAGCCCCCGTCTCTTTTTATATAGGCGGTTCCGCCTTTCATGACATCTAGCGGTCAGCTCAGCATTACACATCGGTGTCCGGATACTTTTGATCGGATAGTGCACTGTTGTTTAAGAACGCGACTTGGGCTTGTTCTATCAACCCCCGTGTTTTCTGCACGTTGATGTAAGCTCAGAATGCCAATATCATTTCCAGCAGGATTTTTTACTTTGGTATGTACCCATTCTGCATATCGCTCAGGATGAGCTTATCTCCGGCGCTTTTTTTTTTTTTTTTTTTTTTTTTTTTTTTGAGGCTTTTGGCGCATCATATACCATTTTTCTTTAAAAAAAACTTTTAATTTTCCACAGACTCAATTTTATAAGACTATTTAAAAACAGTATATCTGTTCGAACGGTAATCGTGAATCTGTTTTATTTATTATTTCACTGTATACTAACATACAGTATCCGAATTAGATTTATAAAGTAAAATTCATATTAAAATTTTTATGTAAAGTTTCAGTCCAACTTCCAAACATGTCACATAATCATCACTAAGATGTGTATTCCTTTTTTAGCAGCAAATTTTTCGCATAAAGTGGAGAAAGAGAACCTCACAAATACAAAAACACGCCCCTGAGAATCTAACATTCAACACTAACGTCTGGAAAGATATTCCACAGAAGTAGTTCTGGAGACCGTACGTCGTTCAGAAAACATGTCATACCTTTTGTCGTGTTATTTTAGTGTGCTTTGTGTACTCAAAAAAACCTGGAAAAGATTTCGGATGTGCGCATGGTGAGTATCGCATGCATCTTTAGACAACAACCATAGCAGTCACACGAGATTAATAATGTGGTGGAAGTTTATTATTTGCATTAACTGTTGGCGTGTTTCTATTCATTGATGGTCCATTTCCTATTCGCCCACTCTTAAAGTGCACAGAGAATGAATGTGTCGCCACTCATCACTTTACGAAGGTCCTACCATACAATCTGAGCGTGTAGTTAGGCATTTCAGCATATACCTTTTTTTAAATTTTCTTTGCCATTTTCTGCCACCCTTGCTGTAGGAAGTCGTGTATCTGCAAGCAGATACGGTGTGCGCTGAGCGTTCCTCTTTAATAATTTTCATCCCGCCAGCTGCTCCTGCCGGCAACTTGTTACGTTCTGCGTAAACGGCAACGTCGTCAAACTCTTAGGGCAACATTATACGGTTATTATTCAGTTACGTTGTACGCTCTCTAGTGCCGGAGCTGACCTCCGCCACTCGAAATTTCACACGGCGATGCGGCCCTAATTAACTCTACGCGGAATGTGTTTTGTACCCGAGATGAAAGTTACTTCGTGTGTTACAAAACGTAGACTAGTTTCGCTCTGCGGGCACTTGATGAAATTCGGTAACACGGAACGCTATATATGCATATGTAGTAGTTTTATATAAAAAGATTCTCATGTAGCAAGGTGCCCCTCAGGTGCATTAAGATTCTCGCAAACGTTGTGAATTCTGAGCTTACTGAACTGAAATAATTGACTTGATTCTTTAAGTCTTTTCTCGAATTAGGAGTATATAATTAATATCGAAAACAAATGCAGAGAATTAATACAGGCATGCCGGCCAGAGTGGCCGTGCGGTTCTAGGCGCTACAGTCTGGAACCGAGCTGACGCTACGGTCGCAGGTTCGATTCCTGCCTCGGGCTTGGATGTGTGTGATGTCCTTAGGTTAGTTAGGTTTAATTAGTTCTACGTTCTAGGCGACTGATGACCTCAGAAGTTAAGTCGCATAGTGCTCAGAGCCATTTGAACCATTTGAATACAGGCATAAAATAAGGAAAGAAAATCGTAGCCTGAGCGAAATAACAACGAAAGCATGGGAAATGGAAAAGATTTATTTGTGGCGTATTGAAAATTACTACCATTCTATCATAGCGAAATCAAGATACACCAGGCATGCCATCTACACTAAGCTGACAAAAATCCTCGGATACTTTCTAATACCGTGGCGTACTTCCTTTTGCCCGGCGTAATGCAGCCAATCGACGTGGTACAGACTCAACAAGTCGTTGGAACTTCCTTGCAGAAATACTGAGACAAGTTGCCTCGATAACCGTCCATAATTGCGAAAGTGTTGCTGGCGCAGGTTTTTGTGCACGAACTGATCTCTCGATATGTACCATAAATGTTCTGTGGGATTCATGTCGGGTGATCTGGATGAACAAATCATTCGCTGGAATTGTTCAGAATGTTCTTCAAACCAGTCGCGAACAATTGTGGCCCTGTGACATCCATAAAAATTCCATCGTCGTTTGGGAACATGACCTCCGTAACTCCGTGAATGTCTGAAAATGGTCTCCAAGTAGCCGAACATAATAATTTCCAGTCAGTTCTCGTTTCTGTTGGACCAAAGGACCCGCTCCATTGCCGCGCGGGGTAGCCGCGTGGTCAAGGGCGTCTTGGCTCTGAGCACTATGGGACTTAACATCTATGGTCATCAGTCCCCTAGAACGTAGAACTACTTAAACCTAACTAAGCTAAGGACATCACACAACACCCAGTCATCACGAGGCAGAGAAAATCCCTGACCCTTCAAGGGCGTCTTGCACGGTTCAAACGGCTCTGAGCACTATGGGACTTAACATCTGTGGTCATCAGTCCCCTAGAACTTAGAACTACTTAAACCTAACTAACCTAAGGACATCACACACATCCATGCCCGAGGCAGGATTAGAACCTGCGACCGTAGCGGTCGTGCGGTTCCAGACTGAAGCGCCTAGAACCGCTCGGCCACCAACGGCCGGCTTGCACGGTTCGCGCGGCTCCCCCTGTCGGAGGTTCGAGTCCTCCCTCGGGCATGGGTGTGTGTGTTGTCCTTAGCGTAAGTTAGTTTAAGTTAGGTTAAGTAGTGTGTAAGCTTAGGGACCGATGACCTCAGCAGTTTTGCCCCATAAGGCCTTACCACAAATTTCCGATTTACCCACTCGGTTCCATGTAAAGACGGCTCACACTATTATGGAGCCACCACCAGCTTGCACAGTGCCTTGTTGACAACTTGGGTCCATGGCTTCGTGGGGTCTGTTTCACATTCGGACAGTGCCATCACCTCTTACCAACTGAAATGGGGACTCATCTGACCAGGCCTCGGTCTTCCAGTCCCCTAGGGTCCAAACGATATGGTCACGACTCCAGGAGAGGCACTTTTGGCTACGTCGTGCTGTTAGCAAAGGCACTCGAGTCGGTCGTCTGCTGCCATAGCTCATTAACACCAGATTGTGCCGCATTGGCCTAACGGATACGTTCGTCGTACGTCCCACATTGATTCCTGCGGTTTTTTCACGCAGTGTTGCTTGTCTCTTAGCATTGACAACTTTACGCAAAACGGTCAATAAGTGAAGGCTGTCGGGTACTGCCTTGTCCGTGGTGAGAGGTAATTCCTGAAATTTGGTATTCGTGGCACATTATTGACTCTGTCGATTTCAGAATATTGAATTTCAAACGATTTTCGAAATAGAATGTGTCTTGCATCTATCTCCAACTACCATTCCGCGTTCAGAGTCTGTTAATTCCCGTCGTGCGGTCATAATCACGTCGGAAATCTTTTCATATGAATCACCTGAGTACAAATAACAGTTCCACCAATTCACTGCCATTTTATATCTTGTGTACGCGATACTACTGCAATCTGTATACGTGCACATAGTTGTCGCATGATTTTTGTCACGTCGGTTTATACGGAGACGTTAAGAAAGCAGCTAATAAGAGTGCACAGGGGCGATCAAGATATTTGTCTGAAACGATTCAAGGTAACCGGAGGTTCTTTAGTTCTGACCCGTCCGCGAAGGACGTGGAATTTTAAGAAATGTGGAAGAAAATAAAAGTGAAGATGAAATGTAACAATGTGACAGGGCATGCGAAAACTGCAGTTAATGTCAATTTCAAGGTAATGAAGAAACGTGCCTGATACCTTTGAAATTCACAGTTGAACGATAGATGATTACAATACTGCTAAAATTGTCGCCAATATTTAAAGTTATTGAGAAATCTGTCTAAATGAAAAACAAATAAATGTGTACTGGAAATTGAGATTGAAATTTAAAGAAACTTATCTGCAAATTGACTGAGTCAGAAGGCTGAAAAATAAAATATGTGCCTCGCAGCAAGGTAACAGCTTTCCTCCTGAAATATGGCACTAGTAAGAAGTTCAGGTTCCGTCGGCATTGAGGTCCCATCGACACTCAGGTCATCAGAGTTGAAGCACTGGTCAGCTGTACAAGATTTGCTTCAGGGGAAACAGGCGGTAATAGCCATGTTGAAGGAATCGTTCCGGCAATCTGCAGTTACGTAAGGAGCATGCAAATAAGGATCGTGGGAAGGGCCTTCCAGCCCCACAACTCTCGAATTCAGTGTGCCAACCTCTGCCCTTCCTGGCTCTGTATTAATAAATTGTTATGATAACATTAGATAATGCTTTAACTACATGTCACCGTATAGAGTGTGCCAGATTGTTTTCCTTTGACGTCTAGGTCATGAAACTGTTGCGAGCGCCGTTTACGTTTGATACTGATCAATTTATAGCGATTAGAGGCTGCAGAAGGAAACTTCAGTTACAAAATATCGAGAACCGTCGTAAAAAAAGGACTATGGTCGAGAAATGAATTAGTTTCACGTCACAGACATCTGAGTAACCAGGACGAGTCTCACAATTTCCATGCAGAATATCCATCTTCAGAGATGCCGCACGAGAAACTAACCGAATTTCGTTCATTTTGCCGTTACATTCAGTTGAGAATGACTGTGAATCGATACCGTTGTAGACGATCATAGTGAATGGTACTGAAGTAGGTGACAGTTATACTTGACATGGGTTTGAGCACATGACCTTGTTCAACGAGAACAACAAACTTAATACTAAGTAAGCCTACTGTTACCGACATATACGCCACGTGAGATTCCGCAACTGTGTTAATATTTAAAATTTGTCGTTTATTTCGCGGTCTCAGTTGCAGATTTATTTAGCAAATCATACTGAAGCAAGACGAGCGATTGCAATGGTTTTTGCTATCACAAAATAATAAGTAAATTATCCTTGGTGTTGGCCACTGTTCAAAAGGGACGATAGAGACCCAGTGGAGTGAACCAGTTGGGTATACAACAATTTATACTGGTTGGTTATAATTAAATTGACGGCGTCGGGAGTGCTGCAGTGTGGACTGTATACATCGCAGGACGCTGGACGTCATAGGCATATTTATTAATCGGTGCTGAAAAAGATAATAGTTCGACTTTCTGCTATCAGGTGAAAACATGGCGCTGTAAGCAGTCGGAATGTGGCGTGGGTGCGGGGAAAGCGGAGCATGATAACAATGGTTGTGGCACACTTATTAAGATATGGTCACAACATGCGTTCAGTACGGTCTCTCGAGTCATAAAAATGCTGCATCTGTAGCACGGCGCTGTCGACAGTCGCTCATAGCATATACGGTACAATGGGAATGAACTGTCGTCGCACGCTGTCCTTCAAATCAGGAAGAGTCCGGATACATCCCTCATAGACACCATGTTTCAGATATTCCCGTAACCACCAAGACATATGGATTTAGGTCGGGGGATCTGGAAGGCCACACACCTTGAAATTGCCTAGAGATGATATGATCGCCGGCCGCTGTGGCCGAGTGGTTCTAGGCGCTTCAGTCTGGAACCGCGCGACCGCTACGGTCGCAGGTTCGACTCCTGCCTCGGGCATGGATGTGTGTGATGTCCTTAGGTTAGTTAGGTTTAAGTAGTTCTAAGTTCTAGGAGACTGATGACCACAGATGTTAAGTCCCATAGTGCTCAGGGCCATTTGAGATGATGCGATCGTTACCAAAGATTTCTTAAACCAAATCTTTTACCTGCAAGCGACATGTCGTGTCGCCCCATCTTGCATGAAAATAGTGGTGTGGACACCGTTGCGTTCTTGCAAAGCTGGAATCACATGTTGCACAAGAAGGTGCTTATAACGTGGAGATGTCTCTCTACTCTTAACAGGCCCTTGAGATGTCATCTCCTCGAAGAAAAACAAACTGAGAATGAAGGGGCTTGTGAAGCCACACTACACAGTCACATGAACTGAGTGCAGTGGGTGTTCCTGCACAACATGTGGCGGAGTAGAATTCTGTATGCGATATTTCTGTGCATTCATGGTACCACGCGGAGTAGAATGTGCCTTGTCCGTCCGAAGAATATTCCCCGGCGACATGTTATCCATTTCCATGCGTGCCAAAATAAAAAAAAAGGAAGGGCAAAGTCACGGCGTTGTAGCGTATCTTGTGGTTTCATTTGGTGCACATTCTGAATCTCATAGGGATACCAATGTAAAATGAGCCGTAAAATCTTTTGAACTGTTGACCAGGGAGGAGGCCATTCCCGTGAAAAAAATCGAGCAGTGGCTGCAGAATTTGAGGCATGTGCTGTACGGTCGACTATAGTTACAGCAACTTCATCAACAATCGCCATGGGAATGGGCCGCCACCCTCTCCCTTCTACACTACCTAATTCACCTGTTCCTTCAAATTTCTTGACCATATTCTTTAGCCCATTTGTTTGCATGGGGCCTCTTCGCAGCTGTTTCTGTCAACACAGCGCTGCTATTCTGCCGTTCTGATAAAATAACTTTACCAGCCGTGCACGGTCTTTCATCTCAAAAGCCATTGCTTTTCGTACGAAAACTTCAACCTACTTAACCGTTTACACCAACAGTCACTTCATAAAAGAAATAAACACGCGTCGCCATGTGACAATTAGGTGACAACTTGCGATCTTTCTAAACGACAAGTTAGTAACTACCTATTAATGTCATAATTATGTACGAACATGACAGTGTCCATGTTTTTCTCAGCACAATAGATGATGCAGAGAGTTTTTCCAGCTAAATTAAAAAGATCAGCCCGCATAAATGTCTACTGAAAGGTCGCATGTTGAGCCAATGGTTGCACCAGGGCTAGTTATAGCAAACGTGTCTGTCGTCGAAAGTTACATGGAAGATTTATGTGCACAAATCAACTAAAATAGCTGTAAGTGCAAGTTAGTTGATGTCATTTATAAATTTTGTTGCACTTGTAGTTGTTATCATCACCATCATTATCACCGTCTTCTTCGTCTGATTATTTGAGCTCGTGAATGAAGCCGCTGTACGTCCCTGTTATCAAATCTTTCATATTTTTAATAGTATCTCGTAGCGTCTTATGGATCAAGATCTTATATTTACCGTCAAAGCGGTGAACTTATTCAACTGCTACACCTTAAAGGCCTTACCTGTAAATATGATCAGTACACATACGTAGCGTCCGATACAGTGTGCTTATCCCCTTATTCCGTTATTTTTTCAAGTATAGCCAACCTACTTTTCTGCGGTGTCGAGCGTATTTTTATTATTTTTTCTTTAGCTAGCATTTATATTATTCTCTTCATATCTTCTCCTCTATCTGACAGGATACATGTTCCACAGCCACGTGTTAAAATACTTTACTAAAAGCCTACAATATTTTTCAGTTCGATAGTTCTGGAGATATGGCAGATATTATGACCAGAGAAACTGCAATCGTGCAACCATAACTGTGGGTTCTTTCATTGTCTTTGAAGGTGGCTTATTGGAACTACAACATATGAAATATTAGTTCATTTTATTACGTGAATGAATGAAAAGATTTACCTAACTTGATACAATACTTTTCCACAAGAGTGCTTGAATATTTATAACTGTCACTGACTATTAAAGCACCCCTTGATGCATACAATTACAGACGTTTATTTTGAAGTACAATGTTCAGCATTTACAAAAGTACATTTCCATCTCTTACCTGAATAATTCATTAGACCTACTCGACGGTGTTGACTGCATCAGCTGATATCACGCACTTGGGCCGAGAACATCCATGCTCCGTATAAGGTTCAAATGGTTCAGATGGCTCTGAGCACTATGGGACTTAATTTCTGAGGTCATCAGTCCCCTAGAACTTAGAATCCGTGCAAGGGCGCTGTGGTTTATATATATATATATATATATATATATATATATATATATATATATATATATATATATATATATATATATGTATATCTCTAGTGTCTATGGTATTGTGATATCAATGTGCGTTGCCGACTTCGGTGTGGCGCTGTGATCCTTGGATGATACTATATCACAGTAGATACATGTATTCACCTTAGCAAAGATACGATAATATTGACAAAGATTGTGATAGAGTTACATGAGAATACGGAGAGATACAGACGTCGAAAATCACGCCCAATTGCATCGAACGCTTTGCTCAATAAGTGCTGCAGTACCGACGGATGCATCTGTAGCGTAAGGAAACAGATTTATCAAGGCCACTGGAAAAAATAGAAACTTGTTTGTGGGATACTAAAAAATAAACTTAAGCCCACATCCAAACAAATCTATCAAACACATCTAAAGACGATTCTGAAATCTCGAAATATGTTGAACTTCGCTTTTCTTGTAATATCTTGGAAGCGTGATTTTGTACACTGAGATTTAGTTTCCGACAGACTTTATTAGAAACACCATGCCTTATATTTAAGAGATGCCTTGGTTCGTCCTGAATTTTACTCAGAGACTAAACAACCCATAGTTAAAAAGTGTCTTCTGTTAGTCAGCTGTCAAACAGTCTGACTGTAAAAGATATTTTGAAGTTTTCCACCTCGCCATTTTAGTCAAGTATTTACTTTATTACATATTCCACGACGGAACAACATCGGCCTTGATCAGAATTTTGGCATAATATCGATATATAGCACTTTTCCTTTATCAGAGAAAGCAGCTGGGCCTATTCCATTCAGGGAGGTGTGTCCATGCTTCTGCCAGCTGCCATCAAAGCATGCAAGAGTATTTGTTGGTTCACATTCAGTGCTTTCAGATACAACTTCTTCAGCAAGTCTTTTCATTGTAGACTAACAAACATATGCTGCAAAAAATCTAATAATCCAATTTCTCGAAATGAGTATCGTTGGTGGATGAGAAATATCCAACATTGCAAACAATACACAGGGTGAGCTCAAAGTCTCACCCTGATTATAACAATTTATTACAGACTAACAGTTTGACATAATAATTTACATGTCACAGTACCCACAGCAGCTTGTATCCTAGCCTTCAGTTCGTCGACGTCAGCAACTGGTGTGACGAAGACTCCGTCCTTGATATAGCCTCAGAAAAAAAAGTCAAGGGGCTTAATGTCTGGAGAGCGGGTGGCCAGGGTGTTGGACCGTTCCTTCCAATCCACCGATCCGGGAATATTTCATCCAGGAAATCACGCACTATCAAAGACCAGTAGGGGGAGGGGGGGGGAGGGGTTGGTCCATCTTGCTGGAAAAGTATCCATGGTTGATATTCTTCGAACTGTGGGGCAATCAACTGTTGCAAAACGTCCAAATAAAGGTCCGCAGCTCGTGGTCTTGCGGTAGCGTTCTCGCTTCCCCCGCACGGGGTCCCTGGTTCGATTCGCGGCGGGGTCAGCGATTTTCTCTGCCTTGTGATGACTGGGTGTTCTGTGTCTTTCATCATTATTGACTCGCAAGTCGCCGAAGTGACGTCAACTAAGAGGACTTGCAATACGGCGGCCGAACTTCCCCGCATGGGATCTTCCGGCTAACAATGCCATACGATCATTTCCTTTCATTTCAGTGGCAATGGATTTTTCAGCGAAGAAAAACGGTTCAAAAATCTTCTTATGCATGAGGCCGCACCAAACATTCACTTTTTCGCCGTCTCGCTGTAACTGCATGTGGAGACTCTGAATCCAATATACGGACATTATGCCTATTTACCATTCCACTGACATGAAAGGTGGATTCATCGGTAAAGCATATGCGATTTAAGTAATCCTTAGTGCCATCAATCCTGTTGAGAATCTTAGTTACAAATTCAGCCTGTGTCAGCAAATCATTCGGTTGCAAGGCCTGCACGATTTACACTTTGTAAGCATGCAAGCTAAGCCTTTCATGAAGAATCTTCACCACACTTGCTTGCGTTATTTGAAGTTCATGTGATGCTTGACGAGTTGATTTAGACGGACTCCGTTGAAACGATTGCCGAACATCATCAACAGTTGCATCACTCACACGAGGCCTGCCACTTCAAGGACAATCTTCAACGCTGCTTGTTTCGTTAAACTTTTCATACCATCGCTTTATTGATTTAACGTCAGGAGGGCTGCGTCCATAAGAAGCCCGAAATTTATGCTGAACACTGATGGGCTATTTCGTTTCGTGAGACCAAAGCACACATTGCGCTTTCTCCTGATTCGACGCCATTTCGCCAGCAACTAAGCGACCTAACAGACGCGTCGGTTGTGGAGTCCTAGCGGCATCTATTGGTCACAACTAGTAACTCTAACCTATGTAACGGCATCAAATGTAACATATTATGTCAAGCGGTTATTCTGTTATAAATTTTTATAGTCAAAGCAAGACTTTGTGCTCACCCTGTATTATCTATACCTCTGACTTTTTCAAAGCACCCAAGGTTATACGCAAGCCAACTGATGTTTTCAAATAGCTTAATTTTTTGCAACAAGTGATGGCATTGTTGAAGCTGAAGACCAATATTTCACACGTTTTACTATGTATAAACCTGGTCACAATTCCATTTTGGTGTAGCACATTTTGAAATGAAATAGTCATTAGAATCTCTGCACTTAGTAAATTTGCCAGCGGTTCAAATAGTAACTTCAGGTTAAAAAAAGCATTCCCATCCTACTTCACAGATTTGGAATTGGCAATTCTGCATTCTTCCCGTGTCTAAAACACTGAAGGCTTTTTTTCGCGATGAAAAATGTTAAAATGTGTATGAATTCCTAAGGGACCAAACTGCTGAGGTCATCGGTCCCTGCCGGCCGGTGTGGCCGAGCGGTTCTAGGCGCTACAGTCTGGAACCGCGAGACCGCTACGGTCGCAGTTTCGATTCCTGCCTCGGGCATGGGTGTGTGTGATGTCCGTAGGTTAGTTAGGTTTAAGTAGTTCTAAGTTCTAGGGGACTGATGACCTCAGAAGTTAAGTCTCATAGTGCTCAGAGCCATTTTGAACCATCATCGGTCCCTACTCTTACACACTACTTAAACTAAGTTAAATTAACTTATGCTAAGAACAACACATACACCCATGCCCGAGGGAGGACTCGAACCTCCGGCGGGAGGTTCGAGACAGCAGGCTATGTAGCTCTGTTGATCCATCGTGGATACGGGACTGCGGCCGGTCAAATACAATACAAAAGAAAAAAAGGCGTATGTTTTCAAGAGCTATTTTATGTAGGCGATCAATTTCGATATCTAATTAACGCCATCTTCAGGCCCCTATGCACTCCATATTTAGGCAAGAGATATATCGGTACATGCATAACTATAGACATCAGTATCTGGATTCCGTGAATTCGTTTGTGGAGTGTTTACTTCGAAGACTTGACAACAAGTTTGCGAAGTTAACATTCCACACACGAATTCACACACACCGAGCGAGGTGGCGCAGTGGTTAGCACACTGGACTCGCATTCGGGAGGACGACGGTTCAATCCCGTCTCCGGCCATCCTGATTTAGGTTTTCCGTGATTTCCCTAAGTCGTTTCAGGCAAATGCCGGGATGGTTCCTTTGAAAGGGCACGGCCGATTTCCTTCCCAATCCTTCCCTAACCCGAGCTTGCGCTCCGTCTCTAATGACCTCGTTGTCGACGGGACGTTAAACACTAACCACCACCACCACCACACGAATTCACAGAATCGAGATAATGACGGCTCGATGTATTTGTTTGTCTATACAAGAAATGCATAGGGGCCTGAAGATGCCATTAATGAGATGCTGAAACTGGCTGCCTAGATAAAATAACATAAGGTTGTTTGGCGATTTTTCTTTGGTAAAGATTATATAGCTTGCCATCTGTTGCATTTGGAGTTAATAACATTGTAGTACGTACAGTTTCAAATGACGAATGAAGCACACTAGCATACACAACAGAGTGTACTGCTGATTATAAGAAGAGGTAATAGGCCATTTGATGACATGTCCCCATTTTACATCCAAAAATACTTAGCGTGAAATGCTGGGAATTGGAAATCTGTGAAGAGGCTATGCTACGCAACCCATTTAGCTGAAACAACTGTGCCTCAAAAAGCCTAGTACCCGCCTTGAACGTAACATGTTGTGCAATTATCCTATAGTGGTAGAACCATATACTGCCTTCAATTTTAGCAAATATGTTGTAAAATTAGTTGGTACCCATACCAACATCAGAACTCAAACAGGTGTAGGGAAGAGGAGGAGTATCAGGAGCACACAACATCATGTAACGAGTTATTCAAGATTTGGGAAAACGGTTGTCTTCATTCTTACCTTTGACATTTCATCGTTCCCCGAATACATTAAACCAGGTTTTATCCAGCTCAAGGTATGTCCGTATATCCAGAATTCCACGCATTGTCACAACCAGCGTCAGTTTGGACGCATCACAATAGCATTTTGAGCTAAAGCAACGTGTTGAAAATGTGAATCAACTGCACGTGAGCCACCACCATGCACCTGGAACTGTCCTTTGTTTATGACTGAGGAAAAAAAAGTCAAGAACTGATGGCCACCAAACAATATACTCACGAGAACATCCTGGCACTTTGAGGGGGAGAATAATGATTTCTCTCTTGGAAGATGATCAGGATTTTTCCTGCTCAAACATTTACTAGAGGACACACCTCGCCAGCTGCATAGGGAGAACTGTGAGCAGATGATCAACCGCCGCCACGTATGGGTTCTCCAATCAGAAAAACACTCGAGCTGCTTCCAGCATGGATTAAAACAGCATCACTCTACCCTTGACAATCAAATATTGTACTGCTGGAAGCAAGCATAGAAGAGTTTTTTCTACATCAATATCGTTTAGGTTTCTTTTATTATTTATTTTTATTATTTATTTATTTTTTATCTGGAAGATGAGTACTACTCAGTTGAAAATAAAAAATCCTTCCCCCTCCATAAAAAGAACTAAGGGAGGCGTCTAAAGGTTTTTATTGTCCTTCCTTGGGAAGCGTTTCTTTCTTCATGCTGTCGGCGGTATCTTATTACTTCGTTTTGTTCAGGTGATTGGAAACCTCCAAAGCAGCATTTTAATTATAGCCGTATTTGCAAAAACCATGAACAAAATTTCTCCTGTTGTAAAGAGTATTGGTAAATGTTCACTGTTCATGCACGATTTTACGGTCTTCTGTTCTCTGTCCATCCTTACAGCCATAGCGACCCAGCTACAACTGACCATAAAAAAACTGGAATAATGCGCAGAAACGATTAGCTTTCACATGGAACTTCGTTTGTCAACTTGACCTCAAACTGTGGAACATTGTTTTAAACTTTAATCGATCTGTATGATTTGTAGACCGAATCCTCGACAAGGAATCAACTGGTTACCACTTATGAAGAACAAAAATTATTTAACATTTATATATACAATATATGATCAAAATTATCCGGACATCTATTATTGTACGTAAATACGGGATGTACCTGAAATCTGTTGGGGACACTTTCAGTGGAGTATTCGAGTGTCTCTGCCCAGTCTTCCTCAAGAGCCGAAAGAAGAGAAGATAATGACGTTGGACACAGGAGTGTTGAAGGAAACTGATATTCTAATTCATCCCAGAGATGTTGCATTGGGTTCAGGTTGGGACTCTGGATGGGCCAATCCATTTCAGAAATGGTGACGTTCACAAAGTTTTGCCAGACAGATGCAGCTTTGACAGACCGCATTGTCAAGATGATACAAACAGTCGTAGTCTCCGAACTATATCTCTACTTTACACAATACTGTAAAACGCGTTCATAGCCTTCTACATTTAGCGTTTTCCTAAGTGCAATAAGGTGACCACACCTTAACCACCAGAAACGTCCCCATACGATAAGACAAACTTCTCTGTACTTCACTGTTAGCACTACACATAACGCCAGGAAACAACATTTAAGTATTCACCGAACCCAAATTCTTCCATCGGATTGCTGCAGCGTATAGTATGATTCATCACACTAGTATAGCAAGGTATGATCGGGCTTAATTTTACGTTTGAATTAGGGTTGCCTACATGCAGGGACTTGACAATGGTCTACCCCCTCCACCTCTTCTCCCCACTCCTCTGGCTCTCCAGCCGATCACAGTGTGGTATTAAATGAAATGACAAGTGGAAAATCCAAGATGGTGGAACTAGCCCAATTGTACAAATCTTCTACAACCATTCACAGTGCACTATTAAAATGACCTGTAAAATGACAGGTTCAAGTAAAATGGCAAAGGTGCTACATAAATGCGAGCGCTAGTATTTTAGCCACCGTTTAAAATGAAAGAGCCAATTACAACGTAGCCCCATATGGGCTGTGCTCAGATGTATCTGAAACACCTGTATTATTTACATAAAAACGTCACGCACTTTAAAAAATATCTCAGATGTGTATAATGACGAAAATGTTGTCATCTACGTTCTCATGACTGACTTTAAAAAATCGTTTATGGATTGACTCACCAGTCGCAAAGGTAAATTTCACTGAAAGCTATATATAATTCGCTATGGAATATTATAACATGAGTAAAACATATTCTGAACGAATATTTACGAATCAGTGTTTTATCATGTAGTGTAATTAATGAATTAGTAATGAGTAGTTACAAGAAATGGATTTTACTTTAAATACTATCCTGCAATTTCAAAAACACGAAATAAAATCGACTACTGGTTTAAGCTCCTATGGCTTGTCCTCGTCAATAGATGGTTACACTAGTAAAACATTCAATGTTCGATCTGAGAACCATGCGTAGTTCAAGGCACAAAGAGCCTGAAATTAATTATTTTGCTCATCTACGATGCTGGTCAAGTATCAGAACGTTCTTTCCAAATCTAAAACGTATGCAAAAATACGACAGCAACACAAAATAGTGTAATCTTTATATAAAGTATTTCAGTGTTATTTTCCATATACATATATTTTTGTTAAATTAGTGCCTAAAATATGATTACCACAATAAAGTAAGTACTCCAATGCTATTTCCATGCCTAAACAGTAACGAACAACATGGTAAACTAGCAGCTGACATTAGAACACAGACCTAAAGATCGATGTTTTAAAATAATATGACCTCACTTTTAACTGCAGAAAATACATGTTAACTAAAATACTACGCTAAGCAGGCAAGCACACAAACAAATAGGTGGTCTGATTTATTGTAAGAATGTAATTAATTAGGAATATTCATGACGTAAGTCACAATACAACTTCAGATTAAATATTCCCACATGTAAATTGTTCTCAAACATCATTTTAGGACGGACAAAGACAATGCAGCATGTTATACAATAGCAAAATGTAACTGATGATATTTATTGACAATTATTGCTTTTATTACAAATGGCTGATACCTACTTGGTACAATAACAGCTTTCAACAAAGGTTGCATTATTCACCAATCGGTTTTCTCGTGCCAAAGCTCTCTAAACGTTTACGGACTATATTTCTTATAATCAATTCTTAAATGACGCCAACATCTAATAAAAATATCGGCTGAGAAATCACATTCTCGCACACACATACAACTTAGGCAAAAGAGAACAAACTGAGCAAATACTATATTAGGAAGGAATAAAGGAAGGAAAGAGTTGTTTTGTTGGTTTTGTTGTGATGTTGCACTGAAATTGATTTTTTTTGTAATACACAACGAGAACTTCTTTTCTGTTAGACACATATCACAACCATGGTACAACAAAACAGAGCTGATATCTCGAAAGCAAGCTCTTTGATGAAATCATTTATCATTTTTTGGTACACCACACACACAGGCTGCTTACTTTAATACGCAAATTTAATTACTAATCTCCGTAAAAATTCGAGCAAAATAAAAGTGCACTATTTTTAGAAATGTGTAAGATTTCGCACATCAGGTAGTATCTTTCTGTATTACTTATTCCTTCAAACCATTGTTTCCAGTCATTCACTGTCCACTGGTGCCACTCTTTATTCCGCTTGACACTGGCTATAGAAATGTATGGTTTATGAGACGCTGCTCGGCAACTATACTATCTTTTTGACTCCTTTCGCACAATCATTGTGCCAGCTGAACTGCTCGTCTCGTAGGACGTTGGAACTCGCGAGTGATACCTTCTGCTAATTTCATGCGGTTTTGCACAATCACTCTATGCAACACTCAACGACTCCTGTCCATGAGAATACAAAGCCTGCATGGTCTTGGTTTAATTGTGGTTACTCCTGCGCATTTCCGCTTCACAATCATATTACCATCACTCGACTTGGGCTGCTTTAGAAGGATTCCTGATGGATTTGTTACTCACATGACATCAACAACTAGTCCACGTTCGAAGTCACAGAGCTTACTCTCCGTCACCTATTACACTAACGGGCCCGCCTCTCGTAATTTGTACTGCTCAGTTCCTGATGTCCGGTTACTTTTGATCCCAAGGCCCCCATTTGACTCTGACTGTTTAGGCATCAGCACGGGCCTCCTGTGCTAAAATGCTAGACAGTATTCACGATGAAGGCATCCGGCTAAGAGTCTGCGTGGAGAGAATACGTGAACCGCTGATCCGAACACGAAGAGCACTTGAGTTTATCGATATCTGTCGTGGTCGTTAAGTTTTCTAAGTCAGCAGCGACTACTATTAAAATAATTTTTAAATATTCGTAATTCGTTTAATCTCTTGGACAAAAAAAAAAGAATCATAAACTTTATCGTAATAAAAGCATTATGCGCTAAAATAATCTTCCAGAAATGTTATTACAATAGCGGAAACTTTTGGTACGTAAGCTAAATTGATAGAGATCAGAACGTAAAAATTACTTCCGTCGTGCGAAAGGAAGATCGCATAACATCATACTTTCGCGTTCACCCAATAGCCTGAACCGTAACTGTAGTGATTTCGGCTTTGTAATCAAATTTAATTCATTAAAATAGAACTGGCAGCCGCCGTAACATCAGTGGAGTCCAGGATAGCGTTTCTTGGCGAAAACTTCAAGCTGTGCGAGGCGTTGGAACAAAAAGAGAAAAGATATGGAAGCGTTCAAGGATCCTCGAGAAGGGTAAGTGGAGTAGAAGAATAGTCAGCTTAGCAATAGCGCATTTTTCTTTCTTTCAATCGTTTCGTTTCAAAATTTTAATTTGCACACTCCCTAGCAAAAGTTTTCCTTTTCGATCTTACGTTATATCAAAGGTCAGCGATAATTTTGCGTAACTGGCCTGTTTCAACGGGGATCTCTTCAGTAGTTTCAGCAGCAAGAAGACCCAAATTACACGACCCGTGTATAACCGTGTTGCAAAGAATTTGAGTAATTCATTGTTAATAACGCACTATACTGGAGCCATTTGTCTGTCGTGATACGTTGGGCAGTCGTGTTATGTTGTGATTTATTTTGCGTGCTACTGAATTCCGTCGCAGTTCAAACGAATTAGTAATGAATGACAGCCACATCTCAGTTATTTGTGTATGCATTTTAAACTGTAACGTACTTTTTACACTTACTTTTTGTTGGACGATGCCAGTACATGTTCATCTAACGGCGGTCTGTTTTGTAGTTGGTTTTGCTGTGTTTTGAGACTTTATTTCGTTCGCTTATTTATTTCTTGACGTATTAAGGAAAATTTTGCTTAGAATTGATTGAGCGGTCAGTTAACGAACGTTAGTACTTTTAAAAACAGCCATAAATCTTCGTCTTATAGCTTTGTGATTTGTGTCTGATAATTGTCTGAGTCACTCCGATCCTCAGCGCCGCAACAAGTGATTTGCGGCTGTTACAAAAATTCAGACATGCTTTAGAGTACGTTACATAGCAACGACAAAATGGGTAACTTTTCTGAAACTGTTTGCGCAGACTAAAATGCGTGCACCTGAAACCAGCGCCGGCCGCGGTGGTCTAGCGGTTCTGGCGCTGCAGTCCGGAACCGCGGGACTGCTACGGTCGCAGGTTCGAATCCTGCCTCGGGCATGGGTGTGTGTGATGTCCTTAGGTTAGTTAGGTTTAAGTAGTTCTAAGTTCTAGGGGACTTATGACCTAAGATGTTGAGTCCCATAGTGCTCAGAGCCATTTGAACCATTTTTTTTGAAACCAGCGAGTTAAGACAAATAGAGCTAGGTTGCTTCCTGTATACGGACATTGAGCGATGTTTAGTCACTCCGACAGCTTGGATACACCTTCTACATCTATTTCTAAAATTACATTTACATCTACACTATACAATATCTACATGATCGAAAGTATGCGGGCACTTAACAGAGGACATTAATATACGATGTGGCATGTCCTCCGGTATAGATTGTATATTAATTAGATTCATTTCAGAGTAAGGTGATTTAATAGCTTCGTACTTACAAGGTGGCAATTATTGAACTACATGAAAAAAGCGAAAAATTAATTACAAACTACAGCATGCACACACTGTACTCAACATGTAAACGTCATTACAGATATTCGGATTTAGGTTATGACATATTCGATATGCCTGCCATCACTGGCGATGATGTGGCGCAGAAAAGTAGCGAAATTCTGCGTGACCCACTGAAGTGTCGGAACATCGATGCTGTCGATGACCTCCTGAATGGCTGTTTTCAGCTCAGCAATGGTTTTGGGGTTATTGCTGTGCACCTCGTCTTTAATAAAGCCCCACAAAAGGAATCACATGTATTCATATCCAGAGAATATGAGCCGGCCGAAGTGGCCGTGCGGTTAAAGGCGCTGCACTCTGGAACCGCAAGACCGCTACGGTCGCAGGTTCGAATCCTGCCTCGGGCATGGATGTTTGTGATGTCCTTAGGTTAGTTAGGTTTAACTAGTTCTAAGTTCTAGGGGACTAATGACCTCAGCAGTTGAGTCCCATAGTGCTCAGAGCCATTTGAACCATTTTGAACCAGAGAATATGGCGGTCAATCGAGGCCCATTCCAGTGGTCTCTGGGTACCCCAGAGCCACGCTGCGGTCCACAAAGTCCTCCTACAGAACATCAAGCACTCTCCGGCTTTAATGGGGTAGAGCGCCATCTTGTATGAGCCACATCTTGTCAAAATCAGGGTCACTTTGGATAATGGGGATTAAATCATCTTCCAAAACCTTCACGTACCATTCAGTAGTCACCGTCCATCAAGGATATCGCACCGATTATTCCGTGAATGGACATTACACACCACACAGTCACCCGTTGAGGGTGAAGAGACTTCTCGATCGCGAAATGCGGATTCTCAGTCCTCCAGATGCGTCAATTTTGCTTACTGACGAACCCATCCAAAGAATGTGGGCTTCGTCGCTAAACCAAACCATACAAAATCCATACGAATTCCCGTCATGCTCTGCAGCCAGCCGTTTGAACATCCTAACGCAAACCGTTCAGAGTTTATGACGATTTTATTTCATATAGTTCAATAATTGTCACCCTGTAAGAATCGTATGCAATCGCTCGCTCGGCGATGGATCGATACCTAAGGATCTACACAGAGTACGCGAAAGAACTTGCCCCCCTTCTAACAGCCGTGTACCGCAAGTCTCTAGAGGAACGGAAGGTTCCAAACGATTGGGAAAGAGCACAGGTAGTCCCAGTCTTCAAGAAGGGTCGTCGAGCAGATGCGCAAAACTATAGACCTATATCTCTGCCGTCGATCTGTTGTAGAATTTTAGAACATGTTTTTTGCTCGAGTATCATGTCGTTTTTGGAAACTCAGAATCTACTCTGTAGGAATCAACATGGATTCCGGAAACAGCGATCGTGTGAGACCCAACTCGCTTTATTTGTTCATGAGACCCAGAAAATATTAGTTACAGGCTCCCAGGTAGATGCTATTTTTCTTGACTTCCGGAAGGCGTTCGATACAGTTCCGCTCTGTCGCCTGATAAACAAAGTAAGAGCCTACGGAATATCAGACCAGCTGTGTGGCTGGATTGAAGAGTTTTTAGCAAACAGAACACAGCATGTTGTTATCAACGGAGAGACGTCTACAGACGTTAAAGTAACCTCTGGCGTGCCCCAGGGGAGTGTTATGGGTCCATTGCTTTTCACAATATATATAAATGACCTAGTAGATAGTGTCGGAAGTTCCATGCGGCTTTTAGCGGATGATGCTGTAGTATACAGAGAAGTTGCAGCATTAGAAAATTGTAGCGAAATGCACGAAGATCTGCAGCGGATAGGCACTTGGTGCAGGGAGTGGCAACTGACCCTTAACATAGACAAATGTAATGTATTGCGAATACATAGAAAGAAGGATCCTTTATTGTATGATTATATGATAGCGGAACAAACACTGGTAGCAGTTACTTCTGTAAAAAGCTGGGAGTATGCGTGCGGAACGATTTGAAGTGGAATGATCATATAAAATTAATTGTTGGTAAGGCGGGTACCAGGTTGAGATTCATTGGGAGAGTCCTTAGAAAATGTAGTCCATCAACGAAGGAGGTGGCTTACAAAACACTCGTTCGACCTATACTTGAGTATTGCTCATCAGTGTGGGATCCGTACTTTACGTGCCACTGTCATTACCTCCCTTTCCTGTTCCACTCGCATATGGTTCGCGGGAAGAACGACTGCCGGAAAGCCTCCGTGCGCGCTGGAATCTCTCTAATTTTACATTCGTGATCTCCTCGGGAGGTATAAGTAGGGGAAGCAATATATTCGATACCTCATCCATAAACGCACCCTCTAGAAACCTGGACAGCAAGCTACACCGCGATGCAGAGCGCCTCTCTTGAAGAGTCTACCCCTTGAGTTTGTTAAACATCTCCGTAACTCTATCACGCTTACCAAATAACCCTGTGACGAAACGCGCCGCTCTTCTTTGGATCTTCTCTATTTCCTCTGTCAACCCGACCTGGTACGGATCCCACACTGATGAGCAATACTCAAGTATAGGCCGAACGAGTGTTTTGTAAGCCACCTCCTTTGTTGATGGACTACATTTTCTAAGGACTCTCCTAATGGATCTCAACCTGGCACCCGCCTTACCGACAATTAATTTTATATGGTCATTCCACTTCAAATCGTTCCGTACGCATACTCACAGATATTTTACAAAAGTAACTGCTACCAGTGTTTGTTCCGCTATCATATAATCATACAATAAAGGATCCTTATTTCTATGTATTCGCAATACATTACATTTGTCTACGTTAAGGGTCAGTTGCCACTCCCTGCACCAAGTGCCTATCCGCTGCAGATCGTCCTGCATTTCGCTGCAATTTTCTAATGCTGCAACTTCTCTGTATACTACAGCATCATCCGCGAAAAGCCGTATGGAACTTCCGACACTATCTAATAGGTCATTTATATATATTTTGAAAAGCAATGGTCCCATAGCACTCTCCTGTGGTACGCCAGAGGTTACTTTAACGTCTTTAGACCTCTCTCCATTGAGAACAACATGCTGTGTTCTGTTTGCTAAAATCTCTTCAATCCAGCCACACAGCTGGTCTGATATTCCGTAGGCTCTTACTTTGTTTATCAGGCGACAGTGCGGAACTGTATCGAACGCCTTCCGGAAGTCAAGGAAAATGGCATCTACCTGGAAGCCTGTATCTAATATTTTCTGGGTCTCATGAACAAATAAAGCGAGTTGGGTCTCACACGATCGCTGTTTCCGGAATCCATGTTGATTCCTACAGAGTAGATTCTAGGTTTCCAGAAATGACATGATACGCGAGCAAAAAACATGTTCTAAAATTCTACGACAGATCGATGTCAGAGATACAAACCTATAGTTTTGCGCATCTGCTCGACGACCCTTCTTGAAAACTGGGACTACCTGTGCTCTTTTCCAATCATTTGGAACCTTCCGTTCCTCTAGAGACTTGCGGTACACTGCTGTTAGAAGGGGGGCAAGTTCTTTTGCGTACTCTGTGTAGAATCGAATTGGTATCCCGTCAGGTCCAGTGGACTTTCCTCTGCTGAGTGATTCCAGTTGCTTTTCTATTCCTTGGACACTTATTTCGATGTCAGTCATTTTTTCGTTCGTGCGAGGATTTAGAGAAGGAACTGCAGTGTGATCTTCCTCTATGAAACAGTTCATTCGCGTTTCCGCTTCACAGGCACATCGTCAGCAATCGACTTGGGTAGCTTTGGAAGGGTTGAAATGTCCTCGATGGATTCATTACTCAGGTGACATCCAGTGACAAGTCTACGTTCGAAGTCACTGAGCTCTCCCAACTGACCTACTCAGCTGATATTGCTTCTCTACTGATAACATAATACTCCCCGCGTCCTTTTACACTGGCGGGCCTGCCTCCCGTGACTTATAGTAGTCAATGCCGCATTACAAAATGGTGTGCTGATACTTCTGATCAGATGTTGCGTATTCTGCCTGTAACATTATGGTGTGTGGTGGAGGGAACTTCGGGTACCATTGTCATATTCCTCCTTTTCAGTTCCATTGGCGATGGGTGTACAGGAAGAAATGTAGATACGCACCCGTTTTTCTTTCATTTTTTGCGACATAGTCGATTCGAAGAATGACTGATGGAGGAAGGCTTGCTTCCAACCCATTCTAGAGAAATGCTCTGCGAATTTTCCCATGTTTGCTGTTATCACAATAATTTGAGGCAACAAACGCAGCAAGACCAATACTTACATGGTTCGTACGCACAGTCTTCCGATAAAGCAGGCTCTGATAAAGTACAACTACAATTTAAAGCGTGTTCTGCAGGGAGTTTGGCAGCTAACACAAAACAAAAAAATAGTATACTGGACGCATAAGAGTTACAGGCTGGAGGAATCAACCAGGTTTCTTGAATTGAGAAGCATGTAGATATACAGTTAGAATTTAAATTATACAGCTCTAAAAATGGATTTGTGGTTCCTTCTATAAAGCTAGCCAAGTACCCATGAAACGAAAGAATGGCTAGCAAATTGGGGACACGCAGAAACGCAAGAAAAGGCATACGCATACTTAGGTTTTACAGTCATTAGCTGATTAGTTAGGACAAGAGGAAAGGACGAATGCATTATCTTCCAGATGAAAATATCTCTAGAGAAAGTATTTCAGGGTTCAGTACCATCCTCCACTGTTAATTCCATCTCTTTCATGTACCCCTACAACGATGGTCGTAAATGGTGAAAGTTACAAAATGCTTTGTTCACGCACTCGCCCTTGCTTGTACTCTTATTCATACATGAAACTTGTCTGTCCTGCAAGAAAGACTTGTTTGGAACAATACACGGCTGTCTGTCTTTGGAATTGGAAATTCTGAGTCACTTTCCCCAGTTTCCCTTCTCGATTAGTCATCATACTATTACTCCCAAACTATACTCAACCAACAAGACAACGGCATCAAGAGCTACACTGTATAATACATTTTTGTTGATGCTTGATCTGGTTACAAGTATTAGTCGTTGATTCAGAAAGAAAACCCATTCTCTAACTTTTTGAAGTGAAGAGGGTAAGATTTCAAAGAGTGATGATATTAAATTTTATTTTCAGGCCTCCTTCAAACAGCCTACAATTTACGTGGTCTCTGGAGTACAACGTGGAATTCAGAATTTTCGGTGCAGACCAAATACTTAGTAAATGCAGACACTGCTGCGCGTGCTCTATAGAAACGTCGAAAGAAATACGAGCCATTTGCGCCTACGCTACCGCGAAAAGTCAGCAGCGGTTGGACACTCCGTACTAAGTGGACACTAATACCATATTATCTCTGTCGTCTAACGAGCAAACAGTTTCTGAGTGACAACATAAAAGAAGACGTTAAATTTAGAACAGCAGAAAACATCATCAGTGCTCTCCTCTTGAGCACCACTACACTGGGCGAAACTCCGCGAGACTGTAGCTGCCTCAGTTAATACGAAATGAAAACTTTGTCTAATTCGGCTGTAGAATAGATATAAATGACGTCACGACCTACAGCGTGACTGTAGAAGGAGAGCGCCACAACGCGCTCAACAAAACTGAAAGACAAACTAATTGTGGCCCTCAACATAACCAGGGCACACTTGTCAACAACTGGATTACGCGCTGAATTACTGTTTGGAAATGGCCGAACCTATTCGGCCGAAAGACCGTGAAGTTTTAACCACTTTACGCGATTGGAACCCAATACAAAATTTGTTGTATGTACAACACGTCACAATATGTAACTGCACAAAGTATTCCCCTTGGGAATCTACGTACCTACTCCACTGGTTCTTCCATTACTGGCAGTAGCGCCCAAGTTTCCATTTTTGCGCCTCGCAAAGTAGAATAATTTTAGAGTTGCCTTCGTCTTCGAAAACCACACAAGGAGATACGTCAAAAGCATATGGGTGCTATTGGACTTGGGGACGGGGGAATTTAATGTTCTGTCTAAGAAAATCTGATATAGGTGACGTGAATGTCCTGGAATATTATTATTATGCAACTGCCTGTTGCTTGAGCCTTTAACAACGAAAGGCGTTGTGAAAACGAAGTAGTATTTGAAAGTAGTTATTCTGAGTACCGATTGCTCTTTCTAATTCGTATTCGTGATCTATAGTACTGTAGTTGTTGAAACAGCGTCCGGAAACCACCGTAATTTAGTTTTAATGCTGTTGTGCATTTGTGGACTTTCGGAAACTCGTACGCTTCGATGGTAACGACAGGGTTATGGTTTCAAGGGTTTATTTGTTCACTTACATCCTGTTGTCCTGGCAACAGTCTTGAGAAATTTGGACCTCGTTGGCGCACAGTAGCATGTTCTGCGTATCAGTTCGTAGTTTTCGGTGTTTTCGTGAAAGCATCTTGAGCACAGTTTTACCCTACAGTCTGCAAGTAATCAAATCCTCAGGTAGATTGCTGTGGTTATGACGAAAGAACAAACTCCCTTTCTCTTTATTTTTATTTTGCGTTCACATGTATGGAATATAAGAAATTGATAACTTATTCGTAGGATCTATCCTTTCCAATGGACTTAAGCCAGCGTTTCACGCCCGAAGAGATGATAGTCATAAGGGTGCGAAATTTGATTTCTGGGCAGGGTAGTACGGTAGTTTGACGTATGGTTTCGACTGTGCGGTAGACTGTATAGATGTGCGTAATCGAGCAATGATAACAATTCCTGCGTCAGCGTCTTGATCAGCGTATCAATTTGTTGTTGGTTGTGTGTTGCCGTTCCAGATGAGCTTCCCTAAAGCACCCCAAAACTTGGCCAGCACTATTCTGCGGATGGAAAATTATGTCTCAACACTAATTAAGACAACTTCTAACGTGCTGGTCGACATCACTGTGCAGACTGTCGTATTATATACATGGCAGAGGATATTAAACAGATTATTTTGAGATAAGGAATCAGTGGTAGGAAAACAGCGTTTATTGTTTTGACATAAACAGATTGCACTTTATATCAAAAACTTCCCGCTCCTAGTTCGTGTTCAAAGTGCTTTAATCACTACGACTCATAAAATCTTGTCGCAAAGTCTGAAATACTTCTATTGTGTATTGTAATGAGACAGATAGCTTGGATTCTGCCAATAAATTCCACTATTGGGGTTCCATGTACCAACTACTTCATGTAACGGCATCGGTATAAATCCGTAGTACTGAGATCGGCCGAAGGCATTGGTATTGAACAGCCCCCCCTCCCCCCCCCCCATCCATCGGATTCTATTCAAACGGCAAGGCTGTCTGTCGTTAAGGTTCTCACGATCTTAATAGCGAAATGGGATAGTACACCATAGTGTTGAAACTAAGTACTACAGGTACGACACCGAGCGAGGTGGCGCAGTGGTTAGCACACTGGACTCGCATTCGGGAGGACGACGGTTCAATCCCGTCTCCGGCCATCCTGATTTAGGTTTTCCGTGATTTCCCTAAATCGTTTCAGGCAAATGCCGGAATGGTTCCTTTGAAAGGGCACGGCCGATTTCCTTCCCAATCCTTCCCTAACCCGAGCTTGCGCTCCGTCTCTAATGACCTCGTTGTCGACGGGACGTTAAACACTAACCACCCCCCCCCCCCCCTACATGTACGACAAAAGGTACAGTCTCCAACAACTGTGGCTGTACTTCGCGAATGAACATCAGGAAACGTGCACCATTCAGGCGGAATGACAGCAGATTAAGTCATATTACTTTATCTTGTACAATTACAGCCAACAGGTTGAGAGGGTATCGTGGCTGGTCACGTAGGACCAGTATGGCGTATAGATTTACATCGCTCGGTGCGTGACTATTTTGCCAGTTGAATCGCTATCATGGCTGAAAGGGGCATCACCTCATCCGTGAATAAATCTTAATGTAGAAATTTTAGCATTGTGGTTTTGCACTGGATAATCCACTGACTATGCTGAACTCTGAGCTGAAGGTCGTTTAGCTTTATTGCTTCCAAACATTATTTATGAGAACGGTGTAGTCCACCTGTGCACTGCATATAGTGTGCTTTAAAGAGTGCAGTTCACGGGCAAGTTGACTGGTGCTTTTGATGACCCTTGCTCCACATGAACCAACACCAACTTCTCAGCTTCTGTGTGCAAAGTAGAAACTTCTGTGGCTTCAGTGACACAATTTCTATTAAGCTAGTATCCACGGCAATAAATTGTTTTCCGAATTTGTCGAAACTTTTCTCTGTGCTTTCGTTCGGCTTTCCGGCACTACATCCCGGTTCAGCATACACTATCTGATCAAAGAGTGTACGGACACCCCTATGTAATGCGGATTGACCACTAGACGTCACGAGAGACGGATTTGCTAGTGTAAAAAGAGTCGGGATGTATTGTGTTGTCAACAGAGAAACATTAACAGCAGAATGACTCGGGCAGGAGAGGTCAGTGACTTCGAAGATGAACAGGCCATCGGATGTCTCTTGAGTAACAAATCCAACAGGGACATTTCACCCCTTCTACAGCTGCCCAAGTCGACTGCTGGTGATGTGATTGTGAAGTGGAAACGCGAAGGAACAGCCACAGCTAAACCGAACAAGGATTGGATTGTTTGGGGGAAGAGACCAAACAGCGAAGTCATCGGTCTCATCGGATTAGGGAAGGACGGGGAAGGAAGTCGGCCGTGCCCTTTCAGAGCAACCATACTGGCATTTGCCTGGAGCGATTTAGGGGAATCACGGAAAACCTAAATCAGGATGGCCGGACGCAAGATTGAACCGTCGTTCTCCCGAATGCGAGTCCGGTGTGCTAACCATTGCGCCACCTCGCTCGGTCCGGAACAAGGCAGATCTCATGTACTGACGGGCAGTGTCTCTTGAGCACTGAGGAGGACGGCTGCGAAAATTTCTGTAAAAAAGGGAAAGGGAACATTCGTGAGTTACAAAGTGCTGTCAGCAGTACTGCTAGTGCAATGACTTTGCGAAGAGCGTTAAAAAGGAATGGGGTTCAAAGGTTGACCACCTTATCATAAGACACGCATTTCTGTTGTCAATTCTTATAATTGTCTGTATCAGCATGACATTGCGCCCTATCATAAAGCAGCATTTGTGAAATAATGGTTTGTGGACATTAACATTCCTGAAATGGACTGGCCTGCTCAGAGTCCCAATCTGAGCACTATGGAACATCTTTGGGACACATTAGAACATCGACTTCATTCCAGGTCCCAACGTCCAAGAACACTATCATCTCTCGACGAATAATGGCCTCTCATTCCTTCATGGATATGATGATGATGAAGTTCCATACTCTAAACAGAGTGGAGGGGAACAATGCCGGAGTCCCGCATCGCCGCACTAGGCAAGGTCCTAGTGGAGGTGGTTCGCCATTGCCTCCTTCCGACCGTAATGGGGATGAATGATGATGATGGTGAAGACGATACAACAACACCCAATCACGAGGCAGGTTAAAATCCCTGACCCCGCCGGGAATCGAACCCGGGATCCCGTCCTCGGGAAGCGAGAACGCTACCACGAGACCACGAGCTGCGGACCTTCGTGGATATAAATACTCCTAATTGAAAGTGTCTCCAGCAGGTTCAAAGCGGCCACAAAGACGAAGTACAGACACATCCCATGTTAATGCCGACTAATAAATGTTCGGATACTTTTCCTGTAAGGAGTAATGCTCCAGCTTTGGAAATCAGTCATGAACTGTAAACAGTAGTAGACAACAGGCATGAGTGTACAATGTGAAGTGAGAGTACTCATTACGCCATAAAGAAATGAAGTCGGTGGAGATCATTATCCAGTAACGGATGTCAGATGGCTGAAGATGAGGGTGATGTGTGAAAGGACCTCATAAGTAACAACGTTACAATTTAATCCGCCTCTTTTTAATTTCTGACTTCATGAGGTAACTATGCTGGCTACGTGAATCAGAGGACGCTTAAATGAATTTTTAACAAGCTGTTTACACCTTCAAAATTTGTAGTATTAGAACTCTATAGAGAGTAATCAGGGCTACCATACCATGATAAAATAATTTATCGAAGGAGCGCACTTCTTTTTTCTTAATTTTTATAGACCAGTGGGTTTCGCACACATGTAGTTTAATTGGGCACTTTTGTTCGTGCTTTTAAGTTTCGATACTGTTAGGAAGTTCTATATTTCTCATTAATCATTGGATCAGACTCCGGGTATGTTGCGGACTCGTATAGAATTTTATAGAAATGGTCACAACTCAAGTTTTAGGGAAATGCAAATGCGCTACAGTGCTTTTATGTTGACACAGTACACGACTTTAGATTTTTTTAATGTTTGGGTTGCCAATTCTGACTTTAGCTGAAAATTGTCAAGACTGCAGTACACTTCACGAAGTTTACTTTTGATGGTGTTTTGCCATAGATGGCAGGATGATCGGCTGGTAGGTTTAGATTAGTGCAAGCTATCCACCAGGTAGCAAACTTAGTGTGAACAATAGCTGTATCGTACTTTCACAATTGATTAGAAATGCTGTCTTTTAATCCAGGATAGCGTACTGCATTCATACAAGCAGTTATTTCAGAGTTAAATCATTTACTCATTTAGATTTTCCGTAAAGACATCTGAATGTGAACTAAATAAATTTTTAAATCAAGACGTTGCATGTTGTAATGGAGGAGACTGTCGAGTGAGCAATGTTTACTTGTAGGAAGGATATTCTGATCAAAATTGGGCTGACAATCAACTGAGCCAGTAATTGCATTACTGAACAAGATGACGTAACGGTTAAATATATTTGACTCTTATCGGGGAGCAGTAAGGTGCAAATACTTGCCCGATGATCTTGAGCTAGTTATTCCGTGGGATTTCCTAAATCACTCAAGGCGAACTCCAGGATTGTTTCCTTGGTCGATTTCTTCCCCCATCCTGGTTCAGTTTTGTCTGGTATACATTACTCCTCCTCGCGTTGTTTTTTCAAATGTCGCGCTGTCATAGCTTTAGGTAAAATGACACTTTAATTTCATGTGCCATGCTGGTCCAATGTTCTCCGTCTCAAGGGCAGATACACTGCTCTCTTTAGAGTCCAGACCTGATATCGGTGCTTTCAGCCTCTTGGAAACTTTGAGCAAACACGAACCCCGAGCGATACATATTTTCAGAGTGCAATCATGACTGACTGCAAGAGCTCCACAAAGGTTTTCATGTCAAGTTTTCGTGCGCTGGCGGAAGCTTAGCAAGTACGTTGGTAAGTGACGGGGGACAGTAATCCACTGACGGGAAATAAATCGCGACATCAAGAAGGAGTTGTACGACATAAACGAAAGTTGGTAGTCGTGTTTCTACATCTGAAAGATGTTGTCTATTCAAATTTCGCGCCAGCATAAGAGTGGCGGTACTAGCGCCAGTGTGAGGATGCAAATCAGGTTTGCTTTAAATATACGCTGTAATGTCATGAACGTTAGTTAGATTTTAGATTGGACGTGGTGAGTTGATGTTAGTCAAGAACGTCTTCAAGGCGCTATAAACGCCATTATCAACACCTCACGGAGTGTGAACGAGGTCGTGTAATAAAGCTACGCGAAGCGGGATGTTCCTTCTGCGATATTGCAGAAAGACTTGGCAGGAATGTAGCCACTGTACGTGATTGCTGGTACCGGTGGTCACAACAATGTATGGATGCAAGAGGACCGGGCTCCGGATTTTCACGTGGTACTACTGAGAGAGAAGTTCATCGTGTTCGGCGTATGGGTCTGATGCGTCGTACTGCATCTGCAGGAGCAATTTGAGCATCAGTTGGCACCACAGTGACACAACGAAGTGTTACAAATCAGTTACTTCAAGGACAGCTCTGAGCCAGACGCCCTGTAGCATGCATTCCACAGACCCCAAAGCACCACAATTTGGGGCTTCAGCGGCGTCAAGCGAGAGCTCATTGGAGGGCAGGGTGGATGTCTGTTGTGTTTTTTGATGAAAGCTTATTCTGCCTGGGTGCCAGTGATAGCCGTGTGATCGTTAGGAGGCCAGTTGAGGACCTGCAGCCAGCCTGTCTGCGTGCTAGACTCATTGGACCTGCAACCTGGAATTGTGGTCTGGGGTACGATTTCGTATGACAGCATGACTGTCTTGGTTGTTGCATGAAAACAAACTGAAAATTCGTACGTCAGTCGTGATTCGATCTGTTGTTCTGCTATTCGTGAACAGCATGCCAGGGACCGATTTCAACAAGATAACGCTCGGCCACGTACCGTTGTTGTAACCCAACAGGCGCTACAGACTGCCGACATGCCGTGGCCTGCTTGATCACTAGGTCCGTCTCCACATATGGGACATCATCGGACGACTAATCCAGCATCGTCCACAAACAGCATTACCCGTCCCTTTACTGACCAACCAAATGCAACAAGGATGGAACTCCATCACACAAAGTGACATCAGGCACCTGTACACCGCAATGCAAGCACGTTTTCATGCTTGTGTTCAATATTGTGGCGGTTACACCGGTTATTAATGTACCAGCATTTCACATTTGCAATGGATTATCTCGCACTTGCTTTAACCTGTGATCTTGCAATGTTAATCATTTAAATACGTTACGTTGACAAATGTGTTCCCGAAATTTAATTACCCTACATTAATTATTTTCCGTTGTTGGGATTTTTTGCGTCAGTGTATTAGCACTACTTATGTAACTACATTTGTGTTTGGAAGCTCTTGTTTGATTACTTTTTAAAATATTTCCTTCTAAGATTCACATCTCCCCGCGTAATTTGTTTCTTCACACCCCTGACTCTGTCCCGCGTTAATCCTCATCCATGCATGGTGTTCCGCTGGTGACACAAACTTTATGGGAAAGGATAAATGCGTAAAACCAAAGCTAGGAATCGTGGTTGGCGAACGACGAGGGCTTAAGTTACGAACGCAGACAAATTTGCCAGAACTATGAGAGTGGAATACGAGAATGTAGGCATTGTTGTTTGTACGATCTAATAAACTAGTTTATTATGTAAATTGAAGGGTGAGCAAACTCAGTCAAATTTAGGTGTTCATCGTGTACGGATGGGGCCAGGAAATGTTACCAGTGCATCGCAGGTAGTTTGACGTGTGCACTGACGACACCCTTTCTGAGGAATGAGACTGCATTTGTGTTTACAAACTTAATTTTACGCTCGATGAACGCCACTGAATTAGCAAAGTACGGTAGAGTCTCGATTATCCGACCTAAACCGGCCGTGGCAAGGTCGGATAAGCGGGAAGGTCGGATAACACGGAAAATAATACGAAAAACACAAAAATTAAACTAAAGTAGGCCAAATGAGCTAAACATTTAATACAATACAAATCAAATTAGACTGAATAGATATTTACTGTGTGAAGAAGTTAGTAATTGTCTTTTGTTTGCCGTTTTTTTTGCCGCTAAATCAAGTAGTTTCTTTAGAAGTAAAACCTCGGTTGACGATGTTTCCTCCAGTTGCTCTACATATTTAAAAGCAGTTTCTAAGGCCTTATGTCCTTCGTTGTGAGAAATCTTGGGCACACTTTCCTCCACTACATCCGCTTCTTCATCTTCTTCTTTTTCGTTTACCATGTTGACTATTTCTTCATCTGTCACTTCAAATTCTTCATCTTGGACAATCCATTCATTTATGTCATCTTTTGTGGCGTCAATACATCCCGGAACTTTTCGTAACAATGAAAGCAGGGTAGTATATTCTGGTTCGGTCTGCTGCTGTAGATTTTCATCATCTGGAGAATTTTTTTGATTCTCCTGTAGCAAAATTTTCCAGGATTTTGCAATTGTATTTGCTCAAACACTCTCCCAAGATTGGGCCACGTCATAAGCTACGTCTTTCAAATTAATACGGCGCAACTGCTCTAGCATGTCTTCTCCCTTGTCCATAGCATTAATTAAAGAGGAAAGCAAGTTTCTGCGGTAGTTTCTCTTCAGTGTCTCTAAGGTCCCTTGGTCCATAGGCTGACATAAGGATGTGACATTTGGAGGCAAAAACATGGCCTTTATATCTTGATCTTGAAGTTCATCTTCATTAGGATGACAAGTGACATTGTCTAGAAGCAATAGTGCTTTGCGGACAAGTTGTTGGCTTTCAAAAACTTTTCAGTTTGTGGCACGAACTCGTTAAAAAACTATTCTTTAAAAATGTCTGAGCTCATCTAAGCATTTTTTTGGTTGTAATATTTCGCCGATAAAGCATTTTTAGATACATTTTTAAATGCTCTCGTTTTTTTAGGCTTGCATATCATAGACAGTATCATTTTCAAATTTACTGTGGCGTTAATGCATGCAAGAATTGTCACTCTTTCATTGCTACGTTTGTAGCCTGGTGCTGCCTTTTCGGCCTTTGACGCTAATGTTTTTTGCGGTAACATTTTATAATTGAGACCAGTCTCATCGCAGTTAAAAATGTAATTGCCTGTTAAGTTTTCCTTGTCCAATACCTCGTGAAGTTTATTCCTAAACAATTGAATAGCTTCAAAATTTTGTGAAAGCTTTTCATTACAGACATTAAGTTGCCGAATTCCGTATCTTTTCTTCCATCTATCGAGCCAGCCTACACTAGCTGTGACATCAGGTTCACCTTCGTTTGGTTCGTTACGAAACTTTAAGGCTTTTTCCTGCAAAATAGGTCCCGACATGGGTACACCTTTATCTCTATGTTGAGTAAACCATAGGAACAAAGCTTCACTTACTTTTTCATAATCACATTTTTTCATGGTTTTCCTATCTTCCAAAACAGCCGAGGTTGCTTGCTGAGAACACCACTTGTCAATTTCATTGCGGTTCCTTTTCCAATCTCCAACTGTTGTTTTTCCTCACCATTGTCTATTCTTTTTAAAGCTTTAAGTTTTTCTTTAATTGAAACGACCACCTTTTTCCGTTTTGAAGCCATCACCACAAATTTTTACAATAAACGAAGTGCAACACGTCCACTCCACTACAGATCTAAGTTAGCACTGAGGAGTGAGGAGTAGCAGACGGCGACAGTGAACTGAGTATCAACAAACAACACGTTAGTCATTGACCTGTCGTTGGCTGGCGCACGGCCGGCGCGGTGAAAGGGTCGGATAACACAGAAGGTCGGATAACCGAAGAACGGATAATCGAGACTCTATTGTATTTGGTTACGCAATTGCTTCTCAGGGATACGCACAAACATAAGGAATCTGTAGAGGAACTGACAACTGTCAGTTGGAGCACCTACGCAGGAGATGCAGACCAGGTTTCCAAGACTGTTCAAACAGTGAACGGGAGCAGGAAAAACTCTACCACAAAACAGTGACGTAGGTGGACAATGACCTGTACGGAATACCGACTTGTGGAAAGCGGAGTTTGCTCGCGTTCATGTGGCGTCTTCTGTAACACTAATCGATCACTAGTACATGAAATGGGTCTCGTGCATAGCCCTGTGTGGAAAATCACAGGGTAACGGCAGTTACAATCAGCCATGCACCGAAAGTGCGAGTTTTAGCTGCTGTTGGCTTTATTCTTCTCATCGTATTGAGCCAATGGGAGCTTGCCACAGTATGTCTGCATCTAACCTACACGAGTACTCTGCAGTTTACACTTGGATTTTTGGAAGAGGATTCATATTTGTAGAACCACTATAGTATTATTTCTCGACCATTCCACTCTTGAGGAACACATGGGAAAGATAAACAGCTAAATTCTTCTGTACGAACTCTGATGCCTTTTGTTTTATCACGATGGCCATTTCTCGCTATGTAGGTGAGAGTCAACAAAATATATTCGCAACCGGAGGAGGAAGTTGTTGATTGAAATCTCGTCAAAAGATCTCGTCGCAATGATTGCCATTCTAACTCGCTATCATATCGTTGATATTCTCTCCCCTATTTCATACTAACACTAAATAAGCTACACCTCTTCGAACTGTTTCACTGTCCTCCGTCAATTCTATTTGGTAAGAATTCCATACCACGCAGCAATATTCCAGGAAAGGACAGACAAACGAAGTGCAGGTGGTCTCTTTAGTAGATTTGTTGCATCCTCGTAAGTGTCGTCAGTCGTCAAATTCATGAATATTCTCAGTTGTTATAGTAATCATTTACGGACCGTTTGAGATACCTCGTACCGTTCGCATAGCTTTATAATGAAGCGGTGGCGTAGCATAGCCAGTGATTGGTTTATAGATCCGTTTCTGCTTTCTCACCGCTAAAATGCGACAGTTTCTTTTGTGTCTCTGCGAGGAACAATCTCCTCATTGTCGCAAGATACCCCTTTTATCTTCGGGCACATGTGTGAGTACATCATAGTGGAGGCCCAGCTCACTACGTACATCCTACACCCGGATATTCCCTAACGGGTCTCTGAAAGTTAGATACCTTTATGAAGTGCTGTTTGGTGGCTCGCTCGTTGAAATAGCGTGATCCCATCTGATTTCTTCTTATGGGGTCATATCAATAGTCGAGACTAAGGAGGAACTCTTGGCAAGAATTCGCTGGCTGTGGCATTCGATCAACAGTGAGATTGTTCGAAAGGTTATGACATATTTTTGGGCTATGATGTTATGCCCGCATAGACGCCGTGGAACGTCATTTTCTTAGTGCCCTTTGGAAGCTGCACAGACAAATAAAGTTTGGCAACAATTTGTTTGCTTGATTTTAATCACTGTCAGCAGCCCAGCCGTAAATGTGAAATTGTTCCATTACATCAGCAAACTTACATCATACCGAAACAAACTGTGTATTCTAATAAGTCAAGAGAGGGAGTGTTACACACCTAGGCATTTTTCAGTCTGTGTGTGTGTGTGTGTGTGTGTGTGTGTGTGTGTGTGTGTGAAGATACTATGAAAATACAACCACGAAAATATATTCCGATCTTCGACAAGAGTGTTACCCTAGCTTCTTCATCTCTGGTGATGGATCTCTATCGATTCACATGACTTTAAAGTGACTAGAGGATACTCTTGTTTTCTACTGGTATCTCGATACTTTCGATCGCGTTAGTCGCGGAAGCCATTTGACTTTCTGGGCGCCCGATGTAAGAATAGCTGCGCCATGATTAAAGGTTCACATTTTTGTAGGCGAGGCTATCTAAGAGAGTCCAGTTAGTACTTTATACAGCTTAGCAGCTATTTATTTCTAGAAGTGAAGGGCAAATATCAAAATAACTTTGTTGCTACTTAATTAACTCACCAATGAACTCTGTCTGTAGTATAACGTTCTCTTGCGTAAGTCGTTTTGGTCCGTGATTGTAGTTGCCAGATGAATTGCGTTCCTGCAATTATTTAATGTTTTGCAAAGGGAGTGTGCATGCTTCATAAAAACTTAGCAACAACAATCATTGCAAGACGTAAATTTTTGCTTTTTCTTTTTTCTATGTTCTAAGCTGTTGTGATTATTCCCGAATACTAATTTATTTTGTGTGTACAACAGATTTCACCTCGACAAGGTCTTTTGGAGCTTCATGAGAAGATATGGGAATCAGTTCGATGAACGAATCTGGGTGAATCAGCTTCAGAGGATAGATGCTGAAAATGAGTGGATACATTAGATGATAGAATAATTGTATTAAAATACCTTGTTAATACAGCTTATTAATAAATGCACTGATGTTTTTTAAATGGAGTTCATGATTTCTTTGACCATATTGAACTTAGTTTGTTGTATGTGTGTTAATAAAATTCAACAAGCTTCCCTCATTCCACTGACTTTCACACAATATTTCACATACTGCAACATGGGCTGTTCTTCATGGATGTATACGATCAAACACAATTTCGTTTAACAGCTGAGGTTACAGGTCTATGGCAATGACATTTATGTAATTGTATCTACAGATGGCTACGTGTCTTCCACGCATCGACACAAGTAGAAGAAGCTTTGACGTAAGTGATAAGACCAAGAAAGTTGATGTTGTTTGAATACAGCACTCTGTACAGATAAATATCCATCCACGAGATCAGTAGGTGAAATGGGTCACCATATCATTTCATAAAAGAAATGCAATTAAGCGGGAGTTAGGCTAAGAAAAAAACATAAAAGATTTGTAAAAAGAAACTGACAACAAAAAATTGTTAAAACTTGACTGGTTAAAACCATACTTTTGCAGAAATTTATGCTCTATTTCGCTAGATTTAGGGTGTTAGTTGAGAACTAAAACAAAAATTTAGGCAGTTGAGAAGGTAAGGTTAGAGTTTTTGCCTTAAAAACGGAGGTGGAGCACAACTTTCATTGACTAAGAATGAGGAGGGAAGTTAACCGTGAACCTTACAAAGGAACTGTCCATTATTTGCCTTCATAGATCTTCGTGACACATTGGTTGTCGCCTTGCAAATTTGAGAGAGTGTCCACAGCAAAACGACGGACTGCCTTGTCATTAGCTAAAAGGTGCCTTAGGTGTATTCGAACAATATATGTCACACAGATCTAAGTATACCCCAAATACTGTTTGCCGGTGGTCCTCTCTTTGAGGAAGGAATCCATCTGTCTGAGGGCAGCGCACTAATTCTAGTGCCTGTCTTAGTAATTCATCTCGTCCTATTGGCTGAAAGGAGCTAAGCTGTGACTAAACTTTACTGACCACAGCCTGTTACGCCTATGGTAGACGCGTGTGAACAATTTTTCAGTCGGCTGCATTTACTCGTCCGATAATGAAAATCAGTGTGCATTGAACTTTTGTCAATATGGGGAGAATTTTTCGTTCGTATGTTCGATTTATGGATCGATCAACAGCTCACATACACTTGGATTTTGTAATGTTAAGTGTATGCTTTCTACTTAGTTGTTGTTGTTATGGTCTTCAGTCCTGAGACTGGTTTGATGCAGCTCTCCATGCTACTCTATCCTGTGCAAGCTTCTTCATCTCCCAGTACCTACTGCAACCTGCATCCTTCTGAATCTGTTTAGTGTATTCATCTCTTGGTCTCCCTCTACGATTTTTACCCTCCACGCTGCCCTCCAATACTAAATTAGTGATCCCTTGGTGCCACAGAACATGTCCTACCAACCGATCCCTTCTTCTAGTTAAGTTGTACCACAAACTTCTCTTCTCCCCAATCCTATTCAATACCTCCTCATTAGTTATATGATCTAGCCATCTAATCTTCAGCATTCTTCTGTAGCACCACATTTTGAAAGCTTCTATTTTCTTCTTGTCCAAACTGTTTATCGTCCATGTTTCACTTCTATACATGGCTACACTCCATACAAATACTTTCAGAAACGACTTCCTGACACTTAAATCAATATTCGATGTTAACAAATTTCTCTTCTTCAGAAACGCTTTCCTTGCCATTGCCAGTCTACATTTTATATCCTCTCTACTTCGACCATCCTCAGTTATTTTGCTCCTCAAATAGCAAAACTCCTTTACTACTTTAAGTGTCTCATTTCCTAATCTAATTCCCTCAGCATCACCTGTCTTAATTCGACCACATTCCATTATCCTCGTTTTGCTTTTGTTGATGTTCATCTTATACCCTCCTTTCATTCCGTTCAACTGCTCTTCCAAGTCCTTTGCTGTCTCTGACAGAATTACAATGTCATCGGCGAACCTCAAAGTTTTTATTTCTTCTCCATGGATTTTAATACCTACTCCAAATTTTTCTTTTGTTTCCTTCACTGCTTGCTCAATATACAGATTGAATAACATCGGGGATATGCTGCAACCCTGTCTCACTCCCTTCCCAACCACTACTTCCCTTTCGTGCCCCTCGACTCTTATAACTGCCATCTGGTTTCTGTACAAATTGTAAATAGCCTTTCGCTCTTGTATTTTACCACTGCCACCTTCAGAATTTGAAAGAGAGTATTCCAGTCAACATTGTCAAAAGCTTTCTCTAAGTCTACAAATGCTAGAAACGTAGGTTTGCCTTTCCTTAATCTAACTTCTAAGATAAGTCGTAGGGTCAGTATTGCGTCACGTGTTCCAATATTTCTACGGAATACAAACTGATCTTCCCCGAGTTCAGCTTCTACCAGTTTTTCCATTCGTCTGTAGAGAAAACGGATTAGTATTTTGCATCCGTGACTTATTAAACTGATTGTTCGGTAATTTTCACATCTGTCAGCACCTGCTTTCTTTGGGATCGGAATTATTGTGTTCTTCTTGAAGTCTGAGGGTATTTCGCGTGTCTCATACATCTTGCTCACCGGATGGTAGAGTTTTGTCAGGACTGGCTCTCCCAAGGCCGTCAGTAGTTCTAATGGAATGTTGTCTACTCCCGGAACCTTGTTTCGAATCAGGTCTTTCAGTGCTCTGTCAAACTCTTCACGCAATATCGTATCTCCCATTTCATCTTCATCTACATCCTCTTCCATTTCCATAATATTGTCCTCAAGTACATTGCCCTTGTATAGGCCCTCTATATACTCCCTCCACCTTTCTGCTTTCCCTTCTTTGCTTGGAACTGGGTTTCCATCTGAGCTCTTGATATTCATACAAGTGGTTCTCTTTTCTCCAAAGGTCTCTTTAATTTTCCTGTAGGCAGTATCTCTCTTACCCCAAGTGGGATGACCCTCTACATCCTTACATTTGTCCTCTAGCCATCCCTGCTTAGCCATTTTGCACTTCCTGTCGATCTCGTTTTTGAGACGTTTGTATTCCTTTTTGCCTGCTTCATATACTGCATTTTTATATTTTCTCCTTTCATCAATTAAATTCAGTATTTCTTCTGTTACCCAAGGATTTCTACTAGCCCTCGTCTTTTTACCTACTTGACCCTCTGCTGCCTTCACTACTTCATCTCTCAAAGCTACCCATTCCTCTTCTACTGTATTTCTTTCCCCCATTCCTGTCAATTGTTCCCTTATGCTCTCCCTGAAACTCTGTACAACCTCTGGTTCTTTCAGTTTATCCAGGTCCCATCTCCTTAAATTCCCACCTTTTTGCAGTTTCTTCAGTTTTAATCTACAGTTCATAACCATTAGATTGTGATCAGAGTCCACATCTGCCCCTGGAAATGTCTTACAATTTAAAACCTGGTTCCTAAATCTCTGTCTTACCATTATGTAATCTATCTGAAACCTGTCAGTATCTCCAGGCTTCTTCCATGTATACAACCTTCTTTTATGATTCTTGAACCAAGTGTTAGCTATGATTAAGTTGTGCTCTGCGCAAAATTCTATCAGGCGGCTTTCAAAAAATGGTTCAAATGGCTCTGAGCACTATGGGACTTAACATCTGTGGTCATCAGTCCCCTAGAACTTAGAACTAATTAAACCTAACTAACCTAAGGACATCACACACATCCATGCCCGAGGCAGGATTCGAACCTGCGACCGGAGCGGTCACGCGGTTCCAGACTGAAGCGCCTAGAACCGCACGTCCACACAAGCCGGCAGGCGGCTTCCTCTCTCATTTCTTAGCCCCAATCCATATTCACCTACTACGTTTCCTTCTGTCCCTTTTCCTACTACCGAATTCCATTCACCCATGACTATAAATTTTCGTCTCCCTTCACTATCTGAATAATTTATTTTATTTCATCATACATTTCTTCAATTTCTTCGTCATCTGCAGAACTAGTTGGCATATAAACTTGTGCTACTGCAGTAGGCGTGGGCTTCGTGTCTGTCTTGGCCACAATAATGCGTTCACTATGCTGTTTGTAGTAGCTTACCCGTGCTCCCATTTTTTTATTCATTATTAAACCCACTCCTGCATTACCCCTATTTGATTTTGTATTTATAACCCTGTATTCACCTGACCAGAAGTCTTGTTCCTCCTGCCACCGAACTTCACTAATTCCCACTATATCTAACTTTAAACTATCCATTTCCCTTTTTAAATTTTCTAACCTACCTGTCCGATTAAGGGATCTGACGTTCCACACTCCGATCCGTAGAACGCCAGTTTTCTTTCTCCTGATAACGACGTCCTCCTGAGTAGTCCCCGCCCGGAGATCCGAATGGGGGACTATTTTACCTCCGGAAATTTTACCCAAGAGGACGCCATCGTCATTTAATCATTCAGTAAAGCTGCATGCCCTCGGGAAAAGTTACGGCTGTAGTTTCCCCTTGCTTTCAGCCGTTCGCAGTACCGGCACAGCACGGCTGTTTTGGTTAGTGTTACAAGGCCAGATCAGTCAATCATCCAGACTGTTGCCCCTGCAACTACTGAAAAGGCTGCTGCCCTCTTCAGGAACCACACGTTTGTCTGGCCTCTCAACAGATACCCCTCCGTTGTGGTTGCACCTACGGTACGGCTATCTGTATCGCTGAGGCGCGCAAGCCTCCCCACCAACGGCAAGGTCCATGGTTATTGGGGGGGGGGGGGGTTCTACTTAGAGAACTGCAAAAAAATAAACGCTGGAAAAATATTGAATACATTGAGTAATAGTGCAAGACAAGTGAAAGGTCAGCTCAGTTTGATTTTATGAACAATGAGATAACACCCGTTGGAATTTTGGAAATACAGCAGAATGTCGATCAACAGATTTTGGTATGTCACTTTTATTTAACCTCTTGGTACGTAACAAAATATTGTTCTTAGAAGTATCGCAGATAGTCAGAGCAGCTTATTTATGTTGACATGAATACATAAATGGTGTTCCAAAAAAATACTGACAAGCCTTAGGAACAAGTTTTTTTTACACCAAAACAAGAAAAAATGTCCAGTAATTATGGTCTCAGAAGGAAAGGAAGTGTAGTTGAGAAATACGAGATGTGAGTAGTATGATCTCTGCGTTGGGGCAGGGGGATTCCAATATAATCTGCCATAAAAACTTTTTTATAAAGTAATATTATTTCTGTGGAAAACAGTTTCAACATCAAATATCTTAACAATTTTTTTTTTGCTCACACTTATAAATGCGATGCTTAACGGGACCTTGTATGTCCTATGCCACCAATGTTAAATTATCGAATTTTGTGACCCATTATCTAGGAAACTTTTTAAGACACCAACATACAATTTTCCATAATTATTGAATGCACCTTTCTAGATTCACTGAACTAGAATTATTACTAAAATTGTATTGTGGGGCATGTTATCTTTTTTTTTTCAACACTAAATTTTTTTGACAGAATTTTGTAAATAAACGAACATAAAACAAAACGACTCAGGATGTTGTAATTATTCTAGTTCCATATGTTTTAAATCTCACACTTGGCATGCTGTGAAAATTTCATTTCTCTACCATCAGCACTTTTTTAGAAAACGGGTCATTTATTGCAAAGAATGTAGTTCAGAGATATTGAGGTTTAAAACGTTAATACAAATTGTTATACAGACTTACATTTCTGCGTCTTTTATGCACTAGAATTGCCCTGGCCCATAGTCTGTGTCTTCTTTTGTGTCACAGCAGCCCAGTGCTTGCTTCCTTTTCTTTCTTGCTTCTTTTGTTATTTGCTGAGCAGCTAACTCTGCTTCGCGTACACGAAGCTCATCCAGTTCCCGCAGTCCTTTAGCTGTGTTCTGTCCAAATATTACCCCTAACTTCTCCAGAACGTTAAGTCTCTCAAGTTCCCACAATTAAAAGTTATTACAGCAGTTACAGCTGCTAACTTTATAGTCATAAGGCCAACAAATAGATTTTTAGGCACACTGTACCACACAACATTATTGAAGAGCTCGTTCACATTCTGGGTCTTCCCATGTAAACACTTCTTTAGGAGCTTAGGAATTAACAAATCTCTGTAAATGGGTTTGATTGCCTCCATTACTGTCAAAGGAAGAGAATGTTTATGTGTAAATTCATGCAGAGTGCCAGAAAATTCAGCTTGCCTATATTTACACCAAGTGTTTGGTGGAGGTGGACGTAAGGCATGACATGGCTTTTCATCAGTTGATATTCGATGAAAGAAAGTGCTCCACACAGCTCTTTTCATGTTGTCTAAATTGCTACAGTTATCTTTAATGACCTTCCCATAATATCCTGTAATTCGTCAATTACTTTGTCCGTTAGTTTTCAAACACATTTTATTGTCTTGCCATCAGACAGTTTTGTGTTACCCAGCCTGGTTTCTAGATTATGCAGACGTGTTCCCATCCTTTTCTTGACATGTCCTACACACACAAGTTTTTGTATAGGAACATAATATGGCTTACTGTTTTGTACTGCAATGAAAGCCTTGCTGTCTCCATCACCTAGGTAATTCACATAACTGACACCTCTTTCCTTCTGCGAATGCTGGAAAATGTTAGCTGTTCCTTTTACCTCCACTCCTGCCATCATAATTTTTTATACACTGCTGCTTTTGAAGTAATCTGTTCTTCTGGTTCACTGTACAACCTTGGCTGTACTTACTGAGAACTCCAAAATCCAAAACTTTTCCAGTGTCAATACTTATTGCAGATGTAAAACCATTTTTAGTACTAAACCCACGCTGTTGCCAGGATCCATCCACCGCACTGCTGATGCCCGTCTCACCCTCATTTTGTTCAACAGCTTCTGATGTAGCAGCAACCATTGAATCTTCAGCCACAGCATTTACAGAGTCCCCAATTGCTGTTACATATTTCGTATACGTAGAAAGTGGTTTTGGCAAATTCAACACAGTGCAGAGAACATTACCAGCCCTTGCACCTTTACTAATGCATCTAAGGTCATAGAAGAGTCTCACATTAGTTTCATACAATTCATTACCTGAATACTTTGATGAAGTATGAAATGCTTTTTCGTCTTTGTACTTCTGACATTTAATAATTAATTTAGACACAACACCTTTTCCAGCTCCAATATCCTCATAAAGTTTAACTTCTGCACCACAAAGACAGCAAGAGAGTTTCAGAAAGAACTTGTGCAAAGATTTGCAGATCAATAATGATGTTGTCCATAATATCATTACTTTTACCAGTGTCACCTGTTTCTAAAGTTACTTTCCTTTTCGATGCACTAGGGGGCGTGATCACTTCAGAAACATTATCCTGGTTTCCTTCACCGGTAGCACACGTGTTTTTAAGTACTTCAGAAGAAAATGCAGGTCTCACGTATCTGTTACACGCAAATTTGCGTTTCTCGAAGTTACTTTTACGCATAGTCATTTTATTTACATATAAAAAGCAATAGAAGTTAGCTTACTACAAAACTAGTCGATAATCTCACTACTTTCAACGAAAACTAGTATCATACACAAAGGACTGATTTGTTTATTCGTGAAGCCAAGTTCTGAGACCCAGCAGTCGGCACAAAACAAAGCAATTCACAGCCTTCTAGATTGCGTAGTTACCAAGATATGCCTGCTCGACTCTGGTGTATATGCGTAGCCACAAAATTTGACAGTCACACTTCAGCATTCAAAATATTATTTGAAGGACTCGCAATTGTCTGATCTTAATGTATTATATACCAAAATGTTCAGGAAAGTCCAAAGTACACTATGAAGTAGAAAACAGAAAATGTCAAATTTCAACAAATTTCACATATAATGTCCCCTTTACTTACTAAAAAGCATGGGTTATGTTGAAAAAAGTCGTATTTAGTACTGGTGTCTTTTATTGCTACACTGCGATCATAAATGAAGAAGGTATTAAGTTGTAACATCTTTTCTTATCACTGAAAGCACATATACTAAGGGTCATCTTCTGTAGCTTCAGCTTCTGAACGTGTTACCTTACAAATAGCGAGCAATTCACCATTAAATCTTCACCAAACTGGATCAACTTGTTGTTCAAACATATGAGTTCCAGTCTTTCCAGCGCCTAATGTAGAACTTGTACGGGTATATGCTAACATTTTTTAATGTGAAAGTTTCAAGAGGTTCGATTGCCAATACTGGCAACAGTTTTTCCTTGGTAGGAGCTATGGAATGGAGTGTTCTTGGTTTCGAATGGACAGCTGATGGAATAACTGCAGGAAAAAGAGAGACCTCAGTTTGGGAAAGCTGGCTATAATGACTGTGTGCTGACCATGTGGGGTTCAGTACTGACACGCAATGACGCTGTTGGCAAGGGTGACAGAGCGGTCTGTCGGTAGCACATTCAGGAGGCCTCATTATGTTATAATTAAGGCCACTGTTGTATAACTGTACAGTCTGTAAAATGCATGGAGCAGCATAACGAGGCCGCAAGCAGTACAAGAAGATACAAATCAGAATCGTATCTGGAGCAGTCAGCATCAGTAACCCATATACGTTGAAAAGGTACATCTCCGACAAAGTTAGCAGTAATTAATTTATTATTAACTGTCAGTTATTATTTCTGAATTACAGCATATTATCTGTGTAGGTAAAAGAGGCCATACTATCATACAGGTCATGTTACCACCATCTACGTGTAATAATTATTAATGCTTTTACATACCGTTTTCTGAATTACAGCTTTTCGTCTTGGTAGGTAAAGTAGGCCGTATTATGCGTCATGTTACCACATCTGTGTGTAATAATAATGATTACTGCTTCTTACAGATCTCTATTACACGATTTCCTACTAGTAAAACACTAATATTAAAACCTTACTCCACTATCCAGCTAGTTGTACAACTATCGCGACCATGGCTACTATCATAACATTTCTTCTCTCACTGGACCACTAATTCAGACCTTGCCAGACAAATATCTTTACTATATTTAGCATTGTTTCACCGCCCTGGACCCTTTCTAAAATCAAATCATAATGAAATCAAGACCCTAAGCTGTCGACAGGCGTTTATATACATCAACGGGCACATTTGAAAATGTGAGCCCCGACTGGGATTCGAACTCGGGATCTCCTACGTCAATGCCAGACGCTCTATCCATATGAGCCACCGAGGGCACAGAAGATAGTGCGACTGTAAGGATTTACCACTTGCACGCTCTCCGTGAGACCCACATTCCCAACTTAACGTCCACACACTACATTCATAGTGCCCCTGCCCATTACATTCATTACTCGCGGCAGACAATCTTACCGAGTCCAGTAAGAGTTCGGGCAATGCGTGTGCATCCAGCACAGAAGAAGGTCAATGGACGGTTAGCCTTATTATATATGAAGATGATATCTGTTCTTTCGGACATGTCCGAAAGAACAGACACCATCTTCATATACTTTCTAAAATTATTCCGGTCAACATTATTTGTTGAATTTCTTGAAAACAGAACGGCACACCAGCAGCGTTTCCGACGTAACAATCGATATTTCAGCTCAGTTTATCACCAGATAAACAAAATACCTGGAATTATTCAGACTAACGCGATGGGCATACTTCTAAAAAATTTCTTCGTCAATTGTACACATCAGCTGCCCTCTCTCCATCTTCACGGAACGTTAATTGTCGGGGAATATTTAGAGTAAAGTAGAAAAATTTCTATTTCCGTAGACAGATGAGACCCTCAAGGATGTAGAACATGTCTGACAACAGGCACACATAATACATATTTACAAAAAAGAAATATGCTAATGTTCTCTCCACAGATCTTAAGTCAAATGGTCTTCATGAATGTGGAATAAGTTAAAAATCTGAAACACGTTTTAATTTAAGAGGTAATATTACAACTTGTGACAAACATGTAAATGTATATGCACTGGAGTGCATTATTCTTTGGCTACTGTATCCATGCATCACCAAACAGCAACAAGTTTATACCGTTTACTTACATTGAACACACTACTGCACTGAAGATATGCAGAAGTCCAATTTTACATTACTTGATATTATTAATAATAAATATTTCAGTTCGTTCTACCAAGAAACTCGTCAATGGAGTAGAAGGAATTGACCACCAATAAATCCTTTAGGCGCCTCTCAAACTGAATTTTAGCTACTTATAATCTTTTATGACTGCTGGAAAGTTGTAAATCCTGAATAATGGACACCTTTCTACACCAAAGTAAGTGACTTTCAATCTTTATGTAGACTATTTTTATTTTTAGTACCGATTCCATAAGCTGAGTAGTTCGTTCGACAAAAAGATTTAATTTTCATTACTGTATGTTGATAATTATTACAAGGGAGCGTCTAATCTCAACAGAATAAAACAATTTTTGTGCCAAAAGCGTTTCGCCATTATTCTTTGCAAGTCGTCTTCAGTGGCCTAGAATATAAAAATATTTTTGTTTGTACTGTTTAGTTTACATTTAGGGCGTTGCGTATATATTCTATAAACAGTTCTGGGACTTTTTTGCTTGTCTGTGATATAATAACAATTTAAAGTTCTACTCACAGATTTCGTGGATGTTTCTCGACGTGTTGTGTTCTTACTCCTTTGTTATAGCTGTCCCTCTTTTGATAATTGACATTTGAACTTTCGTTTTTTACACTTCACAGTATTAAGAACAGAAAACATGTTTTGATGTTATTCCTAATGCTGTGTAGAGGAAAAAGGGAAATTTCAAATGGCAATTATCAGAAGAAGAAAAGCTATAATAAAGGAACAAGAACACAACATGTAGAGCAACATCCACTAAATATGGGAGTAGGACTTTAAATTATTACTACATCACAGAAAATCAAAACGTGCCAGAATCGTTTATAGCTTATATGTAAAACGCCCTGTACGTAAGTTGAACAGTGTAAACAAAAATATGCACATATTACAGGCCACTAAAGAGACCTTGCAAAGAACAAAGGCGAAACGCATATGGCACAAAAATGGTGTTTTATTCAGTTGTGATTAGACAGTTTCAAAGTAATAAGTATCAGTATGGCGTAATATTATACGCTACTGAAGATCACAGGATTACAAAATTCGATGACGCTTATTTTAATTATTTATAACAAATTTAATAAAGAAATAAAGAAGTAGTAGTAGTATTGGGAAGCTGTACTTTGTATTCCTAGTTACTTGAACAGGCCTCTGTAGAATGTTCTTACGGTCACACTACAAATAATTCGTGTTACACGCTTTTAGATTCTGAAAACTTTAGCTTGGCTTGATGGATTACCCTAAAAATAACTCTGTATTTCATTATGTAAAAATAGTAAGCGAAGTATGCCACACTTTTTCATTTTTGCGCCATCTACGTGTAACAACATCCGCATTAAAAAACTCTTTCGGTTGTTCGGCAGCTCTGTGGTATATGAGCACTGCTGTCAGTTGAATATATTAGCAAGTTATAATCGTAAACATTTTACGCTGTCAACCTCTTCTATCTGCTTGTCATCATAGTTTTAGGAAGATGCCGGGAGGGAACCTCTTATAAGTGCTGAACTACATATTCATTTGAAAGTCCAGTGACAAAGAATTGGCTAGAAACCAGTTAATAATGTCTACCAAAATTTCATTAAGCACTCTGTCTAAAAATATAATTCATTTGCTGTTTGTTGCAATTTTAGTATCAGCTTCTATCAAAGCACATCTGGCATGTGATGCGAAGTCAGTTACGTCCATAAGAAAAAGTAATGGCCCTAAGATGGAACTGACATCTCAGTTCTCAGCAGGGTGAGTGATACCTGTAGCTTCATACAGGACTGTTTCCTATTGACACACTTTGTTTTCTCTCAGAGAGATAACCATTTTGCGGAATTTCACGTTACGCAATAATACTATAACTTACTTGAAAGAATATTGTGATTTGCACTATCAAAAGTCTTTGCAAAATCACGGAATATACCGTCTGCCTGTAAATTATTGTCCAACGAATTAAGTACACATCCATTGTCTATGTAAACAGCATCCTCAACATCGAAACCCTTCAGAAATCCAAACTCTGACTGTGGGAGTACATTAATTTTAGTCAAATGGTAACACTTGTACATTACCTTTCAAATTTTCGAGAATGCTGCCGAAAAAATTAAAATGGACGGAGGTTTAAAGGTATTTCTTAATCTCATTTTTTATACAGAGACTTGACTTCCGAATTATTCAGTCAATCTGTAAATGTTCCAGAGATAAATGACTGGTTACGCAAATAATGTTACTAAACTCTGAAGAACATGCTTTAATTAAAATTCTTGATACGTTTTCATAAACAGCAGAATTAATTGATTTTAAGTATTTTATGGTGGACATTGCTTCTTCTGGTGCATTGTCGGTCATTCAGGTAACATACAGTCGTGCGATTTGATTTCATTCCTGAGTTCTGCTTTGGTATCCAGCGTCCTCAAGACCTGCCAACAATGAATCGCTATATCTTCCAAAACTACGCAATGCTACTAAGGAAACGAGCCCGCCGCGCGGGATAGCCGCGGGGTCAGAGGCGCCTTGTCACGGTCCGTGCAGCTCACCCCGTCGGAGGTTCAAGTCCTCCCTCGGACATGGGTGTGTGTGTGTTGCCCATAGCGTAAGTTACTTTAAGTTAGGTTAAGTAGTGTGTAGGCTTAGGGCCGATGACCTCAGCAGTTTGGTCCCATAAGACCTTACCACAAATTAAAAACAAAAGTCGAAGCATAAATCATTTGTCTTTTGATTTTTATACAGATACACTGCAGACGGGTCATAACCACCCTTGTAGACAATCACACCTACTATCAATTTAAGGAAGCTGAACCTTAATCTATCACTTATGTTCGGGAAAAATTCGTAAATTCCTCTACCTGTATTGGAAGTTTCCTATTTCTTAGTCAGAACTGTAAAATGCGATATTGTCTTCATTTTCCATGTTTAATTACAAATCCTACAAAATCCTCGTTAGAAACAGCAGTGCATTGGTTGTTGTCATAGAGAAGGCACGTATTAAACAATAGCACACAATGCTCCAGGCCACAGAAACCTGAAGCTTTCATTATACGCTGTAATGTTAACTCAGCACGTCTGTACCGCACCGAACATCAGAATATTGAATGGATTTGTGGTGGTATGCTTTGACTGTATTCAAGAGAACTGTAACTGGCTGCTGCTCTGCGATACTGATAATTTTATGCATCAGCTTCATTCTTTTTCTGCCGGTTTCCTCCATCTGATATGTGGAGGCACAGCATTAATTTAGAAATGAGGCGAAGTGGAGAAACGGACGGAATCGTGTTGTAATTTAAGATGCAAGTCATCTCATTCTGAAGCCGTTCACCCTGGCTGGCTTTCGTGAAGAAGATCGTAATCCTAAAACGAACGCAAATAATTTACCTTCTATAAAACTGATATTGGCTCTCGTAGTGGTGTGATGCTGACTGTGTGGGGTGTTAGACTGCCGTGGTTGGGGTCTTTGTAGTAGCGTCGAAACGCGTTGGCGTATTTTATTTTATTATTTTCTTTTTTGAGTCGTGAGTCCTGTAACTGGTTTGGTGCCGCCCGCCACGAATACCTCTCCTGTGCCAACCTCTTCATCTCAGAGTAGCACTCCCAAGCTATGTCTTCAATTGTTTGGTGGATGTATTGGGGGTTGGGGTGTTTGGGGGAAGAGACCAAATAGCGAGGTCATCGGTCTCATCGGATTAGGGAAGGAAGTCGGCCTGCCCTTTCAAAGGAACCATCCCGGCATTTGCCTGCAGCGATTTAGGGAAATCACAGAAAACCTAAATCAGGATGGCCGGACGCGGGATTGAACCGTCGTCCTCCCGAATGCGAGTCCAGTGTGCCAACTACTGCGCCACCTCGCTCGGTGGTGGATGTATTCCAATCTTTGTCTTACTCTATAGTTTTTACCGTCTACAGTTTCCTGTAGTACCATGCAAGTTATTTCACGAGGTCTTTAACAGATTTCCTGTCATCCTGGCCTTTCTTCTTGTTAGCGTTTTCCGTATATTCCTTTCCGATTCTGCGCAGAACTTACTCATTCCTTACGTTATATCAGTCTACCTAATTTTCAATATTTGTTTGTAGCATCAACTCTCAGATGTTTCCATTCTCTGCTGTTACGACTTTCCCACAGTTCATGTTTCACTACCATAAATGCTGTGCTCCGAACGTATGCTCTCAGAAATTTCTTCCTTAAATTAAACTCTGTGCTTGACACTAATAGACATCTCTTGGCCACGAATGTCCTTTTTGCCAGTGCCGTTCTGCTTTTGATGTCCTCCTTGCGTGTCCATCGTGAGTTATTTTGCTACCATCAATCTCGATGTTGTTTCTCACTTTTCTGATTTCTGCTACTTCTCATTACTTTCTCCATTCTTCGATTTACTCTCAGTACATATTCTGCACTCATTAGACTGTTCATTCCATTCAGCAGATACTGTAAATCTTTTTCATTTCCACTGAGGATAGCGATGTCATCAGCGAATCTTATCATTGACGTCTTTTCTCCTTGAATTTTAATCCCACACTTGAAACTTTCTTTTCATCATTGCTTCTTCGATGTATAGTTTGAATAGTAGGGACCTAAGATTTTATCCCTCTATCACATTCTTTTTGATCCGTGCACTTCGTTCTTGGTATTCCACTTGTGTTATTCCCTCTTGGCTCTTGTACATGTTGTATACTAGTATTACCCGTCTCTCCCTATAGCCTACCCCTATTTTCCGCAGAATTTCGAACACCTTGCGCAATCTGACATTGTCGAACGCTTTCTCTAGGTCGAAACATCCAATAAACAAATCTTTAGTCTTGTTTCTATTATCGACTGCTTCGCTGGTGCCTTTACCTTTCCTGAAGCCAAATTCCTCGTCACATAACACATCCTCAATTTTCTTCTCAATTCTTCTGTATATTATTCTTGTTAGCAACTTGGATGCATGAGCTGTTAAGCTGATTGTGCGTTAATTCTTGCACTTGTCAGGTCTTGTAGTCTTCGAAATTGTGTAGATGATATTTTTCCGAAAATCAGATGGTATATCGTCAGTTTCATACATTCTACACACCAACGTGAGTATTCGTTTTGTTGTCTTTCAAAGCTCTTTTAATAACGAATCCCTTCTCTTCTATATCGACTCCTGTTCCTTCTTTTATCACAACGGACAAGTCTTACCCCTCACAGAGGCCTTGAATGTACTCTTTCCTCCTATTCGCTCTCTCCTCTGCATTTGACAGTGGAATTCCCATTGCTCTCTTAATGTTACCACCCTTCCTTTTAATTTGACCGCTGAATTTCAGCTACACGCTGGCTTAGAGCTGTAAAATTAGCAGTTGCAAAATTAATATTTTAGTGTGTTAGAAACATACGTTTCTCTTTATAGAAATCCGTGGCAAGGTCTCCTTAACGCAACGTACATGATGCAAGAGCAATTTATGTTAGCATTGTTTGTACGAATACTGTCACTTTTAAAACTGAAAGTCGTACTATAATAAATTTGTAAGCACCTGCAGAATATTAAATATAAATTCAGTTTTATTTTATATCTTTGTCATCAGCCTAAAGAAGGTGGCTATCAGCTGTCGACAAAATTGAAAGTTTTGCAAGAATAAAGAAAAAAAAAGATAAGCTAAACTTAACTTTGAAGAAGGGTCGAATCGGCCCCTCACTGCGCAATAGCGTGGCACTCGGTTATCGAGCACACTGGACTCGCATTCGGGAGGCCGACGGTTCAATCCCGTGTCCGGCAGTCCTGATTTAGGTTTTCCGTGATTTCCCTAAATCGCTTCAGGCAAATGCCGGGATGGTTCCTTACCTAATCCGATGAGACCGATGACCTCGCTGTTTGGTCTCTTCCACCAAATCAACTAACCAACTCGGTTATCGTACTATTCACGCCTAAAAGCACCGCCATAAACTCCACAAGATACCGAGAGGCCCTCAGAAAACTGAAAGCATAAATTCCAAAGGGTTCATCCACACATGGAGCTCCCTATTCGTCAGCACGACAAAGCCAGACCACACGCGAGCCCTGCCGCATCTGCAACAATCCGGCTCCTTGGGTTCTCTTTCATCCCCTATACAATCCTGATTTGGCACCATCCGATTTTCATCTGCTTCCAAAACTTGAAGAACATCTTCCAGAACTTCACATTGATAGTGATGAAGTTGTGCAAGCAAAGGTGATGATGTGACTCCGTCAACAAATTCAAACGTTCTACAGTGACGGTGTCAACAAACTGGTGTCTCGTTGGGTGAAATGTGTTCGTCGCCACGGTGACCATGTTGAGAAATAAATATGCAAACAAGAAAGACAAAGCTGTAGAATGTTAATAAAGTTTATTTAATTTAAAACGCTTTCAGAGTTCTCACTTAAAAATTTGGAGGCATTACTTTTCAGCACGCTCTAGTACATAGGTACAGGTACCGTTTATTGGAAGAGGCATTCGTTTTATTGTATGCACAGGTCTCTTTGATCATTTAAGGATTTTCATTATGTTCCGAAGATATTTTTCTTTTTTCGCCTTATATTTCTGACGAATTTCTTCTTGTGTGAACGGGTACACAAGATTTTATGTTTGTAGTCCTCCCGTAACCTTGCGTTTCATGCACACCGATCTTCTGTATCGCCTTCTACGTCGTCTGGAGGCAGAGTTTTCCCAACATAGCACCTTATAGTTCCAAGCTATCTTCCACTGTCTCATGTTTCATGCATGAACAATACTCGTTGTATTCGTATCTTCTCGCTGCCTACTTTATACGTATTTCTAAGTTAGGCTCCACGTATTGTCTTCCTCTTTCGATTTTTGTTCTTCTTAACTCTCCTTTAAGATGGTGCTTAACGTGCCTGTGTCTCTGCTGCCTTCCACTCTTTCTTCTTCTGTTATGGCATTCTAGTAGATCTTTGAGACTTTCCGTGTATCATATTTTAATATCTGCAGTCTCTCGAGCCACATACGAAGTACTTCTCTTGATGAGTACTGATGAGTTCTGACCCTTCCATTGACACATGTTCGACCTCTGCAAGTTCTCGCGATGTCAAATACACAGCATAGCACGAGACCCCAGTTAATGAAATAATCGTCTCGGTATTTCTCAGTGAAGTTTCTTGTTGCTTTGTATAGACCTCAGGCGCAGAACACAGTTCCATCAATGCAAACGATACCGTTTACGTGCTGTGAGATGGTTTTTGTTTCAATTTCAGAATTCCTTTATGAGATATATATCCAGCTATTTAGCAAAGCAGTAACTGACTGGAATCCACCATCTTACATCTACTCGAACTATAGAAGCTCATTGTGTGGCGAAGCCCATTGTGTGGCTAATTGTCCTACTAGAATATACTATGTGCGGTGGAGAAGACATCCGCTTCAAAGGGAAGCAAATGGTCAACACTAATATTGTGAGGGTCCACACTTATCACGCACCAGCCAGAAATTCCAGGGTGGCCTTAGTTAATGCTCCAAACATAATGTCGCCACAGCTGGCTTGCACACTCATTTGTCAATGTGATTTAATAGAATCATTATTCATTTGGCTGCACTCATTTTCAATGGAAAATAAGTCACTCATATTGTTCTTGTACTCACTAAGATTGCGACTAAAAAATTTATAGGTCAACAATGGCATCCCCATGCGGTTCATCAGTTGATTAGACTTTTTACAATAATGTACTATGAATGATGTGCTCTCAAACACTTATGTCAGCATTGGCCCTGTACTTTCCTATTAGCTACCTCACAGATGATTCTGCTTCAGAAAGAAAGAAAGAAAGAAAGAAAGTCTTTAACATCCACATTCTTGGATGTGCGATGGACTTCTCGAACTCATTATCTGCTTTACACTGATGCTGATGGCATGAACCTGTAGCCTCACCCCTACCGTTATAGCTCTTTCTGGCCATCAAATTTTTTGCTATATTCTTAGCTATCACCATTCTCTCAACAAAAAATCGTCAAAATAATGTATTTGAATTCTCAAAACGTGCTACAGCTCATATGCATTACACGCCTTCCAATTAGCCTGCATGTGGGCAAAGATAATGTTAATTTTCTGTCTGATCATTATCGATTACTAACGGTCTTATTTTATGATTTGAGAAGCTATTGGGACATTCACTTTTCTCACACAATAGTTGCACGATAAGCACGTAGTATGTTCCTGATATATTTGTTGTTAATTACTTAGATATGTTTTGTAAGTCATATTTACAATAAATTGAAATGGAGCTTTTCATTTTATTATTGTATTTATGAACATCTGTATTACTGTCCAATTTCAATGGGTGCTGTAAAAATGTTACTTCTATCCCAACTGTCTAAAGAATCTTGTGCTTGAACCCTACACAGAATTCTAACTGTTTTTATTCAGTATTTAGGTTTTTCCTGTCAGGAAGTAATCCAAACTTCTATTCTCTAGGGCATCAATAAATGAAAATAAGCAAAATATAATAAATTACTGATTATAATGCCTCTAAGGCTTTCTGAGATCTATTACATATTTTTCTGATTCAAATTTTCATTGATATATGCGTCCAACTACTTCTATATAAACTACTTATTGTTGGTACACTACACCAACACTACAAAAGTGGCAGACCAGTGTTCTTATTAATGATTAAATCAAACACAACTGCAGAGAAGTGTTAGTAAATTTAACAAGAGATAATTTATTATTTTCTCCATTTTTAGCTGGTTTAATTTTTAGTAGTTTCATGTGTCATCGATAATTTGCATGATAAATTATAATTAAGTGGAATGTATCATTTGAAGTGCAGCAATGTGTATCAAGTGAAAAAGAACTAATTATCACTTATGATTCAAATGACATAGTATGGTATCAATGTAGGCCAAGAAAACAAAAGACACCCTCCATTGTAATTTTTCTACATGAAAATAATGTGATGTCCCTTGTAGAAATAAAAGTCTTTGAGTTGAAACAAACTGTTTACAATGTTGAGCATTATTTTTCTTAACTAAAACTTAAAGCTGGCGTGTAATGAACATGGGATTATATAAAAGCATAACATCCCTAGTACCCTGTTATGGCTGACAGAGTTTCATGTCTGGTCAGTCATTGAAGAATAAGATAGGTGCTCCTTTAGCTATTGAGAATGTTTTGTGGACTTATCCAGGATGCAAATAGTTATCACAAGCTGTTTGAAATCCAAGCTCCAGCTGGCTAAGTATCACATTATTGAACAGGTGAGTATCTGGTATTGCATATATTAACTTCCAATCAACTTTGAAAAACATTATAGAGAGAGGCTGGATGGTAGTAATTGACATATAAGAAATAAATCATAATGCAGAAAGAGATGTACCTATATTAACCATTCTGGAGACTGCTCTCTTCTCTAGTAATGACGCACAACGCATGTGACTAAGAACACAGTAAGTTAAGATGTGGCAGTTGTATAGGGTTTTATTGAAAATAGTAAATTTTTATCTTGATAGGGTTTCTTAATTTCAGAAGGAAATATAAGGGGACATTTTTTGTACAACTTGATTTATATCCACACAACTTCCCTATTCTATTAAAAATATGTGACAACCTCACCTGTAAAAAATGTTAAGGGACAGTTGATGAAAAACAGACTTTTTGCATGTAAAACATCGTAAGTGATGTGCTTTATTCATATTAGTTGATAGCTCTATGATGAACTGAGAAACAGCAGCTCTATCTCAAATTTCAGATTCTTTGTAATGGTGACTATGTAAGGATCTGTACATGTAAACAGTGGCGAGTGTCAAACACAATGCTGCCCGTAGTAGTGATGTGTGCTGGGAATACACTTTTCTGGAATAATCTGTACAAAACTGAGGATGATTTGGGTAGCTACAGCCTAGATAAAGATACTGGATAGTTTCTTGAATGTAACTGCACTTCAAAACTTGTTCCTCATCAGGTTAATGTGAATAAGTCTTTAAGCACATAAACAGTGATGCGTCCCTCAGCATTGTTTATGTGGATTTGCATAACATGGTGATGGTAGAAATATGAAGGACCATCCATAACATTGTTTATGTGCTATAATAAGGTGCTTGCTGAAGTTAATTTTATATTGTTCTGAACCACAGATTAACAATTTTTTAGGTTATTATACATTGTTATTGCAAAAATGTTAATACAGACCTTAGTATCAAAAACTAAAACAATTCAGACCTTTTAATTTTGTATTTTTGAGAAGTTTTGCAGTATAGCATCGTTAATTTGTCCAGTAAATAGTGTTACGTTAATGCTTACCCATGTTAAGTCTCTCAGTCTGCAAGCAAACTATGTCAGCTACACATTGCAGAATTTTTAAGAATAAAATTTTGGGTACAGTTAACCATTTTAAAATATGTCATTCCTGTAGATATATTTGAAAACGACTTACCTGAATAAAAAAAAAGGATTATCATACTGCATGTTCTTATTTATTAGATTTTATTGAAATTTAACTCAACAGTTCTCAAAGCAGTGTGTCCATTTCCACTGTTTACAGATGAGGTCTTCATGTTATTAAATACCTGCTGTATTTGAACTGTTTTTCACCATGCATATTGGTTTGATTATAACCTCATAGTTGTCAGTTACAAACAAAATGCATGAAAACCAGGATGCTTATGGCTTTTTAATATTTCAGAGTAGTGTATATAATATGGGATCATTATTTGTTCTGACTGTTTTATGGATACATCTTTTTCATTCTGTATGCTCTGTGGAACTTGTAGTGATATAAATTTTTTTGTATAGGGCTCCTAATTGTTTTCATAATTTATTTAGATAACACTGTTTCTAATGATTTATAGAAACTTATTGAGCAGTATGTCGTATTTAGTTTTGTGCCTGTATTACTTCATGCCAGTCAACAGTTCTAATTTTTCTCTAAAGTACTTTGACATTAATCAACTTCACTATTTTATTTAACTACATATGAAATCAAGTTATTACATGCACCATTATCTGGTTAGCGATATGCTAGAAGTTAGCCAGGTGCTTATTCAACTTCAGCTAGTTGTCTGAAACCATCTATCATGGCATTCTTATCTCAAGCTATTGAAATTTATGACTACAAGTAATTTGTGATTAGAAGCATCACTGAACTTCCCTGAAACCTTTACTTCAAAAATGAGTATGAAAATTTGAGAAAATTGTTAATTCATTCAGTCTTTCAGATAACAGAATAATATCTTAATGTTCCATATGCATTTAAAGTTTTTACAATAATGGTCAATGTGATAAACCATAACAAGCATTGTTTCCGATATTAACTCAATAGCATTTGATTTTTTGATTTGATATCCTCCTCTACCTGGACTGGACATAAAAAAATATGCAGCTAATTTTTAACCACTTGCCCTGAGATTTTCTATGCTTTGGTTATGTGGTGTTCAGACTACATCAGTTTATTTGCAATCTGAAGTCCATCATATCCTCCTACTGAATGATAAATTGTACATTGTTGTGTGATCTTTCTAGGACATGAGTGTGTCACATGCACTGATGATCAACGTACTATTACCACTAATCACCGCGAGAATGGTTGGTCTGTGCGCACGTGACGCTGTAAGAAAAGTATGTTAGCTGAGCAGAGGTGATTGGTAAATCATTCTACGGGCAGTACGTGCGGCAAATGGCGAAGTCCATTGACACAAGAGCCTTTGACAAAGGCCAGACCGTTAAGGCATTCCAACTGGCAACATGTGTTTCGGAAGCGCCGAAACTGGTGGTTGTTCAGTAGTACTATTGTAAGCAGCTGTAGAAAGTTGTTGCGGGAGCGAAACCACTTACAGGCGACAAAGTGTTTGACGCCCACACCTCGACACAGAACGCGGAGGCCGGAGGCTTGCCAGCTCTGCAAAGCAGGATAGGCGGCTGTCTATGCCAGATATTGCGACAATGCTGGTGCAGCCACAAATGTCTCGGAGCACACCATTCGGTGCATTTTGTGTAACACGAGGCTCCGCAGAAGACGTTCCCGTCGTGTTCCCATACTGAGCCAACGACACCCTCAACTACACTCAGCTGACAAGTCATGGGATTGCAATATGCACTTATACCGATGGCCGTATTATCGCATACACAAGGTATAAAAGGGCAATGCATTGGCGGAGCCGTCATTTGTACTCAGGTGATTCATGTGAAAAAGTCTCCGACGTGAGTATGGCCGCACGATGGGAAGTAACACACTTTGAATGCAGAATAGTTGTTGGAGGTAGACGCATGGAACATTCTATTTCGGAAATAGTTAGGAAGTTCAGTATTCCGGGATCCACAATGTGAAGAATGTGCCACGAATACCAAATTTCAGACATTACCTTTCACCAAGGACAACGCAGTAGGCGACGGCCTTCGCTTAATGACCGAGAGCAGTGGCGTTTGCGTAGATTTGTCAGTGCTAATATACAAGCAATAATGCTTGAAATAACCGCAGATATCAATGTGGGACTTTCGACGAACTTATCCTTTGCGACAGTGCGGCGAAATTTGGGGTTAATGTGCTACGTTAGCAGACGACCGACACGAGTGCATTTGCTAACAGAACAACGTCAGCTGCTGTATCGGTTGGACGCTAGGCGACTGGAAAACAGTGGCCTGGTCAGATGAGTCCCGATTTCAGTTGAAAGAGCCGATGGCAGGGTTCGAGTGTGATGCAGACCCCACGGAGCCATGGACCCAAGTTTTCAACAAGGCACTGTGCGAGCTGATGGTGGCTCCATAATGGTGTGGGCTGCATTTTCATGGAATGGACTGGGTCCTCTGGTCCACCTGAACCGATCATTGGCCAAAACTGGTTATGTTCGGCTACTTGGAGACTATTTTCAGCCATTCATGGACTTCATTTTTATGGATGACAATCCGCCAAAATCGTTCACGACTGCTTTGAAGAGTACTCTGGGCAATTCTAGCGCATGATTTGGCCACCCAAATCATCCGACATCCACCTAACAAAAATGGTTCAAATGGCTCTGAGCACTATGCGACTTAACTTCTGAGGTCATCAGTCGCCTAGAACATAGAACTAATTAAACCTACCTAACCTAAGGACATCACACACATCCATGCCCGAGGCAGGATTCGCACCTGCGACCGTAGCGGACGCTCGGTTCCACCTAACATTTGTGGGACATAATCGAGAGGCCAGTTCGTGCACAAAATCTTGCACCGTCCACACTTTCCCAATAATGGACGGCTACATAGGTAGCATTACTCAATATTTCTGCAGAGGACTTCAAACGACTTGTTGAAATGATGCCGGGTCAAGTTGCTGCACGCCGCGTGAAAGGAGGTTTGATGTGATATTGAGAGGTATCTCATCCCACCAGGCAACACGTTTCCATTTTCGCGGTCCAACCTTGACGAATCCATGCCCATTGCACTGGTGCACTGATGTGACCATCAGTGCACCATTGCAATGGGCATGGTTTCGTCGAGTTTGGACCATCAGTGTACCAGTGCAATGGTCATGATTTCGTCGAGGTTAGACCATCAGTGCACCAGTGCAACGGGCATGGTTTCGTCGAGATTGGACCATCGGTGCACCAGTGCAATGGGCATTATTTCGTCGAGGTTGGACCATCAGTGCACCAGTGCAATGGGCATGGTTTCGTCGATGTTGGACCATCAGTGCACCAGTGCAGTGGGCATGGTTTCGTCGAGGTTGGACCGCGAATCAATGAAAACATGTTGCCTGGTGGGATGAATCACATTTATCGTTACATCGAGACATCGGTCGTGTCTGCATATGCCCTCTTCTAGGTGAAAGGCTGCTCGAAACGTGAACGGCATCATTGACACATAATGGTGGGGGCAGTGTTACGCTACGGGGTCATTCACGTGGGATTCCATGGGACCCGTGGTAGTAATCAAAGGCACTATGGCAGTTGTGGAATACGGGAACTTTACTGTAGACCATCAACATCCCTTAGCGTTTGATGGCTTCCTCGACGGCGATGGTATCTTCCAGCAGGATAACCGTTCGTATCACAAGGCCCGAATCCTGCTTCAGTGGTTTGAGGAGCTTGATAGTGACGTGGCGTTGATGTCACGTGATCTGAGTGCGATGGAACAGATTAGGAGGCTGTCGACCCGTAATTTACCGTAACTACGTGACCTTGTGCACAGACATATGGTGCCACATACCTCTGGAAAACTATGAAACAATTGTCGAATCCATGCCACGCATGATCGCTGCTATACTGCGTTCCAAAGTTGGAGAAACACTTATTAACTAGTTGGTCATTATCTTTCGGCTGGTCAGTGTTAGTCCCCTTCCTGAGCTTCCGACATATTCTGGGCTAACTAGTGCAAGCGATCAGGTTTTTTGATATTACGACGATGTTGTGTCCAGGCTTGACAACTACCACGTGATTTGGAAATCAGAACAGTTCGATACACCTTAAGATACTCCTCTAAACGTTGTGTGAGCTACACATTTTCTCTTCTCCACATCATGTGCGCAAGTACTGTAGTTCAATAAAGTACTACCAAGACAACTTTTTCTATCTACTCGGTCTAGTGGTGTTTTTGAAATGTAGATTATGTTGTCTGGGAGGGTTTTGCCTACACATAATGTGCCAAAAGCTTTGTTTTGTGTATACTAAAGGTAAGTAGTAAATTATGTGCTCATTTACATATTCTGGAGTTAGAGCTTATCGAATATTAGTTCAGAGAATGATAATCTCTGGTAATATTCCTTGCATGCTGCACATAAAACATGTAACACAAACAGATGAAGGTTATATTACGTAATTATTCTTTTTTATAGCGAAAAGCTTTAGGACATTTACAAAAAAAAATCAGTGACGTGTTTATGGGCTTTTAAAGACGTTCGTTGACAAATTATTGGGATAATGTCAACAAAATAACTAATCAGCCAAAAGTCTTCTTATATCCGTGCCAAGTAGGATTTCTGTTTGATACTGTTACACCATTTAACTTTCAGCAAAGACTTCTCACTGAGATCTAACAAAATGAAAGCAAAATGTGTTTCCATACTTTCTAAAACGTGTTAAGTAGTTAGCGTCAAGATCTGATGGAAATATGCTGGAGCGGAACTGATTCTCATGTTCGTCTCATAGATATTCCATGGGTTCTGGTTTTGACCACGTCAATTCAAGTAATCCATGACATCTTCGTCGAACTGTAGTACAGTAGTCCTCCTTTTGAGGTAGGAAAACTACCATCTTGTTAAAGAAAAGATACGATTCCAACTGTTGACAGAGAGTAATAAGCATGTTATTGTTTAAAATACCTACGTTCAGTTTGTGACCAACGAAAAGACCGTCCGTCTACACTGAATTTAAATGACGCAACAAAAACATTCAGGTTAATCCGTTTGCCAAACTTCCGACAAATACTTACGTTCCCATCTCGTTGCCATATCGTTTATTTTGAATAACAATCGGCAAAACCTTTAACGACTGCTGCAAAAACCAATGGCGGCACAGTTTGTGCCACATTACGCATTCATTTCTTTTGATGAGAGGGTTCGGGGCAGCAGGAAAGACACGAAAACTGAGTCATACTACTTTTCGACGAATTGCTCCGTAGTGACCTTACCTTAGCTGGAACCGAAGTCGCCAGCGACAGATGACAAAGATGTCTTGGTCCATAAATATCGCTTTAGAGCTCAACGGTTCGGTCACTTTTTTTTTTTTTATTACGCCTATTAGACTGAGCGAGGAGTCGCAGCCCGCATCTCGTGGTCGTGCGGTAGCGTTCTCGCTTCCCACGCCCGGGTTCCCGGGTTCGATTCCCGGCGGGGTCAGGGATTTTCTCTGCCTCGTGATGGCTGGGTGTTGTGTGCTGTCCTTAGGTTAGTTAGGTTTAAGTAGTTCTAAGTTCTAGGGGACTGATGACCATAGATGTTAAGTCCCATAGTGCTCAGAGCCATTTGAACCAACCATTTGAGGAGTCGCAGTGGTTAGCACAATGGACTCACATTTGGGAGGACGACTGTTCAAACCCGTATCCGGCCATCCTGATTTAGGTTTTCCGTGATTTCCGTAAATCGCATCAAACAAATGCCGGGGTGGTTCCTTTGAAAGGGCACGGAAGATTTCATTCCTCATCCTTCCCTCATCCGACAGGACCGATGACCTCGCCGTTTGGCCCTTTCCCCCAAGTCGACCAACCACCCAGCCTATTAGAGTGATAATTGTGTTTAGTGCTTCCTCGAAAAAAAAAAAAAAGGTTCAAATGGCTCTGAGACCTATGTGACTTAACTTCTGAGGTCATCAGTCGCCTAGAACTTAGAACTACTTAAACCTAACTAACCTAAGGACATCACACACATCCATGCCCGAAGCAGGATTCGAACCTGCGACCGTAGCGGTCGCTCGGCTCCAGACTGTAGCGCCTAGAACCGCACGGCCACCCCGACCGGCGCTTCCCCGAAAACTACAACCACGCTCTGATAGAAATTACTAGAATCATTCTGTTGTGTCATTGTGACAGAAAAATAATTTTTTATTTTGTTGATGCATTGTGCTTGCAATTTTGTGGTTGGGAACACAGGAAAAGTTTTGTAGGGTTTTTGCTGGACCGCTGGGGCAGCTTTTGAAATGCCACACGTTAGGTCTGATCTTTACTTTTGAGTTCGGTGCTCCAGTTACATAGTCCTAGTATTAAACCAATCGACACGTGTTGAAACAATTGAATGAGACTGATCACTGACATAAACTCACTTACTGGCCTCTAACTATCAGAAATATCATGCCACTACGAAGAAAATTGGCTCGGGTGTGGGAATATCACAAAATGACGACAAACTCGAATCTGCGTGTCTATTCAAGGAACAAGATGGCTATAGAAACGGGTATAGAGCAATGAATCATTTTTAAGGCGTCGAAGAAATTATTGAACGGAGCAATCATTTGGACTGGGAGCGTTCGAATCAGTTTCAACCAAAGTTTTACTAATGGCCTAGAGTCTGATTCAGTCTGTGTTAATATACTGAAGAATATATACAGTAATGATGTAGCTACCATCACAGTAGACCAGGAGAGGGAGAAATTGAGAATTGACAGATGATTCAAGCAAGGAAATTATGTAACACCAAAACTTTTCATAGATGTTGGAGAGAATGTTTTCAAACCATAAACAGGGGAACTGAAGAAGTCGAGTTTCAAATACGTACCCCACTCATACGATTATAGTTGGTGGTCACTTCAATCTACCCTCGGTTTGTTTGCGAAAATATGTATTCAAAGCCAGTGGTAGGTATAACACATCGTCAGGAATTGCACTAAATGCTTTCTCCGAAAATTACTTCGAGCATTTAGTTCAGGAGCGTACTATAAGGGTAAATGGTTGCAAAAACATACTTGACCTCTTCACAACAAATATCCCTGAACAAATAGTGAGCATCATGACAGAAACACAGATCAGTGACTACAAGGCTGTTGTACCTAGGCTGAATACCGCAACATCCAAATCTACTAAAAATAAACGCAAAGACATCTGCTTAAAAAGTAGATAACAATTCGCGTGACACCTTCGTAAGCGACAGTTTCCACTTATTCCAGCCTGACTGTCTAAGCGTAGACCAGATGCGGTTTAAATTAAAAAAAAAAAAAACAGTATCGACGAGAATTGATATATACCAAATAAATTAATAAGAGATGGTACTGATCCCCCAAGGTACACTAAGCAAGTCAGAACTGTGGCGCAGAAGCAACGAAGAAAGCACGTCAAATTTAAAAGAACCCAAAATCCCCAAGGTCAACGAAGTTTTACGGCAGCTCGAAATTTAGAGCGAATTTCAATGTGAGATGCTTTTGACAGTTTCCACAGCGAATCTCTGTCTCGAAATACGAGGTGCATTCAAGTTCTAAGGCCTCCGATTTTTTTTCTAATTAACTACTCACCCAAAATCTATGAAACTGGCGTAATCGCCCTGCAGACGTACACATTTTTCACAACGCTGACGCCATGATTCCATGGCAGCGGCGAAGGCTTCTTTAGGAGTATGTTTTGACCACTGGAAAATCGCTGAGGCAATAGCAGCACGGCTGGTGAATGTGCGGCCACGGAGAGTGTCTTTCATTGTTGGAAAAAGCCAAAAGTCACTAGGAGCCAGTTCAGGTGAGTAGGGAGCATGAGGAATCACTTCAAAGTTGTTATTACGAAGAAACTGTTGCGTAACGTTAGCTCGATGTGCGGTTGCGTTGTCTTGGTGAAACAGCACACGCGCAGCCCTTCCTGGACGTTTTTGTTGCAGTGCAGGAAGGAATTTGTTCTTCAAAACATTTTCGTAGGATGCACCTGTTACCGTAGTGCCCTTTGGAACGCAATGGGTAAGGATTACGCCCTCGCTGTCCCAGAACATGGACACCATAATTTTTTCAGCACTGGCAGTTACCCAAAATTTTTTTGGTGGCGGTGAATCTGTGTGCTTCCATTGAGCTGACTGGCGCTTTGTTTCTGGATTGAAAAATGGCATCCACATCTCATCCATTGACACAACCGACGAAAAGAAAGTCCCATTGATGCTGTCGTTGCGCATCAACATTGCTTGGCAACATGCCACACGGGCAGCCATGTGGTCGTCTGTCAGCATTCGTGGCACCCACCTGGATGACACTTTTCGCATTTTCAGGTTGTCATGTAGGATTGTGTGCACAGAACCCACAGAAATGCCAACTCTGGAGGCGATCTGTTCAACAGTCATTCGGTGATTCCCCAAAACAATTCTCTCCACTTTCTCGATCGTGTCGTCAGACCGGCTTGTGCGAGCCCGAGGTTGTTTCGGTTTGTTGTCACATGATGTTCTGCCTTCATTAAACTGTCGCACCCACGAACGCACTTTCGACACATCCATAACTCCATCACCACATGTCTCCTTGAACTGTCGATGAATTTCAATTGGTTTCACACCACGCAAATTCAGAAAACGAATGATTGCACGCTGTTCAAGTAAGGAAAACGTCGCCATTTTAAGTATTTAAAACAGTTCTCATTCTTGCCGCTGGCGGTAAAATTCCATCTGCCGTATGGTGCTGCCATCTCTGGGACGTATTGACAATGAACGCGGCCTCATTTTAAAACAATGTGCATGTTTCTCTCTCTTTCCAGTCCGGGGAAAAAAAATCGGAGGCCTTAGAACTTGAATGCACCTCGTATGGCAGAAAACCCCAAGAGATTTTGGTAGTATGTAAAGTACCCCAGCGGCAAGACACAATCAATACCTTCACTGAGCGATAACAACGGCGATGTTATTGATGACAGTGGCACTAAAGCAGAGCTTCTAAATGCGGCTTTCAGAAATTCATTCACAAAAGAAAATGAAGTAAATATTCCAGAGTTCCAGTCAAGAATAACTTAGAAGCGGATATCCTCGATGAAGTACAGCAGCTTAAAATACTTCACAAGGCAAGTCTTCCGGTCTAGATTGTATACCATTCAGATTCCTTTCAGAGTATGCCGATACAGTAGCTACATACTGGAAAGTCGCACAAGTTACACCAACACCAAAGAAAGGAAGCAGGAGTAATCCGCTGAATTACAGATCCATATCACTATAATTGATTTGCAATAGGTTTTTGGAACACATACTATAACCGAATATTATGAATCTCCTACAAGAAAACGATTTTTTGAGAAATAGCCAATACAGATTCAAAAAAATATTGTTCTTCTGAAACACAACTCCTCTTTATTCTCACTAAGTAATGAGTGCTATCGACAGGAGACGTCAAACTGATTTTTTAGATTTTCTGAATGTTTTCTCACGGTTCCTCACAAGCGTCTTCTAATCAAATTGCTTGCCTATGGACTACCTTCTCAGTTGTGCGACTGGATTCGTGATTTCCTGCCAGAAAGGTCACAGTTCGTAGTAACTGACGGAAAGTCATCGAGAAAGGCTTCAAGTAATGTCTGACGTCCCCCAAGGAACTGTTACAGGCACTCTGCTGTTCCTCATCTACATTCACTATTTAGAAGACAATATAAGCAGCCCTCTTAGATTTTTTGCTGATGACGCTGTCATTTGCCGTCTTGTAAAGTCATCAGATGATCAAAATGAATAGCAAAATGATTTAGACAAGATGATGCAAAAAGCGGCAGTTGACTCTAAATTATGAGAAGTGTGAAGTCATCACATGAGTACTAAAAGGAATTGTTCAAACTTCAGTTACATAATTAATCACACAAACGTAATGGCCGTAAACTCAACTAAATACTTAGGACCTACAATTACGTATAAATTAATTTGGAACGATCACATAGATAATGTTGTGGGGAAAGGAAACCAAGGACTGCGACTTACTGACAGAACACTTAGAAAATGTAACAGGTCTGCTAAAGAGACTGCTCACAATAGATTGTCCGCCCTCTTATGGAGTACTGCTGTGCGCTGTGGGATCCATATCAGGTGGGACTGACGAATGACATCGAAAAAGTTCAAAGGAGGGCTGCTCGTTTTGTATTATCGTGAAATAAGGGAGACAGTGCCACGGACATGATACACGAATTGTGGTGGCAGTCATTAAAACAAAGGCGCTTTACGCTGAGATGGGACCTTCTCGTGAAATTTAAATCACCAGTTTTCTTCTCAGTATTCGAAAATATTTTGTTCGCTCCCATCTACATAGGGAGAAATGATCATCATAATAAAATAAATCAGAGCACGCAGGGAAAGATTTAAGTGTTCGTTTTTCCAACACGCTGTTCGAGAGTGGAATGGTAGAGAAGTAGCTTTAAGTTGGTCCGATGAACCCTCTGCCAGGCACTTAACTGTAAATTGCAGCGTAATCATGAAGATGTCGAATTGCTAATGGAATACATTAGAAGCCCCTTCGTTTTTCTGATTGCTTGATTATCGAAAGAGGAACTTAATAGAAGTGGAACTCAAAATAGGGTAAAATGGAACTAAAATAATTTGCAGCTAACACGTAGAAAAGAAAATAGTATAAATTAACAGTGATGTGATAATTCCAGTCGACGAGTTTGTGTATCTAGGTTATTTGTAGAGAACGACTGAACGAACGGCAGAATATATAAACATAAGGTAGAAATAGTCGGGAGTAAATTTCATTAACTAAATACAGTGTTCAAAACGAAGCTTCTGTGTCTCCGAAGGTGAAAGTTTACAACGTACGAGTATAGTCTGCTTTGAATATAATCATTGAGGCTTGGAATTTCAGTGAGGAAACAGTGTCACAAGACCGAAATTTATCGAGAAGTTTGGAGGAGCCCGATATCCACAGTGGATGTCGAAAACCGACTATACACCCACACATACACACACACACACACACACACACACACATATATATATATATATATATATATATATATATATATATATATATATATATATATATATATATATATATATATAGGGTGTTACAAAAAGGTACGGCCAAACTTTCAGGAAAGATTCCTCACACACAAAGAAAGAAAATATGTTATGTGGACATGTGTCCGGAAACGCTTACTTTCCATGTTAGAGCTCATTTTATTACTTCTCTTCAAATCACATTAATCATGGAATGGAAACACACAGCAACAGAACGTACCAGCGTGACTTCAAATACTTTATTACAGGAAATGTTCAAAATGTCCTCCGTTAGCGAGGATACATGCATCCACCCTCCGTCGCATGGAATCCCTGATGCGCTGATGCAGCCCTGGAGAATGGCGTATTGTATCCCAGCCGTCCACAATACGAGCACGAAGAGTCTCTACATTTGGTACCGGGGTTGCGTAGTCAAGAGCTTTCAAATGCCCCCATAAATGAATGTCAAGAGGGTTGAGGTCAGGAGAGCATGGAGGCCATGGAACTTGTCCACCTCTACCAATCCATCGGTCACCGAATCTGTTGTTGAGAAGCGTACGAACACTTCGACTGAAATGTGCAGGAGCTCCATCGTGCATGAACCACATGTTGTGTCGTACTTGTAAAGGCACGTGTTCTAGCAGCACAGGTAGAGTATCCCGTATGAAATCATGATAACGTGCTCCATTGAGCGTAGGTGGAAGAACATGGGGCCCAATCAAGACATCACCAACAATGCCTGCCAAAACGTTCACAGAAAATCTCTGTTGATGACGTGATTGCACAATTCAAATGGTTCAAATGGCTCTGAGCACTATGGGACTTAACATCTGTGGCCATCAGTCCCCTAGAACTTAGAACTACTTAAACCTAACTAACCTAAGGACATCACACACATCCATGCCCGAGGCAGGATTCGAACCTGCGACCGTAGCAGTCGCGCGGTTCCGGACTGAGCGCCTAGAACCGGTAGACCACCGCGGCCGGCGATTGTACAATTGCGTGCGGATTCTCGTCAGCCCATAGATGTTGATTGTGAATTGATCACGTTGGAATGAAGCCTCATCCGTAAAGAGAACATTTGCACTGAAATGAGGATTGACACATTGTTGGATGAATCATTCGCAGAAGTGTACTCGTGGAGGCCAATCAGCTGCTGATAGTGCCTGCACACGCTGTACATGGTACGGAAACAACTGGTTCTCTCGTAGCACTCTCCATACAGTGACGTGGTCAACGTTACCTTGTACAGCAGCAACTTCTCTGACGCTGACATTAGGGTTATCGTCAACTGCACGAAGAATTGCCTCGTCCATTGCAGGTGTCCTCGTCGTTCTAGGTCTTCCCCAGTCGCGATTCATAGGCTAGAATGTTCCGTGCTCCCTAAGACGCCGATCAATTGCTTCGAACGTTTTCCTGTCGGGACACCTGTCGGGAAATCTGTCTCGATGCAAACGTACCGCGCCACGGTTATTGCCCCGTGCTAATCCATACATCAAATGGGCATCTGCCAACTCCGCATCTGTAAACATTGCACTGACTGCAAAACCACGTTCGTGATGAACACTAACCTGTTGATGCTACGTACTGATGTGCTTGATGGTAGTACTGTAGAGCAATGAGTCGCATGTCAACACAAGCACCGAAGTCAACATTACCTTCCTTCAATTGGGCCAACTGGCGGTGAATCGAGGAAGTACAGTACATACTGACGAAACTAAAATGACCTCTAACATGGAAATTAAGCGTTTCCGGACACATGTCCACATAACATCTTTTCTTTATTTGTGTGTGAGGAATGTTTCCTGAAAGTTTGGCCGTACCTTTTTGTAACACCCTGTATATATATATATATATATATATATATATATATATATGTGTGTGTGTGTGTGTGTGTGTGTGTGTGTGGTTCGGAAGAATGTTCACAAACGTTCTTCCGAACCATTATGACTCGAAAATAAAAACAAAGGTGCATATCAATAAGAATTTTAAATAGCTGCACAACTGTGGAAAGTAAAGAAACAGTCTCTATATATAATAAGCTAGTTACTTGATGTAACTGCTAATAGTTACGTTAAACCGGAAGTTATTTAAATATGAACAAATGAACAACCTGTTTTTTTCCCGCCAAAGCTCCTTAGTTTCAGGACAGTGCAACTCATGTCGTAAGTGGACCACGGAAATTCTAGCTCGCTTCAACTTCTGCATATCATAGGTCTTAAAAACAGTGACAGGTTATCAGTTTATTCTGTTAACAGGTGTGAAGCGCCACGCCACGCTATTTATACCACAAAGTACGTAATACCGGAGGACTACTACAGTAGTGTCAGGTGTCAACGCACAAAGGTAAAGGATCCGAAATAGAACAAAAATGTGCAGGCGTCTCGAACTAAAGGGTAGTTTTGGCATTCTATCAGCATGTGAGAGGTACCTGTTCCTTATTGAGACTATTTTAGTTGCTGTTCTCATTACATTTCGTTTCTGTTTCACAATTTTGTTATTTTATGCCCCAAAGCGCTATATCTGTAGCTTAATTTACTTCAAAGGTCTATTCTGTGATGTTCCTACCAGTCGATACATTTTCCTCCGTTTAATATTGTACCCTGAGATCGTAACTGTTACGGAAGTTGCTGAATGATTGCGTTTCATCATGAGCCAAATTCTGTGGAATTCTCAAGATATTTTAAGCCTTCGGTTGCTGCTATAGTCGGAATTATAAATTCATGCTTACCGTTCAGTTGCGAGAAATACAGAACCTTGTTTTTTGTTTTATTTTTATTTTTGCCGGTCTCTGAGATATCTGTCTAGTAAGTTGAGAACCACCTATTTTTATTGTGTGTTACATGAAAGCAAGCGACCTACTGGAACTGGATGGCTGTTGGGTATTCGAATCGGGATTCATGTTTCTAGCAAGTAATGCATTTCGCAACTGCAACAGAGTAGTAACGGATGAGAACCACCATCGGAAGCTACCGTACGAGCTCGAATGTGTCTAATTTTACCGTCATCATCATGTGCGAGACGTATGCGGGAGAAGTACCTGCTTGTTGGATGTACCTTCTTGGAACATGCGCTCTTGACATTTTAACAGTAAACGTCTTCATGATACACAATGCCTCTCTTGAGCTACATGAGCTTTGTCTGAGACGCTCTTTCTCTCAGCGTGCGAACCCGTGACGAAATGCGCCGCCTCTTTTCAATCGTATTTTTCTCTCTGTCAACTGTGACCGGGTCAAAGGTCGCGGGCTGGCGATCAGTATTCAAGAAGTGGTCGAAGGACGGTTTTGTCAACTAATTTCTTCGTGGGCGAATTACTTTTCCCTAGGATTCCTCCAGTGAAACTCAGTCTGGCATCTGCCTTTTCTGCAATTGATTTTGCAAGTGGCCGTTTCACTTTAATGTGCCGTAGGCGCATCCTTCTTTCGTATTAAATGGCTATGTTTTTTTACATTTATCGATTGCAATTTGTGTGATCAGCGAATTAGATTTATTTACGCGCAGTAGGCTACGTTACTTTATGCTGAAGGTAGACTCGTAGTTCTACACCATGTGTCGTTCCTCTGCAAGCATTCCGGCATTTCGCTACTACGAAGGGATGCTCAAAAATAATGCCTCCGAATTTTTATGTGAAAACTCTTAAAGCTTTCTAAATAAAACAACCGTTATTAACATGCTAAATCCAAATTTTTCATGGTTACGTATAAGCAGCCCTGTGTCGCTAGACGGCTCCGAATTGTAGCCCTTTATGAGGCGGTGTGCAACGTAACTGTGACGGTGCGTGAGAAACAGTATGCTATAACCGAGTTTCTAACAGCAGGAAACCTCTTCCACATTTGGACCACGCTCTCCTTCAACAAGCAATGCCAGACAGCACACGAGCGCTGCGACATGTGCAACAATCCATCGCCTTGGATTCATTGTCACCGATCACCCTCCATACAGTCCCGATTTGGTCCCATCCGATTTTCATCTTTTTCCATAACTTAAAGAACGTCTTCGAGGACTTCGCTTTAGTAGTGATGAAGCGGTGCAATCAGAAGTGACGTTGTGGCTCCGTCAACAAACATCCTACAGTGACGGTATCAACAAACTGGCCTCTCGTAGGGAGAAGGGGTGTTCGTCGCCAGAGTGACTATGATTAAAACGCTACGATCGCAGGTTCGAATCCTGCCTCGGGCATGGATGCGTGTGATGTCCTTAGGTTAGTTAGGTTTAAGTAGTTCTAAGTTCTAGGGGACTGATGACCTCAGCTGTTAAGTCCCATAGTGTTCAGAGCACTCCTGTTGATACGCCTGAAGAACTGAATAGACGGAATTTAATGGTTCAAGTGTTGATGCAGAGTGTTTGGAAGAGCTCGTAAGTCATTGAAGAGACGAGTGCAATATTGCATCACATGAGGAACAGTTATTTTAATAGGTCCGAACTTACAGTAAACTATAAAATACAGGGTGAGCACAAAGTCTTGCCCTGATTATAACAATTTATAACAGAATAACCGTTTGACATAAAAAATTACATTTGATGCCATTACATAGGTTAGTGTTACTAGTTTTTTTTAAGAGCACTTACGTTAGTAAACCTCAACGTGTGCTCCCTTGGTAGCTCGGAGAATGTCGAGGCGGTATTCCAGTTCCCGCCAGGTGTTTCGTAACATGTGTTCTGTCACAGTACTCGCACCAGCTTGTATCCTAGCCTTCAGTTCGTCGTCGTCAGCAACTGGTGTGATGGAGACTCTGTCCTTGATATAGCCCCAGGAAAAAAAGTCAAGGGGCGTAATGTCCGGAGAGGGTTGTAATGTCCGGATCGCTGGATTGTAAGGAACGGTCCAACACCCTGGCCACCCCAATCTCCAAACATTACGCCCCTTGACTTTTTTCTGGGGCTATATGAAGGATCGAGTCTTGACAGTTGCTGTCGTCGACGAACTGAAGGCTAGGATACAAGCTGCTGTGGGTACTGTGACAGAACACATGTTACGAAACACCTGGCGGGAACCGGAATACCGCCTCGACATTCTCCGAGTCACCAAGGGAGCACACGTTGAGGTTTACTAACGTCAGTGGTCTTAAAAAGAAACTATTAACACTAACCTATGTAATGGCATCAAATGTAACTTATTATTTCAAACGGTTGTTGTGTTATAAATTTTTATAATCTGGGCAAGACTTTGTGCTCACCCTGTACATTGAAGTGCAAAATTTAATGGCGAAAGTAACGTCTACATCATGTGTCACTGCCAATGAAACTTGGATCATACATACAAAGAACAGCTACTGTATAGTAAACAAGGTGATTGAAAGAAATACGCAACGAGACGAATAGAAATGACAATTTCATTCAAAGACAATAATTGCACCGAAGTCACTGCAGTTCATGATGGTTCCCTGGACGTTACAGAAGACGGGGTATGGTTATTAATAGGATGTATGATCACCAAGAACGGCAATGCATGTTCGGCAATGTGCTCCTATGCTGGCCGCAAACTTGTTAATGTGTTCTTGTGGCAGGGCGGTCCATTTCACAGCTGCTGGATGGCCACTGGTGCATGGGAACGTGCTGCAATACGTATCCGCGACACATCCGACACCTGCTCGATAGGATTTAATTCGGGGAAAAGGCAGGTTCAGTCCATTCGCGGATTATCCTCTCTTTCGAAGTGTTCCTCTACTTCCGCTACCGCATCGTCATCCACAGAAATGCCGTCAGGCCCTAATGCACCCCTGAAAAGACGCACTTGGGGAAGGAGTACAGTGCTGCAATAACGGTAAGCGTTGTGAACCTACCGTGTTCAAAGATTTCGAGATCAGTTATTCCTCCCCACACCAAAACACCTGGACCACCTAAACGATTATGCTCGACAACTTTCCTGGTTGAGTTACGAGTTCGAACCTCTCGCCGTTTGAGGGTACTGCGGTGATAATCACAAATCCATTTAAAAACCATCTCCCGCCTTTTGTAATGTCATGAATCGCGGTGACTTCAGTGCTATTATTGTCTTTTAATAAAAATGTTATTTCTGTTCTCTCACTGCGCATGTCTTGTAGTTATCTTCTTTGCTATATGTATGCTACATGTATCAATTCCTCCTTTGTGAGGTTCAAGTTTCATCTAGCTATGTATTTGGCAGTAACACATCATACGGAAGTTACTTTCATTCTTACGTTTTGCACATCAGTGTATAAAATGCCATATTGTACACTCCTGGAAATTGAAATAAGAACACCGTGAATTCATTGTCCCAGGAAGGGGAAACTTTATTGACACATTCCAGGGGTCAGATACATCACATGATCACACTGACAGAACCACAGGCACATAGACACAGGCAACAGAGCACGCACAATGTCGGCACTAGTACAGTGTATATCCACCTTTCGCAGCAATGCAGGCTGCTATTCTCCCATGGAGACGATCGTAGAGATGCTGGATGTAGTCCTGTGGAACGGCTTGCCATGCCATTTCCACCTGGCGCCTCAGTTGGACCAGCGTTCGTGCTGGACGTGCAGACCGCGTGAGACGACGCTTCATCCAGTCCCAAACATGCTCAATGGGGGACAGATCCGGAGATCTTGCTGGCCAGGGTAGTTGACTTACACCTTCTAGAGCACGTTGGGTGGCACGGGATACATGCGGACATGCATTGTCCTGTTGGAACAGCAAGTTCCCTTGCCGGTCTAGGAATGGTAGAACGATGGGTTCGATGACGGTTTGGATGTACCGTGCACTATTCAGTGTCCCCTCGACGATCACCAGTGGTGTACGGCCAGTGTAGGAGATCGCTCCCCACACCATGATGCCGGGTGTTGGTCCTGTGTGCCTCGGTCGTATGCAGTCCTGATTGTGGCGCTCACCTGCACAGCGCCAAACACGCATACGACCATCATTGGCACCAAGGCGGAAGCGACTCTCATCGCTGAAGACGACACGTCTCCATTCGTCCCTCCATTCACGCCTGTCGCGACACCACTGGAGGCGGGCTGCACGATGTTGGGGCGTGAGCGGAAGACGGCCTAACGGTGTGCGGGACCGTAGCCCAGCTTCATGGAGACGGTTGCGAATGGTCCTCGCCGATACCCCAGGAGCAACAGTGTCCCTAATTTGCTGGGAAGTGGCGGTGCGGTCCCCTACGGCACTGCGTAGGATCCTACGGTCTTGGCGTGCATCCGTGCGTCGCTGCGGTCCGGTCCCAGGTCGACGGGCACGTGCACCTTCCGCCGACCACTGGCGACAACATCGATGTACTGTGGAGACCTCACGCCCCACGTGTTGAGCAATTCGGCGGTACGTCCACCCGGCCTCCCGCATGCCCACTATACGCCCTCGCTCAAAGTCCGTCAACTGCACATACGGTTCACGTCCACGCTGTCGCGGCATGCTACCAGTGTTAAAGACTGCGATGGAGCTCCGTATGCCACGGCAAACTGGCTGACACTGACGGCGGCGGTGCACAAATGCTGCGCAGCTAGCGCCATTCGACGGCCAACACCGCGGTTCCTGGTGTGTCCGCTGTGCCGTGCGTGTGATCATTGCTTGTACAGGCCTCTCGCAGTGTCCGGAGCAAGTATGGTGGGTCTGACACACCGGTGTCAATGTGTTCTTTTTTCCATTTCCAGGAGTGTATTTCTTGTTAAGTTGGACCATGCATAAAGTTTTAGGCTATTGAGATGGGGACTTAATCGAAAAGTTTATATTTCAATGACATTGGCACTGTCTAAGACAATATTTCCATACGAAAGTCGGTGCCGACTCGTAACTACGCTTTCGGAATTATCTCAGAAACGGCTCGGTCGCGGATGCGTGTTTAGTAGAATGGTTTTGCTTCTGTTATCGTATATTTGCACCTATGTTCGGATTTCTCAGTTAATTGTGATACACAGTTTTTAGTAATCGTTCTGAAACAGTCGCTTGGAGTACGCTGGAAGCTAATTTTACATTTGAGGAATTCTTCCCATGAAGAACGAGGTATGTTCATTACGTAATGTAACATTTGTTACTGAAAGCAGGTTGGTTTTATTCAGGACTTCAATACACCACATCACTTCTCATTCTTTTGACTACAAAACCCTATTTTTCAACATAATTACCGATCAATACGACGGCCTTATGCCATATTACTGCCAGGTCCTGAATGCCTGCATGGTAACACTCTACTGGTCGATGTCGGATCGTATGCCCTGCTGCATCAATAGCCTACGAGGATTGACTGAAAAGTAATTCCCACACCTTCCTAACTCTTCAACAGTTGGCAGCATTGGTATGCGGCAGGTACTGGCTTGTTCCGTAGCCTCTTCTCTAGAGCTCCAGTTGGCGGGAAGCCTTAGCGTTGAACGGTTGTGTTGTTACAGTGTAAAGTATGGAACCCTGCGCAGACGGTCGGTCAATGTGGTTTAAGCAACGTGCAGTCAATGAATTCTTGACAGCAGAAGGTGTCACCCCAAAGGAGATGCATCAGAGAATGAAAGCAGTTTATGGTGACTGTGTTGATGTGAGTACCGTGCGTCGTTGGGCGATTAAGTTTAAAGATGTTGAGGCGAGAACACCTGACTTGCGTGACAAACAAGTAGTTGGACGTCCTGTGACAGCAACCACCGAGTTTCACAAGCAAAATGTTGACGGATTGATTCAGGACGATCGTCCTACCACTCAGAGAGAAACTGCAAGCACAATCGGCATTTCACAAGAACGTGTGGGTCACATTATTGCTTTGCTTGGCTATCGGAAAGAACTCACATCAACACAATCACCATAAACTGCTTTCATTCTCTGATGAATCTCCTTTGGGGTGACACCTTCTGCTGTCAAGAATTCAATGACTGCGCGTTGCTTAAATCGCATTGACCGACCGTCGCGCAGGGTTCCACACTTTACACTGTAACAACACAACCGTTCAATGCTAGGGCTTCCCGCCAACTGGAGCTGTAGAGAAGAGGCTAGGAACAAGCCAGTACCTGCCGCATACCAATGCCGCCAACTGTTGAGGAGTTACGAAGATGGAGGCATTACTTTTCAGTCAACCCTCTTACTTTCCGCGCAGTGCGTCTTTCGTTGGGTCAGACAGATAGAAGTCGGAAGGTGCGAGATCCGGGCTGTAGGGTGGATGAGGATGAACAGTCCAATGAAGTGTTGTGAGCTCCTCTCGAGTGCGCAGACTTGTGTGAGGCCTTGCGTTGTCATGGAGATGTTCATTTGTATTTTTGTGGCGACCAAGATGCTGAAGACGTTTTTTCAGTTTTCTGATGGCAGCGTAGCACAGTTTAGAGTTTTCGTTGCAGGGACGACATCAAACAGAACAATCCCTTCAGAGTCGCGAAAGACTGTCGCTATGACTTTACCAACTGAGGGAGCGGCTTTGAACTTTTTCTTCGGAGGAGAGGTGCTGTACCGCCACTGCTTTGTTGCCGTTCTGTTTCAGATTCGGCATGATGAACTCAAGTTTTATCGCCTGTGACGATGTACGACAAAAAATTTGTCACGATCAGCCTCGTAACGCGCAAGTAATACCGCTCAAATAATTCTTCGTTGTTCTTATGGTCTTCTGTTCGGCAACGAGGAACACAGAAACGTCGAGTTGTGCTTGATCTCGTGATCATCTTGAATGAGAGTGTCCGCACGTTCCAACATTGCAAAAGTCACAGCTCTGTGCTGCCGGTCGACATACGGGATATCGGACAGGTTTTGCGCGATCTTGTTTTGATGATGACAGACGCCTTGCACAACGACTTTTGTTTTCTGGCTGGTCTCCGTAGACATTCTACAAGCGCCTATGAATGCATGCGATTCTCTGGTTTTCTGCCAAAAGAAACTCAAGGACGGCTGTCTGCTACGAACTCACCTCCATGACAGACGTCATTTGAAAGGTTAAACGTAGCGCCACTACCTACGGAACTTTCGAAATATCTTTTCCCCTTACGAGTTGCTCCCCTATTTCTGTTTGGTTATTTCGGCGAAAGTTACAGTACAGTTAACATCTCCTTTCAGATTCGTTGTAACGTGCGACATGTGTTACTTCAGGAATGATCACAGCACGGTAGAGGATAACGGCAAGCGTAGCCATCATTACTCTTGTCTGTCAAGAGCGAAGCGGAGGCGCAAGACATTCATCACAGGGTATCGAGCCGTGCGAGTGGCGCGCACAGGGCCAACTTCCAAAGGGCCATTGTTTCTTGATGGCGCTAACAAACGCGCGTTCAATTACGGAGTCCGAATGCGATCGACGGCCCGTGCTGTCGGCCGCGCTGCGGTGGGGGCGGGAGCGGCGGCCGGCCCTGTCCGTGTCCGGCGGACGGTGCAAATCGATGATTAGTAGCGGGGGAACACGCGTCCTGTCATCGGCCGCGCTCCCGCCCCCGCCGCCCACCCCACACCACACTTCCAGCACTCTGCCGCGAGGGAGCAGCGGGAAGCGGCTGGCCACAGCTGCCGTCGCAATATCTGGCGCGAGACAATGCAGCGCGCGGATAAAGGCAGTGTTCCTCTCGTCGTTACATTCTCGTCAAGAGGGATAAAACTGCCGAGGCAAAGCTTTCAGTCTAGAAGGTTAAACGCTACAGCCCAATTTTTGTAAGTCACCGGTCTTTCGATTGGTTCCGTGTCGACTTTTCCTAGCTTTCGCTAATCAGTATGCTTAAGACAGCATGCTAACCAATATGTTTCGAAGTGTCGCGCATGCAAACGGGGTTTTTCCGGTGCTCCTACCTCGAGTTCTATTGGTGATAAAAATGTAGGGTCAAGTGTTTTGGATAGCCCCTGGGCAAGGGACGGGACCATTTGCATGCCCAACAGAAGGAACATTTTAGTGTCACAGTCCTACAGTACGGGGTCAAAGTATGATTACACACTTTCATCTGCTTAGGCAAATGGAGCAAATGGCTTGGTTCGTTTTGTATTTGGTGTGGTCTGTGGAGGGTTTGATGCAGATAATGCATGATGATGATGAAGTCCCATACTCCGTGACGGAGCGTAGGGGAACGATGCGAGAGACCCGCACCGCCGTACTAGGCAAGGTCCTAGCGGAGGTGGTTTGCCATTGCTTTCCTCCGACCGTAATGGCGATGAATAATGATGATGAGGACGACACAACAGTACCCAGTCATCTCGAGGCAGGAAAAATCCTTGACCCCGCTGGGAATCGAAGCCGGGACCCCGTGCTCGGGAAGCGAGAACGCTACCGCGAGACCACGAGTAGCTAATGGAGGCAAAATTAATCCTTGGGCGGTACCTCGAAAAACCTCCATAAAAGTGTTTTTACTATACTTTTGCCGTCACCAACGGACCAAAACTCAGCCAAGAATTCCAAGATGACTATGCTGAAGATTTTGCGATGTATCCCTAAGATACAGATCACAGGCCACCTTGAAAATTTTCTTGATGCCTTTATCCCTTTCCCAGATGCAGAGGTTCAAATTTACCCTACTTCTACACGAAAAACGCATTAAAACTTAAAATGATTGATGATGAGTACACCTGTGATAAACCCATGATTTTATTAAACTGACATGTATACTCGTGAATGAATGAATGAATGAATGATGTATCTGCATAAATTCATGGGCTGTTCCTGAGAAAACCACAAAAAAAGTTTTTCTCCATTTTTTTCGCCATCAGCAGCGGCCCAGTCGCTGATTTATGCTTAGAAAATGGCTGTAATTTTTTGCTATACATTTCTAAGATTCCAGTCTCGAACAACCTTGAAAATTTTCTAAATATCTTCGCCGGTTTCTGAAAGATAGAGATTCAAATTTACTCTACTTGTCCAGGTAAAATAAGAATGCAAAATGCGATGTGAGGCGAAGACTTAGTTTATAAACCGACGTACCATGCAGAAATATGACGTAAAGTGTCTCCGTTGTCATCAGAAGGGTTCAGGAACTGCATTTCTCAGTACTCCAGCACAGCCAGAATTTTTGCACATGTAAAATCCTGCCTGGGGTATAAAATTAATTTTGCGTTATTGTTCAAAATGGTTCAAATGGCTCTGAGCACTATGGGACTTAACATCTATGGTCATCAGTCCCCTAGAACTTAGAACTACTTAAACCTAACTAACCTAAGGACAGCACACAACACCCAGCCATCACGAGGCAGAGTAAATCCCTGACCCCGCCGGGAATCGAACCCGGGAACCCGGGCGTGGGAAGCGAGAACGCTACCGCACGACCACGAGATGCGGGCTGCGTTATTGTAATTTTACATAAATAAACTATCAAAATTTTATTGGCTCATCAAGTGCTTTTCATATGAGTGATACGCCCTGTTGTGGTAAGGAAAAGAAGGGAATCAGCGGGAAAGATCTCCTGTCGGAACACAAAAAGGGCGAATGTGCTCCCATTTATTAAAAGACTGACTGAAAAGTGCGGTACCAGTTGCCTAATTCTACCCTCCACAGCAACATTAAAATTTTTCTCAATAATATTAAGATTAGGACATATTCGCACTTTCTTATGCTGAGAGAGAAGGAGATAGTGGAAGTGAGAAAGAGACAGAGAAGTAATAAATACTGGAAGATAGTAGACAGTGGTGTGGTATAAGAAGAGCGAAGGAGACAATGACAATGTGAAAGAAAGAGAGGAACATAGTGACAGTGAAACATAGTAGACAGTGAGAGAACAGTGTTAGGAAAAGAGTGAAGCAGACAGTGCCAGTGGGAGAGGAATAAAGAGGAGGAGGAAGTGGAAGTGGGTGAGAGCCACTGATAATAAGAGAGAGAGAGAATCTATGACAGTGACCATGAGGAAGAGAGAGAGAGAGAGAGGAATAGTGACAAAAGACAGCAGCACTCGGAAGAAATGAATGAGATAGTAGCAGTATGAGAGAACAAGGGGGAGGCAGTGAAAGTGAGAGGAGACAGTAGTAGCAGGACAGAAAGAAAGAGACTGGGACTGTGAGAGAGGAGACAGTGACAATTGGAGAGCCATAAGAGATAATGACAATGAATTGAGCCGAGTAAGCGACAGTGGGGAATTGGTAGTGGATGGGCTCGAGAGTTTTACAGCGGTGGACTAATGGATGTGAGAGAGTCTCACTTAGAGCAGCTTGTGGGAGTGATCGGTGAGTTGGATATTAAAAAGAGCGTCTGTATGTTCGCGTGCCAATGTTTTCACAAACATTTTTAAAAGTACTGAGGAAAGTAGAATGAGGCAGCTGGTGCCCCACTTTTCAGTCAGTATTTATTAAAAGTGGGGCATATTCGTCTTCTTTAAAGTGCGATAGGAACATTTGTCCGCTGGTATTTTCTATATATCAAAGGAAATGTCCTGATTAACTGTTTCATCATCGACCAGCCCAAATCACTAAGGACATAACATTTGAAGAGAGTGTTGATCTTATACTACAGGCATCGTTTAAGAAGGGATTTTTCTAAATTCTACCCCTAAGGTGGTGAAGAACGGGATGAAAGATTTTTGAAAATATGTCGTTATTAAGGCACTTTTTAAGCTAGAGCTACTTGGTTTCTTGGGCAGAAAACAGAAATACGTGCTTTAGCATTTATGGAATTTCAACCATTAACCGACTCCAGTTTTTTTGAAGTTTTTTTTTTGAAAATAAATCATTATTAAAGAATTACCAAAGCATGTAAAAAGCCGTAACCAAGAAAAATGGTATTTGACTTTTCAATTAGAAACAAAAGAATACGTGTTTCAAGGTTATTTGAAATTCAACCCCTAAGGTTGTGAAAAAGATGATGAAATGTTTTATGAAAGTATTTCACTATGAAACCATTTTACAGCTAGATCTATGAAAATTTAATTTTGGCTTCTCAGTTAGAAATATGTGTTTCAGTGTTTTTGGAAATCCAGCCTCTAAAGGGGCGAAAAAGGGGATGAAAATTTGTACAAGAATATTTTGTTATATTAAAATATTTTTGAAAGTTTCTGTGGAAATATCGCCACAAGAGTTTAAAAGGCACGATTAACGGAGACCTCCGACTCCAGCTTCCAGAATCGTTTTTTAACTAGCGTGAAAAAGTTAGAAGATATTATGATTCGTGAACAAGATAAAAATTCGATCAAAAAAAAAAGTGCAGATCATACAGTCTACGGGAGCGAAGCAGCGGGCGCTGAACCAGTCTTTCCATATCTACAGGGTGTGGACAGGTTAATAAAGAGATGGGACACCACTGGCTTTGCCAACAGCTGCAGTTCACCTTAGAATAGATTCGTTGAGTGTAAAACAGTTACCAACGGAATGCTCTCCCATAGGATTGTGCTGGCCATGTAAGATGTTTGACGACATTCTGATGCTCCACAAATAACGCCTGAACCTTTTTCGGTGTGTGTATGAGCGCAATATCATCTTAGAATATGGCAGTTTTTGGCAGAAATATGCTAGTCGTAGTAAGGCCTTTATCGTCGAAGATGTCAAGATATTAATTCGCAATAATACGGCCAGTAAGGGTAATGGTAGGGCCAGCTGAATATCCAAATCACAACGGAACCTCCCTCACGCTTGACTGTAGGAAGCAGACTGAGCCGATTGTGGGCGTCTTTTGAAGTTCTCCATTCATAAAACAATGTAAAAGATGATTCGTCGGACCGTATCACATTCTTCCAGTCATCAAGTGTCCAGGTGTTATGGTAGTGACACCACTTCTTTCGCAGCTTTGCATTGGCTTCTGTTACTACGGATATCGCAGTGGCAGCCCTTCCATGCATCTTAGTCTTGCGGAGCTCCCGCCGTAGTGTTTTTGTCGACATTGTATTATTCAAGTGAGTGTTGAGTTCGGCAGTCAATTTTTCCGCAGTAATTTTGTATTGTCTGGCCACAATCCTTTTTAATGCTTGTCGGTCTCTGTCATTTAACTACGGCCTTCGCTCACTATTCCTTTTACTCCTTTCGCCCAGTAGTTGATAACGTCAAGTGGTTGACGATGGTACTGTGCTTGCCTAAGAATAATATTTCAGATAAATTGCAGTATCTCTGTGTTGCAGTATATTTATATTATTCGATAAGGTTTATACTGAAATCATTGAGAGTGGAACAAAATTTTATGTTTAAATATAGCTCCCGCAACTAGTCACTTTCGTTTTGTTCATGTTTGTTTACAATGCGTAACTGGTTACGAGTGGGTAAACATTCATGTTCAGATCCTCGGTAATACATATCTTCAATCCCGTCTGTAAAACAGCTCGTGCTAATTCCATCTCAATGGGAGAACAGTCGAACTAGCAACTAGTGTTGTTGTGGTCTTCAGTCCGAAGACTGGTTTGACGCAGCTCACCACGTTATTCTATCCTGTGCGAGCCTCTTCGCTCTTCTTGTTTTATAGTAGTTCTGAAAATCTGAATGATATTGGTTTAGTGGTTTGTGTGATAATAGTACACGCAACACTAAAAATGTCAAATGCCAGAAAATGCGATTAAAGTTAAATATTATGAAAGTTCACAAATATCTCTTACTCTATTATCAAAAGTGTGGAGCAGAGTAATCAGGGTCATCTTCTGGTTGTAACGTGCGCGTGGGGCACACAATACTCATTAAAGCTTGTACTATGGTAAGTGAGCGGGGTTCACCTTACGAGACAGGATTTTCGTATAGATATTGACCGCGTGTACCTGAATGGTGGCAAATCAGACTTACACCCACTCTGTAATAACAATGATCTGTCAAGTAAGTTCAAAATGCAATTACACGTCAGTATGTACCAAAAGCAACGCTGAAGATGCTACCAATTTGATATTAATGCGGTCGCCAGCCTAATTAGGCATTAACTGAGTTTCTTCCCTGTACAAGTTGACGTATATTCATGCAAAACAACACGTAGTAACACTGCGTAATATAGTAAAATTTTAGAACCAGAAAATCTATTGAACTGATAGTTTCACGTTCTGTACTGATATGGAAAAACCATGAATACATAACACTACACTATAATGTATACTACAAAGCTTCGTACTGTCTATTGATCTGATTAAAATCGGGCAAAGGTTACTCTAGAAATAGCACTTTCGAGCCACACACAAAATGTCAATTTTGATAAAGATAAAATACTGATAAATTTTGGCTTTTATATTGACTTTAACTTTTGCTGATCAAACCAATTTAGAACACTTCAGAATTCAAATGAATAAAAGGGTGGGGGGGGGGGGGGGAAACCCTGAAACTGTTATGATCACTATATTAAAAAAATTGATTACTGAAATTATCATGCGTTCAAGATTTCCAGTATATGAGTTACTACTCTTTTATCTTATTTACTTCTCATTTAAATACCTTTATATCTCTCTCGAAATAATTAAACTTCATTACTATATCAATATTAAAGTTACCTTTCAACTTCGTTATTCATTTACTGGTTCATTAACAAAACAGTTCTTTAAACACCATTCTAACATAACTAGGTCTGCAAGTAATTATTATTAACACAAAATTTAATTTTTCATTTTGGGGCACTCGGATTGCACAACATTTGGAAAGGACCCTAACTAGGTTAGTTGTGAGGATAATTAAATGAGGGGAAAGTCCTGGTAAAATTTGAGTTATTATTGAACACTTCACTCTATGGTCCATACGCATACAGTACTAAAAGTTTCAACCTGCTTGTATCGATGCGGCGGTTGGCGGGCGGCGAGATGGCGAGGCACAGAGCACACATACAACCACAGCTATGGCTCTTGACGTATCGGCACTTTAATTCTTCTTAGCGTCGCAATACTTTTCCATTTAGTGACTATGGAATTTTGCCATGCTGTGTGGGATTTGGAACGGCATACCCGAGGCTCAGTGAAACTAAGTCTTCCAGGAGAGCCTCCTCGCTCCAGAAGGTGTTTCTCAAACCAGTGCCAGACTCCAACTACTACTGCTGAGCCCGTTGTGCCGTGCAGTGCCGTGCGCATTTTCCCGCTCTCGCCTGCCATCCACCTTTTACCGCTCCCTTACAGACAGGATATTCACCCGAGGTTTTGCATTCTACATATCCTAACACATTGCCTACGTATGGACCAGACGCATAGTTACAATTTTAAACATCTTACAACAGTCTCAACATTTGTTACATTTCAATTCTATTACAATATTGCTTGACATTTGACATAAACATTAATATTCACATTGAAACTTGTTTACAGTTTTCTTAACACAATGACATGAAACAAAAAAGAAATGAAATCAGAACATCGATTACACTAATTTATCGAAAAATCATATGGAAAAAAATTTTTACTTATATGTACAATAGTACAGCGTCGTTGTTGTTACATGGTCCTTCTTCTTCACCCAGAAGCTTTCTTCTTGTTGCTATCCTTGTTTTTTAGTATAAAATTCCAATGAATATTGAGTCTTGTTTACTCGCACTTTGTTCAGAAGCTGAAGACCTCTGATGGTATTAAGACCAGGAACAATGCCAAGCTTTTCCGTGACTTTTAACCTACCTACATGACCATCAGTGAATGAAATAACAGAATCACTGACTCCCCATTTCAAAGTTTTTAACCCAACAAATAAATTCTTAGTTACATGAGTTCTTATGAAGTTGTTGAACGACTCGTTTTGATTCTGGGTTCAACCATGAAGATGTTTCCTAAGAAGATCAGGATGCCCCAAGTCTGTATATATTGGTTTAATTGCTTCCATAACAGCCACTGGGAGGATAGAAATGTTATGTTGATAAGCAACTCCAGTAGTTTGAGCTTTTCTTATTTGCACCACGACTGAAGACCATCTGGATAAGCAAAATGTAGAGGATTATCAGTTGATGATCGATGTAAATATTTTGCTCATACAGCTTGTCTCATTTCGTGCAAATTATTTGCATTATTTCTTATTGCCATACCAAAGTACTGTTGAAGTTCATTTATAATTTTATCTGACACACTTTTGTAAGTCTTGGAGTTCCCATCTCCGAGGAATTGGTGTGAAATACTTGCCGTCCTTTTTCTGATTTGTTAAAAATTTTCACATCAGCGGCAGCCTCTGTGCCTCCTCTTGTACCTTCATAATTCTTGCTACAGATGTGTTCGTCTTCCTTAGCAGATACACAATGGTAACAATGCTTATTGAGCTTTTCATAATCAAAAACTTTGCCACTGTCTACAATGGTAAGAGCAGCAACAGCATATGGTGAGTGACCTCTTTTCTGCCAGGTTCCATCAAGAGCAACAGGGATATCTGGGTTTCCTTCATTTATATATTTTGCTTCACTGGCAGCAGTTTTCGTGGATAATCTGCTACATTTTGAACAGAGTCTCGTATCACTTCAGTGTTACTGCCTGTTTTAGCAGGTGGCAGTGGAAGATTCATTATGGCACAAAGTGTTTGAGCAGCAGTATGCCCTCCACCATTTACTCTCATTGCATACAATAGCCTGATATTACTCTCAAACAAAACGCGTCCACATTTTTAGAGCTTCAAAAACAGGTGTCATTTTCACAACTGCCACAAACTGAAGCAATCTGGCACGAAAGTCCTATAGATTTTGTTATGTTCATGTCGAATGGACCTCCACAAAGATTACAACTCAAATAACTCTTCACAAACTTACTTAAAATAGGAAAGTCGACTAAAATATATTGTTCATTAGAAGCTTCGTCTGTAACTTCACTTGCACAGCTCGATAACTTATTCATTGATGCATTAGTGGGCGAGTCTCCTTCGCACATCCCAGCTGATCAGACATTAGAACTTTCACTATCATCAACAAGCGCTGAAACAGAATTATTTACACAGAAGTTGTTTGTAAACCGATTCCCGCGGAACTTACGCTTTTTAAATAATGATGCACTGCTAGGCATCGTAGAAACTAGGGAAATCAGCACTAAAAGTAAAAAGAAGATAGATAACAAACTCCGAACGAGGGACAAACGAAATTATAGACTCAAAACACGAACTCAAAGATCGAAAACTGAACTATAAACACAGGTAGTTGCCGAGATAATGGTACCAACGGAGAGATCAAAGATTCTATAAGAGAAGAGTGAAATCCATAGCCTTCTGTATCTATGTTTTCGGAAATGCGGAGATTTAAATATGAATACATCACAAGTTGGGTCACATTCCTGAGCGAACATATGGGTTTGAAAAATGAAAAAAAAAATACTTCCAATTAGAATTGCTTAACATATTTCGTACCATTTAAGCAGAAAATTTCAAATTATTTTATAAGCTTAAAAACTTAAAACGCGATTTTTTAACATTTTGCGACATTCCAACACCCCTAAACAATATTTTGTCGAAAGTCGACATGTTGAGAAACGTGGCTGCTGTACTAAGGTTTATAATTTATAAAAAACAGCTACCAGCCACATGTATGGTTTAAAAAGGTTTATTATCTTCAGACCATGTGAAGATAATAAACCTTTTTAAACCATACATGTGGCTGGTAGCTGTTTTTATAAATTATAAATCCCTAAACAAGTCGTTGGAAGTGCCATGCAGAAATATTACGCCACGCTGTCTCTACAGTTATCCTTTTTTGCGGAAGTGCTGTCGACGCAGGATTTTGTGCATGTACAGACCTCTCGATTATGTACCATAAATGATCAAAAATGGTTCAAATGGCTCTAAGCACTATGGGACTTACCATCTGAGGTCATCAGCCCCGGGTGTTGTGTGATGTCCTTGGTTAGTTAGGTTTAAGTAGTTCTAAGTTCTAGGGGACTGATGACTATAGATGTTAAGTCCCATAGTGCTCAGAGCCATTTGAACCATTTTTTTCATCAGCCCCTAGGCTTAGAAATACTTAAACCTAACTAACCTAAGGACATCACACAAATCCATGCCTGAGGCAGAATTCGAACCTGCGACCGTAGCAGCAGCGCGGTTCCGGACTGAAGCGCCTAGATCCGCTCGGCCACAACGGCCAGCCATAAATGACCGATGGGATTCATGACGGGCGATCTGGCTGGCCAAATAATTCATTAGAATTCTCGAAAATGTTCTTCAAATCAAACGCAAACAGTTGTGGCCCGGTGAATTGGCGCGTTGTGATCCATAAAAATTTCGTCGTTGCTTGGGAAGATGAAGTCCACGAATAGCTGCAAAATTTCTCCATGTAGCCCAATATAATCATTTCCAGTCAATGATCAGTTCAGGTAGACCAGATGATCGAGTTAATTTCATATAAATACAGCCCACACCATTATGGAGTTACCACAAGCCTGCACAGCGCCTTGTTGACAATGTGGGTCTGTGGCCAGAAGCGTACCATCAGCTCTTACCAACTGATATCGGGTCTCATCTGACCAGGCCTCGGTTTTGCAGTCGTCTAGGGTCCAACTGGTATGGTCACGAGCCCAGGAGAGGCACTGCAGGCGATGTCGTGCTGTTACCATAGGGACTCGCGTCGGTCGTCTGCTGCCATAGCCCATTAACGCCACATTTCGCCGCATTCCCCTAACGGATAAGTTCATCGTTCATCCCACACTGATTTCTGCGGTTATTTCGTGCAGTGTTGATTGGCGGTTAGCATCGACCATTCTACGCAACCGCAGCTGTTCTCTTTCGTTAAATGAAGGCCGTCGGCCACTGCTTTGTCGCCGGCCGCGGTGACCGAGCGCTTCTAGGCGCTTCAGTCCGGAACCGCGAGACTGCTACGGTCACAGGTTCGAATCCTGTCTCGGTCATGGATGTGTGTGATGTCCTTAGGTTAGGTAGGTTTACGTGGTTCTAAGTTCTAGTGGACTGATAAGCTCAGATGTTAAGTCCCATAGCGCTCAGAGCCATTTGAACCATTTGAGCCACTGCTTTGTTCGTGGTAAGAGCGGCCATAATTAACATCAATCACCTAAGTACAAATGACAGCTCCGCCAATGCATTGCCCTTTTATACCTTGTGCACGCGGTGCTGCCAACATCTGTATATGTGCATCTCGCTATCCTGTGACTACTGCCACCTCAGTGTTCACACGGCTACTGTTGGTCTTTAGGCGGACGAGGACGTCAAGTGACTTTTTCAGCTTGCTTCGTGAGCGTGATGTGGTCATGGATGCTACTGAGTGGTTCCAGTAACTCTCCCAGCTTTTCTCGACCGTGTGGCCCCACAACGAATGTGCCGTCGTTGACGTAGTGAATAAAACGACCTCGGCTTTGTGAGAGCCTCGTCCAGGACGATGTCTTGGAAGTTGTATATGAACAGGTGAGCTAAGATTGGCGCTAAAACCCGTGTCAATCGCGCAATACCGTTCATCTGATCGAAATAGTATCTGCCATACAAAAAAATGAAACGTCAGTGTGTACTCGCCTAGATACACCACCGGGCCATTAGCGAACTAGAAGAGCAGATTTATTGAGTCTTCGATGATAGTAACTTCCTCTGCCTTTCACAGATTAGACCTATCGACCTGTTCTGGTCTCAGTTCCACGTTTTAACTGGCTGTCCTATGTGCCTCTTTCCTGTGAGTTTGTACTGTAAGGCCATGTTTTGCAATCCTAATTTCTTTCATTCGTTCCAGATATATTTATTCCAGTTTTGTTTATAATTCTTCTGTTTTTAAAGTTACTGCAAAAATATTCTGTCTTTATCTAATCTTGTCATTAAGCGTCCTGTTCAACTTTGTGCAAGTCTTAATTACTCGTAAAAATTTCATTTCAGCCGTTTAAATATGGCTAGAATCTAATCTCTTCATAACCCGAGCTCCGCTGCCGCACAGTGGAAGAAGTACTGTCATGATCTTATAGAATTTCGTTTTTCGGTTTGTTTGTAAAATTTTATTGTTTTGTGTGATGCTACAGTACGGTATAGAAATCAAATGCTGTCAGAGCACATGTATACACAAAAAAGTGATTTAAGCTACCGTATGCATTACTACCTCTGTAATGTAATATTTACGAGTGTGTGCTGAACAGCAAAACTCTCGAAGTACTTATTCTGTTCTCAATATCGGGTGAGGTACTACATGTCGCCGGCCTGGGGGGCCGAGCGGCTCTAGGCGCGTCAGTCTCGAACCGTGCGACCGCTACGGTCACAGGTTCGAATCCTTAAGTAGTTCTGAGTTCTAGGGGACTCATGACCTGAGATGTTAAGTCCCATAGTGCTAAGAGCCATTTGAACTACATGCCGTGCATATTACTTGGTCGACTTTGCAGCTTCGCTGACGCAAGTTGCAACCCACTACCGCTAGAGGGCTCCGAATTTTAGCGTGTAACATGGCGGCGTGTAACGTAATTATGCTTGTGCGTGAGAAATAGCGTGCTGTAAGCGAGTTTCTAACTGCAGAAAGAGCGGCTTTAACTGAAATCCACAGAAGAATGAGAGCTGAGTACAGTATTGATTGAATCGACATCAGTAATGTGCGGCGTTGTTGATCAAACCTGGGTTCTCCATTTTGACCGCAAAAACAAGAGAGCATCAATGAAGTTCTGCCACAAAGGATCACCAGCACCAAAGCAGTTCAAGACCATGTCGTCGTCAGGCAAAGTCATGCTCACACTGTTCTGGGATGTTCAAGGCGTGGTGCATTTGGAATTCATACCTAAGGGGATCGCCATAAGCTCTGCAAAATAATGAGAGACGCTCAGAAAAGCGTAAGCAAGAATTCGAAGAGTTCGTCCATACATGGAGCATCTTCTCATTCAGCATGCAATGACAGACCACACACGAGCGCTGGCACATCTGCACAATTCGATTCCTTGGGTTCACTGCCCTCGACCATCCTCCATACAATCTTTGTTGATCCATTATGGACTGTGGGACAAAGGCTGACATGTATTTCTTGATACAATAATTTACCAACAGCCGTATGTATTGTAGAAATTTATTTTATGAACTTCTTATATGCAACCAGTTTCGGCATTACATTGATGCTATCTTCAAGTCCCACACGTCATAGTCGTCAAATCGCTGTACAAGGAAGGAGCCATATAACTGGATCCGTGAATCAAATCGCTATGCAACAGCTGAAGTCGGTGTCACCTGGCCACCAAGAGCTGTTGCATAACGATCTGATTCAGGCATCCAGTTATATGGCTCCTTCCTTGTATAGCGATTTGACGACTATGACGTGTGGGGCCTGAAGATGGCATCAATGTAATCCCGAAACTGGTTGCATATAAGAAGTTCAAAAAATAAATTTCTACAATACATGCGGCTGTTGGTAAATTATTGTATCAAGAAATCCCCCATACAGTCCCGACTTGGCCCCATCAGATTTTCATCTGCTTCAAGAACTTAAACAACACCTTAGAGCACTTCATTTTAATAGTGATGAAGCGGAGCAAGCAGAGCTGAGATTGTAGCTCCGTCAACATAGTCAAACATTCCTCAATGACGGTATGAACAAACTGGTCTCTCGTTGGGAGAAATGAAAACCTCGACACGAAGAATAAGGTTTGTCTTGTTTAAAAAGCTTTAAGAGATCCACGCTTAATAATTGAAGAGCTAAACTTGTTCCAAAATCTGGCCTCCAATTACAATTTTGTCTTGCGTGGAACTCCATTGTCTTGGTTTTATTTACTGCTATCTTCAAACTATAATCGTTTTTAAATACGTTCAAAATATGATTTTTTTGTAGTTCTTCTTCAGAATTTGCCATCGATAGAATGTCGTTGGCATTTGATACTACGTTAATATATTTATCGTTTTATATATGGGTCCCTTCTGCCACTCTTTCGTTCCATTTTCGAACTGTATCGTCTATGTAAATATTAAAAAGTATATAATTGATTGACCACTCATACTGTATAACACAGGTGTTTACTTACTGTTGTTAAAACTATTAAAATATAAAACTTAATGCAAAGTTGAATAATCCGCAATGGCTGTATTTGCTGAAGTGGATTAGAGAATCACACAACCGGTTTCGCAACTTTTAAGTTGCATCTACTGGTGTATATCTCTACAGAAATTTTTAAAAATTAATACTTTGATAATAGGTAACTGAAGTTATGTGAGATATTTTAAAATACTGGGTGAAGAGCTTTAAACAAGAAAGAAAATATTACGCATCTGGTTAGGAAACTAGGTGTGGGTTACGTACGACCCACAAAGAACGGGCTTATTCGTATATAATAAACAAGATTTATAATTTAGTTGCAAAAGATGGTTACTTACTATTGTAATGTGGTATAATGAGTTATCACAGAATGCCGCATAGAAATTAAAAAGAGTAGGCGTTAAAGAAGACCTTGTCTCAAAATTTGGGACTATTCTCTCGAAACTCCAGTGTCGATTGCTCTGCGAGTTGACGTTCCCAGGTAAATACAGCATTGCCTCATCATGAAAATGAAGCATTTCAGGATCAACCTTTTCAACATGGACACATTTCAGTAACCAGTTGCATTTCAACAGCTAGAAACAGTACATAAATTAATCAGTCCATGCACTATCATTACTTCGTGAGGTTTCGTTTTAATTTGTGCACTGCTTTGTGCTACTGACACACCAGTGACAAAGGTGGTTATGGATAATGTTACGAGCTTGATATTCTATCAGAATTTGACGCAGAGCTTTTTTATTCGGCCAGTGATATTCAGCAGAAAGAGTTACACTATGGTGACAACAGTCATGGAATACCTCCCAATATCGTATCGGTCCTCCTTTGCACGGCTTAGTGCAGCAGTTCGACGTGGCATAAAGTTAACAAGTCATGGGAATCCCTTGCAGAAATATTGAGCCATGCTGCCTCTACAACCGTCTATAATTGCGGAAGTGTCGCCGGTGCAGGATTTTCTGCACAAACTGACCTTTCGATTATGTACCATACATATCGGACGAGCTTCATGTCAGCCGACCTAGGTGGCCAAGCCACTCTTTCGAATTGTCCAGAATGTTCTCGAAACCATTCTGCGAACAATTGTGGCCCGGTGAGATGGCGCATTTTCATCCTTGAAAATTCCATCCTTGTTTGGAAACACGAAGTATATGAAGGGCTACAAATGGTCTCCAAATAGCCGAACATAATCATTTTCAGTCAATGATCGGTTCAGTTGACCAGAGGATCCAGTCCATTTCATGCAAACCCAGCTCATACTACACTCCTGGAAATTGAAATAAGAACACCGTGAATTCATTGTCCCAGGAAGGGGAAACTTTATTGACACATTCCTGGGGTCAGATACATCACATGATCACACTGACAGAACCACAGGCACATAGACACAGGCAACAGAGCGTGCACAATGTCGGCACTAGTACAGTGTATATCCACCTTTCGCAGCAATGCAGGCTGCTATTCTCCCATGGAGACGATCGTAGAGATGCTGGATGTAGTCCTGTGGAACGGCTTGCCATGCCATTTCCACCTGGCGCCTCAGTTGGACCAGCGTTCGTGCTGGACGTGCAGACCGCGTGAGACGACGCTTCATCCAGTCCCAAACATGCTCAATGGGGGACAGATCGGGAGATCTTGCTGGCCAGGGTAGTTGACTTACACCTTCTAGAGCACGTTGGGTGGCACGGGATACATGCGGACGTGCATTGTCCTGTTGGAACAGCAAGTTCCCTTGCCGGTCTAGGAATGGTAGAACGATGGGTTCGATGACGGTTTGGATGTACCGTGCACTATTCAGTGTCCCCCCGACGATCACCAGTGGTGTACGGCCAGTGTAGGAGATCGCTCCCCACACCATGATGCCAGGTGTTGGCCCTGTGTGCCTCGGTCGTATGCAGTCCTGATTGTGGCGCTCACCTGCACGGCGCCAAACACGCATACGACCATCATTGGCACCAAGGCAGAAGCGACTCTCATCGCTGAAGACGACACGTCTCCATTCGTCCCTCCATTCACGCCTGTCGCGACACCACTGGAGGCGGGCTGCACGATGTTGGGGCGTGAGCGGAAGACGGCCTAACGGTGTGCGGGACCGTAGCCCAGCTTCATGGAGACGGTTGCGAATGGTCCTCGCCGATACCCCAGGAGCAACAGTGTCCCTAATTTGCTGGGAAGTGGCGGTGCGGTCCCCTACGGCACTGCGTAGGATCCTACGGTCTTGGTGTGCATCCGTGCGTCGCTGCGGTCCGGTCCCAGGTCGACGGGCACGTGCACCTTCCGCCGACCAATGGCGACAACATCGATGTACTGTGGAGACCTCACGCCCCACGTGTTGAGCAATTCGGCGGTACGTGCACCCGGCCTCCCGCATGCCCACTATACGCCCTCGCTCAAAGTCCGTCAACTGCACATACGGTTCACGTCCACGCTGTCGCGGCATGCTACCAGTGTTAAAGACTGCGATGGAGCTCCGTATGCCACGGCAAACTGGCTGACACTGACGGCGGCGGTGCACAAATGCTGCGCAGCTAGCGCCATTCGACGGCCAACACCGCGGTTCCTGGTGTGTCCGCTGTGCCGTGCGTGTGATCATTGCTTGTACAGCCCTCTCGCAGTGTCCGGAGCAAGTATGGTGGGTCTGACACACCGGTGTCAATGTGTTCTTTTTTCCATTTCCAGGAGTGTATTATGGAGCTACTTCTAGCATGCATAGTGCCTTGTTCAGGGGGTCTACCATCAGTTATTACCAACTGAAATCGGGACTTATCTGACGAGGCCTCGGTTTTCCAGTCATCTAGGGCCCAACCGATATGGTCACGAACCCAGGCAAGCTGCTGCAGGCGATGTCGCTCTGTTAGCAATGGTATTCGCATCGGTTGTCTGCTCTTGTAGCCTATTAACGCCACGTTTCGCCGCACTATCGTAACGGATAAGTTCGTCGCAGCTTCCACATTGATATATGCGGTTATTTCAAGCAATGCTACTTGTCTGTTAGCTGTGACAGCTCTGCGCAAACGCCGTACGGCAAGAAAGGATGTGTGAATTGATTGTTGGTGTTAAATCCTCCTTTACCTCCTCTGCATTACTGCAGATGACGTGTCACTGAGCACATTTGTTCTGTGCATGCAGTACACGTGAGGCGCCTAGTTGTTTCCACTGTACTGTGTGGAATACGAAGGTTCTGTTATAGTTCACCAACCTGCTGTCTTCAAGTTGATGTCCCCAGCGCAGAAAACAGCACGCAGGTCGTAGGTTCTGTATCTTGAGGCTGAAACTGACTTTTATCGAGGTTCTGTTCTGAAATAATGTATCGCTTCTTTGGGATGCCACTCGCTTATATTAATATAGCCACACGAGAAGACTACATGATCTTAAGACAACACCTTCTGATACAGCAAAGTACATTATCAAACACAACGTTTACGAAATTGTATCTTTACACTATCTGTGGCACGTGTCTGTGCCTCATGACTACCGGAGTGAATCTTTTAATATTGAATACTGGCAGACACGTCCTGCGACAGACAACATGTCTGTTCTTCTCGACTGCCTAATCCAGAGTGACGAACAGCCCAAAACACTTCGCGCGCCATACCAGAAAAGGTGTGACCCGAACGCTTCCGAAGTGCTTCAAAAAATGGTTCAAATGGCTCTGAGCACTATGGGACTTAACATCTACGGTCATCAGTCCCCTAGAACTTAGAACTACTTAAACCTAACAAACCTAAGGACAGCACACAACACCCAGCCATCACGAGGCAGAGAAAATCCCTGACCCCGCCGGGAATCGAACCCGGGAACCCGGGCGTGGGAAGCGAGAACGCTACCGCACGACCACGAGATGCGGGCTCCGAAGTGCTTCGTCTGCAATTTCGTCCGTCTTTTCTTTTTGATTTAGTTTGTTTTTAATAATTCTAAAATGACTGATTGATAGTCATTCCAATGAGTAGTTTAACTAATAATAATAACTATTGATTGGCGACTCCATGGAGTGTTCTGTGCACCACGGCCAAATGGTGGATAGAATCGGAAGGAGAATCAGCATTGGTCGTATTTTTTTGTTTTATTACCCGCAAAATCGATTTTCGGTTACTTTGTGACCATCCTTAGTGCTGTAATATACAATTAATATTGGTAGGCTCTGGTATCAACAAGCTTAGAACGATTACATAAACTGAGACTCAGTTTATAAACTTCTCACTTTATGTGATCGCTCTAAGCTTGTTGATACCAGGGCCTACCAATATTAATTGTATATTACAGCACTAAGGATGGTCACTAAGTAACCGAAAATTGATTTTGCGGATAATAAAACAAAAAATACGACCAATGCTGATTCTCCTTCCAATAATAACTATGATTTAACGTTTTGGCGCCGTTGCTCCGAACACAGCAGCCAGTCACAGAGCAGTAGCATTACGCAGGCGGTCTTCCTCACGGGAATGGTACCGAATCTAACATCTGTCACAGGTACCTCACACCACATTTCGTCATCTATATACTTCTTGCATCTCCACTGCTCTTGGAACAGGTTCTTGGAGCCTAATATGATGGCTGACTAAGCTAGAAATATTACAGCCGCAACTCTCGGTTGTTAAGCGAAAGCCATAGGTGAGAGGTATTCTCTAGACACTTTATGGCTCGCGGAATATTGAATTCCCTTACGATTTTCGAAATGGAATGTGCCATGCTTCTAGCTCCAACTATCACTCCGCTTTCAAAGTCTGTTAATTCCAGTCGTGCTTTCAGAATCACGTCGGCTACCTTTTCACATGAATCACGTGAATACACATGACAGCTCCGCCAATATACTGTACTTTTATACCTTGTGTACCCGATACTATGGTCATTGCTATGTATACATATCGCTATCCCATGATTTTTATTGTCTCATTGTAGAGTGGGACTGACAAGGGAACCTCCTCATTGCACCCCCCTTAGATTTACTTATAAGTTGGCACAGTGGATAGGCCTTGAAAAACTGAACACAGATCAATCGAGAAAACAGGAAGAAGTTGTGTGGAACTATGAAAAAAATAAGCAAAATATACAAACTGAGTAGTCCATGCGCAAGATAGGCAACATCAAGGAGAGTCTGAGCTCAGGAGCGCCGTGGTCCCGTTGTTAGCGTGAGCAGCTGCGGAATGAGAGTTCCTTGGTTAAAGTCTTCCCTCGAGTGAAAAGTTTACTTTTTTATTTTCGCGAAGATATGATCTGTCCGTTCGTTCATTGACGTCTCTGTTCACTGTAATAAGTTTAGTGTCTGTGTTTTGCGACCGCACCACAAAACCGTGCGATTAATAGACGAAAGGTCGTGCCTCTCCAATGGGAACCGAAAACATTTGATTGCAAGGTCATAGGTCAACCGATTCCTTCACAGGAAAACACGACTGACATATTCTATACGACACTGGTGACGGCATGTGCGTCACATGACAGGAATATGTTGTCGACCCACCTAACTTGTACACTTGGCGAATGGGTAAAAAGATTATTCTACTTTTCGATGTTTGTTTAGGTGTAGCGTCCCCATACTACGTCGCAGTTACCTCGCATCGGATGGACGGACGGACAGATAATAATTGTCTGAAAATAAAAAATTAAACTTTTTACTCAAGGGAAGACTTGAACCAAGGACCTCTCGTTCCGCAGGTGCTCATGCTAACCACGGGACCACGGCGCTTCTTAGCTCAGTACTCCTTGATGTTGCCTATCTTGCACATGGACTACTCAGTTTGTATATTTTGCTTATTTTTTTCATAGTTCCACACAACTTCTTCCTGTTTTCTCGATTGATCTGTGTTCAGTTTTCAAGGCATATCCACTGTGCCAACTTATAACTAAATCTGAAGGGGTGCGATGGGGAGATTCCCTTGTGAGATAGATTTGTAGTATATGGAGTCCTGGGTGTCGTTGCCCCTCAGTAAAGGTCCTTACAGGATAATCCCGTTCCTGCAGTGAGCCACTAGCAGCAGCAGCAGCAGCAGTAGCGGTGGGAGGATTTCTATTGTGTTATTTCTGTCTGCCGGAATTCTGGACTCGGTGCGTGAACCGACATTGCCGCTGAGGCTACGCAACCAGCCGCAGACGGACCGTGGACACATGCAAAGTAAGGAGGGCCACAAAAAAAGGGAGAGACCGGTGCACCAATTACTCGGCAGGCACGGCTCTGGGGACGCAAAAAGACGTTAGCATGGAAACGAGGCGTGGCGTCCCGAGCGCAGAACGCAGCGGCAGCTGTAGTGGCGGCTGGCTGGCTGCAAGCGTTGTTTGCAGAATTCAGCTGGCGCTAGCGGCGCCGGCGCGGCAGTGGCGCTGCGGCGCGGCAGTCGCCAACTTTGCCTTGCAAAGTGCTTATTTTGGCTTTCACTGTGTGTGCGTGTGCGCGCGCGCGCTGCAGTATTTGCTCTGTCTCCTCCTCCGTCCATCTCCCGGCGCGCCGCGGGATGCGGGAGGAGGGCGACTTTTCTCATTCGCAGTCCCAGAGTCGGCAAATATTTGAAGGCAGGTGGGTGCCTGGCCGGCGCGAGGGCAGCGCCTCCCGTCTTCTGCGGACGGCGGGGTAAACGCCGACGTCGCGGCGGCACCCGCTCGCTAAACGGCTCGGGCGAGCCGGGCAATCCCCCAGCTGTCGTGAATCTCAGCTCCTAGCCAACTTCAGTTTCTGACTCCACTTGTCTGCCTTCTCCAGGACTAGAGATCCTTTTTTAGCTATTCTAGAAATACACTGACGAAGAAAATTGCAAAACCAAAAAATAGTTACTGTGGAGTAGTGAAGTTTCGGGAATGCACTTCCAAAGGTAACATTTGTAAGGAGTAACATTTCAAGATCACAGCGCGAGATGAGCATTTGCAAATGTGAAATGCTGGTACACTAATAACCAATGTAACCGCTAGAATGTTGAATGCAAGCATGCAAACGTGAATGCAATGTGTTGTTCAGGTTCCGGGAGTCAGTTTTTGGGATAGAGTTCTGTGCCTGTAGCACTTGGTCGGTCAATACAGGAACGGTTAATGCTTTATCATATAAAATTGATAGTCGGTAAAGCAGATGCCAGACTGAGATTCATTGGAAGAATCCTAAGGAAATGCAATCCGAAAACAAAGCAAGTAGGTTACAGTACGCTTGTTCGCCCACTGCTTGAATACTGCTCAGCGGTGTGGGATCCGAACCAGATAGGTTGATAGAAGAGATAGAGAAGATCCAACGGAGAGCAGCGTGCTTCGTTACAGGATCATTTAGTAATCGCGAAAGCGTTACGGAGATGATAGATAAACTCCAGTGGAAGATTCTGCAGGAGAGACGCTCAGTAGCTCGGTATGGGCTTTTGTTGAAGTTTCGAGAACATACCTTCACCGAGGACTCAAGCAGTATATTGCTCCCTCCTACGTATATCTCGCGAAGAGACCATGAGGGTAAAATCAGAGAGATTAGAGCCCACACAGAAGCATACCGACAATCCTTCTTTCCACGAACAATGCGAGACTGGAATAGAAGGGAGAACCGATAGAGGTACTCAAGGTACCCTCCGCCACACACCGTCAGGTGGCTTGCGGAGTGTGGATGTAGACGTAGATGTAGATGTTCGCGAATGATGTCCCATATGTGTTCGAATGGAGACAGATTTGATCATCGAGCAGGCTAAGGCACATGTCGATACTCTGTAGAGCTTATTGTGTAACAACAGTGGTGTGTGGACGAGCGTTATCCTGTTGGAAAACACCCCCTCGAATGCCGTTCATGAATGGCAGAATCAACTGACTGACGTACAAAATTACGTTAAGATTGCGTGTGATGACTATGAGAGTGCTTGCACTATGATACGAAAGTGCACCCCAAACAATAACTCCAGGTGTAGGTCCAGTGTGTCTAGCACGTTGACAGGCTGGTACAGGCCCTCAGCTGGCCTCCTCCTAACCAACTAACGACCATCCTTGGCACCGAGGCAGAAACAGCTTTCATCGGAAAACGCAAGAGACTTTCACCCTGCCCTACAATGAGCTGTCGCTTTACACCCTGAAGTCGCAAATGACGATGGTTTTGGGTCAGTGGAATGCACGCTACAGGGCATCTGGCTCGGAGCTGTCGTTTAACCCTTTCCTGGGCGAAATTATTGAGCAGTTTTTTTAAATGAATGGAGATCAGATACTAGTTAACAGATAGGTATAGTTATCATACAGAATATCAAATTTGCTCCAACTGTGAAAGTGAGGTCACACAACAAGTTCGGAAGTATTCTTCCCACTGCCCTTCCTTATAGTTAAATGACAAAAACAACTTTTTCAATATATGTCATATTTATTGGATAAATTTGCTTCTCTTCTTACAATGACTGTTCACAATTGCTTGCCATGAAATTTTCTGAAACATGGGTCTATGCAAAGTGGTGTACTGTGTACAAACACAGCGAGTGCTATTTTCCGCAGCTTTGGTACTACAACGACGGCACGTCCAGTAGGTTTCTCCTAAAATGGGTTGATGCTCCCCTACAGCCACATGACGAAAATCTTCAGGTACTTTGCCCGTTTTTGCCAGAAAGACAGGTTTTTGTCCACGCCTTTTTTGGGATGAGAAGCCAGCGATCAATTGTCTTGCTAGATGGATCCTGCATGTGAGCTGATCATGCTGTCCACTTTCTCTTTTACTTATTTTCCACAGAATAAAACTGTTCACTGCAGCAACGTCAACCAGGAAATAAAATATTCTGTGCCACCATTTTACAGAACGTCTGCCAATAGCATTCCTTTCTCGTAATTGATCAAACTTATCGACATCACCCATTATTTTGTTGTACTTTGCCACAACTTCAGGACAAGAAATCTCTGTACTAGTACCATCCTTGTTTTTTCTTTTCACTGTGGCTGTTTCTCGTGAGTCATGAACTGAGGACAGGGAAGTGACTGGGCGGTTATCCATCCATTTTACTGCAGAAATGGCTCCTTTTGTTTCAAAGTGGATTTCTCCTCGTTCCAATTTTACGTTTTCCTTCATAAATTTGGGTAAATCAAAAGTATTTACCTTATACTATAGCTCTGAGGAAAAAATCACAAAATGTCACGCAAACAGCACTGAAAGGCTCCTCTACAGACCATCACTCAGCTACACAGTGCCTCTGCGCGAAGGTACAGCAAAAACGGCGGGAACTTCCGATTGGAAGTAGTACCATATACTGTTCACTAGGTGGTAGCACCGTACAGAGGTGGGAACTGTGAATCCCATGGGACTAGGAGCGAGTTCATTGTAGTGGGAAGTAGAGATGGGCAAACTGAAACACGTAACTGTTTCGAAACAAATGAAACAGTACAATGTAATGTTTCGATACGCTGTTTCGAAACAGTGAAACAGTTTGTGTTTTGTAATCTAATAAACCTACACATTTTATCATCTTGAATGTCTACTCTATAAGTATGTCCATATAAACACAAATGAGGTGCGAGAGCGCTAATCATATCGCAGAAAGCATGAAACTATCACTTAGGCGTCTTGGAAGTTTCGTATTTCCTGCAGCAAATGCGCTGCTTTCGTGTCGTGTGACTTTCATACTTTTCAATTGGCTGAGGACAGCCATAGCTGAAGACAGAAGAACCACCACGAACGGAACTGGAGGTGGGAGCAAACTGCAGAAACAACGGATATGCTACTGGGATTCCCATATTCTGTTAGTATGGGTAATATACCCATCCTGATAATTTCCATTCACACAAAGGGAATCATTGTGGATAATAGGCGCAGTGACTATAGACTCACAAATAACGCCAAATAATTCGAATAAATAACACAATATAACAGAAAAAAATTTTGTCTTTCAAGGTGTTTCGAACCGTTACTATAAATTCACCATGCTTCCCAGCCCTTCCCGTTTATCATTACACTATCAGTGATACGTCAGACAGATTGCCTGCAATTATATCTACATCAAATTTATGTATATGTCTAATAACTGTCACTCTACGCCTTTTTTTATTTAAAATGTTGTAGGCTTACTTGCGTTTCTTAATATGATTACTGTACATGAACAGAGAAGCGTATGTTACAAAAAAGTGTAATTTAACTGAATGATTTTCACATATTTATTATTTTGAATGTGAATAGTATGCGTTGTTTTATTGTTTGGTTAGTGTTTATAAGGCAGATGTTACGCCATTTCGCAATAGGACAGTCAGCTAGAAATGAAGCTTTATTTTCGGATATCTTAAGCTTCATGCTATTGCTTGTCAAAAAGATTTCGACACTCTTGAAAATGTTTTTTTTTTCCTTTATTATTTTTTTTCCTTTATTATTTACATACGGAGCAGACAGGGGAAACAATAGACAATTAAAAAAACACGGCGACAGTCTGGATTCTGTTCGCAAAGTATATAAAATGCACACCCAGCGACAGCATGGTTTCTGTTCGCAACACAACACTGAATAGTCACTAGAACACAGCACGAAAAAGTCGGCAAAGGTGACACCACAGTCGAGAGCAGGTGGGGGGAAACTGGACAGGAGATGGGAAAACAAAAAGGGGGGGAAAGGAGAGTAAAAGCGAAGGGGGGGGGGGAACCGGGAAGGAGCTGATGGAGGATGAGGACCCATAAGAGGGGTGGGGGGCAGACGCGACAGGGAGGGGGGTAGGCAGAGGAGGGGAATACAAAAGGACTGGGGGGGGAGAAGGGAGGTAGGGAGAGGTGTAGTGGGGAGGAAACAGGACGGAAGGGGGGGGGGGAAGAGGGAGCCCAGGGAAAGGACAGAGGAAAGGAGGGGGAGGGAGGATCAGAGTTGATAGGAAGGATAAATGGAGGGAGAGAGGGCATCATCCGGGAGGGGGAGTTGACGGAAGCCACCTTGGGAAAGGAGATGGAGGGTGTAGAGATGGAGGGTAGGGGGGTTGAAAATGTTTCACGAAGTAGTATGTTGTGTTTCAGTACCCAGTACCTGTGCCGAGCCCGAATCTCGTCCGACACAGAGCGGAATGAAACATCACTGTTTCGATACAGTTAGTCCGTTCCAAGCACAGGTGGACTGAAACAGCCTTATTTTGAAACAACGATACAGTTTCTGTGTCTGGCTCGAGATCGAATCTGGCCCGGTTGTCCGAGACAGGGGCGTAATGAAACACCACTGTTTCGAAACAGTGAACCACAGCCGTTCCGAAACACTGAAACAGTTCCACGTATCGATACACTGTATCGAAACATAGAAACTGTGGCCAAGTCTAGTGGGAAGCATGTTTCCCACGGCTCACGAAAGGGTTAAGTAACCGATTTATAACGGTTGTTTGTGTCACAGTAGTGACATGCAGTACTATGCGCCAGAGCTATAAGCTGAACACGACGGTCTTCCTTCTTGGTAGTGCCACGTGATCGTCCGAAGCCCGGTCTTCTTCATGTACAATGGCTACATTCCTGCCAAGTCTTTCTGCATTATCGCAGAAGGAACACCCAGCTTCTAGTAACCCAATCACACGACCTCATTCAAACTAAGTGAGATGCTGATAAAAGCGTTCTTGACTAAGATCAACTCTTTAATTCCAATCTCAAAGTAACTAACGCTCATGACCGTTACGGCGTTAGTTTAAAACAGACATGAATTGCATCCTCATAGTGCCGCTACTAGCGTCACACTTATGCGACTGTCACGAAACTGGAACAGACATACTGTTTCAGATATAGAAACACGCCTACCAACTTTAGTTTGATGTTCAAATGTGTGTGAATTTCTAAGGGACCAAACTGCTGAAGTCATGGGTCCCTAGACTTACACACTACTTAAACTAACTTATGCTAAGAACAAAAGACACACCCATGCCCGAGGGAGGACTCGAACCTCCGGCGGGAGGGGCAGCGCAATCTGCGCATAGCCCCTCAAACCGCACGGCCAACTTAAGGTTATGTTGCACAATTCCTTCTTGATGTTGAGATTATTTCCGGCAATAAATACAGCTAGCGCCGAACACGCTCTTGTTTCTTTGCTTCTGTAGTTCTGGTGTGTTCAGCAAATGCACTTGGCGTCAAACACGTAAATGTGGCAGTAAGGGAACCAACGTGGAGAAACAGTGGCGATATGGATGCCGAATAAAAATTTTAGTTTTTGTAAGTCACTGAATGTGTAGTGACCGGTTTGTTGACCCGTTTCGATTACAATCATCATTTGAAAGTATGAAAAAGTTATAAAAAGCACAAGAGTAGCACAGTGAAAATGATTGAGAGACAAACAAGTAAATTCATAACAGGATGCATGAAAGACACGGGTCTGTTCAGGGAGAAGAACTTCATACATGTAGTATGGGATGATGTGGATGTGACACATTCCAAAACAGTCCTCAGTTGGACAAGGCTTGACAAATTGCAGAATGGCATACATGTGGTCCTAGTTGTAACATGTCGTGGCGTTAAGCGCAAGCGAAAATTATGAATTAAAATAGATAGAAATCATAAAAATGGTTGTGTATACAATGCACCACATTTTATAAACAAAATTTTGATAAAGTAGTATGTACGTCATGAAACTAAACGTGGGGTTGTGGAAGGGGTTAGGGGAGAAGATAGAGGGGGGGCGAACTATAAATGCAGAAGGCTGAATTTATTTGATTATGAAGTAAATAATGACAAAGTAAAGAAATACACAACAAATGCAGGCCGTTGTGGCCGAGCGGTTCTAGGCGCTTCAGTCCGGAACCGCCCTGCTACTACGGTCGCAGGTTCGAATCCTGCCTCGGGCATGGATGTGTGTGATGTCCTTACGTTAGTTACTTTAAGTAGTTCTAAGTCTAGGGGACTGATGACCTCAATTTTTAAGTCCCACAGTGCTTAGAGCCATTTGAACCATTTGAACACAACAAATTTAACAGCAAAGTTATGTTATGTATGGATTGTGCAATTGTAGTTAGACTAAACATATATCATCATCAAAATGATGGCATAACTATAACAGTATGCGTCTGTCATGGATGCCTGCGCAGAAATAGCAGGCTTACGTGCGAATATAACAATTTGTGATATTTTGTAGCGACGTAGTACAGTTTGGGGGCCGCGAGTACAGCCAATCCAAAAATCCTATAATGTAACATAAAGAGAAGTGATAGGTAAAGCTTACAATTTTACATTGTGTAGAAATGTGGGAAATAGGCAAATCCTGGGTGATGGGCGCCGAGTGGTATCAAAACACGTAACAACAGGAGAAACAAAATAAAAACTAGAATCACTGTATGTTTGCAAAAGTACCAATAATGGGGACAATAAATCGTGAATTATATGTAAAACCAGAAAAGCACAACACAATAATTAAAAACTGCCGCATCAATAAATAACATACAAATTGCGAGGAGTCTAAAAACACACAATTAGTGAATAACAAAAATAATTGCCAAACACTAAAAACGTCTCTAAAAGCAAAGAGCCCTCTGTGCCAGCAAATGAGCGAGTAGAGGCGAGAAGTGGGGGGTGAAGGACGGGGAGGGTGGGGGGGGGGGGGGGGCGCGCAAAGGATGAAGGAAAATTGAAAGCATAGGGATATGTTCCAAAACGTGTGCTTGGAGATCAAGGAGTGCACGTTCATGGACATCAAAAAATGTGCAAGGTTAATTTAATCAATCAGCAGGTCGTCTAATATTTTGATGAACGAGTGGCAGGCTGCCCCTGTTTGCTCGTTAACCGCTGGTGAGACAACCGCTTACCACCGACTAGTTCCTGTTATGAGCTGGCTTGCTTGCGTGCACACAGAAACTATTAGATTAGTCACAGCGCCAAATAGGGCTAGGCAACAGTTACTGCAAAAATAGATGACAACACAGATTACTATAAAGGTAAAAATTTTTAACACAAGCAAATAATCAAGATCGCAATGACATATGTGATTACTAGTTTAAGTTGATTATCCAGCCATCTTCAGATCTGAAGCAATAGAAAATTGTACACAAAAGGCCACTAAAAGGAATTAATGAAACATTTGATGCAATAAACAATGGTGAATTACGTACCGAGTATGTGTAGTGTCGGTTCGCAACATAAGAGAAAGGCACAAAAATGGTTCAAATGGCTCTAAGAACTGTGGGACGTAACATCTGAGGTCATCAGTCCCCTACACTTAGAACTACTTAAACGTAACTAACCTAAAGACATGACACACATCCATGCCCGAGGCAGGATTCGAACCTGCGACCGTAGCAGCAGTGCGGTTCCGGACTGTAGCGCCTAGAACCGCTCGGTCACAGCGGCCGGCAGCCGCAGCGACTACATCACAGTAGTATGTCATATAAGGGACGCAACACAATGACATTGTATCACGTCTCTTGAAAAGAGATATCTATACCGACGGCGGGCATTTGACTACTTTAGAAAAAAGTATGAGATGGGAGCATTAATCTGACCAAAATAATGAAATTGGAAAATTCAAATAAATTTTTGATTTATTAGAATAATTACTACAACAAGCCCTCATGTAAATTAATACAACAAGTAGCATCTACTACACTTAATACAGTTACATTTGCTTCGATTCCTTAATCGGCAGTACCAAGAAAATACAGGAATATTTCCAATCTTTTTGGTGAATGGAAACTATGATTTCTAACTCCAGATCGCGGTTAAATGTTGGACAGGATCGTAACGAACACTGAATATTGAGCTCAAAAAAATGGCTCCGAGCACTATGGGACTTAACATCTGTGGTCATCAGTCCCCTAGAACTTAGAACTACTTAAACCTAACTAACCTAAGGACATCACACACATCCATGCCCGAGGCAGGATTCGAACCTGCAACCGTAGCAGTCACGCGGTTCCAGACTGAACCGCTTAGAACCGCTAGACCACCGCGGCCGGCTATTGAGGTCAGCTTAATCGTCACTCCGTGGTTCATCAGAAAACCTTAGCAGTCACACTGCTACCAAATTCACGCAAAACAGTGAACAGAATGCTTAGAGAGGAGCAACATGTGCTTGTCAGAATCAATTAAAAAAACATAGCTTGCTCTCTCTAAACTAATATTACAGCCATTATCAGTACGAATTCCAGTAGCGTGTACTTCTCTTCAGCTGAGTGGCAACAGGGTTATCAGACCACAGATTGTCTGCTACAAATCACTTCCAGCCTGCCTCTTTCGGGTCAGCACTGCCTGCTCGCACCAATTCATAATAACGTGCAGTTCACGCATAAAAGTTTTCAGCGTCGACTGACTAATAATAAGATACACTGCACTACCTGGTAAGCATATACAACGACAGGCTGACTGCCTCAGTACAACTGCTTCTAAACCACTGCCACTGCCAAACTGAAGCTGCCTCCCTTCCTCCCTCACATGATACCACCAGGCCCTAGGCGTCCACTGACTGAGATATTCATTTCAAAGATCGCCAGTTAAACCTAAAATTTTTCTATACGAACAGCGAAAAAAATATGTGTGAAATCTTATGGGACTTGACTGCTAAGGTCATCAGTCCCTAAGCTTACACGCTACTTAACCTAAACTATCCTAAGGACAAACACACACACCCATGCCCGAGGGAGAACTCGAACCTCCGCCGGGACCAGCCGCTCAGTCCATGACTGCAGCGCCTTAGACCGCTCGGCTAATCCCACCCACGAACAGCGAGCTGTCGAAAAATGTACCAAAGAACTCTCTCGTAATCGATCTGGAAAAATTTGTAATCGAAATGAAGGGTGGCTAAGTCAGCAAATAATTTCCAATATAATGGCATATACCACATGGGTGAGACATTAGGTGTGCAAGACCTAAAAATTATGAACAGTTATGCCAATACCATATAGAATACAGAAAGGAATTGCTCAAGCATAGACACATAAAGTATAAACACTTCTTACAAAATCAAATATACAACATTCTGTATACAATCTCGTTACAGCAGTAACAGTAACATGCAATATGTGGCCCATTAAAATACGTATGCGGACTAGAAGGCTGTTCAAAATGGTTCAAATGGCTCTGAGCACTATGGGACTTAACAGCTATGGTCATCAGTCCCCTAGAACTTAGAACTACTTAAACCTAACTAACCTAAGGACAGCACACAACACCCAGTCATCACGAGGCAGAGAAAATCCCTGATCCCGCCGGGAATCGAACCCGGGAACCCGGGCGCGGGACTAGAAAGCTGATGTGCTCCCACACAAGGGAAGGAAAAGTGCCGATAGGTAGCGTGCGAGTATACATTGTAACAAAAACTCGATCATATAAGTAGCAAAATACCAGAAGCGAAGAAAATATAAAAGAATCAAGGAAATAATATGTACCTAACGTTATAACAAACTTGAGAACAATGTGCAAAAATGTAACCATATAAGATCAATATGTAAGAAGGTTTTCAGGTTTTGTATGCAACAAAAACATATAAAAACTGGAAGAAAGGAAAAGGGGGTTACACAACAACTTAAAAGTGCAATGAGGACGTTGCTACAAAATGAGTACAAAGACTGCATTCCACAGGTAAGCGTGTCGTAGCCCACAGCCTATGTTCTCCGTAGGTCGTCGCCCACATATTTGTGCTTGGATTATTCCATTTTGTATTCTATCTTGCATTGTCATTACTGTTTATATTTCTTAGGTCTTGCACATATAAAGTTTTACCTAAGTGGTATATACCATTATTTTACTGTGTCCTGTCTCCTGTGTGACCTATTACTGTGATGCAGAAGTTGTGGCGTTGTCTTAAGTTACGGACAGACATTCCTCACACTCGGTATGTAATTCACCATTGTTTATTGTTTAGGAGTTTTAACTAATTCCTTTTAGTGCCCCTTCCTGTTGTCATTTCAGATCTGGGGATGTCTGGATAATCGGCTGAAACAAGTAATCATTTAACTTATGTAATTGCGATCTTGGCTATTAAAAGACTTTTTTACTTTTATAAAAACTTTTTGGTTCGCTTATCTCTTCCCTGGGTATGTCAGGAATTAACACAACAACAGATTAACGACAAATTATGATTTGCTGAAAGAAGTTTTAAGTGTTTAACTAGAGTATGGGGTGGTGCAGATCATGTTCACTTGCATTGAGCAGCCTTTAAACATTGGTGCAGTCCTAAATCCAGTGAACGGTGACTTATATCACGTGTCACATGACCAGTTTCGCTCTTCCTGGTGATGACTGTAGATCAGTCCGGAGGTACTAACACTTTGTCCTCTGTTGAGGTACTGACTGAAGTGCTGTCTAATTGCTCGGCGGAGCCATTTTTTCGCGTGTTGTGTCGTTGTGTCGTGTCTCCAAAGTTCTACCATCTGTATGGCTTGACTTCTGGGGTTTGTAGGTGAGTGGCTCAGGAACATCTTTATTTGCTCTTGAGTAAAGTCTTTGGCTTAATGGTCTACAGACCATACTATGATGGTTGTTACTTTGACTTTATTTTATAGTTGTTTATTGATGCTCCTCCAAGATAGCACGAGGTACCTGTACCTGTGCCACCGTTCTGATGCCGCAAAGACACCTTGTTCGAGGTTCCTTGATGTGGGGCTTAGTTCTTCAACTTTTCGAGAAGTCTTCTGCTGACGCTTGGATCTGTTACTTTATGGTTGTCATGTTGAGTTCCCTATGTAGATTCTAGGGTTCTGGCCTACCAGTGCGTATGGAGAACGATACGGAAGCACCCGTTCTTCATAGTCTGAGCTCGGTGGAGCTGAGTGCTTGCTTATATTCACATTTGGTGGATGGATGTCCACTTGGGGTCATAACTTATTGCTTGTTGAGAGCACTCTCTTTGTAAATTCCTGACAGATTAAAACTGTGTTCCGGACCGAGACTCGAATTCGGGACCTTTGCCTTTCGCGGGCAAGTGCTCTACCAACTGAGCTACCAAGCACGACTCACGCCCCGTCCTCACAGCTTTACTTCTGCCAGTACCTCGTGCCCTACCTTCCAAACTGGAACCACTCTCTTTGGAGCTTAACCACAAATTAGTTACGCCTGAGACTTAGGCACCTGGGCGTTCTCCTATGTACGCCGTGTTCTGTATCTTCTAGGGGACGCAGAAAGTTGAATTGTGCCCCTCTGTTCATTGTACGTTAACAAGGAAGTAAACAGTGTGCTGTGCATTCATTTGCATTTGTTATTATCTCGTTGTAGTGAGCATCATGCTGTGCGTAAACCATGCCCTGTAGAATACAGTAGCGTAACGTCATTAAGACATATTTGTGCTGAAGCTTCGCGTCTTTCATATCGCGTTATTAGCTCATTTACCCTGCAGCTGCGCTGCCCTCACAGGAGCTTTGATTTGGTCAGGCGCGGATTAGGCAACATTTCGTAACAGCCGAGCCACATGAAAAATTCCCTGCATATGTGACTCGCAGTATATGTCTCTCGTGCCTGCGTGTCGATGGTCAGTGGTAAAGTGAATCCAAAGGACATGGATTAGGTACCAGGTCAAAAAATGGTTCAAATGGCTCTGAGCACTAAGGGACTTAACATCTGACGTCATCAGTCCCCTAGAACCTAGAACTACTTAAACCTAACTAACCTAAGGACATCACACACATCCATGCCCGAGGCAGGATTCGAACCTGCGACCGGAGCGGTCACGCGGTTCCAGACTGAAGCGCCTTTAACCGCACGGCCACACCGGCCGGCAGGTAACGGGTCAATTCTAGGCTTTTTATATCATTTCTTTAATCTCTTCCAATGTCTGTTAACATGAAAAATGACTAATTGACCGTGGTTGGAGTAGACATTAAACTGTAGGTTCCCCTAAAATAACTCAGTGGAAAATTCGCAAAAAGACAACAGCCTATCAGCTTCCATAGATCCATGCCCAGTAAAGCACTGTAGTGTTTAATCCAACACTCGGGTTGATGACGGCTTTATCTTTTTATGTGATTCCCAAAAACGGTGAACAGCTGAACGATAGTATAACATCAAATTCCATTAAGTACAATTTATAATAACAGGATCCGTGACGCTAACCGCCCGATCTAGGTGGTCCTATTGATTCTCGATTGGATTTAAATATGGGGAGATTTGTGGCTTGGCAAGTACGGCAGACTCATCCTGATGCTCTTCGAAACATACACGTACACTGTGAGCTGTGTGACAGGTTCCATTGTCCTGCTGGTAGACGCCAACGTCGCGAAGAAAAACGAGCTGCTTGTAGTGGTGAACATGGTCACCAAGGGCAAATGCATACATCTGTTGACCTATTGTGGACCGAGCGAGGTGGCGCAGTGGCTAGCACACTGGACTCGCATTCGGGAGGACGACGGTTCAATCCCGCGTCCGGCCATCTTGATTTAGGTTTTCCGTGATTTCCCTAAATCGCTCCAGGCAAATGCTGGGATGGCTCATTTGAAAGGGCACGGCCGACTTCCTTCCCTAATCTGATGAGACCGATGATCTCGCTGTTGATCTTCTCCCCCAAAACAACCCAACCTACTGTAACTTCCAAAATGACAAGATCAGCCAGGGAATGCCGTGAAAACATTCCCCAGGCCGTAAACCTCCATCCAGGTTGTAGGGTGTTTGCTTTCAGACTTTTCACGCCGTGTACGCCAGCAGCCATTTGTCCAATGAAGTATAGAACGTGATTCATCTGAAAAGGCTACCCGTCACCTCTCAATGGGTATCCAGTTGGGTTACTGGTGTGAAAATTCCATGCTGATGGACAGCAATCAGTATGGGTGCATGAACCAGACGTCTGCTGCGGATGCCCATACGCAATAACGGTCGCTGAGCAGTCGTTGAAGAGACACTGTTGGTAGCTCCTTGGTTCATCTGTGCAATCACTTGCTCAACAGTTGCGCGTCTATTCGCCCGAGTTAATTTCTGTAGCCGTCGTTCACTGCTGCCATCTATGGCCCATGGTGCACCACACTTATCTCGACGCCTGGTTTGATAGCGCCATTTTGTCATGCACCGTATACTTAAACCATGGCGGCAGACGAGCAGTTTACAAACAGCCGTTTCAGAAATACTTCCATCCCTGGCCGGAAAGCCTTTTGGATTTCAGATAAATCTGTCCGTTTCTGGATTACGAGCACGACTGCACTGTTTACCATGTGACCCTGCCAAACTTCGTGCAGCATACACTGCTAATGCTGCCAGCCGCCCTCTGTGACTGGTTATTGCACGTCGATGTCGAACCTAGGCAGTGGTCAGATTAATGTGACTGACGAGTAGTGTACAGTGAAATCCGTAGTACACTATTTCGTCAAAAGTATACGAACACCTAGTAGTGGACATTAATATGGGGTGCATCCACCCTTCGCCGTTATTACGGCTAGGAACCTCCTTCAGACGTATGCGGAGAGGTGTGTGTGTGGAGGAATGCCAGCCCATTCTTCACCAAGAGGCGAAGGCAGAAAACATTGTGATGTTGGACGCCGAGTCTAGAGGAAAGTCAGCATTCTAACTCTTCCCAAAGGTGTTCTACTGGGTTCAGATCGAGACTCTGTGCAAGCCAGTGTATTTCAGAAATATTAATGTCCACATGACATTGCTTCACAGAAGCTACTTTATGACTGGATGCATTGTCAAGTTGATACAAGCATAGTCTATGAACTGTCCCTGTACTGTACGCAGTACACAATGCTGTAACATGTGTTCTTATGCCTCTGCATTTAACACTTCCTTAACTGCAATAAGACGACGACGCCCTAACCACGACAAACACTCCCATACTGTAACATCACTTCCTCCGCACTTCACTGTCGGCACGACAAACAACGTGAGGTACTGTCACCCACTCATTCGCCAAATCCAGACACTTCCGTCGGCATGCCACGGGGTACAGCGTGATTCATTACTCCAGTTCGCTCGTTTCCAGTCATCCATTGTCCAGTGACATCACTTTACAACACCTCAAGCGTCGCATAGCACTGAGGACAGATGCCGAGAATTCTTCCTGGTTGTATGGCCGTAGTCTATGGAACTTTTCTATCCCTGACGTTTCGTCCAAAGCTACGTTGGACAACTTCGGAGGTGCTCCTGGTTGTGCTGATAATTAATGCCTCAGAATTTTTTACGTGAAAAACCCTTAAAGCTATTTAAATGATACAAACGTTGTTAACATTTTATATTTTTATTCCTCATGTCTACATATTTGCAGCCCTGTGCCGCTATAATGCTCCGAATCGTATCGTGTACCATGACGGTGTGTAACGTAACACAAGCTCTGTGACGTGTGCAACTGTCGTCGATCGTCCTCCGAACAATCCCGACTTGGACACATCCGATTTTCACCGTTTCCAAAACGCAAAGAACACCTTCGTGAACTTCACTTGTATAATAACGATGCGTTGCGAGCGGGGTTGGAGTTGTGGCTCTGCCAACATAGTCAAAACATTGTACAGCGACGATATCAACAAAATGGTCTCTCGTTGGGAGAAATGTGTTCGTCGTCAGGTTGATTAGATTGAGAAATAAGTACGTAGGCGTGAAGAATAAATATGTAGAATGTTAATAACGTTGGTTTAATTTACAAAGCTCTAATAGTTCGTAGGCATTACTTTTCAGCACGCCCTCGTACAAGGATTAGATTAAACAAGCTATGTATATACGCAGCTGCTTATATGTATAACTGTTTGTCTTCAAAAATGTAATTCATATGTTTCTTTTATTGTAGCACATATTTTTTTGTGCTATCATCTGGATCCACAATGATGCGGTGCACAGCCACTAGTATCTCATTTTGATGTCGTGGCAATACCTTCATCCCTAATATCTTGCCTTAGTAACTGTACGGCACCAGACGACATTTTAATACGCTTTTAAGCAATCACAGAGCTGGAATGTGACAAAACATGTCATGCGGGCTGCAGCAAGCGAACTGAACACACTGTGCTTGATTGTGCGCTTATGACCAACACTTCTCACATTATAGGACGTAAGGGGAAAGCGAATGCGAAGGGAAGGGAAGGGATATATTCAACATTGTTCGATTAATGAGCTTGGCTCGAATCGCGCGCGGTTCAGTAAGGCCTCGTTTCAGATCACGATATAAAACCAGCCCGAATTATCGCAAATTCCGAATTAATAAGAGTTTACCGTTTTTGTCAATCTTAAGCTTTATTTATCTCTTATAAACTTTAATCGTAATTGTTGGTGTATGGGTCTAATGTTCTGCTTTCTGACTTCCTGAGAAATTTTGAGGCGCACCCTGGGCAAAGCATCCCCGCGAGCACCGCATCCTTGCAGCAAGTCAACACCTATGTACGCCAGTGTTGCAGCCTGCTATGTGATCAGCTTCCGAGAAACTGGCCGTGCTCTCTCAGACAGGAATCCTGGAAAGATAGTGAATCCTTGAAAGGAATCCTAGAAAGTGGTTCTCGTGAAACGCTGTTGCATAAATTTGGAAAATTGTGTTCGACCAAGACTTGCCGCGATTCTCTTTCTTGTAATGAGGCTTGAATTTACATCTTGGGTTGTCGGGTGTTCTGCCGGATATCAGCGTCGTACTTGCACGATATTTCGGTCACGTAGCTCGAGACCTTCATCAGGTGCGACCTGAGACTGCTCCTCGAGTATATAGGATGGGGCCCCTCCACGCCCGCACCAACGTGGTGACCAAACCAAAAGTTCTACTGTCACCTCCGTAAGCATGTTAGTATTTGAATCAGGCGTCACAGGATGCAGGCTGTGATGTTATCCATGCGTCTGGGTAAGACTACTCATTAACATGGTCCATCGGAGATAGATAGTGGTCGAAAACGATCGAAGGGTAGCGGTTGTAAGAGCAGAGGAAAAAAAGTGCCAAGGCCAGCGCCAAGGGAAAAAAACCTCTGCGACAGTAGGACGGGTAGTAAGGGCAGTAGCGGCTTGCTAACTGCGACAGAGCATGCAAGGTGAGGGAATGTTAGCGTGAGGTATCGTGCAACGTTACCTATGTACTGCGTGGTCGTTAGCTGGGTCAGTCCGGTTGCTGCGGCTGGGCTCGCTTGTAGTCTCCTGGGCCGGCCGCAGTGGCTTCCTCCCTGTAACATAAAAGTTCGGCGCGGCAACGCATGCGCTGCTGTTAGGCCCTCTGCTGCGCCCTGTCGTCAGTGACTTGGTGCAGCTTCATCAGGCTGGTGCAGAACGGCGGCGACCGGCTACCGTTCAGCGTCCTCCTCTACTGCACGCCGCAGCCTTTCCGTAATGTAGCTTCCATGAGCTCCGCTTGTTCGGAGAGCTGCGCCAGTTCAGCGTCGGAGGAAGTATTACCATTCGCTCGCGCTTGTGCGATAAAGGCTGCCCTTTTGGCTTCTCTATCCCTTGCGGGGCCCGCTCCCGCAGCAGTCGGCGTTGCCACCGGTTCAGCTGGGGCGGCGGTTGTCTTCTTTGCGCCTCTCACCAGCGGTGCTGCTGGGACAACCGCTGGGATAGGCGCGCGAACGTCCTTCTGCGAGGTCGCAGGAGTGTTCGCAGGTACGACTGCGCTGAGGCCTTGGGCGAAGACTGCTCGCAGTTGCCTCAAGGCCTCATCCTTCTCTGCAGCCACGGCGGCTGCGAAGGCAGCCCTCTCCGCCGCCATGACGGCTTTGAGGGCTGCTGTGGCCTCTTTCACGGCGGCGCCGAGTTCGAGGTCACACTTCTTCACGGGAGGGCGAGCTGCGTCCTGGCTGCCCGTTTCCGAGCGGTCGTCCCTGCCCCTGGCAGGTGGATCTGCTACTGCGCCGTCCCTCAGCTGCGCCGGGCTGGTCTGCGCCCTACGCCGTTTCCGACGTCGTCTTCTCTTCTGCTGCTGCGTCGCTGCGGCCGCGGCCGCTTCGCCGCCCCCGGTTTGGGTGCGGCTTGAGAAAGCCGCACAACCGCGCCAGCTGGCGACGTGCGGGCCGCCACACCGGACACAAGTCGGCAGAGCGTTGCTGCCGCGGTCGCAGGCGCGGCTGTCGTGCTCGCCTGAGCACTTGACGCACCGCGCCGCGTTGCGGCAATACTTCGCTACATGGCCCTCGCCCTGGCACCTGTAGCACTGGGGCAGAGGGTCCATGGCGGTTGGGAGAGCCTCTGTCGTCACCGGGAAGCCCAGCAACTTCCGCAAGTCGAAGATGTCGCTCCCGCCGTCGACCGTTTGCACGGTCACGGCATAGAGCGGCGCCCTCTTCCTGTTGGTCCGGTTGTGCAGCCTTGCGGTTGCACAACCAAACCCGGCTCGCAGCAGCCCTTCCCGGACCGCTGCCTCGTCGCAGCACCAAGGTAACCCCCTGAGGAGTGCCTTGGTCGTCTTCATCCTTCCGACGGAAGGTGCCTTATCACGCGCCGGCGGTGCGTCGACGACGTGGTCGGCCACTGCGACCTTGATCGCCCTGTGGTCGGCCACGTTTGCAGCTCGAACGCAGATCAGCGAGTCTGTATCGACAGACTCGTAGACCACCTCGTTCCGAGCGCAGTTCGTGATGGTGTCGAACAGCGCTGTCCACGCGCCTTTGCACTTGACGTACAAAGGGGGAGCAGGCCGCGACTCGTCTTCACGGGAGTTCCTCGCGTGGTCGGCAGACTCGGTGAGTTGCACAACCGAAGGACCCTTCGTAGCGGCAGGTTTCCTCTGCGCACCCTTCTTTCCCATGCTGCGAGGCGCGGAACACGACAATTTGCACGCGTTGTAAGAACAACGCACGACAATCTGCTCTCCGCGGCGCCCACAGGACAGAAAACCTCTTCGCGAGCTCTCAACGGCCGAGTAGACTAAGCGCGCAACGGCAGCGATGCGCTCGCCTCGCCAGCTCAGGCCGCTCTGTGCTGCTCCTCGAGTGGACCTGGTCCAGTATTTATGCCTATGGGCTTCCCCCTCCACCAACGGCTGCAGGCGCTTCCTCTGTGGTCCGCGCCCATTCCCTGCGAACTGCTGGAGCGTTGCTGCTCCGTTTTCCGTCCGCTGCGGTTCTAGGTGTTCCCTCTGCGGTCCGCGCCCACCAAACCCGCTCCTGGGGGGTTCATCTACGGTCTGGGGTACCAAGCGTTCCCCCTGCGGTCCGCGCCCGCTCACCACGACCTGTTGGAGCGTTGCCGCTCCGTTTTTCGTCCGTTGCGGCTCTGGATGTTCCCTCTGCGGTCCGCGCCCACCAGTCCCACTTCTGGGTGTTCCATCTTCGGTCTGGTGCGCCTGGCAGTCCGTCAGGGGCTCGTTTTCCATCTCCATGTCTCTGGTTCTTCTGTTTGTGTAGTGTTGCAGCTGGTACCGTTGCTCCTTTAACAATTCCAGAGCCGGATCCGGGAGCAGTCTCAGGTCACACCTGATGAAGGTCACGAGCTATGTGACCGAAATATCGTGCAAGTACGATGCTGATATCCGGCAGAACACCCGACAACCCAAGATGTCATTAGATCGCCGGGAAAGCCTGAAGAGTTACAGGCTTGATCTTAATTAAATGTTATTTAATCCCGAACACTGAGTTCAGTAATAATTTAGTCCATACAGTAGGTCTCTCACGAACTACAGCAATAAGGGGTCTAAAATAGAAATCCTCTGGAAAAAAGGTCATAACCGCAGCCCTTTCTTAAAGAAATTTTTTGTACCAAAGATCGCGTTCAAAACTATTTTTTATTGACCGATTTCGACAATTATTACTGTCATCTTCAGATCTGTAACCTCATATATGCGTTTACATATCAACAATCCATAGGTTTCCTTCAGCGTCTGGCGGGCACAATTTGATTGCATTATTGAAACGTAAATGCATAATACACCTTTGGCCGAAAGTGTTGGGCACCCTAGAAATTTTGTACGTTTGCGATGTACATAATAGTAAATAGACCCTTTGGTTTAAAAATTAGTTTGTCGATATTGAAAAAGGCCAAAAACAATGAGCCATCTCAAAGCTACCAATAAAACATCTGGTATATTTTTCTGTGTACTAATCGGTTCGCTACATCCGCTCGTTGTGGACACATATCACTAATCTAATGCCCTTTTTCTGTTTAGATCTGTGGCATCGGTGATACTGCTGCGTTGTGTCTAAAAGAAACTAACCTAGTTTAGAAAAATGAGTGCCTATAAAGCTTTCGCATGCGTAAGGAAATTCGCAGGTGGAGAGTTCGAAAACTGTGAAATGTATACGCCGATGTGTACAATATGCAAATTAAGTGATTTGCCCTGACCGAGTAGCATGTTAATAGGCCGAGAACTGAGGGCAAGCGGATCACAACAGGCAGTGAGGACAGAATGATAGTAAGAGAATCATTAAAAAATAGGAAGAAAACCTCTCTAGACTTCGCTAGTGAGTTGTCTTACAGTTTTAACAAAACAATTCTGCTCGTACCACTTGTAGACGACTTCAAGTTGGTCTAAAAGGCTGTAAAACCAGGAAGAAGCCATGGCTCTCTGACGAGAATAGAAAGGGACGGTATGGGTGGGCCCTAAAACACCTGATGTTCGCCGAACAAGATTAGTCAAATATTGTGTGATCTGACGAAGCAAACATTCAGGTAGGTTTGTCAACTTGGTGCTCTAACAACACATACCAATTTGGGCAGGAAACTAAACGTATTAATTTAAAAACTCATGAACGAATTCTCTTCAGTGTTTATTTACATTTCAGGTTTTTGTGTCACCTGGTGTGACCTATGTCCGTCGCCGTATGGGCGAGGACAACAACTCAGTGTTTGGTACCTACCGTAAAACACTGCGGAGGGACCATCATGATCTGGGGCTGCATGAGCGCTGCAGGAGTGGGAGAAATGGTCGTATGTGAAGGTCGCGTGGACTTCACAAAGTACATAGATGTCCTAGAATCTATTTTACTGCCATCTTTTACTTCCCTTTTGGCGATACAAACATTGATGACGTTAAATTCCAGCGCGATAATGCATCCTGACCACACAGTGACGTGGCTTCGGGAAAACAACATTGAACTTCTCGACTGGGTTGCCCAATCACCAGACCTGAACACCATTGAGTATTTATGGGGTTTACTGAAGCACAAAGTTAGGCGGCACACAAATAAGTCAAAAGAAGAATTAAAAGACCGCCTGCACATTGAGTGGAAGGTCATAAGTGCCAAAGGTAGTAAGAAGCTAGTGTGCTGTCCACCAAAAAGGATTCCTGCTGTAATAAGGGTCCACGAAATACTGATTTTGTGCTACTAATAAACATTATAAACTCGAACAAATTGTTTCTGTTTATTTAATTGTCTTGTTTTTTACAACACTCAAAGTTACCTATGGTGCTCAATACTTTTGGCCAAGGGTGTATTGTAGTTCTGAATATACAGTCTTACCAGTCAAATCCGGTCAATAAAAAATAGTTCTCAACGTGATACTGGATATAAAAATGTATTTAAAGCTGAAATTTATCTAAATCAATAAATTATAGTGGAAGTTACCTAAATAAATAAATAAATATAAGGCTAAAGTACTATTTCTGATTGTAAGACTGAGCTGTGATAGTACATGAACTCTCGGAATGAAACTTGTACTGTCGTAATGTGAAAGCCAAGCTGCACTATAAAAGTAATTTATTGTCGTAATGGAAAGGGAAGTCTTTCATACTGTAAAAGTTATGAATCTGACTGCAAGAATTTTGAACAGTATAAACTGCCTGAATAATTAACTTGGACATGAAACCTAGAATAATTGGCTTTGCAACATTTGATCACAAAAACTGACCCTGATTGAATAAATAAACAAAAAATTAATATTTTCGCCTTACCTCTATTCAATGCAAATCTGGATAACGCGTTGCAGTACTGCTCTGTCTTGCGCCCCGTTCTGCTAAAGCTGCAAATTAATGTATCTCCACAGAGACACTCGACAGGTGCAATGAGTTCTCTGTTAATTGCAAATCGAACTGTTTATTGAACAAACTTGGTTGAATGATCCATTAAAAAGAACTGTAAGAGAAAGGTTGGTAAGAAAATGAAATATGCGCATAAATGGCAACACTGTTTTTTTCTTGTATATTGGGAAAAAATGCTCAAGGCAGATTTTAAATTTAATGAACTTCTCAACATCCAAACAATACACTTGCCTGTCTCTCACATCTAACAACTTTCAGTACAATAACAAAGTTAGTCCGATGGCGCAGCAATAGTGAAAATAAAGTAACATCATTATTGTATTTACCTGTCATTCCATTAGATTTCTTCCTTCACAAATAGTTTTCATAATCATGTCGATTGAACAAAAGGATAAATTGAGACATTAAATTTGAATCATAATATTATATCTCCACCCAAGCTAAATAAATATTGTCTGCCCCTGCGCCCTTGCGCAGCTCAGAGATACTCACTTAACTTCTGTGATACAGCTTACAACATCGCTGCTCGCCCACAATCGATTCAGATACAAAAATTCACATACCAAAATTATACATGACGCCTGTCAAAGTACATACAGATCGCTCCTTCTCATTTCTCATTATGAGAAACGTAAAAAATATATATATATATATATATATATATATATATATATATATATATATATATACATATATATATATATATTCCGCAGATACGAGTGCCGTTAACAAAAAAACTGAACACACAAAGTAAAAAGCAGGAATAAATGTTTATCTCCACTTTACTCAGTGATTTAAAAAATGTGGTCCCTGCGCAACATTACTGAAAATAAATCGAGGACTTCCGCTTATCAGTTTACTATCTAAAATAAAACTCTGATCACAGAACTAAAAGCATAATATATTCTTACAATTACATTACAGGCACCTCGAAGAACGACTTTATTTACTAGTCTTCAAAAGCTATCAGTTATAACTGCCTAAGCTCTGGCGCAGTCATTCACCGGCCATTCCAGAATGGATTCAATACAACGACAGACTATTATAATCTCAGACTTCTATTGCTTTTTTTGGAAACAACTGCTAGTCGTGGACGCTGTACGTCTTACAAGGGAACCAACGGCAATCGCATTTTTATGATTTTCTATATTTATGGTACGTGAAGTTCAAAGCTTAAATACCAGTTGTCCAAAGCTGTTCACTGCAACTCTAAAAATTTTTCGCGAATGTCGACTTTGAAGTTTGCCGAGGAAACTTGGTTCACCAAAATTATATTGCATATAGAATGGCGTGCGTGCCTCATTCGATGGCTTGGACAGTGGTTATCTGGTAATCAATGGCTCGCTGGTTCGAATATCGCTATGGTCTTCTTTTCTCGTTTTATTTTTTCGTTCAGTTTGAATACCTACATCATTTAAACTAAAAATTCATCAAATATATGCTACTTACTTAAAACACCTCGAAGTGTTGTAATGTGCAAAACCCGGTAATTTCACTTATGACACACATACTGTTGTTGAGGAAATTTAGTCGCTACCTGGTATAGAGGGTCTGAATGCTGAAACAGGTAGCTAATAATTTGGAGATGAAATTACAATTGATGGTGTTCCTGAGATTTATAATATTTTTAATTACCTTTCGTAACTCTTCTGTAGCTAAATTATAGTACCTGTTTGAGACGCAGTTTGATTCATCACCAAGGATCATATAGAGATTTAAGGAAGAAATTATCATTTTCTTTGCTCCAGTTCATTGGAATACTATTAATGTTTTTTACGTAGTATTTCCCCTACAGGTATGCTTCACGGTAGAGAAACACGATGTGACAGACTAAATAATTAACTGACAAAAGGGGAGGATGAGGCCAAAGACTGTGTTTTATTGGATAGCGAAGTAGAAATCTTGCGAGCGGTTTATTTATTTTACGCTCTATACAGATTCCATTAGTCGGATTACCTGAATGTCTGGAGCATCTCAAAGTCAAAGCTTAAAAAAAGGTCAAAGCCACAGGGCACAATCCTGTTGACGAGTCCAGGGATTTTATCCTAATGAAAATGTGATCGATTACTTTAGCATATACTGTTGACTATCAAGAGCGAATGAGATAAAGAAGATTTCGAGCAGAACAATAAAATCTATGTGTTCAGTTGTTTCCGTGAAATGTCAACTATTGCACTTTAATTCTGGTTTCTCCAGTTCGTCTATGCAGCTTTTATGCGTCCTTTTCAGAAGATACGTACTCAGTATATATTTGCATAATATCTCTTGCTTTTATACCGAAACTGAATTAAAAATAATTACAGTTTATTTACTTAAAGTATGGGATGGATATGATTAAACTTTCGCTACTTGACGGGGAGCGCATGAAAAACGAGTGATCGTAGGACAATGAAAATTTGTGGAAACATTAATAAGGTCATGCCGAATACAAATAAAGAATAAACCATTGAAAGAAACACTTCATAATTTTCTAATGAGAGGGCAACATTTGTTAAATGCGTACCGTGTTTACGTTCCAGGTTACAAAAGTTGCTCGACGTGACGACCATCTGCTTCCACGACAGCTTGGAATCAGTGTAGGGATTGCTCTATGCTGCCCGAAACATCTCAGGTGGGATGTTGGCTACCTCTCTAACTCTAGTCATCTTCAACCTCCAACGTGTGTTAGTGTCCCGTTGATAAGCCCCGTCCGTCAGTTAACGCCACAGCCAGAAATCACACGGCTTCAAATTCGGTTATCTTAATGGCCACGCAGTTTGGAACGATCGCTCAATAATTCGGTTTCCTGTTTGTTGGGGAGTAATCTAGTGACCTAGCAAGTGATGTGAGGTGGAACACGTCAAAAAAGTTCAGTTCAAAATACCTCTCTGCTGTAGAGCAGAAATCAGATAGTGGTGAAGCAGATCACAGAAAAGTGCGCCCTTCTCGTTGTGTATCCTTGGCTCTTTCAGTTCGAGTTCCAGTACCTGCACCGGTGCCTAACGGCCTGTCAAGGCACTAATACTATAAACAACGCAAATCCTTAGCACACAGCCAGCACATCATTCCTATGAATTTGGGTGCCCATACCGTAAATAGTTTCCCTTCTACACTGGTCCAAGTAGCGAAACTTTAATTATTGCCACTCTGTGCAATGTTTTGATGAAAACTCTTCTGTGATTGCTCATGAAACTAAGAAGACGCAATAATCGCTCCTCACAGATACAGCGAATATTAGTCTTTTCTGCCATTCCTCGTAGTTATCTTCTCTTTGACGAACTTATTTTACGCTCGCGTGCTGAGAAGCAATGCTTTTGGATTTTTTACGTGAAAACTCTTAAAGCTTTTTTTAAAAAAAAGCACTCCGCCTTCAGGCCACTAGTGGCCTACCGGGACCATTCGACCGACGTGTCATCCTCAGTGGAGGATGCGGATAGGAGGAGCGTGGGGTCAGCACACCGCTCTTCCGGTCGTTATGATGGTATTCTTGACCGAAGCCGCTACTATTCGGTAGAGTAGCTCCTCAATTGGCATCACGAGGCTGAGTGCACCCCGAAAAATGGCAACAGCGCATGGCGGCCTGGATGGTAACCATCCAGGCCGCCATCCGCTGTTGCCATTTTTACCCATCCAAGTGCCGACCACGCCCGACAGTGCTTCACTTCGGTGATCTCACGGGAACCGGTGGATCCACTGCGGCAAGGCCGTTGCCTAAAGCTTTTTAAATAAAATAAAATTTAATGATGTTTTATATATATCTTTATTCTCTATGTCTACATATTTACTTCTCATCATAGTCACCCTGGCGATGGACACATTTCCCCAAATGCGAGATTGGTTTGTTAATAACGTCACTGTACAATGTTTGACTTTGTAGATGGAACCACAACCTCACCTCTGCTTGTACCTCTTCATCACTATCAAAGTAAAGTCCTCAAGTGTGTACCTTAAGTTCTGTAAACAGATGAAAATCAGATGGAGCCAAATCCGGGCTGTATGGAGCATGATCGATGGCAGTGAACCCAAGGCGTCGGATTGTTGCAGACGGCGCACGTCGCAGCGCTCGTGTGCGCTCTGGCATTGTCAAGCTGAAGCAGAGGTGCTCCAAGCGAGAACGAACTCTTCGCATTCATGCTTTCAGTTTTATGAGTGTCTCTCACGCAGCGACGTAGCTACGTTACACGTCACCACGTTACACGCTACAATTCTGGACCCTCTAGCGGCAGAACATTGCAACTTGCGTGAGCGAAACAGGAAGTCGAACGAGTAATATGCATGACATCTTATTCCTAAACCGATGCTGACAATACAGAAATTTCGAAGGATATTTTTTTTCAGCACGTCCTTGTATGATTTGTGGACACAAGGAAGGGGTAGACAGCAAAGCAGGTCTCTTTAACTCACGGCAGAGCGTCATGGATGTGCTAAGAAACCTGAACGGGCAAACGCTTGAATATTGGCACCTGAACGGGCAAACGCTTGAATATTGGCCCCCAGCTATCCTGTGAAAGTCTACTTAAAAACTTTCAGGAACCAGTATTAAGTAAGAACTATATTACAGTCACCTACGTATCGCTGACCGTGTAGACACGATTAGACTAACTACAGCGCTTACAGTGCCATTTGAGGCAGCTATGCTTACAACTTTCCATGCTCGAATATAACGGAAAGGTACCTTGACATGCAGTGCCATGGGTTGTACGATCTCTCATGCACTTCACTGCGGATTGCAAAGCATGGATGTGGATATTGGAAGCCAACCATTTCCTCAGGAAACTCTGACGACAATAAATGGTTCAAATGGCTGTGAGCACTATGGGACTTAACATCTGAGGTCATCAGTCCCATAGAACTTAGAACAACTTAAACCTAACTAACATAAGGACATCACACACATCCATACCCGAGGCAGGATTCGAACCTGCGACCGTAGCAGTCGCGCGGTTCCAGACTGTAGCGCCTAGAACCGCTCGGCCACCCCGGCCGGCTCTGACGACAATATCCGATTGCTTCTGTCAAGAATGGGAAATTTTCTGTTATAAGGACAAGTCTTCAGATGGAACAGGCTAGTGGCTGAGAAAGATGCAGGAGTCGGTACCAGTACGTTTTCGCTCGGAAGAGCATGTAATACACTGCCCAGCCACATTAGTGTGAACACAGTCTATGTGCGACGTTAACGTGCAATAACCGCTCACAGATGGTAGGTGCCAGCACTAGCAGTGGAGGATATACGGTGTGAATCACCCAAACATTGCACTGTAGATATTGCACATATGGAATGTGCTACTGATGTGTGCTTGGTATTCAAGGTCTCCTATTGTTAGCCAATAAACAGATTCTAATAACACTTCGCAAGTATTTTAATTCAAATATACACTTTTTAAAATGGAACAATGCCTATTTACATAACAAACTAAAAGTAGGATAAAACAGAATGTCAGTGGTTGTTGGAGTATTCTAGGGCGAATTCAAATGTTCAAATGTGTGTGAATTCCTAAGGGACCAAACTGCTGAGGTCATCGGTCCCTAGACTTACACACTACTTAAACTAACTTATGCTAAGAACAACACACACTCCCATACCCGAGAGAGGACTCGAACCACCGACGGGGGGGGATCCACGTGAACCGTGACAAGGCGATTAGACCGCCCGGCTTGCAGGATTCTAGTGCGAGTCGTTTACGAGATATTGTATTTTGAAATGTTTCCATACTGACCCTTGTTTGTGCTATTCAACCAGCGTAGTTGCTAGGTACGATGTTGTTACGTTTGCTTGCAATATGTTTGTGTGTTCCTTGATCAAAAATGGTTCAAATGGCTCTGAGCGCTATGGGACTTAACATCTGAGGTCATCAGTCCCATAGAACTTAGAACTACTTAAACCTAACTAACCTAAGGATATCACACACATCCATGCCCGAGGCAGGATTCGAACCTGCGACCGTAGCGGTCGCGTGGTTCCAGACTGAAGGCCTAGATGTGTTCCTTGACTGCACTGTGACTTGGTAGTCAGATAGTGTGTGACAGTCCAAACAGTAGGTCGTGAATGGACAATGGGTTTTACCTATGCAGAAAAAGCCGACATGCTCATGGTGTATGAAGAGTGTAGGAAGAATGCAGTTGGTTCTTGTACGGTGTATAAGACGAATACCCCCAACAGACGTCAGCCATCTCGGCAGTTACTTACCAGCCTCTTCAGCCAGTTACATGAAAGTGGTAGAGTAACACCTAATAGCCGGCCGGTGTGGCCGTGCGGTTTAGACGCTTCAGTCTGGAACCGCGTGACCGCTATGGTCGCAGGTTCGAATCCTGCCTCGGGCATGGATGTGTGTGATGTCCTTAGGTTAGTTAGGTTTAATTGGTTCTAAGTTATAGGCGACTGATGACCTCAGAAGTTAAGTCGCATAGTGCTCAGAACCATTTGAACCATTTGAACCAGTAACACCTAAACAACGTAACAGAAAGAAACAGGTGGTTACAGAACTGGGGGAAGATAATATTCTTCCTGCTGTTGTAATTGATCCGAAAGGTAGCTCGCACGCAATCGCACGAGGAAGTGGCATGAGTCAGGCGAGTGTCCTACGCATTCTCTGTTGACATAGGTTCCATCCCTATCACACCTCTCTTCATCAAGAGCTGCGTGGAAGATATTATGAGCATACTGTTAACTTCTGTACATGGGCGTTAAGGCAGGATGCTCCAGATATATCTTGTTTAGTGATGAAGCCACATTTACCAATAATGACCAGGTGAACCATGAAACAAGAACTATTGGTCTGTTGACAATCCCTGTTGGCTTCGTCAGGTGGAACATCAATGTCCGTGAAGTATGGGATAATGAACTATCAGCTCATAGGCCTGTTTTTCAAGGAAGAAACACTAAACATGCAAAAGTATCGCTGCCTCCTGACAGACCATCTTTCACAGACGCTAGAAGATGTTCATTTGCAGACTAGGAGGAACCTGTGGTACCAACATGATGGCTGTCGAGCCCATAGTGCACGAATTACTACAGCATGTCTTCACGAATTGCTTCCAAGTTAACAGTGTCGTCGTAACTGTCGTCTGCTTCACGTAGGCTGTGCAGCGTGCTACCTTAATTTAAGTATTAACTGTATTTTTCTTACTTGTCACTTCTTCTTCCGTGTGTTTTTGCTTTTAGGAAGCTTTAATTGTCGAGTGCTAGTAATAATGTTCCATAGATTTCGTGTTTGTTTTGTATACAGTCAGAGAGAGAGTCCCTTTAGTCAGCCATAGTGCTAGTAGTGTCAGTGTCGTCGTAACTGCCGTCCACTTCACGTCTGCTGTGCAGCGAGCTACCTTAATTTAAGTATTAACTGTATTTTTCTTACTTGACACTTCTTCTTCCGTGTGTTTTTGCTTTTAGGAAGCTTTAATTGTCGAGTGCTAGTAATAGTGTTCCATAGATTTCGTGTTTGTTTTGAATACAGTCAGAGTGAGTCCCTTTACTCAACCATAGTGCCAGTAGTGCTAGTGTCTGTTTTCAATACAGTCCAGAGACAGGTAGTGCTATTTTCATTGTTTTCTACAAGAAGCGGCTAGCAACCACAGTTTAGTCAACAATCAGCCGCCTTTAGTGAATTAGCAGTCTAGTTAAAAGTTGATTAACTCTCTACATTAAATTGATTTCTTAGAATGGATAGGATGTGTGACTGTTGTGTACGGACGCAGGAGGAGCTGGCCACTGTTCGCGAACAGCTCAAAGTGTTGATGGCCGCGGTCAGCCGTCTTCAGGCTGCTGCCGCGGAGTGTAGCGGCAATGGGGAGTCTGGTGCGTCGCATCGTACACCCCAGGTGTTAACACGCTTCACCCATTGTCCCTGCTGTCGAGACATCTTTGCGGGTACCGGGCGCGGTTGGGCCACCTTCTCCCCAAGGGGAGTGGCGGGTTCAGCGGCGTTCGCGGCGCACGAGGCGGAGGGTAAATGTGGAGGCTGGCCGTGTGGCATCGCCCGCTCTGCATGTGAGTGGACATATGGCCGCACCTTCAGCAAGGTCCGAGCAAGCACACGGGGGGAGGGGTTTATTAGTTATTGGGAGCTCCAACGTTAGGCGGGTGATGGAGCCCCTTAGGGAAATAGCGGAAAGGTCGGGGAAGAAGGCCAGTGTTCACTCTGTCTGCTTGCCGGGGGGTCTCATCCGAGATGTGGTGGAGGCCCTACCGGCGGGGATAGAGAGCACTGGGTGCACCCGACTGCAAATCGTTGCTCATGTTGGCACCAATGACTCCTGCCGTGTGGGTTCAGAAGTCATCCTCAGTTTGTACAGGCGGTTGCGGAATTGGTGAAGGCGGAAAGCCTCGGTCGCGGGGTGGAATCAGAGCTAACTATTTGTAGTACCGTTCCCAGAACCGATCGCGGTCCTCTGGTTTGGAGCCGAGTGGAAGGCTTAAACCAGAGGCTCGGACGATTCTGCGGAGATCTGGGGTGCAAGTTTCTCGACCTCCGCTATCGGGTGGAGAAGTGTAGGGTCCCCCTGAATAGGTCAGGTGCATTACACGCCGGAAGCGGCTACAAGGCTAGCGGAGTACGTGTGGAGTGCACATGTGGGTGTTTTAGGTTAGAGAATTCCCCTCCCCCCCCCCCCCTAGGCCCGACAAGACGCCTCCTGAGACGCGGCAAGGTAGGAGTAGGCAAAATGCAACAGGGAATAACAATATTAATGTGCTAATAGTAAACTGCAGGAGCGTCTATAGAAAGGTCTCAGAACTGCTCTCATTAATAAACGGTCACGGCCACCACTAGGGACAGAAAGTTGGCTGAAACCAGACGTAAACAGTAATGAAATCCTAAACTCAGATTGGAATGTATACCGCAGAGACAGGCTGGACAGTGAAGGGGGAGGCGTGTTTATAGCGACAAGAAGTGCAATAGTATCGAAGGAAATTGACGGAGATCCGAAATGTGAAATAATTTGGGTGAAGGTCACGGTTAAAGCAGGCTCAGACATGGTAATTGGATGTCTCTATAGGCCCCCTGGCTCAGCAACTGTTGTGGCTGAGCACCTGAAGGATAATTTGGAAAATATTTCGAGTAGATTTCCCCACCATGTTATAGTTCTGGGTGGAGATTTTAATTTGCCGGATATAGACTGGGAGACTCAAACGTTCATAACGGGTGGCAGGGACAAAGAATCCAGTGAAATTTTTTTAAGTGCTTTATCTGAAAACTACCTTGAGCAGTTAAACAGAGAACCGACTCGTGGCGATAACATATTAGACCTTCTGGTGACAAACAGACCCGAACTATTTGAAACAGTTAACGCAGAACAGGGAATCAGCGATCATAAAGCGGTTACTGCATCGATGATTTCAGCCGTAAATAGAAATATTAAAAAAGGTAGGAAGATTTTTCTGTTTAGCCAAAGTGACAAAAAGCAGATTACAGAGTACCTGACGGCTCAACACAAAAGTTTTGTCTCAAGTACAGATAGCGTTGAGGATCAGTGGACAAAGTTCAGAACCATCGTACAATATGCGTTAGATGAGTACGTGCCAAGCAAGATCGTAAGACATGGAAAAGAGCCACCGTGGTACAACAACCGCGTTAGGAAACTGCTGCGGAAGCAAAGGGAACTTTACAGCAAACATAAACATAGCCAAAGCTTTGAAGACAAACAAAAATTACGCGAAGCGAAATGTAGTGTGAGGAGGGCTATGCGAGAGGTGTTCAATGAGTTCGAAAGTAAAGTTCTATGTACTGACTTGGCAGAAAATACTAAGAAATTTTGGTCTTATGTCAAAGCGGTAGGTGGATCAAAACAAAATGTCCAGACACTCTGTGACCGAAATGGTACTGAAACAGAGGATGACAGACTAAAGGCCGAAATACTAAATGACTTTTTCCACGCTGTTTCACAGAGGAAGACTGCACTGTAGTTCCTTCTCTAGATTGTCGCACAGATGACAAAATGGTAGATATCGAAATGGACGACAGAGGGATAGAGAAACAATTAAAATCGCTCAAAAGAGGAAAGGCCGCTGGACCTGATGGGATACCAGTTCGATTTCACACAGAGTACGCGATGGAACTTGTCGCCCTTCTTGCAGCGGTGTACCGTAGGTCTCTAGAAGAGCGTAGCGTTCCAAAGGATTGGAAAAGGGCACAGGTCATCCCCGTTTTCAAGAAGGGACGTCGAACAGATGTGCAGAACTACAGACCTATATCTCTAACGTCGATCAGTTGTAGAATTTTGGAACACGTATTGTGTTCGAGTATAATGACTTTTCTGGAGACTCAAAATCTACTCTGTAGGAATCAGCATGGGTTTCGAAAAAGACGGTCGTGTGGAACCCAGCTCGCGCTATTCGTCCATGAGACTCAGAGGGCCATAGACACGGGTTCCCAGGTAGATGCCGTGTTTCTTGACTTCCGCAAGGCGTTCGATACAGTTGCCCACAGTCGTTTAATGAACAAAGTAAGAGCATATGGACTATCAGACCAATTGTGTGATTGGATTGAGGAGTTACTAGATAACAGAACGCAGCATGTCATTCTCAAAGGAGAGAAGTCTTCCGAAGTAAGAGTGATTTCAGGTGTGCCGCAGAGTAGTGTCATAGGACCGTTGCTATTCACAATATACATAAATGACCTTGTGAATGACATCGGAAGTTCACTGAGGCTTTTTGCAGATGATGCTGTGGTGTGTCGAGAGGTTGTAACAATGGAAAATTGTACTGAAATGCAGGAGGATCTGCAGCGAATTGACGCATGGTACAGGGAATGGCAATTGAATCTCAATGTAGACAAGTGTAATGTGCTGCGAATACACAGAAAGATAGATCCTTTATCATTTACCTACAAAATAGCAGGTCAGCAACTGGAAGCAGTTAATTCCAAGAATTATCTGGGAGTACGCATTAGGAGTGATTTAAAATGGAATGATCATATAAAGTTGATCGTCGGTAAAGCAGATGCCAGACTGAGATTCATTGGAAGAATCCTACGGAAATGCAATCCGAAAACAAAGGAAGTAGGTTACAGTACGCTTGTTCGCCCACTGCTTGAATACTGCTCAGCAGTGTGGGATCCGTACCAGATAGGGTTGATAGAAGAGATAGAGAAGATCCAACGGAGAGCAGCGCGCTTCGTTACAGGATCATTTAGTAATCGCGAATGCGTTACGGAGATGATAGATAAACTCCAGTGGAAGACTCTGCCGGAGAGACGCTCTGCAGCTCGGTACCGGCTTTTGTCGAAGTTTCGAGAACATACCTTCAGCGAGGAGTCAAGCAGTATATTGCTCCCTCCTATGCATATCTCGCGAAGAGGATAGAATCAGAGAGATTAGAGCCCACACAGAAGCATACCGACAATCCTTCTTTCCACGAACAATACGAGACTGGAATAGAAGGGAGAACCGATAGAGGTACTCAGGGTACCCTCCGCCACACACCGTCAGGTGGCTTGCGGAGTATGGATGTAGATGTAGAGTAGAGGTGGACTGGATGCAGAGGACCTGTACCTTGGCCGGCTCGTTCCTCTCGTTTAACGCTTGCAGACCTTTTTCTGAGAGGAAAGCTGCAAGATGCAGTCTACAAGGACATACCAACTACACCAAGTGATATGCAATGAGGTATTAACTGCAACCTGCTCGGACATCTCCACTGAAACGCTAGCACGTGTGCGGAAGTCGTTCTGTACCAGACTGGCAGCGTGTATTGCCGCTGCGGGTGTCATTTTGAACACAACCTGTCATAGTCAATTGTCTCGTTACTGTTCAGAACCCACATAGCTAGTGTATACTCTTGAGTTGTTATATAGTGTGTGCAATCATAGGTACTGTTCAAGTGCCGGTGTCAGTGTAAAAATTAAAACATTCTATAAAGTTTTCGAATTCCTGTGACGAATATCTTGCCAGTATCAATGTCGACAACAGGTAAAAATCGTCGACGTTAACGATTCCCAGGATGGATGAACTGTCTATCTACGTAATTAAGTTTGTTCTCAAACCTCAGAGCTCTAGTTCTACTGGCACCTGAGCAGTTTTGTTTTTCTCTTGCTGCTTCACAATGTCGTTTCGCACATGTCACAGCGACATATGATGCAAATGAAAGTGAGAAATAGACAAAGGACAGAAACATATCCATTCATGCATCTGAGTAAACATGAATAGACTTCGATCACCTGTTCGCAGTCCTGAAGAACTGTATGTATATAAAGAGGTAATCAGAAGGAACAATACCAACAACGTAAGCGCAATGTAGTGTCCTAAAATAACATCATGTTGAAACACAAGCAAGTCGGTGTAATGCATAATTTTTCCGATTTAAGTTTTTGAGATATCAGATATGCAAGTAAATTCTTGATATCTGGTTCTTTCGATAAGTACTTCAAATGTGTGGACAGTACTAAGTCACGCTTTTACTGTTCTCCAGAACAGAAGAAGATATTCCAGGAAGGGATAAAATAACTGAACGCTCACTGCAGTCTCTATATTCTGAGACTAAGCGTGTAAGGCGCTGCCGAGGACTCACTTTATGAACACCAGCAGTCTTCCGCCATATTGCTGTAGCTGCTGTGTTGGACGCAATGGTATCATCGCCTTCAGTTTCCATTATAAGAGAATCTTCCCTCACTTAGTCGTCTTGATCGCTTCCCAGTACAGCTATGAGCATTTTCCAACAGAATGTAGCTGCGTACACTATGTGATGAAAAGTATCCGGACACCCCCAAAAAACATAAGTTTTTCATATTAGGTGCAATGTGCTGCCACCTACTGCCAGGTACTTCTGTCAGCGACCTCAGTAGTTATTAGACATCGTGAGGAAGCAGAATGGGGCGCTCCGCGTTACTCACGGACTTCGAACGTGGTCAGATGATAGGGTGTCACTTGCGTCATACATCTGTACGCGAGATTTCCACCCTCCTAAACATCCATAGGTCCACTGTTTCCGATGCGATAGTGAAATGGAAACGTGAAGGGACACGTACAGCACAAAAGCGTACAGGCCGACCTCGTCTGTTGACTGACAGAGACCGCCGACAGTTGAAGAGGGTCGTAATGTGTAATAGGCAGACATCTATCCAGACCATCACACAGGAATTCCAAACTGCATCAGGAGCCACTGCAAGTACTATGACAGTTAGGCGGGAGATGAAAAAACTTGAATTTCATGGTCGAGCAGCTGCTCATAAGCCACACATCACGCCCATAAATGGCAAACGTCGTCTCGTAAACATTGAACCACTGAACCGTGGAAAAACGTTGTGTGGACTGACGAACCACGGTACACAATGTGGCGATCCGATGGCAGGGTGTGAGTATGACGAATGCTCGGTGAACGTCATCTGCCAGCGTGTGTAGTGCCACCTGTAAAATTCGAAGGCGGTGGTGTTATGGTGTGGTCGTGTTGTTTTTCACGGAAGGGGCTTGCACCCCTTGTTGTTTTGCTTGGCACTATTACGGTACAGGCCTACATTGATGTTTTAAGCATCTTCTTACCTTCTTGCTTCCCACTGTGAAGAGCAATTCGGCGATGGCGATTGCATCTTTCAACACAATCGAGAACCTGTTCATAATGCACGGCCTGTGGCGGAGTGTTTACACGACAATAACATTCCTGTAATGGATTGGCCTGCACAGAGTCCTGACCTGAAACCTATAGAACACCTTTGGGATGTTTTGGAACGCCGACTTCCTGCAAGATCTCACCGACCGACATCGATACCTCTCCTCAGTGAATGGGCTGCCATTCCCCAAGAAACCTTCGAGCACCTGATTGAACGTGTACCTGTGAGAGTGGAAGCTGTCATCAAGACGGGTGGACCAACACCATATTGAATTCCAGCATTACCGATGGAGGGCGCCACGAACTTTAAGCCAGGTATCCGGATATTTTTGATCACGTAGTATATGTCGTCGAGTTACAAGGGCAATCAACAGATGGTACTGCAGACGTGTCACGTATCGCTTATGTACAGTAAATATCGGATGCACACTTTGTAACTGTCGTATCGTCCACAGACTGAGGTGCTACACCAAAGTTGGCAAAGAATATATATATACCACAGACTTTAGCGAGGGCTCGCTGCAATCCACAACGACATGTGGTAGGCACTGAGGTCAATATGCAGTAGAGCTCTGTCCAGTCTGCGACCTCATCTGAAGGAGTCAGCATCATTGTACAGGGACAACAAGTTGTTAAATTTTCTGACGTACTTGCGCTTTTGTAAACGTTGAACACGGTACCTAAAGAGAACAGTTTTTTAACTAGTGCTTCAAGTGACGCTTTGCTGGTCAATGGCAGTTGTAAATTATCTAGTACTCCTGTGGCGAAGAAGAGTGTCAATACCTGTATTTGGGCCAGATGAAAGTAATTTCATCTGTTCACAACAGTAGTCTCAAACGAAGGTATTACTCATGTGTGAAATCTGGTGTTGCATTGGGTACATAAAAATGTGTACATAAAAATTTCTTAAAGCAGTGTCCAAGAAAGCCTCATAACTGCTCCTTTAAACTAATTAATTCAACGAAATAGATTTTTCTATTTTTTTAAAAAAAATACGCCATTTATAAGGTGACAGCTCATTTTGTGCAAAGATCTAGACAGTGGATACTGACTACTGGTTGGTATTGGTTCGACTTCAGTTCCGGGAGATAGAAAGATTGAAGTAATGGATGAAACTTAGACCGGGGGCGATGCGAAGGGCGAACTCTTTTTTTCTTTCTATCCCAGCACTGGCCCATCGAGGGGTCGAAAGCCTCGCTCACCCTACGCGACGGAAATTGAACGTTTAATTTTAAACATCTCTTTACACAGTATAATTACCGGGTCCTATTTTGAGACAGCGAAGTCGTTCTTTATGCAAGTCGCGCACGTACGAGGCGCGACGTCACGAAGATGGGAGGAAGAACGACGGCGACGCATAAATTATTCATTCCGCCTACCGCCCTGCCCCTCCCCCACCTCCCCTCAACCAACCCACTCCCTCTTCCCCCTCGCCGCTGAGAAGGAAAGCTAGTTGCGCGGGCAAACATCAAAGAGGCGTAATTTGAAGCATTGGCAGCATTTGCATGTCGGCGGCCCTCGAGGCGGCGCAGACAGCGAAAGCCCATCAGCTGGGCGTCGCAAACACGGCCGAGGCATCTCGGAGCGACCCGCCGCCGCGCCGCTAGGCACTCAGACAACGCTACTTGGCGAGCGCGTGGTCCGAGCCGCACTGCAGCCACTCCGGCCCTGCTCGCTCCTACTACTGTGCGGAGAAACTACACTACTTCGGTGCTAATGGCCGGCCTCTTCTGATAGGAAACCGGGCTGCTCCCATCCGTCACTAGAGATGTCGTCAGCCTTTACGGCGCGAGTAGGAACTACAGGATGCTTTAATAAGGATTTTTCTAACTTTATCATTGTACGTAACTTCAGTTTGAAGAGGTACATTAAAGCAGGTGATTAACAAACACCAAACGTCTAGGATTGAATATTGATTTTCGGGTGAAGTGATATGCACGCACGTAGATAGTTGCAAATTGATTTTCATTTGCAAAAGCTGTGGAAGTGTACTATCCCATTTCCCGGCTGTCTTGGTCATCAAAAATAATACAGTCAGTAATGACAGACATACAGATGTAAGTGTATCGAAGTTTGGATTACGTAATGGTAGAAGCGCAGAAACTATAGCTTTAGTAGAATTAACAAAAATGATGAGATTTTCACTCTGCAGCGAATGTGCGCTGATATGAAACTTCCTGGCAAATTAAAACTGTGTACCGGACCGGGACTCGAACTCGGGGCCCTTTCTTTTCGCGGGCAAGTGCCCTACCATCTTTTTTTTTTTTTAATCATTTTGTTCGATATAGTTCGTTGCGTTTGTTCTGGGCGGACTTCACAAGACATCTGTTCAAGTTGATCGTTGATTCCTTGACTCAGTTTTTTTTTATTAAAGAGAGCGCGCATCCCTCTGACCCAACATGCTGAGCTATTGTACTGGCTTACCATCTGAGCTACCCAAGCACGACTCACGCCCCGTCCTCACAGCTTTACTTCTGCCAGTATCTCGTTTCCTACCTTCCAAACTTTACAGAAGCTCTCCTGCAAACCTTGCAGGACTAGCACTCCTGAAAGAAAGGATATTGCGGAGACATTGCTTATCCACAGCCTGGGGGACGTTTCCAGAATGAGATTTTCACTCTGCACCGGAGTGTGCGCTGATATGAGACTGGTAGATTAAAACTGTGTGCCGGACCGAGACTCGAATTCGGGACCTTTGCCTTTCGCGGGCAAGTGCTCTACCATCTGAGATACCCAAGCACGACTCACGCCCCGTCCTCACAGCTGTCCTTCTGCCAGTCCCGAGTTCGAGTCTCGGTCCGGCACACAATTTTAATCTGCTAGGAAGTTTCATATCAGCGCACACTCCGCTGCAGAGTGAAAATCTCATTCTGGAAACATCCCCCAGGCTGTGGATAAGCAATGTCTCCGCAATATCCTTTCTTTCAGGAGTGCAAGTCCTGCAAGGTTTGCTGGAGAGCTTCTGTAAAGTTTAGAAGGTAGGAGACCAGATACTGGCAGAAGTAAAGCTGTGAGGACGGGGCGTGAGTCGTGCTTGGGTAGCTCAGATAGTAGAGTACTTGCCTGCGAAAGGCAAAAGTCCCGAGTCTGAGTCTCGGCCCGGTACACAGTTTTAATCTGCCAGAAAGTTTCAACAAAAATGATATTTGATAACAACGATGAGAGTATCACATTCATATTCTTTGATCTTTCTAAGTCTTTTGATACTGTTGACCATAAGAATCTGCAAAACACGTTACAACCGTTAAGAATAATTGGTGGTTCCGATCATACCTAGCCGGTAGGACACAGAGAGTAGATACCTACCATGTAAGTTAAAGGTGCAGAGGGGAGAATGGAAAGGAAGGGAAAAAATTATTGACGTCACCAGCATCGAGACTTTATGCGGAATCAGCAGCGACGATTGAAAATGTGTGCTGGGTCTGGATTCGAACCCGAGATCTCCTGCTTAGTAGGCAACTGCGTTAAACGCTGCGTCATCCGAATATGGTGTTTATCTCAACTGCTTGGACTATATTGGCACGCCTCCTTGGCGACCCACACTCCCTCTGAGTGTCACCCGCCCCAGTCTCCGTTCATGTCCTCCATGCTCGCTGTTTTGAGATGCCCCCAGGAGGAACGTAATTGTGCATCTGCACTCAGCGAGGTGGATTGATTTCCCATCGAGGCGAATCAATTATTGTAATCTTTTCTTTCGGACATTTGGGTCGGTCGGCAAACGTGCCGAGAGCGTCCGCGCAATTGCGTAAAACACTGAATGTGGATGACACGGTGGTAAATGCAACTGCCCAGTAAGGAGGAGATCCCGGCTTCGAGTCCCGGTCCGGCACACATTTTCGCTCGTCGCTATTGATTCTGCATAAACTCCCGATGCAGCTGACATCAATAATTCCTTCCTTTTCGTTTCCTTTCTCCATCCTCGACCTTTTGTTTACGTAATGTGTATCACAGCTGCTTGTTCCACGCATTCATATAGCAGGTAAGTAATTCCAGTACTGTATTGCTATCAGGATCAGCAACATAAAAAAGACATACGTGTTTGCTATGGTAGCTCACATATGTAAGCTTCCATTAAAGGAAACACTACGGGAGGCATGCATCCTCAAACAAGCAGCTGTAGCCAATGGTTTTAAGAGAATGGCGGTCACACAAATTCTCAGAAAATACAAAAGCGAAAAAAACAATGTAGGGAAGGAAAAAGTTTGTTACAGTGAAATATTATGGCCGTATTACCGAAGAGTTAACGCATTATTTTCCTACACAGTACAAAATAGAATTTCGAACTGCAGGTTGCAGGTCAATTAAGTTTTAAACTGAGACATAAAACTGTAAGATATCAAAAGAAGTATTATGCGTCTGGTGTGTATAGATTACATTGTGGAACGTTTGATCGTTTTTATGTAGGCCAAACAGCTCGGAATTTTGTGGCTAGAGACAAGGAACATATCAGCACAAATAACAAGACTGCATTTGGTCGTTATTCGCGAAGAACAAAACATACAGTACATGATATTGGCAGTATTATGATAATTTTACGGTTGGCAACTAAGGGAATGAAGTTACGTGTATTTGAAGAATGGGAAATATATAAACTGCAGATTAAGATGCCAGCGAAATTGATTAACTAACATTCTGAATTTAAATACAATAATTTATTTTCTCTTTTTAAAAATGATTCATGATTCAGTAAAACAGTTAACTTACGACGTATCACTAATTTGTAAACCGGTGCGATAATATCTGAGCCGTTTACTATACAGTATCTATGTATTTAGTTACAACATTAAGTCTGTTATCTCCGAGAACAAAGCATACGGACACACAATAAGCAACTGAAAGTTCATCTCAAATTTTTCTGTTCAAACAACTAAATATGCCTATCGAATTTTGAATGTATTAAGACAACGGTAATAGAATCAAGTAACATTTTTGCTATTGATATGATGTAAAAACAAATGTATTGCGTACAGTGAAACATTACAAATGCAGATACGTCACAAAACATTTATTGTACTGCTGTAATCTGTTCACGCGAAATGTTAGGAAGTATTGTATTTCACGTTTTCATGATAACATTATTTCTGCTATTTACGTAATAGTTTGGGAATAACGAAAAGTTCGAAACTAGTCACTAATAAAAATTTGTATGCGACTCTGACGGAAGCATTAATTAAGAAATTGCGAAGAGTGGAGTTGAGCCGATCCTCAAATAACGCTGAACTTTTAGTGAAACTCATATCAAATCCAAAATACATTAATACGGGACATCCTTAGGTTCATATTAGGACAAATGTTGCTCCTGATACACACCAATGACTTTCCCAATGTTTTTTATGTATTAACGATTAAAATTCGTCGAAGTCAACATCGCAGACAAATTTTATTGTGATTACTAGATATAAAAATAGTCTTGATCAGTGTAACTGCCTCAATGCTTACCGCATCGCCATAAGATTTTTAATGACAACATTCATACAGAACGTATAGGTGGAATAATTTGACATATCGTTCACAAACAAGCAATTAGGGTGAAGGTCGTGAAACTAAGGCATTATATCGTTAAAGCTTATTAACTGATGTATTTGGTATATTTATATTTGGTATTTGATATAAGACAACCCAAATATGGGTTGTCTTATATCAAATACTGATTAGATGCGTCAGTTTTCAATTTAGTCAGTATCTGTGTTGTCACATAGGAAATGCCGATAAAATATGTCAGTTACTAAGCTTCACCGACATAATGTATTTGTTTTATGACATTCGTTCTAATTGCTTATACATGAACGATATGTCGAATTATCCCACCTATACGTTCTGTAAAAACGTTGTGATTCAAAATTTTATATTGGCGTGTTAAGCCTTTATGGTAATTACACTAATCAAGACTGTTTTTCTAATGTGAAAATGGCTCGTGTGTAGCTGAAAGTAGTAATCAAAATGAAATTTGTTTGCAATTTTATCTTTGAGCAGTTTTTAATCCTTAATTTAAAAAAAAATAGACAGATCACTTGTCTCTAACATTGATAATGTCAACAAACATAACTTTTCCAATAGTTTCAGTCATGAACCGATAATTTTTCTCTGATGAAAATGTCGACATTGTCTGTTACTATGTGCATAAAAGGATGCACAGTTGCTGGTTGCCTGTCCAACGGTTTCCATGGGAACAAAAATTTGAATTTTAGTATCTCTTGTAATTATTGAACGAATTTTAAAAATTTAAAATTCTGTGATAATCTGCTCGCTAAGAGACCTTATATTGAAGGCTTAATAAAATAGGACTAGTGTTACAGTTAGAAAATGTGTGTATGTTTTTAGACAGCGTAACACAGAGTGCTCAAATTATGAGGTTATACTGCAGCAGTTCGGACTGACCAAGAGCCGGCCGTGGTGGTCTAGTAGTTCAGGCGCTCAGTCCGGAACCGCGCGACTACTACGGTCGCAGGTTCCAATCCTGCCTCGGGCATGGATGTGTGTGATGTCCTTAGGTTAGTTAGTTTTAAGTAGTTCTAAGTTCTAGGGGACTGATGACCACAGATGTTAAGTCCCATAGTGCTCAGAGACATTTGAACCATTTGAACTGACCAAGACCAATAAGGTCAGGGAACCGTGCGGTGGTGTGAGAGTCTCCAGGAGCTACTCCCGGAGGCGTCAGTAGCAAGTGATATCTAGAATGGTATTTTATTGCAGGATGGTTACACAGAGCAACGTAACTGTCTCTTAGCGTCGTCCAGCGACTGACCCTAGGACGCATTAGGGAGAACCGCTGATGCACCTCGTGAGCTAGTCATGACACTGGTGTCGCAGGCCTGTGATTGGTGGCCAGTGTGAAGATGTGAGGGCTGCAGCAAAAAGATGAGTAGGCGTTGTCCATTCCTACGTTTTGACAGCACAGGGCAGCTCTACACTTCAGCGGTTTCGTAGATGGCCCATCGTACTGTTGTATCTGGGAATACTGCCTAGTCGGTTCGCTAGACAAACAATAAAACATCTGTTAATGGGTCGCGTTGAGTGGCCGCGCTGTTTGAGGCGCCATGTCACGGATTGCGCGGCCCCTCCCACCGGAGGTTCGAGTCCTCTCTCGGGCATGGGTGTGTGCGTTATTCTTAGCTTCAGTTAGTTTAAGTTAGTGTAAGTAGTGTGTAAGACCAGGGGCTGATGACCTCAGAAATTTGATCCCTTAGGAATTCACAAACATTTGAACATTTTTGAACATTTGTATTAATGAGTTTTATTACAGTAAGAAAATTACAATACTGAACTTTGGCGATTACACATATGTGTCGTAAGCAAAGGGCGACATACGAAATAATCAGTCTTTGCAGTGACTGTTGATCTCCAACTGACGAAAGTCTTTCGTGAACTGCTATCGAAGTGCCTAACATTGACACTGCTGTCCAAGTCGCTGATCTTGAAGCTGCTATTGAAGTGGGCTGTCACCAGCCGTGCGCGACGCTCATGTCCTCTTCACGTAGGGGCCACCGCTGTCACGTTGTCGTCCTGGAAGGGAGGTAGGTCAGCGTGTGATTGGCTGAATTCTTATCACAGCCTTCTCTTCTCTTTTGTTCCCGACTGGCGTGCCGGCGCTCGACTTACCGCCGTAACACGTACTAAGGCGGGTGTAGCCGTCTATGTGGTGCAGGCCAACGGTCGTCGTGTAGGATTGGCCCTGGTCTCCCACTGTGTGGAAAAAAAAGGTTCAAATAGCTCTGAGTACTATGGGACTTAACATCTGAGGTCATCAGCCCCTAGAACTTAGAACTACGTAAACCTAATTAACCTACGGACATCACACACATCCATGCCCAAAGCATGTGACGACTAAATAGATCCATCTGAAACTATTGGAAATTGCTAAGATACAAGTGTTGTAAACCTTAGATCTAAGGACTTCAAAGATATTACACATACAGAAACACAACAGATATTAGAGATTATGATACTGAAGTTGTTACATGATTATTGAACCACACTGTCATTTATAAGATACACAATGGTTGCTGGCAAACTGTGTAGCGTTATAATCATAGTTAAATTTTTTACTCGTTGTGAGAGGGCAATGAGAAACAGTTTCAGTTTCTTAAAAATTTCATAAAAGATGTGTAGAAATGACTTGCTTGCCAGGTCTACTTCTTTATTGAGAAAGATATGTAATGATGTAATGAATTTGAGGTAAGACTGCAAATTTCCACCTCTTCAAGAAGGTTCATTTTCTTTCTTTTGCTGTCAGTGTGTACTATCTGCAGGTTATCTGTAATGATTATGGCTGAGCCGCCATGTTCTTTCAGATGTGTAGCAAAAGTGGATTTATCAAACTTTAATGTTATTGTCGTGTGACTAGGGCCTTCCGTCGGGTAGACCTTTCGCCGGGTGCAAGTCTTTCGATCTGACACCACTTCGGCGACTTGAGCGTCGATAGGGATGTAATGATGATTAGGACAACACAACACCCAGTCCCTGAGTGGAGAAAATCTCCGACCCAGCCGGGAATCGAACCCGGACCCTTAGGACTGACATTCTATCGCGCTGATCACTCAACTACCGGTGGCGGACTTTATCAAAATAATTTAGCCGGAAGGCATCCATGCGTTCCCGGTACGTTATAGCGAAACTCCTCCTGTCTGACCTATGAAAAACTGTGGGAAATTATCAAATGAAAGTAATTTTCTGTAACAGAAAACAAACCGACGCTTCTAGACGACATTGTGCGTCGTGTGAAAGAGGCGATGAGCAGTATTAGTTTAGGATGACTCCAGTAACACATTGCAGAATTGCAAATCTCTTCTGAAACATGTGAAAAAATGTCCCTGATGCCTCTTGGGATGGACAGCTAGTGTATACAAAATTGTTGACCATCTTTTTGCTCTTTAAATAAAAGATAATGCAAAAAGAGGAAAGTTCTTGAAATAAAACGTTACATACGTACTGAAAAATGAGGGACCTTCAGTGAGAAAGGATGAAGTAAGAGAAGTATGAGTCAAGGTTCTGTAGGTTTGTAGATTGTGGTTATAAAGAAAAGGGTCTGGTGGTTTGTAGTATAATGATGATAGTAAGTATGGAGAGGATGGTATGATAAAGAGTATGATAGGGAGGGAGGAATTACAGCTGCTAGGAGAGGGTGGATTTCGTTGTTTGGTAGAGTGTGTGCGTAGGTTAGAAAATATAGAAGTGGTCAATGTGGGCGAAGATGGGTGGGAAATTATGAGATGATAAAGGACTTATGTGGGAAAGATAAACACTTGCGAAGGATAAGGCGGAAGTCAAGGATTTGGTGAGAGAGAGAAAGGAGAGAGAGAGAGAGAGAGAGAGAGAGAGAGAGAGAGAGAGACAGAAATGATGGAAATTTGGTGGAACAGTCAATATTTCTTTAATACACGTCATTCTCGACATCGATTTGTTGAGCGAGCTGTTCTAGATCCGACCCACTGCAGAAGCGAATTATTTTCAATCAAATACGAGGTGATACGATAATGAGGAAGAGGGGGTCAAGGATAGTGAATAAAATGGTTGAAATGGCTTTAAGCACTATGGGACTTAACATCTGAGGTCATCACTCCCCTAGACTTAGAACTACTTAAACGTAAATAACCTAAGGACATCACACACATCCATGCCCGAGGCAGGATTCGAACCTGCGACTGTAGCAGCAGCGCGATTCCGGACTGAAGCGCCTAGAGCTGCTCGGTCACAGCGGCCTGCCAGTAGGGAATATTTGGGGTGTAATTTAAAGTTGTGACATTTGTCTTAAAATCATTGTAAACCTCCTGAAAACCTGGTGCAGGACCGGGACAGGGTAAAGACGATGGCTTGATGGACGTGTGCCGTGAGCCTACCGACTACTGCGCGGTGGACGCGATGAAATCAGTGTGCATGCTTAACTTTCACTCACGACAGTGAGACACTAACTCTTAATGCCAGAACTGATCAAAAAGTAAGTGTTGCTCAACAAACAATGAGAATCACATTACGGAAATTACTGGGAGAGATAGGAGAAGACATTGATCGGTGAACAAACTGTAGTGGAAGATATGATCAGTACTAGAATGAAAATGAAATGGAATTAGACGGCACATTTAGTCATGTATAAGAATAATAGACAGACCAAGGAAGTTGTCTGACAGATACAAAGAAAATACAGACGACGAGATAACTGAAGGTGGGAAGATTCCTTCAGGAAACAAGGAGGTGCAACAAGTTGAAAGGAGCTTCGAAAAGTATTGTATTTGTATACACCACTGCTGGTATTTCGTCATCATTGAAGAGAAGCTGTCTTGGCGTAACGGCTCATTGGACTGATTGTGAAACATTTGAGCGAAAAATTTTAGCACTGGCTTGCTGGTAGGTTTAAGGGAATACACAATTACGATAAAGTAGCTGAACAGCTTGTAGACATTCATTCTGAATTTGATATAAAGCTGACAAAAATTGTAAAAGTTATTACCGGCAAAGGATCAAATATGATCAAACCTTTTGAAATATACGGAAAAGATTTGGATACAGGAAAAATTGAAAGGGATTCACCACATGTTCAAAACACTGATGTTGTGCATGATAATGTTGTTGGTGGTGATGATCATGAGTTAAGACTAAGGGAATTTCTGGAGACATCTGAAGATTCTGAAGAGTTGCAACTGTATAATCATGAGAGGTGTGCCACACACATTACGTTTGACAGCACAAAAAGATATGGATAAGGTCAGATCTCACAGTAATTCATGCAAAAAACTTCTTGCTGCAGCTCTGTTAAAATGTCAATTTTGGAATTTGTGTTCGAGGTCTCCTAAACTTTGTGAAATCTATTTACAATCAACTGGAAAATCACTTACTTAGCCATGTTGAACACGATGAAATTCATACTGTAATTATATTCAAAATCTGCTCACAGTCGAGGATAGTGTAAATGAAACTTTAAGGAAATTCAATAACAGCTTTTAAAGAAATTTAAATACAAGTTTAGAAGTGGACAAAGATTCCTACTACGGATGTCTTTCGCCAGAACTAGCTAGAATGCAAAGAATGCTAAGTAACTTGCAAATGGATAACCCAATGTGTTGTAGTGTACTCATAAGAGCTGTTAAAGAAAGCTTTAATAGGCGTTTTGAGAGGTTCTATAAATTAGAGGTACCAAAAGCAAAGAATGGCATATTAACATCCGTATCTTATACTTGTTCAAAATGAAATGGATACCGAGGGCCAACAGTGAATATCTTAAAGAAGTTTTTAATTCAGAAGTGCAGAAGATGAAACAAGAAGAGGAAGATGAGAAAAACTTGCAACATTCTGATAAAAAGATATAAAAGTGTGAATGTTATTGTATGTTTGTTGAGGACTCTGATTTTTCTGTAGCCAGTGATAGTACCTATACTACAACATACCTGGAAACAGTGCAACATTAAATGATAATGATGACAGTTTAGATTCCTTGAACAGATATCCAACTGTAAAAAACTTTTACTTATACATGATACTTGTTTAACAAGTTCTACTTCTGTTGAATGACTATTCTCCACTGATGGAATGATAATGAGGCCACATATGTAGAACATGAAATATGACGGATTTAATAATTATCAGTATTAAAATCAGTAAAATAAAATCATTTAAAACGCTCACCAACCAGAGGTATTCTATTTGAATAAGTGTATTTTGAAAATTTGAATTTGGAATTTGTATTTAAATACCTTTAATTAAAACCATTTTGTATTTATATGTGAAACATAAAAAAATTACAAAGTATTTGCTTTTTGAATTTAAATACTTTTATGAAACTATTTTGCACATCTCTGGTTATGGAGGAGTTTGCTGATGTGAGACAGCTCGATTGTGACGAAAGTAAGTGCTCAGCTCTGTTGCGAATAATCAGAACTTAGTTTTCACAGTGCTTGATGCGTGGAGCTGTGACAATAAAACCATTACAAGCTGGACTTTGCCTAGAACCCTTAATATTAAAAATGTTTAGTTTCAAGTCTTTTGAGTGTATGTTCTTTTAGGGCTTTAATATTCGACGTTGAAAAGCTATGTAACAATATTCATATGATTATGTTCTTCACAAAGTGCTCTTTCATTTGCTGTAATGAACTGTCCTGCAAACCGAGCAACGTAACTACGAGGCTAGGTTTCTAGCGCAAGATGGCTTATTCCAAATAGCCAGTACCATGGGGATCCTAACATTTGATAATATCGTTCGACAGTGTAGGATATTGGGTCAATAGAAACAAATACAGAGTCACTCGTGATGTATTTCATTCACTAATATACGAAGACATAATTTTGTATGCTACATCAGGGACAGGTTTGATGTTTCTGCCGAGGCTCTTCCAACTGGAATAGCAACACCATCAATCATAATTTATATGTTACATATTGTTTTAACAGTGAAAGAAAATTTACAGATCATCACTTTCCTATCTTTCTATTATGTTCTTATGACTACTAACATTTATTATTTTAACACTCCGTTTCCTACAAGTAATTTAAGTTTCTTTGTAACACATTGTTATTACCCTTGTTTTATTGCTCGAAACAAATTTTGCTAGTAATGCGAAACTATGTTGTAATGAATGTAAAATTTTAAACTAAAATTTTTGAAATATTAGGCGGCAAGTCTTCAGATGTGCTATAGATGAAATGAAATGAAAAGAAATGTGAAGAGACGTTCTCCCATATTAAAATAACTTCAGCTTGACAGGAGTTGGATTCAGACTAATGTTTGCACTGATTGGTTTGACAGTTTTGTGAAGTTTTTGAACCCATCTAGTGATGATCCTGTTGTGCTAATACTCGATGAGCATCGCATCACATTTGTGTGAGAGACAACTCAAGTTAAAACTGTGTCCATATAATCTGTTTATCACCCTGTTATAAAATGTACCTCTTATGTGGAATTCACGAGACAGATTAAATCGAACTATACCCAATAAATAGATAACTAGTGGGCAAATAACCACGCCAAGTAGTAACCTCATTTTTGATTACGAGGTTATTTGGAGCAGCATACTTGAGAGTTGTAACAATGGAAAATGGTTTAAATGATCTCTGGAAACGGGACTCTTTCCACGTAACCGGCATATACTTAGAGATGATGATTTTGCAGTACATCAGGTGTTTGACATACAAGATCGAACAACAGAGCAAATGTGAGTCCAAATGGTACCCGGACAGCTCCCAATATCAGCAAACCACATCAAGGGCCACCAGCTATAGTAAAATCAGTACGTTCTGTATCTGTTAAATAACTAACATAATCTCCATACAGGGAACGTTTGACGATTGAAACACGTTCAGATAGACATAGGCTGTAGCGAAATTAAATGACACACAAGCGGAAGTCTCGGAAAAAAACCGAGAGAAACAGAGAAAAAGTAATCTTCCAGGCATTCAGAGTCTGGCAAGAATTTTACGATGAACACCGCTTCAGATGTACAATCAGAAGAATAAATCACTGGATGCATAGCTGCAATGGTCATATCTCTGAAGACTAATGGAGAGAAATTGACACAGAGCATGAAATGCTGTCCTTGGGCTCCACAAAAGTGGTAATTTGAAAAAGAGGTTTTGTACACCCTGCCGCAGTTCTTTTGCGCTATAACGACTTCATACACATTGAGTTGTGTGAAAATGCCAACTTTCGCTAATCTACGTCTACTTGATTACTCTATAATTGCCTGGCAGAGGGTTCATCGAACAACTTTCACGCTATTTCACTACCGTTCTACTCTCGAACGGCATGCGGGGAAAACGATCGCTTAGATCTCTCTGTACGAGCTCTGATTTTCTTATTTTCTCATGATGATCGTTTCTCCGTATGTAAGTGGTACGTGGGCGCCAGCAAAATATTTTCGTAATCGGAGGGGAAATTTGGTGATCGAAATTTCAGGAGAAGATCCTGCGGCAAAGAAAAACGCCTTTGTTTCTGTGATTGCCACAGATGAAATATGTGAAAAAGTACTTGTGAAATATGTTAAATATATGTGAAATATATTTGACTTGTAGGTACGCAGGCAAAACCACAGGTACAAAGGTCATCTTTAACCCCTGAAATCACTTTAACCAAATTTAGAACTCATATTACTCGCGACTCGAAAAAAATACTGTGAAGATAAGAACAACCAGCTTCCTACTGGGGCGAGGAGGATAACGCAGAGAGGTAAGGGGGGAAGAGAAGGTGGAAAGAGAGGTGTAATCAGGAAATGGGTTCAGATAGGGGGGAGGAGGAGATGAACAAAGAGATGGGGAGGAGGTAATGTCAGTGAGAGAGGATAGGAGGAGATGGACGGAGACTGGGGAAGGAAAATGTATGTAAAGAGAAGGGGGGGGGGGGAGGTGGTGACCAGGCAACGTCTGATATTCTGCTAGCGTATGTATAAAACAATGTGTGGTGATTATACTTAAACACAGAGATTCAAAATGTTTATAAGTAAAACAGTTGCAGTGAAGACGGAACAAATGCATTACTAAAAGTAGCTTGTAGTGCTGCCACCTTTGCCAGCATGTGTTGCGTACCACTGGTCCGAGCTGTGCAGAAGCGAAGGTACTCGGGCTCATCAAGACATGCGAACAATTTTGTTTTGTCGACTGTATAGTTACTATAGACGGAGGAGCGCCAATAAACATTGTGCTAGTTCACATCTACGTGAGAGACTGAATGAGAAATAGTAGAAAAACTGCATTCGTGTCTCGCCTCTTGATACAAATTAAACTTGTTTCAGCAGATACATGTGAAGATATTTTTTTGTTTATTCTGCTCTCCTAAATTATGTCCAAGTGTTTGTGCTCGTCCATTCGTGTTTATCTCTCATTGTACATTTGCATGCTGTCAGGTTTGTGGACCAGTGAATGCGTTATTGTCTGATTGCGGGTGGCAGCAAATAATGGCCCGTGAAGCTTTTTGCGGGAACAAGCGGCTTGGCTTGAAAGCAAAGCACGTTTTTTGACGTCCTCGTTCACCAGTCAACGTTTTATTTCATTACAAAATGGTCCCGGCAACAACATAACATATCAACAAAAAGTTCAGAATGTCAGCGGTGCTACATTCGTTCTCTGCGGTTATACGACTGTGCGCAAACGTGGAAATGGCTCGCGGCGACCTTCTCTTTAATGCAAAACTTTTTGAAAGCCCTCCTGCGCAAATGCCATCGCTGCCCATTTTCATTTTTCCAGTCTCATTCATTTGATAGCTATAGCTTCTCTTTTCGTGCTTTGACATTCCATTTTTCCATATCATGGTGCAGAGGCGTACTATTTGCGCATAACTACGTGGATACTTTTGAAGTTCTAAGCTACAAGTTGTCTGATTCATTAAACTGTCTCTCATTATATATGAATTTTTTTCTTAAGTAATAATCACTACTGTAGGAATCACGCTTGAAAGTTCCATAACTGGTTTTTTCAGCTGGTTTCATGCCATCCTCTATCTATTTTATAGCAACTTTTTCATCTCTGCACACCAGCTAAAGTCAACTTCCATTGTTATCAAGTTAAAATATACTGTTCTTCATTTTCCTCTACAGATTTCATAGTTAACTGTTTCTGGGTGCTTTATTGCCACTTAAAATATCTTTTCACTGTTAATGGTTTTGTAATAATATAGGCTAATCTCCCCTCCTATTCTTCCTAGTTTCTCCTAATTTCCCAGTTCATCTACCGTCTTAACAACGTTTTACCTCCTTCTATCGCAAAATATTTCACATGTTCCCATTTTATTTTTCACCGATTTTTTACAGAGTACGCCACACATTCATATGATGCTATGTTTCTGATATACAACTTCACAGATTTCATTACTTTGATGCGAATAATCAATACCAGTGAGACTATTCTGCTGGCGAAAACTTGCTTACCTAAACCAAATTGTTCCTCGAATTTCTCATCAAGTATCTAGCCTTATATTGCTTCCTATTAACCAAAATTCTTTCATCTCGGCAATAAAATCAGAAAGAAACGATGCACACATCCTAAATCAGATTCACAAGGCCAAACGCACACAGTTGCTCCCATCCCCCTCACAAGAAAAATTTCATGCCAAGTTGGTACCCTTTTTCGTACCACTAGCATTCAAGTAATATTCAACATTAACATTAGGCGATAATAGCACTCCATTCATTGCAGCAAGACAGCCAGTGTCATAGCAGATGAGGTACTTACAAACTTTCATGTGATAATTGCCCACAGTTCTTCAAAGGTCAGACAGGAGGAGTTTCGCTATAACGTACCGGGAACACATGGATGCCTTGCGGCGAAATAATTTTGATAAATCCAGTTTTGCAATACATCTGAAAGAACATGGTGACTCAGCCAGAATCATTACATACGACTTGCAGATACAACACTGACAGCAAAGGAAAGAAAATGAAACTTCTTGAAGAGTTTGAAATCTACAATCTTACCTCAAACTCATCACACGTCTTTCTCAGTGAACAAGTAGACCTGGCAAGCAAGTCATTTCTACACCTCTTTTATGAAATTTTTAAAAAACTGAAACCGTTACTCATTGCTCTCTCACAACTAGAAAAAATTTAACTATCATTACAACGTTACGCAATTTGACAGCAACCATTATGTATATTATAAATGACAGGGTGGTTCCATAATAATTTAACAATTTCACTGTCATAATCTCTAATACCTGTTGTGTTTCTGTATGTGTAATATCTTTGAACTCCTTAGATCTAAAGTTTACAACACATGTCTCTCGACAATTTCCAATAGTTTCAGATGGATCTATTTAGTCATCACCACACTGTTCGTTTTTTTTATTGAAACAGTGATCCCCAACAGTGAAGATTGAAACAGATAATTTAATCAAACCATTTGAAGATGAGCAGAAGCCCGAACCGATCGTCATTAAATAAAATCACCTTCTGTTGTCACTGGTAGCGGTTATTATTCTACACCCTATGAAGGAAAAGTCACAGAATTAAACTGCATCCATTACACGTAAAATTCACTGTTGTAACTACCTCTAATTTCCTTCTACTATTTTTCACAACTTTCGTTTTTTTACGCCATCTATGGTCGCTCTTGACGCATATTTGGGCCTACTGACGCCTTTTTTCCCTTTCTTTTTGATATTTAACAAGATTTCTTTCAGCCACCACATGTACATTAACAATACAGTGCAAGCAAAACTCCTTGCGGCTTCTTAGCACTTCGTATAAGTTTCACTAATAGCTTCCTGTTTGCTCCATATTGACTAAACACATGTATAATGGTCTGTATACATTTAAATTGTCTGATAATAATAGTTTGGCCTGGCAAATATGTGCTTGGGTAACATGCGAACGACCCCAGTCATCATAACTTCGGTTTGCAAGCACTAAACAAATGGTTGACGCGTGGAGCTTTGCAGGAAGCGACATAGGGACTACTGAAAGCAGTAAAAGTTCAGAGCTCGGCGATGAAGAACAACTGCAAGTACACACTGAAAGAGCAGGTAACAGATAGCTGCAAGAAGTGTGGGGATCAAAAAGGGATCATATCACATAATACATCTGGATGGAAAACTCTTGCGTCCACAGAATATTTGAGAAGTCATGATGAGGTCGTCAAACTAATCCAGTAGGGACAACAGAGACAATTAGTGAAAGTATTTCTTCCATGCTACAGAGACAATCGTCTCACTGAAGTAGAAAACGAAAAAATCAAAATATATTTTGTGATGACAGCATAATAACCGATAAAAAATCAGTTGTGAGAGACGTGACGCACCAATGATTAATAAAGATGAGCAGGACGCCTTCTTCTTTGAGATCGGTGCACCAGACGCTCATAATTTGCAAACGTTTTTTTCCCTGTGGAATGTCCCTTTGCTGGAATTTTAGCACATATTTTTATAAATGCGTTAGGAGAAAATTTTTGTCAAGAGCAATTCCACTTTGAAGAATATGATTCCTCTGTACGCTCGTTACATACACGACATACTCATAGTGTTTAATTTCAGTGACCAAGATCTACAACAGATGTTCCATACTTTCAAGGACTATCATCAGAAAATTAATTTCACCGAAGAAATACAGAACGGTAATAGGAAATTTCATTTCTAAATTTTAAACTGAGATTAGTTAAGAACAAAATCAGCTTTGAAATTTTCAGTATACATAGTTATGCAGATAACATCATTGCAGCTGTATGCGTAATATTCGTAACCTGTATTCAGCTTTGTCCATTGATCGTGAGCGGGCCAAATATCTCACGAAATAAGCGTCAAACGAAAAAATTACAAAGAACGAAACTTATCTAGCTTGAAGAGGGAAGCCAGATGGCCCGCTAGATGTCGCTGCCATAGGTCAAACGGATATCAACTGCATTTTTTAAAAATAGGAATCCCCATTTTTATTACATATTCGTGTAGTACGTAAATAAATATGAATGTTTTAGTTAGACCACTTTTTTCGCTTTGTGATAGATGGCGCTGTAATAGTCACAAACATACGGCTCACAATTTTAGACGAACAGTTGGTAACAGGTGTTTTTTTTTTTAAATTAACGTAGGTACGTTTGAACATTTTATTTCGGTTGTTCCAATGTAATAAGTGTACCTTTGTGAACTTATTATTTCTGAGACCGCACGCTGTTACAGCGTGATTACCTGTAAATACCACATTAATGCCATAAATGGTCAAAGTGATGTCCGTCAGCTTCAATGCATTTGGCAATATGTGTAACGACATTCCTCTCAACAGCGAGTAGTTCGCCTTCCGTAATGATCGCACATGCATTGACAATGCGTTGACACATGTTGTCAGGCGTTGTTGGTGGATCACGATAGCAAATATCCTTCAACTTTCCCTACAGAAAGAAATCCGGGGACGTCAGATCCGGTGAACGTGCGGGCCATAGTATGGTGCTTCGACGACCAATCCACCTGTCATGAAATATGCTATTCAATACCGCTTCAACTGCACGCGAGCTATGTGCCGGACATCCATCATGTTGGAAGTAAATCGCCATTCTGTCATGCAGTGAAACATCTTGTAGTAACATCGGTAGAACATTACGTAGGAAATCAGCATACATTGCACCATTTAGATTGCCATAGATAAAATGGGGGCCAATTATCCTTCTTCCCACAATGCCGCACCATACATTAACCCGCCAAGGTCGCTGAAGTTCCACTTGTCGCAGCCATCGTGGATTTTCAGTTACCCAATAGTGCATATTATGCCGGTTTACGTTACCGCTGTTGGTGAATAACGCTTCGTCGCTAAATAGAACGCGTGCAAAAAAATCTGTCATCGTCCCGTAATTTTTCTTGTGCCCAGTGGCAGAACTGTACATGACGTTCAAAGTCGTCGCCGTGCAATTCCTGGTGCATAGAAATATGGTACGGGTGCAATCGATGTTGATGTAGCATTCTCAACACCGACGTTTTTGAGATTCCTGATTCTCGCGCTATTTGTCTGCTACTGATGTGCGGATTAGCCGCGACAGGAGCTAAAACACCTACTTGGACATCATCATTTGTTGCAGGTCGTGGTTGACGTTTCGCATGTGGCTGAACACTTCCTATTCCTTAAATAACGTAACTATCCGGCGAACGGTCCGGACACTTGGATGGTGCTGTCCAGGATACCGAGTAGCATACACAGCACACGCCCGTTGGGTATTTTGATCACAATAGCCATACATCAACACGATATCGACGTTTTCCGCAATTGGTAAACGGTCCATTTTAACACGGGTAATCTATCATGAAGCAAATACCTTGCGCACTGTTACGTGATACCACGTACTTATACGTTTGTGACTATTACAGCTCCATCTATCACAAAGCGAAAAAAGAGGTCCAAGTTAAACATTCATATTTCTTTACGTACTACACGAATATGTAATAAAAAAATGGGAGTTCCTATTTAAAGAAACGTAGTTGATATCCCTTTGACCTATGGTAGTGCCATCTAGCGGGCCAACCATAGCGCCATCTGGTTTTCCCCCTTCAAGCGAGACGAGTTTCGTTCTTTGTAGTTTCTTTTCGTTTGGTGCTTATTATATTTGGCACGGTCACTATCAATGGACCACCCTGTATACAGGGTGTTACAAAAAGGTACGAGCAAACTTTCAGGAAACATTCCTCACACACAACGAAAGAAAATATGTTATGTGGACATGTGTCCGGAAACGCTTACTTTCCATGTTAGAGCTTATTTCATTACTCCTCTTCAAATCACATTATTCATGGAATGGAAACACACAGCAACAGAACGTACCAGCGTGACTTCAAACACTTTGTTACAGGAAATGTTCAAAATGTCCTCCGTTAGCGAGGATACATGCATCCACCCTCCGTCGCATGGAATCCCTGATGCGCTGATGCAACCCTGGAGAATGGCGTATTGTTTCCCGGCCGTCCACAATACGAGCACGAAGAGTCTCTACATTTGGTACCGGGGTTGCGTAGACAAGAGCTTTGAAATGCCCCCATAAATGAAAGTCAAGAGTGTTGAGGTCAGGAGAGCGTGGAGGCCATGGAAATGGTCCGCCTCTACCAATTCATTGGTCACCGAATCTGTTGTTGAGAAGCGTACGAACACTTCGACTGAAATGTGAAGGAGCTCCATCGTGCATGAACCACATGTTGTATCGTACTTGTAAAGGCACATATAGAGTATCCCGCATGAAATCATGGCGGTGAATCGAGGAAGTAGAGTACATACTGACGAAACTAAAATGAGCTCTAACATGGAAATTAAGCGTTTCCGGAAACTTGTCCACATAACATCTTTTCTTCATTTGTGTGTGAGGAATGTTTCCTGAAAGTTTGGCCGTACCTTTTTGTAACACCCTGTATATGTATTTGTTTCTCACTTCTAACATCTTTAAGATGTCAATATTTCCTTCCGAAGAAGACTTTTTTCAAACTTTGAAACCGTGGTAAAGAGATTTTAATAAAAGTTCCATTTGCAACTGATTGGCAGTTTATTTTTTCTACAACAAGATTTCATCTTACTGTTGCTGATCCAGTCATGTAAAGAATTTTGAAATTTGCTAAGTACCTACAGTGAGGAGATAGCTAAATACAATGATCTAGCAGATGAGACAGAGATAGAAGTGTTTACACATCATTCCTGTTTGTAATATCGGGCTGTGAGGAGCCTGCAGTACCTAAGTCTGCATCCGTCACTCTGGTGGCAACTTCGGAAGGCATTTGGACGGAACACTTCCAGAATACTTCTCCGGATTCAGAGAAAAAATAAAAATTCTTGGAAAATAAACCACAATCAGTTGCTGTATGATCCTTTAATAGTACTACCGATTTCACAACGTTAAAGTAGTATCTTCAGGCGCACCTAGTACAGAAGGCTAACGCTTTAAAAATTACAAAATGTTTTTACAGATGGCAAGAATCTAGACAGAAGAACTGTAATGTGGTGTACAAAATACGTAATTTGCAAGCTTTCTATAAAATTTTGTGGGCTTTCAGAGAGCTGAAGACAGGTTTCGAAAACTTGTTCCTCATGTAGCATGTACTTTAAGTATCGTGTTCAGTTGCTGAGCAAAATTGACTGTTGCTTGGCCCTGTGTTAGGCGTTTGAACAGTCTCGAGAAATAAAACTTTAAACTTCATGAAACGAAACATTTTAAGTAAGGAAAATGAAGCTAATTAAATGCTAAAAGAAACTAATAATATTCTCAACGAAAACTATATTACTAGAACTCAGTACCGAAGCACATTATGAACAAAAGACTAAAAATATCCACAAAAATAAATTCCTGCTTTGTTGTCTGAGAATTAATGTACTTATTGCACGACACCTGACAATCCTGATTGCACACTGTTTGCACAAAAATACAACGAGGTCTGCCTGAAATGAAACTGACTTGCCTCTTGCTCAGCATGCTGTTCTTTTTTTGTGTTTGGAGATCTGAAGTTCTCGAAAGCAAATATAAATCAGCAGATGCAGCAGCTAACTTTTTTACAGAAACGATCTGTTGCTTCTTGTGGCTAAGGTGCGGGGCACACACGATAAAAATTCAAAACTTAATCATGAATCATGGAGCTGGGTTTTACTTGAAAGAAAATCGTTTTTGAGAAACCAAACTCTGATTAACGAGGAAAAGACAGCAGGATATAAGAAGAGACTAAGAGTTACAAAATTCTCAAGTTACAAAAATTACAAACATACCTTTAAAATTCCTCTAAAATCTTATAAATTTTTTTCATTTCGATAATAAAGTATTGTAGATAATTTCTCCGAATTTCACAAATAACTTGTCTATTTCTCTGAAAAACTCAACTGCACGCTACAATGCTTCAAATAAGAGTGTCTCAGCACTGCACAACAGATTGACTAGCAAGTCAACCACAAGTAAAACTTAACACAGAGTCAAGAAACTTATTTACTGCTCATACAGTGTGTTTATTCATGTTTGTCCCAGAACAGTAAAGGTGAATTATTTACAGTAGCAGAAAACATATAAGAACCTTACAAACTGAGATTACTTATTTTCAGATCAGAAGTGGAGCGCATTGGACGTCCCGTCATTCCAGTCAGGTTATAATAAATTCGTCCAATAGTGACGAAAGTAAAAATGTAAAACAGGCGGAGTGAGGAAGACGGGGATAAAAGAAGGTTATCTCTAAAAGGAACAAAGAAGTTGTAAAACCAGGAAGAGCAACTTTAGTATGAAAATCGATACTAAATTGTAGTCATGATCAAAAGAGAGGGCGTAGTAGAAAGCACCAGAAGACGACAGAATAAAATTAGATTGAATACAAAAGCGGTAAACAAATACAACAGAAATGAAACATGTCCTACAGGAACCGATCTGATGTATGTCGGTAAGAGCCGCCGTAGGTTACAGCCAGCTCACTATTCTGCGGGCTTCCAGGAAAAACAGAGAAAAAGACTGCCGGAATTTGGACGGAAGAAAGAACAACATACGGAAAGAATGAAGAAATAGTAGAAAGGAAGAGAGGAGAAAAGAAAGAAGACAGAAGTTATTTCATGTAATCCTCAGTAGGCCAACCCAACTAAAAGTAATAATAATAATAATGAAAGAAGTATCTTCAGCATATGAGAACTTTAATTTTTGCAGAAAATTGAACTTTATTACAGTGTCAAAAGGAGGTGCTAATCTCCCCACCCCTCCATAATTGTGCGTCTGGCGTTTCCACAGTCTTTTTGCCACATAATGTGTAGGTGTCTCATAACCATACAAAACAAATAATTGAAGTATACATCTGTGTCATTGTGCTACGAGTATAATGCGACGAAGGAAACTCGCACTGTGGTCTTTCCAGCTGCTGCTCCGCCCGCACTATTAACTACGCGAAACACACACTTGTACCCCTCCACGCTGACTGGTCTCGACTGAGCAGCGGTTAGGAGACGTTTAGCCGAGAAGTATCTCACCTGTGTCGCGGCAGCCCTTTCTGCGACTTCCTTCCTTTTTTGCAATCGAGGGAATAATACGATTTTAATTACAAAGGAGAGCTTTAATTAGTCTGCAGCAAAGTAAACATTAAGTGAACAATTTTTTTTCTTGTTATGCAAACGAACGTGGCAAATTTTAGCTGTTTAAAGCTAGTCTAATTAAGAGAGAAGAATAGGCGGTAGTTCAGAAAGAGAGGTTATTAAAATTTTAATATTTCAGCCGCGAGAGAAAAGCATTTCCAGGTTCTATTCTATGCATTATTTAAAGCTGCTCTCCCATTTAGCGGACGCTGGCAGTTTTGAAATTAATTTCCGCGGTAACATTTCTTTAGTTGTGTAAAAACGCCCGAATGTGGGATTGCTTTCGTGTATACAGGCGCACTCTGCTTGTAAGGCACTACAGCAAGCACTTTTAAACTCAGGGACGACGCTTGCAAAAGCTGATAATGGCTCTGAACTAGAAAGCAGGAAATTGGTCACGAATTTTGTGCTTCGTGCTGCCTTTTTCTGTAGTCCAAGAAGCGCATAGGTTCTCCTAATAGTACATTACATTACTACAATACTTGTTCCGTAGGTCATGAATACGACACTTCGTAATGATGTGGAACGTGCCAGTTTAACATATCTTCTTTACACAATATTATTATTTTATTTTATTTTTTATTTATTTGTTATTTTTGTAGTTACTACTTCATATTTAAAAATTCATGTATTGAGTAGAAGGAATTGTCATTCAGAAATTCTTTTAATTTTTTTTAATTGTTGGTTGATTATCTGTCACACTTTTAATGCTATATGGCAAATGACCAAAGATTTTTGTGGCAGTATAATCCACCCCTTTCTGTGCCCAAGTCAGATTTAACCCAGAACAGTGAAGGTCATCCTCTCTTCCATTGTTGTGGCTACTCACTTCGCTATTTTTGAATTGGTATGGGATACGATACTGCGTGAAGAGTTTGACAGAGCACTGAAAGACCTGAGTCGAAACAAGGCCCCCGGAGTAGACAACATTCCATTGGAACTACTGACGGCCTTGGGAGAGCCAGTCCTGACAAAACTCTACCATCTGGTGAGAAAGATGTATGAAACAGGTGAAATACCCTCAGACTTCAAGAAGAATATAATAATTCCAATCCCAAAGAAAGCAGGTGTTGACAGATGTGAAAATTACCGAACAATCAGTTTAATAAGCCACAGCTGCAAAATACTAACACGAATACTTTGCAGACGAATGGAAAAACTAGTAGAAGCCGACCTCGGGGAAGATCAGTTTGGATTCCGTAGAAATACTGGAACACGTGAGGCAATACTGACCTTACGACTTATCTTAGAAGAAAGATTAAGGAAAGGCAAATCTACGTTTCTAGCATTTGTAGACTTAGAGAAAGCTTTTGACAATGTTGACTGGAATACTCTCTTTCAAATTCTAAAGGTGGCAGGGGTAAAATACAGGGAGAGAAAGGCTATTTACAATTTGTACAGAAACCAGATCGCAGTTATAAGAGTCGAGGGACATGAAAGGGAAGCAGTGGTTGGGAAGGGAGTAAGACAGGGTTGTAGTCTCTCGCCGATGTTATTCAATCTGTATATTGAGCAAGCAGTAAAGGAAACAAAAGAAAAATTCGGAGTAGGTATTAAAATCCATGGAGAAGAAATAAAAATTTTGAGGTTCGCCGATGACATTGTAATTCTGTCAGAGACAGCAAAGGACTTGGAAGAGCAGTTGAACGGAATGGACAGTGTCCTGAAAGAAGGATATAAGATGAACATCAACAAAAGCAAAACGAGGATAATGGAATGTAGTCGAATTAAGTCGGGTGATGTTGAGGGTATTAGATTAGGAAATGAGACACTTAAAGTAGTAAAGGAGTTTTGCAATTTGGGGAGCAAAATAACTGATGATGGTCGAAGTAGAGAGGATATCAAATGTAGACTGGCAATGGCAAGGAAAGCGTTTCTGAAGAAGAGTAATTTGTTAACATCGAGTATAGATTTAAGTATCAGGAAGTCATTTCTGAAAGTATTTGTATGGAGTGTAGCCATGTATGGAAGTGAAACCTGGACGGTAAATAGTTTGGACAAGAAGAGAATAGAAGCTTTCGAAATGTGGTGCTACAGAAGAATGCTGAAGATTCGATGGGTAGATCACATAACTAATGAGGAAGTATTGAATAGGATTGGGGAGAAGAGAAGTTTGTGGCACAACTTGACCAGAAGAAGGGATCGGTTGATAGGACATGTTCTGAGGCATCAAGGGATCACCAATTTAGTATTGGAGGGCAGTGTGGAGGGTAAAAATCGTAGGGGGAGACCAAGAGATGAATACACTAAGCAGATTCAGAAGGATGTAGGTTGCAGTAGGTACTGGGAGATGAAGAAGCTTGCACAGGATAGAGTAGCATGGAGAGCTGCATCAAATCAGTCTCAGGACTGAAGACCACAACAACAACATGGGTTATTATTAACAAATTTCATAAGTAAATATATGTGACTTTATAATAGATATTACGGCTCGTACAAAAGCTTACAAACTATCGCTTCCTCTCGTAAATTTGTTAGTGGAACAGGAAAAGGAATGGTTAGTTGTTCCAGCAAATACTATTCTCCATGCATTTATCAGTGACTTGTCGATTACGTATATAGATTTGGAAGCCGGGAGACAGATAAATTCAATAGAGTGGGAGTCAGTAATTGTCTTCGTATAATGTGTGTGTCCAAACCTTTTTGTTTACTGTAAAGTTACAGTAGGAGACCATGTTAAGTGTGTCTAGGACATGGAGAATGATTATGTGTGATTTATATTTTAGTTTCCCGAAGGATGAAAAACAAATAAAGATTTGGCTCCAGAAAATAAGGAGGAGTAATTTTGTCCCCACAAAATATTCCGAAGTATGTTCAAAACACTTTGAAGAAGAATGTTTAGGCAGAGAAAAATTTGGACGTGTGTGGCTGAAGGTAGATGCTATACCAACTATTTTTAATTTTCCACAGCACCTACTACCAATTTCTGCATTCAGCTTAAATACATTTTCTGCACAAATCAAATAAAAAACACAATAGTGTAGCTAATCAAAGTACACATTCATCTTCCTTGCTGTATTTTGCCTTTAATTTATTTTCTTCACCATTTGATTAGAAGCGTAAAATATTAGTAAACATGTCCCAAAACTCTTCCATTTGTGTCACTTTCCACTTTCCTTAATGGTGTTATATGGGTTGACTGTTACATGACCAACTGTATTTTCTTTACAGTACATTTATTCTCCGATCGCCTTTTTTCCCGTTTCTTACTCAGTTTACTATTTATTTAACAAACTGAGAGCAAGTACGTAAAATGCGTTAAATAAACACTTCAAAGTGTCACCAGTAAGAGAGAAATTGTGCTTTAGGTCGCAAAAACGAGAATATAAATATGCAGAAATAGCAGAAAAAAAGGACTAATTAGCAGGGATATAATCGCGAATGTTTGGCAAATTCGGTATTTTTTCGGACACTTGCAAAAGTACTAGCGTACTGTCAAGTCGTTTTGCAAGACTATCACTGCAAAAATGTACGTCAGGCTCTGTAATACTATAAAGTGCCGTATCATATCGAAAACTACCAAAAATCGAGTGCATCTGAACTGTGACACCTATCGCAAAGAAGCAGAATGCAATATCACTTGCCCTTAAAAGTTACGTAGCTGGTTTACTCCCGGTATCAAATGGATATTGTTAAAATGTCTGTGCAACATATATAGATAATCCACGACACGTACGAAAAGAATCCGTCTGTACTAGGGATGTAGTGACATTCGAAATATACAGGGCGCTATACGGACAAACACACGACGTCCCGAGAACACGTGACCAGTCCGGCAATGTATGTTGATAACACAAAATCTGTTCTGCACATGTGAATGCTCACTCCAGAGATACTTACTCTATGGAAAATTGCAAAGATAAAACAACAAATAAACATCATCAACGTAAAACGGCAGTACTACCAAAATAAACAAAAATGTAACTAAATTACGGATAATGCTTGTCTTACCCTCGTAAATAGCGTCGTAAAGAACCTGTAGCGTCCCCTGCTGAATTGCATTGCGACAAAAGCATTGTGGATTTAATAATAAGACTAGTAGACTAAAATCCATTTACGAAAGCTTCATACAACGTATTTGGCTTAATGTGTGTCAAACTGTATAAAAAGGGTTATGAGGCGCCGTCTTTGAGCTTGCATTTAAGTGAGGTAATAATCTGAACAGCTTTTTATTACAGAATCAAATATTTTTGATAATATACGTTACAACGTAGCATATTTCTGTCTGTTATAATTAGGGCCATTACAAACTTTTTAATAATAGTGTTTGAAGAAGAATGTGGTAACAAGACAATATAAAAAATGGTCACAAGGTAGTTTTTTCTTAACCAATAGAGCACCCCCTGGTGACATAATAAAAAGTCGTTTATTAACATGTAAGATGTAAGAACAAAACCTTCAAGTGAAATATAAAACGGAGTTACAATGATAACATACCCAATCATGTTAAAACCAGTGCAGTATCCCAGGAAACAATCATTTCGGAGACAAAATTAAACTGAATGAAATAGTAACAGCGCACTCGTACGATATACTGAAGTTCAGTTGTGTAAGGGACGGCCTACGAAGGCGTTGGACACGTCCCTTATGGGACGAGCTGCCTATTCTTTTTGACAAGGCGGTCTTCAAAAAGTTCTCAAAAGTGGGTATTTTTCAACAAGCAGGTGGCCGCCAGAAGATCTATGATGGCGAAAGATTCGACCTTCTCCAGAAGGTCCATAAACCACCCATTCTCGGCTCGATGCAGTAACTTCACATGTGACGAGATGGATGGAATCCCGTGTCTTCTCTCAACTAATTGGAAGGGAAAATTTAATTTCTCCGCTATACCCCTCCTCTCGTGAGCCGCGTGTTCACCAAGCGAACTTCTATTCTTCGCTCGGTCTGTCCCTCGTAGCATGCGCTGCAGTCGGTGCACAGGATTTTGTATACATTAAATTCATGCAATCTGGGGCTGATTTTGGACAACGCTGTCGCAAGAAAAGTAGAGGGCACTACAGGTTCTCGATAATGTATACTCATGCCATATACTCTGCATATAAGCAACGACCTGTTATGTGTCTGGCATGCAAAGGCTAGTGTCCTTTTGTCATATATTATGCTCTGATACGTTGAGACACAAGTGACTGTTGACCATGTTATTGCTATGTTCCTACTAATATGTATTTCTGCAATTGTGTTATATACGTTCAATTTGAACATTAAACGGTCGCTGACCACACACGCATCCTATTAATTCTAACTTAGTTTCCTTCAAATGCTCAACATCACGAGCCTTGACTTAATGTAACTTCTTTTGTAGCACATCCCAGACTGAAAAGTTTACGGGTGTCGTATCGTAGAGGCCATTCAATAGCAGCTCGCCTACCAGTATATTCACCAAATTTTCTTTTAGAAAATCTCTCGCAATAACTCCATCTTGTTGCCATATCAGCTTTTCCTTAACCGGCTACAGATGTTAAAAAAGTGGACTATTTTATAGTTCTAACAAATCTTCTTGAAACACATCTAGGTAATTTACAAAACTGACAGTATCGTTAAAAAAATAAGACCATATTAGCCTACCGCTGAAAATTCCTGCCCATACACTCTCATGAGCAGAATTTAACCCTGTTTCTATCGTCAAATAGGGATTCGTAGAATCCCAGTGGGCACAGTTGTGTTTTATATATGTATATGCGGTGTCTGTCCTTTCGGACATTTTGATCCAGCAGCTACTATGAATAAGACACAAAGGAATTTCAGGAATTGGCTGTGAGTGGGCATAGATTTAAATAAATGAGGAAAGTTGAAAATTTGTGCTGGGCGGGGATTCGAACCTGGGTCTAAGTCTTGCTAGATAAATGCTTTGGCCACTAACCCACGCGGACACACTGAACATCGCCACTGAGCGGACTATCCTAGCACGCCTCCCGTCAGATCAACTTTGGAATTTTTTTCCTTTTCTTTTACTGTGAAACCTTGCTTTCTCCTAAATTTAATAATTCTGGGTCAGGAGGAAGCATCCTATAGATTTTGACGAGTGAGTTTTCCAGTCTCAAAATGTGTGACACAAATGGCCGTATCTGTTGTTCAAATGGCTCTGAGCTCTATGGGACTTAACATCTATGGTCATCAGTCCCCTAGAACTTAGAACTACTTAAACCTAACCAACCTAAGGACATCACACAACACCCAGTCATCGCGAGGCAGAGAAAATCCCTGACCCCGCCGGGAATAGAATCCGGGAACCGGGTCGCGGGAAGCGAGAACGCTACCGCACGACCACGAGCTGCGGACGCCGTATCTTTTCACTGAAGTGACTAAGAGGCTTGAAAGATTTACACCTCCAAAGGAACATAGACCTTAATATGTGACGTAAGTTTGAATAAAGGCGTCTACCCTTTCCTGAGAAATAGTGTTTTTAACAGACAGACCGACAGACAGACGGATGGGACAACGAAGCGATTATGTAACGGTTCCGTTTTAGCAGACTGAACCCTAAAAAATGAGAGTTAACGGAAACCTCAGAGACAAATATTTATCATTAGGTTTGTAGGTATACGCTCTTTAACTGTCGATGTTTTGCTTGCGAGCGAGGGAATAATGGAAATATGCGGATAAAACTAAGCGCCCCCTACGACACCTCAAAATGCCGAAGTTGCTTAGGGAGAAGGAACTGGTGTAGCTCCGCAATGAAGAACTCCGCGTAACAGCTTAACTAGCGGTTTAATTTTATGTTATCCGCAGCAGGAATAAATTCGAGTCGCGCCTGTGCATTAGCGGAGCGAAACGGCCACAGGGCGCCACCGGAACAGAACAGCACAGGGCTGGCTGGCGGGCGCCGGCGTAAAAAAGCACTCCGACCGGACGTTCGTCAGCGTTTTTACGCTGGCTGCCCACTTGGCGGGCCCGAATACCTCCCCGGCGGGGCCGTAAAAATAATTGCAGTCGCGCCGAGCTGGGCTTATCCTGGGCCGGGCTGCCGGATTACGCGCCGGCGACGGGCAGTGCGGGAGGATCCCAGACCCGTTTACTTTGGTCTCCACCGCGGCCGCCGTATCAAAATTATCGCTTTGAAGTGGGCGCTCTCTTCGCGCTGGACTGATTTAAAATTGCGATTCTGATGACGACAGTGAGCGGCGGAAACCAAGAAAGGTGTCTGGCAACACCGGCCGATCTCGCTTTTCGTGTCTGCACCACAGCATTAAAATCTTTCCACTCTTTGTTTTCGCTGTTAGTTGTCCTCTTTGGCGGACGGACTACTTTTTTAGCGCCTCTTAACCTTACTTTATGAAATTCAAGAGATTAAAAGAGTTCCTGAAGTATATGTACTAACAGAAAAAGATCATCATCATCTATTATCTGCTATATTAGCAGGTCCTTTGCCTCTCCATTTTCTGCGATCCATTGCTTCCTTCTTAAGGCTGCTGTATGTTGTACCGTCCATCTTGTCATCCAGTAGCTGGAATCTCTTCCTTCCTCGCTTCCTTTCCCTTCTACATAACCTTCTAAAACTGTTTTTATTGGACCGTCATTCTTTCTTAATATATGCCCAATCCAATTTCTTTTTCTTCTCTTTATTACATCTAGTAACTGTCTTTTCTCTCCCACTCTTCTCAGTACCTCTTCATTTTTTACTCTGTCCAACCAACTTATTCTTTCCATCTCTTGCCATGTCCAGATCTCAAAAGCCTCCAGCCTTTCTCTATCTTTTTTCCTCATAGTCCCTGTTTCAGCGCCATATAGAAGAACACTCCATACAAGACATTTTATGAGTCTCTTTCTGAGTTCTCTGTCCAGACCGCTGCAGAGGTCTTTTCCTATAAAACACCTCTTTTGCCATTGCTATCTTTGTTTTAATTTCTGTGGTGCACTTCCAGTCGGTGTCTATCCTGCTTCCAAGATACTTAAAATTTTGCACCAGTTCTAGTGTTTCTCCATTCAGCATAATTTTTATTTCCTTATTTCCTCCTAGTGCCAATACTTTTATTTGTGTTAATTTTCATTCCATATTTTTTTCCGTTAGTTGCAATGGTGTCCACCAAATCCTGTAATTCATTTTCCCCTGTGGCTAGAAGGACCATGTCATCAGCAAATCTCAAACACCCTACCCTTCTTTCTCCAATTTCTACTCCTTTGTCATCTAATGAGCATTGGTCAATCATATGTTCCAAGTAGAGGTTGAAAAGAGTAGGTGATAAACAGCATCGTTGTCTTACTCCTTTTCCTTGTCTGATCCAGTTTGTACTACAACACTACAAATAATTAATACAGAGAATAAAATTTCGGGAGTACATTTGTCTACGTAAAGTATTTAACACTGCAAGATCGTCTTTTAATATAAGCACGTGGTAACGTACTGCAAATGTGAAATGCTGGTACATTAATAACCGGTGCGACCGCCAGAATGTTGAACGCAAGCATGCAAACGTGCATGCATTGTGTTGTAAAGGTGGCGGATGTCAGTTTATTTCCCTCGATCCTTCAACACAGGAACGGTTGATATTGTTTGTGAGTGACGTTGGAGCTGTTGTCCGATGATGTCCCATATGTGCTCGATTGGAGATAGATCGGATGATCGAGCAAGCCAAAGAAACATGTCGACACTCTGTAGAGTATTTTGGGTCGCAACAGCGGTATTTGGGCGAGCGTTATCCTGTTGGAAAACACCCCCTACAATGGTAGCTCAAACAGGTCGAATTACCAGACCGATGTACAAGTTTGCAGTCAGGGTGCGTGCACCTGCTGTCATACGAAATTGCACCCCGACCATAACTCCAGATGTAGGTCTAGTGTGTCCAGCATGCAGACAGATTGATTGCAGGCTCTCAAGTGGCCTCTTTCTAATCAACACACGGCCATCGCTGCCACTGAAGCAGAACCAGCTTTCACCAGCAATTACAACAGACCTCCAACCTGCCCTTAACACCAATGAAGTACAGACGGCGGTTGTTTGGGGTTCAGTGGAACACAAGCTACTGGGTATATGGCTCGCAGCTGTTATTGAAGGAACCGATTTTTAACATTTCGTTGTGTCACTGTGGCGCTAACTGCTGCACAAATTGTTGCTGTCAATGTAGAACGATGCGCCAGACCCACACGCTAAACATGATGATCAGCTCCCTCGGTAGTTCCAGAGCCCGGTCTTCTTGCGACCGTACATCCTCGTCACCACCACTGGCAGCAATCATGTACAGTCGCTACATTCCTGCCGAGTTTTTCTGCAATGTCGCAGAAGGAACATCCAGCTTCTTGTCGTTCTAACACGCGACCGCCTTCAAACTAAGTGAAGTGTTGATAATAGGGTCTTAAATGCATCCTTGACGAACATCAACTCACCAAGTCCAATCTCAAAGGTAACTAACGTTCACGACCGTAACAGCTTGTATTTAAAGCAAACCTATTGGCATTCTCACATTGGCGCTACTAGCGCGTCTTATGCTGCTGACGCGAAATTGGAATAAACATAATCTTTCATAGTAGAAACATGTCTACAAACTGCGGGAGTGTGATATTTTTCCGTTAGTGTTTGTATGAGATGGTTGTAATTAAATTTTCGCTTCTTGAGATGCCCTCCCTGAAATACGAACGAACTTAACATTTGTAAGGATTAGAGAAAGAGAAATATCGAATAAGCCATTGAAAGGAATACATTTTAATTTCCACGTGAGAGGGTAACATTTGTCAATTGCGTACCATGTTTACGTTCCAGGTTACAAACGTGTGACGACGATCTTCATCTACGGCAGCCTGCAACACCCCTAGAGATTGCTGTACTGTTACCCGAAACAACTGTGGATCATCGAAAGTTTGGCTGTCGTCATACAGCTCGTGCACTGCTTGAAGAACGCACATTGCGATCAGATTCTGAGCTACGGTAACACGTAACTTTCCATGATGCTACTCCAAGCGGGCGTATAAATGAATATACCCAACGGAAAATAAACGCTAAAATGATGATTTGGCCCTGTCTGACTACCGCCTGAAGCAGATCTTAGCATCTCTTAATGTTCTTTTTACATATAAATTACAATCTAAACATAAATGAATACGAAGGCAACTAATACTAATAAATGATATATAATATATATTTATTATATATTAAAATCAACACTTTAAGTACAGTTGTCTATATTTCCTAACTAAAATTATTAATCAATTGCCCAACTCTGTCGCTTATTATGACTGCGTGGTCTAATATCACTAACGCGAAATGACTGACATCATCTAAGACCCAAACACTAGAAGACACTACTTTCAAAGATGATCTACGGTGGTGTGGAAGCTCATCACAGCTAACGTAATCACAGCTGTTTAGCTTTATAGCCCTAATAAGTCGAATCAGTTTGCAATATCACCGTATGTACTGCATCGGGTGCGCCGAAGTGATGGTTCTCGTACTCGTCTACGACGATGGAAGAACTCCAGCCACAATTAAACGCTTTCAGACACTAGGACAGCAGAAGGCGGTCCTCTGACTAATATACTCTAATACTCTCTTCTCCTCTCTGTGTTCTATAGACGAGAAACACGAACTCTCAGCCTCAAGGACGGAGTTCATATAACGTCCCAACGTAAGTATAGGCAGAAGAAATGCTCTCAATTACTGAACGCTGCGTACTCAACGACGACTTACAACCCGGAGGTGAAGTCCAGAATCGTATAGGTTCACAACAGTACAGTGCCTAACTGTTCTAACTATAAACTCTCCTGAGAGCAAAGACAGCAAGTCCGTCTGTACCAACAAAGCTGATACCGAGCGACTGTCACACATGGGCGCTCACAAAGGAAGACAACGTTCTCCACCGCTGGCTTCCCAACAAGGTTCGGCTCCCCACCCTCGTAATTCCGAAAAGAATCATATTCCCGAAACCACGGAATATTCTCCATCTCTACAGTTTCTTCCGAACGCCGACCAACTACATTATAGTCTTTTGTCGTACAGCGCGGAAAGTTTGCCACGAAAAGCCTATACTCGTACAACGGTACGCTTCAGAGTAAAAATCCTTGGCAATAACCCAGCGTGCGTGGTTTCTGAGGTGACACTTCTTCATTCCTCTCACCTGCGTCCAAGATTTGCAGAGTTCCCGGTCGTCCTTCCGGTCCTGCTACAATAGCGGCCGGCCGTCACCCTATTGTGCTCCAGAGCTCAGGTGCCTCGACGTCCGTCTAGCTACTTCCTGTTTTTAAGCAGGACCAATACGTGTGCAGGCCATCCACCCAGAGCTTGAGTTCTGCCTGCCGTTTCATCTCCACTGGCGTTCCAATCTCTACTAGTATAGGCAATCATTCATTACGCCATTCTGTTAGTAAAGATACTCCGTCACCTTTCATGCAATAAGCGTTAACAATTATTTACTAGGTTTACGTGACAATGTCAGTCTCCTTTAAATATTCGTATATACGATGTACAACCTATCAAATGATACCTAATTGTGGTTGTAGTTCACGGCAAAGTATGTGGATGAGTGCTTGTAAGGTGCTAAATTATAGCCACCTTACAACTTCTTCAGCAATTTGTGGCGCAATTGGTCGTCGGCTTGTCCCAGGAGCTATTCGCAAATAGCTATTTAATTCGAACTTTCGAAACATGTTCTTCAGCACCAGTGCAGAAAGACCTCTCCGCATTCCTTTAATGAGTTGATATTCACGAAGAGCAGCAGCGCTATTGCTGTTATTTTGATAAAACATGAGTAAAGCCCTGCTCACCTTGTCCAGACCCATATTGACTGTCTGCAGCTGTAATGCACCCTGATACTTCTCTTACAATACTACGTCGTCAGAGCAGTTCCGGCGCCTAACAGCAAATCATGACACTAATACTGCTAACAACACAAATCCTGCAGCGCACAGTCTGAACACCATTCCCATAGAGTCGGATACCCATACGGTAGGAAATTTTCCATCTACACTGGCTCAGATAGCGAAAATTTAATTATTACCTCCATGTATACGAGGCTCTTTCAATAAATAATGCCCCACAATTTTTTTCTCAGTTACAAATTGATAACAGCATCAGTCAACATTTATTTTACACGTACCTTTTTTTTTACGAAGTCTCCATCACGTTCTGTGCCCTTATGCAAGCGTTGTGTGACAGCGTATATTCCCTGTTGGTAAAAGCTCAAAGTGATCCAGATATGTTTCGTCATCTTTAACGATCCGTGACAGAAAGGCCTCTTCATTGTCTTCAAACTGAACCAACATTTCAAATTAAATGCCATTTCTTTGAATCTTGTGGACTTTTGTGAGCATCCGTGATATTCAGCTTGAGCATACCTTTGAATAGTCAAGAGTCTAACTCATTGCACACCAACTTCCATTGCTCACCGATAGTTGCAGAGACTATTGCCAAGTTGTGGCGCGATGGTCTGCAGAAATAATTGGAGCCACGCGTTTCATCGTGTCGAGAGCGGTGGCTGTGAGAGGGCGTCCCGAACGGGGCCGAGCATGGGGCTCAGTTTCCTCTCTTCTTGACGCTTCAGCTCTTTTTACCAACTGCCCAACAGTACTATTACCGATTGCATCTGCATCATTACTATATACTGCGTGCAGACGGTGATGGATGATCACCTCGGTTTCTGTTTCCACAACCAAGATTTCAACTAAAGCTCGTTGCCTAGAACGAGTGTATTGCATAGAAGGTATTTTGACAGGTCACTGCAATTCTGCCATATTTCTGAATTGAACTTACCTCCAGAAGAAACATGGACACCAAATTTGAAGTGTCCAAGAGGACGTTTTCCTATACATCCAGGTCGTTTGAGAGTCTTTGTGATAAACTTAAATACGGATGACAGATCACGTCGGGGGCATCAACTTTTGTTAGAGATAAAATATTCGCTGACGCTTCCCGGCGACGCTAGGCGTGTTTTATGACTAGTTACACCCATGAGAGGCGGAAGGGCTTATGCACTCTTTGGCGTTCATACGCAATGCGTGTCGCCTATCATCCGGTTATCTGCTCTGTGTGAATGGTCTACATCTACATCTACATTTATACTCCGCAAGCCACCCAATGGTGTGTGGCGGAGGGCACTTTACGTGCCACTGTCATTACCTCCCTTTACTGTTCCAGTCGCGTATGGTTCACGGGAAGAACGACTGTCTGAAAGCCTCTGTGCGCGCTCTAATCTCTCTAATTTTACATTCGTGATCTCCTCGGGAGGTATAAGTAGGGGGAAGCAATATATTCGATACCTCATCCAGAAACGCACCCTCTCGAAACCTGGCGAGCAAGCTACACCGCGATGCAGAGCGCCTCTGTTGCAGTCTGCCACTTGAGTTTGTTAAACATCTCCGTAACGCTATCACGGTTACCAAATAACCCTGTGACGAAACGCGCCGCTCTTCTTTGGATCTTCTCTATCTCCTCCGTCAACCCGATCTGGTGCGGATCCCACACTGATGAGCAATACTCAAGTATAGGTCGAACGAGTGTTTTGTAAGCCACCTCCTTTGTTGATGGACTACATTTTCTAAGGACTCTCCCAATGAATCTCAACCTGGTACCCGCCTTACCAACAATTAATTTTATATGATCATTCCACTTCAAATCGTTCCGCACGCATACTCCCAGATATTTTATAGCCGGCCGAAGTGGCCGTGCGGTTAAAGGCGCTGCAGTCTGGAACCGCAAGGCCGCTACGGTCGCAGGTTCGAATCCTGCCTCGGGCATGGATGTTTGTGATGTCCTTAGGTTAGTTAGGTTTAACTAGTTCTAAGTTCTAGGGGACTAATGACCTCAGCAGTTGAGTCCCATAGTGCTCAGAGCCATTTTTTTTGAGATATTTTACAGAAGTAACTGTTACCAGTGTTTGTTCCGCTATCATATAATCATACAATAAAGGATCCTTCTTTCTATGTATTCGCAATACATTACATTTGTCTATGTTAAGGGTCAGTTTCCACTCCCTGCACCAAGTGCTGCACAGGCTGGTGATAGGGCGCTCAAACTTGAAGCTCTAATTCACTTCTGAAACATCTTCCTCCGCTTGCAGACACTCATTCATAAGGTTTTAGTGTTTAGAATTTCCTTACCGACTTACCTGGTGGTAGGTAGTCCACTGGACGCGTAGTTAGTAGATCGTGCGAGTTCTGTGACATCTCATCCTGCCAGGGCCAGCGAATACTGAAGGATGCCTGGCGTCACTGGGAATCGACAGCGAATGATCTGACCGTAACAGCAAACGTTCCCCATGATGTGATCTATCACCCTGTAATGATCATAGCCACCATCTGGGATGTGTGTTGATAGTTAGCGAGTGTCAACCCGAATGAAAGTGTCAATTTTTGCGCTTGAGCCAAGTAGTTCAGCTCGTTCCCCTAAGATAGCTGTGCTTTGTTCTCGCGATGCGCAGCGCTTTTATTCCTTGTTTCGTTACTTTTTGTATATTGTTTATTCTATGTTTTTTACTTTCAGTCTTACATGAGTTCCTAGTAACACACGCAAACATCGCGAGCATTCTACGATCAAATAAAGTTCCGTTGTTGTGTTGAAGGCATTCTGGGGTACGTGTTATTTCTGTAGCAGGCATAGTAGAGTCTCAAGGCCTGATTTTTATACATAGCGGCAAAAACATTTCTCGTACGAACTTTAAGACACTGTGTGTATTATATGGCTGTAAAAAGAATTGGGACGTTATTTACTGATCGAATCTCTTAGATATTTTGATAGGTAAGTAATTTCGATACTTATGGTATGTCGAAGCAAGCACATCGATATTTTCGATATATATAAAATTATTATAAAATAGTAGGGCTGAAAGAGGAAACGTCTGAGTTTAAAATTCTTTAATGATTCATATTTGAACAATTTCCGTTGACTACTAACAAAAGCCTTGGAGATAAGTTATGCCATTCACCCTCTGTATCAAGATGAATGAATTAATTATCGTATACACATAGTCATACTTTTGTGAAGAAATTTTTACTGCCAGAGAGAATTGTGCCAAACGTAAATGATTTAGAAATAATGAGTATATAATGAACAGTATCCTCTGTACAGATGTACCACGTAAATATGAAGCATTTACAGTATCTTTGCTTGATAGATAACAGCCTATACACGCACATCTCGACTGTGGTATAAATGATACAAACGTCGTGTACAGATTACTATTTAAGTTCTGAAATTCCTGCAAAAATATACAACAGACATTGTCTCGTGCACGTATTGTACCTCGTATTCGAGTCTGAAATTGCTTCGTATTGCACAGAAACAATTATAAAACGCCAACGATTTAAAGAGAACTGTCTGTTCTGCTCTGACTACATTTGCACGCCTTTCATGGTTTTCTTATCTTGATTTACGAGGGTTATTCCAAAAGTAAGGTCCGATTGATTGCCAAATCGAAACCACAGTGAACATCAGAAATGTTTTACTTGTAACAATTAGGTACACCTTTCAGCTACTTCTCTACGTAGTCGCCGTTCTGACTTAGACTTTTGTCATAGCGTTGTACCAACTTTTCAATAGCCTCATCATAGAAGGCAGCCGCCAGTGCTTTCCGCCAATTCTCCACGCTGGCCTACACCTCGTTGTCTGTGTGAAAATGTTGTCGTCAAAGACAGCGGTTCATGTGACCAGAGATGAAACTCAGGGGGAGACAATTGCGGACTGTATTGTGGGTAATCTAACATTTCCATTTGAAAACGATGCAGGAGCATCTTCATTGCCCCTGCAGAATGCGGCTGAGAATTGTCGTGAAGACGAAACAGCACGACAGTTATGTAATGTTGGCTGCATAGCTTCAGGCGAAATTTCTCACCAGGCCCTCGTACTTGGCGGCAGACACTATTTTCTAGACATCTTTACGCACTCACTGCGAGCTCAGAAATGAGAAGAGCGACGTGATGCTAACTGGGTTATACTAGAGACACTACCCAACACATCTGTGCAAAGCTTTATCGGATTTTCATAGTCGTTTCCATTTCGCGACCGATCGGACCTTACTTTTGGAATAACCCTCGTATTTCTTTGTTTGCTCTGAAGATGCATTGAGCGCAAGTAGGCGGATGAGAAAAGGATGCAGCAGTTTTCAAGAATTTAACACTAATTATGAAAGGAAATGAAACAGTTAACAGATGTGTTGACTTAGTTATTTGTCATCATTATAGAAGTGTTTCAACCTGACAAATAAACCACTGATATCTCAAGAATTTAACTAAATATCGGTACAGTGCAACTTTGATAAAGGATTTTGTTCAAGTTAAACCACTGCAGCTCTCATACGCTATACTCAACCTTTGTCTTAAATCTTAAGATTATTTACGCTACTGAATAAAAATACGTCCTGTCGCGTCTCTCCTATCAGCAGAAATCCTGTGAAGTTACTGCTCCCTTCAGGCGCAGATTCGTGCATGCGAGAACACACCACTATGGAATTATATCATCTGTAACTTCCGAAAATACATAACATGTCCTTTAAATTACGAACAGTACCATAGAATTCATTCTGAAAGTAACTAGCCGAGTTTACAAGGATACAAAGAGTGAGTTTTTTTGTCTTCAGAGAACGAAATATATCAAAACCACGCAACGGATTAAACAACGGGATAGCAAGTGTTCAGTACTTTAAATATGCTATCCGCCAATGCCATTGTTGAACCCCTTGTTGACCCCATGGGGGTCAGGCAGAGGGCAACTGTGAAATCTTAAATAGGAACATCCAGTTTTTAATGTAAATTCGGATTCTACAGGAAAAATACGTTACTTTAGTATTTAATATTTTAGTTGTCCCATAGAAGGCGCTGTAATCGACAAATAACTCTATAGAGCTCCGAAACGGTATCATCTGAATGAAAATGCATTGACAAAAAAAAAAGTAATTCAGTCGTGTTCAGTAATTGTGAAAAATGCTTGTTTAGGTTGTTTCGTCTCACGTCTCATTAATTTGGTGCTCATTTGACGTGTATCTTCTCACCTCGCACCAACGGAGTGCTTGTTTGTAAGAATTATTTCATAGTAGATGCCTAAAAATGTCGTCGACGACTTCGCTACACTTATATACCCTCACATACAATGATTCAGCGTATTTGAGAAGTAGTAGCTAATTCGCAATCCCACTGTTCTCTCTAGCAGCTGTTCTTCGAGGCTGCTTTTTCATGGTTACACACTTCCGTCGGTCGATAACTGTCAAATATCCGGACAAGAAGCACGTGATAGCACCCCTTTTGAAAACCCTGAGCAAGAAAGGTCACAGCGTTATCGACATTCCTGCCACTTTCTTCATGAATTTGAACCATATAGCTCAATCCTTTTTTTCCTTATCCATTGTTATCTCATGTCCCCCTCCCCCCCTCCCCTGGCCCTCGCCGTATATGGGCTGGGAGGTGCGGTGTCAGCGGATACAGTTTGCCGCTCTTGACCGCCATGAGAGTAAAAATTTAAGGCCAAAATATAAAAGCTGGACATTGCGAGTGACAAAAATAAACGTTTGTATAGTAAAAAAAATAGATCTCAGTCGCATAAGTTAAAACATAGAAGCTTGATTTGGTGATAAATTAAAATATAGCAGAGGTGAATGGAGATTGAATGTAGCACACGAATATACACTGAGGCGCCAAAGAAACTGGTATAGGGAAGCGTATTCGAATACCTAAATATGTAAACAGGCACAATACGGCGTTGCGGTCGACTACGACTATTGAAGACAGCAAGTATCTGGCGCAGTTGTTAGATCGGTTACTGCTGTTACTATGGCAGGTTATCAAGATTTAAGTGAGTTTGAACGTGGTATTATAGTCGGTGTACGAGCGATGGGACACAGCATCTCTGAGATAGCGATGAAGTGGGGAGTTTCCCGTACGACCATTTCAAAGTGTACCGTGCATGTCAGGAATCCGGTAAAACATCAAATCTCCGACATCGCTGCGGCCGGAGAAAGATCCTGCCAGAACGGGACCAACGACGACTGAAGAAAGTCGTTCAACGTGACAAAAGTGGTACCCTTTCGGAAATTACTGCAGATTTCTGGGCCAACAACAAGTGTCAGCGTACGAATCATTCAACGAAACATCATCGATATGGGCTTTCGGAGCCGAAGGCCCACTCTTATACCCTTTATGACTGCACGACACAAAGGTTTACGCCTCACCTGGGCCCGTCAACACCGACATTGGACTGTTGATGACTGGAAAAAGGTTGCCTGGTCGGGCGAGTCTCGTTTCAAATTGTATCGAGCGGATGGTCGTGTACGGATATGGAGATCACCTCATGTACCCATGGAGCCTGCATGTTATCAGGGCATTATTCAAGCTGGTAGAGGCTCTGTAGTGGTGTGGGGCGTTGCAGTTAGAGTGATATGGGATCCATTACGTGTCTAGATACGACTCTGACAGGTGGCACGTACGTAAGCATCTTGTCTGATCACCTACATCCACTCATGTCCATTGTGCATTCCGATGGAATTGGGCAACTCCAGCGACACTCCAGACGTCCAGAATTGCTACAGAGTGGCTCTAAGAACGCTCTTCTGAGTTTAAACACTTCCGCCGACCATCAAAATCCACAGACATGAACATTATTGAGCATATAAGAGTATACAGCCTACATTGCAGGTTAACTTTATCGTTTACCTAGGTTTCAACGTTAGTAATAACGTCTTCTTCAGAACATAAATTATTATTCAAATGTTTGCCTAAAACAGGCCGCGTCCTAAGTCAACTTCATAAAACTTGATGCATAACCTTACGGACATGGCCTGTTTTAGGCAAACATTTAAATAATAATTTATGTTCTGAAGAACACGTTATTACTAACGTTGAAACCTAGGTGAACGATAAAGTGAACCTGCAACTATAGGCTGTATATTCTTATATAAACAATATCAGTTGCTGTCGTTGCATAAAAATGTTAAAAATTATTATTGAGCATATCTGGGATGCCTTGCAACATGCTGTTCAGAGGAGATCAGTAGATGGGGCACCCATGATAACCGGCGATCAAGCGTTAGTTCGAGGTATTTTAGTGTGTTAGTTGAAGTCCAGTTGGGCAGGAACGTATTTAGGCCATAAGGGACGACGTGCACGCACGTGCGGATAAAACGCAGTCTTTGGTTTGCCTTCCCCACAACATTTTCTATGTGTTCTTTCCAATTTAAATTGTTAGTAATTGTAATTACTAGATATTTAGTTGAATCTAAGGCCTGTAGATTAGACTGATTTATCGTGTAGCTGAAGTTTAACGGATTCCATTTAGCACTCATGTGGATAACCTCGCACTTTTCATTATTTAGGGTCAATTGCCAATTTTCGCATCATTCAGATATCTTTTCTAAATAGTTTTGCTATTTGTTTTGATCTTCTGATGAGTTTACTAGACGATAAACGACAGGATCATCTGCAAACAACCTAAGACGGCTGCTCAGATTTTCTCCCATATCGTTTATATAGATAAGGAACAGCAGAGGGTCTATGACACTACATTGGGGAACGCCAAAAGCACTTCTGCCTTACCCGAAGACTTTCCGTCAATTACTACGGACTGTGTGACCTGTCCGACACATAAGGAGACGTTGACATGACTTCCGATCTGGACATCTTTGCTGTGGGAACCTCTCCCGGTAATGGGTGGTTATTATTAAAGTGTAGCTACTGACAGAGGTCCTGTGTGGGTTCTAATTATCGTAAGGCACCGAAACGTGGTAAGTATGCTAATGCGTTAATGGGGAAGTGATATATTATGAAAAAAATTATTTCCAATTTTGGTCACCAAATGAGAATCTGGTGCTTTGAATGCAGGAAAGACGTGTAAAAACGTTTCCATACATAATGCATTAGTAACGGCTCGTGGACAGAATAGATCAAGCAAGTGAGAAAGACGTTAAGAGGTATTATTGATATTATTATTAACTGCAGCTTCCATAGTGTGCTCTATATGAGAACCGGAGACCTCGACGATATACTGCACCCGTAAAACGACGTGATCAATAATTGCTCGCAGCAGATCCGGTGCAATCTGACAACGTGTTCCTGTATACTGGCCTTCAGATCCGGTAGAGACCGAACGTATTCCAGGTAAACGCGTTTTTATTCAGTTATCCCCAGAGCCAAACGTCGCATGGATCAAATCAGGTGATCTTGCAGCCCACATATCTGCAAAGTCTCTGTATATAGGAAGTTCTTGGTAGGTTGCATGAAGCAGATATTTCACTGGGCGAGCGGTATGAGCTGTTGCCTCATCTTGCATGAAAACAGTGGTTTCCACGCAGCTGCACTCTTCCAAAGCAGGAATCTCACGTACTGTACAAGGACGTCTCGATGACGTGCAGACAGGACCTCTGGGTATACTCTCTTAAAAGAAAAATGGACCGAGAATAAAGGTGCTTGCGAATACACACCACTAAGTCACATACGACGAGTGCAATGGCTCTTAGTGCACAACACATCGTTTATCAGTACCTCAAATTCGACAGTTCTGTGTATTCACTCCACCCTGTAGTGTAGAATGTGCCTTTTCGCTCTGTAGAATATTTCATGGACACTTGTCTTTAACTTCGAACCGTGCCAGAAACCGAAGAGCTGCGGATAATGAGGTTTCCGTTTCTTTACCGTCTTGTTCTTGTACGTGTACCACTGTAAAGCAGGCCGCAAAACTTTCCGTACTGTTGACCATGGTATGGACAATTCTCCTGACATGGCACCAGCGCTAGCACTACTCCAGGGCAATTGCTACATGGTGAGTTACAGCAACAGCAACCTCGTCAATGACTTCCACCGCGACAGGACACCTTCCTCTACCATTTGAACGACCAAGTTCACCTATGTTTTCGAAATTCATAAATCTTATTTAAACCAATTAATGGCATCGGGCCACTCCTCAAAGCTTTCAGTCGGTGATACTCCCTCAATGCAGCATTGAAATTACTGCCGTTGACACAAAACAATTCACTAAGAGCGCCCAGTACCTCTTCTCGATTGTCATACTGTTCACTCACGTTATGGTTTGTCAAATGGTAGCATGAATGTCATAACGTCATACAAACAGTGTACAGCGCCCCATCTGCACCTGGTGGCCGCAATTGAAACTACACTACTGGCCATTAAAATTGCTACACCAAGAAGAAATGCAGATGATAAACCGGTATTCATTGGACAAATACAGTATACTAGAACTGACATGTGATTACATTTTCACGCAGTTTGGGTGCATAGATCCTGAGAAATCAGTACCCAGAACAACCACCTCTGGCCGCAATAACAGCCTTGATACGCCTGGTCATTGAGTCAAAGAGAGCTTGGATGGCGTGTACAGGTACAGCTGCCCATGCAGCTTCAACACGATACCACAGTTCATCAAGAGTAGTGACTGGCGTATTGTGACGAGCCAGTTGCTCGGCCACCATTGACCAGACGTTTTCAATTCGTGAGAGATGTGCAGAATGTGTTGGCCAGGGCAGCAGTCGAACATTTTCTGTATCCAGAAAGGCCCGTACAGGACCTGCAACATGCGGTCGTGCATTATGCTGCTGAAATGTAGGCTTTCGCAGGGATCGAATGAAGGGTGGAGCCACGGATCGTAACACATCTGAAATGTCACGTCCACTGTTCGAAGTGCCGTCAATGCGAACAAGAGGTGACCGAGACGAGTAACCAATGGCACCGCATACCATCACACCGGGTGATACGCCAGTATGGCGATGACGAATACACGCTTCCAATGTGCGTTCACCGCGATGTCGCCAAACACGGATGCGACGATCATGATGCTGTAAACAGAACCTGGATTCTTATCTTGCAAACGTCCCCATCTGTTGACTCAGGGATCGAGACGTGGCTGCACGATCCGTTACAGCCATGCGGATAAGATACCTGTCATGTGGACTGCTAGTGATACGAGGCCGTTGGGATCCATCACGGCGTTCCGTATTACCCTCCTGAACCCACATATTCCATATTATGCTAACAATCATTGGATCTCGACCTACGCGAGGGGCAATGTCGCGATACGATAAACCGCAATCGCGATAGGCTACAATCCGATCTTTATCAAAGTCCGGAACGTGATGGTACGCATCTCTCCTCCTTACACGAGGCATCACAACAACGTTTCACCAGGCAACGCCGGTCAACTGCTGTTTGTGTATGAGAAATTGGTTGGAAACTTTCCTCATATCAGCACGTTTTAGGTGTCGCCACCGGTGCCAACGTTGTGTGAATGCTCTGAAAAGCTAATCAATTGCATATCACAGCATATTCTTCCTGTCGGTTAAATTTCGCCACTGTAGCACGTCATCTTCATGGTGCAGCAATTTCAATGGCCAGTAGTGTAATCTGTTCTCCAGCGGAAATTGGTTCTGCATTAAACGTTATCATATTTACTAAGTTTCTCTGCCATGCGGTATTTAAACCAGTCCTGGACCCCGGCGAGTAGCTGCACGTTAATTATAAACGCTTTACCGTACATGAGGTGCAATTTTCCAGCACCTCATTTGAATACATGTCGAACGCCAAACACAATATTCAATGCGTCCTTCGCCTGGCGTTTGACTGTCCTGTGTTTGGCGTTCGACAAGTACTCAAATCTGGATCTGGAAGAATTGTACCTCATATACGATAAGGCGTATGGCAGTGCTCCATTCGCTCGTTTCGAGTGAGGTTAAGCCACATGCCACATTTACTCGCCCTCATCAAAGCGGTTCTGGGTGAATGTGTGGCCATATATTGTTGGTGACTTTTTAATTAGACCGTATGTCGTACCTAGGGCATTAAATGACAGGCAGTCTTACGATTTCCTTACAATATCATTGTCGCAGTTGCTGGATTACATGCCACTTGCTACAATGTCTGCACATTTCAGTTCTCTTGTACGTTGATTCTTGAACCGACAGTTTCTAGAAATGGGAATTGTGCAGTAGTGGTCCTGTACCATAGACTACTCGTTTCCTTATTTGACCCTTCTGGACATTTTTGTGTGACGATAGGTATGCAGTCTTGTTTACAAAAACCTTTTTGAATCAGAAGAGGATTTCGTTGCCCGGATAGTAGCAGCAACAGTAGGAATTCAGGAAAGTCCTGCAACCTTTGACCTTGTTGGACAGAACATGTCCCACCCTGTAACCTGTGTTGCAAGTCAATGGAGGCATTTTTGAATCTGTACTACAACTGAGGTACTTGTGTTAATGTTTTTGTCTCTTGGTAATAGGGAATTAAAACTTGTCTGTGTCACTTTCTGCCCTCACAGGAAAACAATTAGAACAAGTATTCCACTGCCCCGTGCAACCTCCTAGAATCTGTTACTGTAATTAATTTTTATTAAGAGAAAAGTCGCTCTACAGGTTTAAAAATACTCACAGGAAAACATGATATTAGAGAAGAATAATTATTTCGGTGTCCCGTGCAAGCTCCCAGAGTTTGTCTGTTTAAATAATTTTCATCCTGTAGTGTTCATTTGATCTCCTCCCGGAATGACGTAAAAGAACTCATCAGCGTACTGACGAATGTATTCTCGTCCGGTACGGCACAGAGCCCATCAACTAGCGTACCGCAACTGTCGCTTGGAACCCACAACACGGTAATCTCCATCCGTGCCTCGACCTTCGCGAACCGTCATCGTTCGTGAGTGAGAGTGTTCCTGCACGGCGTGCAAAAGTGAGTATCACGCTCTGAAGACCATAACTCGGAAATCAAGCATTTCCGGATGCATGTTGTGTTCAATCTTTTCTATTGTCTACATAAGGGGAATATTTAGCTGAAACTGTATAGGTAGTTTGAAGAAGGAAACAAGCGCCAAAAAGTCAATTTTTTTTTCACCAAACGTGTTTTAACATATGCCCTTCGTGAGCTATAAAAAAGGAATGAGAACCACTCACGTGCCCTCTTAATCGAACATGAAAAGCTGGCCGCTGTGGCCGAGCGGTTCTATGCGCTTCAGTCCGGAACCGCGCTGCTGCTACGGTCGCAAGCTCGAATCCTGCCTCGGGCACGGATGTGTGTGATGTGCTTAGGTTAGTTAGGTTTAAGTAGTTCTTAGTCTAGGGGACTGATGACCTCAGATGTTAAGTCCCATAGTGCTTAGAGCCATTTGAAACATTTGAACTTGAAAATATTTTTTAGTTTGAAGAAGGGAACATATCCAAGTTTCGAGTTCGTCCACCCTTAACGCTGTGGTTGCTCTAGCAGCTGGTGTTCGTATCTGCTGTTCAGTTGCCTCACTCCTCGTGATAGTGTTTAATGTGTGATTATGAGTTCGGATATTCTTCATTAAACGTGAATGAATAATGATTATACACTCCTGGAAATTGAAATAAGAACACCGTGAATTCATTGTCCCAGGAAGGCGAAACTTTATTGACACATTCCTGGGGTCAGATACATCACATGATCACACTGACAGAACCACAGGCACATAGACACAGGCAACAGAGCATGCACAATGTCGGCACTAGTACAGTGTATATCCACCTTTCGCAGCAATGCAGGCTGCTATTCTCCCATGGAGACGATCGTAGAGATGCTGGATGTAGTCCTGTGGAACGGCTTGCCATGCCATTTCCACCTGGCGCCTCAGTTGGACCAGCGTTCGTGCTGGACGTGCAGACCGCGTGAGACGACGCTTCATCCAGTCCCAAACATGCTCAATGGGGGACAGATCCGGAGATCTTGCTGGCCAGGGTAGTTGACTTACACCTTCTAGAGCACGTTGGGTGGCACGGGATACATGCGGACGTGCATTGTCCTGTTGGAACAGCGAGTTCCCTTGCCGGTCTAGGAATGGTAGAACGATGGGTTCGATGACGGTTTGGATGTACCGTGCACTATTCAGTGTCCCCTCGACGATCACCAGTGGTGTACGGCCAGTGTAGGAGATCGCTCCCCACACCATGATGCCGGGTGTTGGCCCTGTGTGCCTCGGTCGTATGCAGTCCTGATTGTGGCGCTCACCTGCACGGCGCCAAACACGCATACGACCATCATTGGCACCAAGGCAGAAGCGACTCTCATCGCTGAAGACGGTCCTGTGGGACCGTAGCCCAGCTTCAGGAGACGGTTGCGAATGGTCCTCGCCGATACCCCAGGAGCAACAGTGTCCCTAATTTGCTGGGAAGTGACGGTGCGGTCCCCTACGGCACTGCGTAGGATCCTACGGTCTTGGCGTGCATCCGTGCGTCGCTGCGGTCCGGTCCCAGGTCGACGGGCACGTGCACCTTCCGCCGACCACTGGCGACAACATCGATGTACTGTGGAGACCTCACGCCCCACGTGTTGAGCAATTCGGCGGTACGTCCACCCGGCCTCCCGCATGCCCACTATACACCCTCGCTCAAAGTCCGTCAACTGCACATACGGTTCACGTCCACGCTGTCGCGGCATGCTACCAGTGTTAAAGACTGCGATGGAGCTCCGTATGCCACGGCAAACTGGCTGACACTGACGGCGGCGGTGCACAAATGCTGCGCAGCTAGCGCCATTCGACGGCCAACACCGCGGTTCCTGGTGTGTCCGCTGTGCCGTGCGTGTGATCATTGCTTGTACAGCTCTCTCGCAGTGTCCGGAGCAAGTATGGTGGGTCTGACACACCGGTGTCAATGTGCTCTTTTTTCCATTTCCAGGAGTGTATACTCCACCTCCTCCTCCTCCTCCTCCTCCTCCTCCTCCTCCTTTGTGTGAACGACCTCGTCTGAACAGGCCTCTGAAGGCCCAACGACGGTACCAACCGACCGCTCTGTCACCCTCAGCCGATATCTTTCTACTGGGCCAGCAGTGCGAATCAAATTATTCATAACACTACATAAAAATTATTGTCAGTTATACTTCAAGTGAAGAGTCTTGTATCTGTATGTGTACTCATGAGATTCCTGTGAAAATGGATTGTACAAAATTAAGTAATTCGTCTTTTCTGTATTATAATAAAGCAAGCAAACATCGTCCGAACAGGCCTTCAAGGCCCATCGGTACCGACCGCCCGCCGTGTCATCCTCGGCTCTCAGGCGTCACCGGATGCGGATATGGAGGGGCATGTGGTCAGCACACCTCTCTCCCGGCCGTTGTCTGCTTTCGTGATCAGAGTCGCTACTTCTGAATCAAGTAGCTCCTCTATTGACCCCACAAGGGATGAGTGTACCTCGCTTGTCAACAGTGCTCGCCAGACACGAATGGTCACTCATCCAAGTACTAGCCCAGGCTGACAGTGCTTAACTTCGGTGGTGTGACAGGAACTGGTGTTACCAGAGCGGCTCTGCCATCGGCCTCTTTACGTACTGAGGTGATAAAAGTAACAGAACACCTCCTACTATCGTCGGACCTCCTTTCGCCCGGCGTAGTGCAGCACTTCCACGTGGCATGGACTCAACATGTCATTACAAGTCCCCTGCAGAAATATTCAGCTACGCTGTATCTATAGACGTCCACAGTTGCAAAAGTGTTAAGGTGCAAGATTTTGTGCTCGAACCGACCTCTCAATTTGTCCCATAATGTTTGATGGGATTCATGTTGAGCGATCTGAGTGGCCAGATCATTAGATGTAACTGTCCAGAATGTTCTTCAAACCAATCGTGAGCAGTTGTGGTCCGGTGACACGGCGCATTGTTTACTAAAATACCACCGTTGTTTGGGAGCATGAACTCCACGAATGGCTGCAAATGTTCCCCAAGTAGCCGAGCATAACTAGATCCAATAAATGATCGGTTCAGTTGGACGAGAGGATCCAATTCGTTTCATGTAAACACATCCCACACCATTATGGAGCCACCACCAGTCTACACGGCGAATTGTTGACAACTATGGCTTCTTCGGGTCTGAGCCACACTCGAACTCTACCATCAGCTCTTACAGGTGAAATCGGGTTTCATCTGACCAAGGTACGGTCTTCCAGTCGCCTATGATCCAACCTATATGGTCACGAGCCCAGAAGAGGCGCTGCAGGCGATGTAGTGCTGTTAGCAAAGGTACTCGCGTAGGCCGTCTGCCGTCATACCCATTAACGCCATATTTCATCGCACTCTCCAAACGGATACGTTCGTCGTACGTCCCACATTGATTTCTAAAGTTATTTCAGCACTACTGCTTGATTGTTAGCACTTACAACTCTACGCAAAAGCCGCTGCTCTAAGTCGTTAAGCGAAGGCCATAGGGCACTACGTGGCCAGTGGTGAGAGAGAACACCTAAAATTCGGTATTCTCGGCACACTCTTGACACTGTGGACCTCGTACTATCGGATTTACTAACGATTTCCGAAATTGGATGTCCCATGCGTCTAGCTCCAACTAGCACAACGCGTTCAAGCACTGTTAGTTCCCGTTGTGGGGATATGTCACGTCGGAAACCTTTTCACACGAATCACCTGAGTAAAAATGACAGCTCTGCCAATGCACTGCCCTTTTATATCTTGTGTACATGATTCTATCGCCATCTGAATACAAGCATATACACTCCTGGAAATGGAAAAAAGAACACATTGACACCGGTGTGTCAGACCCACCGTACTTGCTCCGGACACTGCGAGAGGGCTGTACAATCAATGATCACACGCACGGCACAGCGGACACACCAGAAACCGCGGTGTTGGCCGTCGAATGGCGCTAGCTGCGCAGCATTTGTGCACCGCCGCCGTCAGTGTCAGCCAGTTTGCCGTGGCATACGGAGCTCCATCGCAGTCTTTAACACTGGTAGCATGCCGCGACAGCGTGGACGTGAACCGTATGTGCAGTTGACGGACTTTGAGCGAGGGCGTATAGTGGGCATGCGGGAGGCCGGGTGGACGTACCGCCGAATTGCTCAACACGTGGGGCGTGAAGTCTCTACAGTACATCGATGTTGTCGCCAGTGGTCGGCGGAAGGTGCACGTGCCCGTCGACCTGGGACCGGACCGCAGCGACGCACGGATGCACGCCAAGACCGTAGGATCCTACGCAGTGCCGTAGGGGACCGCACCGCCACTTCCCAGCAAATTAGGGACACTGTTGCTCCTGGGGTATCGGCGAGGACCATTCGCAACCGTCTCCATGAAGCTGGGCTACGGTCCCGCACACCGTTAGGCCGTCTTCCGCTCACGCCCCAACATCGTGCAGCCCGCCTCCAGTGGTGTCGCGACAGGCGTGAATGGAGGGACGAATGGAGACGTGTCGTCTTCAGCGATGAGAGGCGCTTCTGCCTTGGTGCCAATGATGGTCGTATGCGTGTTTGGCGCCGTGCAGGTGAGCGCCACAATCAGGACTGCATACGACCGAGGCACACAGGGCCAACACCCGGCATCATGGTGTGGGGAGCGATCTCCTACACTGGCCGTACACCACTGGTGATCGTCGAGGGGACACTGAATAGTGCACGGAACATCCAAATCGTCATCGAACCCATCGTTCTACCATTCCTAGACCGGCAAGGGAACTTGCTGTTCCAACAGGACAATGCACGTCCGCATGTATCCCGTGCCACCCAACGTGCTCTAGAAGGTGTAAGTCAACTACCCTGGCCAGCAAGATCTCCGGATCTGTCCCCCATTGAGCATGTTTGGGACTGGATGAAGCGTCGTCTCACGCGGTCTGCACGTCCAGCACGAACGCTGGTCCAACTGAGGCGCCAGGTAGAAATGACATGGCAAGCCGTTCCACAGGACTACATCCAGCATCTCTACGATCGTCTCCATGGGAGAATAGCAGCCTGCATTGCTGCGAAAGGTGGATATACACTGTGCTAGTGCCGACATTGTGCATGCTCTGTTGCCTGTGTCTGTGTTCCTGTGGTTCTGTCAGTGTGATCATGTGATGTATCTGACCCCAGGAATGTGTCAATAAAGTTTCCCCTTCCTGGGACAATGAATTCACGGTGTTCTTATTTCAATTTCCAGGAGTGTAGCTACCCAATGATTTTGGTCGCCTTAGTGTGTACCCAGTTTGGTAAAATGATAAGCTGAAATTTACTACAATTTTCTATCTTCATTCATGTAAAAGATATAGTTTTGTGAAATCAGATGCGTTAAGGCACGATATATCGAGCCCGTCGAATTCTGGAGCGGTCTTAGCTCCTTAGGTAAAGGATAGCTCGCAACACATTCTGTTTACTCGCGCGGTGGATGAGCGCTGGGCGAGTGCTGGTGACGCGCGCTGCGAGGGCGGCTGCCGACGTCAGAGAGTTGAAAGCTCCCCCAGTCCGGCCGGCGAGCGCCGAGCGCCGGGCAGATATTAATGAAGGGCCGGCGAGCAGGTGGTTCGTGTGTGGCAGCACGCGTCGGTCGGCAAATATTTGGCGAGCGCGGCGCGGCGCTGCGGGCCCCTACCGGCAGAGAGGCCGCTGCCCGCTACACAGCCTGCTCGCTTACACCCAGCTCACGACGGCCAACGCTGCGGTAGTTACACCACACCCGCCTGGCCCAACTTCCTGCCACTAACTTTCGTATAACGTGCGGTAAGGTGTCCGAAATAGTGACAAGAAGAGAGTGGCGGGGGGAAAGGCGTCAAAAATGGAAGGCATAACTGAATCGATGGTTTGAAGATGGGGACGAATCCAAAATATCATTTGTGGGAAATACAAGAAACTTCATCCTGTTCTTATTTTTAATTTTATCTCAACGAAATATTGATGTGTGCTTCTTTGTTTTAAACTGCTATGTCAGGACCTTGACTACATGGAATGGATTGTCCCGAAGCACGCATCACTATGTTAAAAACCGAGAACTTGTTCCCTTCCTCAAACTGGTTATGAATTAGGCATTAAAACTTCTTATTACAACATGAGAAACAGTTATATTTTCATAAAAGTTTCATAACAGATCGTATGCAGATAATGTCTATCTTATACACAGGTTTATCTGTGGAATTTACCATGCAAATCATTACTGTCCCTGATTTTTATTTTCCTCTGTAGTAGTTATTGTTGCTTTTGTCAACACTGCCTCATAAACTGGTCGGTACACATACGGAATGTGTGTAACTCTTTTGTATACATCCTCGATTTTCTTGTGTTGTAGTGGAATTTTCCCACTCTTACCCATTTCTGTTGGAATGTGGGGCACTCTTGTTCTTTTGCAGCAAGAAAGTATTGTTTACCACACCATCAATGAAATAAGGTGCGATTATCTAATCTTCAGGTAAGAAGTATAGTAACTGTCTGTATTTGGAAATCGAAAACGAGGACATTTCAAGGGACCTATTTGCTGTTGTTGTTGTCGCCAAATTAACACACTTTTAAACCAGCTAGAATAGTTATTATACACTCCTGGAAATGGAAAAAAGAACACATTGACACCGGTGTGTCAGACCCACCATACTTGCTCCGGACACTGCGAGAGGGCTGTACAAGCAATGATCACACGCACGGCACAGCGGACACACCAGGAACCGCGGTGTTGGCCGTCGAATGGCGCTAGCTGCGCAGCATTTGTGCACCGCCGCCGTCAGTGTCAGCCAGTTTGCCGTGGCATACGGAGCTCCATCGCAGTCTTTAACACTGGTAGCATGCCGCGACAGCGTGGAAGTGAACCGTATGTGCAGTTGACGGACTTTGAGCGAGGGCGTATAGTGGGCATGCAGGAGGCCGGGAGGACGTACCGCCGAATTGCTCAACACGTGGGGCGTGAGGTCTCCACAGTACATCGATGTTGTCGCCAGTGGTCGGCGGAAGGTGCACGTGCCCGTCGACCTGGGACCGGACCGCAGCGACGCACGGATGCACGCCAAGACCATAGGATCCTACGCAGTGCCGTAGAGGACCGCACCGTCACTTCCCAGCAAATTAGGGACACTGTTGCTCCTGGGGTATCGGCGAGGACCATTCGCAACCGTCTCCATGAAGCTGGGCTACGGTCCCGCACACCGTTAGGCCGTCTTCCGCTCACGCCCCAACATCGTGCAGCCCGCCTCCAGTGGTGTCGCGACAGGCGTGAATGGAGGGACGAATGGAGACGTGTCGTCTTCAGCGATGAGAGTCGCTTCTGCCTTGGTGCCAATGATGGTCGTATGCGTGTTTGGCGCCGTGCAGGTGAGCGCCACAATCAGGACTGCGTACGACCGAGCCACACAGGGCCAACACCCGGCATCATGGTGTGGAGAGCGATCTCCTACACTGGCCGTACACCACTGGTGATCGTCGAGGGGACACTGAATAGTGCACGGTACATCCAAACCGTCATCGAACCCATCGTTCTACCATTCCTAGACCGGCAAGGGAACTCGCTGTTCCAACAGGACAATGCACGTCCGCATGTATCCCGTGCCACCCAACGTGCTCTAGAAGGTGTAAGTCAACTACCCTGGCCAGCAAGATCTCCGGATCTGTCCCCCATTGAGCATGTTTGGGACTGGATGAAGCGTCGTCTCACGCGGTCTGCACGTCCAGCACGAACGCTGGTCCAACTGAGGCGCCAGGTGGAAATGGCATGGCAAGCCGTTCCACAGGACTACATCCAGCATCTCTACGATCGTCTGCATGGGAGAATAGCAGCCTGCATTGCTGCGAAAGGTGGATATACACTGTACTAGTGCCGACATTGTGCATGCTCTGTTGCCTGTGTCTATGTGCCTGTGGTTCTGTCAGTGTGATCATGTGATGTATCTGACCCCAGGAATGTGTCAATAAAGTTTCCCCCTCCTGGGACAATGAATTCACGGTGTTCTTATTTCAATTTCCAGAAGTGTATATAAGGGGCGATCGAAAAGTTTCCATTCCAGGGACACACTAACCTCTTGTCTTCATGTCGGTGCTTATGCACCCGCATCGGAGTCGCGCTGGGTAGCACATAGGCTGCAGCAGCACCCTCAAACGGAAACTTTCTGATCGCCCCTTGTTGCTTACCTGACATTAACCATCACTGCTGACATTTGTTGTGAACATCTGAGATGTCCTGCAGAACCAGTCCAAAAACAACGACCAGGAAGACTGTGTGAAACGATGGGACTTCACGACAACGCCCGTTCTCATCTGCTAGACTAGCGAAAACCACTATACGTGAGTTGGGCTGGGAAGTCATTCCGCTCTTATCGTGCGCCTTCAGATTTTCATTTTCACATTTTTCGCTGTTTATCGAACAACCTTCAAGGAACTTCCTTTCCGGATGAAAATTTGCTCTGAACGTGGGTCGACGAGTTCTTCGCTTCGAAACTACGTGATTTCTACAGTCGCGGAATCAAAAAGTTACCCAAGGAATAGCAGACTGTTGTAAATAGTGACGGAGAATATATTATTGATGACTAAAGTCTTGCCGGCCGCGGTGGTCTCGCGGTTCTAGGCGCTCAGTCCGGAGCCGCGCGACTGCTACGGTCGCAGGTTCGAATCCTGCCTCGGGCATGGATGTGTGTTATGTCCTTAGGTTAGTTAGGTTTAAGTAGTTCTAAGTTCTAGAGGACTGATGACCACAGATGTTAAGTCCCATAGTGCTCAGAGCCATTTGAACCATTAGCCATTTTGAACTAAAGTCTCTGTTGGGAAGGAGCGCCGGTCCCAGGCACGAATCCACCCGGCGGATTTGTGTCGAGTTCCGGTGTGCCGGCCAGTCTGTGGATGGTTTTTAGGCGGTTTTCCATATGCCTCGGCGAATGCGGGCTGGTTCCCCTTATTCCGCCTCAGCTACACTATGTCGGCGATTGCTGCGCAAACAAGTTCTCCACGTACGCGTACACCACCATTACTCTACCACGCAAACATAGGGGTTACACTCGTCTGGTGTGAGACGTTTCCTGGGGAGTCCACTGGGGGCCGAACCGCACAATAATCCTGGGTTCGGTGTGGGGCGGCGGAGGGGTGACGTGGATTGCGGTAGTCGTCGTGGGGTTGCGGACCACTGCGGCTGCGGCGGGGACGGAGCCTCTCCGTCGTTTCTAGGTCCCCGGTTAACATAACATGACATAACATATAGTCTCTCTTACAGTAAGGAGTGATCCGCGACACTTATTCCTCCTTCGCTCTCGTTTCATCTTCCCTTTCCCATTTTTCCACGGGGTCCGCTTTGTCATATCGGGTTTGGCAGTTTTAATGACATTTGGTGACTGGATACCCTCCCTGACGCCATTTTCCCCTCTCCACCCATACGTCTCCCCTCATGAAGGAATGTGTGTAACCCATCTGTCTGAGGCTGGTGTAGATCTCTTGTTCAAGTGTGATAACGTTTTCGAACTGGTTTCTTAGTGTATATCTGAGGCAGGACGTGACTACCAGTCTGTTATTTACCTGGTTGGAAGTGGAAAACGTGGCCGGATCACCAGTACTCGTCGCTAATTTCCAGTCAGCGTCAGCGAGTACATCTAGAGTGCAGTTTGGCACGCAGTGGGTTTGCGACAGCATGGGTAACAATCAGTGAGAGAACTCAGTTTTTTCCTCTCTTCTACTTACGGATATTATTTTTCCTTGGCTGACGTATTTTCTTGCTCTGTGATATATCAGTTACAACTCTGGCACGAACTACTAACATCCTCGCATTACCTCTCTTTGGAGGACTTCAGATCGAATAAGGCAGAAGGGATACATAACATTTGATCAGAATTTATAGTCACTGGGGGAAGTGGCCATAAAACGACTATTTACGTTGCTGTGTAGAATTTTTTAATATGGCGATACGCCATCTGATTTTCGGATAAACGACCGCATAATTCCGAAAATTGCAAGAGCGTACAAGGGCGAGAATTATCGCACAGTCAGGTTAACACCTCAAGCATATAAGTTGTTGACAAGAATAAGATACAGAAGAATGGAAAAAAGACTGAGGATGTGTTAGATGACGATCAGTTTGACTTTAGGAAAGGTAAAGATACCAGAGAGGCAGTTCTGACGCTGCGCTTGATCATGGAAGCAAGACTAAAGAAAGATCAAGCTACGTTTATAGGATCAGTCGACCACGAAAAAGTGTTCGATAATGTAAAAGTGTGCAAGATGTTCGAAATTCCTAGAAAAATAAGGGTAACTTATAGGAAAGAAGGGGTACAAAAACCGAGAGGAAACAATAAGAGCTGAAGACCAAGAACGGATTGCTCCGATTTAAAAGTGTATGAGACTCCTAGTGTTCAATCTATACATCGAAGAAGCAATGACGGAAGTAAAAGAAAGGTTCAAGATTGGTAATAAAATTCAAGGTGAAAGGATATCAAAGATAAGATTCTCTGATGACACTGCTGTCCTGAGTGAAAGTGAAAAAGAATTACAGGATCTATTGAATGGAAAGAACAGACTAATGACCACAGAATATGGACTGAGAGTAAATAGAAGAAATGCGACAGTGATGAGATGTAATAGAAAGGAGAACACGGAGAAACTTAACATCAGAATTGGTGATAGCGAGGTAGATGAAGTTAGGAATTCTGCTACCTAGGCCGAAAAATAACCGATGACGGAAGGACGAAGGATGACATAAAAGAAGACTAGAACTAACAAAAAGGACATTCATGACGAAGGAAAGTCTACTAGTATCAAGCATAGGCCTTAATTTGAGAAACAAATTTCGAAGAATGTACGTCTGGAGCATAGCACTGTATGGTAGTGAAACATGGACTGTTGAAAAACCAGAACGGAACAGAAGCGTAGTATTTGAGATGTGGTGCAATAGAAGAATGTTGAAAATTAGGTGTACTGATAGAGTAAGGAATGAGAAGGTTCTCCGCAGAATCGGCAAGGAAAGGAATATGTGCAAAACATTGACAATAAGAGGGGGCGGGATGGTGGGACATCTGCTAAGACATCACGCAATGATTTCCATGGTACTAGAAGGAACTATAGAGTGTAAAACTGCAGAGGAAGACAGAGATTGGAATACATCCAACAAATAATTAAGGACGTAGGTTGTAGATACTACTTCGAGATGAAAAGGTTGACACAGGAGAAGAATTCGTGGCTGGCCACATCAAACCAGTCAGAAGACTGAAGACCCAAAAAAGTGTCAGTCGATCTATTAATGAAACCGTATCAAAATTCTTACAGTAATTGCTGACACTAATTTTCACATACAAACCGAAAATCTCACCGAGTGGCTTTTGTTTATAATAATTTAAAATTTGAAAACTGATTTAAAAAAATCTACTTCTGGATTCTATAGCAAAATTCCCATTAAATGTTCCCTAGCTTCTAGTAAGACTCTTTGTGGAATTCTTTAATCACCTGTCCTTTTAGGTATCTATTGATTTCGTTCTTTATCTGTCCACTTAATTTTAACAGTCTCCGAAAGCGCAAGGTTTGTAATGGTGCCACTTCCTTCTCCTCCGAATTCCAATGGTCCGGCATTCACTTCCATACAAAGCACTCCCCAAACGTATATTTTGAGAAACTTCGTCTTCATTGACATGTCAGTATTTCATGCCAGTAGAGATCTCCGCGTGCTTAGCTGGGTCGTAACGTGCTCGCCTCCCATGCAAGCCGTCCCGGGCTCGATTCCCGGCCGGGTTGGAGATTTTCTCCTCTCGCGGAGTGGGTGTTGTGTTGTCCTCATCATCATTTCATTCTCATCTCCGGCGCGCAGGTCGCACAATGTGGCGTCGAATGAAATAAGACTTGCACTTGGCGGCCGAACTTCCCCGAATAGGGGCCTCCCGGCCAAAGATGCTATATGCTCATTCCATTTTGCCAGTAGAGCTCCTCTGTTGGAGAAAGCTTTTTTCAATTTTGGAAATACACTTTTTATACGTGTTTCCTCATTCGGCTATGTTTTCTTGCTTCCTAGATGGAAGAATTCGTCCACTTCTCCTTATACATCTTTCTACTATTACTATTCATCTTTGTCTTTGCTTTGTGAATCCTTAACTCTTCTATTCTTCTTGTCCGTCTTGCAGGGGAGTGAGTGTAGTTATGAAATTTTCTGGGAGTTTATAGCTGTGTGATGTACCTAGACTCGAACCTATAACCTTTGCCTTCCGAGTACAGATGCTTCGTTGTCTACATTTACATACATATTTCGCAAGTCGCCGTATGGTGCACGGTGGAGGGGTACCTTGTTGGTTTCCTTTTCTGTTCCACTCGCCGTTAGAGCGAGGGAAAGAAGACAGCCTGTATGCCTCTGTTCGAGGCGTAATTTATCTTATCTTCGTGGTTCCTACGCGAAACGCACGTTGGCGGCCGTAGAAGCTTTCTGCTCCAAACGTAGATTCTGAAAATTTTCTCAATAGTGTTCCACGAAATGGCGTCGTCTTCCTCCAGGAATTACAGTTTGATTCACAAAGCATCTACGTAACATTCGCTTCCACGTCTTACTTTAATCTGATATGATGGGGAACCCAAACCCTCGAGCAGTACTCAAGAATGGGTCACACTAGAGTTCTCTATGCGGTCGCATTTATAGATGTGATACATTTTGCTACATTTGTACCAGTAAACTGAAGTCGACCATTCGACAGCGTCATCAGCAAATAGCCGCAGTTCGCTGCTCATCCAGTCCGTAAGATCACTTATGTCCTTGGGCACTTCTGACGATATCCTCGTCTCTGATGAACACTAACCATCGAGGATAATGTACTGAGTTTTATTACTTAAGAAGACTTTGAGCCACTTACATACCTGGGAAACTAATCCGTGGGCTCGGACCTTCGTTAACAGTCTGTAGGGATGCGCTATGTCAAAAGTTATCCGAAAATCTAGGAATATTGAATGAACCTACCCCGGCACAACGCAGGAATCACCTTCACAATAATACTCCCGACACTACCTCGCCAGAACTTTCGAAACGTTACTAAAAAAAGGTTACTAAACAAAAAAAAAAATGGAAGTGTAGATTGTAGGAGACGGGTACTGGCAGAAAAATGGATATGGGGAGGGGATCATGAGATGACCTGGATACCTCAGTCGAGTAAGACGATCTGTTTGCGAAAGGAAACGGTTCCGGGTTCAAGTTCCGGTCTGCCACACAGATTTAATCTGCACGGAATTTTTGTGTTTGTCTCCCTTAGATCCGGACAGAAGAGTTTTGTCGTCTGTGAACTCTGAACTTCTACTCCTTTTCTGAAATTTTATTTCAGTTTCCTTACTGCCTTTTCGACGTGCGCACTTTAACAGCAGTGCTGAAGAGCGGAGGGGAAACGAATGCCGTAACGAAGATCACCCTTTGGCGGAGGGTTTTGTTGCCCCACGGTTCCGCTGTTCCAACCCTGGGGAATTCTTCCTGTCCTCGCTAAGCTCTCGCTATTGCTCACCAAACAATCAACTGGCCGCAACAGCTTCTTAAGACAGTCCGCAAAAATTAATTTTGCATCCATTTCCCATAGTGTCTCAATATGATGCCAATTAAAGCCTAAGGTTTCCCTGTTCCCTTACAACCCCAATTTCCTTTGTGACTATCTGGGCAAGAAAGCAGATACTGCATCTCTGTAGTGGCATCAGACATAATGATCGCATACAGTTGCGTCTACCTATCTTTCTGTACTTTCATTACATTTGTATTCTCTGTATAAACATCATGTTCCTTTAGCTCAGGACTCCAAAGGAAATTACATTAGGATGCTAAAGTCAAAACAAAATCAAGAAATGAGAGCGTATGTCTTGAAAGGGATGTTAACTCATTAGTAGAGTCCGGATTTAATATAATATCAAATTAATGAATATGTATAAATAGGGGACCAAAATTCGTGAAATATGGAAATAAATATGTAATCAAGCAATTATGTGTAAAATTCGAAATTTTATTTCTTTTCTAGAAAATGCAAGTTCACAGGTCAAATGCCTATGTTAATTCTTAATCGGTTCACTTCTGCTGTAAAGTACTGAAGTACAAGTGTCTTCTATTCAAGCATTTAAGTCACAGTGGAACGGGATGCACAGTTAATTGTAACACACTTTTTCCAAATTTATCGTTGCCATACTCGGTCTTCTGCCTGCCTGTGTGGTTTCATAAACAAACTTAAAATTTTCTTCCTTCTTGCCATGTAATGGGACTTACAAAAATGTACTATGACACAAAGCTTTACGCCTCGCCTGGGTCTGTCAACACCGACAATGGACTGTTGATGACTGGAAACATGTTTCCTGGTCGGACGAAACCCATTTCAAATTGTAGCAAGCGGATGGACGTGCACGGGCGTGGACACAACCTCACGAATCCATTAGCCCTGCATATCAGCAGAGGACTGTTCAAGTTGGTGGAGGCTCTGTAATAGTGTTGGTCGAATGCAGTTGGAGTGATATGGGACCTCTGGTACGTCTAGATACCACTCTGGCAGTTGACTCGTACGTAAGAATTCTGTCTGATCACCTGCATTCCTTCATGCCCATTGTGCATTCCAACGGACTTGGGCGATTTCAGTAGGACAACGCGACACCCCACACGTCCAGAACTGCTACAGAGTGGCTCTTCTGAGTTTAGAAACTTCCGCTGCCCACCAAAGTCGCCAGACATGAACATTATTGAGAATATCTGGGATGCCTTGCAACGTGCTGTTCAGAAAAGGTCTCCACACTCTCGCACTCTTACGGTTTTATGGACAGCCCTGCAAGATTAATGGTGTCAATTCCCTCCAGCACTACTGCAGACATCAGTCGAGTCCACAGTGTTGCGACACTTCTGCGTGCTCGTGGGGACCCTACACGATATAAGACAGTTGTATCAGTTTGTCTGGATCTTCAATGTGATTGGAGACTTAGGTTACAAGTGCTACTCTGAGATAAATAGGTTGGAACGAGCATCAAGCCACTCATAAGACTGGTGACTCATTAAACACCCTGTAGGTAGTGAATAATCGGACCATTGATCTTTTAGCCAACACCTTACTCATCAGTTTTTTGTTTCTCCTCTGGTCTACACGTCCTTTCAAGAGCGCATGGTCATTGCTCTTCGACATCTGAGGCACTTTTATGCCGCACCTACAGATTTTCGAGTAGTGGTTTCAGTTGCTTGTTTTCTGGTTTATTTTATACATAGTCATAGTCAAGGTCCCGGTGAATTTATATAAATAGAAGAAAAAAAAAAGAATCAGTTATGTCACAGTCTGAGATCGCGAACAACTTGTCCTGCCATCAGTATAGTGTTGTGTGGGTGCAGCAATGAAGTACGCTAGAGAGGCAATAGCTTTAGCAGTCGAGGCGGAACGCAGTGATGACAATAGTAAGAGACGGCCGCAGGAAGATGGTACCCAGCGGCTGTTGGAGGCGGCTCGTGCAGCCGGCCCTAGGAGCAGGTCGGCTTTAATCTAAAGCGCATTATCCTCACGACTTTAAAGCGGTCCGCCCGCCGGAAGCTGCGAGGCAGGGAGTTGCGCCGCTGTTTGGCCTTCCACTCCCACCCTCGCCACAGTTGTGACTAATGTTAGACGCTAGTGTTCAGTATCCTCTGGCTGAACCGAACAGCTCCGCGTCGCGGCAGCGCCGAGATCGACGGAGGAACCGCAGAGACACACTGCAAACTACAGCACAGAACGCGCCATTCAGAACAGAATAACGGCCCGCCCGGTTAAGTGCCATTATCGAAACTTCCCGTATATAGCTCATGAAGTGAGCTGTAGATCCCAGACTAACGTCCAATTCCAGCAAGTTGCTGCTAAGCGCGCTGCGAAACATCGCTCTTGGTGACTGATAAGCATCGTCGAAACGGGCGAGTCTTCGTCTAGCGATGGTTGTTGGGTAGGTACATATACGGCAGATCAGCTGCAGGAGTTTTCTTGAAACTAGAATCACCTGTGGTGGAACTCCTGCAAATTGCGTATAAAAAGTAAAAGTGGCTGTAGCAAATGCTGCATTGTACAAAGGAGTATTATTGAAATACTACTTTGATATCTCTTTAACTGTTCGATGGTACGAAGTGAGTCCTTGATTCAGTGCGTTGAAAAATAAATTTTGTATTATCATGACAAATTATATTTTCCCCTTGGGACAACACGATACGAATACCGCTGCTTCTTGTAAAGTAACCTCAGATGCGAAATGTTTTGCATTACAGAATCTGGACTATAAACTGATCAGACCGCAATTATATCTCTCAAAGTAATTTGCAATTGCCTTCAGTACACATTTAAATATATCTTGCAAAACATAGATACAATTATCACCATCAGTGTCCACATTATTCTTATTAGTTTGTCTACGCAAAACTTATGTCTATCCATCCGTTGGTGTTCTTCCCCGGCCGGCCGGTGTGGCCGAGTGGTTCTAGGCGCTTCAGTGTGGAACCGCGCGACCGCTACGGTCGCAGGTTCGAATCCTGCCTCGGGCATGGATGTGTGTGATGTCCTTAGGTTAGTTAGGTTTAAGTAATTCTACGTTCTAGGGGACTGATGACCTCAGATGTTAAGTCCCATAGTGCTCAAAACCAATTCTTTGTTCTTCTCCAAGGCATAATCTGAAACAAAATAACATAGTTTTCGTAAGGAAGTTGTTGCTATTCAAAATGAAGAAACTGAAAATTAGGAACTTAGTTCAAATTTTTTGGTAACGGCGGCAAATGAACACGAAGTTAGTCCTGGTTACCTTTAGACAAAAGTCAGCGACAAAACGACGCCAATAATTAACGTTATGTACAGCCTGTGTTGCCCCCGAAGGCTTCGTTACTACGAAGTTCTGTTTTCCAGTGCTGACAACATCAAAGATCTAGCAGTTGTGACATTGTAGCTGCCTAGTGCACCTCTGTTACTGCTGCAAATGAACCATCTGCAACATTTCAGATGAAAGTCCCTAGAATTCAATTTCATGGAATGTTGTTACTTTAATGTATCATCCCTACCATAGCTCGTGATCGATACGCGAGGCAGTTGGCAAGTAGCGTGAGAGACAGAGGAAACTTTTTTTCGTGTACGTATGTCTAGTTGCTTTACCTCTCTTAACGGCTTCGTGCAAACACGATTTTTTTTGTGCTCATCTTTCACAAAGTAGCTTTTGAATTATGTGAGCTACGTTCAGCTCCTTATACAATTAATATTAAAAATCGGTACTTCAACTTTCGATGTTAGCGCATTAATGTTATGATGATGTGGAAGAAGCCAGTTTACAGGCTACTCTTAGAGGACTTGTGAATGCATGCTGCATGCTGGCCATTTAAAATATATTTGCTTAAACTACATAAGAGCGAATGTGTAAATATTTTATACCAGTCATAACGTTCATATATTTAACACCATTATTTTTGAAGCCGCACCTGCCAATTGTTCTCAGTTCAATTAGGACTAGAAACCGCCTCAATGAAATGATTATAGGCTGAATTAAAAAAAAACATTGCTGCGAGTCAGACATTATATGTAACTGAGTAAATGGTAAAATATTTTTGTGGCTGCATATTGATCTTATTTCTGAATCACCGACAGCTTTAGTAATCCATACATAGTATACCCTTAGACGGAAGTATAGATAGAAGTATAACGGTGTGTGTGTATGTGTGTGTGTGTGTGTGTGTGTGCGCGTGAGTTTGTGTTCCACATCTCCTCCTAAACCACTGGACCGCTTCCAACCAAACTTGGTACACATATCCCTTACTGCCTATCATCAATGGCTGTTGGGGTGAGAACTGCCGGCCTGTTACAGTTCAGGAGATATGACGTCATAAACAATAAGATGCGTGAAAAACTCCCGCGTCATGTATGACGTTTAAATTTATTACTGCTGTGCTACTAACTGTATCTGCAATAAATTTCGGAGACGGCATCCACATATGCAGATAAATGCACTAGAAAATTATATCTGGTAACACACATGGTTCAGGAGATAGGACGTTACAATCACTGAGATGCGTGAAAAACTCCCGTATTGTGGACGCCGTTTAAATTTGTAAGTTGTTTACTACTACCTCTACTCGCAACACATTTTGCAGACAGTATTCACATATGACGCTGAATGTACCTATTCAAATATATCATTGTACGACACATAGTTCCAGAGAGACTTCATGAATACTGAGCTGGGTGAAAAAATGGCGCACTATACATGGAGTTTTAATAAATTTACTCTTTACTAGTAACAGACTTCTACAGTCTCGAGTCAACTTAAAGAAAATCCTGACACCTGGCAACACTTTTGACAGCTGTCAATTGCAAATCACAAACGGCTGTAGGTGAAAACAATCACCATCTATAGAGCTACGAAGAAACGATACCACAGAGACGTTTACAAAATCGCGTTGTAGACGCGGGAAGTAGTTGCACCCAGCGTACGGAAACTTCCGGGGTATTACACTACAAATACAGCTCATTTTTTTAATTTCCGTTTCTAACAGAAAATTGGTCAAATAAGTACACGGGTAACGCTGGGTTTGTCAGCTAGGTAGTAGTAAAGATCATTTTTTCATTTATTATTATAGCCATTGACTTTACTGCACTTTCAAATTATGATGGATTATTTGTGAAACATTTCATAATCGCATATATACATAATGAAAGAGCCTACGTCCTCAAAGAGATGTCTACAAGATGCTTGTGTGTGAGCATCGGCCGGCCAGTGTGGCCGTGCGGTTCTAGGCACTTCAGTCTGGAACCACGCGACCGCTACGGTCGCAGGTTCGAATCCTGCTTCGGGCATGGACGTGCGTGATGTCCTTAGGTTAGTTAGGTTTAAGTAGTTCTAAGTTCGAGGGTACTGATGACCTCAGATGTTAAGTCTCATAGTGCTCAGAGCCATTTTTTAGTGAACATCGCATATTATTCTGACTGTTCGCTTTTGTAGGACCAGAACTGTAGAGGTACCAGTTTAATACTCATGCTCTTAAGTTGGAATGACTGGTGGCTGATTTTGCTAACTTTAACAACTGTAAATAGCTCGTAAAGAAGGGAAATGAGAAGATAGATTAAAAAATATTATACGGTGCACTGTCGATGCACTGGGTAGATAAATTGTTATAGGCAGAAACATTGCTTGTTTCTAAATTTGAGCCTCTTCTTTCACTGCACAGTATCTATAATTTTTTCTACGACAGGAATGACCTTTGTGAAACTCACAAGGTTGCTCACTACACAAGTCTTTCCAACACGCAATTGGTTCCCAGTTCTTCAAACTAGCAATAACACGCATCCTTTTTTCATTACTTGTGTTCTCCATGACATGGCCCTTGATGCCGCACCTGTCATTCTCGTTCATTTCAGCATCTGATTCCTTTCTATGAACTTTGACGGTAGAATATTTTCCTGAAAGTAACTAGTTCTAGATGCATCGATCATTTTTGAAGGCCAAAAGCACGCCCCTTTATTTTGTGGTGGTGGTGGTTGTTGGGATGTTTAAGGGGGACTAAACAGCTAAGGTCATATTTTGTGCTGCGAAGCTTAATTAGTGCAGTTTCGAGTAACAAAGGAGAAGATGAATTGCAAGACTAGGTCTGTATGCATTTTTTTTAGCGTTTTCCTCTCTAAAAGCAAAACCCTACATATTTTTGAAGGTACAGACACTTTTTTCATAATTTATTTTGTAGTTTGTACTTCAAAATCATTGCGACCATTTCTTTCACTGCTTCATCCTTCATATAGAATGCTTGTGGACCCATTCTTGAATACTGCTCGAATGTTTGTGATACTCACAAGGCCGGATTGAAGGAGGACATCGCAGCAATTCAGATTTGTTACCGATAGGTTCGATCAGCACGTAAGTATTAGAGACATGCTTCGTGAACTCAAATGGGAATCCTTCGAGGAAAAACGAATCTCTTTTCGCAATGCATTTCTGCACAAATTTAGTGAACAGTGTTTGAGGTTGACTGCAGATCGGTTCTACTGCCGCCAGCATATACACTCCTGGAAATGGAAAAAAGAACACATTGACACCGGTGTGTCAGACCCACCATACTTGCTCCGGACACTGCGAGAGGGCTGTACAAGCAATGATCACACGCACGGCACAGCGGACACACCAGGAACCGCGGTGTTGGCCGTCGAATGGCGCTAGCTGCGCAGCATTTGTGCACCGCCGCCGTCATTGTCAGCCAGTTTGCCGTGGCATACGGAGCTCCATCACAGTCTTTAACACTGGTAGCATGCCGCGACAGCGTGGACGTGAACCGTATGTGCAGTTGACGGACTTTGAGCGAGGGCGTATAGTGGGCATGCGGGAGGCCGGGTGGACGTACCGCCGAATTGCTCAACACGTGGGGCGTGAGGTCTCCACAGTACATCGATGTTGTCGCCAGTGGTCGGCGGAAGGTGCACGTGCCCGTCGACCTGGGACCGGACCGCAGCGACGCACGGATGCACGCCAAGACCGTAGGATCCTACGCAGTGCCGTAGGGGACCGCACCGCCACTTCCCAGCAAATTAGGGACACTGTTGCTCCTGGGGTATCGGCGAGGACCATTCGCAACCGTCTCCATGAAGCTGGGCTACGGTCCCGCACACCGTTAGGCCGTCTTCCGCTCACGCCCCAACATTGTGCAGCCCGCCTCCAGTGGTGTCGCGACAGGCGTGAATGGAGGGACGAATGGAGACGTGTCGTCTTCAGCGATGAGAGTCGCTTCTGCCTTGGTGCCAATGATGGTCGTATGCGTGTTTGGCGCCGTGCAGGTGAGCGCCACAATCAGGACTGCATACGACCGAGGCACACAGGGCCAACACCCGGCATCATGGTGTGGGGAGCGATCTCCTACACTGGCCGTACACCACTGGTGATCGTCGAGGGGACACTGCATAGTGCACGGTACATCCAAACCGTCATCGAACCCATAGTTCTACCATTCCTAGACTGGCAAGGGAACTTGCTGTTCCAACAGGACAATGCACGTCCGCATGTATCCCGTGCCACCCAACGTGCTCTAGAAGGTGTAAGTCAACTACCCTGGCCAGCAAGATCTCCGGATCTGTCCCCCATTGAGCATGTTTGGGACTGGATGAAGCGTCGTCTCACGCGGTCTGCACGTCCAGCACGAACGCTGGTCCAACTGAGGCGCCAGGTGGAAATGGCATGGCAAGCCGTTCCACCGGACTACATCCAGCATCTCTACGATCGTCTCCATGGGAGAATAGCAGCCTGCATTGCTGCGAAAGGTGGATATACACTGTACTAGTGCCGACATTGTGCATGCTCTGTTGCCTGTGTCTATGTGCCTGTGGTTCTGTCAGTATGATCATGTGATGTATCTGACCCCAGGAATGTGTCAATAAAGTTTCCCCTTCCTGGGACAATGAATTCACGGTGTTCTTATTTCAATTTCCAGGAGTGTATTTCGCGTAAGGAGCACGAGGATAAGGTGAGAGAAATTGGAACTCATATGGTGACTTGTAGACAGTCCGTCTTCTCTCGCTCTGTTTGCGAGTGTTGCAGGAAATGAAATGACTGGCAGTGGTAGAAGTTGCCATTCGTCAAGCGCCGTACGGTGGCTTGCGCAGTTTGTATGTAGATGTAGATGTACATCGGGAATTTGATAATTTCTCCATATAACTTACAAACAAAACTAAACATGTGATGTAGATATCGTCAGGTGTTTGTACATTTAGAAAATGCTGTAACGTCTATTTCAGTTTAAAATAAGTTATTAGTATTTGTCCAGCTGTCATTCTACATTGAGTAGTTAACGATGCTAATCACATGCCCTCATATATGACTTATTATGTCCGCCTCCGTAGCGTAGAGGTAGCGTTACCGCTTACCACGCAGGGGGCCCGGGTTCGATTCCCGGCAGGGGACTGGGTGTTGTGTGTTCTTCATCATCATTGACTCGCGTCGCCGAAGTGGCGTCAACTAAAAAGGACTTGCAATACGGCGGCCGAACTCCCTCAAATGGGGCCTTCCGGCCAACAATGCCATACGATCATTTCATTTTCATGTGTGTCCTATTATTGTTTCATAGACTGAAATATATTTTGTTTGTGCTTCTACATTTATTCGAACACTAATTGAAAATATAAAAACGCTTGCATTTCGATGTTTACCCTAAATTCATTTTCCTAGTTGTGTATTAATATACTGTAAAATTCTCGCTTTTTTGTTGGCCTTCTTGAAGCGTTTATTTGCTTTAGTGTAAAGGCTTAGCTTTTATTGCTCACTCATGTTTACGTTCTAATTTAATAAGATTATTTTGTACAACCTTCACAGCTAAAATTTTTCCTTGCTTTGTTAAATGTAATCTCGTATATCGTCATACTGCGTTAGACATTAGACTGAGTTTGCACTTGTTATTCGAAGATTATTAGAACATATCGACACTGGTTACAAGAGATCTGATTGATTCTAGCCATTCATTTAAAATAAAACCATGGAATTATGAATTTCTTATGGGAGAAATATGAAAATTCCTTTACCTGGCAGTGAAATACTGCGTTTATTAAGTTGATTTACCATGCTGTCACCCTTTAGTTCAATATTCTTTGTTCAACTTTTTACATACTAAAATTGCAATTCTAGAAGGCTTGCGGAATACTGTTCCTCGATTGACTTAACATCCTACTTGAACTCGTTATGTTATCCCGTGTAAAATGTCTTTCTACATCTACATCTACATGGATACTCTGAAATCACATTTAAGTGCCTGGCAGAGGGTTCGTCGAACCACCTTCACAATTCTCTATTATTCCAATCTCGTATAGCGCGCGGAAAGAATGAACACCTATATCTTTCCGTACGAGCTCTGATTTCCCTTATTTTATCGTGACGATCGTTAGTCCTTATGTAGGTCGGTGTCAACAAAATATTTTTGCATTCGGAGGAGAAAGTTGGTGATTGGAATTTCGTGAGAAGATTCCGTCGCAACGAAAAACGCCTTTCTTTTAATGATGTCCAACCCAAATTCTGTATAAATTCTGTAACACTCTCTCCCAAGTAAGTGGAAATCAGAGAAAGCCAGTTTGGTAAATAAAATGGATGTTACGAAAATTCGTACTTCAAATCTCTTAGTTGTCCTAGAGCAAGACGATCATTGGGAGCTTGTGTTTGTAGTGTTTTTTCTTTTTACCTCTCGTTGCTATAGAGACATTTTCTCGATGTCTCTCGCCCTCCCCCCAACTAAAATACCATCGAGTGCCTGTCGGATGCGCTGGACAGACGCATTTCAGTACATCGACGTGCAACATTGACCACCCTGTAGTTGTCAAACGCGCAGTTGGAGCAATGAAATGCCCTACACCAAGAACTCCTTAAGAACCTGGTGATCAGGGTGCACACACGTTGCAGAGCATGCAACCTATTAAGAAGCATGTCCTGCCTTTTTTAATTTGCAGGGGACCGTCATAAGGCGCGGTGATCGGGTTAATTATGGTCTTGAATAAAAGTGGAATTTATCTTCAAATCACTGCGTATTTCATTCAGTTACCTTCTGTACTTTACTGTAGCAGTTCTTTCTATGTATGGTCCATGTTTCTTGCAGCTGTGTTGCTTGGTAATACCTGATAATGCGAAAGCTACTTTCTTCCATGAGTTTTGCACACCAGTGTAATAACGAAATTGGTTTAGACGCGTAAAACGCAACATATCCTCACTGAATTAATTAAAACTGTTACTCGCTCATTAGGTTCTGAAAATAATGGCGTTAAAAGTGTCCTTTTTAAAATATTTCAGTACTCGTTTTTCATCATAGTTGCAATACTTTTTTCCCAAAGACTCTCTACAAACTAAAAAGTTAATGCTGGTAAATATGCATCAGCTGACTATTAAGAACCGTTTCCTTTTAATAGATTAAAATTTACTAACTGATTTAGTTGGTTAACCAGATTCGATTTGTCGCATCTATATAATAAACCATGTCGATAATTATTTTAGTAACGTCGGCCTCCGGAGCGTGTTACGGGTAAAACGGCGGCCCACATTTTGCAGTAACTCTGCAGACATCTTTCTGTAGAAAAAAAATCTATAATTTCCAAATCAAAATGGATAAGCTCATTTTTGGAAATATATACAATGTCGCGAAATACTTTATATCGTCTTTTCACTTTTAATAGATATCATTTTTGAGGAATGAAGTCGTAAAGTGATTGCAATACCAGTATATTATAACCTTATACACAACAGTACGTGATGGCATCAAAACAGCAACTGGAAAGTAACTCAACAGTAACTAATTATGAACACAATAGAATCTTTTCACTTCATTTTCGTAATAAATTAATAGTATCTTCAGATGACGCAGTCAGTCGAAGTCGAAACTATTACAATCGCGGACAGTAATATCTATTTATTTTCCGCCTCCAACGTGGTTATGAATCAGATCAATGATTTTGATGCAGATAAAGCTGTCAGTAATGAGTAAGTACACTGAGGTGACAATAGTCATCGGATACCTCCCAATATCTTGTAAGACTTCCTTTTGCAGCAACTCGACGTGGCATGGAGTCAACAATTCGTTGGAAGTCATGCTGCCTCTACAGCCGTCCATAATTGCGAAAGTGCCGGCCGGTGTGACTGAGCGCTTCTAGGCGCTTCAGTCTGGAACCGCGCGACCGCTACGGTCGCAGGTTCGAATCCTGCCTCGGGCATGGATGTGCGTGATGTCCTTAGATTAGTTAGGTTTAAGTAGTTCTAAGTTATGATGACCTCAGATGTTAAGTCCCATAGTGCTCAGAGACATTTGAACCATTTGAATTGCGAAAGTGTTGCCGGTGCAGGGTTTTTTGCACGAACTGACCTGTATATTATGTTCCATAAATGTCCTATGGGATTCATCTCTTTAGCTCGGACTGTCCAGAATGTTTTGCAAACCAATCGCGATCAACCGTGGTCTGGTGATGTGGCGCGTAGACTTCCATAAAAATTGCACCGTTGTCTGGGAACGAAAAGTCCATGAATGGCTGCAAATGATCTCCAAGCAGTCGAGCATAGTCATTTATAGTCGATGATAGGTTCAGTTGGACCACAGGACTCAGTCCATTCCCTGTAAATACAGCTCACACCATTATGGAGCCACAACCAGCTTACACAGTGCCTTATTGACAACTTCGGTCCATGGCTTCAAGGGATCTCGCCTCGAACGCTACCATCAGCTCTTACCAACTGATATCGGGAGTCATCTGACCGGGCTACTGTTTTCCATGCGTTCAGTGTCCAACTGCTACGGTCTCGAGCCCAGGAGAGGCGCTGCAGGCCATGTCGTGCTGTTGGCAAAGGAACTCGCATCGGTCGTCTGCTTCCACAGCCGATTACTCCAAATTTCACCGCTCTGTCCTACGGACACGTTCGTTCTACTTCCACATTCATTTCTGCGGCTATTTCACACAGTATTGCTTGTCTGTTAGTACTGACGCTCCACGCGTACGCCACTGCTCTCGGTCGTTAAGTGAAGACCGTCGGCACTGAGTTGTACGTGGTGAGAGTTAATTTCTGAAATTTAGTAAGCTCGGTACACTCCTGTCCTTGTGGATGTCGGAATATAGAATTTCCTAACGATTTCCGAAATGGGATGTCCCATGCGTTTAGTTCCAACTATCATTCCACCTTCAAAGTCTGTTAATTCGCGTCAAGCAGCCATAATCACAATGGAAACATTTTCACACGAATCACCTGAGTACAAATGACAGCTCCGCCCATATATTGTCCTTTTATGCCTTGTGTACGCGATGCTACCGCCATCTGTGTTTGTGCATGTCGCCATGCCATGACTTCTGTCGCCTCAGCGTGTAGCGCACCATTGCGTAGGCCAGGGATAATAATAATACTAATAATAAACATAATAATGACAATCTGTGAATTCCTTTTTTTGTCTCTCTCTCTCTTCCTGAAGATGAAGACAATGAACAACGATAGTGTGTTCTAGTACGCCATTCAAGAAGGTAAAACGCTTTCAAATACTTATTCGCCATTAGGAGTAATTCAGGGATTGGAAACTATACATTTCCGTTTGAGGGCATTGCTGCAATGTACACTACTGACCATTAAAATTGCTACACCAAGAAGATGGCGTGCTGCAGACGCGAAATTTAACCAACAGGAAGAAGATGCTGTGATATGCAAATGATTAGCTTTTCAGAGCATTCACACAACGTTGGCGCCCGTGGCGACACCTACTACGTGCTGACATGAGGAAAGTTTCCAACCGATTTCTCATACACAAACAGCAGTTGACCAGAGTTGCCTGGTGAAACGTTGTTGTGATGCCTCGTATAAGGAGGAGAAATGCGTACTATCACGTTTCCGACTTTGATAAAGGTCGGATTGTAGCCTATCGCGATTGCGGTCTGTCGTATCGCGACATTGCTGCTCACGTTGGTCGAGATCCAGTGACTGTTAGCAGAATATGGAATATGTGGGTTCAGGAGGGTAATACGGAACGCCGTGCTGGATCCTAACGGCCTCGTATCACTAGCAGTCGAGATGACAGGCATCTTATCCGCATGGCTGTAGCGGATCGTGCAGCCACGTCTCGATCACTGAGTCAACAGATGGAGACGTTTGCAAGACAACAACCATCTGCACGAACAGTTCGACGACGTTTGCAGCAGCATGGACTATCAGCTCGGAGACCATGGCTGGGATTACCCTTGACGCTGAATCACAGACAGGAGCGCCTGCAATGGTGTACTCAACGACGAACCTGGGTGCACGAATGGCAAAACGTCATTTTTTCGGACGAATACAGGTTCAGTTTACAGCATCATGATGGTCGCATCCGTGTTTCTCGACATCGCGGTGCACGCACATTGGAAGCGTATATTCGTTATCGCCATACTGGCGTATCACCCGGCGTGATAGTATGGGGTGCCATTGGTCACACGTCTCGGTCACCTTTTGTTCGCATTGACGGCACTTTGAACAGTGGACGTTACATTTCAGATATATTACGAGCCGTGGCTCTACCCTTCATTCGATCTCTGCGAAACCCTACATTTCAGCAGGATAATGCACGACCGCATGTTGCAGGTCCTGTACGGGCCTTTCTGGATACAGAAAATGTTCGACTGCTGCCCTGGCCAGCTCATTCTCCATTTCTCTCACCAATTGAAAACGTCTGGTCAATGGTGGCCGAGCAACTGGCTCGTCACAATAGGCCAGTCACTACTTTTGATGAACTGTGGTATCGTGTTGAAGCTGCATGGGCAGCTGTACCTGTACACGCCATCAAAGCTCTGTCTGACTGAATGCCCAGGCGTATCAAGGCCTTTATTACGGCCAGAGGGGTTGTTCTGGGTACTGATTTCTCAGGATCTATGCACCCAAATTGCGTGAAAATGTAATCACATGCCAGTTCTAGTATAATATATCTGTCCAATGAATACCGGTTTATCATCTGCATTTCTTCTTGGTGTAGCAATTTTAATGGCCAGTAGTGTATATGCAATGTAGGGCGACTCCGATGGGGGTATGTAAGCACCGACTTGTAGGCAAGGGATTATTGGACATTTGTTTGTTTCCGACGTGCGTGCGGTAAATGCGAAAACGTGAACAATGACGACATTGTTATTAAATGGGAGCAAACAGGACCATCGTGCTGTTATTCTTTTTGACTATCGAAGGAGAAATGTTTATACACATGAGTCGGAGAACGACGAATGTGTATGGGGTAGTGTGTCTGCCGAAAATGGCAAAAATGTGGAATGATACACCAAATTCCGTCGTGCTGTTTCATGACAACTCATGGTCCTATATCGTAAATGTCGTAAGGCACAAGATACGCCAAGGCAAGTGGGAGACACTCGAGCACCCGCCCTGTAGTCCTGATCTTGCAGCGCGCTTCGTTACAGGATCATTTAGTAATCGCGAAAGCGTTACGGAGATGATAGATAAACTCCAGTGGAAGACTCTGCAGGAGAGATGCTCAGTAGCTCGGTACGAGCTTTTGTTGAAGTTTCGAGAACATACCTTCACCGAGGAGTCAAGCAGTATATTGCTTCCTCCTACGTATACCTCGCGAAGAGACCATGAGGATAGAATCAGAGAGATTAGAGCCCACACAGAGGCATACCGACAATCCTTCTTTCCACGAACAATACGAGACTGGAATAGAAGGGAGAACCGATAGAGGTACTCAAGGTGCCCTCCGTCACACACCGTCAGGTGGCTTGCGGAGTATGGATGTAGATGTAGATCTCTCCCCATACGATTATCACGCCTGCGGTCTCCTGAAAAAGGCCTTGAAGGGTCGACGATTCCTGTCGGATGAGGATGTGCAGCAGGCAGTTAAGGACTTCTTCACGCAGCAGGACACGTTGTTTTACCAAACTGGTATCTTTAACCTGGTGCATCAATGGGATAATTGCCTTAGTGGTCACGGCGAGTTTGCTTGATTGGCAAACCGGTCGGGACTGTACGGCCTTTCAACGGAAACTTTCCGATCGCCCCTTATGTAATTCGCCATTGCGAGAAAAATTATTACTCTAATTATTAATATCCTAGTCCCATATCTGCGTGGAATGGTGTATATAAAGAAATGTTATCATTAAAATCTATTCAGTGCCTTGTCTTCATTATTAACCCATACTGAAATTTTTGTTCTCAAGCTTCTATCCACAAGTTTGATTAAAAAGTTACTCGTCCCAACCAAGAGAAAAAAAGCTATACGGTTATAAAAATAATGATCTGTTAAGGGAAAGAAATAACACAAACGTACAAAGGATAAGAAAAGAAAGAAGGAATACTGTGAGATTAGCACCACTCGTTAATGTAACGGATAGCTCCAAAGTCCGTCTTTAATTTATGTAGGATGTACTTCGCTCAGCTATAGTCTCGTTAAGTGGACATGAAGTATACGAAAACGTAGGGAGAAACAAATTCTTACGTCTTACAGAAATTAATAAAAATATAAAAAATTCTTATCATCGGGTGTTGCAGAAGTGGAAGAAATATGAAAGTCAGAACCTACATTTTGCTCACACAGACTATTCATGCAGCCACAGGGGAACACAGCCACCACCGTGAAATTTTTTTTTATTACATATTTCAGCTTCATGTCAGAAAAGTGGTGTCTTTCCAGTTCGACTTCATGTTAGGTCATCATCAGCTGAAAAGTTCAAATGAAAGAAAAATAGGAATAGTAAACTACTAGGGAACTAAATTAAAATCAAATAAACTTTAGTAAATAGCTACACGTACTTGAATACGTGACATAGTATATCGTTCACTGAAAACGCCAGGAGGGCCGCTCGTAATCTAAACGTATTAACACGTATTGCTGAATCTGAATGCTCCAATTCACTATGTGGTAATATATAGTTGGTAGCTCTTCGGTCGAAAGTATAGGATTAAGAATATTCGTTCTTGCGGAGAACCTCCTCATTCGTTATCTTATCACTCCACTATATTTTCAACTTCCTTCTGTAACACCACATGTCAAACACATCGATTTGTTTCTTTTCTGGTTTTACGACAGTCCATGACTCACTATTACACAATGCTGTGCTCCAGATGCACATTCTTAGGAATTCCTTACTCAGATTGAGGTTGATTTCTGATACTAGTAGTCTTCTCTTGTCCAGGAATGCTTATTTTGTTTCCAAGATAGCAGAATTCCTGTACTTCATCTATTACGTGTCTCCCAATTTTGGTGTTAATTTTGTCGCTGATCTGATGTCTGTTGCTCCTTATCACTTAAGTGTTTCTTCGGTTTTTGTCGCGCGGGGTAGCCATGCGGTCTACGACGTCTTGTCACGGTTCGCGCGGCTGCCCCCGTCTGAGGTCTGAGTCCTCCCTCGAGCATGGGTGTGTGTGTGTGTGTGTGTGTGTGTGTTGTCCTTAGCGTGAGTTAGAGTTAGATTAAGTGGTGCATAAGGCTAGGGGCCCATGACCTCAGCAGTTTGGTCCCATAGCCCTTACCACAAATTTCTCCCATAGCCCTTAGCACAAATTTCCAAGTTTCTTCGGTTTACTCTCAATCCATATTCTGTAGTCGTCAGACCGTTCATTCCTTTCATCACATCCTGTTAATTGAGCTTGACTTTCACTGAGGATAGCAATGTCTTCAGCGAATCTTTTCGCTGGTATCCTTTTATCCGAATTTTAATCTCATTATTGAATGTTTCATTTACTTTCGTCATTGCTATTTCGATTTTTAGAATGAACAGCAAGGCTTCAGACTGCATCCCTGTCTTACATCGTTTTTAATCGGAGCACTTCGTTCTTGGTCTGCCAGTCTTATTTTTCCCTCTTGGTTCTTGTACATATTGTAAATCATCCGTCTTTCCCTATAATTTCCTCGTATTTTTCTGAGAATTTCGAACATCTTGCACCACTTTGTATTTTGTCGAGCGCTTTTTTGAGGTTGACTAACAGCTTGAAAGCGCAATTTTTTAATTTAATTATCAGTTGCAACGTCAGAATTCTTCTAGTCCACTTACATTTCCGAAATCCGTATCGATCATCGTCTAACAGGTCCTCAGTTTTGTTTTCCGCTCTTCTTTATATCGTTGATGTAAGCAATGGGCCTTTAACCTTTGATCCCCTGTGATTTCTGCCTCAAACCACCATTTCATCCGTTTTGAAGTACGAGTGCTTTTTGCGTGAGACCACCGATGCTACGAAAGCCCTGGATCAAATCTTTATTAGCATCGGTGATTTCTACATCTACATCTACATCTACATCCATACTCCGCAAGCCACCTGACGGTGTGTGGCGGAGGGTACCTTCAGTACCTCTATCGGTTCTCCCTTCTATTCCAGTCTCGTATTGTTCGTGGAAAGAAGGATTGTCGGTATGCCTCTGTGTGGGCTCTAATCTCTCTGATTTTATCCTCATGGTCTCTTCGCGAGATATACGTAGGAGGGAGCAATATACTGCTTGACTCTTCGGTGAAGGTATGTTCTCGAAACTTTGACAAAAGCCCGTACCGAGCTACTGAGCGTCTCTCCTGCAGAGTCTTCCACTGGAGTTTATCTATCATCTCCGTAACGCTTTCGCGATTACTAAATGATCCTGTAACGAAGCGCGCTGCTCTCCGTTGGATCTTCTCTATGTCTTGTATCAACCCTATCTGGTACGGATCCCACACTGCTGAGCAGTATTCAAGCAGTGGGCGAACAAGCGTACTGTAACCTACTTCCTTTGTTTTCGGATTGCATTTCCTTAGGATTCTTCCAATGAATCTCAGTCTGGCATCTGCTTTACCGACAATCAACATTATATGATCATTCCATTTTAAATCACTCCTAATGCGTACTCCCAGATAACTTATGGTATTAACTGCTTCCAGTTGCTGACCTGCTATTTTGTAGCTAAATGATAAAGGATCTATCTTTCTGTGTATTCGCAGCACATTACACTTGTCTACATTGAGATTCAGTTGCCATGTTAAAGGCACTAGTACTTCAAAACAAAATGAATTAAAAACTGGTTTGCGGCAGAAACAACTGGAGATTAAAGGGTTAAACTGATATTGTGCTGTTATCGCACTTATCTACCCTTGCGTTCTTCGGGATTGTGTGGACGATATTTTTTCGAAAGTGTAATAGGAACTTGCTTATCACATCAGTAAAATAACTTTCTTTACTAATTTACACTTCGACGAGACTTTCTTTCGCAATCAGTTTTACATTATAAATATTCTTAATTTCATTTTTGCGATTTACTATCACGTAGTCAACAGTACCCTTTAGTCCCAACACGCAGAGTTCAGATAAGTTTATGCTGTGACTGCTTCTGCAGACCTGTCCAGTTGGTGACTTACTGTGCAACATATGCAAGTACTTATGGCTGTGTATGGGAATTAATTTGATTTGTAATTTTGTTTCCTAGTGTTTTATTGCGCTCATTTTTCTTTCTTCTTCAACAGATATTGTCATGATTGGGTAATATGTTGTGGCTGTGCCCTCCTGTAATGTTTTGTGGTACCTGGCTGGATGAGGAGAGGCTGGTATGATAGGTGGGTAGCCGATTTCCTCTCACTACAACACAAAATGCACACTTGGTTAAAATACTCTTTATTACAGGAACCAATTGAGTACTTAACTTCAGTGATGTCCAATCTGAAGTTCTGTTGTAACTGCAATCAAATAACATGTACTAATACTTGGATCTTGTCCGTGTCTATATCACTACTATATATAATGACTAACATTTCCTCACAGCTAGCTAAGGTGCGGGCGACGACTATTACACTGGAAGACTAGAGCACAGTGCGACAGATTCCGGTACAATGCAAACAGAATCCCGATGGGCGTACTGAGGTACTGAGTTTGAGAGAGACTGAGAGAGCTCGGTCGGTGGTGGCGGCCTATATGCATCCTGCCAAGGGGGTGTTATCGGCGTCTAGCCTGGGGGCGTGTCTTGAACTTCTCTTGTCATAGGCGCGCCTAGTTCAGCGCCTGCTACACAATGTTTCCTAGTGCCGATCGGTGTGCTGGCGACGGCGTACGCCAGCACATAATAAGTTGAAATCGGTAATGATACCACTAGCCTGACCTGAGACTGCCGCTACCAATGTCATCTGATGCAACTCTCATTACATATGCATCAGGAACGGTATCCAGACAGGCGACAGCCACGTAATCAATATAAGTTCCCTCTTAGAACTTTGGGAGACTATTAGGAAATGGGATCATTCTGTAAAAATACAAGTGAACACTGGCGATGAGTTGCACAGTATTTTTGGACCAAGATATACCTTATTTCTGCCATCTTTCTTTGTGTAATTAGCGATGAAGTCATACAAGTTTTGGATGGGTCTGTAAGTTTGTACCTCTGAAAGTTTACACCGTTCATTGTACTTAATCTTTCGTAAATGTTCTGAAACATTCGCTTATAAAGCGTGTTTCACCATCTGAAACAACGGAATCAAAATAGTTAGCGTGGGTGTAACAACATTTCGGTGTATAACCAATGAAAAGATTAATACATGACTACCTGCTTTAGCGTACTAAAGTAGTTTCATAAACGAAATGTGTACAATGAGGCTAAGAAGTCTTCGTATTCCTTAACAGTTATTGTGCAACATTTCGACAATGTGCATCACATCTTCAGTGCGTACTGGCCATCAAAATTGTTCTATTATGTGGTGTTGCATAAAACGACATTGCTAGAAGCAGCCAAATCATCCTCTATAATTAAAAAAAGAAAAAAAATCTCTTGTCTATGTCTGTGGCTGGATACATGGTGCGTACATGAAATGATAATGAAAGAATGAGGGTGCGGTCAGATGAGATACTCTGTAACGAGTGAGTCAGCTGCATTTCAGAACGCGGCAATCTGACAACGGGGAAAGAAGAGCGCGAGTGGTGCCCAATGGCGGGGCGAGGTGGGGCCAGCCCCTTGAGCGCGCCGCGTCGGCAAACACGGCGGCAGGCGGGCACGGCGGGTTGCCTGCTGGCAGGGCGCCAGCGCCACCGCCGCGCCGCTCCCAATTGCCCGCATCTGTGACACCCGGCCGCGATAAAAGACTCGGAATGCCGCCGCCGGCTGCCTCCGCCACCCGAATTCCTGGCATTCGCCGGCCATGTCCCCCACACCGCGCACACGAGCCCACCTCATCGGCTCAGCTCGTCTGTCCTATGGCGGAAACGAACCACCGCCGATGTAATAAATTCGACAAGTGTGCTAAAGTTCGTTGAAGAACAAGAGGTGTTCTTGTTTTAAGAACTTTGGGACAGTGCAAAATTTTCTCTGGGTGAAGTGTGGTCGACAACAGTTTAATTGCATGTTCCACATTTCACAATTGCTACATCTCACTATAATCTGGAAAGTGCTACTTTTCTAATTACAGTATACTTTCTCAGTGAAAATACAACACTCTTATCGTTTATGTCTGTAGCAGTCTACTCTCTCTCCCTCCATCCTCTCTCCTCCTTCCTCATCCCCTTCTCTTTCTCTCCTCCTTCCCACTTCCTTTCTTTTCTTTCCATACTCTCATCTCTCATTACCTTTCTATTCTCTCCTTCCCTTTCTCTCCCCCTCCCTCCCTCACCCTCTCTCTCCAAACCTCCCTTTCTTTTCATATTTCTCTCAGTCTGCCTGTATGTCTGCCCTCTCTCCCTTTGTCTCTCTATTTGTCTTCCCCCCGCCCTCTTGATCCCTCTCTTCCTCCCTCATACTTCCTCCATATACTTCCCAATTCTTTATTCCCTCCCACCCTACCCCTCTCCTCCTGTCTCCCTTTCCTTTCTTTTCTCTCCTTCCCTGTATCTATCTCTCTCCACATTCCTCCTCTCTATCCCCTCTCTCTCTCCTTTTACCTCTTTCTCTGTCTGTTTGTCTGTATATTCTCTGTCCCTACAACCCTCCCTCCCTCATCACACCCCCTGTCTCTCTCTCTCTCTCTCTTCACCACTCTCTCCCTTCCCTCCTTCATTCTCTCTATACCTCCATCTTCTTTACTTTCCCTCCCACCCACATTACCACTCTTGTCTCTCTTTCCTTTGCTCTCTTTTCCTCCCTCTTTCTTTGTCCCCCCTCTTTCTTTGTTCCCCCTCTTTCTTTGTTCCCCCTCTTCCTTTCTCCTTTCTTTCCTTTCCCTTCTTATTTCTTTCTCCCTCCCCTTTTTCTATCTTCCTCTTCCTTACTCTCTCTGTTTTACTTTCTCTGTGCCTCCCTTTGTCTCTTTTCCTCTGTCGCTTCTCCCACTCTCTCTCTCTCTCTTCCACACATACACACACACACACACACACACACACACACACACACATTGTGTTTCCAGTTAATTTTATTAAATAGTGAATTCTTTACTTCAGATGGTTCATGCTCAAAGACTGAATGCCTCACGTCTTTCTATGCCACATTATAGATAAGTTGGGTTCTGCAATTAATTTCCGCTTCTATTATGTTACTTATAAATTTTCAGGAGTTTTCAGACTGTTATTTACGTATATTATTGACAACTAACTTTATAAATGCGGTTTATGGATGTGGTCAGTATGCCCAACTGACTAATGAGCTGCCTACAAGAATATCAGCAGTCGCACATGAGGGAGATTCAGGTTGCTGAACTTTCTTTTTTCCATGCAGCCATTCATTACAGTAATCATCTCCTTCACATTGTGTTCTTTGAAGGCTAATAACTTAAAAGAAAGCTGCCCCCTTTAGAATAATACCCAGTGTCCGACAAGGAGAATAACAGTCTTACAGTTCCACCAAAATTCATTGTCAATCTTTCGAATTCGGTTAATCTAGTTCACTTCATTACATTACAAACAAAATTTCCTTATGTGTAGTGTCCATGAATGTTGCCTTTATGTTATAAAAGTTTCATTAATGGTCATAATAATAATAAAATAATAATAATAATAATAATAATGATAACAACCAACATAATAATAGTTCATATACAGTACCAATATTTAATTTTGTACTTTAATCAAATGTTTATCAGAATGTGTGCCGGTGTGGGTCTCTGGAGGCTGCGGAATGTGACTGTGGGAAGCACTGCAGATATTCATTTCAGGTTCTTTGCAAGGTCGCCTCCGGGATACAGCCCAGAATAAGAACATCCGCTGAAAACAATGTTACATTTAAAAGTTTTCGGAAATAACGAAAATCATTCGCCTTTTGTGATGGTACAATTTTATTTATAACATAAACGATTTTAAGGCGCCTAGCGACTCATCGTCCAATGGTACACATATTTAATGAGTGGTTTTAGCACTGTGAGGGTCTTGGAAAGATGTGGAAAAATATGAAAACCGAAACAAGTAACTACCGATTGTGGCTTACTCGCTTCGTTTTTTCTATCTTGCCACATCTACATAATGACCCCGTTTTGTCTATCTGCCGTTTTATTTATCAAAACTTTACTTTTGGTAAACCGCACAGGTCAGCGGCATCTTCCCTTTCCCACGCCTGTGTGGCATTGCTGGGTACTAACAAAGCTTCACCCTCTCTGCGGCACCGATGCAAATACGGAGACGATGTCTGTTTCCTCCCCCCTCCTGTCCTGGGCAACTGCTCTCGTTCCCTCTATGGTAGTCTAGGTAGAAATACCTTTTCCACAGCATAAAATCTCCAAAGCTTTGGATGTACCTTCTTTTATGCTACTAATTCATTACATGTCACAAATTCCGTTTTGAAGAACTGAAGTTTGCGAGAGTTACATTTGCTTCAGTTTATCACGTCGCTGTAAGGTGACCACACTCCTGTCGGAGATTTCGATCGTTCTTCCCTTAGGTTCTAAATATGAGTCTTCTCTTCCACATCCATCCTCAGTTTCCTTCTTCAGCTGCCCATATTTTCTGCTCATCTTTAGTTGACCGACGCATTTTTTCCTTCTTATTTTTCTTCTTTTTCTCCCCAATCAAAATTTCTCTTGTAGCTTGACTTCCGTAGTGTTTTGTAGAGGATACATGTTTTTCGAGACATACGCTGTGATATTAGTTCCTTAATGAAGCATATTCTTCAAAATAGATTTTACCTTACAACTCGTTTCAGCACTTCTTAGTTTCTTATTTGGTATATCTACCTTTTCTATTCTTCTCTAGCACGATAACTCTACCTCACCTTATTTAACACCTAACTAACAGTTCCACAATCCATATGCAACAGTTAAGCATCTTTTTAATCAGCAAATATTAATCTTGTTTGTTAGGTGCAACAACCATACTTACTATGAGTTTCCCAAATGTATGAACTGTTTAACTTCTTCCACATAGTTTCAACCAGTCTTACATATAATAGTTTATTATTATTGTTATTATTTTTGAATAGAATAGATGAAGATGAGGTAAATTATCACCCAGTTATGTCCATGGTGAAAAGTTTGTCGAGTTTATTTAGAGTTTGAAGTAATGTGCAATCTCAGCTTACACAAATATGCAAAAACATACATGCTTGACATTTAAATCTAATCATCATTCCTTACCTCACTATATTCAGTGATGGTATGCATGATTTTATCCATAGTTGATTAAGGAACACATCACTATTGAAGTTATATAAATCTTAAAAGAATGGATACAACCATAGAACTAAAGTTCCGCCACATTTTAAACATACAAACAAATCCTGTCACTCATTTCTTTTACAAAGAGTTGTAGTCGCATTGAACCAATTAAATATTACGTTTACACCAGATGACAAACACAAAGCATACTTATCATAGGTTGTCTACTTAAATGCTGTTAATATTCTCATAAAGTGTTAAAAATATTGCCTTTATGACAGCTGCAACAAAAAAATCTAAATGGCCTAAGTGTCAGAATAATGTGTTTATCAACATATAGTATCTTTGAGAAATAATTTATATATGTCCAACCATACAGATCTGTTCATTAGCGTTCTAGTAAAAAATTCTTAAACACAATGATTTTCAAAATAATAAGATAGCAATCTCTTCGGTGATTTGAGTATGATTTTTATTGAATTAAAATAAGGGGGAGGATCATTAAGTTTAATGCAACAAAGTATTTACATGGACTGCATTTAATAAAATGTATTTTCTTGTAAAACAAGTGTGGAATACATTTTCTGTTATTGTATTCACTTTACGAATTTTCTTGTAAAATGCATAGTAAAAGATTATGCTTCATTTTATTTACATCATCACATTATTCACTCGTGTCATACTTCTTGAAAAAATACCCTAATTTGTTGAGGAATGTGGGGCAAAGTTTTCTGTAATTCATTTTTCCTAGCATTGGTAAACTGTATGACTGTAGGATGCAAAAAGTTCGTTTATATACGCTCAGTTAAGTCCATGTGATCTTTGTTTTTCACTAGGCAGCTACTCCAGTACTATATTAAAGTTGTTTTACACATTTCCTTATGCGTGGGGCAACCAACTTACATGCTATCTTAATGTCGACCTATTTTCCAGTGTGTAAATACGAAGCAGTGGCTTGTTTGGTACTGAACAGTGAGTAGGAAAGCCACTTAGCTCTCTCAGAAAATTCACACCCTTGCAACAAACGGCAGCCCATTACGATTGCTCAGAAGCGAAGGTAACACGTAGCTTATTGAGACAAGCATTTAACATGGATTATGTCTTCTCTTCATCCGAACAATGGGACTAAGCTTGTTGATTTTGGGTGTGGGCTACAATTGATATTATACTAAAAAAATTCGAATTTGTGTATCTTCTGTGGAAAAGTCATGTTTGGCATTTACATCATCATCATCATCATCATCATCATTTAAGACTGATTATGCCTTTCAGCGTTCAGTCTGGAGCATAGCCCCCCTTATACAGTTCCTCCATGATCCCCTATTCAGTGCTAACATTGATGCCTCTTCTGATGTTAAACCTATTACTTCAAAATCATTCTTAACCGAATCCAGGTACCTTCTCCTCGGTCTGCCCCGACTCCTCCTACCCTCTACTGCTGAATCCATGAGTCTCTTGGGTAACCTTGCTTCTCCCATGCGTGTAACATGACCCCACCATCTAAGCCTGTTCGCCCTGACTGCTACATCTATAGAGTTCATTCCCAGTTTTTCTTTGATTTCCTCATTGTGGACACCCTCCTGCCATTGTTCCCATCTACTAGTACCTGCAATCATCCTAGCTACTTTCATATCCGTAACCTCAACCTTGTTGATAAGGTAACCTGAATCCACCCAGCTTTCGCTCCCATACAACAAAGTTGGTCGAAAGATTGAACGGCGCACAGATAACTTAGTCTTGGTACTGACTTCCTTCTTGCAGAAGAGAGTAGATCGTAGCTGAGCGCTCACTACATTAGCTTTACTACACCTCGCTTCCAGTTCTTTCACTACATTGCCATCCTGTGAGAATATGCATCCTAAGTACTTGAAACCGTCCACCTGTTCTAACTTTGTTCCTCCTATTTGGCACTCAATCCGTTTATATTTCTTTCCCACTGACATTACTTTCGTTTTGGAGATGCTAATCTTCATACCATAGTCCTTACATTTCTGATCTAGCTCTGAAATATTACTTTGCAAACTTTCAATCGAATCTGCCATCACAACTAAGTCATCCGCATATGCAAGACTGCTTATTTTGTGTTCACATATCTTAATCTCACCCAGCCAGTCTATTGTTTTCAACATATGATCCATGAATAATATGAACAACAGTGGAGACAGGTTGCAGCCTTGTCTTACCCCTGAAACTACTCTGAACCATGAACTCAATTTACCATCAACTCTAACTGCTGCCTGACTATCCATGTAAAGACATTTAATTGCTTGCAAAAGTTTGCCTATTATTCCATAATCTTGTAGAACAGACAATAACTTCCTCCTAGGAACCCGGTCATATGCCTTTTCTAGATCTATAAAGCATAGATACAATTCCCTGTTCCACTCATAACACTTCTCCATTATTTGCCGTAAGCTAAAGATCTGGTTCTGACAACCTCTAAGAGGCCTAAACCCACACTGATTTTCATCCAATTGGTCCTCAACTAATACTCGCACTTTCCTTTCAACAATACCTGCGAAGATTTTACCCACAACGCTGATTAAAGAGATACCTCTGTAGTTGTTACAATCTTTTCTGTTTCCATGTTTAAAGATTGGTGTGATCACTGCTTTTGTCCAGTCTGATGGAACCTGTCCCGACTCCCAGGCCATTTCAATTATCCTGTGTAGCCATTTAAGACCTGACATTCCACTGTATTTGATGAGTTCCGACTTAATTTCATCCACCCCAACCGCTTTATTGCACTGCAATCTATTGACCATTTTTTCCACTTCCTCAAATGTGATCCTATTTCCATCATCATTCCTATCGCATTCTACCTCGAAATCTGAAACATTACTGATCGCATTTTCACCTACATTGAGCAACTCTTCAAAATATTGCCTCCATCTTCCCAAGGCATCCACAGGATTCACCAGCAGTTTTCCTGACCTGTCCAAAATACTTGTCATTTCCTTCTTACCTCCCTTTCGAAGACTGCTAATTACACTCCAGAATGGTTTTCCAGCAGCTTGACCCATAGTCTCCAACCTGTTTCCAAAGTCTTCCCACGAATTCTTCTTGGATGCTGCAATTATCTGTTTGGCTTTGTTTCTTTCTTCAACATAACTTTCTCTGTCTACCTGGGTTCTGGTATGTAGCCATTTTTGATACGCCTTCTTTTTCCTTTTACAGGCTGCCTTGACTGTATCATTCCACCAAGCCGTTTGCTTCTTCCTACTTTTACACACTACTGTTCCAAGACATTCTGTAGCCACTTCTAGGACTGTGTCCCTGTACCTTGTCCATTCCTTTTCCAATGACTGTAATTGGCTACATTCAACTAACTGGTACCTTTTTGAGATCGCTGTTATGTACTTGTGCCTGATTTCCTTATCCTGAAGTTTCTCCACTCTTATCCTCCTACATATGGACCTTACCTCCTGCACTTTCGGCCTCACAATCCCAATTTCACTGCAGATTAAATAATGATCAGTGTCATCAAAGAATCCCCTGAATACACGTGTGTCCCTCACAGCCTTCCTGAATTCCTGATCTGTTACTATATAGTCAATGACAGATCTGGTTCCCCTGCCTTCCCAAGTATACCGGTGAATGTTCTTATGTTTAAAAAAGGAGTTTGTGATTACTAAGCCCATACTGGCACAGAAATCCAAGAGTTGTTTCCCGTTCCTGTTGGCCTCCATATCCTCTTCAAATTTACCCGTAACCTTTTCATATCCTTCTGTTCGATTTCCAATCCTGTCGTTAAAATCACCCATGAGCAGAACACTGTCCTTGTCCTTTACTCTAACAACTACATCACTGAGTGCCTCATAAAAACTATCCATCTTATCTTGATCTGTCCCTTCACAATGCGAATATACTGACACAATCCTAATTTTCTTGCTAGACACTGTCAAATCTATCCACATCAGTCGTTCGTTTACATACCTTATTGCAACTACGCTGGGTTCCATTTCTTTCCTGATGTAAAGCCCTACACCCCATTGTGCTATTCCTGCTTTGACTCCTGACAGGTAGACCTTGTATTCTCCCACTTCCTCTTCTTTCTCACCCCTTACCCGAATGTCACTAACAGCTAAAACGTCCAGCCCCATCTTACTTGCAGCCTCTGCCAGCTCTACCTTCTTCCCAGAGTAGCCCCCATTGATATTAATAGCTCCCCATCTCATTAACATTTGTTTGCCAAGTCTTATCTTAGGAGTCCCTGGTTTGTCAGTTAGAGGTGGGACTCCGTCACCTCCAAAGGTCCGAGGCATTTTGCTCTGATTGTTGCCAGCATCATATTTAAAGTACCAGGGAAGCAGGTTGCTAGCCTTACTTGCCCCGAGTCCCATTGGGTTTTACCCCTAACGGCTGAGGGACTAACCGGTGGATTTGGTAGTCTTTGCCGTATGAGCACAAAGGTGACCACGACTCAGAATATGTCCGAGATGCCCAGCCTTATTCCAAAGTAACTGGTATCCCGACTGTCAGGACCACTTACTTGGCCACTCATACGTTGCCCGAGGTTCATGAACTAGGACATGACTACAGGAACCCACACCATGAACCATTTACATTAGCATTAGCATGGCATTAGCATGGCATTTACATTAGCAAAAAAAAAAAAAAAAATGGTTCAAATGGCTCTAAGTACTATGGGACTTAACTTCTGAGGTCATCAGTCCCCTAGAACTTAAATCTAACTAACCTAAGGATATCACACATATCCATGCCCGATGCAGGATTCGAACCTGTGACCGTAGCGGTCGCGCGATTCCAGACTGTAGCGCCTAGAACTGCTCGGCCACCCCGGCCGGCTAAATTAGCAGCAGTAGCAGTAACATCAGCAGTAGAGATTTAACAAAATAACATCAAATCGTCATTGTAACTGTCCGCTACAAGGATTTTGGTTCACTGATTGAATTCGTTGACATTACATTGAGGTGACAAAAGCATGGGTTAGTCATATGTACACATACAAATGGTGGTAGTATCACGTACACGAGGTGCAAAAGAGCAGTGCATTAGTGGAGCTGTCATTTTTACTCAGGTGATTAATGCGAAAAATTTCCGATGTGATTGTGGCCGCACGACGCGAATTAATAGATTATGGACGTGGAATGATAATTGGAGCTAGAACCATGGGACATTCCGTTTCGGAAATCGTTAGAGAATCCAATATTGCGCATTCACATAAGAGTGTGCCGACAGTACCTAATTTCAGGGACTACCTCTCACTATGGACAACGGAGTCGCCGACGGCCTTCATTTAACGACCGAGAGCAGCAGCCTTTGCGTGGAGTTGTCAGTGTTAACAGACAAGCAACACTACGTGGAATAACCACAGAAATCAATGTGAGACGTACGACGAACGTATCCGTTAGGAGAGTAAGGTGAAATTTGGTGTTAATGGAGTATGGCAGCAGACGACCGACGCGAGTGCCTTTGCTAACAGCACGATATCGCCTACAGCGGCTCGCCTGGACTCGTAACCATATCGGTTGGACCCCAGATAACTCGAAAACCTTGACCTGGTCAGGCGAAACCCGATTTCACTTGTAAGTGCTGATGGTAGAGTTCGAGTGTGGCTCGGACTCCACGAACCATGGACCCAAGCTATCAATGAGGCAGTGTGAAAGCTGGTTGTGGCTCAATAATAGTGTGGACTGTGTTTGCATGGATTACACAAGATCTGCATGTTCAACTGAACCATTCATTGTCTGGAAATGGTTATGTTGGGCTACTTGGAGACCATTTGCAGGCATTCATGGACTTCAAGTTTTCAAACAACGATGGAATTTTTATGGATGACAATGTACGATGTCACCGGCCCATAATTGTTGGGAAATTGGTTGGAAGACCGCTCTAGACAATTCGAGCGAATGGTTTGGCCACCAAGATCACCCGACATGAATCCCACTGAACATTTATGGGACATAATAGGGAGGTACGTTTGCGCATAAACTGCTGCACCGGCAACACTTCCGCAACTATGGAAAGTTATGGAGGCTACTTGGTGCAGTATTCATGCAGGGTGCTTCCAACGACATGTTGAGTCCATACCACATCGAACTGCTGCGCTGCACTACACCGGACAAAAGGAGATCCAGCACGATATTAGGAGGTATCTCATGACTTTTGCCACCTCTATGTAATACTTATCATTTTTCATCCTGAAGATTACAGTGCGCTGTTGACGTTCCAATGCCTTATAAAACCAAGTTATCTTCGGACAAACAGCAGGCGATCCAGTAATTTGGACAAGCGAGTGGGTGTGGGGGGGGGGGAGTGGGGGGCAGCGATATTTTCCCGGTCTTCTGGCATCTGCCTTACAACAGAAGATATCTCAAGAGAACCTTGATATGAACCAGGGGGTTGGATTTTATTTTATTTTAAATTTATTTCTGAGACCGTAAATCCCAGACAAAAAATTCATGTTTTTCATGTTCTGATTATGTTGTTAGAAAGTAAATTCGATGAGCTGCTGGTAATGCGTAGTGCACCGAAACACCTCTTTATGGCAGAGTATGAAGAATTTTTTGGCCGTTTTCACTCTCTACTCCAAGGAATACAGCGGGCTATTCGAGATCCGGCATTACAGACGCGGTTCTTTTCACCCACTTACCACGTGATCCGGTAGCGGCACAAAGGGGTTGCCAACTGGGAATAAGCGGGAGGGCATTACTAACAAAGCGCGCACGTTTGTGTGTTGGTGTGTGGGGAGAAAATGAGAGAGGGAGAGAGAGAGAGAGAGAGAGAGAGAGAGAGAGAGTGGCGCAGGTAGCAGACATAACTGACAGGCAACACCAGTCCTAGACCCGTCTCTACACTAATCTTCCTTGCTACCTTAGGACTAGACACCCGGACCTACCACAGCTGACGGTGACACATTCCTCTTCCTGGGCCAAGCGAATATGTCGCTTGATACTCCCTCGGCAGAGGATGCTGCGGTCAAGTAACTATGAAAGCTCACACCCCTCAGGGACTAGTCACTTCACATGAAGATGAGTGAAAGTAAACCCTTTGAAACGTTGCTTCGTGACGACGTCGAGACTTAGCAGATAATCTGAGAAGATTTCGTCAGTGAAAGTCGCCAAAGAGGCTGCAGTCTCGTTTAATGCTTTTTATGTGTGGACAATATCTAGTGGCACAGTGGAAAACTGAGAAAGAAATTATGCTACAAAGGGTCTATACAATGATTTGCAAAAATTAAGAACGGAAATAACTTCCGTATGATGTGCCACAGCCAAGCGGCATAGCGCGATGAAACATGGGCCATAGATAAAAAGAGCTGCTACAGTACAGCACACAAAGTAATGAAAGAAATACGGAATGACACGAATAGAAGACACTTTTCTTCGAAGACAATAATGTTAAAGTCACCGCGATTTATGACGTTTCCTTGGACATTAAAAATGGCGGAACATTGTTCTTAATAGGGTATATTGTTACCATACAAGATGGTGCATGCTTTGCAGTGTGCTTCCATGCTGGTCACAAGGATGATTAGAAGTTCTTGTAGTAAAGTGTTCCATCCTTCCACCAACGCGGCCGAAAACTCTAGATCGCCATGGATGCATGTGGACGTTTGGAATGGACAGACCGTTTCATTCGCTGAATATCCTCTCGTTCCAAGAGCTGCTCCACCTGCTCTGTTTGACGCGTGTTGTGATCCGTAAAAATGGTATCAGACCCGTATTAGATAATGTTCCTGCGTGCATTACATGTTTCCACCTCTCGTCGTGAATGACTACTGAGACTGAGTCTTCTCTCATTCCAGAGCAGCACACGACTCCAGTCCTTGTTGGTCCAATCCTCATGCTCTTGGCACAATCGCACACGGTGCTGCCGATGTACGGGTATCAACAGAACACAAAGTACTGGCCGCCTGGCAAAGAGATCACTCCGATGAAGACGCCGTGTTACTGTACAGCGTGAGATTGAATGCCTGTTAAACGTGGTTGCCGTTGCAACCGCTGTATGACGCGGTTCCCTGTTGCACAATCTAGGGCAGTGGTGCCTTTGTTTCGGAACGCTGTGAAAAATGCTGCGAACAATAGCAAACGCCTGGGCTACACTCGTCACATTTCGTCCTTTCCCGATTTCCCAACGATTCTTCCCCATGTGAAGTTATCCAGATGTCTCCGGGCAGGAAGTGCTGTAATGCAGAACACCACCACAGTGCATCCCCCACTGCTCGTTGATTGACACACACTCTCTTTTCCGATTCCTTCAAATGCCTCGTACTGCGAGGCCAGCTCCATTTGGAGCCATAGGTGCGCTAATCTCACGTCATATGACGTCCAGCTTTCTGTGTACGATTGGGAAACCTCTTCCAACATGCTCCCGCACTTTCATTCATTTCCAGCGAGTTGATAGCATGTTATGTTACTTTATCTGTCTCGTCCTCAAGTTTTGCAAAAATGGTTCAAATGGCTCGAAGCACTATGGGACTTGACATCTGAGGTCTTCAGTCCCGCCGGCCGGAGTGGCCGAGCGGTTCTAGGCGCTGCAGTATGGAACCGCGAGACCACTACGGTCGCAGGTTCGAATCCTGCCTCGGGCATGGTTGTGTGTGATGTGCTTAGGTTAGTTAGGTTTAAGTACACTCCTGGAAATTGAAATAAGAACACCGTGAATTCATTGTCCCAGGAAGGGGAAACATTATTGACACATTCCTGGGGTCAGATACATCACATGATCACACTGACAGAACCACAGGCACATAGACACAGGCAACAGAGCATGCACAATGTCGGCACTAGTACAGTGTATATCCACCTTTCGCAGCAATGCAGGCTGCTATTCTCCCATGGAGACGATCGTAGAGATGCTGGATGTAGTCCTGTGGAACGGCTTGCCATGCCATTTCCACCTGGCGCCTCAGTTGGACCAGCGTTCATGCTGGACGTGCAGACCGCGTGAGACGACGCTTCATCCAGTCCCAAACATGCTCAATGGGGGACAGATCCGGAGATCTTGCTGGCCAGGGTAGTTGACTTACACCTTCTAGAGCACGTTGGGTGGCACGGGATACATGCGGACGTGCATTGTCCTGTTGGAACAGCAAGTTCCCTTGCCGGTCTAGCAATGGTAGAACGATGGGTTCGATGACGGTTTGGATGTACCGTGCACTATTCAGTGTCCCCTCGACGATCACCAGTGGTGTACGGCCAGTGTAGGAGATCGCTCCCCACACCATGATGCCGGGTGTTGGCCCTGTGTGCCTCGGTCGTAAGCAGTCCTGATTGTGGCGCTCACCTGCACGGCGCCAAACACGCATACGACCATCATTGGCACCAAGGCAGAAGCGACTCTCATCGCTGAAGACGACACGTCTCCATTCGTCCCTCCATTCACGTCTGTCGCGACACCACTGGAGGCGGGCTGCACGATGTTGGGGCGTGAGCGGAAGACGGCCTAACGGTGTGCGGGACCGTAGCCCAGCTTCATGGAGACGGTTGCGAATGGTCCTCGCCGATACCCCAGGAGCAACAGTGTCCCTAATTTGCTGGGAAGTGGCGGTGCGGTCCCCTACGGCACTGCGTAGGATCCTATGGTCTTGGCGTGCATCCGTGCGTCGCTGCGGTCCGGTCCCAGGTCGACGGGCACGTGCACCTTCCGCCGACCACTGGCGACAACATCGATGTACTGTGGAGACCTCACGCCCCACGTGTTGAGCAATTCGGCGGTACGTCCACCCGGCCTCCCGCATGCCCACTATACGCCCTCGCTCAAAGTCCGTCAACTGCACATACGGTTCACGTCCACGCTGTTGCGGCATGCTACCAGTGTTAAAGACTGCGATGGAGCTCCGTATGCCACGGCAAACTGGCTGACACTGACGGCGGCGGTGCACAAATGCTGCGCAGCTAGCGCCATTCGACGGCCAACACCGCGGTTCCTGGTGTGTCCGCTGTGCCGTGCGTGTGATCATTGCTTGTACAGCCCTCTCGCAGTGTCCGGAGCAAGTATGGTGGGTCTGACACACCGGTGTCAATGTGTTCTTTTTTCCATTTCCAGGAGTGTAGTTCTAGGGGACTGATGATCTCAGAAGTTAAGTCCCATAGTGGTCAGAGCCATTTGAACCAATCATCAGTCCCCTAGACTTAGAACTACTTAAACCTAACTAACCTAAGGACATCACGCACATCCATGCCCGAGGCAGGATTCGAACCTGCGCCCGTAGCAGCAGCGCGGTTCCGGTCTGATCCGCCTAGAGCCGCTCGGTCACAGCGGCCGGCCAAGTTTTGCAGAACAGTGTATTTCGAATATTGCTCGTTAACGTTTCTTCCGTTACGTTAATTGCAATCAGTAATGGCTATTACAGAGAGACTAAAACAACCGCGAATTAGTAATATCAATTCGGACAGAGAACCTCCAGCTTGGCGTCCCAGTACTGGCTTGTGTAGGCTGCAGAGGCGAGTGATGCCGGTAAACTGAAGTAGAGCGGCTCCTAACTTCGGTTACACCCCGTTGTCGGCGGTTTCCAGGTTAAGGAGCAAAGTGCTCTCGGTATCAGCGGAACAGCCGGGCAAGCGGCTGATGGCGCAGTTGCAGGGTGATCTACGTACGGGTGCGGCGGCAGCAAGTGGGGAACGCAGGTGCGGCGCGCCGTCTTGTCATGGCCACGCCCGCGGCGCGCGATTTAGGGCGCAAGTTGGCCGCCGCGGCAGCACCTGCGCCTGATATCTGCGCCCTTAATTTACAGCCCCGCCCCCGCTGGGAGCCGACCCGCCCGCTGCTCCCGTTCTGAGTCACTCTTTGCGCTAGTGAGGCCGCGTCCCACTGGAACCACCTAGTTGTTAGTCTAACCCCAGGGTTCCTTTCTTGGTCCATTACTATTTCTACTGAAAGCTCAGTTAACAAAATTTTTGTAGTAAAAAAGCGTTGCTAGAGCAACATGTACGTCTATACAATGTTCATCACTACTGCATGTGGCAAGCGATACTTTTTGCATCATATGCGATGGATAGTCATGAACTTTTTATTATCACCTTCAAAAAATTGCGTAATTACTTTTTTGTTCATATACAGAGCGCGCTGGGAGTCGCCCCCCTCCCCCCCCCCCCCCACTGTTCTGGGTCACTCTTTGCTTTAGGCGTGAGTCGCATCGCATCCCACTGGAACCACTCCAGGGTTCAGTTCTTGGTCCACCACTATTTATTACTCCCCTCACAATTTTTTTTTGTAGAAAAGGGGTAGTATAAGTACGTCTATAAAATGCTCGTCACTATTGTGTGTGGCAACTGATACTACCTGCACCGTGTATGAGGGCAGTTATGAGCTATTAACTGTCACATTCGAAAATTTGCGTTATTACTTCTTTGTTTGCTTAAAGGAACATGTTTGCAGTCTTGGTAACCACCAACAACCTCATGCTAAAGTTCTGTAGGAAGCTGCTAGTCACCGAAAACAAAATGGCTCAGCCGTGTGTTAAAGTGGAGTATATGTCAGCAGGTAATCATAGTGCTATAATTATTATCCTGATAAGAAGTTACAGCTTTAAACATGGCCAACAACAACAATTGTAAATAGAATTCCAATATATAAAGTATACAGCCCACTGATTGCATAAGTTTATTGTAAAAACTTTGACCGGTTTTCAATACTACAAAGGGTATTTTGTTCAGAAGGAAAGCCACATAAATTACATGACATTAAAATTGTAAACATATATGATGAGCTGAGGAGCTCAGGTCAAAGAGTAGCTCATAATGTATGTTTACAATTTTAACTTCATGTAATTTATGTGAATTTCATTCTGAAGAAGCGCCCTTAGTGGTACTGAAGCCTTGTCAAGATTTTTACAATTAAATTCTGCAAGCGGCTGGCTACATACTTTATAGGTTGAAACTAAAGTTATGTAGTTAATGTTGTTTTGTTTGCACATACACTGTGTGCAAGAGCGACTGACATGTATCTGTAAACTAACGAAAAATAAATTATATAACTGTTTTTTCGGGATCATAATTAAAATTCTATGACTAGTTCTCCTAGATTAAAATTATTGCAGATTCTGAAAAGGAAAAATTTAACGCTGAGTATGAGTTTAAGTGTTAAGAGGTATTTTCTGAAGATATTTGCCTGGAGTATAGTTTTGTGCGGAAGTGAAACGTAGACGATAAACAGTAAAGAAAATAATAGAAGCTTTTCAAATGTGCTGTTATAGAAGACTGCCGAAGATTGGATTGTCTCCATCAGCTTCTTACCCACTGGTGTCCTCAACAGCTTTCCTGCCATATCAGATACCTGTCATTATTCCATGCCTATAATAAAATGCCTGGTACATCCAGCCACTCGACTGCACCTAGGCATAACACAAAATCTTCCTTCATGCTCTTTATTTTGATAAAAAAAAATTCAGGCAACTGCCGACAGCATCGATATACGGAGAAATGTATGATACACACTGTGCTGTTTTACAATATATTTATTCACTACCGATTTCAATCAGGGACCATATTCACAGTGGAAACATACTCGTAACTATTGTGACAAATTCACATGGCATACACCTTATTTAACCAAAAACGTATACGCCATTGCTGACTTGAAAACGTAAGAAAATGATACTTAACGCCGCAATACAGGCTTAATGAATCAGGAAACAAGGTTGAAAACAGGAAAATATGAAACTGCAGTAAGTGCACAGCACCACTGCTCAGGCACAACAAGACCCAGTAGGCTAACATACAAGACACGACCAAAAAGCTACAAGCCAAAGTTAAAGATTATAGATTACCTACTTTATAATTAATCAGTTCGAATTTTATTAGAGAAGATATAATACATAGCTGTTTATAATAAATAGTATTTATATACGACAGAATTTTTCGGTTTTATCGCCATTATTGTGAGCAGCTGTTCGGTGTATCTACTCCAACAACCATGTCATTATCAGACGTATTTATGCTGCTGGCCATAAAGAAGAAAACTTGTTTGTATTTTCATTCCTGTTGATGTTAGGTTAGTGTCTGTATCTACTTTTCCGAAAATAGTACCGTGAAGCATCCCAAAAAATTTCAAACTTCTAGCTCAAATAGAAATTTTGTGCACGAAATAAACGTGTCAGGAAACTGAATTCTCAGGAAATTCAATTCAAAGTTATATTTGATCTAAAACTCAGCTCTGTTATTCCTAATACATTCCAAATGCTTAATCTACTTAGTTTATATGTTCCTCATCTTCTTTCTTCCTTTTCTTGTTTCTTTTTGTTATTCTGGTCTCTTTAGTTGCCCCAATGACCCACTTTTCAGCTTTGACCAGTGTCATGGAATCAACTGCCAACAGTGATTATCTCATATTAAACCCAGAGTATATTCCTAGCAACTCCACAATTTCACACCTACTAACTGCTCCACGTTAAAGCAAATTAGAGGTATAATAACTTTAGAGAGTAATAAAATGGCAACAATTCAAACTATAGTAAAATGTATGAGGACATTACTCGAGAACCAAAGATATAAAAGGGAAACTTAAGAGCATCGACAGGCGTATCTTCTAACATGGCTGCATAACTTGGAAAAAAGTCGTGTACTATATGTTTCACGAACAGGAATTTAATGACAATATTGACGCGTGAAAGCAGCGGAGACATGGATGTGGACGCACACCAAGAGATCTTTAAGTTGATTTCCAAACGACTTCCTGATGTCAAATTTAGTTCTTTTGACCACTATTTTGTTCAAAAAAAGCTCTTAATATAGATTTAAAACTAAAAAAATCGATTTTTGAAGCGCATTCACAGGTAAATTACGTTAAGTATTAAGGCATGTTTTGAATGGTGTAACCAGATTATGCATTCAGAATTAACAGCATAAAAAAGTATCTTTCACAAGTTGCACTTAGTCGCAGATTTAGGCAGTGATACAGGAAGTGTATAATGAATTTCTTTTATTTCCGTCTATGATCATAGAACGTTTGGCCCTTAGACTGCTATTTTCAGTCAGTAATGATCATCTTCAGATCTGTAGCAAATCATAGGAAACGGAATACAACTACTGAACAGATTACGTCTTAGAACAAAAAATATGCCATAACGAAAACTATTACTTTTATGAAGTGAAAACATGCACTTGAAATATGAGGAGACATATCTGTTTTATAACTTACAGTAAAATAATAATGCCATAGTGGTATCTTCACAAAACACAGAATGTTTCAGGAAAAATGGTAAATATTTTAGGAGATGGTAGGATAGACGAACTGCAATAAAAAATCCCATTTAACATGTGTCCAATTTTTATTGAGTACAGAGAGATAGCAGAGTTAAAGTATTTTAGTTTCGTTTGTTGGTACACCGGTTGCTATGGGCTACATTTATCGAATGTCACCAGTTGAGTGTTGATGTTCACGTTGTGAAGTTGTGCTTCAGTTTACATTGAAGCTTTCAGTGTGATTTGTTGGGCACGTCTACTCTACTGTAGCGTGTAAACATGCCGCACGTATCTACACATGCTGAGTATTGTAATGGTGTTTTGTAATGGAAACACTGCTACTGCTACTTTTAGAGAATACGGCGTATAACATGTGTCGTAACCGCATACTACCGGATTCAAGAGTGTTTACTCGTATATTCAATACACTAAGTGACACGGATACAATGACCAGCAATCATATTGCATCTGAACGTGTAAATGAACAGACTGTGGATGAAGTAGAATACATTATGCAGTTGATAGAACGTAGCCCTTCAACAAGCACATGTAGAATTTCTGCACATATCGGTGTTACGTATGAACGAGTTCCATCCGTATCATTTACAGCTCATTCAACACATTCGAGCAGCAGATGAAAATAGACGACTGGAATTTTGTCATTGGATGCTTGAAAATCGCCCGGTAATCCCATTTTTACTATTCACTGATGAAGCGGCTTTCACTGGTGTCGGCATCAGTAACACTCGTAATTCACATCAGTGGTCTGAGAGAACCCACTTGCCATTGTGGAGACACATTTTCAAGAACGCTTCTCTGTAAATATGTGGTGTGGTTTGACAGACAACCAGTTGATTGGGTCTGTTGTGTTACCGCATGGTCTCACAGGATCCTATTATTTTCTTGAAACTGAGCTTCTAGCATTATTGGAAGACATCCTTTGGTTACAAGAATGCGTATGTTCATCCAACGTGACGGGGCTCCTGGACATTATAGTCGTCAGGTGACACATCACCTAAATCTAACATTCCCCGGAAGATGGATCGGTAGACATGGGCATGTTTCTTGGCCACAAAGGTCCCCGGACCTTACCCCTTCGGATTTTTGCATGTGGCGATAGTTGAAAGGCGAAGTTTCCGAAGACAAAGTAGCCACAAGAGCCGATTTTACCGTTCGGATTATGAGTAGTGCAGCCCTCATAAAAGAACGCAAAGACGACCTCAGGAGAGCTACACATGGTGTTATCAAGAGATGTCAAAAGTGCTTTGAAGTTGGCGCTGGAAGTTTTGAAAATCAACCGTGAACGTCCTCATTCGCCTTTGTTTTATGTATGTTTGGGTTACATGCTAACAGCTGTATTTCTGTACTCATTAAAACTTGGACGCATGTTACGTGGCACTTTTAGTGCAATTTGTCTACCACCTCCTAAAATACTAACTATTACCACTGAAATGCCCTGTATACACAAAATAGCGTATTTTATTGTTCTAAGACTTAATCTATGCACTACTTGTATCCCATTTCCCACGATTTTCTGCAGGTTTCAAGATTGTCATTGCTGACTGAGCAGGTAGTCTAAGAACCAAAAGTTTTGCGATCATTGGCGGAAATAAAAGAAATTCATTGTAAATACACTACTGGCCATTAAAATTGCTAAACCAAGAAGAAAAGCAGATGATTAACGGGTATTAATTGGACAAATATATTGTACTAGAACTCACATTTGATCATATTTTCACGCAATTTGGGTGCATAGATCCTGAGAAATCAGTACCCAGAACAACCACCTCTGGCCGTAATAACGGTCTTGATACACCTGGGCGTTGAGTCAAACAGAGCTTGGATGGCGTGTACAGGTACAGCTGCCCATGCAGCTTCAACACGATACCACAGTTCATCAAGAGTAGTGACTGGAGTATTGTGACGAGCCAGTTGCTCGGCCACCATTGACCAGACGTTTCTAATTGGAGAACGTGCTGGCCAGGGCAGCAGTCGAACATATTCTGTATCCAGAAAGGCCCGTACAGGACCTGCATCATGCGGTCGTGCATTATCCTGCTGAAATGTAGGGTTTCGCAGAGATCGGATGAAGGGTAGAGCCACGGGTCGTAATACATCTGAAATGTAACGTCCACTGTTCAAAGCGCCGTCAATGCGAACAAGAGGTGACCGAGACGTGTAACCAATGGCACCCCATACCATCACGCCGGGTGATACGTCAGTATGGCGATGAGGAATACACGCTTCCAGTGTGCGTTCACCGCAATGTCGCCCAACACGGATGCGACCATCATGATGCTGTAAACAGAACCTGGATTCACCCGCAATTTTGCCGTTCGTGCACCCAGGTTCGTCGTTGAGTACACCATCGCAGGCGCTCCTGTCTGTGATGCAGCGTCAAGGGTAACCGCAGCCGTGGTCTCTGAGTTGATAGTCCATGCTGCTGCAAACGTCGTCGAACTGTTCGTGCATATGGTTGTTGTCTTGCAAACGTCCCCATCTGTTGACTCAGGAATCGGGACATGGTTGCACGATCCGTTACAGCCATGCGGATAAGATGCCTGTCATCTGGACTGCTAGTGATACGAGGCCGTTGGGATCCAGTACGGCGTTCCGTGTTACCCTCCTGAGCCCACCGATTCCATATTCTGTTAACAGCCATTGGATCTTGACCAACGCGAGCAGCAATGTCGCGATACGATAAACCGCAATCGCGATAGGGTACAATCCGATCACGTCGGGAACGTGATGGTACGCACTCCTCCTCGTTACACGAGGCATCAGAACAACGTTTCACCAGGCAACGCCGGTCGACTGCTGTTTGTGTATGAGAAATCGTTTGGATACTTTCCTCATTTCAGCACGTTGTAGGTGTCGCCACCGGCGCCAATGTTGTGCGAATGCTCCGAAAAGCTAATCATTTGCATGTCGCAGCATCTTCTTCCTGTCGGTTAAATGTCGCGTCTGTAGCACGTCATCTTCGTGGTGTAGCAATTTTAATGGCCAGTTGTGTACTATATTAGCGGACCGCTTCGTGCGCTCTGGCCGTGCAGTGCTGGTGGTATTCTTTGGGCGCGCCAGAGTGGAGATTGCGCACATGGAGCGGCTGTGGGCCGCGGTAACAGGCCTGCGGCTCCCCCGGGCGCCATCCGGCGATGGAGCGGCCGCCCCGGACGGTCGTAAAGCTCTCCGGCAGATACCGCGCCGCTAATACCACAGCCACCGCCCACCGCCCCTCCCAGCCTCTCTCTGCCGCGAGTCCACAGCAGAGCTGCCACGAAGCGCGTGCACCCGAGCACGGCGCTTTTTTGCGGTGGATGGAGCCTTTTCGTGTTCGCTCTGTCCGCATGCTTAATGGGGATTACGAATCTGGAATCACATTTTCTTCCCCTGTCTCCTTTTTTAGTTAGTTTTGTATGACATTTCCTACCAGACACGAGGGTGGTTTGAGAAGTTCTCAGCGTGACAGTGAAAATGAGGATTTATAACCACTGTATGGGAAATGTGACCACAATGAAGTTTTATCCACCTATTAGTAACATGACGCTACACACATGATTAGCATTACAGAACTGTACAGGCACTGGGACTGTGGAAATACAGTACAGAGTGGCGCCGCCATCACGCGCTGCAATCAGAGCCACTAGACGTCGTGGAATGGAATCAAAGGCCACCTGAATGTGCTGCTGGGGAATGCTTGCTACGCGGTTTGTAGGCGCGTCCACAAAGCATCAACTGGGGCTGCAGGAGGGCCGTAACGAACAAGCTGCCGACCGACCATAGCCCAGACATTTTCGATGGGTGACATGTCAGACCAGGGAAGCAGACCCTTCTTCTTTGTAGAAGACTTTCACATTCCATGCCACATACTGTCGGGCGTTGTCCTGCTGAAACATGATGTGTGGAAAGGCATGCGGGGTAGTGTCTTGAGCTGTAAAATCCCTCTGATATGGCAGTAGTTGTTCAGATTGCCCTCTAGTCGTAGGAGGCGATATCGCGTGTTATAGACAATGGCGCCCCAAATCATCACTCTTGGCGTTTGGCCGCTATGCCACTCAACAATACAGTCTGCCCGACTGCGTCGAACGCGTATGCTGTCATCACAGTAGGACAAGCTGAAGTGGGACTCGTTCGAAAACACTACTTCTTTCCTCTCAGCATGCCAGTCAGCTTTCACTTGCCCATGACAGTCTGCGTTGGTGCATTCTGGTCAGTGGAAGCCGACGCAAAGGCATGCGTGCTACCAGTCCAGTCCACATAGGACAGCGTCGAACAATCGACACAGACACGTCCACATCCAAGGCAGAAAAAAAAAATGATCGTATGGCATTGTTGGCCGGGAGGCCCCTTTCGGCGGGAGTTCGACCACCGTATTGCAAGTCCTTTTTAGGTGACGCTACATCGGCGGCTTGCGAGTCAATGATGATGAAAATGGTGATGAAGGACACAGAAAACCCAGTCCCCTGCCGGGAGTCGATCCCGTGCCCCCTGCGTAGCTCCAGCGTCGCATCAACACTGTGGACGGAGCTGTTCTGCCAGTTACGGCTAAGCGGACAAAATGGCCGTCATCTCGCGTGGTGGTCACATTGTCTCATCCAGTACTTTGTCGGCGCTGTGTACGACCCACTGTCGGACATACGCCTCAATGTTGAAGTAGTGTGCTCTGTACTAACCGCAAGGTCGCGGAAAGACAGACCAGCATCCCAGAGACCACTCTGCCCTCTTCGAACGCACTCACAAGACAGTATTCCACCCTGTGATGCTGGTGCGATATGGAGGCGCTTGGTTACACGCTTCCATTTCGTATGGCGTGTTGTGTAACACTGACCTGTCCGATAGCAAAAAAGAGGATGCTTTTGGACCTACATGTATGTATCTCTCCACGATTTAAATCATTTGTTATCATTCCGCTGTTCTGCACGTCCTCTTATCCTGGCGCGTTGCAGACCATTCCTTCTGAGTGTTTCACTTTTTACAACCATAGTTTAATTTCGACTCCTTCTGTAAAGGGAGAACAAAAGGTTTCCGTTTGAGGGTGCTGCTGCAGCTTATATGCAACGTAGCGCGACTCCGATGCGGTTGTATAAATTGTAGGCCATGGGTTACTGTGGCATTCGTGTCTTTCCGACATGCGTGCGGTAAATGCGGAACCATGATCTGTAGCGACGTTATTGGCAAATGCGTCCAAATAGGAACAACGTGCCGTTGTTCTTTCCTTGGCTGCCGAAGGACAAATAGCGGGAAATATTCATCGGACAACGAAGAATGTGTACGAGGCAGCATCTCTGTCGGAAACCACCGTTGTTCAATGATGCGCCAAGCTGCGTGCTGTACGGGGTTCGACACAAGACGCCGGTCGATCTTGGAGGACACTGCAGTCATGGACTGTGCGGCTGGTCCCGGCGGAGGTTCGAGTCCTCCCTCGGGCATGAGTGTGTGTGTTTGTCCTTAGGATAATTTAGGTTAAGTAGTGTGTAAGCTTAGGGACTGATGACCTTAGCAGTAAGTCCTATAAGATTTCACACACATTTGAACATTTGAATTTGATCTTGGAGGGTCTTGCAGGCCAGCCTCATCCATTACTGTCAACAGCAAGTGGGAAATACGTGAACATTCGCCCTATAGTCCTGATCTCTCTCTCCTCATTTTATTATCACGCCTGCTGTAGCTTAAAAAAGAATATATGATTTTATGAACTTGCAGCATGGTTAGCATGGTTGGTTGGCTGATTTGGGGTGGGGGGGACCAAATAGCGAGGTGATCAGTTCCACTGGCTTAGGGAAGGTTGGGGGAGGAAGTCGGCCGTAGCCTTTCAAAGGAACAATCCCGGCATTTGCCTGAAACGTTTTAGGGAAATCAAAGAAAACCTAAATCAGGATGATGGGGCGCGGGTTTGAACAGTCGTCCTCCCGAATGCGAGTCCAGTGTAATAACCACTGCGTCACCATGCTTGGTCTTTCAGGATGTTGGAGTAATTTCAGGGCCGGCCGCGGTGGCCGTGCGGTTCTAGGCGTTGCAGTCTGGAACCGCGGGACTGCTACGGTCGCAGGTTCGAATCCTGCCTCGGGCATGGATGTGTGTGATGTCCGTAGGTTAGTTAGGTTTAAGTAGTTCTAAGTTCTAGGGGACTGATGACCTAAGATGTTAAGTCCCATAGTGCTCAGAGCCATTTGAACCATTTGAGCAATTTCAGGGCAGCAACTTGTTTTAATCAATAAAATGAAAAAAAAGCCAAAGTTGCAAATTTCACTTTTATTTACTTGATGACTAGTTTCTGGTCGGGACCCATTTTCAAATTATCCATATAGTCGAAATGGTATTTCCCAAAATTTAAGGACCATGTCAAAATAACAAAAATATACGTATAAAAAGTGCAAATGTACAGTTCGTATTGTCAAAATCTTTTGCTGAGCCAATGAAGGTAAGGTAAGTTCTTTTAATCATTTCCTTCCTTCTCTCGAATACCATGCCAGAGGCCAAAACTGGTTCCCCCACTCCTCTTCCTTCTCTGAACTCAAAATTGTTTTCTCCAATACACTTATGTACTCATCCTTTTATTCTGATCTTAATTATATTAATGAGTATTTTGAAGGCATGTGATAAGATTCATAGTGTTCTATAAGTGGTGTAGTCAACTGCCTTTCCTATTTTAGGCGTGATAATGGTTCTGCACCGTGTGAAAGCTTCTGTCATGATTATTCTTTCCTAGCAGTCACTTATTACTCTGAATAATTGTTTTTTCATGTTGTTACTTAACTTTTTCGGCAATTCTGCCGTGATGTCATGAATTTCGATCGCTTTTCCTTCTTTCAGATTCCGAAGGGTGTGTTCAAATTCATGTCCCATGTTGCTTTTCTGTTCCACACCCTTTGACGTCTTCAGTTACGTTATTTTCATTCTTGAAGTCCTGATCATCGTATAGGCCTATGTATTTTTTTCCAGCGAGCACACATCACTGTTTATCAATAACATTCCTTCTTTTTCTAACAACCACATATTTGGTTATTGGTTCGGTATGAGGAGCTCTGATTTTCTAATAAACTTCATTCTATTTTCCCTTTTTCTCATCTTCTTCTCTCTCTGCAGCAATGCTTTTTGTCCATTTTTCTTTTTCTTCTCTGAATTTTTTAATTCTTTTGTTGTCATCTACGTTGTTTTCCTTCCTTTCTGAATTAGGTTTAGAACTCATTCTGTCATTCGAGGATTCCTGAGCTCCAGTTTCCTTTTTCCTAAAACGCCATTTGTTGCTTCTATTATCCCCATCTTGATATTAATTCACACCATTGACTCATCAATTCCCATTAGTTATTCTCTCTTCTTCAAAAGCCCTATTTTTGCTTCTTATTTCAATCCTTCTACTTTCCATCTGTTTTTGAGAGCTCTCTTGGTCCTTTTAAATCTAATGTTACAGTTGGCTTACGCATGTGTGTGGTTACGCTCTATGTCTGGGTCTGGTTAGCTGTGACATGATTTTATATGATTTCTGCGCCTTTGTTTCATTGGTATATAACCTAACTGAAATTGTCTTTCGTCTGGCGCCTCATATGTGTAACTTCTTCTAAGGGGAACTTTAAATAATTTGCTTGTGATAACAGTAACATTTTAATTTCAGAAATGTACCAAATTTTCATCTTTCACTTTTGTTTGCCTCAAGCCAAAATTTCCTACTGTCATGTACAATTACATTTAGCATTAAAACTATACGTCTTTCACTACAATTGTGCATTCATATGAATGTAATTTTACTTGACTGTTGCTTTTGTCTGCATTACAGAAATTGGTCTGATGCAGCTGTGTGCGTTGCACTATCCCGTCTATCCTGTGGAAGCTTCTTCAGCTGTGCTTATCTATCGCAACCCACGTCAATTTGAACCTTTTTACTGTATTCAAGCCTTGGTCCTCCTCTACAAATCCCCCCGCTGCCCCCTCTTTACCAAACTGACAATTCCTTTGTGCCTAAGGATGAATCTTATCAACTCCTCACTTCTTTTAGCCAAGCTGTGCCATAAATTTATTTTTCTCCATTAAATTCAATAACTCTTCTTTTTTTATTTGATCTGCCCATCGAATCTTCAGCATTCTTCTATACTACTTTTCGAAAGCTTCTATTATATTCTTGTGTGAAGTGCTTATTGTCCATGTTTCACTTCCAAACAGGGCTACACGTCCAGAAAAAACTTCCTAACACCTAAATTTATATTCGATGTTAACAGATTTCTCTTTTTCAGAGTTTCTTTTCTTTCTGCATTTTATATCCTCTCTACTTCGGCCATAATGAGTTGTTTTGCTGTCCAAATCCTTGCCACTACTTTTAGTGTCTCAGGCACGAATATAATTAGTTCGACTACATTCCATTTCCCTTATTTTACTTTTGTTGAACTTAAGTGTACAATCTCTTTTCAAGACATTATCCCGTTCAGCTGCTCTTCGAAGTACTTAGACGGTTCTGGCACTATTACAATATCATTGGCGAACCTCGACGTTTTTAATTTTTCTCTCTGAACAATTCCTCTTCCAGATTTCTTCTTCGTTTCCTTCACAGCTTGCTCACTGTACATACAGAATAACATTGAGCGATAGATTGCAACCTTATCTTAGTCTCTTCTTGATTACTGTTTCTTTTTCGTGCCCTATTCGTGTAGCTGCAGTCTGGTTTCTGCACAAACTGTACACAACTTCTCTGTTCCTGTGTTTTATCCCTGTTACCTTTAAAATTTCATAGACTGTGGCCCAGTCCACATTTTCGAAAGTTTGCTCTAAATTCACAAACGCTGTAAACGTAGAAATGCTTACCTTCATATTATCTTCTAAGGTAAGTCGTAGAGTCGGTATTGCTTGCGCTTTGCTACATCGATCCGGAACCCAAAATGATATTCCCCAAGGTCGGACGCTATCAGCCTTTTCATTCGTCTAAAAATAATTCGTGTCATCATTTGCAACCATGACTTAGTAAACTGATGGTTCGATAATACGAGGGGCGTCCAACAAGTAATGCAACACAATTTTTATGTCTGAAATTTCGGTTGAAAAAATGTAGAATTTTTTGTTGAAGATAGTAGAGTATTCCCGCTTAAGCCCCCTTAGTTTCAAGAAGTTCTGATAGGTGGCGGCGCTATAGCAGCCTTCAAAATTGGCAGTTGCAGAATGTCTACGGAAACTTGAAAGTGAAGAAAAGCACGGTTAATCGTTGGGAGAGGCGTGTGTCGACATCGCAGCAAGGTCGCGCTAACCTGTCTTCTGCAATGTTAGAACGAGCAGGCTCTCATTCGAGGTGATCGACGGATCAGAATCAAACACCTCGCTGCACAATTGGATGTCACTATTGGTGGTGTTGATAATCTCGTCCACCAATTGGGATACTCAGCTCTTGAAGTGTATTGTGCTACTCTCAGGAAATTGAAGAAACGACTTCAGCGTGTCCGTCGCCACAAAAAAGCAAACAAAATTTTCCTTCACCATAACAATGCAATGCCTGACACAAGTCTGTGCAACCGAGAAGAGCTCACAAAACTTCATAGCACTTTTCTTCTTCATCTACCTTACAGCCCGGATCTCGCACCTTCCAACTTCCATCTGTTTGGCCCATTGAGGGATGCACTCCGCGGTAAGCAGCATGTGGATGATAGGGAGGTTACTGATGTAGCAAGACGATTGGTCCGACGTCGAGCAGTAGAGTGGTACCTGTAGGTATACAGGCCCTCCAAGTAAGGTGGCGTGACACCGTCGCATTGAACGGAGATCATGTTAAAAAAAGGTTTTGCAGCCAAAAGAGTGGGGAGCAATTTAGTGTAATGAAATCCTGAGTAAAACCAACCTACTTTCAGAAAAAAGTGTTGCATTACTTATATACATTGAAGAGCCAAAGAAAATGGGTCACCTGCCTAATATCGCGTAGGGCCCCGCGAGATGCCTTACCACGGATGTCGTGTTTTCTCACTCGTGTTTCCAGCTCACTCCACCAGCGTGCGATGGGATTCAGGTCCGGACTCTGAGCTGGTGTTTTAAGAGTGTGAGGTGTGTTGTAGAGCAATCGCAGCCGGACAATTTGCACCGTATGTTTGGGATCATTGTCCTGTTGGAAGTAATAATTTCTAGGAAGACACAAGGCGTCAACACTCTGTTGTAAGTTCTGTTTGAGAATGTTCATATACACAAATCTGTCCATGGTACCTTCTACAAACACTTATTTTCCGACACCGGTGGCTGACATACAGCCCCATACCATCAGTCCACCATCTCCGTGCTTCACCGTGGGTTGAATGTTGTTTCGGTCGAGGTCTGTATACCGTCTTCCCCAGACCAAGATCCTACCATCATTGTGCACGATATTAAATTTGCTTTCATCACTAAACAATACAGTATCACAGAAGTCTGCTGTCTTGGATACATGCTGTTTCGCGAATTCCATCCGCCACTTCATGTTCTTTTTACTGATGTAGGGCTTTTGTCTCGGGACCCTGGCACTGTAGCCCGAACGACTGAGAATGGTACGAACTGCCCTTGGAGTGATGTCCTTTCGGAAGTGGTCACGTACATAAGCGGATAGTTTTCGGGTTTTTCTTGATGATTCTTAGGTTCTGGTCTCTCTTGTTGTAAGCTTCTGGGGACGACCGTTTCGTTCACTGTTTATTACTATATGTCTGTCCTTATATCGGTTAATGGTAGATTGCACAGTCGCTCCGCTTCGTCCTATGATATTCACAATTTCAGTAGAGGACTTGTGTTGAAGATATTGAGCGACAACGATGTTTCGTTCCTCAATGGTCGTTTCCTTCCCCTTACGGCCCATTCTGCTGTTCCACCGTACCCACGTCCGACGTGCTGTTGCTTCACGGCCGCCACACGACTACACAACTGTGGCATGCATTCCGGGGGCTACATCAACCGTTTGTGATTACGTAGGCTTTCGCGACGTAATAAGTCTTGAAAGTCTCTTCGGGTTTGCTGCCGGATCCTAAAATCAACTTGACTCGATATTTCGGCGATCCAACTGTTCGCCATCTTCAGGAAATGCTGCTTTTGCTGATGAGTCCCGCTGACAAACATCAACCGTTTGTTTGGTTGAAAGTAGTACGCTGTATGAATACATTTTGCACTGTCGTAGACCGTGCGGAGTGTATCATATTTTATTTTCCAAGAATGGATTCATGGCATACGAGAAGCTTCATTACCAAGAACATGGTTATCTGACGCTACATCATCGTACTTATTCGTATCGGCGCTGTGGGTGGTTTTACCATCCCAACACACCATCATAGTTTGTCACCACCTACAGTATGAATACACTACTGCCCATTAAAATTGATACACCAAGAAGAAATGCAGATGATAAACGGGCATTTATTGGACAAGTATGTTATACTAGAACTGACATATGATTACATTTTCACGCAATTTGGGTGCATAGATCCTGAGAAATCAGTACCCAGAACAACCACCTCTGGGCGTAATAATTGCCTTGATACGCCTGGGAATTGAGTCAAACAGAGCTTGGGTGGCGTGTACAGGTACAGGTGCCCATGCAGGTTCAACACGATACCGCAGTTCATCGAGAGCAGTGACTGCCGTATTGTGACGAGCCAGTTGCTCGGCCACCATTGACCAGACGTTTTCAATTCGTGAGAGATCTGCAGAATGTGCTGGCCAGGGCAGCAGTCGAACATTTTCTGTATCCAGAAATGCCCGTACAGGACCTGTAACATGCGGTTGGGCATTATCCTGCTGACATGTAGGGTTTCACAGGGATCGAATGAAGGGTAGAGCCACGGGTCGTAACACATCTGAAATGTAACGTCCACTGTTCAAAGTGCCGCCAATGCGACCGAGACGTGTAACCAGTGGCACCCCATACCATCACGCCGGGTGATACGCTAGTATGGCGATGGCGAATACAGCCTACCGCGGTGGCCACGTGGTTCTAGGCGCTGCAGTCCGGAACCGCGCGACTGCTACAGTCGCAGGTTCGAATCCTGCGTCGGGCATGGATGTGTGTGATGTCCTTAGATTAGTTAGGTTTAAGTAGTTCTAAGTTCTGGGGGCTGATGACCTCAGATATTAAGTCCCATAGTGCTCAGAGCCGTTTTGATGGCGAACACACGCTTCCAATTTGCGTTCACCACGATGTCGCCAAACACGGATGCGACCATCATGATGCTGTAAACAGAACCTGGATTCATCCGAAAAAATGACGTTTTGCCATTCGTGCACCCAGTTTCTTCTTTGAGTACACTATCGCAGGCGCTCCTGTCTGTGATGCAATGTCAAGGGTAACCGCAGCCACGGTCTCCGAGCTGATAGGCCATGCTGCTGCAAACGTCGTCGAACTGTTCGTGCAGATGGTTGTTATCTTGCAAACGTCCCCATGTGTTGACTCAGGGATCAAGAAGTGGCTGCACGATCCGTTACAGCCATACGGATAAGTTGCCTGTCATCTCGACTGCTAGAGATACGAGGCCGTTGGGATCCAGCACGGCGTTCCTGAACCCACCGATTCCATATTCTGCTAACAGTCATTGGATCTCGACCTACGCGAGCAGCAATGTCGCGATGCGATAAACCGCAATCGCGACAGGCTGCAATCCGACCTTTATCAAAGTCGGAAACGTGATGGTACGCATTTCTCCTCTTTACACGAGGTATCACAACAACGTTTCATCAGGCAACGCCGGTCAACTGCTGTTTGTGTATGAGAAATCGGTTGGAAACTTTCCTCATGTCAGCACGGTGTAGGTGTCGCTACCGGCGCCAACGTTGTGTGAATGCTCTGAAAAGCTAATCATTTGCATATCACAGTATCTTCTTCCTGTCGGTTAAATTTCGCGCCTGTAGCACGTCATATTCGTGGTGTAGCATTTTAATGGCCAGTAGTGTACTTATTTCCATGACTGTATTTTATCGTGTGTTGTGTACCATTGGTGTAGCTCTGCGTGGCGGGTGAGGCCAGAGACCCGGCGAGGAGTGGTGAGACACGGGCGCACAGCAAGTACAGCGACCCGTGCCGTCTTGATGGGGGTGGAGGAGAGAGGGTGGGGGTGGAAGGAGCAAAGCTGTGCGCGGGGGAGAGCGAAGCCCTGGCGGGGCGGGATCCGTGTTGGTGCTTTAGGACAGCGGCTCTAGCCTTGATCTCTGTTTGCCGAGGTAACGATGTTTGTGTTGCCTGGTGCGCGTGTAGCGCTCCGCGCGGCGCCGTGGGGCCCCGGAGAGCCGCGGCGCGGGCCAGCAGCGGGCCAGCTGGAGGCTGGTGGGCGGCTGCCCGCCCCCCTCCGCCGCCCACACCCGGCGCCTCCTCGCCGGCATCTCCTCGCCTCCTCGAGGCCCGGCCCAGCACGGCCTGATTAGATCACGTGCCGGCCCCGGCGCGCTGCTCGTTGCCCCAGAAGGCGCAACTGCCTGCTGCCTGCCTCTCTGTCCGACAACCGACGCGCGCGCCTCCCTACGCCAATACCAGAACGCCTGACGCGGTTACCCTGCACAATTTTATGTGGCCCTGACCTCCGCGCGCCGACGCTACTCCTGCGCGGCGTTCTCGCCTGCTGGTCCCCGAGTCGGTAGTAAGTGGGTCAGCAGTATAGTCAACGAGATGTATTATCAGGGCTGATCCACTAACGATTTCCAGACAAAACTATAGAGATGGGGTAGCAAGTTTAGCTCCGCCAAGGGCGCAGATATACAGGGTAACAAAAAGGTACGGCCAAACTTTCAGGTAGCAGAATTCCTTAGCTTCATTTATTTCGTAACTATCAAACCTGATGTACAGTTTCTCGCTGTTCTCATTTCTACTACTTGTCATTACTTTCATCTTTCTTCTACTTATGTCAATCCAAAGTCTCTACTGATTAGGTAGTCCATTCCAATCAGAAGGTCCTATGATTCTTCTTCACTTCCGCTAAGGATATCGTTGTCATCAGCGAATCTTAGCATTGAATCCTTTCACCTTGAATTTTAATTTCACTCTTGAACCGTTTTTCCATTTCCATCACAGCTTCTCCGATGTGTAAATTGAACAGTAGGGGTGAAAAACTTCATCCTGCTCTACATAGTTTCCCCATACGAGCCCTTCGTTCTTGATCTCCCACTTTCATTGTTCCCACTTGGAACGTCTTATACAGGGTCTTACAAAAAGGTACGGCCACACTTTCAGGAAACATTCCTCACACACAAGGAAAGAAAATATGTTATGTGGACATGTGTCCGGAAACGCTTACTTTCCATGTTAGAGCTCATTTTATTACTTCTCTTCAAATCACATTAATCATGGAATGGAAACACACAGCAACAGAACGTACCAGCGTGACTTCACATTGTTACAGGAAATGTTCAAAATGTCCTCCGTTAGAGAGGATACATGCATCCACCCTCCGTCGCATGGAATCCCTGATGCGCTGATGCAGCCCTGGAGAATGGCGTATTGTATCACAGCCGTCCACAATACGAGCACGAAGAGTCTCTACATTTGGTACCGGGGTTGCGTAGACAAGAGCTTTTAAATGCCCCCATAAATAAAAGTCAGGAGGGTTGAGGTCAGGAGAGCGTGGAGGCCATGGAATTGGTTCGCCTCTACCAATCCATCGGTCACCGAATCTGTTGTTGAGAAGCGTACGAACACTTCTACTGAAATGTGCAGGAGCTCCATCGTGCATGAACCACGTGTTGTGTCGTACTTGTAAAGGCACATGTTCTAGCAGCACAGGTAGAGTATCCCGTATGAAATCATGATAACGTGCTCCATTGAGCGTAGGTGGAAGAACAAACTAAAATGAGCTCTAACATGGAAATTAAGCGTTTCCGGACACATGTCCACATAACATCTTTCCTTTATCTGTGTGTGAGGAATGTTTCCTGAAAGTTTGGCCGTACCTTTTTGTAACACCCTGTAGAGCGCTCCGCGACCGTAATCGCATGCTGTTATCACACTTACAGTTAACAAAATGTAACGCCGTAGTCGAATGGATTCCCCATTCTATATCTACATCTACATCGAAACTCTGCAAATCACATTTAAGTGCCTGGCAGAGGGTTCATTGAACCACCTTCACAATTCTCTGTTATTCCAGTATCGTATGGCGCGCGGAAAGAATGAACACGTATATCTTTCCGTACCAGCTCTGCTTTCCCTTATTTTATCGTGGTGATCGTTCCGCCCTATGTAGGTCGGTGTCAACAAAATATTTACGAATTCGGAGGAGACAGTTGGTGATTGGAATTTCGTGAGAAGATTCCGTCGCAACGAATATTATAAAAAAAAAAAAAAAAAAATTCCGCAGTTTTCTAGGTCTCGTAAATTTTTACCGTCGTTTTCTGAATATGCAAATTCTAGTTACACCAAAACTTTGTTCTCTCACTGGAAAAAATACTATTTGGAACTGGGACGAACAAGCACAATTGGAATTCAATTCTTTTAAAGAAGCGTTACTTAACGCGCCAATACTAGCTCATCCAGATCTGTCACAAGATTTCTGCCTTAGCACGGATTCTAAAGTCGGTCTTGGTGCCCATTTATTTCAAGAAGCCATAGCAAATGACACTACTGTTCAGAAAACCATTGCTTTTGCTAGCCAAGTGCTAACAAAATCTGAAAAAAATTATTCCGTTGCTGAATTAGAAGCTTTAGCTATTGTTTGGGCATTTAACAAATTCCGTTTCTTTCTTTCTGGTAAGCACGTAGAAGTATACAGTGATCATCGTGCATTACAATTTCTTATGTCTTCAAAATTAAATCATGACAGTTTAAAACGTTGGGCATTGTTTCTGCAAGAATTCCACTTCACAATTGCCTACATTCCCGGCAAGGAGAACATTGTTGCGGACGCACTGTCACGCGCACCGGCTGGGCTTGAGAAAAGTAACACAGAAGGCAACCTCGAGAAAAATTGCAGTATTCTTTACATTCAGAAAGTCGCCTTTGAAAACTTCATCACCACATCTTTAACGGACATTGCTCATGAACAAAATATACATCCGCTTTGGAAAGACATCAAAAGTAAATAATATTAAAAGACACACACTCAGATTCGGCATTATTATCTGGTTAGAAGCAACATACTCTTCAAACGCTGCACTGTTGATGACAAGCTATGGGTACTTTGCATTCCTGACGATTTTGTTAATAAGCTCATTTGGTACATTCATTTCAGCTATGCACATTTTGGTCCGCGAAAATGTTATCATATTCTTCGGACGACTTGTTATTTTAACAATATGGAAAAGAGAATTCGAAGAGTCTTGTCTATTTGTAAACTTTGTCAAAAGGCTAAACCATCTACTGTCTCACATCGTGCTCCGTTGTTTCCTATCGTTCCTTCTAAATTAAAAGAATTTGCTGCTGTTGATCTCTTGGGACCCCTTGTCAGAACATCTAATGGATTTTCGTATGTTCTAGTCGCTGTTGAACTTACTTCAAAATTTGTTTCTTTCACTCCGTTACGTAAAGCCACTGGACGGCCTGTATCCAACGCCTTTGTTAAAAATTTCTTACGTGAATTTGGACACATTAATAACGTCATTTCAGATAACGGACCGCAATTCAGATCTGCTGTTTGGTCACGCATGCTTCGGAACCATAAAATCAAACCTGTTTTTATTTCATTGTACTCACCACATTGTAACCCGTCTGAACGGATTATGAAAGAAATCAATAAGCTCTGCAGACTTTATTGTCACAGAAAGCATCAGCATTGGGACAGATATTTACACTTATTTCAAAACGTGCTGAATGAAATGCCTCATGACTCCACTGCTTTACCACCTATTCTTGTACTGAAGAATGAAGAACCACCGAACAGAATCAGAGAGCTTGTACCTTTTCCGAATACACGTTAACTTCGACACAAAGACATAATTGATTTGGCTATTAAAAATATAAAATCTGCAGCAGACAAAAGGAGAAAACTACACAAAAAGCAAATGCAAAGAAATTATATATTGGTCAGAAAGTTCTCATTAAAGCTCATTCATTGTCACATAAGAAGAAGCACTTGAGCCACAAATTCTTTCTAGTTTACAATGGACTTTACAGAATCCGACTTATACCACATGATAATTGCGTTGAAACTCTGCGTACTAGGAAGAGTAAAGGTTTACACCACATTTCTCATGTAAAACCGTTTATTGAAGGATAATCTGTTTTTTAATTTAGTCTTTGCCATAAAACTTTTCACTTCACGCTACTAGTACAATTTGTCACACTGAGAAATTGTTAACATGCAACAGTGTTTTGAAGTTAACTATCCAGCCTAGAACCTAGGGAACATTTTTAAACAGAAATTACGAATGCATTGTTATAGTGAACAGACGACACAGTGTTGTTATTTGTACATTCTTGCTTGTTAGTTGCACGATTAAGTAACTACTATCAGGCTTACATACTTAGAACATATACTGGCACTGCTAATGAGATTTTAATGCAACATTTTGGTTTACTTGAAAGTACATTCTGGATTTAAAGTACTTTCTGTGAGATACCAGATGACACAGCGGTTAGTTTATGTGACAGCTACACGATTTTATCACGACGCTACTAATGAGTGACCATTTACAATGTTGCTTTTGCGGTGTTTCTTTTTTATATCTGCACAGTTTTTCTGAATTCTTCTGGAAAGTAAAACATGTTTTAGTAGTAACTTTTGTGGTATAGCTACAATGAGACAGCCTTTTTCGTAGCACAACAATACGTTAAATTATAGTACTTTCTTGGTCACGGTAAGGTACGTAATAACTACGATATCTATACGCAAAGCATTTCACTTTCGTTTATGATGAGGTAAGTACATTGATTTCAGCAGAACTTTGCTTACAGAGGACGATAACTACGACACTTCCACAGAGATTGTCTTGCAACAAGACGCACAGTTTAGCGCTGCAGTACACGTATTTGAGTGATTAATTTTGTACTTAAAACATTTATTTTTTAAAGATTTTTGAATTACAAAGAAAGTTTTCTGTGATAAATTTCATTCCATTGCTGTAATCTGTAACACCTGAGGGTATAATTACATTATCCACAGGGGGGTACACGCTTACTTTGTGTACCATGTGTTTGGCAAACACAAGGAGCCCTAGCTAATATGGTATTTGCTTATACAACTTTACACATCGGTACCACATTTCTGTAACACAGAATTACACAGATATCTGATTATTTGACAGAGAAACAAACATTCTTTTTCCTACGTCAGTGACACTTGTTTACGCAATTACACAGTTGGATAACTTCACACTTATGAAATTGTATTTTGTCTGTAGTTTGTGAACTGTTCATATTTTTTCAGAACCATTGTGATACTATGAAAGCTTTGAATGATATATTTGGTATGGGAACATGATTTTTAATGTCGTTTGAGGTAGATGACACTATTGAAATGAGCAGAGAATTTTTTTTAGGTTTTGAAATTATTGGAGGAAGCTACGACGATTTTGAGAATTGACTGAGATGTTATGATATTATTATGACGACGATACGTATTATGCTGTTGAGGTATGTTTGATCAATAAGATGATGCTACCGTATATGAGGAATTTGATTGTGCTATGTATTTCTTATGATGAAATATTGAAGAAGTGTCGACGAATATGTATATGTATAATAAGGTAAGGAATAATGAGTAGTGGTTAGGGACTCTGATTTGTGGAGAAGGATGTTGGAAACCAAGAATCGTACTTTAGAATTATGAAATGTGTGTACATATGTGAATGTATCACAATGCCACTGAAAATTTTTTGGACACTGTTGTATTTAGAGGAATTTGTTTCTACACATTTGTAACGCAAATTCTCGACCTGTGAAATGTTTAATATGAGACTGTCTCTGTAGCACAAACTGCTGTCGTAAATATTTCGGTAGGAAAGTTAAGTGACCTTCACGTAATGCGTGGTGGGCACCCAGCTGCGCGATAGTCGCCTGGGAAAAAGCCATTAGTGTGTGCCTTTCAGAGGCAAAGGTGAAAAATAAAAGGGCGGCCATTATCCTCGCTATTGACTTTCGTTTGTAGAAGGCATTGCAAATACGACACGCTCATTACTTGGAAACATATTGTACTTTGTGCTACTTACTGAAATGCTTATGAACTGATGGGTAATATTCTAACATTTGCACACCTGATTATGACAAGCGACTTTCTACAAGAGTTGAGAGAATTTCTACTAACTTATGAAATGCCACATGACTATTGAATGATATTTTTATGCTTCACTTTAGATAGTTGCTTATTTCATTTGATATCTGGTTTCCAGCTGTGTTACAACATTGGTTTTATGAAATAAAATTAAATGCATTTGCTAATGTGAAAACTTTCTGTCAACAGATCTGTTAAATAATAATTTTATGATCCACATTCTTAAAAAAAGGAGCACTTGGATAGGAATGAACAATAAGAAGGGACTAGTAACAGTAACTGCATACATAATTTTCTTTTCAAGTACATGGTAATATTTTTTTTACAATAAGTTGTTGTGGTGCACCACTTTAATTACATAGACATTAAGATGTGAATAGACATTTCCCTTATCTGTATTGTTGTGTTTACTATAATATTTTTTCCGCTTGAGCTTTGTCATGTTTAGATATAAGTTATTGCATTTGCTGCTGCTGTTTGCCAGGCATAGTGCTACTAAATTTCAGTTTGTATTACTCTGTTAAGCCAGATTTACTACTGATTTATTTTTCTTGTTGCTGCAGATTGGCTCATATTAGTGATAATGTTGCATTTGCTATGCTAACTTATATTGCCAATTTGCATTTTTTGTCATTGCTGTTTGTGTTAATTGTTTTGTGCTGCTGCATTGCCTCGTCCCTTAGTTTAGCATCTGAGCTCAGTAGATTTAAGTTAGCTTAAGATGGGGTAGGCTATATAAGAGAACGAGTTGTGATGAATTGGAAGAAATGCATTGAGAAGCTATAAGAAAATGGTTTGGCCAAAAAGTATTTTGAAATACTTATGAACAAAAAAGTAGGGTTTAGGGACAACAGGTTTAGGTAGGATTTTCTTGGAAATAAATGATGAGGTAAGATAATGGAAAATGAATAATGAGGTAAGAAATATGTGAACATATAAATACAGAAAGGATTTTTTTGGTGGAAACAAATGTTGAAATAAGACGAATGATCTATGGAATGAAGTTTTGGGTTGGACTGCAGTACCAAATGTTAACCTGAAAACGAATCCTGTCTTTCCGTTCGTATTATTCCGCTATGTGTTTATGTATCCTTGTGTATTTGTCTTTTTCCTGTCTTTATGTGTTTAGCTAATATGATTTATGTTGTAGAATTTTTCAAATACTATGTTATTTTCTTTGTAAAGATGTTTAGACATTATTTATTCTATTCTGTTTTAATGCTCATGTGTGAAATTAATGTTTCGAAAACTATTCTCATTATTTTATATATTCACTGATGTTATAATTCCTGTAACACTGATGTATCTGTTTATTTCTATTCTTTTGTAAAGCCTGTACTACTACAAATGCTATCTGTATTGTTATGTTCTTTAATAATGTACTTTGTACCTTTGTTATTGTATTCTCATGTTATAAAATTGTAGTTGACACCAGTTCATCAAATTTCTGATGGTCATAGTATATGCAAAATATGTGAGAGGTTGGGACTGTTAGTGTTTGGACGTGTGTTAATAATTCAGCAAGGGACTGATTAACAGCATTGCTGGTTCTAAGGACAGTTCCAGAAACTTTGTGAGTGCACAAGTGGTGGTTTATGGACTTGCTATATTGTCCGCAAGACTCTTCGATGGTGATTGTGCACCTGCACAGTCGCAGCAGATGGCTGCTGGCCATCTCTACAAGGACTACAGTGGGTCTACACCTATGATGATCCATCAATACCATTATTTCTACAAGGACTGCAGTGGGTCTCTCTACCAAGAGTATAGTGGGTCTGCTCTGTGATGACCTACCTACCAACATTCTTCAAAACTTCGACTGACTCTGCTGTGGGATTTCTCAGTTGTGGCCCATTACCTGCCTGCATGTCAAGAGTCAGCACTGTCTTTCCGTTAGAAGGACAACACTACTACTTCAAGACTGCATGGAAATCCACTACTTCCGTGTGCATTTTCTTTTACTGCTCAGACTTTGAGAAAGACACTGCTATTTTACTGTGATGAACGATCAGGTCTGTCTTTAAAGACAGTGAGAAAATTTTAGCTTTTGACCAACATTGTATCAATAAGTGTGTCCCTTTGATTTCTTTGTTATTGTAATTATGAAAAATTTTTTCAAATTTGTATTGGCCACCGCCCAAAACAATTTGTAAAATTTTTTGTGGGGAGCATGGGGGCTATGTAAGTAGGCTCTTTAGGTTCTTATATTGGTAACGCCACGTAGCGCTCTGTATGAAAATCACTGGCTGTGCTGTGTGCTAGTTTGCATTGTTGTCTGCCATTGTAGTGTTGGGCAGCTGGATGTTAACAGCGCGTAGCGTTGCGCAGTTGGAGGCGAGCCGCCAGCAGTGGTGGATGTGGGGAAGTGAGATGGCCGATTTTTGAGAATGGATAATCTGGAGGTGTGTTCATCAGAAACAGTACATTTGTAAGAATGGATGTCATGAACTGCTATATATAGTATGACTATTAAGGTAAATACATTGTTTGTTCTCTATTAAAATATTTCATTTGCTAACTATGCCTATCAGTAGTTAGTGCCTTCCGTAGTTTGAATCTTTTATTTAGCTGGCAGTAGTAGCGCTCGCTGTATTGCAGTAGTTCGAGTAACGAAGATTTTTGTGAGGTGAGTGATTTGTGAAACGTATAGGTTAATTTAGTCAGGGCCATTCTCTTGTAGGAATTACTGAAAGTCAGATTGCGTTGTGCTAAAAAGATATTGTGTGTCAGTTTAAGCAAAGTCATGTATAATTTTTCTTAGGGGACGTTTCAAACCGTAACCCACGTATCATTCAGTTTCAAGCCCCCCCCCCCCCTCCTTCCTACTGAAATTCCGCGGGTATTATACAATGTCTATGGACTCTCTGTACAGCCATTGATGGTATCCGCTTGTCGCTGCCAGTACTTGAGTAATATCAAAATGAATGTTTTGGTTTCCTGGCTCGGACACTCAAAGATGGTACGATCCCGGTAGCAAATGTCCTCTGCAGATGGAGTTCGGTATAAATGTGAAATCCATTCGACCACGGCATAATAGACCAGAACATTTTATTAAAGTTTGGGTTTTACTGTTATCAGCGTCCGCCCCCCGGTAGCTGAGTGGTCAGCCCGACAGGTTGTCAATCCTAAGGGCCTGGGTTCGATTCCCGGCTGGGTCGGAGACTTTCTCCGCTCAGGGTCAAGGTGTTGTGTTGTCCTCATCATGATGATTTCATCCCCATCGACGCGTATGTCGCCGAAGTAGCGTCAAAAATGTGTGTCAAATTTTATGGGATCTAATTGCTAAGGTCATCAGTCCCTAAGCTTACAGAAGTGGCGTCAAATCGAGAGACACCCGGCGGACGGTCTACCCGACGGGAGGCCCTAGTCACATGACAACCCAACTGTTATCAGCTTGTTACTTCGTGCAACTAGCGTTACAAACAAACGACTACTGCCAAACAGACGTCTACTGGTCCCAAAGGCTGGCGAGCAGATACGGAAGAAAATATGCTTATTTGACCGAAAGATCACGAGTTTTGCCCATTTTTGCCGACTTAGCACTGGAACGATAGGTGACCAACGACAAAGTAAGCAAAATACGTGGAGGAGACATGTAATTTATTTGCAGACAGAAATAGTTCTTTATTACGCGTCATTCTATAACAAATGCACTGCCATATACTATAAATTATCCACACTAACGAAAAATAAAACACAACATGAAAAAATAATTAGTGCAGATTAATGAAATTTCGGGAATAAGTTTGTTTAGGTGGTGTATTTAAGCGATTAACATTGCTAGCTGGCAGGGCAGTGTATGCGTAAGTTAAGCCATTGAAAATGTGAAAAGAGGGCACATTAATAATCTTTTTTTCAAAGAGTAAACCGCCATTTGACTATGTATTTATCTTCTGTACATCTAGATTTCGATTTTTATGCTATTACAAAGTACAATTCTTAAAGCTCATATCCATTAACATTTTAATTTGTACTTGATAATAACACAAAAGCCGAAATCTAGATAGGACAGAAGATAAGCCGGCCGGAGTGGTCGAGCGGTTCTAGGAGCTACAGTATGGAACCGCGCGACCGCTACGGTCACAGGTTCAAATCCTGCCTCGGGCATGGATGTGTGTGATGTTCTTAGGTTAGTTAGGTTTAAGTAGTTCTACGTTCTAGGGGACTCATGACCTCAGAAGTTATGTCCCATAGTGCTCAGAGCCATTTGAACCATTTTGAACAGAAGATAAATACAGAAGCACACAGTCAGTGATGGTTTACCCATTAAAAAAATATTGTATGATTATAGCTCAACACAATCGAAAACATGTTACATTAATAATCGGTGTAATCGCCAGAATGTTGAATGCAAGTATGTAGATGTGCATGCAATGTGTTGTACAGTTGCCGAGTGTCAGTTTGTTGGATGTACTCCCATGTCTGTTGAACTAGGTTGGTCAATACAGTGACAGTTAATGCTAGTTGTGGATGACGCTCGAGTTGTCGTCCGATGATGTCTCACATGTGCACCACTGGAGATAGATCTGGTGATCTAGAAGCTCAACATAAGATACTGTCACTGCGTAGAGCATATTGGGTCACAACAGCGGTATGTCGACAAGCGTTGTGCCCCTGGAATGCCATTCATGAATGGCAGCACGCCGGCCTCGGTGGCCCAGCGGTTCTAGGCGCTTCAGTCTGGAACCGCGCGACCGCTACGGTCGCAGGTTCGAATCTTGACTCGGGCATGGATGTGTGTGGTGTCCTTAGGTTATTTAGGTTTAAGTAGTTCTAAGTTGTAGTGAACTGATGACCTCAGATGTTAAGTCCCATAGTTCTCAGAGCCATTTGAACCAATAGCGGCGCAACAGATCGAACCACCAGACCGACGTACAATTTTGCTGTCAGGATGCGTGGGATAACCACGAGAGTGCTGCTGCTTTCATACGAAATCGCACTCCAGATCATAACTCCAGGTGTAGGTCCAGTGTGCCTAGCATGCTGAGAGGTTGGCCGGCGGTGGTGGCCGAGCGGTTAAAGGCGCTACAGTTTGGACCCGCGCGGCCGCTACGGTCGCAGGTTCGAATCCTGCCTTGGGCATGGATGTGTGTGATGTCCTTAGGTTAGTTAGGTATAAGTAGTTCTAAGTTCTACGGGACTGATGACCTTAGAAGTTAAGTCCCATAGTGCTCAGAGCCATTTGAACCATTTGAGAGGTTGGTTGCAGGCCCTGAATTCGCCTCCTTCTAATCAACACACGACCGTCACTGGCACTGAAGCAGAACCAGCTTTGATCAGGAAACCACCATCCTGGCCGGCTGGTGTGGTCGAGTGGTTCTAGGCGCTTCAGTCTGAAACCGCGCCCCGGTACGGTCGCAGGTTCGAATCCTGCCTCGGACATGGATGTAAGCGATGTCCTTAGGTTAGTTAGGTTTAAGTAGTTCTAAGTTGTAGGGGACTGATGACCTCAGATGTTAAGTCCCATAGTGCTCAGAGTCATTTGGACCAATAGCGGTGCAACAGGTCGAACCACCAGACCGACGTACAATTTTGCTGTCAGGATGCGTGGGATAACCACGAGAGTGCTGCTGCTTTCATCCGAAATCGCTCTCCAGATCATAACTCCAGGTGTAGGTCCAGTGTGCCTAGTACGCAGAGAGGTTGGTTGCAGGCCCTGAATTCGCCTCCTTCTAATCAACACACGACCGCCACTGACACCGAAGCAGAACCAGCTTTGATCAGGAAACCACCATCCTGGCCGGCCGGTGTGGTCGGGCGGTTCTAGGCGCTTCAGTCTGGAACCGCGCGCCGGTACGGTCGCAGGTTCGAATCCTGCCTCGGGCATGGATGTGAGCGATGTCCTTAGGTTAGTTAGGTTTAAGTAGTTCTAAGTTGTAGAGGACTGATGATTTCAGATGTTAAGTCCCATAGTACTCAAAGCCATTTGAACCATCTGAACCCTCATCCAGCCCTCCAGTGATTTCTCGCTTGACACCACTGAGATCACAAATGGCGGTGGTTTGGGTCAGTGGAATGCACGTTACAGGGCGTCCGCGGAGTAACCGCTTCGTAACAGCTGGTTGTGTCACTGTGGGCCAATTGCTTCTCAAATCACTGGTGCAGATGCACTACGATGCGTTAGAGCCATACGCCGACCACGATGGTAATCCCTCTCGATAGTGTCACGTGGCCGTCCGGAGTCCGACCTTCTTGCTATCGTACATTTTCGTGACCACGGCTGCCAGAATCAGGTACATCGCTACATTCCTGCCAAGTCTTTCTGCAATATCTCAGAAGGAACATTCAGTTTGTCATAACCCTAGTACACGACCTCGTTCAAACTCAGTGACACATTGATAATGGCTTCTTTGTCGCCTTGACGGCATCCTTGACTAACATCAGTTCACCATATCCAGTCTCAGAGGTAACACGACCGTTACAGGAAATTGGAAATTTGTGGTAAGGTCTTATGGGACCAAACTGCTGAGGTCATTGGTCTCTAAGCTTACGCACTACTTAATCTAACTTAAACTAACGTACGCTAAGGACAACACACAACACACACCCATGCCCGAGGGAGCACTCGAACCTCCGACGGGGGAAGCCGTTCGGACAGTGACAAGACGCGTAAAACCGCTCGGCCACCCCGCGCGGTCCGACCGTTACAGCGCGTATATGAGTCAAACCTGATTGGCAACTTCAAAAATGGTTCAAATGCCTGTGACCACTATGGGACTTAACATCTGTCATCAGTCCCCTAGAACGTAGAACTACTTAAAGCTAACTAACCTAAGGACATCACACACATCTATGCCCGAGGCAGTATTCGAACCTGCGATCGTAGCGGTCGCGCGGTTCCAGACTGAAGCGCCTAGAACCGCTCGGCCACACTGGCTGGCTTGACATCCTCATAGTGCTGCTAGTAGCGCCACTCTTACGCGACTGGCAGGAAATTTGAATAGACGTCGGCTTTCAGATGTAGAAACACGTCTACCAACTTTCGTTTATGTCGCACAAGTCCTTTCTCGTGTTGCATGTTTTTCCGTCAGTTTATTTTGTTTTACTTTCAGTGCCTGGATGTGGTTTTTAGGCCGTGTTTTCACATCCCACTAAGTGAATACTGGGCTGGTCCCCACGCCCCGCCTCACTTCCACGACGACTCGCAGACATTTGAAAACGTACGCACTGTTTCACGGCTTACACTAGACACAGACTGCTGGGTGCACTAAATCCATACTGGGGGATGTGGGGTGGCGACAGGAAGGGCATCTGGCCACCCTCAGACGCTAAAATCGCCAAATCCATAGTAACAAAGCCAACTCCGCGTTGAAGTGGGAGAAAGGCCCTAAGAAAATGATGATACTGATGGTGATCAACGTAACTCTGATTCGTCATAGTATTATTACTCAGAATTGTGTAACAAAGTTTATAGTTAACTGTTCATTCATATATGACTGGCTTGCAGTGCTCGCCAAGTTTGAACTGTATGCCTGCACTCGGTGACAGTAACACATACTATATTGTTATCAAGTGAACACAGTCTGCATCCAAGTTGAGTATTAGGCATTAAAGCATTTTAGTAAAGTTTTCTAATATTTTGTGTGTTTTGCAGTAACCAACCGTCCCCCTTCTGAAGTAAATCTTGGCTTGCTACGATGCACAGGACATATGTAATTCGTGATGTGTTTTAATTTTCATCGATATAGATCATTCAAGTAATATTTTTCAACAATTCTTCAGTTTATTGAAAATATTCACAAAGTCATAAAATTTGTTGATCAGTGTAGGAAAAAGTTACAGAAAGATAATGTTATTTATAGGGGGGGGGGGAGGGGGTGGAGCTTTGCCAATATTGTCAGCGGCGCACAGGATCACGTCGTTCTTTTTATCTGCTACCCATATAATTTTTGTTATAGGTTCCTGTATTTCCCCAATGTTTATACGATTTCAGTACTTCGACAATACATTACATTCCATGGCTCCACGATAATATGGTTTGTTTCCTCGAGATGAACATGATACTACAGACTTTGTGAGCTCTAACCATTCTTTGATACGAATGGTATACTTTTATGATATTATGATCGTCTCCATTGTTCCGCCACTCTTGTTTTGACTACCGTTTCTTTTAAGGATGTTTTAATACAGGTTGACTGAGAGTGATGGGGATGTCCAATAATCTTTACGTTTCGCTGTAAATGATTTGAATATGAGTATTCTGCTTATTGCGAACCCGATTCTCTTGACGGTTAGCGTCCATTTTATATATGTACTACATAAACATCATTGAAGTCACATATTGATTTCACTAGACCTCTTGTCTAAAATGTTTAATTTTTCCTCCAATCTCTGTTTTTTATTTTGCTATTCAGGTGTAACTGAGATGCAACTTTAAGTTACGAAACCGGTTGTACTAATAAAGGGTTTTTCAACAGCGGCTGCCGTTTTGTCTAACAAGAACGTATTCTTGCAGCTGTCGGTGCCCACAGTAATAAAGCGCGTTGCTGCCATGTCAAGTAGGCATACAACACATATCGAACAAATGCGTCGACTCGCTGCCCATACAGAAGTCCAACAGAGATGTTCGGAGAACGTAAATGGGATTCCTTGCAGGAAAAGAGTTCTAGCGAAACCCTCTTACGTAAATTTAGAGAACTGGTATTCGAAGAAGACTTTGCTGCCACCTTTGGAGATCACCCTTAACGATCATGAGTTTGAGATAAGAGAATTAAGACATGTCTCTGACGGCGAACGTACAAAGACAAATATTCTTAGAAATCAGATACCTGGTTAAATTCGATGGTCTTCCACAGCCAGAGCCAGTTTGAATTTCTCCTTTTCCGAGAATAATTTTCTGCTTATTATTTTCTCTCTGAAATCGTGCAGCCTGAATTACTCAGAAGTTAACTTCACACATATTTAGAACTGTTGAAGATACCGATCTCGTTTTTAACAAATGTTTGTACGTAAAGAGGCTAATATCTTTGTGTAAGTTAATAATAGTAACTTCTTTACCTAACCAGACGTGGCGCTAAGGTTTTAAACAGAACTATGTAACTTTCAATGTAATTAAAGCACACTGCAGAAAAGGATTATAGTGCTATGAGACCTGTTAGTGAGCAGCGAAAAGTTTATACAAGAAGAGATTCTATCACCTTTATCAAAGTGTTCACTGCAAAACAGGTGACAGTTGCCTTTGTCGGGAACTTAGACATTCATTTTTAGCACGCTCCTCACCCCGTCTTGTTGTAAGTTTCACTTAGAATGATAAAGTATTTACCCCTTCACCACTGTTAGTGCTATCACTTGCTTCAATGATTCCAAGATCACTAAGAGCTCTGGGGACTCAATACGGAGGCTGGTGATGTTAGTATAGTGAAAACTTTACCATTAAGTAGAAATTTACTGAATGTTTGAGATATATCTTCAAAAGGTATTGATACATATATATCTCTGGGCTTAGTGGGTTGTTCATCATGTTATTTAATTTATTTACATTCAAATCATTTATTACACTACTGACCATTAAAATTGCTACACCACGATGATGACGTGCTACAGACGCGAAATTTAACCGACAGGAAGAAGATGCAGTGATATGCAAATGATTAGCTTTTCAGGGCATTTACACAAGGTTGGAGCCGGTGGCGACACCTACAACGTGCTGGCATGAGGAAAGTTACCAACCGATTTCTCATACACAAACAGCAGTTGGCCGGCGTTGTCTGGTGAAACGTTGTTGTGATGCCTCGTGTAAGGAGGAGAAATGCGTACCATCACGTTACCGACTTTGAAAAAGGTCGGATAGTAGCCTATCGCGATTGCGGTTTATCGTATCGCGACATTGCTGCTCGCGCTAGTCGAGATCCAATGACTGTTAGCATAATATAGAATTAGTGGGTTCAGGAGGGTAATATGGAACGCCGTTCTGGATCCCAACGGTCTCGTATCACTAGCAGTCGAGATGACAGGCATTTTATCCGCATGGCTGTAACGGATCGTGCAGCCACGTCTTGATCCCTGAGTCTACAGATGGGGACGTTTGCAAGACAACAACCATCTGCACGAACAGTTCGACGACGTTTGCAGCAGCATGGACTATCAGCTCGGAGACCAGATGAGGAAAAATCTTCGCTCCTGTGGGACACCCAGGACCGGATTTAGTGCCTTATCAGCTAGACCTCGACGAACACAAGATGAGGAATAGGCGCCTACAGTATTAAACACACTATTTTCAGCAAACTGTAGATACTGCAGCTGTCGTATTACGATTTTCCATTTCGAAACTCTGGTTGTTTAGAGCGCTGTCACTGTAATGTGTGGGTTTGTCAGCACATTTATCGGAGGCATTTCATAGTGAGTTCAGATTACAGCTGTCATTGCACTTTCTTGTCAGAAGTAAGTGCCTCTTCTGTTACTTGCCACTATGATGTATCCCTTGTTCCAGTCATCACTCACAGACGTAGAATCTCAATACAAAATAAAGAGATTATTTAATTTTTAAAAACATTTAATGAAATTTTCAATGCAATGGAAAGGAAAACGCCGAAACCCAGAGTCAAAATCGGAAAATTGATATTCACATTCTTTGAATTACATGGAAGCTTGGGCCTTCAAGCGATGTGTTAGTGTAAATTGTACTAAGATGATTGTAGTAAAAAGCTTATGCTTTAAGAGTAGTATAATAATTCTATTAACTTGAAGGAAATCCAGCGGCCATGTCAGACTTATTCGTTACCTGACAACACTATTTGTCTTTTAATGTATTAGTTAGAAAGATGTCAACATCTGCTTCCACATGGGCAGCTCTACCGTGAAACTGTCCCTACTCACATCACTGAAATGACAGACAATGCCAAGTTAATCTAGTCTCGTCTGCACCTAAGTGACCTGGATGCCACACTTCAGATCCAAAGATTTTCTGTGGAATCCTTGATGAGTCCTAGGATTTCCTGTCACTTATAGGTTCTTTCAGCACTTGCAGCAAATTGTACACGAGGAAAATGCACCTTGGCTGGGAAATCTACTCTGTAGGAATCAGCATGGTTTTCGAAAAAGACGATCATGTGAAACCGAGCTCGCTCTATTCGTCCACGAGACTCAGAGGTCCATAGACACGGTTTCCCAGGTAGATGCCGTGTTTCTTGACTTCCGAAAAGCGTGTGATACGTTTCCCCACAGTTTAATGAACAAAGTAAGAGCATATGGACTTCTTGACCAATTGTGTGATTGGATTGAAGAGTTCCCAGATAACAGAACGCAGCATGTCGCACTCAATGGAGAGAAGTCTTCCGAAGTAAGAGTGATTTCAGGTGTGCCGCAGGGGAGTGTCATAGGACCGTTGCTATTCACAATATATATAAATGACCTTGTGGATAAGATCTGAAGTTCACTGAGGCTTTTTGCGGATGATGCTGTAGTATATCGAGAGGTTGTAACAATGGAAAATTGTACTAAATGCAGGAGGATCTGCAACGAATTGTCGCATGGTGCAGGGAATGGCAATTCAATCTCAATGTAGACAAGTGTAATGTGCTGCGAATACATAGAAAGATAGATCTCTTATCATTTAGCTACAAAATAGCAGGTCAGCAACTGGAAGCAGTTAATTCCATAAATTATCTGGGAGTACGCATTAGGAGTGATTTAAAATGGAATAAGCATATAAAGTTGATTGTCGGTAAAGCAGATGCCAGACTGAGATTCATTGGAAGAATCCCAAGGAAATACAGTCCGAAAAGTAGGTTACATTACACTTGTTCGCCCACTACTTGAATATTACTCACCGATGTGGGATCCGTACCAGACAGTGTTGATAGAAGAGATGGAGAAGATCCAACGGAGAGCACCGCGCTTCGTTACAGGATCATTTAGTAATCGTGAAAGCGTTACGGAGATGATAGATAAACTCCAGTGGAAGACCCTGCAAGAGAGACGCTCGGTAGTTCGGTACGGGCTTTTGTTGAAGTTTCGAGAACATACCTTCACCGAGGGGTCAAGCAGTATATAGCTCCCTCCTACGTATATCTCGCTAAGGGACCATGAGGATAAAATCAGAGAGATTAGAACCCACACAGAGACATATCGACAATTTTTCTTTCCACGTATAATACGAGACTGGAATAGAGGGGAGAACCGACAGAGGTACTCAAGGTACCCTCCGCCACACACCGTCAAGTGACTTGCAGAGTATGGATGTTGATGTAGATGTAGAATTTCCGTTAATCCCTAGGTGCCCCTACAACGGATCGTTTATCTTAGTTCATTTGTCGGGGGCAGGAGAAGACGTAATAACTCGACACAGCGCAATGCCTAGAAAAACGGTGCTGGACAAAAACCAGTTCCAGAACTGAAGACAGCTTTGAAAAATTAATATTAGTTTTGACCGCAGTGTTTATTAATTTTATATCGCCTTTTGCATTTCGCCCTTAAGACATTCTCAAAGGCTCTTCAAGAAAAATACATGAAAGCTTAAATGCATTGGTACAGTTACATAAAACATAGTTCACATAAACGGAAGAAGCAGCTATTCAGTGAAAAAACTTGATAAAATACATGAAATCAACAATGTAAAGAAGATGAGAGAGAGAGGGAGAGAGAGGGAGAGAGAGAGAGAGAGAGAGAGAGAGAAAAGTGAGAGAATGAGAGAGAGAGAGTGAGAGAGAATGAGAGAGAGAGGGAGAACTCACAAAAAATATCGATAATACATTCCTAGGTAAAACGAAACTGATTTTGTCAAACATGGATACAAAGTATATGGACTACATTACTTCCTGACATCTGAGTGCAAACTGACTCACTGTACACATCGGAGTATTAGGTGAAGAAGCTGCCAGATGGCATTACTATACGGCGTTAATGAAGTTTTAAGTTTCGAAATGCGGAAGTACTGATACAGTTGATTGATACAATATAGTTTTAAATGACAAATAACGTTCTACGTATCTATTACATCACCCAGATTATAATGTAACAAATATCCATCTGGTGTAAAGAGATTGGTGAAAATTGTCATCGCAATGTAATTAAAATAAGTGAAAATGTACCTGCTCAATAAAATAATATGTTACAACAAATCCATAATTCAGTACCGATCAATGCATATATAAAAACTTCAGAAGCCTTGTACTGGTATTCCAACCATAAGATAAAATTTACAAAGTTACAGGAAGCTTATTTGGAATGTAACAACTATAGAGACAAGAACCAGTGTACAAAATAAAGTACGAAGTGTAATCTAAGGATAGGACTACAGTAGATGAGTGTGTATTTAATAACCAGCTCAAGATGAATAGTAAACAGTAGCATCTGCCAAATCTTGAATAAACAATTATCTAGTACATTCCTGTTTTTAGATGCATCGCATTTTGTACACTGACGTTTATCTTTGCAGAACTGTTACATAGCAAGTATGCTTCCTGTATTTTGCGTGTAATTTTCTAAATTTTGTTTTATCTTATGGTTGGAAGACCAATATACGGATTGTAAAGTTTTTATTTATGCATAAGTAGATACCAAATTACGCATCTGTTGTAATATATTATTTTATTAGTAAATTAGATGTTCACTTATTTTAATTACATTTGTATACACAGACGCCATCTTGCGGTGATAATTTTCGCCAGTCTCCTTACAGCAGATGGATATTTGTTAGATAATAAACTGGACGATGTAATAGATACAATAGAATGTTATTTTTCATTTGAAACTATGTCGTATCAATCAGTTGTATCAGTACTTCTGCACTTCTAAACATAAAATTTTCATTGTCGCCGCGTAGTAATGCCATCTGGCGACTTCTTCACCTAATACTTCAATGTGTACAGTGAGTATGCACTCAGATGTCATGAAGTAATGTAGATCATATACTTTGTATCCATGTTTGACAAAATCAGTTCAGTTTTACCTAGGAATATATTATCGATATTTTTTGTGAGTTCTCCCTCCCTCTCTCTCTCTCACTCTCTCATTCTCTCTCTTTTCTCTCTCTCTCTCTCTCTCTCTCTCTCTCATCTTCTTTCCAGTGTTGATTTCATGTATTTTGTCAAGGTTTTTCACTGAGTACTTAATTCTTCCGTTTGTACAAACTACATTTTATGAACCAGCGCATTTCTCACTTATATCCTTTTATGTATTTCTCTTGTAGAATGTTTGAGAACAGCGTTAGGCCAAAACGCGTAGGGCCGTATAAAATTAATAAAAACAGTGTTCAAGACTAATATCAGTATTTGAGTAAGTTACAAAGTAGCCTCAACATCTCAAGAGCCTTTTACGCGCTCTGCTGCAGAGGATTCCTGCACTCACATATTCCTAAATCATTACACTACATTTTCATATAGCCTTGCTACTAGTTACATTTTTCAGTCTTCCATTGTGTAGTGCATTACGCCACTCTAGTTGAGCAATGATCCTCCCTTTACCACACCACAAATCTGGCAGCGCGCAATAATATTTAAAAACATCAACATACTACATTTTTATACAATAATTCGCAGAATATGAATAAAGAATGAACTTCTAGTTCTAAGCGAAAAAACTTAGTGGTATTCTCACTTCGTGAGAGATTGCGAAACGCTGTGGAATTTAACACAGGACATGGACACAAAGTCTAATCATCAGGCAGCCACATTTTCACCGTTTCCTGTCCAAATACTGCAGACGAAAATTTCTTCCCCCACGAGGAATCTAACTGGTTACTTCAAGGAAGAGCGCCTCTCCATTGCTGTACGTTCGTGACTTCGGACACGGAACGTAGAAAATTACTTCGAAAGACAAAGCACATTAAAATTATGACCTTCTCACGCTAAACCCGAACTCCGCCGAGAAAATTTCAAGGATTGGTAAGGCATATTTTTTTAAGTATTTTGATGCGAGGGCTCTATTCAGGACAGTACTGTAATTCTGAAATATTCGGTGTGTTGGCCCAGTTATCTTTCTTTCTGTGAAAGTTGTAAGTAGGCTGTTTAGGTTTTTATGTTGGTAACGCCACGTAGCGCTCTGTATGAAATTCACTGACTGTGCTTTGTGCAATCTGTGGCTGGTTGGCATTGTTGCAATATTCGCTATTGTAGTGTTGGGCAGTTGGATGTGAACAGCGCGTAGCGTTGCGCAGTTGGAGGTGAGCCGGCAGCAGTGGTGGATGTGGGGGCAGAGATGCCAGAGTTTTGAGAGCTGACGATATGGACGCGTGTCCGTCAGAAAGAGGAAATTTGTAAGACTGAATAAATGGTTCAAATGGCTCTGAGCACTATGGGACTCAACTTCGGAGGTCATTAGTCCCCTAGAACTTAGAACTAGTTAAACCTAACTAACCTAAGGACATCACACACGTCCATGCCCGAGGCAGGATTCGAACCTGCGACCGTAGAGGTCTCGCGGTTCCAGTCTGCAGCGCCTAGAACCGCACGGCCACTTCGGCTGCCTAAGACTGGATATCATGAACCGAGATATGTATGTTGACTTTTGAAAATTATTAAGGTAAATACATTGTTTGTTCTCTATCAAAATCTTTCATTTGCTAAATATGCCTATCAGTAATTAGTGCCTTCTTTCATTTAGTTGACAGTATTGGCGCTCGCTGTATTGCAGTAGTTCGAGTAACAAAGATTTTTGTGAGGTAAGTGATTCATGAAAGGTACAGGTTATCGTTAATCAGGGCCATTCTTTTGTAGGGATTATTGAAAGTCAGATTGCGTTGCGCTAAAAATATTGTGTGTCAGTTTAGTGATGATCAGAATAAGTAAAGAGAAAACTGTCTGAGTACGTTGAGTTTTGTTCAGCTGTTTGAAAATCTAATAACGTAAGAGTTTTTCCAGCACTGTCATTCTTTACATCCAAAGGGGAAGTTTCAAAGTGGCTGCGCAACGGTGAAAAAGTCTGTGGTATTCTTCAGCAAACCTAACACGTAAGGATCCGGTTCATCGTGGGCGCCAACGTAGAGCTGTAAAAATACTGTGGCGTTATTGCTGTCGCTGTGGGAACAGCTCAGCAGAGCGTAAATTTCTGGCCCTTCCACAGCATTCTGTGAATCTACACTGAGGTGACAAAAGTCATGGGGCAACCATACCCAAAGGACAGTGCATTGGCGGAGCTGTCATTAGTATTCAGGTGATTAATGTGAAAAGGTTCAGACGTCATTATGGTGGCACGACGAGAACTAACAGACTTTGAATTCGAAATGGTAAATGGAGCTAGACGAATGAGACATTCCATTTATAAAATCGTTAAGGAATTCAATATCACAGTATCCATAGTGTCAAAGGAGTGCCGAGAATACCAAATTTCAGTATTACCTCTCACCACGGACCACGAAATGGACGACGACCTTCATTTAGGGACCGGGAGTGGCGGCGTTTGCGTAGAATTGTCAGTGCTAAGATTCACGTAACACTGCTTGAAATAACCGCAGGACAGTGAGGCGATATTTGGCGTTAATGGACTATGGCGGCAGACGACCGACAACCAACGACGACTTTTGCTAACAGCATGATATCACCTGCAACGCCTCTCTTGGGCTCGTGACCATATGTATTGGACACTAGACGACTGGAAAACGTGGCCTGGTCAGATCAGTCCCGATTTGATTTCGTAAGAGCTGACGGCAGGGTTCGAGAGTGGGACAGATCCCATGAAGGCATGGACCCAAGCTGTCAATGAGGCACCATGCAAGCCGGTGGTGCCTCCATATTTGTGTGGGCTGTGTTTACACGAAGTGGACTGGATTCTCTGGCCCAGCTGAATCGATTATTGACTGGCAATGGTTATCTTCGGTTACCTGAAGACGATTTGCAGCCATTCATCGACTTCATGTTTCCAAACAACGATAAAATTTTTGTAGATGACAATGCGCCATGTCACCGGGTTACACCTGTTGGCGACTCGTTTGAAGAACATTATGAAGAATCCGAGTGAATGATTTATCCATCCAGATCGCCCGACACGAATCCCCTCGAATATTTGTGGGACAGAATCGAGAGGTCAGATCGTGCTCAACATCCGGTATCGGCATCTTTTTCGAAGTTATGGACAGCTATAGCTGCAGCATGAGTCATTATTTCTGCAGGGGACTTCCAACGATCTGTTGAATCCATGCCACGTCGAATTGCTTTACCACGCCGGGCAGAAGGAGCTTAGACACGATATTAGAAGTTTTCCCATGACTTCTGTCACCTCAGTGCATACACGATATGCATATCAGCCAATCTTTCATCACTAAAGCTGCCTACACTGCTGTATATCACTGTTGTAGTGCAAATTACACTCTCGCAAAGACGTATCCGAGACAGTACTGAGCTGCACCGATTGAAAATTTGAAGGCGAAGAGGAAGGTGGGCGTTGCCCTTTGTCAACGGCAAGCACAGAGAGTGAATGAAACAACTGTCTGCTCCAACTGTTGTAATACACTTTCAGTGTAGTACAGTGCAGTGCAGTACAGATACAAAGGTAAATGGTGGTAAGAAATGAAACAAAATGCAAAGCCTCCAGGGGCCACGATATCTCATACTAAAATACTCAGAAAAGTCAGTGATCAAACTTTTGTTAATGGATTTCCGATTAACCTTATATAAAATTCTTTTCAGCAGTTTGTAATAGTAACACGTGTGCAGCGGCTTACGTCCGTGTGGAAAAAAACCCCTCGCCTTGGAAAGAATAGAACTGTAAATCACATCACAGGCGGCTGCAAAATCGGTATCTGCCATGAAAACCAAAATTGCGAAACTTTTGTTTTTCCAGAAGCATTACGCTTGCGACTTTTTCTGGATGGGAGTGGGGAGAAGCATATCATTACTCAGAATTAGCCTTAGGGGGAGAGGGCAGAGTGCCGATACGCTGGGCGACTAGGATATGTTTTTAAGCGGCTTTTCCTACTTGTTTATGGGGTACTGGGCCTTGTTCTAAGTCCCCACCTCTGAGCTCTGCCCCGTACGATTTACGCTCTAATGAGACTGCATTCTGTAGTAACGTATAGCTATCTACGAGTTTTACATATTTCACTGTAAGTAATTCTTGTTTGGCTTTTGTGGCACTGGCCTCTTTCCGGAAGCTAATTCAAAAGTTAGAGATATTCCAAAATCATTCCATTTACACTTCAGTCATCTTTACAGGGTTGATTATTTGTTGCTTTGGGAAGAAAGCGCTTGTTGTCATCTTCACAGCTCATTTCCCATGAACTTTATAAAGAACACAGACTTTCTTCTAAAAGTGCGTCCTCCTCATGCTCTTATTGTGCTGTGTATGTGAGTTTTACCTTACCTTCGACTTTTCCGCTTACGTGGCACACTAAATTATCGAAGATAAGTTGTTGATAAAGCTTCCGGATCATATGCTGTTGGCCGGTGAAACTTTTTCGGTCTTGACGTCTCGCTCAGAGCCGCGTAGGATATCTGAGTCTTTCCTACTGGCAGGTCGGTCGTCGGAGTGAGTCAACAAGTGAATACCGTGAACAGGTGGGCGTTGTAGGAGTCTAAACATTAAAGATAAAACTTAACTATCGAACTATCGTCTATCTGAGATAAAATTTGTCCGCCGACCGTTGTGACCGAGCGGTTCTAGGCGCTTCAGTCCGGAACCGCGCTGCTGCTACGGTCGCAGGTTCGAATCCTGCCTCGGGCATGGATGTGTGTAATGTCTTTAGGTTAGTTAGGTTTAAGTAGTTCTAAGTCTAGGGGACTGATGACCTCAGATGTTAAGTCCCATGATACTTAGAGCCATTTGAACCCTTTTTGAACCATAAAATTTTGTCTATCTGTTCCGTAGATCTACTGTCCATCCACACTATCTGATCGAAATTATCCGGAAACACCTATGTAGTACGGAACAGGTCGCTAGGTGTCACGAGAGGCGGACCCAACAGTATCAAACGAGGCGGTGCGTATTGTGTTGTCAGAAGACCAGCAGTAACAGAAAAATGGATCGGCCACGAGAGGTCAGCGACTTCGAACGTTGCATAGTCACTGGATATCACCTGAGTGTGAGTGACGCATCCATCAGGGACGTTTCAGTCTATCTAGTGCTGCATAAGTCGAAGTGTTAATTATGTGATTGTGAAGTGGAAAAGCGAAGGAGCAGTCATACCGGCCGGCCGGGGTGGCCGAGCGGTTCTAGGCGCTACAGTCTGGAACCGCGCGACCGCTACGGTCACAGGTTCGGATCCTGCCTCGGGCATGGATGTATGTGATGTCCTTAGCTTAGTTAGGTTTATGTAGTTCTCAGTTCTAGGGGACTGATGACCTCAGCAGTTAAGTCCCATAGTGCTCAGAGCCATTTGAACCATTTTTTTTGAGCAGTCACAACTAATACAAGATCAGGAAAATATATTCTGTTCACTGACAGAAGCCATGGAGCATTACGGTGGGTGGTTGTAATATCGCATGAAATCAGCGGAACATATCACTCGTGAAATCCTGTTTGACGGGAGTTAAAAAGAATGGGGTGCAACGGTCTGGCAGCCTCATGAACCACACATTTCTATCGTCAGTGTTAAGCGACGATTGAGGTACTGAAAAGAACAACGACAGTGGGCCATTGGAAAGCAGACGACTGGGAACGAGTGATTTGGAATGATGAATCACGCTATACCCTGTGTCAATCGGATGGAAGGGTTTGGGTATGGTGAACGCCTGAAAAACCTTACTTGTTATCACGTCTAGTGGCAACACGAAGTACGGAGGAGGTGGTGTTACAGCATGGACGGCGGGCAGTAACATTCCTGAAATCGACTGGTTTCCCCAGAGTTCCGTCCTCAACCCATCTTAACGCTTTGAGGATGAGTCAGATCGTCGAATTCGCTCCAGACTCCAGCGTCCAACATCACTACATTCTTCGGATACGACTCTCGAGGAATAATGCGGTACCATTCCTCCAGACATTCACACATCTCACTGAAAGTGTCTACAACAGAATTCAGCCTGCCTTAAAGGCAAATGGTGGACACAACCCATATTAATGGCCACTAGTAGGTGTCCGGGTAGTGTTGATCAGATAGTTCACTAAGTTTTGTGGTTCCTTCTTTTCTGTTAAAATTATCTCCGTATTCACATATTTTTGATGGTCTCTCTATATTGCGTGGATAATATTTCATCACTGTAGATAAGATTTGGCTTCCGGAAAACTACGCTTCATGGTTCCCTGCTCAGGCTCTGCAGGCGATGTCGCCCTGTTAGAAAAAGCACTCGCGCAGTTGTTTGCTATCGTCGTCCATTAATGCCAAATTCACCGCACTATCCTAAAGGATACGTTCGTAGTACGGCCCACACTGATTTCTGCCGGTTATGTGAGGCTGATCCCGGCGGAGGTTCGAGTCCTCCCTCGGGCCTGGGCGTGTGTGTTTGTCCTTAGGCTAATTTAGGTTAAGTAGTGTGTAAGCTTAGGGACTGATGAACTTAGCAGTTAAGTCCCATAAGATTTCACACACATTTGAACATTTTCTGCTGGCTATTTCACGGAGAGATGCTTGTCTCTTACCTCTGACAACTCTACGCGAACGCGGCTGCTGTCGGTAGTTTTTTGAAGGCCATCGGCCACTGCGTTGCCCTTGGTGAGAGGTAATGCCTGAAATTTGGTATTTTCGGTACGAAACTGACACTGAGGATCTCGGAATAATGAATTCTCTAACGATTTTCGAACTGGAATGTCCGATGCGTCAGATTCCAACTATCTTTCCACATTTATTGTCTTAATTACAGTCGTGCCACCATAATCACACCGCAAACCGTTTCACATGAATCACCCGAGTACAAATGACAGCTCCGCCAATGCATTGCCGTTTTATACCTTGTGTGCACGATACTACTACCGTCTGTATATGTGCGTCTGTATACAGGGTGAGTCACCTAACATTACCGCTGGATATATTTCGTAAACCACATCAAATACTGACGAATCGATTCCACAGACCGAACGTGAGGAAAGGGGCTAGTGTAATTGGTTAATACAAACCATAAAAAAATGCACGGAAGTATGTTTTTAACACAAACCTACGTTTTTTTTTAAATGGAACCCCGGTAGTTATGTTAGCACATCTGAACATATAAACAAATACGTAACCAGTGCCGTTTGTTGCATTGTAAAATGTTAATTACATCCGGAGATATTGTAACCTAAAGTTGACGCTTGAGTACCACTTCTCCGCTGTTCGATCGTGTGTATCGGAGAGCACCGAATTACGTAGGGATCCAAAGGGAACGGTGATGGACCTTAGGTACAGAAGAGACTGGAACAGCACATTACGTCCACATGCTAACACCTTTTTATTGGTCTTTTTCACTGACGCACATGTACATTACCATGAGGGGTGAGGTACACGTACACACGTGGTTTCCGTTTTCAATTACGGAGTGGAATAGAGTGTGTCCCGACATGTCAGGCCAATAGATGTTCAATGTGGTGGCCATCATTTGCTGCACACAATTGCAATCTCTGGCGTAATGAATGTCGTACACGCCGCAGTACATCTGGTGTAATGTCGCCGCAGGCTGCCACAATACGTTGTTTCATATCCTCTGGGGTTGTAGGCACATCACGGTACACATTCTCCTTTAACGTACCCCACAGAAAGAAGTCCAGAGGGGTAAGATCAGGAGAACGGGCTGGCCAACTTATGCGTCCTCCACGTCCTATGAAACGCCCGTCAAACATCCTGTCAAGGGTCAGCCTAGTGTTAATTGCGGAATGTGCAGGTGCACCATCATGCTGATACCACATACATCGACGCGTTTTCAGTGGGACATTTTCGAGCAACGTTGGCAGATCATTCTGCAGAAACGCGATGTATGTTGCAGCTATCGGAGGTTTCAAGCGTCAACTTTAGGTTACAATATCTCCGGATGTAATGAACATTTTACAATGCAACAAACGGCACTGATTACGTATTTGTTTATATGTTCAGATGTGCTAACAAAACTAACGTGGTTCCATTTAAAAAAAACGTAGATTTGTGTTAAAAAACATACTTCCGTGCATTTTTGTATGGTTTGTATTAAAAAGTTACACTAGCCCCTCTCCTCACGTTCGGTCTGTGGAATCGGTTCGTCAGTATTTGATGTGGTTTACGAAATATATCCAGCGGTAACGTTAGGTGACTCACCCTGTATATGCCTACCCCATGACTTTTGTCACCGCAGTGTACTTACCTTTCCAACCTTTAACCTTAATCCATGCAAAGAACGGGGTATTTATTGCTAATGGGTTGAAACTCTGGCGTGTAATTTATTCCGTTAACTGTTCGTGCCATATCTCAGCACTGATGAAACGAAGTGCGCCTCAACAACTGCGAACAGTATGTACAGGTGATTAACAAGGACCTCATGGATTCAAGATACAGCTGACACTAAGTACGTATCTCGAAAACAGTGACGGAATTAGACATATTCAATTCGAGACTGCCAGCAAGACAATAAATCGGTTGTAATGAAGAAGAGCAAGGTAAGTCTGATTCTATAACGGGATGAACTGAGAAGATTCCCAGTCTTTAACCAGCTTCCATTTCATGAAAAGTAAGCAAACTATAAACCTTTGTTGCACCATGCGGATATCGCTGAGATTTCTCTACACAGGGTGATGGCACGTCAACTGTGCGAATATTAAAATGTTCGTCTGAAATAGACTATACGCCCCCTATTAGACAGAAGGTTATTGTATAAACTTCGAACCAGCTCGCATCGACAAGTGGAAAAACAAGAAGCAAAATAGGCCAGACTGCCGCACACACAGAAAAATAGGAACAGAAGTGGCTGAAACTCATTCTATAGATATCGGATCGTGGTTCCACACCGGCGAACGCTTGTTTTTCTAGTGTCCCTAGTCGGCAAACACTATTGTGTTTCTTCAAACTGTTTCACGCTTCTTTTTGTAGATCTAATGTAGAATTTAGCACACGTATTTGGAATTTTATGTACTTCGTCAGAGGAGAACGTTTAACAATGTTAACGTCTTACTGATCTCATAATGGACCAATAATGTTTGTAGCTTAATGTAAGAAATCTGGCATGCTTCAGCGTTAGAAAAGCACAGCGATAATTACTAAGCCAAGGAGGAGGTAAAGCGTAAAATGACCGTTGTTCTTCGCGCTATACATCAAGGACACGTAATATTTGTTGCAATCTCAGATTTTTCGCATTGATGCATTTATTTATGAAGAAATTCGACACAGTAAAATCTGAAGTAAAATCTAATTAGATCTCGACAAAATGCGAGCCTGATGCGAAGACTGGCAACTTGCTATTAATGTGGAGAAATTCAAAGTTGTAGCAATCCGATGACTACAGGTCTAATTAGCCACTGGCTTAGAAATATTCAACAGTGGAGGCATGATGTGGAACGATCACGTAGATTCAGTCGCAGGCTGAGCGAGTGATAGACTAACATTCATTGGTAGAACACTGGAAGATTGTAGTTATCTTCAAAAGAGATCGAAGAACCCATACTTGAATACTGCCAAAGTGTATGAGACGTATCTCTGGACGGGCTAACAAGGACATAGATTGTATACAGAATAGAGTGGTGCGAGTGGTCACAGATATGTCTGAATGCTGATATACTTAGACGGAAGTGTTGAAAAATCTTTGCCGCGGCACTCGAAGAAAGATGTCGTACATCTACCGGAAACCAAATTAAAATTGAATACTTGTCATTTAGTGCCGCTTTATTTTCACCCTGGTAGCGGTGTGTTACGGTACTGTGGCTCGTGGATTTCAAGGTGTTTCTGGACTGCAGACATTTGACGGCGAATAAACAAATTAATAATGAATAACTTCATTTCTTCGAGGTGATAAAATCTGCTGTATCTCAGGGGCACAGACTCGGCAGTGTCATTTGAGTTGCCTGCCCAGCAGGCGCTAAGCCGCAAGTATAGCTAAAGCTGTGGTTTTGGTCTGGATTACAGTGGGAGACAACTTTGCCGGTCTGCTTTGCTTCGCTTGTCACATGGGTGGAAATAGTGCGTTGCTCAGTATCCCTTTGCCCGCCAGGTAATTTTCTGGTCTGCATGGCCCGACGCGAGAAAGTCGATTGGTGAGTCAATTGGCTGGTCTACTTCTGGAAATGATACCCATCCGTCTGGTTACGACGAGCGCCAGCAGACAACAGCCTCCGGCCAGCCTTCGATGGCCACCGCTCGTTCACCAGTTCACTGCTTCGTGGTTGGGTTTAGGACTTAGATTCAGAGTGATACTTGTCAAATGTGGTATCAGACATATGATTTATTGGAGACGAGAGGTAAGTATCGTATATAATTGGTTCCGTAATAAACATTGTAAACTTTGAACAGTCAGTAGTTATGGCTACCTTGGATAACTGATATGAGCAGTTTTACGCCTGTCAAGTGCACTGGCACGCTGAGATGTGTCAAACCTCAGTGCTAGGGTATACCCTACAACATAGCACAATATGACAAAAACTTTGTGACTACCCCTCGTATACTTTCACCATGTGCCACGAATGAACTGTACAAACATTCTTCTAGCTGACACACGAGTGCAAGCTTAACAGACAGACGATTAGTCACTCGAGTCACACTTGACACTCGTTGGTGAAATATGTTGTATAAAACTTTTGTAAATGGATTTTTAATCCATTAGTCTTATTACAATATTCGACATGGTTTTGTTGCAATGTCATCCTATAGGAGACGCTTCCTGTCTTTTATGACTATTTCCATTTAAATTCTGTTGTTCGCTTCTTGTGTATTTTTATGTATATTCACTATATAATTTGCATATCCCAGATACAATGAATTTTAAAATTCGTTTAAGTGTTATGGTCCTCAATAAAACTGAGCAATAGCTTCTTGGACGTATACTACAATAGAGGGCACTGCAGGTCCTCAATGACGCATATTCTCGCTGTCTGCGCTAGTTGTAAGCAACGGCTTGTTTGAGAAATGTAAGTGCCAGCCTCAATCGTCATAAGTTAAGCTCTGACGTGATTTCTGCCTACATGACTCTTCTGGTAGTGGTATGTTACCGCTATGTTCACATTTATTCCTACAATAGCGTCATATATGTATGTGTCTTTACCTGTTATTGATTCTTTTTGTTTCTGTATTTTAGCAGCGATGATGACTATGTCATAGTCAACATCCACATCTGCAATAAATTACGGATTTCTGCGACTGACTGTTGCCCTTCTTTACATTTGAATATTCAACGGTCGCTATGCGCCACCGGCATCCATTGGGTTCCAGTTTAGTTACTTGGGTTTATTTAGAAGTAAAAGAAAGGCTCCCTCATAGGGACTCGATCCCATGACCCCAGGATTGCCGCTCTGTATTCTTTCCACTGATCCAAGCGCTTCTTCGAAACTACGCTAACACAAATATCTCATGCCTCGCCCGACCCACGCTACAAAAAATCTATTTCTTCTAAATGCTTGGTGCTGTCCAGTCTGTCACTTTCACTTCTGGCCAAACCCCGCATATACTGCAAATTTCAACAAAATCTGTGATGAGAAGTAGGCGCGGTTCCCTTTTAAGTACGGGTATAAACCGCCAAGGACACGGTTAGTCCACTGACAAGGAGAACACGGCGAATGCCATCACCCGATTTCTTAGAAACTTCGCCCAGAGGAAGAGGAGTCAGAGTAAGCGAACGCATGTCTCGGCTTATTTGTAGATAATCGGCCTTTTCTGAAAAAACGACGCGTTAAGTTTTGATGTATTGTCGAGGTACTTTATGTGCTTTTACCGCGTGACGTCACCAGAGGAAACTGTGCCTCAGTGAAACAGGAACTTAGTAGGAGAGGGGAGAGGAAAGAGCCTCTGGCTGAGGAAGTGATGGGAAAAGAAAGGTGGTTTGCGTCGCGGCTTCTTGATTTTGCGCCCCGTTTCCAAAATTCGTTTATTATTTTTATTTATTTTACTTTTATTGTTTTCATTTATCTACCCACCTCCGTAGAGGGTCACTACACCAATGTTTCCTATTAAATTAGTGGTCACAACGGCGTTGTGTTAATTGTAAAATTACAACTGGATTTCACAATAAGTGTTACACGTAAAATATGTGTGTGTATGGTTTGCTGAGGGATTACAATCTTTGAAAGTATCATATTCTGATATTTCATTCTCACATCAGTTCTTATATTAATTCTTAAATTTTATTCATATGTTTATTCTTCTGGAAGATTTGGGCCATTCCCTTGGATGATACCTATCGTAGACACATTCGAAATACGGATATTCCGAACACCTCGAGAATCGCTCGAAGGCAGGTTTGCCACTTTGCCATTTCTTCGAATGAACTCACTCGGGAAAGAAACGTCGTTAACATTGGTGAAGATTTCACGCGTTGTGATTCTTCAGTTTCTCCCGGCGTAATTGATAATCAAAATATCCACGGATGTACTGCCGGTCTACAGTGTCCAACGGACACAATATTTCGGCGATGATACATGTCGCCATCATCAGGTGAACTGACGGACTGAGCTTCTGTGAACGTGCCGGCACGGAGATCCGTACGCTATGGCTGTTCAGAGGGAACTGGGTTCGGTCGCGGCGTCGGCCGATTTAAATACCGTGAACGCCAGAGGCACACTCGACTGATGTATCCGAGCAAGTCGGCGGTCGCTGAACATTGTTTGTCGGAAAATCACGCTATGGAGTATGAACGCACGAGGATTCTGGTACAGACGTCGAGATACTGGGACAGCGTTGTTAGAGAGGCCATCGAAATTCGCACCAATGACGACCTCATAAACCGTGACTATGGCTATAATATTAGCAAGGCTTGGGAACCAGCGATTGGGTTAATCAAGAGTAAATCGAGCAAACGTATAGTTGTGACGACCACGGCGGACGGAGCCATCACACCGACGTCATCTCAGACGCCGTCGCAATCTGTTCCACCGCGCGACCGTGGCGCGGGGCGCGGACAGCGGAGGGAGCGCGCCGCGGGCGGAGGGTATTTAAATCGGACGCCGCCGCGACCGAACCCAGTTCCCTCTGAGCAGCCATAGCGTACGGATCTCCGTGCCGGCACGTTCATAGGAGCTCAGTCCGTCAGTTCACCTGATGATGGCGACATGTATCATCACCGAAATATTGTGCCCGTTGGACACTGTAGACCGGCAGTACACCCGTGGATATTTTGATTATTTCACGCGTTGGTAATAATTTCGCCGGAACCCATGCATAGCGGAGCAGTTTTCCGAGAACTGGCGTTTGCATTTGATTTTGAACCAAGATATGCTACAGGAATTTCTCAGAAAGCAATTCCAGATAATTATCTCATTCCACTTTTTAAAATTCATACAATTAGTAGAGCCGCGTGGGATTAGCCGAGCGGTCGGGGGCGCTGCAGTCATGGACTGTGCGGCTAGTCCCGGCGGAGGTTCGAGTCCTCCCTCGGGCATGGGTGTGTGTGTTTGTCAGGATGATTTTGGTTAAGTAGTGTGTAAGCTTAGGAACTGATGACCTTAGCAGTTAAGTCCCATAATATTTCACACACATTTGAACATTTTTGAACAGTTAGTGGATGGAAAAAAGACAACGTTATATTAATATACACTGGAAAGCATTCCTCCAGTACTTTTCTTCAGATACTGGTATATAAACGAAAAATAAAAATGAAAGTAATAATCGGGCTTCGATCATTGTACTAATATTTCGTTTGAGGATATCCCGCAGTAAAATTACCTGGAAAAATGCTTCGAAAACTTTCAGAAACGTTCGAATATCTACGGATGAGTTGAGACACGTTTCTGCTTATTTTGACCCCTCATCCACTGACCGAATTTTCTGAGAAATCGCGTTGCGGCACTTGCCGTGTTCTCCTCGTGAGGCAAGAAAGCCACATGTGCAAAAGGGGCTCTACTTTGTCGGAATACAAATAAGTTATCTTCTTCCTGCAGGTTGAGGGTGAAGCGTTTGGGTGTGAAGGTGATTCTAGACGGCATTCCTTCGACGCGAGGCCACCAGCGGCACAGCAGTGGAACGGAGCGCTTGACCGCGCGCCTGCTCAGGTGGCAGATGAAGTGCTTTAAACGAAGCGGCCCCGCCATTAATATGTATGGGTGGACGGGGCGGGGGCTAACATTGTTTCAGGGAGCGGCATTCTCATGCTAATCCCAGCGTCCCCGGGCGCACGCGGCACCGCCCTCTCGGCGACCGCTTTTATTCCCGCGAAAATAATTCCTGTTTTAAACAGCGGCTTACCCGCTGGGGGGTTGTATTTACATGCTAATTCCGTCGTAACGGCTAAGCGATTTTTTGGCTTCAATGTCCGCTCCGCGTACCGCAACGAATTTTAGTGTAAAATCCGTCGCAGATCGATATACCGGAATAACAGCGTGCTTGGAGCATGACGTTATAAAATTAAAACTCGCAACGTGGTTTCATTGTCTTCCCCCGTAAACGCGGACCTCGGCGCGCTGGCCATTCCGTCCGCGTCCTAATTTTGTTGGCTTTCTAAACTCCTAATGGACGTTTGGAATCGTGATATCGTTGTCGACTGAAGTAGCGGATTTTCATGCAAGCTCTGCGGTGAAAAGTTCCGCAAGGATTAGGAACGGTATATTGTGCTCAGACTGACTGGTAATCGTTGTCTTCAAATTTTATATTGTATTCAAACCAAAATTCCGAGTCATCTTGTGACTGAGTTATAGTAATTTTTCTGGTAACACCTCGCGATAAAGCACCTCAGTGACAGGATTAACTTTCGCGAGAGCAGGGTGAAATTTATTCGTGTGTCTCAGAAGGAAACAAATCAGATGATATTATTACAGAAGATTTTCAAAGCTAGACTCTTCTTGTAAAGAGTTTCGTCTTGCGAACACTTTTGCAGTGCGTACGCTCATGCTGTCTGTGGCATCTAAAATAACACTGAAATCTGAATTACGCACCAAAAACATTAACCTGTAAACATTAATGAGTATTAAACAAACTCTGTCACATCTGATTTGAAAATGGAACTGCCAGCTGAATACCATTCATCACCAAACTGCTACGCAAGTACCTAGAAAAACTGAAAAATTACTTACAGCGTGATAAAAGCTTGTGACACTACGAAGTGATTGCATTATTTGGTTTAAGCAGAGCCATTAAATAGGACAAGGAATTACAATATGATCGATGCAGATCATGTACATGCATAAACACGTGACTCCAGGAACGAAGTTCAACACAATAAGTAGACGAATGTGGGTTCTGGTTGCGAACAGAATATAGATGTAGCGACTTCAGATGGAGAATAGGTAGTTGTGTATAGATGCCTGCAAACACAAAGCTCTACAATATTCAGCATTTTTAATAATCATTAAATAGCCTAATAAAGGTATGTTTTCACTTTTGACGCTCCGTCCGAACAGGTCTCGAAAGACCCAACGATACTGTGGTGTCACCGCCAGACACCACACTTGCTAGGTGGTAGCTTTTAAATCGGCCGCGGTCCGCTAGCATACGACGGACCCGCGTGTTGCCACTGTCAGTGATGGCAGACCGAGCGCCGCCACACGGCAGGTCTAGTGAGACGTACTAGCACTCGCCCCAGTTGTACAGCTGACTTTGCTAGAGATGGAACTGACACATAGCGCTCTCATTTGCCGAGACGATAGTTAGCATAGCCTTCAGCTACGTCAATTGCTACGACCTAGCAAGGCGCCAGTATCATTTAATATTTATCTGTGGATGCCTGTACCGTCAGACCTATGTTCTCCAATTATGGAATAAAGTTAAGTATTCTACCAGTTACCTCCTGTTCGCTAGTCTTATTTCTCTGACCTGTTCCAGACCTCACGACAGCTTGCGTGAGCTTTCACAGCGTGCGTTTCGGCCTCCTCAAGAAACGGTGTTGGCAGTTATGTCAACACTTCATGTACCAATCGACCGACCGCCGTATCATCCTCATCCGCTAGGCGTCAATGGATGTGGTTATGGAGGAGCATCTGGTCAACACACCGCTCTCCCGGTCACTGTCATTTCCTGAACCGGAGCCATCATTTCATAGTCAAGTAGCTCCTTCAGCCGTGAGGGAGTGCACGTCGGTTGCGAGCAGCGCTCGGAAGACCAAGATGGTCATCCAACCAGGTGCTAGCCAAGTCCGAGAGCGCTTTATTGACGGAATGGGACGGGAACCGGTTTTACCACATCGACAAGGCCGTTGGCCTTCTGTGTTCACGTTCTTTATTGGGATATATAAATAATGAATGGACATTTGCTCCTCAAGTAGATACGCAATTGGAAACCGATCACAATCAGAACTAAGTGGTCTTTCGATTGGAACACGCAGCTAGTGGAAAGGATTTACCAACGTAGCCATTACTTCGAGAAACTACAGGAACGTAGGAAAAGTACTCTTGCAAAGTGTTGCTTAAGCCAAGAGCATGTAGCGATCTTACTCAGAAATATGAGGGAGCATGGCTTGAATCTTCATTTAGCATTCACACCTCCGAACAGCGCTAGATTCAGCAACCAAATGCCATTTCGTTCTACAGCATACTTTGTACTCACTAAAAATTGGGGTCACTTGCCCGATTGGCTGGTGCCAGTCAAATAGCCTAACCCATGAAAGATATGTCAAGTGTGCATCATCCAGAGAGGCGAACAGGCTGCCAGTCTAAACTACGTGTGTCTTAGAAGACAGAGTGGTGATAAGTTACATATTACGGCGACAGCCTTTTTTGAACGTATGAAAAATAGGTGATTTTTTGTATTTTCTCAGGTAAAATAAAAGATAATTACAATTCTTTACAATTTTATCTTTAAAAATCATTTTTGTGTCCACATCTGACGCTTTCTGTAATCGCTCCACCAGATGATTCGAGTAGAACCCCTTGCAGCTGGAATATTGGTCATCTGCGTGAATTCCCGAAACCTACCAATTGCACCTGTAACAAAATGGATTTGTATAAGTGACTTTAAGTATGTTTTTATTAGCGTACATATGATAGCCAGAAAATATTATCGTCTAACAAAAGGGTAACCTGTTGAAGCGTATGTTATTTTCTTTCCCCCAGAAATCGAGACAAAAGGGCGCACCGATAATAAGCTTTTAAAGAGATAGCAAAACGGCGACGTACGCTGATATGGAATTCAATTTAGAACGGCATCGTCAAATTGCGATCAAAACGTATGCACCATCCTCATGTTTCAGGCCACTTTGAAAACCACGGTTTTTAAAGTTTTAGGTTATATTTAATGTAGTTATGTTAAATATACCTCTAGTCAACGGTTGCTGGACCATAAAACAATACTTCCAGATTTAAAAGGAGGTTCTCGTCCATCTTCTTTGTGGCCATTGCAGCACTGTGGGCCCATTTGGCAGTTTCTAGCACCCACAGCTCTGCTCGCTCGATACGCTTTCCGTCCGCTTTTGGGCAGAAGTTGTAATACGGTGGTCCGATCGCAAGTTCGAGCACGTTAATAACTTCCATAAAGCCTGTTAGGCCATCGTTGAAATTAGATATCGGCTATTTTTTTCCCAGTGTGAACGGTTTTTGGAGACTTCCACAAATTGTCTTCTAATATGGGATGAACACTACAATAAAATAAGCATCATAGAGAACATTTTAAGCAAAAAAAGAATATATATATATATATATATATATATATATATATATATATATATATATCGATTTTTTGAAAGTTTCAAACAGGATTACTTCCTCAATGAGACGAATTGATACGAACAGAAAACGTTTTTCAGGATTCATCAAGGCGTAAGATAATTCTCTGTGTTAGTACTATCGCTATTGTTAGCTCGAATATTGGGTTTTGAGCTACAAAATAGATGGGGAACTCATTTCTGTCTATAGATAAACAAAGCGAGACTTTTAGTTTCACCACGCATCCGTAGGTGACAAACTACACGTTTTCTCCGGAATGAATCTTGAACTTTGGGGCGGATAGTACGCTGTTTTGAAATTTCTCGGCAGATAAACCTGTTTTGCTCCGGGGACTTCCCAAGAACACTGCCTGTCATGGCAGTGTACTTGAGTTCGACTGCTAGTCCGGCATACAATTTTCATCTCTCTTTTTTCTTCTCTCCAAGTTGATTGTAGACCAGAGTTTGACACGCTCACTATCGTTTATGGTAGGGTTTTTTAAGTCTTCGATGGTGTACGAAACTGGGGATTTTCGGAATAAGTGGACTGAGATCTTCCTAACGCCACATGCACAAAACACGGAGTGCACACTGAAACCCAGTCGCTGGAGATTAGCTGCGTTCCTTGTGAATCGAATGTGAAGTCCAATGAATGATTTCTGTGTAGTCCATTATTTCCAGTGGTCATGAGGGAGTTCACGTTCAGGTATCATCCATCTTTGTAAATGCAGTATTTCGTCTACTCTGATGCTGTGAGAGTCTCGCTTCTTTTCAAATAGATCTTTGGTGTCTTTAATCGTGAACTTTTTTGCTGGTACCCGGATTATGAGCTTAATTTTTTATTGCATTGATCTTTTCCTTTCAGGCTTCTTCTTCGCATGGATAATTTATCAAAAGGAGCTATTCCAGCAAGACAATAGAACTTTTCCAAAAGGAAGAGGAAAGCGTTGGTGTCAGTTTGTACGACGCAGCGTGTCTTATTGAGAGAGATATCACTGCTTCAGTAAGGCGGACTCAATGGCGTACAAGGGTTCTACACTCGACTGTAGATTTTCATAGAGCAAGAGGCGCACCGCAAACTTGTCACAGACGTTTCCAGACCATAGCCTGTAGAATTTGTCAATAAGGAAGAAGATTGGCAATGGTGTCTGTTGAGTTTGGAGGACAGAGTTTCAAGATTATGGCGATACCAACTTGCGATAAGCCATTGTACGTCAGAAATTTTCAGCTGTCGTTCTCAATGCGTAATCGTAATTTAGAGGGCACGTTAACGGATAAAATCATCTTCAAACCACGCTATCGACAGTCATCGTAATTACAAATAGACTAAAAGGCCATACGTGATGATCACAAACACCGAATCTCGTTATAAACTTACAATAAAGTCTACGAATTAGTGTCAGTCCGTGAAGTTGTTTCATTCGAACAAGCTTGTTTGTTCTGTATGGAGTGGCATATTATTCAGGAAATGTAATGCGCCATAGATATGTTGTGTTCCTTCGACAAAGCTTGTTGTTCATTCTCTAGGAGGCCACGTCTTGCTTTTCTAAGCACTGTAGTGTTCATATGAGTTTCTCTGGCTCTCGTTTACTGCCTATTAGATGGAGTGCAGTACACTGCTTCCCTCGCTGCAGCGGAACACACCAGAGCCAGCTTATTACTACAGCCGAGCTGCAACTGCTGACTCAATCTAGGACACCACCATACTTACACTATGTTTAAAATCTTATAATTTCTAGGCCACCTCACGACATACAGAAATTTACAAAATCAATGGACTATTTTAAATTTTTAAACGCTGTTTGTAAAATCCAGATTGAAATTATCGTTTTTACGGTGTATAAGGTCATTAGAATTTTGAATCACTCTTCACTACATTTTGTATTCCACAAGGATCTGTCGCAAGATTACAGACGCCACTTTCTCTAGGTGCTGTGACACAAACAATTCTTCGAAATGTTTCACACACATGTCTCTCTTTCTATATGATCGAAAAAGTGTTACACACTATTCTCAAACGTCCATTATGCTCCCTGGACATTGACCCTGCGTGCTTCCTTACTCGCATCTCCTCAGTGGCTCTTGTAAGACCTATTTTTTGACGCTCATCAGTCCGTAAAGAAACCTTCCTGGAATAAAGCCTTATTGTTTGCAACTTCTGGCACCTTTGTTGGTTGAAGTCACTGACAGAATTGCCCAGGATGGCCTTAGTTAAGTTCCAAACGTCATAATCTTTCAGAGTTAGTCTTTTACTTTGAAGCAGAATGAGCACAGTTGTTAAACTTCCTGACAGATTAAATAAGTGAGCCGAATAAGGACCCGAATCGAGAGCCCTATTTTTCGCTAGATTAGCTGTTAAGGCACGTCAGAGTATATGACTTTCCAAATTTTCTAGTTTCGTAACAGCGCACACTCCATTACAGAGTGAAATCGTCGTTCTGGAAGCGACTCTCAAGCTGTAGCTCAACAGTGCTCACTAAGTGAACGCGATTCAGGTAATGGACTGGAAAAAGATTTGTAACATCATACTGGAGCATTCCCAAAGGTGAACTATGAGGCTAACCTGTGTCGGACTCTCACTACGTTCTATGAAATGCGAACCACTGAAATGCATTATTGTTTTCTACGTCACAGGCTGAAATGCACAGATGCTTTATTGAAACACAAACCTCTACACGTAAAGTATCGTACTTGGTGGCTTTTGCTTTAAAACCTCCACACTATGAATATGTGCTGCTCCAAGACACGGGCGCATCATATATACACGATGAGGTGACAAAACTTATGGGATACCTCCTAATACCGTGTCGGATCTCCTTTTGCTCGGCGTAGTGCTGTACCTCGACTGGGCATGGGTTCTACAAGTCGTTGTATAACTTTCCTGCAGAATTGTTGAGCGTTGGTGCCTCTGTAGCCATCCATAATTGCGGAAGTGTTGGCGGTGAAGGACTTTTGTGCACGAAAGGACCTCTCGATTTTGTCCCATAAATGTTCGAGGATATTCATGTCGGACGATATAGGTGCCCAAATCATTCGCTCAAATGTTCCAGAATGTTCCTCACACGGATCGCAAACAATTGTGATTCGGTGACTGGGCACATTGTCATCCATAAAAAAATGTCATAGTTGATTGGGAACATGAAGTGCATGAATGGCTGCAAATGGACTCCAAGTCAATGGACTCCATCAATGATCGTTTCAGTTGGACCTGAGGACTCAGTCCATTCCATGTAAACACAGCCCACACCCTTATGGGGTCACCACCAGCTTGCACAGTACAGTACTTTGTTGACAACATGGGCCCTTGGCTTCCTGAGGTCTGCTCCACACTCGAACCCTATAATCGGCTCTTACAAAATGAAATCGGGTCTCATCAGATCAGATCACGGTTTTCCAGTCGTCTAGGATCCAACCGAGATGGTTACGAGGCCAGGTGAGGCGCTGCTGGCCAGAGACACTCGCGTCGGTCGTCTGCCATAACACATCAACGCCAAATTTCGCAGTACTTTCGCAACAGACACGTTCGTCACACGACACACATTGCTTTGTGCTGGTCGGCCGGGGTGGCCGAGTGGTTCTAGGCGCTACAGTCTGGAACCGCGCGACCGCTACGGTCGCAGGTTCGAATCCTGTCTCGGGCATGGATGTGTGTGATGTCCTTAGGTTAGTTAGGTTTAAGTAGTTCTAAGTTCTAGGGGACTGATGACCTCAGAAGTTAAGTCCCATAGTGCTCAGAACCATTTGAACCATTTGAAGTTTCTGCGGCTATTTAAGGCAGTGTTTCTTGTCTGTTAGCACTGACAACTCTAAGAAAAAGCCGCAGTTTTTGTTAAGTGAAAGCAGTCAGCGACTGCGTAATACGTGGTGAGAGGTAACTTGGTAATCTCGGCACACTAGTGATGTTGGGGATTTCGGAATTCTGAATTCCCCCACGATTTTCAAAACTGAATGTCCGTTGCGTCTAGCTCCAACTATCATTCCACATTAGAAGCCTGTTTATTCCTGTCCTGCGGCCATAATCACGTCTAACACCTTTTCACATGAATCAGCTGGGTACAAATGACAGCTCCGCCAATGTACTGCCTTTCCATAGTTTGTGTACGCAATATTACCGCCATATCGCTGTCCCATGACTTACCTCAGTGCGTAAAAAGGTTCGTTTTTGGTATAATTTGTCACAGAAAAATTTTGACAGATGGTTAATTATTGATTAGACGTGCTACCACAAACTAAATGTTCGTTTTCATCAAACAATTTTTATTTGCATCTATGTAGGAGCGAATACTCTGTTTGAGATGAACTATAAGATAGGAATGGAAGCATGTCAGAAACGAAAACTTAGAAGGAAGTGTGGGAACATTTCGAAGAAGTATGGATGTGGACAAAGGGGATTTTTGTAGAATAGATTTGTAAAGTCTCACGTTAATTCAGGTATAAATAACAATAGTAAATAACTTCATGCATAAACACAACTTCAGCATATTAGATGATTACGTCGGTAAAAAGTACAGTCGTTAGGTTTACTGTTTTGCGATTGGTTATTGATGAAAAGCGCGGACTGACTCGGGAAAATGTTGTTTTGCTATTGGCTGTTGAGTAAACTGACCAATGGTAAAGCAATATTCTTCACGCACCTTTCTCTGCTGGTAGAGAAGACTTAGAGTATTCTAGAGAGGAGTCGGAGCCTAGCCATGAAACAGTTCGGACGTGTGTAATAGTAGTTCCGATGGAAATGATAAGTTGCCGGATCTAGCAGTGTTTCATACATCAAAAGTGTAGTAAAGTGACGGCATAATTATTCCGATGGATGTGTAGAAATTTCGGAATTTTAAAGTGAATTTTGTGAGGAGAAAACACATATATTTCGCGTGGCGTATTGAGCAGGTCGGTGGCTAAGAATTGTGACTCCATTAGGTACCGACAGACTTAATATTTGTCGAGCATTCTCAACCAAAAACAATACGTATTTTTGTAGCTATTACGTTTTCGGAAATGCAACACCATAAACTTGCTAACATGAGTGAAAGGGATAGTGAGTGACTGCATTAAGACTAGCACGGGCTTGGCAGTGATACTTGTTCACCTAAGTTTCAGAATATATTAATTAAGGAAAAAATTTCTAACCTTTCATTTCGTGTGAAAACTTTCTCCCGAAAGGTAGAATCAGTGACTTTAATTGCAGCCTGGTTCACGTCTAAGTACAGTAGGTTTCGCTCGGCTTCGCTACTGATGGTCTGCTGAGACAATGTTCACAGGTAGGTGCAGGTCCGTCGTAAAGGGACGGAAAGAACCGCGCCGCCGCAGTATCTTAATGATATGTGTCAACCAGTTTTGATCAACTTTGGCTTTTCTTCGAATAATGTGCTCGTTGTGAAAGTGCTGCTGTAAGTAGAACTCGCCATTCGTTGTTGATAACAAGTGTCTTTATTTACGAGGGTTGGAACTTAAATAATGGCAACTATTTATTCACAACCGATACAAAAGAGTTACATGTTTGTGCATCTGTTACTGCCCTTCAAGGTAGTCACCAGGGTTGTTTAGAACCAGTTGCCAGCGATGTGGAAGTAATAGTGTGCATTTACTCTTCGTTCATGGAGCACAACCTGCGATCAGCTTTGCGAAAGAAGCGGCGTCACTTTCTGCGTAACCCACCCATTATTTTGCACGACAATGCGCGAGCGCATACAGCGCAAGCTGTGGCTGCTCTGTTCGGTCGATGGGACTGGGAAGTACTGTACCATCCACGATACTCCCCGGACTTAAGTCCTTGTGACTTCGATTTGATTCCGAAGATGAAGGAACCACTTCGTGGCATTAGCTTCAGAAATATTCCAGAGATTCGACAGGCAGGAGACCGCTGCATTCGCACCATTAACGGAACAGGCTCTGCTAACGGTATACTACGCCTTCCACATCGCTGGCAACGGGCTCTACACAACGCTGGTGACTACTTTGAAGGACAGTAACAGGTGCAAACATGTAACTCTTTCGTATCGGTTGTGAATAAATAGTTGTCACTATTTAAGTTCCAACCCACGTATTTGAGTGTTCTTACGTATAGTCTGCTTTAAATGTGAAGTGGGAATTCCACTGTCAAATGCAGAGGAGAGAGCGGATAGGTGGAAAGAGTACATTGAAGGCCTCTATGAGAGGGAAGATTTGTCTGATGTGGTAGAAGAAGAAACAGGAGTCGATTTAGAAGAGATAGGGGATCCAATATTAGAATCACAATTTAAGAGAGCTTTGGAGGATTTAAGATCAAATAAGGCAGAAGGAATACTAACATTGCATCAGAATTTCTAAAATCATTGGTAAAATGGCAACAAAACGACTTTTCACGTTGATGTGAAGAATGTATGAGTCTGGTGAGGTATCATCGACATGCCACCACAAGAGCTGACAAGTGCGAGAATTATCGCACAATGAACTTAGCAATTCAAGCATCCAAGTTACTGAGAAGAATAATACACAGAAGAATGGAAAAGAAAATTGAGGATTTGTTAGATGAGTATCTGGCTTTAGGAAAGGTAAAGGCACCAGAGAGGTGATTCTGACGTTGCGGTTGATAACAGAGGCAACACTAAAGAAAAATCAAGACACGTTTATAGCGTATGTCGACCTGGCACAAGTTTTCGATAATGCAAAATGCTGCAAGATCCTGACAAAAATAGAGGTAAACTATAGGGAGAGACGGGTAATACACAATATGTACAAGAACCAAGGGGGAATAATAAGAGTGGGCGATCAAGAACAAAGTGCTCGGATTAAAAAGGGAGTAAGACAAGCATGTAAGCTTTTGCCCGTACTGTTCAATCTGTACATCGGAGAAGCAATGATGGAAATAAAAAATAGTTTCAGGAGTGGAATTAAAATTCAAGGTGAAAGGGTAATAATGAAATGAGTCGCTGACGACATTGCTGTCCTGAGTGAAAGTGGAGAAGAATTACGCCGGCCGCTCTGGCCGAGCGTTCTAGGTGCTTCAGTCCGGAACCGCGCTGCTGCTACGGTCGCAGGTTCGAATCCGGCCTCGGGCATGGATGTGTGTGATGTCCTTAGGTTAGTTAGGTTTAAGTAGTTCTAAGTCTAGGGGACTGATGACCTCAGATGTTAAGTCCCATTGTGCTTAGAGCCATTTGAACCATTTTTTGAGAAGAATTACATGATCTCCTGAATGGAAAGAACAGTATAATGAGTGCAGAATATGGATTGAGAGGAAACTGAAGAAAGACGAAAGGAAAGAGAAGTAGAATAAATGAGAAAAGCGAGAAACTTAACATCTGGATTGATGGTCACGAAGTAGATGAAGTTGAGGAATTCTATTACCTAGGCAGCAAAATAACTAATGGCGGACGGAGCAAGGAGGACATCAAAAGCAGACTAGCAGTGGAAAAAAGGGAATTCCTGGCCAATAGAAGTCTACTGGTATCAAACATAGGCCGTAATGTGAGGAGGAACTTTCTGAGAGCACAGCATTGTATGATAATGACACATGGTAGTGCGAAAACCGGAACAGAAGAGAATCGAAGCATTTGAGATGTGGTGCTACAGAAGAATGTTGAAAATTGAGTGAACTGATAAGTTAAAGAATGAGGAGGTTCTGCGCAGAATCGGAGAGGAAAGGAATGAATGGAAAACAGTGACAAGGAGAAGGGACAGGATGATAGGGCATCTGTTAAGACTCCAGGGAATAGCTTCCATGGTACAAGAGGGAGCTGAAGAGAGCAAAAGGTGTAGAGGAAAACAGAGATTGGAATACAACAAGCAAATAATTGAGGACGTAGGTTGCAAACGCTGCTCTGAGATGAAGAGGTTGGTACAGGAGAGGAATTTGTGGCGGCCTGCATCAAACCAGTCAGAAGACAGATGACTCGAAACAAAACAAAAAATAAAAAAAATTACGTGATGTTCTTATCATAACATGATTCTACAATGTATGTATTAAACTCAACTGTAGAACTTGTTACGAGCACCTCGTAATGATTACACCATTTCGTTTCAGAAAATCGGTCGTATCATACACAAAGTTAAGTACCGACTTGACAGCAAATCCTACGAAGTTCTGGTCTTACGTTAAATCAGTACGCGGATCGAAACAGCATATCCAAACACTCTGGGATGATAATGGCATTGAAACAGAGGATGACACGCGTAAAGCTGAAGTACTAAACACCTTTTTCCAAAGCTGTTTCACAGAGGAAGACCGCACTGCAGTTCCTTCTCTAAATCCTCGCAAAAACGAAAAAATGGCTGGCATCGAAATAAGTGTCCAAGGAATAGAAAAGCAACTGAATTCACTCAGCAAAGGGAAGTCCACTGGACCTGACGGGATACCAATTCGATTCTACACAGAGTACACGTGTACCGCAAGTCGCTAGAGGAACGGAAGGTTCCAAATAATTGGAAAAGAGCACAGGTAGTCCCTGTCTTCAAGAAGGGTCGTCGAGCAGATGCGCAAAACTATTGACCTATATCTCTGACATCGATCAGTTGTAGAATTTTAGAACATGTTTTTTGCTCGCGTATCATGTCATTTCTGGGACCCAGAATCTACTCTGTAGGAATCAACATGGATCCCGAAAGCAGCAATTGTGTGAGACCCACCTCGCTTTATTTGTTCATGAGACCCAGAAAATATTAGATACAGGCTCCCAGGTAGATGCAATTTTCCTTGACTTCCGGAAGGCGTTCGATACAGTTCCGCACTGTAGCCTGATAAACAAAGTAAGAGCCTACGGAATATCAGACCAGCTGTGTGGCTGGATTGAAGAGTTTTTAGCAAACAGAACACAGCATGTTGTTCTCAATGGAGAGACGTCTACAGACGTTAAAGTAAACTTTGGCGTGCCACAGGGCAGTGTTATGGGACCATTGATTTTCACAATATATATAAATGACCTTGTAGATAGTGTCAGAAGTTCCATGCGGCTTTTCACGGATGATGCTGTAGTATACAGAGAAGTTACAGCATTACAAAATTGCAGCGAAATGCAGGAAGATCTGCAGCGGATAGGCACTTGGTGCAGCGAGTGGCAACAGACCCTTAACATAGACAAATGTAATGTATTGCGAATACATAGAAAGAAGGATCCTTTATTGTATGATTATATGATAGCGGAACAAATACTGGTAGCAGTTAGCCCGCATCTCGTGGTCGTGCGGTAGCGTTCTCGCTTCCCACGCCCGGGTTCCCGGGTTCGATTCCCGGCGGGGTCAGGGATTTTCTCTGCCTCGTGATAGCTGGGTGTTGTGTGCTGTCCTTAGGTTAGTTAGGTTTAAGTAGTTCTAAGTTCTAGGGGACTTATGACCACAGCAGTTGAGTCCCATAGTGCTCAGAGCCATTTGAACCATTTTTTTGGTAGCAGTTACTTCTGTAAAATATCTGGGAGTATGCGTACGGAACGATTTGAAGTGGAATGATCATATAAAATTAATTGTTGGTAAGGCGGGTACCAGGTTGTGATTCATTGGGAGAGTCCTTAGAAAATGCAGACCATCAACAAAGGAGGAGGCTTACAAAACACTCGTTCGACCTATACTTGAGTATTGCTCATCAGTGTGGGATCCGTACCAGGTCGGGTTGACAGAGGAGATAGAGAAGATCCATAGAAGAGTGGCACGTTTCGTCACAGGATTATTTGGTAAACGCGATAGTGTTACGGAGATGTGTAGCAAACTCAAGTGGCAGACTCTGCAAGAGAGGCGCTCTGCATCGCGGTGTAGCTTGCTGTCCAGGTTTCGAGAGGGTGCGTTTGTGGATGAGGTATCAAATATATTGCTTCCCCCTACTTATACCTCCCGAGGAGATCACGAATGTAAAATTAGAGAGATTCGAGCGCGCACGGAGGCTTTCCGGCAGTCGTTCTTCTCGTGAACTATACGCGACTGGAACAGGAAAGGGAGGTAATGACAGTGGCACGTAAAGTGGCCTCCGCCACACACCGTTGGGTGGCTTGCGGAGTATAAATGTAAATGTAGAAAGTTCTATCGCCGCCATGTTACCTCGCCAAATGTCAGGTTGCAATAAAAGATGCGCCTTTGCCAGTGCAGGACGGGGTGAGGACGCGACGTCCGGCGGAAGAGCTGCAGTGCCGGCAGCGCCGCGTCCCGTGCTGTTGTGTCCCGTGCTGTCCTGTCTGGCCAAATGCCGGCCGCATTCCGTGGTGGCCGCTCCGCTGCCCGGCCGACCCTGGAATGCGGCGCGCCCGAAAAAGGCCGGCCAAACAACAACACGATGGCATAACTGCACGGACCAGGCGCCTCATAAAATTCCCGCCGCGACGAATAAAATAGCCCCGGGCCGCCGACAGCTGCGGCGCTCGCTCCACTTCCAGCTGTGCCACAGCGCTACACAACTACACTTCCACACTTTTCGTATGCCCGGCGGCCCGAATGGAAAGAGTTTGCCCCAGTTAGCAGGCGAAATAAATACTGATAACCCATCGGGACTCATGTTATTATTCTAGCCAGTATCAGACAGTGGGAAGGCATAGATTGGACCGTACTTGCAGGAAGCCACCGATCTTAATGGATACTTGGGGAAGGGTGGTGGAAATCGCAACCCAAATAAAAGATTTAGAAACTAACACAAAGAGATATATTCTGGAAGTATCACAGAAAAAAGTACTCTTAACCGAGGGCAGCTTTCACTAATATAGGCACATTCACAGAACGACATACACCGAAGCGACGAAAATCATTGGATAGCGATAAGCACATATACAAATGACAGTAGTATCGCGAATACAAGGTATAAAAGGACAGTGCATTGGCAGAGCTGTCATTTGTACTCAGATGTTTCACGTGAAAATGTTTCCTACGTGATTATGCCCACACGACGGGAATTAACAGACCCCAAACGTGGAAGGGTATTTTATATGTTAACCGGGGGGCTAGAAACGATGTAGAGGCTTCGTCCCAGCCGCAGCCGCACCCCTCTGCCACCCCACACCGAACCCTGGGTTTTTGTGCGGTTCGGCCCCGGTTGTCCCCACCAGGGAACGTCGCACACCAGACGAGTGTAACTCCTATGTTTGCGTAGTAGAGTAATGGTGTTGTATGGGTACGTGGAGAACTTGTTTGCGCAGCAATCGCCGACATAGTGTAGTTGAGGCGGAATAAGGGGAACTAGCCCACATTCGCCGTGGCAGATGGAAAACCGCCTGAAAACCATCCACAGACTGGCCGGCTCACCGTACCTCGACACAAGTCTGCCGGGTGGATTCGTGGCGGGTACCAGGCGCTCCTTCCCCCCCCCCCTCCCCCCCCCCCCCCCCAGAAAACCGTGTGTTAGACCGCACGGCCAAGCGGGCGGTAGACGCATGGGACATTCCATTTCGGAAATCGTTAGGGAATTCAGTATTCTCAGACCCACCTTGCAGGCATTACCTCTCACCACGGACAACCGACACGAATTAACCGCAGAAATCAATGTAAGACGTACGACAAACGTGTGCGTTAAGACAGTGCTACGAAATATGGCGGTAATCGGCAACGGCAGCAGACGACCTATGCGAGTGCCTTTTCTAACAACACGACATCGTCTGCAGCGCCTCTCCTGGGCTCGTGACGTTATGGGTTGGATCCTAGACGACTGGCAAACCATGGCCTGGTCAGATGAGTCCCGACTTCAGTTGGTAAGGGCTGATGGTAGGGTTCGAGTATGGCGCAGACCACACCAAGCAGTGAACACAAATGGTTAAAAAATGCACTTTGCAAGCTGGTGATGGTTCCATAATGGTGTAAGCTGTGTTTACCTGGATGGACTGGGTCCTCTGGTCCAAAAGAACCGATCATCGACTGGAAATGTTTGGCTACTTGGAGACCATTTTCTGCCATTCATGAACTTCATAGTCCCAAACAACTGTGGAATTTTTATGGATGGGAATGCGCTGTCTCACCGGGTAACAATTTATGTGATTGGTTTGAATAATTCTAGCGTATGATTTGGCCACCCGAACATTTTTGGGACGTAATCGAGTGGTCAGCTCGTGCACAAAATCCTACGCTGGCGACACTTTTGCAATTATGGACGAGTACAGAGGCAGCATGGCTCATTACTTCTGCAGGGGGCTTCCAATGACTTGTTGAGTGGATGCCGCGTCGATCTCCTGCTCTGCGCTGGGCAAAAGGAAATCGGAGGCGACTTTAGGAGGTACCTTTGACTTTTATCACCTAATTGTGTAGAGGGAGCAGTGACTTACAAATACAGAAATATAACACGAGAATAATTCGGACAAAGAATACTGACCTAAACTAGGCTTCGGCAACAGGAAAGGGGTGACAGATTTTTGTTAACGTCACCACATGGCTGGCGCTGCTTCTTTCCCGCAGTATCGCGATATATTCGCTATCGCCAAACGACCGAAACGGCGATCGAATGCGAGCGTCATTACTAGACTGTGCCCGAAGTAACGAGCCGTTAAACTTTATTGCAACATGGGGGAGCGTACATATCGATAAAATGCGCTCAGGTGCCGTACAGCAGCTGTTGGACCTTCAAAGAAGACGTTGCAGAGTGTGCCGGGGGGCGATGCTGAATGTTTATCGGCTCCTCAGACTAGTTGAGCCAACGGATGAAAAAAGTAGTTCTGGTGCCAATTTTCTATGTGGTCAAGCGGCTAGCTGTTGCCAGCTGGGTCTCAGAACTCGCTGCTTCCTTTTTGCATCAGAGATTTCCTTATGTGGCGCAGCGTTGGTCGTTGAGAGAACGGGCTTTTCTGTGTCAGAAGACGCACCTTTTAAACTTGAATGCTTTTAACGACTGCCTCCATATTGAACACTTGATTAGTTCTTCCCAAAATGACGGCAGTCGAACTCTGTTTACGGATTACCGACCGAGCGAGGTGGCGCAGTGGCTAACACACTGGAGTCGCATTCGGGAGGACGAAGGTTCAATCTCGCGTCCGCTGTAGGTTTCCCGTGATTTCCCTAAATCGCTCCCCGTCCTTCCCTAATCCGACGAGGCCGATGACCTCGCTGTCTGGTCTCCTCCCATAAACAACCCAACACAACGGATAACGGATTACCGTTCCTCTAACTACTGAGGTGCTTCAATTAGAGGTTAAATATTTCGATACTTCCAAATAAAATTGGTATGCAAATTATGCATAGAGCAGCTGTTTGTCCCTCTTCAAAAGGTTCCGAATCTGACTCTCGATTTCATATTCGTTAGTGACTTCTCAGCTCATCCTCTGTTTCCAGCCTCGCGCGGCCGCCCACGCGCTCGTCACTGCACGTGATGTTATTGGGAGAGTTAGTAACATGATATGCTATAGCCATACCACCACCTCCCTGCACGAAGGACGCGCTTCAGCTATAATCGCACGCTGTAACGATCACACAGTCCGCGTTGAACATTGCCTATCTAACGGCGTCCAGGGACAACAAAACTTTGATTTATCAGTAAAATCTTCCGGGCTAAGTTGCCGTGGTCGATCTGTAGAACTTCTTCTTCCTGACGTTTCGTTCTCAACTACGGAGAACATCTTCCGAGGTGAGTCGACGACTGGCATTTAGGAGCTGGGGCCGCCGCTTATATAGATATCGTAGGGGGCGCCACCACACGTCACGTGGCGTCGATGTGCAGCTATCTCTGGCTATCGTTTGTTCTCTCGATTGCAGGCAATCGATTGTCACGTGATTGATGCAACGTCGACCGCCATATCTTATCCAATTTTAATCCTTCTTCTTTACGATTAAAATTGTATTGATGTTTGTGGATTTCAATTGCCTCTCTATACATACGTGTATAATAGTGCGACGTCCTCGCTAGCACGCTTGTTTCACCAAATTTTATTTCGTGATCTCCATCATTAAAAACATGTTCCGCTACTGCCGATTTGTCGATATGTCCCAAGCGACAGTTTCTTTTGTGCTCCGTCAGCCGTGTATTGACGCTTCTTTTTGTAGTTCCTATGTAAACCCTGCCACAACTACACGGAATTTTATATACCCCTGGGGTGGCTAGGGGGTGACGAGCATCTTTTGTTGATCTTAGGCATTAGTGAATGCCTGAGATCAACAAAAGATGCTCGTCACCCCCTAGCCACCCCAGGGGTATATAAAATTAGTGAATGCCTAAGATTTTACTGATAAAGACGCCGGCCGTGAAAGCCTACATGGAATGAAAACTTTGATTTTCAGTTTTTCATGTAGTTACTGACTGCAGTCAGGTAGAGTCCCCGACAATCGCCGATATTTCGACTGGCGAATACGAAGCTACTTGCGAGGCATAAATAAAACGAAAGGCCACTGTGGACAGGCGTTTCATATGTGCATTTGAAAATGCCGAGATCTTCACCTGTCGAAAGACCAGCTGTAACCGAGGATGTCTCCCGACTACGTTTCCGTAAGTCAGTTCATCAGAATGTCAAGTTTCAAACGTGATGCAATACTTTCCAGCAGGTACGTAATGTCTCCTAGCTACGAATAAAACAAAAACTAATGTTATAAGCGATGCGGCCAAAACTTTACCTTAGTTCAATCTGTGGAAAAAAGAAGCATTTTCTGTTGTGGTATAACAAGTTAGGCAGGCCACTGGCGCGAAACACGTAACGCGTGGAAACCGAGATCGTCTGTGAAACCAAATATCCGAAAAAGTAGGAGAGAGCGAACTTTACAACTGCAAGAAACATGACTTCAAATCAGTACCGATGAACGAAGCTACGAGTAAAATCGTCTGAATGCTACACACACTGAGTTATAATTCAATTTAAAAGGCCAGAAAGCGAGTTGAACTGTTGTATCTGAGGATAAGAGTACAGGGACGTCATCAACAGAAAATGAATTTCCCATCTAGCGCTCAGGATGGGTATTTACTCCCTGCAGGAGCAGCGCCGATCCAGGCGTTGGTTCTCGGGGAAGGGCTTAACTCACCTTCTTTTCACAAATACAGTTTGTCGTCATCACCATTTTAAACGTGTCGCATATGCGTACGATTTTAATAATAATAATGAAAAATATATAACACAATCTGAGTGCCTGGCATTGACCAGGTATGTTTTTATTCGAATTCTATTAGTCTATCTCCTTCCCCCTCTCTTTGTTTATTTCCTCCACCCTTCTCTGTCCGTTTCCTTCTCCCCAGTCTTAGAGCTCCTCTACCCCCTCCCTCGCTCCCGCACTTTCTGTCCATCTCCTCCTGCGCCCTCTCTGTCTCCTACTCCCTCTGCCCTGTCCATCTGCTTCTTCCCCCCTCTGTCCATTTCCACCTCCCGCCTCTGAGTCCATCTCCTTCTGCCTCTCTATCTCCTCCTCATCCCCTCTATTTCCACCTCCCCCTTCTGTCAGTCACTTCCTTCCCCTTTCTTAGTTCATGTCTCCTCCCCTCTCTCTCTGACCATCTTTTCTCTGTTTCTGTTCATTTCCTCCTCCCCATCTCACTGCTCATTTCCTTCTCCCCTCTCTCTCTGTCCATTTTCTCTTCCCTTTTCCTGTCCATTTCTACCTCCGCATCTGTCTCTCCACGTCCTTCTCTCTCCTTACTCTGTCATTCTGGTCCTCTTTCGTTTCTCTGCGCTTTTGCCTCTCCTTCTCTACCCATTCAACTCCTTCTTCCACATGTCCGTCTCCATGTCCTCCTTTCCCCTCTCTTACCACTGCAATATTTCTTTCTAGGTAGTAAGTAATTTGTGTACCAAGTTAGGTTGAAATCGATTTCGGGGATAAGTAGTTCTTTGCCTGGGGCTTTGCCCACAAACCACATACATTTCAGTTATATTTGAAATATTTCACACATATTTGGACACAGTTCCACCTGTATCTCTATCGAATTCCACCCTGCAGTGCCGTTTTCATGCATCTGAAAGTTTATCACGTCACATGTCTTAAACTATGTGGGTACAAACATTTAATTATGCAGGTACATCCAATGGTATATGTGCCTACTCTCTGTGAAATCTGTTATGAATAGTGTTAGCAGTACAGAAGTAATAAATCTAAATGTCATGTTCGTTGCGGTAGTTTTCTACGCGTCTCAGTGTTTATGACATTATATCACCGGAACTACGTTTCGTACAATGTTTTATTTTTGTAGTTACATTGAGGAAAATATGAGGATGTAGTATGCTTAATGTTTTGCGAATAGAGTTAGTAGTAAAGAATTAATAAATTTGAACGTCATGCACGATGCGGCAGTTTTTCATTCATCTCAATATTTATGACTTTATATCTCCTGAACTATGTGAGGTACAATGATATATTTTTGCAGACATATTCGAGAGTAAGTATAAATACTATCCGTAAAATGTTTTGCTAATACAATTAGTAGTAAAGAAGTAATAAATTAAAATTTCTCGCCTAATACGGGAGTTTTTTGCATGAACAGCGAAAATGGAGTAAGTGATAAACTTTTCTCCTTTCAACATTTTGTGGAGACTGTTAGCGAGAAAAAGTTTCGCAAAGATTTGAAATTGTGTGTAAAGTTTGTTGCAAATCACTAAGTTCTCTCATTCTCAAATACTGGTCGAATAAAGTTTGAGTTTCGCTCGTCGTGGGTTACAACCCCTCCCCTCTTACCCCCACAGTGATTCCTTCCAGACAGTAAGTGATATGTGCAGCAAGTTTGCTTGGAGTCAGTCCAGTGGTTTACAAAGAGATATGGAACATACGTAAATACGTACAGGTTCATACGTACATCCATTTTTATAATATGTAAAGATGACTGCATCCATTAATATAACAATAAATTGTTTAATTACGAAAAATATTTTAATAAAGTAATTTGTATAATTGAGGTAAATGCTGTTTTTGAGGTCATTTCCACTTACCTTCAGTAAGCCATCCTTCCTGTTAATAAATATTTAAGGCTCTTTCCCTTCCTTCTGTCTTCTCTTACTTAGCTTCCTGAAAGTATCATAGTCTTTGAGTAACCGAGAACAGATGCTTGAAGTAATCTACTTTGGCGTGTTGAGGCGGTAGCCAGTGGCAAGCGAGTACAGCTGCATGCGCTCTCTCTCTCTGTGTGTGTGTCTGTGTGTGTGTGTGTGTGTGTGTGTGTGTGTGTGTGTGTGTGTGTATCCGTCTGAATCACGCTAAGGAGTTTAGTCAGTTTGGTCAGGCCGTTTGTTGTCGCTGTTTCTGCGTAGTCGTCTGGTGCAGCTCTCCTAGGGATGAGTGGCGTATAGTGAAATTCCAGTAAGCTTTGCGCAGCGTAGCGTAATATTGTTTGCAGCATTTTCAGATCTTTAATATGCGTCTGCTTATATTCAAACATGACTATTTGTTGTCCAATGAGGTGATTACTTTCGAGGCAGATGGCAGAGAATCGATTCGTAGTAACAGAACTACTCTCTGCGACACACCATTAAGTTTCTAGCGGAGTACTGGTGTAGAGGTAGGAGCTTCAGTAGAAAAGTAAAAGAACGTTTTTCTCCCTACAGTCTTTCAATTGATATAAACGAAACAATATTTTACATATACTTTGATACCCAAGGTACTTTTCTACGTAGTCACTGCTCAAATATGGGCCCCTGACGTCTTGCTTTACCGGCTTTTCTATACCTTCTGCATACTCAGTTGCCGCCAAGTCGTTAAGCCACTGATTAATCGATTTTTGAATGCGCAGTCCAGAACCGCAAAACTGCTACGGTCGTAGGTTCGAATCCTGCCTCGGGCATGGATGTGTATGATGTCCTTAGGTTAGTTAGGTTTAAGTAGTTCTAAGTTCTAGGGGACTGATGACCACAGATGTTAAGTCCCATAGTACTCAGAGCCATTTGAACCATTTTTTTGGATTTTTGAAGTTCATCATCACTTTCGCAGCGTTGCCCACTCAAAAAATTTTTCGATTTGGGGAATAAGTCATAATAAGTTGGGCTAAATCTGGACTGTTTGGCGGATGTTGAAACACTTCTCACTGAAACCGCAGAAGCAATTCCTGTGTAACTCCCCATGAATGCGGACGTGCTTTATCGTGCGAAGTTGTTGAAGCTTCTGGCAGTACGACGCTGCAGTTATGGTCTCTCTAGTCACGTAGTCAATGAGTAGGATACCCTTACAAACCCAAAACACCATAGCCATAATCGTTATGATGCTCAAAAGTATTCGGTTTCTTTGGCGATTGCGAATGATGCCATTCCGTTGATGGGCGTTTTTGTTTCTGGTGTGAAAGTCTCATCGCCAGTGACTGCACGACTTCAAAAAATCATCATCACCCTATTCACAGCGACTGAGAAGCATCAATGCAGCTGCTATTCTTTTGGTTTTTGTCTTCGTCTAATAAAATACGAGAAACACGCCTGGCACATACTTTCTTATAGTTCAGATGTGCACTAACACTCTCATACAACACAGTTCTTGAAACATCTGTAAAGGATGAGTGCAGTCCACTAATTGTGAAACGCCTATCTTCTTGGAGTTTTGTTTCCATCCTTGCTTTGAGTCCGTCAGTCATCACTGAGGACAGGCGCGAGCATCTTCCGTCCGTCATTTAAAATGATACCCCACTTCCAAACTGATGCTTCGTTTATAAATAAGTTTGTTTATAAATAAATAAATCTTCTGCTACCAGTCACGATTTTTTCTTTATTTTACTATTCGCACGACGCGTTTCAAGAAATAATTCCCATTTTCAAGTGCGTTTTTTGGCGTGTATTAAGCCATTTCTTTTGATGTTGTCAGTGTGTGTGAGTCTGCTTCACGTTGTTGACTTTTACTGTAATACATACGAAACACGCGATTTTTTTAGTTGGGAATCAATTCTTTTTGTGAGGTTAGTGGCTAAAATTTAGAACAATTTGTACTTACAGTTTTCTAATGGTCCATTTGTGTAGAGTCTCACACACACTTAACATCACACACAACTTGTTGTACACTTTACACATCGAAAATATCTTATATACACAAAACAGTTACAAGGATCTTCTTACAGGTAGTCCACAGAGATAACATTTTAGGTATTCTACAGATTATCATATGCTTCGTTCATCAAATTTCGATGGTCGGACTATTTGTGCGTTTAAAAAGCGGATAACACTTTGCAACTCACACTTGGGGGCATGACAATTTCATCACACATTTTAAAGTCGCACAGCTAAGCAGTAAGCCGGCCGCGGTGGTGTAGCGGTTCTGGCGCTGCAGTCCGGAACCGCGGGACTGCTACGGTCGCAGGTTCGAATCCTGCCTCGGGCATGGGTGTGTGTGATGTCCTTAGGTTAGTTAGGTTTAAGTAGTTCTAAGTTCTAGGGGACTTATGACCTAAGATGTTGAGTCCCATAGTACTCAGAGCCATTTGAAGAGAGCTAAGCAGTAAGCAACAGTACTGGGTAGTAGCTGCTGCTAAACTGAAGTGGACGAGTACGAAGGTCAGTGGTACGTCGGCGGTGTTGGTGGGGTGACGGGGTCAAGTGTCAAAACGAAACGTTCTTTACTTTGCGGATGACCCTCGTAGACGTTCAAATGTGTGTGAAATGGCTCTGAGCACTATGGGACTTAACATATGTGGTCATCAGTCCCCTATAACTTAGAACTACTTAAACCTAACTAACCTAAGGACATCACACACATCCTTGCCCGAGGCAGGATTCGAACCTGCGACCGTAGTAGTCGTGCGGTTCCGGACTGAGCCCCTGAACCGCTAGACCTCCGCGGCCGGCTGTGTGTGAAATCCTCTGGGACTTAACTGCTAAGGTCATCAGTCCCTAGGCTTGCACACTACTTAACCTCAATTATCCTAAGGACAAACAAACACAATCAAGCCCGAGGGAGGACTCGAACCTCCGCCGGGACCAGCCACATAGTCCATGACTGCAGCGCCCTAGACCGCTCGGCTAATCCCGCGCGGCGACCCTCGTAGATGACGGAAACCCAATAGGTGTACGTTTGATGAAATGAAAATTTTATCGTGTGATGTACTTCCAAGGGTTTTTCGGCCCTTTGAATTCTTTCGCATAATGTTTATTCTGTAGTGCAGTGGAAGTTTGGATGCGGTGAAATTTCTTGTGAACTTACCTATTATGCAATGAACCATTAATAAAGAAACATCGATAAAATCAATGGACAATCACAAATCGCTAATTTGCTCACGTCTCAGCTCCAAAGCTGGTACTTCCCACGACACTTCCACTGTGATATTCTAGGAAGCCATTTCGCAGTGCTGCTGCAGCATCAAAGACTCGGCATCACGATCAAGTTCTGTAGAATACCTAAAAATATGGACACTTCCGTTTCCTGTAAGAAAACATAGCAATATCCAGGCTGTGATACTTTCACGAACAGGCAGAATGTATCTTACCCTCAAAAGCTTTAAGCCAAGTTCGTTTCAGATATCGAATGCAAATTATTAAGATCCCTATTTAACTTATGTACAAAATACATAACACTTTTCGACGAAATCTGTCTATATTAGTGATTATTGAAACTCCATATCCGCAGAGCACTTACGGAATCTTACGCCATAGCAAATCGTGTGACTCAATCAATGTTTATTGGTGATAAAAAAAACCAGTTCGGCGATTGAGATCGCTTACTCTAAAGAGATACCTACTCTATGGACCTGTTAGTAAGATAATTAATCCTTGATAGTGACGACAAAGGAACTCGTTCGAAGGACAAGTGAATAAAAACAACCCTGACCTAGCTACAAAACCGAGGAACACTGATGCAAGAATGAAACCACCACACTTTCTCGCAAAATTGTTCTTCCAGGCAGCAATGGAGCGATTTATCTATACGCTTTCACAGGGTTATAAGTAAAATAATTCTTATAACACTGTATGGTTCGTTCATTTTGCTGACGCTCCAGTGCAGGTGCTCGGCTGCGGTTGTCTGGCTGGCGGTGTCCGGAGGACGTGGCGAGCAGGTGGCATGAGGGCCGAATCGTTACTGGCGGGGGCGAGGGACGGGCGTTTGCGAGTTACGGCCTCTCTTCCATAAAAGAGCCGCTCAGGTGAGCCAGCCCAGCTCAACACGTATACCCGCCGCCCGCTGGCTGCCAGACGGAACTCTGCCCTTCAGACAGATCGTCACATAGAAATGGGGGAAGCCCGATCCCAGCGCACAGCGGAGGTATTTTAGGCCACCAGGGCGCTTGCCAATGAAGTTATCTCAAGTAAGAAGATCGCTCCGGAAGTCAAGAACGCCACGCCCATGTTTCGTGGCAGACAATCATCGATCTGTCTGCTCTGTAAAATGCAAAGCCTTGGACAGTGCAGTCTGCGCTAAGCAAATGATTGATTATTGGACAAAATATGGCTCTTTGACTGTCGTAGATGAGTTATCTCGTCATGCTACGCTACTCCCCAGGTAATGAGGACGTGTTTCAAGGGGGCCACAGGGTTTTCTTTAAGCGCTTTTAAGCTGTTTATGTGCTCCATTCCTTCATCCTCTCACTGCGGCAAAGGAGTTGTTTCCATATCTCGCTGAATATAGAAGTTTCGACTATTTATCAACACATACATGCCGCTTTGCTTGCTGTCATCTGCGGAAAACCTCGTTTCGATTCTTGGATCGTTTATGAAATATGACGATTGTTACAACCACGTAATTCCTGGTACACAGGAACGGAGTTGAGCGTGCTGTACGCAACATTTCACCGGATATAAAAAGTTAACTCGGGACTGAAATGGGATATCTTTCTGCTCTCAATTTTAAATAAAATTTCAATATCTTATTTACATTTCATAAACAGCAACGTATGAGCTAATATGAATCATACGCAAAGTTTAAGCAATGGATTTTGAACTCTTTAAAATTGTTCGCAATGCTTTACTTAATTGGTCGAGCACAATGACTACGACGAACAGCGAAAGGAAATTTAGTCCTTTATCGAGCGAAGACATAAGATTAGAAGGAAGGTCAGCGTTGGCCGTAATATTGATGGTTTATAGACAGCAAAATCGATTTTCTATCACATAGTGATCATCTTCAGTGCTGTGGTGTAGAAATTAAACTCACAGGCACTGTTGTCAAGTTATTATCAGTAACCAAAGCTATGAAACGTTTAGGAACCACTGTTCTGCTGCAACATGCGGTCCCTAAATGGAATTTGTCAGAGCATTCTCTCAAAATTTCAAACGTCATCACATATGTTGCTGATACTTTTCATTCACAAACATCTCACAGCTGTACCAGGAATATAAATGGGGCTTTAACTTTGCTGGCAGTAGCGAGTCCCAAGACAGTTATCAGTTACCAAGATGGTCTGCCACTCCGTCTGTAAACGTTATCTTGAATCAACAAAGCCTACAAGAGAACTGAATGCACCACGTCTCCTCTGGAAGGAAACTTTACCACGTCAACCTGTGGGGTGAGAGATAATCACGAATTTCTTAAGGAACGCCAGCCAGTCACAGGATGGCCATGATCCCACGCCGCATACTTTCGGTACAACTTTACAACATTTCCTTCAGTAAATCACTGTTTTGACGTGTCAGCCAGCATTGCCTCGCTCTGAAGCCATTATTTCTCTCATACAATCTTTAATTGTGGCTGTCTGTTTAACACTCTAATCATCTCTGCTTTCTAATTTGCTGAGCCATTTTTTGGTGCGTATTCTCTGCTAGCCCCCAGGATGACTATTAGATATGCGTGCTGCTCGCCGAAATCCATGTGCACCAATTTTCTCGTTTTCCAGGTGGTTACTTACTAGATTCTGCGGTTTTTTTTTATCTACGAAGTTGGTATCGCTCTCCGACAGCCTCGAACTTTCCCGTCGCGGAGAGTACATATCACAGAATGCAAATGTCTATAATGCAATTTATTGCTAACAGCTGCATGGGAGGACTGTATGGTCACAACCCCATAAATTACTAGCAAGAAATAATTAACATGTCTATCCTGTTCCGCCATTAATTCTGTGCGTTTCTGTTCTGTGCCAAATCATCCACTCAATATGTCATTCAGGTACCGTCCGAGGCAGATTAAAATACTTGTTAGAGAAAACACTTTATAAAGAAGGAAAAAAGAGATAACGCAGACAACTGCAGGGCACCTCACTCACTATTATCGTTAGCGAATAATTATAACGAAGATCATATGCAGTGAAACTTCCTGTCAGATTAAAACTGTGTGTCGGACCAAGGCTCGAACCTGGGACCTTTGCCTTTTGCGGGCAAATGCTCTACCGACTGAGCTACCCAAGCACGACTTACGAAGACTCATTGGACCTTTAATTGCGATGGTAGAGTACTTGCCTGCGAAAGGCAAAGGGCCAGGGTTCGAGTCTCGGTCCAGCACACAGTTTTTATCTATCAGGATGTTTCATATCAGCGGCACACCCGTTTACAGAGTAAAAATTTCATTCTGGAAACATCCCCTTGGCTATTGCAAAGCCATTCCGCAATATCCTTTCTTCCAGCAGTGCTAGTTCTGCAAGTTTCCCAGGAGAGCTTCTGTGAAGTTCAGAGATAGGAGACGAGGTACTGGCAGAATTAAACTTGCGATGACGGGTCGCGAGTTGTGCTTGGGTAGCTCAGTCGGTAGAGCACTTGCTTGCGAAAGACAAAGGTCCCGAGTTTGAGTCTCAGTCTGGCATACAGCTTTAATCTGCCAGGAAGTTTCATAACAGGGCACACTCCGCTGCAGAGTGAAAATTTCTTTCTGGGATCATATACAGTATTTCTCAACGTATATGGTGTGTCTCAAGAGGAATGGTCAATATTCAGGGATATGACAGGAACTATCAGTCCAAGAAAAGTTAAACCCCCATTTATATTACTGGTACAGTTGTGAGATGTTTGGACACGAAAAGTATCAGGAACATATGTGATGACGTTTGAAATACTGAAAGAATGCTCTGACAAATTCCATTTAGGGACCGCATGTTGTAGCAGAACAGTGGTTCCTAAACGTTGTTATGCGATCATCCCAGAGAGTGATCAGATGTTAGCTAGACTCTCACCACTATCATCTTTTGTTTGAACACTTTTATTTCTAAAAGCAAATCTTCCGATCCAGATTGCGTACCAATTAGTTATTTTCAGAGTATGCTGATGCATACAACCGCTCGCTCGAAGAGACGTAAAGTTGGACAGGCCACACCAATGTTCAAGAAAGGCAGTAGGAGTAATCCGTTAAATTACAGGCCCATGTCATTAATGTCTATGTGCAGCAGGATTTTGGAACATATATTTTGTTCGAACATTACGAGTTACACCGAAGAGAACGGTCTATTGACACATAGTCAACACGCATTTAGAAAACATCATTATTGTGATACACAACTAACGCTTTACTCACACGAAGTGTTGAATGCTGTTGACGAGGGATTTCAAATTTATTCTATATTTACATATTTCTGAAAGGCTTTTGACACCGTACCTGACAAGCGGCTTGAAATCAAATTGCGTGCATGTGGAAGATTATGTCAATTATGCACCTGGATTCGTGATTTCCTGTCAGAGAGGTCCCGTTCGTAGTAATTGATGGAAAATCATAGAGTAAACCGCAAGTGATTTCTAGTGTTCCCCAAGGTAGTGTTATAGGCTCTCTGCTTTTCCTGATTTTTACAAACGATTTAGGAGACAATCTGAGCAGTCATCTTAAGTTGTTTGCAGCTCGTGGTGTCATTTATCATTACTAAATACATCAGAAGATCAAACCAATTGTAAAACGATTTAGAGAAGATATATGAATGGTGCAAAAATTGGCAATTGATCCCAAATAATGAGACGTGTGAGGTCACCCACATGAGTGCTAAAAGGAATCCCCTAAACTCCGGTTCCACGATGAATAAATGAAATCTGAAGGCCGTAAATTCAACTAAATACCTAGGATTTACAATTATGAACAACTTAAACTGGAAAGTAAAAAAGGATATATTGTGGAGAAGACGAACCAAAGACTGTGTTTTATTGGCAGAAAACTCAGAACATGCAACACATCTACTAAAGAGACCGCCTCCACTACGCTTGTCCGTCCTGTTTTGGAATACTGCTGGGCAGTGGGGGGTCCTTACCAGAGAGAATTAACGGAGCATATCGAGATATTTGAAACAAAGGCAGCACATTTTGCATTATCGAGAACTAGAGTGTCACGGACGTGGCATAAGATTTGAGATGGATGTAATTAAGAGAAAGGCGTTTCTCGTTGCGGCGGGTTCTTCTCACGAAATTTCAGTCACCAACTTTCTCCTGCGAATTCAAAAATATTTTGTTGACGCCGGGCTACACAGGTAGAAACGGTTATCATAAGTAAGTAAGGGGAATCACAGCTCGCACCGAGAGATATGGATGTTCTTTTCTTTCCCCTGGTTGTTCGACAGTGGAATAATAGAAAATTAGTGTGAAGCTGGTTCGATAAGCCCTCTGACAGGCATTTAAGTGTGATTTGCAGAGTTGGCATGTATATGTATATCTAGATGTAGAGGAGTTTTGCAGGTATTTTATTAAAGCACGAATTAAGGAGTCAGTAGACAATTGACACTGCTTATTTCTAAGTCTTTTTTTTCCCTTTACAGAATGACGAAGCAATTCTCAGGGCACCACGGATGCTACCTGCCACTCCTCAGAAAACAATGCCAACTGTTCTTACTGATATGAGACATTTGCAACAAAGCATGCGTCCCCTGAACTACTCTTCTCCATAGTGACCTCATTTCATACATACTCTGCACTCTCATTTATCGACGAATTAAAAATCTTGGACTATATTTGTAAATCACTTGACTGTTGGACTCTTCACTTCTGAAATGACAGAAACCGGAAGAATCCATTCTACCAGAGCTTCGCGTTTGTCTACCACTACTACTACAGCTGCTACTAAATGGGTCAAATGGCTCTAAGCACTATGGGACTTAACATATGAGGTCATCAGAACTACTTAAACCTAACTAAACTAAGGACATCACACACATCCATGCCCGGGGCAGGATTCGAACCTTCCACCGTAGCATCAGCACGGTTCCAGACTGAAGCGCCTAGAATTGCTCGGCCACAGTGGCCGACCTACAGCTGCTACTACTTCTACTACTTAGATTAATAATAATAATAATAATAATAATAACAATACTGTGTGGTCCCAACAGCATTGTAGTTGATATACTTAATGTTTGCGAAGTGATTGATGTAGCGACTTCTGATCCACTGCGGGAACTACCTACAACACAAAAAAGGCATTTTCGTTAAAAATTTAATCATAGGTGACATTTATGTCAAACTTTTACTGTCGTAGATACAAAGTATATGTGTATTGGGTGGGCTATGTGAAGAAGACGTTCGTACAATCGTTTCATAAACCGTAAGCTTCACCACTCTATGTTCCACATTGATGCTAGCATTTGAAAAAAAGTGTAATTATTGGTAAATTTCGTAATCATTATTACAAGCTTATGAAATAGTGACAATAGAAACGATCCTTTAAATATAATTTAGTCTCGAGACGGAAACATAATCGAACCCTTTTGTTTTTACTCCTCAGAAAATTTCATTTTACACCTCAGGGAGTAATTACCCACATTCTAGGAAACGATGTTGTAGAACAAAGAAGCACTCTTACTTCGACTTCTGTTGCGGACGCTGGATCCTGCACCTACAACAAATGGGTTTATGGTATACTCTCGTCCCGTATGTTACGAGATGGGCGCATTCTACACGCCGTTTCAAAAGTGTTGGTGAGGTACCTGCTTTCATCATTCTTTCACGTCTCGCTTACCTTGTTACAGTTTCACACATCGTTCAAGTATGCTTAAACGAATTAATTCCCATATAGAGTTTTTCATTCGGTTTATAGAGGGAACTTAGAAGTCTTTGTGCTCCATTCGATTTCATTTTTGTACGTGGATGCATTATCCGTTTTTTTTATACATCCATCCAAGGATAGAAGTGACTTCTTCCCTCCCCCCTCCCCTCTCTCTCTCTGTCGTAAAATTACGGTAACCAGCTTTGTATAGTATTCTGAAGATCTTATGTGAGACGATATGAAATTGCGATACTAAATGACGTGGATCAGATTTATTGCATTCGTCCATGTGGGGTAATTCATTCGGCCAACTCTGATTTCATTAGTAACTTATGTGCACAGTGACTGGAGATTAATTAAGGAAGGATGGGAAAACAGCTATCAGTCGCAGTCCCACTGGTTGTTTATTATCCTTGCATATCGAGATTTCAGCTGAAACGACTATTTATAGCTGAAATCTGGGTTGCAGGAATAATAAAAAACCACTGGAATTGAGACTGATTTCTGAGTTCCTATTCTTCGTTAATTCATTCGTCTTATTCAGCACTTTCGCCGTTCGTGAATTTATTGCTTTACATACTTCCCTTTATCTATGCTTCCGATCACGTGTCCCTCACCTGATCGTATTTATATCAGAGTAGCTTCATGGAAGTGGGTGTTATTTTCCTATATCGTGTTGTTTTCAGGAACAACAGCACTTCATTATGCAATACTTTCGCTATTATTTTTCTTAGAATTTTCACACCATTACAGTTAAGGATGCACAATGCAGTTCTTCGCGGCATACAGTTTACAGCTCAAATATATATCAGTATTTAATGCACTGATTGTTACAGATTGCAAAGACATTTCTCCTGCGCAACTGGGTCTATAAGGCAAGGCTTAATACACGACGATAGTTAATTATGCACTGTTTGCAGTCAGTGTTCGAATCGAAGCCTTTCAGAGTCATTTTATAAAGCTCCTAGATGTACATCTGAAAGTTCAACCAAATCCGCAGTATCATTATCTGAGTCAGATTGCGTTCCAGGGGGCATAATTTTGAGGCAAATTTTAGGGCAAGCCATGTTCAGTATTTGTCATGAACATGTAGCTTTAAATTTTCAGAGGTAGCTGATTCTTCCGTCGCTTTCTGGTAGAACGGTTTCGGAGTTATACATTTGTAATTATTGTAAATAACTAAATTTTTATCGCCCAGACGTCCCGAATATGATACATGAATATCAACGTAAGTGTCGTGTTTTTAGGCAGCTTCCTCTCTTTACGTGTAGTCCAATGGGTACAGCGCCAAACCAGATATGAGCATCAGTTTTTTCTCATCAGTGGCACAAAGTTTATAGAGTCCGGTGAACGACGCATCGCTCTCTGGTACTGCTACCAGAATTTGCCATTCTCCTCGAATGTCCGCACGTCGACAGTGCATACTACAGTGCGTGAATTCGGCTCCTTCTGTTGCTCGGCAGGGCTCAGCGACCTTCCTGGGGGAGAGGCGTTGTATAAGCGTTCTTGTAATTGCCTTAGGCCTGCCCCCCGTTCCTGCTCGTTCTAATTGGCCGTTCCTCGCAGCGCTCCGTCATTGATTATTCCGAGCCAGCGGTTCGCCGTAACGCGTCATTGGTCAAAGGTTTCGAGCCACGAGTGGTGTCGACTGCGTCAAGAGGCCTCTGGCAACGCCTGCCGCGTTGCGTAGCAAGTGGCGACAGCAGCTGCCTGGCTGGCTGGCTGCCTGGGCACACAGTAGCGATGGCGAGAATCGACAACTTCAAGGAATCGAAAACCAAAAGAGACTGAATACAGATACGAAGAAAAGAAGTTTCGGGGGACAGCCTACTTTCTAGGGGCACTGCACGCTTCAGTCGCCCACCCTTCTATATTTGGAGGGTTGCCGGTGTGGCTGCGTCCGTAATGCGGGATTTCACAACTGCTATGCTTTTAAAGAAAATAGTTTTACCTAAATCCACCGAAACTACATTGTACTGTAAGGATTCTATATCCTCACACGTAACACAAGTTATTATTTTTCGCATTTGACTTTAAGTTAATTCTTTCGTGTGGCTGCATGTATCGTAAGTCTTGCGGCAACCGATGGTACAGCTGTACCTAGAGATAAAAAAATAATCTGAACCTGCCAAAAATATTCGCGTTTTATCGTCACCGTTAGCGCTGTGCGCGCGCTAAATGTAAGATTTGAGTGCGTCGGCAGTTGCAGTTGGTTGGTAGGATTATTGAGATGTGGGTGCCTCGACATGTGTGTCATGGCACAGTATCACATTAATCATTGTTTCAGGTTCGAGATGAGATTAAACAGCTGTGTCAAAAATTTTCGCCGAGATGAAATTTTAGTTTTTAAAAAATTTTTTCTGCACTCATGACATACGTGCATTTTTGAGACATTTTATATTTTCGATTATCAGCGTTCGTCTAACAAACAAGAAACTAAACAAAATGTGTGTTACCCTTCAGTCACTTCCAGCCTTCATTGTCTCCATCATCATCAAATCCCGACTATTTCTTTTACTATACCATTAAAAGCGGTGTAATTATATCCAGTAAAATAGATATATATGGCCCATAATTAGAGACAAGATGACAGGAAACTGAAATAGGAGAGGAGAAGCGTGTTAACAATTGAAAAACCATGGGGGGGGGGGGGGAAGGTACTTTATGCTCACCTTTAGAAAATATTGTAATTTAGCTATTTACTATATTTTTTAAAATTTTGAAAACTAATGCTTGTTGAATCTGATAATTTATTTATATCGCATCCCACAATTGTTTTAAAATTTTCAGTACAAATTTACTCAAAGTAAGTGTGTGGTGAATGTGACTTTTCACAACAAATATCATATTGACATTTTCAGGTTTAGGATCTTTCTTATATCTTTAGGGCAGTTCACGAAGTTTGTATTTCCTTTCTTATATCTTTAGGGCAGTTAGGAAATTTGTATTTTCTTTAAAAAAATTGTGTTGGCCGTAAAGCATGCCTCCCCACGGGGTACCACAATACAGATAATACATTGGTATTCCTACAATTGCGCTAAAAGATCAGGCTCTCGAACGTACTTATACATCAATACCTATTTAAAAAGTATGTTCTTAATAGAAGTTAAGAACACTTAACGAAATAAAAAATAAATAAAAAAAAACATTTTGGGATGGACACGAAGTCCCCTGCACCCCCACCGCCCCTTGTTATGACACATCATGGAAAATCTACATCTACATCTACATTTATACTCCACAAGCCACCCAACGGTCTGTGGTGGAGGGCACTTCACGTGCCACTGTCATTACCTCCCTTTCCTGTTCCAGTCGCGCATCGTTCGCGGGAAGAACGACTGCCGGAAAGCCTCCGTGCGCGCTCGAATCTCTCTAATTTTACATTCGTGATCTCCTCGGGAGGTAGAAGTAGGGGGAAGCAATGTATTTGATACCTCATCCACAAACGCACCCTCTCAAAACCTGGACATCAAGCTACACCGCGATACAGAGCGCCTCTCTTGCAGAGTCTGCTACTTGAGTTTGCTACACATCTCCGTAACGCTATCACGCTTATCAAATATCCCTGTGACGAAACGCGCCGCTCTTCTTTGGATCTTCTCTATCTCCTCTGTCAACCCGACCTGGTACAGATCCCACACTGATGAGCAATACTCAAGTATAGGCCGAACGAGTGTTTTGTAAGCCACCTCCTTTGTTGATGGACTACATTTTCTAAGGACTCTCCCAATGAATCTCAACCTGGCACCCGCCTTACCAACAATTAATTTTATATGATCATTCCACTTCAAATCGTTTCGCACGCATACTCCCAGATATTTTACAGAAGTAACTGCTACCAGTGTTTGTTCCGCTATCATATAATCATACAATATAGGATCCTTCTTTCTATGTATTCGCAATAAATTACATTTGTCTATGTTAAGGGTCAGTTGCCAGTCGCTGCACCAAGTGCCTATCCGCTGCAGATCTTCCTGCATTTCGCTGCAATTTTCTAATGCTGCAACTTCTCTGTATACTACAGCATCATCCGCGAAAAACCGCATGGAACTTCCGACACTATCTACAAGGTCATTTATATATATTGTGAAAAGCAATGGTCCCATAACACTCCCCTGTGGCACGCCAGAGGTTACTTTAACGTCTCTCCATTGAGAACAACATGCTGTGTTCTGTTTGCTAAAAACTCTTCAATCCAGCCACGCAGCTGGTCTGATATTCCGTAGGCTCTTACTTTGTTTATCAGGCGACAGTGCGGAACTGTATCGAACGCCTTCCGGAAGTAAAGGAAAATGGCATCTACCTGGGAGCCTGTATCTAATATTTTCTGGGTCTCATGAACAAATAAGCGAGTTGGGTCTCACACGATCGCTGTTTCCGGAATCCATGTTGATTCCTACAGAGTAGATTCTGGGTTTCCAGAAATGACATGATACGCGAGCAAAAAACATGTTCTAAAATTCTACAACAGATGGATGTCAGAGATATAGGTCAATAGTTTTGCGCATCTACTCGACGACACTTCTTGAAGACAAGGACTACCTGTGCTCTTTTCCAATTATTTGGAGCCTTCCGTTCCTCTAGAGACTTGCGGAACACGTGTACTCTGTGTAGAGTCGAATTGGTATCCCGTCAGGTCCAGTGGACTTTCCTTTGTTGAGTGAATTCAGTTAATTTTCTATTCCTTGGACACTTATTTCGATGCCAGCCATTTTTTCGTTTTTGTGAGGATTTAGAGAAGGAACTGCAGTGCGGTCTTCCTCTGTGAAACAGCTTTGGAGAAAGGTGTTTAGTATTTCAGCTTTACGCGTGTCATCCTCTGCTTCAATGCCATCATCATCCCAGAGTGTCTGGACTTGCTGTTTCGAGCCACTTACTGATTTAACGTAAGACCAGAACTTCCTAGGATTTTCTGTCAAGTCGACACATAGAATTTTACTTTCGAATTCACTGAACGCTTCACGCATAGTCCTCCTTACGCTAACTTTGACGTCGTTCAGCTTCTGTTTGTCTGAGAGGTTTTGGGTGCGTTTAAACTTGGAGTATAGCTCTCTTTGCTTTCGCAGTAGTTTCCTAACTTTGTTGTTGAACCACGATGGCTTTTTCCCGTCCCTCACAGTTTTACTCGGCACGTACCTGTCTAAAACGCATTTTCGATTGCCTTGAACTTTTTCCATAAACACTCAACATTATCAGTGTCGGAAGAGAAATTTTTGTTTTGTTCTGTTAGGTAGTGTGAATTCTGCCTGGTATTACTCTTGCTAAACAGATAAACCTTCCTCTCTTTTTTTATATTCCTATTTACTTTCATATTCAGGGATGTTGCAACGTCCTTATTATCACTGATTCCCTGTTCTGCGCTTACAGAGTAGAAAAGTTCGGGTCTGTTTGTTATCAGTAGGTCCAAGATGTTGTCTCCACGAGTCAGTTCTCTGTTTAATTGCTCGCGGTAATTTTCGGATAGTGCACTCATAATAATATCACTCGAAGCTCTGTCCATACCACCCGTCCGAAACATCTGAGTGTCTGGTAAATTGAAATCTCCACCTAAGACTATAACATGCTGAGAAAATGTATGTGAAATGTATTCCAGATTTTCTCTCAGTTGTTCTGCCACTAATGCTGCTGAGTCGGGAGGTCGGTAAAAGGAGCCAATTATTAACCTAGCTCGGTTGTTGAGTGTAACCTCCACCCATAATAATTCACAAGAACTATCCACTTCTACTTCACTACAGGATAAACTACTACTAACAGCGACAAACACGTCACCACCGGTTGCATGCAATTTATCCTTTCTAAACACCGGCTGTGTCTTTGTAAAAATTTCGGCAGAATTTATCTCTGGCTTCAGCCAGCTTTCCGTACCTATAACGATTTCAGCTTCGGTTCTTTCTATCAGCGCTTGAAGTTCCGGTACTTTACCAACGCAGCTTCGATAATTTACAATTACAATACCGATGGCTGCTTGGTCCCCGCATGTCCTGACTTTGCCCCGCACCCTTTGAGGCTGTTGCCCTTTCTGTACTTGCCCGAGGCCATCTAACCTAAAAAACCGCCCAGTACACGCCACACAACCCCTGCTACCCGTGTAACCGCCTGCTGTGTGCAGTGGACTCCTGACCTATCCAGCGGAACCCGAAACCCCACCACCCTATGGCGCAAGTCGAGGAATCTGCAGCCTACACGGTCGCAGAACCGTCTCAGCCTCTGATTCAGACCCTCCACTCGGCTCTGTATCAAAGGTCCGCAGTCAGTCCTGTCGACGATGCTGCAGATGGTGAGCTCTGCTTTCATCCCGCTAGCGAGACTGGCAGTCTTCACCAAATCAGATAGCCGCCGGAAGCCAGAGAGGATTTTCTCCAGTCAATAGCGACACACATCATTGGTGCCGACATGAGCGACCACCTGCAGATGGGTGCACCCTGTACCCTTCATGGCATCCGGAAGGACCCTTTCCACATCTAGAATGACTCCCCCAGGTATGCACACGGAGTGCACATTGGTTTTCTTCCCCTCTCTTGCTGCCACATCCCTAAGGGTCCCCATTACGCGCCTGACGTTGGAGCTCCCAACTACCAGTAAGCCCACCCTCTGCGACCGCCCGGATCTTGCAGACTGACGGGCAACCTCTGGAACTGGACGAGCAGCCATGTCCGGCCGAACGGCCGAAGATCAGTATCAGCCGGAGACAGAGCGTGAAACCGGTTCGTGAGACAAACTGGAGAGGCCTTCCGTTCAGCCCTCCGGAATGTCTTTCGCTCCCTGCCACACGTCGAGACGACCTTCCACTCTACCACGGGTGAGGGGTCAGCCTCAATGTGGGCAGTATCCCGGGCAGCCACAGTCGTAGTCCGATCGGGGGATGTGTGGAACGAGCTGGCCGTCCCCGACAAACCCCCATCTGGACCCCCACAGTGATGCCTACTGGCAACAGCCTCAAGCTGTGTAACTGAAGCCAACACTGCCTGAAGCTGGGAGCGAAGGGATGCCAACTCAACCCGCATCCGAACACAGCAGTCGCAGTGGTTGGTACTGGTAGTGTTAGTGTGACATTGCTATTTCGGTGAGGGTATTTTTCGTCTGTGAGGTTAGTTTCGTGATAACATTCTAATTTTGTCATAAAAACCAAAATTTTTAAGAGTTCTTTGCCATGCAGTCATTCACATGTGACTTTAAAGATACCGTTCACTTGCTTATTGCAGGCTCACATTGCCACTTGAAAATGAATTGGTTACCATTTCGTTATTGGTTTTTGTTATTATGATGTTTCGAATCCAAGCAGACGATTACACGAAATACTAAGAATTTCTGTGAAAAACATAGTCGTCCGGTGGTTTGCTGTTGGCTGACATTAGTTAATGCATTGCTACACTCCTGGAAATGGAAAAAAGAACACATTGACACCGGTGTGTCAGACCCACCATACTTGCTCCGGACACTGCGAGAAAGCTGTACAAGCAATGATCACACGCACGGCACAGCGGACACACCAGGAACCGCGGTGTTGGCCGTCGAATGGCGCTAGCTGCGCAGCATTTGTGCACCGCCGCCGTCAGTGTCAGCCAGTTTGCCGTGACATACGGCGCTCCATCGGAGTCTTTAACACTGGTAGCATGCCGCGACAGCGTGGACGTGAACCGTATGTGCAGTTGACGGACTTTGAGCGAGGGCGTATAGTGGGCATGCGGGAGGCCGGGTGGACGTACCGCCGAATTGCTCAACACGTGGGGCGTGAGGTCTCCACAGTACATCGATGTTGTCGCCAGTGGTCGGCGGAAGGTGCACGTGCCCGTCGACCTGGGACCGGACCGCAGCGACGCACGGATGCACGCCAAGACCGTAGGATCCTACGCAGTGCCGTAGGGGACCGCATCGCCACTTCCCAGCAAATTAGGGACACTGTTGCTCCTGGGGTATCGGCGAGGACCATTCGCAACCGTCTCCATGAAGCTGGGCTACGGTCCCGCACACCGTTAGGCCGTCTTCCGCTCACACCCCAACATCGTGCAGCCAGCCTCCAGTGGTGTTGCGACAGGCGTGAATGGAGGGACGAATGGAGACGTGTCGTCTTGAGCGATGAGAGTCGCTTCTGCCTTGGTGCCAATGATGGTCGTATGCGTGTTTGGCGCCGTGCAGGTGAGCGCCACAATCAGGACTGCATACGACCGAGGCACACAGGGCCAACACCCGGCATCATGGTGTGGGGAGCGATCTCCTACACTGGCCGTACACCACTGGTGATCGTCGAGGGGACACTGAATAGTGCACGGTACATCCAAACCGTCATCGAACCCATCGTTCTACCATTCCTAGACCGGCAAGGGAACTTGCTGTTCCAACAGGACAATGCACGTCCGCATGTATCCCGTGCCACCCAACGTGCTCTAGAAGGTGTAAGTCAACTACCCTGGCCAGCAAGATCTCCGGATCTGTCCCCCATTGAGCATGTTTGGGACTGGATGAAGCGTCGTCTCACGCGGTCTGCACGTCCAGCACGAACGCTGGTCCAACTGAGGCGCCAGGTGGAAATGGCATGGCAAGCCGTTCCACAGGACTACATCCAGCATCTCTACGATCGTCTCCATGGGAGAATAGCAGCCTGCATTGCTGCGAAAGGTGGATATACACTGTACTAGTGCCGACATTGTGCATGCTCTGTTGCCTGTGTCTATGTGCCTGTGGTTCTGTCAGTGTGATCATGTGATGTATCTGACCCCAGGAATGTGTCAATAAAGTTTCCCCTTCCTGGGACAATGAATTCACGGTGTTCTTATTTCAATGTCCAGGAGTGTACATACAAACTGCTGATAATACATCAATTAAAAAAAAGTTGTGTCAGCCATTAATCGAATTTCCACAGTAAACTACGCTATCTTATAATATTTATAACGACTAGATTCGTATATGGATGTATAATACATTGTTACCATGCTATTTGCCAGAAGCTGAAGCCCCTTGTACCTAGAAGTCGATCGCAAATAGTCAAAACCAATAAATATAGCTGATAGGGGATGAATGTAATAACAGAGGATAAAATGTTTTTGTACTCTATTATAAGATATACAGAGTGCTCTAGAACTCCAGCGGCAAATATTCAGACGTATGGACCAAACTAAGAAGAAAATGTCTGGTAAACATGGGATATAAAATGCAAAGCTTCCGTTAAGAGCTATGAGCGCTCGTTCAGCAGGAGAAATGTTTCATAGTAGCGAAGATGAGCAAGTGCTTATAGCTCTTAAGGTATGCACTTTAGAGCCTATGTTTACTAGAATTTTTTCCTTGTTTAGGACTATAATACTACTTTTTAGAGCTTATAGGTAGAGCTCTGGTCCACCTTGTATACACAATGTGTATTAACGCTAGTTTGAATAGTAGAAAATGGTTGCATTGTAAGCTCAATCAGAAACGAATATGATGTGTGGCATAGCAATACCATCTTATAAGTCAGCAGTGTGCAGACTGTGTTGGCCTGATTTTGTGGTAGCTGACGGAACAGATACGATTCTACAAGAACAGAACACAGTCGCTAGCATAATCAGGATACCACCAAAGCAATGACTTAATGCGTTTCCTGAGACAGGTATGGTTGAAGGCTAGTGGCGTTATAGTGTTCTTTAATCTTCTGGGACACAGATGTTAGTTGTACCGCAAATCAGTCATTACTACTGGATTTAATTTTGTATAATCTCAGCCTTTATATGTGGACAACTTTTACCAGTCTGCGTTCACCTCTTTGACGCGTGATTTGCCGTCGTTTAAAAGAGCTGCAGCTGGTGCTTCCATGTGTTTCGTCTGAGTGGCTGTTTTGGCTACTCTTTCGGCTGTATCGTTTCCATGAACTTTTTGTTGAAATTTTGCGCGGTAAATGGTAACACCGTGATTGCTAGGCGTGAGCCTTACGATCAGATATGATTGCTTCGTAACCTGTGAAGACCACATAGGTAGCTGGAGTCGTATAATGTATGCTAGTGCGTAAAACTTTAAGGCCGAAAGTAACTTTCACATGCTGTCACTCCAAGTAACTTAGCTCGATGAAACTTGAACCATACATAGAAAGAACTTCTGCAGTACAGTACAGAAGGTAATTGAAAGTGATGTACAATGTGACGAACAGAAGTTAAACTTTTATTCAAAGACAATAATTACACTGAAGTCACCTCGATTTGTGATGGTCCCCCCTGGACATTGCAAAAGGTGGGAAATGGTTTGTAATAGGGTGTGTGATCACCATGGATAGCAATGCATGCTCTGCAATGAGGTCCCTTACTCACTACAAGACTGGTACGTCTACATAATCTAAATTCACCTGATGAAATGTCCGCCTACTTAGTTGGGTGGTAACGTTATCGCCTCCCATGCAAGCGAGCCCGGGTTCGGGTCCCGACCAGGTTAGTGATTTTCTCCGCTCGGGGACTGGGTGTTGTGTTGTCCTAATCATCATTTCATCCTCATCACCGGCTCGCAGCACTCTAATGGTGCAACACGTTGCTTGGTATCACCGACGACTCCTGGAAGATGGGAAATAATATTGTGCGACCTCGTTCTAACATCAAGTCACTGACCTTCCTTTCTCCATTTGGTTGTTTCACCTTTCCCTAGATAATAGCTACCATGAAGATCGTCTTCATCGTCTTCGTCTTCTTCCTGCTCTAATGATGTTTAGCGATCACTGGCAATAACATCATCCTCTTTATATTCACCACCGGATTTAATTAGTCCCTCGTAAAGTATGTTAATCAATCGGCTCCTCATCAAGCACGCGATCAAGCTTTGTCCCCACATAGCCCATAACAATCCATATGTAACAGTATTTGCTAGTAATTATACGGGAAAATATCATATCTTACGCAAATACGCACAAAAATGCAATGGAATAGCTACCTGGACCTTTTCTTCTTATGAGACGAGGCAAACGTGTAGGCGTTTCACAAACCCCAGCGTGCTCAAACTTGTTTCAACAGCATCTCACGAAGTCCTATTTACAATTAAACTTACAAAGACACACTTATACCGCTTGACATCTTGAAGCAGATACCAGGAGCCATAAACAACGTGATGTACAATGTAGCAGTTAACTATACAGAGAGGTCCAGAAGCATTTTGACACTCTTTGATAGTCATATCAGTAATAAAGGAACTAAAAGACATACCGTTACAATTCTTGCGTTGGGGGAAGGTAATTTTATCTGTTAGGAGTAACCCCCATTAGCAGCCATACAACATCCATACCGTTGAACGAATGGTTCAAATGGCTCTAAGCAAAATGGGACTTAACATCTGAGGTCGTCAGTCCCCTAGACTTAGAACTACTTAAACCTAACAAACCTAAGGACATCACACACATCCATGCCCGAGGCAGAACTCGAACCTGCAACCGTAGCAGCAGCGCGGTTCCGGACTGGAGTGCCTAGAACTGCTCGTCCAACGCAGCCGGCTGATACCGCTGAACTACGGCTGTCAGTGCTGCCAGTCTGATAGCCGCACAGGACGCCTCGATATTTTCTCGTAGCACGTTCAGTGTATTTGGCTTTTGTTGATAAACTTAATTTTTCAATGTCCCCCATAGGTAGAAGTCAAGAGGTGTCAGGTCTGGAGGCCGTAGTCGTAGTGGGTGCGCAACAGCTCCTCTTCGACCTATCCATCGTCCAGGTAGATTTTCATCTAAGTAGGTTCTGACATCTCTGTGGTAGCGAGGCGGAGCGCCATCTTGTTGAAGGTAAAATTTTTCATTTCCAAACACCTCTCGGCTGGCAGGTAAAATCGATGTTTACAACATAAGTAGATACACCTCACTAATTATGGTACCTTCAAAGAAGAATGGGCCAATCAAAGCAATAGCGCGATGACAGACCCCACCACACATTAACAATCGGTAGGTTAACGGGTTTGTCCACGTGAACATTAGGATTTTCAGGAGCCCAATACACGCAGTTGTGGCGGATTACAGTATCGTTCAGTTTGAATTACGCCTCGTCAGACCAGATAACCATCCCTGCAAAGCGTTCATACACGCGAAGCATGCCTCCACACCACTCGCAATGCACCATCCTCCGATCTGGGTGGTCCTTGTTTGTAGCATGCAGCGTTGGAATGTTCATTTTCCACTTTACACCCTTCAGAATTCGTAGTATGCATGATTGGCTTAAACCGCTTTCACACTGCTGGAAAACGCACGCCAATATCTGTTGAGAAAACAATGGACCACGCTACCGCGCAAAATCGCAACACTTTGTCGTTTCGTTCCAAAGATATTACTTATCAAAGAGTGTCTAAATTTTTGTAGATCCCTCTGCAGAAATTTGTCATACGGGGTACATCACACCCCTACACATTACGTTTTGCAGAGCAGTATTCTTGACGGTAACACTTCCCGTACACTCCGTAATATTAGCCCATCGATCGGAGGTGTCCAGAGTGGAGTGGTTTGATCATCAACGATGCCAGCACGGCGTGTGAGATGAGTAGGGAGCGTGTGACACGGGGCGGGTTGTGGTCTCCGCCTGTGTGGGCCGCGGCGGCCAGCGTCGAGGCGGTGCCCGCAGGAGCGGCTATTAATCTGCGGGGATTAGCTGCTGCGGGCTGGCGGCGGCTGCCGGCCCGAGATAAACACCTCGCCCTGATCGATGTGCGACGCCCGCGCCCGCCAGGGACAAGTGACGCCGCTGCGGGCGCGCGGGTAGCCTACCCAGCTTTGACGCCGCCGTTCCTTCTGCCCCGACTCGCCAACACGACTGACACGAAGGACTATTTGGTATGAGAATACGGAAGCAGAAGGTAACGCATCGGTTCTCAGATGCTGTGATTGACAAAAAGTGTTATAGATCCGTCACGGTCAGACAGAGATTCCGAAACTGTAAGACGTACAGGACTGTAAGGCGTACCAAGGAGCAGAGATAGACTCAGATCACAATACTGGCCATTGAAATTGCTACACCAAGAAGAAATGCAGATGATAAACGGGTATTCATTGGACAAATATATTATACTAGAACTGACATGTGGTTACATTTTCACGCAATTTGGGTGCATAGATCCTGAGAAATCAGTACCCAGAACAACCACCTCTGGCCGTAATAGCGGCCTTCATACGCCTGCGCATTGAGTTAAACAGAGCTTGGATGGCGTGTACAGGTACAGCTGCCCATGCAGCTTCAACACGATACCACAGTTCATCAAGAGTAGTGACTGGCGTATTGTGACGAGCCAGTTGCTCGGCCACCATTGACCAGACGTTTTCAATTGGTGAGAGATCTGGAGAATGTGCTGGCCAGAGCAGCAGTCAAACATTTTGTGTATCCAGAAACGCCCGTACAGACCTGCAACATGCGGTCGTGCATAATCCTGCTGAAATGTAGGGTTTCACAGGGATCGAATGAAGGGTAGAGCCAAGGGTCGTAACACATCTGAAATGTAACGTCCACTGTTCAATGTGCCGCCAATGCGAACAAGAGGTGACCGAGACGTGTAACCAATGGCACCCTATACCATCACGTCGGGTGATACGCCAATATGGCGATGACGAATACACGCTTCCAATGTGCGTTAACCGCGATGTCACCAAACACGGATGCGACCATCATGATGCTGTAAACAGAACCTGGATTCATCCGAGAAAAATGACATTTTGCCATTCGTGCACCCAGCTTCGTCGTTGAGTACACCACCGCAGGCGCTCCTGTCTGTGATGCAGTGTCAAGGGTAACCGCAGCCACGGTCTCCGAGCTGATAGTCCATGCTGCTGCAAACGTCGTCGAACTGTTCGTGCAGATGGTTGTTGTCTTGCAGACGTTCCTATCTGTTGGCTCATGGATCGAGACGTGGCTGCACGATCCGTTACAGCCATGCGGATAAGATGCCTGTCATCTCGACTGCTAGTGATACGAGGCCGTTGGTATCCAGCACGGCTTTCCGTATTACCCTTCTGAACCACCGATTCCATATTCTGCTAACAGTCATTGGATCTCGACCAACGCGAGCAGCAATGTCGCGATACGATATACCGCAATCGCTATAGGTTACAATCCGGCCTTTATCAAAGTTGGGAACGTGATGGTAGGCATTTCTCCTCCTTACACGAGGCATCACGACAACGTTTCACCAGGCAACGCCGCTCAACTGCTGTTTGTGTATGAGAAATCGGTTGGAAACTTTCCTCATGTCAGCACGTTGAAGATGTCGCCACCAACGCCAACCTTGTGTGAATGAAAAGCTAATCATTTGCATATCACATCATCTTCTTCCTGTCGGTTAAATTTCGCGTCTGCAGCACGTCATCTTCGTGGTGTAGCAATTTTAATGGCCAGTAGTGTAGTAGCGATGAGGAGTAGGCTGAACTTTAAGGTGTTAATCAGGAAGAATCAATAAGTAAAGCAGCGGGATACGGAAGTACTAAGCAACGATGAGATACGCTTGAAGTTATCTAAGGATATAGATACAGCAATAAGGAATAGCTCTGTAGGCAGTACGGTTCAAGAGGAACGGACATCTCTAAAACGGGCCACCACAGAAGTTGGAAAGAAAAACATGGGTATAAAGAAGGTAACTCTGAAGAAACTATGTGTAACAGAAGAAATACTTCAGTTGATCGAGGAAAGGAGGAAGCACAAAAATGTTCCAGGAAACTCAGGAATACAAGTCGCTGAGGAATGAAATAAATAGGAAGTACCGGGAAGCTAAGACAAAATGGTTGCATGAAAAATATGAAGAAATCGAAAACGAAATAACTGTCGGAAGGACAGTCAAAACAAACTTCGGTGGAATTAAAAGCAAGGGTGGTAACATTAAGAGTTTCCGGGCGGGAAGGCGTGCCGGTGCTCGGCACGACTCGGCCCGGCGGATTAGTGTCGGGGCCCGGTGTACCGGCCAGTCCGTGGATTGGATGGTTTTTAAGGGGGTTTTCCGTCTGCCTCAGCGACTGCGGGCTGGTTCCCCTTATTCCGCCTCAGTTACACTATGTCGACGATTGCTACGCAAGTACTTTCTCCACGTACGCGTACACCATAATTACTCTACCTCGCAAACATTGGGGTTACACTCATCCGGTGTGAGACGCCGGCCGTTGTGGCCCAGCGGTTCTAGGTGCTTCAGTCCTGAACCACACGGCTGCTACGGTCGCAGGTTCGAATCCTGCCGTGGGCATGGATGTGTGTGATGTCCTTAGGTTAATTAGGTTTACGTAGTTCTAAACCTAGGGGACTGATGACCTCAGATGTTAAGTCCCATAGTGCTTAGAGCCATTTTTTTTGGTGTGAGAGGTTCCCGGCGGTGTCCACTGGGGGCCGAACCGCACAATAACCCTGGGTTCGGTGTGGGGCGGCGGTGGGGAGAGTGGATTGCTGTAGCCTGTTGTGGGGCTGTGTAGCAGTACGAGCTGCGGCGGGGACGATGCCTCTCCGTCTTTCTAGGTCCCCAGTTCCATAAAATATAATACAATACAACATCAAGAGTGCAACGGTAATTCAACTGCTAAATGTAGAAGAGAGAGCGGATAGTTCAATACATTGAAAGAGTGTATGTGGGGGACGATTTGTCTGAGGTGACAGAAGAAGAAACAGGGGTCGATTTAGAACAGATAGAGGATCCGTATTAGAATCAGAATTTAAAAGAGCTTCGGAGGATTTAAGATCAAATAAGGCAAAAGGGATTGATAACATTCCATCACAATTTCTAAAATCATTGGCGGAAGTGGCAACAAAACGATAATTCACGTTGGTGTGTAGAATGTATGAGTCTGGCGAAATACCAACTGGCTTTCGGAAAAATGTCATCCACACAGTTTCGAAGACATTTGTGACAATTATCGCACAATCAGCTTAACAGCTCATCCATCCAAACTGCTGACAAGGGTAATATACAGAAGAATGGAAAAGATTTTATACAACACCCAGAACTGATGATAACACTATCCCCTTTATTTGCTACCGTATTGATTCGAAATGGTCATCTGGCAACATAAAAGCGTTGAATAGCGTATACGTCATGCTCCTATTCTGGCATCACTAATAAGAATCAAATCACAAAAAGTCGTTGTGCATCACTGTCGTAAAGGATAAAATACATTGAGTAATCTTAGTACATTTCCGTTTCTATGTTTCCTGCTACGCGGTGGGCACTTTGCATACTGACTTGAATTTGGCAGTAGCTCTTGGTGCTATGTAAAAGTAATAATGTTGTAAGATCAGAGATTTATCACCAAATAGTTATGTGTAGTGTTAGATAGTGCACGAATTTTCGGTAGCTGGACTTGGTGCCAACTTAAGGTGACTGCTAGGATTCAGCTCAACATGGCAGCAAGTCTCATTGCTGAAAATTCGTGCTCCATCAACGACTATTCGTATGCAAGACTATCTAAGAAGAATTTAAAATAAAGGCCTTCTTTAATTAAATCCTGTAGTTCTTGCACATAAGCCTTCAGCTATACTTACTGCACACTCCAGCTCTACAAATGGAGCTGTGGTGTCGTAAGTTGCCTTCGCCACAGGCAGCGCTAAAACGTTCTGCGTTTTAAATAGCGATCCTGTTCGTAGCCTCTCCTAGAGTAGGTGCAAATGATGATGTTGATAGGGATATGTACCTTGGGGGAGGAAGTTATATTCAGCCAAGTCTCGATGTCACTCAAGAGGAACGTGCGATGATTTAAGCGCTTTCAAATCCATAATGCACAATTTAGCAAACAGCCATAAAGAGGTTTTGTTCAATTAATAACTTGTCTGGAGCTCAAAATATGGACAGATACTAAAATGTGTAGGCAATCACAAATTCATGTTGCTAATAAAGCTAAAGTAATATTAAACGGTATTAACGCAGGTTAATGGCTTTTATCTTATCTGCTTGACAAAAAGCAGAGTGTATCAGTTCTATATCGACTACACAACAGTAGCCAGTCAGAATCTGAGTAATGAGAGATGGTACACAGCAGGGCTCTACGTTTGGAGGTCATCCGTTTCTGATGTACATAAATGGTCTCTCGCTTGAACTGACAATGCCCCACGGAAAAAAATCACTAACTCTCATAAAGCTCCGCAAGTCACAATGTACTGTGCTCAAGGAATTACTGTAAGTAGAAAACGTTAAGTTTTAAGAGAGCACAACCTTAAATGGAAAACCCACACCTTAGATTTCATGAACCATATTTGCAGTACGAAGGATTACTGTTATATAGGATTTAAACATGAAGTAATTTGTCTGTTCTGGATATTTCCATTTACTATTGATTTAGGAATTAATTTTTTGTGGAAGCTTAACTTAAGGGACAGTATCTTAAGAATATAGAAGCGTTTTATGCGAATCATATCGGCAGTTAATTTTAGAATACACTCTTGAGATATCACCAAAATCCTTGGTGATTTGACTTCTACTTCACAATATGTGTATATTCATTAACGTCTTTGTCGTAAAAAAGAAGAAGAAGAAGAAGAAGAAGAAAGTATTCGTCGACCTGCACAGAACATATGATATGTCTTGTAGGTAACGTGATGAGGTTTGAGACTGAATTTATGAATATTCTGCTGGGCAACACCTTGTACTGTATTGAAGATTTTATTCACAGGTACTCTTGAAATTAATGTTTTATGTCAACAGTGGTGTCCTTTCATTGTATCGCAATTAATTAAAATGTAAACTTTTGACTTATTTCCAGATGTGAGATAACGCTTTCCGCGAGATCCGTGGACTACGACTAAAGTAACGTAAAGCTTGTAAGAAACTGGTAATTGCTAGCTTATGACGTCCAGTTTCTCAGTCTTGGTACCCACCTGGATGATCACCCTTGCTTACGGCGCCACAACTTCTCTGTTTGCAGTTTCCCCTCCTCTCTCACAAGGCCACTCTCTTTTGTTTCACCTTCACCTCCACTAAGCAGCCTTCAGACGTCGGATTCCTACTTGTCTCCCTTCAGCTTTAACAACCCCTGCTTCGCGAACTGTCCCAAATGAATACCCTCCGGTGATTTCAATAGGCTGCGAAACTAATCCGCTTTCCCCTCCAACCGCTCTCCGATAACAAGTACAGGGGTCGGTGGGCTCTCCAAGGGGAGAACCGACTCGACTGAATGCATCCAGAGTATCTCCAGATGCTGGATGCTAGAGGGAAGGTCGAAAGCGCGTTCGTTCTGCGCTGCTCCCAGAGCGCACTTTTATCGAGTGGCATGGTGAGAGACTGATATCATTCAGCTCCGACGTACGTCTCTCTTTCCCGTACTTTTATACGCTTCTAGCCGACATGAGAATACATCCGGCACCATCAGTAATGAAATGGGGCACAGTGTAAATAATTCTACGGGACTGCACGTTGATTATTCTGTTTATGAAACGTAACTAAACCTAAGACGAGCTTCTAATGCAGTCTTAGGAGGATGAAGAAGTAAAGATGCCGCCATAGCTGCGGTGAGCATCCTATAATAAAAGATATAAACCACAATAAATATACCTGAAGCGCTATCCCAAATGTTCCTGGAGAACAGTATGTGAGTTCAGAACTATGACAGTTTGGAACGGTAAGGTGTGGATTCACTATTGATTTTTTCCTTGACATCTAATGTTGAAGAAGTCCCACTGGCAAATGTAGCGTTGTTTGCAACTCAAGTAGAAAATTTCTATTTTGCTACATCCTGTTTTCTCCTCTCCAGCAGTTAAAAGGTAGGCAACCAGTTGATACAACTAGTGCATAGCTTGTCTGCGGACTTGAATATTTATATGACCACACATAAATTAATTTAAAGGAAATCCTGAGATATACATATTAAAGAAGTCAACACTGTAAATACCAAGGGTTTCAGGTAAACATATTTCAAAACCGTCGACAACAGGGCATATATCCACACGATTATTTTCCTCCTCCACCTATTTCTATATCCATATTACAGATCAGAAATGAACTTCGTATACTCGTTTTTAAATACCTCAATGGTTACTATGACGCCGCGCGGGATTAGCCGAGCGGTCTACGGCGCTGCAGTCATTTACTGTGCAGCAGGTCCCGGTGGAGGTTCGAGTCCACCCTCGGGCATGGGTGTGTGTGTTTGTCCTTAGGATAATTTAGGTTAAGTAGTGTGTAAGCTTAGGGACTGATGACCTTATCAATTAAGTCCCATAAGCTTTCACACACATTTGAACATTTTTTTGTTACTATGACGTCATCTATGAGCTCGCCGTCTCCGTACGTTCGGACATTCTACTCGCGAGTATCCCTCGAGCCCATTTAAGTGAAAACTCGTCACTTGCGTCCCTTGACGGTGTCACTTGAGTCCGCTGGTGGGTACAAATTGACTACAGCAGCGTAGAAAGGAGAGCGAGAACACGAGCTCACTAGTATAAGCGAGGACTCGCGGTATTCCCGCCACATACGCTACCGTTGAGCATGACTATTAACAGTGAACATTGTCCTGTTTATACACACACCAGCGGACCTAGTAAAATTTCCCAATTGATAAGTATGTATGGGAGTTGGATATACTTTACTCCTCCCCCCCTCTCTATGCCCATTTTCTCCCCGCCTCCACCTCTCCGTCCATCTCCTCTTCCCCCTCTCTCTGACCTTGAGTCTTGCCGGCCGGTGTGCCCGTGCGGTTCTAAGCGCTTCAGTTCGGAACCGCGTGACCGCTACGGTCGCAGGTTCGAATCCTGCCTCGGGCATGGATGTGTGTGATGTCCTTAGGTTAGTTAGGTTTAATTAGTTCTAAGTTCTAGGCGACTGATGATCTCAGAAGTTAAGTCGTATAGTGCTCAGAGCCAGAGCCTTGAGTCTTGTTGATCGTTATTGCAAATGAAACCTTGATTTGTAATTGAAGTCGCTTACAATTAATGGGTAAATTTTTCAACATCATTGGCATACGGCGTATGAGAGAGATTTCTTCATCTATTGGATCTATTAGGATAACAGTTTTAATAACAGTATTTCGCATAGTAATTATAGAGTGCAGCAATCAGTCGTGCTTTTCAGATTTTATTATGCAAATCCAGATTTCGGCTAGTAGCTAGCCATTCTCAATGTGCTATTTTTTGTTCTCAATGCATGTAAGTTCCTGTTGTTCGGGCGTCAGTCACAGTTCTTCATTGACAATTTTTCATTGACTGTACTACTGTATAACGAGATAGGTTGCTAACTGATTACACGGTCGGAGGATTTCATATGGTATTGCAGTGTGAAATTCCTCTTTATTAAGACTAATTTGATGTTAAAGAGGTTCCAAATCTAGTTTTCAATTCGCAGAAGACGGATGCGAGGGAATTTTTCTATCTATTATATCCCGTATGCACTGAATTGTTTTGGTGTTGAAAATAGGAACTATGACACAACCAGATGTAGCCAAGAGGACATTTTAAATATTTCAAAAAAATGTTCAAATGTGTGTGAAATCTTATGAGACTTAACCGCTAAGGTCATCAGTCACTAAGCTTACACACTACTTAACCTAAATTATTCTAAGGACAAACACACACACCCAATGCCCGAGGGAGGACTCTAACCTCCGCCGGGACCCTAAATATTTCATATAGGACAAAATTCCACATGTTGAGGTGGTACTTTCTTCTCAGCAATATTTTCCATGACAAACTAAACTATTTCAGAAAAGAAATTTACATATATTCTTCTATGAGTGAGTAATATATTCTGAAAGTAACTTTATGTTGTACTATTACTGTAATCGGAACTATGTGCCAATTTCCCGCATATCAGAAGGGACTTGGGAACATTATATGAAATATGTGTACAAATTTATGTTTAAATGAACACCTTTTGTGGAGACAAGTAGACAGACCAAAGGATTTCTACAAGGACGCAGCCTGACTTGATAGCGCCACTTGGCAGTGTTTACGTCGCTGTAGCCGATTCCGTCAGCCTTACCTTGCAATTTTAGCTTGGATATTTTTGTGAAAAGTTTAGACTCTAACATTAACAACTGTTATACCACAATACTTGAAATTACAAAAAGTACTGTATGCCCGATTGAAAGATATCCAAAACAAAAATTTAATATCTCGTAAACTAATTTATATAATCGCTACCAAGTGTCACTACAAAGAGAATCTCTGGAACTTTTGTTTTGCGTGGTTGGAAAGATTACGAGAATCGTTTATTTTAATTACGCACAGTTAAAATGGCGGTGATGCGAGAACTGTCTAATGTGACGAAATAAATCTCGGGTGAACAGCCTGGCTAGCACCTGGTGCGCTGATGTACTGACCGGCGGTGGGCCGACGCCATGTATGTATAGGACAGTCCCCCTCCCGCTCCTCCCTCAGGCGCTTCCTATGAGTCGGTGCAAAACACGGTAGCAGCTTATGGAAGTGATATTGGTACCCTGTACTATGTACCCTGTAAGGCGCCCTTGCCCAGATAACTGGATTGCAGGTGGAGTTGAAGATCCAGGACAATATGAATGGCAGACTGTCTAATTGCACACTGGATGTATGGAGCACCACGTAAGGCGTCCTTCCCCAAATGGCCCACACTTCCAATAATTTTGAAAAATGTGCAGGACAAACCTTAAAAGGGGACCGTAACTATTGAGGCTGAAAGTTGGGAGACTCCTTCTAGCCGCCTCTTACGACGAGTTGGAGTACCTCGGGCCTATTCCAACACCCGGACCGACAGGGTGGTTCGATTAAGTGTTGAAGACAAGCTTAATGGAAGAAAAAGGTAGACTGCATCATCAGCACCGATATCACTTCCCGAAGATTCGGATCTCTGAGCAATTTTCTTATTTTTCTCTTTCCTCTATTTGTTTCCAGTCACATAGCAATAAGAGCTAATTTCCTCTTTGCAAGTCTGGATGTAGTCAATGAAGGAGCCATTTAATTTTTGTAGGGCGAGCTTGTCATAACTATAGTTGTCACTTTTTGCGTGTTGGTTTCTTTATCTCTGGTGCTGTTACATATGAGGAGGTCTGTATTATATTGAGAGAAATACTTGGTTATATCGTCTTTTTTTCAACGTCGGTTTAACCTGAGTGTTAAAACCACTCAAAATAATCGGATTCTGAAATAACCGATTTTCGGTTTCTTTATTCCTATTATCTCCTGTAATAAACGTAGAAATCGAACAAAGACTGAAAAATTTCGACTCCTTTAGTTTCAAGATACATAGAATCAAAATACTAAATGAAGTGGGAAAATAAAAGGAACTTAGTCTGTCCATTGTTTGCTGCTTTTCTTGAAAAGTGATAAATTGTCGAACATTATAAAAAAATCAACAGTGTTCTCCTATTGATTCTAAGTTTTTGAAAATCTGCTCAAAAGTCATGTTTTAATCGAGGATCATACCACTATTTGGGTATTAGGAATAGTTTGTGCTAAAGGGTAAAAACTGAGTTTGAAGAACTATTTTTCATGTTAATCTGTACGTTTTCAAGGGCTACGGTCAGATAAAGTCATATTGTGTAGACAGCTACTTTCTATTTTTATAGTAAAATATGAATGAAGTTTGTTGTGGTTCTTCCTGTTCTTAATATTTTATAGCAAATGCGGTATTTATTTCACTGATGTCACACTCCGTAAAATACTTTCAGCCATTGTGTACTACAACCAATGTCCAACGGCAACAACGAGAAAGCAAATTGCAGATCAGATGGTGCAATTCCCGCACACTGCATGTACACGCGTGTCATCAACTAGGCTACACCATACGGTAACACGTACTGTATTGTCACAGACATACTGTACCAACTCGTGTGCTATGTGTTTCCTGCTCCTTTCTGTCAGGACTGTTATGAAAACTGCTTTGATTACTTTTACAATTTTCTGTAATTACGCAGTATTCAACCCCAAGCAAATTCTAAGAATAAAAATTTCTGCTTTTTAAAAAACGTTTTATTTAAAAATGAAAAAAATTAGCACTGCTGCTATGGCTAATTGGTATTTCGATTTTTTACCCGGTTATTAGTAAACAATAAAAAATACCTGTTATAACTGAGACCGAACAAATATCGAAAAATATCAGTTATTCAGAACTAAAATACCGATATCGGTTCCAACCGGTCGGTTTTTCCCATCCGTACAAGACACCGACAAAAACGTAGAGCCAGAAATACCTGGAGAACTTTTAGTAGCCTGTTTTACCAACTCTCGAGCCATGTAAGGAAAAGTCTTTACTAGCAAGATACAAAAACATGTTCAGGGTTAAGAGGAAAGAGCTGAGAACAATAAGAGTCTGAAGAAAATAACAGACAGATTTTGTTACTTAATATGGTAGATATCACAGTATTTCTTTTGGTGACGTAATTACCTTGCAGGTATGAATAACAGGAATGTTCTTCCTCCTCTCACACGAGGCCCATTCCTTGCGGATATGTGGATATGTGAGAGTTGTATCGTAGCCGTTGTGTTTCTTGCGGAGTGTAGGTGAGTGTAATGGATTGTGGATAGTGTAGTGCTTACGTTTGTGTTCTATGATGAGGATGATGATGATGACGATGATGATGATGACGATGATGATAAGAGAACGGAAAGGGTAAAATGTGGTACCAGCACATGGTCTAATTCTCTCGATTAGCACCAAGGGAACCGTCGAGCTAAACTTCCCGATCCGACGGTCTGTTCACCGTCAAGAGTGTCTCACTTCATGAAAGACTGCGAAAAGGTCTGGAATTTACTCCAGAACCTCTCTTCCCGCCTTGCCGGACAAAGATAGGCAGGAAAAATTTCATACACTACTAGGAGTCGAACCGGCTTAACTGCCATGTTTAGCTGCCGCACAGTTGTACGTTAGTGAGCTCAGCTTTTATTATTTATTTATTTTTCTTTTTGGAAGAGGGGCCTCCCGTCTCCGCCTATAGTCAAGCTGTCTCTCTCCAAAAATGTTTCCTTTGGCGAGTTTCTTATGCTATATTCTTCAAATTGCGTTTTCCCTTTTTTGTCCTGATCTTATTGTTTTTCAATCTATCGAAACTACATTTCTTCTTATTTAAAACGAAAAAAAAAGTTTCCCGACTTCAGTCCAATCGAGCAGGTGTGGGATGGGTTGCGGAGCCATATTGCATCACGTTAACATGGGCCAACGACCCTCCAGCAGATATCAACAACGCTGGTGGCGGGTGTAACGCCATACCACAAGAACTGCTTATCCAGATCGACGCCGTTTCACAGCCTTTTAGAACTGATTCCTCCAACAGCACAGCTCACTCTACGCCATTCACCTTTTATAGTCCAGGTTTCACATCCGTACATCACAAATGGAAAGATGTTCAAACAAGGTTTTAGTTACAGAATTTCTAGTAACTGATAGGAAACCGGAATTAAAATAGCTGGAATAAATATGAATAACCTTAGATATGCCGGTAATACCATACTGATGGTAGAAAGTGAATAAGGAATAAGAGCTAAAGATCTTACTGAATGTGATAGAACAAAGGCTGGTCTAATGCTGAAAAAAAAGGAGAAGACCAAACTGCTAAGGTTATCGGTCCCTAGGCTTACACACTACTTAAGCTAACTTAACCGAACTCACGCTAAGGACGACACACCCAGGCCCCAGGGAGGACTCGAACTTCCGACGGGGGCAGCCGCGCGAACCGTGACAAGGCCCCCTAGACTGCGCGGCTACCCCGCTTGCCCTCTACGCTTATTACTTCATGGCATATAGGAGGAGAAAAAATGGAGTGGTTTCTACATTCATTATTCGCGGCTGCCCCATTTCTGCTGATGGTGACTGCACACACGAAATCAAGAGACGTTTGTCACTCGGCAGGAAGGCGATGTCCATCCTTGACAATTTTTTAAGGAGTAGAGATATCATTTTAACAACAAAGATCTGTATAGTAAGGGATACAGTTTTTCCAGTTGTGGTGTACTGATGTGAAACACGGGCCATAAGAGAGGCTGAAGAGCGTGTAATAGATTATGTTGAATTGTGGTGTTTCAGGAAACTCTTTAGACTTCTGTGGACCACAGATAATGGAATAGATCATTATTACTTGAGGATGTTAGACAACCAGGTTGAAACAGCAGCAGCTTCCATAATTTTTTTCGCTGTGTTGACAGGAATAGGTTAAACTGATGCGACGAGGTGGAGCTTAGGTAAAGTATTGCAACGAAGAAAGCATGCCATTTTAAAAGAACGCAAAATCCCTAAGATTTTTACGAAAGCTCGAAGCGCAAACTTCAACGCAAGAAGCTTCTACTAGCTTTCACAACGAAACACTGTCTCGATATGTGACGCAAAACCAAAAAAGATTCTGGTCGTGTGTAAAGTACACCAGCATAAGAGAAAATCAATCCTTTACTACTAGGTAACAGTGGTGATGTTACGGATTACAGTGCCACTGAAGCAGAGTTACTCAACGCGATTTTCCGAAATTCGTTCACAAAAAAAGGCGAAGTAAAAATTCCTTATTTGGAACCAAGAACAACTGTCAACATGAGTAACTTCGAAGAAGATAATCTAGGTGTAGCGTAGCAGCGTAAATCACTTAATAAAGGCAAGGTCTCCGGTCCAGATCGTATACCAGTCAGGTGCCTTTCAGCTTCATACCTAGCAATCATATACAACCTCTCGTTCGTAGAAAGTTCCGTACCCAGAGACTGGGAAGTTACAAAGATTATATCAATTCCCCAGAAAGCAAGTAAGAGAAACGGACTGAATTACAAACCCATATCAGTAATGTAGATTTGCAGTAGGATTTTGGAACGTATACAGTGCTCGAATATTATGAATCGCCTCGAAGAAAACGAAAAACTGACAAGTAGCCAAAGCGGATTCAGAAAATATTGTTCCTGCGAAACGCAGCTACCTCTTTATTCTCACCAAGTAATGAGTGCTATCGACAGAGGACGTCAAATTGATTTCATATTCTCAGATTTCCAGATGACTTCTGACATTCTTCCTCAGAAGCGACTTCTAATTAAATTGCGTGCGTACGGAATATCATCTTATGTGTGTGACTCGATTCGTGATTTCCTGTCAAAAACATAAAAGTTTGTAATAACTGATGGAAAGTGATCGAGTAAAACAGAACTAATATCTGGGGTTTCCCAAGGAAGTGTTATAGGCCTTCTGTCTTTCCTGATCTAAATAAACGATTTAGGAGACAATCTGAACAGCCCTCTCAGCTTGTTTGCAGGTGATGCTATCATTTACCGTCATGTAAAATCATCAGATGATCAAAACTAATTTCAAAATGACTTAAACAAGATATCTGTATGGTGCAAAAAGTGGCAATTCATTCTTAATAATGAACGGTGTGAAGTCATCCACATCAATACATAAAAGGAGTCTGGTTAATTTCAGTTACGCAATAAACCACACAAACCTAAAGGTTGTGCCGGCCGAAGTGGTCGTGCGGCTCTAGGCGCTACAGTCTGGAACCGAGCGACCGCTACGGTCGCAGGTTCGAATCCTGCCTCAGGCATGGATGTGTGTGATGTCCTTAGGTTAGTTAGGTTTAATTAGTTCTAAGTTCTAGGCGACTGATGACCCCAGAAGTTAAGTCGTATAGTGCTCAGAGCCATTTGAACCTAAAGGTTGTAAACTCGACTAAATACTTGGGGATTTCAATTAAGAATAACTTAAATTGAAACGATCACATAGATAATGTTGTGTGGAAAGCGAACCAAAGACTGTTATTTATTGGAAGATCACTTAGAAAATGTAACAGGTCTACTAAAAAAAACTGCTTGCATTACGCTTGTCCGCACTGTTCTTGAGTACTGCTGAGAGGAGGGGCAATCGCATCAGATATGATTGATGGACATCGAAAAAGTTCAAAGGAGGACAGCTTGTTTTGCATTATCGTGAAATAAGAGAGAGCCACGGATATGATACACGAATTGGAGTGGAAGGCATTAAAACAAAGGCGTGTTTCGCTGCAGAAGGACTTTCCCAAAGAATTTCGATCTCCAACTTTCTCCTCAGCGTGTGAAAATGTTTCCTTGGTGCCCAGATAACTTGAATATAATCATAATAAAAAATAAGAGAAATCACAGCTTGCTCGTTTTTCACGCTCGCTGTTGAGAGTGGAAAATTGGAATTTTGTGGTAATATCCTATGCGACCAAGCTGCTGAGGTCATCGGTCCCCAGGTTTACACACTACTTAATCTAACTTACGCTAAGGACAACACACACACACACACACCCATTTCCGAGGGAGGACTCGAACATCCGACGGGGGGAGCAGCGTGAACCGTGCGGCTACCACGCGCGGCTTTTGAGAGTGGAACGGTAGAGAAGTATCTTAAAGGTGGTTCGATGAACTCTTTGCCAGGAACTAATTCTGAATTGCAGAGAAATCATGTGGATGTAGATGTATTTGTGTTAGTGAACTTGGCTGTAGTCGGTGCTCTCCTAAAGTTATCCAAAAGGGTAGCATTTTTTTCATCCAGTTGCTGTGCAATGTGACCTTGTGGGCCGGCCGGAGTGGCCGTGCGGTTCTAGGTGCTACAGTCTAGAGCCGAGCGTCCGCTACGGTCGCAGGTTCGACTCCTGCCTCGGGCATGGATGTGTGTGATGTCCTTAGGTTAGTTAGGTTTAATTAGTTCTAAGTTCTAGGCGACTGATGACAGAAGTTAAGTCGCGTAGTGCTCAGAGCCATTTTTTGACCTTGTGGTTGGCTGAGACGCTATGGAGGCGTGTACAAGTATATGACAGATGGCACAGTATCTAATAACGTGGGGAAAATTATACAAACGTTCGAAGATTCGTTCATTTATTCATAGTTGCTATATGTCTTGTTGTAATGGTCCCAGGGGCGTACTTTTAATATCATTAGGCGATATACTGAAGGGCTCGTCAGCAAACAAGTGCTTGGCAAGGCGTTGTGGTTCCTCGTGTCTTGACTAACAATCAAGGCGCAGTTCAGCTATGCGCAACAGGAGCTGTAACAGTCCTATTTGGTCGGAAACGTAGCAGCTAGCTGAGTGTTTCTCTTCTCATTTGCGTAATACGAGTGGCAGGAGTGCCGTGCTGTTCCCGCCTGCAGCTTACCCACGCAACCTTTCGCCGTCTCGTAAACATCTCCAGCCCTTCGATGCCGATGGGGTTTTAATCCCTCCGTTGGCCGCGACCCCACGAGCTCGCACTACGGCCTATCTCGGCGCTGCTACGTGTTGACGGTTGACAACTTATTTCCGTGTACCGTTAAACCGCGCCAGTAATATTGGCGCTATAGTCGAACTTGGCCTGAGTTACGCCGCCATAGGGTCGTACGCGCCCGCCTTCGAGATGTGCGTCGTAACCTTTAATGTGGCTCCCAAATTCCAGCATGTGTGCTAACCCTCCATCGCAGCCTCTAATGAAATTTGCCGCACGCGACATGTCACAGCCACCCTATATCCAACCATCCCGCACTCCTTTCGCCCTGCTCTGGCAACGGACACTTCTTCTGTCCTTTGTTTGCAGTCGCAAATTGCCAGTGGTAGTACGCAACAGCTTACACGTAAGGCGGCGAGAGAGAGAGAGAGGAAGGATTCTTATTTCGGCCCTACGAAATTGTTTGTTGCCCATTAAAAGTTAAGTGCTAGTTCCGTAAGCTGACGGCTAAGTTTCTGGGTCGTCGGCTGCGACACTCTAGTAGGCAACTGCATTTCGCCGAGGAAACTTGGCTGGCGCCTTTAAATAGGGATGGTGTCACTGGCAACTGGAGAGCACTTTTCCGTAAAGGGTCTATATAAACAGCGAGGCCACTCCATAACATTTAGCTGTCCACACCCACTCCTGTCTGCTTCTATACCGGCGTTGTCACCGATAGCTTGGAGTGAAGGCATCCGGAGAAGCAACTCTGTCGTTTTAATTCTCCGCGTAAAATAATCCTGCTGCACTGTGTTAGTTGTTACTTCCCAGAAACTTTCCCTTCTTCATTTTTATACCGTTTCTTCCCTCACTAGCCAGCCTTACTGTATTTAAGGATAGATTATGACTTACTTTAAAAGGATTGCATCTTCTTTTTACTCACTTTAAAGGGATGAAACGTCCCCTTAGAACTATTTATACAAGACTGTGCTTAAACTTCCACAATATTTTTTTAGCGCAACGCAATCTGACTATCAAAGATCCCTGCAAAAGAATGGCCCTGAGTAACATTAAACTATACCTTTCAGAAATCACTTACCTCACAAAAATCTTCATTACTCGAACTACCGCAATACAGCGAGCGCCACTACTGCCAGCTAAATAAAAGATTCAAACTACAGAAGGCACCAACTACTGATAGGGATAGTTAGCAAATGAAAGATATTAATAGAGAACAAACAATGTATTTACCTTAATAGTCATAATATATATAGCAGTTCATGACAAATTACAAAACTCTGCCATCTCTCACCTCACATTCACCACTGCTGGCAGCTCACCTCCAACTGCCGCAACGCTACGCGCTGTTCACATCCAGCTGCCGCTGCCCAACACTACAATGGCAGACAACAATGCAAACTAGCCACAGACTGCACACAGCACAGCCAGTGATTTTCATATAGAGCGCTACGTAACATTGCCAATAAGAAAACATAAACAGCCTACTTACATAGAGAAAACATAAACAGCCTACTTACATAGCCCCCATGCTCCCCACAAAAAATTTTACAAAATATTTTTGGGCAGTGGCCAATAATGATTTGAAAAAATTTTTCATAATTACAATAACAAAGATATCAAATGACACACTTATTGATACAATGTTGGTCAAAAGCTAAAATTTTCTCACAGTCCATAAAGACAGTCCTGATCATTCATCATAATAGTAATTACAGTTTTTTTTCACAAAGTCTCATTAGTAAAAGAAATTGCACACAGAAGTAGTGGATTTCCATGCAGTCTTGAAGAAGTAGTGTTGTCCTTCCAACGGAAAGACAGTGCTGACTCTTGACATGCAGACAGGTAATGGGCCACAACAGAGCAAACCCACAGCAGAGTCATTCGACGTTTTGAAGAAGATTGGTAGGTAGGTCATCACAGAGCAGACACACTGTAGTCCTCGTAGAGATTGTGGTATTGGTGGGCCACCAGAGGTGCAGACCCACTGCAGTCCTTGTAGAAATTGTGGACAGGCCCACTATAGTCCTGGTAGAGATTGTGGTATTGGCTGGCCATCAAAGATGCAGACCCACTGTAGTCCTTGTAGAGACGGCCAGCAGCCATCTGTTGCGACTGTGCAGGTGCACAATCACCATCGAAGAGTCTTGCAGAGAAAATAGCAAGTCCATAAACCACCACTTGTGCATTCACAAAGTTTGTGGAATTGTCCTTAGAACCAGCAATGCTGTTATCCAGTCCCTTGCTGAATTATTAACACACGTGCAAACACTATCAGTCCCTACCTCTCACATATTGTGCATTACTATGACCAACAGAAAAGTGTGCAGTGAAATGTAACTTACAGGTTACTTAATTTTATGAACTGCTGTCAATTACAATTTTATAGCAGAAGAATACAATAACAAAGGTACAAAATACATCATTAAAAACATAACAATACAGATAACATTTGTAGTACAGGCTTTACAACAGAATAGAAATGAACATATACATCAGTGTTACAGGAGTTATGACATAAGTAAATACATAAAAGATCAGAATAACTTTTGAAACATCAACTTTACACATGAGCATTAAAACAAAACAGAATAAATAATGTCTAACATCTTTACAAAGTAAATAACATATTATTAATGCCAATTATATTTGAGGATAACAGTATTCCTCATCATAGTGAATGTAGCTTAATATTACAAGAAGAAAAAATTCTATGAAACTACACAGAGGCAGGAAGAAAACAAATACACAAGGGTACACAAACATATAGAGGGATGACACAAAAGGATAGGACAGGGTTTGTTTTACTGCAGTATTTTGCATGGAGATCTCCCTTCGTTCATCATTATTCCCAAAAAGTCCTATCTATACCTCCTTCCTGTATTCTATTCATATTTCTTTCAAAATAATTATTTCTGATTGTACAATACTCATTTGGGCCCAAATCTTTTTCATATAACTTCGCAATGCATTCTTTACCTATTCTCCATAGTCAGTTTCTTATATAGTCTACCCCCACTTAAGCTAACTTAGATCTACTGAGCTCAGATGCTAAACTAAGGGACGAGGCAATGCAGCAGCACATAACAAATTGACACAAACAGCAATGCAAAAAAAAAAAAAAAAAAAAATGTAAAATTGCAAAGCAAGCTACAGTAAATCTAAATTACCAAGCAATGCAACATTACAACTAATATGAGGCAATGTGCAGTAACAAGAAAAATAAGTTAGTAGTAAAACTAGCTTAACAGAGTAACACAATTTAAAATTCAGTAGCACTATGCCTGGCAAACAGCAGCAACTTATACCTAAACATGACATAGCAAAAACATGACATAGCTCAAGCAGAGAAAATATTACAGTAAAAATGGCCATGTTTAATACCTATGTCACATCTTAACACTAGAGTGATGCATCACGAGAACTTACACTAGCAGATAAGTTACCAAATCGTAAAGAAATTATTTGTGCAATTCCTTTGTCTATTATTTATGTCTATTTATGTGCCCTCGTTTTCTTGGAAGTAGATCATAAATTTCTTATTGACTGGATCTGTAGGCATAAAATAACTATATTAGTACATATATTAAATTTTATTTTAACCAATGCTGCAGTGCAGCTAGAAACTAGATATTAAAAAAAATGAGCAAATATGTACAAAGGACGGTATGAAACATCATTCATTAGCCATATGGCATTTCATAACGCAGTAAAAATTCCCTCAATTCTAGAGAAAGACGCTTGTCATAATCAGGTGTGCAGATGTAAGCCTGTCGTGTTTGCTGTGCTTTCTACAAAGGTATGTCAAAAGCGAGGATAATGGCCTCCCCCTTTTTTTTTTCTTTTCTACCTGAGCATCTGAAAAGGCTTGTTCTCCAGGTGGCTGACACAGCTGTGTGCCCACGGCGCACGTGCAGGTGGTCACTTAACTTTCTTACGGAAATATTTACGACAGCAGTTTCCGCTACAGTGGCAGTCTCATATAAAAATATTTCACAGGTCAAGAATTTGCGTTGCAAATGTGTAGAAACAAAATCTTAGAATATAACAGTGTCCAAAAAATTTTCGCCGGCATTGTGATACATTCACGCATTTACACACATTTCATAACTCTTAAAGTACGATTCTTGGTTTCCAACATCCTTTTTCACAAGTCAAGAGTCCCTAACTTCTATTCATTATTCATATACATATAAACACGTAATCACATTCCTCATATATGGTAGCATCATCTTATTGACATAAACATACCTCAACAGCATAATACACATCGTCGTCATAAAAATAACATCATAACACCTCAGTCAAATCTCAAAAAAGTCGTAGCTTTCTGCAATAATTTCAAAACCTAAAGAAAATTCTCTGCTCATTTCAATAGTGTCATCTGCCTCAAACGTACTTTAAAAATCATGATCTCATATCAAATACATCATTCAAAGCTCTCATAGTATCACAATGGTTCCGAAGAAATATGAACAGTTCACAAAGTACAGACAAAATACAATTTCGTAAGTGTGAAGTTATCCAGCGGTGTAATCACGTAAACATCTGTCACTGACATAATAAAAAAATTTGTCTCTCTCAGTTAAATGATCAGATAGCTGTGTAATTTGTGTTTTAGAGAAATATGGTACCGATGTGTAAAGTTGTATAAGCAAATACCATATTAGCTAGGGTTCCTTGTGCTTGCCAAACACATGGTACACAAAGTAAGCATGTACCCCCCTGAGGATTAATGTAATTATACCCTCAGGTGTTACAGATTACAAGAATGGAATGAAATGTATTACGGAAAACCTTTGTATCAATGTACTTCAAATATCTTTAAAAATAAATGACTTAAGAAAAAATTAATCACTCAAATGCGTGTCCTGTAGCGCTAAATGTGCGTCTTGCTGTAAGATAATCTCTGTGGAAGTGTCGTAGTTATCGTCCTCCAAAAGCTAAGTTCTGCAGAAGTCAATGTACTTACCTCATGATAAACAAAAGTGAAATGCTTTGCGTATAGATATCTTACTTATTACGCTTATTGCCGTGATGAAGAAAGTACTGTGCTGTAACGTATTGTTGTGCTACAGAAAAGGCTGTCTCCTTGTAGCTATACCACAAAAGTTACTACTAAAACATGTTTTGCTTTCCAGAAGAATTCAGAAAAACCGTGCAGATATAAAACAGATACACCACAAAAGCAACAATGTAAATTATGTCACACATTAGTAACGTCATGATGTAATCGTGTAGCTGTCAAAGAAACCAAATACTAAGTCATCTTTAATCTCACAGAAAGTACTTTAAATCCCAAATGTATTTTCCAGTAAACCAAAATGTTGCATTAAAATCTCATTAGCAGTACTGGTAAATGTTCTAATCATGCAACTAACAAGCAAGAATGTACACACACAATTACACTGTGTCGTCTGTTCGCAATAACAATGCATTCGTAATTTCTGTTTAAATAAGTTCTCTTGGTTCTTGACTGGATATTTAACTTCAAACATTGTTGCATGGTAACAGTTTCTAAAGCATACTAGTAACATGAATTGAAACGTTTTATGGCAAAGACAAAGTTAAAAAGCAGATTATCTTTCAAGAAATGGTTTCACATGTGAAATGTGGTGTAGCCCTTTGCTCTTCTTAGTACGCAGAGTTTCAACTTTAACGCAATTATCATGCGGTATTCGTCCATAAAGAATACTGGAATTTTGCTCAAGGTTAGCGTCTATGTTATTTTTCCCTGAGCCAGCGGGCGCAAGTGGCTGCCTGCGGTGTGAGTCATTGTCTGTTCCTTCGTTGGCGCGCGTCGTTATTGGGATTTGGAGACCTAATTTCTACAAATTCTCCTTGCCGAGAGGTCCCAGCTCTGTTTAAAGCTCGCCAGTTCTAATGGAATTCAGGTCTGTCGTTTTGTCGGTAGTTTACACAGTTTCTTTTGTGTCGGTCACGTGGTGGAGAATTTCTCCCTGAATCGTAACTGCACGCTGCACTGTTGCGTCTGAAATTATTCTGTCTCCCTTGATAATAATAGTTCTGGTTGCCAAATTGTCTGTTTCTATGATTGTCTCTGTCATATTCATTACTACGGAAATGCGATCTTTCTCTGTAACTATTACTCTGCCAGTGGTTGTCATATGGGTGGTGTCTGTTTTGGTCACGATTTACGTTGTAAGAATAGGTTTGTCGTGGCCATTTATTGTTTCTGTCGTCACGGAATTGTGACGGATGTGACCTGTAGTGATTGTTTTCCTGTTTTCGCATCCTGCGACTGTCCTGCGACTGTAAGAGTCCCTGAAAAGCTTCAATGTCGTCTTTGCAACGTCCTGCCAAAATAATATGCCGTAAATGTTCAGGTAATTTGATTAAGCAAATGCAGATGAGTTCTGAGGGGCTGTATGGGTTTGACAGGTACTGATTCTTGTGCAACATGTCTTCAAAATATTTGACAAGACTGGAAAATTCAGATTGTTCAAAGTGTTTCATCATCATGATGCTATGTTTTACTTGGTCTTGTGTAGCTTGTGACCAATATGCTGAGAGGAACGCATGGTAAAATTCTCCTTCACTGTGACAATCGTGAATGACCGATCACATTCTTACAGCTGGTTCATTCTCCAAGTAGCCACACATAAATTCTAACCTGTGCTCCAATGACCAGTTGGGAGGAAAACAATGAGAGAATTGATGGAGCCACGCTTGTGGATGAATGTCGTTGGCAGAATTCTTAAACGTTTTGAATTTACGTGTAGTAATGAACAGCTTATAGTCAAAATCATCGTGTCAGCGAGTAGCATATCGGTCATTGTTACGCCGTGTCGGCGGTTCCATCTCAAAATTCGGTGTACCTTGCCAATTCCTTTCATAACTTCCGAAATGCCCTGTGTTATTATTTTGTGGCTGTTCCGTATTTCTATGTCCCTCTTCCCGTATTGGAGCGCGAGTGTCCTCTGAAATACGTAATTCTTGTATCACCTGTGTCAGCTGATCTTGTACTTCCCGGATTTCTCTTTTGTACTGTGTATTGATTTGATTTTGATTTTGTTTGAATTTTCTTATTTGTTCATACTCTTCTGTGTCAGTGAAGGCTACGGGTCTTGTGTCATTCAGATCATCATCTACCTTTGTAAATAAGTTAGTGACCTGATCTGAAAGTTCGGCTACTTTCTCCGATAGTGTACTTATTTCCTCCATGTGTCTTTCTGAACCAATTTTCAGGGTATCTACTGTGTCCTTTAAATTTTCCTGAGTTTTTGCAAGTTGCGTAACCGAATCGGTAGATGCAACTGAGTCAATTTTAGCTTGCAAGGTCTCATGATTTTCATGAAAAATAGTTTGCAGTTCTTTTATCTCTGCTTCATGATTCTGTAATGCATTTTCATGACGCGAAAAAATAGGTTGGAAATGCACACAAATTTGTGTTTTTACGTCATTACAGACTTTTTGACATTCCGATTCAATGTTATGTAACTCAGTGGTTAAATCTTCACGTGTTTGTGCAAGTGTGGTGTCTAACTTTTGATGATTTTGTTCCATTGTGTCTAACGTTTGAAGATTTTGTTCCATTGTGTCTAACTTTTGAAGATTTTGTTCCATTGTGTCTAACTTTTGAAGCTTTTGCTGTGTTTGTCTCTGATTTTGTTCCATTGTGTCTAACTTTTGAAGCTTTTGCTGTGTTTTTCCCATTTGTTGTATTAATTGTAATAACAATGCATTGGTGTCTGAAACATGTTCCTCAGTGCTTTTCGGCAGTGAATTTCCACCGGCAACATTCACATTTTGACAAGCGGAAAATGTGTCTTGACTCATTTGAAAAAACGGTGAGAACCCAAAACCTGAGTCTACAGTATTTGCAATATTGTGTTCTGTCATTCCCGATTCCTGAGGCGAGCTGTTGCCGACCGATCGATCGATAATGCTTCCCTGTTCACTACCTGTTTCACTGTCTACACCATTATTTGACGCCAGCTCCATTTCCCTATGCACAGTTACCAAATTACTACTTTGAACATTAGTAAATTCATTACTCGGCGGCGGTGATAAGCTACGCTCGTCGTCACTATTATTTCTCAGTTTACTTTGGAGCCTAGTGTCACGTTTTTCACACGCCATTATTGTCACAATATTTCACACGATAACACAGAAAAGCACAATTTGAAGAGTAAAATAAGATAACACATTAACATAGAAATGGAAATAATGTCTACTTAAATACTTGGTGCAAATCTACATGCATGTCACAACTGTTTTACTGTACAACAATGAAAGACTGCAACTACCAAGGAAATTCTCTCTATAATTACGCGCTAGCAATAAACAAAATCTACACTAATTACACAAACTACAAGAAAAAATCAGAAGATTCCAGTGCGGTATCCTAGGCTAAGGGTCGACATATGGAACGTCCCCTTAGGAAAAAATTATACATGACTGTGCTTAAACTGACACAATATTTTTTTAGCGCAACGCAATCTGACTATCAAAGATCCCTGCAAAAGAATGGCCCTGAGTAACATTGAACTATACCTTTCAGAAATCACTTACCTCACAAAAATCTTCATTACTCGAACTACCGCAATACAGCGAGCGCCACTACTGCCAGCTAAATAAAAGATTCAAACTACAGAAGGCACCAACTACTGATAGGGATAGTTAGCAAATGAAAGACATTAATAGAGAACAAACAATGTATTTACCTTAATAGTCATAATATATATAGCAGTTCATGACAAATTACAAAACTCCGCCATCTCTCACCTCACATTCACCACTGCTGGCGGCTCACCTCCAACTGCCGCAACGCTACGCGCTGTTCACATCCAGCTGCCGCTGCCCAACACTACAATGGCAGACAACAATGCAAACTAGCCACAGACTGCACACAGCACAGCCAGTGATTTTCATATAGAGCGCTACGTAACGTTGCCAATAAGAAAACATAAACAGCCTACTTACATAGAGAAAACATAAACAGCCTCTTACAGGGATTGCATCTTCTTCTTATGTTGCAGACCAGCCAACAGCCAGGCATATGACACAACTTCATTTTCACGCTTTCTCTAATACTTTTTTCTATTTTTTCCAAATTTTCCATTTTCGTCCATGCCAACTAGGAAATGTTTTCTTATGGAAGCCTTCCAGTTCTTAAATTTGGTTTTGTCTCTTTTCTGTCTTAAAATTTCCTCTTTATTTAGGTCAATTTCAACTATATCTTCATATATTTTCCCAAACCAATCGTGTTCGCCTTTGTCAAAATGTTGCACAGTTTTTCTTGTCTGTCTATTTGGACATTTTCTTTGCACATATCCATAGTACATTACTCTACTCCACTTCGTAATTGTATCTGCAATTTTATACGTGTTTGTATTCTTCTGTGTTATTTCTTAATTTAAATGTCCCTACTGGTATTCTAGTCCCAATCACAAGGGAGGGGACAACAATACCGAAACATCAAAAACACTGAAAGTATTTGTGTGGAGTGTAGCCATGTATGGAAGTGAAACATGGACGATAAATAGTTTAGACAGGAAGAGAATAGAAGCTTTCGAAATGTGGTGCTACAGAAGAATGCTGAAGATCAGATGGGTAGATCACATAACCAATGAGGAGGTGTTGAGTAGGATTGGGGAGAAGAGAAGTTTGTGGCACAGCTTGACTAGAAGAAGGGATCGGTTGGTAGGACATGTTCTGAGGCATCAAGGGATCACCAATTTAGTACTGGAGGGCATCGTGGAGGGTAAAAATCGTAGAGGGAGACCAAGAGATGAATACACCAAGCAAATTCAGAATCATGTAGGTTGCAGTAGGTACTGGGAGACGAAGAAGCTTGCACAGGATAGAGTAGCATGGAGAGCTGCATCAAACCAGTCTCAGGACTGAAGACCACAACAACAACAAAAACACAACACATTACCATGCCTTAAAGGGTGTAGGAAAACCATTGGCATCCAAAACAGTTACAGCCGTCTCTGAATGGATAAATATAATAAACTATCTAAGTATCCCGTATTGCCTGAGTATGTATTTATTCTGATCCCCTGTTAGTCCATCTCCTGCTTCCTCCAACCTCTGACCCATCTCCTCCACCACGTCTCTCTCTCGAACTCCTTCAACCCCCTCTAACTCTCTTTCCATCTCCTCCTACCCCTCCCTCTGTACAGCTCCTCCTACCAGTTTCCCTCTGTCTATCTTGCGTTCTCCCTTCTCTCTGTCCATTTGCTTTCTCCATCTCTCCATCTACGCCTTCTCCCTCTGTCCATCTCCTCCTCCATCTAATTCTATCTCCTCCTGCCCCTTTCTTTTTCCACGTCCTTGTCCCTCTTTCCTTGTCCAACTGTTACACCATATCATTGTTTATCTCCTCTTCCATCCTCTCTATCCACCTTCTCCTCTTTCATTTCTCTCTCTATCTCCATTCCTCCATGCTCTCGACACCCATCTCTTCCTTCCTCTGTCTCTGTCCATATCCTAATTTTTCATTTCTTCTCCGTCTCCTCCATTTCCACCACTCTGCCCATTTCCCTCTCCCCTCCTCTCCGTCCATTTACGTCTCTCCCTCTCTCTGTCCATGTCTCCTTTTTACCCTTGTTTCTCTACGTTATCACACCCACCACAATAGGAGGGTGGTGGTTCTCAACATCCCAGTATTGCTTCCCATATCGTAACTATGTGTAACAAATTTGCTTGAAATCGTTCCAGGGGTTAAGGATGAGCTTTCTACCCCTCGTTTTTTCTATACATTTTTCCCCTGTATCTCCAGCAAATTTCGCCCTGCAGTTTCAGTTTCACGCAGCCGAATGTTTACAACGTCGTATTTCCAGAACTGTGTGTCGTACAGTGATCTACTTGCGTAAGTACATTCAGCGAAATAAGTGGATCAATGTGCTTGGACATTTTCTTTGCACGTACCCATGGTAAATTACTCTTCCCTACTTCGTAACTGTATCTGCAAATTTATACATGTCTCTATGCTCTATGTTATTTCTTAATTGAAATGTTTCTACTGGTCTTCTATTCCTATGCACAAGGGAGTGGACAGCAATATGGGAACACCAAAAGCAAACCACATTACCATGCCTTAAACGGTGTAGGAAAATCTTTGGCTTTCAGAACAGCTCACAGTCGTTTCGTAATGGATGAATCTAATAATTTAGTTAAGTACTCCGAGTTGCCTGAGTAAGTATTTATTCCGATCTCCAGTTAGTCCATCTCTTTCTTCCTCCTCTGCGATCCGGTCAGCGAACAAAGTTAGGAGTAAACAAGTAATAAATTGAATCGTCAGGCATGGCGAGGAACTTTTTAAGGCATCTTTGTGTTTATGTAGTCGTATCTCCTGAACTACGTCTTGTATAGTGATAAAATTTTGCTGCTACATACAGAAGTATATGTGAATACTGTCTGCAAAATGTGTCATGAATACAGTTAGTAGAAAAAAAGTAATAAATTAAAAGGCCATGATTCATGTGGCAGTATGGATATTCGTGCATCTTGGGCTACAATGCTCCCCCCCCCCCTCCCACATACACACACCACTTTGACTGGTTGATGGTTCTTACCCTTACAGTGATTATCTTCAGACAGTAAGTGATATGTGTACCAAGTTTGACTGAGATCGCTCCTGTAGTTTAGGAGGAGATGTGGAACATACATACACATATATGTACATCCACTTTTAAAATTTGTATTGATACGAACAGAGGTTCTGTATGATTTTCAAGGGAATTTTTTACCATTCTTCCTGCAAAAATATTTGCAACCTCATGTAACGGCAATAGAGGTGAATAGCGATCACGCACCCTTCACTCCACACCAAAAGGCTAAATAACATTGAGATCTGATGACTATAGTGGCCATGGCAGATGTAAAAATTTATCCTCGTGCTCACAAAATAGGGTTTGGACGATGAGAACTATGTAAACAGGGGTTCTGTCGCCTTGGAACACAGTTCCACCATTGGAGAACAGTCGTGCAGTGCTATGGACCTGATCATCCAAAATGGTCACTTGAAGTAATGGGGTCCGTGGAATATCAAGATATAGCTGACCAAATCTTCACCTAATCCCCGTCAGGTTTCATTTTATGGAAGATGGAAGAAACAGTGTGCAATAAGACCTATGCGACCAAATTACGTTCTTCCATTGCCCTATAGTGCGCGTTTTTGTGGCTTCAGCGCCATGTGTCCCAGTTACTGTCATTTGCACCACTGATGAGTGGTTTTGGAATTCCAACTTGACGTGCAGTTCCCTTCTTATGAAGGTCCCTTACTGTCGTTTTGATACTGATAGGGCTCGCTAGTGCCACATTCAGTTCTGCAGCAACTATCGCCCTCTCATTTGTCGTCACAATCCTCGTCAATGACCGTCCATCATAGGTCACTCGGCGCACACTTAGGTCAGCGTTGAGACTTAGCGGATGATGTTTTTCCACTTGCGCTGTATATGGTAAAAATCTTCGATTCGGTACCTCCGGAAACATCAAACACTTCGGTTACCTTGGATATGTAAGCACTCACCGTCAATGATCTGCCCACGTTACAATTCGCCTAGCTCCGACATAATACACCCACAACTAGAGACAACAGTGTTCTGAAACACGACTGACATTTGCAGCGTACTGAGGACGTTGCACTGGTGCCGTTATTGGTAAAAAATAACAGCACAACCAGCAGGCTACGACAGCACCTCCATTTACGTTGAAGCGTGCATTTCTCGCGGAGTTTTCATATTTATGTCCACCCTTCTACCTTCCTCATAATCTGCCTTTCCTTGTTATTCATTTCTGCCTTTCTTATTGATCTTAAACTTAGTATTTCTGTTGCAAGTGTGCATTTGGCCATATTACAGTCTTGTAATGATGAAATTTTCTATCCCATCACAGTGGTACTTGATCATAAAAAACTTTTTTGGGGCGTTGTACTAAGTCCGTCGTTCGTATCGTCTCCTGATATTTTCTTAACCCTCACCCCCCCCCCCCCAATCCCCACCCAGTAGACATCAAGATTTTATCGAGGTACTCTTTTATGATGCAGTCTTGTTACTTGTCGACATATCTCTGTCTTTTCGAAGGGAATTTGTAGGCACTGTTTTTCTAGTATTTATGTATTCCTATCTATTTTGTGCTACCTGTATACTGTTAGCTATAATTGCTCCATCAAATGCATATTTATTAGGATGCCCCATAAGTTCCTAGCGTTTTGCCATAACTTGACAGATACACATAACAGAGACTCAATAATACATTTTCCTTCATTATTTACAACAGTTTGCAGTTCGATTTCGCCACCGTAGAAATCACGTAGTTTTGAGGCGAAGAACTCGTCGAGCCATGTTCGAAGCGCGTTTTCATCCAGAAGGGAACTTCCTTGAAGTTTGTTCGTTAGAGAGAGGAAAAGGTGAAAAATCTGAGGACGGAACATCAGGTGAATAAGGTGGTTGTTGAATGACTTCCAAACGCAACCCTTGTACTCGTATACTGTTTTTGTCAGCTAATGTTATTGTGGAGTAGCATCACTTCACGTAGTCTGCCTGGCCATTGTTCCTGTATTGCGTTTACAAGACGTCTCAGTTGACGACAACCAAAGACAGCGGAGCTGGGTACACCTTGGAGTACCAATTCGCGTTACACCGCACCGTCGCTGTTCCACCATTATATTTGGTGGATGGGTAGGGGTCTTTGTACGGGAGTTGCTGCTTCTTTTGGGCTCAACTATTTTTTTCTTTTCCTTATGTTAGCATAAAGACACAATTCGTCGTCACCAGTAACGATACAGGAGAGGAAAGGTCGGTGTTGTTCACGATCCAATTGATGACGAGCAAGCAACTACGCACATATTTGTGATTTTGGCTTAGACAATGCAGTACCTAAACACCCGATTTTTGAATCTTCCCCGCTGCATGTCAGTGTCGCATGATGGTAAAATGATCACAGTACATCACATTTGCCAGTTCTCAGGCACTGTGAATTAATGCGTATAAACGATCTTCATCAAAGCCCTTATGGTCTTCCTGAAGATGAGAGTCGCTTATGTCAAAACGATTCTCTTTAAAACGAGAAAATCATTTTCTTACCGTGCTCTGTCCGATAACATTATCCCAATACACGGCGCAAATGTTTCTGGCCGCCTCCATTGCTGTCAATCTTTTACTGAACTCACACAGAACAAAGTGCCGGAAATGTTCTGATTTCTCTACTTGGCACTCCATCTTCTAGCGTCCACAGTTCCGCTCACTATCTCCAAATGACAATATACAGGGTGTTACAAAAAGGTACGGCCAAACTTTCAGGAAACATTCCTCACACGGAAATAAAGAAAAGATGTTATGTGGACATGTGTCCGGAAACACTTAATTTCCATGTTAGAGCTCATTTTAGTTTCGTCAGTATGTTGTATCACGTTGGAATGAAGCCTCATCGCCGGCCGGAGTGGCCGAGCGGTTAAAGGCGCTACAGTCTGGAACAGCACGACCGCTACGGTTGCAGGTTCGAATCCTGCCTCGGGCATGGATGTGTGTGATGTCCTTAGGTTAGTTAGGTTTAAGTAGTTCTAAGTTCTAGGGGACTTATGACCACAGCAGTTGAGTCCCATAGTGCTCAGAGCCATTTGAACCATTTTTTTGAAGCCTCATCCGTAAAGAGAACATTTGCACTGAAATGAGGATTGACACATTGTTGGATGAACCATTAGCAGAAGTGTACCCGTGGAGGCCAATCAGCTGCTGATAGTGGCTGCACACGCTGTACATGGTACGGAAACAACTGGTAGCACTCTCCATACAGTGACGTGGTCAACGTTACCTTGTACAGCAGCAACTTCTCTGACGCTGACATTAGGGTTATCGTCAACTACACGAAGAATTGCCTCGTCCATTGCAGGTGTCCTCGTCGTTCTAGGTGTTCCCCAGTCGCGAGTCATAGGCTGAAATGTGCCGTGCTCCGTAAGACGCCGATCAATTGCTTCGAACGTCTTCCTGTAGGTACACCTTCGTTCTGGAAATCTATCTCGATACGAACGTACCACGCCACGGCTATTGCCCCGTGCTAATCCATATATCAGATGGGCATCTGCCAACTCCGCATTTGTAAACAATGCACTGACTGCGAAACCGCGTTCGTGATGAACACTAACCTGTTGATGCTACGTACTGATGTGCTTGATGCTACTACTGTAGAGCAATGAGTCGCATGTCAACACAAGCACCGAAGTCAACATTACCTTCCTTCAATTGGGCCAACTGGCGGTGAATTGAGGAAGTACAGTACATACTGACGAAAGTAAAATGAGCTCTAACATGGAAATTAAGCGTTTTTCAGGAAACATGTCCACATAACATTTTTTCTTTATTTGTGTGTGAGGAATGTTTCCTGAAAGTTTGGCCGTACCTTTTTGTAACACCCCGTATAAAGTCAAACAGCAATAGTGAACAACAAATATAAAACGATAATCGATAAATAAACCCAAGCCAACCGGAATACCTACACACAAAATAAAAAGGTGCGAACTTATGCACCAACCTGTTACATGGTTTTAAAAATATTTATGAGATGGGGAACATACATGACTTCAAAAACCTGACACTGGCCATTGTGTGTGAGACGTTTCGGCTCCTTTCGATATTGTGCGGGGATAGACAGCAAGACTGTTTACTAAGCAACGGCTTTGCGTGTGTCGACACAGAGAGAGTGCGCGTCGAGTTCCGAGCCTTTTACGGATATACCGGGCTCGCAATCGAGAGTATTGGTCTGACAGTCAAGAGGCAAGGTAGCGACTGTCAGCAAGAGTGCCCTCTGCACTCCTGGCGAACAAGCCGGGCGGGCGGCTTCATAGGAGGTCGGTAAGAGCAGCTGCCTGAACGTGCGCTCAGGAGGTCAAGATAGCAGCCATACGACGAGTGAGGAGATCGCCGCGTCGCGAGATGGGGACAGAAGATAAAGGCACCAATGGCCATTTGGGACAGCTGCTGTTCAATCGATAGAACTGTACTCGGTGAGCAGGTTTCAGAACTTTGCTTGACGCCGAGAGTTATGCCGGAAAGCTTACTTTAAAGTACAGTACATCTACATCTACATGGTTACTCTGCAATTCACACTTAAGTGATTAGCAGAGGGTTCATCAAATCATTTTCATACTACTTCTCTACCATTCCACTCTCGAATGGCGCCTGGGAAAAAGGAACAACTAAATCTTTCCGTTAAAGCTCTGATTTCTCTTATTTTATTATGATGATCACTTCATCCTACGTAGGTGGGTGTCAACAAAATACACTCCCGGAAATGGAAAAAAGAACACATTGACACCGGTGTGTCAGACCCACCATACTTGCTCCGGACACTGCGAGAGGGCTGTACAAGCAATGATCACACGCACGGCACAGCGGACACACCAGGAACCGCGGTGTTGGCCGTCGAATGGCGCTAGCTGCGCAGCATTTGTGCACCGCCGCCGTCAGTGTCAGCCAGTTTGCCGTGGCATACGGAGCTCCATCGCAGTCTTTAACACTGGTAGCATGCCGCGACAGCGTGGACGTGAACCGTATGTGCAGTTGACGGACTTTGAGCGAGGGCGTATAGTGGGCATGCGGGAGGCCGGGTGGACGTACCGCCGAATTGCTCAACACGTGGGGCGTGAGGTCTCCACAGTACATCGATGTTGTCGCCAGTGGTCGGCGGAAGGTGCACGTGCCCGTCGACCTGGGACCGGACCGCAGCGACGCACGGATGCACGCCAAGACCGTAGGATCCTACGCAGTGCCGTAGGGGACCGCACCGCCACTTCCCAGCAAATTAGGGACACTGTTGCTCCTGGGGTATCGGCGAGGACCATTCGCAACCGTCTCCATGAAGCTGGGCTACGGTCCCGCACACCGTTAGGCCGTCTTCCGCTCACGCCCCAACATCGTGCAGCCCGCCTCCAGTGGCGTCGCGACAGGCGTGAATGGAGGGACGAATGGAGATGTGTCGTCTTCAGCGATGAGAGTCGCTTCTACCTTGGTGCCAATGATGGTCGTATGCGTGTTTGGCGCCGTGCAGATGAGCGCCACAATCAGGACTGCATACGACCGAGGCACACAGGGCCAACACCCGGCATCATGGTGTGGGGAGCGATCTCCTACACTGGCCGTACACCACTGGTGATCGTCGAGGGGACACTGAATAGTGCACGGTACATCCAAACCGTCATCGAACCCATCGTTCTACCATTCCTAGACCGGCAAGGGAACTTGCTGTTCCAACAGGACAATGCACGTCCGCATGTATCCCGTGCCACCCAACGTGCTCTAGAAGGTGTAAGTCAACTACCCTGGCCAGCAAGATCTCCGGATCTGTCCCCCATTGAGCATGTTTGGGACTGGATGAAGCGTCGTCTCACGCGGTCTGCACGTCCAGCACGAACGCTGGTCCAACTGAGGCGCCAGGTGGAAATGGCATGGCAAGCCGTTCCGCAGGACTACATCCAGCATCTCTACGATCGTCTCCGTGGGAGAATAGCAGCCTGCATTGCTGCGAAAGGTGGATATACACTGTACTAGTGCCGACATTGTGCATGCTCTGTTGCCTGTGTCTATGTGCCTGTGGTTCTGTCAGTGTGATCATGTGATGTATCTGACCCCAGGAATGTGTCAATAAAGTTTCCCCTTCCTGTGACAATGACTTCACGGTGTTCTTATTTCAATTTCCAGGAGTGTATATTTGGGACAGCCGCTGTTTAACCGATAGAACTGTACTCGGTGAACACGTTTCAGAACTTTGCTTGTCGCTGAGAGCTATGCCGGAAAGCTTACTTTAAAGTACAGTACATCTACATCAACATGGTTACTCTGCAATTCACACTTAAGCGACTGGTAGAGTGTTCATCGAACCAAATTCATACTACTTCTCTACCATTCCACTCCTGAATGGCGCCTGGGAAAAAGGAACACCTAAATCTTTCCGTTCGAGCTCGGATTTATCTTATTTTATTATGATGATCATTTCTTCCTACGGAGGCGGGTGTCAACAAAATATTTTCGCTTTCGGAAGAGAAAGTTGGTGATTGAAATTTCTTAAATAGATCTCGCCGCAAAGAAAACCGCCTTTGTTACAGTGACTGCCACCTCAACTCGTGTATCTTATCAGTGACACACTCACCCCTATTGCGCGATAACACTAAACGAGCTGCCCTTCTCTGCACTTTTTCGATGTCCTCCATCAATCCTTCGTGGTAAGGATCCCATACCGCACAGCAGTATTCCAGCAGAGAACAGACAAGTGTAATGTAGGCTGTCTCATTAGTGAGTTTGTCGCATCTTCTAAGTGCTCTGCCAACAAAGCGCAGTCTTTGTTTCGCCTTCCCCACAATATTATCTATATGGTCTTTCCAGTTTAAGTTGCTCGTAATTGAAATTCCTAGGCATTTAGTCGAATTGAAAGCCCTTAGATTTGTTCGATTTATCGTATACCGAAAATTTATGGGATTTCCTTTAGTACCCATGTGGATGACCTCGCACTTTTCTTTGTTTAGTGCCAATTGCCACTTTTCGCACGACACAGAAATTCTCTCTATATCATTTTGTAATTGGAACTGATCGTTTGATGATTTTACTAGACGGTAAATTACAGCGTCAGTTTAAGGGGGCTGCTCAGATTATCACCTAGAGCATTTGTGTAAATCAGGAACAGCAGAGGGCCTATGACACTACCTTGCGGAAAGCCAGATATCACTTCTGTTCTGCTCGATGATTTACCGTCCATCACTGCGAACTGTGACCTCTCTGAGAGGAAATAACGAATCCAGTCACACAGCTGAGACGATACTCCGTATACACGCAATTTGATTAATAGTCGCTTGTGAGGAACGGTACCATAAGCCTTCTGGAAATCTACGAATATGGAATCGCTCTTTGTTGCACAAGAACGATATTTTCTGAATCCGTGTTGTTCAGCGCTATTTGCAAAATTCTGTTTCTTTTGAGTGTAGTCGCATTTTACTCGGCGGATGATGCTTGTCGACAAACTTGAGGGCAGTGGACAATTTTTCATATTAAATGGTTTCCGCATGTTATTTTTTCTTGTCATTGCGGGATGAAATTAAATGTTTTGTCTTATGGTTTAAATTTGCCATTTATCAGTTTCTCGCCTGCGGTAGATGGCAGGAATACACTGACGAAAAAATGGCACACATAAAGGAATTGTGAGACATAAACGAAAGCTGGAAGGCGTGTTTGTACATCTGAAAGATGTCTATTGAAATTTCGCGCCAGTTGCACAAGAGTGGCGCCAGTAGCGCCACACTGTGCGGCTGGTCCCGGCGGAGGTTCGAGTCCTTCCTCGAACATGGGTGTGTGTGTTTGTCCTTAGGATAATTTAGGTTAAGTAGTGTGTCAGCTTAGGGACTTATGACCTTAGCAGTTAAGTCCCATAAGATTTCACACACATTTGAACATTTTTTTGAGTAGCGCCACTATGCGGATGAAGATCAGGTTTGCTTAAAATACACGCTGTAGCTGCCGTGAGCATAGTTACCTTTGAAGCTGAGCGTGGTATGGTGATGTCTGTCAACAATGCCTTCAAGTTGACAAACACGCCATTATCAACACCTCACTGAGTTTGATCGAGGTCGTGTAATAGGACTACGAGAAGACGGTTGTTTCCTCTGCTGTATTGCAGAAACACTTGGCAGAAATGTGGCCACTGTGCACTACTGCTTGCAACGGTGGTCACAAGAATGCAGAGCCGCAAGAAGACCGGGCTGCAGACGTCCACCGAGAGGAGAGACCGTCCTATTTGATGTATGGCTCTGGCTCATCGAAGTGCATCTGTAGCAGCAGTTTCAGCAGCAGTTTTCACCACAGTGATACTATGGACTGCTACAAATCGGTTACTTCAAGGACAGCTCCGGGCCAGATGTCCTGTAGCGTTCATTCCACTGATCCCAAACGAGGGCCAATTGATACACTACTGGCCATTAAAATTGCTACACCACGAATATGAAGTGCTAGAGACGCGAAATTTAACCGACAGGAAGAAGATGCTGTGATATGCAAATGATTAGCTTTTCAGAATATTCACACAAGGTTGGCGCCGGTGGCGACACCTACAACGTGCTGACATGAGGAAAGTTTCCAACCGATTTCTCATACACAAACTGCAATTGACCGGTTTTGCCTGGTGAAACGTTATTGTGATGCCCCGTGTAAGGAGGATAAATGCGTACCATCACGTTTCCGATTTTGATAAAGGTAGGATTGTAGCCTATCGCGATTGCGGTTTGTCGTATCGCGACATTGCTGCTAGCGTTGGTCAAGATCCAATGACTGTTAGCAGAATGTGGAATCGATGGATTCAGGAGGGTAATACGGAACGCCGTGCTGGATCCCAACGGCCTCGTATCACTAGCAGTCGAGATGACAGGCATCTTATCCGCATTGCTGTAAAGGATCGTGCAGTCACGTCTCGATTCCTGAGTCAACAGATGGGGATGTTTCATCTCTCTCCCGCTTCAAAGGACGTGGACGAATCGACTCCTCTAGACCAGAGGGATATCATTTGTGCCCATTGGGCCCTACTTTTCACTGGAGGCGTAGCTACATGGTCCAGTTACATTCATGTGACAACCTGTCAAAAAATCCAATAAACACCTTTTGCAGCGCGAACGCGCAGTACGAGTGTCAGAGAGGTTTTGGAAGGCACCGACAGGGATACTGAGCCAAGACAACTCCAGTGCCTTGGCTAGATGCGCTAGGTTTCTCGGCTGAGGATCTATTACACGAACAGCCCGATCGGGGTAGACCCACATAGTCTTACTGGATTTAAATCCGGAGAATTTGGTGGCCAGGATAGTACTGTAAACTCATCCAGGTGCTCTTCGACCACGGATGTACATTACGAGTTGTGTGACACGTTGCATGGTCCTGTCGGGAAACTGGACATTTGTGGTACGGTCTTATGGGACCAAACTGCTGAGGTCATCGGTCCCTAAGCTTACGCAGTACTAAATCTAACTTTAACTTACGCTAAGGACAACACACGCACCCATACCCGAGGGAGGACTCGAACCTCCGAAGGGGGGAGCTGCGCGGTCCTGATGGGAGATGCCATCGTGCCGAGGAGAAACAAAGTGCATGTAGGGGCGCACGTGGTTCCCAAGGATAGATACATAGAAGTGTTGATCTATTGCGTCTTCCAGGATGACGAGAAGGTTAGGAAAATGCCATGAAAACATTCCCAGTCTGTAACTTTCAAAAATGGTTCAAATGCCTCTAAGCACTATGGGACTTAACATCTGAGGTCATCAGTCTCCTAGACTTAGAACTACTTATGTAGTGGACTGACAAGACAGCCAGTCCACAGTGACGGGTAACCGAAAGGCACGCGTAAACACACGCCGACTGGCGTGAAGTCTGGAACAGGATACCTTATTAATGCACTAAAGAAAAGTACGTAGCGTCTGTTTACTTAACTTTTAATTCCATCATTGTGGTACATCGCTCTTGGTTATACAAATGAGACTCTCTCCAGAAATGGTTAATGGCGCCTTGCTAGGTCGTAGCCATGGACTTAGCTGAAGGCTATTCTAACTGTCTCTCGGCAAATGAGAGAAAGGCTTCGTCAGTGTAGTCGCTAGCAAAGTCGTCGTACAACTGGGGCGAGTGCTAGTACGTCTTTCTAGACCTGCCATGTGGTGGCGCTAGGTCTGCAATTACTGACAGTGGCGACACGCGGGTCCGACATGTACTAATGGATCGCGGCCGATTTAAAGCTACCACCTAGCAAGTGTGGTGTCTGGCGGTGACACCACAACTTAAACCTAACTAACCTAAGGACATCACACACATCCATGCCCGAGGCAGGATTCGAACCTGCGACCGTGGCAGCAACACGGTTACATAACTTTCTGTCCTCCGCCCTGGACTCTTCCGGCAACTCTAGCAAGGTGTTTGCTGCCAGACTTTTCAAGCCGATGCAGCATAAAAAGTGATTCGTATCAGAAGGCTACCTATCGCCACTCAGTCGACGCCCAGCTGCGGTATAGGTGTGCAAATTCCAGCCGTCATTACCGGTGAACTGCAGGCAGCACGGATGTATGAACCGGGCGTCTACTGTGTGGGGGATGTCACATCATAGATTAAGGGTCGACCTTCGACAGCAATCGCACAACTTGCATACAGGCCGCTAGATGCCGCCGCGAGCGCTAAGAGTGCATTGCGATCGCAGGCGCGCTTGTTGCGTACGGGTCGCGAGGTGCCGCCATGAGCCCAACCGTATACAAGTGCCGATGGAGTCGGCCATCCCTCATTTTGTTGGCATCTCATTTTTGCCTATTCTCTTATTTGCTTAGTTGCTTAGCTCTTATTCGTTTATGGCTCATGTTATTGTGCTCTCTTTCAGCCATTCTGATTGTTTTGTATTATTCCCAATTGAGAAGTGCTCATTTTGGCATGTCACTTTTGCATATTTCTCATTTTGCTAATAATATGCTCCCTAGCTTTTTACAGTTGAATTGATTAATATAGTCTCATGTACTGTTTGTTCATTTCAGCCTGTTCATATTTTGATGTTCTCTAAATATTGTAATAATTATCAGAAGCTTTTCTTCCCTTAAGCTTGTGTAAAGTATTCTCGGTGTAGAATTTGTTCTGTGACACAGGTGTAAGGTTTTGAATATAAATTATATACGAAACTGTGCTTTAAAAGGAATTTATTTTTTCAGTTTGTACTACATCAGACGACAATTTTGTGATATGAGGGAGAAATTTCAGGGGCGAACCCATGGAAATAGTCTTAAGTGATCCCATTTAAAAATAAAAATTTGTGTGACACTGAAAGCCGTGACACTGTAGGCACCGAAAATATATGTATATATAAAACTATATGTCACAGGTACCATAGCAACGTTCGCTGAATGGTCGTTGAGGAGACCCCGTTGGCAGCCTCTTGGTTCATCTGGACAGTCAGTTGTTCAACAGTTGCGTGTCTATTTGCCCGTACACATCACCACAGCCATCGTTCAACCCTATTATCTAGGGACTGTGATGTACCTCAGTTGCCTCTGCGCCGGTTTTGGATATTGCCATTTTGTTGTTCACTTTATGCCTTAACCACGGCGGCAAACGAACAGTTTACTAACTTAGCGGTTTCGTAAATGCTTCCACACTTGACTCGGAAGCCAATAATCGTGCCCTTTTGGACGTCAGACAAATCGCTCCGTTTCCGCATTACGACGACGACGGCACTGTTCCGCCGCCGTCTGTGAGTGAATATTGCACGTTGACATCGAATATAGGCCGTGGTAATGTCAATGTGTGGGACCGTGTATATGCCAGCGTTCTAGAAGGTTCGAGAAGCCACATCGGCATCTCCACGTGGTGCGACACACGCCTGCATCGCCGCTGATCGCCAGTCCGTTTTCCCTCAGAAAGAATAGCAAACATGGGTACCTTGTTCTTCTTCGAATTCCGCTGCTTTGCTGTCTCCAAAATTGCGTCGGACTCAAACCAGAGGCTCGATATCTATGTGGATATCGCCAAAGAAGCTTAATTCTTCCACAGCATATTTTCAAGCCTAGTAAGTAATAATTTTGCCCGCCCGGTTGATCGTGCGGTCTAACGCACGGCTTTGCGGCACGAATCCGCCAGGCGGATTTTTTTCGATGTCCGATGAACCGGCCAGTCTGTGGATGGTTTTAGGCGGTTTTCCATCTGCCTCGGCGAATGCGGGCTGGTTCCCCTTATTCGGCCTCAGCTACACTATGTCGGCGATTGCTGCGCAAACAAGTTCTCCACGTACGCGTACACCAGTTACACTCGTCTGGTGTGAGACGTTCCCTGGGGGGGTCCACCGGGGGCCGAACCGCACAATAACCCTGGGTTCGGTGTGGGGCGGCGGAGGGGTGAAGTGGACTGCGGTAGTCGTCGTGGGGTTGTGGACCACTGCGGCTGCAGTGGGGACGGACCCTCTCCGTCGTTTCTAGGTCCCCGGATAACAGACAATACAATACAAGTAATAATTTATTCTTTAACAGGACTTACTTACTTTTAAAGTCGGTAATGCGAGAGGGTGGGCAATGAAATATCACTGTTATGTCCGAAGTTGTTTAATTATTTTTCGTGAATGTTAACGATAACACAAGATGATATAATTAGTGTAGAATAGGTACTGAGCAGCTGGCTCTTCACCAGTTTTTGTAACAGTAATAATCCAGCCACAAGAACGTCCAAAAATGTTTTATTTTAGTTCTGCATTTTCAATGTTTATCATTTGACTAATAGCGAGTCGTTACACATTGAAGTTATGGTGTATGTGTGATCATCCAAACACATCCACAGGTATGAATGTCAGTGTGGCTGGTTCCCTAACTTTTTTTTATTATCGATGAACCAGCCACAAATGTTAAGGCTTTTGCCTCATACTATATCTTTCATTGACACTTATTGCGTCTGGAATATCCTGGAGTATGGTTAGTAACGTTGTAGTAACAAATGTTTGAGAGAGGTTTTATTAGTTTTTTATAGCTCAGTCATCCAAGTAAAATATTTGCTGTCCTTAATAATAAAGCAGTTTTTGTATGCCCGAAATCCAAATGACGACGACGGAGACGACGACGACGACAGGAACAGAAACTGCTACAACAATATCTAATGTAAATATTGAAATTGTTGAATCATAGAATGCCAGCTTCCGCGGCTGGTATTTGCGTACTTGGAAATTTTTGCATTATAGGCATTAGGCCGTGGTCTAAGGCATATTACTCTGCCTAACGTTTCATCTCCCATACTTAGAGACTACATAAAATACCTTGCAGTTGCGGTCAAGTGTACATGGGAACTACAAAAAGAAGCACAAACACCCAGGAACAAAAGAGCAATTGTCGTCTGGACAACATGCATAAATCGCCAGTAACTGATTACGCACTGGAACCAAGGTACCACAACATTCGTTTATCCTATATTATGGTTTTATGAAGATCTAACCACTACTATTCAAGGATGGACGGAAAGACAGTAATGTCGCTATAGCCGCTGATGTCTCGAACATTGAGAGACGGAACGTTAGGCAGACATATATGCCTTGGAGCACGGCATAAGTCCATAAAAAATTACCAAAAATGAAGTTGAATTTTAATATGATTTCTAATGTGTACCACAAATAATTGTTTAATTTATGGTGCATCCAAAAAAATGCACAGTTACTGTATCTATTGGCTACGAACATAACCGAGTAAGAGCAACTGAGAATATTGAGAGTGTTTCCAGTTGCATGGCTGAAGCCTCTAGTGCTGTAGCAGCTCGGCTTCGCTCCGTATTTGGATGTATATTCAATTCTGTTTGGTTCTCGATAGAGTCTCCGCCAATAATTGCCACGTCTTCGTAAATGATGGGAAGAGTGCAGGTACGGTGTGGTGTCGTGTTCTAAGCAACACGCAGCGCATTCTCTGAGGTGGTGAGCGCTGCGAGCTGTCGCAAAACTGGCGGGCGAGCAGGCAAGTTTTTCGGCTCGGCGAAAATCCCTGGAAAATTAAAGGGCGGAGGCGGAGGCGGGAGGCGGCGCCGTGAGGTGTAAACTGAGCGTCGCCCGAGGCGTCGCCGCCGCCTGCGCCGGCGCCGGCAGCGGCAGCGGCCTACTTCGCAGATCATTATTTTCATATCGTTACCGCGCGCCCGCACGCTGGCGCTGAATAAGAAGAAGGGCGACGACGTAAGTACATTGTGCCGGCAGCTGCGCTGGCGTCAGCTCGTCGCGTATACTGCTGCGCTCCTACCGCCGCTGGCGTGCCGTGCGCTCTCTCCTCGGGGCGGGGCGAAAAAGGACGTCGCAGGCTCCGAGAGTAGTGTGGGATGAGCAAAGGACGGATAGCGCACGACGACAGAGAGAGGACAGGCAAATAAGCAGGCTGGTGGGGTGGTAGGAGCGGAGACGCGGGCGTACAGTCGCGCTCATTAAAGGCGCGCGCGAGCCGCGAGCTCCCGCGGGGTTTCCCCGCCAGAAAAGGGATTCCCCGCTCCTCCGACAGGGGAGTTCCCCCTCCTCTCTCCGCCTGGGGAATTCCCCCGCCAGCTGCCACGTTGCAGGCGGAGGCCACGCGCTCTCCCAATCACGGTGGGGGTTAATGACGAGCGTCAGTTTTAGGCGGCATATTCACTTTCGTTACGCGCACGGCGTTCTGCCGCCCCTTAATGAAGGACACGCGCCAGCCGTGTCGTCTCGTGTGCTGCCGCCAGCCCCACTGTCGACTGCCCGACAGACGGCAGCCCTTCCTCCTGGCCCTCTCTCGATGCGGTACAGATTTTATTAGAATCTTTCGCCGCTTCAGTGGACGGTACAAGTGTCAGCTAGAAGGAAATGCTGCCTATCGTGAGGCGAACACTGAATGTTCTTGCAACGTCTACTTTCGCATTGCCGATCCTGGACGCTCAAAGAATACGAGGTTCATTCAGTAAGTCATGGCGGCGACTATGGCATATCTTTCGATAATGTGAAAACATGGGAATTCGACGATGTGCATTGAACCGGTAAGGCAGTTTGTATCTGACTGCCAGCATAAAAGGGATTCCAGTACAGGAGGTCACGGGAGATGGTTCAAATGGCTCTAGGCACTATGGGACGTAACATCTGAGGTCATCAGTCCCCTAAACTTGGAACCTAACTATTCAAAGGACATCACATACAGCCATGCCCGAGGCAGGATTCGAACCTGCGACCGCAGCAGCAGCACGGTTCCAGACTGGAGCGCCTAGAACCGCTCGGTCACAGCGGCCGGCAGTCACGGGTGAGCTTAAAAGAAAACACAGCACTGGAAGTATGAGTAAATTTATTGTGGACGCCTACAAATGTAACAAAATTGAATCAAAATCAAATACTGCCCTTCAAAATAGTCCCCCAATGGTGCACTAATACAGCGTTGCAACGATGGGGCAGGTGCTGAATGCCATTTGCATTGCTATCAATGAGTGCCACCTGTCGCCGATATACCGTGAGGATATCCGCCCCGATTGCAAAGCGCCTCCCGGGCAATGGTTTCTTCAGCTGTGGAATGAGGTGAAAGTCACGTGGATTGACGTATGGTGAGTAGGGTGGATAGCGGAGGATGCATTTTCTATCTACGCGAAGCTCACTCTCATTGTTTCATACAATGGTACCGAGTCATCCTTACATGCGGTCATAATCTGTCGGTTAATTTGGGTACTATTTACCGCTGGCTTTCGAAAGAATTTACTACGATTATGGTGATTCCACATGTTCACAATATATACCATAGTTACCATAGCTGGCATGACCGTCCCATTAATTCCGATCCAGGTGAGATCACCCGGAACAGTAGCCTAAAATAAATCCCCAGCGAATGCGCAATGGTTAATTAGAATTATGAACCTGATTAGGGGGTTATGCATCAGAGTAAAATTAAAGTTGTCCCTACACACAAAATGCAAGAGCTGTCATTAGAGAAGGAGAACAAGCTCAGACTGAGTCAAAGATGGGGAAGGAAATCGGCTATGCCTTTTGAAAGGAATCATCCCGGCATTTGTCTGGAGCGATTTAGGAAAATTACGGAAAATCTAAATCTGGATGGCCGGACGCCGATCTGAACCGCCGTCCTCCCGAATGCGAGTCCAGTGTGCTAACCACTGCGCCACCTCGATCGGCAATTCTCTAGGAATGTTTATTAGTTCGAAAGAACAAGGATTTAGCACAACGTTTTAATTACAGGCGCCGGACAAAAATATGGAAATACAGTGAGAAATTCGTGTTTGAACATAAATGCAGATGCTAGCCGAGCCACCAGGTTGCGCTGTTATGTTTGGCCACGTACGGCGCCTGTGCGTGTGTCCTCAATACATTGCAAGAGTCAGTCGTGGATAGAACAGAGGGTGCCGAAGTGTTTGGTGTTTCACGAGACACCGTATCGAAATTTATACCGCATACGGGCAAATAAGAAAACCATCATCTGCTGAGTCACGATGCGGACAGTGATGACGACAGACGGAGACCGAACAGAAATGAGGCACGAGGGGGATTTCAACACAGATCTTCCGCTTCAAGGTGCAACACCGTGAGCACACAACCACGACGCCGTGCTTCTTATAATTCGCTCGATGTTGCACGTCTTGATCACGGACCGCTCACTGTTTCTATTTTGTTTCTTTTTTGTAGTGTACTCATACTTTCTTCTTGTTCTCATGCTTGATCTGTGTTCAGCTTTAGATGGTCTGTCCACTGGGTCATTTTATCACCAAATCTAACGTGGTGTACGATGGGGAGTTCCCCTTGTAAGAAACGGGGCTGCTCCAAGATTTGTACATGCTTAGAACTGAAAATGTTGAGCGAGCGGAATAAAAGCAACTGCATCCAATCTTATGTCTGGAGAGGGAGTTTCTGGCGGAAATTATGACTGGATGTGAGACCTGAGTACTTTTTTTTATTTCCACTTTTAAGAACAACTGTGACTTTACCTCACAGGTATACACGCTCTTGAGTGAAATTTTCGCTCTGCAGAGGAGTGTACGCTTATATGAAACTTCCAGGCAGATTAAAACTGTTTGCGGGACCGAGACTTGAGCTCGGGACCTTTGCCTTCATTAGGCAAGTGCTCTACCTATTGAGCCACCCCAGCACGACTCAGTTCCCTTCCTCTCAGCTTTACCTCCACCAGTACCTCGATTTCTGGCTTCCAAACATCACACAAGCTCTCCTGCGAAAGTTGCAAAACTAACACTCCTGGAGGAAAGGGTACTGCGGAGATGTGGCTTAGTTGAAGCATTTGCTCCCCAAAGGCAAAGGTCTCGATTTCGAGTCTGGATCTTGAACACAATTTTAATCTGCCAGGAAGTTTCATACACGATCTTGGTTCATGGTCCAAAAAAAAAAAAAGTAAAAAAAAAAGTTGAGAAGGATGGTGATTAAATTGAAAAGTTATCGGTTATTTACGAATGTTATAGCTATTTACCCTATGAGCATGGGATTACTTTGCGTGCAAAATTAAAAAAAAAGTAGGAGTGATCCTTTCTGACTGGCATTTGTATGGCATTTCAAACATTTCATTGTGAAACAATTGCGCTGTGTTCTTTAACTGCGGTTTTTAGCTTGCTTAGAAACCTAGTCACCTGCACTACAACGGTAAGTGGAATTGTAAGTATACCGATTTACCCATTTTAGAGCGATATTTCTTCATCTGTATGATACTGTCTGATAATGTCTTCCCGGTTTTCTCGAGGAATAACATCTCGAATCCGAGAACATTGCGTATCCGCTAGTGTTGGCAGCAGTGTAGACAAGGCATAAGCTATAACAGTTGTCAGTTCTCAGGTATATTCTCTCTTTTATTTGTTCCTAGCCTCCTGTAACTAATGGAATTCTTGCAGTACCTTTCACTTGGTGTACAACAATGTCCGTTCAGTGAAAGATATGTTGAAAACTATAACGGTTCATGCATACTCAAAGCATTGAAAACTGTCGTCAAGGTTGGTTTGAACTTTACAGCGCTTTACTAGTCAGCGTCTCATTCCAAGCCCCATGCCGTTACCTTCCTCCTACCTTCGAACTGACGTAGTCAGTCATTTGCGTTAGGACCTATAGTTTAGAGTGGACTCAGTCAGACTCAGCATTCTTCACATTGACAAACATTGCGAGATAAAGAAAATAACACATAGATAAAATTTTTAGGACTGATGGGGATCGAACCCGAAAGCTTTGGGTCAGAATCATTTTCAAAACAGAAAAATGATTCTTCTAAAATACATCTACAAGACTACTCTGCAATTCACACTTATGTGCCTTGCAGAGAGTTCTTCCAATCACCTTCGGACTACACTCCTGGAAATTGAAATAAGAACACCGTGAATTCATTGTCCCAGGAAGGGGAAACTTTATTGACACATTCCTGGGGTCAGATACATCACATGATCACACTGACAGAACCACAGGCACATAGACACAGGCAACAGAGCATGCACAATGTCGGCACTAGTACAGTGTATATCCACCTTTCGCAGCAATGTAGGCTGCTATTCTCCCATGGAGACGATCGTAGAGATGCTGGATGTAGTCCTGTGGAACGGCTTGCCATGCCATTTCCACCTGGCGCCTCAGTTGGACCAGCGTTCGTGCTGGACGTGCAGACCGCGTGAGACGACGCTTCATCCAGTCCCAAACATGCTCAAGATCCGGAGATCTTGCTCGCCAGGGTAGTTGACTTACACCTTCTAGAGTACGTTGGGTGGCACGGGATACATGCGGACGTGCATTGTCCTGTTGGAACAGCAAGTTCCCTTGACGGTCTAGGAATGGTAGAACGATGGGTTCGATGACGGTTTGGATGTACCGTGCACTATTCAGTGTCCCCTCGACGATCACCAGTGGTGTACGGCCAGTGTAGGAGATCGCTCCCCACACCATGATGCCGGGTGTTGGCCCTGTGTGCCTCGGTCGTATGCAGTCCTGATTGTGGCGCTCACCTGCACGGCGCCAAACACGCATACGACCATCATTGGCACCAAGGCAGAAGCGACTCTCATCGCTGAAGGCGACACGTCTCCATTCGTCCCTCCATTCACGCCTGTCGCGACACCACTGGAGGCGGGCTGCACGATGTTGGGGCGTGAGCGGAAGACGGCCTAACGGTGTGCGGGACCGTAGCCCAGCTTCATGGAGACGGTTGCGAATGGTCCGCGCCGATACCCCAGGAGCAACAGTGTCCCTAATTTGCTGGGAAGTGGCGGTGCGGTCCCCTAAGGCACTGCGTAGGATCCTACAGTCTTGGCGTGCATCCGTGCGTCGCTGCGGTCCGGTCCCAGGTCGACGGGCACGTGCACCTTCCGCCGACCACTGGCGACAACATCGATGTACTGTGGAGACCTCACGCCCCACGTGTTGAGCAATTCAGCGGTACGTCCACCCGGCCTCCCGCATGCCCACTATACGCCCTCGCTCAAAGTCCGTCAACTGCACATACGGTTCACGTCCACGCTGTCGCGGCATGCTACCAGTGTTAAAGACTGCGATGGAGCTCCGTATGCCACGGCAAACTGGCTGACACTGACAGCGGCGGTGCACAAATGCTGCGCAGCTAGCGCCATTCGACGGCCAACACCGCGGTTCCTGGTGTGTCCGCTGTGCCGTGCGTGTAATCATTGCTTGTACAGCCCTCTCGCAGTGTCCGGAGCAAGTATGGTGGGTCTGACACACCGGTGTCAATGTGTTCTTTTTTCCATTTCCAGGAGTGTATTTCTCTACCGTTCTAACAGGGCGTGGGGAAATAAACATACAAATCTTTCTGTACAAGCTCTGATTTCTCTTATGTTATTACGATGATCATTTCTGCCAATGTACATTGGTGATAATAAAATATGTACACATTCAGAGTAAAAATCTAGTGATCGAAATTTCGTGAAAAAATCTCGCCCCAACGAAAAGCGTCTTCGATGCAAAAGTTTCCATCGCAAGTCGCTATCATATCCATGAAACTTTCTCCCCTATTTCACGACAGTCGGATTCTTCTTTCAAAGAAAATAAAACACCTCTTCTTTAGCAAGCAAGACTTTTTTTACGTCAAACAACACTCCCCTTTTATAACAAAGATTTATCTTCTTCTAAAATAAACTAGACTCCGCTTCTTTAACAAACTTTGCTCCTCTTGTAAAACAAGGAGGGCTCCTCTTCTAGAATAACCAGATTTATAATAAATGAAAAGCACCAGTTTGCTTTTGTTCTACAATATTACTTTTAATGTTAACCGGTTTTCGGCTTACAAGGCCATCTTCAGACATAATGTCTGAAGATGATCTTGTAAACCGAAAACCGGTTAACAACAAAAGTAATGTTGCAGATCAAAAGCAAACTGGTGCTTTTCATTTATTATAATGTTGTTCTACCAAGAACCGACGGAAGATTCTGTTAACCAGATTTATATTTTGAAACAATAAGGCTCTTCTTCCTTTCCTAAATTTAACTAAAATAATCTTGACCAGACAACGTGTGAGACTTACTGAGTGACACATACGATCATTAAGCGTGCGGTCGCTCCATCCAGCTAGCGACTTGCGCTTCATTAAAGTAGTAGCTGCATCAGTCTGTTCCATATCGTGGGTTCGCTCGGTAGTACAGCAGTAGAAAGCCAGGCGAAGTTATCTTTGCAGAGTGTGTATTGTAGCATTTTATTATGTTACGCTGTCAGGTAATACCAGTAATCTTCTAGACTTATTTCGGTTTTCCTACTATCGAGTAATACTTTAACTGTCCTGCAGTATGAGAATGTTTGGGTAAAAGAACTTCTTTGGGAATAGAATTTCTCCTGGTCTGTATGTGGATGGCGAAGTGATATTTATGACTGCAACATTTTGTCTCTTACACTGCCAGATTTCGGGTTTCTCAAGCATATTAGGCTGTGTTTTTTAGTACGCTCTACGTCACAACAAATACACATTTACGAGAGACTAAGCTTACGTTTTGTAGATTGTTGTTTGTAGTGATCTTCTGTGGATTATCCTGTGCCACAGAGCCGTTGCATTCGAGCTGATCCGTCCTTGCAGTTATTCTCAGTTCCTATTCGGCTCGTAACTTGTTGATGTACTGAATTGCATATCTTCTTAGCTATTGAATTTTCTTCAACTGAATTCTGTATTTAATGTAATTTGTGAAGACTGTTTGGAGGTATCTAAGATGCTAACTGATGCGCTTTCGTCAGTTGGCGACTCGCCACCATTTTGCTTTATGTCACTGACTAGAAGACGAACCAGGCATTGTCGGGGTATACATTTTACCTTTTTATTAGTAATGAAAACGAAAATGAACTTTGTTTGTAAGGTAAAATCGAAAAAAATTCATTTCCATGTTTACGTGAAAACTCCTTTCAAATTATGAACCAGTTTCTTAACGCTGGGTGCAGGTCTTTCACGTGTCTACAACGCTGTTTTGTAAAGGTCTCTGTGGCAACACCGCTTCATGGCTCTATAGACGGCTATTGTTTTCGCCTACAGCCGCTTACGCTTCGCAGTCGAAAGATGTCAAAAGCGCTGCCAGGTTTCAGAGATTTGGACTCGACTGTATGAGTGTCTTAGTTAGTAGTAAAATATAAATGTATTAAAACTTCATCAATGATGAGGCAGTTTTTCACGCATCTCATTGTTTATGACGTCATATCTTCTGAACTATGATAGGCAGGTGGTTCCTAACCACATAATGATCGTTATCAGACAGTCTGGAATATGTGTACCACGCCGGCCGAAGTGGTCGTGCGGTTCTAGGCGCTGCGGTCTGGAACCGCGAGACCGCTACGGTCGCAGGTTCGAATCCTGCCTCGGGCATGGATGTGTGTGATGTCCTTAGGTTGGTTAGGTTTAACTAGTTCTAAGTTCTAGGGGACTAATGGCCTCAGAAGTTGAGTCCCATAGTGCTCAGAGCCATTTGAACCATTTTTTTTATGTGTACCACGTTTGGCAGAAAACAATCCAGTGGTTTGGGGGGAGTTGTGGAACACACAGACATACATACATACATACACACTCATACATACATCCATTTTATACTATGTATGGATTATACGGCTTGCAAGGCTTTTCTCAAGTACCGACGGTGAAGCATGTTTTGCCGAAAGATGGCATACATTTTTCTCCGATGTTTACAGTTTTTAATCCTCCTCTTTCCCAGGACGTCTGTATTATGCTATTCTGATTATAAAGAAAGGAACACTTAGCAGCCATTTCCATTCTACGTGCTATACCAGCTGAAACTGAAAATACGTGTGCTAGCTGTCATTGTTTGGGCAGTATCGCACTATTTACGTACTGTTTTTTATATTGCGTTCTGTATGGGAGTGTTTTAACCGCCGTGTTATAGCTCCTACGCCTATTATCCGATTGGCTGCTGTGTCTTGTGAAATGCTGGCATAGACAGTGTCACTTGCTTTTATCCACTTAGGTAAACTGCATTTTGCGTCAGGCTCTGTGTATATAATTCTAGATTTTCGTTTGTGTATTGTCACATTAGAGACACTGTAGTAAGTAATACGTTGACATCGTTCGGGGTACTGCATTTTGCTAATTTCTCTCTTTGACACTGCAGCCCACAAGCCTTTCGAGTGATAATTGCAAACAAGGGCTCTAGCGCGCAAGTGAACAATATCATTGACGGATCGTTTGCTTAGTATTCCGATTTACTGAATTCTTGTCGAGGCCTCATACGTTGCAAAATTCTTCACGTAAACCTAGTTTTTTCGGAGTATTATTTACGTATTGATGATTTATATGCAAGAAAGCTTTGTGGAAATCAAAAGGAAAAAATTGTTGACGTAGCTTTAGTCGCATATGCATCTGCTACTGCACATACGTAGTTGGTTAGGGTGTGGAGGATGAAACTCTGCTGCCGACACAAGTCTCATATTCGTTCACAAGTTTGCTTATTGTTTTATTCTTCCCACTATTATTCAGGTGAGTATCTTGAAACCAGAATTAAATAAAATTAACGATATATTATTTCACTGTTTACCTCTTCAGCGTCTTTGGCGTCACGACTATTAGTATTTTTAGAATTTCAGGAGGAACATGGCTCATTTGTAGCACAGCAATACCGATTCCCATTAAGGATATTTCGATAGTTCCCAATATTCTACATGAGGTAGGCCTGGTGGCTTGTTTTTAATGATATCAGCTACCTTTTTCTCTGAGATTTGCTCCATCGTGGCTGACGTCTACTTGAAGGAAATCTATCAATTATTTCGGCTTCATATTTCTCTGTCGGTTTTCCAAGAGTAACTGGGACTGATGTTCTGCAATTTTTGTCAGTATTTCTGGATATAACTGCAATTTCTTCCATCTGTTGTTTTTGTTTCAGACATTAGCTTTCTCTGCATTTGGTCTGGGTGGCTGGGCCTGTATCATTTCTCATCAAGCCATTCATTCCAGCCACTAATTAAGAGACTAATGATTATGCTACCTTTGTACGGTCAAGATACTGCGGCTCTTTAAAAATACGCTCAGTGAGCAGGCCAGACTTCAAAATATTTTCAAAAGGACATGTTTTTGATAAACAGGCGGAAATCAATTTTGCCTAGTACCTCATAATAAGTTTACAAGGTAAAAATTTTATACAAATAAATATACTAATTCTATCATTATTACAAAAATTTTAAAATTAAAACAATAATCTTAATAAAAAAACCTAAAATATTTATAAAATCAAAATATAAAATAATGAACTAAAATGTAATCTCAAAGATAGCTGGTTTAAAGCTTACTATTATATTTTTAAAAACAAATTATAGGTTATTAACTTCAAAGCTTAGCCTTAAAGACTAAATAAGTTAATATTTATACTTAAAAAATTAAATAAAAACAATTAATTTTAAAAAATTAAATTTTTTCTTAAGAAACTAGATATCTTAGAAAACGATTAACATCTTATTTCTATAAATAATTAAATAACAATTATGATCCATTAACTATAAATCAACCCAAATCGAGACAAGTAAAATAAATACTAAAATTTTGATAAACCCTAATACAAAAGGTACAATAAATAAAATCTACTTTAAAAAATGTAAAATAATTTTTCATAAAACATTTACATTACCAATACACTATAATTTTAAAAAATCAATTCTATGAAATATACTAAAACAAAATCCAACAAAATTATTTATATTAAATAATTAAATAAACAAAACATAAATATAATAAAATAAATAATCAAGATATCCTGATTTGCACAGAAAAATTTTCAGTGTAAGTGAAACACTTTACTAATAAGTTATATCTTGAACCTCTTCCTAGATACACTTTCCAGTACATCTACTATGTTATGACTTATCTTATCTAAATTGAAGCTACTTTAAAATAATCAAAATAAAATAATCAATAATAAGAGCGATGGGCGATGTGTACACACCTCAGAGCCAATATCAGTTAAATAAAATAAATTAAATTACTATCAAATCTGCCTTCATTAATAGTATTTCACCATCAAATCTGTTATAAACAAAAATCTATTGTAACCCATCTTCTCTTAACTATAAGCTGCACCTTGACCTGAAATATTTTATAATTATAGACTTGAGAATTATAACTCTAAAAAGATTCTCTGATAATGGAGATATACAAACAAATAAATTAAGTACAGAAAATCATGTATTATCAATCACGGGGTAGGTTCCTCTGAATGGAACGAGATACCGCCAAATTCTTTGGGTTTAAAGACCTTAACTAATACTAACCTGGTAAATATAATTAACATTTAAAATAATAGGGTATCTGATCCTAGTTTATTATTTAAATTTGACAGATTCATAAAAAGAGCTACAAGTAAATTTTAACATTTCACCTTACAAATTTATAATTTAACCCTAATAATATAAACAACTGTTTTAACCAACAATATTCACTTGTATCAGTCATATAACCGTGGCTGCTGGCAGAAATTATGCCGATACTAAATCAATTGCTAAATCCAAAATCAATTGATAATTAAATCAAATTACTGCAAAAAGAACATTTAGTTTAACAAAACTTACATATAATACAAAGAAAAAATGAATAAACAAGCAAGAATAAAACTTTTAGGAACAAAAAATAAGAAATTTAAAAATTAACCAAATCAAGTAAAAATGAAAGATACAAATATTTAAAGAAAAGGAAAGAAAAAAAATCACAAACATTAACAAAAAAAAAAAGAAACACATCCCTGTGTGACCACAACAACTTCTCTATTATATATAAATAAAGATAGATATGGAACATGTATACCAATAAATGTATTATATTCTTTCTTATTTAATCTTTCTTTTCACTAATAATAAAGAAAGATTAAATAATATAATAAATATATTAGATACAATTATGTAAATTAATGTAATATGTTATTAGTATAAAATTAACTTTATATTAAGTTAACTTAAATATTTAATAGTTAAATAATCTAATTATAGATAATTTATTAATTATATTATTATAATTAATATAATTATTTATATTAATATAATATTTTATATTTAAAATTATTAATTTTATTTATTATATCCAATTATAACAATATTTACTATTAATTTACATATTATTATATATATTATAATACAATAACCTATTTTAAGCTAAAAACATAAGCAGCTATAATCCTCAGTAAATAAATGTATTAAAATAATCACTTAATAGTAATAAAATAAACTTATAGGTATTTAAATTTAATTAAATGTAATACTTTCTCCCTGTCACTTTGATTATTTTTATCACTGAGCCACTTAGACAGACATGCGCATGCTATACCCACAGCTCATGGGTTTGAAAATGGTTCAAATGGCTCTAAGCACTATGGGACTTAACATCTGAGGTCATCATTCCGCTGGAATTACAACTACTTAAACGTAACTAACCTAAGGATATCAGACACATCCTTGCCCGAGGCAGGATTCGAACCTGCGACTTTAGCAGCAGCGCGGTTCCGGACTGAAGCGGCTAGAACCGCTCGGCAGCAGCGGCTGGCTCATGGGTTTGAAGCGGGACTCATCACTGAATACAATTCTACTCCAGTCAATGAGATTCCAGGCCACGATAAGCAACGAAGACGTGTCTGGAAAGGCCACATACGACGGTGGGATACAAACATGACTGTTGCCTGCCGCACGGCACGACAATCAGGAGTGATGGTCTACGATACCATTTCTTTTCATAGGAGAAACCCTTTGGCTGTCATCCGTGATGCCCTTACAGCAGAGCTGTACTTCGACGATGTTCTACGCCCCTTCATGGCAAGCCATCCTAGGTTACTTTTCAGCAAGATGACGCCCGCTGCACACTGCAGGAGTTTCTGCTGCGTGTCTTCGTGCTTGCTAAATTCTCCTTAGCCCAGCAAGGTCGCCGTATCTCTCCCCACCTGAGAACATTTAGAGCATAATGAGCAGTATCCTCCAACAACCTCTGGGTTTTGACGACCTAACGCTCCAGTTGCACAGAATCATGCACCATATCGCTCAGGAGGAGATCCAACAACTATGATAATCAATGCAAAACCGAATAAGTACCTGCATAAGGGACAAGGTGGACCAACGCGTTATTGACTTGCTCAGTATGTGAAGCTCTTTCTATTGAATGTACCATCAAATTTTTCTGAAAATGTAATAATTTGGTCGGCGAGGTGGCCGAGCGGTTCTAGGCGCTACAGTCTGGAACCGCGTGACCGCTACGGTCGCAGGTTCGAATCCTGCCTCGGGCACGGATGTGTGTGATGTCCTTAGGTTAGTTAGGTTTAAGCAGTTCTAAATTCTAGGGGACTGATGACCTCAGAAGTTAAGTCCAATAGAGCTCAGAGCCATTTGAACCATTTTTTTGTAATAATTTGTTTGTCTGTACATGTGCGCCACATCTACCAATTTCTATCTTAGTCAGATAATTCCTTCGTGGTGGGTGCCTTTTTTTATCTTGGAATGTATTACCCAAATGTGACATATGAAAAATTGTGCCGGCCCGGGACTCAGACCCGAGTTCCTCGCTTAACCATTTCTGGTATTTGTCCACTCTCCCCAGCCCGATACAAATCTCGATATGTCACTTTCCACTTCTTTATGTCGTAGTTTTTATGTACGTCTCCCTGGTCGCTACATTACTTGATTCCCACTTAGAGATAATCATATTACTACAAGGAATCGAGACCGTTTTTAACACCGTGTGCCCCGTCTCGGCATACGGTGCTTAGGCCTACATACGATTTGACTTTCAGGCGTTGTACGTTATGAAATTCACTTTCAGCTAATAATGTGGAATAATATATGGTTCAGTCTTATAAATGTGACCACCTGTTTGTAGAGTATACGGGCACTTCTGACACCAGTTGTAAATGTATACAGGGTTTGGGAAAGGGGGGAGGCGGTTGTTACGTATGCCTCGCGACGACAGGGTGCAGGAGGTCGAGCGGTCAGGATTAGAGAGTGAGCATCCAGGGCTGCCGTTAAATGACAAACAGGAAATAAGGTACAATAAAGGGAATATATTTCAATGTACTCTGTACAAGGAGCGCGCCTAGGGTCGAGAGTTACCAGGTTTAGGCCAGTCTAGAAGGTCGAACAATTAATTGAAATGGGGAACGGAACGGGAAGCGATTTAGGTTAACTTACGTTGGTGGCCGGGCGTGAAAAGCAGAGCCAGAGGCACTGCCTTCCGAAAAGACGTCTGTTCTGCTCGAGGTCTGGATTACAAGAGAGAGAAACAGCTGTTTTCGGCACCGCAGAAGACTCCAGCGTCCACACACGTGATCAGTATCCCGTGCACGGTATTGGCTAAAACCAATGGCGTGAATTCGCTAGCAGTTTCAGCAGAGGGCTCAGGGCGTATCCTGTCAGCAGCTTTAATTGGACAGAACCGCCTCGGTTTTGATAGACAAGCGACTTGTGTCACGTAGACACGGCGTGAATTATTCTGGGAGTAAACTTGTAAAGATTCCACAGGGCCTTTGAAATAAATTTCTTAAACGAATTCCCTAAAACATTCCTTGACTGGCTGCCATCCTGTACATGTCAAAACCATGAATAACTACATTTGCAACGCTGACGTGGAGGAAGAGAGTCAGTGTGGTTCTCGAAGTTGCTGACAGGGATGTGGAGCCATGCCCTCCCCTGTACCGTGACCGATTGCACTATAGTTTTCGCTTGAGGATCCATGGTGCGAACAGACCGACCGAGGTAGTCTCACAGATTTTCGATTGGGTTTAAATTCGGGGAGTTTGGTGGCCAGGGAAGTACGGTAAACTTATCCTGGTGCTCTTCGAACCACGCACGTACACTGCTAGGTGTGTGACACGTTGCACTGTCCTGCTGGTAGATGACTTTGTGCCGAGGAAAATGAAACTGCATATGGGGGTGGACATGATCCCCAAGGATGAGTGCATACTTGTGATGATCCACTGTGTCTTCCAGAACGACGGGGTCACCCAGGGAACGCCATGGAGTTATTCCACAGACTCTGTCCTGGGCACTTCCGACAATTGTTGCAGCGGTTTTTCTTTCAGAAATTTCACTGACTTTCTTCCTTCACGTCCGCCATCAGTGCGATAGAGCATAAAATGTGGTTCATCTGAAAAGGCCATCTGTCGTCGCTTGTAGGACGTCCAATTGCGTCGCTGATGAACAACACTCAGCACATATGTATGAACTGGGCACCTGAACAACGTTCACTGAGCAGTCACTGAGGAGACGCGGCTGCTAGCCCCTTGATTCACCTGCGTGCTCAGATGCTCAGTAGCTGCACGTTTGTTCGCCTGTACACATCTCTGCAGCCCTGGTTGATTCCTGTCATCTATGGCCCATGGTGCACCGCAGTCGCTTCGGTGCCGGTTCTCGATAGAGCCATTTTGCCATGCATGGTACACTTTAACCTCAGAGGCACGAACAGTTTACAGATTTAGCTGTTTTGAAAATAATTTCACCTTTGGCACGGAAGATAAGGAACGTTTTGGTCGCTCGATGAATTTTCTCTGTTTCAGTATTACGACAACGACCGCACTGGTCTCCGCGTTCCTCCTCCACCCCCCCCCCCCCCCCCCCGACACACTTTATATACCGGCTACCACTTGCCGTCTGTGAGTGGTTATGCACATTGACACAAGGCGGTGGTCACCTTAGCCAGACTGATAAATCCTTTATGTATGTTGTTGTTGTTTTGGTCTTCAGTCCTGAGACTGGCTTGATGCAGCTCTCCATGCTACTCTATCCTGTGCAAGCTTCTTCATCTCCCAGTACTTACTGCAACCTACATCTTTCTGAATCTGCTTAGTGTATTCACCTCTTGGTCTCGCTCTACGATTTTTACCCTCCACGCTGCCCTCCAATGCTAAATTTGTGATCCCCTGATGCCTCAGAACATGTCCTACCAACCGGTTCCTTCTTCTTGTCAAGTTGTGCCACAAACTCCTCTTCTCCCCAATTCTTTTCAATACCTCCTCATTAGTTATGTGATCTACCCATCTAATCTTCAGCAATCTTCTGTAACACCACATTTTGAAACCTTCTATTCTCTTCTTGTCCAAACTATTGATCGTCCATGTTTCACTTCCATACATGGCTACACTCCATACAAATACTTTCAGAAATGACTTCCTGACACTTAACTCTATATTCGATGTTAACAAATTTCTCTTCTTCAGAAACGCTTTCCTTGCCATTGCCAGTCTACATTTTATATCCTCTCTACTTCGACCATCATCAGTTATTTTGCTCCCCAAATAGCATAACTCCTTTACTACTTTAAGTGTCTCATTTCGTAATCTCATTCCCTCAGCATCACCCGATTTAATTCGACTACATTCCATTATCCTCGTTTTGCTTTTGTTGATGTTCATCTTATATCCTCCTTTCAAGACACTGTCCATTCCGTTCAACTGCTGTTCCAAGTCCTTTGTTGTCTCCGACAGAATTACAATGTCATCGGCGAACCTCAAAGTTTTTATTTCTTCTCCATGGATTTTAATACCTACTCCGAATTTGTCTTTTGTTCCCTTTACTGGTTGTTCAATACACAGATTGAATAACATCGGGGAGAGGCTACAACTCTGTCTTACTCCCTTCCCAACCACTGCTTCTCTTTCATGCCCCTCGACTCTTATAACTGTCATCTGCTTTCTGTACAAATTGTAAATAGCCTTTCGCTCCCTGTATTTTACCCCTGCCACCTTTAGAATTTGAAAGAGAGTATTCCAGTACATTATGTATATCGAGAGCATTAGTGGCCATAAAAGTAATAGATACTGGTGAAGATACCTTGCAGGCTGCTGTGTTTTGCGTCAGGTCGGCGTGCCACGGCTTTTGTGCGTGGAGTGTACTCTCGGTAAGACTCTGACGAAGTGAAAGTGGTGACCTTGTTTTCTCGTTGGCGTCTATGTCGCTGTAGAGGGCGGAGCGTCCCCCTCGCGCCGCCGCGTGGCGTTTCTCATTTCCGCGGTGGTAATTGTGGGGACAGGCGCGGGAGTAGCGGGGGTCGCGAGATAGCGCCGTGGGGAGCACCGGCGCACCGCCACGGTGCCGCTAGCCGCCCGCTCCGTGTTACTCCCAACTTGTGTACACTCTGCCGATTAGTTCGCTAACTCTTACCTTCTAAGCCTCCACGTAAGTTTTTAAGACACTCGCTCCTACGGTAATGCATACAATAACGCTGCGTCTAGGCGCCGAAAACTTCGCCGAACGGAGGCCGGTTATAAATAAGTTTTCTCGAAATATTTAATCAATAAGTGCACCGTAAACTTTGCAGAAGCAACTCGTCGGTAACACAGAAATACCCACGATCCGATGTACTGGCATTAACTACTTAAATCTCATAAAAATTCTGCAGCTGCTTTCTGAGTCTTTTGAACTGTGTTGTTTAAATCTTCCGGCATTCTTGAATGAAGTTTTCACGTAACTGCTTTGCTACTTCTAGAGCTTAAGTGCACTTAAAGAACAGGCAACAGCAGTTTCCTGCATATTTGCCTGCAATTAGTCCCGGCAGATATTTCGTGCATTAGACACTATTCAAACCTCGTCATCATCGTCCTACAAACAGAGATTGAACATATGCTTGTCTGTCTTCAGAAATGTTATGTGCATTGATTTTCTGATTCTTGTCTTTAAGCACGCAGTTTAGGATTGCCTAGGGTATTCTTTCAGGTGACACTGTGTTTACACGTTGTTCCCACGCTCTCTGTATACAGTTCTTCATCATTAACGGCTTGCGCTGTACAATAAACCCATTATGAAAGTTTATATTTTTGTCAGGAGTGGGCATACCTGTTGGCAGGGTTATATGACAGTGAATCTCATAGTGCTACGCTATAACTGATTACTCTGTAACGTAAAGAAATGATCGTTTCGTAAATATTATACTTTTCTGGGTGTTGTAGTTAATTACTCGCTTTGTTGTTACAAGTATCTCTTAAAAATGAGCAGCTTTTCATTTATACTTTATTCTCATAATTTGCATTGCAGCTAGATTATGTAATCGTTAATTACAATCGACTGTATTGGGTATTTACTTAAGAAGGCTAATGTAATGAGGTTTTAAGATTTTATTCTGTACGTATTTGGTTTAGCTGAAGGACTGCTAGCTGGGATTTGTCTTCAGTTCCTTATCGTATTACTTTATTTCTGTAGACAGTAGTGAAGTTAAATTAGTGTGTTTATATAGTAGATTCATTGATGTGTTAAAAATACAAATGTCAAAAAGACGGCGTGCAAGAGAACCCGCTTGTCTCACAGTTAAATTACATTGTGTCCCATTTATCTCCTATACTTGTTACTACTTTTGTTCTTGATCGCCTTTATAAAATGTATGACGAAAGCTGAAATCTATAAAATCATTCTTATCTTACTGTTCCTACATTAATGTCATTTTCTTTATCCACTTTCACCCTCTTGAAGTAATGCCTCAGCTGGAATAATTATTCTCTTGTTCAAAATTTTTCAGTAGGTATTATATGCAGCATTCAACAGACTAAGATCGCTATAATTTACACATCCGTATTGATGGGTACCTCGGTTTACTTTCACTAAAGAAAATATAAAAATTACCTTAAAAGAAGGTTCGACTCTAGCGTCTCGTTGACGTTTGATTCTTCATCTACATCGACACAGAATGTTCAACAAATCCTACAGCAAACCTATAGAGGATGTCGAGGAGATTTACTGAAAAAATTGCGTGGAAAATGTTTTCCATGTTACAAGAAAACAATTAATTACGTTTTAGCTCTCGCACCTATATATTTAGATTTTTTCTTGGATCGTTAGTGTTCTGACTGGTTTGATGTGGTACTCCATGTCTAACATACGTTCTGCTATACTGTTACTTCTTATAGTGTGTATTTTTTCACATGTTTCTTTCCTCGATAACTATGTAGAGGTCTTCCTTAGTCCACCTAACTTTCGTTATCTTTCTGCAATGCCACATCTCAAACACTTAAAATTTGCGGTTTTCCTACTGTCCTTCATACACTTCCATTCAACACAGTGCTCAAGACGTAAATTCTCAGAAATTTCTTCCTCAAATTAGGGCCTATGTTTAACACAAGTAGACTGCCTTTAGCGAAGAACGTCCTCTTTGCCTGTGCTACTCTGCTTCTTATATTCTCTTTGCTTCGCCCGCAATGCGTTATTTTGCTACTAAGGTATCAGAAATCCTCCAATTATTCTGTAAGGTACTTATTAATTTAAACGTTCAGTTTTACACTAATTCGATTTCTGATATTTATTGATAACTTGACCTTTCTCTGTCCTCAATACTTCATACTTAGTTAACTAAAAGAACACTCTTGGCGAGACGTCTACTCTTGCGCACATTATATCTGCACATTACACTCGGACATAAGTAGCTGATATGAGGTGTGATTAAATTTTGCCACACTCATAGTCCATGGACTTAGGACTTCGTACATATTAAGATATCTTAAGCAAGATTCTTCACACAGCATCACAAGAAGAGAAAACTATCTTAGTGAAATTCGCGGGTGCTCCTGGATCTACCGACGACGATGCGTCGAGACGATTTCGAAAGAAAACTACAACGTGTGCTAGCACTCCATCGTGTTATCGTGTTCAGGAATGTTTGGTTCCATGTCTTCCAAGAACTCCACCAAAACCACCTGCAAGAAAATCAGGTGTTCCTCACTCTATAGTTGTGCAAGAAGAATGTAGGGAACAATCAAACTAACGTCGACGTCTCACGCCGACGCGTTGTTGCCGAATAGTGTCAAAGTCAAGGAGAATCTGTGACAAAATGGTTTATGTCAACTCTAGTGTGGTTGTTCCAACTGTTGAAAACAACATTCATGGTGAGATTCGCTTCTTCAGTGAACAAAAATATATGTCAACAAGATCTGTAAATCTACACGTTGCGCGAACTATAATGTGGTGATAAAAAAAGAGTTACTTCACACGTAGAACATGTCAGACGGTGTTGTGAGACACATTAATGTCATGTACAGTGTCTCAAATACTCGCTCTATGGTTCTTTTGATATAAGTGAAATACTATTATTTATTTATTCAAATAGTCTCAAAGTAAGTGCGTTTTTCACGTAAGTGTTTAGACTACATCTACTCTTGAAGCACCTCAGACTGCCCTGTTGACTGTCAGTGTCGCTACTTTCAGCAGTCGTTGTTCCAGTGTCCCAAAGCCTGTAAAAGAAGCGTTATCATTTGCTGGAAGCACTGTTTTATTTTTATTCGGCGGGTTGTGATCGTGAAAGATACAAGATGACAAAGTGTAAATCACGCGAATAACGGGCCAGTTGTGGTACCCTGAAAATATTCTAAATTCGGAGTTGGCGTGGCCGCACGAGACGCTCGGCAACCCGGGCCTTGTCAGCAACAGTGTGGTGCCGAACGTTAGCAAGAGGGGTAGCCCCAGCGCGTCGAAGAAAGGCAGTCTACCTTCTTTCTCCAACGACATGCGGGCAGGCGTCTTGGGCACTCTGTACACCGTAAGCCGACGTATGCCGATTTATACCTGAATGCACAGCTTTTCCATCATCCTGCTCAGAAGAGAGCCGTTTTGAACACGTTGGTATACAGAGCCAAAACTGTTTCTGATGAGGACCACTTAAGGTCCGAGATTAACCATCTGAAAAACGTGTTCCGAAAGAATGGCTATGGTGCGCGTGATATAAAGGCAGCGTTCTCCAAAAGAAGGAAACGTGAAAATGCTGCAACCTCACAGGATGAAACACCGATTGCGGTTCTTCCTTTTTGTGGCGCGATTTCCAGCAAAATAGGAAGAGTCCTGCGTAGCCGAGGTATAAGACCGATTTTTCGTCCTCCTAAGAAAATTAAGGAGATATGCGCCCTGTTAAGGACAATCGCGGCCTCAGGGTCCCTGGAGTTTATAATATACCCTGTGAGTGTGGAAGCAGTTATATAGGTCAGACGATTCGTACCGTTTCCGACCGCTGTGCAGAACACCAACGCCATATTAAAAATAGAGAACTGGAGAAATCGGCAATTGCGGAGCGCAGTCTCACGAACAAACATAAAATATTGTTCGATGAAACTAAAATTGTGTCCCACGCCTCCACGTACTGGGATCTGTTATTAAGGAGGCTGTTGAAATAAGAATGAGCCAAAAGAGCTTTAACCGCGATAGCGGATACCATCTGAATTGTGCATGGAAACGAGCGCTTGATGCAGATAAGCAGCAGAGAAGTCCCTTCCAATGTTTACGTTCAAACGGAAGCGGTGGCTCCACCGGCGCACACAGTGACACCGTCTGCGACAGCAGTACGTAATCGCCGACCAATCAGAAGCCGTCTTCGTGCTATATAGAGGCTACTACAGCAGCAGTGAAGACAGTCAGCTCTTGACGATGGCGATGGAGGTAATCGTCGAAAGCTCGAGATTTTATCCAGAACTGACGCGGCAAGAATACCGAGAATATTTTATATATAAGTGCCGTCGCGAAACACTTCGTTCCGATCAACAGAATCTTGTCAGCCGCTTACCAGGAGTGATAGACGAAGCAAAGAATTTCAAGTACCCAATTGATTGTTTACTGCTTTTAGTCACAGATGCCATTTTAGAGTAAATTATTTGCAGTACTGGTATTTACATACCTACCATTAGTTTAAATTATTGCAGAGAAAGGGGTGATGCCGACACTAACATTATATAAACTAAAGCGTGTTTAGGACCTCTTTTCTTGGCGGATGTTTTACAAGCTTCTCATACAAATTTTCAAGATTTTGGGCTGCAGGTGGTACTGGAGTGCAGCATTTCAGACTTTCAATGGACATAAATCAGTTTCGTTTCTTGTCGACATGTCTGATATTTGAGGACTTCAAAAACAGAGTTCACAGGAAAGAAACACGCAAATTAGCCACTTTCTGATTATTGATCTATCATTTAAATAAAATTTCAAAAACATTACAGTTTGTCAGAACTAGTTACATTGGCCGAAATGCTGGATGCAGTCAGGGCCACATGTGGATTTGTAAAATACGCTGCATCAAAACCGGCAATATCCGTTATAAAATTGTTTGCACTTGCAAATGCGAAGATGGTTTATACTAGTCATTTAAAAATATTGCTGTGCCCCGAAAGAGGGCGGATCATGAACCGTAAATTTTTTAAAATTTTTTCCAGCCGCGGTCAGGGAGTAGAGGTTAACCGAGTAAGCCACTGGGCAGTATTGTTGATATAACGTCAAAACACTCCAGCCAGATGTGGTTTGCGAGACCGTTCACTGCCGAGGCGCGTAGACCCGCTAACGCCACAACACAGTGTGACCACCGTGTAATGCGGAGCCCAGAGTGCTAACGAGAAATTCACGTGCTGTCAAATTTAATCGGGGCTATCAACTCGTGTTCGGGGCAGAGGGAGGTAGGAGAAGCTGATAGGACAAGTGTATGGCAAACCTATTCGTCTCCTCCCCCCCCCCCCCCCCCCACCCCCTCACCACTACCAGTTGAACAACGTCAGAAGCGTAGCTATAAGGGTGTAAATAAAATAATCGAGACTCAAAGCATTCAGACTTGACTCCTTTCTATCTACGTCTCGAACCGAAGAGAATGACGTTCTTTTGAATTTCAGAGAAATCATGGCTAATCCTTGGTAATTAAAATCTGGTGGTGGCCTGCATGCAGATTAGCTCGCCAAGTTCTAGTACGAGGCTCAATATACCTATGGTGGGGCGGCTGTGGAAGTTGGGTTCAAATGGCTCTGAGCACTATGGGACTCAACATCTTAGGTCATAAGTCCCCTAGAACTTAGAACTACTTAAACCTAACTAACCTAAGGACATCACACACACCCATGTCCGAGGCAGGATTCGAACCTGCGACCGTAGCAGTCCCGCGGTTCCGGACTGCAGCGCCAGAACCGCTAGACCACCGCGGCCGGCATGGAAGTTGGGGAAAATTCACCAATGTTCAGAGATATTGACTGGCCCGCCTTCGCCCTCTGAAGGAGTTTGACCGACAAACTGAAAGTTGTTTACGATCTAGCTGAGAAAGATGTGACCAAGCGGCCTCCTTTCCGTCTATCATCGGCCACTATCCTCTTCGACCCCTGGGGGCTGATCAGGGCATTACTGTTCGGCATCAAACAATTAGTGTTAGTTGTTGCACCCAAGCGCACGACATAGGGCTCACGAGCAGGTCAGGAAATGCCTAGCCGGCACAACTCCAGAAAACCTGGGCCGGCTGTGCTCGTTCTTCGGCCCTGGAGACACTGACGGCACCGTGGCAGCTGCCGGCCGCGACCCAGGACAACGAACGTCACAGGCGCCATCAGGGTGTCGGGGCATTCAGCAGACGGTTGCAATCGCACGCACACGGTGCGGCCCTGAGGCCGGACAGGATGCTGTATTAGGCAACCTGCCTCACCATTTCTCTCGCTCATCCTGATGCATAGCGACCCAGAATAGGCCGGCCCTTTATAATGTACTGTGGGAAGCAGGTGGATGGGCCGTATTTCTGTGGCAATACACCTCATGCTATACGCACTTGATATCCGTTTGACCTATGGCAGCGCCATCTAGCGCGCCATCCATAGCGCCATCTGGTTTCTGGTTTCCCCCTTCAAGCTAGACGAGTTTCGTTCTTTGTAGTTTTTTCGTTTGATGCTTATATCTTGAGATATTTGGCCCGGTCACGATCAATGGACCACCCTATATATATATATATATATATATATATATATATATATATATATATATATAGGGTGAGTCACCTAACGTTACCGCTGGATATATTTCGTAAACCACATCAAATACTGACGAACCGATTCTACAGACCGAACGTGAGGAGAGGGGCTAGTGTAATTGTTTAATACAAACCATACAAAAATGCATGGAAGTATGTTCTTTAACACAAACCTACGTTTTTTTAAATGGAACCACGTTAGTTTTGTTAGCACATCTGAACATATAAACAAATACGTAATCAGTGCCGTTTGTTGCATTGTAAAATGTTAATTACATCCGGAGATATTGTAACCTGAAGTTGACGCTTGAAACCTCCGACGTTCAGTTGCGTGTTGTAACAAACACGGGCCATGGTCGGCGAGCAGCATCTGCAGGGACATGTTTACGATGACGTCCGTGTTTACGAGTGTGGCTGTAGTGCACTGTTGTGGTTTGGTCTAGCTGTCGCAGCGTCCGCATGTAGCGCTTGCTGCTATTGTTATTCTGCATTCGTCTCCGCACGCAGACCAACTGTGGTACACCGTGTTACCAGACGTCTGTGATAGTGTAGTGTTGTAGGAACTGTGACCATGGTGTATTCGAACTCTGAAAAGGTGTAGATGATACTCATCTATGGCGAGTGTCGACTAAATGCAGCTGAAGCCTGCAGGGTGTATGCAGAATGGTACCCGGACAGAGAGCATCCAACGTGCCGCACATCGCAAAACATCTACCGCCAACTGTATGCAACAGGTTTGGTCGTAGCACGCAAACGGGTCCGTAACAGGCCCGTCACAGGAGAAGCGGGTGCAGTTGGTGTGTTAGCTGCTGTTGCCATGAACCCACACATGAGTACACGGGACATTGCGAGAGCCGGTGGACTGAGTCAAAGTAGTGTCATGCGCATACTGCATCGTCACCGCTTTCACCCGTTTCATGTGTCGCTACATCAGCAGTTACATGGTGATGACTTTAATCATCGAGTGCAGTTCTGTCAATGGGCATTAACAGAGAATGCGTTGCAGTTATACCTGTTTACCGATGAATCGGGTTTCACAAACCACGGGGCAGTAAATCTACGGAACATGCATTACTGATCCGTGGACAATCCTCGCTGGCTCAGACAGGTAGAGCGACAGCGACCGTGGACTGTAAATGTATGGTGCGGAATCATTGGCGACCACCTCATTGGTCCTCACTTCATTGCAGGGGCCCAAACAGCTGCAACATACATCGTGTTTCTACAGAATGATCTGCCAACGTTACCCGAAAATGTCCCACTGGAAACGCGTCGACATATGTGGTATCAGCATGATGGTGCACCTGCACATTCCACAACTAACACTAGGCTGATCCTTGACAGGATGTTCGACGGGCGTTTCATAGGACGTGGAGGGCGCATAAATTGGCCAGCCCGTTCTTCTGATCTTACACCTCTGGACTCCTTTCTGTGGGGTACGTTAAAGGAGAATGTGTTCCGTGATGTGCCTACAACCCCAGAGAATATAAAACAACGTATTAGGCAGCCTGCGGCGACATTACACCAGATGTACTGCGGCGTGTACGACATTCATTACGCCAGAGATTGCAATTGTGTGAAGCAAATGATGACCACCACATTGAACATCTATTGGCCTGACATGTCGGGACACACTCTATTCCACACCGTAATTGAAAACGGAAACCACGTGAGTACGTGTACCTCACCCCTCATGGTAATGTACATGTGAGTCAGTGAAAAAGACCAATAAAAAGGTGTTAGCATGTGGACGTAATGTGCTGTTCCAGTCTCTTCTGTACCTAAAGTCCATCACCGTTCCCTTTGGATCCCTACGTAATTCGGTGCTCTCCGATACACACGATCGAACAGCGGAGGAGTGGTACTCAAGCGTCAACTTTAGGTTACAATATCTCCGGATGTAATTAACATTTTACAATGCAACAAACGGCACTGATTACGTATTTGTTTATATGTTCAGATGTGCTAACAAAACTAACGGGGTTCCATTAAAAAAAAACGTAGGTTTGTGTTAAAAAGCATACTTCCGTGCATATTTTTATGGTTTGTATTAACCAATTACACTAGCCCCTCTCCTCACGTTCGGTCTGTGGAATCGATTCGTCAGTATTTGATGTAGTTTACGAAATATATCCAGCGGTAATGTTAGGTGACTCACCCTGTATATATATATAAAAAACAATGGCAAATAAAAGTGATATCACCGATCACATCACAGTTTAAAGAAACGGTTAGTGATCCCTTAAAATCCGTAAAGTTAAACAATTGCCTTTGTTCCCGTGTACCAGTGAATTGACAAAACAAACCAATACTTACAATCCGGACGCCAGCGACTGCCAGAAGGCGGACGAGCTCAGACTATTCGCCCAGTGACAGGGCAGGGACAACTTTCTGTTAGCCCAAGGGCAGAGTACCAGCTACTTCCTGGGACTGGAGGGGGTGGGGGGGGGGGGAGAGGGGGAGGTCCATCGACTTAGCCCTCAATGTTCGACAAACTCTCTGGAATCTACGTCTTCCTATTACCAGATTTCGCTGAAGTGATTTAAGTCATGGAATGACGACAAGCAGATATACAAATTGCGATAGTACCGTGTACACAAGGTATAAAAAAGCGGGGCGTTGGCGGAGCTGTCATTTGTACTCAAGTGATTCACGTGAAAAGGGTTCCGACGTGATTAATAGCAGTACGACGGGAATTGACAAACTTTTAAAGCGGATTGGTAGTTGGATCTAGATGCATGGATCATTCCATTTCGAAAATCGTTAGGGAATTCAATATTCCGAGATCCACAGTGCCAAGAATGTGCCGGGGATACCAAATATCAGTCATTACCTTCCTTCAATTAACGGCTGAGAGTAGTGGCGTTTGCGTAGATTTATCAGTGTTACAAGACGAGCAACAATGCGTGGAATAACCGCAGATATCAAACTGGGACGTATAATGAATGTTTATGTTAGGAGAACCGACTCGTGGAGATAACATCTTGGACCTACTGATAACAAACAGACCCGAACTTTTCGACTCTGTAAGTGCAGAACAGGGAATCAGTGATCAAAAGGCCGTTGCAGCATCCCTGAATATGAAAGTTAATAGGAATATAAAAAAATGGAGGAAGGTTTATCTGTTTAGCAAGAGTAATAGAAGGCAGATTTCAGACTACCTAACAGATGAAAACGGAAATTTCTGTTCCGACACTGACAATTTTGAGTGTTTATGGAAAAAGTTCAAGGCAATCGTAAAATGCGTTTTAGACAGGTACGTGCCGAGTAAAACTGTGAGGGACGGGAAAAACCCACCGTGGTTCAACAACAAAGTTAGGAAACTACTGCGAAAGCGAAGAGAGCTTCACTCAAAGTTTAAACGCAGCCAAAACCTCTCAGACAAACAGAAGCTAAACGATGTCAAAGTAAGCGTAAGGAGGGCTATGCGTGAAGCGTTCAGTGAATTCGAAAGTAAAATTCTATGTTCCGACTTGACAGAAAATCCTAGGAAGTTCTGGTCTTACGTTAAATCAGTAAACAGCATATCCAGACACTCTGGGATGATGATGGCATCGAAACAGCATATCCAGACACTCCGGGATGATGATGGCATTGAAACAGAGGATGACACGCGTAAAGCTGAAATACTAAACATCTTTTTCCAGAGCTGTTTCACAGAGGAAGACCGCACTGCAGTTCCTTCTCTAAATCCTTGCACAAACGAAAAAATGGCTGACATCGAAATAAGTGTCCAAGGAATAGAAAAGCAACTGGAATCACTCAACAGAGAAAATTCCTCTGGACCTGACGGGATACCAATTCGATTCTACACAGAGAACGCGAAAGAACTTGCCCCTCTTCTAACAGCCGTGTACCGCAAGTCTCTAGAGGAACGGAAGGTTCCAAATGACTGGAAAAGAGCACAGGTAGTCCCAGTCTTCAAAAAGGGTCGTCGAGCAGATGCGCAATACTATAGACCTATATCTCTGACGTCGATCTGTTGTAGAACTTTAGAACATGTTTTTTGCTCGAGTATCATGTCGAAAAGGGTATCAGATAGATTATATAATGGTAAGACAGAGATTTAGGAACCAGGTTTTAAATTGTAAGACATTTCCAGGGGCAGATGTGGACTCTGACCACTATCTATTGGTTATGACCTGTAGATTAAAACTGAAGAAACTGCAAAAAGGTGGGAATTTAAGGAGATGGGACCTGGATAAACTGAAAGAACCAGAGGTTGTAGAGAGTTTCAGGGAGAGCATAAGGGAACAATTGACAGGAATGGGGGAAAGAAATACAGTAGAAGAAGAATGGGTAGGTTTGAGGGATGAAGTAGTGAAGGCAGCAGAGGATCAAGTAGGTAAAAAGACGAGGGCTAGTAGAAATCCTTGGGTAACAGAAGATATATTGAATTTAAATGCTGAAAGGAGAAAATATAAAAATGCAGTAAATGAAGCAGGCAAAAAGAAATACAAACGTCTCAAAAATGAGATCGACAGGAAGTGCAAAATGGCTAAGCAGGGATGGCTAGAGGACAAATGTAAGGATGTAGAGGCTTATATCACTAGGGGTAAGATAGATACTGCCTACAGGAAAATTAAAGAGACCTTTGGAGATAAGAGAACCACTTGTATGAACATCAAGAGCTCAGATGGAAACCCAGTTCTAAGCAAAGAAGGGAAAGCAGAAAGGTGGAAGGAGTATATAGAGGGTCTATACAAGGGCGATGTACTTGAGGACAATATTATGGAAATGGAAGAGGATGTAGATGAAGATGAAATGGGAGATACGATACTGCGTGAAGAGTTTGACAGAGCACTGAAAGACCTGAGCCGAAACAAGGCCCCCGGAGTAGACAACATTCCATTGGAACTACTGATGGCCTTGGGAGAGCCAGTCCTGACAAAACTCTACCATCTGGTAGGCAAAATGTATGAAATAGGCGAAATACCCTCAGACTTCAAGAAGAATATAATCATTCCAATCCCAAAGAAAGCAGGTGTTGATAGATGTGAAAATTACCGAACAATCAGTTTAATAAGCCACAGCTGCAAAATACTAACACGAATTCTTTACAGACGAATGGAAGAACTAGTAGAAGCCGACCTCGGGGAAGATCAGTTTGGATTCCGTAGAAATACTGGAACACGTGAGGCAATACTGACCTTACGACTTATCTTAGAAGAAAGATTAAGGAAAGGCAAACCTACGTTTCTAGCATTTGTAGACTTAGAGAAAGCTTTTGACAATGTTGATTGGAATACTCTCTTTCAAATTCTAAAGGTGGCAGTGGTAAAATACAGGGAGCGAAGGGCTATTTACAATTTGTACAGAAAGCAGATGGCAGTTATAAGAGTCGAGGGACATGAAAGGGAAGCAGTGGTTGGGAAGGGAGTAAGACAGGGTTGTAGCCTCTCCCCGATGTTATTCAATCTGTATATTGAGCAAGCACTAAAGGAAACAAAAGAAAAATTCGGAGTAGGTATTAAAATGCATGGAGAAGAAATAAAAACTTTGAGGTTCTCCGATGACATTGTAATTCTGTCAGAGACAGCAAAGGACTTGGAAGAGCAGTTGAACGGAATGGATGGTGTCTTGAAGGGAGGATATAAGATGAACATCAACAAAAGCAAAACGAGGATATTGGAATGTAGTCGAATTAAATCGGGTGATGTTGAGGGTATTAAATTAGGAAATGAGACACTTAAAGTAGTAAAGGAGTTTTGCTATTTGGGGAGCAAAATAACTGGTGATGGTCGAAGTAGAGACGATATAAAATGTAGACTGGCAATGGCAAGGAAAGCGTTTCTGAAGAAGAGAAATTTGTTAACATCGAGTATAGATTTAAGTGTCAGGAAGTCATTTCTGAAAGTATTTGTATGGAGTGTAGCCATGTATGGAAGTGAAACATGGATGGTAAATAGTTTGGACAAGAAGAGAATAGAAGCTTTCGAAATGTGGTGCTACAGAAGAATGCTGAAGATTAGATAGATAGATCATATAACTAATGAGGAAGTATTGAATAGGATTGGGGAGAAGAGAAGTTTGTGGCACAACTTGACCAGAAGAAGGGATCGGCTGGTAGGACATGTTCTGAGGCATCAAGGGATCACCAATTTAGTATTGGAGGGCAGCGTGGAGGGTAAAAATCGTAGGGGGAGACCAAGAGATGAATACACTAAGCAGTTCAGAAGGATATATGTTGCAGTAGGTACTGGGAGATGAAGAAGCTTGCACAGCATAGAGTAGCATGGAGAGCTGCATCAAACCAGTCTCAGGACTGAAGACCACAACAACAACAACAACATCATGTCGTTTCTGGAAACCCAGAATCTACTCTGTAGGAGTCAACATGGATTTCGGGAACAGCGATCCTGTGACACCCAACTCGCTTTATTTGTTCATGAGACCTAGAAAATATTAGATACAGGCTCCCAGGTAGATGCCATTTTCCTTGATTTCCGGAAGGCGTTCGATACAGTTCCGCACTGTCGCCTGATAAACAAAGTAAGAGCCTACGGAATATCAGACCAGCTGTGTGGCTGGATTGAAGAGTTTTTAGCAAACAGAACACAGCATGCTGTTCTCAATGGAGAGACGTCTACAGACGTTAAAGTAACCTCTGGCGTGCCACAGGGGAGTGTTATGGGACCATTGCTTTTCAAAATATATATAAATGACCCAGTAGATAGTGTCGGAAGTTCCATGCGGCTTTTTGCGGATGATGCTGTAGTATACAGAGAAGTTGCAGGATTAGAGAATTGTAGCGAAATGCAGGAAGATCTGCAGCGGATAGGCACTTGGTGCGGAGAGTGGCAACTGACCCTTAACATAGACAAATTTAATGTATCTCGAATACATAGAAAGAAGGATACTTTATTGTATGATTATATGATAGCGGAACAAACACTGGTAGCAGTTACTTCTGTAAAATATCTGGGAGTATGCGTGCGGAACGATTTGAAGTGAAATGATCATATAAAATTAATTGTTGGGAAGGCGGGTGCCACGTTGAGATTCATTGGGAGAGTCCTTAACAAATGTAGTCCATCAACAAAGGAGGTGACTCACAAAACACTCGTTCGACCTATACTTGAGTATTGCTCATCAGTGTGGGATCAGTACCACATCGGGTTGACGGAGGAGATAGAGAAGATCCAAAGAAGAGCGGCGCGTTTCGTCACAGGGTTATTTGGTAAGCGTGATAGCGTTACGGAGATGTTTAGCAAACTCAAGTGGCAGACACTGCAAGAGAGGCGCTCTGCATCGCGGTGTAGCTTGCTGTCCAGATTTCGAGAGGGTGTGTTTCTGGATGAGGTATCGAATATATTGCTTCCCCCTACTTATACCTCCCGAGGAGATCACGAATGTAAAATTAGAGAGATTCGAGCGCGCACGGAGGCTTTCAGACAGTCGTTCTTCCCGCGAACCATACGCGACTGGAACAGAAAAGGGAGGTAATGACAGTGGCACGTATAGTGCCCTCCGCCACACACCGTTGGGTGGCTTGCGGAGTATAAATGTAGATGTAGAGGTAGATGTAGATGCAGAGTATGGCAATTTTGTCGTTAATGGGCTACGGCAGCAGACATCAGACGCGAGTGCGTTTGCTGACAGGATATCACCTGCAGCACCTCTCCTGGCCTCGTGACTTATAGGTTGGACCATAGACCACTAGAAAGCCGCGGGGGGGGGGGGGGCAAAAAAGTCCAGATTTCAGTTGATAAGGGCTGATGGCTGGGATCGACTGTGGCACAGACCCCACGCAGCCATGGCTTAATTTGTCAAAAAGCTGAAGATGGATTCATAATTATGTGTGCTTTGTGTACATGGAATGGAATGGACTCCATGTTGCAACTGAAGCAACTAAGACCAGTTTCTGCCATTTATGGACTTTATGTTCCCAAACAACTATGGGATTTTTTTGGATGGCAATGCGCCGTAACTCCGCGCCACAATTGTTCACGATTGGTTTGAAGAACATTCTGGACATTCCGAGCGAATGATATGGCCACTCAGATCGCCCGGGATGATTCCCATCGAACAGGACATAATGGAGAGGTCAGTTCGTGCACAGAATCCAGTACCGGCAACACTTTCGCAATTGTGGACGGCTATAGAGGCAACGTGGCTCAATATTCTGCGGGGGATGTCCAACGACTTGTTGAGTCGACGCCACGTAGAGTTGCTGCACTCCGCCGGGCAAAAGGAGATTCGACATGATATTGGGAGGTACCTCATGATTTTTTTCAAATGGTTCAAATGGCTCTGAGCACTATGGGACTTAACTGCTGTGGTCATCAGTCCCCTAGAACTTAGAACTATTAAACATAACGAACGTAAGGACATCACACACATCCATGCCCGAGGCAGGATTCGAACCTGCGACCGTAGCAGTCGCGCGGTTCCAGACTGTAGCGCCTAGAACCGCTCGGCCACAACGGCCGGCTGATTTTTATCACCTCATTCTAAGTTGGCAATGTAAATCTTACATTTTAAAAACTGTGGTCTTGGGGAGGCAAATGCAAAATTTCCTCATGCTCTAATGAGGAACACATACAAGGAAAAATAGGTACAAAGGGGGAAAAATGGAAATACAATGTGGCTAGGGCCTCCAGGCGATTTGTCGATTGGGATGAAATGTTGATGATAAGGACAACAGAACAACCAGTCCCTGAGAGGAGAAAATCTCCGACCTAAGCGGGAATCGAAGCCGGGCCGTTAGGTACGAATTCCGTGGCTCTGACCACTTTTTTTAAATTCTTTGTTGATCTCATTTAGTTCCATATTATTCGTTGTCTTTGTTCGGGGTGGACGTCCCATGATACCCGTTCAGGTTGTCCGTTGATCCGCTCACTCGGTTTTTTTTATTACAGAGGGCAGCTAACCCTCCGACCGAACACGCTGAGCTGCCGTGCCAGTTCTCATTTTGTTCTGTATTGTTCGTTGACTTCGTTCGTGACGGTCGTCCGATGACACTCATTCAGGTTCTTCGTTGATCCGTTCACTCAGTTTTTTATTACAGCGCGTAGCTACACCCTCTGATCGAACAAGCTGAGCTACCGTGCCGACACCACTCAGCTACCAGGGGCGGACACAAATGGGTCTGTGTACGGTAAATATACAAACAAAGTTAGCTTTTCTCTGCAGGCTGTGTATGTTTGCGGCAGCGCGAACATGGCAGAGCACTGAACATTGCTCGCAGGTGAAGACGCGACCAACTAAACACTTACGAATCCGATCTGCCCCTTTTCGACCGTGTATGTAGCTGCAGATATAGAAATCATACCCTCGCACGGACATCGCCCCAACTCCGCGTCATCCCTCCTTGGCGGCGGCGGGCGAGCAGTCGTAACTTTTCGCGCTTTAATCCCGTAACAGAGATTTAACGTGAAGTTAGGGCCGGCACAACGCGATCCCCGCCCCGGCCTGCCCTGCCCTTAATATATCGGCGATGCGCCGCGGCGGACCCCACGGCGCGCCGGGCGTGGTGTATAATTTCGGCGGTATTTGCTTTCCATAATTCCCGGGGCCCGCGGGCATACGGCGCCGCACCGGGGATCAAATTAAGTTGCCCGAAATTTCGGCCGGGAACGTTCCGGCGCAAAGTTACGCCCCGTCGGCCTGCATTTACACATTAAATTCAATTATTATTTGAACGTGAAACATCATACGCAACACGAATTAAATCTTGCATGTTTAAAACTCACATTCTAGGCGTATATGTGGATCTCCTTTTTTTTTCCTCTGTCTCTTTATCTTTCGACGAAATATTCTTTTGTAGCCAGACGCATACTTTATTAATACTTCAGCTAGATGAAATCAAACGTGTAATTATTTCTCCCCAGTTGCGTTCAGAACGTAAATCACAGGAAGTAGTAAATGTAATTCGGACTAGAGTTAAATTCTTTCTTACATGCAACCGAGATTTTAACATTCCGGCTGCCATAATTAGTAAGACCTTTTCTTTGTTACATCCTACTCACAACTGCAAGGTGTAGTCATGAAGTTTTAGTTATCAAGTGGTTCAAATGGCTCTGAGCACTATGGGACTTAACATCTGAGGTCATCAGTCCCCTAGAACTTAGAACTACTTAAACCTAACGAACCTAAGGACATCACACACATCCATGCCCGAGGCAGGGTTCGAACCTGCGACCGTAGAGTTCGCCCGGTTCCAGACTGAAGCGCCTAGAACCGCTCGGTCACCCCGGCCGGCTTTTAATTATCACCCAGAAAAAATCTTCCACTGGTTGCGTACTCTCTTCTGGAGTACGGTCTTAATAATTGAATGCCTCTTGTCTTCAATTGCTTAGACAGACGTCTCGGTATATTCAAGATATGGTAAACGTTGTACTCTTTCTTCAGAAGTACCGAAATATAACTAGAATTTCTCAAAGAATCATTCTGATTATATAAACGAACGTGTTTGTAGATGCTCATATGGTTAGTTTGCACCAAAAGCTGGGCACAAGTCGACATTGCAACTGGGAGAAATTTCCGGAATTCATAACTTCCTGGAGTAGTCTCATAGATGGGGCGTTGGTGAGGCAGTGTGTCGTTTGCTTATTCGGCACTGATACGCATCGCAGCTAGTCTATATTTACGTCTCACCTGCTGTACATCTGAAGCTTCTCTACTGGCCTGAAACCGCTCTGTGTTTATGAATGTGTGAAGCAATATGCATTCCGAAGATCGGCGTATCTACCATTATTTATAATTATTTTCATTCATATTATTTACTACTTTCATTAGTAATAATTATTGTCATTATAGTTTAGAGTGTTTCCCCCTATATTTGTTAATATGATGTAAAAATCATTCCTCTACTGGAATGGATACCACAGTTTGATTTTAAGTTGAATGCATCTTCTTCTAAAATAACCATAACAGACTGCAAAGTACCATTAAAATTACATGTTGCAAAACTCGAGTTGGTAGACCATCAAAGTTGTTCGTAGACTTGAGCGAACCAGACTGTTTAAAGACCTATGAGCTAAATACAGACGGGCATTAAGTCGGAGCCGTAGAGACTTACAAGCAAAAAATCTACTTTTATATATATAGACCTTGTTAGCATTTGTGGAACCGTTGCTGACGAGGAAACAATACGAAATAATCCGAACAACTGATAAAAAGGTCTGTACCAGTTACAGTAACCTTCAAGAGGCTAAAAAGCAGTGCTATCCTGTGACAATCCCATGAGGTGACTGCCAAATGTAGGGATATTCAACTTCAAGCCCTGCTTAATCATACATGTGAGCGATTAATATTATATTTGGAAGAGGTAGCCGGCCGCGGTGGTCTAGCGGTTCTGGCGCTGCAGTCCGGAACCGCGGGACTGCTACGGTCGCAGGTTCGAATCCTGCCTCGGGCATGGGTGTGTGTGATGTCCTTAGGTTAGTTAAGTTTAAGTAGTTCTAAGTTCTAGGGGACTTATGACCTAAGATGTTGAGTCCCATAGTGCTCAGAGCCATTTGAACCATTTGGAAGAGGTTTTAATGATTTTCCAAATGATGACATAAATTTGTTAGTACTCCTCTACAGATTGGGTTATGATGTTTCACAGCAAAAAAATTCAAAAATTTCAAAACAACCATGATTATGTTGTGAATATATTTCAATCATTTTCAGTGTCTCTCCAACTAATTAGTCGCACGAATAAAGATCTAATTGTTTGCAAAAATCCTACACGACCATCGCCTTGCTATTGCGGACCAATAAGAGTTAGATTTATTCATGAAACAACAGATGTTACTCATGAAGAAATTCCTTATATTAACAGGCAAATTGAAACACTACGAGAAACGATAATTACAAGAGCGGAGTGCGATTTATCCGTAAAACACACATAGCTGATGATTATGGTAGATGCAAAGGTCTGCAATGCAGTAACAGAGACTGCATCGGCAATAAGATGCTACATTTGCAAGACTTAAATGACTTTTCAAAAACCTAAGTAGTAAATACAGAAACTCTTCAGTTCGGCCTGTCTACACTCCACGCCCGAATAAGATTTTTTGAATTTTTGTTGCATTTGTCCTATAAAATAAACCTCAAGAAGTGGCAGATCCGGTCAAAACACGAAAAGAACCTCGTTCAAGAGAGCAAAAAAGCCACTCAAGAACTGTGTAGAAATCGATTAGGATTAATTTTATTTGTTTCCAAGCAAGTCTATGGAAATAGCAATGTCGGAAATACCAGTAGAAGATTTTTTGCAGACTCTGAAAAATCAGCAGAAATAACGGGTGTACATCTGCAACTCAACTATCAATTCAGGGTTGTTCTAGAAATTATTTCCAGTAGACATAAGCTAGACACAGGGAAAATTTCTGAATATATCGTTGAAACAGCGAGACTCTATGCACATCCATTGCACCCTATGTACCCCATTGCATATAAGATTTTTGGTGGAGGGCCCAACTGTTATTGAACATGCTCTCTTACCCGCAGGCTGTTTATGAGAAGAAGCAGCTGAGGCTCGCAATAAACACTTTCATCTGTACAGACAACCACATTTTAGGAAATTCTCACGAGAGCGATGCAGTCTGGACGTAATAAACGGGCTACTCGTGACATTTGATCCATTAAAAACAGGTATAAGACCGAAGCCAAGGAAAACCAGTAAACCATTCTTAAAAGAAACATTAAATTTATTGCTCTCAAGCGAAGGATGGATTAGACAGATTCCTCGAATTGAAAATGATGATGAAGAACAGGCTCCAAGATAAACACACCGCTCGGATGAACAAAACTACACACATTAAATATAGGTTTGCATCACTCCGGTTCCCAGAACTCCTGAAGACAGACGTTGACTATGGATACTGTATCACAAACACAGTCTCTCTGACTGTTCAGAGATGTCACTAAAACTGCTCGAAGATATAAACAACCATGCATGAGGAGAGCCTAATATACGGAGGGGGTCCGGCAGCCGATCAGTTCCAGTCATTCCACCGGGAAGGAGGTACATGGCTCTTGGCGTCTGTAGTTCAACCATGCCTAGACGGTCAGTACCGCTGTTCGATCGCGTCCGCATTGTTACTTTGTCCCAGGAAGGGCTCTCAACAAGGGAAGTGTCCAGGAGTCTCGGAGTGAACCAAAGCGATGTTTTGCGGACATGCAGGAGACACAGAGAGACAGGAATTGTCGATCACATGCCTCGCTCAGGCCGCCCAAGGGCTACTACTGCAATGGATGGCCACTACCTACGGATTATGGCTCGGAGGAACCCTGACAGCAACGCCACCATGTTGAATTATGCTTTTCGTGCAGCCTCAGGACGTCGTGTTACGACTCAGACTGTGCGCAACAGGCATCATGATGCGCAACTTCACTGCCGACGTCCATGGAAAGGTCCATCTTCGCAACCACGACACCATGCAGCGCGGTACAGATGGGCCCAAAAACATGTCGCATGGACCGCTCAGGATTGGCACCATGTTCTCTTCACCGATGAGTGTCGCATATGCCTTCAACCAGACAATCGTCGGAGGCATGTTTGGAGGCAACTCGGTCAGGCTGAACGCTTTAGACACAGTGTCCAGCGAGAGCACCAAGGTGGAGGTTCCGTGCTGTTTTCGGGTAGCACTATGTGGGGACGACGTACGCCGCTGGTGGTCATGGAAGGCGCCGTAATGGCTGTACGATACGTGAATGCCATCCTCCGACCGATAGTGCAAACATATCGTCAACATATTGGCGAGACATTCGTCTTCATGGACGACAATTCACGCCCCCATCGTGCGCATCTTGTGAATGACTTCCTTCAGGATAAGGACATCACTCGACTAGAGTGGGCAGCATATTCTCCAGACATGAACCCTATCGAACATGCCTGGGATAGATTGAAAATGGCTGTTTATGGACAATGTGACACACCAACCACTCTGAGGCATCTACGCCGAATCGCCGTTGAGGTGTGGGACAATCTGGACCAACAGTACCTTGATGAAATTGTGGGTAGTATGCCACGACGAATACAGCCATGCATCACTACAAGACGACGTGCTACTGAGTATTAGAGGTACCGGTGTGTACAGCAATCTGGGCCTCCACCTCTGGAGTTCTCGCTGTATGGTGGTACAACATGCAATGTGTGGTTTTCATGAGCAATAAAAAGGGCGGAAATGATGTTTATGTTGATCTGTATTCTAATTTTCTGTACAGGTTCCAAAACTGTCGGAACCGAGGTGATGCAAAACTTTCTTTGATGTGTGTAGAAGGCATCATCTGAGTAATACAGAGAACCTAATTAAATTAAACATAATTTTTTTTTTTTTTTTTGGTATTGGACAGTACGTACGTATATTTTTACCCCACAAATAATGAATTCCAGTACAGGAAATACCAAATATTAGCTTTGGCCGACTTTTTACATGAAATACTTTTATGTGCTGTGGGACGACACCTCCTACGAAAATCTCTTCGTAAATAATTTTGCATCTTTCTTTGTTGTAAATATATTCCAATATCCTTTAATATGTGTACATCAGGTTCGTTTTATTTGCTCCTGTGAGAAGGGGCTGTATTTAAACTGAAACGGTCCCGGCAAGAAAGTGCCAAGCCACGTCTTTATGCTTTCGAGATAATGTTTGAGCAAATCCTGAAATCACGTGAACTATTAAATTTTGAACACACGTAATATGTTTCTCTGGTACATTTCATTATGTTTTATGAGACATAATATAAATATTTTAAACTAAATTATACAGAAACTAAAATTTTAAATTGAGATGGTATATTGCTTGGCACTATGTTGAACAAGAAACGTGACCTGTATTAGGTAAATATTTTTATTAACATCATAAGTGCTGTCAAACAAATGTTTATTTATTTTCTTTCTTAACAGACAACGTTGCGTTTCAAAAATAGATTAACAGTGACCTAAAATACTTCATCTACACCTTCTTCTCCATTATCTCCATCACTAACAGCAGCAGGCAGCAATTTGCGAGAAAAGTCGTGATAGATTGGTGGAACGTAATCCATTAGCTTCATTAAATCATTCAGTTTGTTTTTATTAATTTCAACAAGTCCATTGTATAATTCTTCAGGCTTTCTCGGCGATCTGTCGACATTTTGAAAAAAAAGGTACTTCTGCCGGATGTTCGCGTCGTTCTCGCACGATATTTAGACGGCTTAAGTCGCTGTCTTCTTCAGGTGCTACCCAAGAAGTATCTTTGTTATAGAGACAAGTAAATAAGTATCAGACACGTGTCTCGTAAACAGAAATCCACACTTTGTCCAACCAGAAAATACACTTGATGAACTATGAGAACAATATAATGCTAAGCAACACATACCTAAACTCCACTTTCTGATGTTAATTGGTCCTCAGAACTTGGTAAATATTCAGAGTGATAATTAGCGTCCGTGTCTTCATGACTGTTTTCCGTAGAAAAGTTCAGTTTCTTTCTAGAAACCATCTTCATCAAATTCATTGTGTTGCTTGACCACAGATATTATTTAACACTACTGCTGCATAACGTCAAAATATATCACTTTCTTCTTAAATACCGATCATTAACTGATAAGAAACTGTAATATTTATTATTTGTGTAAGTTCCTATTTTCACTTGCCCGTCAAACACTCCTTAGGTCTACAGTGTTGGTCAGTAAGCCTCACAGATTTCGTTGCAAGAGTAAAGTTCACATACTGATATAGGTTACTTAAATGACCACCATGAACAAGTCTGAATGTCAAGAAGTCATAGAAAGCTACTTCGTTCAATGTTCATTGCTCGTTTCTCAGCGATATAATACTTTCTAAACTTAATTCGGGCACTTTTCACAATGGGGAACAGCCTTCACTATATATCTCGTCAGTAAGTCATTTGCTAAAATCATCTTGTACATCAATAACTTAAAAAATTGGCTCCCTGGTCCATCTGACGAACAGGTTTCGGGCATTAGCTATGGCTGACGAAGTCTCTAAGCCTGATGGAGTCGTCCACCCTGTTCCAGAGGATGATTCTCTGCCGGCAAGGTCTGGGCATTCACCGAGGGTGGGTTTGATAGTAGGGTCCCTTAGAAACATGGCTGCCGCTGCCAACGGGAGGAGGGGGGGAGGGCGGGAGGGGGGAGTGAAGGAAGCCAGTGTGCACTCCGTGTGCATGCATGCCCGGGGGAGTCATTCCGGATGTGGAAAGGGTGTTTCCGGATGCCATAAAGAGTACAGAGTGCAGCCAACTGCAGATGGTGGCTCATGTCGGCACCAATGAAGTGTGTCGCTTTGGATCGGGGGAGATTCTCTCTGGTTTCGGGCTGCTGGCGGAAACGGAAAAGACATGCAGTCGTGCTTACGAGATTAAAGCGGAGCTCGCCATCTGCAACATCATCGACAGAACCAACTGTGGTCCTTTGGTGCAGAGCCGAGTGGAGGGTTAGAGGCTCGGGCGAGTCTGTGACTGTGTAGGCTGCAGATTCCTTGACTTGCGCCATAGGGTGGTGGGTTTCTGGGTTCTGCTTAATAAGTCAGGAATCCACTGCACACAGGAAGCGGCTACACGGGTAGCGGGGACTGTGTGGAAGGGACAGGGCGGTTTTTTGGGTTATAGGGTCTCAGGAAACCACAGAAAGGGCGTCTGTCTCAAAGGGGGCAGGTAAAACACAGTAACGTAGTTACAGCAACAATCGGTATTGCAGTTGTAAACTGTCGTAGCTGTGTTTGGAAAGAACCAGAGTTCCAAGCCCTAATAGAAAGCACCGAAGCTCAAATGTTATAAGTACGGAAAGCTGGCTAAAGTCAGAAATAAGTTCAACCGAAATTTTTTTAAACGACCTAACAGTGTTCAGAAGGGATAGATTAAATACAGTTGGTGGTGGAGTGTTTATTGCTGTCAGAGGAAGTTTACCTTGTAGTGAAATCGAAGTAGATAGTTCCTGCGAAATCGTATGGATAGATGTTATACTTGGCTATCAGACTAAACTATTAATTCGATCGTTTTACCGACCCACCGACTCGGAACATAATGTTGCTGAACAGTTCAAAGAAAACTTGACTCTCATTTCTAATAGGTACCCCACTCATACAATTATAGTCGATGGTGACTTCAATCTACCCTCTATAGGCTGGAAAAATTAAACGATTAAAGCCGGCACTAGGCATAAAACATAATACGAAATTGTACTGAATGCTTTCTCAGAAAACTATTTCGAACAATTAGTTCATGAGCCCACTCGAAGCGTAAATGGTTGCAAAGCCTACTTGACCTTTTGGCAACAAATAATTCTGGGAAAATAGGGTGTATCATGACGGATACAGGGATTAGCGACCACAAGACAGCTGCTAGGCTGAACACCGTAACACACAAGCATAAAAACGAAACGCAAAGTACATCTATTTAAAAAAGCTGATAAAAATGCTCTTAACTCCTTTTAAAGAGTCAGTCTCCATTCGTTCCGATCTGATCATGTAAACGTAGACAAGGTATGGAATGATTTAAAGAGATAGTATCGAAGGCTACTGAGAGATATATACCATATAAATTAATAAGTGATTGTTTTGATACCCCATGGTACACAAAACGGGTCAGATCGCTTTTGGAAAAGCAACGAAAAAAAACATGCCAAAATTATAAGAACGTATAATCCCCAACATTGGCAAAGTTTTGCAGAATTTCGAAATATAGCGCGTGCTTCAATACGAGATGCTTCCAATAATTTCCACAACGAAACTTTGTCTTGGAATCTGGCAGAAAACCATAAGAGGTTCTGTTCATACAAAAACCACACCAGCGGCAAGACGCATTCAATACCTTCAATGCGCGACAACAATGGTGAAGTCGCGGATGACAGTGCCACTAAAGCAGAGTTATTAAACACGGTTTTCCGAAACTCCTTCACCACAGAAGAGGAAGTAAATATTCCTGAACTCCAATCAAGAACAATTGTCGAGAAACATAGAAGTAGATATCCTCGGTGTAGCAAAGCAGCTTAAATCACTTAATAAAGGCAAGGCCTCCGGTCCACATTGTATATCAGTCAGGTTCCTTTCAGAGTATGCTGATACAACAGCTAAATATTTAGCAATTTTATACAACCGCTCGCACATAGAAAGATCCGTACCTAAAGACTGGAAAATTGCTCAAGTCACACAAATACCGGAAAAGGCAAGCAGGAGCAATCCGCTGAATTACAGGCCCATATCACTAACGTCGATTTGCAGTAGTGTTTTGGAACTTATACTGTGTTCGAACATTAAGAATTACTTCGAAGAAAACGACGTATTGACACATTGTCAGTACAGATTCAGAAAATATCGTTCTTGTGAACACAATAAGCTCTTTATACTCATTAAGTAATGACGGCTATCGACAAGGGATGTCAGATTGATTGCATATTTTAAGATTTCCAGAAGGCTTTCGACACCGTTACTCACAAGCGTCTTCTAACCAAATTGCGTGCCTGTGGAATATCGCCTCAGTTATGCGACTGATTTCGTGATTTCCTGTCAGAAAGCCCACAGTTCGTAGTAACAGACGGAAAGTCATAGAGTAAAACGGAAGTAATGTCCGGCGTCCCCCAAGGAAGTGTTATAGGCCCTCTATTGTTCCTGATCTACACTACTGGCCATTAAAATTTCTACACCACGGAGATGACGTGCTACAGACGCGAAATTTAACCGACAGGAAGAAGATGCTGTGATATGCAAATGATTAGCTTTTCACAACATTCACAGAAGGTTGGCGCCAGTGGCGACACATACAACGTGCTGACATGAGGAAAGTTTCCAACCGATTTCTAATACACAAACAGCAGTTGACCGGCGTTGCCTGGTGAAACGTTGTTGTGATGCCTCGTGTAAGGAGGATAAATGCGTACCATCACGTTTCCGACTTTGATAAAGGTCGGATTGTAGCCTATCGCGACTGAGGTTGATGGTATCGCGACATTGCTCGTCCAGCCACGTTTCGATCCCTGAGTCAACAGTTGGGGACGTTTGCAAGACAGCAACCATCTGCACGAACAGTTCGACGACGTTTGCAGCAGAATGGACTATCAGCTCGGAGGCCTTGGCTGCTGTTACCCTTGACACTGCATCACAGACAGGAGCGCCTGCTATGGTGTTCTCAACGACGAACCTGGGTGTGCGAATGACAAAACGTCATTTTTTCGGATGAATCAAGGTTCTGTTTACATCATCATGATGGTCGCATCCATGTTTGGTGACATCGCGGTGAACGCACATTGGAAGCGTGTATTCGTCATCGCCATACTGGCGTATCACCCGGCATGATGGTATGGGGTGCCATTGGTTACACGTCTCGGTCACGTCTTGTTCGCATTGACGGCACTTTGAACAGTGGACGTTACAGTTCAGAGCTTCATTCGATTCCTGCGAAACCGTACATTTCAGCAGGATAATGCACGACCGCATATTGCACATCCTGTACGGGCCTTATGGATACAGAAAAAGTTCGGCTGCTGCCCTGGCCAGCACATTCTCCAGATCTATCACCAATTGAAAACGTCTGGTCAATGGTGGCCGAGCAACTGGCTCGTCACAATACGCCAGTCACTACTCTTGATGAACTGTGGTATCGTGTTGAAGCTGCACGGGCAGCTGTACCTGTACGCGCCATCCAAACTCTGTTTGACTCAATGCCCAGGCGTATCAAGGTCGTTATTACGGCCAGAGGTGGTTGTTCTGGGTACTGATTTTTCAGGATCTATGCACCCAAATTGCGTGAAAATGTAATCACATGTCAGTTCTAGTATATTATATATTTGTCCAATGAATACCCGTTATTATCTGCATTTCTTCTTGGTGTAGCAATTTTAATGGCCAGTAGTGTATATTAACGACATAGGAGATAATCTGAGTAGGCGTCTTAGATTGTTTGCAGATGCTGCTGTCATTTACCGTCTCGTAAAGTCATCAGATGACCAAAACGATTTGGGAAATGATTTAGATAAGACATCTGTATGGTGCGAGAAGTGGCAATTGTCCCTGAATAAAGAAAAATGTGAAGTTATTCATATGAGTACTAAAATAAATCCGCTAACTTTCGATTACGCTGTAAGTCACACAAATCTGAAGGCTGTAAATTCAACTAAATACATAGGGATTACAATTACAAATAACCTAAAGTGGAACGATGACACAGATAATGTTGTGGGTAGAGCAAACAAAAGTCTGCGATTCGTTGGCAGAAGACGTAGAAGGTGCAACAGGTCTACTAAAGATACTACCTACACCACGCTTGTCCGCCCTATCCTGGAGTATTGCTGTGCGATGTGGGATCCGCATCAGGTGGGACTAACGAATGACATCGAAAAAGTTGAAGGAAGGGCAGCTCGTTTTGTATTATCGCGAAATAGGGGAAATAGTGACGCAGGCGTGATATTGGAGTGTCAGTCATTAAAACAAGGGCGTTTTTCGTAGCAACGGGATCTTCTCATGAAATTTAAATCACCAGTTTTCTCTACCGATTGCGAAGACTCTCTGTTGGCACCCAACTACATATGGAGAAATGATCATCATGATAAAATAAGATAAAGCAGGGCTCGCACAAAAAAATTTAAGTGCTCGTCTTTCCCGCGCACAATTCGAGAGTGGAACGGTAGAGAAACAGCTTGAAGGTGGTTCATTGAATCCTGTGCCAGGCACTTTACTGTGAACAGCAGAGCAATCATGTAGATTTAGATGTAGATCAGGGACGTTCAGATTAAAAAAAAGAGATGTATCCTTCCAATAAACATCTATCAGGGGTATTTTAAATTTTCTAGTAAGAAATCCAATTTCAATAACTTCAGTAAACTTCTACGGTACAGTTACTACTTTGATCAGTAGGCGTAGTTCATACAATGTAAGCTTCCACGGCTGGTACTGACATCACTAAAAACTTCCGGGCTATTAGACCGTGGTCAGTGTTTAAAACTTTCTGCTGACATTTCCCCTCCGACTGCGGCAGACGTCTTCAGAGCTAAAATGGTGATGTACAACCATAACTCGAGGGAGCGCCGAAGATATGGGCAGTGTAGAGAACACCACAGTCTTATCACGTGGCGTCGGCTACGAGATTGTCGCTGGTGATTCGGACATTCTCGATTGAAAGTAGTCGATCGTCACTCTTACGTTGCAATGTTGACATCCAAATTTTATCAAATTTAACACCTTCCTCTTTTCTTTTAAAATTATTGTTATGTTTTTAAGTCTCTATAACCTCGCTATACATACGCGCATGATAATGCGATGCTTTTGGTATGACACTCGTCTCAGCGAATTTTATTTCATGATCACCCTCTTGGCAAAGAGGTTGCGCGAAGACCGATTTATTCTTAAGCTTCACGTGGCAATTCTTCTTGTATTTGGCGAGACGGGTTTTAACACTTTTTGTCGTACCACTATAAAGCAGGTCACAACTACAAGGAATTTTATGTACACCCGATGTAGCCAAAAAAATGTCTTATAAATTTTGCGGATCTTAAACATTCTTTTATCTTCGTGGTGGGTCTGGAGGTAGTATCTACACCATACTTGCTCAACCCTTGTCCAATGCAGTCTGCAGTCGTACTGATGAACGAAAACTTTCCCTTTGGGCGGCTGTCGTTCCTCATCGGTCTTGATTCTATCTGTAGGACGCAGTGCTCTACTACCTCCTTGTTAGACTAACCAATCTTCTTGAATGTCGAACGCATATGTTCAAGTTGATCTTTTAAATAAGTCGGTGCACAAATTTTGTGCACCCTGTCTGCCAAGGTTTTAATCACCCCTCTCTTTTTTGTCTGGTGTGGCGGTTAGAATATTTATGCAAGTAACGGTCAGTGTACGTGGCTTTTCTGTATACTCTATAGCCGAGCGTCCCGTCCTCTCGCTTGATAACAGTCACATCCAAGAAATACAGCTGCCATTATTCTTCGGCTCCATAGTAAATTGTATTTTCGGATTGTATCAGAAAGGCATCGTGGTGCCCACGATCTATAACGCTGACATCTGTCGTACCCAGCCCTGTTTGAGAGACAGTCTATTGAGTTTTGTAACACTCACGTTGTGTGAAGTTTTGGTGCATTTCTGAACTGAAAGTGTCGTTGTTTATTCCGTTTCAAACGAGAGCATGAACGATGGTAATGGTCCTTCACAGCGGCCCGAAGTGTACTGGCAATATTCCCGGTCCAGAGCAGAACGATACGCGAGAAGACGTTTGATATGCCGCTTGCTCCGATGAACTCTTAGAGGCACTGTAATTGCCCAGGTTTCCGCGCCCAGAATATAAAAGTTTTCTGAGTATGGTACGACTTCATAATGTAAAAAATGTTTACTGAAGAGACCAACATATCGCCCACGGTTACAGAGGTCTTCTTCTGAATCTATTGGTGTATTCTAGCTGTGCAGAGTCATTAGTGCTAACTGAGCACGACATTATGTCACAGTTTTAAAAGATGGTTGTTAGAACTGGTCTGTTAAGGAAGAAAGAGTAGGAACTTTATTGTAATACAGAATGAGATTTTCACTCTGCAGCGGAGTGTGCGCTGATATGAAACTTCCTGGCAGATTAAAACTGTGTGCCCGACCGAGACTCGAACTCGGGACCTTTGCCTTTCACGGGCAGGTGCTCTACCATCTGAGCTTCCGAAGCACGACTCACGCCCGGTGTCACAGCTTTACTTCTGCCAGTATCTCGTCTCCTACCTTCCAAACTTTACAGAGGCTCTCTCGCGAACATTCTTTCTTTCAGGAGTGCTAGTTCTGCAAGGTTCGCAGGAGAGCTTCTGTAAAGTTTGGAAGGTAGGAGACGAGATAATGGCAGAAGTAAAGCTGTGAGACCGGGCGTGAGTCGTGCTTCGGTAGCTCAGATGGTAGAGCACTAGCCCGCGAAAGGCAAAGGTCCCGAGTTCGAGTCTCGGTCGGGCACACAGTTTTAATCTGCCAGGAAGTTTCATATCAGCGCACACTCCGCTGCAGAGTGAAAATCTCATTCTGGAAACATCCCCCAGGCTGTGGCTAAGCCAAGTTTCCGCAATATCCTTTCTTTCAGGAGTGCTAGTTCTGCAAGGTTCGCAGGAGAGCTTCTTTAAAGTTTGGAAGGTAGGAGACGAGATACTTTATTGTAATAGTTTACTATAGTGGAGACAGACGATTTCTGCAGTTACCTGTTTTCTTGCACTGTGTGCCACGGTTAGTCCTCATCGGCGAATGAGACGTGGGCAGTTAGTGGCCGGTAGCGCTCGCGTCACCTGCTGTTGGTGCGGCCTGTTGGACTGAGGGCGGGCGGCCAGGATGGTGCAAGCCTGTATCCATCATGTCAGTTCATGATATTATGATGCTTAAATACACTACTGGCCATTGAAATTGCTACACCACAAAGATGACGTGCTACAGACCGAAATTTAACCGACAGGAAGAAGATGCTGTGATATGCAAATGATAAGCTTTTCAGAGCATTCACACAAGGTTGGCGCCGGTGGCGACACCTACAACGTGCTGACATGAGGAAAGTTTCCAACCAGTTTCTCATACACAAACAGCAGTTGACCGGCGTTGCCTGGTAAAACGTTGTTGTCATGCCTCGTGTAAGGAGGAGAAATGCGTACCATCACGTTTCCGACTTTTATAAAGGTCGGATTGTAGCCTATTGCGATTGCGGTTTATCGTATCGCGACAATGCTGCTCGCATTGGTCGAGATCCAATGACTGTTAGCAGAATATGGAATCGGAGGGTTCAGGAGGGTAGTACGGATCGCCGTGCTGGATCCCAACGGCCTCGTATCACTAGCAGTCGAGATGACAGGCATCTTATCCGCAAGGCTGTAACGGATCGTGCAGCCACGTCTCGATCCCTGAGCCAACAGATGGGGACTGCACCAACAGTCTGACGACGTTTGCAGCAGCATGGACTGTCAGCTCGGAGACCATGGCTGCGGTTACCCTTGACGCTTCATCACAGACAGGAGTGCCTGCGATGGTGTACTCCACAACTAACCTGGGTGCACGATCGGCAAAACGTCATTTTATCGGATGAATCCAGGTTCTGTTTACAACATAATGATGTTTGCATCCGTGTTTGACGACATCGCGGTGAAAGCACATTGGAAGCGTGTATTCGTCATCGCCATACTGGCGGATCACGCGGCGTTATGGTATGGGGTGCCATTGATTACACGTCTCAGTCACCTCTTGTTCGCATTGACGGCACTTTGAACAGTGGACGTTACATTTCAGATGTGTTACGACCCGTGGCTCTACCCTTCATTCGATCCCTGCGAATCCCTACATTTCAGCAGGATAATGCACGATTGCATGTTGCAGGTCCTGTACGGGCCTTTCCGGATACAGAAAATGTTCGACTGCTGCTCTGTCCAGCACATTCTCCAGATCTATCACCAATTGAAAACGTCTGGTCAATGGTGGTCGAGCAACTGGCTCGTCATAATATGCCAGTCACTACTCTTGATGAACTGTGGTATCGTGTTGAAGCTGCATGGGCAGCTTTACCTGTACACACCATCAAAGCTCTGTTTGACTCAATGTCCAGGCGTATCAAGGCGGTTATTACGGCCAGATGTAGTTGTTCTGGGTACTGATTTCATAGGATCTATGCACCCAAATTGCGTGAAAATGTAATCACATGTCAGTTCTAGTATAATATATTTGTCCACTGAATACCCGTTTATCATCTGCATTTCTTCTTCTTGTAGCGTTTTTAATGGCCAGTAGTGTACTTCTATGGCTTCTCTGTTACCAACACAGATGCTTGACAGGCACGTAGGTTTCGTTTTTATTTACTTGTCATAGTCTTGCTGGTGTTTGGCCACTGTAGATTTGCTGCGTTGCCCGAGACTTATGTAGCTATACAGGGTGATTTTTTCCACCGTGTACAAACTAAAGATTGATATATGAGAGAATATGGAGCAAAACAGGTCTATGACCTTAAGTCCGGAAATACATGGTTTCCATGCTAGAGACCATTTATTCAATCATACATTGTTACAGAGATTGCGGGCTAATACGCACTGTGCCATACAGCCACAGTTACAGTATGTGTTGAACCTTCCATAGCATGTTCTGTCTCACACGTTCACATCCGACAGCCTGCATCTGGACAGTATCAAAGGCAGCATGAATACGCTGCTCCAGGGTCTCCACTTTTAGAATTGGCACTGCATACACGACACTTCTGAGATGGCGCCATAACCAGAAATCGCACGGACTCAGGTCCGATTAACGAGCAGGCCATGCAACTGGACCCACTACTCCGACCCATCTAGCAGGGAAGACAAAATTGAGATGCGTCCGGACGTTAATGGCGAAGTGGGTTGGAGCACTATCATGTAGCAGTTACATAACTCTTCGAATCATCAATGGCTCTTCTTTCAGCAGAGGAGGCAAGGTCACCTATAAGAAAGGCCGATAGCTGCGGCCTGTTAGGCGACGTAGAAGGAAGCATGCTCCCAAAAAAAAGGTCGCTAATTATCCCGGCCCACACATTCCGGCTGCGCTGATGCTGATGATTTGCTGTCACCACTACGGTCGCAGGTTCGAATCCTGCCTCGGGCATGGGTGTGTGTGATGTCCTTAGTTTAGTTAGGTTTAAGTAGTTCTAAGTTCTAGGGGACTTATGACCTAAGATGTTGAGTCCCATAGTGCTCAGAGCCATTTGAACCATTTTTGCTGTCACCATACCACGGGGTTTTTGCATACTATCCCACAGATGATTGTTATGAAAGTTGAAGATACCAGTCCACGTAAAGGTGGCCTCATTTGTGAATAGGATGCGTGACACTAATCCCAGAACGTGTTTGCCTGGTGGGGAAACCAGTGACAAAAGTGCTTCCGATCTTGAATGTCTGTCGCTAGTAAGCCCTGCGCACGATGTATGTGATAAGCGTAGCAACAGTTGTCATGGGGAATGTTCCACACGGACATCTGGCTTACCCTGTACTGGCGGCCCAAGTGCCTGGTACTGAAACGGCGGTCGCCTTCTACAGTGTTAAGCTGTTCCTCATTTACATAAATGATCTAGGTGATAATCTGAGCAGCCCCCTTAGATTGTTAGCAGATGACGCTGTAATTTACCGTCTAGTAAGATCATCAGACGATCAATTTCAATTACAAAATGATCCAGAGAGAATTTCTGTATGGAGCGAAAAGTGTCAATTGAAATTAAACAAAGAAAAGTGCGAGGTCATCTACATGGCTACTAAAAGAAATCCGATAATTTTTGGGTATACGATAAATCGCACAAATCTAAGGGCTGTCAATTCGACTAAATACCTAGGAATTACAATTACGAGCAACTTAAATTGGAAAGACCACATAGATAATATTGTGGGGAAGGCGAAACAGAGACTGCACTTTGTTGGCAGAACACTTAGAAGATGCGACAAACCCACTAAAGAGACAGCCTACATTACACTTGTCCGTCCTCTGCTGGAATATTGCTGCGCGGTGTGGGATCCTTACCAGGTGGGATTGACGGAGGACATGGAAAAAGTGAAGGAAGGGCAGCTCGTTTCGTGTTATCGCGCAATAGGGGTGAGAGTGTCACTGATATGATACGCGACTTGGGGTCGCAGTCACTGAAACAAAGGCGGTTTTCTTTGCGGCGAAATCTATTTACGAAATTTCAATCACTAACTTGCTCTTCAGAATGAGAAAATATTTTGTTGACACCTACCTACGTAGGGAGAAATGATCATCATAATAAAATAAGAGAAATCAGAGCTCTAACGGAAAGATTTAGGTGTTTCTTTTTCCCAGCGCCATTAGAGAGGGAATGGTAGAGAAGTAAAATGAAAATGTTTCGAAGAACCGTTTGCCAGCCACTTAAGTGTGATTTGCTGAATAACCATGTAGATGTAGATGTAGATGTAGGTTTTCCTCAAAGTCTGGTGTCCGAACGTTTCGGGTACGTCCTTCATGATTTCATGTTTCCTGAAACGACGCTCTCTCAGGCGTAGGTCTCCTGTTAGAAACTTGCAGCCAGCCGCCCGTTCTCATTTGTCTTTCCGTAAGTAAACACCGTGTCGGTAAGCTCTCGATTCGAATACACAACCATTATGTACAACGCTGTATCGCGCCCACTGCAAGGTGAGTCGGCAAATGAATCGGACACGACATTTGCAATTACTATGGCAGGAGAGGGCGCTAGGGGACGACGTATGAGGACCAGTACCACCCTCTAACAGGAAACCATGTGTACTGTAACTGTGGCTACACGGTACAGTGTGTATTAAACCGCAGTCTCTGTAAGAATGTATGACTGAATAAATTGTCTCTAGCATCGAAGCCATGCATTTCCGGACATAAGTTAATCTACCTTTTTTGTTCCGTACCCTCTCATCGATCAATCCCTAGAGTTTGCACACGGTGGAAAAAAAATCACCCTGTATACTTCTACATACTGACATTTCACCTTGTAGCCGGCTGCTGTGGGCGAGCGGTTCTAGGCGCTTCAGTGGTGGACCCGCGTTGCTGCTACTGCCGCAGGTTCGAATCCTGCCTCGGGCATGGATGTGTGTGATGTCCTTAGTTTAGTTAGGTTTAAGTAGTTCTAAGTTCTAGGGGACTGATGACCTCAGATGTTAAGTCCCATAGTGCTTAGAGCTACTTGAACCATTCTACCTTGTACACACCTACCATGTGTTACGTTGTGCTCGGTGGAGCCTACACATCCTGTATCTTGCGGCTGCTGTAGAAGACGGTCTGGACACCATCCAGGCGAACATGTTTACCAATCTGGTCAGTACATTCTTCGTACAGCATAAGCGCGCTACTGGCTGCAGTTTGTCAGTTACTGCCTATGTTGCATTCTATTTTTCGTTGTCACGACTGTGAATCGATTTATGGTTGTAATCATTGGCCAAGAATCTTCCGCGCATTTTGTTAAAATATTCGTGAAACTTCTGTAACCCCGTGGGGCCATACGGCGAATGTGTCGTCCAAGTATCTCAGCCAGTATAGTGGGCGTAAAGGAGTGGAACAAAGTTCAATTGCTTCAAAGGCCTCCATGAATATGTTAGCTACTAACGGGAAGATGAGGGACCCCAGTTTTACGCCGCCTATCTATTTCTATTATTTTCTTTGTCATTTGAGGTATGTATAAGACATACATAACTCAACGAAGTCACATATGTCTAGCGGGACATGCTTTTGTAGGATGCGAACAGTTTCATCTATTGACATGTTTGCAGATAGAGACTTTACGTCGTAGCTGGCTGTGATTTGTGCTGGTAAAACTTTTTCTCCCTTTATGAGTTGTTTGAAGTGCGTCAAATTTCTCACATAAGAATCCGTTTTGCTGACCAGAGGTCTTAATTCTGCAGACTAGATACTATTGGCCTTAACTGATAATTTTAGTTTTGCATTTTTGGCACTCTATGAATTCTAGGAGCAGCTGGTATTCTGGGAATGAGTCCCTTCGGCGTGTCTGCGTCAATTCTTGAGTACTTGATTGAGGTTTGTCGTTTTCTTATTATCTTGACTGTGGGGTCCACCCGTAGTTCATTATAGACGGAGTCATTTAATAATTCCTTCACCTTATCTTCATACTGCTCACTGTCCAAGATGGCACCATTATACGTATTCTAGGCGTCAGTCTGTCGACCCTTCAACGCGTATTTGAACCTTCTCAGCCTACCGCTACCAACCCCAGAAGAAAGCGTTGTTGCTCTTCCTCAGCAAAGTTGGACAGGAATTCTTCACACGTCTGCGTTGACTGTTATGCCCCTTGTGTCTTTAACGTGCAACGTTAATGTGTCCAGTGTGTTACTGTGCACGTATTAAGAGTTTGCATAATTATGGGTACAGTCTTGTTCTTTTTTCAAGTTTCACTAAGATTATTGCTTTTTTTTTTGGAGATATACGGTTTGAAAGGTATTAATAGCTACTTATAGTCATAATCACAACATAATTAGTTGCTAATAATGAATTAAAACAATGTGTTCACCACCTATTTGGAGAATGTATTCCGCCTGGTGGCGTTTCAGGCACTGGCACACGATAAGGGAGGTACATAAGTGGAGCAGAGACGAATAGAGAATCATTCCAGCCGGCCGCTGTGGCCAAGCGTTTCTAGGCGCATTAGTCCGGAACCGCGCTGCTGCTACGCAGGTTCGAATCCTGCCTCAGGCATGGATGTGTGTGTTGTCCTTAGGTTAGTTAGGTTTAAGTAGTTCTAAGTCTAGGGGACTGATGACCTCAGATGTTCTACATCTACAACTACATCTATACTCCGCAACCACCTGACGGTGTGTGACGGAGGGTACCCTGAGTACCTCTATCGGTTCTCCCTTCTATTCCAGTCTCGTATTGTTCGTGGAAAGAAGGATTGTCGGTATGCTACTGTGTGGGCTCTAATCCCTCTGATTTTATCCTCATGGTCTCTTCGCGAGATATACGTAGGAGGGAGCAATATACTGCTTGACTCCTCGGTGAAGGTATGTTCTCGAAACTTCAACAAAAGCCAGTACCGAGCTACTGAGCGTCTCTCCTGCAGAGTCTTCCACTGGAGTTTATCTATCATCTCCGTAATGCATTCGCGATTACTAAATGATCCTGTAACGAAGCGCGCTGCTCTCCGTTGGATCTTCTCTATCTCTTCTATCAACCCTATCTGGTACGAATCCCACACTGCTGAGTAGTATTCAAGCAGTGGGCGAACAAGCGTACTGTAACCTACTTCCTTTGTTTTCGGATTGCATTTCCTTAGGAGTCTTCCAATGAATCTCAGTCTGGCATCTACTTTACCGACGATCAACTTTATATGATCATTCCATTTTAAATCACTCCTAATGCGTACTCCCAGATAATTTGTGGAATTAACTGCTTCCAGTTGCTGACCTGCTATTTTGTAGCTAAATGATAAGGGATCTATCTTTCTATGTATTCACAGCACTTTACACTTGTCTATATTGAGACTGAGTTGCCATTCCCTGCACCATGCGTCAATTCGCTGCAGATCCTCCTGCATTTCAGTACAATTTTCCATTGTTACAACCTCTCGATACACCACAGCATCATCTGCAAAAAGCCTCAGTGAACTTCCGATGTCATCCACAAGGTCCTATGACACTCTCCTGCGGCACACCTGAAATTACTCCTACTTCGGAAGACTTCTCTCCATTGAGAATGACATGCTGAGTTCTGTTATCTAGGAACTCTTCAATCCAATCACACAATTGGTCTGATAGTCCATATGCTCTTACTTTGTTCATTAAATGACTGTGGGGAACTGTTTCGAATGCCTTGCGGAAGTCAAGAAACACGGCATCTACCTGTGAACCCGTGTCTATGGCCCTCTGAGTCTCGTGGACGAATAGTGCGAGCTGGGTTTCACACGACCGTCTTTTTCGAAACCCATGCTGATTCCTACAGAGTAGATTTCTAGTCTCCAGAAAAGTCATTATACTCGAACATAATACGTGTTCCAAAATTCTACAACTGATCGACATTAGAGATATAAGGTCTATAGTTCTGCACATCTGTTCGACGTCCCTTTTTGAAACCGGGGATGACCTGTGCCCTTTTCCAATCCTTTGGAACGCTACGCTCTTCTAGAGACCTACGGTACACCGCTGCCAGAAGGGGGGCAAGTTCCTTCGCGTACTCTGTGTGAAATCGAACTGGTATCCAATTATGTCCAGCGGCATTTCCTCTTTTGAGCGATTTTAATTGTTTCTCTATCCCTCTGTCGTCTATTTCGATGTCTACCATTTTGTCATCTGTGCGACAATCTAGAGAAGGAACTACAGTGCAGTCTTCCTCTGTGAAACAGCTTTGGAAAAAAACATTTAGTATTTCGGCCTTTAGTCTGTCATCCTCTGTTTCAGTACCATTTTGGTCACAGAGTGTCTGGACATTTTGTTGTGATCCACCAACCGCTTTGATATAAGACCAAAATTTCTTAGGATTTTCTGCCAAGTCAGTACATAGAACTTTACTTTCGAATTCATTGAACGCCTCTCGCATAGCCCTCCTCACACCACATTTCGCTTCGCGTAGTTTTTGTTTGTCTGCAAGGCTTTGGCTATGTTTATGTTTGCTGTGAAGTTCCCTTTGCTTCCGCAGCAGTATTCTGATTCGGTTGTTGTACCACAGTGGCTCTTTTCCATCTCTTATGATCTTGCTTGGCACATACTCATCTAACGCATATTGTACGATGGTTTTGAACTTTATCCACTGATCCTCAGCACTATCTGTACTTGAGACAAAACTTTTGTGTTGAGCCGTCAGGTACTCGTAATCTGCTTTTTGTCACTTTTGCTAAACAGAAAAATCTTCCTACCTTTTTTAATATTTCTATTTACGGCTGAAATCATCGATGCAGTAACCGCTTTATGATCGCTGATTCTCTGTTCTGCTTTAAGTGTTTCAAATAGTTCGCGTCTGTTTGTCACCAGAAGGTCTAATATGTTATCGCCACGAGTCGGTTCTCTGTTTAACTGCTCAAGGTAGTTTTCAGATAAAGCACTTTAAAAAATTTCACTGGATTCTTTGTCCCTGCCACCCGTTATGAACGTTTGAGTCTCCCAGTCTATATCCGGCAAATTAAAATCTACACGCAGAACTATAACATGGTGGGGAAATCTACTCGAAATATTTACCAAATTATCCTTCAGGTGCTCAGCCACAACAGCTGCTGAGCCAGGGGGCCTATAGAGACATCCAATTACCATGTCTGAGCCTGCTTTAACTGTGACCTTCACCCGAATTATTTCACATTTCGGATCTCCGTCAATTTCCTTCGATGCTATTGCACTTCTTATCGCTATAAACACGCCTACCCCTTCACTGTCTAGCCTGTCTCTGCGGTATACATTCCAATCTGAGTTTGGGATTTCATTACTGTTTACATCTGGTTTCAGCCAACTTTCTGTTCCTACTATATGGGCGTTGTGACCGTTTATTAATGAGAGCAGTTCTGGGACCCATAGTGAAAAATCATTCCAGCTACGATTTGGGCTGCAAATGGAAAGTGCTCGAGGGCACCTAAAATCACTAGTGGGCAACAAGACGTTAAACGTCCACGTCTCGGCACAGAACGCTCGGCACGAACGTAGGTGGTATACCGGAGCCAAGGTCGCCCCTGAGGGCCGTCAACCCATATTACACTATAGAGGATGAGGTTGTCTATGCCCAAGGCGTACCAAAAGCATCATGGTAAACATCGACTATTTACATACAAGGTAATGGAAACAGACATTCAAAGCACTACTTCCTGCAGTGGGAGCTCGAGCAACGGCCTGCAGAAAATATCACTCCGCCAAAATCTGATTGTCTGGAGACAGCTATTTAGGGGCTAGAATCTGCCCCGAAGTTCAGTTCTCGCCGGCTGCCGACCTCGTGTACTGCGATTGTGGAAGATTACGTCTTCGTCTCTGAATTGGACTGTTACTAATGTGTGAGTGTGTTACCACGAACCTTTGTGGAAAATTAGAAGAGTACTCTTGTTTGTCTAAATTAGGAGAGTTTTACTGGCATCGTTATTGTTACCTTTCGTTTGTATGTTCAGTCGTCAACCTTGTGAACTTACGTCAATAAAAGTTGTGTTTGTAAAAAATTGCGAATTGTCAGTCACAACAGTAGGCATGTCTTTTCTGTAAAGCACGATGGGCGGCGATCTGAGGCATGTATGGCGACAGAGTAGAGTGCTTGTGCAGGCACAAGTCATTGGTAAACACGGAGCTCTGCAGCTGACGACCCCTACGTGTTCCTATGGTGACCCAACAATATCGTCAACTACGATTGCAGTGGACACGGAATCATCGAGATTGGATCGTAGGTCAATGGAAACGTATCATCTGGTCGGACGAATTCACGTTTCCTATTACACCTGGTCGATGGTCTCGTCCGGATACATCTTTCGGTGTTCGTTGAGAAAAATTGAAGAGATATTCCACCTTACGCAAGAAACTTTGTTTTGTTTCTTTAGCTAACCATATTTCATCAAAAAAAAAAAAAGGTTCAAATGGCTCTCAGCACTATGGGACTTAACTGCTGAGGTCATCAGTCCCCTAGAACTTAGAACTACTTAAACCTAACTAACCTAAGGACATCACACACATCCATGCCCGAGGCAGGATTCGAACCTGCGACCGTAGCGGTCGCGCGGTTCCAGACTGTAGCGCCTAGAACCGCTCGGCCACTGCGGCCGACATATTTCATCACTTTTTTATGCTATCTTATGCGTACTTTTTTGTTGTTAACATTATTATGATATGGTAAGATTTCAGTTTCGCCTTAAAGTTATTAATATACCCTCTACGAAAAAAAGACGTACCACCAAGTAATTAAGCGAAACTAACCGAATGGGGTGGAAATCGATAGAAGTGGTGTGCACATACGGATAATCAACTGATAAAAATTTCTGAAAAATTGGATGATTTATTCAAGAGAAAGAGGTTCCCAAATTGAACCAGTTAATAACGCATTGGTCCACCTCTGGCTTTTATGCAAGCAGTTATTAGACTTGGCATTGATTCACAGAGTTCTTGGATTTCCTTCTGGAGGATATCGTACAAAACTGTGTCCAACTGGGCTTCAGAATGTCAAAATCCCGAGTTGTGTAGAGGGCCCTACCCATGATGGTCCAAACGTTCTCGATTGGGGAGAGATTCGGCGACCTTGCTGGCCAAGGTAGAGTTTGTCAAGCACGAAGAAAAGCAATAGAAACTCTCGCGTGTGCGGGCGGGCATTATCTTACCATAAAGCCGAGGATGTAGCCGAGCGGATCTAGGCGCTACGGTCTGGAACCGCGCGACCGCTACGGTCGCAGGTTCGAATCCTGCCTCGGGCATGGATGTGTGTGATGTCCTGAGGTTAGTTAGGTTTAAGTAGTTCTACGTTCTAGGGGACTGGTGACCTCAGAAGTTAAGTCCCATAGTGCTCAGAGCCTTTTTTTTGAAAGCCGAGGATGACTTGCCATGAAGGGGGTTGAAACGGGGTGCAGAATGCCGTCGACGTATTGTAGTGCCGCGGATGTCAGCTAAAGAAGTCCTGCTACGAAAAGAAATGGCACACCAGACCATCACTTTCGGTTGCATAGCGGCATGGCGAGCGACAGGCAGGCTGGTACCTCATCACTGTCTGGGGAGTCACTAGACACGTCTTTGGCCTGGAATCTCATTGACTCGAGCAGAACTGTTTTCAGTGATGAGTTCCGCTTCGATTGAGCCCCAATGACCAGCAATAGTGCGTCTTTTTTGCCTTAGAGTGTATAAAGAAGTGATAATTAGGCGTGAAATTTTTGAGAATGTGCTGGCCAGGGCAGCAGTCGAACATTTTCTGTATCCAAAAAGGTCCCTACAGGACCTGCAACATGCGGTCGTGCATTACCCTGCTGAAAAGTAGGGTTTCGCAGTGATCGAATGAAGGGTAGAGCCACGAGGCGTAACACATCTGAAATGTAACGTCCACTGTTCAAAGTGCCGTCAGTGCGAACAAGAGGTGACCGAGACATGTAACCAATGGCACCCCATAGCATCAAGCCGGGTGATACGCCAGTATGGCGATGACGAATACATGCTTCCCATGTGCATTCACCGCGATGTCGCCAAACACGGATGCGATCATCATGATGCTGTAAACAGAACCTGGATTCATCCGAAAAAATGATGATTTGCCATTCGTGCACCCAGGTTCGCCGCTGAGTACACCATCACAGGCGCTCCTGACTGTGATGCAGCGTCAAGGGTAACCGGAGCCATGGTCTCCGAGCTGATAGTCCATGCTGCTGCAAACGTCGTCGAAGTGTTCGTGCAGATTGTTGTTGTCTTTCAAATGTCCTCATCTGTTGACTCAGGGATCGAGATGTGGCTGCACGATCCGTTACAGTCATGCGGATAAGTTGGCTGTCAACTCGATTGCTAGTGATACGAAGCCGTTGGGATCCAGCACGGCGTTCCGTATTACCCTCCTGAACCGACCGATTCCATATTCTGCTATAAGTCATTGGATCTCGACCAATGCGAGCAACATTGTCCCGATACGATAAACCGCAATCGTGATAGGCTACAATGCGACCTTTATCAAAGCCGGAAACGTGATAGTACGTATTTCTCCTCCTTACACGAGGCATCACAACAACGTTCCACCAGGCAACGCCGATCACCTCCTATTTGTGTATGAGAAATCGGCTGGAAACTTTCCTCATGTCAGCACGTTGTAGGTGTCACCACCGGCGCCAACCTTGTGTGAATGCTCTGAAAAGCTGATCATCTGCATATCACAGTATCTTCTTCCTGGCGGTTAAATTTCGCGTCTGTAGCTTGCCATCTTCGTGGTGTAGCAATTTTAATTACCAGTAGTGTATTTTCTGCTGGTAGCATATTTTTACAAACAACATAAAAGATTTTACTCTCCTGTTTTTCAATAATTTCACACGTAAAGTTACGTTCCGTGGCACATTACACACGAATTTTTAATCAGTTGCCTTGTTTGCTGTTATTTTTGAAGTCTTAAGACACTTATTTTATTTATCCAAGGTGATGATGTAGGTTAAAGGAATGGATTAAAATTTTTAGCAGCGCCAGGGTTCAAACCCAAGTCTCCTGCTTATCCGGCAGATGCACTAGCCGTTACGCCACACTGGGACTGCATCTATCACCGCTGTGCGGAATACTCTAATATATCTCGCTCCCTGATAAAAATTCCAACTCACTCTTTAGCCCATTGCCATTCCTCTTCTAAACTCACATCATCATTGCCGGGGCTCTCCAATACTGGAATAGCACCAGCGCTGGTACACATTTTAATTCTTTGCTTCGGCGTACATGATTATCAAGGATAAAGGCGGGACTGAAATTGTCTCAGAAACATCAGCAGCATATGATTAATATATCACGTACGCCCAAGGTACAGACTAGGTTAACCCTCTTCCTCTCATTGGAAAGGTGCCATTGCAATCCTGGAGATCCTTGGAAATACTGAAGTGAGTTTTGAAGGGGAATCGCAATGGGCTGAGGCGTGAGTTGAAATGTGTATTGGGGAGGAAGATGCACCAGAGTATTCCGTGTCGCTGGGTTAGCCGCAGCACCAGTGTGGAGTAATGGCTAATGCATCTGCCTAGTAAGAGGGGCCTTTGGTTCGAATTCTGGCATTCATACACATATTAATTCATTACTTAGGCCTACATCTTTTATCATGGATAAAGGTGAGACTCAATATGTCTCAGGAACATCAACTTCGTTAGTAAAATTTTTGATGGTTACACACGAATTTTTATTTGTTTTATCAAAAAATATAAACTTTCAGTTGTCATCTTGTATGTTATTACGGCTATATAATGTTCATCCGTTTCACTGTGCCTTTGTTTGGAGGGTGCTGCGCTACTGCTAAGGTCTTAGTGACATTCGGGTTGTTCTTTGTGTGTGTGTGTGTGTGTGTGTGTGTGTGTGTGTGTGTGTGATTCGTAAGCGTATAACAGGTGACCCAGTTACAACTTACGTCTGCATAAGAACTGTTGGACTACAGGGTGCTGGAGGGAAACTGGGACGCATATGGCACAGTAATTCGACATTCGCACCTGCTCTTTCTGCTGCAGTCGCGCGGCAGGTAGCTCGCGGACTGGGAGGCGCTCATTTATGAAGTCTGCGGCGCTCGCCAGCCGTGGCTGGGGGTAGCGGCGCGGCCTGGCCGCGGTAACGAACCGGCGAATTTCCCGCGGGAGCGCCAACTGCATCAGCCGCGCCACCACCGCCGAATCACGCCCCCATTGTGGCGCCGCCTCCGCTACCATTGTCTGCGTGTGAGTGCGAACTGCCGCCACCTCTCTCCCTCTCTCTGTCCTCCCGCGCCTCTGTGCGTGTGCCGGCCGTGTCCGGTGTCTGAAAAGAGGCTTTTATCAGAGTTCGTGCTTTAACGCTCTCTGTGCTGGTAGTGGCCGGAGGAATTAACAGATGGGGAGAGGGCGGCTAGCGACGTATAAGCAGACCAGTTGCGAGAAATAAAGGAACCAGGTAGGAGCCTTGTTGAGTGAAGCATCTCAACATACACTCGAGACGTTTTGAACAATCTTAATGTCAATGACTGCACAGGAATTTCAAAGCCTCCTACTCACGTTTTTAATGTAATCTGAGCACAGCACTGGTATGATTTCACTGTCAATGCCCTGAAAACAGGGCATGTATTTCTTGACCCTTGAATGAGTAATATTAACGTGATCTGACTGAGATATTAGGAGTTCGGTATGACTTTCATACTGCAACGATAAATAAAAGATTTTCGAAGTCCCCATTAAAAAATTTCAAGGACTTGTAAATGGTAGTGAGTACACAATATCTGAATAGGAACCCATTGTAACACGCCCGGGAGTACGATTGGGCCCGGCCGGGGTGGCCGAGCGGTTCTAGGCGCTACAGGCTGGAACTGCGCGACCGCTACGGTCGCAGGTTCGAATCCTGCCTCGGGCATGGATGTGTTTGATGTCCTTAGGTTAGTTAGGTTTAAGTAGTTCTAAGTTCTAGGGGACTGATGACCTCAGAAGTTAAGTACCATAGTGCTCAGAGCCATTTGAACCATTTTTATTTAGCACGATTGGGGGTGGGGGACCCTTAAACTGTTTGTCGTTTCGGACTGTTGCTTTTCTTGTCCACACCACGTACCTGGTAATCCCGCAGCGGTCGTACTGTTCTGCTCCACACTGCTGTTGGCTTGCCTGAAATTATCGAAATATGCAAGCGAATAAGGGGAGCCACTCAACGTTAAAACACAACACTGTTCGACGTCTGGTATGAACAACTATACTCTGACACGATTAAAGGAAAATCGCAGGTTGCACTGTTTACATTCTAATTCAGAAGTGTTATACCAATTAATGGATGATTAACGTAACCGTCGCGGCGCGGCTGATTGTTGATAATGCGGAAACGCGATGTTCGAACGCACGTCCCACGCTCGCTACAAGACACTGGCACTTGACTGCACTCTTTTATGGTAACTAATTTTTGCTGATTCACATCAGTTCATTCTGAGAGACCGAACACGGCGCGAATGATTGGTACTGTGCGACACGCAACGAGAGGAAAGACAAATACGTTATCGGCGGCACTGCTCATTTTTAATTACATCTTGACGCAATTTCCTCTGAATTACTTCCATATTTAATTACTTTACTGTAGTAGCACTAGTAGCAACACTTCAACCTCATTACTAACAATGCTTCTTACATGCAGAGATATACACTACACAACACAACCGTTTCGTGTCCCGTGCTCGACCCACTACAGACGCGGTTGCCCGCAAAGATACTCCACAACTAAGCCAGCGATATGACAATACGCTTACACCATGTCTGGAAAAGTACCGTTTCCGTTCTACGACAGTTTCAATTCAGATGTTTAACTCATGCACCTCTACTTGAGAAACTGAATTAGCCATGACGCAGTATAATTATTAGGTAACAATTCGAAGGTAAACAAAACGGAACATCCATTGATCACTTAAGCACATTTGTTTGTATTAACACTTAAATATTACGTCTTTACATTTTCCAAAAACAAAAAAGAACCCAGCGCACTGTACGCACAGAACAGTAGTGATGCATTACAACAGTCGTTCAATGTGGCGACCATCGAAGTTGTTACAGACATTGTACCTACGAAACACGTTCTGGTACATACTGTCCATGCCACCTGATGTCTCTTCAGTTTGTAATGCAGCGGCTACAACTCGTACCAGCAAATCTTCCTCTGTCTCTACAGGAGTCTCGTTAGTTAAACTTTGTGTTCAACCCCGCAAGATTCAGTTCAAATCGTTCAAATGACTTTAAGCACTATGGGATTTAACATCTGAGGTCATCACTCCCCTAGACTTAGAACTACTTTAACCTAACTAACCTAAGAACATCACACACATCCATGCCCGAGGCAGGATCCGAACCTGCGACCGTAGCAGCAGCGCGGTTCTGGACTGAAGCGCCTAAACCGCTCGTCCACAGCGGTCGGCTCAAGAATCAGTCCACAGGAGTTAAATACTGTGATCGCGGCGGTCACACGGTTGGACCACGTCGGCCTATCCATCTTTCGCTGTATCGTTTGTTGAGATGTCTCCAAACCGTACTTGAGAAGTGAGGTGGTGCACCACATACTGAAACCACTTTTCCTGGTGGGCATTTAGGTAACCGTCTGACGTAGAACACATCATCCTGTCTATCCTACTGCACACCAGTACGAACGACTCTGATACTTTTCTCCTCAGCAGACGTGGACGCGCTACACATTTGAACTGAAACCGTCGTAGAACGGAAACGATACGTTTCCGAATATGGGTTCTATTCAGGATATGGTTTACTCGCTTCCCCTTACAAATCCTAGAAGTCTGTAACCGCAATTTCCGAACATCCTGTGTCGGAGCTCTTTAAAATATGTGTAAGTAATATCGGCGTAAAAGAATTTTACCGATATCTACCATCTCTCTGTTACCACAGGTTAGGTGTCACTGTTCCCAACTGTGCCGAGAATACAGTGTGCCAGCCTGTGTGGCCGAGCGGTTCTAGGCGCTACAGTCTGGAACCGCGCGACCGCTACTTTCGCAGGTTCGAATCCTGCCTGGGGCAAGGATGTGTGTGGTGTCCTTAGGTTAGTTAGGTTTAAGTAATTCTAAGTTCTAGGGGAGTGATGACCTCAGAAGTTAAGTCCCATAGTTCTCAGAGCCATTTCAACCAATGCAGCGCGTGCGACGTGCCTAAGAGCTTTCACTACTCTCAGTGAAATGTATGGAGTTTCTAACAAAGTGCGTCAACCTGCTGTCTTCTGTAGATGTCCACTGCGCAGGAAGCAGCACGTAGATTGTAGATATACCGTCTTGAGGCTAGAATGAACTGTTAGCGAGAAACTGATACTACCTAAATGACAGGTTCTATCACTATTTTCGGATGCCACTCGTATTTATTCCAGCAGAACACGAGAAACTGAGAATTACAATCATTATTCAACATCTATTTAACAATTCAAACATCATTATTAAGTGTTGAAGTTCTCTCTCTAAATACACTCCTGGAAATTGAAATAAGAACACCGTGAATTCATTGTCCCAGGAAGGGGAAACTTTATTGACACATTCCTGGGGTCAGATACATCACATGATCACACTGACAGAACCACAGGCACATAGACACAGGCAACAGAGCATGCACAATGTCGGCACTAGTACAGTGTATATCCACCTTTCGCAGCAATGCAGGCTGCTATTCTCCCATGGAGACGATCATAGAGATGCTGGATGTAGTCCTGTGGAACGGCTTGCCATGCCATTTCCACCTGGCGCCTCAGTTGGACCAGCGTTCGTGCTGGACGTGCAGACCGCGTGAGACGACGCTTCATCCAGTCCCAAACATGCTCAATGGGGGACAGATCCGGAGATCTTGCTGGCCAGGGTAGTTGACTTACACCTTCTAGAGCACGTTGGGTGGCACGGGATACATGCGGACGTGCATTGTCCTGTTGGAACAGCAAGTTCCCTTGCCGGTCTAGGAATGGTAGAACGATGGGTTCGATGACGGTTTGGATGTACCGTGCACTATTCAGTGTCCCCTCGACGATCACCAGTGGTGTACGGCCAGTGTAGGAGATCGCTCCCCACACCATGATGCCGGGTGTTGGCCCTGTGTGCCTCGGTCGTATGCAGTCCTGATTGTGGCGCTCACCTGCACGGCGCCAAACACGCATACGACCATCATTGGCACCAAGGCAGAAGCGACTCTCATCGCTGAAGACGACACGTCTCCATTCGTCCCTCCATTCACGCCTGTCGCGACACCACTGGAGGCGGGCTGCACGATGTTGGGGCGTGAGCGGAAGACGGCCTAACGGTGTGCGGGACCGTAGCCCAGCTTCATGGAGACGGTTGCGAATGGTCCTCGCCGATACCCCAGGAGCAACAGTGTCCCTAATTTGCTGGGAAGTGGCGGTGCGGTCCCCTACGGCACTGCGTAGGATCCTACGGTCTTGGCGTGCATCCGTGCGTCGCTGCGGTCCGGTCCCAGGTCGACGGGCACGTGCACCTTCCGCCGACCACTGGCGACAACATCGATGTACTGTGGAGACCTCACGCCCCACGTGTTGAGCAATTCGGCGGTACGTCCACCCGGCCTCCCGCATGCCCACTATACGCCCTCGCTCAAAGTCCGTCAACTGCACATACGGTTCACGTCCACGCTGTCGCGGCATGCTACCAGTGTTAAAGACTGCGATGGAGCTCCGTATGCCACGGCAAACTGGCTGACACTGACGGCGGCGGTGCACAAATGCTGCGCAGCTAGCGCCATTCGACGGCCAACACCGCGGTTCCTGGTGTGTCCGCTGTGCCGTGCGTGTGATCATTGCTTGTACAGCCCTCTCGCAGTGTCCGGAGCAAGTATGGTGGGTCTGACACACCAGTGTCAATGTGTTCTTTTTTCCATTTCCAGGAGTGTACTTGTAACTGATCACACATTTACTTATTCTTCTGAAAGATATAGATTTAACATTTCTTTATGGAAATGAGATAAACCGTTCGCACCAGAAAACCCGTCTGTGTCTCCCGACTGCTCGTTTCGGAATCAGGCAGCGCAGTGCACTTCGCTTGCGACCATATTTTGGCTCAAATGGTTCAAATGGCTCTGAGCACTATGGGACTTAACATCTGAGGTCATCAGTCCCCTAGAACTTAGAACTACTTAAACCTAACCAACCTAAGGACATCACATACATCCATGACCGAGGTAGGATTCGAACCTGCGACCGTAGCGGTCGCGTGGTTCTAGACTGAAGCACCTAGAACCGCTCGGCCACTCCGGCTGGCACACAATTTTGGCGGAACCCGAAGATTCTCAAAATGCTTCGTCTGCTTTATAGTTTAACTTCTGTTCTTCGTTTTGCTTATTATTATGACATTTGAAATAGGTGGGTCTTCGCATGATGCTCGTGGTGTTCGCAATTTCTGTCATTCGAATGTCTCTACAATCTGTGTTACCCAAAGGAATGCATCAAATCTTCCTGAAGAATAAACATAAGAATGAAATATCAGACTTAGTATAACAATTGATATAAGAATGAAATATAAGAATATGAGAATTCAAAAAGATTTTAACCCCTGCAATTACTATACACACTTACTGTGAAATCCAATTATAATTTTACCATTAATGTGACGCTGTTATATCTCCTAGCTTGGTAAGAAACATTCGTGTAGTAACCTTCCACGAACATGGATAGATAAACGGAAAAAAATAAAATATATGAAAACAATAATCGGGTATTGAACACCGTGTGGAAAATTTGAAAGGCCGCGACGCTAACAACTTTTGGACCATTTTGACTGAGAATAGCGCGACCTAAAAAGCATCTAAATTACGTTGAAAACTGTGACCGTCGTTTTCTCACTGGTCGAGTATCTACTTAAAAGCCGAGACACGTGTTCATTTACTTTGCCTCCTCTTTCACTGAGCGAAGTTGCTGTGAAATTGGGTTATGGCACTTACCGTTTTCTCCTCGTAAGTCGTTAGCCGCTCGCGCCTACCTGCTGAGTTTATTGCGGTGCTCGTCTCTATGTGCGTGCGGACCGTCTATAGGTGAGATAACCTTGAGGTTCCTACTTTCATGATGGCCCCTATGATAGACTTCTCTTGGACAGGAATGCCTTTTAGACAGTGCTAGTTTGTTTTTTATGTACCAAGGGCCGGTCGCAGTGGTAACACTGGTCAGATCACCGAAGTTAAGCGCTGTCGGGCTTGACACGGACTTGGATGGGTGACCATTGGGTCTGCCGAGCGCTGCTGGCAAGCTCGGTGCACTCGGCCCCTGTGAGGCTGATTGAGGAGCTACCTGACTGAGAAGTAGCGGCTCCGGTCACAGAACCTTATAACGGCCGGGAGAGTGGTTTGCTGACCAAATGCTTCGCCATATCCGCATCCAGTGACGCCTCTTGGCAGAGAATGTCACTATGCTCGGTCGGTACCATTGGTCATCCGAAGCTTGTACGAAATGAGTTTAGTTAGTCTGCTTTTTATGTCCTTGCCCTGTCCTTCAAGGGTTATTTTTCTGCCTAGGTAGCAGAATTCGTAACTACATCTACTTCGCGATCACCAGTTCTGACATTAAGTTTATCACTGTTCACCTTTCTGCTGCTTTTCATTACTCTCGCCTTTCTTCGATTTACCCAGTCCATATTCTGTGTTCATTAGACTGTTCCCTCCATTCAACAGATCTTGTAAATTTTTTTCACTTACACCGAGGACAGCAAAAACTTAAGTGAATATTATCACTGCCGGCCGGAGTGGCCGAGCGGTTCTAGACGCTTCAGTCTGGAACCGCGCGACCGCTACGGTCGCAGGTTCGAATCCGGCCTCGGGCATGGATATGTATGATGTCCTTAGGTTACTTATGTTTCAGTAGTTCTAAGTTCTACGGGACTCATGACCTCAGATGTTAAGTCCCATAGCGCTCAGAGCCATTTGAACCATTTGAACCAATATTATCACTGATACCCTTTCACCTTGAATTGTATTCCCACTCTTGACCCTTCCTTTTACTTCCGTCATTGTTCTTTTATTTCCGTTATTGTTTCTTCGATGTAGATATAGAACAGCAGGGCCGAAAGAGTACATCCCTGTCGTACACCCTACTTTATTGAAGCACTTCGTTCTTGGTCTATCAGTCTTATTGTACCCTCCTGGTTCTTATAAGTATTGTATATTACCCGGTTTTCCCTAAGCTTACACCTATTTTTCTCAGAATTCCAAACATCCCTGCACCATTTTGTACTGTCGAACAGTTATTCCAGGTCGACAAATCCTATGAACATGTATTGATGTTTCTTCAGTGTAGTTTCTATTACCAGCCGAAACGTCAGAACTGCCTCTCTGGTACGTTTAACTTCCCTAAAACCAATAAAAACTGAACGTCGTCGAATAGATCTTCAGTTTTCTTTTCCATTCTTCTGTATATTATTTTTGGCTGTAGCATGGATGCAAGAGCTGTTATGCTGATTGTGCGATAATTCTCATAGTAGTCGGCTCTTCAAATCTTCGGAATTGTGTGGGTGATGTTTTCCCGAGAGTTTGATGGTATATCGCCAAAGTTATACATTCTACACACGCACTTGAATAGTAGATTTGTTGCCACTTCCCCCACTGATTTTAGAAATTCCGATGGAATAATATCTGTCCCTTCCGTTTATTTGATGTTAAGTCGTCCAAAACTCTTTTGAATTCTGCTTCCAATACTGAATTTCCTGTATCTTTCCTGTTGACTTCTGTTTCATCTTCAGTCACGTCATTAGACAAGTCCTCCCCTTCATAGAGGGCTCCAAAGTACTCTTTGCACCTATCCGTTCTCTCTTCAGCTTTTCATAATGGAATTTCCTTTCCACTCTTAATGTTTCCGCCCGTACTTTTAATTTCACCGAAGGTTCTTTTGATGTTTCTATACGTTGAGGCAGTCCTCCAGACAATCATTTCTTTTTCCATTTCTTTACGTTTTATCTGCAGTCATTTCTCCTTACCTTCTCTGCATTTCCTGTTTATTTCATTCCTAAGTGACTTGTATTTCTGTATTCCTGAATTTCCCTGAACATTTTTATACCCTTTCTTTCGTCGATCATCTGATGTATTTCTTCTGTTGCCCACGATATCTTCGCAATTACCTTCCCTGGACCTATGTTTTTCTTTCCCACTTCCTTTCTAGAGATGTTCACCGATCTTCATCTGAACTGCCTCCTGAGCTCTACCAACAGCCTCAGAGAATATCAAGCGTATTCTTCAATCCATAGTACTTACGTACCCCACTTCTTTGCAAATTAGCTCTTCCTGAGTAGTCTCTTAAACTTCAGCCCACTCTTCATAATTATTAAATTCTGATTGGGTGCAGTTTTTAAATTGCACAACAAAGGTGCGTGGGTAGCACCAAGTGCGCTGTCCAACTGTGTGTTTTAGAGGGGCCTTTTGTCGCTTTATTCACGCATGTGTCGATGTTGCACCTCTCTCCTTCCGTCCCCCGTCGATCACGCCACAAGAGGGCCCGAAAAAGGAGATCTGAAGAAGCATGAACACCCTTTGCTGCTTCGGATCATGTTCAAATTAAATCGAATAGTTTTAAAGTGTCTGTAGGGGTTCCACCCTATATGCCAGTGCAAAAATTGCGATCGCGCTACACGCCAAACGGGTCAGATGACGTTCAGTGGTGTTAAATTTCCAAAGCGTCCTTACAGAAGGGTTGAATCGTCCAGGTGGCATCAGCAGTATCGAACGTCGCCGAGAACGTCCCATTGTTCCTCGTATTGTAAACCGTCGTTTTCGATCGTGAAATGCGTGGGAATCAGCGGCCATAGGAAAGGGGTACCCCCATGAACCATGGACCTTGTCGTTGGTGGGGAGGCTTGCGTGCCTCGGCGATACAGATGGCCGTACCGTAGGTGCAACCACAACGGAGGGGTATCTGTTGAGAGGCCAGACAAACATGTGGTTCCTGAAGAGGGGCAGCAGCCTTTTCAGTAGTTGCAGGGGCAACAGTCTGGATGATTGACTGATCTGGCCTTGTAACATTAACCAAAACGGCCTTGCTGTGCTGGTACTGCGAACGGCTGAAAGCAAGGGGAAACTACGGCCGTAATTTTTCCCGAGGACATGCAGCTCTACTGTATGATTAAATGATGATGGCGTCCTCTTGGGTAAAATATTCCGGAGGTAAAATAGTGCCCCATTCGGATCTCCGGGCGGGGACTACTCAGGAGGACGTCGTTATCAGGAGAAAGAAAACTGGCGTTCTACGGATCGGAGCGTGGAATGTCAGATCCCTTAATCGGGCAGGTAGGTTAGAAAATTTAAAAAGGGAAATGGATAGGTTAAAGTTAGATATAGTGGGAATTAGTGAAGTTCGGTGGCAGGAGGAAGAAGACTTCTGGTCAGGTGACTACAGGGTTATAAACACAAAGTCATATAGGGGTAATGCAGGAGTAGGTTTAATAATGAATAGGAAAATAGGAATGCGGGTAAGCTACTACAAACAGCATAGTGAACGCATTATTGTGGCCAAGATAGATACGAAGCCCACACCTACTACAGTAGTACAAGTTTATATGCCAACTACCTCTGCAGATGATGAAGAAATAGATGAAATGTATGGCGAGATAACAGAAATTATTCAGGTAGTGAGGGGAGACGAAAATTTAATAGTCATGGGTGACTGGAATTCGTCAGTAGGAAAAGGGAGAGAAGGAAACATAGTAGGTGAATATGGATTGGGGGGAAGGAATGAAAGAGGAAGCCGCCTTGTAGAATTTTGGACAGAGCATAACTTAATCATAGCCAACACTTGGTTCAAGAATCATAAAAGAAGGTTGTATACCTGGAAGAATCCTGGAGATACTAAAAGGTATCAGATAGATTATATAATGGTAAGACAGAGATTTAGGAACCAGGTTTTAAATTGTAAGACATTTCCTGGGGCAGATGTGGATTCTGACCACAATGTATTGGTTATGAACTGCAGATTGAAACTGAAGAAACTGCAAAAAGGTGGGAATTTAAGGAGATGGGACCTGGATAAACTGAAAGAACCAGAGGTTGTAGAGAGTTTCAAGGAGAGCATAAGGGAACAATTGACAGGAATGGGGGAAAGAAATACAGTAGAAGAAGAATGGGTAGCTCTGAGGGATGAAGTAGTGAAGGCAGCAGAGGATCAAGTAGGTAAAAAGACGAGGGCTAATAGAAATCCTTGGGTAACAGAAGAAATATTGAATTTAATTGATGAAAGGAGAAAATATAAAAATGCAGTAAATGAAGCAGGCAAAAAGGAATATAAACGTCTCAAAAATGAAATCGACAGGAAGTGCAAAATGGCTAAGCAGGGATGGCTAGAGGACAAATGTAAGGATGTAGAGGCTTGTCTCACTAGGGGTAAGATAGATACTGCCTACAGGAAAATTAAAGAGACCTTTGGAGAAAAGAGAACCACTTGTATGAATATCAAGAGCTCGGAGGGCAACCCAGTTCTAAGCAAAGAAGGGAAAGCAGAAAGGTGGAAGGAGTATATAGAGGGTTTATACAAGGGCGATGTACTTGAGGACAATCTTATGGAAATGGAAGAGGATGCAGATGAAGATGAAATGGGAGATAAGATACTGCGTGAAGAGTTTGACAGAGCACTGAAAGACCTGAGTCAAAACAAGGCCCCGGGAGTAGACAACATTCCATTAGAACTACTGATGGCCTCAGGAGAGCCAGTCATGACAAAACTCTACCATCTGGTGAGCACGATGTATGAGACAGGCGAAATACCCTCAGACTTTAAGAAGAATATAATAATTCCAATCCCAAAGAAAGCAGGTGTTGACAGATGTGAAAGTTACCGAACTATCAGTTTAATAAGTCACAGCTGCAAAATACTAACGCGAATTCTTTACAGACGAATGGAAAAACTGGTAGAAGCCGACCTCGGGGAAGATCAGTTTGGATTCCGTAGAAATGTTGGAACACGTGAGGCAATACTGACCTTACGACTTATCTTGGAAGAAAGATTAAGAAAAGGCAAACCTACGTTTCTAGCATTTGTAGACTTAGAGAAAGCTTTTGACAATGTTGACTGGAATACTCTCTTTCAAATTCTGAAGGTGGCAGGGGTAAAATACAGGGAGCGAAAGGCTATTTACAGTTTGTACAGAAACCAGATGGCAGTTATAAGAGTCGAGGGGCATGAAAGGGAAGCAGTGGTTTGGAAAGGAGTAAGACAGGGCTGTAGCCTCTCCCCGATGTTATTCAATCTGTATATTGAGCAAGCAGTAAAGGAAACAAAAGAAAAATTCGGAGTAGGTATTAAAATTCATGGAGAAGAAGTAAAAACTTTGAGGTTCGCCGATGACATTGTAATTCTGTCAGAGACAGCAAAGGACTTGGAAGAGCAGTTGAACGGAATGGACAGTGTCTTGAAAGGAGGATATAAGATGAACATCAACAAAAGCAAAACGAGGATGATGGAATGTAGTCAAATTAAGTCGGGTGATGCTGAGGGAATTAGGTTAGGAAATGAGACACTTAAAGTAGTAAAGGAGTTTTGCTATTTAGGGAGTAAAATAACCGATGATGCTCGAAGTAGAGAGGACATTAAATGTAGACTGGCAATGACAAGGAAAGCGTTTCTCAAGAAGAGGAATTTGTTAACATCGAGTATAGATTTAAATGTCAGGAAGTCGTTTCTGAAAGTATTTGTATGGAGTGTAGCCATGTATGGAAGTGAAACATGGACGATAACTAGTTTGGACAAGAAGAGAATAGAAGCTTTCGAAATGTGGTGCTACAGAAGAATGCTGAAGATAAGGTGGGTCGATCACGTAACTAATGAGGAGGTATTGAATAGGATTGGGGAGAAGAGAAGTTTGTGGCACAACTTGACTAGAAGAAGGGATCGGTTGGTAGGACATGTTTTGAGGCATCAAGGGATCACAAATTTAGCATTGGAGGACAGTGTGGCGGGTAAAAATCGTAGAGGGAGACCAAGAGACGAATACACTAAGCAGATTCAGAAGGATGTAGGTTGCAGTAGATACTGGGAGATGAAGAAGCTTGCACAGGATAGAGTAGCATGGAGAGCTGCATCAAAGCAGTCTCAGGACTGAAGACCACAACAACAACAACAACAGGAAAGGGGTGATTTCATTGACGCCTTTCATGTTAAAACCTAAGCCATTTTCGTGTCTGTTCTGAGCGGCGGTATCTTTGAAATGTTTTTCTTGGCCACCTATAGAAAAATCGTATCATTTAAAATCTGGGCGTCGCACTTCTGACCTCCATCGCAGAGCCGTCAAAAAAAGGTGAAATATGGCAAGAGTGGTTGTGACGACATTACCACCGCATTACACGTCACATGGCGTTCGCCAGAATTTAGTGCCAGTATGCCATCATCCTCCCACCTTACACCTCACACGAACGTCTGAGTTCTGGTCTTTTTCCGCTTGCTTTGACAGCAGCGTCGCCGAGCCGGAGGTTTATGTCGCAGGGCCCCACGTTTTTGCACCGTTACAGAGGAACCTTCGAGCCAAACTTCAAATTAATTCTGCGCAGTGGGAGACAATTACGGGGTTTAGAAAAAGTGGTGCTTCAATTGCTTTGCGCACTGTGTTTAAATGATATTGTCCCAAAGAAACTGAGTAGCACCGTGGTGTAGTGGGTATGATACTAAACTGTCGTATGGAGGGTCGTGTGGGCTGTGTAATTTTAATTTCTATATTCTGTTCGAGTATATTCTAGAAGTATCCAAAAATATCAAGAATCATCGTACTGGAATATTCTGTAGCTCTACATACCGAGGGCTCCAAAAAAATGTATCCACTGTTTAAAAGTCCATAACTTGCAAAGTAATTGACGGAGTTGTCTCATTTTGGGTGAAAGTGTAGCTAAATAAAAATAAATGTCGTGTGACTAGGGCCTCCCGACGGGCAGACCGTTCGCCTAGTGCAAGGCTTTCGATTTGGCACCACTTCGACGACTTGCGCGTAAATGGGGATGAAATGATGATGAGTAGGACAACACAACACCCAGTCCCTGAGAGGAGAAAAATATCCGACCCAGCCGGAAATCGAACCCGGGCCCTTAGGATTGACATTCTGTCACGCTGACCACTCAGCTAGCGGGGGCGGACAAAGTGTAGCTTAAAGTCCAACTTAAAGATATCACTGTAGGTGTTCAAAATGGACACCATTAATATCCACACACAAACGATGCCGCCGAACTGCAGCACGAACTACTGACTGCAACATGTTTAGTTGGATATTTGCACATGAATGTACGATGGATTCTGGAAGTTCATCCAATGTGCGTGGCTTTTGTCGATAAACGACGTCCTTTAGTGTTCCCCACAGGTGAAAGTCCAGAGAAGCTAGGTCTGGGGAACGTGGTGGATACTCCACAGCACCCCTACGGCCTATTCATCTTTCTGGTAGATTTTCGTCGAGATATGCCCTAACACGATTTTGGTAGTGGGCTGGGGCGCCATCTTGTTGAAAGTAAACTCTTCCGTCTCCATACAAGTCTCAGATGGCAGTTAGAATGGATGTCTGAAGCTTCTGAAGGCACACCTCACCGGTAACTGTGCCGTCAAAGAAGAATGGCCCAATCAACCCCCGGTAAGACAACCCACACCACACATTTACTCCTGGTAAATTTACGGCTTTGTCAACATGAACGTTCGGATTTTCGACGGCCCAGTAGATGCAATTGTGGCGATTTACTGTACCACTGAGTTTGAACTGTGCCTCATCAGACTACACAATCATCTCTGTAAAATCTTCATCGTTGCGCACTATGTTAGTAAACCACATGCAGTACTCCATTCCATGATCTGAGTCGTCCTCGTTCATTGCGTGTAGCAGTCGTGGGATGTAGCACTTCCACTTTGCTGTCTTCAAAATTCGCCGAACACCTGAGCGACTCACTCCAGTTTCACGGACACACTGTCTCACAGACTTCTGTGGTGAGCGAGTGGATTGTTGTAACACACGACGGGAGTTAGCTGGACCTGTTACTGTTACAGGTCGTCCAGATCGTTCCCCAGACCTAACTCCTCTGGACTTTTACCTGTGGGGAACACTAAAGGACGTCGTTTATCGACAAAAGCCACTCACATTGGATGAACTTCGAGAATCCATGTACATTCATGTGCAAATATCCAACTGAACACGTTGCAGTCAGCAGTTCGATGGCATCGTTTGTGTGTGAATGTTAATGGTGACCATTTCGAACACGTACAGTGATATCTTTAAGTTGGATTTTAAGCTACACTTTCACCAAAAATGAGACTCTCTCCGTCATTTAGTTTGCAAGTTATGGACTTTTAAACAGTGGATTCATTATTTTGGACCCCTCTGTATACTGTATGTGTTCTGGCCGGAGGCAGTGCATTCCGCGCTCTTGTATGTGCAGGTGCTGAGTAAACCTTCGTTAAGTGAAGTTAGTGTTCATCATTCATCTAATTACTCCTTCTCCTACGTGACAATATGACGTGTTGCAGATGGCCGCTACTGATACTGAAATCTAATACTAATTTATTCAGTCACTTTGTTATTCCACTGCTTTGATGCTGTTTCATTTTTGACGTGAAATGTCTCCATGTCTTATTTACGATAATGAAACACCCGACGACATGAGTTGCGTTCTTTATCAAAAGCATCGAAGAACCTACAAGTAGAAATTCTTTTTATTATTTGTATTCATTCAGCATTCAATAAATGCAGAAAGATTTTCCATATTTAATTCTTCACGTAAAATGTACCGTGGTCTTTCCCCTCATATATCCCTGATATTTCATTCACCTCTAATCGCTGATAGTCGACTAAAACTTTGTTCACGTTCTCGATATCTTGATCTGTTGTTGCAATATTGCGACATCGACCCGCGGATTATAGCCGAGCGAAATAGTGCCACAATTTAAATTACGCCTCATAATTTTGCAGTTGTGAAGAATCAGATTCCTTATATACCTTAACGAGATTTGAACTCATTTGTGCTGACAAGAAACGGTCCTAAAGAACGACTTTTATGGCTCTACAGTATTGAAGGTCTTCATTTAAAACCAAACACACAAAATTGACACTAAGCTTACGTTACTGGCCAAAAGTGCAGACGTAATACAAGTCAAAAATTCTTTGAATATCAGCGCTATTTCTACGAAAAACAGAGACATTTTCTGCGAATGAAAAGTCTTCTCAGAGGTCGCTATCAGATAGAAAATTTATTGACTTACTTAAATTATTTTTTAAAGAAGCTACTCAAATTATTCATCCATTTGAGTATCAGTGTAGACTGCCTTAAATCACCATTTCATTACTTCCTTTTTTAAGTATCAATGCCTTTAGCATGAAACCTCCGATGCTGTTGCAAGACAGATAAATCTACACTCGGGTTCTTCTATGAATGTAGTGCTTTGTAACAATCACTTCAAAATCAAAGCAAGAGTCGGCCCGGAGATTGTGCAACGTGATTGTGGGGGTTGTGACCCTGAACTTTTTTTTTATATAGTGGCTATATTGAAGAGATCATTGACAGTGAAAGTCCCTCCAAAGTTATTGTAAGGTAAAAGTGAGTTTGTACTACTGCTTTTTTGAGTGGTTTCGAAATGGAACCACTGGGGCAGTATATACTTTTGACCCAAAATTTATTAAATTTTTTGCCCTTTCTGCTTGTTGTTTAGGAATTTAGTTTGCTTTAGGCATTATGAATTCGCATTCAAGTATATCACATTAAACTGTGGATGACAAACCTGTATGACCTAAAAGTGAAACCTCCTCCTTAGAACAATTGATTGCTTACTCTTGATAATCTCTCCTTGTATAAGCTGTTTAATAATAAAGGATAATTTTGCGAAAAATTTTAAAATTATATATTTTTCATACCGTCAGGATTCAAAGAGTTAAAGATTCAACATGTGTAGAGGTACAGATGTCTTCAGGTTATAACGTTAGTACAAACATATACACAGGTATTAAACGTTTTCATATTTTTGAAACAATCACGATCGATTAACACTCAGTATGGCTTTAGTACTTCCAAGGTACTGTGCTGGGTATAGTGAGCTACGGTGTGGCTGAGGGACACGTAGGAGTCGTCTTGTACGGAATACCAGGAGGAGTAGTCGTACAACATGTTGTCGCCTACTCATGGTTTCTCTGTACTTCAGCCGACTTTCCATAGATTCTCACTACAGTAGCGCGTGAGCGGACGACCAGATTCGCCGTTCTCAAGATGTTCGTTCCCATTCGCCAACCTACAGTATAACAATCTGTTGTTTGTGAAAGTTGCTTATGTCTGTGGACTTCCACATTTGCGCATCGTATCGTCGCCAGGAGGATTCCTCATCCGACTCCGCTTTTATACAGGCTGTCCACAATTAAAGTTCCAATGTCAATGCGCTGTGGAAAGAATAGCACTGCTCAGACTGACGTCAAATTTGAACACGGCTGTTACTAAGTTGGCGCGTGAGGCGCCCAACATCGCTGTCTCCATGAAGGATTGCGCGTTGCTTGTTAAGCTCTTTCACAAGAACGGTGACTGTGCGCCTGTAACACTGCAGAAGTTCCGGCGTTCCGGACACTCAAGAGTATGAACAGAGCATTGGTCCGATGTCTGCTAGGGGTCTGGAGAAAATGATTACAAAATTCGAAAAGAGAGGTTTTTCGAAGTGAGTGTAGCAGAGGAAGGAAATCTATTAATCCGATGTCTATCGAAGATGTGGCCACAGCCAGGAAGGGTCGAGCAGTGGTGTGCAAACACACAGAGCACGGGAAATTACCCGACATACCTACTAGCACGTTGCATAATATCCTACGAAACCTCTTGCATTGCTGTACATATAAAAACACTCATATTTAGGAGTTGCTTCCTGCTGACCTTCCTCTAGAATTTCTTGCTCGCATGGAAGTGTTCCTGCTGACCTTCCTCTACAATTTCTTGCTCGCATGGAAGTGGACAATGAATGGCTGTGGAACATTCTGTGAACAGACGAAGCTCATTTCTATTTCCAAGGCCATGGCAGTAGAAGAACGGCAGAATAGGGGCAACGGAAATTCCACATGCACATCAACCGGTACCACTTCATTCTGCAAAGGTGACTGTGTGGTGCGGGTTGACGGCATCGTATATTGTACAGCGGTATGTTTTCGAGATGAGTACTACGCGACCTGTTACCTGTGCCATCACTGGTAAACGATATGAGAGTCTTTTGCTCACCAGGCGTCAATCCAACCCCTCAACAGCGTGGATGTGTGGGTAGGTTCATTTTTAGGCAAGATGGCGCTCCGCCGCACATCGCACAGCCAGTGAAGCGGGTGCTGAAGCGATTTTTGAGAAATTCAAGAATTATCAGCCATCATTTCCCTACATAGTTGAACTCCAAGTCACCTGATCTTAAACCATGTGACTTCTGGCTGTGGTGTTATCTGAAAGATGTTGTTTCAGTGCTCCAAATACGAACGTAGCTGAATTTAAGGCACATATTGCGCAACACATTCTGGTCGTGATCCCTGAGTCATTCCAATCTGTTGTGGGACAAGGTGTTTCTCGGTTCCACCTTGTTTCACATAACGGTTGACAGCATATCGAACATGTCTTGCACCGGACTTACGACAATTAGGAACCGATGTCATTTTGCTTTTTATGCCGGTTTTGGCCACAGACCAATTGAAAACTGATGTCGTTTTGCTTTTCATGCGGTTTTTGATCCTAGTGCAATTTAAAAAATTTATGGGTTTTTGGCCTCAGCACAATTAAAAAACCAATTTTTCCCGTCCGATGTTGTACGACCTTGCCATGGTGGATGGGCTTACCTAACTAACAGTGACACCACTGTTGACTGCCGAACTTGTGCAGTCACGCACACTGAACAGTACGAATGATTTAATGTGCTACTCAAATCAAAGCAGTCTTTTTGCGATTCAACTGTCGTTTGTAGCCAACCCAACTTATGTTAAGACTCTTTCAGCTCCATCTGTTGCTAAAATTTTCGTTAGTTTTTTTGTTCTGTAACGTTTCTCCTCGTGTTCATAACATGCTTTTCAAATTTGACGTCATTCTGAACAGTGGTTCTCTTTCTACAGCGTTGTGAAACGGGAACTTTAATTATGGACACTCTGTATTTTCTTTATCACGTCACGTGCTGGAAATGTCACCAGGGGACTTTCGCTTTTTTGTCCGTCAATGTAGATCATGATTAATAGTTATTTGTTGCTGTTCTTAAAAAGTGAACTTGAAATAAAACAAGAAAAAAAGTCTCATGAAACTCCATACACATTAATACGGTTCCTTCTCAGTTTTCTTTCGTAACGCCATCTAGACACAGTGCTCAATACCACTTGAAGTAAACAGAGTGGTGTAGCCAGAAGTGAACGTTGCTTCGTTTGCATTCATTCTCGCAGACCGTCCCACGACGCAACATCTCTTGCATAATAATCTGCGCCATAGATTGCCAGTGCGGGTGTCTGCTGCGCAGGACTGCCTAACTCTGCACGTGGCTACTGCGAGCGCATTGGAACACAGTCGGTCAACTTTTGCAGCCACTAGTAGAGCTGCTAATATCTGCAGGTTAAATATTACACGCTGTTATATTCAATTGCTACTTCCCATTGATTGCATTATTCTCTCTCTCTCGTCTCAACTTATAGTTATTTTTAAAATAATAACATGTTATTAATAACTTGAATACACAGTATTAATGTTGCAGAATAATAGTTACTTAATAGTTCGTTATGAACCGGCTTTAGAATTCTTAGACCATCATCAGATAATTTATTTATTGATATGTCTATGCTCCTTCAAGAACCGACGGAATATTTGATAAATAACATAGTATATGAATGAGTGGCGTTTGTTCTTTGGGAAAAGTCCGCGCAGTTGCCATAAATAGTGTCTTCGGATGGCTGCATAGTAACCAGCAGGTACCAGATTCGAGTCCCGGTCTGGCACACGTTTTCATTCTTAGCAACTTTCTTTTTTCTTTTTTTTGCTACGACCTTTATCCCCCATTGTGCAGGGTCAGGGTCGGTAGGGTTAAGTATTTTGAACGTTTAATTTTAAGGGGTGGCCGGATGCCCTTCCTGCCGCCACCCATACCCCACGGGACGGAATTAGTGTACCCAGCTGTCTGCGTCTAGTGTAAATCGTGAGATAGCATGAATGTGTTTCAAATGTCTGCGCGTCGTGTAACTGAGGCGGGACGTGGGGACCAGCCCGGTATACACCTAATAGGATGTGGAAAACCGCCTAAAAACCGCATCCAGGCTGGCCGGCACACCGGCCGTCGTCGTTAATCCGCTGGGCGGATTCGATCCGGGGCCGGCACGCCTACCCGAGTCCAGGAAGCATCGCGTTAGCGCTCTCGGCTATCCTGGCGGGTCTTTATTCGTCGCAACTGATTCTGCATAAAGTCCCTATACAGCTGAGATCAATAATTCCTTATCTTTTCTTTAATTTGTCTCCCCTACACCTTCAATTTACATAATAATGATAATTTTGTAACTTTTATTTTTTATATTATTTTTTTTAATTCATGAAACTGATGATCACCAATGATGCAATATTTCCCTCCAATTGGAGAGCAACATAGTTGTTTCTCGAAGTGCATTAAATTGATGGCGTTAAATGTGACCGAGCGAGGAGGCACAAACTGGACTCGCATTCGGGACGACGACGGTTGAGACCCGCATCCGGCCATCCTGATATAATTTTTCTGTGATTTCTCTAAATCGCTTCAGGCAAATGTCGGGATGGTTCCTTTGATAGGGCACGGACGACTCCCTTCCCCACCCTTCCCTAATCCAATGGGACGATGATCTTTCTGTTTGGTTCAAATGTTTCAAATGGCTCTGAGCACTATGGAACATCTGAGGTTATCAGTCCGCTAGAACATAGAGCTACTTAAACCTAACTAACCTAAGGACATCACACACATCCATGCCCGAGGCAGGATTCGAACCTGCGACCGTAGCAGTCGCTCGGTTCCGGACTAAAGCGCCCAGAACCACTCGCCGACCGCGGCCGGCTGCTGTTTGGTCCCCTCCCCAAAATCAACCAACCCACCGACGTTAAACGTGGGTTTTTCCAGGAGCAACGAGTAGGGCACAGTCTTTCCTGTTACCTTACATGCCCATGATTAATCGATGTACCAACAGAGTGCTCGATTAATGCCTGTTAAGTGGGATCGTGTGCGATAGTTTGAGGGTGCACGGAACGGAATTTCTATCTTTTGGTTCCGGTTATCAGAGCAACTGATGAACAGGTTACATACCCTAGCACAATATCCTCTGATAAAAATCTACTCAAGCCAAACTGTGCCAAAACCCACACTTTCGTCTTACAGCTATGAAAACGTATGTCAAGAAGTTTAAAGTCTCACTACCTGTAATTACTTTAACCTGAGGAATCATACGAGACTATGGCCCTGGTTTTATGCACTGAAATGTTACCCGTTAATATTGGATTCGACCCACATGTAAATAAACGCAATGTGACAGTGATGGTCAAAGTTTCAGAGTGACAAGGACTTTCGTACGGTCAATGGAAGAAAAAGTGTTTAGTCAGAATTAAACTAGATAAAACTTAAGTTCGAATTCACACGGTAGATCTTATACATCTAATGACGGTATCTGTATATAAACTGTATCTTAGAGATACAATTTGTTCAATGTCAATGTTTTGACCATCTGTGCCCTAGACCAATCGTTCAGTGTTCGCTAAACAGATTTCAATCATAATTTTAATCGTGACCACCTCTCGCCCTCCTTTTCCTCGTAATATATATATATATATATATATATATATATATATATATATATATATATATATATATATATATATATATATTACCGCGCTTAAGTAACTTTACTGCTATTTCGCAACACCTACCTGCTTCATTGGTAAAAGCAGAATAGATGGCTCTTTATTGATCTTTGCTTTACAGGTACTGCGAGAAATTACCTTAGGGATGTGCGTGGTACAGGGGGGGGGGGGGGGGTAGCGCAGCCGCTGTTCAAAATGGTTCAAATGGCTCTGAGCACAATGCGACTTAACTTCTGAGGTCATCAGTCGCCTAGAACTTTGTTGTGGCGTAGCAAGACAGCCACGCCACTCGGAGGTAGCCGAAAGGCACGCGTACACACACGCCGGCTGGCGTGAGTTCTGGAACAGGATAAGTAATTGAATGCTAATAAGAAAAGTACGTATCTAAGTTAATACTCAACTTTAATGCATCCTTGTGGTACATCGCTATTGACGATACAAATGAGTCTATCTCCAGATACGGTTAATTACAATCACTGTAAGGCTAATGACGCCTTGCTAGGTCGTAGTCATGGACTTAGCTGAAGGCTATTCTAACGGTCTCTCGGCAAATGAGAGAAAGGCTTCGTCAGTGTAGTCGCTAGCAAAGTCGTCGTACAACTGGGGCGAGTGCTAGTCCGCCTCTCTAGACCTGCCATGTGGTGGCGCTAGGTCTGCAAGTACCGACAGTGGCGACACGCGGGTCCGACACGTACTAATGGACCGCGGCCGATTTAAGCTACCACCTAGCAAGTGTGGTGTCTGGCGGTGACACCACAAACTTAGAACTAATTAAACCTAACTAATCTAAGGACATCACACACATCCATGCCCGAGGCAGGACTCGAACCCGCGACCGGAGCGGCCGTTCGGCTCCATACTGTAGCGCCTAGAACCGCACGGCCACTCCGGCCGGCACAGCCGCTGTGTGGGGGCGTGAGAGGGGGATTGCTTTCTTGTTTGTCTTCCAGTGCTGACAACTCATGGACATGCAGGCCTCGTAGCGATTAACTGCAGTGGCGAAAATTACACATGCAAGTAACATGAATTCGTGAGCGCACATTGTAGATACATATAATTTATTTATTTATCTGCCCACATTTTTGTTTATTCCACTGTAGCCTCTTACCTACAATTTAGTCACAGGCTCTATTTATTCTTACACAAATTATGCAATTGCGTGTACATTACTGCCTCCTACACTATACTGCCTCCCATCACCATAACTATTTCTATTATTATTATTACTACTGCTACTATGAATAATAATAATAATAATAATAATAATAATAGTTTCCCCCGTGGAGGCCCGGGAAAAGAATAGGCCTCCGGTATGTTCTGCCAGTCGTAAAAGGCGACGAAAAGAACAAACCACTAATAGGGCTAAACCCCCTTTTAGTGTGATTACTTGGTTCAGGACAGAACTAAAGAAGCCTCGGACAAGCGCCGTCATGGTCGGGGACGACGCTTGAACCCTATGCCCGCCCACAATGGTAACGACACTGCTAGCCAACTGGAAAATGGTTTAAATCCAAATAGAGGTGTTTTGCAGGATATGCTTCCTGCAACCACCCTAGAAGGAAAACAAAGACAGAGGATGAGATGGTCAGACGAAGTTAATCGACACCTCATGTTCTGTTATTACCAATCAACAAACCTAGGAACCAACACAACTGGATACAGATCACAAGTATACACAACATTTATTACCAGATACCCGGAATTAAAATTTTTAACAGAACAACGACTAGCTGATCAGATCCGTGTAATAATAAAAAATAACAGGATACCCCAGTCAGAATTAGAAAACATCAAACAAAAAGTACAACAAATACTGGAACAAAATAATGTGCAATCAGAAGAAGAAGAAAATACAGTAATGGACTCAAACATCCCAGAGCAAACAAACAAAGACCAACACGCATCAGAGGAAAACGAAATCTTAAGACAGCCACCAGAACAAGCACAAACAGAACACGAAGAGACATACGTGTTAGATATAGAAGAGAAATTTCAGCTAACATATATAGAATACAAAGACACAAATACAGACATTAGACTATTCTTGCATAGACCGCCAAATAACCCACAAGTCGAAACAACAATAAAAACTATCAACACAATCATACACAACAAAATAAATGAAAACACAACTATGGAAGAGTTACAACTACTGGTTTATATAGGAGCACTCACTACACTAAATATACACACTAGGCAGAGATCAGAACAAACCAACACACAGAAGAAACCCACAAAACCAGCATGGCAACACAGGCTACAGATCAGAATAGAAAAACTGAGAAAAGACATCAAACAGCTAATACAATTTATAAGAAATGAAATATCAGACAAAAAACGAAAAAGGTTAGGTAAAATCTCACAACAAGAAGCAATAGAGCAATTAGATGAAAAAAAGCAGAAATTACAAGCATTGGCCAAACAACTTAGAAGATACAAAAAAAGTGAAAATAGAAGGAAACAAAACCAAACATTCAACACAAACCAAAAGAGATTTTACCAAACAATGGATAACACACACATTAAAATAGACAATCCATCAAACATAACAGACATGGAACACTTCTCGAGCAACATATGGTCAAACCCGGTACAACATAACAGGCATGCACGGTGGATACAAGCAGAAACAGACACATACAAGATGATACCACAAATGCCTGAAGTGATAATTTTGCAACATGAAGTCACCCGAGCAATTAATTCTACACACAATTGTAAAGCCCCTAGAAATGATAAAATAGCAAATTACTGGCTAAAGAAGTTCACCTCAACACATTCACATCTAACTAAATTATTTAACAGTTACATTGCAGACCCATACACATTCCCTGATACACTTGCACATGGAATAACTTATCTGAAACCTAAAGATCAAGCAGACACAGAAAACCCAGCTAAATATCACCCCATAACATGCCTACCAACAATATACAAAATACACTCCTGGAAATTGAAATAAGAACACCTTGAATTCATTGTCCCAGGAAGGGGAAACTTTATTGACACATTCCTGGGGTCAGATACATCACATGATCACACTGACAGAACCACAGGCACATAGACACAGGCAACAGAGCATGCACAATGTCGGCACTAGTACAGTGTATATCCACCTTTCGCAGCAATGCAGGCTGCTATTCTCCCATGGAGACGATCGTAGAGACGCTGGATGTAGTCCTGTGGAACGGCTTGCCATGCCATTTCCACCTGGCGCCTCAGTTGGACCAGCGTTCGTGCTGGACGTGCAGACCACGTGAGACGACGCTTCATCCAGTCCCAAACATGCTCAATGGGGGACAGATCCGGAGATCTTGCTGGCCAGGGTAGTTGACTTACACCTTCTAGAGCACGTTGGGTGGCACGGGATACATGCGGACGTGCATTGTCCTGTTGGAACAGCAAGTTCCCTTGCCGGTCTAGGAATGGTAGAACGATGGGTTCGATGACGGTTTGGATGTACCGTGCACTATTCAGTGTCCCCTCGACGATCACCAGTGGTGTACGGCCAGTGTAGGAGATCGCTCCCCACACCATGATGCCGGGTGTTGGCCCTGTGTGCCTCGGTCGTATGCAGTCCTGATTGTGGCGCTCACCTGCACGGCGCCAAACACGCATACGACCATCATTGGCACCAAGGCAGAAGCGACTATCATCGCTGAAGACGACACGTCTCCATTCGTCCCTCCATTCACGCCTGTCGCGACACCACTGGAGGCGGGCTGCACGATGTTGGGGCGTGAGCGGAAGACGGCCTAACGGTGTGCGGAACCGTAGCCCAGCTTCATGGAGACGGTTGCGAATGGTCCTCGCCGATACCCCAGGAGCAACAGTGTCCCTAATTTTCTGGGAAGTGGCGGTGCGGTCCCCTACGGCACTGCGTAGGATCCTTCGGTCTTGGCGTGCATCTGTGCGTCGCTGCGGTCCGGTCCCAGGTCGACGGGCACGTGCACCTTCCGCCGACCACTGGCGACAACATCGATGTACTGTGGAGACCTCACGCCCCACGTGTTGAGCGATTCGGCGGTACGTCCACCCGGCCTCCCGCATGCCCACTATACGCCCTCGCTCAAAGTCCGTCAACTGCACATACGGTTCACGTCCACGCTGTCGCAGCATGCTACCAGTGTTAAAGACTGCGATGGAGCTCCGTATGCCGCGGCAAACTGGCTGACACTGTCGGCGGCGGTGCAAAAATGCTGCGCAGCTAGCGCCATTCGACGGCCAACACCGCGGTTCCTGGTGTGTCCGCTGTGCCGTGCGTGTGATCATTGCTTGTACAGCCCTCTCGCAGTGTCCGGAGCAAGTATGGTGGGTCTGACACACCGGTGTCAATGTGTTCTTTTTTCCATTTCTAGGAGTGTATTAACTTCAGTCATCACACAGAAATTAATGACACATACAACACAGAACAAAATTATAAATGAAGAACAAAAAGGCTGCTGCAAAGGGGCACGAGGATGTAAAGAACAACTGATAATAGATACAGAGGTGACATATCAAGCTAAAACTAAACAAAGGTCCCTACACTACGCATACATTGATTACCAAAAAGCCTTTGATAGTGTACCCCACTCATGGTTACTACAGATATTGGAAATATACAAAGTAGATCCTAAATTGATACAGTTTCTAAACATAGTAATGAAAAATTGGAAAACCACACTTAATATCCAAACAAATTCAGATAACATCACATCACAGCCAATACAGATTAAGCGTGGAATATACCAAGGAGACTCATTAAGTCCTTTCTGGTTCTGTCTTGCTCTGAACCCACTATCCAACATGCTAAATAATACAAATTATGGATACAATATTACTGGAACATACCCACACAAACCCCCCCCCCCCCCCACCATGAACCATGGACCTTGCCGTTGGTGGGGAGGCTTGCGTGCCTCAGCGATACAGATAGCCGTACCGTAGGTACAACCACAACGGAGGGGTATCTGTTGAGAGGCCAGACAAACGTGTGGTTTCTGAAGAGGGGCAGCAGCCTTTTCAGTAGTTGCAAGGGCAACAGTCTGGATGATTGACTGATCTGGCCTTGTAACAATAACCAAAACGGCCTTGCTGTGCTGGTACTGCGAACGGCTGAAAGCAAGGGGAAACTACAGCCGTAATTTTTCCCGAGGGCATGCAGCTTTACTGTATGATTAAATGATGATGGCGTCCTCTTGGGTAAAATATTCCGGAGGTAAAATAGTCCCCCATTCGGATCTCCGGGCGGGGACTACTCAAGAGGATGTCGTTATCAGCAGAAAGAAACTGGCGTTCTACGGATCGGAGCGTGGAATGTCAGATCCCTTAATCGGGCAGGTAGGTTAGAAAATTTAAAAAGGGAAATGGATAGGTTAAAGTTAGATATAGTGGGAATTAGTGAAGTTCGGTGGCAGGAGGAACAAGACTTCTGGTCAGGTGACTACAGGGTTATAAACACAAAGTCATGTAGGGGTAATGCAGGAGTAGGTTTAATAATGAATAGGAAAATAGGAATGCGGGTAAGCTACTACAAACAGCATAGTGAACGCATTATTGTGGCCAAGATAGATACGAAGCCCACACCTACTACAGTAGTACAAGTTTATATGCCAACTACCTCTGCAGATGACGAAGAAATTGAAGAAATGTATGATGAAATAAAAGAAATTATTCAGACTGTGAAGGGAGACGAAAATTTAATAGTCATTGGTGACTGGAATTCGAGTGTAGGAAAAGGGAGAGAAGGAAACGTAGTAGGTGAATATGGATTGGGGCTAAGAAATGAAAGAGGAAGCCGTCTGGTAGAATTTTGCACAGAGCACAACTTAATCATAGCTAACACTTGGTTTAAGAATCATGATAGAAGGTTGTATACATGGAAGAACCCTGGAGACACTAAAAGGTATCAGATAGGTTATATAGTGGTAAGACAGAGATTTAGGAACCAGGTTTTAAAATGTAAGACATTTCCAGGGGCAGATGTGGACTCTGACCACAATCTATTGGTTATGACCTGTAGATTAAAACTGAAGAAACTGCAAAAAGGTGGGAATTTAAGGAGATGGGACCTGGATAAACTGAAAGAACCAGAGGTTGTACAGAGTTTCAGGGAGAGCATAAGGGAACAATTGACAGGAATGGGGGAAAAAAAAAGTAGAAGAAGAATGGGTAGCTTTGAGGGATGAAGTAGTGAAGGCAGCAGAGGATCAAGTAGGTAAAAAGATGAGGGCTAGTAGAAATCCTTGGGTAACAGAAGAAATATTGAATTTAATTGATGAAAGGAGAAAATATAAAAATGCAGTAAATGAAGCAGGCAAAAAGGAATACAAACGTCTCAAAAATGAGATCGACTGGAAGTGCAAAATGGCTAAGCAGGGATGGCTAGAGGACAAATGTAAGGATGTAGAGGCGTATCTCACTAGGGGTAAGATAGATACTGCCTACAGGAAAATTAAAGAGACTTTTGGAGATAAGAGAACCACTTGTATGAACATCAAGAGCTCAGATGGAAACCCAGTTCTAAGCAAAGAAGGGAAAGCAGAAAGGTGGAAGGAGTATACAGTATAGAGGGTCTATACAATGGCGATGCACTTGAGGACAATATTATGGAAATGGAAGAGGATGCAGATGAAGATGAAATGGGAGATACGATACTGCGTGAAGAGTTTGACAGAGCACTGAAAGCCCTGGGTGGAAACAAGGCCCCCGGAGTAGACAACATTCCATTGGAACTACTGACGGCCTTGGGAGAGCCAGTCCTGACAAAACTCTACCATCTGGTGAGCAAGATGTATGAAACAGGCGAAATACCCACAGACTTCAAGAAGAATATAATAATTCCAATCCCAAAGAAAGCAGGTGTTGACAGATGTGAAAATTACCGAACAATCAGTTTAATAAGCCACAGCTGCAAAATACTAACACGAATTCTTTACAGACGAATGGAAAAACTAGTAGAAGCCGACCTCGGGGAAGATCAGTTTGGATTCCGTAGAAATACTGGCACACGTGAGGCAATACTGACCTTACCACTTATCTTAGAAGAAAGATTAAGGAAAGGCAAACCTACGTTTCTAGCATTTGTAGACTTAGAGAAAGCTTTTGACAGTGTTGACTGGAATACTCTCTTTCAAATTCTAAAGGTGGCAGGGGTAAAATACAGGGAGCGAAAGGCTATTTACAATTTGTACAGAAACCAGATGGCAGTTATAAGAGTCGAGGGACATGAAAGGGAAGCAGTGGTTGGGAAGGGAGTAAGACAGGGTTGTAGCCTCTCCCCGATGTTATTCAATCTGTATATTGAGCAAGCAGTAAAGGAAACAAATGAAAAATTCGGGGTAGGTGTTAAAACCCATGGAGAAGAAATAAAAATTTTGAGGTTCGCCGATGACATTGTAATTCTGTCAGAGACAGCAAAGGACTTGGAAGAGCAGTTGAACGGAATGGATGGTGTCTTGAAGGGAGGATATAAGATGAACATCAACAAAAACAAAACGAGAATAATGGAATGTAGTCGAATTAAGTCGGGTGATGTTGAGGGTATTAGATTAGGAAATGAGACACTTAAAGTAGTAAAGGAGTTTTGCTATTTGGGGAGCAAAATAACTGATGATGGTCGAAGTAGAGAGGATATAAAATGTAGACTGGTAATGGCAAGGAAATCGTTTCTGAAGAAGAGAAATTTGTTAACATCGAGTATAGATTTAAGTGTCAGGAAGTCATTTCTGAAAGTATTTGTATAGAGTGTAGCCATGTATGGAAGTGAAACATGGACGGTAAATAGTTTGGACAAGAGGAGAATAGAAGCTTTCGAAATGTGGTGCTACAGAAGAATGCTGAAGATTAGATGGGTAGATCACATAACTAATGAGGAAGTATTGAACAGGATTGGGGAGAAGAGAAGTTTTTGGCACAACTTGACCAGAAGAAGGGATCGGTTGGTAGGACATGTTCTGAGGCATCAAGGGATCACCAATTTAGTATTGGAGGGCAGCGTGGAGGGTAAAAGTCGTAGGGGGAGACCAAGAGATGAATACACTAAGCAGATTCAGAAGGATGTAGGTTGCAGTAGGTACTGGGAGATGAAGAAGCGTGCACAGGATAGAGTAGCATGGAGAGCTGCATCAAACCAGTCTCAGGACTGAAGACCACAACAACAACAACCCACACAAAATCACACATTTGCTATACATGGATGATCTAAAACTACTGGCAGCAACTAATCAACAACTCAACCAATTACTAAAGATAACAGAAGTATTCAGCAATGATATAAATATGGCTTTTGGAACAGACAAATGTAAGAAAAATAGCATCGTCAAGGGAAAACACACTAAACAAGAAGATTACATATTGGATAACCACAGCGACTGCATAGAAGCGATGGAAAAAACAGATGCCTATAAATATCTAGGATACAGGCAAAAAATAGGAATAGATAATACAAATATTAAAGAAGAACTAAAAGAAAAATATAGACAAAGACTAAAAAAATACTGAAAACAGGATTGACAGCAAGAAACAAGACAAAAACTATAAATACTTATGCTATACCAGTATTGACCTACTCATCTGGAGTAGTGAAATGGAGTGACACAGACCTAGAAGCACTCAATACACTTACACGATCACAATGCCACAAATATAGAATACATCACATACATTCAGCAACAGAAAGATTCACATTAAGCAGAAAGAAAGGTGGAAGGGGATTTATAGATATAAAAAACCTACATTATGGACAGGTAGACAATTTAAGAAAATTCTTTCTAGAACGAGCAGAAACTAGCAAAATACACAAAGCAATCACTCATATAAATACATCAGCTACACCATTGCAATTTCATAACCACTTCTACAACCCTTTAGATCACATAACATCAACAGATACAAAGAAAGTAAATTGGAAAAAGAAAATACTACATGGCAAGCACCCGTATCATCTAACACAGCCACACATAGATCAAGAAGCATCCAACATATGGCTAAGAAAAGGAAATATATACAGTGAGACGGAAGGATTCATGATTGCAATACAGGATCAAACAATAAACACCAGATATTACAGCAAGCATATTATTAAAGATCCCAATACAACAACAGATAAATGCAGACTTTTCAGACAACAAATAGAAACAGTAGATCACATCACAAGCGGATGTACAATACTAGCAAATAAAGAATACCGCAGAAGACATGACAATGTAGCAAAAATAATACATCAACAACTTGCCATACAACATAAACTAATAAAACAACAAGATCCCACATACAAGTATGCACCACAAAATGTACTGGAGAATGATGAATACAAATTATACTGGAACAGAACCATTATAACAGGTAAAACAACACCACATAAGAAACCTGACATCATACTCACCAATAAAAAGAAGAAATTAACACAACTAATCGAAATATCCATACCCAATACAACAAATATACAGAAGAAAACAGGAGAAAATAATTGAAAAATACATCCAACTGGCTAAGGAAGACAAGGACATGTGGCATCAGGATAAAGTTGACATTCTACAAATTATACTATCAACTACAGGAGTCATACCAACAATATCCACCAGTACATCAACGCAATACAGCTACATCCAAACGTATATATAAAACTACAGAAATGGTTGGTTGGTTTTTCGGGAAGGAGACCAGACAGCGAGGTCATCGGTCTCATCGAATTAGGAAGGACGGGGAAGGAAGTCGGCCGTGCCCTTTGAAAGGAACCATCCCGGCATTTGCCTGGAGCGATTTAGGGAAATCACGGAAAACCTAAATCAGGATGGCCGGACACGGGATTGAACCGTCGTCCTCCCGAATGCGAGTCCAGTGTCTAACCACTGCGCCACCTCGCTCGGTCAACTACAGAAATCTGTAATTATTGATACATGTTCAATTACCCGAATGTTCCTAAATGCAATGTAACATATACCGTACAGTTAAAAGGAAGTCACGCTTGATCAAGATCCGCGTCGCTTTACATTTTTAACCAGACATAACATCTGAGAAAGGAAAGAAACAATAAGAATGATAATAATTAGAAAAAAAACTGTTTCACTATAAATAAAAACTGCACCTTCTACCAAATCTATATCTACTACTATTATAATAACTCCAGTTCTTGTCTGTGGTATTCCACAATGCACTCCGTCGCTGATAGAGGCAATCATCTTCAAATAATGCACTTACTTATAGCTTTTTATACCACGCAGTTAGTAGCTACAGTGTGAAGTTGACTTCGACGCGATCCTAACGTCCCTGTGTCATATATGCTGTTGAAGAACCACAAATCTCGTGCGTACGTTGGTTGCCTGCACTGTGTACGAAGGGCGGAGTTTGTTCCCTCGAGGTCGCACCAGTTATCGCTAAACTGATTACTGCAAAGGACTCAATTCTGCAACCTATCAAGTTTCAAGATTTCTTTATTCTTGTAGGGGCTGGGCATTATTGTTAATATATACAGCTATATTTGAATGCTGCCTACTTTCACAGTATTGCAATGCAAATTCATTAAGTACTACGTCGGACGAAATGTGAATGTTTCAAAACGGTTCAAATGGCTCTGAGCACTATGAGACTTAACATATGTGGTCGTCAGTCCCCTAGAACTTAGAACTACTTAAACCTAACTTACCTAAGGACATCACACACATCCATGCCCGAGGCAGGATTCGAACCTGCGACCGTAGCGGTCACGCGGTTCCAGACTGAAGCGCCTAGAACCGCACGGCCACACCGGCTGCCGAATGTTTCAATGAATGCAAGTCAAAACTAACTTCTAGCCATGAATTAAATTAAAAGTATTGTGCAGTACTGATGCAGTCCCTATAGTGCATTACATCAGCGCAGTTTTTTATTATGTCACAATAACTTTGCTTTGCTTTCCTTTCAGTAAATTAATCATATTTTAAATTAATATTTTTTTTCTTTTCAACAAACTCACGCCCTGCCCTTCCCCCTCCCCCCCCCCATTTAGTGTTATCTTTATACTATGGGAACGCGTCCTACAGGTCTGTAAACCTGTGACCTTTATCATTGCAAAAATTCCATAATCCATTACTAAGTCGGTTGAATTTGCCCATTTCACTATCACAAGACAGAGCGTCTATACTACACAGAAAATTGGCACGTCCATTCATCACATTAACGGGGGCTGCAGCGGAATGCCTCTTTGTTCACTCACCACGAGACTTTCAACTCGAAATATACCGCCCACAATCCCGACTAGCCAAAGGCTATCAAAGCTCGCTCGACCCATCGCCTGTATATCCTATACAGAGATGCACCATGCTAGCAGATGAAAAGGTAAATGCAGATGTCTGAAATTGACAAGTCACTGTAGTGGCGCGCACAAATACGCTGATAAAAGACGTTCGCGTCATAGAAGACGCCTTTCAAAGTGTGCTATATGAGTGTGAGGACGCCACTCCACACCAAAATACCTGGGAATGACACTACATAAGTAATGTAAATACATATTTCATTATGTCTTTGTACTATTGATTGCTTCCTGCACTGCCGGTCAAAAAAAGAAAAAAAAATGGCTCTGAGCACTATGGGACTTAACATCTGAGGTCATCAGTCCCGTGGAACTTAGAACTACTTAAACCCAGCTAACCTAAGGACATCACACTCATCCATGCCCGAGGCAGGATTCGAACCTGCGACCGTAGCGGTTGCGCGGTTCCAGACTGAAGCGCCTAGAACCGCTCAGCCACAGCGGCCGGCCGCCGGTCAAAAGTTTTCGGTCACGTATCACCACTATGGATTTGTTAAAACGGGAATTCCGTTCTGAATATTCCTTGATATCCCCGTTCCATAATAAAACAAGTAGCACATGTAATGGCCAAACGCCTTTGTTGTCTATTTCACTGGTTGTGTGCATAAAGGGGCGCTGATCAGTGTCCACAACAACACGATCGTGCATTTACCTAAAACGGTTTTATTCAAATAGCCTCGTTACTGAGCTGTCCGTGTAGCAACCATTTCGCTTTAGTTTATGGTAAATTGTCTCTTAATGAGACGGAAGGAGGGGAATGGAATTGAAAAGCGTGCTGTCATTATAGCTCAGCATCAAGGAAGGCAAATGTTGCGGTAGCCCAATGTACTGTAGTGTGTATATTGCAGCGTTTCAAGCAAACTGGTGCCAAGTGTTTCGCTATCTGGAAGACAACGAGTAACAACACACAGGAAAGATCAGTTTATATGTGTACAGAGTAAACGTCAGAGGACTCGTACTGCACCTGAAATAGTATACGAACTGCTCCAGTCTCTGTCTCGACAGTGTTTAAAGTTAAACGTCCCCTTAGAAAAATTAATGAATGGCTGTGCTGATAAACCTCTTACGTTATTTGCTTTTTAAATAGCTGAGCAAAACTGAACGTACTCAGACATTACTCTCTTTACCTATTCTGATCAACACTAAACTGACACACAATATTTTTAGCGCAACGCAATCTGACTTTCAATAATCCCTACAAAAGAATGGCCCTGACTAACAATAACCTATACCTTTCATGAATCACTTACCTCACAAAAATATTCGTTACTCAAACTACTGCAATACAGCGTGCGCCTATACTGCCAGCTGAATAAAAGATTCTAACTACTGATGGCACTAACTACTGATAGGCATAGTTAGCAAATGAAAGATTTTGATAGAGAACATGCAATGTATTTACCTTAATAGTGTTCAACAGTCATAATATATATAGCAGTTCATGACATCCAGTCTTACAAATTTACTGTATCTGATGGACACACGTCCAGATCATCCGCTCTCAAAACTCCGCCAGCTCTCTCCCCACATCCACCACTGCTGGCGGCTCACCTCCAACTGCGCAACGCTACGAGCTGTTGACAGCCAACTGCCCAACACTACAATAGCAATATTACAACACTGCCACCCAGCCACAGACTGCACACAGCACAGCCAATTATTTTCATGCAGATCGCTACATGGCGTTACCAATATAAAAACCTAAACAGCCTACTTACAAAAGGGATGGAGAACGTATGAAGAGACAGTGTGTGTCGCCAACGGTGAAGCATGTTGGAGAGTCGGTAATGGTGTGGGGATGTTTAGCGGATGATAAAGTCGGTGATATAGTGAGATTTAATGGAACATTGAAGAAGGAAGGATATCACAGGATACTGATAAACAATGCAGTTCCATCTGGTAAGAGATTTATTGGTCGTGGGTTTGTGCTGCAGCAAGATGCTGATCCCAAACGAGCTTCTAAATTTTGCAGAGGATATGACAATAGAACAGAGAAATGGGGGAACTGAAGAAAACAATTAGGCCAAGTAGGTCGACTGACTTAAATCCCATTGAACTCTTACGAGAAGAACTTGACAGAAAGATCAGAAAAACTGAGGTCATCTAAAACTGAAGATATGCAGAATAATTTACAGACATGTTGGACTGCAATATCTATAAAAAAACACTAAAAAATCTTATCTCTAAAATGCCAAGAGTGTGTTCAGTTGCCCTGAGGATTTCCCGGGAATCCAACCGAGGCCATTCGCATGACAGGTGTGCATTCTACCACAGAATCACACTAAGTATCGAACAGTCGGTCTTACTTTAAGGTGCTGAAGGCACTCGGAAAACTTCACGGTCGATTTTCTCAACAATTTCTGAGAGTTGCATAGAAATGACGATTATTGTTTGAGTTCTGAACTTCACGTACTATAAATATAAAACGTTACAAAAAATCCGACTGCTGTGTGGTCTCATAGTTAGTTTGACAAAACGCTCTCCTAGACACTCCAAAATATGTTCACTTACTACGCATACTTACGCTCGCTCCTCACTGATTGGTAGACTTTTAAGGTCCGCAACGCTACGTTTTCGACCAGTGGTTAACCGTAAAAATTTCCTCGATTCGACATTTGCTCTAAGCTTATCTTTTTTTTTTTCCTGCCCTGTACTTCTCTTGTATGTTATGTACGTATATCTTGTGTTTTCTCCAAATCTTTTGTGATACTTCCATCACAAAAAAAATCAATTTGATTAGCACAACGATCTGCGAAACAACGTGCTGTTATTATTATTATACGGAGAAACAGTGTTTGATAACTTTCAGTGTTTCCATAGCTTCGCCTGTTTTGATACGAGAGCGATATTGCTCCCCCACCTGCTGCGCGAGGATTTCCTGGCCAGTTGCTGCCGTCGATTGTGTACGGTTGCTGTGGCCCCTCGCGCTGAAAGAGATCGTTACAAGCGGGAAAAAGAAACCCGGAAGCGGTGGCGGTGGCGTAGGTGGGAGAGGGTGCGGGGGCGAGGGCGACTGAACGGCAGTGCGTGATGTGGCGCCAGGCCGGACACTCAGGTGGAGGCCTGGAGAACTGGAGGCCTGGAGAGTTGGAGGGCTGTTGTTGGTCGCTAGCAGCGCGCGCGACGCTTTTTGCCGGTCGCTCCCTCCTTCCCACCCAGGGCTGCCAACTTTCGTTTCCGGCTGCCAGCCGCCTCTCTCTGGCGCTGCGCCCTTTGTTTCTGTCGGAAATTACTCCGGAAGCATAACTTTTGCTTACCTTTTGTGACGCGTCACCGTTTCTTGTTGACGCTGAGTGGCCAGCGACGGCCGCGCGAGGACGACTTCCGCCGTTCCGCCCGACGCCACTGCGCCGAATGACCTCGCGAGCTCGCGAACGTTCACCGAATGGAACTGTCCTCTCCCCTTTATATTTCCTTTCTTCGTTTCTTCTCCCTTACGTCTGTCCTTTCCACTCGGACCTGAAACATCTACAGTCTCGTTACAGAGTGTGCGAGTAACAAATACACTGCGTGACTGAAGTAGTACAGAAAGGACAAAATAAAACAGGCTCTGAAAATATTTCATGGGCCTTAACATAGGCAACCCAACTTCCGCTATTCCCAACCGGGGCATATGATGTAAGTTGGGTTGCCTATATTGAACTACATGAAAAATTTTCTGAGCCGGTTTTATAAGGGGCGATCGAAGACCTCTCGTTTGAGGGTCTTGCTGCAGCGTGTATGCAACGTAGCGAGTCTCCGGTGCGGGTATATAACTACCGACATCTAGGCAAAGCATTAGTGTGGCATTCGTGTATTCCCAAAGTGCGTGCAATAAATGTGGAAACGTGAACTATGGTGACAGGATCGCCGTGCTGATATTCATTTCTTAGCTGCCGAAGGACAAACACCGGTAGACATTCAGCGGAGAATGAAGATTGTGTATGCAATTAAACCGAAATGTGCGGGAAAATTGCGACAAGAGGTGCTGATGCTACATAATGACGCAAATGTCGTAACACAGAAGTTACACCAACACATGTGGGAGACCTCGAGCACCCATCCTATAGTACTGATCTCTCCCCATACGATTATGATGTCATCAAGCCCTTAAAAAAGCCTTAAAGTGTCGACGATTCTGTTGGAAGAGCATGACAGTGGGCAGCTACGAACTTCTTCACGCAGCAGATCAATCTGGTGGGTTTCTGGGACGATTTTCTCAATACTCACGGCGATTTCACCTCGTTGGCATACCGATACTGGTCTGTACTGACTTCTAACGGAAACATTTTGAGCGCCACTTATATTTTACCTACTCTGTATAAGGGTGACGGATTTCCAGCCAGATGAGTTCACAGAAATGGCGCGACGTTTCGATGACTGTTGTTGCCACCATGTTCTAACGAAGATTTCAGGGACGTAACTATGATTTCACAACCAGGGAAATGCTTTAAGTCCCCTGCCTCTCGCCAGGATGAGGACTCTTTTGGCGCCCTCTACAGAAAGGGAAAAATGAAAATATGAAAGAAAAGTAGAAAAATACATGTATACGTCAAGCATCGACGTACTTTTACAGATGTCCATAACACGGTCATGGTCAACAGCTGTAATCTGGAACTAATCCTTTTTAAATGCCGGTAATTTACTGCTTCTAAGTATTTTTGGGAAATCCTGATTTGCGCAATAGCTTTTATGTTTCGGTCAGACTGGCGCCCATCCTGAAGTATAAAACGACATCAGTTACAGGATATTTGCCATAGCATGAGAACTTCGGTATGGAGAGTGTGAGGCTATGATTGGGTAGTGGTAGCTGGTGAGGAATTACAGTCTTTGAGGCAGCTATTACCGTGTATGTGCCTTGCACAAGCAATTCGAACTCCTTTGTCTACATACAAGAGAGGTTCGTGTCTTGTAACTCACTGTGGATTCTCTGTCTACCATGTCTTGCAAGGGATATGGTATCTTTTTCCTGTTGCCGTTGCTCAACACAATACAACATTGTATTTGTCAGAAAAAAAAACAAGTAAAAGCAGTTTAATGTCTTTAGCAGCGAGAACATAGTTAATATTGTTATACCTTTAGGTTACCGATGGAGGTGGCGCAATAGTTAGTACAATGGACTCCAGTTTGGGAGGACGACGGTTCGAATCCTCATCGAGCCATCCAAATTTAGGTTTTTCGTCTTTCCGTAAATCGCCTAAGGCATATGCTTAGATGTTCCCTTTAAAACGGCGCGGCCGATTACATTGCCTGTCATCCCATAATCCGAGCTTGTGCTCCGTCGCTAATGACCACCCTGTCGACGGAATGCTAAACACTTCCCATTCTTACTTTCTTCATATTTAAGTTAGAACCTGGCTATGGACGAAATTCGCATTGAAATTGATTGATATATACATTAGAACACCCACACACACACAGTTTAACAGAAGGCCATGCTACAGCACATTTCTCTACTGCATGTAGTCATCCCAAGGAGCATAATGGCCTAACTAGACTGGAAACGATTGACTTTACAGCCAAAGGAAGTAGTGACTAGACTGGCTCATCTCTTGGAAAGTTGCTCACATGTTGGTGCGGCGTAATGTATGGAGACAGACCGGGAACGACTGCATAATTGATCTGATGGCTTAACGATGAGGCACCGGCAGCTTTATAGTTTCGCCGTTCGAGACCTCCCCTGTGTACCTAAAAACAGATTACGGTTGTGCTTCTACTGCCTGATTTGACCAGTCTGGCGCAAGTAGGGTGGAGTGCAGCGCATTGCTAATTAGCGAAGTTACGGAACGGATTTTGGATACGCTCTCTGGAGTATGGGGCCCCAAGCCCTTTGTTCCGAGTGGGGTCTCTTTCAAGCTTCCTTAACTCTCTACTACTGCACTGGATTTACTGGCTGTGTAAGTAAAGTCACGATTTACAATATCCAGAATTTATTTCATAAAGAGCGTTGCAGTTTGCGAGGACTGAATATTTATGATTCACACTCTCATCTCAGTTAATATATGACAGTTCACATTGACGAGCATCATTTTTGGTTGACAAGGTTCGGACACGAGCAAGAATATCAGTTAGGATCTGAATCTATCATACTTACGTATGAGCGAAGTGTTGTGGTACATAAGCAATGATTGAACAGCAAGGAATTGACGGAAAATGAAGATAACTATCCTGTTGGGGCTGAATTATCATTCTGGAGGGCGTCGCTTCTATTAGAAAGAGCGCATCATTGTTCCTATCTGTTTATGGCATGCTGATGCAGGAACGTATTCTTGGTATGAGCCGTTCCGACTGCTATCGAACAGTGGTACTCGAGATGGCTCTCTGACTCTGCCGCTCGTGCGTACCCTCGCTAATGTCCTCCGCCACCATTGGGTTGTTACATGCTTGATCCCTTCCTCGTCGCTAGAATAAATATTACTGTTCTCCATTCTACTCCACCCCCCCCCCCCCCCTGTCTCACCCTAGAAAACACACTCCTTCGCGCTGGTCTACACTTCTGTCGCGCCTTCCCAAATTTTCTATCTAATTTCTCTCTTTGACGCCAACATTGGTCAGCCGTATAAATGTATAAAGTCTCTCTTACTCCCTCCATCGGCTATGTAAAACCTCCTCTCCTAAACCACTTCTTTAGCACCTGTCTCTGCTCAGAAAATGGAACTTAAGGCAAACGTCACAGCCCGTCCACCAATGACAGTGCCGAAAAATAGTTTTTGCACTTTTAGCATTTGTAGGAAGAGTCACCTGCACCGCTATAGCGGTACAGTACTATGCATGCCACTGGCTTAGTAGTCCGTAAGTGAAAAAGATAGTTGTTCAAATCAACAAATCCATGCGAATTGCTGTCGGATCGATACTATCTAGTCGCACTTACTTGCTTCCTGTCTCGAGTCAAATTCTACACCCTGATATCAGACGGAAGTGTGCACCACTACATGAATACAAGAAAACTGTTGATAACCCTTGAGTTTCCAATATTGAACGAAATATTATCCACGGAGCGAAAAAGATTAAGAGCAAAACATCCCATTCTAATCACAGCTAGCATTCTTAATGAAAATCATTTCAACGCAACTGAAGGATGGGAAAGCTATTGGAAACAAAACTGTCGTCCACAATGCCTGAAACTCCCCTGAATTGAGGAGAAACCCATTGCATCTGATCAGCCGCAGGCAGTTGTGACTGCCCTGCACTACAAACGAAATGGCGATGGAAGATGGGCAGACACTTTCCACGAGAGAGGCAAATCTTCACCACCCTCTTGTGACTGTGGTACTGAACGACAGTTAGTTGCTCATGTTGAATCCACAAGCCCCACACGTACCTATGATGACCTTTTGAAGATTTCCCGCCGGCCGCAGGGGCCGAGCGATTCTAGGCGCTTCAGTCTGGAACCGCGCGACCCCTACGGTCGCAGGTTCGAATCCTGCCTCGGGCATGGATGTGTGTGATGTCCTTAGGTTAGTTAGGTTTAAGTAGTCCTAAGCTACAGAGGACTGACAACCTCTCATGTTAAGTCCCCTAGTGCTCAGAGCCATTTGAACCATTTGAAGATTTGCTGACAACAATGAATGACGCAATAAACTATATAAAAGACCTTGATATTCTCTTTTAGCCGTTATCATGTGTATTATACACACCAGAGAGTTCTGTTGAAATGATGATATGTTGTGGTTAAGTAATTTTTGCATTTCTATACCTGTTCTGTGATTGAAAAACTCTTAATGTATGTCATAAGGTAAATCTATTTCAGAGTATATGTGTGTACGTCTTGATCTCCTCCCAAACATCTAGATTCGAATTGAACCAAATATGCCACATAAACAGGAGGCCTCATGAGTACCAACAGTGTGGGATTTATAGCCACATAGCTCCAATAGGAGCACAAATATAGGGAAAAGAGGGTTTATTCCCAGCTCCTGGCACACAGGTTGCCATCCACAACAGGTCAACAGGTATATTGTGTGGGAACGGTATTGGCCTACCAAATTAACCTACACTACTGGCCATTAAAATTGCTACACCAAGAAGAAATGCAGATGATAAACGGGTACTCATTGGACAAATATATTATAGTAGAACTGACATGTGATTACATTTTCACACAGTTTGGGTGCATAGATCCTGAGAAATCAGTACCCAGAACAACCACCTCTGCCCGTAATAACGGCCTTGACACGCCTGGGCATGCAGTCACACAGAGCTTGGATGGCAGATGGCGTGTACAGGTACAGCTGCCCATGCAGCTTCAACACGATACCACAGTTTGTGACGAACCAGTTGCTCGGCCACCATTGACCAGACGTTTTCAGTTGGTGAGAGATCTGGAGAATGTGTTGGCCAGGGCAGCAGTCGAACATTTTCTGTATCCAGAAAGGCCCGTACAGGACCTGCAACATGCGGTCGTGCATCATCCTGCTGAAATGTAGGGTTTCGCAGGGATCGAATGAAGGGTAGAGCCACGGGACGTAACACACCAGAAATGTAACGTCCATTGTTCAAAGTGCCGTCAATGCGAACAAGAGGTGACCGAGACGTGTAACCAATGGCACCCCATACCATCATGCCGGTTGATACGCCAGTATGGCGATGACGAATAAGGGTTTCCAATGAGCGTTCACTGTGATGTCGCCAAACACGGACGCGACCATCATGATGCCGTAAACAGAACCTGGATTCATCCGAAAAAATGACGTTTTGCCATTCGTGCACCCAGGTTCGTCGTTGAGTTCACCATCGCAGGCGCTCCTCTCTGTATCAGCGTCGATGATAACCGCAGCCATGGTCTCCGAGCTGATAGTCCATGCTGCTGCGAACGTCGTCGAACTGTTAGTGCAGATGGTTGTTGTCTTGCAAACGTTCCCATCTGCTGACTTAGGGATCGAGACGTGGCTGCATGATCCGTTACAGCCATGCAGATAAGATGCCTGTCATCTCGACTGCTAGTGATACGAGGCCGTTGGGATCCAGCACGGCGTTGCGTATTACCCTCCTGAACCCACCGAGTCCATATTCTGCTAACAGTCATTGGATCTCGACCAACGCGAGCAGCAATATCGCGATACGATAAAGCGCAATTGCGATAGGCTACAATCCGACCTTTATCAAAGTCGGAAACGTGATGGTACGCATTTCTCCTCCTTACACGAGGCATCACAACAACGTTTCACCTGTCAACGCCGGTCAACTGCTGTTTGTGTATGATAAATCGGTTGGAAACTTTCCTCATGTCAGCACGTTGTAGGTGTCGCCACCGGCGCCAACCTTGTGTGAACGCTCTGAAAAGCTAATCATTTGCATATCACAGCATCTTCTTCCTGTCAGTTAAATTTCGCGTCTGTAGCACGTCATCTTCGCAGTGTAGAAATTTTAATGGCCAGTAGTGTACTTTGAAGGACAATTTACATGTCAGAGGCAATAAACTGTTTTCTGAGCCCCAACATATAGGCTGTCTTGCATGACAGGTGTGTTGTGTTGGAGTAGTATCGGCTTGCTTTATCGACCTGTTCCGCATGGCAGCCTTTATGTCATAGGCAAATAACGATTTTCAAGCCCCCGGTATGGGCTGCTCTGCATAACAGGGATACTGTCGGAGTAGAATCGATCTACTTTACTGAACCATATTGCAGGGACTACACATGCAGATGAGCATGGCTGGGTACAGGGTGAAATGGATACACGAGGGGACGGATAGAGTAAGGGGTGGGAGGAGGAAGTGGTCAGGGAGGAGGCGTGGGAGATGTTTAGAGACATGTAGAGGAATATAGGTGTAGAGGAAGAGGGAGAGGAGGATATGGTCAGTCCGAGGGGGGAGGAACATGTGGTCAGAGAGGGGAGTGGAGGAAATGTAGAAAGAGAGGGGGAGGAGGAGATGGAGGTGGGGGATGAGGCGGACAGACAGAGGGAGGAAAAAGTGGAAGAGCAGGTGTATTTGATACATGGGTCGAATGCAGACACGAGCTAAGCTGCAGGGAAAAGGCTAGTAAATAAGTTATGAGTGAAGGGTGGGGGTGACTGAGGGACGGGATGAGGTCGCCATCTTATCGAGCTGCCCAAAAGAGAGGGGGGACAACTCTTTAGGTACTTACCCCGGGTGCCCCATGACTGTAGTTACGTCACTAAATTAAGTTCGATCTTCTTAGTGAAAAATGACATCCGATCTATGATGGAGGCTTACGCTCGTGGGGTGACGGTTCATACGTTCGTAGGTGCACTTCTAGTTTGTTTCTTTCTTGGTTGTCCTCAACCGTCTCGATCTGAAACAAACGAACTCAGTTGTGTTTATTTAAGTTCAAAAAAATGGCTATGAGCACTATGGGACTTAACATCTATGGACGACAGTCCCCTAGAACTTAAAACTACTTAAAGCTAACTAACCTAAGGACATCACACAACACCCAGTCATCACGAGGTAGAGAAAATCCCTGACCCCGCCGGGAATCGAACCCGGGAACCCGGGCGCGGGAAGCGAGAACGCTACCGCACGACCACGAGCTGCGGACTATTTTAAGTACGGGTTATTCCGTCATCAGAGGTGGTCACCTCGAGTGGTTGTGGTGCTGCACTCTTGTGCCCAAGCTGTTGGTGTGCGGTTCTGTAACGTCCTAAATCTCTCGTAGAAGTCACCAGTCGATCGTCTCAACACCTACAAGACGTAAAGTACGCGATTACCGGACAGAATTCTTTCGTCAGGAAATCCCGAACTAAGTGCAAAATGAGCTTGAAGGCTCAATTTTGCGCCATCTGTGGGTGATCCAAAAGTATTCTAGATAACGGCTATGTACTCCAAAATTGTGCCAGTAGCGTCTAGTACAGAACAACTCAGAGATCCTGTGGGAATGTGGACGCCTGGTTTAACTGCGCGTAGATCTGTCACAGTTAGCGCTTTATTCCTCAGTTCTTAATCGTGTTGGCACATGTTGGCGACATTTTGGAAGACTATTGAGAGTAACAGCAAGCTACCTGCCAGCGTTGCCTCATTGTAAAGCTGCATGCAGGATGTCTGCATCAAGTCAATGAGAACAAGACGTCTTTCTACGATGACCTACATGGTGACTATGGGCCATTAAACGGTCAGCGTAAATGTAATACTGGTTATTTGCTTTTAGGACTCTAAGGTCTCCAAAATCTTATTTAACACATTCTTTATATCTGATCTACATACATGGATTGAAAATTGTTGCATCTTAGTTGGTATTTGCCGGATTTTGACTTTGTCAGTATCTGTGTAATGTTCTCTAAAAATTTTCCGAGTTGTATTTTCTGTACGGCATCCTATTACAAATCACTGTTTCTTCACTACGTTGTACTACCTTTTAGCAAATTGTATTATTGCTAGTGAATATGTCTTGTCAATATGTCCCACATTTGTTTCAGATGAGGGGAGGTCGTAGTGGGATTCTTGTTCTGCTGTTTCATGTGTCTTGTCTTCTCTATCCTGGTTTGTCACGTGTTTCATGAACTTGCGAATGGGATTGTCTGTCAAGCGTATTACGCAAGGTGAACCAGATCTACACCGACAAATTTTCAGAGGTTGTTCAGACATACCTTCTGAGTATTTTTGTACAAAGAACCCACGGCTCATTACAGAGTTGTAGCATTTCTTTTCGTTTCTTGCCTTAATTAGCTTTGTATTTGTATTGCACTGAAAATAGTGTACATCAGAGCAAATATTGGACGGAATTGGCTTTGTGTAAGTATCGAACTGAAAACAGTGCACAGCAGTGCACGTGTCGACGGTATGCACAGTGTGTCTTGTTTCCATTCGCTTACAATATTTACTGTTGACAACAGTAATGCACTCCTTACCTCTTTGTCCTCAAATTTATACTCAGTACTGCCCGGTTCTGTCTAGGGTTTTGTTTTATGGTTGTGTTAGTTGGAGTTACGTGCATTAACCGTGATAGACAGTAGTACTATGGATAGGTTTCCTGATGAAGAATTGGCCGAAATGCACCTCGTGTATGAGTTCACGGAAAGCACTGGAAGACAGTCACTATGTCACTATGTTGAGCTGTTGCCGCACCGACAGCAAGCATGTCACAGTACTTTAGCATCTGCGGGTTGTTGCGTTACTCTGTGTTTTGAGTTGTACGTTTCGGCGATGGCATATTAAAGGCATTTTACTGTAGTGAAAGAATTTTTACAGAAACAAGGGTGATTGCGGTAACAAGAGAAATAAATCATAATTACATTATTACTCTGTAAGAAGCCACTGGAGACCATGGGTCCCCTACAGCAAAAAACTCTGAAAATATCCCTGAAAAACCTGTAAAAATTGTCGCTGGAGATCTGTTTCACGCTGTATATATTCTCCAACACTATTTACTTTATTGTGTTTAACTTCTGTGTTTCCGCATGGATGATTTACTTAATCAGTGAAGTATAATTGATGATTTAGCTGCACATACCGATTCGTTTTATGCAAACCACACTACGTCTGTATCAGGAACGGTATCCAGACAGGCGGCAGGAGCTGTGGGCGATTGTTATCAAACGGAATGATATCATCAAAAATACAAGTGTGGATTGGCCATGAGTTACGCGCTGTTTTTGGACCAAGAAACACCTTACATCTGCCATACTTAACCAAGTTTCTCCAATCATTCTTTGTGTACTTATCGGTGTAGCCATACAGATTTTGGATTTTTCTGTAAGTATATTCCATTTATAGGACGTAATATTTCGTAAATGCTTCAAAAACGTTGTTTATAAAGTTTGTTTCACTTTCGGAAACAGTGAAGTTAACAGAAGGTATCAAAATGGGAATTGTCTAAAAAACAACTTTCTGCTATATAGCTTCTGAACCATTTACGAAAGACCAATGTATATCTCGGTCCAAAAATACCGTGTAATTCATGCTAAATCCTCACTTGTATTATTTACAATATGAATCCTTTTGCTAATCGGCACTCGAAGCTCTGAGAGGGGACTTTTATCTGTTACTTGGCTGTTGCCTGTCTGGATACCGCCCTGATACAGACGTAGCGCAAGTTGCATAAATTGAATCGGTAGGACAGCTGAATCACCATTTATGTCGGAAAATTTCTTGTTTGTGAGTCAGTGGGAAGTTAATCTATTCTGTAGGTGTGTTTGTGGTTATGGATGTTTGGTATATTATGAAATCACACTTCAGAGCCCAATAAGCAACAGTAGGCTTTCCACTGACAATGTTACCCAACAGGCACAGACAATGACTAATATTTAAATATAGCCAGAAAGAGCACTAAACCTCATTATTGAGAAAACCTTACACGACGACATTCCATCACAGTTAGGCAGTTAGAGGCAGGAAGAAAGAGAAACAAAGACGTTCAAATGACGTTCCAATGTAAGATTTTCACTCGAGTACACAGTGTATCGCAGGACTTCGGCGGGCAACGCCTACTTGTCCCTGCGCTGCTGCCAGTACAGCACGCGTGGCACTGACCTGCGGGGCGACGGAGCGACACGCTAACAATCGGCACTTCATATGTAAATTGAAGATAGAGGGGGGGGGGGGAAGAAAAGGAAAGGGAAGAAGTTATTGATGTCAGCTGCACCGGGAAATTGAGCGGAATCAGCGGCGAGGAGTTAAAATCGTTGCCGGACTAGGATTCGAACCCAGGATCTGTTGCTTACAAGACAGTTGTGTTAATCACTGTGCCACTTGGACAGACATGTCCTAAAGAACAGACACCATGCATTCATACAACACCACTTCCTTGCAGCACGCACATTTACGCCTGGCCACTGTACACTTTACACGATAAGTAAATATTACTGCAGGTATCACTGTGTCACTGACGTCTCAGGGCGTGAACCAGACCATTCACCATCACTCCAAGCTGAACCTTTTGTTTACAGTGCCACCATACCTCTCCGGAGCGTAGCAATATTTTACTTAAGTATTTGAGAAATAGACTGCTGTTTGAAAATAAAATATGTTATTTAGTTTACTTCTTGATTCAGGCAGGACGAGAAGAGCCTGTATTCTAGTAAAGTGGGGGAGGGAAAGGAAGGTATGGGATGCTTAGCTAAGAGAAATGCGTAGCTGAGTTTTGGAGAGCAGGAGAATGGGGAGTGGACAAGCGCGGAGAACGAGGGGATAGCCGCATCTTAGGTACATCAGGCTTAGATCATCAGGTGGTGTTGTTGACCGCAGGCAATTACTATAAGGCAGATCTTCACAGTTCTTATCTAACAAGAGTGGCTGAATATTGGTATCTTCTCGTGGACAACTTCCCATGCTAATAATCCCTCTTGCATTTATGTGACAGTACTTCGAATGAATATCTAATTTGAGGCATGTAAACAGACTGAACAGAGTACACCAACCGCATTGTCTCGCCCATGACTGGAGAGGAAGATTTCTCTACTGAGTCTTACTTAATACACTATATCATCAAAGGTATCTGGACACCTCTATGCAATGTAGAATTGCTCACTAGATATCACGCAGACCAGTCAGTATAAAAGGTAAGGGAGGGTACTGAGTTGTCAGTAGAAGTAGTAGCAGTAGAATGGATAGGTCAGGAGACCTCAGTGACTTAGAAGCTGCCGTAGTCATTGGATGTCACTGAGTAACAAATCCACCACGGACATTTCAACCCTTGCAAAGCTGTTGGATGTAAGGACCACCAGTTACGAAAAACACAGTTTTTTCATAGTTCCCAATCATGTCTCAGCACTACTGTGCCATCATCAGTGGGTTTATGTTTTATTTAATCTGTAAGTGAACGTTTTTTACTAAATGACTACAAAATTACAGAAATGTTTATTTAAATTAAGTATTTGTTTCCGTTAGTTAACACCTTTACATGCGGTTTGAACGGTTTTACAGAACCACTTGCGTATTACACTACTGGCCATTAAAATTGCTACACCACGAAGATGACGTGCTACAGACGCGAAATTTAACCGACAGGAAGAAGATGCTGTGATATGCAAATGATTAGCTTTTCACAACATTCACACAAGGTTGGCGCCGGTGGCGACACCTACAGCGTGCTGACATGAGGAAAATTTGCAACCGATTTCTCATACACAAACAGCAGTTGATCGGCGTTGCCTCTTGAAACGTTGTTGTGATGCCTCGTTTAAGGAGGAGAAACTAGTACCATCACGTTTCCGACTTTGATAAAGGTCGGATTGTAGCCTATCGCGATTGCGGTTTATCGCATCGCGACATTGCTGCTCGCGTTGGTCGATATTCAATGACTGTTAGCAGAACATGGAATCGGTGGATTCAGGAGGGTATTACGGAACGCCGTGCTGGATCCCAACGGCCTCGTATCACTAGCAGTCGAGATGACAGGCATCTTATCCGCATGGCTGTAACGGATCGGGCAGCCACGTCTCGATCCCTGAGTCAACAGATGAGGACGTTTGCAAGACAACAACCATCTGCACGAACAGTCCGACGACGTTTGCAGCAGCATGAACTATGACTACCCTTGAAGCTGCATCACAGACAGGAGCGCCTGCGATGATGTGCTCAACGACGAACCTGGGTGCACGAATGGCAAAACGTCATTTTTCGGATGAATCCAGGTTCTGTTTACAGCATCATGATGGTCGCATCCGTGTTTGGCGACATCGCGGTGAACGCACATTGGAAGCGTGTATTCGTCATCGCCATGCTGGCGTATCACCCCGCGTGATGATATGGAGTGCCATTGGTTACACATCTCGGTCACCTCTTGTTCGCATTGACGGCACTTTGAACAGTGACGTTCCATTTCAGATGTGGCTGTACCCTTCATTCGATCCCTGCGAAACCCTACATTTCAGCAGGGTAATGCACGACCGCATGTTGCAGGTCCTGTACGGGCCTTTCTGGATACATAAAATGTTCGACTGCTGCCCTGGCCACAACATTCTCCAGATCTCTCACCAATTGAAAACGTCTTGTCAATGTTGGCCGAGCAACTGGCTCGTCACAATACGCCAGTCACTACTATTGATGAACTGTGGTATCGTGTTGAAGCTGCATGGGCAGCTGTACCTGTACACGATATCCAAGCTCTGTTTGACTCAATGCCCAGGCGTATCAAGGCCGTTATTACGGCCAAAGGTGGACCTATGCACCCAAATTGCGTGAAAATGTTGTCACATGTCAGTTCCACTATAATATGTTTGTCCAATGAATACCCATTTATAATCTGCATTTCTTCTTGGTGTAGCAATTTTAATGGCCAGCAGTGTATTTCGTACAAGTAGCTTGTCATCTGCAACCAAACGATGTTGACCTACTATTTTATACTTTAAACGTTCTTTAGTTTGTCGTGATATTTCGCGCATATATTCGTTTTTACTTACGTTTTTATGTGGTAAGCCTTTTTTCTCAACATCATGTTGGGGTGTTGTGAAGCACACGTAAATATAACACATATTTTCAGAAATTTGGTCGTGAAAAGCACTTTATATTTGACCAAAGCACACTGTAATTGTGGTTGTCAAGTGTCCCATCCCAGTCAGTGTTCATTTGTTCACCAGTGAGCTTGGCGCCAAATTTGAATTTTGTTTACATTTTATGTTTGTGTGTGTGTTCTGAACCCCTCTTAGCTATCTGAGTTATCTTTTACGTGGTGTCCCTTTAGTGTGTAAAACGGTGAGTCTTTGCAGAGTGTATTTGTACATGAGTGTGTGGGTAGACTTTTTAGGTTTTTGTGTTGTCTTTTCTGTAAAGTTCATTTAATGTGTTAAATAGTGTGCCCTTGCAGAGTGTCGTGTATTCATTTACGATCTGTTTTCCTTCTGCTATTGCCTTCTGTATGTGGAAGTTTTCCTCAATTTCCAGTTTTCTGTATAGGCTGAGGCTATGTTTTAGTATTCTTAAGTCTGTTGGGTGGTAACTGTGAGCTATTAGGTGGTCAGCAATTGTGCTATGGGAGCTGTTGCTTTATAAAGCTCTGAGATGTTCTGCATATCTGGTTTTGTAGTTATTGCATGTCTGTCCTATGTATACAGACTGACAAGTGTTGCATGTGATTCCATATAATCCTGATCTGTTAAATTTATATGTAGGTGTTTCTTTTGTACTGATTTTTTTGAGAGTTGTGTTTCTGTCTTGCGACCTATCTGGAGTCCCTGTTCATTTAATATGTTGCCTAGTCTGTGAATAATGTTGTTATTGTATGTGAGTATGTGCCATTTCGTTTTGTGTGTATGTTGTTGCCCTGTTGTGTCTTGCATATGGCCATTGTTGGTGTTCTGTGTCGTTCTGCGTTGTGTGAGGACTCGTGTGTGTGTGTGTGTGTCTGTCTGTGTGTGTGTGTGTGTGTGTGTGTGTTTGTGCGTGGCATGTTCATTTCTGTACATTTTACATATTTTTTGGTTTAATTTGTTTACAATATCGCTGTCAAAAACATTTTCTACTACTATTTGTTTTATTGTGTTAAGTTCTTGTGTGTAGGTCTGCTTGCTTGTGGGTGTTCTCTTTAATCTATGGATCCCATAGTACATTTTCTGAACCCCTAACAGCCCACAATCACCACCCAATTACAACAGAAACAGACTGAAGAATACTAAAACCCAGCCACAGCCTATACAGCAAACTGACCATTGAGGAAAACTTCCACATACAGAAGGCAATAGGGAAACAGGTCATGAATGAATATACTACACTCTGCGAGGGCACACTATTTAACATATTAAAGGAAATTTACAGAAAAGACAACACAAACAGGTGAAACGTCTATCCATAACCCCCCCCCCCCCCCACACACACACAGATACAATGTAAACAAAATTCAAATTTGACGCCAAACTCATTGTTGAACTAATGAACACTGATTGGGCTGGGACACTCAACAACCACGATAACAGTGTGTTTTGGTGACATGTAAAGTGCATTTTACGATCAGATTTCTGAAAATATGTGTTATATATACGTGTGATTCACAACACCTCATCAGAATGTTGAGAAAAAAGGGCTTGACACACAAAAACGTAAGTAAAAACTAATATGTGCGCGAAATATCACGAAAGCTAAGTTACGTTTAAGGCATAAAATGAAAGGTTAACTGCCAACTAAAATTTCTCAACAACTTCGTCTGGTTGCAGATGACAAACTACTACTATGAAATAATACGCAAGTGGTACTGCAAAACAATTAATACGAATGTAAAGGTACTAACTAATAGAAACAAATAGTTGTTTGAACTAAATATTTCTGTAATTTTGTTATCATTTAGTAAAAATGTTCACATTACAAATTAAATTAGATAAAACAGATCCCCACTGATGATGGCACAGAGGTGCTGAAACATGTCTGGCAACTTTGAAAAAACAGTGTTTTGCATAACTGGCGGACCTTACATCCAACAATTTTAACTACAAACACGAAAGATACAAGAGCTGCAAATCCAAATGATGAACCTTGTAAAGTTATTCATGTGTGACTGTTCTGACGAACATGTCCAAAAGAACAGAAACTTTTTTGATCCTGCAGACAAGACACAAAAGAATTAACGACAGCCGGCCGTTGTGGGCGAGCGGTTCTAGGCGCTTCAGTCCGGAACCAAGCTGCTGCTACTGTCGCAGGTTCGAATCCTGCCTCCTAAGTTCTAGGGGACTGATGACCTCAGATGTTAGGTCTCATAGTGCTCAGAGCCATTTGAACCATCAGCGCCATTGGGCATTATTTTTTATTAATGGGGAAATTTGAAAATTTGCAGCAGGCTGGGATTCGAACCTGGTTCTCTTACTTACTAGGGAGATTCTCTGACAACTACGCCAGCGGGACACAATAGTCACCACAACCCGCACTGACTACCCCAGCATGCTTCCCATCAGACCCAAGTTCTCCACTTATGTCACATATTATTGATGTAATAGCCCTGCTTACGAGCCTCATTACTCGCGGAATCTCGCCAATTCCCGTAAGAATTCGAGCCTGGTGAGAATTTGCACTGAAGGGATCATTGTCCGACATCGCAGTAATTATATATGTGGTGTCTTGTCTTTTGAAGATGTCCGAAAGCGACCTGTGTTCGAATTCCAGCCGGGCACAAATTTTCAACTTGCCCCATTGATATGAGTCGAAGCCCACTGGTAGCTAATGTCTTTAATTCCTCTGTGCCTTATAAAGCTGCGCAGATCGACAACCACTGCTAAATCAGGAGAAGGAAGAACTTATGTACTAAATTATGGATATGGACAATCGAACATTACGGAGGATGGCCGTAAAAAGCAGAATGAAATAAGCGGAAAGAATAGTCTGTGAGTTCCAAAGTGCTACCAGCACTTAACCTAGCACATTAACTGTGCGTAGGTAATTAAAAGGAATGGGGTACATTTGTCGATCAGCTCCTCACACGCCACACATTTATGTACCCAATACTAAGAGACGCTTGAGGTGGTGTAATGAAGAAGCCCACAGGATAGTGCATGACAGGAAACGTGTGATTTCGTGTTATGAATCACACAGTACGCTGTGGCTGTCCGCTAGAGGAGGACGTGCGTTAGGACTTGGCAAATGCCTGGAAAGGATAACCTTCCTTTATGTATAGTGCTAACGGAAGATAAAGGTGAAGGTGAAGGTGATGGTACGATGCTGCTGTTGTCGTCTTCAGTCTGAAGACTGGTTTGATACTGCTGTCCATGCTGCTCTATCTTGTGCGAGCGTCAAAATCTCCCAATAACTACTGAAACCTACGTCCTTCTGAATCTGCTTACTGTATTCATCTTCTGGTCTCCCTCTACGATTTTTACCCCCATACTTCCCCCACTGTGATCCCTTGATGTCACTCAGGATCCCTTCTTTAGGTCAAGTTGTGCCACAAAATTTTTGACTCCCCAATTCTATTCAGTAGCTTTTCATTAGCTACGTAATCAACCCATCCAATCTTCAAAATTCTTCTACAGTACCACTTTTCATAAGCTTCTAACTCTCTTTGTATAAATGGTTTATCGTCCACGTTTAACTTCCATACAAGGCAACACTCCATAGAAATACCTCAGAAAAGGCTTCCTAACACTTAAATCCATATTCGATGTTAATCAATTTCTCTTCATTAGAGGAGGCGATAGGAAACATGTACTACTTCGGCCATCATCAGTTATTTTGCTGTCCATATACCAAAATTCATCTACTACTTTAAGTTTCTCATTTCCTAATCTAATTCCCTTACCATCCTTCGACTACATTACATTATCCTTGTTTTGCTTTTGTTAATTTTCGTCTTATATTTTCTTTCAAGACACGGTCCATTCCGTTCCACTGCTCTTCCAGGTCCTTTGCTGTCTCTGGCAGAATTACCATGTCATCGGCAAATCTTAAAGTTTTTATTTCTTTTCCCTGAACTTTAATTCCTACTCCAAACTTTTCTTCTGTTTCCTTTACTGCTTCTTCAATGTACATCGGGGATAGGTTTCAAGCCTGTCTCACTACTTTCTCAAACACTGCTTCCTCTTTCATATCCCTCGACTCTTACAATTGCTGTTTGCTTTCTGCACAAGTTGTAAGTAGTCTTTAGCTCCCCGTATTTTACCCCTGCTACCTTTAGAATTTCAGAGAGAGTATTCCAGTCAACATTGTCAAAAGCTTTCTCTAAGTCTACAAATGCTAAAAACGTAGGTTTGTCTTTCCTCAACAGTCTTCTAAAATAAATCGTAGGGTCAGTATTGCCCTGCGTGTTCCTACATTTTTCCAGAATCTAAATTGATCTTCCCCGAGGCTTCCACCAGTTTTTTCATTCTTCTGTAAGGAATTCGTGTTAGTATTTTGCTACCATGAGCTATTAAACTGACAGTTCGGTAATTTTCACACCTGTCAGCAACTGCTTTCTTTAGAATTGGAGTTATTATATTCTTCTTGTACTCTGAAGGTTCTTTGCTTGTCTCATATTTTGCGCACCAGATGGAAGGGCTTCTGACGGAACGTCGTCTGCCCCCATTTTGACTTAGATCTTTCAGAGCTCTGGCAAATTTTTCTCGCAATATCTCATCTTCATCTACGACCAGTTCTCTTCCTATAATATCGCCGCCAACTTCATCTGCCTTGTATATACCCTCTATGTACTCTTTCCGTCTTTCAGTTTTCCCTTCTTTCCTCAGGACTGGTTTACCAACTGAGCTCTTGATATTCATACAGCTGTTTGTCTTTTCCCCAAAGGCCTCTTTAATTTCAAATGGTTCAAATGGCTCTGAGCACTATGGGACTTAACTTCTGAGGTCATCAGTCCCCTAGAACTTAAAACTAGTTAAACCTAACTAACCTAAGGACATCACACACATCCATGCCCGAGGCAGGATTCGAACCTGCGACCGTAGCGGTCGCGCGGTTCCAGACTGTAGCGCCTAGAACCGCTCGGCCACTCCGGCCGGCGCCTCTTTAATTTTCCTGTAGGCAGTATCTGTCTTTCCTCTCGTGAAGTATGCTTCTAAATCCTTACGTTTGCCCTCTAGCCGTTCTTGCTTAGTTATTTTGCACTATTATAGTCGGCGCACGAGTGATGGGACAGCATCTCTGAGGTCGCGATGAAGTGAAGATTTCCCGTACGACCATTTCACAAGTGTACCGTGAATATCACGGGGCCGGAGAAAGATCGTGCAAGAACGGGGCCAATGACGACTGAAGAGAATCCTTTAACGTGACAGAAGTGCAACCATTCTGCAAGTTGCTGCAGATTTCAGTGCTGGGTCATCGACAAGTGTCAGAGTGCGAAAGATTCTACGAAACATGATAAATATGGGCTTTCGGAGCCGAAGGTCCACTCGTTTACCTTTGATGACTACACTACACAAAGCTTTACGCCTCGCCTGGGCGCGTCAACACCGGCATTGGACTGCTGATGAGTGGAAACATGTTTCCTGGTCGGACGAGTATCGTTTCAAATTGTACCGAGCGGATGGACGTGTACGGTTATGGAGACAACATCATGAATCTATAGACCATGCATGTCAACAGGCGACTGTTCAAGCTGGTGGAGGCTCTGTAATGGTGTGGGACGTGTGCGGTTAGAGTGATATGGGACCCCTGATACGCCTAGATACGACGCTGACAGGTGACACGTACTTAAACATCCTGTCTGATCAACTGCATCGATTCATGCCCATTGTGCATTCCGACGGACCTGGGCAATTCCAGAGGGACAATGTGACACCCCACCCTTCCAGAATAGTACAGAGCGGTTCCAGGAACATACTTCTGAGTTTCAACACTTCCGCTGGCCACAACACTCGCAAGACATGATCATTATTGAGCATATCTGGGATGCCTTGCAACGTGCTGTTCAGAAGAGATCTCCACCCCATTGTACTCTTACGGATTTAAGGACATCTCTGCAGGATTAATGGTGTGAGCTTCCTCCAGCTCTACTTCAGACATTAGTCGAGTCCATGCCACGTAGTTTTGCGGCACTTATGCGTTTTCGCATGGGCCCTACAAGATATTAGGCAGGTATACCAGTTTCTTTGGCTCTTCATTGTATTTTTGGACTAGTTTACATGGTAAAGTGTAGCGGAAGACGTTATCCAACACCAGCTGTGAAATCATTTATGATGACTGACAGACATTATCTATTTATGATCGTTTTAGAAGCCTAGTATATAATCCTCACATTACTTGAATGTGTAGTTCGAGAGACTGTCAAAGTTTTAATATCGCCCAGACAAAAATCAAGTGTAATACATTACTATTTGTGAAAACCGCGAGTGGTCTGAATAGCTCCAGAAGCGGAGGGTACGTAGAACAGTGGAACCGTAGTGAATGATAAAGTTTGAATGGTAAAGATGGCGTCCACGTAAGCCGAGCAGCGTCCTCTTTTGTGTGACCAGACGTGGCAGCACCTTGCCTCGCTAAACCGATACAGGCCGTTAAACAAGGTGCAAACGTGTGAGCAAGTGCCGGTACTCCTCGTCGACGTGGAAGGCCGCAATATCTGCATGTGAGTGAGTTTGACCGGGGAAGAATGATTTGTCTCTGTGAATCGGGTTTTTCGTTCCGTGGCATTGACGCTTGTACATAGTATGCCACTACTACAGTGTAGTGTGTGTGAAAGCAGTGAACAGCCTCGTTCACAGCGATGAAGGTACTTGACCACACGATGTGATCACAGCGAGAGAAGATCGCCATCTTATCTGCATGTCAGTAGCTGACAGAATAGCTCCGTCCATAGTGATGGCTCTACTTTGGAGCACTGCAAAGAGTGTGGAAATATTTACGCCGACTGTTCGACGGCATGTGCTGACGGCTGCGCTGGTGATATTCATACCGTTCCGTCCTCTTCTATTGTCCGGAAACCACTAACGCCTTAGGCCACGTGAACTCATTCACTGGCGTGGTGAGTGGTAAAATTTAGTGTTTCTGGGCGAGTCCCGCTTGAAGTTTCCTTAGAGTGATGATCACGTGTATATGTGTTATAGTGGTGTAGGCAATCTCGCAGACTCCATTGTTGAGCGGCCTAGTGGTCGAACTCCAAGTGTGATGATTTGCGGAACCGTTGGCTATAACACGCGGCTTCACCTACTGCGTATTGAGGGCAATGCAAGAAGCACCCCCTAAATGGTGGAGGTGTCCTTCAGGTACCTCCACAGGCCGTATTCAGCGGGACATGTCCCGTCCACTTGTGGTGAGTAACGTATAAACCTTGTTTGATGATCATCGGGTTCCACTGCTTCTTTAGCCTCAACTTTCGCCTGACGTGTTGCCCACCGAACATGTCTGTGAAATTTTTGACCGGTATTTGTTCGTTCTGGTTCCTCTGCAACCACTGTCGATGCTTTCAGGATGCACCTGCAAATGACGTGGCAGTGTGTTCCCCGGTAGCATATCCAGGCCGTCTTTAATACATTGTCACAATGTTTAGCGCAATGGTTCCCCACCTGGGCGTAATTACCCCCTTAGGTGTAAAATGAAATTCTGTGAGGGGTAAAAACTAAACGATTCAGTTCCGTTTGAGACACGAAACTAAATTATTTTCAAAATATCATTACTATTATCACAGTTTTGTAGGACCCTAATACTGATTATATAAGTTAACAACAACTTTTTCTCAGTTAGTACCATTAATGCGGTGGAGGTAGCAGGTTCCTCACATAGTTAACCCCGTACACATGTATTTTGTGCTTTGTCGTGTACATCGCTGAAGATAAAAGTGAGACATATACGTAACAAATGCTAAATATCTCAAGAAAATGTCTTCTCCAAGTTGTAGATAGTAACTGCTGCAGTCCAGAAATTGCTTCATTACTCGCTTCGAAACAGGTAAGTGAATTAACTGACAGCACGACACAGCAGTAACTACATAAGGGCTACTACAGTGCTGTACGCAATGTTATTATTATTATTAGAGTGGTTAGGCACAAAGGATTAACAGCCTGAAGTGCAATTTCTGCCATTTCAGAAGTAAGGAGTGCAGAAATCAAGTGATTTACAAACTGTAAGTATAGTGCACACATCCGCACCTGTTTGGTTTTAAGTGGGGCTGAAGTCTGCAGTTCAAGCAAGTGCAGCAACGCAGAGGAGTTATGGAGGGGAAGTATGTTTTGCAGCAAGTGCCTGCCCTCAATGTGGATAGTTAACTTTCTTATCCGATAAGGATTTGTGGGTAGCACTTTGCGATACACCACGAATTACTTCGTCATTCATTCATCTTTCATAATTTTAAAAATTATTAGTCATTATTATTATGGTAATGTGGGCGGCGGTAACAGATGGCATGGGAGGGGGGGGGAGAAGGGGAGGCTGGGGTACTCTGATTGCAGTATCTGGCGGATTCACACCGTATTGATTTCTCATGGTTAAAATGCATGTATAGTCATGTACATAATTTGTTGAATAAATTTCATTGTATTCGCATGTCTCCTGTTTTGCACTGGTTTGAGTTAGGACGTTAAAACTACACGGTTGGCCGAGGGGCATGATTGGAATTAGTATGCCCATTATGGTTTGGTTTAGCGATGAAGCTTACTTTCATTTGGATGGGTTCGTCAATAAGCTAAATCGGTGCATTTGGGGGACTGAGAATCAGCGTTTCGCGTTCGAGGAGTCTTTTCATCCTCAACGGGTATCTGTGTAGCATCCAAAGTCCAGTCACGGAATAATCGGTGCGATATTCCTAGACGGCATTGTGAGAATCGAATGGTACATGAAGGTTTTGGAAGATGATTTCACCTGCATTATCCAAAATGAGCCTCTTTTCGACAAGATGTGGTTCATAGAAGATGGAGCTCGATCCTATCGAAGCAAGAAGTGTTTGATGTTCTGGAGGAGCACTTTGGGGACCGCATTCTGGCTCTGTAATACCAGAGGCCACTGGCATGGGCCTCGATTGACCGCCATATTCTCCGGATCTGAAAACATGCGACTCCGTTCTGTTGGCCTATGTTAGAGACATGGTGTACACATAGTCCGAAAGCCATTGCTGGGCTGAAAACAGTCATTCAGGAGGTCATCGACAGCGTCGATTTTCTGACACTTCAGTGGGCCATGCAGAAAACGTTACAATAATTACATTGACAAAAAGGGGTAAACAAAGTGGAGATAAATTTACTAAATGATGAGAAATAACACGTATTTACAGTCCGTATATAATTATTTTAGAGAGATCCGCTTCAGTTGTACTAATATTAATGAAATCACGGCCGATTTCAACATATTGAAGTCCCGTTTTCAGGTGCATGAAATTATTGTGTTTGGTAATACATAACATGCGTTCGGGCTAGTCTATGTAAGAGTTCCAATTACTGGATACTGGCGGAATCTGTCAGCCGCACTGTAGGAACGCCATTCACTACTGTGGAAGTGACCCGGCCGCATGTTATGTATTACCAAATACAATAATTTCATGCATCTGAAGAGGGGGTTTTAAAAACGCGAAACCGGTCGTGGTTTGAATAAATATTACTACAACTGAAGCGGTTCTCTCTTAATTGATTATCATGTCTATCAGCTGCGGATGTCCTACGTACCAAATCTTGTACAAGTATAAATCTAGTATTTGTAACGAAAACTTAATTTAACAAAAGGGAAAACCGAAATTTGGTCATTTAATACTAAATCATATGCACGGTTTCCTGTTGAAAGGATTATCAACAAAGGTAGAACATTTTTCCTTAATCGTCAGTTTCTCTCATGCTCACGTAGACTATTTGCCACAGCTCTTCCTGACTGATCAATACGCACTTTTTCACACTACTTGGAAGTGATTTTACAAATCAACATAAAACTTTGTGTATCCTAGTTTTTCGTTAGAGTAATTGCTATAATGTTTTCGTATGTAAACATTTTTTCATTTATGTATCTTCCGTACAAATAGTATCTGTGTGAGTCACATACCATGTCGATCTGTCTTTACGACGTTAAATTGTCACCTGAAGGTGACCTAAGAAACTGAAAGCCGGTTGGTGATCAAACAAATATCATTTACAGAACATTAGAAAGTGTTTTCCTTTTTAATAATATCAAATTCCGTTGTTAGACTACAGGTTCGGATTTGCATAACGTGAGAAGGAAAAAGCTAATTCGGTACGTCGAGCAGGGATGACGACTGTGATAAACTTGCATATGTCGCCAACAACGCTCAATATATCCTCGCTGAGCGGCAAGGACATCTGTATGTGGTTCAAAATAATAAATCAAAGTCTTATCCCACATAAAATACGCTTAAACTCTTTCAGAGCCATCACTTTTCGTTTAAAACATTCTGTAACCGCTTTCTTTGCCGTCTCATTAATAAAAATAAAATGTATAACTGCACAATAATAATCTTCGTCATCTTAAAACGCCAGTAGGCCTACATAAATCTAAATAAATATCACCAGCTACCGTTCAGCTACACTTCTGTTCGCTACGAAGTTAATATGAAAAAGTGTAAACATCACTACAACTCAACTATGATTATACAGGTCTATTAATATAAAATCATGATAAGGCTAATGCTCATTCCAGAATACATTCTGCAAACGTGACGTCTTTCTGACGTCACACGGAATATCGACTATCGATTCGGCAGGCGCCATATTCATTTTCTCAGGTTTAGATGTTTTGTATTATAACTTACAGTATGCCGTTTCCAAGTAACGGCGCATTACCACAGACTGTCACCATTATCATTGAATGTCAGTTAATAGCGCATCACGACAGAGGTCTTTGGTACATACTATAATAACTAAGACAGGAACAAGAAGCACATGACGAAACGCTGGCGTGATAGTGGAAGGAATTCCATGTTATTTGTATTTCCGACTGATTAGAGAAAGAAGGATGAACTAAAAACTTGGCGATTTCCGAGTGCATGGTTAGACAGGAACCTATAAGGACAGCTTAAATTGCTGAGAATGAAACGAGGAGCTAAAAAATTTGTATTCTTCCTTGTCACAAAGTCGATAGCAATTTCCTTCAGTTGTCTATAACGCATGTGACGTCGAAATGGCGTAATATTTTCGGAAAGTGTTGTTAGATGAGTGATACCGTCATGATAAAAGTCTCATGGAAGAAATAAATATGTGATCGTTGCTCTGAGGACGGTGGCCTTCGGCGTGTTACGCCTTTTGACCAGATATTCGACAGCGCGGCCCTTCTTCAAAGTTTTCACTTGATCTCCTCGTGGTCAGCCGAAAAATACATCTATAGTCATATAAGAGGCACGTCTATGTGAGTCAGACTATCATAAAAACTTCATTGAAATACGTCGAACACACATTAGGGCGGCGGTGCGATAAACATTTGTCAGAAAAGAGTTCATCACACTCTTCCACCAACTCAACATGTGTTGTCGCAACATCGTTGCTCTTAAGGTGTAGTGTTTTGACTTCTGTAGCGGTGTGTTTCGGTACAGTGGCGCGGGCATATAAATCTGTAAAGAGTTCACCACACTCTTCCACCAACTCAACATGGGTTGTCGCAACATCGTTGCTCTTAAGGTGTAGTGTTTTGACTTCTGTAGCGGTGTGTTTCGGTACAGTGGCGCGGGCATATAAATCTGTTTCAGTGTTATAGATACGTACCTGGGAACGAACAACACACTAACTACGAAGCTCTATTTTTGCAATATGATAGTTAAAGCGTTTGATCGTGCAGGGGAGTATCTAGACGATAGCTTTGTCCAGTACGGGATGTAAGGTGGCAGGATGGGGGTGACTGGATGCATGATATGTGCTTGCGAACAAGCAGCACGTTAACTACGAAACTTTATTTTTGCGAGATGATAGTTAATGCATTTGATCTACTGTCGAACATGGTAGGTTCTAGATAATACCTTAGTCCAGTGCGGGATGACGCAGATTTTTGAAGAATAGAGTGTGGAAGTGATTTTGTTACTCCTATCGCTGTTAAATTATGCAGCTCACAATATTATACCTGGCTTTCATAAACTACCTGCGAGTTCTTCATATTTTTCTCGCCCTACTACGCACAATGGAAGTGAAACATGGACGGTAAATACTTTGGCAAAGAAGAGAATAGAAGCTTTCGAAATGTGGTGCTACAGAAGAATGCTGAAGATTAGATGGGTAGATCACATAACTAATGAGGAAGTATTGAATAGGATTGGGGAGAAGAGAAGTTTGTGGCACAACTTGTCCAGAAGAAGGGATCGGTTGGTAGGACATGTTCTGAGGCATCAAGGGATCACCAATTTAGTATTGGAGGGCAGCGTGGAGGGTAAACATCGTAGGGGGAGACCAAGAGATGAATACACTAAGCAGATTCAGAAGGATGTAGGTTGCAGTAGGTACTGGGAGATGAAGAAGCTTGCACAGGATAGAGTAGCATGGAGAGCTACATCAAACCAGTCTCAGGACTGAAGACCACAACAACAACAACAACTACGCACAAACTACTAAACCTACAGAAAAAAAATGAGCACGACCTTTTTGTAGGAAATTTATGCAGTTAAATTTTGTATGAGTTAAGTTTTCGCTGGAAGCCATAGTTTAAAAGTTATTCAAGAAAAACGTACAAAAGTGACTTCCACCTCACACTAATGCCTCACCAGTCAGGATTTCTAGTATGTTGTTAGTGGCATTCCCTCCTACCACCGTACAAAAATTGCGGACTACAAGAACTATTCCCGAATTCGACATTTCTTTGATCTCTATTGGTTAGGCAATTATGCCACCAGCGTAGTTGGCTACTTCATTAACATTATTAATTTAAACTTACCCATGAGGGCAACAAAAGAAAAGTAAATACAGCAACAATTCGATCCAAACGTAACCCTCACAAGCAAATCCGTTTCGTAGTCAGAAGACCTGACGAATACAACGATGTTACTGTTACTAATACTGTTAAAATTCACAAAAGTGCTAGGTAAAATTCACCCAAACCTCACATTTGTAGTTTATAAGTGCTCGACTAAGCTGGTGGCATAATAAGGCCTGTCAATGAAGACCGAAAAAGGTCGAATATGGGAAGTAAGACGCTCAGTCTCAAATTTTTGCGCAGTGATAGGAGGGAGTGCCATGAACAACATACTAGAGATCCTTACCGATGGGGGCTGAGTGTGGGAGTGTGGGTGCGTTCGAAAATCACTTTCGTAAGATTTTCTTCAATAACTGGAAGCTACGGCCTCCAGCGAAAACCACCACAGCACCGAATTTAACCACACTCAGTTTCCTACACAAAGGTCTCATACTCAGCCCCCAAAGGTCAGATTGCTAATATGTTGTTCAAGGCAGCCCCTCCTACCATGGTACAAAAATTGGCGATTGCACGAATTATTTCTCACATTCCATCTTATCCGACCTTCATTGACGGACCTTATTAAGCCACCGGCTTAGTCGAACACTTACAAATTATAAAACTGACGTTTCTGTGAATTTTATCTAACAGTTTTGTGACTTTTAACAGAATAAAAAACAATTCTATCGAAGTATCCGTCAAGCATTCTGACTACTGTGGTTGTGAAGGAGAAGTTTCGATCGAATTGTCAACGTAATTAGCTTTAGTGTAACGTTCAAAAAAGTCGTTTTTCTTCCATTGCTTCCACGGGCAGGCTGTATTCGACTAATCTGGTGGCGTAATAGTCCAATCAACAGAGACCAAAAACAGGTCAAATGTCGGGACTAGTTCGTCTAGTCGGAAATTTTTGTGCAGTGGTAAAAGGGAGTGTCATGAAGTCATGAACAACATACTATGAATCTTGAAGGATGGGGACTGACTGCGGAATGGAGATGCCTTTGAAAGTCACTTTTATACAACTAATGTCTGTCTTAAATAACACGCAAACAGTTGCCTCCAGCGATAATATATGCCAGTAAAAACTTTAACTACATTACTTATCTTTTAGATCTGCAGCTCTTGTCTTTCTTTCCGTGCCTGCACCCGTTGGATATAGGTTCCGCCTTTTACGCAAAAACACATTTTTCTTGTTACTCAAACATGTTTCGACACCTCTGGGGCTCATCAATGGGATTTGTTTACTGAAAACGTGATTTTGCGTTATATGGTTTCGTACGACCATCGGTACTGATAGCTTGTCATGTTTTGTTGTGGCTGATCCTTCTTTTGCGTTCTGAAGGCACTGCACATACATGTTAATGTAATTAGTGTGATTTCGTTTTTACAAACGTCTTTTCACTTCGCAAAACGCGGTGAGCACAAAACATAGCGCTCACCGCGTTTAGCGAAGTCAAAAGGCGTTGTAAAACCGAAGTTATATGAAGTGCATTAATATGTGTGTGCAGTGCCCTCATAACGCACAAGAAGAAGGATCGGTCACGACAAATCATGACAGCTATCAACACAGGACACCATACAGATGGTCCTGCGAAACCATAGAACGTAAAATCACGTTTTCAATAAAAAATGCCCACTGATGATGGTCCAGAGGTGCCGAAACACGTTTGAGTAGCAAGTAAAAGCAGTGTTTTTGCATAAGAGGCGCAAAATATATCCAATAAATTAACTACATTAAATTTTCCGCAACAAGGTCTTACTCTTTTTTTGTGTAAGGCTAATACGAGGGCTGTCCAGAAAGTAAGTTCCGAGTGATCGCGAAATGAAAACCACAGTGAAAATCAGAAATGTTTTATTTGTAACAGTTAGCTACACTTTCCATCTACTGCTCTGCTTAGTCGCCGTTCTGACTTAGACATTTGTCGTAGCATTGTACAACTTAACCAGTACCCTAGTTATAGAAGGCAGCCGCCAGTGCTCTCCGCCAATTTTCTACGCTGGCCTATAACGTTGTCTGTGCCAAAATGTTGTCTTCATTGCCAGCGGTTCGTGTGAGCAGAGATGAAACTCAGAGGGAGGCAATTACGGGCTGCATTGTGGGTAACCAAACATTTCCAATTGAAAACGATGCAGGAACATCTTCATTGTCCCTGCAGAATGCGGCTGAGTGTGGTGTGCGTACTGTAAGACCTTCGGTACACACACCATCAGATTATTTGACTTGTCGCTCTAACGAAGTAGGCGAGTGTCAATAATATGGCTCGTGGTCTTATCGTGGCTTGTTTATCTTATGCCATTAGGTCAGACGATAGAAATGCCACCTGCACGCTTAGAGTAGCAGATTGACGGTGACCAACTATAAACAGAACTTGATTAATTTTCACACACATTTATTAAAATAATAAAAAAACATAGACATTACGTAACTTGATTCTGGATGCTGTTTACAATTGACAATCTGAAGTTCCTTTGGTCTTGGTACGTTAATTTTATTCTCACATATCTCTGATACTTGACAAAGTGTCTATACATTTCTCTTTATGGCTATGTACAGGAATATGATAATCTTATTAGGTGCAGACTGAAACTTGACTATAGACTAATGCAGACTGGTACAGACTAATGCAGACTGACTAATCGGAGGTCTGTACACTCGTTATAATACCTCGCGCGTTCGGGTATCACTGCGCGAGTGTGATCCGCGAGGAGAAAAGGTTCTACGTTAGCAGCAATCTCATTGGCTGCGTTACATGTTAATACGCGGATAGGCGGAAGCAGAATTTGGTCCGTCTTTATGGCAGCGCCATCTCGTAGAGCGGAGACGGACGAGCGCTGCGCCTGCGCTGTTGTGCTTAGCGGGGCGCGCTCTATTGGGAAAGTTGTGTACGCGCTGACTACGCGGAACTATGTACACAACACTGAGAATTGTCTTGAAGAAGAAACTGCACGAGAGTTACGTAATGTTGGCTGCATAGATTCAGGGGAAATTTCTCACCAGGACCTCGCACTTGGTGGGAGACACTATTTTCTAGACATCTTTACGCGCTCACTGTGAGCTCAGGAATGAAAAGAGCGACATACTTATACCTGGGGTCATACTAGAGACACTGCCCAACACATCTTTGCAAAGCTTTATCTGATTTTCGTAGTCGTTTCCATTTCACGACCGATCGGAAATTTCTTTCTGGACAGCCCACGTAGTTTGCGCATAGCGAGCGAGAGAATATGAAAATATCGCACGTGGTTTGAGAGAGAGATATACTGATATAACGTTGCAGGTTGCATAAAACGACCTCGGGAGGGGATTCTGAATAACGCTGTATAATCGCTACAGTAGCTCAGAGGGTATTACGTATATTGAAGGCGCGCGTTTTGACTCAGGTCGGTGGGAGATTGAGCGGCGTTTGCACGTGAAATGAGAGACTCAGCGGCCTACCTGGGAAGTATCACTAGGGGAGAGCCCCGTCTCGGGCAGCGCGCGAGTAGGCAGTCGGAGTTGGCACGGGTCCATCCTGTCGCGCGAGCGAAAAACCGAACGGAAACGTGATGTGAAAAGCGAGGCGGAGCGAGACGCCGGGGGAATCGAAATTCCGACCCCCGCAAAAAAGATGAGTCTGGGAGGAAATAAAAATGTATAGGGAGGGCGCGGAAGCAGCTGCGGAAGGAGGAGAGCAGATTAGGAGAGTCCTTTGTTCCCTTATTTGATTCCCCGAACGTGGAGAGGAAGCGCGCTCCCTGGTCGATCTATTGAATGTTTGCGATGAGCGGGCCGGCCGAGGTCGGTCGCCGCCTACACGCCTCGAGATCCCGCCTGCTCTTAGCGTTCGTCTGCTTCTATCAGCACTGCTGCACGGTGAAATTCCTGCGTACCTCAGGAGCCCCCATACTTATTTACGCTAGTAATTTTATCACGTCCCTACTACCTTCTTTATAGATTGATCATATCATCATTGGAAGAATTTATTGACAGCAAATCTGATATGCGAGAGCAGTATTTGGAAAGTGCGATCTGTTCGATTATCTATATATATGACGGGAGTTCAGTATATAGTGCAACGCTTTTTTTCCGAAAAATTTCGGTTGAAAACATATGGAATTAGTTTTGCGACATCGTGGAATATCCTCGCTTCGTTCCGAACAATTTAATGAAGAGGTGAGTGTAGGAGTCTGCAGTGGTAGGACAGAGCGAAGTGTACTGTGACTGTGACACTGGAGATAGTGACAGACACAAACAAAGAGATAGTGACAATGAGTTGGGATCAATGAGTGAATGAGAAAGGCAACTAGAAGTGGATTTTTTTTAGATTATGTTTTTTAGGGTGAAAAACAGCTATGGTCATAAGCTCCCATTCTGTGGCTTAGTGTAGGGTAAAACGAGGAATTTAAATCAGCAGCAGTGGGAGCGAAGCTCGAGAAGGAAGGAAACTAAAAACGGAAGGAAATGAGCTATTGAAGAGGGGTTGTTTTCCCCGAAAAGAGCTACAAATGACCGACGTCATCTCACTAACTCAAATACGCGATCGGCTGAGCGCGCGTCATCTGCTCAAAGGGAAGATACATCAGGCGACAGGTGTAAACGGGCCCGTAGCAGATTAAAATAGGAGCACTGAAGTAAAATGCGTCTCACCGTCCACGTTTGAGAGCAGTGGGGACAAAACGGGGTAGGATCGCCACTTAAAAGATTTCGATGGCTTAAAAGACAGTGTCCAATCCGGAGTCTAGTTGAAATTACCTCTTCCCGACGACGAGGCCGGGAAGAAGAGGTCTAAGCACAGGGGGGGGGGGGGAGGTTTTATGTCCCACAATTTATTATCCTGAAGTGCAGACCAATGTGTGTGCCACAAAAGAGCAACACAACGGCAGAAAACGCTCTGTAGATCAACTAAGGGAATCATGCGAACAGCGGGCCGAGGAAGAGAGACATCAGCTTTAACCGCTATATCAGCTGCCACGTTTCCGCGTATACTAACATGTCCTGGGATACAGAGGAATGCCATAGAGATGTCCCCCCCCCCCCCCCAAGTGGACCATGTGGAGGCTTTCCTGAATCCGGTGGACCAGAGGGTGGTTGGGATAATGGGCTTAGAGTTTGAGAACAGAGCTGAACGAATCCGAGCATATAATATACTGTATCCGTGTGCAAGGGATAGAAAAGCAACTGGAATCACTCAACAGAGGAAAGTCCGCTGGACCTGACAGATACCAATTCGATTCTACACAGAGTACGCGAAAGAACTTGCCCCCCTTCTAACAGCCGTGTACCGCAATTCTCTAGAGGAACGGAAGGTTCCAAATGATTGGAAAAGAGCACAGGTAGTCCCAGTCTTCAAGAAGGGTTGTCGAGCAGATGCGCAAAACTATAGACCTATATCTCTGACGTCGATCTGTTGTAGAATTTTGGAACATGTTTTTTGCTCGAATATCATGTCGTTTTTGGAAACCCAGAATCTACTATGTAGGAATCAACATGGATTCCGGAAACAGCGATCGTGTGAGACCCAACTCGCTTTATTTGTTCATGAGACCCAGATAATATTAGATACAGGCTCCCAGGTAGATGCTATTTTTCTTGACTTCCGGAAGGCGTTCAATCACCTGATAAACAAAGTAAGAGCCTACGGAATATCAGACCAGCTGTGTGGCTGGATTGAAGAGTTTTTAGCAAACAGAACACAGCATGTCTCTCAATGGAGAGACGTCTACAGACGTTAAAGTAACCTCTGGCGTGCCACAGGGGAGTGTTATGGGACCATTGCTTTTCACAATATATATAAATGACCTAGTAGATAGTGTCGGAAGTTCCATGCGGCTTTTCACGGATGATGCTGTAGTATACAGAGAAGTTGCAGCATTAGAAAATTGTAGCGAATGCAGGAAGATCTGCAGCGGATAGGCACTTGGTGCAGGGAGTGGCAACTGACCCTTAACATAGACAAATGTAATGTATTGCGAATACATAGAAAGAAGGATCCTTTATTGTATGATTATATGATAGCGGAACAAACACTGGTAGCAGTTACTTCTGTAAAATATCTGGGAGTATGCGTGCGGAACGATTTGAAGTGGAATGATCATATAAAATTAATTGTTGGTAAGGTGCGTACCAGGTTGAGATTCATTGGGAGAGTCCTTAGAAAATGTAGTCCATGAACAAAAGGGGTGGCTTACAAAACACTCGTTCGACCTATACTTGAGTATTGCTCATCAGTGTGGGATCCGTACCAAATCGGGTTGACGGAGGAGATAGAGAAGATCCAAAGAAGAGCGGCGCGTTTCGTCACAGGGTTACTTGGTAGCCGTGATAGCGTTACGGAGATGTTTAACAAACTCAAGTGGTAGACTCTGCAAGAGAGGCGCTCTGCATCGCGGTGTATCTTGCTGTCCAGGTTTCGAGAGGGTGCGTTTCTGGATGAGGTATCGAATATATTGCTTCCCCCTACTTATACCTCCCGAGGAGATCACGAATGTAAAATTAGAGAGATTAGAGCGCGCACGGAGGCTTTCAGACAGTCGTTCTTCCCGCGAACCATACGCGACTGGAACAGGAAAGGGAGGTAATGACAGTGGCACGTTAAGCGCCCTCCGCCACACACCGTTGGGTGGCTTGCGGAGTATAAATGTAGATGTAGATGTAGATGGCGACGGATGTATTGGACAGCCTGGAGTACAGCGTAAAACTCCGTAGTAAAAACCGAACACTGGTCGGGAAGCCGAAATCTAGTCGGGGTGTCGTTAATTATATAGGCACAGCCGTACAGAACCGACCGAAAGGTCCAAATGAGAGTATGTTGACGTGGAGGCGGACAGAAATGTAGGATCTATGGTGTTGAGGCAAACAAGATTCGCTTGGTGGAAGAGGTCAATCAATAGAGAGCCTCTCGGACAAGGACGCGGAGATCACCAAATCGGGCCGGCCGGTGTGGCCGTGCGGTTCTAAGCGCGTCAGTTTGGAACCGCGTGACCGCTACGGTCGCAGGTTCGAATCCTGCCTCGGGCATGGATGTGTGTGATGTCCTTAGGTTAGTTAGGTTTAAGTAGTTCTAAGTTCTAGGGGACTGATGACCTCAGTAGTTAAGTCCCATAGTGCTCAGAGCCATTTGAACCATCACCAAAGCGGGTGGTGGGCGTTGAAGTCCCAAACCAGCAAATAGGTAGGTGGGAGCTGACCAAGGAGATGAAGGAGATCGGCTCTTACCATTGATGTGGACGATGGAACGTATATGGTACAAAGAGAGAAGATGAATCCAGAAAGGGAAAGACGTACAGCGACAGCGGTCTAAGGCGCTGCAGTCATCGACTATGCAGCTGGTCCCGGCTGAGGTTCGAGTCCTCCCTCGGGCATGTGTGTGTGTGTGTTGGTCCTTAGGATAATTTAGGTTAAGTAGTGTGTAAGCTTAGGGACTGATGACCTTAGCAGTTAAGTCCCATAAGATTTCACACACAAGGAACTGTGTAAGTGGATTGGGTGATAATGGATTGTATCATGGAGAAGAATCATAAGTCCCCCATGTGCCGGAACGCCAGCTACAGAGGGGAGATCAAACAAGACTGATTGGAAATGAGGGAAGACAAAGCTATCATGGGGATGTAGCTTTGTTTCCTGAAGACAGAAGATGACCATGGAGTAGTATCGTAAGAGGATCGACGGTTCATCCCGATTGGAGCGAATTCCGCGGATATTAAAATAGGTAATTGAATAGGGGGGACGAAAAAAGGAAAAATCTCACCACAGCTGCCGTCAACTCAGCGACCGCTGAGAGCCGGAGGCCGACGGAGTGGAATAGCAGTCAACCAGGGACAGAAAATCCTGATCCATAGGTCGTTCGGGGGCAGCTCCTGCCGCCAGTGACTGACCGGTTGATCGGCCGCCAGCGGAGCGTCTCGGCGACTCGGAAGACGGCCGAGGACGGTTGCTGCTGGATGCCGCTGTTGAAGAGACACACCGTGGTGGAGCGGAGAGGAACTGTATTTGTTATGAGCCTTCTTGGAAACAGGACGTTGAGATGAAGGAGGAGTTGATGGTTGTGAGGTCTGGGTACGTAAAAATATTTACCCGCTGGGTGCGCAGTGGGCTTTCTACTGGCGAATAACTTACGAGCAACAAGGTAGACACCTGTTCCTTCACTCAGATTTTCTGAATAATTCCTTCATCTTTAAAAATAGAGCATTGTCTAGAGGAAGCAGCGTGGTCGCGTATACAGTTGATGCAACGAGGAGATGGGGATGGACAATCAACCTCATGGGCATTCCTGCCACAGGTAAAGCGTATCGGAACACGACTGGCTGGTACGATTAAACCTCTGATACTGATAGCAACGCTGGGGTAGGGGATGTAAGGCCGAACTGAAATTATCTCGGATCCCTCTTTAATGTTCGATGGAAGCTGGACTTTATCAAATGTCAAGAAGACAGTGCGGGTTGGTACGAATTCCTTCTCAACCCTTTTCATTACTCGAGTTTAAAGTACGGTGCACTTTCACCCGGACAGGGAAGGTGTGTAGCAGTGTAGTTCGAAGCAATTTTTGTGCCAGGAGGGCACTGGCTGTTTCTAACAACAAGATGCCGTTTCGTAACCGGGAACAGGACTTTACAGGACCTGCTGCTGAGTCGACACCTTTCTGAATAATGAAAGCGTTTACTGTTGAGAAGTCTTGACCTTCGCCGAACCGAGAAACAACTAGGAGCTTTGGCTCGGAGGGAAGAATTTTCTGTGGCTGAGACTCATCTAGCTGTCTGTTGTGGGCAGAAGTTGTTGAAGTAAAGGAAACCATTCTTAAAGTGTCCCTCATGGTTACCAGCGTCTGTGATGGCGCGCTCTTTCTTAGTGGGGGCCCTCTCTGAGGGCGCTCCCGCCTTAGGTGGTTGTCCACACCTCACGTCACACCTCCCGAGAAGCGGACGGAGAGATCAATTGGCATGTTCGGAAGGTATCAGCTCATGTAATCACCCCTCCCTGGGCCTGGCCTTTACCAGGGTGTATGTACGTGTCCTACTTGTCGACCCGGAGTGGGGAATTACGCGATACCCCTTCATCTGTTACGCTTGTGAATACGTGGTTCGGCTTTCAGACACGCACAGGGAGGAAAGAAAGTAAAGGGAGGAATAGGGAAAAGGAAAGAAGAGAATTCTCAAACGTCGCAGCGGAGGAGAAGGTAAAGAGAAGAATCAAGTAAAGAGAACGACAAAGTAAGGATAGATACTTTACACCGCAGAGATAAAAGAAGAGAAACCACTTCATTCGTTCACAAACGTCTGTCTCCAGACATAGACGCAAAACATACTCCCATAGAGAGGGAGAAGGTGAAGGGATGGGGTGAGGGGGAGGATGGGGGCATGGATCGGGGAAGGGAGGGATGTGGAAAGAGAGGGTAGGAAAGAGAGCTGCACGAGCTCGGGGTCCCGTGGTCGCCACGCACGTATCCACGAAAGAGTTGTGGACCTCCTGGGGGGGATTGGATGTGTATGAGCGACTTAAGCAATGGGCTAGAAGGTGTTAGTGAGTTACTGTAAGAGGGAATATGAGCTGAGCTGCATGTTAAAAAGAGCGCCAATATGTTCACATGCCAAAATTTTCGGGAAAATTTTTAAAGGTGCTGAGGAAGGTAGTATGAGACAGCTGGCACCTCACTTTTCATTCAGTCTTTTGAGGAAACGGGAACATATTCGCATATTTTCTGCTCCGGCAGGAGCAATTTTCCACTGGTGTACATACACGTCTTTATCCCTGCATAACTACTGATGCACATATCGACTTGAACGTGCTTACGTGCTTATTGTAGTCTAACCTCCGTCTGCGTCTAAGATTTTAATACTCCGCATGCCCCTCATTGCGAAACTGAGGAAGTCTTGTTGCCTCAGGATGCATAGTATCAGCCGATACCGCTATAGGTAGCCTTCAAAATGGCGTCTGCATCGGAGGTGCGTCACTCATATTCACAGACGTTTGCAAAACGTCTACGAAAACCTGACAGTGAACAAGAGCATGGTGAGTCTTTGGGCGAGGCGTCTGTCACCATCACAACTACGTCTTGCAAGACTATACGAACTGCCGCGTCTGGCTAGCTGCACATTCCTGCAATGTTGGAACGTGCGGACACCCTCATTCGAGATGATCGCGGGATCACAATGAAATACCTCGCTGCACAACTGGATCTGTCTGTTGGTAGTGCTTACACACGCCTCCACCTGTTGGGGTAGTCAAAGGTGTGTGCCCGTTGGGTAACTAGCCGCCTAACAGGAGAAGATAAACAGCAACGAAGGACCATATGCGCTTCAGTGTTACGAGGTTGATCGACAAATTTTTGACGAACATCGTCACAGGCGATTAACACGGGCACATCACTTCGAACCGGAAACGAAACGGCAATTGATGGAGTAGCGTCACAGCACCACTTCGCCGAAGAAAAGGTTCAAAGCCGCACCATCACCCGGTAAAGTCATGGTGATGGTCTTCTGGGACTGTGAAGGGGTTATTTTGCTTGGTGTCCCGCTTAATGGTGCAATGATTAGCTCGAAAGTGTGTTGTAATATCTCCAGGAAACTGAAGAAAGGACTTCAGCGTCGCCACAAAAATGCAAACGAAATTCTCATTCTCCATGACAACGCAAGGTGCCACACAAGTGTGCACACCCGAGAGGAGCTCACAAAACTTCCTTGTGGCGTTCTTCTCATTCTCCCTGCGGCCTAGATCTCGCACTTTCCGACTTCTATCTGTTTGACCCAATGAAGGATGCACTTAGAGAGAAGCAGTACGTGGATGATGGGGAGGTTACTGATGCAAGACGTTCGCTCCGACGTCGACCAGTAGAGTGGTACCACGCGGGCATCAAGCCCTGCCAGTAAGGAGGCGTAATACAGTCGCAATGAACGGAGATTATGTTGAAAGACAACGTTTTGTAACCAAAAGCCTGGGGATTAAAATGTTGTATTGGACCATGCTTTCAGGAAAAAATGTGGTGCATTATTTATTGAAGACCCCTCGTTTTATAAATTGAAGTCATCCCCGCGTTTTTCTATCTCTATGAGAAGGCTATTCTCAGGAAGCACTGTACAGATTTTGATACATTTTCGTTATCAAATAAACTAATTTACAAGGAAATTTTGTTTATTTAACTTATAGTTACAGTAATTATGAGTGTGCAATATGTGTATTGTTCACAATCCCATATTAAACGCGTTTGTTGTGCATCTCGTGGCAACGACGGGACCTACGCGAACTGCAGAGAAGGATGTATCTGGGGGAGAACGCAGTAAACAACCGCCGCAACTTCAGACAGCAGCAAGCTTGATTAGAATCTATACATCTATAAAATTTCTGTTCATATTCTAAATTAACTTCCTTTAGAGCGTTTTCCTGTCTTTTACTGAAACTCATCTCAGAAAGTACTATAGAGATTTCAATGTTGTTTTCACTAACAGATAGACTGATACACGAGAAAGGTTGGAGTGTATAATTTATCACCGCTGCGCCAGATAATCGTTCGCTCATAGACACGTCGTGCTACCTGTGCTAAACTGATGTGGGTCGTCAGTACACGCATGAAGAACACGAAAGGGAAGCAATGGGTAGAAGCGAATGAGGCCGTGTTTCAGCCTATCCTTGATATTATTCAATCTGCACACTGAGAAGAGTAAAGGCAGCCAGATGTTACGGAAAGGAATTGAAAGTCAAGAAAAATAAATTAAAACTTTTAATCGTTATAAATATTTTAGCACGAAAATACTTGTATTAGGAACATAATATACAGCAACGCGTTTCGGGAGTCGAACTCCCACCATCTGGTTATCTCAAGGTAATTCTACTTAAATGTACTATAAAAGTACTGGAAAATTACGGAAACAAATAACATTACTCTGACGTAAAGTAATCGTTTTACATTAAAAATAGCAACGCTAAATTGCCTGCCAGGCTTCTCCGTGTTCCTGTACAGCATCCAAAGCGTTGCGTCCTTTAGGCGGGCGGTAAACACCGGTCCGCCAGTCGCCTGTGCTTGCACCACTGGGTGGTAAACATGTGTGCAGCTCGAACTTTTTTTTAGGGCCTCCCTTCTCCTCTTACCGCCCAACCAGTCTCTCACCTATGTTGCCTTCATCGGCTAGATTCTAAGCTGTATTTACAAGTAAATCATTACTTTCTATTAGAAAAAAAGGAGGACGGGAGTTCATTGATGAAGAAGGAAAAATAAAATTTTCTTCGTGATTGTGATGTGAGTAGATTAACAAAATATCTGTTATCTGCAATGTTCCGTTGCGCAATATGTGAAAGTAAATATCTTCTTGATATTTCTTTTATTCAAAGTAGTAAACGGCAAAACATATTGTGGGGTCTTGCCCACTCGTCGCTAAAAGGGTGCCTAAGGGATGCAGCGTTCTCGGAATGCTACACAACAATTCAAACAAATAACATTAGTAGTTTTATTTCTATAAAGAAAATTGACAATACCTAACGTTGATTACAGCAAATGTCGCTAGCGAGAGACGATATGAAAACAGTAAAGTTCTTGCTATGCACAAAGTCCAAGTAAGCACTTGATACGAATCACGACAATCTGATAGCGTAGCACTAATGTCCGTTGCAGACTGGGGCGATCTGAACTCCGAGGCTGGCCGGAACGGCGTTTATATTCACTTCTTTCAGATGTGGCTCCTGGTGCGGGGCGGTCCTTGTCAGCTGGCTATTGACTGATGTTACCTCACCTCCTTCGCTGGTTTTCTGTTCGTCTTAGTTCCTGCGCTTGTGGTTACGCCAGAACACATGTGGTAACAAGTAACTATCATTTCATTGTTGAAGGGAAGTGGCTCTCCTGTTCTGCGAGACAGTGTGCGATTTGTGGTTTTACCAGTGGGGGGGATGTCTTAGGGAGTTAGTATAATTATATATGTTACTAGCTTGGACCGTGGCGTTACGCATGGTTAAACAGTTATTTATAAATAGATGTTAAGGCCGAAACTCACTATTCACGCGTATGCACTATTAGAAAAGCCATCCCTTGTTGTATCTTTAAAAGTACGTTATAGGTAAAGCTTATTTACAAAATCATCTGCGTACAGGTATACGAGGGGAATTAAAAAAATAAAGGCACATTTGTGAAAAGCTGTATTTATTCTGATGATAGAAAACTGAAACATGTTGCTGCATAACCTCCCTGGACTTCAATGCAGTTTTCCCGACGTTTTACGAGTTTTTTTTATTTCATCAGATAATACGTTTATTGGTTGCATCTGTAACCAATTTTGCACCGCAGCAATGACGTCTTCACCACTTTCAAATCTTCTTCCCTGTAGTGCCTCCGTAAAAGGGTCGAAACATGTGAAAATCGCTTGGAGCCAGGTCTGGACTGTATGGTGGATGTTCCAGCACCTCGAATCTGAACTCCTTTATTGCATCGGCTGCCCGTTTGACAGAAAGTGGTCGAGCGTTATATTGCTGCAGGATGACACCTCTTCACAGTTTTCCACGACGTTTGGAACTGATTGCAGGTTTTAGTTTCGTACGCAACACATCACATCCACCATACAATATAGACCTGGCTCTAAAGCCTCGTTTACGCTGGGGCGACGTCTTGCAACATTGTGGCATGCTACGGAAATGTGACGTGCGTCGTCTTGTCATTTAGTTCTAAATGTTTTGAAATGCTTAACTACTACATAACACTTTTTCCAAATTAATAAGCAAACATATTAATAGTATTAATAGTAAACTTTCAGTGTTCGACTCCACAAATTTAAATTATATGTAATGTTTTACTCCAGTGCGTGGGAAATAAACATCCCAGGTTGGGATGCATAAACTAAAACCAGAGGAGGGTATGGTCTGATGCAGAGGGGGGGAAATTCCCCCCATCCCCCCCCCCCTGCAAATCGCACACTGCTGCGAGATAAAAGAAATGTAACAACATAAAATGGTAAATAAAACTGCCTTCTGCATTGTTAAGCGCCTGGAATGATAACTTAAAATTTCGAGTATAGCTAAAGTCTCAGGAAGCAACCATGGTTCGTACATACAGATCAGTGTCAACCTCTACTATCCGAAATACTAGACTTGAAGTATTTAGCCACTGATTATGATGTGCAGCATATTTACAAATGACTTCCTGTACTCATAATTTTGGCTTATTTTAAGGTGTTCATTTTCGATGTAAGAGTAATAATCTGTGAAAGTAGCCTGCCTATTCTGCGTGATAAACGATGCTGTGTGACCCATTATCCACGTTGTAGCCTTGTTGTTTTGCTCGTGGACATCTCATTTTTCGTGATTGAAGGATCTCTAGAAGGTCTGCACTATTAGGCGTCGTACGGTCTATCACTGACAATCTGTGATAAATGTTTTAATTTCTTCTGTGTGTCCTCACGTGAGCCTATGAATTAGTGCATCTACTCTCCCGCATGCGTCATAGTTGGGCGTCGTGCGAAGGCCTATCTTATGTAGATTTTCATTCGTTGCTACCTTATCGTTTACTGTTAGATACCAGTCGGCTATAACACGCGACGGTAACATGTCGCTGTGCACATTCCACCTAACTAGACTCCATTCTGTATGTGGATGTTTCTCTTCGAGAAGATTTCTATAGTCTGTTGTCACGAGAATGTTATAACTTTTCCTGTTGGCCAGACTTCAGGTATCAACGATGTTGTTCCGAATGTAGCTCATTTCCATGTAGTACAGTCGCACATGTGGGTAATAAAGCGGAATGCCGGTGATGATACGGGTGGATCAAGGCTATGAGGCTTCCACCGCTGGATGAGGTCTATGATGATACTGGTCCTCCGGGTACGAACTTCGTTCCTGATGCAATTTAGAAGCAGCGTTACACATTTTTTGTGTACCTTAATGAGGTTAAGGCCACTGCACTGAGCCATCAACCATACCATAACATTCCAAATATGCTACTATACCGATGCCTCTTGTTTAGTCTTTTTTTTTTCTTGTTTATCCCGGCTTCTTGAGATCTCTTGTGAAGAGACACGATACAACAAGTTCCGTAGTTGTGTAAGACAATCAATGAAGTTACACAACAGTTAATAATTTAGCTTTTGAAACTGCTGGTTTATTGGCTATTATGGCAAGAAAAACACTCTCATACTCTCATGCTGTCAGCAAACTTCGTGTAACATTTTGTGTGTGTAATGGGCCTTACTACGTCGTAAATAGTTCTAATGAATTAATTAAGCTGCTTTACAGTGTTGCTAGGCAACGTAATCAACAAGGTGATACGTATCTCAATTAAAACTGGACCTCGATATTTTGAATAAGCTTTCGGTTCATTTTTGTCAAAATCAGCACTTGTTTCAAAATTAATTTCCAACTTCGTGCATTAGTTCCAAACGCATCTGCAATCATTTTACTCGATTTACTGGACAGCTCGATCACGCAAGGGCGTGTAACGTATTTCAAATCGAGCGCGCAGGTTTCAGTTTTCTCTAATGGGCTAAACGAGTCTTTTGTAATAACGTGATGTGTCTATCTCACGTAAAGTTTAAATGAAACTGGATTTACTCTCCATTGGGGTCAAGATCACAAAATAAAATTCACCACATACGTCAGCGAGCTGTACACGCGCAATTTTAGCACTCTAAGTGATAACTCGTCTCAGAGTCAAAGCCGCACGTAAATTCACACTTTTTTATGCATACAAAATTCAAAACACCTTTATATTAAACTAATAAATTATGGCATGCAATTACTAATTAAACACTTGAAGTTTATTCTGAATAAACTTCAAGAACTTTTATTTCATATCAATAAAATTTTATCACCTGAGATAAATTATTAGTTTGCTAAATTGATTCAGATTACAGTCGACTCGTGTCTGGATGATGACATCACGAATCGACACTTGCTTGGAATGAATGAAATACTTGTACTGAGAAATACTATCCTTTGAGTAATTTACTGACCTTTATAACAAATTTAATATCCCTTGCATCACTACACTACAAAGGGCATGGAGAGACACCATGCTAGTGGTTTTCTGGGCAATATCTTTCACATTTATAGTACTAACGCAAACCTTAAAAAAGATCTTGAAAACTGTTTAAGAAGACATTAGCATGTGAACGATTTGGCACAGATAACTGTTAGTATAGTGACTCTCCATGTCCTTTGTAACACCTGTGGAGTGTTATGGATGGCTCAGTACAGTCTGTCAGAGCCGCACACACATTTACGAAGTAGCGGTGCAAGGAGAGCCAACTGACGTGGCCAGTGTTGTTCCGCCCAACGGACGCAACACTTTGGAGGGTGTACGGGAACACGGATAAGTCTAGCAGGGAATTTAGCGTTGCCATTTTTAATATAATACGAGGATTTGATATCCGAGTAATGTTATTTGTTTTTGTATTTTGACCTCGAGGGCTTTTGTAGGATTACCTAGAGACAGATGATCGGAGCGTTGCTCTGGATTACGTTCCTAATAATAGTGATTGTATACTAAAATAGTTACAACGATTACCTTAACCTGCGCAACCTCCGGTCCTTCAGATATTAAAACTTCTAAGCTTCCTGACGACATTGTAGGTCTCTAAGAGACAGCAAAGGCCTTCGAAGACTATTTGAACGGAATGGATAGTGTCTTGAAAAGATGTTGTAAGTTGACCATCAACAAAACTACAATAAGCGTGCCGGCCGTTGGTGGCCGAGCGGTTCTAGGCGCTACAGTCTGGAACCGCGCGACCGCTACGGTCGCAGGTTCGACTCCTGACTCGGGCATGGATGTGTGTGATGTCTCTAGGTTAGGTTAGGTTTAAGTAGTTCTAAGTTCTAGGGGACTGATGACCTCAGAAGTTAAGTCCCATAGTGCTCAGAGCCATTTGAACCATTTTTTATAATAAGCGTAATGGAGCGTAGTCGATTGAAATCAGCGGACACTGGCGAATTACATTTGGAAATGAGACGCTAAAAATAGCAGATGAATTTTGCTATTTGCATGGAACGGTAACTGATAATTTCTTAAGCAGGGAACATATGAAATACAGACTGTCATTAAAAAGATATGAGTTCCTAGCAAAGAGAAATTTGTTAGTATCGCATATAATTTGAAGTGAAATGAAGACTTTTCTGAAGATATTTGGAACGTAGCGTTGTGCGAAAATTAATCGTAACCGATAAACAGTTCTGCCAAGAAAGTGTCCGAATAGCCTTGCGAGTGAAAACATCGCTTACGGGAGGAGGAAAACGACGGCCCCGGATCGAATCCTTCTGGTGGGTTAACGACGAAGGCCGGTGTGCCCCCCAGCCTGGATCTGGTTTTTACGCAGTTTTACCCGACTGGTACCCAAATACCCCCTCAGTCACACGATGGTATTCACTGGAAACAAAATAAATGAGGAATGGATGGACATGAGTAAATATTGCAAAAGTGGACATTTTATTAAAATCAGGTGGCTAGTAGGAGATATTTATGACCTAGCAAGCTGAATAACTGACTGCGGTACTGATAAAAATAATGAAACTAGAAAACCATAAATGATTAATACCATTAGAAAACAATTACATAGACCAGAAACCCAGTAAATAAGGAATAATTTAGTATATCTCTCAGTTCTGTGTTTAAGAGCGAAAATAGAAATATTGGGTTATAATTCCATAGACTTCTTGATAACTTTTTTCCGAAGTTAGTTCATGATGTGAATTAATTTGGATTCACTCAGTACAAAAATATGCATAAATAATCATTTTTCGTTGTTTTCTCCAAAAATTTTTCTGCACACAGGGAATATGCGACTGTTAGGTACTAGTTGTACTGAATAGCAGCTTCAGCCGCATCAAAAATTTTTATGCAATCAGTTTCAGCACACAGACCAGTCCTAAGTGTTCACAGCTGAATGGCAGATGCCCTTTCCTCAGTTAAAGTGTCGTAACACATCACATGTGATGTGTTACGACAGTGAAAGGAACCTGTGACCACTGGAGGCAGTACCACAAGTTCCTCCAAAAAATCGTAACACAACACACACACAAATGTCATACTAACTAATGTAAATCCATCCGATGCTGGTGGCTTAAACCTTTGAAACGCGTCGTGGAAATAAACAAAACGGTGACTGGTAAAAGTAAATTTGTTGTTTCATTTAATGTCAATAACAGTCACGGTAAAGCCAAACCTAAAATGTTCGCATTTAAATTTAGGACTAGAATCTGTTTTAGGCGTTGTGAGTTCATGGAAGTATCGAGATATGAGACTGTGTCTACAAGAAATGTGAAACCTCTGTAAAAATATCACATGAAATCATGGGTGGTTGAAAACTGCATGTCGCAGCGATTCCAAACTGAAACTGTTGTGTTGGCTGAAGAGCCAACACCGTGTTACTAGAGGAGGCCGAAATGCACGCGTTTTAGCTCACGCAGGCTGACGTGAGGAGGGAAGAACTATACTGACGTGAGGTATGGAACATGACAAGGGATGAGAATTCAGAAAGCGGACGTACTAGTTTCATACTTAACTTTAATCCATTAATGATGAACGTCGGTCTTGACGGTACATGATTCACAATATTATTTGTTACTAACTGAATATGGCGCCTTGCTAGGTCGTAGCAAATGACGTAGCTGAAGGCCATGCTAAACTGTCGTCTCGCAAATGAAAGCGTATGTAGTCAGTGAACCATCGCTAGCAAAGTCGGCTGTACAACTGGGGCGAGTGCTAGGGAGTCTCTCTAGACTAGACCTGCCGTGTGGCGGCGCTCGGTCTGCAATCACTGATAGTGGCGACATGCGGGTCCGACGTATACTACCGGACCGCGGCCGATTTAAAGGCTACCACCTAGCAAGTGTGGTGTCTGGCGGTGACACCACAGAAACCACATCTTTAAGACAACTGACTGTTTAATTTTGCCACTTTATTCTTGAATTCGTTGCTTCTTATGACAATGAAATTAAACTTTGTGAAAAATTTTGAAATTATATTCCAAAGTGAAAGTACCTCCTTAAAAAATTGATTGTTTACTTTTTGTCACATAAAAATTCTTCCGTTGCTAACTATGACACTGAAGCTTCATTTTATGAAAAATTCGGAAATTATATTCCAAGGTGAGACCACTTCCTTGGCCGGCAGCAGTGGCCGAGCGGTTCTAGGCGCTACAGTCTGGAACCGCGCGACCGCTACGTTCGCAGGTTCGAATTCTGCCTCGGTCATGGATGTGTGTGCTGTTCTTAGGTTAGTTAGGTTTAAGTAGTTCTAAGTTCTAGGGGACTGATGACCTCAGAGGTTAAGTTCCATACTGCCCAGAGCCATTTGAACCACTTCCTTAAAACAACCGAGTGTTTACTTTTTGCCGTTTTCTTCTTTTAATAGTTGCTTATTATGATAAAATTCTTAATTTTGTAAAAAATTTTGCAGTTACATTCCAAAGTGAAACTACCTCCTTAAAACAACTGATTGTTTACTCTTTCCACTTTATTCTTGTAATCGTTTCTTACTATGATAATGAAGCTTATTTTTGTAAAAAAAAATTGCAGCTATATTCCAAAGTGAAACCACTTCATAAAAAACAATTGATTATTTACCTTTTGCCAATTTCTGCTTGTAATCGCTGTTTACGATGGTATTAAAAGTTAATTTAGTGAAGAATTTTAAAATTATTTATTTATTATATTGTTGGTTTCAAAGGTGAAGATCAGAACAACCCAGCTCACCCCCCCCCCCCCCCCTCACCCTCACAACACCTACGTGTCCACAGAATACCATTATCAATGTGGAGCCGGCTGTAAAGTACTCAACAGTTAAGGCGCAAATCTGGCAGTTAATACAATACGACTTCCCTAGTCTCCACAGGGAGACAGAACTGTTCCCTGCTATCAGTTGCGTGTTGCAAAATGGTGTCATTAGTAGTCCCCGAAAGCCATAGTCGCCTAAAGCTGTGGCAACACTGGATAGCCGGCCGAAGTGGCCGTCCGGTTAAAGGAGCTGCAGTCTGGAACCGCAAGACCGCTACGGTCGCAGGTTCGAATCCTGCCTCGGGCATGGATGTTTTTGATGTCCTTAGGTTAGTTAGGTTTAACTAGTTCTAAGTTCTAGGGGACTAATGACCTCAGAAGTTGAGTCCCATAGTGCTCAGAGCCATTTGAACCAACACTGGATAGTTTTCACAGAAACGTAACCATTGCACATCAAGTGACTGGTCACGGTAGATGCGATAAACCCACTTCAACTGTTGCGGGTCGTGTCTTGTAGTAAGGATTGCAGCCATCAAAGGCACTAGACATGCTACTGACGTGACCGTGACTGTACTATCTACTCACGACAGACGCTAGATTCAAAACTCCCGCTGCTGCCCTCACCGCGGGATGCACGTGCTGCGCGAGTAACGTCCAAATGCGCCGCAAAGACTGAGGGCTCTACGAAGCTGAGTAGCAGCCGTTCGATGCGGAAGGCGGGAGATCCCTGTTTGGATCAGCAGGCAACCAGCACACATCGCCTGGACTGACAGCGCTACTATACGAGGGGTCTCTCAGGCCCCGTGCCGCCACGGATACGGGCCCACTGGCTGAACTTGTCATCGACGAACTTTTTTCGGTCAATACCGATCGTCTTCATTTTGTGTGAAGGAAGACTTTGTGCAAAACAGGAAATATCTTACTCATGGAAGATATGAATAGAAGTGTTGGAGATTCCATTATACCAGGCATTAAACAAAGATTTGTTGGAATAGAAATAAATGAATGTGGGGAAGAACTGATCCATATTTGTGCATTGAGCGAATTCCGTATTAATAACAGGTAATTAGACCATAAGCCGCAGCATAATACACTTGGTGTAATACAAGAGGTCAGTGCCCTGTTATTAAAAAATGGCTCTGAGCACTATGGGACTCAACATCTTAGGTCATAAGTCCCCTAGAACTTAGAACTATTTAAACCTAACTAACCTAAGGACATCACACACACCCATGCCCGAGGCAGGATTCGAACCTGCGACCGTAGCGCCCTGTTATTGATTACATCATAACCAATTTAGCCGTTCATCGAAGTCAAATATTAGATGCGAGAACGTTAACATCAGCGAATGTAGGATCGGATCATGGACTGGTGATGTGTAAATTGAACTTGAAACTTAGATCGAAAAACAAAAAATTGAGAGGCTGGCTGAAGAAAGAATTAAAACTGTCATTGAGGATGAGAGTACTAAGATGCTGTATCAGAATAGATTGAAGGAGAAAATCCTTAATAACTGATGTTTAGACGAGCAAGATGTAGAAGCTAAGTGGATTATTTTCAGATCGACTATTAAAGAAGGAGCACGAGAAGCTTTAGATATGAAAAGGGTAAATGTGATAGAAGATAGTACCACATATAAAACATCATAGTTTAATCAAGATGTTAAAGAATTAGGTATTCTGAAGAAGAAACCATTCCTGAAACATAAAGCCAATCAAAATCAGGAAGATTGTGAGGAGTATAAGATCATTCATAATAGGGTGAACTCGGATATTCGGAAAATAGAAAAGAATTATTGGGAGTGATATACAAAAGGTATGGAATGAGACCTTTATGGATCACAACAGAAAGTATTGTGGGTGCTCCAAAATGAAATGAAGGGTGTTAATGAACAGATTCAGATACACAATGCAAGCAAAATTCATTGGGAAGATTATTTTAAACTACAGTATAAGGAAGTGGCAAAGATGGAAACTGAAAATAGTCACCAAAGCACAGTAAATGACAATCAAGTAGACTTCTCATTGGGACAAATATACATTGCAATAACGACTTAAAGAAGGAAACTTTCCGAGGCTAGATGACAGATATTATGATTTAATAAAATAGGGGTGGGGGCAGGCATTATATCAACAGCTTCATACCTTGTTTAGTGGTATCGTTAAGGAAAACACGATTCAAAGAGAGCAGAAAGAGAGTAGTGCAATTATAGTGTATAAAGAAGGAGATAAGTATTAGATAATTACCAGGGAATTACCGTTCTTGATACCACCTTAAAACTATCAACACCAGTAATTAGAGACAGAATGCAGAATTCGATAGAAACAGCAGAAAAGCCGTAAGGATTTAGGAAAAACAGGAACACAATAGGTGGTATTTTCACTCTAAGATAGACTATGGAGAAATCTACAGAACTTAATAACCAAATCTACACTCATGCTCATAAATCAAGGATAATGCTGATACGTGGTGAAACAACGCTCTGGTGGGCGGTTTGCAGGTTTAAATCACCTCGGGGTATGACCATGCGGTGCATTTGACTTGCGGTCGTCGCACGGTGACGCTGGCAGCAGTCCACTTACGCAGAGGTGTGTTAGTGCATGTCAGAGTACGGTGCAGCGAGTAAGTGTTCAGACGTTTCAGGCGTGCTAACGGTGACTGTATGTTGAAAATGACTCAAAGACCACACATTGAAGATGTTATGGGGGGTACAATTCTAGGACGACTGGAGGCTGGTGAAATACAGCAGGTCCTAGCACGGGCCCTCCGTGTGCCACAAAATGTGATCTCACTATTATGGCAACGATTCCAGCAGACAGGTAACGTGTCCAGGCGCCACAGTACGGGACGTCCATAGCGTACAACACCACAAGAAAGCCGATATCTCACCGTAAGTGCCGCATACGGCCACGGAGTACTGCAGGTAGCCTTGCTCGCGGACCTTACCGCAGCCACTGGAACAGTTGTCTCCAGACACATAGACTACAGACGACTGAACAGACATGGTTTATTAACCCGGAGACCTGCAAGGTGCATTCCACTGACCCCTGGTCACAGGAGAGCCCGTAAAGCCTGGTGTCAAGAACACAGTACATGGTCATTGCAACAGTGGTCCCAGGTTATGTTCACGGACGAGTCCAGGTACAGTCTGAACAATGATTCTCGCCGGGTTTTCATCTGGCGTGAACCAGGAACCAGATACCAACCCCTTAATGTCCATTAAAGGGACCTGTTTGGAGGTCGCGGTTTGATGGTGTGGGGTAGGATTAAACTGGTGCACGTACACCCCTGCATGTCTTTGACAGAGGAACTGTAACAGGTCAGGTGTATCGTGACGTAATTTTGCACCAGTATATCTGCCTTTCCAGGGGTGCAGTGGGTCCCGTCTTCCTCCTGATGAATAATAACCCACGGACCCACCGAGGTGCCATCGTGGAGGAGTACCTTCAACAGAAGATATCAGGCGAATGGAGTGGCCTGCGTGTTCTCCAGATCTAAACCCCATCGAGAACGTTTGGGATGCTCTCAGTCGACGTATCGCTGAACGTCTTTAAACCCCTACGACATTTCAGGAGCTCCGACAGGCACTGGTGCAAGAATGGGAGACTATACCCCAGCAGCTGCTCGACCATATGATCGAGAGTATGCCAACCCATTGTGCGGCCTGTTTACCATATAACTGATGTCGAGGTACATGCGCAGGAAACAGTGGCGTTTTGTAGCAAGTGGGTTTCGGGACGGTTTTCTCAACTTGTCATGAATACTGTGGACTTACAGATCTCAGTCGTGCGTGTTCCCTATGTGCCTATGCAATTAGCGCCAATTTTGTGTAGTGCCATGTTGTGTGGCACCACATTCTGCAGTTATCCTCAATTTATGTGCATGAGTGTACCTGGCTTCGTTGACTTATGAAAGGCCTTTGATAGGATTACAGAAATGGATATAATTCCAAACTTAATCGACAATAGAGTACCAACGCATTTAGTGAAAATCATACAATATATATATAAGAATTAAAACATATGAAGGATTCACACATGAAGGGATAAGGGAATTAGACAAGGAGACTCATTAAGCCCACTCCTGTTCAGTTTAATAATTTACCATATAACTGATGACATAAGAAAGAAACGGCGCTACAAAATGGGAAATAAAATGGTGAATATTGTTTGTTATGCACTATAACATGGGAATCTCACCTAAAATTGCTAAGAATATGCTAATATGAGAAGCACCTGTACAATGTAAACTAGAAGTAGATAATGTCTCAATTGAACATGTGATGAGCTTTAATGATCTGGGGACTGTTACCATCAACTATAAAGACATATCCATGGAAGTGAAAAATCAAATAACAAAGACAGTAGGCCACATACCTGCAAAACAGTGTATAGAGAAACAAATGGTTCAAATGGCTCTGAGCACTATGGGACTTAACATCTGAGGTCATCAGTCCCCTAGAACTTGGAACTACTTAAACCTAACTAACGTAAGGACATCACACACATCCATGCCAGAGGCAGAATTCGAACCTGCCACCGTAGCAGTCATTCCGGACTGAAGCGCCTAGAACAGCTCGGCCACCGCGGCCGGAGAGAAATAGATCTGAGGAGAAAATACAAATACATAAAACTATGGTCCGTACTGTTTTGACATATGCCTTAGAAACTAGAGCAGGAATTAAAAAGGGAAACGACTACCCGGACGACCACCGAAGAGACGGGACAGCAGCTGTTCACTACGTCCAGGGAATGAGGCAGACAAACAGGTGCAACCCTAGTCAGCCGCAGCAGCAGCAGAAGAAGAAGGCTTTGTATAACGAGCCAGTTCTTGTGTGTTTTGAGGTCTTATGTTATTACTCGATTGCTGATTTGTTCGTGAATTTGATTATTTCAGGGTCAATCAGCGACCTGGAATTTGTATAAATTCGCTTAATTCGCCGTGAGCGTCTCCAGGCATGTCTTCGGCCTGGAATCTCACCGACTGGAGGAAACTGTCTTCACTGATGAGTCCCGCTTGACAAGTCTGGAGATGGCCCCGATAGCGGTGGGATACCAACCTGACTATCGTCTGCCGTACGGCCAAACAACGAGGAGTAGTGGTCTGGGGTACTAATTCTTTTCTTTTCATGGCAGGACACCTTTGGAGGTCATCCTCGGCACTGTTACAGCACAGCGGCACGTCGACCATTTCTACGCTACATGTCGTTGCCCTTCATGGTAAGCCGTCTTGGGCTTGCATTTCAGCATATTAACGCCACCCTCCCTCCCCACACAGTGAGAGTTTCTACCCCTTGATTTCGTTCTTGCCAAACCCAAACTTGGCCAACAGGGCCACTGAGTCTCTCCCCAGCTCAGAACGTTTTGAGCGCTGTGGGCAGGGTCCTCGAACCATCTCGGGATTTCGACGATATAACGCGCCAATGGACAGAATTTGTCATGATATCCCTCAGGAGGCCATGCGAGAACTCTATCGGTCAATGCCCAATTGAATAACTGCCTGCATAAGGGCTAGAGGAGGACGAACACGTTGACTTGCTCAGTTTGTGAAGCTATTCCTCTTTAATAAGTTACTCAATTTTCCTAAATTTGTAATTGTTTTATTTGTTTGTCTTTTCATTTACTACACATCTACCATCTTTCGTCCCATTCAGATAATTCCTTTATGGTGCGTTGTTGTTCTTTTTTAGAGTGTATTTTGGCACACTTCCAGTTGGTGGTTAATGATTATTGTGGTGTGTAACCAATTTCAGATTTTTGGTATTTTTTGCTGGAGATACCAGTGGGCATGAATGAGAGCTTGACACCTGACTGTTTTAAGTGAATGATTTGAGTTTGTTTTTAAGGTAGTTCAATGACTGATAATTCATTTTAAAGCAAATGTAAAGAATGTAAATCTATTACTCTTCAGACAGTTTTTGAAGCTGAAGATTGAGCAGCGAGAATTATTTCCGGTTGTATTTTGTAGAACTATGCTGATCTTACTTCTTAAGTAATAGAACCCAGTACGTTGTCCTCGATGGTGAGTGTTCATCGGAGGTGACGTTATCATCTGGAGTGCCCCAGGAAAGTGTGGTAGGTCACTTGTTGTTTTCTATCTACATAAATTATCTTTTGGGTAGGGTGGATAGCCATATGCGGCTGTTTGCTGATGATGCTGTGGTGTACGGGAAGGTATCGTCGTTGAGGGACTGTAGGAGGATACAAGATGACTTGGATAGGATTTGTGATTGATGTAAAGAATGGCAGCTAACTCTAAATATAGATAAATGTAAATTAATGCAGATGAATAGGAAAAACAATCCTGTAATGTTTGACTACTCCATTAGTAGTGTAGCGCTTGACACAGTCACGTCGATTAAATATTTGGGCGTAACATTGCAGAGCGATATGAAGTGGGACAAGCGTGTAATGGCAGTTGTAGGGAAGGCGGATAGTCGTCTTCGATTCATTGGTAGAATTTTGGGAAGATGTGGTTCATCTGTAAAGGAGACCGCTTCTAAAACACTAATACGACCTATTCTTGAGTACTGCTCGAGCGTTTGGGATCCTTATCAGGTCGTTTTGAGGGAGGACAAAGAAGCAATTCAGAGGCGGGCTGCTAGATTTGTTACTGGTAGGTTTGATCATCACGCGAGTGTTACGGAAATGCTTCAGGAACTCGGGTGGGAGTCTCTAGAGGAAAGTAGGCGTTCTTTCCATGAAATTTAGAGAACCAGCATTTGAGGCTGACTGCAGTACAATTTTACTGCCACCAATTTACATTTCGCGGAAAGACCACAAAGATAAGAGAGATTAGGGCTCGTAGAGAGGCATATAGGCAGTCATTTTTCCCTCATTCTGTTTGGGAGTGGAACAAGGAGAGATGATGCTAGTTGTGGTACGAGGTCCCCTCCGCGACGCACCGTGTGGTGGATTGCGGAGTATGTATGTAGATGTAGATGCAGGTGTAGATCTTTTAATTGTAGGTGGACTGCGTCTTCTATTTCTTTAAATTATTGACTTGATTGTTAATCGGAGCTGGAGCACATCACTGGGTGTGGGGGGCTGGGGGGGGGGTGGGAGAGGTTGGAGGGGAGTTTCTACTGTCAATTGGATTTTTTTGAATGTAAGGATATGCTTTTGGAGTTTTATACGACTGTTAACCCTAAACCACCATTCCCAATTTTAGTTCTGCTACAGTAGTGTATCTGCCAAAGCCTTAAAGGCCTAAAACGAGAAGAAGATAGCCAATTGTGGACCAGCTGTGAATGAGGTAAGTGTTTTCGGCGCAGCCTCGGTCGTGGTTGTGGCTGTGGTTGCGGGCCAGCGCGCCGTATTGACAGCAGCTTCCGCGCCCTGATTAATGGGCGCCGCCTCAGATATTGCTGACTCGCTTCAGCCCCGCAGCCTCTGACTGCGCGATAATTGAATACACCCGCGCGGGCTCCGCCGGTTATTTATGTTGGCCCGCAGTGCAGCGCAGCGCAGCACGGCGCCTATCTCCGGAGCGCGCTTTCATGAAACACCTCGCGAGGCCACCCCTTCCCCCGTAACCGGAACGCTGACGCGCACTTCTCAACTCCGGTTCCGCGCGGCGGCGAAAGCGCTCCACCCTAGGCAGCGAATAGCTGCGGCCGAAGACGGTATCGCAAGAGAAACGAGCGTCTGGCTTAGTTAATTGCAACCTGCTACGGAAGACAAAGCGAGGAACTCACACCACAAGAAGTTGACACGCAAATGATGTTTCGAGGGAGGCCCGTGGGAAATGGTATTAATGGCAGCCACCAGACCAGACGATGAAGACTTTCGAACGACCGTAGGTCTGTTACATTTCTTGCAGTGTCTATGATGTAGGTGCTTTTAGACGATAGGTGCCATCTCTTTCCACTGTCAGGAAACTTCAATGATCCTCTGTTTATTTGATACACGGTGGCACTGCGAGACGCCTTAGAATAACGTATCACCACCAGAAACACTCGAAGTGCTAATCGGAATTTAGAACACTTATGCATGAAAATATATCATGTCCTCTATACGTGGACATACCTAATCCACACAGAACAAAAATTTTGTCACCTGCAGGTTCATACCAGGCTAATAATATTTAACACCTCCTCTAGCTTTGGCAAGACTGGCATCCTGTACCAACTCATTCACTTCCCACACCCTTTCTCTTACTAGAGCGCTTTCGGATTTGGTACATTAATCTAAAAACCCAGCTCCGGCGTCCAATTTCCCATCCATTAAACACCAATCCAAATACCGTGCTCGTCCACTACATCTATATTACACCTTCCATGCACCTTCATGACTTATCTATCATCTTCCGCCGGAATTTCAATCAGCTCCCCAATGCTGAAATCCGACCCGAAATACACCCCTCTTTCCAACACTAGTGACTACACTCCACCTCCATTTTTCTCCCTTCAGTGGAAATTTGAATCGCTTCTTGCTGTTCCACAGGCCCTATACCCAACTCAATCTTACTCCTTCCGTCCAATGAGCAATTTCATGCATCACCAGACCATCAATACACCATAACATCATTCACATTATCATCAGTGATTTTATTTTACATGTTATTTGAAATCATTGATAATTATTTCAAAAATATTCAGTATTGTCCATCAATGTGTTTTTTAAAATGTCAATTTTATCATCCACTGTGGTGTAAAAATTGTTATTTTTCACTATCGGCTTTCTAAAGAGATTATTACTGATTGTCGTCAGTTATTGTATACAGTTTGTTTCAAAATGAATATACGGGTTTTAAGGCTTTGTAGCACTTATTACATTCACCTTATAATTAAAAATAATACACCAACTGATAGAGAAACGCAAACAGTTTTTTTTACAATTATTCACTGTGAGCATCGATCACACATCGAGTCGATAGGCGAGCTGTTCCGAAAGCTTGATCAATGTGTCAGGAGTAACTGTTGCAATAAGTGTTTCTAAAGTCGGATAGATCAGCTGGTATCGGAGGCACATACACATGATCGCGTCAGGTCATGAGCGAACGTGGAGGTCATGCATAAAGGGCTGTGTCAACCGGCCCCTTGCGCCCAATCAACATCGTTTAACCAGTCGCGTACTGAGTTATGCCAGTGAGGCGGCGCACCATCTTGCTCCCAAATAGAGATATGTTGTTCAACTTCTTCCCATTGAGGCACGTGCTATAGCTGTAGCACATGAAGATAAGAAACATCAGTTACAATTGATTCACAGAAAAAGAAAGGCCCATAAACTTTCCTCGGAGAAATTTCTTGGGGCTAAGCGTAAAAGACTCGCATTCGTTCAACACATTTTTCAGTCACTCTTTGTTATTCCATGCTCTTCCCATTGCACACAGGTGCAGAAACAAAACTATTTGAGTTGCCCTTTCATTTGATGTATTATTTATAGTTGTAAGTTGAAAGTAATAAATGCTGCAACGCCTTAAAACCGGTATGTTCATTTTGAAACACCCTATATTTTAAAACATATTTCAATTTGTGTAACCCATAGCTGTAGATTGGCTTTCTCTGCTGTCACCCCGTCACCTATGTAGGGAATTGAAGAAACAATGAATAAAAAAGAGTTGACAAGAGTCTCTCTTCAGTTTTGTAATGGAAATGGAAATGAGCGTTTGGCGTCGTTGGCCGGGAGGACCCTTGCGGGGCAGGTCCGGCCGTCTTGGTGCAGGTCTTATTACATTCGACGCCACAGTGGGCGACCTGCGCGCCGGATGGGGATGAAATTGTGATGAAGACAGCACAACACCCAGTCCGTGAGCGGAGAAAATCCCCGACCCAGCCGGGAATCGAACCCGGGCCCTTAGGACGGCAATCCGTCACGCTGACCACTCAACTATCTGGGCGGACAGTTTGGTAATAAAGCCTACGAGTTTCTAGATATATGTCACATTCAACAGTAGCCACTCACTGAGCATTACATACTGCAGAGCTACCCATTAGTGGAAATGTAGACTGCTTCCACCCACTGTTCCAATTAGCCCCAATAGTCCCATTTTCTTTGCGACTAATATAGGGACATTTAGTGGGCCATTCAAAGTACTGTAGGGTGAATGAATATTTGTCAAAACAAGAACCTATGTGTACACCGTTGTGCACATGGCTCTTGTAATCTTGAAAGAGGTCCACAGAATACTCGGCAGAAAGACTTACACGAAAAGGCAACACTCAGTCACCTAGAATGTTTAAATCAGTCCTGGTTTATATTGATGGTGACCTGAGCTGATTGTGCCCTATTTATCAAATGGAGAACATCCGCACAACATCAAAGAAGTACCTCTGGCCTAAACTAAACCGTCCTCACACTGCAGGTTAAACTCCTCTTTGGGTAGAGAATAGAGACAGAGTGAGTACGAGTCTCATATTGTGGGTTACATACATTAGAAATCAAGGCCTCGCTCTTACATCAGTCATATAATGATTTCCATTTTTCTCGCGGTAGTTCAGGGAGTATGACGAGTCTCAGAATGGTAGTGCTGCTGTCTCTTCCTACCCGTCGATTCGTTCTCATTCACTAATGTGTGCAGTAATGTTAGATTTGTTGTGACCTAGTATTACTGATTATTGGGACCATATGGACGCCGATGAAGCTATATAATGATTAAATATTAATATAAATTTACAGCAGTCTTTATACATACAGGCCGGCCTGAGTGGCCGAGCGGTTCTAGGCGCTACAGTCTGGAACCGCGCGACCTCAGAAGGTAAGTCTCATAGTGCTCAGAGCCATCTGAACAATTTTTATGCATACACATTCACATTTGCGAGCACACACACACACACACACACACACACACACACACACACACACACAAACACACACAAAGAGATACAACAAAGAGAGATTTTTTAAATGGAATAGTACTTGTTTCTATCATACAGTGGAATAATTCAAACCAGCTACCTACAAATCAGTTTAAATCACTTTCCTATCATGCTTAGTTTGGAAACCATAATACTTCAAAGTTTCAGGGACAGATACCACACGCTGTACATAACGCAATGCTCTTTCTAAAGGTGTTGCAGACGATATGTAAGGTTGCCGATGTCACGGTGCGACAAATTTCCTCAGTGCATTGTTAGATTGCCGACTGTCGCCATACACAGCCGATGCGCGACAAGTCGAACCATACATAGAATTGGGGTTCCGTGTGCCACAATTACTAATGTCAGATGAAGATGGCATACATGCACAATGAGAACATTGACATGTTGCTGATGCTCAGCTAATATCAACACGATGTCACTGAGGTAGCCATGGAGTATGCCATGAGATATCCTCTGACAACCATTATGTTCTGATGTGCTGAACAACGACTTCGGGAAAGAGGCAGCTTTGGAAGGCGCAGGAGTAACAGATGAAGACGTGCAAGAAGTGAGGAGATGGAGGTGTTTGTTTTAGTTGTAATACACTACTATCCCCATGTCAGCTTACGAGATGTTACCGCAGCCGCTGGTGCTAGACTTACAACGTCTACAGACGTTAAAGTAACCTCTGGCGTGCCACAGGGGAGTGTTATGGGACCATTGGTTTTCACAACATATATAAATGACCTAGTGGATAGTGTCGGAAGTTCCATGCGACTTTTCACGGATGATGCTGTAGTATACAGAGAAGTTGCAGCATTAGAAAATTGCAGCGAAATGCAGGAAGATCTGCAGCGGATAGGCACTTGGTGCAGGGAGTGGCAACTGACCCTTACCATAGACAAATGTAATGTATTGCGAATACATAGAAAGAAGGATCCTTTATTGTATGATTATATGATAGCGGAACAAACACTGGTAGCAGTTACTTCTGTAAAATATCTGGGAGGACGCCTACGGAACGATTTGAAGTGGAATGATCATATGAAATTAATTGTTGGTAAGGCGGGTGCCAGGTTGAGATTCTTTGGGAGAGTCCTTAGAAAATGTAGTCCATCAACAAAGGAGGTGGCTTACAAAACATTCGTTCGACCTATACTTGAGTATTGCTCATCAGTATGGGATCCGTACAAGGTCGGGTTGACAGAGGAGATAGAGAAGATCCAAAGAAGAACGGTGCGTTTCGTCACAGGGTTATTTGGTAAGCGTGATAGCGTTACGGAGATGTTTAGAAAACTCAAGTGGCAGACTCTGCAAGAGAGGCGCTCTGCATCGCGGTGTAGATTGCTGTCCAGGTTTCGAGAGGGTGCGTTTCTGGATGAGGTAACGAATATATTGCTTCCCCCTCCTCATACCTCCCGAGGAGATCACGAATGTAAAATTAGAGGATTCGAGCGTGCACGGAGGCTTTCCGGCAGTCGTTCTTCCCGACTGGAACAGGAAAGGGAGGTAATGACAGTGGCACGTAAAGTGCCCTCCGCCACACACCATTGGGGGCTTGCGGAGTATAAATGTAGATGTAGATTTAGATGTACACAACTGTGTGGCGTATAGAACAGAGTCTCGGGTTTTATCCATACTTCCTGTCACACGTGTAATTTCACTCTGGACTCTTTACAATGTGCTATGCTCTCTGATGCGGCCATGTTCACAAATTATGGTGCAGTGGTTTATCGTATCATCCACTACTGGACCACAGACAATCCTTGGTGGGTACAGGCAGTCGAAAATCAATGTCGGTGGTCTGTTAATATATGGTGTGTAATTGTTCGGAATGCATTCATCGTTTACACTACTTCATGGGCACGTTGTCATATGAGAGGTATAGGGCTTTTATAGTCAACAGTTTGAGTGCTCTCCTTGAACACGTGTGTCTAGACACCAGTGTCCATATGTGGATGTAGCATGATGGTCACCCAGCCCCTTCTGCACAAGCTGCTGTGGGAGAACTGAACAATAGATTCTCTGGAAGATGGTTGGGGCACTGTGGTCCTCGTGAATGGCCGACACAGTCACCTGATTTAACATCAGTAGATTTCTGTTTGTTGGCATATCTAAAGAATCATGTTTATGTCACTCATTCGATATCCCCAGAGGATCTAAAACGGCACATCGAAGAGACATTTCACTCTGTGACACTGGCGACATTACATCTCGTCTGCGGATCATTTAGAAGGCGACGTATGTTGTGCATTCATGAACATGGACACATATTTGAACACTTTATTTAAATCAGCGGTCCGCTGCCAGAACATCCAACCACATTATGTACAGTGTGTGGTATCCCCCCCCCCCCCCCCATTCTGAAAATTTGAAAGGTGGTGGCTCCCGTTGTAAATGTGTTAGGAATATAATTTAAACTGATTTGTACTCAGTTAATTTCAATGATGCCATTACGTGATAGAAGCAGCTATTGCTCCATTTAAAAAACTGTATCTCTTTTCTGTAAGTCTTTGGAAAATAACACAATAAAACATGTTCATAGTTCTGCAGAAAGTGTAGTATTTATTATGTTCACCTAACACAATAAATTTGCCTATCACTATGAAAGCTGCAGAGGCAAAATTTTTTATTGAAACATCAGGTGTAATAACATATAAAGGACCGACAAACTTCAAAGGCAGGTTCCTTACACCAAAACAAAAAAAAAGTATCTAGTAAACAAGGGCACTATAAAACATATCTTAAGAGATACGAGCACTTGCTCAGAAGAAGAGATGTGTTTCACACTAGCGAAGATGAACAAATGCTCATAATTCTTAAAGTATGCTTTATAGCCCCTTGTTGAGTAGACATTTTTTGTTGTGATCAGTACTCTATCCTCCCAAAATATGGAAAGCAAAGGCTTTGCAGTAGAAGAGATCTGTTTCATACTATCGAAGATGAACAGGGGCTGATATTTCTTACGGTATGCATTTTAGATCCGATGTCTACTAGATTTTTGATATATATATATATATATATATATATATATATATATATATATATATATATATATATATATATATATATATATATATATATAATATACACTCCTGGAAATTGAAATAAGAACACCGTGAATTCATTGTCCCAGGAAGGGGAAACTTTATTGACACATTCCTGGGGTCAGATACATCACATGATCACACTGACAGAACCACAGGCACATAGACACAGGCAACAGAGCATGCACAATGTCGGCACTAGTACAGTGTATATCCACCTTTCGCAGCAATGCAGGCTGCTATTCTCCCATGGTGACGATCGTAGAGATGCTGGATGTAGTCCTGTGGAACGGCTTGCCATGCCATTTCCACCTGGCGCCTCAGTTGGACCAGGGTTCGTGCTGGACGTGCAGACCGCGTGAGACGACGCTTCATCCAGTCCCAAACATGCTCAATGGGGGACAGATCCGGAGATCTTGCTGGCCAGGGTAGTTGACTTACACCTTCTAGAGCACGTTGGGTGGCACGGGATACATGCGGACGTGCATTGTCCTGTTGGAACAGCAAGTTCCCTTGCCGGTCTAGGAATGGTAGAACGATGGGTTCGATGACGGTTTGGATGTACCGTGCACTATTCAGTGTCCCCTCGACGATCACCAGTGGTGTACGGCCAGTGTAGGAGATCGCTCTCCACACCATGATGCCGGGTGTTGGCCCTGTGTGCCTCGGTCGTATGCAGTCCTGATTGTGGCGCTCACCTGCACGGCGCCAAACACGCATACGACCATCATTGGCACCAAGGCAGAAGCGACTCTCATCGCTGAAGACGACACGTCTCCATTCGTCCCTCCATTCACGCCTGTCGCGACACCACTGGAGGCGGGCTGCACGATGTTGGGGCGTGAGCGGAAGACGGCCTAACGGTGTGCGGGACCGTAGCCCAGCTTCATGGAGACGGTTGCGAATGGTCCTCGCCGATACCCCAGGAGCAACAGTGTCCCTAATTTGCTGGGAAGTGGCGGTGCGGTCCCCTACGGCACTGCGTAGGATCCTACGGTCTTGGCGTGCATCCGTGCGTCGCTGCGGTCCGGTCCCAGGTTGACGGGCACGTGCACCTTCCGCCGACCACTGCCGTCAACATCGATGTACTGTGGAAACCTCACGCCCCACGTGTTGAGCAATTCGGCGGTACGTCCACCCGGCCTCCCGCATGCCCACTACACGCCCTCGCTCAAAGTCCGTCAACTGTACATACGGTTCACGTCCACACTGTCGCGGCATGCTACCAGTGTTAAAGAGTGCGATGGAGCTCGGTATGCCACGGCAAACTTGCTGACACTGACGGCGGCGGTGCACAAATGCTGCGCAGCTAGCGCCATTCGACGGCCAACACCGCGGTTCCTGGTGTGTCCGCTGTGCCGTGCGTGTGATCATTGCTTGTACATCCCTCTCGCAGTGTCCGGAGCAAGTATGGTGGGTCTGACACACCGGTGTCAATGTGTTCTTTTTCCCATTTCCAGGAGTATATATATATATATATATATATATATATATATATATATATATATATATATATATATAGGATTCTGTGTCGAGTATATTGTTATCGTTTCACCATATGTTCTGATTTTGTTCATAGCAAGTTAATTTCAGATACCATTCAGGAAACAAAAATACTAGACAATATCTTTCATCTTTATTTTCGATCTCTGTGATTAAAAGACGAAACAGTAATATATGCACAATATCGATGATAACTCTCAGGGAATTTTCATTATGTTTCGTTTATTACAGCTCTGAGACAAAATGGTAATTCGCAGACAGCCTATAAAAGGCTTGCTTACGTAGATACCATTACCAGTTGGTGATTAATCTGGCAGCAGGGCTAACTGACTACACACAAAAGTTGATAGACAGGTTGACGGGCTACCATTGATGAACATCACGGCTGTGTGTATATGACCCACGCTGCACTGAACATATAGTGCCGATGGCAGTGATTTGCACCGACTATCACTGCGGGCAGAAAAAAGTCATGAGAGATCTCCAAGCAATGCATCAAGTACATCATGCCAGGCGTAACAGGGGCATGTCTCTCATGAAGGATAGCATCAAAGTATCGTAAGCTGTCTCTAACCGAGCGCCCTGTACGGTTTTCTGTGTGTCTGATAAGCCAAATTAGGTTCTTCGTTTCGTCAATAAAAAATATGATAAAGATTTTTGTTGCTGTTCCATGGTCCTCTGTTCTTACATTAAGATGCATGCATATCAAGAAAGCTTCAGTCTGAAAACAATCCAGCTTCACCTTAAGTTACATAACAACCATCACGGTGTCCAGTTGTTCTCGGTGGTTTTCGACGAGCACCCTGTAGCCACCCAGAAGAAGTAAACATGATCAGAAAACGCCGTTTGTAGCCCTGAGCTCCATCTGCGCTCATGACTCCAGATGACCATAACACTCTTGGTTGGCACATAACAAGTTATTTGTTTTGTTTATTTCAAATGTTCCAAGTGGGATTTTGGTTTCTTCATTTCAGCATTGATTACAACGGGCTCCCAAAAATCTCCAATTACTTGCTTACAGTGCTTAACAATTCTCAAGAATCGGCGGAAATATGTGTGGAATCTCATGGGACTTAACTGCTAAGGTCATCAGTCCCTAAGCTTACACACTACTCAACCTATATTATCCTAAGGACAAACACACACATCCATGCCTGAGGGAGGACTCGAACCTCCACCGAGACCAACCGCACAGTCCATGACTACAGCGCCTGAGACCGCTCGGCTAATCCCGCGCGGCAAGAATCGGCGGAACATGTGCTTTGTAAGGCACTTGTTTCCTGGATGGAATGTATTTCATTTAACTAAAGTTCTCTGGCGTTGCAACGATTCTGTAGATAACAGCATCATTGGCAAACAGCCTCACAGAACATACAACATTATTTACTAAAACATCTTAGCCTAGGAACTGAATTCCTAATATTTATTTCACGTGTTCTATCCTTTATGTCACCACAAACGGATATTCCTAGATATTTAAAGTATCCAGTGATTTTTCACCTTTTTCTACTGTTTATTTTGTGAGATCATTCTATTTAACGTCGCTCCAGATGATTATTCATTGACATTTTCCGGTAAATGATGTTTGCAGCAATTTGTCATCAATGGTGGAATCGACTAGTAATGAATTCTTCCCCTATTTCTCCGCTCTACGTTACATTTACTTACCAGTTAACTGCCAGTCCCTGCCCTAGTAGTGGATCCCCTTAAAGTGTGCGTATTCTGTTAATAAATAAAGTTGAAGTTAATCTCTGGCGAAGTGCAGGTTCGATGTTGCGTAAAGAAAATGATTAGTAAATGTCAAAACCAAACATCAGGAGATAGAATTATAATACTCAATGCACTATAATATTAACCATCCTTTTTCTAGTAATTCTTAGCAATAAAGAAGCCATTGCTTGTTTATTAATTTTAATAATACCACTATCAGGTTTGTTTGATTAAGCGTGCAGATACAGTTCACTTGACCGCTATTTTATTATCTCGCAACAGTTGCAATACTCATATCTTACCATCTTAAACAGTAACGACAAAGAAAGTTGACGACAAAATGGCACACTAGCAAAAGGGGGTTTTCACATGCGTTAGTGCATTTTATTAATTCATCAGAGTGCATACGCGTTTCGGCGAAGACTCTTAAATACTCGTAGATATATGTAACAACGTTTTCTAAGCAGAGACAAGGCTAGTTCACAAAGTACTCACTTGTAAATTGATGGGGGTATGGCATAAAGTGTAAGTCAGTGTAGCTAATTTTGAGAAATTGAGTGTTTTGTGAAACATTGTACAGAAAAATCAGGTAAGCCTGATAGAAGTACATGTCGATATATTGCGTCTAAAAAAGGATAGGATTAATTTTGCAGCATAAAATAAGTGTAGTAATATTAATATTATCACTATAATTATTGTAAATATTATAAAGTTCACATTGAGTTAAAAATACTTGTCACAGTTAAAGGTAGTAATATTAATAATATCATCATGTTATAATACAAACCTAACCTGGAAACATTTTTGATAATGTTAATATGAAACAAACATTGATGAAAAATAATAATAATGATAATAATGATAGTGAAATAGTGGTGGTGGAAAAGAAAATCTAATTTTGTTTCGTGGCAGTGTGGTACAAGTCAGACTTACTTCACTTTGCCATAATATGTGTCACTCAAACCATTTCACTGCAGAACTTGTGGTGCCATGTGTGATGCTGTTGTGCAAAGAAAGACATACAACACTATGCTATCGAAAAGAGTACGGTTTCTGCTATATGACGTAGTACTTAACTCATTTTTGTCAAAATCTGACTTGCACCATTATACCATATGCCCCTTCAATTATACGTTACACTATGCGGGTATACTTTCTTTTAACGAATGTTTTATAACGTTGCAACGACCCTATAGACAATAGCATCATCGGAAAATGTCGTGACGGAGGTTACAATGTTATTCAGTAGATCGTTAGTGCATATTGTAAACAGAAACGGCACTATCGCCGTTCCTTGGTGTAGTCATGAGCTTAGCTTAATGTCTCTCGATTTCGTTCCGTTAAGAACGACGTGTTGAATTACATTTGCAAGTCCTGTTCTCCCTTTGAAACACAGATCTCTCAGTCCGTGATAAGTCTCCAATATTCAGCCCTGTTGGCCGGTATCTCGTTCGGGAAATTGGCCCTGTCCTCAGGCCGCTAACGTGGGTGAAACCCCTCGTGGGGTAGCAGCGCTTTCGGCCTGTCCACCCTTCTCCCCTTCTTCTGCAACTTTGGCCCCGTGCGAACGGCTGTCGGAGAGAGCCGCAACGCATTTCGCCGGACCCAGGCCGTGTCTTTACTTCTCTTTTGAAGCAGCATTTGATTGGAGGCGAAAGAGATGGAAGCGCGGCGACCGAGCCGGCACAGAAAAGTCGGTGGAGGAACATTCGCCAGGGGACATAAATTAGTTGGCGGGCGCGAGGGGAGGAAGCGCGGCCGGAAACTTGGCTGCGCGGACGCAACTTGGGCCGCGGCTGCGGGGGAGAAACTTATTAACGAATGGCGGGTGGCGCGGGGTAGCGGGGACCGCCTGTGGGCTGTGGCGGTGGCGGCGGCGGTGCACTCTTTAAAGTGGGACGTGCCGAGGGTTGCCTACGCCGCAGGCGCTTCGCTCCACGCAACGCGCTGCGCCACCGGCGGTTCGGCTTAAGGACTGCCGTCATTTATTTCCACAAAGAATTTCACTTTGGGGCAATTGTGAACTATTAGTCATTATATATTCTCAGTTATTCTGACTCCTTCCTTGCCACAGTATCCAATCGTGAGTTACATCTACATCTACATGATTATTCTGCAATCCACAATGAAGTGCCTTGCGGACGGGTCATCGAACCAGCTTCAAATTATTTCTCTGCCGTTTCGCTCTCGAACGGCACGCGAGGAAAAACGAATATTTAAATCTTTCCGTGCGAGCTCTGATTCCTCTTATTTTATCATGATGATCATTCCTCCCTGTAGGTGGGTGCCAACAGAATATTTTCGCAGTCGGAGGAGAAAGCTGGTGATTGAAATTTCGCGAGAATATCCCGCCGCAAACGACAAACGCCTTTGTTTTAATGATTGCCACCCCATTTCACGAATCGTGTCCGTGGCACTCTCTCCCCTATTTCGTGATAGTACCTAACGAGATGCTATTCTGTGAACTTTTTACTGTCCTCCGTCTGTTCCACAGTCGCACAGCTCACAGAATTACTCCAGAAGAGTGCGGACAAGCATGGTGCAATCACTCTCTTCAGTAGACCTGTTGAACCTTCTAAGAGTTCTGTCAATAGATCGCAGTATTTGGTTTGCTTTACCCCACAATATTATCTACACTATGGGATCAAAAGTACCCGGACACCTGGCTGATAATGACTTACAAGTCCGTGGAGTCCTCAATCAGTAATGCTGGAATTCAATATGGTGTTGGCCCACCCTTAACCTTGATGACAGCTTCTACTCTCACAAGCATAGGCATACGTTCAATCTGGTGCTGGAAGGTTTCTTGGAGAACGGCAGCCCATTCTTCACGGACTGTTGCATTGAGGAGAGGTAACGATGTCGGTCGGTGAGGCCTGGTACGAAATCGATTCCTTCCTCGGGCATGGATGTATGTGTTGTCCTTAGCGTAAGTTGGTTTAAGTTAGTTTAATTAGAGTGTAAGCCTAGGGACCGATGTCCTCAGCAGTTTGGTCCCATAGAACTTTACCACAAATTTCCAAATTTTTTTCTCAAATGTTTGGCTCCATCGAAAATCACATTGGCGCTTCAGCCACTTTGTTTACTGCAAAGTCAGCACATACGACATACATAACAGTGTGCAAATGTTTCATCGTCCAGGCCAATAATGCGTTTTTAAACGTGCTGATACACAGAGCTAAAATCGTTTCTTACAAGGTCCACATGGATTCCGAAGTGAGGTATCTGAGAAAAGTGTTCTAGAGTTTATATACGTATATTTGAGAATCGATACGCTTTTACGGATGTTGTAAAGAGCTTTGATTCCACATTAAAGATCACGACTTTGTCAAATATCCTGTTGCCGAACACAGCTTTATGGAGAAACATATGGTTATGTTTGATGAAGCTAAAATATTATCCCATGCACCTGCCTACCGGAATTTTATCATTAAAGAAGCGATTGAGATTAGAATGTGCAAAAAGAACTCTAAGTGGGGCTGCGAACATTCAGTTAGTGATGCATGAAAACGTTCGTTGATGAAAGGGTACACGGAAATAAGCCGAGTTATCCACAACCTAATGAAATCAACATTTCTACTAATGCTCTTCCATCAGAGGTATCGATATTTAGAGACACAGTGACTTGGTGACGATTCAACGGCATAATTCGGCCAACTGCATAAGATAATACCTAACGGACTATTTGCATGACCGTTAACTCCTAACGATGAAAGCAGCAAAAGTCGTCGTCGAAATACTGAGCATATAAAAAGGTATAAAGCGCCAAGAAAACTGAATAACGTTTATCCAACCACTAGAAATCGAGAAAACTTGTTCGGGGAAGGCACCACACAGAGATCAATTTATCATTTGTGAGAAACTTTATTTGAAGACTGAAATTTTCCGAGATGAAGGATCGTCAATATTTGCAAGATAAGAATAGCACGTTGGTGCTTTTCGCGTCACTTTTCAGAATCAACGTCTATACAGCACCATTTTGTGACCGTGCTAAAAAAAATCAGTTGTTGATGTAACAGATATTTTGTTCTCATACGGTCTGTATTAGTGTGCAAGAAAAACATTTATTTAGCACTTGGGTTCATTACTAATACAATTTACACAGAACTTCATAATATTTTTCAGTGACAACAATGCACAAGTTCTTGCATTAGCCACTGAACTACAATCGAAAAGTAATGTTGCTGCATGAAATTGACTGTAACAGAATTTACAGTTCTAATACCTTGTGAGATGATTTCCTGCACTGTTGTAATTTGTGTTTCACGTGAGCTCTGTTTTGACATGTGTCAACGTCCATCGAATATTCTAAGTGTTTCACCGAAAAAAGCTTGTTCTAAAGATTTACCATAAAACTCTAAAGTAACTCGTTTAAGCACAAGGACGATAATTTTAATGTACAGCTGTCAGTTACCAAATACGATATTTGTGAAGCTTTTTAGATCAAGTATCAATAAATAGAAGAAGAAAGGTTGTGGGAAACATCGAAGCTGATTACGATGCATGCTGAAAAATAATACCTCTGAATTTTTTATTCTGTTCACAGTATCGATTGAGGTATTACATGTCATGAATGAATTCTCTGATGCAATTAGTAATCCTCTGCCGCTTCGAATTGTAGCGTGTAACATGGCGGTGTATGACGCAACTATTTCGGTGTGTGAGAAACGGAAAGTACGAATTCGAAGAGTTCGTCTACACATGGAGCACCCTCTCCTTCAGCATGCAATGAAAGGCAATATAGGAGTATTGCGACATCTGCAACAATGCGACGCCTCCCGTTCGCTGTCACCGACCACTCTCCATATAGTCCCTACTTGGCTTCATCCGAGTTTCAGCCGTTTACAAAACTTAAAGAACACCTTCGGGAACTTCACTTTGCTAGTGATGCAGCGGTGCAACAAGAAGTGAGATTGTGGCTCCGTCAACAATGTCAAATTTTCTAACGTGACGGAATTAACAAATAGGTGTCGTTGGAAGAAACGGGTTCGTCGCCAGTGTGGTTATGTTGAGGAATAAATATGTAGACATGAAGGACAAAGATGTAAAATGTTTTACACTCCCGGAAATGGAAAAAAGAACACATTGACACCGGTGTGTCAGACCCACCATACTTGCTCCGGACACTGCGAGAGGGCTGTACAAGCAATGATCACACGCACGGCACAGCGGACACACCAGGAACCGCGGTGTTGCCCGTCGAATGGCGCTAGCTGCGCAGCATTTGTGCACCGCCGCCGTCAGTGTCAGCCAGTTTGCCGTGGCATACGGAGCTCCATCGCAGTCTTTAACACTGGTAGCATGCCGCGACAGCGTGGACGTGAACCGTATGTGCAGTTGACGGACTTTGAGCGAGGGCGTATAGTGGGCATGCGGGAGGCCGGGTGGACGTACCGCCGAATTGCTCAACACGTGGGGCGTGAGGTCTCCACAGTACATCGATGTTGTCGCCAGTGGTCGGCGGAAGGTGCACGTGCCCGTCGACCTGGGACCGGACCGCAGCGACGCACGGATGCACGCCAAGACCGTAGGATCCTACGCAGTGCCGTAGGGGACCGCACCGCCACTTCCCAGCAAATTAGGGACACTGTTGCTCCTGGGGTATCGGCGAGGACCATTCGCAACCGTCTCCATGAAGCTGGGCTACGGTCCCGCACACCGTTAGGCCGTCTTCCGCTGACGCCCCAACATCGTGCAGCCCGCCTCCAGTGGTGTCGCGACAGGCGTGAATGGAGGGACGAATGGAGACGTGTCGTCTTCAGCGATGAGAGTCGCTTCTGCCTTGGTGCCAATGATGGTCGTATGCGTGTTTGGCGCCGTGCAGGTGAGCGCCACAATCAGGACTGCATACGACCGAGGCACACAGGGCCATCACCCAGCATCATGGTGTGGGGAGCGATCTCCTACACTGGCCGTACACCACTGGTGATCGTCGAGGGGACACTGAATAGTGCACGGTACATCCAAACCATCATCGAACCCATCGTTCTACCATTCCTAGACCGGCAAGGGAACTTGCTGTTCCAACAGGACAATGCACGTCCGCATGTATCCCGTGCCACCCAACGTGCTCTAGAAGGTGTAAGTCAACTATCCTGGCCAGCAAGATCTCCGGATCTGTCCCCCATTGAGCATGTTTGGGACTGGATGAAGCGTCGTCTCACGCGGTCTGCACGTCCAGCACGAACGCTGGTCCAACAGGTGGAAATGGCATGGCAAGCCGTTCGACAGGAGTACATCCAGCATCTCTACGATCGTCTCCATGGGAGAATAGCAGCCTACATTGCTGCGAAAGGTGGATATACACTGTACTAGTGCAGACATTGTGCATGCTCTGTTGCCTGTGTCTATGTGCCTGTGGTTCTGTCAGTGTGATCATGTGATGTATCTGACCCCAGGAATGTGTCAATAAAGTTTCCCCTTCCTGGGACAATGAATTCACGGTGTTCTTATTTCATTTTCCAGGAGTGTATTTAGAAAGCTTTGAGTTTCAAAGATACGGTGATTGGGGTCTTGAAAACCGTGGATAATAGAACTCCGTTGATAACCCACAATTTAAATACACAATAATGTACTAGAGTGTTCAAAAACGGAAATTAATTGCAATGTCAGAATTAAAATCACTTAACTAACGTTTATAATAACTTCTACTTTATTCAACGAATTATGTCTGAGAACATAGTGCTTACAAAGAATAGAGTGGAAGGAAGTTTCACGTTACAGTACATTACCTGACTTCTGTCTAGTGAGGTAGCTTGCCTTTTACATATCGCACTACAAATGTTAAGGAACATGAACGTGTCAGAACGGGAGCATCTCCTTGCTGTTTCAGGTAGTTCAGTAAGCCTTCGGCCCATCTTAGTGCTGATGCATGACTGATTACTGTTTTTGGAATTAGAGGAATGTTGTCATCTTCGTCACTGTCATTCCCCTCCTCGGATTTGTCTTGTACTCGCTGAACAATAAACGCTGTCAGTCGACATCTCATGACCGCGGTCTGTGCGTTTCACGTCAAACCGTTTAGAAATATTTTCTTTGTCAATAGTTTCACACCCTGGAGTGCTTTTCAAAACAGCAGCTAACGTTGCTGATGACCTGTCTTCTTCGTCATCGGAATCTCAGTTTTTAGAAATTTTAGGATTAACGTTTTCCATAAATTGGCTATGGCTGATTGTTTTACCTGACGCCATGCCATCGAAAATACGTAAATTGCCTCTATCACGGTCAATTGTTGTGCGGTCCTCCAGGTCACTTTATGGCAAAAATAATGGAGACATAAATTGTGCATTTCTTTTCCTTTGAAACAGTGCGGATTTTTAGCTTTACCTATTATACCAATCTTAAGGGGTCATTATATGTCGTATGCAGCCAGTGTTAAATTATATAATTTTGTGACCCATTATCTTGGAAACTTTTTAAGTCACCAACGTACAATTTTACATAATTATTGAATACACCTTTCTAGAATTGCCCTGGCTCATGGTCTGTGTCTTCCACAGTGTCACAACAACCCAGTGCTTGTCTCTTCCTTTTCTTTCATGCTTCTTTTGTCATTTTCTGGGCAGCTAACTCTGCTTCACGTACACGAAGCTCATCCAGGACCGCAGACCTTTAGCTGTGTTCTGTCCGGATCTTATCCCTAACTTGTCCAGAACATTAAGTCTTTCATAGTTCCCAACATTAAAAGTTATTACAGTGACAGACACTGCTAACTTTAGAGTCATAATGCCAACAAATACATTTTTGGCACACGGTACCACACATCATTATTGAAGGACTCATTCACATTCTGGGTCTTCCTATGTAAACACTTCTTAGGTAGCTCAGGATGTGACAAATCTCTGTTAATAGGTTTGATTGCCTCCATCACTGCCAAAGGAAGAGAATACTTATGTGTAAATTCATGCAGGGTGCCAAAAAATTCAGCTTGCCTATATTTACACCACGTGTTTGGTGAAGGTGGACACAAAGCAGGACATGGCTTTTCATCGGTTGATATTCGTTGAAAGAAAGTGCTCTACACAACTCTTCTCATCTTCTCTAAATTGTCACATTTATCTCTAATGGCCTTCCCATAATATTCCTGTAATTCATCAATTACTTTGTCTGTTATCTTACTACAAAAATAGCCGATAATCACACTACTTTCAACGAAAACTAGTATCAGAAACAAACGACTGATTTGTTTATTCGTAATGTCAACTTCTGAGACGTAACAGTCGGCACAAAACAAAGCAATTCACAGCCTTCTAGAATGTGTAGTTCCCAAGATACGACTGCTCACCTGTAACAGTATATGCATAACCGCGAAATTTGACAGTCACATATCAACATTCAAAATATTATTTGAAGGTCTCACAATTGTCTGATTTTAATGTATTACAGACCAACATGTTCAGGAAAGTCCAAGTACATTATGGTGTAGAAAACAGAAAATGTCAAATTTCAACGAATTTCACATACAATGTCCCCTTAACTTTATGTGATACCGTAGCATTAGCACAATGCAGTAAAGTTATTCTTTCCTTGCTTGATTTATAACCAGGTGAACTGTGACCTGTGTCTAAATCTAAAATATTTGTTTGCAGAAACTTCCAAAACAACCTGGTTTCGGCCGCGTTATAAATTTGCTCCAGCTCTAAATTTTCTCGTGTAGTAAACTCCTAATAATCATTAAAAAATTTAGAAGCAGACTCATTATCTGCTCTTAACTTTTGTTCTTGGATGGCAAGCTTCCTCTTACCATGACGCTGTTTAAATTTTGTTATCCAGCTGGTAGATGCATTAAAACCTCCTTCAGTCCCTACGTTTTTGAAGAAAGGTCTGTCTGGCGCATATTGGATCAGATACTTGTGTGACCACTGCTCGTTACTGATGAAACCATTCCAACATTACTTTATCCAGTTCTGCGTATGTAGACATTTTCATAGCGTTCCGCTTTGACAGACCCTGAGACGAGTCAGAACTGCTAACAAACTGAATTACGAATCAGTACCAGACTCCGCGTATCAACGCTGTCTTCTTCGACTTTATGTATTATTTCCAATTTCTGCTTTATCGCTCCCACAACATGTTTTCGCTTTTCAGACATTGTTTGGCACTAACAGAAACCAAATGGCTACAGTATCCATTGCTACAATACAGAGGTGTTCGAGCAGCACATGGATTACTACACTCGTGTTGTCATGTCACATTATCGTTCACCAGGGACCACTTCAGAGTAAAAGAAAAATTTTCAGCAACTAATTAAAAAGTGGGAGAAATAGGCTGCGGATAATCCGTTCGCGGATAACCGAGAGTTTACTGTATTACTTTTCAGGACGCATTCGTGTATTAGCCTCAATTTGTTTGTAATGAACTCGAAGACATTTAACATTTTTAATTTCTTCGAAGATTAAATGCTTTAATTAACCTAAAGCTACTCGATGATGGATTGAATAAATTAATGTACATCTACATATGCATTTACCATGAACTATACAGTCCACGGTGGACCGTACTTTGCACCAACATTAGCAAATTTCTGTTACGTGTCATTATGACTCTGCACACGCCTTGCTCTTTCTTAAGGTTTCCTATGGTCTCTGGGTGGGATATACGGTGGTGTCAGCACGGTAATCGCACTGTTTTTTCCTTTAAAATGGAATTTCACGAGAGCTACATCGTTATTCTTCCAAGGATTTCGCTATAAGTTCATCTAGCGTTTCTATTAAGCTTTCGTCTCGGCTACACAAACCACCTGCGATCATAGCAGGTCGCGTGTGAATTCTTTCCTCTGTTCCAAGCGCGTGATCAGGATTCCAAAAGAGGGAGTACTGCTGTAGAACTGATCACTTTAACTCCATATGCCCACTTTCCTTTACACGTGCACTGTGCCTCTTCCGAACCCCTTCCAACAAATGTATGACTTCCATTCGCGTCTCCTGCAACGAATTTTTCGTGATGGTCCGATTTCGTATCACTTCTTAGTACCAGCTCTAAATATTTTCGGTATAAGATGTGCTGCAGATTTTCACAGCTTACCTTGTAATATGGTTCTGTCAGGGTCTCTCTCTTTGTTATGCGCTTAAACCAAGCCAACATTCATAACACGAAGTGAAAAATTAACCAAGCCTGTTAGCTGTTTCTTTCTAATGACGACACATTCCAATACACAACAGCACTGTTACCTAATAGTCTCATTATGCTGCTAATTTTATCTGATAAATACTTGGTGCACATTGTGACCATCAGAGGTGCTATTACGCTACGGCTCACTCAACGTTGCTTACATTTCTGTTCAATATTCACCAACCAACAGAACGAACGAGCTTTTGGTGGTCAAAAGTCAATGAGCTGATGCTTACCTCTGAAGACATTGAGTGTGATCGTGTCTCGATTATGAGTTGGCGATGTGGTACAGTATCTAACTTTTTTCGGAAATCTAGGAAGATGGACTCTGCTTTGATCTGGCACACCCTTTAACCAGCCTAATATGCTGTTGAGTGGAAGTAACCGGACCAGACAACGAGGAACCCCTTCACAATGGTTCAAAATGGTTCAAATGGCTCTGAGCACTATGGGACTCAACATCTTAGGTCATAAGTCCCCTAGAACTTAGAACTACTTAAACCTAACTAACCTAAGGACATCACACACACCCATGCCCGAGGCAGGATTCGAACCTGCGACCGTAGCAGTCCCGCGGTTCCGGACTGCAGCGCCAGAACCGCTAGACCACCGCGGCCGGCCCCCTTCACAATGGACAACGTTATTTTGTTCAATAGAACCTGAACGCAAATTATTGTGTACACCCTATTTTTAAAAAAAAAACAAGCCAAGAATTGTACTAAACTATTAAGAAGAAAAATTTCACTAATAACCACAACCTGTCTTTTAGTTAAAAAGCTTTACCAATGACAAAAAATTATTTTTTATAGACTTCAGATTTCTTTGAATTCTACATCTACATCTACATCGACATACATACTCCGCAATCCACCATACGGTGCGTGGCAGATGGTACCTCGTACCACAACTAGCATCTTCTCTCCCTGTTCCACTCCCAAACAGAACGAGGGAAAAATGACTGCCTATATGCCTCTGTACGAGCCCTAATCTCTCTTATGTTATCTTTGTGGTCTTTCTGCGAAATATAAGTTGGCGACAGTAAAATTGTGCTGCAGTCAGCCTCAAATGCTGGTTCTCTAAATTTCCTCAGTAGCGATTCACGAACAGAACGCCTCCTTTCCTCCAGAGACTCCCACCCGAGTTCCTGAAGCATTTCCGTAACACTCGCGTGATAATCAAACCTCCAGTAACAAATCTAGCAGCCCGCCTCTGAATTGCTTCTATGTCCTCCCTCAATCCGACCTGATAGGGATCAGAAACGCTCGAGCAGTACTCAAGAATAGGTCGTATTAGTGTTTTATAAGCGGTCTCCTTTACAGATGAACCACATCTTCCCAAAATTCTACCAATGAACCGAAGACGATTATCCGTCTTCCCCACAACTGTCATTACATGCTTGTCCCACTTCATATCGCTCTGCAATGTTACGCCCAAATATTTAATCGACGTGACTGTGTCAAGCGCTAATGGAGTATTCAGACATTACAGGATTCTTTTTCCTATTCATCTGCATTAATTTACATTTATTTATATTTAGAGTTAGCTGCCATTCTTTACACCAATCACAAATCCTGTCCAAGTCATCTTGTATCCTCCTACAGTCACTCAACGACGACACCTTCTCGTACACCACAGCATCATCAGCATACAGCCGCACATTGCTATCCACCCTATCCAAAAGATAATTTATGTATATAGAAAACAACAGTGGACCTACCACACTTCCCTGGAGCACTCCAGATGATACCCTCACCTCCGATGAACACTCGCCATCGAGGACTTTGGATATAATATTTAAACAATGTCATTACAGTTCACCACAAAATAGTAGTAAATCCACAACAAATGCGTTTCGCTCCTTGGTAATGTAACTCTAGAATAAAGCGAAGTTATTTGAATGAAGTTCAAACCCCACTAGGCAGTGACCATCCAACGGTCGGGATTGGTGGTGCAGGCTTGCCACTGCAGGCTCGCCACCCACAACGTACTGGTAGATGGGCAGGTCCCATAAAAGATCAAATGCAACAGACTAAAAACTAGTCTTAAAAACTAATAACAGTCCACTGGTTTTACAGCAATGGAAGGACTCATTCTGGTACGTAACATCTTGCAACCCTAACATAAACTGGTAGAAACAATCGTCCAGTGACTGAATATGGTGCTAAGCGAATTATCAGTACATACAACTCAAAATAACGACGGAGTATAAATCGTTAACAACTGGGTAACACCAGAATTAAAGTAGTGGACGAAGAGGCAAGGCTTCAATACCCCAAAATTATTTTACCAAATGGCGCAGCCTTTTGGTCCAAGCAATTTAAGCACTGAAAAGAATAGCTGTTATTAAATTGAACTACGCTCTTTCAGATAGCAGACGAGACAAATTTCAACTCCCAAAATTGCTTTACAAATGACTGCTTGTAATAACTACAGCGAAAAGACGACTTTTATTAAAATAATCTTTACTATTTTTTAATAGGCGACATGACAAACTTTCAGTGCCCAAAAATATTGAGGAAATGCTTGCCTGGAATAACTGCAGTGAAAAGGGCAGCTCTTACGAACATGAACTTCACGTTTTTTAAATAGCAGACAAGACTAAATTTCAGTCCCCAAAATTGTTTTTCGTATAGTTGCCCACAATAATTGCAGAGAAAGGAGCACCTCTTCTTAAAATGAGCTTCACCATTGAAGTAAGCTTCATTTCTTAAGAACTGGACCCTAGTAGACAACAAATACAACAATATGGTTGAGGGGGAACTGGTTAAAGTACCAATACGTTAACGCTGTAAGCACACAGTTTACAGTAACAAGCTGACCAAAATATTTGATGAATCAGTAGCTGAGGGGCTCAGACAAATTTCCAGAGTGTACCATCGCCCCACAATTTGCCAAAACACCTTCCTCGTACACCTTCCTTTCAACCCGAGGTGCTCTTTCTGCTTTTGCTATCAGTCTCGAACTGCCTACCGGCCTGCCAGTCAACGCTCCTTGTGTGGTGAACTTTCAAAGATTCCATATGGCTATTGCGATCGAGCCATCAATCTGACCCGGCTCAGCTCAACCTGCCCCACTTAAACTGCAAACCCCTCGTAGGTACTTCTAGTTTAATTGGACACTCTAGATTCCCTTTTAAATGTGTGAGACGTGCATCCTGTAAACTTTGCATGTGACAAAGTTGCGTACCAAGAGGCTGACTGCGTTCAGCACTTGAATGACATTATGGACCCACAAAGCGAGGAACCCACTTAGCAGCTCTCTTCCAGACTTGCTGGATGACCTCAGGAGTAACTTTGATAGACGAAGGATCGTTCACGGTCCATAAATTAGCCTGTGGGTAATGAGAGGGAAACTCAACATAAAGGAGGCGAGTGTTGCTTTTAGAATCTCGTGATGAGCCGAATAAAAGACTAAGTTCAACCACGTAATAGACACATTCCACTTGTCCTGACTCGGTCTCAAGGAAGTTCAGCGCAGATTTAAAATTACGCCTCACCCTTCGCCAACTGGTGGTTGAGGGTAGTATGTCACGGTGACGAAATTTCTGCTCGTGTTCTTGAAACAAATCCGCTTAAATTGCTTGGACAAAAAGGCTGCAGCGTTGTCGCTAACCAGTGAACGGGAGGGCTAAAGGTGGAGACCAATCCAGACAGATGATGAATGGTTGAGGCCGGAGTTACTCCACTGCTCAGGACCAACCACACAATCGTAGTAAAGGTGTCCATTGTCACAAAAAGATAGTGGTTCCCATTTCTTGTGCGTGGGGGTGATCTGACGTAATCAATGAACATTTTGTCCAATGGATTATGGTCTCAGATGGACTGAGGTAAATCTTGTGTAGAATTGCGTCTGGGTTTGGCGAATTTGCAATCTTCAGACTCCCCCACCAATTTAAGCACATCGTCACGCACTGTGGACCATGTCAGGTGCTGTTTAATTTCATAACGGTTCCACTCATGTCTAAATGCCTGCCAGCAACGGAGTTACTGTAAAATCGCCGGGCCTAGTTCCTCAGGTAAACAGATCTTAAAGGATTTGTCTTTTTTCGTTTTATAACATACAGTCCCTTTTCTCAGAACATACCCTGTCTTACCCAGTAAGAAGCCTTTGTTTGCTTCCTTAATCAACGGATCCAGGCTCTGTTTGTTCTTGAAGTTCCCAAAGACCTCACGCACCTCAATCAACACAATGTACACAATGACTGAAAACCACTTAGACTCCAGTAAATCCTGACATGACTACTGTTCCGTTTCCCGCTCTTGGATCATACGACAAAAGGGCGGCTGCTACCTGGTTATCTGCACCACGGAAGTGCCTGGCAGAGAAGCGAAAGGCGTAAATGTGCACATCCCACCTTGCGATGCGTCCTGTTTTCCAGGGTCTGACAAACACCCAACTCAAAACCTGATTGTCGGTTTCAAAGACAAAATGCGTGTTCTCCAACTTAAATGTGCGAACATTACTACGAGGGTCTCCCACTCGTACACCGAGTATTTCAGCTTCGTGGGCAACGTGGTTCTGGAAGCATACGTAACTGGACTATGTTCCCTGTCGTGTTCTTGTAAAAGGACAGCAGAGACCCCAGAATTAGACGCATTGCACAATAAAGAGTCGTTCAAAATCTGGAACACCCAAAGTCGGAGTATTATTAAGAGCAGCTTTAACCATGTCAAAGGCCACATGGTACGTTTCCCACCACTGGAAATTCACTCCTCTGTTCAATGGGATTGCCAGTTGCACAAAATAAGGCAAAAACTTCCTAAAAAAATTACCAAGCCGATGAAGCGAGCTGCTTCCTTCTTATTTTTAGGAGAAGGAAATTTCTGAAGATCCAAAGTCCTTTCTATTTCAACACTATTGGCTGAGACCAAATGTCCTAAAAAGAAAATCTCACTTCTAGCCAGATTTATCTTAGAAGATTTAACAGTCAAATCTGCTTCCCGAAGGTGAACAAGAAACTGTTCAACATGCTGAAAGTCCTCGAAAAGGGGACACTACATAAATCCACATCGTCCAAGTAACTATAGACTGATTTGAATTTCAGTTCACTCAAACCAGTGTCTAGAAGTCGTGATACTACTGCCACTCCGGTGGATAAACTGAGAGGAAAACGACTGAATTCGTACAGCTTCCAGTCGGTGCAAAATTTTGACACATGTTTAGAGTCCTCAGTGAAAGGAATCTGGTGGTAGGCCTGGTTCAAATCCATGACGGTAAAATAGCGAGCCCTCGCAAAGCAGGCAAAACAGTTGTTCAAGTCCAGAATTGGTACAGACGCTCTAAGGTGACTTTCTTGACAGTAATTCTATAATTCACCATCGGCCGATAACAACCTCCTTTCCGCTTCAGTATCAGAAACATGGCCGACACATGTGGTCAGTCTTCACACCGTCTTGAAGCGTCTTATGGATCAGTTGTTACAAAATTTTCGTTTTGGATGGCGACAACCGGTATGGAATTTGGCGAACTGGAAGATCGTTCATCAGCCTGATATTATACTGAATCCTGTTGGTGACTCTGAGTTCATTAATCAACACATCAGGAAACTTCCCGAGCACTTCTGACAGGGTTTTAGCTTCGCACTGTCCTAAATGACTGACCTGGAAATGAGGACCACCCCACTGAAACACTACTGACCCCTTGGACAAGCTGGCAAGCACATTGTTCAAAATCCCTACCAGGACAGAATTTGAGTGGAACCCTCTTATCAGTGAAATTAAAAATTAATTCTGTCTGCTGCATGACATTACACGCCAACAACAACTTAATTGACAATCGTTTGAATACTATCAATTCCATCGGCCACGAAAATACCTATATATCAACGCTACCCCACAAACAATTCACTAGATTCAACAACTGCCCATTGGCAGTTCGACATCTCTGTAATGTATCTTTGAAGGGGGGAACTAAGAGATGCTATGCCTTCGAAGTACCAGTCATGAATGATAAGACGAACACTACTCCCAGAGACTATTAGAGCACAGACGGGATCATGATTGATTTACGTGCAAACAAAAGGTAGTTACTGATTAGCTCTGATGAGGTGATACAGCTTGGGTCGGGAAGGACCCCTAGAGCACCCAAGTCTTTGAAGTCAGCTGTTTGGACACCCACTATGCTGTACAGAACTGTGACATATTAAATGAGGGAATCGCCACACCGAAAACAATCGGCTGTTTGACCCCTTCACTCTGAACATTTGCAGTATGTTCCATTATGCTGGTTTTTCAAAACTGTGCCTTGTGTCGGTGAAATGTATGCTCTCGATTGTGTGTGAATTCATTTAATTCTGAAAAGGTGGTAGGCCTCTGCAAAAAAGTAAGTCTTCAACTGTATTCAGGTTTAACGCCTTGCAAAATATTCTCAGCAGCTTCCCCTTCAGTTACGGGCAATTACAATGCAACGACCACGATGTGAATCTCCTCAGTATACGAGTATAGTTGGAGAAAAGAAAATATTTATTCATAAATTCGTCTACATCTTGTTGTGATATTCTGTCTCGCATCACCTTTCTCTTTAAGTCGCCTAATATTCCCCAAAACTCTAGTGTCTCTGCTACCTTCTTACTTAACAAACCTCTGGTCAGCAGATACATCAACTGAAGAATCACCAGATGTGGAATACTAAGTGCATCCGCGTGTTTCTCAGAGCGTACCAACAACCATAAAATTTTACCACTTGTACACTCCTGGAAATGGAAAAAAGAACACATTGACACCGGTGTGTCAGACCCACCATACTTGCTCCGGACACTGCGAGAGGGCTGTACAAGCAATGATCACACGCACGGCACAGCAGACACACCAGGAACCGCGGTGTTGGCCGTCGAATGGCGCTAGCTGCGCAGCATTTGTGCACCGCCGCCGTCAGTGTCAGCCAGTTTGCCGTGGCATACGGAGCTCCATCGCAGTCTTTAACACTGGTAGCATGCCGCGACAGCGTGGACGTGAACCGTATGTGCAGTTGACGGACTTTGAGCGAGGGCGTATAGTGGGCATGCGGGAGGCCGGGTGGACGTACCGCCGAATTGCTCAACACGTGGGGCGTGAGGTCTCCACAGTACATCGACGTTGTCGCCAGTGGTCGGCGGAAGGTGCACGTGCCCGTCGACCTGGGACCGGACCGCAGCGACGCACGGATGCACGCCAAGACCGTAGGATCCTACGCAGTGCCGTAGGGGACCGCACCGCCACTTCCCAGCAAATTAGGGACACTGTTGCTCCTGGGGTATCGGCGAGGACCATTCGCAACCGTCTCCATGAAGCTGGGCTACGGTCCCGCACACCGTTAGGCCGTCTTCCGCTCACGCCCCAACATCGTGCAGCCCGCCTCCAGTGGTGTCGCGACAGGCGTGAATGGAGGGACGAATGGAGACGTGTCGTCTTCAGCGATGAGAGTCGCTTCTGCCTTGGTGCCAATGATGGTCGTATGCGTGTTTGGCGCCGTGCAGGTGAGCGCCACAATCAGGACTGCATACGACCGAGGCACACAGGGCCATCACCCAGCATCATGGTGTGGGGAGCGATCTCCTACACTGGCCGTACACCACTGGTGATCGTCGAGGGGACACTGAATAGTGCACGGTACATCCAAACCATCATCGAACCCATCGTTCTACCATTCCTAGACCGGCAAGGGAACTTGCTGTTCCAACAGGACAATGCACGTCCGCATGTATCCCGTGCCACCCAACGTGCTCTAGAAGGTGTAAGTCAACTACCCTGGCCAGCAAGATCTCCGGATCTGTCCCCCATTGAGCATGTTTGGGACTGGATGAAGCGTCGTCTCACGCGGTCTGCACGTCCAGCACGAACGCTGGTCCAACTGAGGCGCCAGGTGGAAATGGCATGGCAAGCCGTTCCACAGGACTACATCCAGCATCTCTACGATCGTCTCCATGGGAGAATAGCAGCCTGCATTGCTGCGAAAGGTGGATATACACTGTACTAGTGCCGACATTGTGCATGCTCTGTTGCCTGTGTCTATGTGCCTGTGGTTCTGTCAGTGTGATCATGTGATGTATCTGACCCCAGGAATGTGTCAATAAAGTTTCCCCTTCCTGGGACAATGAATTCACGGTGTTCTTATTTCAATTTCCAGGAGTGTATTTCATATATGGACAGCACTGAATACGTCTGAAATAGATGCAAATGCGGATTTTGGGACCTTGCAAAAGATTCAAACGCAATACGAGAAGGTGCTTCACTTACAATACCGCACCCTGACTCATTAAGGTTACTATGTGTAGGGCTACCCTCTTCTTCAGTAGCCACTATATCTCTCCAATCCAATCTACTAAGTTCAGTTTGCAACTGCATAACCTGAGTGGGTAACTGCTCGCCATTAGCTCTTTGTTGACACATGCACTGAAGTTGTCTGAAGTCGTGCAATCTCTTAACCCAGTGACTGACTTGTGCCTAAACGCGGAATACCTACATACGAGCAGGATTGCTATCTTCCAAAAACTCTATATTCTCCCACACATCGGAGAGGGCCAGCAAGAGACAGATAATGTGGGACCTACCTTGCTGATGTTTCCAGCAGTCAGGCACAGTGGACAGTGCAAAACAACATGCAAGTACGTGACCACGTGAACGGTACTTTCATCTGTTGATTCTCCATGAAAACAGATTTTGTACCTAAGCTGGTCCTTTTTGAGACAGGCAAAACCCATACAACCTCTCCCATGTGTTACACCAGTGCTGTTACCCTGAAACACAAATTACTGTTGGTTTCTCCAGCATGACAAACACACTTACAGGAAGACAAACTATTTACAAATTCAACTGTGAATGGTGCGACAAAATTTGAGTTATTGGCCACTCCTCCCACACAAAACCACGCTCTGCTACCTTTGCATAATCTTGCACACTCTTCAATCAGCCTAATATGTTGTTGTGTGGTACGACTGGGTCAGGCAACGAGGAACAGCTTTCACAGTTGACAACACCAATGTTATTTTATGCAGTAGAACATCAGCACAAATTCTTTTGTACGGCCACTTTTAAAACAACAAAAACATAAACAAAACCAAGACTTTTACAGTACTCTTAACAAGAAAAATTTCTCAAATTATCGAAACCCGCCTCTTAACTGTAAAACTTTACCAAAGACAGAAATTTTTTTTTATAAACTTCAGAATTCCTTGAACTGACCTTGGATCTAAATACCATTAAATACCATTAAAATTTACCAAAAACTTTTAGTAAATACACAACAAATGTATTACGCTTATTGGCGACACAAGCTTAGAATAAAGCGAAGTTATTTGAATACAAATCAAACTCCACCACAGGTGGTGATAATGCAATGGATGGGATGGGTAACGCAGACTCTTCACTCACGGCTGTACTGGTAGATGAAGTGGGTCCCATACAAGACCACCTACAACAGACTGAAAACTAATTAAAAAATAATAACAGTGATCTGTTTTTTCAACAAGGGAAAGACACATTCTGGTACATAACAACATGCATCAGCAATACAAATTGGTAAAAACATCCACCCAATTACTATATATGGTGATAAGAAAAATATCAGTACATGCAGCTCAGAATAATAATGTGCAATACAATCCTTAAAAACTGCGTAACACCAGAATTATAGTAGTAGGTGACGAAACAATACCCTAGAAATATATTACCAAATGATTGCCTGGAATAATTGCACTGAAAAGAATAGCACTTAATAAAATATACTTCGCTGTTTCAAATGGCAGATGAGAAAAAATTTCAAATCCCAAAATTTCTTTAAAAATGTATGTTTGTAATAACTGCAGTGAATCGGATAGCTCTTATTAAAATAAACATCACTGCTTTTAAATAGCAGACAAGACAAAATTTCAATCCCCAAAATTGTTTTACAAATAACTGCCCAAAAAATTGCTATGAAGGGGGCAGCTCATATTAAACTAATCTTCACCGTTGAAATAAGTTTCACTTCTTTTAGAATAAAAAAGGGCAGACAACATTTACAGCAATAAAGTTGAGGAGAAACTGATCAGAGTACCATGAAGTTCACGTGGCAAGCACACAGTTTGTAGTAAAAAAGGTCACCAAAATATTTGATGAATCAGCAGTGAAGGGACATTCAGGGTCTCCACAAACTCGGCTCAGGCAAATTTCCAGAGCATACCACTGCCCCGCAAAAGACCAAAGCAATGTGCTCGTACAGATCAGGTTTCCACTCGCTGAGACAGAGTTTAGTATGTCAATGCTGAACAGCGGCAGACCCGCCTCGCTCCCCTTTGTGCCGTTTCCGCCATAGCTAATGGTCTCCAACTGCCTACACACGTGCCGGTCAAAGCGCCTGGTGCGGCGAATCTTCAATGATACCACAGAGCTATCCTGATCGATCGATCAATCCTAACCAGCACGGCTCAGACTCTGTGTGTTTAGTCGCATCACCCATATCAAAAGTTTCGTGTTTGAATACAATTATGTTTGCAAAAGACGTTTTTCTGAACATAGAAATATGTTTTGAAAGACGCTTCTTGCTATAATCGTTGCACTCAGCACATGCTGTAGCAAACAGCTAAAGACGTTTGTTAGCCGTATTGGTCCTGTGTATCCGATCTTTTGCCCTTTTTTTTGTAAACATCACATGGGGCTGTTCGTTGTGCCGGCACACAGTCACACACACGCACCCACCCATCCACCCACACATACATACCCACACACACACACACACACACACACATGCACACGCACACGCGCGCGCACACACACACACACCCACCCACCCACCCACCCACACACACACACACACACACACACACACACACACACACACACACACACGCACGCACCAAACGTCCAAGAGTGACAGATCACGTCACGGGGAACTACTTTTCTTACAGGCAAACCGATCGTTGACCCTTCCTGCCGACATTAAGTGTAGTTTAGTATTCGCTGGCCCTGGGATGATGAGATTCCAACGTCTAGCAGGGTGTACTAAAAAAATGGCTCTGAGCACTATGGGACTTAACATCTAAGGTCACCAGTCCCCTAGAACTTAGAACTACTTAAACCTAACTAACTTAAGAACATCACACACATCCATGCCCGAGGCAGGATTCGAACCTGCGACCGTAGCGGTCGCGCGGCTCCAGACTGTAGCGCCTAGAACCGCTCGGCCACCACGGCCGGCTCAGGGTGTACTGAGCAGGTGTGCTGCGTACTACCTACGTTACTAAATTGATGTAGTAATTAGCAAGAACAAAACTACAGAGTGTATTTCAGTGGGAACGATTTTTTAGAAGCGAACCAGGATCATTAATTTTGCTTTGTCCAGCCTCTTGCGCTTATATGACTGAATTATAGACAACACGCAATGCATACATATGTCCTCTAGTGCCTGCATCCGAGCAACGGGACTTTCCACGACTTACTGAAGGTGCTCACGAGTGCTGCGACCCCCCCCCCCCTCGCTCATGGTGTGAAATTGAGTATTTTGTCGTTACACAAATTTTTTTTTTTTTTGGTAATCTAGACAGGAGACATAAGAATATATACGCAATCCTAAGAGACAGTTTTTGTTTTCTGTGTCAAGAATTTCGATTAAATGGGTGATGCAAAGCTTTTGTTGATGGAGGAATGGGAACTATTCAGGGATATGACAGAAGCGATCATTCTATGCAAGAAAGTGTAATATAAATGGGCTCTTAAGTGCGACACAGGAGCTATAAGTACTTGTTCATCTTCGTTACGGTAAAACATACTCTTCCACTGAAGCTATTAGAGCTCATATTTACTAGAAATTATTGCTTCGAATGAGATTTCTTATCACATTCCTTAATACTGACCATTGCTCCTGGGACACACACGTAGGGATGAATGGATACTGACGTTATGTTCTTTCCTTTTTAAGAAGGCCATGTATCAACCACAAACCCCCTAGAGGGATTAAGCACTATCTGATAAAATGTATCCAGACATACCTACATAATGTGGAATACATTACTATATATTACAAGAGGCAGACCTATCAGTACAAAAGGAGACGAGGCGGTAAGTACTGCGCTGTCAGCAGTGATGGAATAACAGCACTATGGGTCCGTCAGGACACCTTTGAAGGGGATCTATTTATCAGATGTCACCTGATAACGAATAAATAAGGGACATTTCAGCCCTTCTAAAACTGTCCACGTCGACTACTGGTGATCTGATTGTGTAGCGGAAACGTAAAGGAACAACCATAGGTAAACCAAGACCAGGCGGTCTCATGTAATGGCGGAAAGCGACCGTCGAGCATTGCGGAGGATGGTTGTAAGAAGTTTCGTAAAATCAACGAAAGGGATCACTTGGGAATGCTAAAGTCTTACCAGCAGTTCAGCTAACACAATAACTTTGCGTAGGGGGTTACAGAGAATGGGATAGAATGGTCAAGTAGCTTCCCATAAATCACACATTTCTATAGTCAATGGTAAGCGACGCTTAAGAGCGATTCCATTGGACCTCGGATGACTGGAAAGACCGACTTGAAGCGATGAATCACGCTATGGCAGTGCGATGGAAGGGTTTGGGTTCGGAGTCTACCTGGAAAACTTAACCTGCTCGCATGTCTAGGGCCCACAGTGAAGTACAGAGGAGGTGTTGTTAAGGGATGGGAGTATCTATTGTGGTTTCGGTATGGTCCTCCCATATTGTCGTTAAGAAGTGCTAAATACGGAAATATATTAACACATTTTACACAACTGTGTACTACGTAGTGGAATATTTCGGTGAAACAAATCGTGACGATGGTTGTACTATCATGACAATGCACCATCTCATAAAGCTGTCACTGTGAGGCAGTGGTGCATGGACAGTAACATTAAATGAAATAAACTGGCGTGCTCTGAATACCGACCTAAAAACTAGGGACCACCTTCAGGATGAATTAGGACGTCGACTTCGCTCCTCACCTCAGCTTCTAAAATTAGCAGCTTCCTTGGCTTCGGTTCCTGAAGAAACATGGGCTGCCATTCCTCCAGCGACATTCAGTCACATCACTGAAATTATCTCCAGTACACTTTAAGGCGTCCTGAAGGTGAAGTGTAGACACGTTCCCTATTAATGTCCGCTAATAGGTGTCTGGATACTTTTGATCAGATAGTGTATATTCAGAGACAGCTGTGTTAAACTCTAGAAACTCTTGAACGCCGGCATGCACGAGAACTGACACTACTAACAGTTGTAATCTCTTTTTCTTCGAAGCTAATTAGTTTGTTTTTGAATGCAAGTAATAAGTCTCAAATATGACACAATAGAACGTAATAGAAAGACAGTTATTAAGGAAAATAATCTTTCCCGTCTTAGTGTCAGAGACAACAGGAATCATTATCACTGCAAACGCAGCAGTACTTAATTTACGAAAGAGGTTCCAAATTTCAGACTTCGAAGAAATCCTTCATCTACACTACTCGCCATTAAAATTGCTACACCACGAAGGTGACGTGCTACAGACGCGAAATTTAACCGACAGGAAGAAGATGCTGTGATACGCAAATAATTAGCTTTTCAGACCATTCACACAAGGTTGGCGCCGATGGCGACATCTACATCGTGTTGACATGAGAAAAGTTTCCAACCGATTTCTCATACACAAACAGCCGTTGACCGGCGTTGACAGGTGAAACGTTGTTGTGATGCCTCGTGTAAGGAGGAGAAATGCGTACCATCACGTTTCCGACTTTGATAAAGGTCGGATTGTAGCCTATCGCGATTGCGGTTTATCGTATCGCGACATTGATTGCTGCTCGCGTTGGTCGAGACCCAGTGACTGTTAGCAGAATATGGAATCGGTGGGTTCAGGAGGGTAATACAGAATGCCGTGCTGGATCCCAACGGCCTCGTATCACTAGCAGTCGAGATGACAGGCATCTTATCCGCATGGCTGTAACGGATCGTGTAGCCACGTCTCGATCCCTGAGTCAACAGATTTGGACGTTTGCAAGACAACAACCATCTGCATGAACAGTTCGACGACGTTTGCAGCAGCATGGACTATCAGCTCGGAGACCATGGCTGCGGTTACCCTTGACGCTGCATCACAGACAGGAGCGCCTGCGATGGTGTACTCAACGACGAACTTGGGTGCACGAATGGCAAAACGTCATTTTTTCGGATGTATGCAGGTTCTGTTTACAGCATCATGATGGTCGCATTCGTGTTTGGCGACATCGCGGTGAACGCACATTGGAAACGTGTATTCGTCATCGCCGTACTGGTGTATCACCCGGCGTGATGGTATGGGGTGCCATTAGTTACACGTCTCGGTCACCTCTTGTTCACATTGAGGGCTCTTTGAACAGTGGACGTTACATTTCAGATGTGTTACGACCTGTGGCTCTACCCTTCATTCGATCCCTGCTAAACCCTACATTTCAGCAGGATAATGCACGACCGCATGTTGCAGGTCCTGTACGGGCCTTTCTGGATACAGAAAATGGTCGACTGCTGCCCTGGTCAGCACATTCTCCAGATCTCTCACCAATTAAAACCGTCTGGTCAATGGCGGCCGAGCAACTGGCTTGTCACAGTACGGCAGTCACTACTCGTGTTGAAGCTGCATGGTGAGCTGTACCTGTATACGCCATCCAAGCTCTGTTTGACTCAATGCCCAGGCGTATTAAGGCCGTTATTATGGCCAGAGATGGTTGTTCTGGGTACTGATGTTTCAGGATCTATGCACCCAAATTTGCATGAAAATGTAGTCACATGTCAGATCTAGTATAATATATTTGTCGACCGTTATTACGTCCAGAGGTGGTTGTTCTGTGTACTGATTTCTCAGGATCTATGCACCCAAATTGCGTGAAAATGTAATCACATGTTAGCTCTAGTATAATATATTTGTCCAATGAATACCCGTTTATCATCTGCATTTCTTCTTGGTGTAGCAATTTTAATGGCCTGTAGTGTTCCTTTAGTTGTAAGAATTTAGGAGCGTTCTATGCCAGAAACTGTATGCACTGTCGTATAATATTTTCCACCTTCGGCTTTAGCTACTACCGTTATAATTTCGCATACTTTGCACCTGCCTGAAGAAAAGAGGACTGGTTCATATATAGGTTTTGTTTTTTTACAGCTAACAATCAATTCATCCTCCGCAAGCCACGAGATGATGTTACTCTCTACGTTATCTCCTGTATCATTTACGTTCCGTTCCGTGTCATCTTCAATGAAATGCTTGTTATCTGCAAATTTATATTTTTCAGTCGGCTGCCACAACTGCCATCAGATCATTACATCTAGAAAGCAACCGTCTGGCATCCGTCGATGCATAGAATTCTGTCAGATTCAATAACCCGCTGTTTGTTAAGGCCTGGGGATGATTTTTCCTTGCTATATACGAAATAATAATTTCTACGCCTTTTGTTATTATCAGAATACTGTAACACAGAGTCCATATAATTAAATGCTTTTATTAAATCAACGAAGATACATACTGCACTCAAGTGATAAAATTAACCCCTCAAGTGACGCAAAAGAATTACTAACATTTTCTGCTCCTATTTTCTTGAAGAAAACGTTACAATTTCTTCATTTTTCTAAACTGACTTTGCTAATACTTGTTCTGCACTGTAACAAAGTACATCGTATTTGAAAGACACATTGTACTAGTTTACGTTTGTTTTCATATCTTATAACATGCAATGAATTGGAAGCTACACTTGTTTTATGGAATTATATTACATGTAATTATCATGTGAGCAAAACTGCCCATTGTACTATAAGCGTAAAATATACATATGACAGGCCATAGATTTCAAAATCATTGAAGTTCTATGTTGTTCAGACTCTATTATAACGCTACTTATTAGTTTTATCTTGTCAGTTTTAGTTTCTGTTTCAAGAACTTGTTTTAATTGCTCTGTTTTATTCTTTTTAAGCATCCACTCGGATATCTGGTGAGTACGTTCGTCGAACTGTAGTGTAGTATAATCTGTCGTAGATATTACAAATCTCATATACTCTGTGTATAAGTGCAGCAAGGGAAAAATTGTGCAGTAAGGGAAACAGTTTGTAAAGTATTTGATAACGTGTTACTCTTTATGTGATCCTTTTTGCTGGTTGTGTTTTATATATATATTTGGAAAATCTAGTTGTTTGTAAGAGCTGACGATACTGATGATAATTATTACCACGTAATCCTTTAGATCATGAGAAATGTTTAATAAACATCTTCTCTCTCTCATTCTCTCTCTCTTTCTCTTTCTATTTCTGTCTGTCTGTCTGTCTGTCTCTCTCTCTCTCTAGAGCGTCATTTTCTTATTTACTTCATAAATATAACATAAACAACATTGATCTTAGTAGTAGAGAAAATTTGATGACAGATTACTAACAATGTCAGCCCTAAAATATATAATGAATCCAGGCAGAGACAAGAAAGCAGAAAGTAGGAGGTATAATTAGAATTAGTTGGCGAATTTATCCACATGGAATATCGCTTAACTTGGATAATTTCTAATATAACATTAACAAGCTGGTAAAGTACGAGATTTTTTTTCACTTATGTGTACCTTATTGACATAGATACTAATATGATAAGCTGACGATGTGATTCAGTGATGTTAATTTTAGTTGAAGTTGTTAGTAAGTGATAAGCCTTTCCCGACTTGAACTCCTACGGAATAATGTCATTGGCACTGCGATGATCAACAGTGCTGGTAAGTGGAAGAATCCTTGTAATGAGGAGCGAGACTAACTGCTTCAGACCAGAGAATGTGACACAGGATAATTCTGAGTTACACATCAGTATATGACATTCGCCGCAACATCTCCGAGAATTAGCAAACCATATTACTAGAATTTTGTCGTCCAACTAGAACCGCAACAACTTTCACTAATTAGAAAAAGCATTGTATGGCTAATTGATAGATAACGTTACAAAAATCGAACCACCTTGAGGAGAGAAAAACCAACGACATTGACATATGCAGAGACTTTTGTAATCCTGTTCCACGCAGCACAAACTTGTAAGAATGTCTTTTGCTCCGGAGAGTTTGTGAGACTGCAGCTAATTTGGAAAAGCCATTGGAAAGGAACGCCGACGAATCCATCTGATTCTGCTATGATTTAATCTAGATGAGTAGTGATGAGTTTATGAGCAACCAATCTATTATCACAAACTATATTATATTCCGGGCAACCGCAGCAGTTGCAAGGGATGATGTTAGGAAGAACTCCGCTAATAGTTGGTATAATTGTTGTTTATTAAAACACAACCGGTTTTGGGGCCTAAAGCCGCATCATCAGGAGGAACCTACATGGTAATAACCGAATTACAGTGTCGCAGATTACAGATATCAAAATTAATAAAGAAATGTCTAAAATATGCTCACAAAGTTAAAAGATCATAAGCATGCTCCTCGCACCTAGTCAGAATTTACTATTCATCTACATCGACGTCATTACTCTCCCATTCACAGTAAATTTCCTGGCAGAGGGTTCAATGAGCCACCTTCAAGCTGTCTCTCTACCTTTCCACTCTCGAACGGCGCGCGGGAAAAACGAGCACTTGAATTTTTCTGTGTGAGCCCCGTTTTCGCAATCTGAGGAGAAAACTGATTATTTAAATTTCATGAGAAGATCCCATCGCAACGAAAAACGTCATTGTTTGAATGACTGCCACACCAATTCACTTATCATGTCTGTGGCACTATGTCCCCTATTTCGCAATAATACAAAACGAGTTGCCCTTTTTCGTACTTTTTCGATGTCATCCGTCAGTCCCTCCTGATGCGGATCCCACACCGCACAGCTATACTCCAGAATAGGGCGGACAAGCGTTGTATAAACAGTCTCTCTAGTAGACCTGTTGCACCTTCTATGTGTTCTGCCAATGAATCAGAGTCTTTGGTTTGCTCTCTCCACAACATTATCTATGTGATCGTTCCAATATAGGTTATTTGTAATTGTAATCCCTATGTATTTAGTTAACTTCACAGCCTCCAGGTTTGTGAGACTTATCGCGTAATCGAAACTTAGCGTATTTCTTTTAGTATTCATATGAATAAATTCACACTTTTCTTTATTCAGGGTCAATTGTCACTTTTAGCACCATAGAGATATCGTGTCTAAATCATTTTGCAATTCGTTTTGCTCATCTGATGTCTTTACAAGACAGTAAATGACAGCATCATCTGCAAACAATCTTTGACGGCTACTCAGATTGTCTCCTATGTCGTAAATATAGATGAGGAACAATAGAGGGCCTATAATACTTCCTTGGGGTACACCGGATATTACTTGTGTTTTACTCGATGACTTTCCGTCTATTACTACGATCTGTGACCTTTCTGACAGGAAGTCACGAATCCAGTCACACAACTGAGGCCGATATTCCGTAGTCACGCAGTTTGGTTAGAAGACGCTTGTGAGGAACGGTGTCGAAAGCCTTCTGGAAATGTAAAAATATGGAATCAATGTGACATTCCCCGTCCACAGCGCTCATTACTTCATTGGTATAAAAAGCTAATTGTGTTTCACAAGAACGATATTTTCTGAATCCGTGCTATCTGTCAATAAATCGTTTTCTTCGAGATAATTCATAATGTTAATTCATAATGTTCGAACACAGTATATGTTCCACACCCCTACTGCAAATAGACGTTAGTGATATGGGCCTGTAATTTGGCGGATTACTCTTATCTGCTTTTTTGGGTATTGTGTGACTTCAGCAATATTCCAGTCTTTAGGTGCGGATCTTTCTGTGAGCGAGCCGTTGCATATAATTGCTAAATATGGAGCTATTGTATCAGCATACTCTGAAAGGAACCTGACTGGTTTGCTATCTGGACCGGAGGCCTCACCTTTACTAAGTGATTTGCTACACCGAGGAAATCTACTTCTGCGTTTCTCATCTTGGCAGTTGTTCTTGATTGGAATTCAGGGATATTTACTTCGTCTTCTTTGGTGAAGGAGTTTCGGAAAATCGTTTTTAATAACTCCGCTTTAGTGGCACTGTCATCAGTGACTTCATCGTTGTTATCGCTCAGTGAAGGTATTGATTGTGTCTTGCTTTATGTATGCCCAGAATCTCTTTGGTTTTTCTGCCAGATTCAGAGTTTCGTTGTGGAAATTATTATAAGCATCTCGCATTGAAGTACGCGCTACTTTTCGAGCTTCTGCAAAATTTTACCAATCTTGGGGATTTTGCGTTCTATTAAATTTGGCATGCTTTTTTCGTTGCTTCTGCAACAGCGATCTGACCCGTTTTGTGTACCATGGGGAATCTGTACCATCACTTATTAATTTATGTGGTATATATCTCTCAATTTCCGTCGGTACTATCTCTTTGAAATCATTCCACATCTTTCCTACTCCTACATGATGAGAACGGAAGGACTGGCGACTGTCTCTTAAAAAGGTGTTAAGAGCATTTTTATTAGCTTTTTCAAGTAAATGTACTTTGCGTTTCTTTTTGATGGTTCAGGGTGTTACGGTATTCAGCCTAGCAGCAACTGTCTTGTGGCCGCTAATCCCTGTAACCGTCACAACACTCACTATTTGTCCAGGATTATTTGTTGCTAAGAGGTCAAGTATACTTTCGCAACCATTTACGCTTTGAGTGGGCTCATGTACTAATTATTCAAATAATTTTCTGAGAAAGCATTCAGTACAATTTCGGATGGCACTTTATGCCTGCCGCCGGCTTAAACGTGTAAATTTTCCAGCATATCGAGGGTAGATTGAAGTCACCACCGACTATAATTGTATGACTGGAGTACCTGTTTGAAATGATAGTCAAGTTTTCTTGGAACTGTACAGGAACTATATCTTCTGAGTCGGGGAGTCGGTAAAACGATCCAATTAATAGTTTAGTCTGATTGTCAGGTATAACCTCTACCCGTACTATTTCGTAGGCACTATCTACTTCAATTTCGCTACAAGTTAAACTACTTCTGAGAGAAATAAATACTCCTCCACCAACTGTATTTAATCTGTCCTTTATGAACACTGTTAGGTCGTTTGAAAAAAATTTGGCTCAACTTATTTCCGGCTTTAACCAGCTTTCCGTACCTATAACTATTTGAGCTTCAGTGCTTTCTATTAGGGCTTGGACCTCTGGTTCTTTCCCAAAACAGCTACGACAATTTAAAACTACAATACCGATCATTTCTCCAACTACGTTATTGTGTTTTACCTGTCCCCTTTTAGACGGACACCCTCTCTGTGGTTTCCTGAGACCCTCTAACCTAAAAAACCGCCCTGTCCCTTCCACACAGCCCCCGTCACCGGTGTAGCTGCTTCCTGTGTGTAGTGGACTCCTGACCTATCAAGCGGAACCCGGAAACCTACCACCCGATGGCGCAAGTCAAGGAATATGCAGCCTACACGGTCACAGAAATGCCTGAGCCTCTGATTCAGATCCTCCACTCGGCTCTGCACCAAAGGACCATAGTCGGTTCTATCGACGATGGTGCACATGGTGCGCAACGCCTTCATCTCACAAGCAGACTGGCAGTCTTTACCATTTCCGCGAGCCACCCGACGCCAGAGAGAATCTCCTCCGATCCAAAGCGAGACACGTCATTGGTACCGACTTGGCTGCACCCTGTACTCTTCATGGCATCCTTTCCACATCCAGAATGACTCCCCCCGGCATGCATGCCACTCCTTGGCAGCCATGTTCCTAAGGGGCCCCGTTACTACTCAATGAAAATCGTCAATAGTGTGGCGGGCTAAAGGTAATGAAGACGTACTCCATTCTTTCAATTTTGCCTGCTTCTAAAAAGAAAAAAGAAAATACTTTATTTTGAGCGGACGCTAAAAGTTTTTCAGTGTGTGATAGTACAACCACTTCACACACGTCACACTGCGCACATGGGTAGCTTCCGTTCCGCGAGCCGAACTGCCCTGCTGCCACATCGGTAAGACACTGCCACCTCATAAATTACACACAGTGATTTGCATAATACAGCAACTAATCATGTTAGCAGTGACAATTTTTTATCACCAATCCGGCCCCATTTTAAAAACTTTTAGTGTCCGCTCACTATAAATTATTTACTTTTTTCGTTTTAGATGCAAGCAAATTTTAAAGAATGGAGCACGTTCCGCTCGCCATTGTATTGACTGTATTGACGATATTCACTGAATAGTAAATTTTGAATGAGAGCGGTGGTATGGCTATGATCTTTTAACGTTTTGAATATTTTTAGACATTCCTTTATTAATTATAATATCCATAAAATGTGACACTGAACTTTGTTTTTTACCATTTAGGTTGCACCTGATGATGCGCTTAGGCTTCGAAACCGGTTGTGTTTTAATAAACAACAATTTTACCAGCTGTTAGTGGAGTTCTTCCTAAAATAAAGTTTCATAATCGTTTAGTATGAAAGCATCCTTACGCATTGTGGAAGAACCAAATCTCTGTCTAACATCAACCTAGGTGATGTGCAGCTACGTCTTAACTGCATTATTAACAAAAATAACATAGTTTTTCACATTGAAGATAATGGGGAAACCAGAGAAAGTGAGTGAGGCACATTTCTGTCTCTGTCGCTGCCTCTGTCTCTGTCACACACACACACACACACACACACACACACACACACACACACACGCAAACTGACATTACAACTGTAATGCGAAACACAAGAAACCAGGAAAACCACAGCACAGGGTAACAGGGTATAAACTGAAAACTTTGTTTCTTTAAATCTGTAACTACTTTCTCAAAAACTCAAATTTATGGAAGTACAAGTTATAAAGATCATTCTCCCTATTTAATAAAAAGAAAATAAAAGCGCACTGATGATGCTGAAACTTCAGCCAAACAAGTCTGGGTAACAGAAGAAAACAACAAAAAAAGTGTTTTTCTCAAGGCTTTCCCCTTCCAAAAACAAATTCATTCGTAAATATTTAACTTACAGGAAATGGAAAAGAGTGAATAAAATCATGAACAGAATCGACAATACTCTTGTTACATGCCTCTCCTTCAAAACTGACATCGTACCAGGAAGGACGGCAAATAGCGAAGTGTTACTTATTGTGCATATACATTGTATTAGGAGGAATAGATGGTTAAGCGTGGTACACAGCGTGCTAAATTAGGTGCACGGAACTGCCACGTTTGCAGGTAACAGTGACCCTAACCAGCAAGGGTATCGCGCCTCACTGGATTTCGATGACAAATACGGGTATTTCTTTCCATGCTGTTTCAACTGTCTGCCAGAGTTCATTAGTCGAATTGGTGGGTGTGTTGTGCCAGTATCTCTGCCACCTGTGACTAGATAGAATGGTTTGAAGAAAGCATTGGCAAGAAAATCTGTCGAACACGCCCTGTAGCGAGGTAGGTCACGACATCACAGGCAGTTTGCTGTCTTGCGTTGTCTTGTTCAAGCACGTCATGGAGATCTTGAAGATATGGCAGAACCACTGGCCGTAACGCGCCGGAATTGTAACGACTGCCTTTCACTCTCTGCAGACGCGCCAAGAGAAGCTGCAACGATGTCCGGCGAGCTGGCAGACCATAGTGGCACAAACGCAGTCGCAGTGGTCGTGTGGATAATTATCCTGCTACAAAGAAACCAAGGTTCTGAATAAAGATAAAGTAGGTGGGAGTAGAGCCACGGGCAGGGTAAAAATCCACACAGAATTTTCGAAAAGGTTAGTGAATTGATCACCAAGTTTCAGGTGTGTACACACATCAAAAAAAGTTTTGCGTCACCCTGGTTCCCAGAACTCCTGAAGATAGACGTTGATTGTGTATATTGTATCACAGACACAGTCCCTGTCACTGTTCAGAGATGTCACTAATCCCGCCCAAAGATGTAAACAAACATGCATGAGCAGCGCCTATTAGACGGAGGGGGTCAAACAGCCGATCAGTTCCAGTCATTCCACCAGGATGGAGGTACACGACTCGTGTTGTCTGTAGTTCAACCATGCCTAGACGGGCAATACCGCGGTTCGATCGCGTCCTCATTGTTACTTTGTGCCAGGAAGGTCTCTCAAAAAGGGAAGTGTCCAGGCGTCTCGGAGTGAACCAAAGCTGTGTTGTTCGGACATGGAGGAGATACAGAGACTCAGGAAACGTCCATGACATGCCTCGCTCAGGCCGCCCAAGGGCTACTACTGCAGTGGATGACCCCTACCTACGGATTATGGCACGGAGAAACAGTGACAGCAACGCCACCATGTTGAATAATTGAATAATGCTTATCGTGCAGCCACGGGACGTCGTGTTACGACTCAAACTATGCGCAATAGGCTGCATGATGCGCAACTTCACTCCCGATGTCCATGGCGAAGTTCATCTTTGCAACAACGACACCATGCAGCGAGGTACAGATGCGCCCAACAACATGCCCAATGGACCGCTCAGGACTGCCATCACGTTCTTCACTGATGAGTGTCGCATATGTCTTCAACCAGACAATCGTCGGAGACGTGTTTGGAGCCAACCCAGTCAAGCTGAACGCCTTAGACACATTGTCCAGCGAGTGCAGCAAGATGGAGGTTACCTGCTGTTTTGAGGTGTTATTATTTGGGGCCGACTTCCGCCGCTAGTGGTCATGGAAGACGCCGTAACGGCAGTACGATACGTGAATGCCATCCTCCGACCGATAGTGCGACCACATCGACAGCATATTGGCGAGGTATTCGTCTTCATGGACGACAATTCGCGATCCCATCGTGCACATCTTCTGAATGATTTCCTTCAGGATAACGGCATCGCTCGACTAGAGTGGCCAGCATGTTCTCCAGACATGAACCCTATCGAACATGCTGAGTTAGATTGAAAAAAAAAAAAACAGTTTATGGACGACGTGCTCCACCAACCACTCCGAGGGATCTACGCCGAATCGCCGTTGAACAGTGGAACAATCTGGACCGACAGTGCCTTGATGAACTTGTGGATCGTATGCCACGACGAATACTGGCATGCATCAGTGCAAGAGGACGTGCTACTGGGTATTAGAGGTAGCGATGTGTACAGCAATATGGAGCACCATCTCTGAAGGTCTCGCTGTATGGTGGTACAACATGCAATGTGGGTTTTCATGAGCAATAAAAATGGAGGAAATGATCCTTATGTTGATCTGTGTTCCAATTTTCTGTACAGGATTTGGAACTCTCGGAACCGAGGTGATGCAAAACTTTCTTTGATGTGTGTATTATTGCGAATTATTGTTCCTCTATTGTTCGTCCAAGCAGGTCGTTCCAGAGATGAGAAAATGAGATAAGTATGTCTTTACTACTTAGATGCAGACATGTAGTTTTTCTGATGTTTTACTTGAACATTTTACAATGGAAGGTTTGAAAAGAAGAATCAAGAATTATTCGTTGACATTACTTTCGCACGCAAATAATTGCATCCAGTCGGTCCCCAAAATCAACACGGCGAATTTTTCAGAAAAGGCGAAATGGGGCAAATCCCGGCAGGTATTTTATGGTAAATCCCCGCTGATGCAACAATATGCCGGCAACTCTTCAATCATAACCCCCAAATTATTACATTAAACCCACAGTGCGTGAGGTTATCTCATGTGAAGATATAATTCCGCTGCTTAAAGTAAGGAATAAGAGGAAACTTCCTGGCAACGAATTGAAATGTCGACACGCAATAAGAAATGAATGGAAGTGGATTCCAAGAGAAAATAAAAAGCTTGTTATTGAGAAGGAAAGTCGTTCCAAGAAAATAAAAGAGAGCTGTATTGAAACAAAATGGGGCAAGCTAGATAAAAAAAAGGAAGAAAACACATCAGAGTCAGGTTCAGACGTCTTAGTTCACTATTGTATCTCAAACGTACTGCTTGGCACAGAAACATCCGAAGTAGAGAAACAAGAACCTAGAAATCAGGTTTCCTATCACTCAGTGACTTCGCTGTAGTAAAATTGCAGGGAAAAACCGAAAATTCATTCCGATTCCTTATAGCCAAGATAATTTCAGTATACGAAGAAGAGGGCTATGAAGGAACGTTTTACAGAAGCTTCCAGGAACCCTCCAATTTAGATGAGCACAGCAAAGTTCAGTAATGCAATAACTTTTGCATAGCACCTAACAAAGTACAGTATTTACTAGATACCTAGATGGCTTAGACTCAGTACTGAACACGGGACAAAGGCCCGCACTGCAAAACTTTACCGCATTATGTGAGCTTAAAATCCGCAATTTTTTTTGCTAAACTGTAAATTTCCTTGTAATTAATAGCTAGATGGTGCTGGTATTTGGATGGATCATGACAAACAGCGCACTCTACGACTTCAATTAGAAATTGCAGGAAAATCTACACCTCATTGACTACCACGTTGCAAAGACTGAAAATTGCAGGGCTTTACCGTAAGTCCCTTACGCGACGTGGTTATACGAGTCTGGTCGGCCAAGCGAATGATATTTGTATAAAGTAAGAGACGATCAGTCGCGAAATTGAAAACACTGTGAAAACCCGATGAAGTTTTGCACAGATGTTTGGGTATCATGTCTAGTATGCAAGTCAATGGCGGTACGTTGCTTTTTGCAGTTCTGAGTGCACAGTGAAGGCGTAAAGTTGCCTAGAAAATAGTGTCTACCGCCAAGTATGAGGACCTTATGAGAGATTGCGCCTGATGTCAAGCAGCCCACGTAATGTAACTGTCACGCTTTTCTTTCTTCACGAGAAGTCTCGGCCGCACTTAGCAGGGCAATGAATATGCTCCTGAGGCGTTTTCGATGGGAAGTGTTTGATCACGCGCAACACAGCTCGTAATTTGCTCGTCCTGAGTTTCATCTCTCCTCACGTGAACCACTGCCGATGAAGAAATATTGGCACAGACCACCAGCTGTAGACGAGCTTAGAGAATTGGCGGGAAACGCAGGCGGCTGCATTCTCTGACGAGGGTATTTGAAAGGTGGTACAATGTTACGACAGTTGTCTAAGTCGGAGCGGCCGCTATCTGGAGAAGCAGCTGTAAGCTGTAGCTTACTGTTGCAAATAAAACATTTTTGATTTTTACAGTGGCTTCCATTTCGCGACCGATCGGAACTTCCTTTCGCAATAGCCCTCATATATACAGTACATGCGTTGTCTGCACTTTCGGACATGTCCGAAAGAACAGACACCATTTTTGATCCAACAGCCACTATAAATTATGACACAAACGAATTTCAGGAATTGGCGAGACATGAGAGACGGCCAGTGAACTCTTTAGTGCAGATGGACACCAGATTCGAACTCTTATGGGAATCGCCGAAATGGCACCAGTAATGAGGATAATGGGCAAGGGTCACTGCATTAGTAGTGTGTGGATAAGTTCAACGTTTGGTTCCGGTGGGAAACGTGCTATGGTTGTTCGTGCAGATGCAAGGACCACTGTGCCAGGATCGTTGAGTGGTCAGAGCATCTGCCTAGTAAGCACGTGATCCGGATTCGAATCCCAGTCCAGCACAAATTTTCAACTTTCCCTATTGATTTCAAACAACGCTCGCTGGTGGCCAATGTCTTTAATTCCTTTGTGCCTTAATGATATGAATGTCCACGCGGGCGCTAGTCGTATTGAGCCGCTGACGTGTTGAAGAGCGTTGAGTAGACACGCAGACCTCTTCTGGAGCTGTCCGTTTCAGACTCGTATGAGAGTCGTTGGATTCCGACCAACACGAGCAGCAACATTACGGAAGGATAATTCTCATTATAGATAGGTTAGGATCTTGCAGATGTAGAATTATGATACGTATTGGTAGACGTTTCTATTTTTAATACGAGGAATTGCAAGACCTATCTCCAAACGACCAACATTCGAATGCGATTACTGAATGAGAAACACTCTGCGTAACCTTTTCTTAAATACAGGATGTAGATGGCGTAACTCCTACCTATCAGTGCTCAGAGCGACTGCACTGTAATGCTGATCATTTGTATATCCAAGTACCATAGTTTGACGTTTGTTGCATGCCGACTTCGTGGTATGTAGTTTAAATGTCTGGGTGTAACGTTGCAAAAGTGGTATGAAATGGAACGAGCGTCTGAGGATTGTGGTAGAGAAGGTTTATTGGGAGAATTATGTGATAGTGTGGTTCATCCGCAAGGGAGACCGCATATAGGGCATTATTGCAACCTATTCTTGAGTGCTACTCGAGTGTTTTGGATTTGCGCCAGGTCAGATTAGTGGAAGACATAGATGTAGTTCAGAGGCGGGCTGCAGTCGGGAGGTGGTGGGTTCGAACAACACGCAGATAGTACAGAGATAGTTCGGGAACTCAGGTGGGAAATGTTCTGGCGTAACCACAAACGCCGGGACGAAGATGAAGAACGCAAGAGAAGAGAAGGCAGTGAGACGACGTCTGCCAATGGCGCGCTGACCAGGACATCACCACGATAGGAGCGGCAGTGCCTCCCTTTCATGCCCCTCGACTCTTATAACTGCCATCTGGTTTCTGTACAAATTGTAAACAGCCTTTCGCTCTCTGTATTTTACCCCTGACACCTTCAGAATTTGAAAGAGAGTATTCCAGGCAACATTGTCAAAAGCTTTCTCTAAGTCTACAAGTGCTAGAAACGTAGGTTTGCCTCTCCTTAATCTTTCTTCTACGATAAGTCGTAAGGTCAGTATTGCCTCACGTGTTCCAACATTTCTACGGAATCCAAACTGATCTTCCCCGAGGTCGGCTTCCACCAGTTTTTCCATTCGTCTGTAAAGAATTCGCGTTAGTATTTTGCAGCTGTGACTTATTAAACTAATAGTTCGGTATTTTCACATCTGTCAACACCTGCTTTCTTTGGGATTGGAATTATTATATTCTTCTTGAAGTCTGAGGGTATTTCGAATGTCTCATACATCTTGCTCACCAGATGGTAGAGTTTTGTCAGGACTGGCTCTCCCAAGGCCGTCAGTAGTTCTAATGGAATGTTGTCTACTCTCGGGGCCTTGTTTCGATTCAGGTCTTTCAGTGCTCTGTCAAACTCTTCACGCAGTATCGTATGTCCCATTTCATCTTCATCTACATCCTCTTCCATTTCCATAATATTTTCCTCAAGTATATCGCCCTTGTATAGACCCTCTATATACTCCTTCCACCTTTCTGCTTTCCCTTCTTTGCTTAGAACTGGGTTTCCATCAGAGCTCTTGATATTCATAGAAGTGGTTCTCTTTTCTACAAAGGTCTCTTTAATTTTCCTGTAGGCAATATATATCTTACCCCTTGTGAGATAAGCCTCTACTTCCTTACATTTGTCCTCTAGCCATCCCTGCTTAGCCATTTTGCACTTCCTGTCGATCTCATTTTTGAGACGTCTGTATTCCTTTTTGCCTGCTTCATTTACTGCATTTTTATATTTTCTCCTTTCATCAATTAAGTTCAATATTTCTTCTGTTACCCAAGGAGTTCTACTAGCCCTCGTCTTTTTACCTACTTGATCCTCTTCTGCCTTCACTACTTCATCCCTCAGAGCTACCCATTCTTCTTGTACTGTACTTCTTTCCCCCATTCCTGTCAATTGTTCTCTTATGCTCTCCCTGAAACTCTGTACAACCTCTGGTTCTTTCAGTTTATCCAGGTCCCATCTCCTTAAATTCCCACCTTTTTGCAGTTTCTTCAGTTTTAATCTACAGTTCATAACCAATAGATTGTGGTCAGAGTCCTCATCTGCTCCTGGAAATGTCTTACAATTTAAAACCTGGTTCCTAAATCTTTGTCTTGCCATTATATAATCTACCTGATACCTTCTTGTATCTCCAGGATTCTTCCAAGTGTACAACCTTCTTTCATGATTCTTGAACCAAGTGTTAGCTATGATTAAGATATGCTCTGTGCAAAACTCTACCAGGCGGCTCCCTCTTTCATTTCTTAGCCCCAATCCATATTCACCTACTATGTTCCCTTCTCTCCCTTTTCCTACTCTCGAATTGCAGTCACCCATGACTATTAAATTTTCGTCTCCCTTCACTACCTGAATAATTTCTTTTATCTCATCATACATTTCTTCAATTTCTTCATCATCTGCAGAGCTAGTTGGCATATAGACTTGTACTACTGTAGTAGGCGTAGGCTTCGTGTCTATCTTGGCCACAATAATGCGTTCACTATGCTGAAGCAACTATAAACTGATTTATGTGCATTTTTCAGGCAAAAGCACTGATAATACTATCTGACTCGAAAGATTTAGCGAAAAACGGAGAAACTTTCGGACGTGCAACGTAGGTTAGATAGGTGGCTCTAAAGGCAACTTGTTATTTACTCTTATAATGGAATCCTGCAAGCCTAATAGACGTTCGGTGTAGCGAATCCCATCTTCCAATTAAAGATGAAGACTCGTGCAGTCTATGATTTGAATCTACGCATGCAACAAAATGACCTTTTTAAACGCTAACGATTATCGATGAGATTACATAGAGGACTGATCTGACTTGCAACTGCCGGCGCAACTGCATTTAGAGATAAGCCGCAACAAGATTGTTCAAAAATACTGCTTACGATACAGCACAGTGCATGGCGGTACAAAGCGTGTGCATTACTTGTAGCAAAAGAGCCGTTAAGTGAGACAAAGAGTTCAAAACCCATCAAAGCCAGGTGGTTTCATGCTCAATAAAGGGAAAGCGTATCTTCATGTATGTGGGTCTATATTGCGAAGGTGACTATCGGTTACCGCTGTTGAGTTACTCTTCCTAAACAACATGCCATACGAGCAAACGAGTTGCGTCTTTACCCATAGTTATTCTTACTTTTGGTTCCTTGGCTACGCACGGCTTCGCTTAAAAAGAATAGCTCGATGTAGTCATAGGGTAGAGCCGCACAGCTGACCCGATGCAAATAATTATCCGTAGCTGTGATCCTGCTGTTAGACAGTCTATGCATTGGCTAGAATTGCGAGTTAGTAAAATACACCGAAATACGAAATATAGTTAAACGATTAATTTTATAACAAAGGTTGTATTCTGACGTCTGTAATTGTTGTAGACAGAAAGTTGTGTTGAATAATGTTTATAGACGAAAGGACATCTCAAATAACCGGGAAATGGTCCTACGATATTCAATTAAATTGCTAACAGAAATTACCCTTATCAAATTCAGTAAAGTGACGTTGAGAACGCTACGAGAACAGTAGCAAACTCCCCAAATTGAATAGTAATCGAAGACCATTTCGGATCACAATACATGAAGTATTCACTAGCTCAAAACAGTTCAGAGTTCAACATGATGATTCACAAATTAACACAACAGTAACAGTAACTCATACTCTGTTTATCCTCAGTTCTGTAATACAAGCGGGAAAAGCTAGAGTCCTACTCTGGGGCACATTCAGATGTTTCTAAATATAAAGTCCCTTCAAAATTTAGAGTATTTAGGGCCGTTCACCGCCCAGAATCAATAATTTACACGACTAAATGACGCACGTTACTATAGGCAGATGTGCCTTCTTCCAGCATTCGACATAAAGTCTCCAGAATCGCTTCTTTGATCTCTTCACTCGAAAAGTCCTAGAGTCCACTTGACTCCCATGGTGTTCCGCTACTGTCTGTCTTTCCATGGCTGACAACCGTCCCCACCAAAAATACATCGCTCTTAAGCTTTACAGACATGATTTGACTAAACATGACCACTTTACACAATAAACTGATATATTACAACAATGTTTAAACAAGTAAATATTATAAAAATTCAATCATATTCAAATGATTTACAATGAATATAAATAGAGGTTCGTCTATACATAAATAATCCAGTGCTTTTGATTAAGGGTGCTCACATTAGATGACCACAGGTTATCGCTGAATACTGCTTGACAAAAGCGTCTTTTGGCACTCTTTAAAATAGTGGTGTCAACTAACACAAGCGACTGACCACTTTTAAGTTATCATGGTTTTCAATAGCACTTGCAATCAACATTTAACCAGTGTTAATGGCAAAATATTAAGCTGTTCATTAAGTAAATACCCAGGTATGACAATATGTAAGTATTTACAATGTATTCATTTGCCGTGTAATTATGGAGAATATGATGTTCTGAAAAGTACTGTATTTGCGTAATGAAAAAGAGATGAAAGACGTCATAAGTCAATAAATAAAATAATACAGATGAATGGCTCCTTGGAACGATAGCTATCGTGCATTGCTACCATCTGAGATATCGTATGCTGAAATCGCATGAAGTGTTTAAAAATTGTTAATTCAGAGGTTCGTTGTGAAAGTGCTTATTCACTGTTAAATATTAATTTCTGTAGTTTGAAAGATATAGAAGCTATTGCTGTGGCATTGGATACCCCACATTTAATTGACTGTGAATTATTGTCGAATCTTAATGAGCTGTAATTTAGCCATCTTTTAGTTTGTTTGACACTCCGCCATTTCCTGGATAATTGTCTGTCCTCTTAAGCGTCAAAATTCCCCTTACTGGGTTTTTAACCATTTCTGGTCAAGCCTTTGCGCCCGGACTTTCACTCGCCAGCTACGGTCGTGGCTCTGGATCGGTAGTGGCGTTTGGAGGCCCTTGGGGTGTCCGCCAGTGCTCAGCTGTACAGTAAATTTATCTTACCTCGTACCAATACTGGGCTGTCGATTAGGTCGCCTAAATACGCATAACGTTTCAGTATTTCAGAACCTAACCCAAAGCAATACTATGTTCAATTACATCCCAACTAAACACACAACTCGGGAAATTACGTCACAAGAAACATGACTAAAAATGCAAAATGTCATTCTATGCAAAGAGCCTGCCGGAGGGGCCGAGCGGTTCTAGGCGCTACAGTCCGGAACCGCGCGACCGATACTGTTGCAGGTTCGAATCCTGCCTCGGGCATGGATGTGTGCGATGTCTTTAGGTTAGTTAGGTTTAAGTAGTTCTAAGTTCTAGGGGACTGATGACCACAGCAGTTAAGTCCCATAGTGCTCAGAGCCATTTGAACCATTTTGTTTATGCAAAGAGCATGTAATGATTTCAACCAAACAGCAGAATACATGAAATAGAAGATCAGGCTTCATACAGTACCAAAACTTAGCCGAGAATGATTGAAACTAATCTGCATTAGCGACTTAAAACTACGTTATAAAACGTGTGACCGCTACCAGCTCGTCACCTGCTTTAGGGCATTTGCATATTATGTATCGTTGCACTCATTATTTGGTCACTGAGCACTTCTGGCTATATTTATTAATTATGATCGCTTAACCATGGGAGAAGTTGTAGGAAGTCTGGTTCATAGATGAGATTCCATTTCACAGTTACCAAACTTTTATTCAATTTAAACCTCACTGCAATATTGCTCTTAAAAACAAAAACACAGAAAAATAACAAGAAAAATTGGAAGAAGAAATAAGAGTTCCTGATCCGGCCAACTCACGTTTTCAAATTAACAGTAGTAATAATACTGTGAACTGCCCATACTAGAAGTACAAATGAACAAAATTAAATGCCATCTACTCAGAATACGGGCTCTGAGATACAGCTACCATCTCAAGCAACACTTAACGTCTCCCACATCCACAGTCAGCACGGGGCGAATACCACGAAGCGAATAATAAAGTTTTGAGTTAATTTCTGAAGTCAGACTCTCCTTTTCCTTGGAAGGTGTGATTGGTTCGAATTTCCTCAATTTGTAGTAGAAACGCAAGGCGGCGATGAATAGGTACTCGTCACAGCTCACGTAGACGCTTGAGGACTTCTGCTTTCCTTCGGCCGTGCATAGGGATGATCGCCAGGACACCACTAATTCAGAACAGAGCGAGTGGGCAACCACGTTTTGTTCTTGAGAACCTCTCAAGACTGCCGCCCTTGGCTTGAGGAAAGCTTTTCCACAGCGGATCGACAATGAACGCGTATTGTACCAGCGTATGCTTCGTTACGTGAGAGCTTTCAGCCACCTCTCAACAGTTAACAACTACCGCTTTTCTGCATGAAACACATGCAACTGAATATATACAGAAACTTGAAGCCATAAGTACACCCGTCGTGTTACATTGCGTCTCTTCGGGCAGACCATGCTCCCCGTGTGATGAAGTTTTGCAAGGTGAATTTGTTGAGCTCTGCTAGACATACCACACGCCGTAGCACAGAATAGTGTAGCCTGTTAGAACCAGAACACTTTGGAAGAAAATAGAAGAATGGCAAGCCGCGCGGTGGAGCACTTATCCACAAATCAGCGCTGATGGCCGAAGTCGTTCAGGCTTCCTGTTTCAGACACGACAGGAGGATCACTTTTAGTAATAATGTTTAGTTTCCTGAATTTAATAACAATCAATGTTACTGCAACAAAATTCCAAGTTATGAAATACTATAAAATGAAATGTCTGTGAGTGTCATATTCTGTGGTGGTTGTTGTTGTTGTGGTCTTCAGTCCTGAGACTGGTTTGATGCAGCTCTCCATGCTAATCTATCCTGTGCAAGCTTCTTCATCTCCCAGTATCTACTGCAACCTACATCCTTCTGAATCTGCTTAGTGTATTCATCTCTTGGTCTCCCTCTCTCCCTGTGATGGTTAACCAAAGTAAATTTTAAGGAAGAAACAAATTTGCAAAACATTATTTGTGATATGAGACCTTTTCGTTAACATTGTAATATAAAAGACATTTTCCATAGTGTTTATTTTAAGTATCTTCTTGTAATTCATTTCTACAGATTTTTTTTATGAAGTCAAGACAATATTTATGTTTCCAAATAATAATTCACCAATTTGACTATGTTTTCCATAACATTTCCATTTCATTGTTCGTTGTTACTGAGATGTACTTTGAATAAAACTTTTCTTGTTAGGCTACTTGGAGTGAGATAGAGAGAATCAGTCATAAAGTGTACGAAGATGGCTACGAATGTTCTTGAAGCAATGCGAAAATCATTTTTGCAGTAAACAAGAAAAGTTTTCAAATCAAAAGTTCATTTTCTATTTGAAAATTCTCATTCCCCAATGTAACGTCAATAATGTAATTCAACAACCTCCACTGTACTATACAAACTTTTGAAGTTTTTAACACATACACACACTCTCCCTCTCCCTCTCGTTATATATATATATATATATATCTGTCTCTCTTTCTCTCTGTTTCTCCCGTTCTACAACTTTCCCACTCTCTTTCTAAACTTCTTTCTTCCTCTTTCTTAACCTCTCTATGGATTTCATAACGTTTTATAACCCGTCATGGCTTTGACGGTGCCATCGAACCACCAAAGCACAGTAAACGGCTCTCAGACAACCTTAATTCAGTTTCGAATCATCTTTCGATTCAAAATTACGACGTTAGTCATGTTTCCACCAGATACAACGCGACTGTATGTCTATAATTTATTTCTTCTTTTATGGGTTCTTTGAAAAGATTTTTACGCGGGAAAAGTCACATGCTTCTAGTGAAACGTGTTCTAGTGTGTGAGTCGCACACGGCAGAAAACATTTCTAATTCTGTGAGGCTGTTCGCTGTCGACACATTTGAATACGAGGAAATGAAGTTATCATTAATACTAAGGAAATACAGGAATGCCTGAAGACCAAAAACGTTTGCTGTGAAGATTGGCAGCTCATATTTTACATAAATAAATCTTTTCTAACCCACAAACAGAAGATTATCACCATTATAGTTTGATTCCACAACTGGCTATCATTAAGTGAAAACAGCCACAACTGTGAGATGTTACGAATATCTGTTCAGAGTAACTAAAAGTGGAACTACCATCTAAAGCTAGCGATGTGGATGGCAGATGACAAACGCAGACTTATTGCAACAGTGGTAACGAAGTGTAATTCACTAACGTAGGACATCATTTATTAAAGTGTAATTCACTAGCGTAGGAGATTTTTTTTGGTTCAGGAGCCTTCTGACTGGTTCGATGCGAATGATTTTAGAAATTCCTAAGGTATGTTAGTTGGCAAGTCTCGAAAGCTCTATTAAACTCTAATGCTGGATCCTCTGTGTCTTCCGTATCAACTCCCATTCCTCTTTCTGTTATTTCCTCGCAGAGGCCTTCAATATACTCTCTCCACCTATCCGCTCTCTATTCTGTGATTAACCGTGGAATTCCCACTGCACTCTCAATCTTGGTGCTATAGCCTTTAATTTTACCAAAGGATGGTTTAACTTTTCCATATTCTGAATCAGTCCTTCTGACGATCAGTTCTTCTTATACTTCTTCACATTTATTCTGCAGCCATTTCGCCTTGACTTCCCTGTATTTCCTATTCAATTCATTCGTAAGTTACTTATATTTCTGTATTCCTGACTGTCCCTGAACGTTTTTGTATTTATTTCACTCGTCCATAAACTGAAGTATTTCTCCTGTTACTCAATGTGTCTGTGCTGTTACCTTCCTTGCATCTACGTTTGCCAGTCCAGTTTCTATGATTGCTCTTTTTAGAAACGTCCATTCCTTTTCAACTAAACTTCTTACTGTGGTATTCATTATCGCAGTACCTATGGCATCAGAGAACATCAAACGCATCTCATTATTCCTCAATACATCAGTATTCCACTTCTTCTCACACCTGCTCTTCATCGTTACTAAATTATGATCCAAGTCTATATCTGCTCCTGAATACGTCTTACAATGCAATAGCTGATTTCTGAATCTCTGGCTGTCCATGATGTAATACTGCAGGGTTCTTCATCTACATCTACATCTACATTTATACTCCGCAAGCCACCCAACGGTGTGTAGCGGAGGGCACTTTACGTGCCACTGTCATTACCTCTCTTTCCTGTTCCAGTCGCGTATGGTTCGCGAGAAGAACGACTGCCGGATAGCCTCCATGCGCGCTCGAATCCTCTAATTTTACATTCGTGATCTCCTCGAGAGGTATAAGTAGGGGGAAGCAATATATTCGATAACTCATCCAGAAACGCACCGTCTCGAAACCTGGACACCGCGATGCAGAGCGCCTCTCTTGCAGAGTCTGCCACTTGAGTTTGCTAAACATCTCCGTAACGCTATCACGCTTACCAAATAACCCTGTGACGAAACGCACCGCTCTTCTTTGGATCTTCTCTATCTCCTCTGTCAACCCGACCTGGTACGGATCCCACACTGATGAGCAATACTCAAGTATAGGTCGAACGAGTGTTTTGTAAGCCACCTCCTTTGTTGATGGACTACATTTTCTAAGGACTCTCCCAATGAATCTCAACCTGGCACCCGCCTTATCAACAATCAATTTTACATGATCATTCCACTTCAAATCGTTCCGCACGCATACTCCTATATATTTTACAGAAGTAACCGCTGCCAGTGTTTGTTCCACTATCATATAATCATACAATAAAGGATCCTTCTTTCTATGTATTCGGAATACATTACATTGGTCTATGTTAAGGGTCAGTTACCACTCCCTGCACCAAGTGCCTATCCGCTGCAGACCTTCCTGCCTTTCGCTGCAATTTTCTAATGCTGCAACATCTCTGTATACTACCGCATCATCCGCGAAAAGCCGCATGGAACTTCCGACACTATCTACTAGGTCATTTATATATATTGTGAAAAGCAATGGTCCCATAACACTCCCCTGTGGCACGCTAGAGGTTACTTTAAAGTCTGTAGACGTCTCTCCATTGAGAACAACATGCTGTGTTCTGTCTGCTAAAAACTTTTCAATCCAGCCACACATATGATCTGATATTCCGTAGGCTCTTACTTTGTTTATCGGGCGACAGTGCGGAACTGTATCGAACGCCTTCCGGAAGTCAAGCAAAATGTCATCTACCTGGGAGCCTGTATCTAATATTTTCTGGGTCTCATGAACAAATAAAGCGAGCTGGGTCTCACACGATCGCTGTCTCCGGAATCCATGTTGATTCCTACAGAGTAGTTTCTGGGTTTCCAAAAACGACATGATACTCGAGCGAAAAACATGTGCTAAAATTCTACAACAGATCGACGTCAGAGATATAGGTCTATAGTTTTGCGCATTTGCTCGACGACCCTTCTTGAAGTCTATGACTACCTGTGCTCTTTTCCAATCATTTGAAACCTTCCGTTCCTCTAGAGACTTGCGGTACACGGCTGTTAGAAGAGGGGCAAGTTCTTTCGAGTACTCTGTGTAGAATCGAATTGGTATCCCGTCAGGTCCAGTGGACTTTCCTCTGTTGAGTGATTCCAGTTGCTTTTCTATTCCTCGGACACTTATTTTGATGTCAGCCATTTTTTCGTTTGTGCGAGGATTTAGAGAAGTAACTGCAGTGCGGTCTTCCTCTGAGAAACAGCTTTGGAAAAAGGTGTTTAGTATTTCAGCTTTACGCGTGTCATCCTCTGTTTCAATGCCATTATCATCCCAGAGTGTTTGGATGTGCTGTTTCGATCCACTTACTGATTTAACGTAAGACCAGAACCTCCTAGGATTTTCTGTCAAGTCGGTACATAGAATTTTACTTTCGAATTCACTGAACGCTTCACGCATAGCCCTCCTTACGCTAACTTTGACATCGTTTAGCTTCCCGTACTTTCAGGTCTTTTCCAAACACATCTTCTCCTCTTGTGAGTTTTTCACAATGTGTTCGCTATTACTAGCAGAAACCCATTGGAGAAAACTATTAGTGTTTCTCCTCTCTCGTTACTACTACTACTACTCTTCCCCTCTACCGTGTTCTAATCTCCGATGGCTATTAGATTATCAAGTCCTTTTACAAACTGAATTACCCGTTAAATTTCCTGATATAATTGCTCCATATCTTCATTTCGGCATGTGAACTTGTTATTGGAGTCTGTTTTCTATTGAGCCTGATGAGAATAATCCTATCACTGAACTGTTCGGATAGCGAATCCTACTCCAGTTATACCATTTTATTCTGTTGTTGATGTTATCCTATAACAGTCTAACCAGAAATCCTTATGCTCTTCCATTTTACTGCACTGACCATCATTGTGTCTACGAGGGTTGACTGAAAAGTAATGCCTCCACTTTCGTAACTCTCCAACAGTTGGCAGCATTGGTATGCGGCTGATACTGGCTTGTTCCGTAGTCTCTTCTCTACAGCAGGAAACCTTAGCCTTGTGTTGTTACAGTGTAAAGTATGGAACCCTGCGCAGACGGTCGGTCATTGACATTTAAGCAACGTGCAGTCATTGAATTCTTGATAGCAGAAAGTGTCACCAAAAAGAAAATTCATCAGAGAATGCAAGCAGTTTATGGTAATAGTGTTGATGTGAGTACTGTGCGTCGTTGGGCGAGTAAGTTTAAAGATGTTGAGGCGAGTACACCTGACCCACGTGACAAACAAAGAGTTGGACGTCCTGTGACACAACCACCGAGTTTCACAAGCAAAATGTTGACAGACTGATTCAAGACGCTCGTCGTATCACTCAGAGAGAAACTGCAAGTACAACCGGAATTTCACAAGAACGTGTGGGTCACATTATTGCTTTGCTTGGCTATCGGAAGATCTGTGCACGATGGGTACCCAGGGTGCTGGCGCCTGCAATGAAAGCGCACAAACTTCAAATTTGTCAGGAACTCCTCTCGCGTTACGAGATGAAGCTGACGCCGTACTCCATTCAATCTCCAATATCGATACAAAGACTCGCCCCAGAAAAAGAAATTCAAGACGCAGCCTTCAGCTGGAAAGTCATGGACACAGTATTATGGGGCGCAGATGGTGTCATCCAAGTTGATTTCCTTGATCGTGGAACAACAATAAATTCAGAGCGTTACATCACAACGCTGCCAACTCTGAAACGACGGCTAACAAGGGTCCGAAAGGAAAAGGGAAATGTTTTCCTGCAGCATGACAATGCCAAACCACATACTTCACATGTCACCACAGCAGAAATTCGGAGACTGTATCTGACCACCGTACGGCATCCTCCATGCAGTTCAGATTTAGCACCGTCTGACTTCCATCTGTTCCCGATAATGATAGACGATCTGCGGGGACATGATTTTGCTTCTGATGAAGACGTTGAGAGAACTGTGAGACTGTAGTTGCGGAAACAGTGTGTCGACTTCTTCCGTGACGGCTTCAGAAAACTTGTTCATTGTTAGCAGAAATGTATTCTATTGGCTGGTGATTATGTGGAAAAGTAAATATTGTTAATTAAAGATCACAATCTAAGGATTATTTCTGCGTTTGATTTATTAAAATATTCCAAACCAAACCCAATTAACGAAGGTGGAGGCATTACTTTTCATTTAACCCTCGTATATTGAGCATTTGCATTTCCATTTTCAGATGTTCATGTTCCGACTCTTAGTATGTTATCTTTTCGTTGGTTTTCAATCTTTTCTTGACAGATGTCTTGCTGAGGTCAATATGGAACAAATAAATATTGTTCATTAGTATGTGATCCATTCCGCGATTGCAATAGGAAAAAGAGTAAACTGATACTAGAGCAGAATACACACATTATATAATGTTTTAAAGAGGAAATGTGTAAACGTATGCGAACGCAAAGAACAAGGTAAAAATTAGTGAAAGCTTTGTGAGCATCTACATAGAAGAATCTCAGGTAACACAAAACTTTTTAGTGGTAAGGACATTATACAAATAAAATATTTTAATGTGAATAACGGACGAATGTCAGTATGGACATACGTGACGAAAGAAACACGAATTTGAAGAAGCATAAGCACTGTTTTCCATATATGCAATAATAGTATTTACTTTGACACCAAATCACTGTTAATTATTATGTAGCGAACGATTACTTTAGAGTGAGAGCAGCAATATTACTAAATGACTTTGAAGTGTAACATGATGTCACATAAGAGGCATGCGATCATTTTATAAATTTGAAATTTTTATTTATATACTGCTCTTATGGCCGCTGGAGAAAAATTTAGCTACTTGGTGTTTAGCAATTCAAGTTTACTTACGAATTTCAGGAAAAGCTCATCTTGTACATGATGCCTTGCTGCGTGTATGAAGACCCTTACTCCTTTGATATTCTAAAGATGAAATTACCCGAAGCATATTCGTAAATTTGAGTTTCTGCAGAGTAGATAATGAAATTTTTCTCTATGATCATGACAGGAGTATATAAATAAAAATTTCAAAATTATTAAGCGTAAAATGAAGACAGCTGGAAAGAAATGGGCACATTGGGGCAGAAAGAGAGGGAGAGGGAGCGAGGTGTAGAGTGAGTGAGGAAAGAGTGCGAGATATCCTGAAGACATAGGGAGAGATAGGGATAGAATGAAAAGGAAGGAAAATTATGGGTTATTGTTATGTGGACGACGATGATCATCAGTGATGGAGCCGAAGTTCGGACTGTGAATGGATGGGGGAAGGAAATAAATTGTGCTTGCTCTTTAAAGGAAACCAATCCGCTTATCTAGGAAAAACATGAAAAACCTAAATGTGGGTGGCAAGATGAACTGCTGTCCTCCAGATTATGGGTCCAGTGTGTGGTCACCCGCTTGGTGGCAGGGAAGGAGGTAATAGGAAAGACTGGCGACATATCGAGTTGGAGGAGAGGGAGAGCTTGAGATAGAAGCAGGAGAAAGAAGCGTTTTAACGGAGAGAGAGAGAGAACAATGAGGAGAGAGAAAGCTTTCTTCATACTAATTTTCCACTCAACGGTGTATGTTGCTTATTTTATTCATATTCAATTTCGAAGTTTTCACCGTTCCATCTTCAGGCACTTATACACTGTTATTGAAATAATGCACACCCACAAAAATATCCTGTTGTTGTACTCCAAAGTCCTCCAATGTGCTAAACATAAATGTTTATTTCATCAAATAGCAAGAGAGAGAGTGAGCTGGTGAAGGGGAGGGGGAGTGGCAAAGCAGTTTAGAACAAAAATGGCGTTAAGAAAGAGAAAGAGATGGAGAAAGATTTTCATGTAAGTGTATTCGCAAGTGGGTGAACCCATACACACACACACACACACACACACACACACACACACACACACACACGTGTGCACAGTAGGGTTGGGGTAGAAGGAGGGAGCAAAGGGAAGAAAGAGAGAGATTTGAGAAACAGAGCGATGTCCAGAAAGGTAGAGTTGTTTACAAAGATAGTGAGATTGACAAAAGAGAGAGGGGCAGAGGAAATGGGAAGAGCAGAGGGACAGAGAGGTTGAGAAAGGGGGAGAGACAGGTTGGGAAAGGGAGAGAGATGGGAAAGAGAGAGAGAGAGAGAGAGTGAGGTTGAGAAAGGGAGAGGGAGAGGTTGAGGAACACACACACACACACACACACACACAGAGAGAGAGACAGAGAGAGAGAGAGAGAGAGAGAGAATGAGCGAGTGAGAGAGAGACTTAGAATGAACAGGTCAGGGGCAATGGAATATACCCTGAAGTACGTGTCTCACAGCGTATATGGTTCGCAGCGACAATGCGACATCTGTTTGGATTAGTGGATTGAGAGCACGGGTGAATTTGGCGTCGTGCAGAGGCAGTCCACAGCAGGGTGGGCGCCCTTAAGCCCAGGCCGCCCCTGCCGCCGGGGTGCAAGTAGTAGCGTAACGCAATCCTACTCGGGTCGATACGGGAATATAGGTCGAGTTAAATGGAGCTGAAGAGATTAGTGGCGTCGTCTGGGAGGGGGCGGAGGCGCTCCCGGCGTCACAGCAGCGCTCCTCGCGTCTCCTCGCCTCACCACTTATCACGCCGCGCCGTGTTTAAATTATTACTCCCGCTTGCCCCGTTACGGAGTCTCCGTCGAAAACATCGCACGATCCTGGAGAGGCCTCGGGGAGTCGTGAATGCGCTGTGGGCCACGTGTTCGTGTCACGCCCGTCTTACCCCACTATCCCCTCCCACAACAGCCCGTGACACTATCTGCGCAATGGGTATCGATTTATAATCCGCATTTCGTCAGCTTGGTTTCTTGTCCATGCCTATACACGAACTGCTAGGTACTACCGTAAATAATCGCAAGTATTCTGTTGTCCAATATCAACTAATGGGGCAAGAGTACACATCAAATTATCAAGTCCCTGAAGCAGAAGTTTGCCATTCTCCCACTAGGTAGCAGATAGGTCATCATCTCTTCGCTTATATTCTGGAATATGGTGGCAGTCGGACGATTAAAACTGGAGAAAATGCTGTAAGTAACTTTTGTACGTTTATGGTGTAAAATTTATATAGTTTTGACTGAGTGGTAGGTGAATTTAAATCTATTTAAAAATTAAACTCTTCACCAGAATTAACGGCTATAAGCTTCCAGTGTCCGCCTTGATCTCCACGACCTCACTTGTGTGTGTCTGTAGATTGCTGAAAAAAAAAAACAAAAAACAAAAAAAAAAGAAAACAGTGGAATTCCCGAAAAGTACACAGTATAGTGGGGTAGAAGTCCCCCCCCCCCCCCGTCCTTCCCCTCCATAAGAAACTATTTGCGAACTTTTACCCTATAGCCTGTACTTCGACTTTTGAAATCCCTCTTAGTGTATGCAAGCTTTTTTATTGGTGTTTATTTACCTTACATACCTCATTAGTCACCTTAGAGAGTTCAAACTGATTTCTCTTTTTTGTAATGTTTGTGGCGTTGTTTAGTGCTTCATCAAACATACCTGTCTCTAAAATACACCCTGAAGATGGCCACTTCTTCGATAGTGGCACTTCTTTTTTCCAGAAACCGACCGAGAACATCAAGTCGACAGCCATTAACGAAACCACTCCATCATCAAGTTCTTGGGCTGTGGGAGCTCAATACGGCAAGCATCCAAAACTGCCGTATTTCCAGAACTTGCCTCAAGAACACATTTTAAAACCTTCAAAGGTAGTGGACATCACAGCCGATTCACAAAAACTTTTTAATTGGAGGAAGAACAAGCAAGAGAGCAGTACTGCACTTCCCTCGATACATATTTTTTCGACCTTACTCTCAGATCATTATCATATTTAATTTCTGAATTCACCGAAAATAAAGAGTTCCTAATTTGTTTTTCCATGTACTTATTTGTAATTCTTTTTACTTCCTTCATGGGGCGAGAATAAGAAAAATTATTATTTAGCAACACAGTTCTTACTCCTTTAATGATAACTGGATGAGAATGAAACTTGTACACAACGTTCCTAAGTTGTCAAAGTAGGTGTTGTTTGTGTCATTGGTATAACATTTCTGCAAGTTTTTTAAATATTTGGTAAAAGCAAAAATGCCTTTTTTAGCCCCACCTACCATACACTAACTAATCAAACTTGCTCTGACACCTCTACCTAACGAGCAATTGAGGAACACATATCGCAAAAGAATGACCCGTCTGTGTAAAAGGAGGAGTATTGTGTTGCCGGTGAAGAACCAGTAACAGAAGAGTCGGTCGTTCAAAAGAGCTCAGTGACTTCGAACGTGGACTATTCGTTGGATGTGACCTGAGTAACAAATCCGTTCAGGCCATTTCAACCCTTTTAGTGCTGCCCAAGCGGACTGTTGGTTATCTGACTGTGAAGTGGAAACGTGAAAGAACAGCTATAGTTATACCGAGACCAGGTAGGCCTCATGTGTTGACAGACAGGGACGGTCGAGCATCGCAAAGAAATGCTTCTAAAAAATCGCTTGAAATCAACCGAAGGAATCACTGGTGAGTCCCAGCGTGCTACCAGCAGTCCAGCTAGCACATTGTCTTTGCGTAGTGGAGTTAAAAACAATGCACTACAGTGGTCGCGCAGCTCCTCATAAGGCACACGTTTCTGTAGTCGTTGCTAACCAACGCTTGAGGCGGTGTAACCAGCTACGCCTCTGAACAAAGGATGACTGGAAATGAGTGATTTGGAGTGGTGTATCACGTTATACCATGTGGAAATTTGCTGGAAGGATTTGTATTTGTCGAATGCTTGGAGGACATTAATTAACACGATGTAGCGCTAGTGATGTAGTACAGAGGAGGTGAAGTTGCGGTATGGGGGTGTTTTTCGTGATTAGAATGTGATCCCCTTACTGGCGATAAAGAAAAAGGCAATTCGAAAGGATATGAGCAAATGCCACATCATTGTGTATGTCAAACAGTAGAGGAACGGTTTGGAGAGGGTGAGTGACTCAGCACAACAGTCCATCAATCCATAAAGTATCGTCAGTGAGGCAATGGTTTGTTGACAATAACATTCCTGAAATGGACTGACCTGTAAAGAGTCCCGACCTGAGCCCAATGGAACACTTCTGGAATGAGTCAGAATGTCGACTTCACACCAGACCCCATCGTCCACCACTACGTTCTGTGCTTTCGTCCCTTGGGGAAAAATGGACTGCCATTCTTCCATATACATTCAGACACCTCATCGAAAGCAACCATTCATGAAGACGAAGGAGTGACATATTTAATATTAATATTCTCTAAGAGGCGTCCAGATACTTTTGCTCAGATAGTGCAGGTGATTTTTAGCGTGATAAATATGAAATTTGGTCATTTTCACATTTTTAAATTTGTACTCATGAAAATTTATTAGTCTGAGCTTGACCGTGACACTATGAACATGAACGGAAAAGCACTTTACTGTCACCAGTCACATTTATTGTTCTTCAGACGTTGTGTTTTGGCAAATTCCAGCTCCGTTTTCTAGATTTAGAGAAAGCTATTGACAATGTCGACTGGAATACACTCATTAAGAATCTGAAGATAGCAGGGGGTAAATACAGGATGTGAAAGGTTACAGACAAATTGTACAAATACCAGATTACAGTTTGCCGTTATTCATCTTGTTTTAAGTGAATGTATGCTGTCGTTTCGCTAACATCACATTTGCTGTAGATATATTTAAATAAAGCCGTTTATAGGTGTAATCTCTCTTTGTTTGCAGGTTGCTTGAAGGAAGGAGTGTTTATTGTTAGTATCCAAAACTGCAGCAAATTGCACAATGACGTAGGACAACACCATCAGAAAGTTTATTTTTCGTTTCTACAGCGTCAACCAGCGATTCGCTTTATACTCAACTCTGCAGATATTGTGCAACTTCACAAAACTTTTTAAATTAATATTTTGTATTCTGTGGTACATTCAGCACATATAACGTCTCTTTTCTTTACGTGAAATTGTATACTATTTGACTCTTTGTCAGTATTATATAAACTCACAGTACAAAGTAAAATATATGTAGTTGGTCACAGTTTCCTTTTATTTTCGGTTTATATCTTACTATTTTGTACAAGGGAATCAGTTTATGTTCTAGATGGCTTTGACCTTTAGTGTCAGGCTACACTTCCAGTGTCAAGTTACGCATTGGTTTGAGAGCATTTTTCAGGTTACAACTAAGGCAAGTGCTTTTGTTATGGGTGTTCGCATTAAATGTGCGCTTTCCCTTTCCTCATGTGCTGCGTGTCAGAATCCTGTTTTCATTGTAGTAACGGCATATTTGCCGTAATAAATTCAGTATCAATAAAAAGCTCTGACACTTAAAATGAACTCCTAATGTACATTTTGTGCTTTGTTAACTTCGAAAAATAAATCACCATCGTTAAAAGAATGTTGTTCTTCTTTCATATATTATCATACAAAACACTTTAGTATAACTCTTACAAGTGCTGATTAATTTAAAAGTTTTTAACAGTAGTGCCAAAACGCAAACTATATGCATTTTAATAAGTAACACAGATAATTTAGATGAGGAAATATTTGATTTGGTTGCAAAATAAATGAGATCTTGCAATAAATGATAAATAATTTTATTTTCATGATATCGACTCTGACATTATTCTTGGAGATGTCACATTTCGTTATTACCATCTTCGGTCGTCTCATGAGTGTGCATACATAAAGGATGTCATTCTGCAGTTTAAGTGATATACCACAATAAAAGTTCTTATTGTACACAAGCTCCAATGGGCCTGTGTCATTTGTAATAATAGCAATAATTGTCAGTCAATATTACGGGTTATGTTTTTATAGTGTAAAACATGATACATTATCTTAATCCCTACTGAACTGGTGCTTGAAAAAATTTAAATTTTGGGTTCATTTGAGGGTGTGTTGTGACTAAAATCAACAGAAGATCTAATTAATTACATTCAAACTTTCAGTTTGCCTGTGTGTTTTCCTACTTAGCGTTGTATTTTAAATAACAAGTACTTTCTGCAGTTATAAGCCAATTAGGTTAGTTTCAGAATATAGATTCCTTAGACATAGCTCTAATGTCAAATGTTATTTGTAACTCTTTAGGTATGGAAACAGCACTGGAGTCCTTTAGAGTAGGCACTAATTTTTCGACTATGTGGATATTAAAATTATTATATGTGATTTAACAGTGCAGTTTCATTGTGTTGCACATGTATTTTTGCAGGAGTGACCTTAATATAATAAAAACAATTGCCTCAGCTCTAACCTCACGCCCCCTAACAAGATGAAGAGTAACATGACACCAAAAGTATGACCTAATACTCTAAGTCACAGTGATCTAGAAAATAAACTGCTTCCACTCTGTTTGTAATCAATGTGACAACTTCATCATTAATATTCAGTTTACGTGAATATGTAGATAGTTTATAACTACTTGGAATAGGACTTTCTGTTTTTATAGTTGTATGTTCTTCAGATAAAAATTAAATCGACTTACTTTCGACTGTACCGAAAAAACTAATCGGTCGTTTGCTTTATTCTTGCCTGCAATATTTTGTAATGAGCCACATGACGTTTATTTCATCACAATTTGATGAACTCTGCCTAATGTATTTTAATATTATCTATATTAATTTTGAAGTTAATCTGGGCCAGTACGCCTCACCTTACCCAATAACACTGGGATTTGTCTCTGTGGGATGGTGTCCTGCACACCACGTCCCACTCCTCCATGCTTCCATTTTCTCCAACCAGAACTGGTTACTAGTCTTGCCCCTCCCATTTTAGCATATGTATAATGAATTTCGAATAACCCTTTTTGACGCTTTTTTAAAGAATAGCATAGTTTTCACAGAATTGTTCATGAAAATAATACTTTTAGTTCCTTAAGCGCTAACTGCTGTACATGGCTGTGGATGGTATATGATTCCAGTTTTATGCTACTTAAAAGCCTGATGTCAACATCTATTATGCACTTGAGACTGAGCGACGTTTGAAAGGAGTGCTTAACAAGGTACTAATATAAAATAACAACCTGATGGGAACAATATCATTTATCGACACTGTAGCACCCTCCAACAAGAAGTCAGTTTAATAATTTCTATCTGATTTCTGATTTTGATTTAAAATATCCACAGTTACCACTGGCATATCTGACCACAATAATCACTGGCATTTGCCTTTATTTGGTGTTGCTCTCCACCCTCTCCCTTTCCTTCCTTATACTTTTTGATAGTAGATCTGCTAAGATTCTTCACCATTCCTACCGAAACTAAAGTATAGGCTACAGATGACTAACAATGTTTTCATAAGGCATCCACTGGAACAGCATGAACATCATACCACCAATGTAGCATAATTTGTGTTCACTCTCTGAATAGCAACCTTAACCAAAAGTTCGTCATGGTGACAAAGGAATGTTTCAGAACCCACACTTGTATCTTGAGAATCTGCTCCTATTTGTCTGTGTCACTCCTAACACAGTTGTTCCAGTTTGGGCACCTATGTGAACTGGTATCAACGGTAAATAACGATATCTTTGAGGTAGCGCTCTCTGACGTCTCTGTCTTGAAACCCCAGCTTCAAAAATACTATGATGTTCTTCTTTACAACGAGTGATGGTAAACTTTGTTATTATTTAGAATTCAGAAATTACTTCAAAACCTTCTGAATGTAACATGTTCACAAAACGTGTATTGATTACCTTCTTGCAAGACGTGAGGGAGACCCATATCATATGCATCAATCGGTTAATGATCGATGGTCTGGCACATAGACTAGCTTCGATGTAATTCTTTCCGTCTGTTTGCCATGCCCATTTATAGGAATGCCTTGCTAGTCTCTTATCGTCGTGCCTGATTCCGATATGACAAGTGTGAATTTCTCTTCCCGTAATATTTAAAAATTTAAGTTTTAAGAAGTTTTGTTTATACACATTTTCTCCCTAAATATGTATCATTTGAGGTAAAAGGATGAGCTAATCTGTAATCCTTCTCACAACATCAGAAAATACATTTGTATTTGTCGTGGGAGCAAAGTTTCGTAGCGTTTTTTAAAAGACTCCATATTCGCCTTCGACTGTATTGTTTATCACAATATTATTTACTGTGATTTCGACCTTAGGTTATTTTGAAGTCTTTACATTTGATGAAACCACAACAGTAGTCAACATTAATAAAAAATAAAAATGACATGAGCCCCCTACGGCTCGTGTCAGCCTTTGTCACATACACCATTGATATGTGACAGGTGGGAAAAAACTCATGAAACTAAATTATTGCTTATTGTATTTGTGCTGAGGTAATGCATATGGATGGTTTTAATTATATTGTTCTGAGGAGGGATGATTACTATTGTGTCTGATTTTAAGGCAATTGTGTTTATTGGTATGTGTACAATACACCCATCAAAAAAAGCTTTGCATCACCTTGGTTCCGAGAGTTACGGAACCAGTACAGAAAATTGGAATAGAGATCGACAGAAACATCATTGCCACCATTTTTATTGCTCATGAAAACCACAAACACTGCATGTTGTACCACCATACAGTGAGACATTTAGAGGTGATGGTCCAGATTGCCGTACACACCGGTACCTGTAATACCCAGAAGCACGTCCCCTTGCACTGATGCATGCGTGTATTCGTCGTGGCGTACTAACCACAAGTTCATCAAGGCTCTGTCGGTCCAGATTGTTCCACTCCTCAACGGCGATTCAGCGTAGATCCCTCAGAGAGGTTGGTGGGTCACGTCGTCCATAAACAGCCCTTTTCAATCTAGCCCAGGCATGTTCGATATGGTTCATGTCTGGAGAACGTGCTGGGCACTCTAGTCGAGCGATGTCGTTATCATGAAGGATTTGGGAGCGAATTGTCGTACATGAAGACGAATGCCTCGCCAACATCATGCCGATGTGGATGCACTATCGGTCGGAGGATGGCGTTCGTACTTCCATGACCAGCAGCAGCGTATGTCGGCCCCACATAATGGCACCTCAAAACAGCAGGTAACCTCCACCTTGCTGCACTCGCTGGACGGTGTGTCTAAGGCGCGTTGGCTCCAAACACGTCTCCGACGATTGTCTGGTTGAACGCATATGCGACACTCATCAGTGAAGAGAACGTGATACCAGTCCTGAGCGGTCCATTGGCCATGTTGTTGGGCGCGTCTGTACCGAGGTGCATGGTATCGTTGTTGCAAAGATGGACTTCGGCATGGACGTCGGTAGTGAAGTTGCGCATCATGCAGCCTATTGTGCACAGTTTGAGTCGTAACACGACTTCCTGTGTCTGCACGGTAAGCATTATTCAACATGGTGGCGTTGCTGATAGGGTTCCTCCGAGCCATAATCCGTAGGTAGTGGTCATCCACTGCAGTAGTAGCCCATGGGCGGCCTGAGCGAGGCATGTCAAGGACAGTTCCTGTCTCTCTGTATCTCCTCCACGTCAGAACAACATCACTTTGGTCCACCCCGAGACACTTATTTTGTTGAGAGCCCTTCTTGACACAAAGTAACAATGCGGACGCGTATTGACCGTCTAGGCAACGTTGAACTACAGACAACTCGAGCTGTGTACCTCCATCCTGGTGAAATGACTAGAACTGATCGGCTGTCGGACCTCCTCCGTCTAATAGGCGCTGCTCATGCATGATTGTTTACATCTTGGGCGGATTTAGTGACATCTCTGAACAGTCAAAGGAACTGTGTGTGTGATACAATACCCACAATCAACTTCTATTTTCAGGAGTTCTTGGAACTGGGGTGACGCAAAACTTTTTTTGATGTGTGAAGATCTTTTTGAATTATATTTAATTTGAAGTATGTGTTGCATCACAAGTCAAATGTTGGATTCCATAGTTTCTATGAAGGAGGTACAAGAAAAGAGTCGGCTACGAAAATAATTCTGTGCCGTTTCCGACGTCGAGTAGACATGAAAGGCTGGATGATGGAAATGATATAGTTTTGTGTATTAACAAAGTTCTTTTACTCACAGTTGGAGCTTCTACGAGCAAAGTTGTAGTGGTAATTAAAAACACTTACATATGTGTATACGTTTGATCGTCTATTTCATTTTTTCATAGATTTTTATTTGGCTGCGTGTGCTCTTCCTCATAGGGATAGATATTCATGTAGAAGAGGTGCTCACCGAAATTGGAATAGTAGCATAATGCTGAAAGGGAGAAAGTTTCTTTGTTAGAAGTTGTGCACGTGAAATAAGGTTGCTTAAACTGTCTAATCATCACACAGTCTACACATTACAGTACTCTCATACGGAATGTATTCAATATGACTGTGTATGGCATTCATACATTTGCTTAGTGTAATAACGAGTGTACACTGTGTATATCTGTTCCATTCTTAATAAATTAAAATTTGTCTAGTAAATGTTGCATAATCTATTTAAACTGATTCTCAGATGCAGAGTGGTTAGGTTGTGAGAAGTTGTGTTGTGCTAGATTTAGAGTCTGCCCCCGGTAGCTGAGTGGTTAGTGCAACAGAATGTCCATCCTAAGGGCCCGGGTTCGATTCCCGGGTGGGTCGGAGATTGTCTCCTCTCAGGGACTGGGTGTTGTATTGTCCTAGTCATCATCATTTCATCCCCATCGAAGCGCAAGTCGCCGAAGTGGCTTCAGATCGATAGACTTGCACCTGGCGAATGGTCTACCCGACGGGAGGCCCTAGTCACACGACATTTATTACTAGATTTAGGACTAATTCTTGTGTCACATCGCACGTGGGGGGACTAATGCAGGATGACAGACTGGCACATGAGGTATAGATTAACTAGTCAGCTGGTTGCTGGGCATCATGAGAGAACATGCTCTGCTGAAGGAGGTACACAGGTATCTATGATGCTACTGAGCAGTATAGCACTCATCACCACCAGTGCAGGGAGCACTTGCCAGTCCAGGTGTGACGCTTGTTACATTGTGGCATAAAGATGAAGAGGCTGATGCTCTAGGACCCATCCACGAGCTTAAATCGCTTCAGAAATGTCATAAAGACTGCCAAAGTAGCTGTGGCTGGACAACCAATGATTTGTCAAAACCTCAAGAGATTTCGACAATGCAGCATACCCTCTCCAGAATCATTGCCCAGAAAAGGAAAACAAGTTAGTGTGCACATGGGTGCTTCTGACTGTGTGTCACCGTAAATGTCTTATAATACTGCTCCTCTATTCTGTAGAACAAAGAAATTTTTATTGGTGCAGGATATTTGCTAGGAACGAAACAGTTTGATTTAAATGTTGTAGGTGAGCCCTGCTCTCCTAGCACCCGAAATATTATATTCATTTGCAACCTCATTTTTAAACTATATTGAATAGCTGATGAGTGTTTGTTGTATAAATTTGTTATCTTCCGAATGTTGCTTCTGATTTTCGTGCAGTGTTGTACTATTCGTCTAATTTTGTTGTATGACTCGATTTATCGGAAACTTGTCTGATAAATATGTTTAAAAATATTTACATTATTTTCTTTCTATTAGGGGTTGTCCCCTCTTGCCAGTTTTGAAATTTTTTTATAACCAAGGCAAGAGAGACAGTTTATGACCATTTTTTCGTATTTTATTTGGATGCCAATTATTCTTGTGTTTGCAAGTGTTTAGTACATTTTTATATAGATGCATAGAATTTCGTTGAGATTTTATTCGGGACTGTATGGAGGACGATCGATGACTGTGAACTCAAGGTGTGGGATTATTGCAGATGTCGCAGCGCACGTGCACGGTCTATCGTTGTCATGCTAAAGGAGAGGATGTTCCATGTGTGAAAGAACTCTTCGAATTTGTGCTTTCAGTTTGCTGACTCTCACGCCCCGACGTAGTTAAATTGTACAACACCACGTTACACACTCTAATTCGGAGCTCCCTAGCGGCAGATGTTTGCAAATATGAGGACATAAAGAAAAAAATATGTAAAATGTTAATAACTTTTGTTTTATTTAAAACACATTAACACTTCTCGCTTAAAAATTCGGAAGCTTTACTATGTAGCACATCCTCGTATGTCTTGAAGAGTTACTCACGTTATTAATCCATTATTTCAGAATAACGGTACTTAGTGATTTCTAGTAAGCGTCACACATAATCTCAGACCTTCTCGAAATTTCTTCTCATTGACACTCCAATTCCCAAAAATAATGAAGGAATAAAAGTGTCTCGCTTACTACATTTTCGCTGTTCATGCAATAAAACTTATGCATCGAGCACGACACTTTAAATTACTATTTCTTTACTTCTAACTCTATGCGTAACACCCTTTTCAAGATGATGTCCACAGGTCTGAATGAATGTGCGAGGGGGTTCAATAATTAATGCAATTAATTATTGGTTTTAACCAGGATACCAATGCACCGTGTTATTTCCACTCTTTTGGTTACAAAACCCTATTTCTCAACGTAATCACCGTTCAGTGCGACAGCCTTACGGCCCGAATGTCCGCACAGTATCACCCTACTGGTCGAAGTTGGAGCCAACATCTTGCTGCAACAATAACCTCCCAATCATCCACCTACTGATTCCCGCGGAGTGCATCCTTCACTGGGCCAAACAGATGGCAGTTGGAAGGTGAGAGATCCGGTTTGTTAGGCGTGGGAGCCAGAGGACAGACACCATTGAGTACGCCAACAAGTGGACGAGTGTGTCAACACTAGAAGAGAGACGTCCAGGTTTGCTGCGCGGTGTTTGTTTGTGATCCGTCGATCACCTCGAATGAGACTGTCCGCACGTTCCAACACTGCAAAACCAACAGCTGTGTGCGACCGGCCGGCAGGCGAGGATGGGTCAGGTTTGCGCGTCCTTATTGTGATGGTGACAGACGCCTCGCTCAACGACTCATCATGCTTTTGTTCACTTCCAGATATCCGTAAACATTTTGAAAACGGCTATTAATATCTGCGATGCTCTGGTTTTCCGCCAAAAGAAGCTCAACGAAAACTCTACATTACAGATACCATTTTGATGGCTACGTATAGAGCCGCCACCTCCCGGAATTTCATGAATCTACAGGCAATGAAGCGGAAATATTCCACGATGTCTGACAGCAAATTCAACTTTTTTGAATATAAACAGGCCAAGAAAAAAAAACGTGTTGAATCAGTTACTGAATGCAGTTCGGAAGGTATGGTGACGTAAACAATAAGTTGTCTTAAAACTAGGCTTTGTTAAAACGAAGCGCAAATTACGCAGAGAATATTCATCCAGCTTTCATTTTGATTTTTTCTTTATCCTGCGGGAGAATAATCAGAAGTTTTTGGAACAAACATGATTAGGATTTTGCGTCTTTATCCATTTAAGTTTCGGGTGTTTAACGTCGAATGTGTAACAGCTCAACTCATTTGTAAAGTCGTCACACATCTGAAGCTGTTTTGTACAAGTGAGTTCAATTCTAGAAAGAATTGAGTGTGTGGAGAAGGGTGGGATCGATGACAGGCTAGTTAACAAACTGTGTCACACCTGAACAGTTTGATATAACGAGTTGGCGTCCCATTCTGCCCCGTTCAGTACCCTTCCTTCCCCTCATCTTTAATTGTGTTATTTCTGGTTGTCACCTAATTCTGGAGAGCACTTAAGTTTTAATGTAAATAGAGACATACCGAGTACCTTTCTCTGTAACATCAGTGCGGTAAATGCCAGCTGTCAGGCACTACAAGTAGGTATTTCCGCACGGGTAGAGAGAGAGAGAGGTAGAGGAGGGCAGGGCGCCACGACAAATCAGAGGGCACCCGCCGGTCTCCTTAGCGCGGCGTTGCCAGGGCGGGCTCGCTATCGATCAGAATTTTAATTTTCTGCTGCGGGCGGGCGGCGCGCTCAAGTGCGAGCAAACACCAATCATAGTTAGAGCCGCAGCACGGCGCGGGCTGTGCTGTGCTCCACTCCACGAGCCGAGCCGAACCCGGCCCGGCCCCGCTTCGGATCGACCGGAGCTTCGCCGCGGGGGCGCAGACTCCTCCTACAACACTTGCTTAGCCGCTCAGGCGGCACACTGCTTCCTCCTGGCCCGAGTCGTCGGATCATCTAGGAGCGACCAGCTCTGCTGTTGCTGCGAAGTTCCCCATCTGTACTGATAACCACTGCTAGATGAACTTCCGGGCAGCGAGGCTAACGTTCATACCGTCATAACAAAGCCAGTTTAGTCTTCCGCGAACTCTATAGATGTCTCTGCGGTTAGGTTATCCTGATCCTAGACAGGCGGTAGCCCTTTTGGAAGGCTATGTAATGCACCAGATAAAAAATGGTTCAAATGGCTCTGAGCACTATGGGACTTACAGCTGAGGTCATCAGTCCCCTAGAACTTAGAACTACTTAAACCTAGCTAACCTTAGGACATCACACACATCCATGCCCGAGGCAGGATTCGAACCTGCAACCGTAGCGGTCGCGCGGTTCCAGACTGAAGCGCCTAGAACCGCTCGGCCACTCCGGCCGGCTGCAGCAGATAGTTATACACGGTCCAGTCATATTAATGTGACCACTGCCTATGTTCGACAACAGAGGGCAATAACCAATCACAAAGGTCAGTTGGCAGGACTAGCAGTGGAGGGTATATAAAGCACGTCACGTCGGGGAGGAGGGGGTGGGGGAGGGGACGCCGGAAACAGTGTGGTAGCTGTCTTGATGAGGAAACGTGGCAATTTACCTGACGTCCGAAAGGGCATGATCATTGGCTTTCACGTCATGAGTGCAAGCATTTTCGAAACAGCTGAGATTTTAAACAACACTGCAGACGTGCATGTCAAAGTGGCGCTATCAAAAAACGCGCCGAGGCGACTGTGGAATATAGATGACAACGGTGGACGACGGCTGCAGAGATGTGCACAGGAGAACAGACGTGTACCTGTTGAGCAATTGACCGCCCAGATGAACCAAGGGATACCAAATGCGTCTGCTCAACGACCATTGAGCAAAGTTTGCTGCATATGGGCCTCTGCAGTGGGCTCCTGGTTCATGCATCCATGCTGAGTGCTGTTCATCGATGATGAAGGCAGTAACTTGCACGATAATATCGCAGTTGGATGTCTACTGAGTGCCAACAGGTGTCCTTTTCAGATGAATGATATTCATGGTTCATTGGACAAATGGACAGAAGTGCAGCGTGAAACAACCAAAAGCAAACACTCTGCAACAATCGTCCGATAGCTCCAGGCCGAAAGCGGGAGGGTTACGGTCTGGGGAATATTTTCGTAGCATTCCATGGGTGATATCGTCATTCTGAAAGGCACAGTTGGTCAATACAAGTATGGATCTATGGCTGGGAACTATGTAAGCCTCTACATGCATGGCCGGCCGCGGTGTCCGAGCGGTTCTAGGCATTTCAGTCTGGAACCGTGCGACCGCTACAGTCGCAGGTTCGAGTCCTGCCTCGGACATGGATATGTGTGATGTCCTTAGGTTAATTAGGTTTAAGTAATTCTAAGTTCTAGGTGACTGATGACCTCAGATGTTAAGTCCCATAGTGCTCAGAGCCATTTGAACCATTTTTCTACATGTCGGTTGTTTCTCCTCGGCACGATTGTATCTGTCAGCAGGAAGATGCAATGTGTCAAACAGCTCGCAGTTTACGTGCGACTTTCGAAGAGCACCAGGGTGAGTTTACCGTACTCTACTGGCCACCAGACTGCTCGAATTTAAATCAAATCGAGAATCTCTGGGACCACATCGATCTGGTTATTCTCGCCATGGATTCTCAACCACGAAACCTAGCACAGCTGGCCAAGGCACTAGAGTCCTCATGGCTCCACATCTCGGTCGGTGCCTTGTAGAACCTCACTCACTCTCTTCCTGCACGTCTCGCAGTGGTCCGAGCTTCAAAATGTGGGTATTTAGGATTTTGACAGGTGAATACATTAATGCTACTGGACAGTATGTCTTCAGGTAGCAGTTTCATCTCAATCTTCGAAGCTATTGGTGCCTTTTCTCACTTTTTAGTTGAGAACCTGCTAATTTCATTCTCGGTTGGAGTTTTTCAGAAAGAGAGAGAACACCCGTCCCCACCACCCTGCCCTACAAGAAAAAGTCTGTATTTGTATACAGGGGTTGGGCAAAAATATGACACCACCGACAGAAATATATTTCTGATCATATATGCAGACGCCAACTAAGCCTGCAGTTTATGCTGATGCATTTGACCACGAACGTCACCTGCGTAATTTCCTCATTACATTGCAAATGTCATCGTGGTCTGAACAGTGTTCTATGTAGCTGTCAGCGCATTACTCTGGAGCTATGTTAATTCGAACGTGGGGAAATAGTTTGTGCTTGTATGATAGGTACTCCTTCACAAACGCAGATCAAGTGTTTGGTGTTTCAAGAGGGACCGTATCAAAGATTTATACAACACACAGGGAAACCGGAAAAACATCTTTCGATAAGTCGCAATACGGACTATAGTGTGTGAAGAATGATTCTGGCAGAATAAGATTGACGAGGGTTGTAGAGGGTCGTCAGCTACAACAGTTTTTGCATAACTGAATGTCGGTCTCACGAACCCTGTCAGTACCAAAAAAAAACTGTAAGGAAGTTCCACAAGTTGGGGACTGCAGGCCAGCCGCTGTGGCCGAGCGGTTCTAGGCGCTTCAGTCCGGAATCGTGCTGCTGCTACGGTCGCAGGTTCGAATCCTGCCTTCGGCATAGATGTGTGTGATGTCCTTAGGTTAGTTAGGTTTGAGTAGTTCTAAGTCTAGGGGACTGATGACCTCAGATGTTGAGTCCCATAGTGCTCAGAGCCATTTGAACCAGTTTTTTGGGGGACTACAGGACGAGCTTATCAATAATGCAGATGCTCGTAACAGGAAAAAGCGATGCCAAAACCATGAAACTTGGACCTTGCAGCAATGGAAGAACGTCATTTTGGAAAAAACGACATTTTGTCAATGGAGTGAGTGACTGATTATTTTGTAAAATTTTTTTGTTTATTTATAGACGCAATCACATTCTTATGACACAGTCATAACCGGTTTCGGCCATACAATGACCATCTTCTGATTCTAAAGGCGACGTACACTGAACACAGATTCATGCATTGTCATTCGGTCGGATGGCTCTAGTTTCACGCTGTTTAGCCCCTAGAGTGAAACATGGCATGGTTCGGTGATGATGATTTGTGCAGCTATACTGTGGTACTCCATGGGCCCCATGGTTAGTCTGCAAGGTCGCACTACTGGAAACTATTATGTGACCATTTTGGTTGATCAGGTCCATCCCATGACGCAGTGTTCGTTCCCCAGTGGCGATTCTGTGTTCCAAGACGACAGAGGCTCTGTTCACGCAGGTTGCGCCGTCCAGGACTAGTTTTGTGGCTAAGAGGATAAATTATCGCGTCTCTGCTGGCAGCCGCAGTCAGCAGACTTGAATATTTTTGAGCCTTGGTGAATGACTTTTTGGTCTACTTTGGAGAGAAGTGTGCGTGATCGTTGCCCACCTACATAATCGGTTCCTGCATTAGCCACTTACTGCCACTTACTGTTTATGGTCATGTGTGAATGGTAAGAAACAGTGACTCTGCTACCTACGTACATTGAGTGACTGAAAATTTAGTAACTTGTATGGGAAATATTCCACAATGAGACCAAGCATGGTGAATATTGTGTTATAAAGACAGTGACAAGAGCGACTACGAAGTACGGTTTAAGATTGGAATTCTTGTGTAATAAACAGTGACTAAAATCAGCCTGCATGTTTTTTCCGTGTCGGTTATTGAATATAAACAATGTGCGAATTGTCATCTACTGAAGTACGATGAAAAATAACGGAAACTGTATTACAATGGAAATAGGAACGTGGGACTGGTACTAGGAGCACTTCACCCTCCCGTCTTTACCTGTTTTTGAGTTTTTCACCGTGAACCACACAATTTACGATTGTATTTAATGAAACTTGCGACCGCTAACGTTCATGAAAAGTCAGGTAAGAGAAGGTGGACGATAAGAGTATTATTTTACTTATTTTGCATGTAAGCCTCTTCAATTTCTTTTCTGTCGAGTGCACTGTCTGTATACTTGCTGTTGATTTTCATCTTAGCTGTGTCCTTATTTCGCCACTTAATTCTGGGAATTCCTCTCGTTTCATCAATATCCCAGAAGTATTTTATTCTGGTTAGTCTGTTAGCCATGATTCTTGCTGTATAGTCGGCCCACTGAACTTTCTCAGTATTTCTACGATGTTTGTTACGTTGTTAGTACAGCTCTCTTAATTCTTAAGTTTTTCTTAACCTCCATTCCTTGTTACTTTCATCGCATACAGGTCAAAAAATTTTGCTTTTGAGTATTAACGGTTTTCGTTCATATTTTTTCATAAATAGTTATGCTTCACATTCGTTTAATATTACCTGTACAATATTCAACTGATTTAAGAGAATATGGTAGTAAGTACTAGCTTATCTCTTTCTTAAGATATTCATCAGACTGAAAAGTGTTTTGTTCGCTGCTGCTAGATGGATGTCTGTTTCTTCATCCGTTGTGTTGTTGTTACTAAAAACACTCAATAAGTAGTTGAAGCGGTCTTTTTTTGAGACGTAATCTTTTCTCTCAGCAATTTTGTAATAATTTTGCATCATTCTGATCAATTCAGTTTTGAAACTACCTATTAATGCGTCATGATCTGCGTAGGAAAGACTAATAAGTTTACCCATGCAGTTGGATCCCTTGTGGATTACTTTCAGTAAATTCGCTATCTATCTTACCTAAATAGGTGAAATAGCGTCCCCTTATCTCAGTTCAGTGTACAACTAAAAATTTTCGGTTTCTCTAAAAGATAACACCATATAAAGTTTCGAAGCTAACAGTATACTGACTAGATTTCCACTCAGTTATTGTTAATGGGAGATATTCATATCATGTCATAGATTTTGGGATTGTACTACTGTATTCACTAGGCACACAGGCTCGGTACGATAGAGTCAGCGGGATTGCTTGCACAATAGACGACACCATAGTTTCGTTCCGGCGTACAGAGTGTATTTTGCTACGTCGATCACATGGGTGGAACTACTGTAGAACTTAGCTCAGTATCTCTCCACCCGCCGGGTAATTAGGAGACTGCAGGGATCAATGACAACAGAGTGAAGTAGTAATGCAACTGGACAATTGGAGTTCAACTGGTATGCCATCGATCTATGACATCCTGGAAGCTAGTACGACGAGCGTCACGACCCGTCATCGGTGGCTGCTGCTTGCCCACGAAATTCACTGCTCTGCGAATGTAGTTGGAACTTCATGGAAAAGTAACTTAACCCGATAAAAACTGATACCAAGTGATCGCTGTCCAAAGACTGTGTCTAACTTAGGTGCTCTTTGGAAAAGAGCCCTCTAAAATCTCCAACGTTTTTCGATACACAGGAGAAAAATAAACTGCGGATGGAAACTCCCGTCGGAAACCGTTATCCACCGAGACAAGAGATCGTCGCATTCATAGGAGACAAGGCTTTTCTACGCAGCAGCTAGCTCCATCTTCTCCACTGGCGATCGTGGCAATCAATCGCGATCACTGTATAACAAACAACGTTGTGAGACGTTCCACATAAGGTTCGTCAGCATATAAAGCCACATTTGCTGCTGAAGTGGTAGTCTAGCGGCAGGCGTCAGCGCCTATAACTTCCACGCTCTGTAGCGTCTTTGTATAACGACTCTGGACACATTTCTGGGGCGCCCTGTATGTAATTTACTTCGTAATAAATGTTGTGAATATTTACTGAGAATTGATATAACATATACAATCCTATTTTCAGATAACCATAAAGTTGTTCCGATGAATAAGAATCTGTATACGTCATCCTAATGCCAGTTTTGATTTGGAATACATATGTTGATGTTGATGAATCAGAACAAAGTTCGATCCTTTGAAGATGGGATTGTATAACCTGAGATTATGTAATATACAGAGCAAATATGTAAAGCAAACGACACCTGTATGCAAATTTACCCAGTATACGATTGAAAAAGTACAGCTGAAAGCTCCAACATATCGATTTACAGTTATGGGATCTACAAAACTACTGACTTCCATGGTTACAGCTTGACAGAAATAAATGTCTGCAGTCCACACTTTCGAATTTTGTTCAGTGTTTAAAACGACTATAATGTAAATATTTGTGTATGTAAGTCGTAATTGTGCTGTTGCTGACTGACTATAACTATTCTAAACACCATTTCTGCATTTAACATGTACCTATACCAAACTAAAGTCACACAATCTTTTCCGTTGACGACGATCTGTCTCTACTTCTATGCAGATGCAACTTTAATGACTATTTTGTAGTAGAACTGCTGTAAACAAATGTCTTTATTACTCTGTTGCTTTAGGATATTTATTGGTGATGAATTATTATTCGTGTTGAGTCCGATATTGGAATAGTGCACCTGGGATCCACTCACAATGAAGATTAGTTTCTGATGAGGCTATAACGATTAGTCGTGTGGAAACTGCAGTGAGTGCGTAGAGACTACTCATTTATGTATTGTGTTGAAGAACAGCACTATGCGCTTCTGTTGCGTGACTACTATTTTATTGTGCAGCGTTAACGAGCTCTGAAGTGTGATAGTATCTTTACATGAGTTATTATTTTGTTTGGGAACAAAGGAAACATTAATACGAGCCATGTAAGTGCTATTAATCACTTAGAAAGAAATTGTTACAGAAAGATAGTCAGCAGACAAATCACTATAAGTGTTAGTATTCGCACTCATCCGGTATTGTATTCAGAACTGTCGATTGATGGCCGCTTGGGACGCTGCTATCGCTGTGGGTAACAGAAAAGCCAGAAAGTTCTGTACCTTGCGCTGTTGAGCTTCCCTTGACTCTGACTTTGTAACACCGGTTGGCGACAAGAAATGCTTTACGTCATTTCGGGTCGGATGTCTGGACGGGATGCAGAGAATTATTTTGTGGAACTCATAAACACAATTATTATAGAAAATTGAAGCATTATACAGTTAAGTAGTGAAAATGTCAGTGCTTGACAAACGGGCATTTTCGCAGATGTTAGGTTATTGCTTATTATGATAGCCTTGAAATTTTCAAATTTAGTTTTTTAGAGCTCGGTTAGCTAGATGAATTTAAGACTTGTTATCGTAAATGCTGCTAAAGTCGATCAGGAATTCTAGAGTCGATCATTCACATTCGATTTAAGATTTTCACGTTATGACATCTACTGGCCGCAGATGGAACTACAAATTCTGTGTAGCTGTTAGCGAGAAGAATAGTAATCATTTTGTGCTGTTGCAGTTCTTCTTGCTATGTCCCTGCTTGCTAGGAAAATATGGAGCGTGGAATTCCGCCTGCTGCAAGACACCTTTTTTCTGTTTTGTTTCACCCAGACATGTTTCACCCAGACATGTTTCAGCCATTTTTGGGGTGACTTCAGTGGGTTATTTGTTATTTTTGAACTGTAAAATTGTTGTTACATATTAACATTTAGCGAAACTTTTGTTACATATTACTTACAATTGTGAAGGAATAATTGTTGTAAAATATTATACACCATTTGTTCATAGTTCACAGTTAAGACATGTATTAACGACCTGATGCACTGCTTGTTGTTTATAACATTATGTCAAAGTTCTATTTATAGCTCAGACGTTTATTTTGCCGTTAATACATATCATGAACAACTGATGTATAATATTTTACAACAATTATTAATTCACAGTTGTAAATAATATGTAACAAAACTTTCACTAAATGTTAATATGTAACAACAATTTTATAGTTCGAAAATATTAAATAACCCATTGAAGATAGTAAAAAAAGGGGGTGAAACATGTCTGGGTGAAACAAAACAGAAAAAAGGTGCCTTGCATAAGGCGGAATTCCTCGGGAAGGATAGTGCTTTGACATCCCAACATTTAATAGTGTGTGTCTTGGTGAGTAAAGCGGTACCAATATTGTGTTTTTCATCATATTTTCAGTTAAATTTTAAATAAAAAAAAAGAATCTACTACACTTACTGGTTTAAATACAATAACCTCGTAAAATTCATATCCGTAGTTCAAACATGTCCATAACAGTGCTATGGAGCCTGCATTTTTAATTTAAAAGCATTTCGTATAAGAAATTATTTAAGAAATTCATTAATTTGTTATTTTTTAGGGTAATTTTACCCCAAAGAGGAACAAATTCTCATGCCATGAACGATGAAAAAGGAAAGTACCTCGGACGAAATAAAATGTTTAATGAAAAATATTTGTTGTCAGCAGTTGAAACTGTGAAACCAGGTCGTATGAGTGTTAGAAGGTCTTACCGAGAATTTGCTGTGCCATGTCTGCACTCAATGACAGAGTTAATAATAAGCGTCCTTTAATTTATGGGCGACAGACAGCGTCAACCCGTGATGAAGAACGACATTTAGCAGAGGGGATTATGACATTTGCTGAATGGGGATTCCCTATGACAAAAAAAGGCATTGGTGACGTGGAGCGGATTGCAGTCTCCTGTAAATCAACCACAAGTTTCATGATTTGTGTATGGACTGATAGAGTGGTCCTTCCATCTTATATTGTGTGTAATCAAAACACATCTACCCAGGATGGTGTGAAGGAGGCGTGAGAGAAGTAGTCTACAACCGAAGTGCTAGTGGTTGCTTTGGCCTGCCAACTATTACTGATTGGTTCAGAAAACTTTTGCTCCCACGTGTAAAAAAATTAACTGGGCGTAAATTGTAATTTGTACAATCTATCAGTTAAACTTTGTAAAGAAAATGATATATCTTTTCTTTTACTACCTCCAAACTCAACAGATCTCTGTCAACCTTTGGTGTTACATATTTCAGATCTCTGAAGAGAACATAGAGGAAGATGTTGAATCAGAGGAGAAGCAAGAACGGAGAGTTTCCTCACAAAACTGCTTTTTCAGCTGTCCTTTCTGAAGCTTACGAGGAGGTTGGTCTGAAGTCTGTAACAAATGTGAAGGTGGAGTGTGTGTCTGTGGGATGTACGCATTCAGTCCTGACAAAATCTGCGAGAAAATCCCAAACTTAGATGACAGTAGGTCCAGTGAATCATTCTCGACTGATGTATTCACCGTTCATCTACAGAGAGCTCATGTTGTAGAAACTGTGGAATCCGCCAGTAGCAAGGGGAAAAGAGTGTTCCTTCCACCTGGGAAGGGTATTCGCATGGAAGGTATTTGTTGCAGTGATATCGAAGATGATACAGAGGTATGAGGGAGGGAAAGTGGGCCTGGTGGAAATAATAACCAGAGTTTGCCCTCAGGAAAAGCTGCAAAATGTATTCCTGTCATTGAGGACGAGGAAATGCAAGCAGAATGGGGGAGGGGGGGAGGAGACGTCTCTGACAGGCCTAATAGTGAGAGTGATGCTGTGGAATGAGATATTTGCACAGTAAGAGATCTTGGGCTAGTTGATCTATAAGACGTTAGTGGAAATCATAAATTATTTGTTGGGAAAATGGTTTTTTGGTATCAACGATGACGTTGAAGACCTCACAATCAGTTTCACGAGGAAATGGGTCACTCACAAAGAATCATATTTTGTGTTTCCTCAAGCAGTTGCCAAAGCTTCTCTGAAGCAAGTTGATATTATAAAAAAAGTAAGAGATCGAGATATCAGACGAGGTCGATATGTATTAATGCCAGTTATTGATGTTACACATATCAATTAATACACTCCTGGAAATGGAAAAAAGAACACATTGACACCGGTGTGTCAGACCCACCATACTTGCTCCGGACATTGCGAGAGGGCTGTACAAGCAACGATCACACGCACGGCACAGCGGACACACCAGGAACCGCGGTGTTGGCCGTCGAATGGCGCTAGCTGCGCAGTATTTGTGCACCGCCGCCGTCAGTGTCAGCCAGTTTGCCGTGGCATACGGAGCTCCATCGCAGTCTTTAACACTGGTAGCATGCCGCGACAGCGTGGACGTGAACCGTATGTGCAGTTGACGGACTTTGAGCGAGGGCGTATAGTGGGCATGCGGGAGGCCGGGTGGACGTACCGCCAAATTGCTCAACACGTGGGGCGTGAGGTCTCCACAGTACATCGATGTTGTCGCCAGTGGTCGGCGGAAGGTGCACGTGCCCGTCGACCTGGGACCGGACCGCAGCGACGCACGGGTGCACGCCAAGACCGTAAGATCCTACGCAGTGCCGTAGGGGACCGCACCGCCACTTCCCAGCAAATTAGGGACACTGTTGCTCCTGGGGTATCGGCGAGGACCATTCGCAACCGTCTCCATGAAGCTGGGCTACGGTCCCGCACACCGTTAGGCCGTCTTCCGCTCACGCCCCAACATCGTGCAGCCCGCCTCCAGTGGTGTCGCGACAGGCGTGAATGGAGGGACGAATGGAGACGTGTCGTCTTCAGCGATGAGAGTCGCTTCTCCCTTGGTGCCAATGATGGTCGTATGCGTGTTTGGCGCCGTGCAGGTGAGCGCCACAATCAGGACTGCATACGACCGAGGCACACAGGGCCAACGCCCGGCATCATGGTGTGGGGAGCGATCTCCTACACTGGCCGTACACCACTGGTGATCGTCGAGGGGACACTGAATAGTGCACGGTACATCCAAACCGTCATCGAACCCATCGTTCTACCATTCCTAGACCGGCAAGGGAACTTGCTGTTCCAACAGGACAATGCACGTCCGCATGTATCCCGTGCCACCCAACGTGCTCTAGAAGGTGTAAGTCAACTACCCTGGCCAGCAAGATCTCCGGATCTGTCCCCCATTGAGCATGTTTTGGACTGGATGAAGCGTCGTCTCACGCGGTCTGCACGTCCAGCACGAACGTTGGTCCAACTGAGGCGCCAGGTGGAAATGGCATGGCAAGCCGTTCCACAGGACTACATCCAGCATCTCTACGATCGTCTCGATGGGAGAATAGCAGCCTGCATTGCTGCGAAAGGTGGATATACACTGTACTAGTGCCGACATTGTGCATGCTCTGTTGCCTGTGTCTATGTGCCTGTGGTTCTGTCAGTGTGATCATGTGATGTGTCTGACCCCAGGAATGTGTCAATAAAGTTTCCCCTTCCTGGGACAATGAATTCACGGTGTTCTTATTTCAATTTCCAGGAGTGTATATTGACATTTTTTCAGTGATGGAAGAGCATTATTTGTTTATGATATACCATGTTTCGGCAAGAAAGGCAATGCCCATTGACTTTAAATAAGTCTGAAATTATACGAATATTTCCTATAGTTTGTAATTCATAATGCCAGTTATTGATATTATACATATCAATTAATATATTGACATTTTTGCAGTGATGGAAGAGCATTATTTGTTTATGATATTCTATGTTTTGGTAAGAAAGACTATACCCATGGACGTTAAATAAGTCTAAAATTATATGAATATTTCCTACAGTTTGTAAGTAATAAATAATGTACTAATTAATAATTATAAAACGCTAATAAAGGTTTATAGGTGATTTTTATTTTGTATTTGTTACATCTTCTTTTATAAGATGTAAAATAGAGATCAATCTTCTAAAGTGGGCTTCTGTGTTACTTAAATGGTGTTTTACTTTAGCAGCCTCCTATGCTAAAGTAAATCACTGTTGTATCGATTAATATGTATCGATAATCACAGATGTGTACTTATTTTTTATTGTGTTAAGAAATAAGAAAGGGAGAAGATTCTAAATTATATTTTCCACATTTTAATTATTTACCAAAAGAATGACAATTTAAAGAGAACAATTTTGACCGAATTTATCAGTATTGATGGTAGTGAAAGAAAAAAATGTTTTGAAATTGCTTTCTGCAACTTAAAGTACATTGAAATTTAGTGCGTCGTTGTAGATAACACTGTATCTGTGCATAGTTACTGTCCACTGATACTTTAAAGTTGAATTCATAACGGAATTGGTGCTGGTATTGAACAGATGTTAGTTTGGTTTGATCTATGAAACGAAGTACAGGGAGCAAAAATGTCCCAGCTCTCCTCTTTTCATTAGGTAAGGTTGGAATTTTTGATTTAAACCTATCCCTTAAACACGAAACAACATGAAAAAAAGAGTTAAAAAGTCAAAACTGTCATCGATGCTTTGATTAGCTCCACAACAAGCTCTGTGTGTAGTTTCCAGCAGTCTCACAAGCGTTGCGGAAAGTGTCTGTGGAAAAGATTACTTTGAAGTGAAATATTCTGCTTTACTTATTTCACGACGCAATTTACCGAAATTCTAGGCACATTTCGTATTCTTAATTGTTATCTGAGGATAATACCTCATTATCACGTGCCTTCTTTTTAATAGTGGTTATCAAACACAGTTTTTCTTCAATTTCAAAATATAGTTCCTTTACGTTTTATCTTTCTAGGAAAGACACGCACGTGAGGTATACTGCACTTCTACGATTTAAAAAACAAACTGTGTTTGGCATTACAGACACCAGTCTCATAATATCGCGATGGACAAAATTAAACTTGTAGGTTAATTCAGGGCATATTAATGTATGGTATCACTGATTATCTAGTTAATGTTTGGCTGTGGCCGAAACTGCGGAATTACATTATTCTCACAGAGTAGCATGCTTAATGCGTTTAAATTTTGTGTTTCTGCTGATTAATGAACTGCTGACGTCAAGCTTTATTATTTACGTGCTATTTTGCTGCAGTTATTGGATTTTCTAGCGCTGTATGAACTGTGACCGCGGTATTACAGTGCTGAACGTTGTATGTAAACTCAGGCGAAAATATATAGACACTGTGGTCTGGTAATACACGTGATGTCACACCTAATTCGAATTAAATATATGTTTAATAAGCTAGATATAAGCTTTAAATGTAAGTATACCTTTCTGTATACTTTTGGCATCAATCATATTTTAGTGGCACAGGATGGTCATATATTTTAGTGGTACAGGATGATAAATTAAAGAAACTGTATATTATGTGCTTAAAGACCTCATTACCTGTCGTGAAGTTACTACTGTGATCTGATTGAATAATACAGTCTATAACAAAATTTATTGCATTTTCGATGAACTGTTTCAGCCAGTAAAGATTATTTTTGGATCTACAAATGATTGTAGAATAACTGTATATTACACACAATAAGTATACGGTCAGCAAAATAACATACATAAAATAAGTTATAAGTAAGTGACACCGGTTACCTAAAAATCCGTCCATGCAACATGTTACATGTCCTCAGCTGAAGTATTAACAAAATCTGATTTCTTTGCTTTGAAGTCAACAGTTTTCTGACTGATGTACCCACCACTTCATCTCATAGTAGCTCTTGCAACCTACGTCCTCAATTATTTGCTGGGTGTATTTCAATCTCTGTTCTCCTCTACAGGTTCATTGTATATATGTCAAAATGCCGGTGAGCAGCCGTCACGACGAGGAAAAAGTGAAATGCGGTACTGTGTCGATGTTAAAATGTACTTCTTTCTCCCAGGCACATTCATTAGAATGTGTGAAAGAAGACGACATAGTTTAAAATGTTAAACGTCTGTATACATGCTAAATCACTCACAATTCTTGAACTTGCAGTGTTGACTACGATCTTCAAAATGTTAGTTGCAGGAAAGTTTGAAAGGTCGTAAAATAAAAGAAAAAAGTTATAAAAAGTAAATAAATAAAATATTAAGACTTAATTACTGTAGCTTCTGTGAACCTATAATACAAACATTACAATCAAAATTTTTTCATTACTTTCTAACTTATTATTTCACTTATTTACTTTTTACGCTTTTTTTTTTTTTTTTTTTTTTCCTGTGGCAAAACACCTTGCAATCTTTCTGCAGTTAAGCTTTACTGTATTGGATTGTAGTTCTAGATTCTGTAACAGATCGATCATGCTTTCAAGCCTGACAATATGTTGCACCCTTCAGATTGCATGGAAATGGATCAGAACGCAGTACTGATCTCTACACTGAGGACCATTAATTTTTCTCGTTTTTCTCAGGTACACCTGTGCCCTGGTCGCTTCACTGTCCACTGGCTCTAGCAGTCATAGAGCTATTAGGCTTCGTCCTCATTTTTTTGGCTAATATACTGGCTTTCTTGTCTTTGCTGTACTGTCGCTTGATCACTGGCGGCTCGTACAAAATTTTACCGATGTGCTACGGTGTGGTGGACTATAGCCTTATGGCTTGGAAGTGCAGTAATCGCACTACTTTGAATATGTTAATTTTATGTATGTACAGGAGATACGAAAAATAATGTGAAAAGCGGTGGGATGGTTGTGTTTGAGGGTCAGCAACGCAGGTAAGGCACTTTTAGTGCTGGACTGCGCGTGTTCAGTACGGACTAGGCATCAATGGAAGTTGTTTACGAGTAGTGCACACTTCGTATCTGCATTCAGAGTCCGAGGTCGACATGCAATGAAAGAACTAACAGAGTTCCAAAGAGGGGAGATTGCGGGGGCCCGATTAGCTGGAGCATCAGGCAGCTAACTTATTGAATGTTTCAACAGCAACTGTTTCAACATTCATGAGATCCTACACAAAACGTAGAGAGACATCATCGTGTAAACTTAACAGAGGGCGCAAATCAAAACTAAATGACAGACATCGTCGTACGCTGACACGAATTGTGTCCAAATAACACAAAACTACGGCTGCTAAAGTGACTGCAGAGCTCAATAACCATCTTCGAAACCCCGTATCTATCGACACTGTCTGCCGAGAAATCCGTAAAGCGAATATTCGTGGACGAGCTGCTATACCGAAACCATTAGTGACGACATCCAACGCAAAGAAGCGTAAAAAATGGTGTCAGGAGCATAAATCTTGGACGGCTGATCAGTGGAAAAACGTCATGTGGTCCGACGAGTCAATGTTTTCGTTATTCCCAACATCGAGCCCGGTTTACGTCTGGAGAACGCCAAAAGAAGCTTACAATCCTGATTGCTTGATTCCAATGGTTAAGCACGCAGATGGACGTGTGATGGTGTAGACACCCATATCATGGTATTCTGCTGGTCCCTTCATTACTCCCAAAGGCCGTGTTACAGCCAACGATTATGTGAACATTTTAGGTAATCAGGTAAACCCCGAGATTCAAATGTCGTTCCCCATCAATGATACCATATTTCAGGTCGATAATGCACCCATGCACAAAGCCAGGACAGTCCAATCGTGGTATGAGGAACATGCAACTGAACTGCAGCGTCTTCCTTGGCCAGCACAGTTCCCGACCTTGTACATTATTGAGCCCTAGTGGGCGGTATTGGAGCGCAGTCTCCGGAGTCGATTTCCGCCTCCCTCGTTACTACAAGAATTAGAAGAGGTTTTGATCAAAGAGTGGCTAAATATTCCACTGAAGACTATACACTCATTATATGCAAATATTCTAAGAAGAATCGCAACTATATTACGGGCAAATGGGGAGCCAACCTCTTATTAATGAACCATTTGCAAGTAAGTACAGGAGTTCAAATTATTTTGCCTATCCCCTTAAGCTGAACAGTTTAAATATATTTAAATTTTATAATGAATCAGTTGACATAGTGAGGACAAAAATAAAATGGAACGAAAGTCATACTAGCAACAGGAATCAAACATGGCCCGACGAAACGCCAGTCGGAGATGGTTCAAATGGCTCTGAGCACTATGGGACTTAACATCTATGGTCATCAGTCCCCTAGAACTTAGAACTACTTAAACCTAACTAACCTAAGGACATCACACACATCCATGCCCGAGGCAGGATTCGAACCTGCGACCGTAGCGGTCACGCGGTTCCAGACTGAAGCGCCTAGAACCGCACGGCCACATCGGCCGGCCCCAGTCGGAGAAACTGACTACTTGGCAACTGGGCTAATACATGAACCGATGCTCAAAAAACCTTCAAACTCTACGCGTAAATCTGTAGAGAGCGGTTCACCTTTTCCTAGTAGCTCAGCCACGCAAAATATTCTCGACACTTGAAACGGGCATCTACCTGTTTCTACTCACAGAGTTTAAGCCAAATCGGCGAACCTCATCGCACGCTCACGTTTTGGCAGTTTTACATTTGGAGTAGGTCTACCTAACTCATTAAATCTCACTTCCTCCTACACAGATAAATTGGAAAAGGGCCTATTCAGCAGAGCAACTACAGAAAACACTTCCACACTAAATTTCATCGCCATCTATATCCTTTTCATGCCCAAATCATAACTAAACTGAATATATTACTTTTACGTGTATAAACTGAACTATTGAAATATATCTAAATTTTATAACTATTAGTTCAATACTGCAAGGAGTAGAAAGAAAGTGTGGTTGCATCAGGAATTGAACCCGATCTGACGAATTGCCAGCCAATGCTATTGACCAGTTTTTAATTAATTTTTTTTTAATTTTATACAACGACAGTGCTTTTACCGGCAGGAAAGAACGGACACAGTCAGCTTCAGACTGGGTGGAGACAAGGTGGGCAGGGATCGATTCCCGACGCCTGGCCACGATGCCTCCTCCTACCCCCCTACCACCCCCAACTGTCACTGTGCTGATCCCTCACATGGTATTATCCTTTTTTAAACTTTACAAGTTCCTACTCAAAAAATATGAAAACAAAACTCAGGTTAATCCTACATGGCACTGGCACTTTTACACTTAAAAAAATCCTTTGGAGTTGTTGCCTGCAACAATTTTTTGCTTATTTTTTATGAAAAAAGAAGAAAAACGAGAGCAACAGGGCCACAAAAATTAAATAAACTCTTCAAATATACATCTGAAAAATGAGAGATGACGAGGATTCCACAAGGAGCAGTTAACCCAACCGAGACATTGACGACGAAGTATAAGGTACAACATATTGGCGAATAAGTTTCGATACCGTGGCAGGCTCAATTACTTCAAATATGGAGCGGCCGTATATTGGTGGGAATGAGTCTCTATCGCCCCCCTTCTCTGCAATGTAATGAATATAGTGGCCTAGAAACCACTCAATTGTATTTGTTTTTGCTCTCAGAAATTTAGAGGAGCCTGGACGCAGTGGGACATCAATCGAAAAGGCAGTCGCAATGGATCGAGCTAGAAACGGTAATTGTTTTTCAAGACAGTGCCAGTTCGCTTCATGACCATGACCGGTAAATGTATGCCACAGCATTTCTGTTGTGGGACAGCGACGGCACTCATGCCAAGACCAATACGAAATAGGCGCTCATTGGTAGACAACCGGTTATGTACCACTCGATACCATGTGGATCCCACAGCCATTGGTAGAACAGGAAGGCTAAGATGAAACACACCGTCTTCCACGAAGTTTGCGGCGATGCTCATTCAGCAGACGCCGTACAGTCAATACCTCTCGTCCACACTAACAACTATGCGGTAGTGAGATGGTATCTATGTAGAATACCAGCCTCCAATTAACTGACAGCAATATAAAATTCAGGGACCAGTTGGGCACAGCGCCATTAGTTCATTTGCTACTCAAAAAACCCCTTTACTCTACACTTGCACAATGCATTACACGCAAATTAAAAAAAAAAAAATAGCTGACCTGGTGCTGTGAGCAATGTAGCACATCAGAACATGCGCAGTCGAAAACAGACAGTTGCATCCCTTCTGTGAGATCGTAGTGCTGCTGACCTTTTCACAATACGACATTGGTTTCTAGTTATCATGGAGACAGCACTGCAAAACATGTTTTCCTCGAGTTTATTTGAATACCAGCAAGCATTCTAAGAGAATTTTAGTGCACTTTCCGGCTTGCATTCGAAGAGGAGTGGCATAATTTTAATGTGATATTTACAGTACTGTGCAAGCACCACTGCTGTTTCCTATAAATCACTGTGATTTTACTGAGATAGCATCAGCTAGAAAATTTGGAATATCGGAGTCCTCTGTTACTCTATTTACGCTGAGGATGTATTACATGAAGACCAATTTAGCTCTATGAAAGGGAAGAGCACCATCGAAACTGCACAAATGACGTGGCTGATGCTGGAACTAATACACTTCTGTAGGATTTGTCTACCTAGGAAGAGGAACAGACGAAGTCAAATGGTACAATATGTCTGAGATTCGTAGAAGAAAAAAAAAAGAATTACAGGAAAAGGTGGATACTATGTAGTATGTACGTTAACAAAGAAGGATCAACAAAAATGGATGACAAAGAAAGAGACGTTCAGAGTGAAAAGGATGAAAGGCATTCGATCTGTGCATCGAGGAAGCAAATATGGGTTAAAGAGTGGGGTTAGAACTCAAAATGGCTCTGAGCACAATGGGACTTAACTTATAAGGTCATCAGTCCCCGCCGGCCGGAGTGGCCGAGCTGTTCTAGGCGCTTCAGTCTGGAACCGCGCGACCGCTACGGTCGCCGGTTCGAATCCTGCCTCGAGCATGGATGTGTGTGACGTCCTTAAGTTAGTTAGGTTTAAGTAGTTCTACGTTCTAGGGGACTGATGACCTCAGATGTTGAGTCCCATAGTGCTCAGAGCCATTTTTTTCATCAGTCCCCTAGAACTTAGAACTACTTAAACCTAACTAACCTAAGGTCATCACACACATCCATTCCCGAGGCAGGATTCGAACCTGCGACCGTAGCGGTCGCGCGGTTCCAGACAGTAGCGCCCGGCGGCGTGCGTGTTACAACTCAGGGTGTAAGGATATCAGAGATACGGTCTGCTAACGATATTGCCGTCGTTTGTGAAATTAAGGAAGAATGGAATTAACTGCCTGCTGAGCACAGAACATGGATCGATACTAAGTTAAAAAAAAAAGACGAAAATAATGAGAAATAGCAGAGATGAGACTAGCAATAAGCTTAATGTCAAAATTGCGGATCACGATGTAGAATAGGGGAAGGAATTGTAATACCTGGCAATAAAAATAACGCTGATGGACGAAACAAAGCTTATACAAGAAGCAAATAAGTACAGGCAAAGGAGGGATTTTTCACTGAAACAAGTTCAATAGTATAAAACACAGACCTTAATTTTTAGGAAGAAGTTACAGAGAATGTACATTTGGAGCCTGACATGGTATGGAACTGAATCGTGAAATGTGGGGAAACCGGAAAGGAAGAGAATCGAAGCGTTTGAGACGTGGTGGTATCGAAGGACATTGAAATTTAGGTGGGCTGACTAAGAAATGAGAAATCTTTGCACAGAAAGGAATGTATCGAAAACACTGAGAGGAAGAAGGTATAAAAAGATAGGATATTTGTTAAGATATCAGGGAATAATTTGTATGCTGCTAGAGGGAGCCGCAGAATGTAAAAATTTTAGGGAAGGCAGAGATTACAATACTGACAACAAATAATATAGTATTTGTGATGTGAGGGAGTGTCTGGGTAAATAAATTGCCGCAGGAGAGGAAACTGCAATGTAATGCACTCAACAATTTCTGATATAGGATGCTGATATATGATGCAATTTCACCGCTCCACGGGGCTGCCATGTCTTGAAGTCAGCCGGCCGCAGTGGCCGTGCGGTTCTAGGCGCTACAGTCTGGAGCCGAGCGACCGCTACTGTCGCAGGTTCGAATCCTGCCTCGGGCATGGATGTGTGTGCTGTCCTTAGGTTAATTAGGTTTAATTAGTTCTAAGTTCTATGTGACTGATGACCTCAGAAGTTAAGTCGCATAGTGCTCAGAGCCATTTGAACCATTTGTCTTGAAGTCACACTGCCAGCTCTGCTGATGAATGGTTTGACGGATAAGGAGATGGACTGTAAGAACTCATGCACTTTTTTCCAGCCTGCTGGATCACTTATTAAACATAGAGACATGTCATATCATCATAAAAATGATTTCCTTGCTTTAATTTCTGGATCTTGGAAGCGTTCATCGCGTTCGTCCCATAGATTCGTTAATAAATACTTTATTGTTCCTCTCAATACCAACGCTTTCATGAGGAACTGAATGATGATTCAGCGTTGGGTAACCGCATAAACAGTGATCATAAACTTGCACACAACAAATGACTATTTGTTGTCTTTTGGCTTAACTTTATTTTTCACTTGGAATCACAAATTAATTCTCTGAGAGCCATACTGCAACGAAAATTTTTCCTGTCATAGTATTCCATAACGTAAACTGTATGACAATTATAAGCCTCTCGTTTTCGCCAGACGGAATTATCGTTCGTAAAGATCGGAAAGAAACCACACACTCGCTCTGTCGGAGCGAACACTCTGACGAGGCAATACTATCGTTCAAAATTCAGAGTGATTAAGAAGGATACACCCAATCTCAGAAGAATATATCTCCTAGATGAAAGAAGAATGGAAGTAAGGAAGGGAGGAAGGAAGATTGGTTTTAACATGACGTCGACATCGAGGTCATAAGAGACGTACTACTAGCTCAGATTGTGTCAACGACTGGGAAGGAAATCGGCAGTGCCATTTCAAAGGAACCATCCCGGCATTTGCCTGGTGTGATTTAGGGAAATCACGGAAAACTTAAATCTGTATGGCTGGACGTCGTCCTCCCGTATGCGAGTCCGTCGTCTAGATCAGGGCCGCACAAGGTGCATGCACCGGTGCATCGCACAGTGCAGAGTGCAGAAGACGGCTGCGGTATGTTGACGACGGTGCAGACCCCCCACTCCTCGGCTTTGCGCATCAGCGCTGACTCTCACTTAGCTTGTGTCGCTCGCGCCGGCTGTCTCGACCTGTTTCAAAGCTTTTACCCTGTTGTCTTCGTCATTGCAAATACTAATGTACACTAGGTGGAGAGCTTAGTTTGGTGTACCGGTACAAAAGAGATTTATACAATAACTGTAATGGTAACAATTTTAAATTTGGTTTCAACACAAATGTATCTTCCTATGTGCTCTTTATTTTATTTGCAATTACGCTACTAAGATCTGGAACTGGCTGACAGCAATTCTGAGAGAATTTTTTAAATTACAATTAGAAATACTCGCACGCAATCTAGTTTTTGTACAGGACAAAACAAAAAAAACCTTTCACATAAACAAGTGGAACCAAACATAGAAATAATCTTCGCTGCTTCTCTGTGTAACTTGGGAAATTCTTCCTTCGGCAAATTCTGGTAGAATTGGAGCAAACCTTTTGTATTGTAAAACACATCCTTTCGGTGACCATCGCTTTGCAAACCAATTAGTTCGAAATGTAAATCTGATGGCGCACTTTCAATATCCATCGAAAAAGGTTTCACAAAAACATCGAGAATTGGCTGCAGGTAGGTAATTTCCTGAAACAATAACAAAGCCAATGTTAATAAATGAAAGTAATGTAAGCTGTTGTTTCGAAGTACTAAAATGCGATAGATTTTAATAAACATGTAATGTGTACTATTGGTTTTAATGTAATTTTACACTTGCATATGTAACGCAATCTCCTTTATTTAGCTGTATGTCATATACCGGCACATTACCTGGAATCGGTCGTTAAACGCATTTTCAAGGGATTGTAGCACCTCGACGTATTTTTCAAAGCGCGCTCCTTCCTGCACAGATGCTGTCAAACAAAAACATAGTACCGTTTTGATTAGAGCGGTTATAAAAATCAGGCTGTTTTAATAAAGGTTCAATTTATATCTCGCTTACCTAATTCAGGAAAGTGTTGCGTATTTTTCTCTGAAAGATTGTTTTTGAGGAGCTTCAGTTTATACTGGAAAGCGTTTATTCTGCTGATCATATCGTTGATGAGATTGTTTTCGTTTTGGAGTTTCAGACTTAAATCATTTAGGAGAGCCATAATGTCTGCTAAAAATCCTAAATCAGCTACCCATTCAGGGTCATGAAAAAGTGGCTGCGGACGTCCTTTGCTCTCCAAAAACTGAGCCACAGTGTGGCGTAGTCGAAAGATGCGGGAAATCACTTTCCCTTTGCTCAGCCAGCGCACCTCAGCGTGGTAGGGAATATCTGGATACTCCTCTTCAAAGGAAATAAAAAATTCTTTGAATTGACGATGAGTGAGTCCATGAGAACGAATGTAGTTCACGATACGCACCACTACCTTCATCACATCTTGAAGACCGATAACTTTGGCAGAAAGAGCCTCTTGGTGTGCAAAACAATGAACGGAAGGTAAATTCGGCATGTTAAGTTTTTTCCGCAGTAGGCCAATAAACCCTTTTGCTTTACAGCACATTGCTGGTGCCCCGTCTGTGGTTACGGAAAACAGCTTTTCCCAAGGGAGTCCTATTCCTTCAGCTGCCATTTCAACAGCTGCTAAAATATCCGCCCCTATAACAGTGTCCTTCAACGAAATCGTATCCAGGAGCTCTTCCGTTACATGTAGGTCGTCGTCCACGTCACGCAAAAATATTGCTAGCTGAGCCGTGTCGTTAATATCCGTGGACTCATCAAGTGCGATGGAGTACGCTAGGAAGTTTTCAATTTTGGCTGCCAGTTGTTCATGCAAATTCTCAGCAATGTCGTTGATTCTCCAATGTATTGTCATTCTGGAAAGTGGTATTCTGCTGTACGCGGGAGCTAATTTGGGATTCATTGTCTCTACTACGTCCAACATAATGTTTTTTATTAATGGCCCGTCCATAAATGGCCTCCCAGCTCTTGCTAAACGTAGAGCAACTTTGTAACTAGCTCTGAGAGTCCTTTCGCAACACCCCTCACCTTCTTCACCCTAAAGTAGAGAAAAAAAGATATGTTAGAAATAATTTATGCGAAAACGAAAACTAAGGAATCTAAACAAATGTTATTTCGTTTCGCATGACCTTTAACCAAAATATACATGCTAAAGTACTTGCAACAAACCTCGTTTGTAGATACAGAATTGTCTTCTGCAAGAGTTTGCAACTTCCGTAATTCTTCCTCTCTGGCATCCGTTGTTATATCACTATACTTTTCTGAATGCAATTTCCTGTATTGCCTTTCAATAGACGATTTTCTGACACACGTAATTAGTGTACCGCAGATTAGACATTTGGCTTTATCGTCACAACGCACAAAAAAGTAGGAGATTTCCCATTCCGGTTTAAATTGACTTTCGGCAATTTTCCCTTTTTTTGGAGCAGATGGTTCCATTATCCGGTAATTGTCTTGCGCTTACGTATTCCAATGTTGACTAAGCCGTCTGGCAGCGCATTCGGCAGCGCACAGCTTCGGCCTCACCTTGCAAGCGGAGTTGAGGCGAAGTATGCCGAGTTGAACCGATGCGCTGTGCAGGCACTCGCTGCACCTCGCTTTGCACGCGTGCAGTTTTCCGTGTTTGTGCGGCCCTGGTCTAGATGAATTAAAGATGTAGAAACTAAGGATACAATTTAACTTATCCACCGAAACTAATAGTTTACCTTGGTGCAGTTGTTAATTGCTGATTTGGGTACAGAAAGGGGTTGTAGAGGATAAAACTACAGGGAAGACAGTTATTGAAATAAGACACTAAAGGCAACGCCTTTTTGGGTCAGCTATCATACCCCTCGCCATCTGTACTATTTGGTTGTAGTTACTGCATTTCATTACTCTGACAACACTTTGTTATTTAGAAGTGCTGGGCCTACCTCTTTAGTTCTACCCCAGCATTTTTTCAAAATGTTTTTATGAAGCTCTTATGTATAATTAGGTGTGCAGTTAATTCAGTTTTTTCTCTCTGAATCATGTTAAACAATATCTTTTTCTCTTTCATTTCTTCTTGTGATTTTTCACTGTATTTCTCTTTGGTCAAAATGTTCAAATGTGTGTGTAATCGTATGGGACTTAACTGCTAAGGTCATCAGTCCCTAAGTTTACACACTACTTAACCTAAATTATCCTAAGGACGAACACACACACGCATGCCCGAGGGAGGACTCGAACCTCCGCCGCCGGCCGGTGTGGCCGGACGGTTCTAGGCCCTACAGGCTGGAACTGCGTGACCGCAACGGTCTCAGGTTCGAATCCTGCCTTGGGCATGGATGTGTGTGATGTCTTTAGGTTAGTTAGGTTTAAGTAGTTCTAAGTTATAGGGGACTAATGACCTGAGAAGTTAAGTCCCATAGTGCTCAGAGCCATTTGAACCATTTGAACCTCCGCCGGGACCAGCCGCACAGTCCATGACTGCAGCGCCTTAGACCGCTCTCTTTAGTCCAGGATGTTTCTGTATCTCTTCTGGGTATCCAGATCGCTGCTGCTTGTGATTTTTAACTTTTCTTGTTTCGCCAGCCACAGCTTTAAAAGCGCTAAATAATGTTTTGATGAATTTATTTTTCTCTTCATTATGAACGAAGAAAGTTGCTTGTTGATACATTCCTCTTATTCCTGAATGTTTATTTAGTTATTCCATCTATTCTCTTAATATACATTTTATCTGTCATTGTTCTTATCCTGTTTTCTCTCGATTCAGCGAAGTTGACTCGTCGGGTCTGCTCAGTACTTGGATGGGTGACGGCGTAGTGCTGTCGGCTTAGGGGCACCCAAGACGAAGAAGTGTCTTCCAGTTGGAAAACTAGCACGAGGCCGTTGAGCCGTACGACACTGCTATTATCGTAATTTTCTAGTGTCATTAGCATTTCGTTTCCTATCTTAATGTTTCCCCTTATTTGCAGTCCGATTTATCCATTATTTTTCAGTTTGAGGTTATCCAAGGTGCGGTTCAAAATTTCGGACACGTAATTCATGTCGTTCTGGTAATGTGCTTAGACTAATCTATCATCATCATCATCATCATCATCTAGTCAACGACTCTGTCACGTTGGCAACAAACACCTGACCCAGCCCGATCACTGAACTTAAACAACGTTGGGCCTGATTAGTACTTGGATGGATGACCGTCCGGAGAAAACCTCGTGTCGTCGGCTAAAGAACACGGAAGTCGGCGAAATGGCGTCGAGTTAAAAAAAAAAACATACAATGGTGCCATACGAGATTATTACTGTATCATCAGCAAATCGAATACAATGTGTTGGTTTATCATTAATTTCATCCCTTGGTGCTGCTTTTCATTGATTATGTTGAGCTTTCTATAATGAAATTAAATAAATAAGGAGAGAGACGACAGCCTTGCCGAACACTTACTCATCGCCACCGATTTCGTCAAAATATACAGAGCTTGGCTAGAAATGAAAGTGACACAGGTGGAAACTCCAGATGGCGAAGTGTTCAGAAAAAATAGCATTTCTCACAGGTTGGAGGAACCATGAGCCATTTATTTTGGCATAATTTCCTGCCAGCGATTGGCGTAGGGGAAAGAGATCAGAACTGTAATACAGAGGTCATGAGGTCGAGTCTGTGTGGAAGCTTCCCTATCTTATTCTCAATTGTTACGCTGTCAACACTGCAAATACAGGAAATAATGCTCAATATGCTATACTGTTTTTCTTATTACCTTTATAAAAAGCATGAAATGAAAATGCAGAAGAAATTTCAGGATTGAAAATCTTTTCCAGGAACGGATTGCACATACCTCCCCTGTTTTTCTGACTAATGTCGCCCCAGGAAGCGGAACTCATCAACTGTAAAATAATAAAAAAATATAATTTTGAATATCAAGTTTTCGTATACGCTAATAATCACTTTCTGGAAATTTACTTGCAGTCCCAATTTTTTTTTTGCCTTTTTTTCCTAAAAATATTTTATGAAAATATTAATAAATAAAACACACTACTGGCCATTAAAATTGCTACACCAAGAAGAAATGGAGATGATAAATGGGTATTCATTGGACAAATATATTACACTAGAACTGACATGTGATTACATTTTTACGCAGTTTGGGTGCATAGATCCTGAGAAATCCTGAGAAATCAGTAACTAGAACAACCATCTCTGGCAGTAATAACGGCCTTGATACGCCTGGACATTGAGTCAAACAGAGCTTGGATGGCGTGTACAGGTACAGCTACCCATGCATCTCCAACACGATACCACAGTGCATCAAGAGTAGTGACTGGAGTATTGTGATGAGCCAGTTGCTCGGCCACCATTGACCAGACGTTTTCAATTGATGAGAGATCTGGAGAATGTTCTGACCAGGGTAGCAGTCGAACTTTTTTGTATCCAGAAAGGCCCGTACAGGACCTGCAACATGCGATCGTGCATTATCCTGCTGAAAAGTAGGGATTTGCAGGGATCGAGGAAGGGTAGAGCCACGGGTCATAACACATCTGAAATGTAACGTTCACTGTTCAAAGTTCCGTCAATGCGAACAAGAGGTGACCGAGATGTGTAACCAATGGCACCCCATACCATCACGCCGTGTGATACGCCAGTATGGCGTTGACGAATACACGCTTCCAATGTGCGTTCACCGCGATGTCACCAAACACGGATGCGACCATCATCACGCTGAGAACAGAACCTGGATTCATCCGAAAAAGTGACGTTTTGCCATTCGTGTACCCAGGTTCGTCGTCGGGTACACCATCGCAGGCGCTCCTGTCTGGGGTAACGGCAGCCATGGTCTCCGAGCTGATAGTCCATGCTGCTGCAAACGTCGTCGATGTGTTCGTGCAGATGGTTGTTGTCTTGCAAACGTCCCCATCTGTTGACTCAGGGATCGAGACGTGGCTGCACGATCCGTTACAGCCATGCGGATAAGATGCCTGTCATCTCGACTGCTGGTGATACGAGGCGTTGGGATCCAGCATGGCGTTCCGTATTACCCTCCTGAATCCACCGATTCCATATTCTGCTAACAGTCATTGGATCTTGACCAAAACGAGCAGCAATATCGCGATACGATAAACCGCAATCGTGATAGGCTACAATCCGACCTTTATCAAAGTCTGAAAAGTGATGGTATGCATTTCTCCTCCTTACACGTGGCATCACAACAATGTTTCACCGGGCAACGCCGGTCAACTGTTGTTTGTGTATGAGAAATCGGTTGTAAACTTTCCTCATGTCAGCACGTTGTAGGTGTCGCCATTGGCGCCAGCTTTGTGTGAATGCTCTGAAAAGCTAATCATTTGCATATCACAGCATCTTCTTCCTGTCGGTTAAATTTCGCGTCTGTAGCACGTCATCTTCATGGTGTAGCAATTTTAATGGCCACTAGTGTACATTGAGCATCATTTCGGTTTATTTGAGGTATAAGGAACATAAAAATATGGAACAAAAGTTTCCACGAAGGATCTCGATCCCACCATTTCTTACTGTTTCCATTGCTCCAATCGCGGTCTGGCTACTATGTTAGCGCTGAAGATTTATGTCTCACCCGATGGCCGCGAAAACTGCTATTTATTCTAAACGCTTGGCCACCTGGAGTTCCCACGACTGGCCAAGACCTGTGTCTACGATGAATATGGATGTAATCGGTGATGACGAGTAGGCGCGGTCCCCTTTCCAGTAAAATTTTTAAAGCGTGACATAATAATGCCAAGTTTCTATGATTTGAACAATCATTGGCATTTGCATTTAAGTGTGGTAACTGTTTCACGTTTTATTAAGAAGATGGATGACACAAAAATTAAGTATGTCCTCGCTACATCTCAAACAAGGGTACAGTGAGAGAGTACCGGGTGATCAAAAAGTCAGTATAAATTTGGAAACTTAATAAACCACGGAATAATGTAGATAGAGAGGTAAAAATTGACACACATGCTTGGAATGACATAGGGTTTTATTAGAACAAAAAAAACAAAGTTCACAAAATGTCCGACAGATGGCGCTGGACAGCAAAACATCAATGACTGCGCATGATAATCGTGTATAAAAGGAGCTGTAATGAGAGAATCATATGCGCCAGCAGTCGTAGCATGTTTACGTTACCTGAAAAGACGCTTTTAGTGAAGCTGTATTATGAGAATGGGGAATGTGCTAGTTCAGCGCGTGCTCAGCCGCCACTTTCGTCATGCTTGGCCTCCCTGGTCCCCAGACCTCAGTCCGTGCGATTATTGGCTTTGGGATTACCTGAAGTCGCAAGTGTATCGTGATCGACCTACATCTCTAGGTATGCTGAAAGACAACATCCGACGCCATTGTCTCACCACAACTCCGGACATGCTTTACAGTGCTCTTCACAACATTATTCCTAGACTACAGCTATTGTTGAGGAATGATGGTGGACATATTGAGCATTTCCTGTAAAGAACATCATCTTTGCTTTGTCTTACTTCGTTATGCTAATTATTGCTATTCTGATCATATGAAGCGCCATCTGTCGGACATTTATCGAACGTTTGTGTTTTTTTGGTTCTAATAACACCGCATGTCATTCCAAGCATGTGTGTCAATTTGTACCTCTCTATCTACATTAGTCCGTGATTTATTCAGTTTTCATATTCATACTGACTTTTTGATCACCCGGCACTTTGCGCTGCTGGTGAGGGAAGTTGGCTGGGAAGCCCATCGGACCACATGTGCCGGCGGGTAGTTGCTAGGCGGCTGTGGTGGGCACACCGAGGCGCGCATCGATCTGCAGCAGCCAGCAGCCGATCGGCCCAAACGCCATCCGGAGGAGCAGGAGGAGGAGGAGGAGGAGGAGGAGGAGGGAGAGGAGCCCCCGTCCAATAAAAGTGCCGGATCAAAGCCAGGCCGCGCCGCGCCGCCAGCTAATCGCCGTCCCGTGCCGTCCAGCCGACAAAGGCCCTGCCACGCTTCGTGTCACAGCGCTCGCATCATTCGTTACGCTACCCATATTCCCCACGACAGCTCGCATTAAACTTGCCCCGCTCACCTGTCCGTTTCCACTTGGCAGAACGTCCTGCGTCACCAAATGATATGGCTCCTACCTCTGCACAAATTGCCGACATGGGCGCACACGGATACCAGTTCCGATGTGATAAACTGATTCTGTTCTTTTAGAATTCATCACAAACTCACAATACAGTTTTCTGTCTCCTCCTAAGTTTGTTCCTTTCTTGCTTATTTGACGTCTCGCCAGCAGTGCGTCATATCCGGCACCATAAAGTCGTAATGGAAGGTGGTAGTATTAGGCGTCCCCAGACTCGGAATTAGATACTAGTGCTATACTCTTTTCACTGTGTGTCAATGATGCATCATCAGTTTTGTCCTACTGCGAATACCACATCTACGCTGCTGACCTCCAGTAGCATCTAAGTGCCAAACCAATAAACCTGAAGATAGCTACCCAGAATCTCAATACCGACCTATGCATTATTGTTATTATTGTCGCTGTTATTGCTTTAAACACTGTTAGTGACAGCAGCTGCATTAGTGCAAATGCTGCCAGTTTTTATTTTATTAGTTCATAGTCTGTATAATATAGTCTACTCTCACTGTCCCTTCAGACCCTTATATCATTTTAATACTGTTTGTCATGTTAAAATTGTCATTTCCCAGGTTAGTATGATGTACAAAAGATGTGAAACCCATGTCCAATGTAAGAGAGCGCCTGATGTCCCTAAACAGATCAGGTTAAATAAATGAATAAATAAATACTGCCTTGCTCTTGTTCAACGAAATAGCTTGAATCTAGCCTCTTCTGAAACAACAAAAGTTGGAACAGTGTATGTACAGTAATTCAGGCAAAACTAGGGTCTTCAATTTACTCACATTCACCGATTTTCTTGTCACACACACACACACACACACACACACACACACACACACACACACACACACATATATATATATATATATATATATATATATATATATATATATATTGTTCAGAATCCATAAATGTGTACTATGTCCTGATAATAGTTTTCATTAAATGATTAAGTACTTTACATCATTAATAAGTAATGTGGTGCAGTAATGAAGCAGAACTTCCCTCTAGTTACAATTCATACAGTAGCACCTCTATGTTCATAAATCGCTAACAGAGTCCCAACAACCTTTCACCATTCAATGTCATTTTGATGCACCTTTTTTTACTAACTGCTAGATCAAGGTAAATAGAAATACACATTTCTATATATTCGATGTTTAGTCCACCACACATGGCAGACAGTCTTGAATTATTTCTCTCCCTTCCTACCTTTCACTGTCCCACTCTCATGATCGTTTTCCTCTACAGACTTCACACTCCCTTATTAGTTTATCTGGAAAAAACATTCTACAGTAAATATTACACACAATAGATCACACAAAAGCTTACTTTAATATAATAGACTGAGAGTAGTGAAAGTAGGAAAATTTGGAATCTACAGCTGTGTGGATGGTCCATAATGTACTAGAAATGATTGTTAGCAATATTAACACAGTTTGTATAGATATTTGTATTGAGGTGTGACAAGCAAAATTTGAAATTGCCATAGCACCAAATGAACAAAATAGCGTAGTATTTATGTAGCATTCAACAGCTTTCATCTTTTAGGTGCTATGTGATAGTGGCTTAAAGAAAGGTGTTCCAGTGTTTGCGTGGGGACAGTTGGTGACAATTTATGACTGCAGGTATATAATTGTGTGTGCCTACCCAGGCAGGAAAGGTGGTTGGAAAAAGACAGATACTGTCTAAATGCCCAGAATTAAATTTCACTCTGCAGCCGAGTGTGCGCTGATATAAAACTTCCGGGCAGATTAAAAGTATGTGCCAGATGCAGACTCGAACTCTTGACCTTTGCCTTTCACAGGCAACTGCTTTACCAACTGAGCTACCCAAGCACGACTCACGCCACGTCCTCACAGCTTTAATTCCGCCAGTACCTCGTCTCCTACCTCGTCCCATCCTGAATTCGAGTCTCGGTCCAGCACAGAGTTTTAATCTGCCAGGAAGTTTCACTGTGTAAGTGACTTTCTACTTTTATTTGGATTACGAGTTTTGTCCTTTGTTACATCAGGAGATGGAGATGTCCTGCAACAAAGTTCGTTTCACTCATTCGTTCACTAACTCAAATGTTACCCAGAACGAACTGAATTAATCTCCTATCGTCCATTTTTAGGTCTAACTCACTTATTTTAATTTCAAAAAAGTGTATTTTGTAACAAATTACTTAGAAAATTAAGAGAATTAAATATTTTTTTATCATGTTCACTTGCAAAGGTGAATGTAAGAAACTAAATTTAATATTTCTTTTACATAAGCTGCATGAAAGAAAAAAGTTTAATTCATTCTTGAAAAGTATAATTCGTATTAAAATTTTACTGGCTCACTAGTTCAGTGTATTTTATTATAAAAAGTGAATGTAAGAAATCTATTCCTTACCTAAAATTTTATTTCTTCATTGGCAGCAATAAGATTTTTTATGATATGTAAATGGTTTTTACGATAAGGCTCAATCACACTTTTACAACATTCACAAGTAAGTTTAAATTTTCTGGTAATATTTTTTACATTCTTAAAATACACTACAATATCTATCTGTTTGATACTTATCTTTATGAAATACATTAATATTCTTTTGATTCAGATGGTCAGCACAAGGCTTTAACTGTTTGGTATTATCCATTTAAAGTTTATAAAATTTAATAGGAAAAATAATGTTTTAAAAAATTTCACAGAATGAATTTAGATAATGAAACTCATTATTATTATTATTATTATTAAGTTTCTTCATCCCTTTGTATCTTGGTTTAATATTTTCATTTTCAATTACTGAAAATCCCATCCACTCATTATATTTAAGTATCTACCTGGCAAAATAATTTTTCAAAATCTTTTTGGCTTAAGTTTTCATAATTGTAATTAAATCTATATATTTCTTCAATTAATCTGATTGGCTTTATTTTAAGATTATGTATTTTTGTTATTTTCATTAAAAGAGACATGTACTGTTTAAGATCTGTATAGTGAACTGCATAACAATGTTTGTCATTTACATTAGTCAACAACATACTTTCTTTAATTGCTGGTACAATGTTATTTTCAGGAGATAATGGCAAATCTTTATGCAAATCGTGTAATTCTTTTGGATACTCTTAATCTACTTTAAATATACTTCCACTTTTAGCATTATCTGAATTTCACTTTTTCTACAATGAAAATTATTTCGTTCATTCCATTCAAATTCATACCATAACCATATTAATTGTTTGCATCTAAATATGCTAAATAATTTTTCTTTTTACCACGAAAATCCTTCATATATTTTTATTTGCTTTGTCATATCCTTTGCAAGATGGGGTAAATAACCTCTTATTCCTTTTTTTCTACCATTAAAATGATATTGTAACCATGTAATAATTCCAGCAGTTGTTTAGGCATTTTCAACACCGCATCGCAAGATAAACCAGGTGCAGTAAAATTTTCACACACATCAGCCAACAACAATACATCATTCTTAAGATACAGTTAATAATATTCATCAAGATTTTACATATTAAATTTTCCCCAAACTAATTTTGTATGTTTATAGTCTTCATTGCCTGTTTCATAGTCATTAAGTTTATGTAAAATTCTTATTTTGGTAGTATTTGTGTTTCTTCACATTTCTTCCAGGAATCCATGTAATAATATGGATATACCCTTTTTATGATCACTAGATCGAACAATTTTTCTGAGAAAAATTTTGTTATATTTTTCATTTGATCTCTTTTCAAATTTGATAAAAATTTGTCAAGTGACAAAGCCATATATTTAAATGTGACAGTAAATCTCATTTTCAAATCTTATGTCCTCTTACCAAAACTAATATATTTGTCATCATTATTTGGTATTTAATCAATTTCTTTTCTATCATAGCCAAGTTCTTTCACGAAGAGGTGTGGCTCATATACTGCTAAATTATGTACATAAATTGGACAAAACACAGGTGACAATTATTACATAATGTATTTATAAATTTTCTAGTTAAATGGTAATGATGATGAACCTCTTTGTTTTTCTGTGAGTAATGACATTCACACAATGTACAAATTTTAGATCTTGCATACCTTGATTCTTCTTCAGGGGTTTATTATCTCATTTCTTCAATTTCAGAATAAATTTTCCAATTTCTTCAACCTATTTATTTATACAATCAATAATTTTCTATGACAATGTGGTCCTCTATAAACAACACAATGGATATAGAAACAGAATCCATGCATTTCATGGTTCCAATATGTCATTGTATATGAATTTTCTGGATTTGGTTTACAGTTGTCCACCTTTGATGGAAAATTTCAAAATCAGCGTAAATAGCAAATGGAACTTTTTGTGTATGTTGATCATTTTTAAAATTTACATATGAACCTTTCTCTGGTATTTCTTTGTTTAGTGGTTTGTTAATTAAACAGTTTTTGCTATGACTATCAAATTTTACTTTACTAGTGAAATGGAGTAAACACATATCACAAATAAAATTTTTTTTCATGTTTACTAATTTCACTAGAAACAAGTGGAGATATATTTTTCGATGTCATCTGTCAGACCCACCTGATGCAGATGCCATACTGCACAGCAGTACTCCAACACAGGGTGGACAAGTGTGGCATAGGAATTTAGTAGACCTGTTGCACCTTCTAGGAGTATTGCCAATGAATCGCCGTCTTTGGTTTGTTCTACCCACAACATTATCTACGTGATCGTCATAATTTAGGTTATTTGTAACTGTAATCCCTAAGTGTTTAGTTCAATTTACAGCCATCAGATTTGTGTGACTTAACACAAAATCGAAATGTAGCAGATTGCTTTTAGTACTAATGTGAGTAACATCGCACTTTTCTTTACTCAGGCTCAATTGTCACTCTTTGCACTACACAGATATCTTATCAAAATCATTTTGCAATTCGTTTTGGTCTTCTGATGACTATACATGACGATAAATGACAGCATCATCTGAAAACAATCTAAGATGGCTACTCAGATTGCCTACTATGTTGTTAATATAGATCAGGTACAATAGAGGGCCTATAACACTTACTTGGGGAACGCTAGATATTACCTCTGCTTTACTCGATGACTTTACTTTTCTTACTACCAACTGTGACGTTTCTGACAGGAAATCACGAATCCAGCCGCACAACTAGGCCATATTTCGTAGGCACGCAGTTTTGTTAGAAGATGTTTGTGAGAAATGGTGTCGAAAGCTTTCTTTAAATCTAAAAATATGGAATCCATTTTCTATCCCCTTTTAATAGCACTCATTACTTCATGAGTATAAAGGGCAAGTGTGTTTCACAGGAACGATATTTTCTGTATCTGTGCTGACCATATGTCAATAAATCGTTTTCTTTGAGGTAATTCATAATGGTCAAATACAGTATATGTTCCAAAACCCCAAAGAAAACTTTTTTCTTTTGTTTTTATATCAGCTCTTTTTTGCTTATTGCTGTATTTGCTACAAGAGTAGCCGGTGTTGCACCACCAAATAAAAATGGTAATGCAGCCAGTAGTAATATAAGAAGACCTCATTCATTTTTTGTTCATCCAGAACCTGTTGTTTCTTTTCTTGTTTTTTTTAATAAGATATGCAATACCTTTTATCACAACAGGAGTGCCTTATGTTGTGAGTAAATTACCACCAGTTTTCTCATTTCTATCTCTCTTTCGTTTTCGAACGTCAGTTAAAAGTTGGTCAATAAACATATAATTATCCTTTATTAAGTTTACATTTAATTAATTTTGGTGTAGTTTTGACACTAGGCAGCAAATAAATGCTGAAGTTATTTATTTGTACAGGTAAAACATTTGTATGGATTAATGATTTTTGGAATCCTCATTCATTTTTGACTAGTTCAATAACCATACCTATTATTCGTTTTCCATACATTATTCCCCTAACTGCAGTTGCAGCATTTTTTTCTCCTATTGAAGCATCAGAAGCAAGCATTTGTGTTTTGCAGCTGTCTGAAGTTCTTGTTTTTTTAAAGTCTTCTTTCTAAATCTTTATTGTCTCTATAGGCAATATACTGTTTTTTTCCCATGTGTCATATAATGGATTAATTGTTTTATCACCTCTAGGTGATCTTTCTTCCTATTTTGTTCCAGAGCCACAGTAATTATAACCAGGAACATGCATTTCGAATGGAAGTTTGTTAATCAAAGTATTTACAAATCCTTTATCATGGTATTCACTTGTCCAGGAAGTGTGAGGAAGATTATTTAAAAATATTGTGAAGTATGGAATTCCTTTTGGATTGTTGTAATGAGATCACTGAATTTATTCGTTAACATTTGAGTCTTTTCAACTTTTCTATTGTGATAATTTTTATTTCCATATAATTCTTCTCTATAAATTATGCTAATCTATCGATTAAATCTCTAACATCATTCGTCCAAACATATTCAACTGGTTTATGTGTATGTTTCTTAATCAAGGCTTCACCAGCTTTTACATCTGAACTTAAGTCAGAATAAACTATTGTTTCACTTCTTAAGTTTGGGAAATAGTTGTCAGCAATTTGTTTCATAAAATATTTTTATTTTTTACCGCTGCTTCATTTTATTTTATTCGGATTATTATCAGAATTTAATGCACCTGAATTGTATAGTATATCTGCATAATTAGGTCAATCACCACCATCAAATTTTTTACCGATATGACCTATAGTAACATATTTTTTAGTTAAAAGAGTTATCAATCCAACTGCATCTTCATATTGTTTATGACCAATTATTATTTTATCATAACTGAAATTAACTGGTGAACTATCAACACATTTAAATCCACCAACAGGTCTTAATCCAAAATTTATTTCTTCGCAATTGTTGATATACTTCAACATTCTTAGACATATATTTTATTTAACATCATCCTATTTTTTATTTTTTAACGTTGTCCATAGTGTGTGTCTCTTTTATTTTTTTAAAACACATTTCTTCTCTTCTTCATATTTATTCAATGCTGCTTTTATTTCTGATTCACTTACTGTGTAGTCATATTTACTGGTACAATCTTCAGACCAATTGTATAGTTGTCTAATTGGTGATAAATCTCCAAAAAATTCTGTAAGATGCTCATTTGTTTTTCAACTTCACTATTTTTTTCAATAACCTTCAACACAGTATCACCTAATCCTTCGATTTCTTGTTTGACTCATTCAATAACATGGTGATTACATTTTTTATATTTTTCATGTATATGTTTTTGGTTGTTTCCTCCAAAGCTTGAGTTGTTCTTTCATTCTTTCACCTTTTTCCGTTTCAATTAGCTTTCTTGACAACCTCTGGGTCATATTTTGGAAACATTTATTATGGATGAAAAAACAGTAACTAAACATTTGTAACATTTAATATTTATATTGAAGATTTATGTTTATATTTAATTTTATATTTATCAATTATGTTCATATTTAAAGTTTATGCCAAACATTTGTGTTGTAAACAAATGTTTAATGTGATGCCTGCATTTACGTTCATTAGAGTTTCTTTGTTGTGGCTTTTGTAAAAAAAATCTGAATTTATCATTCCTACATTTATTATAAATTTCTATAAAATTCTCAAACTTTAAATTATCAGCAACAAACTAGTGATAAATATGATTTAAAAATGTGGCATCTTGCCTAAATATATAAAAAAATTAGATTATCTCTGGCTAATTGTTTTGGTATTTTTGAATATGTTTGAACCAAATAAAAACAATCTATTCCTTTGTGTCCTCCTCTAGTAAAATATTCTCTAATTACACCCTGATTTACCATAAACAAATCATTAAATACTACTAGTGAATTTTCCCTGTATCTATCTAGTGGTACAATTTTATTATTATTTTCAGTAAAAATAGTAATCTTCTCACTGAGGTTGTTTCTATTTTTTACCCATTTTTATAAACTCTGAGTGTTTTGATTCATCTAAACTTTTGGGTTAAGCATACTAATAATTAATTTATTCCAATTAAACAACCTGGAGCTAGAACATAGTTGTCAACCATTAATGTGGTTTTTCCACAACCATCTGTCCTATTATTGCACATGGAATAGAATTTGGTAAAAGTTTACCACATTATTTTTCTTTCTTCTTTCGAATTCTTATTATTGCTTCCCAGACAGTTTTTATTTATTTAATAATATTTTTACTAAAATTTGAAATGTAGTCACCAATTTCAGTTGAGTGTTTAGTTATATGTTCTCAAAAAATGTTGACTGTACTTATACAAGAAAATTATGAAAATATTGCTGTAGTTAGTTTTTTTATAACTTTTTTAACTCCTAATATTACATCGAAAAATAATAAACTGTATTGTGACAAAGAAAAAATAAAAGTTTCTGTTGACTAGTACAGTTTAAAAAACTTAGAAAAATTTATTCATACAAAAAGCCAAATATTCATTTTAAATAGATTTACTGTTGAAAGTGATATAAAATAGTATACTGATATAAAAGATAGTATTGGAAGTGTTCTTGGATTTAGTGGACAAGCTGTTGAGACCATCAAAAAACTGTTGGTAATGATGTTCCTAAAGCAATCCATTTGGATTAGTTAATATAAACTTTAATCTAGTTGATGGAATGATTGTAAAGTTTACTGGTTATTTTAATCGAGAAACTATTATATTGCTTCATTTAAGCCTAATGCAGAATTTGTTGGACCAATAATTCATTATCCTGTAAATATGCCTATTTTGAATCCTATACAAGGCTTAGAAACTGCTATAACTGATGAAAATGACAATTTGATTGACTTTAATGGTTCTTGTGCAACAGTTGTTTTAAAAATGTCTTAATAAATTTTATCCTGAATAAATCATGAACAAAATCAAATGTCATCACTTTTATACACTCCCTGTAAATGAGAAAACAGAAAGTAATTTAAATTCATCCAAAAAGGATACAGAGATCGAAATTAATATTGATGATGGTTGGCTTCATCCTTGTCACACACAGTTGTATATGCACTTTAGAACTGTTGTAGCTAATCCTGATAGATCAGAATCAGATTATCCAACTTACGATGGAAAATCTAATAAAAATTAATCAATGAATATGTGGAAAAACCATCTGATTTTATAATTGTAAAGAAATGTAATTGTATTTTATCTAGAATTGAATATCCTCTTATTTCTTCATCATGTATTGCTGATAAAATAAGCTTGGAAGGACATATTTTTAATAATGGAAAAATAAAGAGTAGGAAAGACGAGGTACTTTATCCACTTGCGCTACTTGGTGGATTTCTTAAAGATTATACAGAAATTACGTGTGGAGGAGATTTTACAATAATTTTTACAAGAGTTTAAGTGCAGGAGATGCTATTCTTAGATGGCCTGATTATAATGAAGCTGGAGTTGAAATTAAATATACGCTTCCTAAGGAAAGAAAAACTGTTGTAGAATCGACGCAAATTCGTGTACCAATTGTTAAATATGAACCAAATTACGAACTAGAACAATGGGAAAATATACTGAAAAATCCAAAGGTCCTGATATATTTTTATGAACCATAATCTGTTGAAGTTGCAGTACTGAATGGTAAGAAGAATTTTGAAGTTGAGATAACAAATTGTTATAACTGTGCAGAATTTGATATGCTACATTTCGTATTTGTTACCTGTCAGACAAATCATAAAAATAGTCAGTTTTTTGACACTTCATTAATGGATCATGTTAATCTACACTATATAGACTGTACTTGAAAAATGAAATAAACGAAAGTTTCCAACAGGAGGTGTGGAATATTGATCCTCCAAATAATTTTCTCAGAGCTTACAATTAGATGTATATATTAGTCCATATAATTTCATAATGAACCATCTGTCTGCAGCTTGTGGTCTAGTGGCTAGCATTGCTGCTTCTTGTTCACGGGGTCTCAGATTCGATTCCCAGCCAGGTTGGGGATTTTCTCTTCCTCAGGACTGTGTGTTTGTGTTATTCTCGTCAGTTCATCATCATAAACCATTCGTCCTATGCTGTTCCATATGTGCTCGATTGGAGACAGACCTGGTGATCGAGCAGGCCAAGGCAGCATATTGACACTCTGTAGAGCGTGCTGGGTTACAGCGGCACTATGTGGGCAAGTGTTTCACTGCTGGAAAACATCATCAGAAATGCTGTTCATGAATGGGAACACGACAGCTTGAATCTCCGGACAGATGTACACATTTGCAGTAAAGGTGCGTGGGTTAACCACGAGAGTGCTCCTGCTATCATAGGAAATCGCACCTCACACCATAACTGCAGATAAAGGTCCAGTATGTCTAGCAGGGATACAGATTGGGTGCAGGACCTCAACTGACCTCCTTCTAACCAACTCACCGCCATCACTGGCATTGAGGCAGAAGCGGCTTTCTTCAGAAAACACAACAGATTTCCACCCTGCCCTCTTTTGAGTTCTTGCTCCATACTACTGGGGTCGCAATTGGCACTAGTGTGGGGCCAGTAGAACGTCAACTCACTATGTCCAAACCCAAAGGGAACTATCGCTCACAATCTTTACAGCATGTATTTAAATCATAACTGATTTGAATTTTCATAGTGGCGCCACTCTTATGTGACTGACGCCAAGTTTGAATAGACGTAATTGTTCTGAATTAGAAACACAACTACCAACTTTCGTTTATGTTGCACAATTCCTTCTTGGTGCTGCGATTTCTTGTTCTACCAGCACATTCACGCGCCAGGCTGTGATTCTACTGCTCGATCCATCGTACTTCCTCTAGCAGTTGTGCTCAGTATCTGCATGTTTTAAACCAAAATCTGATGTAATGTTCACACCGGATACTTTTCCTGCCTTAAACAAAGTAGCTGAAACTGTTCCATTCATGTTTCTTTCAGTTGCCATCAAATCATGAAAAAAGCTTTATTAGTTCACCTTCACTACTTTCAGACACAGTTCTTGTAGCAGTTCTATTCATTAATGATCTAAAACATTTGCTGTAACTGAAACAATAATCCTACTATATTGGTCACTAATGTATGTAGAAAATTGCACTTAATGAATTTCCAACTCTATGTTTCATAGTTTCCGTTGCCGTGCACACAAGCACAGAAGTGGGGGTCGTTTTTAGATTACTGGCTGAGACATGTATGTTACACGTAAATTATATATTTTATTTATTTATTTATTTATTTATTTATTTATGCATTTATTTTACCTGGCAAGATTAGGGCCTTCAGGCCCTCTCTTACACCTAACCAGGCATACTCAGATTCAACAAATTTCAGTTTCTACAGAACATTAAGGACATATAACATGTTATACAGTATTAATGTTACAGAAAAAATTAGAGATTATAAAAGTACTACAATGATAATTATAACAATCAAAAAGTAATTATAATAATCAAGAATAATAATAATAGTAATGACTATGTATAGGAAAGTGAACATATTTTTTTTTTTATGAATGTCAGTCCTATTGCTAGTTGGGAATTTTCTCGTTATATTCTTGCAGCTTGTGAGTTATTCTCATCAAGCAGAGACATAAGACGATAGAATGGGGTGAAAGAGATATAGAAAAGGTAGATAAGTTAGAGGAGGAGAAATAGAATGGTAAAATTCGAAGCTATGATGGAGAGGAGAAAGAAAAAGATGAGAGGGGCACGACAATGGTGGCTATACCGTCCCTAATATGTAAGTCTTGAGTTCCCTCTTGAATGTTAAGTGGTTCTGGATACGACGCAGATCACAGGGGAGCGCGTTCCATAGTCGTATGGCTGAGATGGAGAATGACACAGAGAAAGATTTTGTGTTATGTAAAGGTACAGCCAAGATGCTAGATGTATCCGATCTGGTATTGCGGTTGTGGAATGATGATAGGTGTTTAATGTGAGAAGATAAGTATTGGGGGCACCAGTGGCTAAGAAATCGTTGAAGTAAGCACATCGTGTGGAGATCGCGTGCCTTATGTGGGCGTATCCAACCTAGCTGGGAGTATGAAGGACTGATATGATTATACAACCGTATATTGCATACGTATCTAACGCAAGCATTCATCACTAGCTCGAGGCATCTCGAATTTTCACTATTTGTGCCGTGTTGAACTACATCACAGTAGTAAAGATTAGGCAAGACTAGTGTTTGGACTAATTTTTGTTTAACATGGGTTGGAAATATTTTTCTAAATTTTTGAATTGCATGTAGGGAGGAGAGCGATTTCCGGCAAGCTGTGACTGTTTGTTCTTCCCAGTTTAGGTGTTCATCCAAGATTACTCCAAGGTCTTTTACTGTTTTTTGGCATGGTAGTTGGGTACCATTGAGGAGTATTTGAGGGACTGTTTCGCGAAAGTACCGACTGATTAACTTTGGATGAGATATAAGTATGACCTGGGATTTCTTGGGGTTGAGTTTCAGACCTAGGTTCTGTGCCCATCGAGAAACAGAGCAAAGATCTGCGTTCATACTCGCTACTGCGTCAGCAATGTTCTTGGGGCTTGCACTTATGTACAGTTGGATGTCGTCGGCATATAGATGGTAGCTGCAGGAGTGAATCACTGAAGAAATATCATTAATGTACAGTGAAAAGAGTAATGGACCAAGGACGGAGCCTTGGGGAACTCCAGAGCGCACGTTTTTCCATGATGACTTTTCCGATCCACAAATGACTTGTTGATTTCTGTTTTTGAGGTAGCTGTCGAACCAGTGTATAGCGCTGTTTGAGAAATTCAGCTGTTTCATTTTAATTAGTAATATATCAAAGTCAACTGTATCAAAAGCCTTGCTAAAGTCAAGCAGTGTTAGGATGGTAGCTTCACGTCTGTCCATAGCATGTTTAATGTCATCAGTTACTTTGATTAATGCAGTTGCTGTACTATGGTGCTTTCGAAAGCCTGACTGATATTTGTTGTGGATGTTATGAGTTTTGAGGTAATCCGTCAGCTGTTCATGGACGATGTATTCTAGGGCTTTAGATATTGCAGGTAGTATGCTGATCGGCCTGTAATCACCTGGCGACTTAGGGTTGTCAGTCTTGGGTATAGGTTGAATTAAACTTTGCTTCCACTCAGTAGGATATGTACTACTGACAAGAGACAGGTTGAAGATGTCTGTGATAACTGGAGTAATAGTGTCTACGACGTTCTTAATCATTCCAATGCTCACTCCATCATTTCCTACTGCCTCGGAAGAGATTCTCATAATTGCCTTGTGTACTGTGCCAGTAGTTACATGTTTTAGGTAAAACTTGTCTCTCGAGAGATTGATATCTAGGGGCTGGTAATTTGTCGCTGCGTGGCAGTTTATAGCTGTTGAGAAGAAATCATTGAATTCTTCTGCAGACGCTTGATAAACAGCGTCAGATCTTCGCTTCCCTATACCGAAACTGCGCAGCTTTTTCCACAGCGCAGCAGGTTTTGTTATACCGCATACGACAGAGCGGGCATGTCTGATTTTGGCATTCCTCACGCTTTGCTTGGTTCTATTTCGGAGTTTCCTATAAGCTTCGTACGCCTCGGGAGTTGGGTTACGCTTGAAGGTCCTATGTGCAGCATCACGTTTATTCATTAACTGGCGTAATGCAGTGGTGAGCCACGGAGCGGGAGCTCTCTTTACCTTGACAGTGCGTTGAGGAGCATGTTTATCATACAGTGTAATAATTTTGCGACATAATTCCCGAATTTTTCCGTCTAAAGTCGGTTCATTGCTTATATCATGCCAAGGGATGTCTGAGCAATCCTTTTGAAGAGCGTCATGGTTAACATTTTTTAGGTTTCTGTAGGTTACCAGGTGAGATTTTTCTTTGGTAGTATGCACTGAGTAATTTAAGAATATCACGTCGTGAGCAGAGAGTCCTGGAGCGGATGTCTGATTGGCGCGAATTATTTTATCTGGTCGCTTTGTTGCTATTATATCTATGAGTGTATGGCTGTGTGGCGTGTGATGAGTTGGGTCCAGCGGTGTTAAACTCATATCATTGGAGTGGAACAGTCTCCTTAGTTTTTCTGCAGAGGGAGATTTTAACTGTAAGTCGATGTTTGTGTCGCCCATAATGATTATGTGTTCATACAGTGTCACGAGCGAGGACAGGGCAGACTGAAAGGAGGACATAGCACCGACGTTTGGAGGTTTATAGATTACTCCAATTAGCAGTTTCTGATTTGATGTGTTTATTTCGAAAAACAAGAACTCTGCTTCTCCTTCGCCCTTTGCATCCGATGTGCATAGTACAGTAGGTCTGAGATCAGAGCGAACATAGGCACCCACACCACCTCCGCGTCGTGTTTCACGATCTGCTCTTAGGAGAGAGTAACCATTGATTCGGATAGCGTCGGAAGAAATGTTTGGTTTCAACCAAGTTTCAGAGACGAGGATAACATGGAACAGCGATTGGCAGAACAGGTCACAGAACTCGTCGAAGTGAGCCGTTAGCGACTGCGCGTTCGCGTGGGCCACAAAGAGCCCGTCGCCGGAACCGGTCCGTCCCATTGTGGCCGCCTGTAGGACCGAGCGCGCTCCGTCTACCTGCTGGCCGGAAGAGGGACAAAAGCTGGATTTCGCGGGGGAAGACATATTTACAGGTGTGTCCAAGGTCGTGACTGACTCAAGCGTCTGTGAGCTAAAGGTGAAAGACAAGCTGGAGGTATCGGAGAAAGGAGCAAAAAGAAAGATGGAAAGTGGCAGTAGTGGTTACGAAAAAGATAATAGTAGTAGTAGTGGTAGTGACGAGGATGAAAATGACAGATATAGAAAGGCGGTTTTAAGGAGATTCCTGTTAATGGACAATGTTAATTCCCGTTTGACTGATAATATGAATATGCATGAGCACTTATGATAGACAAATAAAGAAGCAATATTTATGTGAAACAATTCACTGATTTTAAAGAGAGTACTTATGGTGCTTATAGAAATAACAAAGCAATATTTACGTAAAAAATGAAAAAAAGAATAAAAATTAACTTATATTAGACAGAGTACAATATGAGACTTTGTGTCTCGCGATATTTCGCTCAGACTTTCAGTTCGGACATGTTCGTCACCGTTTTCCTCCCTCCTTCCGTCTTGACTACGATCCTGCCATCCTGGGTCCATACATTTTGAAGGCCGAACTGTGTGATCGCAGTGTTCAAAACTTTTAGTCTTTCGCGCGTCAGATCTTCCCTCAGGGTAACCCCACTCTTGGCGAGTTTTCTTTTCTGGGCAAACACTTCAGCTCTTTTCCGGTATGACACAAATTTAATTATTATGGGCCTGGGTTTCATGGCACCTGGTATCCTGCGCCCAACACGGTGGCTTCTGTCAATGTCGGTCACGTCGATCTGCACGCCAAGTTTCTCACGCACGAGGCTAATGGCCAGGTCGTCGGTGTTTTCACGATCGTTCTCAGCTACCCCGAACAAGCGCAAGCTGTTCCTTCGCTGATACTGCTCAATTTCATCGGTGGCCGCAGACAGTTTAGCTTCTAGGTCGGCGGCTTTTTTCTCTTGTGCGGCCAGGGACTTTTTAAGAGACTGGATTTCGGTGCTGTTGCGCCCGACAGACTCTTGCAGTTTTTCCATGACCGCGGCCGTCACAGAGTCCGTGATGGACTGCACGATTACGTCTAGCGTGTCTTTACTGTGCAGCGCCGCACTCACCTGGGACCGGACGAGCTCCCCGATGTCGGGAAGCGAGGCCTCACCTGCCGCCGGAGACCGGGCGCCCGCGCTGCCTGCGCCCCTGCAGCCTCGCCTGCTGCCGCTTACTCGTGCTCTTCCCATTTTTCACTCACTTATCACTTATCACTTGTGGTAATCAACGGAGAACAACACACCACGGCAAGTAACACTTGTTTAGTCGGATGCACACGTTGTGGACTGCCGCACTTCTCTGTAACACCTTCAATGAGCGGAAAAACTCGCGAGCCAAAGAAACGCGCGTCACTCAGTGGCCGCCATCTTACTATAGTATAGTATAGTATAGTATAGTATAGTATAGTATATCGTATCGACATGAAGCAATTGTGAAAATTACGCAGAGAGATCAGAAAATACAGATATATGATTGGATAAAAAATGAATTTCTTCATTCAGTTGCTTAGCATCTCTCTATTTTTTCTGGTCTAAATGCTGGAATTGTTTCTACAAAATATTTACTGTTATTTTATGACATCGTCTCTTAAATAAATTCTGACGAGAAACCTATTCGTTTGTTCTGATGAATTCATTTAATGTATAATCGCGTTGTGGTTGAGAGTTTTCAGTTTCTGATCTAAATAACCATGTAACTTGATTGTATCTATTAGTACAGTGTTGTGTACGTCTTCTCGGGCACCTACATTAAATATTCTCGAATTGACAAACTTTCACAGCTACACTCCTGGAAATGGAAAAAAGAACACATTGACACCGGTGTGTCAGACCCACCATACTTGCTCCGGACACTGCGAGAGGGCTGTACAAGCAATGATCACACGCACGGCACAGCGGACACACCAGGAACCGCGGTGTTGGCCGTCGAATGGCGCTAGCTGCGCAGCATTTGTGCACCGCCGCCGTCAGTGTCAGCCAGTTTGCCGAGGCATACGGAGCTCCATCGCAGTCTTTAACACTGGTAGCATGCCGCGACAGCGTGGACGTGAACCGTATGTGCAGTTGACGGACTTTGAGCGAGGGCGTATAGTGGGCATGCGGGAGGCCGGGTGGACGTACCGCCGAATTGCTCAACACGTGGGGCGTGAGGTCTCCACAGTACATCGATGTTGTCGCCAGTGGTCGGCGGAAGGTGCACGTGCCCGTCGACCTGGGACCGGACCGCAGCGACGCACGGATGCACGCCAAGACCGTAGGATCCTACGCAGTGCCGTAGGGGACCGCACCGCCACTTCCCAGCAAATTAGGGACACTGTTGCTCCTGGGGTATCGGCGAGGACCATTCGCAACCGTCTCCATGAAGCTGGGCTACGGTCCCGCACACCGTTAGGCCGTCTTCCGCTCACGCCCCAACATCGTGCAGCCCGCCTCCAGTGGTGTCGCGACAGGCGTGAATGGAGGGACGAATGGAGACGTGTCGTCTTCAGCGATGAGAGTCGCTTCTGCTTTGGTGCCAATGATGGTCGTATGCGTGTTTGGCGCCGTGCAGGTGAGCGCCACAATCAGGACTGCATACGACCGAGGCACACAGGGCCAACACCCGGCATCATGGTGTGGGGAGCGATCTCCTACACTGGCCGTACACCACTGGTGATCGTCGAGGGGACACTGAATAGTGCACGGTACATCCAAACCGTCATCGAACCCATCGTTCTACCATTCCTAGACCGGCAAGGGAACTTGCTGTTCCAACAGGACAATGCACGTACGCATGTATCCCGTGCCACCCAACGTGCTCTAGAAGGTGTAAGTCAACTACCCTGGCCAGCAAGATCTCCGGATCTGTCCCCCATTGAGCATGTTTGGGACTGGATGAAGCGTCGTCTCACGCGGTCTGCACGTCCAGCACGGACGCTGGTCCAACTGAGGCGCCAGGTGGAAATGGCATGGCAAGCCGTTCCACAGGACTACATCCAGCATCTCTACGATCGTCTCCATGGGAGAATAGCAGCCTGCATTGCTGCGAAAGGTGGATATACACTGTACTAGTGCCGACATTGTGCATCCTCTGTTGCCTGTGTCTATGTGCCTGTGGTTCTGTCAGTGTGATCATGTGATGTATCTGACCCCAGGAATGTGTCAATAAAGTTTCCCCTTCCTGGGACAATGAATTCACGGTGTTCTTATTTCAATTTCCAGGAGTGTACATGGTGATCAACTTGTCGAAATGTAATTTTTTACGCAAGCTTTCATTTCAATGATGAAATTTCTCTGCTAAATCATAGTCGCATGACCAAACCCAGTAGCTAATGAAGATATCATCCAAACAACAAATACTTTCGATTTATTATGGCATTTTTCAAATGCAATCAAGCCACTAAACACCAGTAAATTTTTTTGCCCCTCAGAAACAAACTGTTCTCCACATTAAGTTCAAAAGTACAGTGGCGCTAAGTAGAACTCATATACCCCAAGCTATGACCATGTGAAGGGACAAGATATTTTAGTGCGACTTTCTCATTAACCACGTGAGTACAGGTAGCTGTACCCCACAGCATCTGTATCTAAATAAAATCTGTATAGAAGAGTCGATTAACAATACAGGTAACATTACTTAGCAACTACAAAGGAACGTTTCAGACGTAAACCTCCCAGTTGATCGTCCACCATAATGTGGTTATTTATGACTGTGTTCTAAAACGCTTATATGCTAGAATTTTTTGAAGCCAAAAATAGAAGTGAACTTGCCTGGCTGTTCACCACAATAATCTGCACCACAAACAAAAGAACTCACTCAATTTTTTGTCCAGATGACGAACCAGAAAGTTTCGTACCCCTCCACCCCCCCCCCCTTCCACCTATTCCCCACATTAGTCTCCAGCATCTTATTTGTTTTCACGAGAAGCTACTCTAACGAGTGAAGGAGACAGCTTTAACGCAGTCTAGCATGGAGGAAATTAGGATGTAGTACCGTTGAAAAGCAATGGTACTAAGCTAATGCCGCAGGTGGAAGTTCATCACCCCAGCTATAGTTCACATTAAAGACACAGACCAGTTATACTAAGCAAACTGTGTTCTGCTGTAATTAGCACATCCCTAGGTAATAACGTCGCCGTTCCTAATTAATCACAGCTGCAGTACTAGCTGGCTACACAGTGTGTGTTTAGTAATGAATGAAATAATGCAGACCCTCATGAGAGACAATGTGTTAGTTTTAGTGCTATGGTAGAGGACGCTGGGGAATGAGCTTCAGGATTAAAATAAGATATTACATTTTTTATACTGAATGACTCTGATCTCTGACAGACATTTAACGGTTCGGGTAATTTACTGCTGTGGAACCGAAGAAAATTACTTTAGCTAAGGACATTTTAATTAGGCACCCCATCTTGAAGCTACTGCCCTACATACACTCCCGGAAATGGAAAGAAGAACACATTGACACCGGTGTGTCAGACCCATCATACTTGCTCCGGACACTGCGAGAGGGCTGTACAAGCAATGATCACACGCACGGCACAGCGGACACACCAGGAACCGCGGTGTTGGCCGTCGAATGGCGCTAGCTGCGCAGCATTTGTGCACCGCCGCCGTCAGTGTCAGCCAGTTTGCCGTGGCATACGGAGCTCCATCGCAGTCTTTAACACTGGTAGCATGCCGCGACAGCGTGGACGTGAACCGTATGTGCAGTTGACGGACTTTGAGCGAGGGCGTATAGTGGGCATGCGGGAGGCCGGGTGGACGTACCACCGAATTGCTCAACACGTGGGGCGTGAGGTCTCCACAGTACATCGATGTTGTCGCCAGTGGTCGGCGGAAGGTGCACGTGCCCGTCGACCTGGGACCGGACCGCAGCGACGCACGGATGAACGCCAAGACCGTAGGATCCTACGCAGTGCCGTAGGGGACCGCACCGCCACTTCCCAGCAAATTAGGGACACTGTTGCTCCTGGGGTATCGGCGAGGACCATTCGCAACCGTCTCCATGAAGCTGGGCTACGGTCCCGCACACCGTTAGGCCGTCTTCCGCTCACGCCCCAACATCGTGCAGCCCGCCTCCAGTGGTGTCGCGACAGGCGTGAATGGAGGGACGAATGGAGACGTGTCGTCTTCAGCGATGAGAGTCGCTTCTGCTTTGGTGCCAATGATGGTCGTATGCGTGTTTGGCGCCGTGCAGGTGAGCGCCACAATCAGGACTGCATACGACCGAGGCACACAGGGCCAACACCCGGCATCATGGTGTGGGGAGCGATCTCCTACACTGGCCGTACACCACTGGTGATCGTCGAGGGGACACTGAATAGTGCACGGTACATCCAAACCGTCATCGAACCCATCGTTCTACCATTCCTAGACCGGCAAGGGAACTTGCTGTTCCAACAGGACAATGCACGTCCGCATGTATCCCGTGCCACCCAACGTGCTCTAGAAGGTGTAAGTCAACTACCCTGGCCAGCAAGATCTCCGGATCTGTCCCCCATTGAGCATGTTTTGGACTGGATGAAGCGTCGTCTCACGCGGTCTGCACGTCCAGCACGAACGTTGGTCCAACTGAGGCGCCAGGTGGAAATGGCATGGCAAGCCGTTCCACAGGACTACATCCAGCATCTCTACGATCGTCTCGATGGGAGAATAGCAGCCTGCATTGCTGCGAAAGGTGGATATACACTGTACTAGTGCCGACATTGTGCATGCTCTGTTGCCTGTGTCTATGTGCCTGTGGTTCTGTCAGTGTGATCATGTGATGTATCTGACCCCAGGAATGTGTCAATAAAGTTTCCCCTTCCTGGGACAATGAATTCACGGTGTTCTTATTTCAATTTCCAGGAGTGTATCACAGTTTAAAGATACTCAGGTTTCTTAAACAGTCATTTTTGACGAAATTAACTACGATGGAAAATAGCGTACAGAACTACACTTCTTAATATGATAAAATATTGTAGTTGCTCCGGTTTGAAAATTTTGCAATCAAATTTCGACCAAAGGAAAAAAAAGCCCATCAGACGAAAAACTGGTCCCCCCAGTGCGCAAGCACAGATGAATCGTTAAACCTTTACAGATGGCGAAGTGATCGAGTCACATATTGAAGAGCGTGCGAACTGCCTCTACGTGAGCATAAGACAGAATCGATCAGTGAGAGTGTAGTCTCAAGTGGACATTGTCGGTAAAAATGGCAAGGACGTGACAGAGTGGCAGAACGGGACAACTCTGTTTGGCCTTGCCCTTGGCCACAGGTGTACAAAATCGCTCGACTGTTGGTGTTTCGCTGCGGACTGTTCAACGTTTCTGCAAGCAGTGGTCTAACACACGTGGTCAAGAATCACATCAGGATTATGCTCGGAAAAAGATTCTTACCGGTTACGCGTTACACGGCTTGTGAATCGAAATCGCTTCTAAACCCGACAGGAATTGCTACAGGCATTCCTTTTAGCGAGAGTACATTGCGAAAGGAACTGCATGCAAAGAACATTTTGAGTCGATCATCCAGAAAGAGACCATTGTTCACACAGGCACATAAAAACCACAACAGCAAATTTCATCGGGTTAGAATAATATGTGACTGGTTGACATAGAAGCTTTCTGTATATGGCGTCTGGGCGCTGGCCGCAGAAGTCTACGCAATTATAAATATGTGAATGGCTTTCTGAACACATCCTCATCCTATTACATCTTAATTGGCTCGCAAAATCATATGAGTTGAGGCCCTTAGGAGATATGTGGGACACGTTGGAAGAGCGGGTATAATGCTGACTTCAGCATCCCTGCAGTCTGTTGGAATTTCGCGATATTATTCTCAGTGAGTGACTTAACCTGGATGTGACAACCCCCACAAGCCTGAGGACTCAATTCCTAACCGAATCCAGGCGATTATCAAGTTCAGGACCACATTTACACTGTATTAAAGGATGCTTGTAATAATTTCTCTATGGGCGACTAATTTCTTCTCTGAAGAGATTACATCATATAGTGATGAAAACGTGAAGTATTACACTGTGAGGTGACTGATGACCCAGCAGTTTAGTCCCTTTAAACCCATAATCATGATCATCATTAACTACACCATTAGTCCGATATTTATCGAACTCAGTGAAGATGTTTATTACATAACGGGTTTTAAATGATTAAATTACCGTTTCATTCGACACTGTTGTCCATCTTCAACATCGGTATGATGTGTGAACCCAATTATACTCTTATATACGTTGTAGTCTGGAGGTAAACAGCTTCAGAATGTCATCTTGAGAAATTTTTGCCGTACTTGACGAACATGCTGTTCAGTTTAATGTAGATTGCCGCTCGAAGGTCGGTACCAAAGCACAATCAGTGATCTACATGTACCTAGAAGTGTTTGTGGCCTGCCGGCCGCTGTGGCAGAGCGGTTCTAGGCGCTCCAGTCCGGAACTGCACGACTGCTACGATCGCAGTCTCGAATCCTGCCTTGGGCATGGATGTGCGTGATGTCCTTAGGTTAGTTAGGTTTAAGTAATTCTACGTTCTGGGGGACTGATGACCTCAGTTGTTAAGTCCCATAGCGCTCAGAAGCATTTGAACCATTTTTTGTTTGTGGCCTGAACAACAGTGGGGGAGAGGTGTGTCTTGCACTGTTCTGCTAGAATATACCATTTGGTACGCTTCTCATGAAGGATATGACATCTGGGTTTATCATACTTGCATCACATTGGAGGCCATTCAGCCTCTTTTGAACAATTAATAAATCAGCCATGTTTTCATATTTCTTTCTGCATCATGATTTCAGACTTGGGGGGGGGGGGGGGGTTATGTCTCTCAATAATCGTTGCTTATAGTTGAAAGGCAGAAAGCCATTCGGCTTGTCTCTTTTCATTCAATATGTCAATTTAGTTCACTAGAGGATAATGACGACGTAGGATTTAACAATAATAGGTTTGAAGTGTAAATATGACTGCAGTGACTGTATGTGCTCACTTATTGGTAACTTCTTGTCTTAATTACCGTTTTCACACTTAACCTGGTGTGGGGCTGTTATTTGATTTTCTGAGTGAGTTTGGGGACTCGTACAAACGATGGACTCGTGACAAGCATTGCAGGTTGCGGCGGAAAAGAGCGGGTCTTGGTATGCGGAGGGAGAGCGGTGTGCTGACCACATGCCCTCCATATCCGCATCCAGTGACGCCTGTGGACTGGGGATGACACGGCAGCGGGTCGGTACCGTTGGGCCTTCCAAGGCCTGTTCGGACGGAGTTTAGTTTAGTTTGGTAAGAGGAAGGAACAGCGAGGCTGTGCTGCAGGTAGGGAGAGATGTGTTGTCGGGTCACCCTTGGTAGAATGTAGCCATTGTTTCTGCTTCATAGCATGCCTCCTCTCTGGCAGGGTGAGCAGAGCAGTGGGATGGAAGCAAGAACTTGTATCACCAGTAGGCTATCTGCCGTGTTCGGTGAAGTGTCTTCAACAAGAATATACAGATTTACAAAAAAAACATGAAGATGCCATAGAATTAGCAGCTACCATTGGGCAAAGTTTTTTAACTTTCCGAGGACCTAGGAAGTAATCCTAGCTGCTGGACGCAAAAACACTGATTTTTAGAATACATATGACGTCATGAGGTCAGATCACATGGAGGGAAGTTCTTTTGGGAAGAGGGGAGGTCAGAGAATTCGTTGGATTTTTTTACGTGCTGTGCTTTCTTAGTGGGATTTTTGCTGAAGAAGCAGTTACGCCACTGGTGCACTGGGAGTACTTGTAAAAAGATTGGCGGTCGTGTTTCCCTGGCAGGAAGGAAAAGCATGCTGCTCTATTCTAATAAATGGTCCAAATGGCTCTGAGTACTATGGGACTTAACTGCTGAGGTGATCAGTCCCCTAGAACTTAGAACTACTTAAACCTAACTAATCTAAGGACATCACATACATCCAATCCCTAGGCAGGATTCGAACCTGCGGCCGTAGCGGTCGCGCAGTTCCAGACTGTAGCGCCTAGAATCGCTCGGCCACACCGGCCGGCTTCTATTCCAATACACAAGAGGGGACTTCGACACAGGTCTTGGTACGAACACATCTCTGCAGGCTGCAGTCTCCACTGGAGCAGCAGATTGGGGTCCAAAGTTCGAGTCTGCGGAAGTGTGATCCCAGCATCATACTTTAGGGACTCAGAGATGGAAAATTCTGCTCGTCTTCCGCTGATAATTGATGGTGAGCAATAACAGCCGCTCCGGCATGATACTGCAGTTCCTAATCTGAATTCATTCTGAGCATTGCATTTAACTGTTGCATGTCCATCTGCGCACTGGTAGGTGCATGCTTCATTTTCACTCTAACACTCAGTCAAGCAGTCACTCTAATGAATTAGTAGGAAAATCATGAGTTCTTTTAGTACCTCAGTTGTACTAGAGATGCCCATTTCTAAATTTTGAAGTAATTTTGTCTGAAGCTCGCATTAAAATTTTGTATTTTTAAATTTGTTTATTGTTAGATAGACAAATGATTTTCCATTTTTGTGCTTTGTTTGAATAAATTAATATGTTCAGTTAAATAATATTTTTGTTAACACTTTGAATATTTTCATGTTTAATATTAGGTAAATCCCCCTTTAGGATCAGCAGCTGCAGGCTTTAACATTTTTTGCGTTTATTAATCCGTTTGCGTACAGTGATTTAGCTTGTGTCTTAATGGTGAGTGTCTGTTCATAATTAACTTTTGCGTCAGCTCTTCTTGTTCAACACACATTGTGTTTCGTACAGTGATCCTTCACGGAGTCGTCGATGGACACATTGGCATTGTTCTGACCACAACAAATGCAAGTGAGATTCATCGCTCAGTGCCAGGGAATGCCATTCATTTAGTTGACTCTAGCGTTGTACTGTGCAAGTCTCTGCTGGCTGTAGCATGAAAACTCGATACCGAAATTCAGCTTCCAGTTATCTGTTCCTGACGGTTCTTGGCGAAACTCTGCCTGTACGCCCGGACTTAAGCTGTAGTCATCTGTGTACCTGTTACAGCCACGCGAACGATTCTACGACCTTTCCGACCTGTTATTTCTCTTACAGTCACACCGTTGTTCTGAGTTCACTTTTCGATCAATCTCAAAGCCTCAGACATTTTGCTAAACTGCAAATGCACCTTCCCTCGGAATGCTGCTTTGCAGTCTCCATCCGAAAATTTCCAGTAACTTTAGACATACACACACAGGGATTCGATAAAAATATGGAATCACAACGATAAATTCATGTTTGACCTCAAATGCAGCTGCTAGCGAGACTTGCAGACTGTGCTATTTATTTGGTAAGTAACGGCAGCATTAACTGTTCGCAGTACGTCGGAAGTGTCGATAGTGGTGAGTGCATTATGACGGAGTTAAATGAACTCGAACGTGGGCAGATTGTTGGTTCTCATATGCTGGGTGCGTTTGTAACCAAGGGAATGGTTCAAATGGCTCTGAGCATTATGGGACTTAACATCTATGGTCATCAGTCCCCTAGAACTTAGAACTACTTAAACTTAACTAACATAAGGACAGCACACAACACCCAGTCATCGCGAGGCAGAGAAAATCCCTGACCCCGCCGGGAATGGAACCCGGGAACCCGGGCGTGGGAAGCGAGAACGCTACCGCACGACCACGAGCTGCGGACTGAAGTTGTAACCAAGGGAGCCAAAGTGTTTGGTGTTTCAAGACGCACCGTGACGAAGACTTATATCGCATACAGGGAAGGTGGAAAAGCTTCATCCGCTAAGTCATAACGCGTTCGAAAGTGCGTCTTGAGCCATCGGGAAAGACGACCATTGAAGAGGACTGTAACGAAATGGAAGAGCACATCACCTACAAAAGTTAGTGAAGAACTGAATGTCGTATTTGCGAACACTGACAGCATTAAAACAACGCAATGGAAGCTCCATAAGCAGGTAATGGCAGCCATAAAACCTGGACTATGGGGAAATGGAAGGAAGTCATTTGGTCGAATCAGGCTTGTTTCACACTGATTCCAAGTTCTGATCGAGTTTATGTTCCAATAGCAAAACATGGCGGGGTTCGATGATGATTTGGGACATCCATATCGCGGTATTGTATGGGCCTGACGGGTACTCTGCAAGCCGCTTTACTGCCAAGGATTTTGGCAGATGAGATCCATCCCATGTTAAAATGTTTGTTTCCGAATGGTGATGCAGTGGTACAAGATGACAAGACCCCTGTTCATATAGCTGACGTCGCCGAGGACTGGGTTTTTGAGCTCGAGGAAAACTGTCGCATCCGTTCGGCCACCAGAGTCACCATATGTCAATGTTATTGAAGCTTTGAGGCCTACTTCGGAGAGAAGAGTGCGCGCTCGCTACCTAGCTCAATCATCGTTGCCTCATCTTGGCACTATTTTCCAGGAACAGTGGTATAAGATTCCGTAGAAAAGAAGACGCGACCTGTGTTTAACCGTTCCGAGACGACTGAAAATGCTATCAATGCCAAACGGTGTTCTGATCCGTATGGCAATGTGTTTTTGTGGTGTTTCCATATTTTTGTTGAACCCGTATATGTGACTCTACGTTAAGATCTCTCTGCCTTTCAGTAAACTGTCGTAAAACATGAACAGCATTAGTCATTGATTGTCACTATGGGAATGAAATGAGCGTTTGGCGTCATTGGCCGGGAGGCTCCTTACGGAGCAGGTCCGGTCGCCTTGCTGCAGGTCTTATTACATTCGACGCCACATTGGGCGACCTGCGCGCCGGATGGGGACGAAATGATGATGAAGACAACACAACACCCATTGAAGTTAAAATCTTCTGGGTTATTGGGTTATTAGGCCGCGTCATGTTTCTTCTAACACGTTCGACGTTTCGACCCTTCTGCTGGGTTCTTCCTCAGAATCTTTTGGTGTCCACTACTGCTAGAACACTGAGATCTAGCAGTAGTGGACACCAAAAGATCCTGAGGAAGATCCCAGCAGAGGGGTCGAAACGTCAATCATTTTAGAAGAAACATGACGCGGTCTAATAACCCAGAAGATTTTAACTTCAGTGACAACGGCCACGAAAGCCTGCAGACTTACATACAGCACCCGTTCCCTGAGCGGAGAAAATCCCTGACGCAGCCGGGAATCGAACCCGGGCCCCTTAGGACGGCAGTCCGTCTCGCTGACAATTCAGCTATCGGGGAAGACATTGTCACTACCATTAATTGTCACTATTTAAATCCAACATTTCGTGCACTCGTAAGCATTCTGCTACTGTTTTCAGTCTTATATAAACCATAGCCGGTCGGAGTGGCCGTGCGGTTCTGGGCGCTACAGTCTGGAGCCGAGCAACCGCTACGGTCGCCGGTTCGAATCCTGCCTCGGGCATGGATGTGTGTGATATCCTTAGGTCAGTTAGGTTTAATTAGTTCTAAGTTCTAGGCGACTGATGACCTCAGAAGTTAAGTCGCATAGTGCTCAGAGCCATTTGAACCATTTATAAACCATAAATACTTTTATAGACAAACGTGCTCAAGAAGTTCACCTCTAATCTTGTGATCAGGTGCAATGAGAGCCTTTCTCTTTGTTGTAGACGTTATTTTACATTTATCTACATTTAAAGAGAGCTGTCAGTTATTAGACCAATGGGGAATGTTGACCAAGTCTTTCTGCAACTCCTTGCTATCATCCAACGACGATACTCTCGTGTACAATACATTCAGCGAATAAGCTTACATTGCTGCTGAGCCTGTCTGATAAATGTTTTACGCATAATAGCAGCATTAGGTGTCTTATTACGTTTCCTTTGGGGCATACCCGATGTCATTTTCGTTATGAATCATTTGCCGTTCAGTACAACGTACTGGGTTCTGTTAGTTAAATATTCGTCCAGCCGGTCACGTGCCTGTGATCTTGGTTAGTAGTTGACAGTGAGGAACAGCGTCTAATCTGTGTCTATTGTTTATGTGGTGCTGTTTGTCAATAAAGCAAACTGACCTTTTTTTATACAATGTAATGATATTTTGAAGGAAGGTTCTTTCTTCCAAGAATGTCACAAAATTTGATCTTAGATTATGTTGAAGGATCCTACAGTAGACAATTATTAAAGAACAAATTCAAAAACTCAACAAAATTAACTAAAAGAAAAATAATCAATACCAAGAATGTTGAATTTGGTCTGAAATTTGTGCATCAGATATGCTAATCTTTTTTAAACACGAGACACTATTGACCAGCTTCTACATCTTTACTCGTCGCATGTCACAGGACACAGACATTACCATTGGCAAAGGAATACTGATACTCTGTGATACACTGGTAACGGATAAATCTGTACTAATGACAGATGACCCATGGATTTTAACCCGTGAAGAGTGAAATGAGATGACAGGACGACAGTATATTGGTTTAATTAACTTCTTTGTTCCGACCCTCGGCGGTAGCACATCAGGAACAGCTTGGTAGAGGTCTCCGCTTGCCTCTCAAGTGAAACAATAGATGTCCGGCATTGCTGACAGTGTAAAGAGTGGGATCCAACATTGCGTCACTCGACTGCCACTGTCAGCGACGTCTCCGGCTTCGATGACAGCGTGGCAGTGCAGCTGACTACACTGCGGAGGCGGCTGTGACCTCCCTACAGTGAGTGCGCGGCGGCTGCTCTCGTTACTCAAGGCGGGCTGACCCACTGCGTGGTCACACAGCGGACCCCGTACTTCATTCCAGGATGTAGCTGTGAGTGTCACAGGTTTACGGGGTAGGCTTTGATACCGAGACGAGAATAGTTTAGTAAACGAGTGGCTGAGTACTTACACGCTCCAGATTATTTTCGTTTAGGGCCTAAGGCATGTACTCTAGATACTTCAGTGGAGTCAAGTGAGAAAAGACTTCCATACTTCCGCTAGGATATTGTAGCGTTGACTGTTTCTATATAGCTCCCAACTGGCTCTGCTTCACAACACCTGTTGGCCGTGTTTTGCTTCGCAATGCATAACACCCTTGCCTACTTGTTGCTGGCTCTGTTGCTATTCACTTTTGTTCTGGCGTACTTTTCGACTGAGTGTGGTCGATACGCTACATTGCCCTCCATTTTATCAAGACCCAGTCGCTCGCGTCAACCAAAATAGATTATCCTTTACACTATAGTTCCTGGCAACCGGCCCTACCGGATCTCTTTTGCCTCTTAAGAGTTATTCTATCAATTTGTTTCCTTGTCCCTATCCCTTAAACTTACACATTTCTACAGCACCCCTTGTCCTGCTGCTTAACTCAAATATCTTGGAACTTATTTCATTACTAGGCTTCTTATACGAGGGAAATACCAAAAGTAATGTCTCCTATTTTTTATAAGTACATAGAACGGTTTATTTCTACAATGGTTTACATCAGTTTACAGCTTGAACATTTAGCTATTTTTCGACATAATCACCATTTCTGGCCGGCCGCGGTGGTCTCGCGGTTCTAGGCGCGCAGTCCGGAACCGCGCGACTGCTACGGTCGCAGGTTCGAATCCTGCCTCGGGCATGGATGTGTGTGATGTCCTTAGGTTAGTTTGGTTTAAGTAGTTCTAAGTTCTAGGGAACTGATGACCACAGCTGTTAAGTCCCATAGTGCTCAGACCATTTGAACCATTTGAACCATTTCTGTCGATGCATTTTTTGTAGACGCTGTGGCACTTTTTCTATGCCCATGTCACACCAGCTCGCCGCCATGCTGTTCAGTTAGTTATGAATATCTTCTTTGTCCTCATCGTCGGAGATAAATCGCTGGGACCACAATTAACGCTGGCAGGTACTGTGACACTCTGAAAAAACTCAGAAAAAATTCAGAACCGGAGAAGCGGAACGTTGAGCAACGGCGTACACATTCTCCATGACAACGCTCGCCCACACATCGCTCCGCAAACCGTTGCTCTCCTGCAACAGTTTCAGTGGAACATAATCCATAACAATAATTTGGCTCCCAGTGACTATCACCTGTTTCCTAGGTTAAAGAACATTTGGCCGGATAGCGATACTTTAATTTAATCTTGTTAGATATGTGTCATGAGCTCCTCTCGCGAATACAAACAAAGCTGCGAAACGTTTAGGTGAGTCATCCCTGAAGTCGCTGTGGGCAGTTGCAAAGAAGGCCCATTATCTCGCACACTGTTACATTTAACAAGAAACCACTTCTGTTTAATTGTAGCCTATCTGCTGACAAAAATTTCCCCTGCTGGGAACAAAAAAATGTGCAAATGTGTGTGAAATCTTATGGGACTTAACTGTTAAGGTCATCAGTCCCTAAGCTTACACACTACTTAACCTAAATTGTCCTAAGGACAAACACACACATCCATGCCCGAGGGAGGACTCGAACCTCCGCCGGGACCAGCCACACAGTCCATGACTGCAGCGCCTGAGACTGTTCGGCTAATCCCGCGCGGCTTGCTGGGAACAACTAACCACTATTACCGTCTCGTCAAACGTAGAATGCAACCAATGCTCCTCGACCAGCTGAAAGAACAATTCGAGCTCTATCATCTCTTTATTTAACTCTTACCTTCTTTTGTCCCATGAACTATTTCACTGCGCAGGAATCCTGCCCCTCCCTTATTATAACAGGCCCGCATCTCGTGGTCGTGCGGTAGCGTTCTCGCTTCCCACGCCCGGGTTCCCGGGTTCGATTCCCGGCGGGGTCAGGGATTTTCTCTGCCTCGTGATGGCTGGGTGTTGTGTGCTGTCCTTAGGTTAGTTAGGTTTAAGTAGTTCTAAGTTCTAGGGGACTTCTGACCACAGCAGTTGAGTCCCATAGTGCTCAGAGCCTTATTATAACATTGAAACAAACTGCGATTTCCCCTCGGTAGCATTTTCGTAACTTCGCTCCCTTCATTTATATATACCTCCTCTTGTCTTTTGCAATTAATAATGGTCGTTGAGTTTTTATTCTTACATATTTCTTCACTATACTCTACTTGACAGGATACACACGAACAATGCAACAATCGTAACGTGTTTCTTTCTCTGCTACTGGTATAGAAACGGAAATGTAAACTTCCTCTCCATCTATTCGCACCAATACTGTGGCTATCTTGAAATAAAAAGATAAGTTTTTGTTCTCTGGTTCTAAAACCAAGCCCAACTCCGACTTTAAGTCCCTTATGCACTTTCCTTTAGACTCTCTAAATACTGCCCTGGCGACAAAAAGTTTTCCCTAGCTGCCGTATTACAGCCTGCTGCATAGTCTCTTACAGTTCTGTTACTTTCCATCGTGCTTCCCAAACACTATCTTTCGTGGACTGCAACTATTTCCCTACATGGGACTTCTACTTCGGTTTGTAGTTCCCTGATATTCTGATTAACTGCCTCTCCCCTTGCGTGCCACATTATTTCTCCAGCCAGCTGTCGCAGTAATCACGTGTTACTCAATACGTCCTTCTCTAAACTCGGAATCTGCACAGAGTGCCGATCACTCACGGCTTTTTTCGTTCTGCCCAAAGCTTAACCTCTTCTACGGTGTCTTTCACCCTTCGAATGTCTTCCTTATCAGCGGTGCCAGATATTAATTCATAAACCGACCTCCAGCTTCGATCCAACCTCTCTTCCTTTTGGTATGTAGAACAACTTACAGTGCCTGTGCCATTTCACTCTTGAATTTCTCGTACGCTCCATGTACTCCCTCACACACCGTGGTACATGCTTCGAGTATCTCTTTCTGTTCCCTTACGGAATTTTTTGAATTCTTCTTTCAGTCTTCTCATCTCGTTACACATCGCCCATCACTCCGTCTTCCTGCTTGGCGAACAGCACTCTCCCTTCAGGTGTTGGTACCATAATGCTTTAACACGACGAAGATCAGTAGTCCCTCTATTAACTACATCATTTCGCCTCCTCTGCAACACACCTACGGGCAGGAATACCTATCACTTTTTTCCTCCTTAAATTCATTGCTTCTCCGCAGCTGCTTGTACTGATTACACTAAATCTAGACGTAACCTTAAAAAATGTTAAAGGACTATTTCATAGGCCGTAATCCATAGTGGTTCCTCGTTACCGTTGCATTCACCACCTCTTGTTTATCTTCCGATAACCTTCTCCTCACTCTTTCTTTCTGGTTCGTATCTCTTATCCATGGAATAACTTCCGGACTCTCTTGAAAAGGTTTCAACCACCCTGCATGACAAATTTTGTTCTCATTGACAACTGAATCTTGAAACTTACTGGCGACGTAGTCTCTACCACTTGGTATGGCCCCTGATACTTGGTTAAAGAAACTTCTTTATCTTTCCCTTCCAAGTATACAAAGTTGATAGCATCAGCCATTGACCAACCTTACACTGTGACATTTTTGCTGTATGGCCCACTGGATCTTCTTGTTTCTCCAGTGTTCGTGTATATGCCATCCATACTCTATTCCAAATTCCCCTATTCACTCTGGCAAATTCCTTAACGTACTCTCCAGTCTTCTCTTTCTTCGTTTTCAATATATCGAACGGTGATGGTATTTTACGACCAAATACTGCTTACATGGCGATAATCCTGTATTCGTTTGCTGCTTTGAGGTGCAGACGGAGAAGATGTACTTCAAATAGACATCCCAATGGGTGTTATGTAAGTCAACATAATATCAAAGCGCCTTCCTGATTGTCCTATGCACTCTTTCGGTTCTTCCATTGGCTTCTGGACGGAGAGGGCTCGTCCTTAACTTCTTCACATTCAATAACACACAATTCCTTGTATAGATCTGACATGAAGTTCGTTCCCTGGTCTGTTGCTATTGTTTCAGGCACTTCAACCTTCTATATCTAAGTAGTCACAAGTGCTTGTGCTGCGGCTGCTGCCTGATGGTTTGGCATCGTGATCATTTCTACTATCTTGAAAAATGATCTATGATTGTACTTACTTATTCCCTGCTGGTGTTTCACTGAATAGATCCTGAGAAATTCGAATGGTGCGAACGCTTCAGGTAACCTCTGTAATGTTACTCTTTCTCGACACAAATCCGCTCTCTGTGCGCGCTGTATGCAATTCTGAACATACTGGTCTACGTCCGTCTGCCTAATCCTCCACCAATACCTTTCTGCTACTCTTCTGTCGATAGATCGGCAACCTTAACGATCCACTAATAAGTGATCATGAGCTTCTTGTAGCGCTCTACTCCTCTGCTTCACTAGCACCTCTACCAATGGTCCCAACTTACTTTCAGTGGCAACTCCTCCTGCATACAAAACTGCTGCTGCTTAAAACACCTCTTAAATTCGTCATCCGCTCCCTATACGGTTTGCCATTCTTTATCCTTATTACCGCCAATATACATTGAAGCGTCAAAGGAACTGGTATAGGCATGCGTATTCAGAGTTATGTAAACAGACGCCGGCCGCTGTGGCCGAGCGGTTCTAGGCGCTTCAGTCCGGAACCGTGCTGCTGCTACGGTCGTAGGTTCGAATCCTGCCTTGGGCATGGATATGTATGATCTCCTTAGGTTAGTTAGGTTTAAGTAGTTCTAAGTCTGGGGGACTGATGACCTCAGATGTTAAGTCCAAAAATGGTTCAAATGGCTCTGAGCACTATGGGACTTAACATCTATGGTCATCAGTCCCCTAGAACTTAGAACTACTTAAACCTAACGACATCACACAACACCCAGTCTTCACGAGGCAGAGAAAATCCCTGACCCCGCCGGGAATCGAACCCGGGAACCCGGGTGTGGGAAGCGAGAACGCTACCGCACGACCACGAGCTGCGGACGATGTTAAGTACCATAGTGCTTAGAGCCATATGAACCATTTGAAACAGGCAGAATACGGCCTTGAGGTCGGCAACGCCTATATAAGACAAGTGTTTGGCACTGTTGTTAGATCAGTTACTGCTGCTACAATAGCAGTGAGTTTGAACGTGGTGTTAAAGGCGGAGCACGAAGCGATGGGACACAGCATCTCCGATGTAGCGATGAAGTGAGGATTTTCTCATGCGACCATTTAACGAATGTATCGTGAATATCAGGAATCCGGTAGAATGTCAGATCTCCGAAATCGCTGCGACCGGATAAACATCCTGCAACAACGGGACCAATGACGACTGAAGAGAATCGATCAACGTGACAGAAGTGCAACTCTTTCTTAAATTGCTGCAGATTTCAGTGCTGGGACATCAACAAGTGTCAGCGTGCGAACCATTCAACGAAACATCATCGATATGGGCTTTCGGAGCGGAAGGCCCATTCCTGTACCCTTGAAGACTGCACGACACAAAGCTTTACTCCTCGCCTGGGCCCGTCAACACCGACATTGGACTGCTGATGAGTGGAAATATGTTGCCTGGTCGGACGAGTCTCGTTTCAAATTGTATCGAGCGGATGGACGCCTACGCGTATGGTGACAACCTCATGAATCCATGGATCCTGTATGTCATCTGGCGACTTTTCAAACTGGTGGAGGCTCTGTAATAGTGTGGGGCGTCTGCAGCTGGAGTGGTAAGGGATCCCTGATACGTTTATATACGACTCTGACAGGTGACACGTGCGTATGCATCCTGTCTGACACCTGCATGAATTCATGTCCATTGTGCATTCTGACGGACTTCAGCAATTCCAGCAGGGCAAAGCGACACCCCACACGTCCAGAATTGCTACAGAGTGTCTCCAGGGACACTCTTCTGAGTTTAAACGCTTCCGCTGCCCACCAAACTCCCCAGACATTAACATTATTGAGCATACCTGGGATGCCTTGCGGCGTGCTGTTCAGAAGAGATCTCCACCCCGTCGTACTCTTACGGATTTATGGCCAGCCTTGCAGGTTCATGGTGTCGGTTCCCTCAAGCACTACTGCAGACATTAATCGAGCCCACGCCTCGAAGTGTTGAGGCATTCTCCGTCTCCCTGGGGCCCTACACGATATTCGGCAGGTGTACCAGTTTCTTTGGCTCTTCAGTGCATAATACTACTACTTTTCTATTTTGCTATCCGCATTTCCGTGCTTTTTCCCATGTTTATGCGTGACTTAGAAATCAAATTAACTTGATCTTTTTCTCACCGTGTCAACCTAACCTTCAACACCAGCAACCATTTCAATAGCGCATGATCTGTTAATATTCTAAACTTTTTTCCACACAGATAACATTTGAAACACTTGATTCCATAAATAAGACTTCACATCCTGTCCTCCATTGTGGAATAATTTCTTTCTGCAGAATTCAGTTGTCTTGAAGGATAAGCTACTGGATGTTGCATGCCGTCTACCATTTCAGTCAACACACAGCCAAGTGCATTGTTTGATGCATCGCATGATAAAACAAATTCTCCATCGAAACATGGAAATACAAATATTGGACTCGATGTTAAAGCTTCATTTAGCTCCTCAAAAGCGCACTGACCACACACATTTAGTACCCTTTTTTAACAGCTGTGTCAATGGTCTGGCAATATCTGCAAATCCTTTTATGAACTGTTGGTTCACGAATACTAAGAGCGATTGGAACTGTGTTATAGATTCTGGTACACGAAATTCACATACAGCTCTAACTAATCTTGGGTCGGTCTTAACCCCATCTTTACTTGTGACATTACCTTGGTATGCTATCTCTTTCATTGCAAAATTACACTTTTCTGTATTCAATGTTAACTTCAGTCCCTTTAACCTTAGGAATACTGGAATACTTCCTTCATCGCTGCAAAGGGTAGGCATCCGTTATGGTTTTCGCATCTCTACTGGCGATCAACAAATGCGCCCCTGTCTCGAAAAATATCCGGCAACCCTTCTTTCCTACTATTCGTCTTATCGCACATTCCACCTCTGCATCTAATCTTAGTGGGAATAACTGTAAGTGGACCTGGGGTTTCCATTGGCGTTTAAGAACTTATTTTTCCCTGGTCCTCTACTTCTAAATCTGTTACTTCCGCTTAGTTTATTCACATCACATTCACATCACACACTGCATCCTTACATGCCCAATTGATCCACACATGAAATATTTTAGTTCAGCTGTAAACATTGTCCGTTTACCCTGCATTCTCCGGCCTCGGTGGCCCAGCGATTCTAGGCGCTTCAGTCCGGAACCGCGCGACTGCTACGGTCGCAGGTTCGAATCCTCCCTCGGGCATGGATGTGTGTGATGTCCTTAGGTTAGTTAGGTTTAAGTAGTTCTAAGTTCTAGGGGACTGATGACCTCAGACTTTAAGTCCCATAGTGCTCAGAGCCATTTGATTTTGAACCCTGCATTCCAGTCGACAAATCGATGTCTTCATATTCTATACCTAACCGCACTGCTGTGTGCAAATCCGTCGGATTCCCTGTCCACACACATCTTGACATTAATGCATGCAACCCTTTTAAAAGTTGTTGAGCGCCATCTTTCAGTTTCTTGCATAATAATTTTATTAACTGCACCCTTCTGTCTTAATTCATAGATAAATCCATAACTTTTCCTTATTATGTCTGCAAACTGTCCCACAGTTTCCGTATTTATCTTAGTTGTTACCCCTAATTGTTTCCCTATGGTGTCTGGCACTATTTAGTTTGAAGTACCTCTGACTTAATCATTTTTTAAATTCCTTTAAGAGCTTCTGTTTACCCTACATCAGTTTTACCTTTTCCTGTTAGTCTCAGTTTTGGAATACTAATTAATTCCTAATCAGACCAACCTTCCATCTCAGGCACATGCACATCCTCGATTGCCTTACCAGAAAAAGGAGCAATTAAACTTGTGAATAACAAATCTACGACTGCGATTCTACCAACCTACTGAGTTCTGTATTATCTGCTGTTACTTGTGCTACCTTTTCCAACTATATCCATACTGCTCCTTGTTCTGACAAACCTTGCATCTTTGGTTCTGTAGAAGCTTTGTCCTTGACATCGTTCATTTTGAGAACCAACATTCACAAGACAAGACAACAAAAACATAATACTTACTTACTCACTTATTCTTACTCTCTTGGCGCCACAAACCGCAGCCGGCTTTTGGCCTCGTCAACTAGCCTCTTCCACACTATTCTGTCTTCCGCATCTTCTTCCCTTGTTCCCAGTACCTGGGGATCCTGGTAACCTGGTCTCTCCGTCTCATTTTCGGTCTGCCTAGAGGTCGTCGTCTTTCCGGTTTATTCTCTGAGACTTCTTTCAGTAAAGATCCCTGTTCTCTTCTATATACGTGGCCGGCCCATCTTAGTCTTCTTGTTTTGGCTTCTGCAGCTACATGTGGTTCATTGTATAGGTCCAAATATCTTTAGCAGGATTTTATTTCCAAAAACTTTTATCTTCCTCTCCGTGTATTTATCAGTTCTCTATATATCTGTCCCATATAGTAATACTGGTCTGATTATGGTTTAATATATTCTTACTTTGATCCCCCTTGAAAAAATTTTAGATGACAGCAGTTTGTTGAGTGTGTGTGTGTGATGCTCTGGATGCGACTTTGATCCTCGCCTCCATTTCTTACTTCTCATCGCTTTTATTGTTTACAACTACCCCGATGTATTTAAACTTATCTATTTCTTCAAAAATGTAGTCATCGATCTGCAGAGGTCTTCATATCTTTGAGGCGACTCCACCTAACAACAAAAAACCAACGTCGTATTATGGCCCCCGTTGTCCCATGCAACTTTTGTCCCACAAAGTTCTTAGCTCGTATCATACTTCCAGTTATTCTTGGTGGCAATAGCTAGTGACTCACTCTGTATATATCTGTGAAACTGTCGTTTTTGTCTATCTGAACATGCCTCCCCAAAACTAGTATACGAATTTTCGTGGGGTTTTCAAAGTTAATTTGATCGTAGCTTGGGGAACCACATAGATTTTATTTCATCAAAACCGGATCGCGAGAAAAGGATATTGTAGTTTAGTTTTATCCATACTCCTACTAATATTATAAATGCGAAAGTAGCTCTATCTGTTACTTTTACGCGTTCAGTCTGCTGAACCAGTTTTTATGAAATTTGGTATGTAAATAACTTGAACCCTGAAAAAGATTATAGGCTACTTTAGAAAGTAGTTCTTGTTTTAAGGAATATTACGCGAATTAGGGTAAAATATTTATTCTTTGCGAAAGCTATTCATTATCTGACTTTTGATCTTTATCATAGTTATGAAAACGCAATTATTGATTCAGATGTGCTTCCTGATGCGATACAAAGTAATGAATACAATGCTTATACAATCTTCAACTATGTAGTTCATACTTCGACACTATTTGTTGTATAATGTATACACTGTATAATGTATAGCTAGTTCAGTAGCAGAATGCATAGTCGTGCAGTCCTGCCCATGTCCCTCTGTATGCACTGCTCGACTACGACGCTGCACACACACTATATGATCAAAAGTATCAGGAACCCCCCCCCCCCCCCAAAAAACAAACGCTTTTCATATTAGGTTCATTGTGCTGCTACCTACTGCCAGGTACTCCATATCAGGGACGTCAGGTGACTGGGCATCACTTGTGTCATACGTCTGTACGCGAGATTTTGACACTCCTAAACATCCCTAGGTCCAGTGTTTCCGATGTGATAGTGAAGTGTAAATTACACAGAGTACGCGAAGGAACTGGCCCCCCTTCTTGCAGCGGTTATCGCAGGTCTCAAGAAGAGCGTAGCGTTCCAAAGGATTGGAAAAGGGCACAGGTCATCCCCGTTTTCAAGAAGGGACGTCGAACAGATGTGCAGAATTATAGACCTATATCTGTAACGTCGATCAGTTGTAGAATTTTGGAACACGTATTATGTTCGAGTATAATGAATTTTCTGGAGACTAGAAATCTACTCTGTAGGAATCAGCTTGGGTTTCGAAAAAGACGGTCGTGTGAAACCCAGCTCGCGCTATTCGTCCACGAGACTTAGAGGGCTATAGACACGGGTTCACAGGTAGATGTCGTGTTTCTTGACTTCCGCAAGGCGTTCCATACAGTTCCCCACAGTCGTTTAATGAACAAAGTAAGAGCATATGGACTATCAGACCAATTGTGTGATTGGATTGAGGAGTTCCTAGATAACAGGACGCAGCATGTCATTCTCAATGGAGAGAAGTCTTCCGAAGTAAGAGTGATTTCAGGTGTGCCGCAGGGGAGTGTCATAGGACCGTTGCTATTCACAATATACATAAATGACCTGGTGGATGACACCGGAAGTTCACTGAGGCTTTTTGCAGATGATGATGTGGTGTATCGAGAGGTTGTAACAATGGAAAATTGTACTGAAATGCAGGAGGATCTGCAGCGAATTGACACATGGTGCAGGGAATGGCAACTGAATCTCAATGTAGACAAGTGTAATGTGCTGCGAATACGTAGAAAGATATTTCCCTTATCATTTAGCTACAAAATAGCAGGTCACCAACTGGAAGCAGTTAATTCCATAAATTATCTGGGAGTACGCATTAGGAGTGATTTAAAATGGAATGATCATATAAAGTTGATCGTCGGTAAAGCAGATGCCAGGCTGAGATTCATTGGAAGAATCCTAAGGAAATGCAATCCGAAAACAAAAGAAGTAGGTTACAGTACGCTTGTTCGCCCACTGCTTGAATACTGCTCAGCAGTGTGGGATCCGTACCAGATAGGGTTGATAGAAGAGGTAGAGAAGATCCAACGGAGAGCAGCGCGCTTCGTTACAGGATCATTTAGTAATCGCGAAAGCGTTACGGAGATGATAGATAAACTCCAGTGGAAGACACTGCAAGAGAGACGCTCAGTAGCTCGGTACGGGCTTTTGTTAAAGTTTCGAGAACATACCTTCACCGAAGAGTCAAGCAGTATATTGCTCCCTCCTAAGTATATCTCGCGAAGAGACCATGAGGATAAAATCAGAGAGATTAGAGCCCACACAGAAGCATACCGACAATCCTTCTTTCCACGAACAACACGAGACTGGAATAGAAGAGAGAACAGATAGAGTTACTCAGGGTACCCTCCGCCACACACCGTCAGGTGGCTTGCGAGTATGGATGTAGATGTAGAGGTAGATGAAGGGATACGTACAGCACAAAAGCGTACAGGTCGACCTCGTCTGTTGATTGACAGAGACCGCCGACAGTTGAAGAGGGTCGTAATGTGTAATAGGCAGACATCTATCCAGACCATCACACAGGAATTGCAAACAGCATCAGGATACATTGCAAGTATTGCGACAGTTTGGCGGTAGGTGAGAAAACTTGCATTTCATGGTCGAGAGGCTGCTCGTAAGTCACACATCACGCCGGTAAATGCCAAACGACGCCTCGCTTGGTGTAAGGAGCGTAAGCATTGGACGCTTGGACATTGAAAAAACGTTGTGTGGAGTGACGAATCACGGTACACAATGTGGCGATTCCATGGCAGGGTGTGGGCATGGCGAATGCCCGGTGAACGTCATCTGCCAGCGTGTGTATTGCCAACAGTAAAATTCGGTAGCGGTGGTGTTGTGGTGTGGTCGAGTTTTTCATGTAGAGGGCTTGCACACAGAGTTACATTAATTTTTAAGCACATTCTTGCTTCTCACTGTTGAAGAACAGTTCGGGGATGGAGATTGCATCTTTCAGCACGATCGAGCACCTTTTCATAATGCACGGCCTGTGGCGGAGTCGTTACACGACAATAACATACCTGCAATCGACTGGCCTGCACAGAGTCCTGACCTGAAACCTACAGAACATCTTTGGGATGTTTTGGAACGCCGACTTCGTGCCAGGCCTCACCGACCGACTTCTCCTCAGTGCAGCACTCCGTGAAGAATGGGCTGCCATTCCCCAAGAAACCTTCCAGCACCTGATGGAACGTGTGCCTGCGAGAGTGGAAGCTGTCCTCAAGGCGAAGGGTGGGCCAACACCATATTGAATTCCAGCATTACAGATGGAGGGCGCCACGAACTTGTAAGTCATTTTCAGCCAGGTATCCGGATACTTTTGATCACATAGTTTATACTATGCTTACCTGAACAGTTAGACACACGAGGGCAGCTGATATTGCACTTACAGTAGCATACTTACTCACCATCACTCATCATAGCTTTCTGAATGCGAGCACAGCTGTCGGTAATAGCTAGTACACAATAAGGAAGTTAGTAGCTAGCTGACCGCTTCAACTTTCTAATTTTACACATATGCCAGCGTCTACAGACGCTGTCGATCTGAAGGCTTCCAATTCCGGTAGTGCTGAAGAGCATCCTCTGTGTCAAAAGAAGCAGACATACGAAGAAAGTCCCTACTGATAGCTGACTGCAGTTATGTGTACTATATCTTACAGTTGGGGAAGCAGAAGTGTACTCAGGGACATCTGTGCAGTGGCTGGGAGGTTCTATCTCCTGGGCCAGTGCCGCTTATGGCGCGCTGCAATTCGATTCGCCCGGACGGGGCAGAGAGGACACAAATGTACCGTGAGGGACTGGGAAACCGATTCCTGGGCGCCGTCCGCCCTTAAAGGGCTTAGTGGCGCCCACTCCGCTGCTCCCTGTCCAACTGCCTTCGCGGTGAGGAGGGCGAAAGAAAATTCCCGCCCGTTTCCTACTTCCACAATCGGACTACATGCATATTAATGAAGTATGGAGAGTTTTGCTGGTAATGCAGCTTCGAATAATCAGGCAAATGCAAACAGCACTTTTTTAAGGGGCGGGAAACATTTCTGACGTTTCTCGCCCGAACAGAAAGTCTACGTTGTAACGCGGTGATGATGTGGGTCGTCCGTTATATGATGATTATTGGGGACTCACAAAACAATGGCTTGGCTCTCCGTACGTTTACAGGGATAACGCAAAACCTACCGACAAAATTTCGGTGGTTCTTCAGGTATATTAGCTTGTTTTTATTAGGCCGCTTTTTTATCTGTTGGTTCGGTACAAATTATGCTATCGATTTTAAACTAATTTCTCTATGAGAGGCGTAAAGCTTTCAACGCAGTTCGGAACTGGTCTGGTGTGTGGCGGTCGTACTTTCTTTACCACTATTATTTCCCAATGAGGTTGAGACTTGAAACTTGCAACATAACTCAGAACTCGATAACCCACTTTCGTGTCTAGTGTGTGGTGGAAGATACTTTTTGCACCACTGCTATTTCTCCATTTTCCTGCTCCACTCATAAATATTTCGTGGTAAGAACGGTTGCTAGTACGTTACCCTGTGAGCTCGATTCGTTCTAATTTTTACCTTGAATGTTTTTCCGTGACATAACCCTAGGAAGAAGTGAAGTATTGGTTGACTCAGGTGAAGAGAAACTGAAATAAATCGTTGAATTCGCCAAATTTTTTTATTGTACTCTCATCAAAACGTTTGAAATCAGTTTAATACTTCAATACAGCAGAAAATAATTTTTTAAATAAAAAGCTTTTTAATATAACGAATTTTCAGAACGTAGTATAAAATAACTTTTCCTAGCCCGATACATTTCATATTCCCACACAGATAGTCCTGAAAAATTGCGCTTGAGTATTTTCAGTTGCTTTGAAAATACTTGTAGATTTTAAAACCAAAACCTTGGGGTGCATTTAATACATAACATGCATGAATGAGTTACTTTCTTACTATAATCCATTGAATACGTTCCACGATTTTCTCTTTAAATTCTACAAATATATTCTTAGTTATCAAAAATTCTCAAGCACAAGTTTTCACCAGTGTATGTTTGGGAGTATGAATTTGTATTTTGTGTGTGGATTTCCGATTCACTTTGCATAAGGTCTCTAATGTCGTGGTAGAATCCAGCTATAATATTTTCTCGGTGGTCAAGCCGCGTCAGACCTGTTGGTACTCGAACTTTCGAGGACGGGAACCACTTTTTCTTTCTCAGGAGATGACTCCTGTGCATCACATCTATAAGATTTCATACAATCCAATATAAGGCTCATAATTACCTAATTACGTCTTTCGGTAGATGAACTGCACTGCGCAGCAGTTCGTGTGTGTAGCTGAGAAACGTGTTATGAAGGACACATAATATTATTAGAATACGTGTCTTAATTCATCACATTCACTGCCGTGTGTCTTGACTTCAAGTTACTATTTGATACGTTTTTGCTTGGAATCCGGTGAACGAAGTACTAACTTAAGGAATATTGAATTTTGTAGTAACAGAATCCAGTACGTTTTCTTGGACGGCCTGTTCATCAGAGACAAGGGCGTCATTAGAACTGTCGCAAGAAAGCGAAATAAGGCTGCTCTTTTCCTCTATATACACAAAAGATCCGGAGGACACGGTGAGCAGCATTGTGCGACTATTTGCTGGCGACGCTGTAGTTTACGGAAAAGTGTCGCCTTTGAGTGACTGTGGACACAGGTCGACAGAATTTCTCTTTAGTGCAATGAATGACCTTAAATGTATAAAGATATAAGCAGATGAGTAAGAAGAACAACCCCATAATATTCGAATATAACATTAGTTGCGTGCTGCTTGATACAGTCAAGTCGATTAAATATCTAGGGGCAACGCTGCAAAGGTACATGAAATGGAACGAGCACATAAAGTCGGTTGTATGTGTAACACCATAGCTTACACACTACATACCTTTTGTTGATTCATTTAGCTTTCTGTTTTGTTCAGCATCCCATCGTTGAACTTCTGTAATTAGTGTATGATTAATTCGATACTGTAATGAAGTGTAATCTCTGTAATATGCACAATATGAGCAAATGATATGTTTTGTATTTCTCATAAAATCTCTTTGGTTATCTTTGAGGTTGAATAATTTTATTTAAATAATTTTTGTAGAAATGTCAATATGTGCAAATGTCCTGTTTTATTTAATATGTTTGGTTGCTGTTACGTAAACTGCTGACCTTCACTTAGGGTTCTTAGTTATTTTGTATTTAAAAGGTGGTGTGGTTCCCCTCGGGAACGGAACTTCGTAGCGCGGGCAAAATGTGGTTGGCATGGATGGAAAGGTGGAAGATAGAGTCAGTCGGGGACGAGCTACCAAACTGTCAACTGCTCATGTAAAAGTTGTGTATTGTGCTGGTGCCGAGAAAGGCTTTTCTTGCCGCTTTCCAATGCCTCGGATGGACGGATAAAGAGCTGGAACTATTTTGGAATTGGTACCTATCATCGACACCAAGAAGTGACAGAGTCCAGCACTGCCGCCTGCAAATCCACCCACCGACATGCACTCGCCACCACGTTGCGCAATCACCGAAAAGGAACCAAGGAATTGTAAATATGTAAAGTGAAGGATCAGCTCATTGGATGTTGTAGTGAGTTTAAATATAAGGTAACTTATAACTGAATTTATGTACCTACCTTGATTTTTTCCTTATCACAACACCTCTCAGGTTTCTCTCCGTTTGAACTATGATTACCGAGTGTCCTTATTGTGGAAAAAAATGAAAGCCTCAAAGCCAAACAGTTAATTAAATAATGTTGTTTGATCTTTGGTAACAAGGGAGTATTCAGATTTAGTGTGGATTTGGTAAAATTGTGGGAGGTAGTAAATGTAGCTTTGTGATAGCCTCCCAGTGATTGAAACAGTTCAATCTAAAGCTTTGTGGTATTCAAAGTTACCTATTTAACCATTGACTTGAAAGTAGAAGACTTTGGTAATAAAGACAGGCAATGAAACACCTTGAGGTTAGTTCTAAAAGGAAATATTACTAAAGTTTGGCTTGAAATGTTCTTCTTAATAAACAATTTGCTGTTACTTTTAAAATTTAAAAGTTCTTAAAACTGAGGCTTATAAAGTTTTGCTTAGTTACTGATCATAGTGCTGCTTGTTGTAAATTTTAAAAAGTGAGGTTTTTTTTACGAATTTGTCAATATTGTATCTCACTGCAGTAAAAGTCGTGAACTGCATTTCTGGAAAGTTATATATTCATATTTGCTAAGTGCTTGTCTCTCTCGTGTATTGGAAGTGCATATCAATAGTGTAACAGGATCCACAGTTTGTCTATTGTGCTTATGCTAGGTAACAAGTAACAGAAAGACCACTATCTATGAAAACAGTAACTTCTTTTTCAAAAGACAGTGAAAAGTAATTTGTCAGTGAACTCCATTTAATTTTCGTTTTAAGTAAGAAGGTGTTTGGTAGTGAGAGAATTAATCTATGCACAATAACTGATTTTGCTGTGAACCATATCCATATTTCATGTCAGATAGGAATTTGTTTGAAAAGTAATATTGAACCTATGTCCAATTTACGATTCTACAGTGAATATTAATAATGACGTTATTGAGATCATTCAGTTTGACTAAGTCCTCAAGGTAATAGTGTGTTTCGTTATGTTATATTTGTACAAATAGTTTGTTCTGATCTAACTACCAGCTCCAACCTTAAAGTTAACACATTCAGGTGCCAGAGTTCATTGCACTCTCGTGTGGCAAAGTATATGTTGGCGACCGTTTTTATTATCATTTGGACAGTGAGGATAAGCAAATATTGTTTGTTACTGTTTAAATATGTACGTAATTATAACTTTCACTTCCGATAAGCCACCTCCGTTAGATACATAGCGGTCAACACAACAAAATTCCTTTCAGAGGGTAACATTGCTCTGTTGCTATGTTTTAACAACATAGTTTTATTTCACGACCTGCCTCCAACTTTAAGGTTATGGTATAGCAGTAGCGGACGGTAGTGTTATATGTGGCGCTTTTCCGTGACAGGACTATTTTGTTCTGTTAAGGCAGAGTCCGTAGTAAAACCAAATTTGGTAACCGATGGCAAACACACTACGTAAATGCAGTTGCTGTGTTATAGTCGCCTTAGGTTTATTGGGAAAAGTCTGAGTAGCTATATCTCATATGTAAAGGAGACCGCATATATCATACTTGTGCGACCCTTTCTTGAGTACTGTTCGAGTGTTTGGTGCCCGCACCAGACTGGATTAAAGGAAGACATCGAATCAATTCAGAAACGTGCTAATATTTTTTTTACCGGTAGGTTTGATCAAAACGCGAGTGTTACGGAAATGTTCCATTACCGGAAATGTGGCTACCTGGAGGGAAGGCGACATTCATTCCGCGAAAAATAACTGAGAAGCTTTAGAGAACAGACATTTGCGGCTGACTGCACAACTATTCTACTGCCACCGGCGTATACGACACACGAGTATCGCGAAGACAAGTCAACAGAAATCAGGGCTCGTACGGTAGCGTATTGATGGTGGTTTCCCTCTCACTTCATTTGCGAGTGGAACGGGAAAGAGAACGGGTATCAGTGGTAGAAGGTACTCGCCGCCGTGCACCTTATAGTGACTTGCGGAGTATGTATGTAGATGTAGATGTTAAGACAGCACGTTATTCTTTAATAGGAAGAAATCGTGGCATGGGGAAGTAGATTCCATATGTTCTCAAGACAGTCTCAAACAAGAGGATGCTACTCTTCATGATGATCTGCTGGAGAACATCGAACGCTGCGAAAAGTTAGTCGCATGTGATGCTGTTGTTAATAAAAATTATAAAAAAATAATGTGGCGAACTGCAGGATGACGTTCAGGGGATCAACGCTTAGTAGAGGAAGTTTTTCAATTTATTTTTATTTTTTTATTTATTTGTCATACCCCACTTTTTTGACGACAACAATGGACCGTTACATATAAGTGAATTTATGATAATCTATTTTTATACATGTTGACTTCTTTGTTTTTTTGGCCTCTTTTTGTTGCACATCTATAGATTGTGTAGGTTAAAAAGTGATAAAAGTCTTATTAAGACCAGACGCGTTTCACTTTATTTTAAAGCATTTCAGTGCTCCCATTTTTTGTTGTTTATTAAATTCTTCTTCGTCTTTCGCGTTTATTTGTTGAGTATTTGCATTTGCACACAGCCGTTTCACTGCACTTAATACGTTTACCTTTCTGTGCAATATCCTCTAGTCATTTTAAGGTACATAGAAGTGAAAATGTGTTAAGTTGCAGTGAAAGTGCTGCGTGCCCTTAAACGTGTAAGACGAGGAAGACTGGAATAAACAACAAAAATCGGGCCAGTGAATGTGCTATAAAATAAAGCGAAACGCGTCTGGTCTTGATAAAACTTTTGTTATAGTTGCTAAAGGCAGCAATTAACTTATACAACTCCTATGTATTGTTTCTCTTAATTTTTTTCTATTCTGGATTTTGAATTAAATTTACAGTGTTTGTAATACCATTTTTTCCTATTTTTGTTTCTTGCTACTATTATCTCTCAGATATTTAGATACCTACCTATACTCTATATGTCCTTTTCCTATGGTATCTTTCCCCACCCTCAGTCGGATTTTCCTTAACTATGACAGAAGAAGAGGCGTGGGTTTCCGTTATTTCAAATTATCTTGACTACTATTACGGTTATCTTTATTCTTAGTGCTATTACGATTGTTACAACAGCATATATTACTACTAGTACTAACAGCATATATTACTACTAGTACTACGACTTCAAACAGCACAACAAATACAATTGATTTTTATTCAGTATCTACTACTTCTACTCAAAATTATGTTACTGAAACTAACAGTAATACTTCTACTACGACGATATAATATTAGTATCCCTAACCGTCGGAGGAAAGTTAACATATATTATCTTGGGTAGCTTCTATATTTCTCCTTACTATTGTCTGAAATGGACACAGATAAACATACATCATTTATTAATATCGGAATGTAACAAGTTTCTCTCTGTTCCATTCCAGACCGGTCACCCCATCGAGTCCAAAAATATTTTACTGCTCCAGAGACAGCATGTCGACAGATCAGAGAACGTCATTTTTATTTGCCTGTGTCTTCTCGATCTTCTTAGGTACGCTGGTATGCAACTCTGTTTACTCTTTACGTTACTGGGCCAAGCATTGGTAGAGCTATCTGGCTTGGTTCTCGTTTACAAGTGTCGGATAAGGCCTTACACGTCTCTGCTGCGGTGTCTGTCCTGCTACAGCATCAGTTACGAGATTCAAGGTATCTAAATCCTCTTTTACCCTAATTATGTTGCAAAAAGTTTTACCTCTGAAAGCCTTCTTAGCTCTCCTTGCCATATATGCAACTAGCGGACATTCCCACAGGACATGATCTAGTATGCTGATTCCACCACAGTCATTGCCCTCATTCCAGTTCTATTTAGATGTGTACGATGTGGAACAAGTCCGGAAAGATAATGGACCAGTCCTCTACTTGGCTCAGAATGCTTTATATGAATCTATCCGTTTAGTGTAGAAGTGGTGCTGAAGGTTCCACTCCATCTTAACAGGATTACTCGGTGTACTGCTGTGACTATAGCAGTAGGTCTGACCAGTCGCAAACTTTGCACCAAACACTGGCACCATAGCACACAGTTACATCTGACATATACTCGTGGTACAGCATAATTACATTGAGGGAAAAACGAAACCTCGTTTGTCCGATATTAACAATTTTATTCATTACACAGCTTCATTTCCTTGCCACAAATTCTGTGTAGGCATTGAATGTCAAGCGTTCATTCAGGTGGATACCTAAACATCTGTTGACGACATAACTTCGAATTATCGGTGGATTTATATTAATGGTTGGAACTCTAAAGAGTCTGGGAGCAGTAGCTGAGCTGTAACATAAATAAACGTAACTTATTGTGCAAAAATAGGCGGCAAGACCGATAACAGTTTGAACACACCTATTGGTGACTAATCACTGAAATCAATAACAAGGTAAAAAAGTCAAGAAGTACGCACATAAAAAAAGGTTTTGCATCACCCCAGTTCCCAGAAGTCCTGAAGATAGACGTTGATTGTGGGTAATGTATCACAGACACAGTCCCTTTGAGTGTTAAGAGTAAGATGTAAACAACCATGCATGAGCAGCACCTAATTGACAGAAGGAGTCCGACATCCGATGAGTTAAAGTCGTTCCACCAAGAGGAAGGTACACGGCTCGTGTTGTCTGTAATTCAACCATGCCTAGACGGTCAATACCGCGGTTCAATCGCTTCCGCATTGTTACTTTGTGCCAGGAAGGGCTTTCAACAGGTGTCCATGCGTCTCGGAGTGAGCCAAAGCAGTGTTGTTCGGACATGGAGATACAGAGAGACAGGAACTGTCGATGACATGCCTCGCTCAGGCTGACCGAGAGCTACTACTGCAGTGGATAAACGCTACCTGAGGATTATGGCTCGGAGAAATCCCGACAGCAACGCCACCGTGTTGAATAATGCTTTTTGTGTAGCCACAAGACGTCGTGTTACGACTCAAACTGTGCACAATAGGCTGCGTGATGCGCAACTTCACTCCCGACGTCCATGGCGAGGTTCGCCTTGGCAACGATGACACCATGCAGCGCGGTAGAGATGGGCCCAACAACATACGGAATGGACAGCTCAGGATGGCATCACGTTCTCTTCACCGATGAGTGTCGCATATGCCTTCAGACAGACAATCGTCGGAGATGTGTTTGGAGCTAACCCGGCCAGGCTGAACGCCTCAGACACTCTGCCCAGCGAGTGCAGCAAGGTGGAGGTTCCCTGCTGTTTCGGGGTGGCATTATGTGGGGGCGACGTACGCCGCTAGTGGTCACGGAAGGAGCTGTAATGGCTGTACTAAGCGTGAGTGCCATCCTCCGATTATGCAACCATATCGGTAGCATATTGACGAGGCATTCGTCTTCATGGACGACAATTCGCACCCCCATCGTCCACTTATTGTGAATGAGTTCCTTCAGGATAACGACATCGCTTGAGTAGAGTGGCCAGCATGTTCTCCAGACATGAATCCTACCGAATATGCCTGGGATAGATTGAAAAGGGATGTTTATCGACGACGTGACCCACCAACCGTTCTGCGGGATCTACGCCGAATCGCCGTTGATGAGTGGGACAATCTGGACCAATAGTGCCTTGATAGACTACTTGTGGATAGTATGCCACGACGAATACAGGCATGCATCAATGCACGTGCTACTGGGTATTAGAGGCACCGGTGTGTATAACAGTCTGGGCCACTACCTCTGAAGGTCTCACTGTATGGTGGTACAGGTTCCGGAACCCCCGGAACCGAGGTGATGCAAAACTTTTTTTGATGTGCGTATATTTCCGAAAAAGTGTAAAGCAAAATGTCTACATAAAGCAGCTGTCGATAACACACGTCGATGACTGTGATAGACTGGGTGAATCCTAAGGAAATGTAATGCATTAACGAGAGAGGTGCCTTATAAAACTCTCATTTGTGCGATCCGTAGGTTAATTTATCCATTAGTGTGCTGACTGATCTTTGTGGCTCTAGATGAAATTACATGTAAAAAGCGGCAATGAACTAGTAATAGATCAGAGAGTGTTTCTCGTCAGTATTTGATTCTCTTCAGGCGGGATTAAAATAAGAGATAAAGATGAGTGACTTTCACCGCGGTTAGATTCGCAAAGGCGAGAATGGCAAGGGGACGCTGATCAGCTCCGGTAGCAGATGCTACACGCGTGACACCGTGAAACACGGATGATTAACTGCTGATGTTATTAAAGCGTGGTTTCCATGATGAGTGACGGGATATACACTCCTGGAAATTGAAATAAGAACACCGTGAATTCATTGTCCCAGGAAGGGGAAACTTTATTGACACATTCCTGGGGTCAGATACATCACATGATCACACTGACAGAACCACAGGCACATAGACACAGGCAACAGAGCATGCACAATGTCGGCACTAGTACAGTGTATATCCACCTTTCGCAGCAATGCAGGCTGCTATTCTCCCATGGAGACGATCGTAGAGATGCTGGATGTAGTCCTGTGGAACGGCTTGCCATGCCATTTCCACCTGGCGCCTCAGTTGGACCAGCGTTCGTGCTGGACGTGCAGACCGCGTGAGACGACGCCTCATCCAGTCCCAAACATGCTCAATGGGGGACAGATCCGGAGATCTTGCTGGCCAGGGTAGTTGACTTACACCTTCTAGAGCACGTTGGGTGGCACGGGATACATGCGGACGTGCATTGTCCTGTTGGAACAGCAAGTTCGCTTGCCGGTCTAGGAATGGTAGAACGATGGGTTCGATGACGGTTTGGATGTACCGTGCACTATTCAGTGTCCCCTCGACGATCACCAGTGGTGTACGGCCAGTGTAGGAGATCGCTCCCCACACCATGATGCCAGGTGTTGGCCCTGTGTGCCTCGGTCGTATGCAGTCCTGATTGTGGCGCTCACCTGCACGGCGCCAAACACGCATACGACCATCATTGGCACCAAGGCAGAAGCGACTCTCATCGCTGAAGACGACACGTCTCCATTCGTCCCTCCAATCACGCCTGTCGCGACACCACTGGAGGCGGGCTGCACGATGTTGGGGCGTGAGCGGAAGACGGCCTAACGGTGTGCGGGACCGTAGCCCAGCTTCATGGAGACGGTTGCGAATGGTCCTCGCCGATGCCTCAGGATCAACAGTGTCCCTAATTTGCTGGGAAGTGGCGGTGCGGTCCCCTACGGCACTGCGTAGGATCCTACGGTCTTGGCGTGCATCCGTGCGTCGCTGCGGTCCGGTCCCAGGTCGACGGGCACGTGCACCTTCCGCCGACCACTGGCGACAACATCGATGTACTGTGGAGACCTCACGCCCCACGTGTTGAGCAATTCGGCAGTACGTCCACCCGGCCTCCCGCATGCCCACTATACGCCCTCGCTCAAAGTCCGTCAACTGCACATACGGTTCACGTCCACGCTGTCGCGGCATGCTACCAGTGTTAAAGACTGCGATGGAGCTCCGTATGCCACGGCAAACTGGCTGACACTGACGGCGACGGTGCACAAATGCTGCGCAGCTAGCGCCATTCGACGGCCAACATCGCGGTTCCTGGTGTGTCCGCTGTGCCGTGCTGTGATCATTGCTTGTACAGCCCTCTCGCAGTGTCCGGAGCAAGTATGGTGGGTCTGACACACCGGTGTCAATGTGTTCTTTTTTCCATTTCCAGGAGTGTATGTCTTACTGCCGCGTTTAACTCACAAAATGACGAAAACGGGACAGATAGACGCAAGCAGTAGTTGTTACTCGTCTACTCCATACGCAAAAAAAGTGTTACATGGCGAAAAGGCAGTGGCAACTGACGTACTCTCAAGCACTTCAAAGTGGCATGTGGAATATAAATGTAGGTTAACATTATTCTGCTTACAGTCACCGAATTCACATATTAGAAGCTCTCATTTTCGCCAAGTAAGAGTTATGAAGTATAGAATTCCTATTCAGATAACGTTTGTCCCGCGCGGATAGCCACGCGCCTTACCACGTCCCTTTCGGGATTCAGGGAGAAGCGCCGCCCTCGCACCGAATCCGCCGGGTGAATTGATGTGCCTGTCAGCCTGGAAGTGACATTTGCATCTGACTAGATGTATACCGGGCTGGTACCTTCGTCTCGCCACAGTTCCACGATTCGCAGACATTTAGAAAACGCTCGTATACTTTCGGTTGCGATAACGGTAGACACAGACACACAGGTAATGTAGCTGCAGCCTCCGAGCCGAGAGGACGCGCAGCAGAGTAGCTGTGGCACTTGTGTGATAAACCGTAAATTAATTTAGTCTTTGTTTTTTTGTTCACGTGCTTCTGCAGAGACTTGAACTGTACGTGTGTATTTTATTGTATAGACTAGTGGTCAGGAAATTAATCATAGTTTTTGTTGCTGCATAAATCTTGTAAATATCCTTGTGTAGGGCGGCCTCCTAGTGTAAATTTTCCGTGAGCAGAAATTTATTTCTGTTTAATAGCTTGCAGTCTCAGAGTACAGAGAGAAATCTGCACACCAACTTTTGGTTGTAGCTTATTCTCCTTTGGTATATTTTCAAACTCAGTAGCGCCATTTGAGACCTTATACCTATTTTATACACAGTACGATATGGCTAGGGACTGTGATTGTTGTGAGCGGACACAAGGAGAGTTGGCTGTTGTCCGTAAAGAGCTGGAAGCTGCGTCGGCTACCGTCGACAAGCTCCTAGCTAATGCTCGAAGCTGCGGTGACATCGGGGTGCCAGTGACGAGACCTGTACAACTTTGGTGCCACTGGAATCCCCTGTGACACGGACCTCGCTGCGGCTTCCGATACGCAACATCTGACCGACCCGTCCTCACGCCAGAGTGGGTGGCAGACAGTGGTGGGTTCGCGTGTCACTGGGCGGAAGGCGAAAGATGGAGCAGGCCTTGCGTCTTAGCAACAGATACGAGATGCTTCTCAGTGTTGATGATAACTCTGAGCCAGCACAGGATGCCTCTCCTGTTGGGCCAGCGGTCGGACAAGCACAGAGGATGGGTATGCTAGTCATTGAGAGCCTTAATGTTAGGCGGGTGATGGAGCCCCTCAGGGAGATAGCAGGCAAGGCCGAAAAGAATTTCTGTCTGCATTCGGTATGTTGCCGGGAGGTCTCATCCGTGAGTGGACTAGGCCCTGCCGGCGGCTATCGTGCGTACTGGGTGCAACCGGCTGCATGTAGTGGCACATGTCGGCACGAATGGCGCCTGCCGCTTGGGTTCTGAGGCCATCTTCTGCTCCTTTCGGGGGCTGGCTGATTTGGTGACGGCAACTAGCAACGCACATCTGTGCAGGCTAAGCTGTCTACTTGTAGAATCGCACCCAGGGATGATTGCGGTCCTCTTCGACGGTATCGGATGGGAATTTCTTGACCTCCGCTATCGCGTGCAGAATTATAGGGTTCCTCTTAATAGATCAGGCGTGCACTACACGCAGAAAGCGGCAGGTAGCGGAGTACGTGTGGCGTGCACATGGGAATTTTTTTAGGTTAGGGGACCCCTTCCTAGCGAGCAAACACTATTTGCCTGTTAAATCAGCCACAGAAGCCTCAGAAAATCTTGACCCTCGAAGATCAGAGAGAGAAAAGATTAATGTGATTTTAGTAAACTGCAGGAGCATCCAAGGATAGGTCGCAGAATTAGTTTCGCTTACTGAAGGTTGTAATGTACAGATAGTATTGGGAACAGAAAGCTGTTTGTAGCTAGACGTCAAGGACAACGAAATACTATGCTCAGACTGGAATGGTTATCGTAAGGTTGCAGTAAAAAAATCGATAAAATCTAGAGAGGTTATCATGGATTCCGAATGTGAATTAATCTGGATGAAATTGAGTATCAAAGAACTGTAAAAAATGGTGATCGGATGCTTTTATAGACCACCTGGGTCAGGATCTATAGCTGTAGAGCGCTTCAGACAGAACTTGCAGAATATCATTAGTAATTTTCCTCACATGCCGTTGTAATAGTGGGTGACTTCAACTTGCCACGTACGGGTTGAGAGTGTTATGCTATAAAAACTGGTGCCAGAGACAGGGGATCGTTGGCATTGTTATGGATGTCTTGTCCGAAAATTACCTTGAGCACTTAGAGAACCAATTCGTGAGGGTAACCTCTTAGAGCTCCTGGCAGCAAACAGACCTGAACTTATCGAATCAGTTAACATAGAGGAAATTATTAGTGATCATAAGGCTGTGGTCGCATCTATGACGATGGGTCCTACAAGGAATGTTAAGAAAGGTAGGAAGATATATTTGCTCAGCAAGGGTGACGGGATAAAAATATCAGAATATCTCAGCGGTCAGCATCAAATATTCGGTGATGAAGACGAAGATGTGGAGACTAAATGCAAAAAATTCAAAGGCATCGTTCAATATACCCTAGACAAGTATGTTCCGAGTAAGGTTTTAAGGGATGGGAAAGACCCACCATGGTTTAATAGCCGTGTTAAAAAAACGCTACGTAAACAAAGGGAACTTAATCTCAGATTAAAGAGAAGTAAAAACCTAGCAAACAAACAAAAGCTGAACGAAGCAAGAATGAGCGTAAGGTCAGCAATGAGAGAAGCGTTCAATGATTTTGAAAGTAAGACATTGTCAACCGACCTGAGTAAAAACCCTAAGAGATTTTGGTCGTATGTAAAATCGGTAAGTGGGTCAAAGTCATCTATTCATTCTCTCAGCGACCACACCGGCACCGAAACGGAAGATAACAAGAAGAAGGCTGAAATACTGAATTAGGTCTTCCGAAGTTGTTTCACCGCGGAAGGTCGTAACACTGTCCCTCCTTTCAATCGTCGTGCGAACGTCGAAAGGGCAGATATTGAGATAACCGATCTTGGAACTGAAAAGCAGCTACAATCGCGTAGCAGTGGAAAGTCTTCAGGACCAGATAAGATACCTATAAGATTCTATAAAGATTATGCGAAAGAACTTGCTCCCTTTCTAGTACTAATTTATCGTAGATCGCTTGAGCAACGAAACGTACCTACCGATTGGAAAAAAGCGCAAGTCCCATTTCCGTTTTTAAGAAAAGCCTTAAGACAGACCCACACAATTATAGACTTACATCGTTGACCTCAATTTGTCGTAGAATTATGGAACATGTTTTATGCTCAAGAATTATGACGTTCTTAGAAAACGAACACCTCCTCTATAAATATGAACATGGATTCCGCAAAGAGAGATCCTGCGAAACTCAGCTCGCTCTGTTCCTCCATGAGATCCACAGCGCAGTGGACAACGGCGCTCAGGTCGATGCCGTGTTCCTTGATTTCAGTAAGGAATTTCACACCGTCCCGCATTGCCGTTTAATGAAAAAAAAACGAACTTACGGAGTATCGGAACAGACCTGCGATTGGATTCAAGACTTTCTTGCAGACAGAACTCAACACGTCACTCTTAACAGAACTAAACCGACATATGTAAAGGCAATATCCGGAATACTACAAGGAAGTGCGATAGAACCGTTGCTGTTCACTAATCGCGATGTGATTGACATGCATGATCACACTTCCATACTTATCAAGAGGTCCGAAACGAATAATACGGTCTGCTGCCATCCTGCAGCATGGGGTTCACGCCTGAGCCTCAGGACGTGCGCTAGCAGCGCATGTCGGGTGTTTCAAGCGTCAACTTCGCGTCTTAATATCTCGGGATGTAATGGGAATATTGCGATGCAATCAACGCCATTGTGTATGTGCTTTGTCATGTTATGGATTGCTGAAGAAAAAATATAGGAGGTCCATTTAAAAAAAAACATAAGTTTGTGTTAAAAAACACATATGCTTTCGTTTTAGAATGTTTCCAAATATGTACATTCATGGGCCCCAGCCCTACATTGATATGTACAAGATATCTGGGACACCCTGTATATATATATATATATATATTTTTTTTAATTATGAATTTGGCCAGCTATGGACCGCATACAACTTAAAACTTCTGGTGTTTCTTTTTCTTCCGTTCTTCTCAGTACTTCTTCATTTTCTCGCCAACTGCTCGTCTCTGCTCATCTGTCCACACTCTCATGGGTCGAGGTTTTGGCGCATCTTCTTCATAGTTTGCGTTTTCTATAAGTAGCCTAAAGTTATTCCTGTCACGTATTATTTCTTCTGTAACACCTATTTTGTTGGCGTCTTTCTTTACTGCTTCTATCCATCCTACGGTGTTTTTCATATATATATATATATATATATATATATATATATATATATATATATATATATATATAATATATGATCTAAAAGAAAGCGTCGGAGCCGGCCGAAGTGGCCGTGCGGTTAAAGGCGCTGCAGTCTGGAACCGCAAGACCGCTTCGGTCGCAGGTTCGAATCCTGCCTCGGGCATGGATGTTTGTGATGTCCTTAGGTTAGTTGGGTTTAACTAGTTCTAAGTTCTCGGGGACTAATGACCTCAGCAGTTGAGTCCCATAGTGCTCAGAGCCATTTGAACCATTTTTTGAAAAGAAAGCGTCGGGTGCTCTTTAAGGCTATTCGCAGATGATGCAATATTTTATACCAAAGTAACAACGGAAGAAGATAGTAAGAATCTGCAGAATGACCTGCAGAGAATTGATGAATGGTGTAGCCTCTGACAGTTGACCCTGAACGTAAATAAATGTAAAAATGGTTCAAATGGCTCAGAGTACTATGGGACTTAACTTCTGAGGTCATCAGTCCCCTAGAACTTAGAATTACTTAAACGTAACGAACCTAAGGACACCACACACATCCATGTCCGAGGCAGGATTCGAACCTGCGACCGTAGCGGTCGCGCGGTTCCAGACTGTAGCGCCCAGAACCGCTCGGTCACTCCGGCCGGCAAATAAATGTAACATATTACACATACATAGGAAAAGAAATCCACTATTGTACAGCTATTGATGACAAACAGCTGGAGACAGCGTCTGCCGTAAAATATCTAGGGGTAACTATCCTTCGTCAGAAGAATCTTAAGGAAATGTAACTCATCCACGAAAGAAGTGGCTTATAAGGCACTTGTTCGCCCGATTCTTGACTATTGTTCATCTACCTAGGATCCCTATGAGGTAGGACTGACAGAGGAGATACAGAAGATCCAACGATGAGCGGCGCGTTTCGTCACGGGATCGTTTAGCTGGTGGGAGAGCGTTACGGAGATGCTAAACAAACTCCACTGGCAGACGTTACAATAGAGGCGTTGTGCATGACGGAGAGATTTACTATTGACTTTTCAGGGAGAGTAGGATGACATATTACTTCCCCCCACATGCGTATTGACCACGAGGAGAAAATTCGAGAAATTAGAGCCAGTACGGAGACTTACCGACAATAATTCTTCGAATGCACTATTTATGATTGGAACAGGGTTGGAGGAATCAGATAGTGGTGCCGAAAATACCCTCCGCCATACACCATTAGGTGGCTTGCGGAGTAAATCTAGACGGGGTGCATAAATACCGTTCAGGAAGGAATGGTGCAACAGAAAAGGCATCAGGCCCCCAATCTATCACCAATACTACCATATCTATAAAATTAACATGCTGACGAAGGGATAAAGGCCTGGACGAAAAAGATATTCAGTTAATCTTAATTTCACTACATACGTTTCCTAATGGTTATGATCGTTTTCCTTCCTAGTTTTTTCATGTTTGTGCCGACGCCTTGACTTTTGGCAAAACAAGTTTTCTGGTAAACAATCAATCTGAAGCCTCATTTGCATCTTTTATGGATTAAGCGTAGCATATTTCGCAGCATTTGACTACAATATGAGAGGAAGATTGTTGCAATTACGTTTTTAAGTCTCCATGATACAAAAGTGACTAAACATGTGCGCTGTACTCAATAATGGCAGAGAATATCCGTTTCACGCCACAAAGGTATGATCAATATAGAAACAGAATTTTCCCTCGCATTGCTATGAATTCTGCGCTGTAATTTTTTTTTGATAAAATACGTTATAGACAGTGTCTAATTAATAATTTACGACCACTTCGTAACGAGAATCACTATCAGAATGATGCATCTCGATATAAGTTTCGGGACAAAATATTACTCTCCCGTTAAAAGAGCACACTGAATTCTGCTGAGCGCTGTGGGCGATGCAGAACTGGCATCCATGTGATCCTCCAGTGCTCAAGCTTAAGTAAAACAAAATTCAAAAGAATTCCTTAACCAAACACACTGAGGTGACAAAAGGTGCTGAGTGCCTCCTGATTTCGTGTCGGACCTCTTTTTGCCTGGCGTAATGCAGCAAGTGGAAGTGGCTTGAGCTCAAAAAGTCGTTAAAAGCTCCCTGTAGTAATACTGAGCCATGCTGCCTCTATAGCCGTGTTGCCGGTGCAGCATTTCGTGCACGAACTACCCTTTCAATTATGTCCCATAAATGTTCTATACGAGTCATGTCGGGCGATCTGGGTGGCGAAACCATTCGCTCCACTTGTCCAGAATGCTCTTCAAAGCAAGTAGCTGCGGCCCGGTGACATGGCGCATTGTCATGCATAAAAATCCATCGTGTTTTGGGAACAAGAAATCCATGATTGACTGTAAATGGTCTCCAACTAGCCAAACGTAGCGATTTACTGTCAACGATCATTTCAAGTGGACTAGAGGAGCCAACCTATTTCATGTAGACACGGCCCATACCATTATGAAGCCACCACCCGCTTGCACAATGCCTTGTTGACAACTTGGGTCCGTGGTTTCGTAGGTTCTGCGCCGCACTCGAGCCTTACCATCAGCTCTTACCAATGGAAATCGGGACTCATCTGACCAGGTTTTCCAGTCACCTAGGTTCAACCGATATGGTCACAAGCCCAGGAGAGGCGCTGTAGATGACGTCGTGCTGTTGGCAAAGGCAGTCGCGTCGCCCGTCTGCTGCAACAGCCCACTAACCCCAAATTACACTGCTGTGCCTTCCTGTACGTCCCACAGTGCTTTCGCGGTTACTTCATACAGTGTTGCTTGTCTGTTAGCACTGAGAACTCTACGCAAACGCCGCTGCTCTCGGTCGTTGAGTGAAGGCCATCGGCCACTCCATTGTCCGCGGTGAGAGGTAATGCCCGAAATTTGGTATTCTCGGCACACTATTGACACTGTGGATCTCAGAATATTGAATTCCCTATTGATTTTCAAAATGAAATGTCCCATGCATCCAGCTCCGAATACTATTCCGTTCAAAGGTTGTTAATTCCCGTAGTGCGGCCGTAATCATCACGGAAACATTTTCACATGAATCACGTGAGTACAGTGACAGCTCTGCCAATGCAATATCCTTTTATACCTTGTGTAGACGATACTACCGCTATCTGTACATATGGATATCGCTGTTCCACGTTTTTTGGCACCTCAATGTATAACACTAGGAAACACTGCAAAAGGAAGAATGTCGATGATTTCAGTGTATTTTATGGCATTTGAAGACTTTGTTAAATAAGTAATTGATATGTGAAATCCTCTTATCTTGTTCGAACGGAATGGTTACAAGCATAATTAACTGTTTTGCCCATCCCTCGGATCGACAGTTACAATTCTGAGTTCAAAGTGAACTGCTCCATTCGTTAGTAATAAGGTTAATTCAATTTATATGTTCCACAATAACTAGACTCCATATTATTGTGGACATCAAAGCGTTTGACACAGTGCCCCACTGCAGACTGTTAGGGAAGGTCTGAGCATATGGAATATGTTCCCTCGTACGTGAGTGATTCGAAGACTTCTTAAGTAATAGAACCTAGTAGGTTGCCCTCGAAGGCTAGTGTTCATCGGAGACAAAGGTATCATCAGGAATGCCCAAGGGAAATATGAAAGGACCGCTCTTAAACTCTTTGTACATAAATTATCTGACGGACAGGGTGATCAGCAGTCTGTTGTTGTTTTCTAATGATGGTGCGGTGTATGGGAAGGTATTGTCATTGAGTATCTCTAGGACGATATAAGATGACTAAGATGAGTTAGACGAAATTTCTGCATTGTGTGATGAACGACAGGTAACTGGAAATGTAGAAAAATGTGAGTTAATTCAACTGAGTAGTTAAAAACAATCCCCTAACAACAGCGTTAGTAGTGTACTGCTTGATACCATCACATGGATTAAATATCTAGGCGTAGTAACGTTGCAAAGCGATATGAAATGAAATGAGATTGAAAGCATTGTAGTAGGAAAGGCTGGTGGTCAGTTTCGGTTTATTGGGAGAATTTTAGGAAAGTGTAGTTCATTTGTAAAAAGACCCCGTGTAGAGCACTAGTGCGACCGATTCTTGAAAGTGCTCAGGTGTTTGAAATTCCCACCAGGTTGTAACTGTTACTTGTAAGTTCGATCATCACTCAAGTTCTGGAACTTCAGGAATTCAAATGAAAACCCATTAAGGGAAGGCGACGTTCTTTTCAAGGAACCCTGTTGAGATAATTTAGAGAACCAGCATTTAGAGTTGACTGCAGAATGATTGCACTGCCGCCAAGGTACATTTCGCGTAAGAACCATAAAGAAGAAAAAATTAGGCCTGATACGAAGGCATATAGACAGTCGTTTTTCCCTCTCTCTCTTTCGGGAGTGGTACAGGTAAGGTCTGACCAGTACTGGTACAAGATATTCTCCGCTTTGGACAATACGGTGGATTCTGGAATACGTATGTAGAATCAGATGTAGGTTGAGGCACTTTAGATTGACGTAGGCAATGAATGCATGTGCTGCAAGCAGCAGTTATCGTGACACTAGCAGATTAGGCCAGTCACGAAGCAAAATAAGAGAGAAAAATAGTGTAATTTCAAATTTTTGAACAGTGCTGCGAGGGAATACCCCAAATAACATACTGGAAATCCTGAACGGTGAGTTGTGAACATTGGGAATGGTAGCCAGTGTTAAGGTTACTTTTTTTTATATTTTTCTCGAGTAATTCGAAAACAGCGCCTTCTAGCTAAAATGCTTCCCAGTAGAAAATTAAACCAAATTAAATTTCCTACCCAAAACGTCCTACTCATTTTTACTCTATGACTAATAGTTTCCTCGTTCAGGGGATCGAAATATCTCAAATTATTAAAAATGTCGATCCAAAGGGATAAAATTAATGTGTCTTAAAAACAAATATTAGATGTGTGTACCATATCTAAGAGCAGGAGAGCCGTACTGAGGGATAAATTGTGTTCCGAGGGTGTATACACCTGCACGTCTCAAATTTTTTTAGACCTGGCAAGCAGGTGTATGATTTTGTAGGTCTACAACCGGTCTAGTTCCACTACTTTTCGGACTTTGAATTTTTCTCGCTGCCGGCGTGTATACAGGGTGTTTCACTAAATGTGTTTGCCTCTGTAAGTTACGAAGTAATAGGCGACGCAAATATTTATTGCGGTATGTCACCATAAGCAGCGTTACACTGTCTGCAGAGCTATGAACATAGTTTATTGTGTTCTTATCCAAAGAGTTACAGCAAAAAGATTCAATTTTTTAAATGGAAGAATAGTTGTTTCTATCATGCACTGGTATCAGTAACTCCATCTTTGTTTAAATTACATTCCTATTACTTTTAGTTTTGGAGCTACAACCTTTCAAATTTTCAGGGGCAGATACCACACACGCTGCGCATAACGCAGTGCGCCTTCTTAATGTGGTGCGGCCGAGTTGTATCGTCGCCGGTGTCACGGAGCGAGAAGCTTCCTCGATGCGCTGTTGGATTTCCGACTGTTGCCGTACACGGCCGTATACCTGACAGTTCGAGCCACACAAACAAACGGGGCTCAATATACCTCAGTTACTGACACCAGATGACGATGGCATACACAACCAACGAGTACGTTGAAATGTTGCTGATCCTCGGCGAGTGCCGACACGATGCCACTGAAGCAGCCATGACGTACGCCGTGAGATATCCTAGGCGAAGAACTCTGGCAGCCATTACGTTCTTACGTGCCGAACAACGATTCCGGGAAACAGGCAGCTTGGTAATGCGCCGCAGTAACAGTCGAAGAACAGCAAGAAGTGAGGGGACAGAGGTGTTTGTTTTAGCTGCAGTATACCACGATCCTCATGTCAGCTTACGAGCCGTTGCTGCAGTCGCTGGAGTCAGTCTCACATCCGTGTGGCGTATAGTACATGGCCACAGGTTTCACTCGTACCGCCTGTCACTGACCCAGGAGCTGCATGGGAACGATTTCCGTTCGAGAGTTACATTCTGTGAATGGCCATGCATAATTTCATACTGGAGTCTTTACAAGGTTTTATCTTCTCTGATGAGTCCACGTTCACAAATTATGGTGCAGTGAATCGCCATAACGTGCACTACTGGACCGCAAACAATCCTCGGTGGGTACGACCTGTCGATCGTCAACGTAGGTGAACTATTAATGTATGGTGTGGAATACTTGGGGATGAAATCATTGGTCCACACTACTTCCCAGGTACACCGACAGGTGAGTTATATCGCGCGTTTATAGTCGACAGTTTGGGTGGGCACCTTGAACATATGTGTCTACACACGAGAGTCCATATGTGGATGCAGACGATGGTCACCCAGCACATTCTGCGCGTGATGCTGTGGAAGAACTAAACAACAGTTTTGCAGGAACGTGGTTGGGGCGCCATGGTTCTTCATTCATGGCCGGCAAGGTCGCCCGATTTAACACCATTAGATTTCGTTTTTTGGGGTTGTCTAAAGGATCGTGTTTATGGCACTGAGCCAACATCCCCAGATGATCTAAAACGGCACATCGAGGACGCATGTTGCTCTGTGACACCGGCGATTTCACATCTCGTTTGCAGATCCTTTAGAAGGCGCATTGCATTGTGCATTCAGGAACATGGACATACAATTGAACATCTCATTTAAATCAACTTCCCACCACCAGAACATCCCATCACCCACCACACAGCTATGTATTATGCAAAGCTTGTGGTATCAGCTTCTGAAATTTTGAAGGGTTGTAGCTCTCAAACTAAAAGTGATAGGAATGTAATTTAAATTGATGTACACACAGCTAGTGTTACTGATTCCAGTGCTTGATAGAAACAACTACTGTTCCATTTAAAAAAAAATGTATCTTTTTGCTGTATCTCTTTGGAAAATAACACAATAAACTATTATCATAGTTCCACAAACAGTGTAACGTTTCTTATGGTGACCTACCGCGATAAATATTTTCGTCGTCTATTACTTCGTAACTTACAGAGGCAAACACATTTAGTGAAACACCATGTATATTTTACTAGACGTGGCTGGAACAATTCGGTGCCATAAATTCTTATCAGTTGCGGTTAGGGCAACCGCGACGGAATGTAGGTCGCTGGGCTGTTTTCACGCACGTTCCTTCCTCATAGTTCTGCAAGCTGAAGGTCGAGCAGGCTATTACCTACTCTTATCTACTCCACTACATCACGAGAAGCAACTACCGAGTTATGCAGACTCTTCATATAAATCACTGGCGATGCAGTGTGCAGACGTGCGCGGGGAGTGTTTATTTTACACAAAATGTGTTAACACTGCATGGAATGTAGGTATGAATCCTCAATAACACTAACGCAAATGGACAGAAATACGCAAATCTCTGCACACTGTTCTACACTGCTAGAGGAGGCGCCATTGACTCTTTCTCATCCCGTACAGCAACTGTAGTGTTCTTGTGGGAAAGACAACTTCCTCCACCGTGAACATGTTCGCTTTTCAGTTTACAGACTATGCACCCCCAACATTTCCTGCCCAGTTCTCTTATGTAAGTATGCAAACTTACTGTGCTCGTGTTTATATAGTGTATTTATTTTCAGTTTCTTATGTTAGTACTTATTTGCACATATCAAGTGAGATATTACGCAGAAACGCTCAACAATTGCAGCTGTCAATTGTCTATCAGCCTTTTCCAAGTGACTAGCCTCTTCCAACTGCAGCATGCTGTCAGTATGTATTCAATCATGTCGATTTCATTTCCTCCAATATCACTGTCTTCCAATATCACTGTCTTGAAACAGCATGAGGGTATCAAATGCATTAAGGAATGCTTTATAGCAGGTTACTATACTAGATGTGAACATGATCAGTCCCATTCTATCAGTCATATTCACACTCATCTTGGAAGACATACTGCGGATGTGTGGTAAGTGACTCCACTCAGTGCAACCCACTCTACAAATGCCAGCAGTTCCTTTATGGAAAATATTTATTCAGTCTACCAGTAATACAATAAATGGGGAGACATTTGCAGTTACGTTTTGCTTGTCCATTATTTTCACCACCAAATGCCTCAAAACACAATTACATGGCTTCAAAATATGCTGTCAAGGACAGGCAGTAGCAAGGTGCCATGTTTATCAGTCCCATCTCTTTCCCACCAACAGTACATAGATCACACTTACGTATTAAACACACAGGAATTCACATAATAAGTAACTTAACAACTGCAAATAAGTACTAACTTAGTGTTAAGTGGAAAATAAACACTCTTCATGGATGTTTGCTCACTGTGTCACCAGTGATTTATAAAGCACGCTGTGGAGGTCCCGTATAATTTTATGAAACACCCGGTAGTTGCTTCTTGTGGCATAATGGGGTCGGTAACATTAGGGAATCACCTGCTAGTCTTCAGTTTGCAGAACTATGAAGGTGAGATGTGCATGAACCAAACGACCAACCTTCTGTCGTGCTTCTAGCTCACACATCTCTCCCTTCCATCCTGTTACAATCCCGGAACGCAATTGATCCCTTAATACGGCACTGCTGCAGTTAGATGTGTTACACAAATTTAATAGTAATTTTTTTTGTTTATTTATAAACACAATCACATGTTTATGACACTGTTTATGACAACGCATGAACCTGTGTTCAGTGTATGCCGCGTTTAGCATCTGAAGATGGTCATGCCGCGTTTAGCAAAATTCAAATGGCTCTGAGCACTATGGGACTTAACTTCTGAGGTCATCAGTCCCCTAGAACATAGAGCTACTTAAACCTAACTAACCTAAGGACATCACACACATCAATGCCCGAGGCAGGATTCGAACCAGCGACCGTAGAGGTCGCGCGGTTCCAGGCTGTAGCGCCTAGAACCGTTCGGCCACTCCGGCCGGGCGCGTTTAGCATCTGAAGATGGTCATTCTATGGCCGAAATCGGTTATGACTGTGTCATAAACATGTGGTTGTGTCTATAAATATACAAAAAAAAACTTACACTCCATAGACAAAATGTCGTTTTCTCCAAAATTTAATAGTTGTTTTTAAGTAACTTTGTTTAAAGATAAATCTTCATGTTATACCTTTAGAGCAATATTTTTAATAATCTGCTATTTTTCGATCCCTGAAAGCGAAAACTGTTAGTCTTCGAGAAAAAAGAAATAGGACGTTTTCTGTAGGAAGGATAATGTAGTTTCATTTTATACAGTGAAACATTTTAGCTAGAAGCTGCGCTTATAAAGTTACTCTAGAAAAATGTGAAAAAGTGACCTTTTCACTCACTACCACGTAAACGGCATGCCCCACCGGTCAGGATTTCTAGTATGTTGTTCAGACACTCTCCCTACCACTGTGCAAAAATTTTCGACTTCACGATTTTTTCCTGTAATCGACCTTTGTTGTTCTTAGTCGACTGGGCAAATTGCCCGTAATGATGTGTAACTCTGATATTCCTATTCGTGGGCGCAGTATTAATAGCTATTCTGGCAGACAAGAATCGTTTGTCTTGGCCCTCTGGCTGGCATCGCAGCCGGTGTTGAGCACAGGCGGGCTGCGAGCGTCAGCGCCCAGCCGCTGTGGGAGGAAGGGAAAAGGGAAGGGAAGGCGCCACGGCGGAGCGAGATGGGCGCCGAAATTAACGTCCCGTGAGACGGGCCGCGCGCATAATTCGGCGGCCGTTATGCCGTGACGCGCCGCGCCGCACCCGCCGTAAATAACGGCGCGCGAGCAGCCAGGTGTCTGGCGGGCTGCCTTCCCACCACGCTTTACTGTCTGGCCGGTTGCCTACCCGCCGGGCGTAACTGGCCGCCAGGCAGCGGCGGCTTAGAGCGCGTGCAATTGCGTGCCCCTGCCGAAAGTATGAAGCCGTTGGCCAAATTGTAATTAAACGTTAGGGCACGAGCACCCAGAAATTACGCACCCTCCAACTGACAATAAGGCGGACGCTCACGACACCCCTTCCTCCGACACAAGAGCGAACCCCGTCCTGCGTTGCGTGAGGCTTAGAAGCTTTCTCACCAGCCTTAGTTTCATTTGTACCTCGTCATTACTGAACTAATTTGTGAAAACGCACGAAATCCCAAGAAACCTTCTTTTACTACGACTAATTTATATGTTCCATGCCGACATGAAAATTGTCAGGTCTTACTTACCTCCATCACTTAGCCAGAGGTGATATTAACTTTCATTCGAGTTCCTCCTGGTATTATCCAACTGCCGACGCCCGCATCTAATGAGTCTCTACTCATTACGCTTTCTTAGACCTCCAGCTCTCTGGATCTCAGACCAGTCGATCACCATCCATCGACGTCTTTAGTGTGAGACTTCTCTGTCACGCATGTCACTACAGACAACATGTTTCGTGGAAACCGATCAGCTTCTGGTTGATTCACTACTTGTTATGTGTCCCTAAACCTGTGTTGTCTCTGTGTAACAGTAATATTACTCAAACCTGTATCATTCTGAAGCAGACACACAAGTACATGGGTACGAGGGCGTGCTGAAAAGTAACGCGTTGGTTCAAATGGTTCAAATGGCTCTGAGTACTATGGGACTTCTGAGGTCATCAGTCTCCTAGAACTTAGAACTACTTAAACCTAACTAACCTAAGGACATCACACACATCCATGCCCGAGGCAGGTGCGGTTCCGGACTGTAGCGCCTAGAACCGCTCGGCCACCTCGGCCGGCAAGTAACGCGTCCGAATTTTTTTATGTGAAAATCATTAAAGCAAAATAAACATTGTTAACACTCTACAGGGCCGGCCGTTGTGGCTGAGCGGATCTAGGCGCTTAAGTCTGGAACCGCGTGACCGCTACGGTCGCAGGTTCGAACCCTGCCTCGGGCATGGAGGTGTGTGATGTCTTTAGGTTAGTTAGGTTTAACTAGTTTTAAGTTCTAGGGGACTGATGACTCAGATGTTAAGTCCCATAGTGCTCAGAACCATTTGAACCATTTGAACACTACATTTTTATTCTTCATGTCTACATATTTATTTGTCAACATTGTTACCATTGCGACGAACGCGTTTCTTCCAGTGAGAGACCAGTTTGTTGATACCGTGTTTGTTAGATCAAACACAACCTGATCTCTGCTCTCACCGTTTCATCACTTTCACAGTGAAGTCCACGAAGGTGTAATTTTAAGTCCTGGAAACAGATGAAAATGCGATGAGGCCACGTTTAGACTGTATGAAAGATCTATGACAGTGAAACCAAGACATTACATTGTTGTAGATGTTGCAGCGCTCGGCTGTGGTCTGGCAGTGTCGTGCTGAAGAAGAGGGTGCTGCATGTGTGGACAAATTCTTCGAATTCGTTTTTTTTTTGTTCAGTTCTTTGAGGGCCTCGCAGTAACTTGCAAAGTTTATGGTGGTGTATTTAGGCATAAGTCTAAATACGCCACACTTTTAGCATCCAAGAGAACTGTGAGCTTGACCTTGTCTGCTGATGGCACGTTGTTGAACTTTTTGGCGTCGGTGATCCTTTGTGGTGGAACACCATTGAGTTCTCATGTTTTCGGGGTCAAAGTGATGAACCGAGATTTCGTAACCTTTCATAATTTTGCTAAGGAACCTCACACTCAAAACCCAGAATAAATTATTGAAAGGTGTCCAGTCTTCTCTGTTATATCTCAGGATTGAGATTTCACCGCACCCATTGTGTACTCACTTTTCTGCACTGCAGTTCGTAAGGCTGGCCTATGCACTTGACACTCCGACCTGTGTTACACACGCTGAGGTTAACACCACCGTTTCCTTCATTACGAGCACGAAGAGCCCAACGCCGTAAATTACTGACGTCGATACAATCATCGCCGTATACAGCTTTCACTCTTCTATGGATTTCAATTGGAGGCACGTCTTCTGCGGTTAGGACTCTCCGGTTACGGCACGCTGTATCTCATGCACCGACATAGTTACGTTACATACCGCCATACTACACGCCTCTAACGGCAGAGGCTTGTAACTTGCGTCAGCGAAACAGGAAAGTCGAGTGAGTGATATAAATGGCATGTAATACTACAGTCGATATTGAGAACATAATAAGAAATTCGGAAGTTTTACTTTTCAGCACGCCGTGGTAGTCACTAGTATACCACATAATGAGATTTAAAGGAGCTGAACGTATTATTAAGAGTTTCGTACACTAAGATATGGAAAGGGATGTGGCACTTGTGAACTAAACGAGACTTGAAGCAACGAATGTCGCATGCATTCGTAGCGGTACTCGGCGATTACGATGTAGTGAGTCAGCTCATCGTAGGTACGACACACATGTCTGTCGTACGACGTCCTTTTTAAGACCACATTGTCAGTTGGAAGTACGAGAATGAACGTATTTTAGAATTATCTATAAACTGAATAAAGACTAACATAAGATACGTGATGACTCGTCGTAACTATTTTGTTTTTCCGAGGTGCAGATTGGCAACAACCCACTATTTGCCCAATTTGGAGTATGAGACTACTTACGAAAATACCCGTTGACCCATTACCGTATCATCAGTCATTGATCTGGTATGTTTAGTTCTCCAATAGTAATTGACTTTCACGTTTTGCAAGTTAGCACTCTAATTGCTGCGTCGTATGTTTAAATCCATGAATAGATCTGTATGAGAGAGAGCAATAGACAACACGAGGCTCTACTCTCAGTTTATACATATTTTCCTCTAATTTCCTTAACTACCATCTCGGTGTTACAAGACTCACAGCTGTACCTAATCTTAGGTACTGGTAGTTTTTTATATGCTCACCGGATAAAAAAATTAATCACCCGAGGGCACACACACAAATGAGTTGTTAAGCCTTTACAGACGGCGCAGCGATTGAGTCAAGTGCTGAACCGTGCGCCTCTGCTTGATAATAATGAAGTAGTGATCAGTGGGACATGTTATATTTCAAGCGGATATTTTATGTAAACATCGGTAAATGTAACCAAGTAACAGAAAGGCCGAAGGAGCAATCGCTTTTGGCCGTGCGCGTGGCCATACTGTGTATGAAGTTGCTAATTTTTTGATGTTTCGCTGCGGACTGTTCAGCGTTTCTACAAGTAGTGATGTAACAACACATGTGGCCACGAAACACGACCAAGATACTGAGAGGGACAGGAAAATCGTTTCACGAATTTTGAATCAAAATCGCTCCCAAACCTGACAGGAACTGCTGCAGGAAGTGAATGAAGGTCTATTCCCACCTGTTAACGAGAGAGCATTGCGACAGGAACTGCGAGCAATGAACATTTGGAACCGGTCATCTCGCTAGAGGTTATCGCTCACACAGCTACATAAAGACCACTAGAACCATGTTCATCGGGCTGGAAGAATATCTGAACTGGTTCACGTAAAAGTTTTCTGAGTGTGGTCTCTGGGCGCTGTCCCCGGAAGCCTACGCATTTATAAAACTGTGACTGGTTTTCGAAAACTCCCTCAACTTATTACACGTCGATTGGCGTGCAAAGTCACCTTCCTAGAACGCCATGGAAAGTCTGTGGGATGTGTCGGAACAGTGGGCGAAACTCCGACATCAGCATCCCCGCAATTTATTTTGTAACAGCAGAAACCTTTTGGACTCACTTCGTAACTGATTCCAGACGGGTAACAGATTCCAGGCGGCTATCAAGTCCAGGGGTGGAATAAAACAGTATTAAACGACGCGTATAATGATTTCATTAGTGGTGACTAATTTTTTGTCCTGTGAGCTTAGCGCAACACATTGAGCATTGAAGGTATTACACAGTTTTGCAGAATTTTTGTTTGTTTTGTAGCGTAGGATTTGGGGGAGCGATGGTTATGGAAGCATGGGCTTCTTTTACTAAAGTATCTATTAAGAAATGTCTATCATCACATAAAGCTCTAAAGATATCAACAATTAATATCAAAGTAAACGGCAAACCGGAAAAGTGACTGCTTCTAAGTACCAATTAGAAAGTTCTTACAAGTTGATTGCTACAGAGAAGAAAAGAGCAACCACACACTGTTACTAATGCTATTTATTTACACAAATACTCCCGTCACAGGTTTGGAATCGACAGTTTCATCTTCATACGCCTGTGCACTTTCGCATCAAATTTGTGTTGTTTTTTTTTTTACATTATTCGTTGGAAAACAAATCCGACAACTAACGTAAACAACAAATCTAATATATATGCGAACAGCCGTCTAAAAATGAACCTGTCGGCGAGAAATCGGGAACGACGCTATTTCTGTCATTAAATAGCATTATTGAGAGTGTCTGGTTGCTGTCTTCCTCTTTGCAAGAATACGATTGTATTTAGTACACAGCCACGGTCTCAAAATGTCAGTTTTCGACAAAATTGAAGGAAAAATGTCTTCATTTCCAAGTGATATCTATACTGAACAAAGATGTTTTGTGTGTGATAATACAAGGGCAGAAATGCACTGTTAGGTATGTTTAGGTTAATACAATTATAAAAAATCTGAAAAACAAATGTTCATATGTGATTGATGTGATTGATGGAATTTCCATCAGAATTCTGAAAAGTTGCTCCAGCTTAAAAGCAACTTCTTTAGTGGTAAATGCTGTGCATCACTACTACAGGGAATTTTTCTAGAAGGTTCAAATATGCAACTATTAAACCATTTCATAAGAAAAGTGACAAGACACTCGAACAATTATCATCCACTTTCCTTACTGACATCTTTTTCCCTAATATTCAAAAAATTAATGTACTCAAGAGTAGTCATACGCGTAAATCGAAACAGTTTACTGAGCATTTCACAGCTGGGATTCCAAAAGGGACACTTGACTGAGAATACTATTTATACATTCACTCATCAAACAGTACAAAACTAAAATAAGAATATGTCACCAGTTGGTATTTTCTGTGATTTTTCCAAGTCATTGGATCGTGTAGATAGTGTTACTCTCTCAGAAAAACTTAAGTTTTATGGAACTGATGGCTTTATACAAAGCTGGTTTGAATCATACTTAAACAGGTTGCAGAAGGTTGTGCTGAATAGTTCAGACAATGTCGATAAGGTAGAAAATGTGAGTGACTGAAAAAAAAAAAAGAGCACAAAGGGAGTTTCATAAGATTCAGTTCTGGGTCCATTCCTATTCCTCATGTATGTGATTGGTCTTCCATATAATAAGCAACAAGCAAAATTGGTAGTTTTCACAGACGATACTGGTGTTGTAATTAATCCCATTAGAGAGAAAGGAGGAAAAGACCTGGCAAATGACGCTTTCACAAGAACTATTAAGGGTCTCTCTGAATATGGACTCTTCCTAAATTTTGAAAAAAAGAAAAAAACACAACATTCTCTTCTGTACAATAGGTAGTGTCGCACCAACAATTGCTGTAGCACATGAGCAGCAGTAAGTGAACAGGGTAAAATGATCCAAATTTTTGGACGTATATCTGCATCTTCATGGACACTCTGCAAATTACATATAAGTGCCTGGCAGAGGGTTCATCGAACCACCTTCACAATTCACTATTTTTCCCATCTCGTATAGCGCACAGAAAGAAAGAACACCTATATCTTTCCGTACGAGCTCTGATTTCCCTGATTTTATCGCGGTGATCTCCCTATGTAGGTCGGTGTCAACAAAATATTTTTGCACTCGGAGAAGAAAGCTGGTGATTGGAATTTTGTGAGAAGATTCCGTGACAACGAAATTCTTTTAATGATGTCCAGCACAAACACTGTATCTTTTCAGTGACACTCTCTCTAAAATTTCGTGATAATACAAAACGTGCTGCCCTTCTTTGAACTTTTTCGATGTACTCCGTCAGTCCTACCTGGTAAGGGGCTCTTACCACGTAACAGTATTCCAAAATAGGACGGACAAGTGGGCAGTCTCCTTAGAAGATCTGTTACATTTACTAAGTGTCCTGTTAGTCAAACGCAGTCTTTGGTTAGCCTTCCCCACAACATGTTCTATGTGTTCCTTCCACTTTAAGTTATTCGTATTTAAAATTCCTAGGTATTTAGTTGAGTTTACGGCCTTTATATTTGACTGATTTAACGTGTAAACGTAGTTTAACGAATTTCTTTTAGCACTCATGTGGATGACCTTACACTATTCGTTATTTAGGGTCAACTTCCAACTTTCGCACCATTCACATATCTTTTCTAAATCGTTTTGGAATTCGTTTTGATCTTCTGATGAATCTATTAGTCGATAAACGAAAGCGTCATCTGCAAACAACCTAAGCCGGCTGCTCAGATTGTCTCCCAAATCGTTTGTATAGATAAGGAACAGCAAAGGGCCTATAACACGATCTTGGGGAACGCCAGGAATCGCTTCTGTTTTACTCGATGACTTTCCGTAAATTACTACGAACTGTGACCTCTCTGACTGGAAGTCACAAATCCAGTCACATAACTCCATAACCACGCAATTACACTACTGCCGCTTGTGTGGTTCAGTGTCAAAAGCTTTCCGGAAATCCAGAAATACGGAATCGATCTGAAATCGCTTGTCAGTGGCACTCAACACTTCATGCGAATAAAGAGCTAGTTGTGTTTCACAAGAACGATGTTTACTAAACCCATGTTGACTGTGTGTCAATAAACCGTTTTATTCGAGGTAATTCATAGTGTTTGAACACAATGTGCTCGTATGTTCCAGAATCATGCTGCCTATCGACGTTAATGATATGGGGCTGTAATATAGTGGATTACTCCTACTACTTTTCTTGAATATTTGTGTGACCTGTTCAACTTTCCAGTCTTTCGGTACGGATCTTTCGTCGCACGAACGGTTGTATATGATTGGTAAGTGTGGGGCTAATGCATCAGCATACTCTGAACGGAACCTAACTGGTACACACTCTGGACCAGAGGACTTGCTTTTATTAAGTGGTGTAAGTTGCTTCACTACTCTGAGGATATTTACTTCTACGTCACTCATGTTGGTAGCTGTTCTTGATTCGAATTTTTGAACATTTCTTTTGTCTTCCTTTGTGAAGGCATTTCGGAAAGCTGTGTTTAGTAACTCTGCTTCAGCAGCACTGTCCTCGATAGTATCTCCATTGCTATCGTGCAGAGAAGGCATTGATTGTTTCTCTCCGCTAACATACTTCACATACGACAAGAATCTCTTTGGATTTTCTACCAGGTTTCGAGACAAAGTTTCGTTATGCAAACTGTTATAAGCATCTCGCGTTGAAGTCCGGCTAAATTTCGACCTTCTGTAAAAGATCGCCAATCCTGGGGATTTTGCGTCTGTTTGAATTTGGCATGTTTTTGTTGTTGTTTCTGCAACAGTGTTCTGACCCGTTTTGTGTACCAAGGAGCATCAGCTCCGTCGTTTGTTAATTTATTTGGTATAAATCTCTCACTTGCTGCAGATACTGTATCTTTGAATTTAAGTCACATTCGGTCCACAATTGTATTATTAATTTGGAAGAAGTGGGGATTGTCTCTCAGTAAGGTGTCAAGTGAATTTTTATCTGATTTTTTGAATAGGTATATTTTTCGGTTATTTTTGGAGGATTTGTGGGTTACAATATTCAGTCTCGCTACGACAACCCTGTGTTCACTAATCCCTGTATCCGTTTTCATGCTAGTTATTAACTCACGATTATTTGTTGCTAAGAGGTCAAGTGTGTTTTCACAACCGTTTACTATTCGTTTGGACTCATGAACTAACTGCTCGAAATAATTTTCAGAGAATACGTTTAGCACAATTTCGGATGATATTTTATGCGTACCTCCGGAATTAGAAATGTACTTTCGCCAACATATCGGGGGTAAATTAAAGTCACCACCAACTACACTCCTGGAAATTGAAATAAGAACACCGTGAATTCATTGTCCCAGGAAGGGGAAACTTTATTGACACATTCCTGGGGTCAGATACATCACATGATCACACTGACAGAACCACAGGCACATAGACACAGGCAACAGAGCATGCACAATGTCGGCACTAGTACAGTGTATATCCACCTTTCGCAGCAATGCAGGCTGCTATTCTCCCATGGAGACGATCGTAGAGATGCTGGATGTAGTCCTGTGGAACGGCTTGCCATGCCATTTCCACCTGGCGCTTCAGTTGGACCAGCGTTCGTGCTGGACGTGCAGACCGCGTGAGACGACGCTTCATCCAGTTCCAAACATGCTCAATGGGGGACAGATCCGGAGATCTTGCTGGCCAGGGTAGTTGACTTACACCTTCTAGAGCACGTTGTGTGGCACGGGATACATGCGGACGTGCATTGTCCTGTTGGAACAGCAAGTTCCCTTGCCGGTCTAGGAATGGTAGAACGATGGGTTCGATGACGGTTTGGATGTACCGTGCACTATTCAGTGTCCCCTCGACGATCACCAGTGGTGTACGGCCAGTGTAGGAGATCGCTCCCCACACCATGATGCCGGGTTTTGGCCCTGTGTGCCTCGGTCGTATGCAGTCCTGATTGTGGCGCTCACCTGCACGGCGCCAAACACGCTTACGACCATCATTGGCACCAAGGCATAAGCGACTCTCATCGCTGAAGACGACACGTCTCCATTCGTCCCTCCATTCACGCCTGTCGCGACACCACTGGAGGCGGGCTGCACGATGTTGGGGCGTGAGCGGAAGACGGCCTAACGGTGTGCGGGACCGTAGCCCAGCTTCATGGAGACGGTTGCGAATGGTCCTCGCCGATACCCCAGGAGCAACAGTGTCCCTAATTTGCTGGGAAGTGGCGGTGCGGTCCCCTACGGCACTGCGTAGGATCCTACGGTCTTGGTGTGCTACCGTGCGTCGCTGCGGTCCGGTCCCAGGTCGACGGGCACGTGCACCTTCCGCCGACCACTGGCGACAACATCGATGTACTGTGGAGACCTCACGCCCCACGTGTTGAGCAATTCGGCGGTACGTCCACCCGGCCTCCCGCATGCCCACTATACGCCCTCGCTCAAAGTCCGTCAACTGCACATACGGTTTACGTCCACGCTGTCGCGTCATGCTACCAGTGTTAAAGACTGCGATGGAGCTCCGTATGCCACGGCAAACTGGCTGACACTGACGGCGGCGGTGCACAAATGCTGCGCAGCTAGCGCCATTCGACGGCCAACACCGCGGTTCCTGGTGTGTCCGCTGTGCCGTGCGTGTGATCATTGCTTGTACAGCCCTCTCGCAGTGTCCGGAGCAAGTATGGTGGGTCTGACACACCGGTGTCAATGTGTTCTTTTTTCCATTTCCAGGAGTGTATAATCGTAAGAGTCGGGTACGTGTTTGAAATGAAACTCAAGTTTTCTTTGAACCTTTCAGTAACTGTATCATCTGAATTGATGAAAACTTGATTGAGTATTTCAAACTATTAAGTTTAGCTACTTTTGCTCTCTTCGTAGCATTACTAATCTTGTAAACAAATGTATCATCTTACCGAAATAATTTGCATATTTCCACTCAGTAATATCTTTTGGGTTAAGCTTCTGAGGCAACACTTCACTTAGAAAGAAAGTATTGATTGCCAGAAAGGAGGAGCGAGAATAATATGTGTTCACCCGCGGACGTGAAATAGTTACCTACTGAAGAAGATAGGCATTTTAATTATGTCGTCAGAATATATATATTCGCTAATGAAATTCGTCATAAACAATCCACCGTAGTTTGTGAAGAACGATGATATCCATATCTACAACACTAGAGGCAAAAACGACCTCTAATACCTGGTGTTAAAGCTGTAAGTGGCTCAGAAAGGAGTTCAAAATGCAGCAACAAAAATGTTTGATCACTTGGCCAGTAACATAAAATGTCGGACAGGTAGCGAAGCAGGTTTTAAATATCATTTAAAACTATTTCTGCTGGACAGCTACTCCAATTCCACTGAAGAATTTCTATCTAAAATCTGGTAGCCAGTAATGAAAAGTAATCATGTGCAGTTGCATGAGTGGAACTAAAAATAATGTGTTCATTAGGAACTCCAGGAGGAAGCAAAGTTTGGCACAAATGGTTCAAATGGCTCTGAGCACTATGGGACTTAACTTCTGAGGTCATCAGTTCCCTAGAACTTAGAACTACTTAAGCCTAAATAACCTAAGGACATCACACACATCCATGCCCGAGGCAGGATTCGAACCTGCGACCGTAGCGGTCGCGCGGTTTCAGACTGTAGCGCCTAGAACTGCTCGGCCACACTGGCAGGCAAAGCTTGGCACGGAGGGAATGCGCCATCTATTAACGAATGTTTGAAAAACTCTCCCTATGCTTTCACACCTGAATCAAGTCTAACATGCAACAGAGTACTGAGAATACAACAACGATGAAAACTCGTTTTGTGAGAAAATGAAACTTTGAGCTTTTACATTTTCACGCTTCATTTGTACGGGCACTCTAAAAGCCTGGACACCAAGCTCATAAGATAGAAAGCAACTCTTCATCAATCTGAGCAGCTGGACACCAAAATAGTGTCTCAGCATGCACGTCGTTGCTGGCGGGAACAACGACTACCGAATGAAGATAATGACTTCCATGGCTTCGTAAATAATCAGTGGAAAGCATTCGTGCGACATAGTTGCAAGTTTCTACCATTTAAATAAAATCTAAAGGCCCTTATTTTTCGAAAGAAGCGTAGAATATTATAGGCTGTCGTGTGACAGCAGATGCTTTGCACGAATGACTTCCCGGCCAGGGCATACAGTAACAAGCGCAGCTCTCGGGCTCCTATTTAACGCTCCGGGCGCGAGGCATAACGGACGACGAAAGGATTTGCAAAGCAATTAATTACCGCGCTACAGCGTGCTAAGTGCGAAATAAAAGCAGCGCGTTAAGCTCACCCGTAAAATTAACGGAGCCGTACTATCTGGCGAGCTTATCTCAGCAGCAATGTGCCAAGGAGCGGAATGGGGCTGCAGAGATGGAGGGCGGGAGGGGAGAGGGGGCGGCTCCGTGGTGAGCTCATTCTGGCTGCAAATGTGGAGCGCGAAACAGCCCCGCAAGGTTATGGCGAGCTGGCGATAGCAGGTGAAGTACGGCGTGCAAGTTTCACCACGTCAGGGGACGCTGGCGCTCCCGGAGTTTCCTTACGCAGTCAGAAGACTGATCTGTTGAAACTCTCAACGACAGCAGGACTACTAATTCCCAACCTTGACTTGCCGATGCATCTTTCATCTCGTCCCTCGTATACATGACAATGTCTTGGAAAGAGTTCCTGTACAACTGGTACAGAAGACACGTAATAACCTTTAATTGCGATCTGAAAACGGTAATCATCAGTAATAAAGGTTGCTTACAAGCAGTCTTCGCTGAGATGCTCACCTTTCCTCAAGTAACTTTTGAAATAATGGACAGCCTACTTGCTTTTTATTTCATCTTTCTCTTTTTCATTAGCATGCCGCTTACAATTGCAATAAGAGGAAGAAGATCGGTTTCACTTACTGTGTATGTGTTGCCGGCCGCTGTGGTCGAGCGATTCTAGCCGCTTCTGTCGGGAACCACGCTGCTGCTACGGTCGCAGGTTCGAATCCTGCCTTGGGAATAGATGTGTGTGATGTCCTTAGGTTAGTTAGGTTTAAGTAGTTCTAAGTCTGGGGGACTGATGACCTCAGATGTTAAGTCGTATAGTGCTTAGAGCCATTTGAACCATTTTTGAAGTAATGTTACGTACCAACCCTGTCTCAGGCAGCTGGCCGCAGATTTTCATAATTGCGAGACTTCGTTCACTTTGTGTTCCTTGCGGGAATGTCAACAAGCACGACACGAAACGACAGCGTTTCATCACGTTGGCAGGTCAGGCGGAAAGCAGGACATCAGCGCTTTGCTGAGCAGCTATCATCAGCAGGAGCTTAGTAAAGCAATACGATTGAGGAGTATCACGTCACCTTGTTAAGTGAGGTAAGGGGCCGCTTCAGTAACGCAAGAAGGCGTACTGAATATTGTTACGGACCAGTCTGTTGGTATAACAAATGTGTTAAGCAAATAGGGCAAGATGTGAATCGCTGATACATTCGTATTAGGAAAGCCTACGCAGTCATTACAATGGACGTTGGATCAACAACAGCCGATATTTCACACTGTAAATACCCCAGCATGTGAGTTGAGATGCGAGTTGGTCAGAAGGATCGATGGTGTACAGGACTCGCGTACTTGATTCCCTGACATGGTATTAGCGCTGGGTATAGGTCTGTTGTAGATCTCCTGCTCGTTTTCAACACCGCCAACAGCCGCCGGAGAGATATCTTCCTATCCGTAAGCACCAGTCACGAGTTCGACGCCGCTGACAGCTTCCATCGCAGATTGGAAGGCCTGGGGGTCTTCCGTGTCGACTTGGGCCAGGACACCAGCATTCCTGACACTTCAGTGGAGCGACGCGGTCTACCTGGGCGGAAGGCCAGAGTCGGCGCACTTCTCGACCACACGACAACCGTCATCACGATTCGGAGAGCAGAGATGAGCCACAGTTACGGAAAGGGATCGAGAACCTCCTAGGCTGGCGTGTGTAAGCCACAGACCCACGCGCCACCTTCTTCGAGTGCGGAGTGTGGAGACGCAGTGTCCATTTCCTGAGTAGCTGCCGGGCTCTTGCGGCGGACCCGGACAAGCAGCGTCAGAGGACCACCGTAACATAGGGAGAGATGTATTTGCAGAAATAAATGGTTAAAAGTCACTCTTCTATTGCCTGTCGGTGTGGCCGAGCGGTTCTAGGCGCTTCAGTCTGGAACCGCGCGACCGCTCCGGTCGCAGGTTCGAATCCTGCCTCGGGCATGGATGTGTGTGATGTCCTTCGGTTAGTTAGGTTTAAGTAGTTCTAGCTGTAAGGGACTGATGAACTCAGAAGTTAAGTCCCATAGTGCTCAGAGCCATTTGAACCATCTCTCTTCTATTACTGCGTCCATCGACGTACACAGGTTACAACCGCCTCCTCTTCCCTGTGGAGCCGACAAGTGGCGAACTGGGAGAGTGCCTCCTGACAAACAATCCATCTAACACTCCTCTCAATAGCCGTCACCTATAGCAAGCGGATTACATAAGGGGTGTTTCAAAAATGACCGGTATATTTGAAACGGCAATAAAAACTAAACGAGCAGCGATAGAAATACACCGTTTGTTGCAATATGCTTGGGACAACAGTACATTTTCAGGCAGACAAACTTTCGAAATTACAGTAGTTACAATTTTCAACAACAGATGGCGCTGCGGTCGGGGAAACTCTATAGTACGATATTTTCCACATATCCACCATGCGTAGCAATAATATGGCGTAGTCTCTGAATGAAATTACCCAAAACCTTTGACAACGTGTCTGGCGGAATGGCTTCACATGCAGATGAGATGTACTGCTTCAGCTGTTCAATTGTTTCTGGATTCTGGCGGTACACCTGGTCTTTCAAGTGTCCCCACAGAAAGAAGTCACAGGGATTCATTTCTGGCGAATAGGGAGGCCAATCCACGCCGCCTCCTGTATGTTTAGGATAGCCCAAAGCAATCACACGATCATCGAAATATTCATTCAGGAAATTAAAGACGTCGGCCGTGCGATGTGGCCGGGCACCATCTTGCATAAACCACGAGGTGTTCGCAGTGTCGTCTAAGGCAGTTTGTACCGCCACAAATTCACGAAGACTGTCCAGATAGCGTGATGCAGTAATCGTTTCGGATCTGAAAAATGGGCCAATGATTCCTTTGGAAGAAATGGCGGCCCAGACCAGTACTTTTTGAGGATGCAGGGACGATGGGACTGCAACATGGGGCTTTTCGGTTCCCCATATGCGCCAGTTCTGTTTATTGACGAAGCCGTCCAGGTAAAAATAAGCTTCGTCAGTAAACCAAATGCTGCCCACATGCATATCGCCGTCATCAATCCTGTGCACTATATCGTTAGCGAATGTCTCTCGTGCAGCAATGGTAGCGGCGCTGAGGGGTTGCCGCGTTTGAATTTTGTATGGATAGAGGTGTAAACTCTGGCGCATGAGACGATACGTGGACGTTGGCGTCATTTGGACCGCAGCTGCAACACGGCGAACGGAAACCCGAGGCCGCTGTTGGATCACCTGCTGCACTAGCTGCGCGTTGCCCTCTGTGGTTGCCGTACGCGGTCGCCCTACCTTTCCAGCACGTTCATCCGTCACGTTCCCAGTCTGTTGAAATTTTTCAAACAGATCCTTTGTTGTATCGCTTTTCGGTCCTTTGGTTACATTAAACCTCCGTTGAAAACCTCATCTTGTTGCAACAACACTGTGTTCTAGGCGGTGGAATTCCAACACGAGAAAAATCCTCTGTTCTAAGGAATAAACCATGTTGTCTACAGCACACTTGCACGTTGTGAACAGCACACGCTTACAGCAGAAAGACGACGTACAGAATGGCGCACCCACAGACTGTGTTGTTTTCTATATCTTTCACATCACTTGCAGCGCCATCTGTTGTTGAAAATTGTAACTACTGTAATTTCGAAAGTTTGTCCGCCTGAAAATGTACTGTTGTCCCAAGCATATTGCAACAAACGGTGTATTTCTATCGCTGTTCGTTTAGTTTTTATTGCCGTTTCAAATATACCGGTCATTTTTGAAACACCCTGTAGTTACATTTGTAGGTTATTTAGGAGTGTTCATGGTGAAAAATTTAGTACACAGATCTGCCACTTCAGCGAGAACGATGGTGTAATTCGGCTGACTGTCGTGTTTAAAGGGCTGAGGTAATAGGTAAGGGTACATCAATCCCTGCTGCTTCAACTCTACGTCAGATTTCACCAATATTAGTGGCTGGCGTCTGAGGCTTGCGTCTCTAAGCACCCATGAGCAAATGTTGACAGTGGGTGTCAAATCTAGAAGCATGTCTGCAAAGGCTACAGAACAACGTCCTCTGTGTAGGGGTAAGCCTGGATGGTATGGGCAATACACAGTCTTGCATTGACTTGTTGAAAGGTAAAGTCGTGATTTAGATCTCGAAGACAGGACACAGCACCGGACTTAACAAGTCAGACATTTGGACCTACTGTCAAAATTACCAGGTACGCCAAAGGGAGGTGGCTGGTGTACCCAGTACCTCCCCGTACCCTCACGAAATTTGGCACATAGGCACACACACATGTGTCGATCGTGATGCTGTCCGCAGAACCGGAACCCGTCAGAAAAGAGATTTTAACATTCTGTATACGAAGATTCATGTCGCTGTAAGGCTGTGAGAAGCGTATACGTCACGTCACTACACGCGGCAGAAGGTCTCTGAGCTTGAGAACGATGAGATGACAGAACCCGTATTGTGCTGAACTTATAGAGGCAGCAGTGATTCACCAGCCAGGCTTGTCGCGAAGGAGCATAATTATCGTCGTTTATATTTCCATTGTCCAGTATTGTCGCTCGGCGCACCATTTTTGACACCCCTCCCTCGGCTGTCAATTCGTGGGAGCCACAATTGTTGCCGTGCTGACATTCCATTGTTGGGCTGTCCTGGGATTTTCTAGCAGAAATAACGAAAACAATACAAATTTATCATGTAATGCTAGAAAACGCGATTTCCTCAACAGAAAGGTATAATAAAAATACCCGAAACAAAAGTATAATAAATATCACTTCAGAACTTTGCCGGACTTATATAAAACTTATTTCTGTTATCCGTAAATAATTTTCACGTTTATCAATAATAGCAGGAAATTCTTGCCTTCGATATATACGAAACGTTATATTGAGTACAAAGTAACAACAATGGTTATATACATTTTTATGTCTGTGCATGTTCCATCAAAAGTAATTGCTTTGGTTTCATAGAAGGGTTGAAGTTGCGCGATCAACTAATTTTTATTATGTGCAAAACAAACAACCAAACAAACAAAAAACGAAGAGAACTCGTCAGTTCACATTTTTTTCTTAAACGTTCATTTATGTCTGTTCCCTACCAGTTCTGCCAATACTATCTGTAATCCTACCATTTACTACGCTATTTATGTAGTACACCAAAACTACCAAAACTTATATTTCGTAGAGCGCATCTTTATGCATGACACATGGGAGCAAGACTAACTGGACAGGCGGCAAGACAAACGTGCCGCAATATTTCAATTTTTTCGGCACAGAATGAAATAAAAATTCATACAAAGCACCTGTTTCCTTTACATGTTATCTTCATTATAGGCGTAAGTATATTAAGATCATGTAGAATGGCACAAGTATCAACAGTATAACCAAACAAATAAAAGATATTGGACTAAATACAAGCAGACAAAAATAAATAAATATATAAAGCGATTGTTATTACCTAACACCAGAAAAAAAATAAATAAAAAAATAGGTGGTAGCTATTCATAGTAATAATGCATGAGATTAATCTAGAGAAACTAGAGCATTTTACATAAACTGAATTTTGATTTTGCTGTTGGCAGTAACGTTTAAAGAACTCAGCATTGTGTTACCAAAGTGACAAAATGGGTATCTTACACAGAACACGGGGATGTGAGGAATTACTCTTTATAGAAACATTTTAGTGAAAATGGGACGTATAGTCTAACTAAATCGTGCCTTAAATAGAGAGTTTTAGCTGAATGTTCTGACCAGACGAAGCTACAATCGTCCGGTCATAGCTGTGGGTTCTTTGACTGCTCTGGGAGATGGGTCGTTGGGACTACAACATATGAAATATAAGTTCAATTTATTACAAGAAAAATAAAAAGATCTATTTAACTTGATACAATCCTTTGTCAGAGGAGTGATTGATAATTTACTTCTCACATTGACTATTAGAGCATCACTCGAAACACTAATTAACAAACTCTTTTCTTGAAGTTCAGAGTTCAACATTTACAAAAGTGCATTTCTATCTGCTGATAGTCTTGGCAATTACTGTACGTCACACGAGATTATAGTGTTTGTAGATTCCGAGACCACGTAAGCAATTCTAGAAAGATTTTAATATTGTTCACAGGGAACATTACTCGGATTAGGTCGTTGTGATAAAAATATTTTCAGTATTCATATAACCAGTTGACAGAAGGTATGGAGGACACAGAATAGGTTTTCAGCAATATTTTCCTCCGTAGTTTTCAGCCTGCACTTCCGTTGCTCTGTCGTCCTCTACTGGGCACTACGAAACAAACAGTAAAGCACAAAATTATCGAGGAGATACCTTTTCGAAGTGTGCTGTGCACCCTGAAGAATTACGTGGACAACTGTTGAGTCACCTACAAAAAAGACGAGTAAATTTTTACATTTCCAGTTACTCCTCGACGATGTGTTATCGACAAGGTTTCTCGCGTTAGTGCTGGTCTCCGATAACTCCAACGGCGGTGCAAGTGCCCCATTCAAAATTTATGATTGTATTGAGGTTACGGTCAATAAAGCGGTTACAGTCACTCATATAACGTCGATATGTGCCCCATAGGCAGTAAAAATACAGACGGCGAACCTAGGAGACATTCGTTATTAAGACATATTTTCTGCTTTATTATCCTCTTGGTGAGGGGCTGAGGCTCTTCTAGGCAGCCAAGCGGGTCGTTATCAGTGCGTCAGGTTCTGCTGCATGCACTCTTATCGGCTTATGGAATGTGGCATTCTCTGTACGAGTAGCTACATAGAGCGTGTGGAAACAAAGCGAAGATAAATTTCCGAACCGGCAGTTGCACGACGATAAAAGTACTTACAAACCAATATCACAGAGCAAAGACTTCGTGGATGCTACATAATAGAGGACATGTTCCTTTATTGGGAAAACGATTTCACAGACACCCAAAGAGAATTTCAAATCCCATCCGACCATTCAGATTTAGGTTTTCTGTTATTTTTCTATATCGCTTAAGGCGGATATTGGGGCAGGGCCAATGTGCCTTCACATCTTTCCCTAATCCGAGCCTATGCCCCATCTCTAATGGCTAGACGCTCCTTCCTCTTTGGAATGAACTGACAGCTAGAACGAATGTAAACAACCCAATACGCTGTTCTGAAATTAACGTGTGTACGGCATACACACACACACACACACACACACACACTTCGCAACACAGTTGAAGGATCAATTTAGTTGAAACGCCTTAATTGTCTCCCACTGCGACGCAG